>NC_137773.1:159101437-163901437 GCF_963455305.1 Plecotus auritus
TTTTTTAACGGCTTGAGGAAGCAAACCTGTGTATGCATGCCAAACAAGCATTGATTGGGCTGGCTTCAGGCAATGGTGCCTGTACCAGATAGTATCTTGTTCAGAATAAAGTAATTGATACATCATCTATAAGAGATTTTTATAAAGATTTTAATGTCAGTGTGCTCTTCCTAACAGGTGATTTTTATTGCCCTATATATTGGCATATATGAGACAGTCTGGTATCAAACTAGTGTAGTCCTCAAGACCATGAAGAAGCAAATGCAAAACACTCCATAATCCAAGGCACTTCTGCAGAATAATAAATAACGTACACTGGGGTTGAACTCACATTCAAAGATCACAGACCACACTGTGATGTGATTCTACCTGAAGGGATAGTCAACTAGAGTACCATTTCTGACACTTGAGACAGTAGAACAAGTTAAAGGAGACAAGATAATTATTAAAGAGAAAAAGGTGGAATAGAAAACAATGAAAGAACTAGTTGTTAAAACAAACACACATTTGAAAAGAACCAAATTAAACCTTATTTAATATAGATACCTTTTTAAAAAACTCTATGTGAATTGAATTTTTATAAATTGGATAAGAAGGAATCTAGTTATTGGTTCCTAACCAAGTCATACCAAGTATCCACAAAACTTGGGAGCCATCTGCTGCTGCCTGACAGGAAGGGACCCTGGGCGTTGACTGAAACGCTCCCATCTCCTAAGAGACTCACTGCTCATGGTGGGGGAATTTTCTAGTTGCCTGTGTTTCTATATCTGTGCTTAAAGGGAGCTGAGAAAGGTGTTACATTTAAATGTGTGTGCTGTAAAGGTCTTTTATTTGTAATCACTTGAGTTTTACTTGACAGGTGTTGAAAAGATGTGGCCTGCAGGGAAATGCAGCATGCCCTGGTCTCCCGCCCAGCCGGGTGGGCATCATCTCTGCACACTGTGCTCTCTCACTAATGTCTCATTCTCATTCCTTTACTGCCAGTTATCCCAGGGCAAGTGTAATTCCAGGTTTGTTTGTTAATTTTTTGTTTGTTTTACTTTGGGAGAGGTTGTTTTGTTAGAGTTTCTTTGAGATTTGTGATTTCCTCACTTATAATGGATTTTCCTAGTTTTTATTTTGTCACTAGTACTTTAATCTTACAAGCGGATGACATGATACTGTACATAGAGAACCCTAAAGACTCTACCAAAAGAACTACTAGAACTGATAAATGAATTTAGTAAAGGAGCAGGAGGGATAAATGGTGATGGAAGGAGACTTGACTTAGGGTGGTGAACATACAGTACAATATACAGAAGATGTATTATAGAATTCTACACCTGAAACCTATGTAATTTTATTAACCCGTGTCACTTCCAATAAATTCAGTAGAAAAAAAGAAGCAATTAAAAGGGAACACAAAAAAAACGAATAAAATAACCTTAGGGTGTGCTAGATGTTGGTACAGTGCTCTTCAGTCAGTTTTAAGAACAGAGCACTTGGAATCTCAAGGAGGGTGGAAGCACTGACATTTCTGAAATGTGTACTAGCAGTCTGTTCAAATAAACTACCGTTTCATAATGAGCCTGTGGCCAAGATTCATTTGAATGATGTTAACCCTGCTATTTTTAGACCTTTGTTACATGATATACTGATTTGTTGTACGGGGGCTCTAAATATTTCCTCTCCTGGGCCTTCATGGAAAAGTATTTTTTAAAGGAATGTATTTCTCACTGCTCTCACAACTCCTCGGTAGAATCACAATGCTATTTATCTCCTGAGCAAACGTTTTTCAAAACATGGAAGCTATGTGAAAAATAAAGGTTATTGTTGAAATGTTATTTTAAATGATCGTTTTTAATGTCATTAGCAGCTTTCCAGCTTGGAGATGTTTATTTTAAAAGGTTTTTCTAAATTATGTGTAGAATCAGTTTGTTAAATACTTTATTAAAATACTAGTGACCCGATACACGGATTCATGCACATTGAAAGGAAATTAATTAGAAGGTTGCCGGCCGGGCGAAACTGGGCGAGACGGGCTGGACATGCCCTGGAGCCAACCTCCCATGGTCCCTCCCCTGCATCTGCAGAGCGGGGTCCCTCTGGCAGGTGGGGTCTCCTGGCATGGCCTGCAGGGATCTGGCCAAAACCGGCTCTCCAACATCCCCCACGGGGTCCCAGAGTGCGAGAGGGCACTCTGCAAAGTTGCTGTTGTACAGGGTGTGGAACGCAACTGCAAGTGTGCAGGGCCCCAGCAACCACATAACCCACGGCCGAAGGTGGAATCGTGCGGCCCCGCGAGGAATCGGGCTCCCTCCTCTCTGGTTTCAGGGTGTGTCACCTGAGAACCGCCGTTGCCAAGTTACTGCAGCTCGGCAGCTCCTGCGTTGAGCATCTGCCCCCTGGTGGGCAGTGGGCATCATAGCGATGGGTCGGACGGTTGGACACTTAGCATATTAGCCTTTTATATATAGAGATATTCTTCTCTGTCTATACTCATGCCCTACATGATCTCTCTTCCCTTACTAAACCACTCTTTGTATATGAAATGTATATTCTTCAGAGCAAGGGAATAGTAAAACACACACACATACACATTTAAAATCCAGTTAATGGGGTAATTATTACATGAACGCATGCATTCTTAAATAATCTTGTAAAACGAGGATGTGTGAAGAGGAAAGGAAGACTAACATTACTTGAATTCCCACTGGAAGCCAGGCATGGTATTTGGACTTTTCCTGTACTTCAGTCTTTACAGCCACTAAGAGTGTTTGTTACCTCCCTATTTTACAGATGAAGAAACTGAATCTCAGAGATGTTAAATTGATTTGCCCAAAGTCGGATTCCAGCCCAAATCCATCTAACTCCCAAAATCATACATTCTTTTCACAGTACAACTCATAGATCTTGAAACTAGAATGGGTCTTAGAAATAATCTGGCTTAAGTCTCTCATCTTGTCAGGAAATAGAAGCTCAGAGTAGCAAAGTGACTGACTTATCCCAGATCATTCACTACTTAGTAGCATTTCTCTATGCTACAATCAACATAAAGAATTTTGTTAACTCTTCCTAAAGTTATTTTTAAGGAGAAGTGACTTCTAAGGAGAAATAGCACAGCTTCATTTTAAGGTACCTTTTGAGATAAAGTAATAAGGTGACTGGGAAATATATACTTGTTGGATCCATTTCCTACTGGTTGTAACAAATTAACACAAACTTGGTGGCTTAAAACAATATGAACTTGTCTTACATTTCTGGAAACTAAAATCCAGGTGTCAGCAGGGCTGCGTTTCTTCTGGAGGTTTTAAGAGAAATCCATTTCCATTTTGGGAGAACACTCCTTTCCTAGGCTGATGGTCCCTTCTCACATTTACATCACATTCTGTCATCACATCCCCTACTGAACTGCCTGCTTCCCTGTTATAAGCCCTTGTGATTATATGGAGCCCACCCAGATGATTCAGGATATAATCACCCCTTCTCAAGATCCTTGACTCAATCACACCTACAAAGTCCCTTTTACTATGTAAGGTAACATATTCACAGGATCAGGGATTAGGACATGGACATCTTTGGTGGATAGGGCATTATTCTGTCTACCACACACACCCATATGCCTATGTGGGTGATTATGTATCACACATAAATTAAAAACCCTTCTCATCCAGAATTAGCCATTCTGGATAAATAAGTTTTCAGTATCACTGTATCCAAATCATGTTTTCAAATTTTCCTTAATAAATGGAAACTGTTAACTGTTCTGAAATGTGCTGTTTTCCCTGCCTTTGAAAACAGTATTCTCAATATAATTTTACCTCTCCTTGAGGAATGATAGCTATCTTTGTAAACATCATTATTGAGCTGTGCTTCAAATACAGCAATAAATGCACATGCAAGTGTAGGCTGCGGAAGAAAGGGAACCCAGTGAGTATTAACCCTGCAATGGAACTAGAATTTTCTTTCCAGTCATTTTTTATTATCTGTTTACTTGTCAGGAGGGTGAAGTGAAGAATGTTCCGCTGCCCAGTTCCTGAATAAGATATAACATGATGGGCTTCTGGAAAATTGAGTCAGACATCAGAGCAGTCTTCTGTAGGGTGAGGGTGGGAGGAGGGGGTGCTTTCTCGGCCTCTAAAAATTCCTTCCTAACAGTCACAAATCTGTTGATATTTGTCAGTATTCAGAACATCATTTTCTATTTCTGCATCACTAATGTCAGGACTGCAGGCAATATCTTACCAGTTTGCATGTATTCTTTCTGCTTTCCCCTCTGTGTGTTGATGGGGTCTGGAAGAGAATGCTGCCTGTTTCAAGAGCTTTTGTTAGCAAGTTTTTGCCTTGGTTGTGAAACCCTTTTGCTCATGTGACCAGTCCATACATTTTTTAAGCTCTTTTGAATATTTAAATAGGCAATGGCAATAACAACAACAAAATTTTGGCACATAAATATCTTTTATTATTGGTTATCTTGTATGAAATTAGTTCTGACATATCTTAATTTATAGGACAATTTAGTGAAGTAACATTATGGTATAGAAAGATATTAAAAATATCTCCAGCTTCCTCAGAGTATTCTCCACAGTTTTCCAGCTTTCCGTCTACTATAGTTGTTCTAAACTGTTGTGTGTTTTTTTACCTAAAGAGCAATAATGTCACAGCTCCTCAGAGAGGCACTTGTCTATTTGAACACTAGCCTGTGATGTGTTAGCATTTGTTCAGTGAACAGCGGGCTCTTTCTATGTGCCAAGACTGCATTGGGCATCACTTGAAAGAACATATTTTCATGAGTAATTCATGGTTTGCTGAGGAGGTCCTGTGGCAAGTATGGTAACAGATAGGAATATGATGCGGGAACCCCAAAGAGGTCAAGCTTACATTACAGTAGGTAAATGCATGACACTTCTTAAAATTCTGGGATCATGAATGTTTTTCCAGCTTCAAAAGGTGGTGTTTGTGGGATCTATAGCATCAGAACATAAAGGAACAACCAACCAACCTGTATAAGTCAGTGTCGTTTATTTATGAACACTTCTCAGGACAGAGGTTGACAAACATCACCCAAGTACACATTTTATCAGTATTATAAAACATTAAAATCTAAAACATTCTCTGTCTTTAAAAAAATTCACAAGATTCTTTGCAAACTCATGCTTTATTTTTTTATCTAACTATACTTTACTTTTAATTAAATATCTCCACTTAAAGTACCAGGAAGTCAACAGTAAAAAACAATCTAATTAGAAAATGAGCAAAAGGTAGGAACATTCTCATTGAAGAGGGTATCCAGAGAGCAAATAAGCACATGAAAAAGTGTTCAACATCATTAGCAATTAGGGAAATGCAGATTAAAACCACAATGAGGTGTCACTGCACCCTGTTAGAATGGCTAAATAAAGCATAGTAATAACACTAAGTATCGACAAGGACGCAGGGAAACTGGATGACACTGCCGGTGGGAATGTGAAATGGTACAACTGCTCTAGAAAAATGTATGGCCGTTTCTTATAAAACTAAATAGGAGTATATCATACAGCCCAACAATTGCACTCATGGGCATTTAGCACGGAGAAATAAAAACGTATGTGCACACAAAAGCACAAATGTTCATGGCAGCTTTATTGTAATAAATAAAAACTGGAAACATTCCATCTGTCCTTTGGTGCATACATGGTTAAACAAACTGGTATGACTATAACTCAAACTTTACTCAGCAGTAACAAGGAACGAAAACTACTGATACATGCAACAACTTAGATGGCTCTCAAGAGCATTATGCAGCGTGAAAAGAGCCAATTTCAAAAAACTTACATCCAGTTTGATTCCATTTATAGCATTCTTAAAGTGACAAAATTCTAGAGATGAGGAACAGAGTAGTGATTGTCAAGAATTAAGAAGGAAGGAAGGTGACTGGCTACGAAAGGGCAGCACACAGGATGTTTATAATGAACTGTTCTGCCTTGACTGTGGTGGTGATCACAAATCTCCATGCAATAAAAATTGCATAGAAACACATACTGGTATATACACAAGTGCATATAAAACTGAAGATATATGGAAAATGTCAAAAGACTGCATCAGTGTCAATTTCCTGTGATAAAATACAGCATTTAAGCAAGATGTTACCATTGGGGAAAACTGAGTGGAGAAAATATGTGATCTGTCTATTTTCTTGAAATTTCATGTGAATCTATAATTATCTCACAAACTAAAAGTTAAAAAGAAAGCAGGCATTGAGACTGAATAGAAGAGCATAGGTTTTTGAATCAAAAAAATTGTGTTCAAATTTTAGATCCACCACTTACCTGCTGTGGGACCATAAGCCAATTCTTTAACCTTTGTGTGCATTTTTCTTTTTTATATTGAGATATAATTATTGGCATATAATGTATTAGTTTTAGTTGTAAGATATATGATATATACATATATTATGAAATAAGTTTAATTAATATCCATCACCCCAGAGAGTTACAATTTCTTTATTTTTAAAGTGAGTATAACAATACTACTTCCATCGGTAAGTTGTTTTGAGGATTGGAGTAGCCTACCAATGTCTGATAGGTTTTAAAATATCATTATTATATATAAAAGCCATTTATCACATACATTGAATCATAAAAATATTTTATCTTTTCATCTAGCCCTTAAAGGGATAGGTACTCTGACTTTTCTGCAGAATTTTAATATTGCTAGGTATTCTCTGTTTCATTAACTTCTGCTCATGTCTTTATTTTTTTCTACTTTCATGGGATTTACTCTATTCCAGCGATATTCAACCTTGTTCATCTCATGGCACATGTAAACCAATTACAAAATTCTGCAGCACACCAAAAAATGTATTTTTTGCTGATCTGACAAAAAAATAGGTATAATTTTAATTCATTCACACCAGGTGGCTGTTGTTGTGTTGGATGTTGTCATTTTTTTATTTGACAATCTAAGGGGAAAGAGGTCAGTGCCTCTGACTAAATAGTCAGGTATTGCATGTTTTAAAAATTCTTGCAGCACACCAGTTGCAAATCGCTGCTTTATTCTTTTTCCTTCCTTGTGTGGACACTTAACTCATTAAATGTCTTTCTTCCTTTCTAATATATGCTTTTGAAACTGTAAAATTTTCTTTTTTTTTTTAATATATTTTATTGATTTTTTACAGAGAGGAAGGGAGAGGGATAGATAGTTAGAAACATCGATGAGAGAGAAACATCGATCAGCTGCCTCCTGCACACCCCCCACTGGGGATGTGCCCGCAACCAAGGTACATGCCCTTGACCGGAATCGAACCTGGGACCCTTCAGTCCGCAGGCTGACGCTCTATCCACTGAGCCAAACCGGTTTCGGCAAAATTTTCTTTTATAAATGTGTTATTCAAATCACAAATTTTGGTGATGGCAAGCCAACATTTTCATTGTCATTCAGTTATAAATATAGCTGTTTGTTTTTAGTTAATCCAGTAGTTAATTTGAAAATGTGTTTTTCAGTTTCCAAATATGTGATGGGGGATCTTTATGGTCTTAATAATTATTTGAAATATGTTAAGCTTCCCTTGTGGCTTAGCATGTGATCAATTATTATGTTTATTATGTGCTTAGAAAAGAATGTGTGTTCTCTAACTGTTGAGTGTGGAATTCATCTTCATTTAGTACGTTGATTTGGTTAATGTGGTTGTTCAGATTTTCAGTATCCTTACTATATTTTATCTGATTGACCTATTAATTACTGCAGTGCAGATGTTTCTCTTTGTCTATAGGTGTCATTTTCTTCTTATACGTCTGCCAATTTTTACTTTTTATACTTTTTACTATATTGTTAGATATAACATTCAGAATTGTTATATTTCCCTGAGGAATTGTTCATTGCATCACAATGCAGTGATTTTTTTTTAATTTTAATTTTTTATTTATTTATTGTCTAAAGTTTTACATATGTCTTCTTTTTCCCTGCTTGACCCGCCCCCCACCCCTCAGCCCCCAGCCATTCCCACTCCGGGCAAGCCCCCACCACCCCAGTGTCTGTGTCCATTGGTTATGCTAATATGCATGCATACAAGTCCTTTGGTTGCTCTCTAACCCCCCCTTCCCCTGCCATTTGTCTCTATTTTTATTCATTTTAGCTTTAAATGCTTTTTGCCTTAAAACGTGTATTTTATCTGAGAGTGAGATAGTCATTTAAGCTATTTTTCAGTTAGTCTTTGCATGGAATTCTTAGGGGAAACAGTTTTTTCTTCAGGCCAGAGCCCAGGCTTTCTCTGGCAAGTGTATTTGCTATTTCTACATAAGGCATTATCTTTTCAAATCCACCCATTTACTGAAAGCTGCGCAGGTGTCCACATTTAATGTAAAGGCTCTCAATTTAATCCCTTTGCCATATACAGACCTAAGGTTTCATCTTCCTTTTCCACCAGGGCATCAGAACTCGAGCTTCAATTTTTAAGACTGACTTCCATCCTTCATTCCCTTCCTCTTCCCCAAGCCTCAGCCTTGGCAAATCAGCTCACGTGCTTACTGTAACTTTTGGTTTTCAATTCTGAACTTTTGAGATTGCTCTTGCAAATTCACCTATTCATTTTAAAGAATGTTCGTTATATTTTCTTCAACATTTCTAGGTGTTTTTTGGGGGTGGGGGTGCTGTGTGTGTAGGAAGGGGTATTGAGATTATCTGGTATAGCATGAAGGGCAGTTCTTAATAGGAGTACTAATCTCACCTGAGAATGGTACCATGCTATTCAGCAGATGTAGAATACTGGATCTATACTCTCTGAGACTTAACATCCAATGAATTACGTAAATTCTCATGTTTGAGTGTATGCTGGATGCTCTGGGGGGGGGGGGTGTCAACACCTACAAAGATCTGCGATGTGTGTATTTCTTGGTTCAAGCCATTTCAAAATTAGGGTACAAGAAAACTGGTCTTTAGAACCCCAAGATTCTTTTACATTTCAACTTCTAAATTTGAGAACATTAATAAATGATGATAGCATGAAAACTTTGTTGCATACATAAGACTTTTGTAAAACAGTTTTATCAGAGTTACAAAACTGATTTAGACTTAACTTTTCGATTGAAGTTCTTTAAAAATGTTATGCACATGTTTCAAAATTACCTAAGCAAAGTACAATAGTGATCTAGCTATGATAGGGAAGAGGTGGGCTGCACTAATACTATATTCAAAATAGAGAATTTAAGGAAAAAAAAGGTTTGCAAATCCTAATTAATACAGATTTTCTATAAGCTAGGTATATTGTTTATATACATGCCCCAATTTATGTCTTTAAATGTATGTATTTAATTCCTTTTTAGAGTATTCCCATGCTTTTTGGTGAATTTTATAAATGTACACAATCCTTAAACCAACTGGAATCCAACAAAAGTTTCCTTTGAAATTTTTACTTTTGAAAACATTTTTTCTTTGTAAAATTTTTTTAGGTCAAAGTTAATTTTCCTCTTACGAACATTCCTACAATTGCACCAAGAGTAAATTCAGTCTCCAGAACATTAGTTAAATAAGACACTTCATCAAAAGCAGAATGTCATGATTTTGCTGTTGGAGTTTAGTTCTCTGTGCCCAGAATGACAAGTTCTAAAATAGTGATTTTTTGTTTATTGATTCTTCTCATGTGCCTAAAGAAAAATTAAATATGTGGTTGAGCCAATGACTCTTAGATTATTTTGTCTAATAAAAGGTATATCTCTTTATAACAACTTTACATTTTCTTCTAGGTTACCTTCCGAACAAGAATCTATCACTGTAATATTAACAGCCAAGGCGTGATCTGTCTGGACATCCTAAAGGACAACTGGAGTCCGGCCCTCACCATTTCTAAGGTTCTCCTCTCCATCTGCTCACTTCTTACAGATTGCAACCCTGGTGAGAGACTTTAAATCCAGTCTTAAAATTGTTCATCTAAATTAGCCACTACTTTCCTGCCATCACCACTACTGCTACTGTTACTATTATTTTTATTTTAAATTCCCACAGTATGTAAGTCTTTCTTTTTAAATTGGGTCTTGTCATTAGTCTTTTTAAAGACCTGTTATTTGCCAAGAAGTAAAAAGCATAGTATGATAAAAATTAATTAAAAGTCATTTTAGATTAAGAAGTGCATTTGAAGAATGTATTACATTCTGTTGCCAAATAATAATAAAAATGTTAATTGAATAGTTTAATCTTTAATTAGATGCCTACCAGAAGATGTTAATTTGAGAAATATGGGCTGTTTAAATTTTATAATAACCAGGCAGCACCGCACAGGCGTGACCTTTATGGCATCTTAATAACTATGCACCCTTATAAGCTATTGGAACAAAAAAGGAAATGGTCTGAACTCGGATATACCCAAAAGGTAATAAGAAGAAGCAAATACAACTTTGCAGGAAAACTAAAGAGAGTTTATGGCCAGTCCTTCGTGGATTGCTGGTGTGCTTACTGCTGGAAGCTCTTACTTCCTGTGTGTGATTGTGTGGCTTAGACCAGCTTTTATCTAAAAGACAAAACGACTGCCAACTTTTTACATATTTGCATTTATTTTGGAAAATCCACAGATAGCGATAGGGTTTTCATTGATGTTCTCAGTGAGAAATTCTCTTGAATATTTAATTGGTGTCTTAATATTTTATAAGATTCCATCTTCCATGTTCAGAAATAAATATTGTTTACTAGATAAGTGAATTTTTAGACAAGAGTAATTACAAATGGAATTGGGGTCTCTCTGAGGCTTTTGGCTGGCTTATAAAACATAGAAAAATCATAATTTTTTCAAGTTTTATGTTTGTTATTTTTCAGTAATAAAGACTTTTTAATGAAGAAATATAAAACAATTACATTGTCATATATTTAGAATGCATGACAAATTAATGCTTTTAACACCAAAAAAAAGAAAATATAATTGTACAAGATCATTATTATAAAGTATTTTTTTTTAAATATATTTCATTGATATTTTACAGAGAGGAAGGGAGAGGGATAGAGAGCTAGAAACATCGATGAGAGAGAAACATCAATCAGCTGCCTCCTGCACACCCCCCACTGGGGATATGCCCGCAACCAAGGTACATGCCCTTGACTGGAATTGAACCCGGGACCCTTCAGTCTGCAGGCCGACGCTCTATCCACTGAGCCAAACTGGTTTCGGCTATTATAAAGTATTTTTAATCAATTCAGACTTCATTCCAGATAGTGAAATTTAATAATGCTGCACTAATTTAAAACGGAATGACAGACATTTTGTTCTTGCAGTCTCATTATTCCTATTTCAATTTCACTTGTCTCTGTGACTGAGTATAACTTCATTTGGAGGCAATGTCACAGACAGGCATTTATTGATGATACGGGGCCTAGAACCAAGTGGTCCTCTGGAAATATTGGAGCCTGGGACTGCATCTGTTTCCCCACTCCCAAAACGTACTTATGGGATTTGCTGAAATTTGGAGGCCAAGGTTCTTTTATGTTTTGTTTTGATTTTTTTAAGAGAAAATTTAATTTTGACAGGTAAGTAACTTATTTAAGAAACTTTTGATGTCAAGTCATTATGCTGTGCTGTATGTCACTTATATACAGTGTTATATGTTAGTTATATCTCAGTAAAGCTGGGGGGGAGGAGAAGTTTCTGATACCCTACTGTTTATGAGGCACTTCTGAGCACTAGGTGAATTTAAACTCCTGTGAGTTTAAAATGAAATAGTGTATGTGAAAACCCTTTATCACAGTAATGGATTCTTGTTGTGTTATTTCCCAGAGTATTTAGGGCTCTGAATGGGCATACATTAAATGACTTATAAATACCTACTCGGTTGAATTTAATAGAGAGAAGATAGTATTGAGTAATCTTTTGACACCACTACCTTGCACTGACACTCTTGGGTTTTATAATTTATAAAAGCCTAACCCTGAGTTGATAGTGCCTATTGTATTATCTCTTGGGAAGGATTATCTCTCAGGAGGAAATGTCCAGCATTTATCACAGGAGTCCTGTGGTTTAGGTAGGGTTGATGATAATCTTTGTTTTATATTAGAAATTAAGGCTGAGGAAAGTTAAGAGACCAGTACAAGGTCACACAACTAATTAAACAGTGGAGCTGGTTTTAAAGTGTACATCTCCTGACTATCAATATCACGAAATAAGGATGTACAGCCCCACCCTGAAACCAATAGATGGGTGCACTGTTCTGTTCCCAGTGCAGTGGTCTAGGTAGGTCTGTCTAACTGTTGGCCTTGATAGTGCTATTCACACTCACTGTGCTATTTATTGAGCCTGATATAGCATTCTTCCTGGTCAGACGTTAGCTAGCTGCCAGTGTGTGACACACTGTAGGCAACAGAGTGGCAGCAGAGAGGAATGGAGGATGATAAGCTCAGAAGGTCAGCACCAGCCTCCCAGATTTTCTAAATTAGACTTGCTTGATAAACATGATTTAATCCAGGAATTGCTGAAGTTTAAAGTACTAATCAAATTTCCATTTTTCATAGAATGCTCTTATTTGTAAATACTTTCTCTTCTCAAGTATATATAAAATTTAAGTTATATTTTATTTTTTATTTTATTTTTTTAAAATATATTTTATTGATTTTTACAGAGAGGAAGGGAAAGGGATAGAGCGTTAGAAACATCGATGAGAGAGAAACATCAATCAGCTGCCTCCTGCACATCCCCCACTGGGGATGTGCCCACAACCAAGGTACATGCCCTTGACTGGAACTGAACCTGGGACCCTTGAGTCCGCAGGCCGACGCTTTATCCACTGAGCCAAACTGGTCAGGGCAAGTTATATTTTATTTTATATTTTTAAGTTTGTTTTTGCTGTTTTGTGATTGTTTTTATTTTATTTTATTTTTTAAATATATTTTATTGATTTTTTACAGAGAGGAAGGGAGAGGGATAGAGAGTTAGAAACATCGTTGAGAGAGAAACATCGATGAGAGAGAAACATCGATCAGCTGCCTCTTGCACACCCCCTACTGGGGATGTGCCCGCAACCAAGGTACATGCCCTTGACCGGAATCGAACCTGGGACCCTTGAGTCCGCAGGCCGACGCTCTATCCACTGAGCCAAACCGGTTTTGGCTTGTGATTGTTTTTAAACTCAAATATTTTATCATATTCTTTATATGAAATATATTTATTTATTTAAAATATGCCTATAGTATGGTCTTCACACTTAATAAATAATGGATAGTTTTCCCTCATACAAAATGAACTATCCTGAGAGCACTGAGAATTTTGAGATTTAAAAAAAGCCAACACTTTCCCTGTACTACATGTTTTATTTACAGAGTAATGTCCAAAACTATTTCTAACTTTTTCCCCCCTTTTTTTTTTTTTTGAAAAGTATATAAATGCATGTCATCTGGCATTATTTTACTAATCTTAGTTCTGCTTTCCTACTCTACTGCTGTTGCTTTTTAAAGTGTTATGGGCTTGTTTCATTCTAAATGTAATTCTGATATTGTACCATCAAAAATATATAATTCTGATGAGATCATTGGAAATTTAAAAACCAAACATTTGATATTGAAGAATTATTGCCAGAAATTTTAAGCATAATAAAATGGAATTGTGATAATGAATTTTTTATATGTCCTTGCCATTTAGAAATACATACTGACCTATTTGCAAATAAAATTCTTTGACATCTAGAATTTTCTTCAAAGTAATCCAGAAAGATTGGAAGTGGGTAAGGATATGGAAATACCAGGTTGATCATTATAATTATTGAAACTTAGTAATGAGTACAGGGAGATTTGTTATACTATTCTGTCTACTTTTTTCTTTTTTTAAATCCTCACCCGAGGATATATTTCTATTTATTTTTAGAGAGGGTGGAAGGGTGGTGGAGAGACAGAGAGAGAGAGAAACATCAATGTGAGAGAGACACATCTATTGGTTGCCTCTGGCATGCACCCTGATCAGGGCCAGGGATCGAGCATGCAACCGAGGTACATGTCCTTGACTGGAATTGAACCTGGGACCCTTCAGTCCACAGGCAATGCTCTATATGTTTGAAATTTTTTATAATAATTAGATTTCTTTTTAATTGCCAAAAATTACACATGCCTATAATTTATAAAAGGTGTGTGATTTAGCACTTTTGTTTTGTGAAGGAATTATTTGGGCTCTGACCTTCACCTGCTATATTTCATTCCCCTATCATCTGCCTTCAAACTATAGGCTGCCTTGTAACAGGGTTCTACATTCATAAACAACCACAAAGTCTTTGTCCACCACTCTTCAAACAGGCGGAGCAGTACAGACTCTAAGCATGCCCCCAAACATCAACACTGAGGAGGGATGAGCTGTTCCCTCTCTTCCCGTCACCTTCCAAATAAAAATCAAGTGTCAGTTACTCCCAGTCTTAGATTTATGTAAAACTTTATTAGAACAACAAATAGAGCTGAGAATGGCGGCTAATTAACCCCTACCCTCGCACTGGTTACTCGTAAGCCAAGGGTGAGCATGGCTGCAGCTTCAGTGGTAAGAGCCTTAATTCTTATCAAAAGGACTGAGCAAATGGAAGAGGAATTTGCTCTCAGTGACTCCTTCCTCATTCTCCCGCATCATAGCCCTTTGTTTCAGATCTCTATGGCCCTTTTTTAAAAAAACAGCTAATGCAATTCTTATCCATAAATTGTCCTTAACTTTGGTGATCAGCTGATGGTTTTTAACCTCTGATTAGATAGTAAATTGTGTTACTAAATATTAAAATTTTATAATTGATAGTGATTACTAGAGAATGCAGAACATAAAATAAGATTAATTATTTCAACACAGATATATTTATGTAGATTATTTAATCTGTTTGTGACCTGTTAGACCAATGAAAGGTACAGAAATAGAATTTAAGAGGATTCTATTGCTTACTACTTCTGCAGCACGAATCTTGCCTGCATGTATCCCATCCTACTACGCTTGAGAACTAGCAAAGAACAATTTCTTTAACTGAGAAAATGACATGCCTGCCTGTTTTCAAAACAGGCTATGTTAGCAGGAATACAAAAAAGAATTCTAGGACAGACATTACAGGTGGCTACCTAGATATCAGGTTGCTTCTGATGTAACAAGTAAAAGGGTTCCCTCTTTGAGTCAGAGTTCCCAGGAAAGGTGGTTTAAAGTTGCAGTGATTGCAACTAGGCCAAGAAGTCTTTGATTTCTTTTTGGGATTGGCATTTGGGAATTCTGGCATTGTGTATATTCATCGTTTTCATCGTGGAGGGAAGGTAGCTTAAGGTGAAAGGGGGAGGGAGGTTCTGGATGTACTCCTTTAATAATGTATACGTGTGGGCTTTTTCACTTTTTTCTCATAAAAATAACACATGCTTCTTATATTTTTCCTAAGCCAATTATCCTTTAGAGATAAGTATTTAATTTTTGTTTTGAGGCTCTTTGCTCTGTAGACTCAAATTTGGTGGGACTAGGCAAAGTATATTTGTCAGTTAAGTTTGTCTCATTATATTCTTAGTGTAAATTTAGACACACTAACCTCAACTTTTAGCCTTGGCTTCTACCTACCTTGACTTGTTTTGTTGCCCCTTAATTAATATAAATTTAGACATAGTAAGCTGTTGCTACAATTTTTGTTATAAATCTGATGCTAACCCTGCAATAATAACCTCTAATTTATTGGTTTGTAAGTTAAAAAATTGCTGTATTCACTTATGATGAATAAGTTTGTCACTCTTTAAAATCAGTCCTCTTTCCTTCTGGAGTCACATTTTTTATTTTATTTTGGCCACCGGGTAGGACAGTACTAACTTAATGCTCGGCCACAATAACTATTTTAGCCCTTATAGTTAGTATACATGCTAATTATACATGCTTCTCTCCTGTACTTCTGTTCATGCTTTTTATTATGGCTTAGATTATTGCTTGTTATTTTATTGAGGATATGTATTTTATTACAAATCATTTGACTCTTGTTTGGCAAAGAGCCATATAAATAAGAGATTAGGTTTTTTGCTTTGGGTAGGGTTGAGGAGCACATTTCCTAACTACCCAGTTTATTTACAGCTTCTGTCAGGAGAGACATAAGTATGTCAGGCTTTGCTAAGCAGTTTCTTCCCAGCAAGAGTTAGTTTTCCTGTGTCTGTTGTCCAGCTGTTCTGTAGTCTCTAGGTCTTCACACAAATGGAAAGGTTTTAGGTATTATCTCTGGGCAGGAATCTGCCACTGGTATCTTTTCTACCCTTTAAAACGCAGAAATCATGGGATTATTAAGCAGCTGATGATGGTCTGTGTAATTCTCTTAGATCGTCACCATATGCCACTTTTGAAACTCTAAGTGCTGTGCTGTTTTTTTGTCGGTTAATTTATTTTGCAATTTAGACTTTTGTCCCTAAGCAGTCCACATCTACAATGTGTGGTTTGTTAATACTGCAGTCTTGTTAAATAGAATCATTCTAATGATATTTGTTGTCAGAAACACCTGTACCTGGTTTATAAATGACATAGCATGGGATTTACTTTATGTGAGCTTAAAAAGTAAACACATTTTTAAAATTTGATAACAGCTCACCCTGCACTCAGAAGGGTCCCTCCACAGAGAGCCCCTGGTGCCCTGATCTCTTTTCTGTCTCGGTACAGTGCCCCATGTGGCTGTCACACTTCCCTTTGTGGGAGTTCTACCTTCTGAGACCACCGACCACTCCTATAGCACTGAGGAGACTGCTCTGTGACCACGCCCACTTTTTAAAAGGGTTTATGCCCAGAGGACTTGTTAAGGAAACTGTCTGTACTTTGTTAGTAGTTGTCTTATGTCCTCAGGGACCAGGTGTGAAAACTGAAGAGAAGAATGACACTTTTAAGGTGGAGCATTAGACACTCTCCACATACAAATAGAAATAGCAAACACTGGGTTTTTGCTTACATTCTCACATCGCTTGTTCATTACTGCCTTCTGAAGACTGCCTCTTTGAGGAATCCTACTAGGAAAAGCAATTGAGAAAAAGAGAATGGACCATATCAGAGGTTATCCAAAAAGTACTACAACCCACGTCATTTTTTGAAAGAGAACTTCATATAAAGCTATGTTTTTCAGCCTTTTGTGATCCTGCAGTACCCTCTTACTCATCTTTGCCCTGTCCCTGTCAGCCCGGGGACTTTGTGTACTCTATTTTCGGTGGCTTGTAATAGTGTAAACACAAATGGTGTGTTATATGTGTTTTCAGAGTATATATGCACACCTCCACCTTCACCCCAGGCTCTGATTTGACTCCTTCTCAAGCCCGAAGTATATCCCTGGCCTCTATAAGAATCACTGAGCTGGAGCCAGTGCAACATGAAGTGCACCAGCACTTATTTCTGGACAGAGCTTGGTGGTGTGACTCTTGGTTACTCCTTCACTCGCTCCCTTTTCCTGTTGCCGGTCTCTTCTGTTTTATCTGTATTTCAGCCTCTTGGTTTTTGTGCTGCTGTTATCTTTTTCTTATTATTTTTTTAAATCCTTATTTTAAAAAGTCACCTGCTACTCTCCTCTTAACCTTTCTTTCACCCAGTAAAATGTGTGTTGTTTTTTAAAGGAAATCCAAGCTGTCTTTTTTCAAGAGTTTTATTATTATCTCTATAACCAAAAGACTTAACTTGTCGTGTCTGTTGGCCTAGTATAACCTTGGAATATTCCATTTCACTTCCTGTGCCAAGTGATGACTCTTGTTCTCCTGGTGTGCCAGGGCAGGAATGGCCCCATCAACTCTCAATAGGGGTATGGTGTCAACTCTGAAAATGTAGCTGAAACTGTAATGTTAGAGCTGTTGCCATTCTCAGCCAATACATATCTTCCTAATGCCATGGCCTCTTTCTCCAGTTAAACAGTTTCTTTTTTTAGTCTAGTTTGGAAAATACGTTGCATACAAAGTCCTATACTCTGTAAGTAATATTGCCAATGCAGTATCAGGAGCATAACACAATAATCTCATTTTGCTATTCTGAACTTCTTTGTCCTGTGTGTGAACGGCAGTGTTTTAAATGAAAAACAAGTTAGGTCCTAGTGTAGGATGGTTTATGTGTTTAGCTCTAAGCTGTTGTCCTGATCTTCACTACGTTTATGCCTGACTTCTCTAAGTCATAGTGACATACCTTTGCATGCATCTTTCCAGCAAACCTTGTTTCCCCTTGCTAGACTCGCCGGTGTAGAGCATGATCACAATGAAGGTTATACCTTGCCATGTTAAGAAGATTAAGACAAAAGAGCCAATTTTACTGAGTTTTGAAGATGTCAGGAAAACCAGAATGTTGCCCAGCTCTCTCAGAACTCAATAGTAAATTAGTAAATTAATAGTAAATACTCAATAGTATTAGTAAATTAAAATGAGAAAGGCTAAAGTTAAGTATTACTTGATAAAAGGGCAAGTTAAGTTAGATTCTGAAGCATTATTACAGTTTTTAATTAATATTTACAAATTTATTCACCTCTTCATGAAATATAAATGCTTAAGAATCAATTAGCATGTCTTTTGCTTAATTAGAACAAAAATGTTGCATGTTAAACTGGACACTCGAGTTGGCTGGAGCAGAAATGTGCAAATAGCTACACCAATCAACTTGTAGTAAGTTGTTGTTACCAGAACTGTCCTTTGTAAACATTCTCTGGACCCCTTTATGGTTTTAAAGCATCAATCTGTTTCCATTTACTCTAGTCCTTGCAAAACTATGAAGTTTCTCTCTTTTTCTGGAATAATTACTTCTTTTTATGAATAATTAGTAATGTGTGTTTACTGCTTACTTGTACTATGTTAAATTTACAGAGAATTAGAAACATTAGTAAGTAAAAATAATAACACATTTCAGAATTAAATGAGAATTGATTTTTACTTTTTTCAAGGCGTTTTAGTAAAGAATTATTGCTTCAGCAAGTCCTTGCTGTAAGCGAGGTTCCTAGAGATACTCTCTTGAGAACAAGGAGGCACAGATAGAGGCAAAATGTAACCTTCTGTTTCCTTTAAGGTCTTCCTAATAGATAATCAGAATGCTTTTTCAGAAGTTTTCATTTTTAATTTTAAAAAATCTGTGGTATATATTTATTTTAATATATATACTACCCCAACTACATACATTGCCATTGTAGTAATAAACCAGAACATACGCTGAAAAAAAATTTTTTTAACACCACGAAGGAAATTCTTACATGACTGTGATGTTTTCTTCCTAAATGTTCTCTAGTTTAATATTCTTTAAATAGTCATACAGGCAGTAAGTGTATGCATTTTAAGTAGTCAAATTAATGATAACATTATCTCCATGCTGTCATCCCACCTCCTGAAAATTTATTTGCAGGGTAGATTTTCTGTTTGTGGTCTGGGGGATGAAAATTATGTCTGACTTCATGTCTTAATTATGCATGCACATGACCACAGTTGGGTTCTCACCAGCCACCGTTTGATGGCTGCCCGTGAAAATAAATGTTTCTATGGTGTGAAGAAACTTAGACCAAGATCTTGGTTAGTACCAAGGTGTGGAAGGTACGTGTGGTATGTAGTACTTGAACCGAAGCAGATCCTTAGGTGCCACCCTGGAGGCCCATGTCACTCTCAGGGTCATGGCTGGACTTGAGCGGGGAAAGGAAATGTCCTACAAGTTGTTCCTGGAGAAGCCAGAAAACATTGCCCTTTAAGAACTCACCATCCAACAGCAATTTGAATGTACTCAATGCTACTGAATTGTCTTCTCAAAAATGGGTAAAATGATAAGTTTTATGTTATGTATATTTTATCACAATGAATAAAATTTTTAAAGAATTGACATCCATTTTCTAAAAGCAGCTCACTAGAGACACCAAACAGCTTGACCTACAGGTTAACCCGTTGAGTGACAGTTTGACCCAGAGGGACAGGAAAGGAAAGTTGGGAAGCAGCCCTCTGCACTGCAGTGAAGGGGCCTGAGTCCAGCAGCGTTAACACCCAGGCAGCAGGGAGGGTGGGCACTGGCTGTTGATGTCTCTTCTCTTCTTTTGCCAGGTTTGCGATGATAATGATAATGAATGTGGTAACAACAGCAACAGCTGGCCAACTTTGAACCTACTGAGTAGCAGACACTGTTCAGTGCTTCTCATTAGTTTTCTCATTTAATCCTCTCAACCACCCTATGGGTGGGCACTGATGTTATTATCTAATTTTTGCAGGTGAGAAGCACAGGCTCAGAGAGGTTAGATTTGTTCAGGTAAGGGTCAGAACTAGGATTTAGATTCATGGAATTTGTCTCCAGAGCTTGACCCCTTAACATCTGGGTCATACCACCCCAGCCCTGGTCTCTGTGTGACACAGCTCAGATGTCGCTTCTGTGCACAGACACCACACTGATGCCTCAAGTTCAGTGCTTGGCTGTTCAACAGACATTTACCAAGCTCTGGCTCAGACCTAAGGCCAGGCCAGGAAGGAAGGAGTCATTAAAATACTTAGGTTAAAGTCCCTGCTCTTGAAATTAAAGTACAAGATTCTGACTGCAGGCCCCACCTCCAGCCTTCCGCCTGGGCCCTCAACTCCCTTCAGCACCCAGTGTCTGCAGACCAATAATTATTTTCCCAACCAAACAATACATCGCACTGGTTTAAGTTTTATTTTTGTTTTTGTTTTTTTTTAAATATATTTTATTGATTTTTTACAGAGAGGAAGGGAGAGGGATAGAGAGTTAGAAACATCGATGAGAGAGAAACATCGATCAGCTGCCTCTTGCACACCCCCTACTGGGGATGTGCCCGCAACCAAGGTACATGCCCTTGACTGGAATCGAACCTGGGACCTTTCAGTCCGCAGGCCAACGCTCTATCCACTGAGCCAAACCGGTCAGGGCGCACTGGTTTAAGTTTTGAACAGTGAGTCAACACCATTGAATAAATAATAATCCCGACTTGGAAGATGGTGACCGGCAGGAAGGTAGGGAGGGAGGGAGTATGAGAGAGTGAGGGAACCATAGAGGAGAGTGTAGACGTGTTTGGTATGTGTGTGTGTATAAGCTAGGGACAGTTAGATTCTGCAGGTCCTCCAAGGGGCTGTCAAACCGGGCAGTCTTAGACGGCGGAGCCCCGCGCACAAAGCAGACACTTCTGGGCAGCCAGTGCGGGCACAGAGACCAAGCCATCTTGAGAAACAGAGCTGCTTGAGACTAGGATCCTGCCCTCAGCAACACCCAGTCGCGTCTCAGATGCAAACCAGGACCCTGCAGCCACTGGGGACAGAGAACTGCAACCACAGCTTCAGACCAACAGACAACAAGAATCCAGACTTCCCACCAACCCACGGCAGCCACACGTCCTAGTGTCGGAGCACTTCAGTGACACTCGGGTGGTGCGAAGTTCCCACGGCACACGGCCCAGGTCCACGCAACTCGAAGTTTGAACCTTCTGGTGATAGTCAGAATGGGGAGACGACACAATCCCCAGAGGAAAGAAAATGAGGAGTTGCCAAGAAAGGAAATTAGTGAAATTGAAGCTTGCAATATGAACGAAAAAGAATTTAGAGTAATGGTCGTGGAATTTATACATTGGATGGATGAGAAAATCAACAACCTATGCAAGAATCAGGAAGAAATGAAAAGTGATACAACTACAATCAAAAACACCATGGAAAGTTTCAACAGTAGACTAGAAGCAGCAGAGGACCGAATTAGTGAGTTAGAATATCAGATACAGAAACAAGCTCAATCTGAACAGCAATTGGAGAAAAAAATTAAAAAGCAGGAGGAAAGCCTAAGAGAGCTTTGAGACAACATGAAACGAAGTAACATATGTATAATAGGGCTGCCAGAAGGACAAGAAGAGCAGCAAGGATTAGAAAATCTATTTGAAGAAATAATGACAGAAAACTTCCCAGATATGGGGAAGAAAAAAGTTACTCAAGTACAAAGAGTCCCAAGCAGGATCAACCCCAAAAGACCCACACCGAGACACGTCATAATTTCAATGGCAAATATCAACGACAGGGAGAGAATCTTAAAGGTGGCAAGAGAGAGACAGAGAGTTACCTACAAAGGAACCCCCATCAGATTATCAAATGATTTCTCAACAGAAACACATCAAGCTAGAAGGGAATGGAAGGAGGTATACAAAGTGTTGCAAAGGACTGAATCCAAGAATACTCTATCCAGCAAGACTGTCAATCAAAATTGAAAGGGAAATCAGGAGCTTCGCAGACAAAAAAAGGCTAAGGGAATTTATCACCACCAAACCAGTAATGCAAGAAATGCTAAAGGGAATACTGTAAAAAGAAGAAATAAATAGGTAAGAAGGAACACAGACACAAAAATAGATATGACTACAAACAAATACCTTTCAGTAATAACTTTAAACAAAACGGACTAAATGCTCCAATCAAAAGACATCGAGTGACTGAATGGATAAAAACACACAACCTATATATATGCTCTCTACAAGAGACCCACCTCATAACAAGAGACTCACACAGATTGAAAGTGAAGGGATGGAAAAATATCTTCCAGGCAAATGGAAATGAAAAAAAAGCTGGGGCAGCAATACTTATATCTCACAAAATAGACCTCAAAGTAAATGCCATAACAAGAGATAAGGAAGGCCACTTCATAATACTAAAGGGATCGATACAACAAGAAGATATAAACCTGATAAACATATATGCACCCAATGCAGGAGCACCCAAATACATAAGAAAACTCCTGGAAGATATCAAGGGAGAGATCGACAACAATACAATCATAGTAGGGGACTTTAATACACCACTGACATCACTGGATAAATCCTCTAGTCAAAAAATCAGCAAAGACACAGCAATCCTAAAGGACTCACTAGATCAGATGGACTTAACTGACATATTCAGAACATTTCACCCCAAGGCCACGGAATATACGTTCTTCTCAAGTGCACATGGGACATTTTCAAAAATAGACCACATATTGGGTCACAAGCGAGGTCTCCCCAAATTCAAGAAGATTGAAATCATACCAAGCATCTTCTCAGACCACAATGCCATAAAATTGGAAATAAACTACAATAAAAACAATCCAAAAATCTCAAACACTTGGAAGCTGAATAGCATGCTATTAAATAATGACTGGGTTACCAAAGAGATCAAAGAAGAAATTAAAAGCATCCTAGAAACTAATGACAACAAAAACACAACAATCCAAAATCTATGGGACACAATGAAAGCAGTCCTGAGAGGGAAGTTTATAGCTCTACAAGCCTACCTCACAAAATAAGAAAAAATGGTAGTAAATCATCTAACTCTACAACTCAAAGAATTAGAAAGAGAGCAACAAGAAAAGCCCAGAGTGAGCAGAAGGAAGGAGATAATAAAGATCAGAGCAGAAATAAGTGACATAGAGACCCCGCCAAAAAAATACAAAAGATCAATGAAACCAAGAGCTGGTTCTTTGAAAGGATAAACAAGATTGATGAACCTCTAGTCAGGCTCACCAGGAAGCAAAGAGAGAGGACTCAAACAAAATCAGAAATGAGAGCGGCGAAATAACAACAGACGCCACAGAAATACAAAGGATTGTTAAAAAATACTATGAACAACTCTACTCCAACAAACTAGACAACCTAGAGGAAATGGACATATTCCTAGAAAAATACAACCTTCCAAAACTCAATTGGGAAGATTCTAAAAATTTCAATAGTCCGATAACTATGGAAGAAATTGAAGCAGTCATCAAAAAGCTCCCAGCAAACAAAAGCCCGGGGCCAGATGGCTTCATAGGGGCGTTTTACCAAACATTCAAGGAAGAACTAAAACCTATCCTCCTCAGACTATTCCAAAAAATTAAAGAGGAAGGAACACTTCCAAGCTCATTCTATGAAGCCAGCATCAACCTAATACCAAAACCAGATAAAGACAACACAATGAAAGAGAATTATAGGCCAATATCCCTCATGAACATAGATGCCAAAATTCTAGCAAATCGGATCCAGCAATACATCAGAAAGATCATACACCATGACCAAGTAGGATTTATTCCAGGGATGCAAGGATGGTACAATATCCACAAATCAATAAACGTGATACATCACATAAACAAATTGAGACATAAAAATCACAGTCATATCAATTGACACAGAAAAAGCATTTGACAAAATCCAACACCCCTTCTTGATAAAAACTCTCAACAAGGTGGAAATAGAAGGATCATACGTCAACATAATAAAAGCCACATATGAAAAACCCACAGCTAACATCATACTCAATGGGCAAAAACTAAAACCATTTTCCCTAAGAACAGGAACAAGACAGGGATGCCCACTCTCACCACTCCTGTTCAACATAGTACTGGAAGTACTAGCCATTGTGATCAGACAAGAAGAAGAAATAAAAGGCATCCAAATTGGAAAAGAAGAAGTAAAACTGTCCTTATTTGCAGATGACATGATATTGTATATAGAAAACCCTAAAGACTCCATCAAAAAATTATTAGACTTAATAAATGAATTTGGCAATGTAGCAGGATACAAAATTAATGCCAAGAAATCTATGGCATTTCTTTACACCAATAGTGAACTTATAGAAAGAGAGACTAAAAAAGCAATCCCATTTACCATCACACCAAAAAAGTTAAGATACCTAGGAATAAACTTAACTAAGGAGATAAAAGACCTATATGCGAAAAACTACAGGACACTGAAAAAAGAGATAGAGGAAGACATAAATAGGTGGAAGAACATACCGTGTTCATGGATTGGTAGAATCAACATCATTAAAATGTCCATACTACCCAAAGCAATCTACAGACTCAGTGCAATCCGCATTAAAATATCAATGGCATATTTCACAGACCTACAATGAAATTTCCAAAAATTCATCTGGAATAAAAAACAAGACCCCTAATAGCCACAGGAATCCTGAGAAAGAAGAACAAAGTAGGTGGGATCTCAATACCAGATATCAAGCTGTATTACAAAGCCACTGTTCTTAAAACAGCCTGGTACTGGCACAAGAACAGACATATAGATCAATGGAATAGAATAGAGAACCCAGAAATCGACCCAAACCGCTATGCCCAATTAATACTTGACAAAGGAGGCATGAACATACAGTGGAGTCAAGACAGTCTCTTCCACAAATGGTATTGGGAAAATTGGACAGATACATGCAAAAAAATTAAACTAGATCAGCAACTTACACCATACACAAAAAATAAATTCAAAATGGATAAAGGACTTAAACATAAGATGGGAAACCATAAAAATACTAGAGGAATCCACAGGCAGAGAAATCTCAGACATATGCCGAAGGAACTTCTTCACTGATACTGCTCTTAGGGCAATGAAAACTAAAGAGAAAATAAACAAATGGGACTACATCAAAATAAAAAGCTTTTGCACAGGAAAAGAAACCATCAACAAAACAACAAGAAAGCCCACTGCATGGGAGAACATATTTGCCAATGTCATCACCGATAAGGGCTTAATCTCCAACATTTACAGGGAACTCATACAATTTAACAAAAGGAAGATAAACAATCCAATCAAAAAATGGGCAACAGGCCTAAATAGACACTTTTCTTTCTTTTTTTTTTCTTTTTTTTTTTTAAATATATTTTATTGATTTTTCACAGAGAGGAAGGGAGAGGAAGAGAGAGTTAGAAACATCGATGAGATAGAAACATCAATCAGCTGCCTCCTGCACACCCCTCGCTGGGGACGTGCCCACAACCAAGGTACATGCCCTTGACCGGAATCGAACCTGGGACCCTTGTGTCCGCAGGCCGACGCTCTATCCACTGAGCCAAACCAGTTAGGGCCTAAATAGACACTTTTCGAAGGAGGACAGAAGGAAGGCTAAGAGACATATGAAAACATGCTCAAAGTCACTAATTATCCAAGAGATGCAAATCAAAACAACAATGCGGTATCATCTCACACCTGTCAGAATGGCTATCATCAACAAACGACAAGTGTTGGCAAGGATACAGAGAAAAAGGACTGCACCTGGTGGTGGGAATGCAGACTGGTGCAGCCACTGTGGAGAACAGTATGGAGTTTCCTCAAAAAACTAAAAATGGAACTCCCATTTGACCCAGTGATCCCACTTCTAGGAATATATCCCAACAAACTAGAAACACCAATCAGAAAGGATATATGCACCCCTATGTTCATAGCAGCACAATTCACCATAGCTAAGATTTGGAAACAGCCTAAGTGCCCATCAGCAGATGAGTGGATTAAAAAACAGTGCTACATCTACACAATGGAATACTATGCTGCAGTAAAAAAGAAGGAGTTCTTACCATTTGCAACAGCATGGATGGAACTGGAGAGCATTATGCTAAGTGAAATAAGCCAGTCAGATTAAGACAAATACCACATGATCTCACTCATTTGTGGAATATAATGAACAACATAAACTGATGAACAGGGACAGATCCAGAGGCAGAGAAGCATCGATCAGACTGCCAGACCTCAAAGGGAAGATAGGGGAGGGTGGGGGAAAGGAGGAGAGATCAACCAAAGGACTTGTATGCATGAATATAAGCCTAACCAATGGACACGAACACCAGGAGGGTGAGGGCATGAGTTGGGGGGGAGCGTGGGGGGTTAATGGAGGGATGAGGACACATATGTAATACCTTAATCAATAAAGAAATAAAAAAAATAGATTCTGACTGCATGTGAATCATCACATAAAACCAGGGCTTGCATTCACCATGAGGGCCATGTTGACCAGTAACGGAAGCCCTCTGCCTCAGGATGCCTGTTCTGCCTGTATGTCCTGCATTAGAAACACCATCCGCAGCCCTGTGGCTAGGATACAAGGTGCTCCTGTTCAGGGAGCCCAGAATGCTTTTATCAGCATATCAGTAGTGTCTACCCCTTTGGCTGGGTAGAGGACTCTCAGCGTTAATCCGGGGGTGGAGGGGAAAGGTGGGGGCTCTTTCTCAGTCCTCAGACTCCCTCACCAGGGTAGATTTGTAATAGCCAAATACATTAGACCCAAGAGGTAAAATTTCCTCCAAACATACTAATCCAAGGTGTATATAAAGTTTCTGTCAGAATGTTGGTAAAATATTCTGCATCATGTACCAATCCTAGGGACTGTGGGTATTCACTAGACCTGTATTTCCTCAATTTATCCCAAATTTTAGGCAGGGCAGAAATTGATCTTCCTCCTTCCTCATCTTGCTTACTGCTAGCAAAATATCCAGCATTATACAAGGCTCATGGTAAACATCTATTTAAATGAATTAATAGTCACTATTTTTGAGGCACCAGGTAAAGAGGGCCTAATTAAGGAAAGTAACCAAAGAGAGGATTTTGAGTTTGAACATTTCTACGATTCCAAAAACTAAGTAGTCAGGAGTTCTCACGTGGAAAACTACGTGTGTGTGTGTGTGTGTGTGTGTGTGTGTGTGTGTGTGTCCACTGCTCAGCTCAGAGTCTGCACAATCAGCAGTCCCAGCTCCTTCATTGTAAGCAGAATCTGGACCACTATTTATTTTACAAATTGCACTTTTGAACTATTAAAAATGTGAGGTTTTGTGGCATCTCTATTAGCTGCCCTCATCTCTCCCTCAGCTTTCACCCATGAATGCAAGCACAGTCTGAAATGCTCTTCAACTACCATTCAAGGCTATGGCCGTAAATCATCCAGAAAAACATTGACCTCTAGTTTGACTAAAACCTAACAGCCTATTTTCCCCCATCCTCTGCTATTTCCAGCCAGTCTTTTAACTTCCCAAATATAGGATATCTTGCTTTAGCATTACTTACGTGTTGCCATAAGAGTTGGTTGTTCTATAGCAAAATGAATTTTTCAAAGTGTATTAATAGTATTTTTCATATAAAAATTTTAAATGTAAAGAGGAAGTTCTTTATCAGTTTTAATAAACATTTTCCTGTTGATTCATGAACACCTTTATTATATCTGCCCGACGGTCTTACACAGTGGTCGGCAAACTCATTAGTCAACAGAGCGGCAAACCTCGGCTCACGAGCCGCATGTGGCTCGCGAGCCACAGTTTGCCGACCACTGGTCTTGCAGATCAAGGTTGAAGATGATTTCAGGAGTGTTCTTTTGTATATCAGTCATAAAGTTAGCCTGTGGCCTATAAGTAAGATAAAAATCAATAAATTACTTGAGATATTTCTATTGTTAATATAGCCCAAAATACTCTACATTTTCTTTTTATGGAATGATAAAAACCTTTGGTCATACTTTCGTAAAACACAATTCTACATCAAGAACCAATGATAGCCCTAACCGGTTTGGCTCAGTGGATAGAGCGTCGGCCTGCGGACTCAAGGGTCCCAGGTTCGATTCCGGTCAAGGGCATGTACCTTGGTTGCGGGCACATCCCCAGTAGGGGGCGTGCAAGAGGCACTGATCGATGTTTCTCTCTCATCGATGTTTCTAACTCTCTATCCCTCTCCCTTCCTCTCTTCCTCTCTGTAAAAAAATCAATAAAATATATTTAAAAAAAAAAAAGAACCAATGATATTATAAACTTTATATTTGTAAATTTTTTAGGGTGGATAAGGGATAACTACAAAGACATACAACTTGTGGGCTTGGAGTATAGCAGTTTTCCAATTTTTTGGAAAGCCGTGTTTTTAGTTCTTTATCGAAGTATGGGTATGCTGGTAGCCATAATCATGGGACCTTTGTTTTGGTTAATGATTTTTAATCTACAATTTACATGAATGAACTGATACAGCTTGTGAAATGGATTGTAAATTAACCATTTAAAATTGGACATTTGTTTCTGAAGAAAATGGTTTGATTTTCTAAATGTCTCTTCCGTTCCTGTTTTGTTTTTTCTAAATCATTAATAGATTTTAGACATGAGGCAACTTTCTCAAAAGCTGTACCCGAAAATACTAAAAAATAAACATGAAAGCAGATTAGAATTTTTTAATTGGTGTATTAAAAAAAAACAACAGCTGATCCTAAAGTTAAGACAAAACCAGTGTGATGTGCATTACTTAAGTTATTATGTTATTACTTAAGTAATAAAATAATGTTACTTAAGTTATTATGAAGTCAAGGATTACCCTTGAAATATGTCATACAAACATATGGTTTAGAATTTTATCCTTTATGTCACTTACATGGCTTAAGCATATATATCTCAGGAATCCAACATTTCTTCTATACCATCAAAATGTATATTTTAAATTAACTCATAAAAGTCCTGCATGATTTTAAAACATGCTAACATTCTATAATTCTGAAATAGTGTGCACAGAATTGGTATGTTATGTAAAATTATCCTTTCTTTACCTATCAGTAATGTGCTTTATGCAGTTGATGAGATTCAGCTTCCTAATCATTTACTCAATTTTTCAAAGAGCATAGCAGACCTCATCCATAAGTTTTTCAAAAGGTTAGTTATCAATTCTTTATTAGCAAGTTGCTCTGTCACTGTATTTTTCTACCCCCTTGTCCACAAACGAGGCTTAAGTAGCCTTCCTTGGAGTTTATAGGAATCTGACAAATTCCATTAGAAAGTCAGTCTAGCTTTTTGTTTCTCTTGACATCAACACACTAGGTCAGTCTGTGTCTTGAGAGGAGCGTGTCAAAATGGTTGTCTTACTGCATTTCTCATTGTTATTCTCTGGGGTGATATCCCTTGAAGGTCATATTATAGATCGTTTTATCAAAGGAATGTCAACAATAGTAGCTGGGCAAGGGTTGGTTCCACCTAATCAGATATGTTTTCCAAAGCCACTAGCAGCTTGATGCCCTAACAAAACCTGGTTGCCAAAGTATTTCACCATGACTTTGGGCTAGTCTCAAACTTACCATGTCTGATCTGCACATTCATTCTCAGACCTCAAAAGTATATTGCTCAATGTCTTTTATTCTGTAAGTATGGTGTGAAAGCCCAGATCAATGCAAGTATGCAAACAGTATTTTACTTTACTATTGCTCCTCCTCTGCCCCGCGCTTTTATGCACCTAAGTAGACACACACACACACACACACACACACACACAGTTTATCAGCATATACATAAATGTTTTCAGTTTGAAGCTTGAGTCTCAGAGTTACTTAAAAGCAAGTCTAGTAATGAGTCCAGATGATGTTTGGACCATCCTGAAATCAGTCTTCAAGAAAAGGAGGTTCAAGGTAACAGCTCATCAGCAGATTTGCCCTAAAGTGGGCTCACCTGTGATTAATTTATAGAATTTCACCCTTAATCTAACTTGTAGTATATTTTAGGGAGGGATGGGAGGGATGGTGTGTACCAACTTTCTGAATATGACAGTTACCAAGCATCTATCTGCTGGATATTGCCCATCTAGTATGAGCACCCTGGTTTGCATGTTTCAGCACTTATTTTCACTAAAATCTGTTCATCTAAATGTTATTTATTGACCAGTTCAAGCGCTAAAACTAAATTTTTATAGACAACCTTTACTCTCATGATAGGTTATTAAATACCATTTCCTAATGAGATCAGTCAAATAAATTAGATCAGTCAAATAAATCATCAGAAAAATGAAGTCTCAACAGAGCATAATGTAATGATTTGCTGTAGGTATGGGATGAACATATTGAACTCCATGGACTTTAGTTTTGACAGATTAAAAATAACCAGCTAATGAAATTAAGCACTAAAGTTTTATTCTTCTGTTGTCTCTAGAGAAACAATTTATTTTTATTTTGGTTTATAACTTGATTATAAATTGAGGGCTGGCTCATTAATACAACCATGCACCTAGGCGCAGGCAATCCCGAAGAGCCATTGGGCATGGAGTGCGTTAAAATTTTGTTTTTACTGCCTTGTAATCAGCCTTAACTATGACCTGTCACCCTTACACTAGATTACCTGGGGGTCTTTATCATGTACGACTAGACTATCGACTTGAACTTAGTACAAATGAGAATTGGGTTTAAATTACTAAGCTAATTTTCATTTCCGGTTTTAAAATTTAATTACTTGCTTCCAGCAATAAGAGATAGTTGTGTTTAATACCAGCAGGCCCCATCTGTCTGTCCTCCCACAAGCATTTTATACATCCTTCCCCTTTTTTTCTTTCTTTTTTTTTCTTTTTTCAGTATAATATGAATTAACAGCACAATATCTACCCTTCATTCCAATAAGAATTTTAAAGTCTGGATAAAATATTTAGCATGAGTTAACACCACAGTAGCTTGGCAGCATGTACATTAGAAATAACCTCTAATGAAGTTAAATGCAGATGCTTAATTCTTTTGTTATCTTTATAGGAATAGTTCTCCCATATTATTTTTATTTATTACTGATTTTCATGATTTTATACTGAGCAATTTATGTATTTTTTAAAATATTTTTTTTATTTCAGAGAGGAAGGGAAAGGTAGAAATATCAGTGATGAGAGAGAATCATTGATCAGCTGCCTCCTGCATGCCCCACAATGGGGATCAACCCACAACCCAGGCATATGCCCTGACCGGGAATCGAACCATCACCTTCTGGTTCAGAGGTTGATGCTCAAGCACTGGCCGGGCTAGACTAAGTAATTTAAATATGTGCAGATCTATAGGTACCTGTTGGTCCTAACTTGCAAATGAAAATATAGTCATTGCTCATGCAAATAGTGGGTGTGGTCTCATTAACACATTGCGGACAGATCACGCGAATTCTCGTGTTTTCTGTTCTAAGGCTTGTGGCCAATCATGAGAATTCTTTAAAAAGCCATTAGTTTGTAAGAACATGTAATAAATAACTTCTAAATGCAATGGGTATTTAATTTTAAAGCATGCCTTTAACATTTATGTAAAATGTTTTTTGTACTCGTTCAATAGAAACTTACCTGGCCACTGGGTAAAGCTAGTAATAAGACTATTGGTCCGCAATGTGTTAAAATGTCATTTGAGCCCGGCTGGTGTGGCTCAGTGATTGAGTGTCAACCCATGAACCAAGAGGCCACCCGTTCAATTCCCGGTCTGGGCACATGCCCAGGTTTCATACTCAGTCCCCAGTAGGGGGCGTGCAGGAGGCAGCCGATCAATGTTTCTCTTATCGATGTTTCTATCCCTCTCCCTCTCTCTGTAAAAGTCAATAAAAACATTTTTTAAATGTCATTTGAAAGGCTAAATCATCAGTGAGGGCCAAATTTCCATGAAGAATGGCTTAGCACAGCCAGCTACATGGGCAATAATAATCAAAACCAGGCTTAGAAGTAGGGGATGGAAAAGATACCGTTGTGCATCACAATGTACTGGGTATGCGTAGCAGAGTGCAAGGTGGCTTTCAGCCATGTGATTTGAAGAACCCAGAATTTCTCCTAGTCACAAGACACAACTAAATTATATACATACTCTTTCATTCCAATTATTTTGGTAGTTTATTTGTGCTAAGTGTGGTCTCTATAGTTCTCTTTGAAAATGTACATATCTCACCCCCTGGCAGTGGGCAAGGAGACACCTGATTGGTGGTGTTGCTGTTATATCAATCTGGGGCAAAGCAGATATACAGTCCTTAGTTTATCCTAGCTTGATGCCTGTGTCAGTGGCCAGAGCTGTTTCATGCCTGAGCCACATAAAAAAAAAAAGAAAATGTACATACCTCTGCAAAAGATGGCACATTAGATATATGAAACTGATCTCTTCTTTTGGGAGAGAAAGATCTGTGTCAGGAAGGGAAATACACCAGAGAATTAGCCAAATGGGGAGGGAGGCACCCAGATACAGGCTAGATTTCCCCTCCTTCACATAGTTGCTGTGCAGTCAGAGAAGCCAACTTTGAATTACTATAGTCTTGTGATGAGTGAGAAAGTTGAAGCATTTTGATGTATGTCCTTGTCCCCAAATAGGCCTGGCTTTTTTCTTTTCTTTCTTTTTTCTTTTTTCTTAAGTGAGATTGAGAGGCTTGCAGCTGAGCTGAGCAGTATAAAGGTAAGAAAGGTCAACAGGTTACAGAGGCAAGTGCAACAAGGCTTGTTAAGAGTAATCAAAGGCCTACTTAGGGAAGCAGCAGGAAGCGGAAGATTGGGATTTCCACCCTAGCGAGGTTATAGGGGCCATCTGCCAGAGAGAAGTTGGCTTAACTCTGAAACGGTTTAAAATCCAGTTTAAAATACCAATTAGGAAAATCCCACAATAAGCAGTTTGATCTTTTCCCCCCTCTCACATACAAGATGAGATGATTCTGCCTAAATCGTTCAGCATTATTTTAAAGGAGTTAATAATGTGCATGAAGATTACTTTGGCAGGTAATCTTCCTTTTCTTTCCTCCTTTTTGTGTTTTAAGAACCCCCTCATGAGATCAGTGGTTTCATTTTCTTCTTCCCCAGAGATTGGTCTTCCTAGGGAAGCCTAGAATGACCATGTAGGCTGCCCAACTTCTTGTCAGGAGTTATTGCTCATGGGGCTATTAAAATGGAAACCAGTTCATATTGAGGCATTATTTTAATGTCAACACTTGACACTTTAGTGAGCATCAAGAATTTTTGTTTTTGAACAATGATTTCACACTAGTCTATGTTACAGTGTTCTCTCACTTTAACATGTTTGCCTCTTTTGAAAATTTCTATTTCCTCCATTAATAGTAAGAACTAAAGAGGAGGACACGACTTTAGAATAGCCTCTATTGTAGATAAAAGTTTAAGGGTATTGAAAAGTAATTTAATGGGTAAAAAGCATCTGAAACATAGACAGGTTATTGGCAAAAATGTATCTGTATTCATAATTGGCCTTTGCCACTGAGGATCTGGGGGTGGGGTGAGGGGACTAGAAGGTTTTGAGAGAGGGACCTTGGACCTTGCATGACCAGGTTTATGTCCTTAGAGACTAAAAAGCTTAGTTCATCTGAGAGTGGAGAGCATGAAGACAGGGAGACATTCAGGAAGGTGTTTTGATGGTCTGGGTAAGAGTGACAGAGCCCATAAAGAGGAAGAAGAGCAGAAGGGCCTAGGACTGTTTGGGAGTCAGAACCCCAGGACTGGTTTCCTAACCTGTGACAGCATCACTAGGAACTGTCCCCCACAAAGGTCCAGACCAGTTGAGGTGAACAAGAAGGATGCATTTTAAGACCAGTGCATATTGTTTAGTCAGTTCATTGTATCCGGTCGGTTAATGGTCCTGTCAGCCCACTAAGCCATCTCCCATTTTCTGCTAGCAGAAAAAATGGCAAACAAGGTTCATAATTTACCACCTATGACATATTAGAATTTATTTGCACATGGTTCTTCACCTATATCAGAAGGATACAGGAAAAGTTCGAATCCTAGAAATAGATCTGCCCACGTTGCTGAAGCAGAAGTAGGGGAGAAGCAGTATATATGGACCAAGTGTGGTCTGGTGGCAGATCATGTTGCCCAAGAGGTTAAAACAACAGTAGGTTCAAGTTTAGGTGTGATGTCTGAACTAAAACAGGAAACTATCGAATATATACTAAATATAGCAATCTTGATAAATTATAAGGATTGAAACCTTCGTGCACTAAAAGAAGATAGCAGTGAAGGTTGAAGACAAAGCAAGACATCACTTTTAGAAAATCGCTCATATTCTCTTCTTTAGCAGATATAGCTCAATATTAAACCACAAAAAAAATGGGCACTGGGGCTGCCCAAATGCTTCCCATCTCAAGTCAGTGACTAGGAGAGCTGCTAATCCTACACTATCGGTGTAAATGTCATTTAGGCACGAGCATGGGCAGGAGGAAGGATGTCCATCCCAGGAACCTGATACCACCTACAAACTAAATTCTATTCCTGACCAGTGGGTCTGATGACTCATTAATTCATTTATTAAACACTTACTGAATGTCCATCCACAGTGCCACAGACACGGCTGGTTTTGCAATGCCCTCAGGAGAGGGGAGAGTCAGCAGGCAGAGTGCTCAGTGCCCTCCTCGGTAACAGTCAGGTTCAGCAGAGGATTCAGCAACATCCCTTTCGGAAGAGAGGATAAGAGCAAGACCTCAGCCCAAATCAAAGCCCAGACCTTCAGTGGAAAGTCATTCCTCAGTGTGGACAGCATCCATATGACTCACCAGGCAGTCTCACCACAGATTTTCAGCGCCAGAGGCAGCAGAGTGATCTAGTAAACTGAAACCACTGAGATGCTTGTCCAGCTCTGGCTCTGACCTGGGTATTTACTAGTATATCTCTGGACTTAAGTCCAGATTCAGAGTGTGGACACATGTGATATCTAAGGCATGACTGCTGTATGCACCTCCACTCTCAAAACCATCTCCTGTCCCACTCCTAGCTACTGAATAAGGGTGTGGGCAAAGAAAAGACTATTTGAGGGGAAAATTAATAAATTAGATAGCAGTTTGTAGTGGATGGATTACATTTGAGAACTGTAAAATAAAAATATATTTTTTTAATTTTGAAGAAAAGTTGTGCATTACAAACAAGTCTTGTTAGATTATTGTTGTCATTTTTATTTCAATCAGGGCTGAAAGTACAGGAAAGAGGATCAGGATAATTTCTGGTCTCATAGCCAGACACCATGAGAAAAATACTCCAATAAGAGAATTATTTTCCATGGTTGGCAGGAACAAATGTTAGTATATAATATAATATAATACCTTATATTTAAAAAACAAAACAAAAACCTGGATAACTGGTCAGTATAGGCTAATGGGGCATAAACTATTCTCTCTTTAAAATCTGGTGTCGTTAGATAACGTGTAGGTGAGGATGTGGAGAATTGGAACCCTCACACATTGCTAGTGGGATTATAAATAGCTGCAGCCTCTTTGGACAGCACTTTGGCAGTTCCTCTAATGGTTAAGCCTGATTACCATATGATCAAGTAACTCCACTCCTAGGTATATGTACCCAAGAGAAGTGAAAGCATGTCCATGCAAACCTTGTACACCGATGTTCCTAGCAGCATTACTCATAATAGCCAGGAAGAGAAAACAAACCACATGTCACCAGCTGATGAATGGGTTAACATTATGTGGTATATTCATACTATAGAATATTATTTGGCAAAAAAAAAAAAGAGGGGGGGATGAAGGCCCTAGCTGGTTTGGTTCAGTGGATAGAGCATTGGCCTGCGGACTGAATGGTCCCGGGTTCAATTCTGGTCAAGGGCACATGCCCAGATTGCGGGCTCAACCCCCGGTGGGGGACCTGCAGGAGGCAGCCAATCAATGATTCTCTCTCATCATTGATGTTTCTATCTCTGCCTCTCAGTTTCTGAAATCAATAAAAATATATTTAAAAAAATAAAAATTTTAAAAAAGTGGGGGATGAAGTACTGATGCATGCTACAACATGGGTGAGCCTTGAAAACATTGTGTTCAGTGAGCCTTGAAAACATTGTGTTCAGTGAAAGAAGCTAGTCTCAAAAGACCACATGTTATATGGGTCCATTTATGTGAAATGTCCAGAATAGACAAATATACAGAGACAGAAAGCAAATAAGTAAATTTCTGGATACCTAAGGTGGAGGATTTGGAGAGCTGGAGAGTAACTGCTAATAGGTGCAAGGTTTCTTTTGGGGATGATGAAAACATTCCAAAATGGATTGTGCGGATGGTTGCATAACTGTGAATGTACCAAAAACCACTGCAGTATATGCATTATTGAATAGAAAACTTGTATGTGAATTATATCTCAGTAGAGCTGCTTTTATTTTTTTTAATATATTTTTATTGATTTTAGACAGGAAGGGAGAGGGAGAGAGAGAAACATCAGTGATGAGAGAAAATCATTGATCAGCTGCCTCCTGCACACTCCATGGGGATTGAGCCTGCAACCTGGGCATGTGCCCTGACCTGGAATCAAACCTTGACCTCCTGGTTCATAGGTTCATAGGTTGATGCTCAACCACTGAGCCACACCAGCTGGGCAAAGCTGCTTTTAAAAAAATATCTAGCTTTGATATCTTGGCATCTTTGACTCTTTCCTACTTCCTATAGCCACAGCTTTTTGCAGTGGTATTTTGGGGAAAGCAATCTGTGAATCTGGTATCTCAAGTCCTCCAATGTAAGGATATTTTCTAAGTTCATTAGGAATTATTGCTTAACTAAGCCTAGAATCGCAATCCAATGTCTTCTCAATAGGAACGCACCATCTGTGCTGTTATTTAGATGATTCTATTCTAACAGATCGCTTTATGTTTAAAAACACATTGATTTAATGTACATAGCACTGCTATGTAGATTTATAGGATGAGTTTTTGAGTTTTAAAAATAATTGATCAACAGTATGCTTTAGGTTATGGCCAGTGTATTTTTATTGTTTATTGAGTGATCTCGACTCAGGAGGCATTAATATGGAATGGTTTTCATTTTCTCCAGTCACTGCCTTAGGCCATGTTTTGTTGAATCTTGCTTTTTCTGTCCCTTAACAATATTTAGCAGATCTCATAGCGTTCAGGCCACTTACAGTTATTAGAAGATCAGTGTGGTTTATTTTTAAACTCCTGTCTTATACCTGATTTTAATCTGATTTCCTTATAGTAGGGGCTAGATACTGGATGAGAACAGAGTTCCTTTACCTAGTTCCCCTGCCATCCATGCCATCCTTCCCATGCCATCCATGCCTTCTGGGTGACAGGTGTCAAAATGCTGCTTCATATTGGGGAATGTGGGGAGTTCCCTTTCCAGTTCCCTGATGTGGGAGACACAACCTCCTGGACTAACCCCTTGCCCAGTGGTATACTAGTAAAATGCTTAATACTATCTGGGGGCAGGTATGGCGTGGTGATATGTGAATATGTATATACATAAATTTATTATACGTGTTTCTGATCTGTAGTACCCAAATAAAACATATAATACTCTAATGCAACTCCCACATAGCCATTTAATTCTCCCAGAAGACTTTCAGTGATTTTTGCTAAAACTTATATGTATCTATCTTGTTGCAGTGGACAAATGAGTGGTGTGGTTTTAACATGAATGTTGGGTGATATTTTCATTTAAATTAAGAACTAAGACAAAAGTGAAACAAAGAAGAAAAATGTTGGAACTTCACTTATTAGTCAATGTCATGAGCAAATTCTTTGCTGATTAAGATAATAGTTCCAAATACTGGAAGAATATATTCTTCAATTTTTATGCTATTCAAAATGTAAGAACTCTCGACATGATACATTTTTTTAGTTTAATCTGTGTTATTAGCATTTTTCCATCACTTTCTTAACTTCAGGCAACAAAAATAAATTAAATCCTAATTTGTAGCATTTGCCAATTCCAGCTACGTACATGACATTACTGAATGCATAATTGGGCCAAGATGCACGGTAGCACGCTGTTCTTTTCTACCATGCAGATAATAGTAAAATAATTAAGGAATGAAGTTTAAGTATTTGTTACCTTTTTATAAATTACTTCACAGTAACTTTATATAACTAAATTTTAATAATGGCTGTGTTTAAATTCCTAAAAATTTAAAAATTGGTTAACCAGCTGGCTCAAGAATACCACTGCCCCCTCACACAGCATGCTCCTAAGCCTCGTAGCTACTGGGGTCCCCTCCACTGGAAGCTGCCTTCTTAATAGGACACTGAAGAGATAGCAGGATAGACTGCTTTTTTTGAGTGTCTGTCTCTCTCTCCCCCCCACCCTCTCTATGTCTGTCAGTGTCAAGGGTTAAATTAGCAGGTCAGCTGCCTAAGCAGCTCATATCTGGTTTAAGTCTCCAGCCTGGGAAGACGCTCGAGTCTCCTTGCAGGGAGTCTGTGTGCTTCCTCATATCACTTGGAGAGGGAAAAGTTCTTCTCTCCCCATTTTAGTGTTGGTGGGAGGAGGGAAGACAGGGAAGCTGCACCCCACACACCACACTCCCGGGTGGGAACTCCGTGTTCCCACAAAGCTTTCTCCCCTTTTCCGTATCTTAGAACAGGCATCTGGGGCTGTCAGAGCCAGCTCGTCTTCTCTTAATAAGTCTTGAGGAGGTATTAATGTCTTTTTAGAATTTGGGGTACTTGATACCTCTTTTAGCATCAACAGTTATTCTTGAGTAACAGCATATCTTGCTAGACTTGTATGCAGTTTTATTTAGCACTCTCAAATTTAAATCCGGTTTCATAATGTCCATCATTTGGTTTAAATCATAGACATGATAACTTTCTCCCTAAATTACTTTATTTATATATATACACACACATACATATATAAAGTATTTTACATATATTATATATGTACTATATATGTGTGTGTGTCTTTTCAGGGTACTTAATCTTTCTGGTTTGGATTAGGCCTATAATTAGAAGTCAGGTTTCCCTACATTCCAAAATGCAAAAACCTTACCTTTGTCCTACTCACTTGATTTTTAATTAGTAGACCCAGAGGAATTCAGATCTTCTAAATCTTGATAATGTTCTTCAAAGAGACATGAGATTCCTGTAACCCTGGGGTGAAATAGCTTTAATTGCTCCAAGTCTTAATTAACCTCATCAAGATTAGGGTTCTCCAAATAAAATTGTAGTGAACGAAAGGAATTGGGAAGAGCAAGAACTTACCCTACCAGATAGCAAAACAAACTATAAAACTATAGGGGAAAAACAGGAGGAATACAATGCAAAAGACAAATTAACCTATTGAAAGAATGTCAAGTGAAGAATCAAGTCTAGCTATGTATAGGAACCTTGTGTATTATGTGCAAAGCTAACATTGCACATAAAAGCTACCCTATGTAACTATAGAGGAGTATTTCTAAAATACTAGCTTGGATGGAGAGGGCCTTTATAAGTAAGCATGACATCAAACGAGAAAATACAACAAATCCCTCCCTTCTACTCTCTCTGAAAAAAGCAATGGAACAAAAGGACCTCAGGCCCTAGCCGGTTTGGCTCAGTGGATAGAGCATCATACAGGGGACTGAAGGGTCTCAGGTTTGATTCTGGTCAAGGGCACGTGCCTGGGTTGTAGGCTCAATCCCCAGTGCGGGATGTGCAGGAGGCAGCCGATCAATGATTCTCTCTTATCGTTGATGTTTTCACCCTCTCTCTTCCTCTCTGAAATCAATAAAAATATTTTTTTAAATGACCTCAGGTGAGGATTAACAAAAAAATTTTTTTTAAATCAATGAACAGCCTAAGGCAAGGATGAATGTTCCCATAATAAAGTGATCTTCTGAGATACAAGAGTAGATAGGAAATTTTAAGAATTTAAGTAATATAACTTTTAAATCTGATACGTTTTTAAAGTTTATCATTATGATACAGCAGTGTGACTTCTCAGCACTGCTAGCTGCTAGGTGGCTCCTTTTCACAACACATTCAAGATATTTAAATAGATGTCTTCAGCCCTAGCCAGTTTGGCTTAGTGGATAGAGCATCGGCCTGCAGACTGAAGGGTCTTGGATTCAATTCTAGTCAAGGACACATGCCTGGGTTTCGGGCTTGATTCCCTAGTGTAGGGCATGCAGGAGGCAGCCAATCAATGATTCTCTCTCATCATTGATGTTTCTCTCTCCCTTCCTCTCTGAAATCAATAAAAATATATTAAATACATGTCTTCAACTGGTGAAAAGCATGAAATACCAATGTGGATTCCTCTTAATGGAGATTTTGCTATCAAATCAATAAGTCTTCCTTCTTTTCTAATGGTATCAAAGATAAAGACTTACCTCCTCCTCTGCCCGGCCAGCATGGCTCAGTGGTTGAGCATTGACCTATGAACTAGGAGGCCATGGTTCGATTTCCGGTCAGAGCACATGCCCGGTTGTGGGTTTGATTCCCAGTGTGGGGCATGCAGGAGGCAGCCAATCAATGATTCTCTCTCATCATTGATGTCTCTATCTCTTTCTCTCTCTCCCTTCTCTAAAATCAATAAAAATATATTAAAAAAAAAAAAAAAAGACTTACCTCCTCAACTCCTGGACTTAAAGATTTGGCTGATGGTGACAGTACAGTGTCATTAAAGCATTTCCACCAACTGCAACTGGGGGCAGTGCTTAAAGAAAACGCTTTTTGAATAAGCAGACATAAGATTTTTGCCCTTATGTTTTGCTTTCTAATATTTTTACATTGATTTGCTGCTTCACACAATCATTGGATGTGCTCTGCCAGTGGCCATTGGTTATTACCAAGTCCTTTCTGTCGGGATCAGTATCTGCAGCGGACAGACTCTTCATGGAGGCCTGGGCACCTTTGGAAGGCTGAGCCAGAGCTACGTTTAAGCAGTGGCCTTGGACTCTGGCCGACAGAGTCTGAGGACCTTGGCAATGTGGGCATGCGCATGTTCCCCAAGCTTGAGGTGAGCAGTGTAGGCAAGTTGATTGAGCTTTTGGCTGCTGCCCTCTGGGATCTTGGGCTTTACCAGGCCCTTGATAACCTAGGCATGTGCGCTCATGGCCTTAGCAGAAATTGTAGGAGACTTAAGTATCCATTTGCACTGATGAACTTTCTGGATTTTCTGTAATAAAAAAGAGGAAGACTGGTGATAATCTCAAAGATTGATTATTGGGGAAGAAAGTAGTAATAATCTAGAAACCCAAAATGATGGGAAATTTCCCTTCTTTCTTAGGAAGAAATTGTGAAAGGAGTAAGGTCGATTAATGTGTTTAGAGACTATTATTTCATATAACATGTCTGTAGCCATGAAGTATGAAATCTTATAACAAGATTCCACCTTACTTAGGTTTTTAATTATAAATACACTACACAAAAAGCTTCTTACTCCATTAAATTCACTGTGATAGTTATTGGGTACACATATATTGCATAGTTTCAGCTGTTATTTGCAGTCTTAACTTTCTTCTATTCAGTAAAAAAATTTAGCATTAAGAACTATTTGATTAATAACACATGATTTTTAAAAACCTTCATTTTATACTTTTATTTCTTCATTTGTACTTTAAACCGATGTAAGAGTTGCATAAATTTGCCAAGACTCATGCACAATAGTGTTCTTCACAGCAGGGTTTATAAAGCAAAACGATTGAAAAGAACCCAAATGTCTAAATAGGAAATTGGTTATTAATTCAGATAAATATTAAAAATGATGAGCTAGTACTATAATTATTGATATAAAGTTATTCACCATATAGTGATTTTTAATCAAAATATTACAAAAGCAAACTATAAGGTGATCTTTATTAAATTGTATATTTAGAAAAGAAGTCTAGGAAATATGTAAAAATGTTAACAATACTTTTTTTTTTTTTAATCAGGGAGAGAATAAAATTAAAGAATGGAGGTAAAGGGGTGGATTCTGGAATCTCCAGAAACCTAAATTACTTCTTTTTCTTTGATTTTTTTAAAAATGTTGATTCTGTCTGTGTAGAGAGCTCTCTCCCAAGAATCCTGTAGTTAAGGGCCCTGCTCCACCACTTGCTCTGCCCTGGGCAAGTGACTTACCCTCCTTGTGCTTCCGCCCCTCCTGTGTCAGCTCCCTCGGGGTTTTATAGAGTAAATATGTTACAGTGTTAGGACGGGGTCAAGCAGTGCGTGTTAACTAGTATTAACATCTATCAGTATTTTTGTGGTAAAGAGCTGTGTGGATTTTGGTGTTCCCGTATGTGGAGAAAGAAGTAGACTATCTACACACACACACACACACACACACACACACACACACACACCATTGGGCCTCACTGGCTCCTTCAGTGCAGGTGGCCAGGGGCATAAGTGCTGCCACCGCCAGGGTTGGAACCCCAGGGAAAGAAGCTGCCAAGGTATCCAAACCTCCCAGGGGTTATCTCATCCAGGTCCCTGGAGTTTCCCCTTCACAGCCCACCCGTATTTTCTCAGTGAAATGTCCACTTGAAATCAAGAGGAAGAGGAGGGTGAGAACCACGTGGTAGGGACAGGGGGAGAATTAGAGTTGTACAGAAATGTGACAAGAGGTATCAGTGAAAGCACAGGTAGGTGATTCTTGGAGCGGCCGGTGTGAATGTGGTCTGTCAGTGGCAGGTCATTTGCAGGTCACTGTTCCAGGCTAGAACAGCAGCTGCTCAGCTCCTCCCTGCCGGCCCTCACCACACCCCCGCCTCCTACCCCAGACACTCCTCCTCTTCCCCGACTTTGAAAGCGGAAGAGGTGCTGGCACTTACTGACCCTGCCTCTGCTTCCTTTCCAGCTGACCCTCTGGTGGGCAGCATTGCCACGCAGTACATGACCAACAGAGCGGAGCACGACCGGATGGCCAGACAGTGGACCAAGCGGTATGCCACATAGGGCCTGCGCCGCCGCCCGCCGGACCTGTGCAAGCACATTCACCAAGTGCATCAATAGCCCCACCCACCCCCCAGACCTCGGTTCTTATTTTCTTATTTTTATTAAACTTGGAACCATTTTGTGGTGGTATGTCATCCTTCCCTCTTCCCCCTCTTTCCTCTTCCTGCTTCTCCTTTGCTTTTCCTCCCTCCGCCCCATCTCTTTCCTCCCGGCTGTGTTCCCTTTTTAATTTCTGTTAACTTGAAAGATTTGGGTTCTTTTTCCCACCTCCTTGTGGATGGGAACTTTATTTTCAGTGCAAACAATGTTGATATCTGTAATAGTAAGAGCTTTCTTACAAAGCTTTGTATTACTGTGTGGTTTTGTTTTTTGTTGTTGTTCGTTTTATTTTAATTTTTTTCTTTTATGTGATCTTCGGGAAAACACGAATTCAGAATTATATCTCGTTTCTACTTAAATGTAGTGCTTAGGGTTAATTTTTTTGTACTGAAGTCTTTATTGGTGGGTGCATGCTACTGGGAACAAGTTTTTGTACAAAAGCTTCAATCAGAATCACTGTGCATTACTGAGACTGTTTATCACTAGCCTTCTGTCCCCCACACAGAAGACTGTTGGATTGAACAAAATAATAAGTATTTTGATTTACTTAAAGTGCTTGTAAATTTCTTAGGGACCTGCCACTTTGGACTGTGGATCAGTTGATGTACACTTGTATTATTAAAGCACTCAATAAATCACTGTGGCTGATAAACGCTCTCGTCATAGCCTGGCATCTGCTTTGTTTCCTGGTGACCAGCACAGCCCCACACGCAGCAAGGCTTATCTAATTCAATTACAGGTTCAAGTGTACTTTTCATCTCACACCCCTAATATTTCTTTGTAATTGAGTCGCTCAGCATGTGGAATTTCTCCAGCTGTCAATAGCCTGATGATTTTATGGTTGTTTTCGATCACTATCGCTTTACATATTGGCTGGGCATTACTTTCTCATGGACATCCTTTCTGTTAAAACTTTCTTTACCCAAGAATTATAATATGTGACTCCAAAAATAGCCGTCTAGTGAGAGGGAAGTCAGAGCTGATCATTGTGTTTGACCACTTTTGAACTTATTTATCTCTTTTTTCTCCTAAGATTCTTATAGTGATTGCCCTTGCATTTTGGTTTTGTTTTTTTCTCCATAATTCTAGTGAAAGAAGTAAACTCAACTGTATCAGTCACGGTCAGCACATTCAGCGATCAGAGTATGTATGGCTTTGACCTTCAGGCTATTTTAGGTACGCAGCTATAGGCGGCAGAGGAAACGAGTGTGGTTACGGGTTGAAAAACACACTAACCTGCTGATTGACACTCAGCGTTCTCTGTGTTACAAGCCTGGCGGAAACTCCTGCTTCTACTAATCACAGTGACAAGCCCACCTACAGCTTGGTCTCACATCAGGAGCATCTTTACTGCTAAAGAGTAAGATTTACAAATTAAGTCATTCACCCTAAATAGTTCCGATTTAGATTTTAATATCTTTACCTGAAGCACTTTAAAAACTGATACAAAACATGCAGTTTTTGTTCTTTTTTAGTGGTAAAAAGAAATCCTAAAGAAAATACCTTAATATTGAAAATGTTACTTTTAAACCAGAGTACGTAGAGATAATTTTTTTCTTTTTAGCAATATTATTACCGTTAATTTCATTTGAAACATTTTCCAAATTTTATGACCAAATACTATTTAACTTTTCAAACCAATTATTGCTAATTATAGTATTTTGTAGCTTTGTTACATAAAATGTTGGCAGATCATTGACCACTGGTCATTGAGAAAGTAGTTTGAAATGATATTTTTACATCTTAAATCGTTCAGTCCTGGCCAGTGTGACTCAGCTGATTGAGCACTGTCCCAGGCACCAAGTGGTCTCAGGTTCAGTTCCCAGTCAGGGCACATGCCCGGGTTGTGGCTCCATCTGCAGTAGCAGGCATGCAGGAGGCAGCTGATGGATGTAATCTCTCCATCTCCTTTCCTCTCTCTCTAAAATCAATAAAAACATATTTTTAAAAATTAAATAATTCAGAAAGTTGCAGGCTTAATTTATCATAAAACAACAAATAAACAGAAAATATTTCATGTGTTTTTCTACAGGAAATCATTGAAGATAGCAAATGCAGAAGTAGTCCATCTTTTCTTATCCCAGCATTAGAGAGGAGACCTAGAAGGTCATCCTGGATTAATGGTTTGGGAATTAGGAAGAAAGGAAGTATTTATTCAAAATGTACTGTATACCTGACCCTAAGTTACCTAATAAAACCTTAGCTTAGCCCTTTAGCTATAGGTGGCTGCCATAATCGAAACATTTGTATATTCCCCACAATTCATGTTGAAATCCTAATCCCCAAGGTGACGGTGTTAGGAGGTGGGGCTTTTGGGATGTGATTAGGCCATGAGGGCAGAGCCCTTACGATTGGGATCAGTGCTCTTAGAAAAGGGATCCCAGAGGGCTCCCTACCCCCTCCACCACATGAGGATGCAGTGAGAAGTTAGCAGTCTGCAACCAGGAAGAAGGCCTTTACCAGAACACAACCATGCCGCATGGATCTTGGACTTGAGCCTCCAGAACTGTGAGAAATAAATTGCTGTCGTCTGTGGTAGTTTGTTACAGTAGCTTGTGAAGACAGTGGCCCTCAGTCATGCACAGCTAACAAGTACCAAAGGGAGATTCCCAGCCTCGCCCGGGACCCCAGAGCCCTTGCCATCAGCTGCAAGACCATATACACCTTCCTTCTAACTACGAGGTCACGCAGTGAAAATACCCTGGCCCAGCTGAGTCTCAGAGTCTGCACTTTAAGCCACATCAGACCTGGAATCTCAGAGTTGACACCTGTGAGGGGCTCAAGGCAGCTTGGCCTCTGAAGACCTCCGTAGTCGCCATGCATTTCCTCGTGTCCATGCTCCCCCTGGGCAGTGGACTGTTTCCTCGAGACTCAAGCCTTCCTCCATCAGGCACCTTTCACGCTCATCCCACCATGCGCCACTGGTAACGTGGGTTAGGTTGACCAACTTGTCCCCGTTTGGCTGGGACTTTCCCTGTGTTAAAGCAGCAAGTCCCATGTCCCAGGAAGCCCCTCAGACTGGGACAAACCAGGACTATAGGGCATGTGAGCTTTCTTACTAAAACTAAATTTCCATGGAAGGTCTCAGGCATTGCGCTGGCCCAGTTTGGCCCATAGAAATGTTTTACCTAAACAGTGGCTCACTTGCGGTACGATTATCCTTTTAGAAGAGATGTGTCTATAGCTGGAAGAATCCCATCACTCTCCATGGCTTTCACAGCCAGCCAGCCTCAACCCATTTTCTGGTTCTGCGGGCATGTGAGCTATTTAATCACTGCATCCTTCCTTACATCTTCAAACGTGACTTACGGTATGTATGCCTTTCTGTAGCCTTAAGCACAGTATGCTTTTGGACAGGATAATTTAAAAGGGAAATTCCTGAAGTTTACTGTAAATATCTCTTATGTATGGGACCCACACAGAAAACTGGAGGAGATGATGCAACCACCTTTCTCTCTCACCTGTTAATATATCCACATAAGTGGGGGGCCAACCCTAACTGTTGGAACCCCCAGTGTTCTGGTTATGATAAAACTTTACCCAATGACCTTGGCATCTTTTGGAGTTGGTGGAACCCCAAATGCCACTCTCATGTCATATCCCCTCCTCCCATGTAGTATTGCCCTCTCATCCTCTCATCCATCTTTAAAAAAAAAAAAAAAAAATAGATGGGAGGTCAGAGTTCAGGATGATAATCACAGTCTGATTTTTAGGGAATTTAGACCTCCTGAGTTCTGTCCAGCTATGCAAAAGAAAAGTCACAGATGCTTTACAACGGGTACCACTAAGCCCATCGAGAAACACCAGCAAGATTCTTCTGTCTTTCTGTGGCGCAACAACAGTACAGAGGGGTAGAGAGGTCATACTCCCCTGGTAGAGCCTTCCTCTGCTGAGGCCGCCTGGAAGTAAGGCGCTAGCATTCCTTGTTGTCTTTCAGTCTCCAGTGTGGAGCTCCCGACAAACTAATGAAGATGGCCACCAGAGGCTTTGGCAGGCTTAGTCTCCACCCTTGAGACTAGGAGTGGGGAACCTTTTTTCTGCCAAGGGCCCTTTGAATATTTATAACATCATTCAAGGGCCACACAAAATTATCAACTTAAAAATGAGCCTGCTCTAGCTGGTTTGGCTCAGTGGATAGAGCTCAGCCTGCGGACTGAAGGATCCCAGGTTCAATTCGGGTCAAGGACACATGCCCAGGTTGTGGGCTCGATCCCCAGTAGGGGGCATACAGGAGGCAGCCAATCAATGATTCCCTCTCATCATTGATGTTTCTATCTATCTCTCCCTTCTCCATTCCTCTCTGAAATCAATAAAACTATTTTTTCAATGAGCCTGCTATATTTGTTTAAACATTTAATAAACTCACCCCTAACGCCTTGGCAGGGCCAGACCAAATGATATCATGAGCCTTACGTGGCCCACAGGCTGGACATTCCCCACCCCTGCTTTAGACCAACTGTTAGTTGGCTTAACGTTCACCACCAGATGACTTCCAAGTTCTGTGATTTTTAAAATCAAAGCAGTTTGTGGACACTTATTCAAAACCTATGATGAGAAATTCCAGAAGCTGTTGTTAATCCCCAAGAGACCCCATTCACTTTAAGCAATAATGAAGAAATTATTTTTAAATTCAAGCGTGACTGTGCATTTTTATTTAAATGTAAAACATCTGTCCATATTAAAGCATCCCCAAGTTCTCATGTGTTCTTAGTGGTGTGTAATAAAATACCAGGATGTCCTTGTCATTCCAGATTTGGGTTGTTGGATTTTGGAGGAATGGAAATGTTTTATATTTTTGGGGATTTTTTCTGTGGGGGGAGGGGAGTTTTTACAATAGTTGAATAAGAAAAAAAATGGGTTTATATAAGAAATATTTTTAACATAAAAATAAAATTTCTATAGAATGAGTATATATTAAAAATAAGTCTGCATAATAATGCTACTTTCCTGGGCATTGCAAAATAATAAAAAGACTATACATATTAAACTCTCAAAACGTTTGTAAGCAATTTGTTTTATGGGTTAAGAGATCAAAGAGTAATTGCTGGATCTGCAGAGTCAAAGGAAATCAAAAATGTGCACTAGTTAAGAAGAGAACTTTTGTCAGAATGGTATTATTATTTATATTTATAGCAAGAGATTGAGAGTGTTACCTCCATTTAGGGAAGATGAATAGGGAACTATAATTCCTTCTGAGGTAGAGTCTATAAATTATCCCTAATATCCCTTCTCTCTTTCTTCCTTCTGTAAGTAGAACTATTGGAGTTTTAGCTGGGCATGTGGCCACGTAGCTGGAAACTAAGTTCCCCAGTCTCCCTGTGGTAGGTTGATTACAAAATAATGGTCCCAATTCGCAATCCTTCCAGTACCACATCCTTTGCAGCTTTTTCCATGAAAAGGTGGAGTTCTTTTTCCCCCACCCCTCCAATCAGGGCTGGCCTGATGACTTGCTTTGGCCAGTGGACTGTGGTGGAAGTGATCATGTGCCAGTTTCAAGCTGGGCCTCTGGAGGCTTCATGCACTTCCCAGCTCTCTTGGCGCCCTTCCATGCCTTGAGAATAAACCCTAAAGTAGCCTGCACAGAGATGAGCTACCTTGTGGAGAAGAACTGAGATTAACCTAGACAAGCCCATCACTCAGTGTCTCTGAGATGGCCCAGCCAAGATCAGCAGATGCACAGCTGATGGGAGATGCATGCATCAACTCTACCAAAACCAGATAGGCCTGATCCTCACATTGGTAAGCAATAATAAGGGGATTGATGGGAGCCACTAAGTTTTTCAGTGCTTTGTTACACAGCAATAATACCATTCCTTACAGCTAGGCAGAGCCATGGAGCTAAATCCTAGCAAAGAAAGTGAACAGAAATGATGGGAGCAAACTCCAGACCTTATTCCATAAAAGGAAACTGCTCCCCTCCATTCCCTCTTTATACATAGTTCCATGGTCTGGAATGTAGGCATGGTACCTCTGAGCCAGCTGTGACCATGTGGACAAGGGCCACATCCAAGAGAAGATGGAGCCGTAGCAACACAGGAAAAGGTCAGTCTGAACCTGTTGAGATTGAAGAGCCTTGGGTACATCCAAGCAGAAATGTGTAGCCACTGGATATATGAGACTCACATTCAGGAACGCTCAGTGTCCAGGATTGCAGCTATTTAGTTGTAGCTATGAAGCTGGGAATCTATAGAACATGGAAAAGAATGTGATTACAGAGAGAGCGTGTGAGTGTAAAATGAGAAAGATGGCCAGAACTAAGGCTTGGGGATGGCTTAACACCTGTCCTGCTCCAGATGGCCAGAGGTGACATGTTAACACATTTATTTAAGAACTGATGGATGAGATATTCTGAGGAATTAAGGGAAGATGGAGCAGCTGAAGTTACTGATGGGCCATAACCAGAAGCAAGAACAAAGCAGAACTCACACAAGGAAAACCTCTTCAAGGAAAGGTGCACCTCCTCCTGCTGCTGAAATTCGGGAACTGAAGCTGCTGCCTTGGCCTGGGAGACCCTGTAGCTACAAGATAATAGGGGCCCAGGTCCCTGACACCATCCTCCCACTAAACTTCCATGTGAAGAAAAGTCTGTTTTTATCTTCGTCGAGCCACTGCCGTGTTGGGGTTTCTGACACTTGCCACTGACCAGAGCCTAACACAGTTATGCACAAATGAGCTCACGGTGAAGGCTGCCTGGGGGGGTGGGGGGGTGGGGACCAGGGGGCTCACACAAGATTTCCGTTTTACCGCTAATGTTTTGTTTTTTTACAGAGAGGCAAAGCCAATAACTATGATAAATGTTAACACATATTGGGTGGTTAAAGATATGGGATGTTATATCATCATCTGTACTTTTCTATATGTATTTTCCCAATATAAAAGAAATTTAACAAACCGTGTTAAGCCAGCCTGACATAAGCAGGGCTGAGCGTTTAGTTTCTGTGTGAAATATTTTGGTAAGCTGACATTTTTATATTGACTGTATTACAGGTGCCCTGAGAAGAGGAAGGGAAGAATCACCAATGTGCTGGCTCCAGGCCAGGTCCCTTACAAAGCTATCCAGTCCCTGGGATACACCTTGTAGACGAGGCATAGTCGCCCCACCCCCCTTAACCTCCCCTTACAGGTGAGGAAACAGACACAGAAAGGTTAGGTAACTTGCCCATGGTTGCCCAGCTAAGAAGTGACCTTGTTGGGATTCAGACCATTGGGATTCGGAACCCTTCCTCCTGCACCTTCCTGCCACTCCCTGTGAGAGACTGACTTCGGTGATGATCATCGGAGCAAACAGGTGCGCTCGGGCCAGCGCACACATTCCACAGTCCTGGCCACGTTTTGTTTACTTAACAAATCCCTAGGCAGTATACTCAGGGGCGGCCAACTGACTTGCTCAAGGTGGGGGCTCTCAAGGATGTGGTGGCATTTCTTACCTGTAGACTTTTTTTTTTTATCTTGGCCTTCCAGTTGGGGATAAAAATCCTTTTAGAAGTACAAAGGTAAAAGGTTTGAGATTCTAGGAAGTTGTGAAAATTGCCTGTGGGCAACAAAAGAAGATTTTTCGGTGGCAGAACATTTAGGGCTTATTTTCCTTTGTTTACTCATTCTCGTTTTATGTTCAGTGAATGAGAAGGGTAATCTACTGAGACAAGACTCCGGGTTATCGTCATTATCACCACAATTACTAGCCCCTCTACTAGTAAATATTAAACAAGCACAGGACATGGAAAACACTATATAAATGTGTGTGTGTGTGTGCGCGCGCGCGCGCCGCACGCATGCACGCACGCTTGTATAATCTCATTTAACTCTTTCTATAATCCCCTAAGATGTGTATTATCCTCATATAGATGTGAACACTGAGACCCAGAGATTTTAATAGGCATCAACGCATGTAACTGCTAAGTGGCAGAGCTGGCTGAGTCTCAGACCCACATGCTCAGAAGCACGGTATGGTGCCGCCGCACAGTCGGGGGAACTTGATGCAGGTAATCGCGAATATACCAATTGATGAAATGGGAAATTACTGGGTTTGTACAACCAGAGCCCTTGAACCTGTGTTTAATGGACCGCAGGTAAAGCAAAATAGTGCAGGCAGCTCCACTGGGTGTAATAGCCCCTCAAAAGGAGAACAAGGAGAGCAAAGCAGGAGGAGATGAGAGGACCCTCACAGTGTGGAAGGAAGCAGCAAGTCAGTCACAAGCCAGCTTTGCAAATCAGAAGTCTAAACCCTCCTGGCCTCTCTTCTCTTCCCTGACAATAGATTTCTGCCTTTTTCTTTCTTTCTTTCTTTCTTTCTCCCTCCAATCCACACGGGAAGATTCCTAGTCATTTTATAGCTGAATTCAGTAGAAAAATAATGTTTATTCACTTCACAGCCAATTTGGGCAGAATGTCTCTATTCCATAAAGTAACGCATACATTCATGGTTCAGAATTGCAGGCACATTCCTTGCCTATGGCTGTGTTTCAGGCTGGATAAAATTAAAATATCACTTTCCTTTTTCTTTCCTGTGGATTCACTTGAATTGCCCTCATTAGGCCAAATTTGTACTCTTGGGAGAAATGCCAGGCTTCAGAATAAAGGCCTTGTAAATCTAACCTCATAAGATTGTAGTAGCCCAAAACAAGACAAAGAGGTGAACATGAACTTTAAAGGGACTCTGCCCCTTTCTCTCTCCAGATGATTGATAGATAGATAGATAGATAGATAGATAAATAGATGCCTCTCCTTCCTTCCTCCCCCCCCCCCCCACACAATCTGGCTTCCTTTCTGCCACTTTACTGAATCCACCACTCAAATATCACTAATTACCAAGCCAATAGCATGTTCTAGAAGCTCATCCTCAGGCCTCTCCAGCACTCATGCTGTAACCCTCTTCCCTAAACTTTTCTCCCTGGGCTCAGGTTTAAATCCCACAGGTCCCCAGAGCAGCTTTTCACACCCCCTGAATGCATCTCATCCCTGACTTTCTGTCCTTCTCACCTCTCTCTCTCTCTCTCTCTCTCTCTCTCTCTCTCTCTCTCTGATGATCTCATCTTACGGTTTCTGATGACTTCTAAATCACTCACCCAGCTTCTCACAAATGTCAGCTCTGAATGTCCAACTTCCCACCACAGATGGTTGCCCAGAAGCCCCACGGGCACAGCAAACTGCATTTCTTTAACTTGAACTCACACTCAATATGCATCCGTTGCATCCCTAGACCACGTGCAGTTGCAGGAGAACCACAGATATGCAGGCAAAGCTCATCTTATAAGGAACCAAATTGGCTGATACCATTTGTTGCCCAAACAGAAGTCGTCATGGGACGGACCTGCCATAGTTCCCCAGGCCATAGGAAGCAGCCGAGAGGGACCTAGGCAAGTGACAGACCCTCCCTCACCCCGTCTGCCCGTCTACAAACTGGAAATAACAGCATTGCCTTATGGGTTATATTTTAAAGTGCCTGTCTGATAGTAGTGCTGAATAAATGTTATTCTCCACCTTCTTCCCTTCCCAGATCATCATCCCGCCAAAATGTACCCATCCCCTGAGCCAGCCAAAGGCCCCTTAGAGCCAGTGGTAGCGACTGAAGCTGCAGGCCTTGTTCCGATGCTGCATTCTAAACCAGAAATATTAAAGCGTTGAAATTTAATTAAAAGAAGAGAAAAGAAAGAGAATGTGAATTGAATAAGGGGCAGGGGAGAAACCCTGGATCAGTGGAGATTGAGGGGTTTTCCCCACAATTATTCATTCTGGTGAATGTTCAGATATTTCATTGGTGCTTATGTTTAAGCTGCCACTCCCTCTTCATGTCTCTGGAAGGACACACAGGAAGCAGTCATGGAGGCTGCCTGTAGGGAGGGGCTGGAGGTAATGTAGGAAGACAACTTTTGATCGCATACATTAGCATTACGTGAATTTCAACCACATGCAACTACTCTAGTTTCAAAAAATAAAAAGCTACCCACAAACCAACACTGAATTCTCTCCAGTAAACAGTTTGAGGGCGATTAAGAGAACTATCTCCACCCAAAACATACCTTTCTCTGTTGATAACAGTAAACCAAAATGAGCTGCATGATGGCCAAGAGTCTGAAGACGCCTGGTGTTCCTCAGCACCCACAGGAAGGAGGCCAAGTTGAGTGCAAACCTCTAGCCCTGGGCGCTGGGGACTCCAGAGTGTGAGGGGTTAACTAAACTGCAGTGGGACTGGGAAGGAAGTCAGGGGCTCCCTGCCAGCCTTGGCCCTGATACTGACTTGCCTTTACCGCCCTGCGCCTCATTTTTTCTCTTCTGTAGAATGTGATTTGTAAGGTCGCTCAGATCCTCTGATCTCAGATACCGTGTGGGCACAGCGTAAACAGACCTCCCACACCCCAGGCCCCAGGCCCTAGGCCACAGCCCACTTCTGCTCCCAGCCTATCAGAGAGCCTAACCCTCCTGCCCAGAGCGCCTTCTTGGCTTCCAGTGTTCTTTCTAGAAATGCCTCCCAGCCCCCAGCCCGAGTCTGTTCTCCAGAGGGCGTTCTAGCCAGAGGGGATAGGAAAATGATTTGGGATAGTACACCGGCATTTTAGTAGTTACGTATTTATGCATTTTATGTATTCTATTTACCATTAACTTCCTATGCCATGTGATTCGGGGTTCAGACAAGGGAGGAGTCACTGCAGGCTGGAGGGTCGAGGGGGGCTGCCTAGGCCTTGAGACTTGGAAGGAATGGAAAAAGAGCCCATTTCACATCGAGAGGCTACTGTGAACAAAGCTGTAAGGCTGGGTGTCGCCAGGCTTGAGCCGGAACCCCAAGAATCTCAGGTGAGCATGACGGGGAAGTAACCAGATTGGGCAGAAGCCGGGGGCCAGCAGGAGAGTTCTATTCACAGCCGATTTGGAGGCGGTTAGGCTGTAGGCAACAACACCTGCAGGCAGCAGAACGCGCCGGGAAACCACCAAGGACACTCAGGCAGGGGCCGGCAGGGCCTGACCGCAGCAGTGCGGAGAGATGCCCAGAGATGCGGACCGACCGAATAGAGAGCCCCAGAGGCAGGGAGCGTCTGAGCATGAGGCCACAGGCTGGAGGCAGTCACAGGGAAACCGAATGGTGACCACACGACGCGGATGAGTGCCCTCAAAATTACTCAGGGAAGAAGAGGAACATAGTGCTTTCCCATCGGTCACTGAGAGCTGTGTGTGCTTTAGCCACTTCATGTTCACAAACCCCATGAGCCGAGTGCTGTTTTCATCACTGGCTTATAGGTGAGAAAACCAAGGGTAAGGAAGGTCAATGAAGTTGTGGAACTGGACTCAAACCAGGGCCTTCTAACCCCAAAGCCTATAAAGTTTACTTAAAGACATTATTTAGCCCAGCCAGCGTGGCTCAGTGGTTGAGTGTCACCTATGAGCCAGGAGGTCATGGTTCAATACCTGGTCAGGGCACATGCTCGGGTTGCGGGCTCGATCCCCATTGGGGGGAGAGGGGTGTGTGCAAGAGGCAGCCGATCAATGATTCTCTCTTATGGATGTTTCTATCTCTCCCTCTCCCTTCCTCTCTGAAATCAATAAAAATATATTTTTTAAAAAGACATTAATAGCAATGTAATGTAAGGGACTTTTAAATTCTTTTTTTGTTTATTTCAAACTTTTTAAACAAACAAGAAAATGCATAATGCAAAGAGTTTGATGCCTTTTGGCAATTGCATACATCTGTGTCACCGCCACCCAAAACAAGACAGAACATTTCATTCTCCCCAGAAAATTCCTTTATGCTTCTTTCCTGTCACTTCCCTTCCCCAGCCCCCGGGGACACATTCTGATTTCTATCTCCATGATTGGTTTGCCTGTCCTAAATTCCATGTAAAGGCGGTATGCGTTCCATGGTATCTGGCTTCTTTCACTGGGCATGTTTGGGGATTCATCCATGTTATTGCGTGTATCAATAAATCAATGCACCATTTAACTCTGACCCCCTGAGCAGCAGGTACATAATATGTTGGTAATGCTTTTTAACAGTGTCTGTAGGTTGTTCAAGAAAAGCCCAGAGAAAGACTAAGGTAATTGGAGATGTTCCTCATGTAATGACTGTTGAATTAACTTTTCAGCATAATGGCTCTTACACCACATTTTGGACAATGGCTTATTTCTTCCAGTACAGTAACCTTTATCCAAAAGCACACTAAGTAAATATGTTAAGAGCAGTGATACTTTGACATCCAGGCAGGGAGAAGTCCCTCAACAATGTAGTCCACACCACAGCGTCTTGTCGAGGACTATCATATGAAACACATTTGAACTGCGCCTTGTGTTTGCATGAACGGGGCCCCGTAACTAGCCCAGAAGTGGGGGGTGGAGGGAGGTGAGAGAGGGGAGAAACCAAGATGTGACAGCTGGGCATTGGCCACATAGAACAGAGCCGGGCAAGGCCAGAATTGGGGGGGGGGGGCGAGGGGAGAGGCATGGGTTGGGGATTGGAGGATGGGGGGTTGCTAAAAATTAAAAGCAGCTTAGGAGAGCTCTGTGCCGCTACAGGTGGGTAAATTCTGGGTGCCCCCAAGTGCAGGGAGAGGTTTGGAGCTGGGCAACTACCCATCGTGCAACTAGAGCAGCTGCACAGGGATGGCATGGGCCGGGCAGCAGCCTGGTGTGGATTAGCCACATATCACCTGTACCTGCTGGCTCCACCCGAGTGAAACAGGTGTAGTCAAAGGAGTGAAACAGAGATGAGGTTCACAAGGCCTGAAGGAAAGGAGGTACAGCCACAGAGGATTTGTGGCGTGGAGAGACTTGTGGGCAGGACAGGGAGGAGGGGAGAGGAGAGGAAAGAGCAAGAGGTTTTGCTCCTTGGCTAACAAACTGGACTCAGGGCAGCGGGAGCACGGAGCCCAGAAGTCCAGGTGGGTGTTGAAATCTCCCAAGTGGAAATCTTATGTCTGGGTTCTGTGTAAAACTCCAATGGGGGACTGGGGGAGGGGGGAGGTTTGTCCTATTTTGGTTTCTACTATTTATGTACTTAGGATTCATTCATTACCTATTTTTTTTGGGGGGGGGAGGATTTAGGTACTCTGCTAATATTCATTTTCAGATTTTCTTGGGAAATATTTAGCCCTGGAAAAATAACTTACTGTGGGCCTCATCACAAATACCCGAACCATTCAGGCTCTCAGGCATGTGTGAAATGCCAAGACAACAGAGAAAAAGAAATTAAGGGAGAATTTGTTTTTCCACCTACATTTTACAGGGGCCTGAGAATGTCCGGCCCAAGAACTCGAGGCTGATGGTGGGAGGAAATAGGTTTGGGAAAGGTCTCCCCTACAGAGACATCAAAAGTGTCTGCTAAGCACAGAGTCCTGGCGAGAAGGGGGTTCAAGTTCCCAATACACGAACTGCATGGTTTTCCTGCTGATATTTGGGAGAGGGTGACATTCCCTTTACCCTCTGACTTGGAGTGGTGGACTCAAGGCTTTGCCGCCTTTCTGTGCACAAGACCTCAGCCCTTCCAGGACCCCAAGGTCTCCAGAGCTGGGGGTTACGGCTTTTATGAGCTCAGGCCTCTGGGGATTCAAAAATGCTGCCTTTCCCCGCCCCCCCCCCCAAGGTCCCAAACCTTATGGTAGAGAGAGTCCTCAATGGGCTGAATTCAGACAAAGCTGCCTAACTGGCATGAATTTAGGGAGGTTATTTAACCTCCATGGGTTTATGAGGATTCAATGAGAAAATACAGGTTAAATATTTAGCCAGACCACTGGGCACGGGCTCCATGCTGAGTAAATGAGCTCCATGGTTATGATCACTCACTGTTCTTTCACTGGCGCTATTATTTTATGGGCATAACAAATGAGCTGGCAGTGCTGGTGCAAACCCAGCCAGAACTGGACGAGGCCCCAGTAAAACCAGACCCGCATCCCAGCGAAGGAGCCGGGGTGCAAGAGGCCTGAGGAGTCACTCGCCCGCAGCCCCAGGCCAGCCACCTCCCTGCTCCTCTGGCTCTAATGGGAACCGGCTTTTAGATAAAAGTTTCTCCGAAGCTGGCAACTCCCTGTTGTCCCTGAGCCAGGGACAGCCCCCAAAGGTGGTGGGTTTTTGTTGTTTGATTTAAATATATTTTTGTTGATTTCAGAGAGGAAGGGAGAGGGAGAGAGATAGAAACATCAATGATGAAAGAGAATCGTTGATCAACTGCCTCCTCCCACTCCACACTGGGGATGGAGCCCACAACCCGGGCATGTGCCCTGGCCGGGAATTGAACTGTGACCTCCTGGTTCATAGGTCCACACTCAACCATCAAGCCACGCCTGCTGGGCAAAGGAGGTGTTTTTTAAGATGTTGATGGACAGTCTGCAATATATGTATCAGCCAAATGAGGGGCTTTCCTTTGGAGTCCCGCCTGGTAAGGAGTTCCCGAGTGACCAGGCGGTCCTGTGTTTGAGAAAGGAAGAGCCTGTGTCAAGGTCAGGCAAGTGCGGGCAAAACTTCCTGCCCAGGCCTGGGGGTTGGGGGTGCAGGGGGTAAGGAGAGGCGGCAGTTTCTGTAGGTTTGTCACATGCTGCCGTTTTGTAACATGTAAGAATCGGAATCTGGTGATTTTACTTCCCAGGAGGCAAAGCAGGGCAAACGCGTTGGGGGTGGGGAGGCTGGGGAGATGGTGCAGCTGCATCAGGAAAGGAAAACTGACCCGTCCTCACGTCCCAGGCACCGGGCAAAGCCTCTGTGGACAGTGATGCTGCCGGGCATCTCCAGGTGCGGCGGGTGCAGGGTAACTGGGGAGTCGGAGGTCCTCGGGAAGGTGGGGGGTGGGGTGGGCGGGGAGAGGCTCTGCGTGGAGCCAGGGCAAGGACCCCGGCACAGGGTCACCCTTCCCCTGGTCGAGGAGACTCCTGTGTCCCTCAGGGAACGTCATCTCGGGGGCTTCTTTCTGACGGCCCTGGAGAACCCATCAGGGAAGCCCGCTCCAAGCTGGTTCAGAGAAAATGCCAGGGCCCTGAACCCAGAACTGGCTGGGTGTCAGAGCCAGAGGGAAGGGCAATGGCCCTGTCTTTCTGTTCCAACGTGTTTTAACAAACCAGGTTTCCAGTCATTAGGTTCTGTTAGAGAGAGGAGGTGGGGGAGGAAGCAGGAGAGAGAGAGGAGCTGAACACAACTCCTGTTGTGAAAATAAGCTCATACTTCGCTTGCTTAAAACTTTGTAAATAAACTTCTCAAGCAGAAATTTTGCATTAAAGAAATAAAATGAGAAAGAGCAGAGAGCTGCTTGCTGCAGATGTGGTGTGAGCTGAGGGAGCCACGTCAGATGGCGCGTGTGGTGTAACTAATGGTATCAGCTTTCCTGGCTCAAACAATCCTTCTCCTAAGACCTGACAGCTCATCACCTCCGTACTGCGAAGTGAGTCCATTCCATTTCAGGCTCTTGCAAATGAAAAGAAACAGGCCTATCGCTCTTTGATGGAGTGAGTGGAAAACGTTTTGTGTAGGTAATTTGAGCACAAAGTAGAATGCACCAGGTGGTTTTATATCATTTCATAAACTTTTATTGAATGAAGATCATAGTGTTTTGAATTTTTATGTCACAGTTCTTTCTAGGGAACAAAGCACATTCAGATGTATTTTCTTAATTGCCCAAAATCCCTCTGAGCTGAGATCTAGCAGGCACTATCATTCCGATAAAATAAAATCCACCAGTAAAACGGTCCTGCTTTTCTCTTTAGCCCACCGAGGTACGTGGGAGCCAATAGAAATTCTTCTGGTCACAAGAGAACCCCCTTATAACTGTTCAAAACACTTCAATTTCACTACGTGGTTCTGCTTTATGCCTTCTATACAGCTTTATGAATTCCAGCTTTGAAAGCTGCAACTTTTGAAATCCTACCTTCTCCATTTAAACATCAGTTTCAAAAATAATCTTTTTGAATATGTAAAAGATGAGAGGAACTGTTTCAACCCCTCTTTAAGATAAGGAGCTGATTGAGTGGCAATCCCTTTCTTCAACAGATGCCCCAAAAGTTAAAACAAACAAAAAAAAAACTTCTTGCCTTTCCATTATAAAAAAGAATTTATTATACACCATTCCGGGGGCGGGTGGAGAGAATGTTGTTAACAGAAGTTGCTGCCATCACGATCATCAAAGAGTATGGGGGTGTGTGAGTTTGAGTGCAAATGTGTTTTTAAAGAGACTGTTTTTATTGAATTGAGATGTAATTCACATACGATAAAATTCACCTTTTTAAAGTATGAATCAGTGGTTTTTAGTATGAAGTTGTGCAACTGTTACCACTAATTCCAGAACATCTTATTACCCCCCAAATAACCCATATCCATTGGCAGTCACTTCCTATCCACCCTTCCCCCCAGACCCTGGCAACCACTAATCTCTTTTCTATCTCTATGGATTTGCTTAGTATGGACATTTCGTATAAGGGAGTGATACAACACGTAGCCTTTTATGTTTGGCTTCTTTCACTTAGCATGTCCATGTGTAGCATGTATCAGTACTTAATTCCTTTTTATGCTCAGCAGTATCTCCTTGTATGGATACACCACACTTTGTTTTTCCACCCATCGGTTGAGTTGTTTCCACTTTGGTTGTTATGAATAACGCTATGACATTCATGTGCAAGTTTTTGTGTGGACATATGTTTTCAGGTTTCTTGAGCAGGAATGGAACTGCTGGGTCATAGGGTAACTATGTTTAACTGTTTTTGAGGAACTTCCAGACTGTTTTCCGTAGTAGCTGCACCATTTTACATGCCCATCAGCAATGTATAAAGGCACCAATTTCTCCACATCTATTTTGATTATAGTCATGCTAGTGAGTGTAAAGGGGTATCTCACTGTGCAAAAAGGGTGCTCACATAGATCATCCATAAAAGTTTGCAAATAGGATGTAATTGTCTTCCCCCAGAAAACCAAATATCTACCACTGAATTATTGCGTAGCCTGCACCTTATTTCTAAATCCTTCATTTTGGCAGAGCAGGCTGTGTCTTCTGTGTGTTACAATATAAATAATGGCTGAACGATGATTACTCGAACCCAAAGATGACTGTCCTCTCAGCCTCAGGCCCCCGACTCTGCCCAGCACCAGGCCAGCCCTAGCTGAGAGTGTCCTGCATCTGCTGGGGGGTGGGGGAGACAGTCAGAACTCTCACCCCTGTGGCCCTTTCACCCACACCCAGGGTAGGGATTGTGCTTCCTTACCTCGGCTTTTTCTTGTTCTGGTTCCTCTTCTGATGCCCCAAAGTCTGACTGAACCTCCCAGCCTCCAGCCCCTTCCCGGAGAATGCACTGGGCTCCCTCAGCCACGGCGGTGCCGTCTTAGTTCCTGTCCACCCCTCTAACGTCGAACAACCCCAAAGTCAGAACTCAAGTGAACGAAGGTGGGACTATCTTGGTCTCCTCCTAACATTAACTTAGCTCCTGAGACCTCATTTCTGCTGAGATGGAGTTGTTACTCCTGCCAATTCAGAGCAACTGGTTTAAAAATCATGTCCTTTGCCCGGGTGGTGTGGCTCAATGGTTGAGCGTTGACCCATGAACCAAGAAAGAGGTCACTGGCTCGATTCCAGGTCAGGGCACATGCTCAGGTTTCGGACTCGATCCCCAGTAAAGGGCTTGCAGGAGGCAGCTGGTAGATGTTGCACTCTCACATCAATGTTTCTCTCTCTCTCTCTCTCTCTCTCTCTCTCTCTCTCTCTCTCTCTCTCTCATCAATAAAAACTTTTTTTTAAGTCACGCCCTCTGTGGTAGCCACGCCTCAGGTGATCTCAGTCCTGGAGGCTGTGCAAGACTTTGCCCCGGCTGCTGTGTCAGCTCCTGCTTCTGACGTCCTTGCAAGTGGTCAGGCCCCTGCTCCCTTCTCCTCTTTGTCCCAACCCCAGGCTGGCCCACCAGGCCCCTCCACAAAGATGGGGAGTTCTGTACCCCGCTTTCCCAGGACCACGCCCATGTCTCCAGGCCTGAAGCTCCACCCAAGCCCAGTCCCAACACACTGCCAAGCCCCGCCATTCCAGATTCTATGAGGATGAGTGTCCCAGGCTACACCCCGAGGGACAGGCTGACCTATCGGAGTAGCCGCCTCGCCCACCTCTGCCCCCCATTTGGCGTTGCTCTGAGGCAGACTCACTGGGCTTTTCCCTGCCTGGAAGCTCTGCTCCTGTCCACTGCCAATCGTCGTCCTTTTCCCTCCAGTCAGCTCCTGTTTTGGGGGCGGAAAGTTGTGTTTTCATCCTCACTCCTCCTATTCTCCGGGCCAGAGGTTCTCAAAGCATGCGCTCCGGACCCCCCGCAGCCACAGCACCCAAGGTCTCATAAGGCTAGTTCCGGGGCCCCGCCCAGCCCTGCCAGGCAGAGACATGGGTGGCCCGGGAACCTGCGATCGACCAGCCCCGGGTGCTCCCAGCCAGAGAGTGAGCATCACTCTGGTCCGGGTCCTGCACCCACCACAGCCGCTCAGATAGTTTAAACCAAGTCTGGGTCCCAGGCTCTCTCCTCCCGTCAGCACCAGGCTTTCACACTCAGCTCTGCTTTGATATTCAAGGGCCCGCCCGAGGGCTAGCTCAGAAGCCCTGCTTCATTTCTCGGCAGCCCGATAAAGAGATGACTGACTACACTCCACTCCACATATGTCCAGCGTGCTGTCTGGTACAGTACATCCTAGCTTACATGTGCATCCAGGAAACTGTCATGCAATCAAGATGGTAAACATCACCTGCCCCCTCACCACAGGAAGGTTAGTGTTCCGTCCAAATTTCACTTCTGTTTTTTTTTTATATATATATATTTTATTGATTTCAGAGAGGAAGGGAGAGGGAGAGAGAAACATCAATGATGAGAGAGAATCCTCGATTGGCTGCCTCCTGCACGTCCCCTACTGGGGATCGAGCCTGCAGCCCAGGCCTGTGCCCTTGACCGGAATTGAACCTGGGACCCCTCAGTCTGCAGGCTGACGCTCTATCCACTGAGCCAAACCAGCTAGGGCTTGCTTCTGGTTTCAGTGGGTTTCTCCTTCCCGTGTTCATGGGGAAGGGCGGCAGGCGGGATGGGAGAGGGAGCAGTTGCCTGGAAAGAAAATCCTCTGGTGACCCTTCAAAACGTCACCTCAGGACCAAGTCACCTGCCCCTGCTGTTCCAGAGGGAAGAGTGGGTTCTGGGAACCCAGCTGGGAACTCGGGGCAGCACAGTGCACACGCAGACACCATCCCTGGTCCCGGCTGCAGTCCAGGGAGGAATCCTGCCTTTGTTAGGACTGAGGAGCACTCAGGAGGGAAGAGCGGGAGCCAGCCTAGTCGGCCATCTGGAAACTGCGGAGAGAGGACAGCATTTACAGCCAGACCTGGGGGCCGGGTGTGAACGGACCGCGTGACCTCCAGGCAGAGGACACAGCCCCTAGGAGCCGAGGACTGCCAGCTGGGCCCATCCCCCGCCCCTCCCCCCCCCCCCCCCCCCCCCACCCAGCGCTTCCTCACTTGGGAACCACTCAGGGGCAGCTCTGCCTCTTCTCTTGCTCCATCACTTATCTGTAGAGCGTTGACCGAAGTTTCCAATCTTTACCTCTGCTCCTTCTCCTTCAGGCTGTGGGCTCTCGAGCACAAACTCCACAACTCGTTGTAAACCAGGTCAGTTATGTGTTTCCCTAAATTGAATTGACCCAGCTCGGAGTCCCAGCCCCCTTACTACAGAAATTCAACCTAGGTTTCAAGGGAGACTGTCTCTGCTACCCCCTCCCCAGGGTCCCGTGAAGGTGCTGAGAGTCTTATTCGACCTAGGACATGGCAGAGCCCTTACTGCTATGGGCTGAATGCTGGTGCCCGCCCCCCCCCCCACCCCCCATTCCTGTGCTGACATCCTAGCCCCAGTGTGGTGGTTAGGAGGTGGGCCTTTGGGAAGGGTTAGGGGTTAGCGACCTTATAAAGAAATGCAGAGAGCGCTTTCTCTCCGGCCCTTCCCTCCACATGAGGACCCAGTGAGAAATCGGTGGTCTGTAGCCAGGAAGTGGGTTCTCACCAGACGCTGAAGCTGTTGGCGCCTTGATCGGGCTTCCAGCCTCAGAGCTGTGAGAAAAGAGCACTGTTCCTGCCGCCGGGCTGCGGTGCCTTGTCACAGCCGTCCCAACACGCTGACAGGCTGGCTGACCCATGAACCAAGGCCAGGGTCAAGGTGGCCCTTGAATGTGGGAGGGGTCTGCCACTCGGGGCCAAGCTCGGAAAGGGGGGGTCTTTGCTGAGACTGGAGTCCCAGTGCCTTGGATCTGGTCTCCCGGGCTGCACCCCAGAGCCTGTCCCAGGGACCCTGTGAGAGAAGAGGTATTACTTGTGGGTTCCTCTAAAACAGCCGTGGGCAAACCACGGCCCGCAGGCCGGATCCGGCTGTTCTATCCGGTTCTCTTGCTCTCCCCTCCACTCCTTTACTTTGAATTTATATTAGTTCACACAAACACTCCATCCATGCTTTTGTTCCGGCCCTCCGGTCCAGTTTAAGAACCCATTGTGGCCCTCGAGTCAAAAAGTTTTCTCACCCCTGCTCTAAAACCTTAGCTACTTCCCAGTCTCTCCACCTCCGTCCCAGGCGGGCCCCTTCCTGCGTCCTCCCATCCCCTCTCCATCTAAGCCGATTCCTCCCACCTTGTCCCTGTACTGGCATCTCCCTCCAGGCTGAGATGGTGAGAGGTGTGCTGGTCAGCACCTCCTGAGGCTCCCTGGCCCAGCGGGAGCATGTTCTCCATCCCCCTGCATCCCTCCGGGGGGTGGGGTGGAGGGGGCATTGAACCCGGGCTCCCGGGCTCTGTCCCAGGCTGCTGCTTCAGGACAGTAACTCGCGCGGGCCTGGGATACGCTCTGGAGGTGCCGCCTACCGGGAGCCGTGGTCTCCCCAAGAAGCTCTGGGGTGCGCTGGACCGTCCCGAGGCCTCCATGGCGGCAGCCCCGGCCCAGCCTCTCCTGTCCACTCCACTGCTCCTGGGGCCTTCACAGCCCTGCAGGGTGTGAGCCAGAAAGCGTGTCACTGTTCATGCGAGTCAGCGGACACTGGTGGAATTGAAACCAGTCTCTGACTTTTATTCAGGGCCCGCTTCCATTTTCCTCCAAACCGAAACCCTCGGGGATCTGTTTTTAAAGAGTGACAACTACGAATGTGGGGCTCCCCGCCCACAGGCCTCCACCGGCTCGCCCTCCAGGTCCTGCACTCCCCAGTTCAACGGTCCCTCTTCCTCTGCTGGGTTCCAAGGCTGCACTTGTCTCTCTCTCTCCCTCTCTCTCTCTCTCTCTCTCTCTCTCTCTCTCTCTCTCTCTCTCTCTCTCTCTCTTTCTCTGAGACATCCCGTTTGCCTCTAACTCATCGCCTTCCTGTGCATCCCCGTCCCTCACACCCACCACCCCCTCACGTGCTAAAGGTTATTTCCAAGCACCCTGGCCCTCACCAGCTTACAGCGAGTGGCAGAAAGCAGCCCCATTCTCAAGAGACAGCTCCGCCCGAACCCCGCCTGCCTCTCCCTGTCCGTCATCGGGACCTTGCAGACCACCTGGTTTCTGCCTCCCGTTTACCAAGAAAGAAAGAGGGCGCAGGAAGACGTGTCCTGCCTGGCGAGCAGGCGGTGGCTGGCCCCTGCCCACAGGAGTGGCTGAGTCAGGAGCAGTGAGGCCAGGGTCATGGACAAGGGGTTCACCACACAAGTGCTCCCAGGAGATGCTGGAGGGGATGGGGGGGCAGGACAGGGCAGGGAGGAAGCCGCACACGGGAGCCATCTCAGCAGAGGTCACCGCCGTGGCATAAACCCCAGGGCAGCTGTGGAGTAAGTGACCCCCAGTGTATCTCACCCCAGCAAGGGAGCCAGCCCTCCTGCTCCCACCCCGGCCAGTTCCTGGGCAGGCCACCCGGGGACAGCAGTGCCCATGAAACATGCCTGGAGGCATCGATGGGTTCACCCATTTTCTCTGCTGGGTGGTGCGTATGACACAAACAGAAAAGCAGCGCCTTAGCTCTCTGTGTATTTGGTGAGGGGGTCCCGTGGCCTTGGGACAGTCCCCTGATGAAGGTTGCAAATGTCCCATCTTAGCAGCAAAGCGCACAGAACCTGAATGCGGGCGCATTGCCAGTTACAGGGACGGACGGAGGGGCCCAGGCAGGGCGCTGGCCAGATCGCCATGGTCACCCCTCCCCCGCCCTCCTGGCCAGCCCTGATCCAGGAGCTTCAGGCATCGCTCACACAGCAAACCATGACCTCAGACTGGTAGTATCACCCCCATTCTACAAAAGAGGAGACGCGCACAGAGAACTTCAATCACTCGCCTAAAGTTGCTGAGTGTCAGGAGGCTTTCTAACCAGACACTCAGTTCCTGGCGACTCGGCAAGCCTGGGGGCAGGCAGAGCGTGGCCTGGTAAAAAGAAAGCACACTGACCTATTTAGTCACGTCTGCGTGTGGGTGGGAGGAGGTAACCAAAAAGTGCTCTGATACACAAGAGCACATGCGTGTGTGTGCGTGTGCATGTGCGGGTGCGTGTGTGTGTGTGTATGTGAAATTTCATTTCTAGGAGATGTTTGTATGAATGGCATTTGTATGAAGAGATCAGAGGAGGAAACCACTGAATACTGGAGATGCATAAAAATAAATATAATTGTTTGGAAGCCAAAACCTGGGGAGGACTGCTCTGGGATCACTGTGCAAAGGGGTTCTTCGTTCTCCCCCCGCAGAGGAAATCGTGCATCACCCCCGCTCCCACGGGAGTGCCCGTCCCAGTGTGGCTCTCCAACCAGGGTCGGCAACGGGACCTGCGCCTGGTTTGTAAACAACGTGCTCATTTGCTTCCTTACACTCTCTGCTTTCTGGGGACAGTGGCAGAATTGAATAGCGACGACGGAAACCTCCTGGTCTGTAAAGCCTAGAATATTTACACTCTGGCCTTGACAGGGCAAGTTTGCCAACTGCTGCTCTAAACATTCGCCTCTCTTCTGGCACCATCAGCCCTGAGCTTATATTTTCAGGGTATTTTGCAAACATTCCTGTGGTCGGCAGTGCTGATCCCAGCCCGTCACGAGCAGGCAGGAAGGGCAGGGGGTAGCGAGGGCTTCCTGAGAACCAACAGCGGTCAGTGAGTCAGGGCCTAATATCGTGTTTCTGAACTTCAGCCCTCTGTATCTCGTGGTCTTGATTCTGTACACCACCCGTACTATTATTACATGTTTCAAAACTGACTGACTTTTAAACATGTTTTACAGGGGAACTTTGGTTCAAAACCACTACCTGTCCCTTAAGTGTTTGATGCTCTTCCCTTCAAGACATGGAGCCTAATTGCCCTCCCCTTGAGGGACTCGCTGCTAGAGAATGGAGGGAGGCAAAAGTGACAGCGTGAGACTTTGGAAACTAGGTCACACCAGGCACTGTGACTTCCTCTTGAATCACATGCTCTGGGGTAAGTCAGCCGCCACAGCCAAGGTGTGAGCAGCCTTCCAGTGGGACTCATGTGGTAAGGAACTGAGGCCCCAGCCAACAGCCCTGGGAGAGGCCATCCTAGGAGAAGATCCTCCCGCCCCAATCGAGCCTTCAAATGACTGTAGCTCTCCCTCACATCTCACCTGCAACCTCATGAGACTACATTCCATTGTGCAGCTGGGTCCCTCCCAGGCTTCTGATCTGCTGAAACGTTACCTTTTGTTCTAAGGGTCCATACTAGCTGGCATTTTGGTAGCATCAAGTCTACCAACTGCAAATCCCCTGAAACAGATAGATTTTTATCATCTCCTAGGATCTTAGTATTTTTGAAGACTTATTCCAGAAAGCAGCATGTACAGTTCAGATGGTGTTTTGAAGGTTTTCTGGGCCTTTTATACTAAACTAGAGGCCCGTTGCAGGAAGATTCCTGCAATAGGGCTTCCTGTGGCAGTCTGCTTCCCTCCCTTCTCCCCCACCCCGCCTGCTTCCCTCCCTTCTCCCCTGCCCCGCCTGCTTCTCTCCCTTCTCCGCTGCCCGCTTGCTTGCTTCTTTGCAGCTTTGCTCCCTTCTGCAGCATTTGGCTTCCTTCTACGCTGTCTTCAGTCTTCGCTCTGCGCCTGGGTATGCAAATTAACCGTCATCTTGGTTGGGTTAATTTGCATACCCACTCCTGATTGGCTGGTGGGCGTAGCAGAGGTATGGTCAATTTGCATGTTTCTCTTTTATTAGATAGGATGATAAGTGCTCTAATGAAGCTTTAAATGCTGTAAAATTAATTAGGACCTGCATAGAAATACACAGTTGCTTTTAAATTCCTCTGGCCCTCAGAGCCAATGACTAAACGGTAAAAGCTTTATTAGGGTCATTAGCATTAGGGCAATCTTTGGGGGTTTGAGTGTTCATAAAAACATTGCATTGTTTTTCACAGTATACTAAATAGTCCCCAAATTACACAAAATCTGGCAGGCTGCTTGCACGCTGCTGGCACTTACTAGTGAATAAATGGATGCAGGTGGTGGTGGAGTATGACTAACAATACTCTTTTGGAGAACATTTCTTTTGCACGTAAAATGCCCTCAGAACTCTTAGATGCATTGACTTTCGTCTTCCGTGCCTCATGTTATAGTTAAGATGTCCAAGGAAAGCTACTCCAATGGGCTTCATTGGGTGTGAGCATATGAGTCTGTGGAGACTCCTAGGAAAACTTTCGCATTCCTGATAAAAAGGTCGGATGCAATGGCCCTTTTTTCTTCACCCCTCCTTCTAGTCTTGGATGTGGATGGGGTGGCAGGAGCTCTGGCCACCTTTTTGCAACCATGGGAGAAAGCTCAAAGAAATCTCAGTGTTACCCATTGTTTAGTCAGTGGTTCTCAACCTTCCTAATGCCACGACCCTTTAATACAGTTCCTCATGTTGTGGTGGCCCCCAACCATAAAATTATTTTCGTTGCTACTTCATAACTGTAATTTTGCTACTGTTATGAATCGTAATGTAAATATCTGTGTTTTCCGATGGTCTTAGGCGACCCTGCTAGCGCTGCTGTAGAGCCTAAGACAGGTGTCCTCAAACTACAGCCCGAGGGCCACATGCGGCCCGCCGAGGACATTTATCCGGCCCGCCGGGTGCCGCTGCCTGTCCTGCTTAGCAGCCAACTCATCCTGGGCCCGCAGTGCATATAGGAATTTGTTCATAGTTGTTTTTTTTAAACTATAGTCCGGCCCTCCAACGGTCTGAGAGACAGTGAACTGGCCCCCTGTTTAAAAAGTTTGAGGACCCCTGGAAGACCATCGGAAAACACAGATATTTACATTACGGTTCATAACAGTAGCAAAATTACAGTTATGAAGTAGCAACGAAAATAATTTTATGGTTGGGGGTCACCACCACATGAGGAACTGTATTAAAGGGTCGCAGCATTAGGAAGGTTGAGAACCACTGATCTAGATCCTTAAGGAAGCGGATGCCTAAATGGGATGAAATGTGCAAGGATTTTACTAGGGGAAGATAAGGAGGGAGCTGAAAAGATGGGGGAGCCATCGGAGTGTGATCAGGTCTGACCCCAAGTGAAGAAGGAAAGGGGTGCAGGGTCTGCAGTCTACACAGAAAGTTCAGCAAACCCACTGGGGAGTCTTCAAAGCTGGCTCTCCCAGGAGCCCATCTCGCAGGAGCTGGTCTGCGTTGGTAACCCTGCTGCACCGTCTTTGCTTGGGAGCTGCCCATGGAAGGTATGGCAAACGTTGCGATGGATTTTAAAGTGCAAAAGCTGAAGTCCTTGGTCGTTGTGCTCCCTGTAGCTGGAGGGCTATGGGGCCTATTCCCTTGGCCACGAGACCACCTTTGCATTATTGAACCATTGCCAAGAACTAACTTCCTCTGGGATGCTTGCTGTCAGAGGAAAACAAGCTCCTATTGGTCTGTGGATGGCCTTGGCCCATTGTTTATCACTTGCTGCCAAATATGTTCCTCACAGATGCATCCTTCACCCCCCCTCCCGCCCCGCCTTCAGGGCTCCCTTCTTCCTGCCCCTGTCCCTTCAGCTCCCCTTCCTCCCTTCACTTTCTCAGGCAAAGCAGCTGAGTTCTGTCACTTTCACACTTGAACTAGTGCCAGCACCCAGGCCTCAAGGTCCCACCTTCAACCCCGAGTTGAAACGGCTTATCAAGTTGTTTTAGCAAAATAAACAACTGTTCTCTCCCTAAAAGGAATTCTGGAGCCAGGTGGTAAGATAAAGATTTCTGCTCATTCACACACACACACACACACACACACACACACACACACACACGGCTGTTCTCTAGGACAGTTTAAATAAAAATCTCTCCCTAACTACTCTAAAACTGAGAACATAAAGAATGTATCTTTTTATGTGTAACTCATTTCTACAAATTATTTTAAAATATAGGAAAGTATCAAAAATAACACCCACACAAAAAATCACATGGATTTAACAAATGTTAACACTGAGTCTTTAACACTTGCTTTGAGTCTTATTTAAAGAAACAAATGATTACAGATGATAATTACAATAATACTGCCACTTATATGCGGCTATGTGCCAGGCCCTGTTTGAAATACTTCACATGTGCTCACCCCTTTAAACCTCATTAAAAAATCTGTGAAGTAGATATTAATATTGTCCCTATTTGCAGACAAGGAACCTGGAGCACAGAGATGTTAATAGCTTGCAAAAAAAAAAAAAAAAAAGCAAGAGCAAAAATTTGAACCCAGGAAGATAACTAGGTGCAGGTTTTTAAAATCATATTTGATTTATTCTTATGGTTAGAATATAATAATTACCCTACAGATATTCATTGGAGGAATTAATAAATAAAAATTCACCTGTCGTTTCCTCAGTAAACTCCTATAACTCGGAGCAGATTGGACACAGGCCCAGGGATGCAACCTCAGTCCTGCATCCATGTAGAAAGAACTACTGTCTGTCTGGTTTACATTCCTGGGAAGAAGCAGATGTAACTCAGACGTTGAAGGGGAAAAAGACAACATCCTATTTGACAGTTCAAAAGACTCATTCTCCCCGTCCTGATAGAAAATGTCTCCTTCCAGGACTGAGCGAGAAAACGTAATAGAGTGGAAAAGCCTCCCAAGAAGAGGTAATGGCCTCTCTGCTCCTAAAGAGAACGGCAGGCCACGGCTAATGGTCACCCCGCACACGGGGCTCCTCTCTTCGGAGCGTGGTGGGAAGTTGGGAAACCCTTCATGCGGAGACGGTGCTAAGTGTGCGGAGCTGAAGAGCAGCTCTGCTGAAGGCTTTTATCTCCTGTGTGCAAACAAAACACCCAGGCTCTTTCTTGGCAATTTCCATGTCATCTGGAATGTCCAAGAGTGAGAGAGGAGATGTGAGGTCTAGAGCTCATCACTGTTTCTTCTTCTTCCTTTTTTTATAAAAAATATAGTTTTATTCATTTCAGAGAGAAAGGGAGAGGGAGAGAGAGATAGGAACATCAATGATGAGAGAGAATCATTGATCAGATGCCTGATGGGCTGCCTCCTGCACGCCCCACACTGAGGATCGAGCCCACAACCCGCACGTGTGCCCTGACCAGGAATCGAACCATGACTTCCTGGTTCATAGGTCAACACTCAACCACTGAGCCACACCAGCCAGGCCCTGTGTCTTTTTTATTGTTAAAGAAAATCACCCTTTTCCCTTCCTGTGACCACGCAATCCCACTGTCACTACAGAAATAGCTTTGTGATTTGGGCCATGTTTTTTCAAAGGAATGAGTGAAGTTCTCTAACTTAATCATCCTCAGATTATCTTCCTACATCGATTTAATAAAGGAGCTTACCATGTGTTTTCTTTTTGTTGGGATCCTCAACCACCATCTGCTGGAAAATGTGGATATAATCAGCCACTGGAAAGTATGAGAAACAGATCATGTTTACCAAGAAGTTTCGTTCTTTTTAGAAAGCATGTGAATAAAATTTTGAAATCCCCATGAGGAATAAAAAAATCTGCCAGGATTTTTAGTTGAAAGAGATTTTCATTTTCTAGCAAGAGCTGGCGATGTAAAATGATCCCTCCAAATATAAACCCACGGCATCCTGGAGATGAAGACAAATAAGGTATTTTCTTCTAATTTATTGTTTTCCAGATATCCTTTTTGCAGTCTGCATGGTAGCACTCGATGGAACTAAATTTGGGCCACCCGTTCCCACTGGTTTTCAGTCTGATGTATCGGGTCCTCTCGGCTGTACGTTCCAGAAGAGAGCATGTGCAATGTGGGGCTGGGGCATGAGCCTGCCCCTCCCAGGCTGAAACCATCACCTCAGACTGGGCGGTGGGGCAAGAGGGAGCCCCCATTTTATTGGCTGCCTCTGCCCAGAGCAGCACATCGGTACTTCAGAGCTGGGGGTGCAGTGGGTGAGAAATTGATATGGGGCTCAAATGCCACAGAGTCTCACTGTTCTTACTAAGGCTCAATAGATTATCTTGAAGAACTTTTTTCTCCATTTGCAGTGTGTACTTCAAACAATTTCCAGAGACTCTAAATTATTGGTGGGTTTTAAAAATAATTTCCCAGTTACGTGGTTATTTTGCTGGAGAGAGGGTCTGCTGGGTTCCTTAGGGCACCATTCTGGAATCCTGCCCTATTTGGCCTTTTTTTTTTTTACATCTCTGCTAAATGGAAGAGATGAGCCCTTGACCACTCCACTCGGGAGGAACGAGAGTAAGAAAGCCATCAAGGTCTGAGTGGATGGGAAATAATGAGTTGTGGATGGTACCTGAAAACAACAGCTGCTTAATGCAAACTCTGGGTGAGCCTTAACATTTCAAGTGATGTCATCTATTTCCTCCTCCTCCCCCCCATAAAGTTATCAGCACAGCACGCTGGTGGCTCACTCTCATTGTACACCACAAATCTGTGGCATGCGGCATTTTCAGGTTCAAAGGAGACATCAAACAAATGAGGATGTAAGTCCCAAGAGAACAGGCTCACTATTCTTGTTTTCCAATTTTTGTAGGAAATAGGAAATAGTAGTCCAACAACAAATGATATCTTTAAAATGGTATTTTCAAATTGAGTCCCATTTCTGGATAGCACAAATTATTCTAACTCAGCAGGGTCATAGTGAGCTTTCTAGTCTCAAAATAATGCCTTTCTTCCCCCAGACACAGGCCCAATAGACAAGGAATTGAATTAAGACATCCCCTCACATCAGCAACCATTTTGAAGTTTCAGTTTGAGGGAAAATACCATTTGAAATCGAAAGGCACTCAAATGTAACATGTGAAAATAGAAAGATGATTTTCTGTTTAAACAGTTATGTCAGATTTGATTTTAAAAACTAATCATATTAGTTTTATATTAGGAGATATTTCTTTGGAGAAAACAAAACCACAATATTGAATAATCTATGACATACTTGTTCCACTGGGATAGTAGTGCTTGATACGTTGTGAATTAATTATTTAAAATATCAATATAACTGTAGTGGTGCGCCTCAGTAAATTTCCACTCACAGAGCACCCAATATTATTTTTTACCTATAGGAGATTGTATTATGTAGATATAACCATTAATAATTTTATGTAATTTCCATGGCCACGTGCATCTCAGCCACAGGTAATGGGGTAGCTGTTCCAAATGCCTAGCAGCTACTCTATAAAACATTTAGAAATAACAATATTGTAGAAAATCGTAGAATGCTACATTTTTAACCTCTGGGGAAAGTGAGACACAGGAAAATTAAGTGATTTTCCCAAGACCCTGAGTCAATAACTAGTAGAAAATAAACGAAAATCCAAGTCTCTCAGTTTCTTGTGGATGGATGTCCCTTCCCCTGTGTTAAGAACATTATTACATCCTGCAATGATAAGGAGACAGCAAGATAGGCAGGACATCTATAATAATAAAAGCGTAATATGCTAATTAGACCAGACGTCCTTCCGGACCACCTTCCAGATGAAGCCATGGCAGGCAGGAGCTGAGGTAGAGGTGGCTGCTGTGGCAGCGGGGGCCAAGCCCCTTGCACGAATTTCATGCATCGGGCCTCTAGTCCTATATAATAAAAGGCTAATAATGCAAATTGTCCCCACCGGCAGGAGTTCGTCTGACCGGGAGCTAGACGTGTGCTGACCACCAGGGGGCAGTGCAGAACATGGCAGGCATCAGCGATGCAGTGCTGGCAATGGGTGGCAATGGAGGCGCTGCCGGCCCCAATGGGCCGGGCAAGAGTGGGACCGTGATGGGATGGTGGAGCAGGTGAGTGGGTGGTGCCAGGCCAAGGTGGTTGCGAAGGGAGGCCCCGGCCAGCAGCCAGCAGCTGCTAGGGACCCTATGGTGCATGAATTTCGTGTACTGGGCCTCTAGTTTAATAATAATGTTGTATTTGGACTTTTTAGTTTATAGGGTTTTCACATTTCTAAATTTTATCTTCACACAATCCTTTGAAGTAGAAGGTGGTAGTAATTAGGAGGCGTGGCTGTAGTTGTAGTAGCAAGCATATTAACAGTCTCATTTTGAAGACGAGGAAATTGAGGCTTCATTTACTGAAGAACCAGAGCCCAAATCCAGGTCTCTCCCTCCAAATCCATGTTTTAGACACAGAGTAAAAAGTCAGTGGCACTTAACACACCCTGATTCCCAAGGTGTTGCAGGAGCCGTAAAGGTGAACATCGCTGTCACCGCATCCTAGGGGTGAAAACAGGTCACAGTGTTGACTCAGGTCCCAGAGGTGGGCGAGGAGGCTGCCTCCCTGATGGGAGAAGTGGGGGCCCAGGCAGGGCGGGTCCCAGGCAGGGCGGGAGGGATTGTTGGTGCCGTCTTCCCAGGCAGCTGCCACAGAGGTGTCATGAAATAGGAGCCTTAGGACTTCTGTTTGGAAATCGCGGACCTGCAGGGGCGGCCAGTGGGCTGGAAGAGGCTGTGTGGAGTGGTCTGAGGGTTCCAGAGGGTTCTGAAGAGAGTTCAGGGCTCCAGGTTTAGTGAGGGCGTGACCTGGTTGTAGGTCTTCCGAAAGCCGCCTTCCCTGGAAATTCAACAGGTGAGACCTGCTCATGTTCCCAGCCCCTCACCTCAGGGGAGACATTGAGAACTGGGACACAGCTAACTGAGGAAGAAGTGTTAAGGGCTGAATTGTGCCTCCACCCCAAGATTCAAGTGTGCCTTCACCCCCAGGAACTCAGAATGTGATTGCATTGGGAGAAAGAGCCTTTAACGAGGCCATTAGACTAAAATGAGGCCCTTAGGGTGGGCCCTCACCCAGCCTGACGGGTGTCCTGTTAGAAGAGGAGATGCGGACACACAGAGACTCCGGGTACCATGCACAGAGGGGTGACTGTGTGACAGGGCAGGAGAGGAATCGGCAAGCCAAGGAGAAACCACCTCTGTGGACACCTGGATCTTGGAGTCCCAGCCTCCGGCGCTGCAAGAAGATACTTCCCTGTTGTTCAAACCGCCAGGTGCGTGGTGGTTTATAAGGACAGCCCGAGCAAATCAACGCAAAGGGGGGAAACCTGAGACCTACGGGGCCAGCGAACCGAATCCCACAGAAGGCACGGAAGGCCTCAAAGGCGAGGAGGGGCACGGGAGGCCGGCCGATCTCCCCGGAGCCGGGCTTGGACGTGGTGATGTGTTCCAGGGTCTGGGGGCAGGAAGGCGGGAGGACGCCAGAACCAGACAGAAGCTCCAGAGGTCACCCCCTCGACACTCCGCCCCAGGTACGTCTTGTTGAGCCCACTATCGTTTTATAGAAATTGTAATTAGTTGCCGCCACTTAAACATCGGGAGATTTTACTCCTTAAAAAAAATACAAACGGATTTCCAGCTTCTCTTGGACGATTGGAAGACCTCGCTGCGCCGGTGCGCCCGCCTCGGGGCTGTTGGGTTCACTGAGAGCCGCGCGGTGCAGTTGCGCGTTTCCACAGCGGCGTCTGGTGGAGAGACGGTGGGGAAAGACGCAGGCACATCCTGCCGGTCGCAGCGCTCTGAACCTTGGGGATCGTGCGTCTTTATGGTCATTTGTGTCTTGTCGTTACTGCTAAAGGGGTGTGGTTCTCCCGCTCAGCTCTGTGCCTTACGGTGGAGGAGGTTTGCATAATTGTATCCAGAAGAGGCAGTCGCCCCTAACATCCCGGGGAGGGCCTTTAAAGGATTTTCGTGTGATCTTAACTGGGTTTTTATAGGTGTTTCTGTTTGCCGAAGACGTGGGAAAGAGCTTTCAGTGTCCGGGTGTGTTCATTGCGTCTCACCTCACACTCTCCGAGGCGCACTGGCAGCGTGTAAATCCCTGCTGGGCAGTGATGGAGAAGCTCGTGACAATGCGCACAGCGAACGAGAGGGGCCGGCTTCTCCAGCTGGGCAGCTCCGTGGAATGGCTAGGGCCAGGCATCCTCAAACTACGGCCCGCGGGCCACATGCGGCCCACCGAGGACATTTATCCAGCCTGCCGGGTGCCGCTGCCTGTCCTGCTTAGCAGCCGACTCCACCCGGGGCCGCAGTGCGCACAGGAATTTGTTCATAGTTTTTTTTTTTTAAACTATAGTCCGGCCCTCCCACGGTCTGAGGGACAGTGAACTGGCCCCCTGTTTAAAAAGTTGGAGGACCCCTGGCTAGGCTTTGGAGAAACTTGCCACACCCAGTGGTTCGTATTCTCTCTGCGTAATACTTGAGACAGAATTAGCCACAGAATTACCGAGGAGACCGGGGCTGCTTTTCTTTCTTCCAAGGCACTGGGCATATTTTAAAGAGGGTTTTTCCCGTGTCTGGCTCTGTGAGGCCCTGGGAGAGGCTGCGGTCTCTCTCCTGGGCGCTGGGTACTCCCTCCACCTGGGGCAGCTGGTTCTAAAAGAGGGAGGCCTGGCTGTTCACACCTGCGCCCCATTAGTGCGTCAAGCCCTGGGGGCTCCACGGAGGTGACGGGATGCTTCCTAAGAGCCCAGCCTGGTGAGACCATACGAAGGATACTGTTCATTGTCTGCCGCCCAGAAAAGTCATTTTCTTTGGAGGCTGGACCTGTACCTGAAGGGAAATGACTTCTGTTGTTTGCTCCCCATCCCGGGTGCTTTCACGTGTCCTCTTGTTTCCTCCTTCCAGGGACCTGTGTGTGGGGTACATTCCCGGCACTGGGGCTCTTCTCGGTCTGCTGTCCCACTCCCCTCTGGTCTGTGGCAGCTGCAGGGTTTGAGAAGTGGATGCCAGATCTGTTATCAGGGGAAGTGGAGTTCTTGGGGTGCTGCGAGGAAATGAATTTCCTGAGGCGCCCGTGGGAAGATAGGGCAATGCGGAAGCTTTATTATGATGTCACTTGAAGGGGGTTCCCCTCCAAGGTCCCATCTCTGTCCATCTCGCCATGGAACAAGGCCAGGCTTGCCTTCAGCCGGGCCAGGATGAAGGCCACTGCCCAGAATTTCTGCTCCACAAGGAAGTCCAGCCCAGCCCAGCATCTGGCTAGCTTCGTGTGTGTTCCCAGCCGCAGTCCATTGCCTGTGGGGTCTGCATGGCTGTGGGTCATACGGCTGCTTAAGGCCACATGGCGGGCAAGTGCAGGTCACGGAGCAAGAGAGTGTAAGGGGGAACTCTTGTCCAGGGATTTCACCCTTCCCAGATTCTGCTTACAGTGGCTCCACCCTACTAGCCAATGATCTTTCTCCCCAGACTAGACTGACAGGCGAGCACCGCCCCTACATCACCTGACTTCACTGCGCATGCGCCCATCTCCCCTTTGTTCCCTCCCTTCCCCAGTGATCCGCAGGGAATGGACCCCTGGTTCCCTGGGGAGCGTGAAGCTGTAGTTTCCTGGGGAAGCTGCCCCGTGACCATGCTTATAGTGCTTGGCCTCCCCTTTGCTCTCTTCCTATTATTAATATTAACACTAATTATGACGATAACAGACCCACTGGGCGGTCCTGATTCATCTCAGCCAAACAGATTAATTTCATCCCCTGGGCAGAGATGGGTTCAGAAATGGGCTTATGACCAATTTGGCTCCCTGAGATTCAGGGGAAAGTTACTGGAGCAAAGCCACAGGCAAAGCTAGTTTCTGTCCTCAGTTGGGCGTAAACAAGTAAACTTAACACATTGCGGACGGATCACGAGAATTCGCGTGTTTTCTGTTCTAAGCCTTATGGCCAATCACGATATTAAGAAGTTATTAGCTTGTGAGAACATGTAATAACTTCAAAATGCAATGGGTATTTAATTTTAAAACGTGCCTTTAACATTTATGTAAAATGATTTTTGTACTCATTCCATAGAAGCTTATCTGGCCACTGGGTAAAGCTAGCAATAAAACTACTGGTCCGCAATGTGTTCATTGCTCCTGCCTATCATCCTGTGAGCCTGAGGAGAGCCCCATTAGAATGAAGCCAACACTGTGGACAGCGGTGTAGAGTCAGGAAGAACTTGGGTCCCTGAGGACATCCCTGAGAGGCTGGTGTGTACACCTCATGATCTACAGATTCACAGGTAGATGAGCCCGCCCATTTCCCTAGTGTTGAAGCTGGTGTGGTTGGGCTTTCTGTTGCACAGAAAGCATCCTAACTACTCTGGTTATTGTACCCATTTCAGAGATGAGGAAATCAATGTCCACAAGGATTAAGTAACTCACCCAAGGCTGTACAGCTAGTGTGGTGGAGTTGGGCTTGGCACCAATGTCTGACTCTTGGCTCCACACCCTGCAATTAATCTTGCCTTTTCAGTGGGATAGCTGATTCATGTAATTCAAAGGTTATAAGAACAGCTCAGACATGCTGCACTTACTCAAAAACTTGTCTTTGCCTTTCCGTGCTCCCTCACTGAGTTCAGAGCTGGGCCATTTCCTGCGTGACAGGGATCTCCAGAACATCAAAAGGCTTTTGCAAATCACAGTGATGCCAAACCAGGCAGATGTATTACCAGTGTTCAGGGTGACATGGGTGCTTTCCTTTTGTGTGTGTGTGTTTTTTTTTTTAAACAGGCGGTAATGGTGACAGATTATAAAACAAATATATACTGGGTGGTGGCTTCCAGTTTTCTCTTATCACTCTTAACAAATGTCCCTACTGGTGGGAGGGGTGGAGGCGGGACACGGGCACCAAATCCTCAATGGATTTTCATACTGAAGGTAAGAGGATTGTGAATGCAACAATATAATCAACAAAAGTCTAAGGCCCTTTTCTAGAGCAGCTTAAAATCTTAGAATTGGACAGGATTGGGAGGGCAGCGGGTCTGGTCTCCCTCCCGTGGTCAACAGGGAAGGTGCTCCTCTCCATTCTCCCTGCCAGGAAGTTCCTGATATTGCACTGACTTCGCACTGACATTTCGTTATAAACAAAGTCACTGTTCTTCAGGTCAGAATGGAGAGCAGCTTATTGAAAGGTAAGTGGTGACAAATTATCTTTGCTTCTGTGTTCTACTAGTATTCCCAAGAGTAACATATAACCCCAGCAGGAGAACCAACCCTAAACCCTTTTTGCCCTCACTAACTTCAGGTAGAAATAGAGCCCACATCCTGTCTCTGAACTTGATGGTGCCCAAGAGAAAGACAAGGAGTAACTTCAGGGTTTTGTGCAGCTAAAAGGTGACCTTTGAGAGGGAAGGGTGGCTTTGTTTTAAAGTTATTTTTGTTTCAAAAGCACACATGTGTTTAGTTTTGAGTTCAAAACTACTACAAAACTAATGTTGAAACCCAGCAGTCCCCTACCATCCCCTCCCCATCTTTACATATTGCTCTCCAGAGGCAAACACGTCCAGATCTTCTAGCCATTTCTTCTGATGTTCATAGTTATATTTCTAATCCTGTGTGGATATTGTTATTGCTTGATTTTTTAAAAATTTCTAGATATTTATTTATTTTCTATTGCAGAAAATGAGGATTTGGCATGATTATAACTTCCCTTCCCTCTCCTGATGCCAGTCCCACCCACTGCCTCTAATTACACATGAGTGTGTACACCAAGCATGTCAAAGGTCAAATAAATGAGGCATGGGGCCCACGGGCCACAAGTTTGACATGCTTGGTGTTCATTCTCTCTCTCCTGTCTTCCCAATAGAGTTTTGTCAGTTGAGTCAACATTGAGTATTTTCATCTTTATGATGATGAGAAGCTTGTTCACAGCTGAGCCATTCCAAGAAATCCAAAACGAAGACGAAGGCATCCCTTGACCTCACTCCCAGAGAGAACAGGGAGAGGAGGCCAGCCTGGGGGTGCCAAAGTGCTCCCTGGAGTGTTCCATACCACATACCTAAGGCTGCGGGAAAGTACCACTGGGGGTCATTGTCCTGTGTCTGCACAGGCTGAGTCAAGGCCACCTTGTGAGGTGGCAGGTGAGGTTTTCCTTCCGAAGGAGGGTGGCAGTGTGGGGATTTTGGACAGAGGCCAGATGCAGAGATGAAAGGGAGGCTGAACCCAAAGCAGGGAACAAAGCCATGGATCAGCCTCCACCCACTGGGAACTGTTCTGAGGTGTCTGACTTGTTTTCTTTTCCCTTGGACTCTGAAATGTTCACACTGAGCATCCTGTTGAGAAGCTTTTCTCCTTTGGGGCAGTTCTCTCAGGTATCCACAGCCCTTCCGTGATTCACAAACCACCTTGTGTTGGATATGGATTGATGTTGTAGGGTGGGCAAGGGACGAGGCAGGAAGTGAAGCCCCACGTCACCAGTTTCCTCCAGAATGTTCTCTGAGAGACACCATCCGATCATCTCCCCATGGCGGGGCCATTTGCCTGCTTCTCCTTCCTGGGGGAGGCTGGGTCCCAGTGTGGAGTCCAGCTGGTCACAGGGACTCTGGGGATGCCACTGCCTGCAGCCAAAGGAAGGCCATGTTCATCCTCACTCAGAAAAAAAGTCAAGCTGATTTTGTGGTGTGTTTTTTTTAATTTATTTTTTAAATATATTTTTTATTGTTGATAGTATTATGGATGTCTCCCATTCCACGCCCCCTGCTCTTCTCTTCCCAGCCCCTACCCCCCCCCACCCCAGGTCTTCACCACCCTATTGCCCGTGTCTATGGGCTATGCATATCTATCCATATATATAAAAGCCTAAGCGACCATTACAACGGGTTGACTGTTCAACCAGTCACCAGTCGCTATGATGCGCACTGCCCCCTGGTGGTCAGTGCACTCCCACAGCGGGAGTGCCCCTCAGCCAGCAGCCGGGCTCATGGCTGGGGAGCGCAGCTGTGGAGGAGGGAGCAGTGGAGGTGGCGGGCGCAGCAGGGCCAGGATGAGTGGGAGCAGTGGGCGCCTGGCCCAGCTCAGGCTCCTCCCCAGCCACCTGCCGCTTCTTGCACTGCTACATCCTTCGGGGGATGTTGGACTGCCAGTTTCAGCCAGATCCCACAGGCCAGGCAGTCTGACATTCCCCGAGGGGTCCTGGATAGCGAGAGGGCACAGGGCAGGCTGAGGGGCCTCTAGTAAGTATATAAGTTCTTTGGTTTATCTCTTCTCGTCCCCCCAACCCCACATCAAGGTATGTCAGTCTGTTCCATACCTCTCCACTTCGGGTCTTATTTTGTTAGTCAATTCATGTTGTTCAGTAGATTCCACAAATAAGTGAGATCGTGTGATATTTGTCTTTCTGCTTTTGTTTTTAAAATAAGTGTTGCTACTCTTCCAAGGATTAGGAATTAAAACTCAAAGAAGTTTCTCAATTTTGTACCAAATACTGTGCAATGTAACCACTCTTTAAGTTCCCACTGCTTCCATTTCCCCACGCATGTTTATATGGTGAGATAGAGTCTGTGCATCTATCACTTTTATTTCTGCCCAAAGAAATCCTCCGTATTGTTACTGAGTTTTCAGTTCGCAGTCCCTTGATGAAGAAATATAAGTCTATCGGGGTTTAATTATAAATTCTATTCCAAGGCTTCCTCTCTAGAGAGGAACAGGGCCCAGGCAAACCTCAATGCCTCTTTTTTTCCCTTCTTCTATTAATGGAAATGTTCAAATTACCTAAAACAAACGAAAAAGCCCCAGCACCTGAGTGTCCCTTCATGCTTTCAAATGTTCAGCTTCTGTCTCTAATCAGGGCCGGTCCTCGCCTCAGACACTCTCACAGTTACTCTTCTGAGCACCTTCTTTTGAATGGTTCCCTTTTAGCTGCTTTCTCTTTTTTTGTGGGTCTGTAAACTTTTGAAGATTCAGTTATGCAAAGGAGGTTGGTTACCGTCTTCAAAGGAGGGGAAAGCCCGAGATGGGTGTGAAAGAAGCCGTTGGCACCAGAGGGGCTGTTTCCTGAGCAAGCTGCCCTCCCCCTGGTCTTCATTAGAGATTAATATGCCTCCACTTAAGTCACGATCTCTCTGTCTGGTTGACAGCTTGTCCCTTGCAATGAATCGTATCCACCAAAGCTCAGCTGTGGCAGAGGTGACCAAAGAGTCGCTTTTTGATGCAAGTTTAGGCCACGTGATAGAGCAAGAAATGGGACTTTGTAGCCTGCAGGAGGGCTTTTACAAACATTGCAAAATCTGATCTTTAGAACAGCTGTGTGGTGACAAGAATAGTCGCAGACGGCTCACTCTGTGTCAGGTCCTGGTTCACCAGCCTTACTTGTGCTAACCCATCTGCTTCACACAACTCATCCTCTGAAGTCGGTATTGTCCCCTCTTGTTCCCTCAGATAAGGAACTGAGGTCACATGGCTCATAAGTGGCTGAGCTGGGATTTGAACTCAGAGACAGGGTTTATGCTCTCCTGACCCCTCCCCTCCCACGGGGTGGTCACCCTGCCCACTTTACAGTTAGGGAAGCGGGGATCCACAGCCTATCTCAGAGACACTCACGTGAGAGGCAGAAAGGGGAGTTAAAACTCGGGTGTCTACTTCCAGTCCTGCATGTTACACCACCTCCCTTCGCTGCCCTCCATACCCAGGCCACACGGGGACGAGTGGTCTGTCCTCTGGTGGGCCAGGACGCGGGGCACTCACCTCAGGCACAAAAATGAAGCGGTCTCCAAAAAACTCAGTAATCAAGATAAATAACAGATATGAAATGTTTTTAAAAATCAAATTAATACAAAATCCATAATGATCAAGATGCTGAAAATGTAACTAAAGACAGGCTCAGTCCAGTCCCAGATTCCTTTTCTAGCCCTTTCCCCAATTCTGGGTGTTTTTTTCAAAATATATTTTTATTGATTTCAGAGAAGAAGGGAGAGGGATAGAGAAATAGAAACATCAATGATGAGAGAGAATCACTGATTAGCTGCCTCCTGCATGCCCCACACTAGGGATTGAGCCCACAACCCGGGCATGTGTTGTGACCAGGAATCGAACCGTGACTCCTGGTTCATAGGTTGACACTCAACCACTGAGCAACACCGGCTGGGTTCTGGTCATTCTTGTTGACTCTAATTCCTTCAAGCCTTGCTCTTGAAGAACTAATGGAAAATCTTAGGATATCACTAATTTATTCCAAAGGTATTTATTTATTTATTTATTTTTTCTTGAATTTATTGGGGTGACATCAGCTAATAAAACTGTACAGGTTTCAAGTCTAAAACTCAATAAAACATCATCTGCACACCCAAGGGTATTTCCATTTAATACCTCGGGTGTGACGGAATTCGACTCCATAAGAATTGCCAGAATTGGGGAAATGGCTTGAAAAAGGACTTGAGGTGGGACTGAGGCTGTCTTTACGTAAATATTTGACATCTTGTTTCATCATGGCTTTTTACATTAATTTTCATTTTTAAAAATATTATTTATTTTGATTAATGAGTATTTTGGCAACCTTGGACATTTTATTCACATTTAATATAATGGAGACCAGCGAAGAAGGAACCATTTTCAAAATCAGAGGACTGACCCCAAAGCGAAGTTTCAGATGGAGTGACAGGAAGGTAGCGGGACACCTGGGACAATTGCCTAAGATTGGGGCACCCGCCCTGGCTCTGGCAGGCTCCCTCCGGAAGGGCTCGACACACACTTGCATAACAAGTCTTGGAGATGATAGGTCAGGGTCTCTGAGAAGTTCAATAAGTTGCCCAAGGTCAAACAGCTAGCACATGCTGAGCTAGGATGGGAACCTGATTCTTCTCTTCATGGGAAAGCCCTGGGCAAAGGTCTCTTTCTGGGGTGAGTCGCAAGTAAGCAGGAAAGAGCATGGAGGTGGTGGGTAGAATATTCAGTATGTGTACTGAAATGCTATGTTATGGCTTTTAAACACAGAGAAAACACAAAAGAAATAAGTAAGTACTTTAGCAGTAAAAAATACATAAAATAATTTTGCATCAGTATCTTAAGTTTTTTCAACCTTGTTGAGCTATCATGGAAGGATGTAAACTGCACATTTGCAGGTGTAAAATTTGGTTTTGGCATATGTACACACCTGTGAAATCATTCCCACATCAAGACAACATTGTTATCACCCCCAGAAGTTTCCCTGTGCCCTCCACCCACCACTGTCTCCAGGCGACCCTGGTCTGCTGTGTGTCACTGTGGATTAGCTTATATTCTCTAGTGTTTTACATAAAACTAGAGGCCCAGTGCACAAATTCGTGCATGGGTGGGGTCTGATCGGGCCCTGATCAGGGCCAGGCCTGCTAGAGGAAGGGGCTGCAGGTGATTGGCCAGCAGGCTCTGCCCCCGATTGGGGTTGGGGAGCCTATTGGGAGCAGGGCCAGCCATGGGGAGGGGCTGTGGGTGGTGGGCCAGCCGGCCCTGCCCCTGAATGGGGTGGGGGGGTGCCGATCAGGGGTGGGGTGGTCAGGGGGAGGGGCTGTAGGAGGTTGGCCGCCAAGCCCCACCCCCTATTGGGGTTGGGGGGTGCAATCAGGGGTGGATTGGCCAGGGGGAGGGGCTGCGGGCCTATCATGATGGGGCCGGCTGATCAGGGGCTGGCTGGGAAAGGGGAAGTGAGGGGGCATTTGGCTGGTCCTACCTGTTCTTGACTGGGGTGGGAGAGTCTGATCAGGGGCAGGCCGGCAGGGGGAAGGGGCCGCGAGGTTGGCTGGCTGGCCTTTGCTGGCCACAGTGGGCGTCATAGCAACCGGTCATTATGGTCGTTATAGCCATTATGGTCACTGGCTTTTTATATATAGAGATGGATTCATACAGTACGAGTCCCTTTTGTTTGACTTCTTTCACTCAGCATATTGTTTTGAGATTTATTCATGCTGTTGTGTGTACCACTAGTTCATTCCATTTTACTGCAGAATACTATTCCATGGTATGGATATATGACAATGTATTTATCCATCCATCTGCTGGTGTTTGTTTTCAGTTTCTTAATTTTTTATATACATAAATAGTAGATTTTTAGATACTTGGTCCTGCTTCAAAATGATGTGTTCTTCCTGAACTCTTCAATACCCTGATATGGCAGGGGCAATGATGTGTTCCCCTAACCCTGCTTCCTATTGTTCCTGCCCAGGAACACAGAAAATACACGTGTCTGTCCCTTTGCACACGGATGGGGCCCTCTGGCTAGCTGTGGCCAATACAGTATGAGCAGCAGCGATGAGCCCTACTGCCCAGTGGAGGCAGCAAGAAACCCCTGTGCCGTTCTCCACTTTCTCTTCCCATTGGGCAGGGCGAGTGGAGTGGAGGCCTCAATTCACTGGCAGAACGACTGGATGGAACCAGGTGGGGCCGCTGAGTCACCAGGTGGAAGAAGCCGCCTTGGAGAGACACTTGACTTACAGTGGACTTTGTGTCTGTGAGAGTAACCTCTTGGGTGATTTGGGCTTGTTTGTTACTGAAGCATAAGCCTAGCCTTTCCTGACCAACACACTTGAGCTAAAGTTTAGCTTCACACTTTAAGTAAAGCATCATCCTCTCTTTATAGATACAAGGAGGTGTGGTCATGGCTAAGGCTGTATGGAGTCCAAATTAATGAGATTTTTACTATTTAGAATCATCTGAGAAATCAACTAATACTGTGCTAGTATTAGACCACTTTCCCCTTTGGTACATAAGAGAGAAATGTAAGTATTCAGAAAAGGAGCATGGAGGGAGGCAATAAAAAAAAAGGAAAAAATATTTATTCCTCATTATCATGTACCAGCAATTCACCTACGTTAGCTTATTTGTCATAACTCTGAGGAGATATTTATAGTCTCATTTTTACAAAGGAAAACTGAAACACAGAGGTTCCCAAGGATACACTGCTGGCAGGAGGCAGCTTAGGAGTTAAAATCTAGGTCAGCCTAACTCCCAACTGCCATCAGGTTGGGGAGTGCAGGAAGATGTGAGAAACACAGCCCCTACCCAGCCACTGCCACCCCTTGCTACATGCTCAAGCCAGGTAGCAACAGGTAGAAGGTGGGCGCTCAGGCAGAAACGATCCACAACGCAATGGACAGTTGACCTTGGCACTGTTCCCACGATGGACAGTTGACCTTGGGCCAGCCGGCCCTGCCCCTGAATGGGGTGGGGGGGTGCTGATCAGGGGTGGGGTGGTCAGGGGGAGGGGCTGCAGGAGGTTGACCGCCAAGCCCCGCCCCCTATTGGGGTTTGGGGGTGCAATCAGGGGTGGACTGGCCAGGGGGAGGGAGCTCCAGCCAAGCTAACACAGCCAGGTGAAGGGCAGGTGGCAGGCAGAGTAGAGCCTGGAGTCAGGTTTCTTGGGTCTGCAACCTGAGGCAAAGTCAGTGAACCCTCTCAAGCCTTGATTCCCCAAGTGTAGAGTAGGGATGATCTATCCAAGCAGAGGAAAAATCTGATGTGGCATGTAAATGAGGGCTTGTCCCAGTCTCTCTTGACACACCTCCAGGTGACATTTAAGGCACAGCCATGCGGGCCCTGTGGTGTGGATAAGATGGGCATGAGAGATGGTCTCCTGGCTCCCCTCAAAAAGCCATATTGGCACGATGCTGTTATTGAAGAAAGCCCTACTCACTGTTCAATATCTTTTCCTGTTAATCCTCACCCGAGGATATTTTTCCATTGATTTTTAGAGAGAGTGGAAGGGAGGGGGAGAGACACACAGAGAGAAACATCGATGTGAGAGAGATGCATCGATTGGTTGCCTCCCGCATATGCCCAGACCGGGGTTGGGGATCGAACCTGCAGCCGAGGTGTGTGCCCTTGACTGGAATCAAACCTGTGACCTTTCAGTCCTGGGGCCAGCACTCTAACCCCTGAGCCAAACCAGCTAGGACTGTTGGATATCTTTTTAAGGATGTTTTGTGCAAACCTCATGTCTATTCTTGCTAAGAAAATGCTTGAGAGAAACCTACAGGCTCAAGACTCTCTGAGACTGAGCTACTTCATCCCAACTCTCGTCCTCTGAATAGTTTTTGTCTTCTGATTAGACTTCTCTCTCAAAGAATTCAGGAGTGGTAGCTGGGCCAGGTAGCAGAGGCCCTCACATCCCATGAGGATTTGCCCATTTCTGCAGAAGAGGCACCTTACCAGGTGGGAGGGAGCATTCTTTCTGTCAGCCAGAGGCCCCAACTCTTCTGCTCTGGTGGGGGTCCCAGCCTGGGGTAGAGGAGCTGAGGAAGTCTATTACAATTAGCAATGAAATATCTTGCAGTTATGGGCATTAAGCTGTAGCCACATTATAGAACATTAAATATATGAAACTGCTACTTTCGTAGGGTAAGACCTACTATATTTTATCGCTTGACATATTCCAAGAAAGAGAGTGGTCTCTCCCTAACTGTTGATGTTTCTTTCCCTGGTCTTCCTTGTTTGTTTGTTTGTCTGTTTGTTTTTATCAAGCCTTGCATATGAGCAAGAAGATAGATGCAATAAAAATACATACTTTAAGTTTCATCCTCGTAAATAAATAAACTGGACTTCTTTTGCAGATTAGATATATTGAACTCTGCTAAAAGCTAGGGAGTAGCAAAAGATATACAACCATAGCACAGGCTTTTTTTCAGGGAGAAAAGATAGAAAAAGAAGATGGTTGGGTTGTTTATATTAAATCATCTGGGAAAAAAAATTGTGAGAAACTAAAAGTAATCATCACCTCCTTCCCCCAAAACAGATTCCACTCTGAACTATCTGTATGTTAGAACTAAAGATTATTTAATTATATGATAAAGGTAGTAGTCTTTGGATTTTATTATTGGGTATTATACACCATAGAAACAATCATTGGTCAGCTATAAATGCATTGAAGCATAAAATACTTTACTAAGGCTGTGATTATTCAAGTGTGATTTCTAAAGATTGCTGAACCTTTAATTCCATTCTCCATGGCGCTTCTAAGGTATGCATGTAGTTAGCATATGCACATACTTAATAACAAGTCACTGCATCTCTTCTACACTGAAGCTCTTGGCTATGACCATATTATTAGTTCCCTGGGTCCTTTAAAGGAAAGGTTCTTCATATAAATAGAGATACAGCAATAGAAGTGCATCTGGAGGCCTGCTGGTGTATTTCACATCCACATACCCACCCTGATACCCAGAGGCCCTTGAGGGATGCTGGTGCTGATGATGAGGCAATGACGGGGTTCACCCAACCACACTGCAAGTCAGTGGAAAGGGATCTTAAGTATAAATGGATGACATTTCACAGAACTCTGAGGTAAAATAAATAACAGAATACTTTTATATGAGCTGTTGTAAAAGCCCTGGTCACAAACTCCTAGGGGTACGGAAAAGCGTGTTTAGGCCTAGACTCCATCACTAGATAGAGACGAAGGGAGAGAGAGAGACTCAGTGGAATCTTTAGCTGACAGCAAACCACAGGAAGCGAAGCTCACAGTTACCTGGTATAAATACACATCAATGAAATTCTCGAGCTGGTGGCTGATCAGGCACCTGTTGGAGTAGAAGCAGAGGTGGCCTCCGGGTCCCCAGCAATGGTGCTGTCACTCCTGGGCCCACTTCATCCTGCTTCTGAACTTCTTTCCCTTCTCCCTTCTCTTTCCTTCCTTTGTTCCCACCCCCGGACAAGTTCTCAATAATTTAAAAGCCCATGTCTATTCTCGGTGAGTTCCACAGGCAAGCCTCAAATCTGACTTTCAAAGTTCCATAGCTAAGTAAATACTTTCTATTAAAAAACTCTTTAAATAGTAAAAGCACTAGCATGCCCTCCCCCTAGAATGAACAAACAAATGTTAACGTTTTGTCATTTAAAAAAAGGCAACAGCCCTAGCCGGTTTGCTCAGTGGATAGAGCGTCGGCCCATAGACTGAAGGGTCCCAGGTTCAATTCTGGTCAAGGGCATGTACCTCCTTGGTCGGGGCTCCTGTGGAGGCAACCAATCGATGTGTTTCTCTCACATCAGTGTTTCTCTCTGTGCCTCTCCCCCTCTCCTCCACTCTCTCTAAAAATCAATGGGAAAATACCCTTGGGTGAGGAGTGACAAAAACAAAACAGAAAACAGAAGCAGCACTGCAGATGGAACACGGGCCTCCCAGCCCTGCCTCCCAGGCATGCATGCCCGGGAACTCTGCCTTCTTCTAGTTGTCTCACGCGTTCGCTGCACGGATCTGTGCACGGTATTGCTGTGTCATCATCTTCCCGGAACAGGCAGCCTTCGGTTCCGTGGCTGGTTTCACCCAGCACTGAGCCTGAGCCACGTGAGCACCGACTCCCTTCATTCCTGGAACATTCCTCCGCGTGCTCACTCCCAGTCTGTTTTCCCTCCGTTGCTATTTCTACCTCAAACAGCGCTGTGACTTCAGAAAGGACACGTGGCCTCGGCTTTTCTGGGGATTGCCAGGTTACTCCACAGAGGGGCCGTGGGAATGTCCACTCCCACGGGCGGGGTGTGAGCCCGGCTGCTGGTTTCTCATCCTCTCCCCCAGTTTTGTCAGACTTTTTGATTTGGGCTCATCAGGGAGCTCTTAGTGGTTTTAACTTTCATTTCCCTGCGGATTAGAAAGGTTAGCACATGCTCAACTAGGATGTTAGCCACCCAGATGTCCTCTCGCGGGCACTGTCTGTCCCTGTCCTTTGATATGCTTCCATTGGGCTGTTAGTCTTTTTCTTATTCATTTATTGTCCTTTGCACATTCTGAATATAGCCCTTCATCTGTTTTATTTGTTGCATATAATCCTTCATCGGTTTTATTTGTTGCAAATATTTTCCCCTAGCCTGCCATCGGTCTTTGAACACTTTTATGACGTCGCTATAGGACAGATGTTTTTCATTTTGGTGAGCGCAGATGTATCCACTTTTTGAGTTCTGCTGTTTTGTGTCATCTCTAAGAAATCCTTGCCTGCCCTTAAGGTCATACAAATATTTTAAAGTTTTGTTTTTCACATATAGGTGTTCAGTTCCATCAGGATGCATGAGGTGAAATTCTAATTTTATTTTTTCCATTTCTGTTTTTCCCCCATTGGGATAGGCAGCTGTCCCAATATCCCTGATTTGTAGGGCCATCGCTATCACACCCCCAAAACCCAAAATGTCTAAAATGTCTAGGGTGGTTTCTGGGCTCTTTATCCAGAACCATTTTTTTAATCTTCTTCCTACCTTTTCTACCCAGTTCATCTGCATAAGTTTATGACGTTTATTTTACTTAATTGACATGTACATAGAAAGTCGCAAGTAATTTTTCTGGCTTAAGGAAAGAGCACTGACTGAACTTTTTTGTGGGTGCAGTTTGGTAAATGTTAAATAAAACAAAGAATTAGACTAGGAGGGTTGGGGGGTAGGAGAAAAGAACTCAAGTTGCTGAGCACCCAATATCGTTCTCAAATGATCGTGTTTAATAGCTGAATGAAGCAAAGAACAAAATAATGCCCGGGTGAGGATTAGTAACAACAACAAAAAAGAATTGCAAGCCTGGGCTTAGCTTATTAACTCATTTCATCTTCCCAGTAGCACTTTGAAATCAGTTTTATCTCATACTCGCTTTATAGATGAGGAAATGGGAGACTCAAAATTCTGTTACTTGCTCCAAGTGACAGAGTGAGTGAAGTGAGCAGCAGAATTGGGACTGACACCGTAGCCTGTCTCCAAAGACCTTGGCCTCTCCACTCAGCCACAAACATTTAAGAACGTGCAGGGGACCAGGCCACTCAGCTGGGAGAGGTCGCTTCACCCAGTGCCCACAGCCATCTGAGCCCAGGGATGGAACCAGATCATACCTTTAGCTGAGCATCTGTTACTCTGTACCAGGCAACTTACACACATGACCTCATTACCTTTGTTGACCTTTAGCAAATATTTCTCCAGCAAAATGGCTTTATTTGGGAACTACAAAGGACTGCAATTTGGGCCCTGAAGGGGTGGCTCAGTGGTAGAGCTTCCGCCAGGGCACCAAAGTGTCGTGGGTTTGATTCCCAATCCGAGCGGGGGTGGGAGGCAACTAGACGATGTGTCTCTCTCACATCAATATTCCTCTCTCTCTCCCCCTCCTTCCCTTCCAAAATCTTGGGGGGAAGTATCCCCGTGTGAGGATTAACAATAACAAAAAAGAATGGCAATTTGGGACAGGCGGTCTAATGGGGAACCAACTCCAGAGAAACAAAGGCGAGGAATACTCTTTCATTGACTCGGGAGGGACTGTTGTAAAGGAAGAGTCCATTGGAGGATAGTGAAAGTTTGAAGTATAGTGGCTTCTCATTGGCTGAGTATGGCGGTCTCCCATTGGCTGAGCTGTTCCTAGAGGTAGCAATAGAGTATCACTTCGCATTGGAGATACCTGTCTTCCTCTTGGGGTCAGTAGTGGCTTTTAGTGACATGTTAATGGGACCTCTCTTCTAGTCTTCTGATTCCATTTTAAATGAGGCTTCTGTTTATTAACTTTCAAACCTTACACCAATCCTGCAAAGTAGGAATTATTGTTCTGCAATTGCAGATGAGAAGTCTGAGCTGCAGAGAGAGTAAGCATTTTCCTAAAGTCACTCTGCTACTAAGAGGGAGCAGGTATGCCTTCACGTACATTTGATTTTTTAAAAAGGCTCCTGCCCTAGCCAATTAGTTAGCTCAGTTGGTTAGAGCAGTGGTCGGCAAACTGCGGCTCGCAAGCCACATGCGGCTCTTTGGCCCCTTGAGTTTTTAGCAAAGGCCAGCTTAGGAGTACCCTAATTAAGTTAATAACAATGAACCTACCTATATAGTTTAAGTTTAAAAAATTTGGCGCTCAAAAGAAATTTCAATCGTTGTACTGTTGGTATTTGGCTCTGTGAGTTTGCCGACCACTGGGTTAGAGTGTTATCCTGATACCCCCAAGGTTGTGGGTTCAGTCCCAGCTGGGCCACATACAAGAATGAACCAATGAATGCATAAATAAGTGGAATAACAAATCACTGTCTCTCTTCCCCCGCCCCCTGCTTCATCCCCCCTCTATCTCTAAAAAAAAGAAAAATCAATATTTTTGAAAGGAAGAATAAATTAAAAAATAAAAGAGAGCTCCTACCCTTTCCCCTGCCCCAGGCTGGATCTCGGTCTCCAGAGCCCCTCCGCCATATGCCCTTGTGTAACCACAGCCTGCAGACTGGAACACAGAGGCCCTGGTAGGTTGACCTTAAGTTGGTCAGACTCCAAACACTTGTTCTATTTCTCCATATCCCATTGTTTCAGAGAGTACCTCACAAACCCTCTAGTTCCAGACTCTTTGGCTAAAACAAAGGACTCCAAAGGCCAACCCATTTCAACCTCCCAGTGGAGCAGCAACTAGGTAGCAGCAGGGAATTATTTAGGTAATTTGTTCATCTGAAGTTGTGGTCAACTCATATTTGAACCACAGTGCGTACTGGGTCATAAAATCTATTTACTAAGGAAAAAAGTAAGTCCAAGTCATGATGCCAGGTATTGCTGTAGCCAGACTTTGTAGAAGAGACGAAGTAGAGTTCTCTGCATTCTCCAGTATGATGCTAACTCATTATTAATATGATGCTAATATATTATTAGTAAGTGCTTGCAAGACGTAAATAAAAATGCAAGTCATTGAAAGGGTTGCATTTTGGGATTAGCATGAATTTGTGCATGGGTGGGGTCCGGCCAGCCTGGCCGGGGGGAGGGGACATGGGCGGTTGGCCGGCCTGCCTGCTGGTTGAACACCTGGTCGAGGGGACAATTTGCATATTAGCCTTTTATTATATAGGATATACACTGAGTGGCCAGATTATTATGCGTTTAGAGATCATAATAATCTGGCCACTCAGTGTATATGCGATTTTTGATATGTATGCTATTTTGTTGTATTTACAACAAGCTTCAAAACTACAACAGTCTTGTTGTAGTTAAGCCTTAATTGTTGTTGGTATCACTGGAAGGAATTGATCTCCAGGCCAATTGGCTATGAGGATCAGCTGTGTCTACGCTGGGGGAACTTCTGTGCTGGAGACACCCTCATGAGACAAGACTTGCAAAAGCCTCTGTGCTCAGCTTGGATGGAGTGGAGTCTCAGGGCTGAGCAGACAGCAATGGCTTCCCGTCAGCCCCCCAGTTCTCAGTGTCCCGTGGTAATCGCTGCAAACACCTCTGAGAGAGTTTCACCCGCTGCCAGACAGTCCAGTTTCTCCCCGAATGAGTCTGGGTCCCCAGAGTCTCTCCCGGAACTGGAGTTCAGTGCAGTTGGGAGCTTTTGTCTCCCTCCCACTTGAGAAAGCCAGCCACGTACTCAGTTGCCACCTCTCTCCGCTTGTGCGCCTCCGTACCTCTGCCTTCTGCAGCTCCTCTGAGTCTCAGTGTGCTTTTCTCTTTCCTTCTAGTTGTAGAATTTCCACTCAGCCAGCCTTCCTATGGTTCTGGATGATGTCGTTTTGTCTTTTAGTTGTAGTTTTGAAATGGTTGTGCGAGGCAGCAGTTTAGGTGTTTACCTTGCCACCATCTTGGTTTCTCCGGTGGACATTACTTTGAATAAAGCACTTTTGATATTTCTCTTGAAATTATTGTGTTTTCTTTCATTACAAAATCAGCTTTATTAACTGGTACACCTGGTATGAACCAGGTGGTCACGGTTTGATTCCCAGTCAGAGCACATGCCTGGGTCTGTGCAGGGGACAGCCAATCAATGATTCTCTCATCATTGATGTGTCTATCTCTCTCTTCCTCTCCCTTCCTCTCTGAAATCAATAAACACTTTTTTTAATGTATATATATATATAAGAGCGTGGAGACTGCTTCCTTGGAAATGAACAGTCTCATTCCACAGGCATGACCTTGCAGCCCTGTGCTAGTCTCGTCTGTAGTAAAGCAACCTAAAGCTCTGAGCTGGCTTTTTAGAAAAGAACCCAGAGTTGGTCCCCCCACAAGGAATGCTAACATTTGGCATTTGTCTTAGCCAGAACCGATGAGAACATATTTCTTCTTTAACCGTGACCCTGCCCCACCCCCAACTGCTGATCCACCCAAGGTAAAAAAAAAAAAAAAAAAAAAAAAAAAAAAGAAGTGGAAACTAATTCATCTCATGAATGTGGGCAACACACAGTTTTACTGTTTTGGCAAAAAAGAGATCCTCCCATTAAATAAGAAACAGGCCAAATAAGAAAACAATTTATCTGGCCAAGTCCTCGTGCCATAATTTTGTTGGCACGCCTCATCCGACGTGGGATCCTAGAATTTCAACATTGGAAGAGATTTGGAAAGTCTCGCAGCCCAACCTTCCAACAGGCTCTCGGGTGTCCCCCATGCACGTGGCTCCGAAACCTGGCTGCCCACCAGCGGGACCGAAGGCACTTGTTCAAAATAAAAGTCGTTTGGCCTTCCCCTGCGAGGCTCTGACTCCGTCACCTGTTTGGTTTGAATACCACCCAGGTGGTCCTGATGCGGCCACCACAGAACACTGTTCCGGAACCAGCACAGTGTCGCAGGGTCTGGGCACTCGGCCAACGTCAGGAGCCTTTGCTTGGTCGTCTCCAGCACCTGGCCCTCGCTGCCGTCCGGCTGGGCAGCTGTGACTTGCAGAAGTTCGTCCTCAGTCTCCATAGAAATAGCTCTGCCCTGGCTGCTTTGGCTCCATGGACTTGAAGGGTCCCGGGTTCAATTCTGGTCAAGGGCACGACCCTCAGTTGCAGGCTCCTCCCCGGCCCGGGACCTGATCAGAGCAGTGTAGGAGGAAACCAATCGATATGTTTCTCTCACATCAATATTTCTCTCTGTCTTCCCCTCTCTTCCACTCTCTCTAAAAATCAATGTGAAAATATCCTTGGGTGAGGATTTTAAAAAAAGTAAAAATATAAATAAATCAAAGAAATAGTTCTCCTTAGAGCTTCTTCCCACAGACTCTCTGCCTCCACCTTGGAGCTGCCTGGAGCCGTCTGCCCACCAGCGAGCTGTCTGCCCACCAGCGAGCCGTCTGCCCAGCAGCGAGCCTCCAGCTGTGTGAAGATGGTGCTCGTGGGTCTGCCCTGGGAGCCCTCCGACTGCACACCTGGGGCAGCCCCTGTGCTCCATGGTCCTGACCTCCTCCCCGCGGTTCCTCTCCTGAGGGTACACCTGCCTCTGGACTTGAGAATTCAATAAACCCAAGTTCTAATCCAAGTTCCACTCCTCACTGGCTGAGGGGTGCAGCATGGTATTTAGCCTCTGGGAACCTTCCCTTGGTCATCTGTGAAGTGCAGGCCAGATGGCTGTGGGGCCAGCCCAGAGCCGTCCCACAAAGGGTCTCCAAGGCAGCCCCCAGCACCCGCCCACCCCCCCCCCCAGCCCCAGCAGTCCGTGCTTCTCTTGGAGTGAGCGGGAAGTGGTTCCCTGGCCGGGTAGACCCTGGAAGAGGACCAGGAGAGAGCACTGAGCTAAGGTGGCAGGTGGGAGCCTCCAGCCCAGGTGCCCTGGAAAGCCTGGGAGGTTTGGACTTAAAGTGCAGCTTTCTGGAAACGTCCAGGGACGTACCCTGTGCAGCTCAATAGCTCAAGATAGAAATGCACCCAGGCAGTTAGCCACTGGGGCTTTGCAAACAAAGGACATGTGGATGTGAAAATAGATTGGATAAGTAGAGCCAGATGGGTCTTGAAAATACTGAAGTCAGACTCCAGCTTACGCTCCTGGGTTGGGTGGAGGAGAAACGGACAAACTCAAAGTAGCAAAAACACTGACCACCTCCTTTCCTTAGAAAGAATGATACAAGTTCCTATCTCTCACCTCCCCGTTACACTGTCCCGATACACCAGATCCAAAATCCTTGGCTAAGGTGTCCAAGCAATTTGGCAGGCCCCTGAATTAAAGCCAAACATTTCGTCGTCCCCCCACCCCCGCCAAGACCCATGAATATCAATGTGCCTGCCTTCGAGTGCCTTAGATTTAGACCATGTCATCTTGTCCCCGATCCTGTCTGCCACCAGCCCTCCATGCTGGCTGCCCCGTCTCCTTCAAACAGACCCCGAGCACACAGCCCACACAAGGGCCTCTTCCAATGCTCAATTCTATGCAACAGAAACTCTTTGTCTTTGACTTTACAGTGTCCTGGGGTGGCGGTCATCTGAACCCCATTCCCAATTTGGGGGAATTCTCCACTTATGTTTCTGAGCATTAGTAGCCTACCTCCCCATCACAGCAAAAGAAAGGGGGGGGGAGGGGCAGATTCTGGTTGGAGCGTGTGTTGCATTCCTGCCCCAACCCTGAGTCTGTTGACACATGGCTTGGTTTGCCAAATCAGATGCTGCCACTCAAGGCTGTGAATCTCAAGGTGGGAGACAAAGAAGCAGAGAGAGGAGAACATCCTTTCAAAAAAAAAAAAAAATCCCTCATCTGCCTAAGTCACTTAGAGCCGGCTTCCACTCCTTTCAAGGTCAAGGTGTTCAAGGTTGGGCTGGGAAGGCAGGCAGGGATGCGGTCCCAAGTCTGTGCTTGGGCATGCATACTGCTCCACTCCTCCCCTCAGAGCCCACCAGAGTCCCCAGCCACCCGGTTTTCCTGGCACTGAGGGGGTTTCCGGAGTGTGGGACTTCAGGGCTCAAACTGACCTCATCTGACCCCCGTGGGCTTAGAAGCGTCTGGGTGTGCCACTGAGTTGCAAGGAACTGAGAGTTTGTTAATACTAGTATGTCCTGGAGAAGAAAAGGATCCCAAGCATGCCCTCCCCAGAGAGTCTCCTGAGTCAAAGGCTCCCTGGGGGCAAATGCTCTGCTTTTATGGAATGACTCAATCCAAATATTTTGCTGTGAGCAGAGGTGATTTACCAGGAAGCCTCAGAGACCCTCGTTTGCCCTGGGAGGGGCTAAGCAATTATCCACAGGATCACGTGGTGTGTGGTTATTTGTTTAAGATTGGAACAAATTTATTTATGCCGACGCAGAATTGGAATTTGGGTTTCTCTCTCTGTTAAAGGGACACAAGCTTGCTTGTTTGTTGCAATGACAGTTGACATTTGCTGTTATTCCGTATCCGTTTCAGCTGTTCCGCACAATGGTTACACAGTCAAGCACTTCACAGGGTGGTCCCCCTGATGTTTCAAGTAACACCCCGGCCCCATACGTAGTTATTTCAATACTAGAGGCCCAGTGCACAAAATTCGTGCACTTCGGGGGGTGGGGGTCCCTCAGCCCGCTTGCACCCTCTTGCAGTCTGGGACCCTAAGCTGCAGTCTGGCCTCCCTCTGCCGGAGGCAATTGGGTAGGCCAATCAGGGGACAGCACTGGCTAGCGAGCAGCCCCACCCCCCAATCGCCCCTCTGCTGCCACTGGTCACCGCCACTTCCCCCCGCTGCCCATTGCTGTCCCCTCCCTCTGCCTGCTTGCCAGCCCTGGGCCCCCCCTCCTCCCCCTCCCCACCAACCAGTTCCACCGTTCGGTCAATTTGCATATTATACTTTTATTATATAGGATTACTGACTATATTTCCTTTGCTGTACTTTATAGCTCTGTGATTATGCTGTAAGTACCAATTTGTCCGTCTTAATCCCTTCACCTTCTATTTTTTTTACAAAGTGTGTTATTTTTTTGGTTTGTTTGTGTTCCCTGCAATAGGTTAAGATGCCCACCTCTTTCCTTTCCCATTTCCCCTCCTGTCAAATGGTGGGTGTCCGAGTGTCCAGGGCCATTTTTGGAATTTCTGCTCAGGGGATGTTCCGCGTGGGATGCATTTCATGTGGGTGTCATGGGATGTATTCATGGAGTCACGGTCACGCCTGGTCTCCTTAAGCCGTTGCTGGCTGAGCGGGTGTGGAAACTGCATACCCCAACTCAGGAGTGTTTCACTTGACGTTGTACACGAGGTACTTCTTGTACACACAGGAAGGGCTGCGTGAGGAAGCGCTGCATGATCCACAACGCCAAAGCCTGAGAGCCGATGACACGGAAAAGGGCGGGGCTTGCTTTGAGAAGACAAGTGTGGGTTCACCAAAGAGAGCTGGAGCCGGGCACCGTTTCTGCACCGAGAGGCACTTTCGGGAGCAGATATACGCCTGTCTTCGATGTTTTGTTTTGGACTTGAAACTGCCCTCTTGGGAAAAACGGCAAGTTGGGGAGCTTGAGCGTATAATAGTGACTAGCGGCACGCGAGATAAAAGGTGAAGGAGGAGGGTAACCCTGAGGTCCTGGGCTTGTGATGTCGAAAGTCACGCTAGGAGAGGTGGGTGACCCCCTCCCCCAAGATGAGATCATGCCTCCAGCACCGTGCCCAGCGCACAGCGCTGGGAGGAAAAACAGCACTTACCACATTTTTGCTTTGGGCTGCCTGGAAACTCCTCCAGGGCACGGTCTGACTGGGATGCGTGTGTCAGCAGCACCTGGCGCAGTGCCTGGCCCCAAAGTCTGTGCTCAGGAAATGTTTGCTGTGTTTAGTTAGAATGCCGTGCAGGGTCTATGGCCACTGCGACCCCCGGCGCCCCGCTGCTTAGCAAAGGTTAGCAGCAACCAGGCGCTCTTCTAATAAAAGGCTCACGCAGAAAACCGGGAGGGGGTTCTGGCACCACCCACCCCTTCCCTTCCACGCCGGGGGGAATGTGGCTGGACCACTCCCTGCTGCCGAGGCTCAGGCTCTGTGGTCGCAGGAAAGGCCAGGGAAGCAGGACGTGCTGGTCCCCTGTGCAGAAGCCAACAGAAGAGGGAGAAGTCTCGTGGGGGGGGGGGGGGGGGGGGGCAAGCCAAAGAGGAAAAAGAAACAATCGCACTGAAATGCAGTCGTGTGTGTCATCACATTTGTGCATTGAAGTAAAATTGTACCTAAAAATGTAATCACAAACTGCTTTTAAAAAGCTTGTAGAATGCCCAGATGGTGTGGCTTGGTAGTTGAGCGTCGACCCATGAACCAAGGGGTCACTGGTTTGATTCCTGGCAGGGCACATGCCCGGGTTGCAGGCTCTATCCCGGTAGGGGGCGTTTCCCTCTCCTCGAAGTTTCTATCTCACTACCCCCCTCCCTTCCTCTCTCAATAAAGACTTTTAAAAGCTTGTAGAGCCATGATCATTACATGGGCAGGTGACACCCCAGTGCCAAGAACCCCTCCAAGGCACATGGCCCAGCTTGAAAACAATTTTGGCTTCAGCTGAGGACAGATTCTGTCACTCTTCCAGGTGGGACATTAGTGGGGAGGGTCAGAGGATGGGGTCCAGGGCCGGACACCCCACTTGGCGCAAGAAGAGGGGTAGCATAGTGTCACCCTGGAAACAAAGAGTGGAGGGAACTGGCCTGGGACACTCTGCCCCCAGGAGTATGTAGGAAGGCGCCTCGAGGGAAGTGGGAAGTTCTGCGGGGACAGTGGACAGTATGCGGGACTCGGACCCCGGGAGCCTGCCGCGAGATCACCACCGACGCTGAGGGCCCCCACTTGGGATACATTCTTAGCGTTTCATGAAAGTGAACTTCATAGCTTTCTGGGCTTCCCTGGAGTTTTTTATTGTTTCTTCCCTTTTTTATCTTTTAACTCTTTATTTTTGAAATAATTTCAAATTTACAGAAAAGTCTCAAGAATTGACCCAGATTCACCTGTCATTCGTATTTTGCCACATTTGCATCATCATTCTGAGTACATATGCTTTTTTTCCCGAATTATTTGAGAGTAAGTTGCAAACATCATGCTTCCTTTACCCCGAAATACTTCCGCAGGCACATCCTGAGAACGGTTCACATAGCTGTGTTACAGTGATCGGAATTAGGAAATTTAACAAGGTTACACCATATTATAAAATACATACTTTCTACTCAGGTTTTGCCAAGCGTCTCAGTATATCCTTCATCCTTAGCAGCACCATCCCCTGGAACTTCCCACAATGATCGAAAGGATGCTGAGCACTTAAAAGGTACCTGGTGTGACTAAGGAAGTCCCTTTCTGATTTTATTTAATTTAAATGAATTTTCGTTTACATAGCCGCCTTCCCCGTGTGGCTCCTGGTTAACACGGTAGACAGTTCTGTCGAACTCCCACCCCATCGTTTCCGTCTTCCTGGGGTTTAAGTAAATACTTTTGAAACTTGGGCATGCGCCTGGAGTGGTCCTCTCTCTGAAGTCACAGACAGGCTTCGCCCACCGAGGGGGGCTATCCGGTGTGTTTCTTTAGCCAGCACTTGTTTTCTTAAAAAGAAATTGACAGAGGTGCCTGCCTTTAAAAGCTGCGCCAATTGCACATGACATTTGGAATGTCTGGCTCTTTATGAAACATCCGAAGGCCTGCCAGCACCCACCACCTCCTTGCCACAGGTCCCTCTTCCTACGAGGGCCTGTGGGCTCCCGGCCCTCCCTGCCCCACCCGGGCCTGCAGCCACCTCGCTGAGGTCCCATCCACAGGCGCCTGCACTGGGGCCTCTGCAGCTGGGCCTGGCAGAGATGCTGCCGCGGTCCCCCCAGGAGCCGTGAGAAAAGAACTGCATGGTGGCAACGGACATTCATGCAGGCTGAAGTCCATGAATTCCCTGCTTTGTGGATTTTTCTCTGGGGGAAAGGGCGAGAAGTCATGGCTTGACACTGTGGGCAGGTAAGAGCCCCTTCTCTGAACAGCCACGAGGTGGTCTGAATTCTACCCCAGAGATGCTGCTCAGAATCCTAGCTACTCCGATCATTTGCCTGAGGTGCTTGGATTCCTTCTGAAATGCAGGCCTGTGCTCTGGAGGGTGTGTGTGTGTGTGTGTGTGTGTGTGTGTCTCCATGGTTGAGCATCGACCTATGAACCAGGAGGTCATGGTTCGATTCTTGGTCAGGGCACACCCCCGGGTTGGGGGCTCGGTCCCCAGTGTGGGGCATGCAAGAGGCAGCCAATCAATGATTCTCTCTCATCATTGATGTTTCTATCTCTTTCTTCCTCTCACTGCCTCTCTGAAATCAATAAAAATATATTTAAAATTTTTTTTCTTTTAAATCAGTTTCAGATTTATGGAATCATTGTGCTGATAGTATGAAGAATCCCCATCTATCTGGCACCAGTATCCTCACTCAACATTTTACGTTCCCAAGATGTATTTGTTACAATTAATGATCCAATGTTGATACGTTATTAACCAAAGTCTACACTTTATTCAGATTTCCTTCCTTCGTTTTTACCTCATATCCCTTTTCTGTCCCAGGATCCCATCCAGAAAGCCACATTCCATTGAATCATCCTGTTTCCTCACGCTCTTCCTTGCTGAGACCGTTTCTCAGACCTTCTTTGTTTTCGATGATCTTGCCGGTTCTGAGGAGTGGGACCCAGGTATTCTGAGGAAGGGCCCTCAGTGAGGAGGGGCTGCTGTTTTCCCCATGATTAGCCTGGGCTTGTGTGTTTTAGGGATACATTCCGGAGCAGTAAAGTGCCTTTTCATCACCTCATATCAAGGGACATCACTTGTCATTGGGACACCAGGCTTGAGGTAGTATTTGTCAGCTTTTTCCTCTGTAGTTACCTTTTCCCTTTTCTACACTCTTTGCTTTTTGTTTGTTGCTTTGTGGATGGTTTTTTTTTTAAAATTATTATATTTTTATTGATTTCAGAGAGGAAAGGAGAGGGAGAGAGGGATAAAAACATCAATGATGAGCCCTAACCAGTTTGGCTCAGTGGACAGAGCGTCGGCCTGCGGACTGAAGGGTCCCAGGTTCAATTCCAGTCAAGGGCATGTACCTTGGATGTGCAGGAGGCAGCTGATTGATGTTTCTCAGTCATCAATGTTTCTGACTATCTCTCTCCCTTCCTCTCTGTAAAAAATCAATAAAATATATTTTTTTAAAAATCAATGATGAGAGAATCATTGATTGGCTGCCTCCTGCATGCCCCACACTGGGGATCAAGCCGCAACCCGGGCATATGCCTTGACCGGGAATCGAACCGTGACCTCCTGGTTCATAGGTCAATGCTCAACCACTGAGCCACAGCATCTGGGCCACGCTCTGCTTTTCGGAAGGAAGTCACTGCGTATAGCACACACATAAGGAGTAGAGAGTTAAGCTCAATACATTGAGAACAGAGTACTTACATAAAGTATGTGGAATTCTTGCTCATGAGAGAATTGTCTATCCTCCCCACTTTACTTATTTATACCAGCATAGACTCACAGGTATTTACTTTATATTTCGGGTTATAACCCAGTACTACTTTATTTTGTTGCTCAGATTATTCCATCTTTGGCTAAAGGCAGCTCTTTCCATTGGCACCTGTGTCCTTTTGTTTTAGTTTTAGCACCTCCTTACTTTCTGGCATGTGAGATGGTCCAAGCTCATCTTGTATATTTCCTTCCCCCAGTCCTAGAATCAGCCATTTCTCCAAGGAGATCTGGTTCCTTTTATTTGAGAATGGTATTAGAAACCAGGATGTGGACATGAGGGGTGTTGTTGCAACTGGGGTGTCTGCTTCTAGGCCCACTCAACTGACAGCAAAGAAACATGTATACCAGTGTATGGAACATACCTCTAAATATGTCACTATCTGGCTAACCATGAGTTCACACTGTTATTTCCAACTCTAGTCCATTACCCTATGGAATATGCTAGCCTCCCACTCCCACATTAGCTCTCTCCACTCATCACTTACTTGCTTACTCGCTCCATGGCAGTATACTAGTACATGCCCAGCACTGTCAGCATTGCTAACTCACCCCCCTAGAAACAGCTCTATTAACTGCAGGACAGTGCTGACGTACAGTTTCTTTTGCCTTGACTCTCACAGACTCCACTCTCTTAGGTCAGCACTTTGCCCACACCCTTTCTGTGAGGGTTTTCATCGATTTGTAATCTGGTTTGTTTTGTCATATTCTGCATGTAGGATTTCCCAACCTCCTAAAAGAATGTGTTTTAGTTTGCAGAATACATTCCGTTTCATTCTTTGTGCTCTAGAAGTTCTGTGGGTTTTGACAAGTGCACAGTGTCATATATTCACCACTACAGCACCATACAGAATGGTTTCACTACCCTAAAAAAATCCCCTGGGCTCCACCATTCAGCCCTCCTCCCCTCCCCCTGACCATCACGGATCTTTTTACTGCCTCTATTTTTGCCTTTTCCAGAATGTCATATAATTGAAATCATACACTATGCAGTCTTTTGAGAATGGCTTCTTTCACTTAGCAATATGTGTTTAAGATGTGTCCGTGCCTTTTTGTGGCTTAATAGTTCATTTCTCTTAAGAATATTCCATTGTATGGATGGACCACAGTATGTACATCCATTCACCTACTGAAGGACATCTTGGTTGTTTCCAGTTGTTGGCATTTGTGACTATGGCGTCTATAAACATTCACATGCAGGTTTTTATGTGGACATCAGTCTTCAGATGTGGTGGGTAAAAACCTGCCAGCGTGATTGCTGGGTCATCCGGTAAGCTCATGGTTAGCTTTATAAGGGGCTGTCCCAGTCTTCCAAAGTGGCTGCACCGTGTCATTCCCACCAGCAAGGAAGGAAAGTTCCTATTGTTCCACATTCTCTCCAGCAATTTATATTATCAGTTTGGGGGGGAGGGGATTTTAGCCATTCTAATAGATATTTAGTGATTACTCATTGTTTTAATTGGAGCAATTGTTTTCAAACATGGCCACTCTATGTGCCCAAAATGAGACGGCTTATGGTATTAAACTACAAGGAAATAGCATCTTTTTTCACTTTACTTATTGATTTTTAGAGAGGCAGGGAGAGAGAGAGACATCGATTCGTTGTTCCACTCATTTATGCATTCATCGGTTGACTTTTCGTACGTGCCCTGACCAGGGACAAACCCACAACCTTGGCGTATCGGGATGACTCTCTCACCAACTCAGCTACTTGGCCAGGGCTGAAATAGGATATTTTTATTTTTATTTTTTTTTAAATATATTTTATTGATATTTTTACAGAGAGGAAGGGAGAGGGATAGAGAGCTAGAAACATCGATGAGAGAGAAACATCGATCAGCTGCCTCCTGCACACCTCCCACTGGGGATGTGCCCGCAACCAAGGTACATGACCTTGACCAGAATCGAACCCGGGACCCCTCAGTCCGCAGGCCGACGCTCTATCCACTGAGCCAAACCAGTTTTGGCAGAAATAGGATATTTTTAAAAATCAGAAGACAAATTAAGTAAAATGAACAGAAAATTGGTATCACCAGGCAATACGGGTGGCTCACTGCTAAGTGGAACGTACCTTTCTGAGCTTATGTTACAAACACAATTTCCTGTGGGCTTGCGGAGCAAGCCCACAAGATGACCCGGAGGGCAAACCTTCCCTGGCTCCCAACTTCAGTAGAAATTTATCTCGTGAACTTTGAACCAGTAGGCACTGGATATCATGAAAGACACTGTCGTAAACCAGCTTTGCAGCCGTCGCAATGGCTTTGCGTGGAAGCTCCTTACTCTGCCTTCCACGGGAGCTGCCTGCACCGCCGGCTCTTCTTGCTGAGAGTCACGGTTCGCTGCCATGCCTGGCTGAGAGCATCAGCGTGTCTTTCTCTGAATAATTTTAGAACAGCCGCGATGATCTGGAGACATGAACCCCTGATAAGTGTGAACTAAATGGAATGGAGATGGTATGGACACCATTCTACTCGGTGATGGGGGTTGGAGGGTCTCTCCCAGGGGTCCCCAAGGCTGTGATGACTCTCTTCTCCTGGCCAACGTGAGAACAAAACCCTTGTCCGCCGCGACCCCAGCAGGCATCCCTCCGTTCTACCTCTAACTGGGAACGTTTTCCTTTGCATGTTGCTATTCCTTGGAGAAGAGTCTGATTTTAGTGCGTTTTCGTTAAAGCGTGGTGGTGAGTCCCTGTTAGATGGAGACTCCTGGACCTGAAGGATCTCCGAAATCGAGGCCTCCTCAGTCTGGCTTAGCCGTGTGAGGGCGAAGCGCCCACGAGTTATTGCTAAGCAGGGACGGCTCACCTGACAGCTGTGGGATGGAGCCAGGGGTTTGGAACAAATAAGCACAATGAGGCAGAACTCCTCTACCTGGAATGAAAAGGAGCGAAAAGGTTGTTGGTAAGATTTCAAGTTAATTTCCCGCCGTGTTGCCTGGAGAGAGAGCAGAGGTCTGATGGCCTGCTTGGCCTGCGAGTCCATCCCAATGGTCAGGTGGCCAGGGCAGGCGAGTGGACACCACTGCATACCCTCTGCTCTCCAAGCCGCTCTCAGAGCGCATCATCGATAAAAGGAAAACAGTGCCCTAACCGGTTTGGCTCAGTGGATAGAGCGTCGGCCTGCGGACTGAAGGGTCCCAGGTTCGATTCCGGTCAAGGGCATGTACCTTGGTTGCGGGCACATACCCAGTGGGGAGTGTGCAGGAGGCAGCTGATCGATGTTTCTCTCTCATTGATGTTTCTAGCTCTTTATCCATCTCATCTCCCTTCCTCTCTGTAAAAAATCAATAAAAAATATTTTTTAAAAAAAAGAAAAAGGAAAACAGTGTCAGTAGCTATTTAGACAGACGATAATGCTCTTTCTAGAGTGTCCATTTACGCCAATTTGCCGTGAAACTCTCCAAAGCTAATGAGATATCAAATGTGTTTTGTTGAGGGAAGACGCTGATTAGGCTTTGGTGTGGTTTTTAATGTAATTGGCACAGAAAAGTACACAGCTTAAATGTGGGAAGTAACTTGCATTTAGAGCCAGAGGACACAGGACCGGTCCGTGAAGGACTCGAAGCCCGCGCCACTGGCTGTGAGATTCAGTGTTGTGAAGCGTAACGTCTCTCCTGGGTTGAGTTTATCAGGTGCCCTTGCCTGGTGATGGGAGGGAGACCCTCACCGCTCAGTGAGGTGCCCGAACATTTTATTTTCCACATGTGACTGCCGTGGCTCTCCAGAGTGGTTCTCATTTTTCTGGGAGGCATTTTAGAACTTGGGGCTTTTCTGATGCCCTTCTACACGCAATTAAGTCCGTCATCGACCTACATCAAACCTGTAGATGGCCAGTGTGGAACTGCGTGCTATGTAGTACACAGACATGGTCTGCTTGATGAAGGGCATTGTCTGTTTATAAACAGCACCAAATCAAACCCTTTTGTGCCCCTATAGGGGGAGGTGGGGGAGGCAGTTTGAAGAGTCCAAGCTTGGTTCCACAGGTGGGGGGAGGGGGGAGGCTTGCAGAGACAACTATATATGAGCTTAATCCTAGTTTTACCCTAGCCAGTTTGGCTCAGTGGATAGAGCGTCGGCCTGCGGACTGAAGGGTTCTGGGTTCGATTCCAGTCAAGGGCACATACATCGGTTGCAATCTCCTCCCTGGCCCAGGCCTTGGTCAGGGCTCATGCAGGAGGCAACCAATCAATGTGTTTCTCTCACATCAATGTTTCTCTCTGTCTTTCCCTCTCTTTAAAATTCAATGGGAAAATATCCTCAGGTGAGGATTTAAAAAAAATTTTTTTTAAGTAGTTTCACACAAGTTTCCCAGTTTCCTCAAGCTATATTTGGAAGATTATTATAGTATAGGATAGGGTCATATATAACACCCGAGAATATGTTTATTTTAGAGGAAGGGAGGGAGGGAGGGCGGGAGGGAGGGAGGGAGGGAGAGAGAGAGAGAGAGAGAGAGAGAGAGAGAGAGCGCAACATCAATTGGTTGCCTTGGTATACGCCCCAACCAGGGATCAAACCGTCAACCTAGGTATGTGCCCTAACCAGGAATCAAATCTGCAACCTTTTTGGTGTATGGGACAATGCCCTAACCAGCTGAGCCACCCGGCCAGGGCTAGGGTTACATATCTGTGCGTGTGCAATTCCCACGTGTGTGTGATACTAACTACCTGATGTAAAAGTAGAGGGGTTAGGCATTCCCCAAGTTCCTCCCTTGTCCTTTAAAATACGGGTAGTTATCTAGATTGTTGTGTGACAGATTAACTGAGTGAAGATAAAAAATCTTTTATCATCTGTGAGAAAACGAAAATGCCTTCTAATGAGTGAACGTATCTACACATCAGAATGAGTGATTGTAACTATAGTGAAGGTAGTTGTCACAAATGATAAAATTCAAGTGGAAACATGTAGTGCTTCACATTAAACAAAGTCTTGAAATGGCTAACCAAGTGGGGGAAAAAACACACACAAAAAACAGGGGGAAATGTTAAACTCTTGCAGTAGAATGCAGGAGTAGATAGAGGCAAATTCTAATGTGTCCTTTCCCCTCTCCCCCCAGCCAAGCATAAATGTGAGTAACACAGTACAAGAAACTACGAATTGGAATATACTAGAAGGTGAAAGACTGCCAAAAAATATTTTTAAAAAGAAATCCACTGCCCAAAATTTCTCTCCTGGATGGGTTTGGTCCATGAGCCACCAGGTGAGACCTAGTAATAGTGGAATAGGCAGTAAAGTCAAATGGTTAGCTCAGGAATAGAGCCCTGTAGGCCTGTGTTCACATTCTGGTTCTACCACTCACTGGCTGAGTGACCCACAGCAAATAACTTCTCTGTTTCCATTCTGAGAAATGGGGCTAACTCTGACACCCACATCACAGAGGAGATGAGGATTACGTGAGGTAGTGTATGTAAAGTACTTGGTTAATAACTGTCAGCAATAGGCTGGCAATTAGGGTAAAAGTGGGTGTTAGAGTCTCTCTTTTTTTAATCCTCACTCGAGGATATTTTTTCCATTGATTTTGATTTTTCAGAGAGAATGGAAGGGAGGGGGGAGAGAGGAGAGAGAGAGAGAGAGAGAGAGAGAGAGAGAGAGAGAGAGAGAGAAACATCAACATGAGAAAGACACATCGGCTGGTTGCCTCCAGCTCATGCCCCAACCAGGGCTTAACCGGAAATTGAACCCAAGACCCTGAGTCAAACTGGCCAGGGTGGATGTTGTAGTTTTGAGTCCAAAATCTGTAGGGCAGGCCCATAGGCTGGACACTTAAGCAGATTTCTATGTTACAGTCTTAAAGCAGAATTGCCTCTTTGGGGAACCTCAGTTTTTGCTCTAAACTCCTTCAACTGATTAGATAAGGCCCACCCACATTCTGGAGGGTAATCTGCTTTATTCAAAGTATACTCATTGCATCTATAAATTCCCTCACAGCAACACTTAGTCTAGTGTTTGACCAAACAGCGGGGCACCATAGCCTAGTCAAGTTGATACATAAAACTAACCATCTTTCTATCTCGTGCGCGCGCACACACACACACACACACACACACACGACACACACACACACACACACACACACACACACACACCTGCACACTTCATGTGCCCTGGCTACCTAGACTTTCAGTCTCTGGCACCTCAGGATCTTTGCTCATTCTGCTTCCTTTGTCTTCAAGTCTTTCACCTTCTATGTTTCCCCCTGGTGTTTCAGCTTAAGAATCATACCCCTGGAAAGGCCCTCTCTGATTCTTCCAACTTAGCTAGGACCCCATTGTATGACCAACTCAGCTTCCTATTGTTTTTTCTTTCCCATTTTTTGTATAGTTTAAAACAAAAAACAAAAACAAAACGAATCTATGTAATTAAATGCTGCATGTCTCCCTGTTGGACTGGAAGCTTCTTATGGTATCTCCAGTGCTCCCACAGCGCCAGGTAGATAGTAGGTGCTCATGAAAATCTTGTAGCTTCTAACTGATGTAGAGAACGGGAAGAGCTCCCAGAAAGTTTTATTTTATTTTGTTTTTTATTTCAGAGAGAGGGAGGGAGAGGGAGAGAGAGAGAAACATCCATGATGAGAGAATCGTTATGGGCTGTCTCCTACATGCCCCCTACTGAGAATCAAGCCCACAAACTGGGCATGTGCCCTGACAGGGAATGGAACCATGACCTCCTGGTTCATGGGTTGATGCTCAAGCACTGAGCCACACCAGCCGGGCAAGGAAAGAAAATATTTTAATCATTTTATTTAACTGAGTATAGACAAAAATGTATCACTTCAACATGTATCAGATAAATAACTATGAAACAGTCTACCTTGGTTTTTTTTTCATACTAAGTCTTTGAAATCTGGTGTTTTTTTACATCTCCACTTGGACTAGCCTGTGGAACCGCTCAGCAGTACTTGTGGCTGCACGGGTCTTCAGTATCTCTCCACCGTTAGTCACCCAAATAGCCAGGCTGCTCTCATTTCCTACCCACAATAAACTCCCCACTGTCTCCGTGGGGCAACCAAGTTACACCCCCTTTAAGATGCCAGTCAGTTATTGGAATGCCTGGGCCTCCCTCTCAGCTCCGCCTCAGGGCCCTCCTGAACTGCAGACCGCTCTTGCTCCATGGACAGAAATCCAGATTCCACAGTCCCTGTCGTTGAGATTGGAATCTTGGTTTGCCACTGGCTGGGCGGCTAGTTCTGAGGGCTCACCCTGAGCCTCTCATTCCCTCTCTGCAGGACGGGCTCCATCCAGCCCAGGGAGTCAGGGCGTGCGTTAGGAGTAACCCAGAGGCCCTGGAACGGTTGTCTTTCTGACCAGCCTTCGAATCGCCCGATCCTCTCTGGGATCGGATCAAGTTGGGGAAATTGGTTCTGCCCAACCAACCAGGGCCCCCTGCCAGGATTTCTCATCTGGTCCCTCCTTTCCTTCTTGGCTCCCAGACCGCCCAGGCATTTGGCAGAAGGAGCCTGAATTTTCTGGAATTGCTTTTACAGGGAATTTGGCATAAACGAATCTGCCCCTTCCCGAGGCTTTCATTCTTGCAGGGTTTATTTCATTGGTTTGTTGCTCACCGCCCCCCTACACACACTTTTTTTTATTTACAAAAGCCCTACTTGTTAAAACGTAAGATAACTCGGGAATCTCGAGCGTGGTTTCAATACAATGAAAAATCGAAGAAGAGTCTGGTTTGGGCGTGTTGTCAATTTCTCACTCGACTGAAACCCGCCCCTCCACCTGCACCCTCAGAAAACCCTGCAGGTTCCACTTGCAGGCCCCTCTGCCCAAGGTACTGCTGGGGACTTTTGTTCGCTGGGGCAAGATTTCAAATTCCTGCGAGAGAAAGGAGGACTCCAGTACCACAGGGACTCTGCTGCTGAAAGCCACGGATAACAATGGAGCTGATTAGCATTGCATGGCTCACAAGCCCCCTGAGGCTCCTCCCCGGATTTAACTCTGGGCTGCGCTGGGGAGGGAACCGCTCCCACGGAGAGACCCCTTCCACCCACCCTTCCACCCACCGCTCTGCCCGCTGGCGTCCCTCCTCCTCCTCCTCCTCCTCCTCCTCCTCCTCCTCCTCCTCCTCCTCCTCCTCCTCCTCCTCCTCGGGCCCTGGGAGGGCAACAGCTGAGCCGGGATCAGGGGGCAGCAGTACCAGCTGCATGCTAATTGTGCCACCTCCCGCCCGCTTGCTTCCCCTCCCTCTGCCCTCTGCTTCTGGTTCCAGGCCTTCTTAACCCTTTAGGCTCACATGGTGCTGGGGACTAGAGCGGCTTCAGGTACTTCCTGGCAGCCTTTAGGGAAGCCTGGACTTTTGGCCCAAGCTCTCTCCTCCCAGCCTGGCCGAGGGGAGGGCGTTGCCTAACTGACCCTGCCACGGCCTCACTGGGGCCAAGAGCTGGGTGCCTCATCCTTCCCCTGCATGCTTACAGCAACCCCGCCTGGTATGTCTTTTTTTTTTTTTTTTTTTTTTTTTTTTTTTTTAAGAGAGGAAGGGAGAGGGGGAGAGAGAGAGAACCATCAATGATGAGAGGGAATCATTGATCGGCTGCCTCCTGCACGCCCCACACCGGGGATCGAGCCCGCAACCCGGGCATGTGCCCTGACCAAGAATCGAACCATGACCTCCTGGTTCATAGGTCAACGCTCAACTACTGAGCCACGCTGGCCGGGTGCCATCTGGTAAGTCTAATAATGAGGAAACAGAGATTCTGAAAGACTCAGTCATGTTTCTGAGGTTGAAGGAGTATACGAGGTAGTCCTGAGATGGGGTCCTGCTCCAGCGCCCCCCACCAGGTATATAGGTCCCCATCCCACCCCAGGCCCAGTCGGTGCAGGCACTGTTCCCACTGACGGTGAGTGATTCGATGAGCAGCTGAGAGTTTGTGGCTGACTGTAATTTGCCAAGATGGATAGCTATGTAAACATAACAGGAGGCCCTGCTCAGGGCAGCTCAGTGTTGGTGGAAGGGGTCTGGCCTGTGGACGCTGTTTCATCTCTCACACACACCCAGATTTTCATCGGAGGAGTTCCTTGAGGGGGTTTTATGAGCCGTGCAGTGATATATGTATTTATACATATATTTATACAGTATGACGGACACTTCTCCCACTGAGAGTTGGAGTCTATTTTCCCCTCCCCTCGACGGAATGCTGTGGGGCTTTTTAGGTTGGGTCACAGAGAGGACTCGGGCCCTGCCTAGCGTGGCTCAGTTGGTTGGGCACCGTCCCCATACACCAGAAAGGTTGCTGGTTCAGTTCTGGCCGGGGCACATGCACAGGTTGCTGGCTCGATCCCAGGTAGAGAGCATGCAGGAGGCACCAGATGTTTCTCTCTCACATCGATGTTTCTCTCTCTCCTTTTCCCTCCCTGCCTCTCTAAAAATCAGTTTTTAAAAATGTTAAAACAAACAGCCCGGCTGGTATGGCTCAGCAGTTGAGCATCGACCTAGGAACCAAGAGGTCCCTGGTTCAGTTCCCAGGCAGGGCACATGCACAGGTTGCAGGCTCGATCCCCAGTGGGGGCCGTGCAGGAGGCAGCCGGTCGAAGACTTCCTCTCTCGTTGATGTTTCTATCTCTCTATCCCTCTTCCTTCCTCTCTCTCTAAAGATCAATTAAAAAATATTTTTTAAAAATAATAATAAATTAAATTAAACAAACAAACAAAAAGGCCTCAGGCTCTCCCACTGGCTGCAGTCATCTTAAGGTTTGAGTGGGGAGGACCCACGTCCCAACTCACCCACGTGACTCAGGACCTGGCTGTGTGGGCCTCTCCACGGGACCACTCACAACACGGGAGCTGGTTTTCCTCACAGGGGCTCCAAGAAACAGAGGGGTGGGTGGGCCACAGTCTTTTGTAACCTAATCTCAGAAGTGGCATCCCCTCAGCCATCAGCCTGCCATGTTCTGTTTGTTAGAAGCCTGTCAGCAGGTCTCGCTGACAGGAAGGAAGGGGAGGAAACAAGGGCCCAAACCCCAGGAGCAAGGTCCCTGGGCCCAAATTAGAGGCGGCCTGCACCGCCGCCTGCTTGGTGATCCGCTCAGCCAAGCATTGCTGTGCCCATTGCACAGATGCACACACTGAGGCACGTCAGGCCGAGTGCCTTGGATGGGGTGAGACATGGCAAACAGCTAGTAGAACGAATGTCAATGTGAATGTCCTGGCCGCTTTGCCTCCTGGGGAATTTCAGGTCCAGCAATGATTGGCTGCAGGGAACACCGATTTCCATTCAGATTTTAGACCCTTAACTTCTCCAAGGTAACTTTGCATTTAGTTGTAAGAGTCTAGGTTTGCAGAGTCCAAAGGCCTCCCTCGTCTCTTTATGTTGAGGCTGCGGGGCCATGAAAACACTGAGGAATGCCTGGGCTTTCTACCACTTCTCCACCTGGGCTGCACCTGAGCATCACCTGGGAGGTTTAAAAAGTCCAGTCACACAGGCCACACCCAGTGCTACCTCATCAGAATTTCTGGAGGTGGGACCCAGGTACTGAGATTATATTTTTAAGCTCCCCAGCGGTCCCACTGTGCAGTCCATATGAGAGCAATCACCAGGGGACCCTGGTGAAACGCAGTTCCGGTTCGGCAGGTGTAGGTGGGCCTGAGAACCTGCATTTCTAACAGGCTCCCAGGTGATCCCAGGGCTGCTGGTCCCCGGCCCACACGCGGAGGACCCCTGGGTCGGGGCGGTGGTTCTCGCCTGGGCTGCACATAGGAATCCGCGTGGAAGCTTGGAAGCTGCTGAGGCCTGGCCCTGTCCTAGGACTATTGATTCAGTTGGTGTGGGGTCTGGAATTTCCCCCACGTAATTCCAGAGTGCCGCCGAGGACGCTCCGGGGTCTCCCTTCACGCTGCTCCACCCGCCCCACTCCCAGCCTCCTAAGCCAGGTCCTCTCATCCCTTTCCTCAGGGGGGGAGCCCAGCCAGCCTTAGGGAGACTATCTGTGGAAGACGGCCTTTCCCCAAAAGATTAAACATTATCTTTAAGATTAAACATTATCTCCGCTGTGACCTTCCTCTCTCCCTCCTCCTGCCCACTCTCCCTTTGCTCCCCCTCCTCCTCCCCCTCCCCCTCCCCCTCCCTCTCCCTCTCCCTCTCCTTCTCCCTTCCATCCTGCTGGCTGCTCTCAGTGTTCCTTGGTGTGAATTCCACAGCCCAAGCCCTGCGTTTACACTTGACCCCGGTCCAGCGCTGAGCGCCTCCGCCTGGAGCACACCCCTGTCCTGTCTAAGTCAGCCGCCCTGGCCTGTCTTTCAGCCCAGACCACCCAGGATGGATGAGCACACTCAGGGCTGTGGGCTCTCCCCGGGAGCAGAGTGAAATGCAAATGAATGAGAGTGACGTGTTCTCCCTTTGAATAGACAAACGTAAGGCAAGCGTTTGACAGCTACCATGTTCTCACTGGCATTAGTCATGAACTACTGGTTACTTTCCTTAAACACCAACCAAACGCACCCATGTATTCTAACCCAGAGGCCTCCTCAGACTTCCCCATGCCCACAAAACACAGTTGACATGTGCTTACATGCTGTGCTTCCTTTGGCGAAGATGATGTTTGGGGACTGGCTGCCTTTAAAAACACAAAAGTTGTCAGGATTTGAGGACAGGGTGGGTAGTGGTCTGCTTCCTTACTGCAGAACACAATGTATGCACTAAGCATTTATCTCACAGAATCGTGAATGGAGAGGAGGGGGGATTCGCCCAGCTGTCGCACCTGATCATCTGTGGGGCTCCCCTCTCACCTGTGAGCTCCTTAGACGGCAGCACAGCGTCCAACACACAGTAGGAGCTCAATGAACGTTGGTTGAACCGAACGGCTCGCTCGTCTGATGGCTGAGTCCGTGGAGCAGATGGAAAAAGCAATGGTCCCCACTCTGAAAACTCCCTCCGGGTTTCAGCCAAAACTCTTATTTCAGCAAATACTACTAGCATTAAAGACACACTTATTCACAGGAAAAAATAAAATGGAAAGTCACTCTGGTTTTTTCAGCGTGTGGAAAAGAAAAAAGATATTTTGAAATCAGCCTCTGCCATTTCCTATCCATCAGCATTACATTCACATGATATGTTGCTGTAAAAATGCTCCCCTTAAACGCATCAAATGGATTAATGCTGGCACTTTATCAGGTACAATTTCTGTTTCCATACATCTTTAGACGCATAAAAACGACTTAAATGAGAAGGAGACGATCCTCCCCTTCTCCCATCAGCCAGGTGACTCTGGGAAAAGCTGGCATGTCTGCAGGCTGCGGCTTAGTTCCCTCCCTGTTGCTCTGTGACGAGGCCAACTGGCTCCCTGGGAATCTCCGTTAGTGCCTACCCCGCCCGGCACAGCCTGGGGAACACAGGGGCTGACCAGGAGGCTTCAGCCAGCTGGAGGAGACGCAGGCAGCAAAGGGGGGCACGGAGCCGAGCAGGGGTAATCATTCTCGCTCCCATCTTGGGGGACAGTGGAGACACAGGGCAAGAGCAAACCTGGAGTCATCACGCTGGACACCCCAGAAACGCAGCCCAGCACACCTGTCTCGGCCATTATTTCCTGGAGCCCTCCTTTCCCCCGCTTCCCATCGTTACTAAATCTCAGCCTTTGAGGCGCAAGGAAAACACGAGGCTTGTGGTTGTCAGAGTGTGGTCCCTGGACCTGTAACATCTCCTGGGAAATTGCTGGAAACACCCATCCTGGGTCTAAGCAATCTGGGCATTAACAGGCCCTTCAGGGGATTCAGACGCACATTCGGGGTTGTGCTTGGCGGGTCCTGGGGAGGAAGAGTTCTCCTTCCTCTCTGATAGAAGACTAACCAGAAGCAGAAGAAGTGAGTATAGGAATAATCTATATATATATAAAGAGCCTAAGCGACTGAACAACCGGTTGACCGGTCGCTGTGATGCACAGTGACCACCAATGGACAGACACGCAATGCACAGGATCGGGCTCCCTCCTGTCTGGAGTGGGCCTGCGGGGATCGGGCTGAAATTGGCTACCCCACATCCACCCAAGGGGTTCCGGATGGCGAGAGGGTGCAGGCCAGGCCCAAGGACCCTCTAGTATAAGAATAATGATCATGTGTCTCATGCCTCCCGTGTGCCCAGGGATGTGCTAGGGCCTGGGTTCTCATACTTGATGCGACTTGGACCCAAAACCCCGCTCCTGCGTCCCTGCAGCAGCAGAGAGGAGCTGGGCTGCCAGGCAGATGCAGAGCCTCTATGTGCCTCAGCTTCCTCCTCTGTAACACGGGGTGGATGTGATCATCACAGCCTCTGGGTTGTCATAAGGAGCTACTGAATTAGCACACATGAAATGCTCCTTGCGCCTGGTGCGTGGTGAAAGCTTTGTCAGTGTTTCTGGCTTTGTTACGAGACAACCTGGAGACTGGCTCCAGTCTCTTGTCAGACAAGTTCCCAGGAGTCCAGATTTTAGCCTCGGGTTGTGGAGAACTGTCCCAGTCACTAAGGATGAGCTCCGTGCAAGCCTGTGTGAACTCATTCCTCAGTGCAGGGGCGGGAGAGAAGTTGCGAGAAATTGGCTTTACAACCTGCCTGATGTGTCCATGATTCTCTCTGCCAAACCCAGCCGTGGCAAGTAGTAACTAGGGTTCTGTCAGGATCAAACCATAACCATCCCCTACTCCTCCCTGTTGCTTTCCTGCCAAGCCCGTCATATGCTCAGTCTCATCAGTGATAGTAGTAACAATAAATAATAATAATAATGTATGTTTCCCAGTATATGTTAAAGCCATTAGCCAGTGACGGCAACAGAACAAGGTGGAGGTGTATTTGGGGAGCATTGCGTACCTGTTGGTTGGTTAGAGATGTTGTTATTGACGATGACTAAGGAGCAACTCCTCCTCCCAGGGAAGGGACAGGGGCAGCAAGAGGAACTTCAGAGCGCTATGTGGACACGCACCAGGACCTGTGTCCAAGGTCACTCATTATCAGACCTGGGAGCAGTGGTGCCCAGCAGCACAGACCTGAGTAACAGAATGACGGCCCAGCCAGGCTGTTGAATGAGATGCTGCCGTGGGAAAGAATGGGACGGATGGGGTCGTGCGGACGGGGCACTGAGACACATGGTAATAAATAGCGAGGCACACTTCAGATGGGTGAGTTTGATGGCGTGGGAACTCTTCCTCGATACTGCTGTTATGTACTTTTTGAAAAGGCAGGGTACCTTGCGTGCCGCCATTTGTCTTTTTAAAGTGCACGTATATAAATACAAACGCATGTCTCTATTGACCGTCTGGATGAACGTGCAAGAAGCCGGCAACATTCTGAGAGCGGCCGAGGCTGGGAATAGGAGGGAGCGTTTCTTTTCACTGTAATCCATGTATAGGCGTGACTTTTAAAAATCATGTTCATGTGTCTCCTACTCAATCAACGAAGACAGTATTTAGCAACACAGAGGAAGGGGAAAAGGGAGAAGGAAATATTTATTGAAAGAGAGCACGTGCCAGGCGCTGCTCTGAGTCGTGGGACCCTCATGGTACACCCTCTCTCTCCCCCCCCCCCCCCCACCGCAGAGAGATGTCCTATTGTTACTGCCCTTTGCAAAGGGCCCAGAGCTTCCCCCAGGGTCTCACAGGCAGGAGGTGTGGCCAGTGAAATCTGCGGACCATCACCAGCCCCTTCCCCCCACTGCCTGGGGTTTCTGAGATTTTGGAATTTGAGGCTCCCCAATGGAGTCCTGCCAGAGCTTTCTGCAGATAACGTATTTTAAAAGGTAAAAAAACACCTCGGGGGTTTTACCCTTTCAGCCAGGACCTATGAGATCTAAGTCGCGTTTGCTCAGGAGATTGCGCTCCTGGCCCTGAGGGCCTGTCCAGCAGCATCCTGGTCCTGCAGGCTCCCCCCCACACACACACACCCCAGCCCCACCCCCGCAGGCTGGGTCTCCCTGGAGCCCCTAGGATCATTGGTGGGGAAGAGGTGGGGGGGAGGGGTGCATCTCTACTGTTCAGGGGCATCTTCTTGCCAAACCCACAAAGGAAGTTTGCTTGGAAACTTACCACAGCGTGGAGCAGCTCCCCGTCCTTCCCTGGGGCCCATAAACCCGTGTTTAATTACAAAGCAGGTGGAAAAGCGTTGGGGTCAGGGGTCAGGCTTGCCATTGTTTGTTTAACTTCTTCACAGGGGAACCACCAGATTACACGCAGATTGGCTGCTCCCGGGCAGCGAGTCACATTTCTCCTGCCTGGGCTGAGTCCTCGGGCTGCTGAGAAAGAGGGACTTATTTATTTATTTATTTATTTATTTATTTATTTATTTATTTATTTTTCTTGAAAGGAAGTAAATGCCAGGGGCCAGAGCTGGCAGTAATTCTGAGAAAGAACGGGTTCTCACTCAGTGACAGTGTTTAGTAATTTCTGAAGGAAAAGCATGTATTGGGTCCAGATTGTGGGGATTAAAAGAACAGCCATGTAGGACCTACTCGGTGTCAGGGGCTTTACATGCACTCGGTCACTGAATCTTCACACCTGTAAGGCGGTGTGAAGGAAAGGGTGGCTCCCAGGGGGGTTCGGGACAGAGGGGCACCTCCGTCAGGGTTCCTGACTCGTTCTCTGTTGTCACCCGTGTCCTGGCATTTTCTTCTGACCCTCGACCTTTCTCTTATTACTCTGGCCCTGCTGAGACACGACTGGAATGTTTAAGCAAGAGTGGCTAAGGTCAGGGGATGACAAAAGGGAAATAGAAAAATACAAACATAGGAAATATGGCTTCAGGACACAGACTACTTGCCAGGGCTGTAAAGTCAGTTCCATCCACTTTCAAGACCCCAGAGAAGGCTGAGCCCTCGTTAGTCCCTTCTGTTTCCTTCTCGGGTGCCCATTCATTCATTCATTCATCTGTGCACGTATTCAACACATCATTCCTGAGCAGCTGTGATGTGCCAGGCACTGAAAATGTAGCCTTGAGCAAGTCAGCTAAGTTCCTGCCCTCCTAGACCTTTGATTTTGACGGGGAGACAGATAAAGGTATAAATGCATACGTATAATTTCTGATGGTAGAGGCGGCATGCAGAAAATACAGTGATGTGGTGCGAAGGAACCTGTGAAAGGCTTTATTTATTAGCCATTTATTTATTTGTTTGTTTGTTTTTAATTTCTTTATTGATTAAGGCAGTGGTCGGCAAACCGCGGCTCGCGAGCCACATGCAGCTCGCGAGCCACCGTTTGCCACGCTGGTGTGGCTTGCGAGCCGCGGTTTGCCACACTCTGTTGACTAATGAGTTTGCCAACCACTGGATTAAGGCATTACATATGTGACCTTATCCCCCCATTACCCCACCCCCACCCCCCACTCATGCTCTCACCCCCCTGGTGTCTGTGTCCATTGGTTAGGCTTATATGCATGCATACAAGTCCTTTGGTTGATCTCTCCCGCTTATCCCCACCCTCCCCTACCTTCCCTCTGAGGTTTGACGGTCTGATCGATGCTTCTCTGTCTCTGGATCTGTTCTTGTTCATCAGTATGCCGTTCATTATATTCCATAAATGAGTGAGATCATGTGATGTTTATCTTTCTCTGCCTGGCTTATTTCTCTTAGCATAATGGTCTCCAGGTCCATCCATGCTGCTGCAAATGGTAAGAATTCCTTCTTTTTTACTGCAGTGTAGTATTCCATTGTGTAGATGTACCACAGTTTTTTAATCCACTCATCTGCTGATGGGAACTTAGGCTGTTTCCAAATCTTAGCTATGGTGAATTGTGCCACTGTGCCTTCTAGACCCACTAGGGTGGAGCTCCTGCCTCCACACCTTCCTTCCCCAGCAGGGGTTGCTCCCTGAAGGCTCAAGGAGGCCCTTCCCTGATGGCTTGGCCAAGGGCCTCTCCCCGGCTCTGTGCCCAGGCATCCTTTGAAATCTGGGTGGAGGCAGCCAAACCCCTATAGCTCAGCACTCTGCAGAGGTAGTGTCACAGGGACACCATCAAAGTTTGCCTGTTCCCTCCCGGGGGGTGGCCACCTCAGCCTGTGTCGCACGAGGGCCACAGGAGCCACGTCGTGTGGGGAGCAGAGTTACCTTCAGGGTCATTCTTCCATTGTCTTCAGTTGAGATGTCTGATCCATACTAAACTCCTTAGCAAATGGCTTGGCCACAGCCTGAGTGTTCTTTGCTGAACAATAGGACAGAGTGAGAATTTTCCAAATCGTTATGTTCTGCTTCCTTTTTGGAGAACAGGTCCGTCTTTGAATCATTGCTCTCTTCTCGAATTTTACTATAAACAGGAGAAACCAGGCCACTTTTTCAACACTTTGCTTAGAAATAGCTTCAGCTCAATGTTCAATTCCATCCCTCACAGGTTCTACCTTCCACAAAACACTAGAACAGGAACACAATTTGGCCCAAGTTCTTTGCCACTTTATAACAAGCATGGCCTTTCCTCCATTGTCCAAAACTAAGTCCCTCATGTCCATCTGAGACCTCATCAGAATGGCCTTTGGCACCCATATTCCTACCAACATCCTGTTCAGGACAACTCGGGTCTTCTCTAAGAACACTGAGGCTGTCTCCAGAGCTCTCCTCTTTTCTCCCTGGGTTGTCCTCAGAACCACCCTTCAAGGTTTGCTCACTGCAATGTAGGCCTTTGCTATCATGCACCTCCACACTCTTCCCACCTCTGCCCAATCCCAAAGCCGCGTCCACATTTTAGATCTTTGTTACAGCAGCACCCCTACTCCTTGGTACCAGTTTCTATCATAGTCCTTTGGGCTGCTATAACAAAGCCACCATACACTGGCTGACTCATAAACAATAGAAATTTATTTCTCACAATTCTGGACACTGGGAAGTCTAAGATCAAAGTGCTAGCAGATTCAGTGTCTGGTGAGAGCCTGCTTTCTGGTTCATAGGAAGGCCACCTTTTCTCTGTGTCTTCATGTGGTGGAAGGGGTGAAGGGGCTCCCTGGGGACTTTTGTAAGGGCACTAATCCCACTCATGAGAGCTCTACCCTCATGCCTAATCACCTGCCAATGGCCCCACCTCCTAATACCATTGCATTGGGGATTAGGTCTCAATGTATAAATTTTGGGGGAACACAGATATTCAGTTTATAGCACGTAGGTCCAGTGACATAAAGCTTCTTGATGGTGGCAACACCTGCTGGAGACTTCTACCATCCAAAGACTGAAAGACTTACAGGGGGACTGAAAACGTCAAAGACCTAGACATAGTAACATAGCTTAGTCCCAAGTCTTACAGATAATCCTTTTTCAGAAAAGGGCTAATGCTCCTAAGTTCTCAGCTTGGATCATCCACCTTCACCCCTCCTCCCTTCTGATAACAAAATAACAGGTTGTGTTATCTAGATCTCCCACTGGGCCCATCAGGTGAACTCAGTGATGTCCAAGAGCAGAAACTCAACCCAACCTGGCTTACTAGATTTTTCTCTCCCAGGAATTTGAAATGTGAGTGGAAGCACCCACATTGCTGAAGTGGCTGGAATTATGAGAGAAGGACTCAAAAGTCTTACTGTCTTCATCATCCGTGTCCTTGCTGAGACTTTGGGGTGCAGCATTTTCTTGGAATCATACAAGCTACCCTTTTTTCTGGTTTAAGCAAGCCAGAGAGAATTTCTGTTCCTTGAAACCAAGAGTACTGAATAATATATATAAAGTTATACTCTAGTAGTCAAGCAAGTAGGCAAAGAAATCAATAAATAATTACAAAATGTGATAAAGCATCATGACAGAAAAGCACAGAAACTTGGAGAGGCGAACAATGGAGACCAATTTCAGATAAGGTGGTCAGGAAAAGTCTTTGGGGTAATTATACTTAAGTTGAAATATTGAAGCGATGAGGAGTCAGCCATTTGCAGAGTGGAAGAAACATTTCAGGCAGAGGGGAAGCATGTGAAAGTGTTCCAGAGCGGAGAGAGCTCAGCACATTCCAGAGACTTAAAGGAAATTAGTGGGGCTGGCACAAATGGGGAAGAGGTGAGATTTATTCTCTGAATTATTCTTTTGGTTAGAGTGGTGAAAGTCTGTAGGTTTGTTTTTGTTTTTGTAAAATGCATCTTAACATTTAGTTGTACATGTGTGCGTGTGTGTGTGGTGTGTGTGTGTGTGTGTGTGTGTGTGTGTGTGTGTGTGTGTGTTGCACAATGATATGGACCCATTTGGGGATGGGCAAGTTTATTATCCATATTACTTGATTTAACGCCTACCTACAGGAACTTCTTCTAGAGTAAGAACCTGATTTCTTCAGGATGAACTTGGATAGATCAGATCATAGGAGGGTATCCTGGGCTTTGGTAGATTCTTTACAGACCAGACACATAAGGATGGGTGTGTGTGTGTGTGTGTGTGTGTGTGTGTGTGTGTGTGTGTGGTGGGTAATGGAGGGATGTGGGGAATGAGTAGATGCATGACACGAAAGAGAACCCTGCCCATTCCAGGTCAGTTCAAAAACTGTGAATGTGTATTAGTTATCTATTTCTGTGTAACAAATTACCACAAACTTAGCAGCTTAGAACATCACCCACGCCCAGTCAAAAAGCCCTAAAATTCAAGTGATGCATACAGATTACTTTTCAACTCAGTTTATATGTCATTTGTAAATACTCTTAACATGTCATGAGTCCTAGTTAAATTTGGGATCTGATTATTCTTACCTACCACCTGGAAAGCTTCTATGTGAAGAACTGTAAGAATGATGAGAGAAATGCAAACACGTTGATTGACCATCATATTCTACAAAAGCAACAAACTCCCTTTGTAACAGTGATCACTGCAAGGAATTCTGGAGAGGATGGGGCACCCTATGAAATGAGGGGCAGTAGGTTCTCTGTCTACAGCTACTGCCTGTTAGTACACCTGGCAGTATCGTTTTCAATGCTCAAGGCATATTTTTATTACAGACTGTAAAGTATTGCTTGAGAAACATACAAAAAGAGTGTACATAATGTATATGTACAGCTTAAAATTAATAATAAAAGGAACATAAAGCCTGTTTTCAAAGAAAGCAGCAATAAGTGTAGAAAGGCTCAATATGAAATATTTGACATTTCATTGTGGAAATGCCAACACACAAATTATCCTTGTTCATTTCTTAGTGCCGTAGCTCTGTATTTCCCCATATAGTGCTGTGCAAACATTTTATCAGACGTGGTGGAGGAAAGAAAACCCATTGTTAACCACACCCGATAAAGTAATTTGGTTGCTGATAGAACAGTCTTTGCAGTTGGATGGTTATGTTGTTTCCTATATTCAACAAGGGGGCACGAATAACATGGTTATAAAGAAGCAAAGTGAGAGTTAAAGAGGCAATATGCCATAATATTTTCACCTCCCCGGTTCCTTCCATTTGAAAAGCCCATTATAAAAATATTACAGCGGCACAGCCCACTGGTAATCTGTGACTTTAACACAGTCCACGAGGCTCTGGGATCTGATGGGTCTGGCGTGGGTGATCACACCAGGAGGCCACAGACAGGGTGTGGCCCACTGTAAGTTGGGTCCTGCTGCCCTTGTGCTTAAAGCCCCAGGCCATGTGTGCGAGTGGTTAAGGGGCAGGCTCTGGAGCCAGACCACTTGGGCCTGCAGCCTGTCTTTCTGCCACCAGTGGCTGTGAACCTGAGAGTCCTCATGCCTCCTTGTGCCTCGGTTTCTCCAACTGTCACAAAGGGAGGATAATGATGTGGACCTACCTTTGTGTGAGGATAAAATGAGTTCACACACGTGAAGCCCCTGGGAGAGTGTCTGGGCCACTATACATGCTAGTTCGTGTTGCTGGGTTGGTGTTGTAATAGAATCCCAACTCCTTCACCCTGGCCACAGCTGGCCTCCCTGGCTTCATCTCCCTCTCACTCCATTCCTTCGTTCATTCATCCGGTGCCTAGAAGTCCTTCCATTTTTACATCAAACTCGCCACCTTTGTCCCTGTGCCCTCAAGCTGCGACACTCCTCCCTGCCTCCACCCCCCCACCCATCCCAGTATCATATCACCCCGAGTTATTTCCTGTGTTGCGTTTATCACTATTTGAACTTACTGTATTTATTAGTGTACTTGTTAATGGCCTGTTCTTCCAGTGGAATGGCCAGCTTGTCCCAATGTGCCCAGGACTTCCCCAGTTTTAGGTTGGAAGTCCCACATCCTGGGAAGCTGGATGAGGACTCTGCCTTCTTCCACCCCCATCTCCAGGGCCTGCACAATGCCTTACACATATTTGAGGGATAAATGAATGAATAACCAAGCAACTGGTTGAAAAGGAGGCAGAGCTGGGGAGCATCACTGTGAGGGTACAGTCATCCTGCGTGGTGAAGGAGAGGCCTGGGAACCCTGCTGTCATCATTTGAAACACATGCCAATGACGTCACATCAGTCCTGCCCATGAGTTCACACCAAAGACCCGCCACCTGCTTCCTGACGTCCTCCCTGATGTTTATGTTCCTGTCTCCATAGTGACTGAGACGCCTCAGAGGCCAGCAGCTGCTTTGCATCCCAAGATCAACACACAAGTGTCTGGAGACCCCTGGTGATCAAGGCCAGGTGGAAGTTTTGGAGGCTGACGCAATGGCCCATGTTATTTCTTCACGGGCCGACGACTGCCTGGAGCCAGTGTGTCACAGAATCAGACTTAGCTTGTCCGGGCTCTGAGCTCTCCCTCAGCCTGCAAACCGTAGGCACAGAGAGGACTCACAGGGAATTATTCCAAACAAGAGCAAGAGAGGTCGGAAGGACCTGTCATAAAGGAAGAAAACAGAGGCAACCAGATATTTGGGAATGTGGGTGGTGAGGACCGGGGCAGGGCGGGGCGGGGAGAGAGGGGAGAAGGAATTGTAGGACTAGATTTCACTTCCCCATGATAATAAAGAAGGCCCAGTATTTGGTGTTCTGGCTAATGTAAACATATACAGAGAGAGGCAGAGGAAGCCTGGAATGCATCCTGTGCATAAGGACACTGTGTTAGAATGATCCTAGGTAGGATGATCTGGTGAGCACATTAATAGGCTAGCAGTGAGTATTTCTCTTGGTGACTGACATTTGTACTTCATTTTCTCCATTTTTTAAGTGGGAATGGTCCTTTCTACCCTGCCTTCCTCATGAAGATATTGCGTTCTTATGTGATAATCAGCCTGAGCCTATGGGTTGAATGGAGTAAACTCAGGGGACGTGCTAAGTGGGTCAGGTCATTCCAGTTGAGCGAATAAATCAATTTCAGTTGACAGGCTGGTTTCCTGCTGCTCCAAAAGTTTGTGCAAGGGGGAGAATTTACTTTCTCTTTATCAACAGAAACAGCTGGAGCTCAGAACTACTTGAGGTCTTCTAGAGAAACAGCCTAGGGAATCAGGATTATGACTTCACATCGGTACCTTACAGAGTCACCCTTTCAGCTCCCCGAGTAAACTGTTTTACAGTCTAGCCTCCTAAATAAGAGGGCATGGGCGGGCATTGGACTGTGTCCTGTGGGATGGAGACCCCATAAGATCTGGGGTCCAGCTGAGGACAAAAACCAAAGTCTGGGTCCTCCTCTGAGGAAGTGCTTCTGAGGCTCCCACTCCTCGCCTAACACCAAAATCTGACTTCTTTCTCCTCTTCCTATAAACTCTAAATATTTTTAAATATATTTTTTTTATTTAGAGGGGAAGGGAGATGGAGAAAGAGATAGAAACATCAATGATGAGAGAGAATCACTGATCGGCTGCCTCCTGCACGCCCACAACCGGGCATGTGCCCTGACTGGGAATCAAACCGTGACCTCCTGGTTGATAGATCGATGCTCAACCCATGCCAGCCAGGCTATAAACCCTTTATTTTGGGGTCACTCTCTCCCGACACCTTGCTCATCACTCTCTCTCTCTCTCTCTCTCTCTACACCTTGCTCATCACTCTCTCTCTTTCTCTCTCTCTCTACACCTTGCTCATCACTCTCTCTCTCTCTCTACACCTTGCTCATCACTCTCTCTCTCTCTACACCTTGCTCATCACTCTCTCTCTCTCTCTACACCTTGCTCATCACTCTCTCTCTCTCTCTACACCTTGCTCATCCTGGTGTCTGGACCTCCCTGACCACCCAAAGGCCATCACTGAAGGCCTTTACGACCAGCTCAAGTGCTGCCTCCTCCGTGAGACCTCCCCAGGCCTTTCCCTCCAAGGGGCACCTCTCCATAGCCCCTCCTCCAGGAGCCACCGCTACCACGCGGGACCTTTTTGGTCTCTTCTCACATGATACCAATGGTGGATCCCCTCTCCCGCTAACCAGAAAACTTCCTGACGCTAGGCCCTGTGCCTTATTAATTGTTGTATTCCCCTGGAGGCCAGCCCAGCGTGGTGCTGTAGGGACTCAAGACTTATTCATTGCATTGGAGCTAAGTGGGAGAGTCTGTGAAATCTACAGGCAGCATGTGAGTGGAGCCTGGGTTCGGAGGAAGCTGACCCAGGCACTGTCAGCAGTGAGGTCAGGGTTATCAGTGGTTAGGTCAACCTTGGTCCTCGCATGAGCGGTCTGTGGTTTATGTCAAAACTGTTCTGCACCGATGACCACATTCTGCACATCTGGTTTTCATGGTGTCATTTATCTGGAGATGCAGAATTTTAGCTGGCCCGTGTTTGTCTCGGGAATTCGCCTTTGCACCACGCCTTGCATAGGACAGTGTGGTGCCCGCAGGGTCTGCACAGGTTCCCTCTCCATGTCAGGGGAAAGGGAACCAGCAGTGAAAGTAAACAAAGAGCCGGGGCGACTTGTTCGATCATGGGAAATCAGACAGAGGGAAAGTCTGTCTCCGTGGAAAAACTGACACCCTTCTTCAGCCAGCTGTGTGAGTGGAGGAGCCATGGGGAAATGTGTAATAATTTGCAAGGTTTACCCAAAGGATGGAGTTGTGTCATTTTTCCTACAACAATCTGTGCTGCTGGCTGACAGCATGGAATTTCTTCCTGGGCTGAGTTGGCGATTATTCACGAAAATATTCCAAGCCAAAAACAGTGGCTGGTCCGAATCTGCTAAAGAGAGAGACGAAGGTGGAGGGTGGACCGAGTTCCCCCGGTCACGGCTATTCGGCCCTCTCACGTCTGCAGAGTTCGAGTTCTTCTCTCGGGTTTTATCCAGTCCTCTGGCTTCACCGTTGCTTGCTAGTTGGCTGAACCTCTTGACAAACCATCTTTGGACCATTCCTTCCTGGGCTGGGCTGGGCTGCAGGCCTGCTCTCCCCGCCCCCACAGGACCTTTCCATTGCAGGCACCTCAGAGGCAGATGGTGCAGAAACCCTCGAAACGTGTCCTGGATCCAGCAAAAGGGATGCTCTCTGTGGTACCCCAGGGAAGCCAGGGCCTCCCCAGTACACCCTTGCTTTTAGAGTGGTTGAATAGTGAAGCCCAAGAGACTTCCCCCCAACCACTGGCAAGCCTGCCCTTCCTTAGCTTCTCAGGCAGCTCTTTCTCTGACTTAGTCCCCCGAAGAAAGATCACTTCAGAGACTTAAAAGCTTGCTAAAAATGTACTATTGCCTGATGGAGCGTTGAGGAAGTGACTTCTTGTTTTCATCTCTTTTGCTCTCTGGTTCAGGCCCACTTTTACACACGGGTGCTTTCTGCGTAGTGTGCCTCTTGTGCATCTGCCAGAACAGGGATGCCAGATAAAATAGGTGCCCAGTTAAATGGGTTATTTAAAGACACAAAGGCGCTTTTTATTTTTTTCAGTATGAGTATTTTCCAAATATTGCATGGACAAAGCTACCCGAAAAAAATATTTGATGTTTATCTGAAATTTACCTGCATCTTCTATTTTTATTTGCTAGATATGGCAACCCTAGCCAGGATGATCCTGGGTCTTTTCATTACTCCCAACCATTAGTCATCTGTTTATCTCGATGCCAGGCATTTTTATGGCATGGTGTATCAGTGAGTGAATGCCACAAAAATGCTGCATAATCAATAGCTCAAAACTCAGTGGCTTGAAAGAGTCATGTGTTCTTGTGAATCTGTGGGTCAGCTAGGGGTCAGCTGATCTAGGCTGACTCAGCCAGGCTGTACTCGGCTTCACGGTCCTCTTCTTGAGACCTGTGGGCTGGCCTCGACAGGTCCCTGTCATACTGGTGGCAAAGGTGTGGGAGAGCAAGACCCTATGCACAAGCATCCTCGAAGCCTTTGGCCACATCACACACACTCACATCCCAGGAGCCAAAGCAGCCATGGTCAAATGCAATGTCAGGCCATGGACCTAGAAAGGGTGTGGGTGCAAGGAGGGGTGAAGAATTAGAACAAATAACCTCTCATGCTGAGAAAAGGTACAGTCGAAAGCCAGGTAAGCCTAGGATCTGACCCCACTTTGCTACCTATTAGCTATGAGGCCTTGGAAAAGTCTCTCTGAACCACTGTTTCCTTATCCATAAAATAACGCTGTGGCCAAGATTAGGCAATTTGGTTGAGTGATCACTAAATGGTAGCTACCATTAAGATCAAGAACAGATTGAATTTGGGGAGGCCATGCATGGCATTCAGTTTCTAGCCCTTAACTCCTAAACTGCTGATCTGCTCCAGTATATATATAAGTATTGATTTCAGAGAAGAAGGGGGAGGGAGAGAGAGAGAGAAACATCAATGATGAGAGACAATCATTGATCAGCTGACTCCTGCATGTCCCCCACTGGGAACTGAGCCCGCAATCCAAGCATGTGCCTTGACTAGGAATTGAACCATGACACCCTGGTTCATAGGTCAATGCTCAATCACTGAGCCACGCCAGCTGGGCATGCTCCAGAGTTTCCATAAAGACTGTGAGCAACAGGCTACGCTGAGGAACTGGGGGACGTGGACGCTCAGTGAAGGGGGCGAGGCAATGCCCTGTTCTGTGCGGTCGTCTCTGCCTCTGAGCCCTGCAGCCCCCTCTCCATCATGGCAGGTGCTAAGACCGCTCATCCCATTCGGTGAGCTGTCTGCTGTCTGCTACAAAGGCCCAGCTGAGCGTCTGCAGTTTAATCTGCTTCTGAAATCAGTGTTCCTTCCTTCTCAAGGAAGGCGTCAGTTTACAGAGTCTGAAGCCTTCTTTTCTAAGGGTTCCGGCTCTGGGTTCAACTCTAGACTTTCCTACTTACCCAGATGTGTCTTGGAAAAGGTATTTAATGCTTCTGTCAAATAAACATAGTAATAGAACCTAGCTTCTAGCATGGTTGTTTGAAGATTAAATGAGTTAATACTTGTACCGTTTAGAATAGGGCCTGTCACGTTGTATGAACTCCATAAATGTTGCAGGGCGGGGAGAGGTTGTGCAGTTTTTCTTGTAATTTTCGTTATCATTATTACATCCTGTCTTGTTTCATAGTTGTGATATCCTAGCTTTTCGCTCTGAAGACTTAGTTCATTTTTTTTTGTTTGTTTCTTCCTGCTTCCTGCCTATTCTGTTTCCTCTGAATTCCTTTTTTAGAGAATTGTTATTTATTGATTTGAGGGAAAGAGAGAGAGAGAGAGAGAGAGAGAGAGAGAGAGAGAGAGAGAGAGAGAGAGGAAGGGAGAGAGATTTGCTGTTCCACATATTTATGCATTCATTACTTGATTCTTGTATGTGCCCTGACCAGATTTCGAACCCGCAGCCATGTCATATCGATAGGACGATAAGCAACTGAGCTACCTGGCCAGGGCCTGTTTCTCTCTGTTTTGGTCTCTTTTTCACATTAGAGCTATCCTGGAGATCTGTATCTCTGTGTTCATATTGAAGAGTGGGACACCAGAGAGATGAGGGGAGTTTAGTGGCCAGCCTTCAAGGTGGCGCTAGTCATTCTCACCTCCTGGTATTTGACCTCCTGTGTGGTTCCCTCCTGCATTGTCAAGAGCAGCCCGTGTCACCAAAATAACATTGCAGAAATAATGGAGTGTGACCTCCTGGGCTGGATCACAAAAGACATTGCAGCTTCCACCTTGCTGTCTAGGACCACCTGCTCTGGGTGAAGCCAGCTGCCATGTTGTGAGGACACTCGAGCAGCCCTATGGACAAGTCCACGTGGTGAAGAGCTGAGGCCTCTTGCCAACAAGCACTACCGTGCTTGGTTGTGGGAGTGAGACATTTTGGAGGTGGATCCTCCAGCCTCAGTCCAGCCCACATCTTGACTGCAACCCTAAGCCAGAACCACCCAGCTAATCCATTCGGAAATGCTTGACCTATAAAAACTGTGAGGTAATAAATGTTTATTTTTGTTTTAGGTCACTATGTCACGAGTTAATTTGCAATGCAGCACTAGACTACTAATACAGGAAGGGTAGCTGGCTGGCAGGGCTGGAAGTAGAATCTGGATGTCTAACTACTCATCAATTGAACTTTCAGTCAATCCTGGGTTTAGCCCCATCCTATACCCCAATGTTTAGAGGTACTCGTTCCTCCAAATCCTGAGAGTTCTGACAAGCAAATATCACTGAATTTGTAGGAGTTAGGTTTCAATTTCTCTGTTCCGCGAAGTCAGTTATCATTTTTTTCCATCTGCTTTCACTTTTCCAGAGTTTTATTGACATTACTCATATGCTGCCAATGCCTCTCTTGTTTTCTTCATCTTTGTGGGTTTATATCATTGGTTTATATTACTGTTATTTAGCAGGATGTGAGGAGAGGGAAGAGTTAATGTGGGTGTGCTCAATCTGCCACATTTACTCAGAAGTCAGAGTGATCTTTGACCATTTGGGTGCTGGAGAAACCTCCCTGGGTGCTGGAGACCACAGGAATGGCCACTCCATTTTTAGAAGGTTGGTGGCCTGTGGGCAAACAGAGCTGAACAAGTGTTTGCAGGACCCGGCAGACCCCAGGAACCTCTGCAAGCCCTTGGTGCTGCGGTGCAGGTGGTGGCCGGGGGGTGGGGGGGGAGGGAGAGGAGGAGGAGTTCTATCCCAGCCTTTGAGGAGAAGCCATGTGCGAAGGCTGAAAGGAGAGGCCTGGGCAGATACTAAGATCAAAGACCATATAATCAGAAATGGATCGAACCTTGAAGTGTAGGAAGGACATGTGGAATGAGGATGTGCATGTGATAAAATTCAGATCAATTCCATCCCTAGGTTATCTATTGTTAGAGACAGACCCATGACTTCAAACAGCAACATTCTTTACTTCTACAAAAGATGAGGTAGAAGCCCTAGCTGGTTTGGCTCAGTAAATAGAACATTGGCCTGCAGTCTGAAGGGTCCTGGGTTCGATTCCAGTCAAGAGCACATGTCCAGGTTGCAGGCTTGATTCCCAGTAGGAGGTGTGCAAAAGGCAGCCAATCAATGATTCTTTGATGTTTCATTGATGTTTCTCTCTCTCTCTTCCTCTCTGAAATCAATATCAATGTATTTTTTTTAAAAAAAGACATGAGAAGGAAAAATCAACTATATATAAGATATTTTCAGAGTATGATGTTCAAAAGGAGTAATGAGAGGAAACATTCTTGCCTTGTTTCTGTTCTTAGCAGGAAAGTGTCTAGTTTCTCACCATTAAGTATGATGTTGGCTGTATGTTTTTTGTAGATATTCTTTATCAAGTTGAGGAAGTTTCCTCTATTCCTAGTTTGTGAGTTTTTATCATGAATGAGTACTGGATTGTATCAAATGCTTTTCTGCATCTATTTATATGATCATGGAGTTTTCTTCTTTAGCCTGTTGATATGAAAGATTATATTAATTGATTTTCTAGAGTTGAACCAGCCTTGCTGACCTGGGACAAATCCCATTTGGTCATGGTATGTCATTATTTGTATACATTGATGGATATTATTTGCTCTTATTTTTGTTGAGGATTTTTACATCTATGTTCATGAATGACAGTTAGTCTATAATTTTCTTATAATGTTTTTGTCTGTTTTTGGTTTTGTGGTAATAGTAGCCTTCTAGAATTAGTTTGGAAGTATTGGCTCTGCTTCTATCTTCTAGAAGAGACTGTAGAGAATTATAATTTCTTCTTTAAATATTTATTAGAATTCACCATGAACCCATCTGGGCCTGATGCTTTCTGTTTTGGGGAGTTATTAATTGTTGATTTAATTTCTTTAACAAATATAGGCCTGTTTAGATGGTCTATTTCTTCTTTTTTGAGTTTTGGTAGATTGTGTCTCTCAATGAATTTATCCATTTTATCTAAGTTATCAAATTTGTGGGCATAGAATTATTCAGACTATTCTTTGATTCTCCTTTTAATGTTCATCAGATCTGTAGGAATGTTCCCTCTTTCATTTCTGATATTAGTAATTTTTGTCCTCTCTCTTTTTTTCTCATTAGTCTGCCTAGAAGCTTATTGATTTAAATTATCTTTTCAAAGAACCAGCTTTTGGCTTCATTGATTTTCTTTATTGATTCCCTGTTTTTAAGTTAATTTATTTCTACTCTGATTTTTATTATTTCTTTTCCTTTGCTTACTTCTGATTTAATGTGTGGGGGTTTTTTCCAGTTTCCCAAGATGGAAGCTTAGATAATTGATTTTAGATCTTCCTTTTTTTCTAATATATGTATTCAATGCTATAGATTTTCCTCCAAGCACTGCTTTTGCTGGATCCCACAAATTTTGATCATTTAAATTTTCACTTTGATTTAGTTCAAAATGCTTTTAAAATTCTTCTCTATGTATTTTAGGATTTTCCAGCTATCTTTCTGTTATTGATTTCGAATTTAATTCTACTGTGGTCTGAAATCACATGTTGTATGATTTCCATGTTTTAAATTTGTGAAGGTGTGTTTTATAGCCCAGAGTGTGGTCTGTGTTGGTGAATGTTGCCTCTGAGCTTGAGAAGTATGTGCATCCTGCTGTTGTTGGATGAGTAATCTACACATGTCAATTATATGCAGTTAATTTATGGTACTATTGAGTTCAGATGTTTTGGATTTTTTCAAAGAGAATATATTCATACATTGCATGTATTATTTCTGTAAAATAACAATGTAACAAAACAAAAAAATGAATGAATTTTTTTAAAGCTATAATGGGCCAGGACAGAGGTGCTCCTGGGGGCAACCTTGCAGTCATCGCCAAGGGCTTATCCACTCACTCTGCCAGCCCTGCCAATCCAGATAAGGGCATGGCAGCCATGGCAACCCAAGGTCTTGGACCCACTGCACTGGACACAGTCAGTGGAGGGGAAGTACCAACGGATGGGCTGAGGCTTGAAAGAGGATGGTGTGTCTGTGAATCCTTCCCAAATGCGAGCACAAATTGCAGGTGATAGATGACTGAAATCCAGCCAAGCCTGTTTAACTATAATTATAATAAAAGGCATGAAGTTTATGTCCAGGCTCTAGGCATATTTATTGATTAAGCAACTGAAGTCTTACATCATATTTGCCTTGTGTTTTTAGCTGGGCACTAAGCATCCCAGCCCCCAGAACCAATGGGGAAAAAAAAGACATCACAGATGTAATTACATGTTCAGTCTTCCATGTCTCTGGGCCGTTTAACATGTTATGCCACTCCCTTCCTAACGGAGATTGACTATAAGGAATCTCAAATTCAAGAGAACACCATATCGACCAAAAAATGTCTAGTAAATGAATTTGGAGAGTAGAATGGAAATAACCTAATGTTGCTGCCAGTGATTCTACCCAGCATTCTGTCCAAACTTCCTTCCTTTGTCCCATTCTTTCTTTCTTTCTCTCTTTCTTTCTTTCATTAAAATATATTTTTATTGATTTCAGAGAAGGAGAGAGAGATAGAAACATCAATGATGAGATAATCACTGATCGGCTGCCTCCTGCAGGCCCACCTGGGGATCAAACCTGAAACCCAGGCATGTGCTCTAACCAGGAATCGAACTGTGACCTCCTGGCTCATAGGTTGATGCTCAACCACTGAGCCACACTGGCTGGACTTGTCCATTTTAATAACTCATTCTTCTAATAAAAGAAGTCCACTTGGAAGGAAGGGCTTAGTGACGTATTAAATTAGAGAGGAAGGTGCTGGAGAATTCTGTGGCACTATTTTCCAATTATTAATGTGTTCACCTGCTTTTATCAAGGTATTCAAAATTAGTTTCTGCCTATCAACCACAGAGAAACTTGATTTTATAAACTTGATTTCATAAATATAGCAAGTGTGGGAGGTTAATTTTAAACAAATAAGTGGGACAGAGGCAAGGGCATGGGCATATCTGTTTGCATACACCTCTAAAGAATCATAAGTTTCCATTGCCTTACTCAGAGGTGGTTAAAATGCAGTGAATTACACAGTATGTCTTGTTAATTAATTTTTTTAATTAGAATAATCTAGAATATCTAAAGCCTTTTTAGCCCAACATTAGACTAAGTCCATGAGAGAAAGTGTGAGTGATTTCATGTGTATGTCTATGTGTCTTTTTGGGAAATATGTTAGTTTACTATGGAGACAATGCTATCATCGGTAAGGACAAATTCAGTTTACATACTTATTTGTAATAAACTCATGGTTCGTGGAGAACAAAGAAAGTTTCATAAATCAGTCACTATGCTTGCTCACTGTGTTACATTACAAATGATGATATTTGGAGGAATGATGACTTTTATTGTAGTTGCCTGATACTTCTCCATGAATGAATTTTCCTAACCATTGGTCAGTCTTAGAAATTTCAACTTTATATTCAAAAGCAATTTTTTACTACTTCCATAAAATATTTGTTTTAAAGAGAACACTTATCTGGAGAAGACCCACTTTTTTTTTTAAGTTTGACATGAGAAACTGCAGTTGCTTTGTGAACCTGCATAGAAGGTGGAGAATTTACTTTCCCTTTGCACATGCTTTCCAAAGCCCATGGAAAATTCACTTGCATAACGTCTCCTTCCACCCAGCCATGTATTTATAGCCCTTCCAAACACATGTTTGCAGGGATCTGAAAAGTCACTCGTTAGCTTTTATGTCTCCTCTCACAACTGTGGCCAAATGCCTACATGTGGCTGCCAAAGGCCAGAGGATCACTTCAGACATCCCACAGCGCCCCTGCCTGTATCTAGATCCCAACTGTCTTTTCATCTTGGTGCCCTCATGCTTCTTTTGGGTGAAGCGTTGTTATTTCTGGTGGCTTCCTGTCAGTGCAGATATGCCTGAGAGGATGAAGAATCAGATTGCTGTTCCATCAGCTCGCTTTCCTCATTGACTTCCAGGATGAACAGCGCATACACTGCTTCCGGGGATAATCATTAGTGAAAGGAGTAAATTGTTAACTTTGGCTTATGTTATCAATGAGGATGAGATTGAGGTGCATGAAACAGAAACGTCAAAGATAAGAATGGCTCAAACATGATGGAAACCGATTTCTTTCTTCTGTAAAGGAAGTCCAGTGGCAGACATCCCAGGGGGTGGGCCCTAGACTCCACCTTAGTATATCCCTGGGGCCCCATCCTAGTGTAGGGCTTCTGTCTTCAGGTTGCCTCTTGCTCTGAGACAGGCTGCTGGGACTGCAAGCCAGAAGAGAAGTAAAGACCAAAGGAGGCTCCACCTTCTGAGTCCACTCCCTTCACACACACACACACACGCACACACACGCACACACGCACACACGCACGCACACCCTTCCTGGAAGTCCTGCAGAATTTATCTTATTGGCCAGAAGCAAGTCACATCTAGCAGCAAAGGAGGCTGGGAAATCATAGTTTTATTCTTGGTCACAATGTGTCCAGTTAATAATAGGGGCAAGTTCAGAGGGGTGAGGTGTTGGGAGGCTGGGTAAAAAAGGTGAAGAAGTACAAATTGGTAGTTACAGAATAGTCATCACAGGGATGTGAAGGACAGCATAGGGAATATAGTCAATAATACTGTAATAACTATGTATGGTGCCAGCTGGGTACTGAAAATAGCAGGGGGAACACATTGTAAAATGTATGATTGTCTAACCACTACGCTATACACCCAATACAAGATAATAATTGACATAATTGACAAATAAATACTGCGTATATTTGAATTGTACAACGTAAAAAAATATATGGAATGTAAACTGTAATTGAGAAAGAAAGTTAAAAAGTATTTTGTTCCCTGGGCATAGTAGGAATCATGAAGAGGTTAGGAGCCCTGTTTCCCTGTAAAGGTGGAGTCGGACTACATGATCCTCTGACAATTATTTGTATGTACATATGAGATATTGTCTAATTTGTACAGTGGGATAAAAATATATCATAAATCTACAAGTGAAGCCTATGGACTAACATGACTAATGTTTATTCAGGCTTGTTCAGTTTTCAAAAGATTAAAAAACAGGGGCAAGTAAAGAGGAAGTGAGGAGTAAGCAGAGAAGAAATATCGCAGGTGGCAACTAGCCATCTCTGCATTTGGCAAGCCGTGAAGGTCATGACTAGCCTGGGAACAATGTCTGGGCTGAAGTTGTTCTAGGCTCTCAAGAGATTACCTGCTTCATCTAGACTTCCCTGCTTTGTTTAGACTTTTCCTGGGTGGCGGACCATCCTCAGGGCTGGAGTAGCCTAGTCTTGGCAAGTGTATTTATTTGTCCAGAGGCCTCAGGCCTAAAATCAATACAAATGCACAAGGAATCACTGAGCATCTCTGTGTGGCCACCTCGATGCAGTCATAACCCAGGTGGCAGAAAGTCCTTCCCTGAGTGGCTTGTCACCTGGGAAGGCGGCTTAGAACAGTGCTTGTGAAACTGCTTTTCCCCCAATGCATAGCAGGCCAATATGTGCTCCTACCATGATGATTACAGCTGAACAACACCCAACCCACGCGAGCTCCTGCTCAAGGAGCCGAGTCCTCTCATCACACACTTGGCTGTCACAACAATGTCACCTTGCTAGGAAAGTGTTCCCCATCTTGTTCTCAGTTTCAGGGGTCGGGGGAGAGACCATCCTGCTAATACAGCCAAACCCAGGAAGACAAGCTCCTTAAATTTTTCTAATTTTTCACTTGTATTTCAAATGATGTTTGAAACTTGTGGGTATTAGATGGAGTGTGAAATAACTTGTTATGCAGATATGTTTTTATTATAACACTATCAGGTGGCAAAGATAATTGACTGAGAAGGCACCGGGCATCAATTAGAGATAAGAAACATATCACTATTTTACAACATTTGAACTGAGTTATAATTTACACTAGAGGCCCGGTGCACGATATTCGTGCACTGGAGGGGGGGGGGGCAGGTCTCTCAGCCCAGCCTGTGCCCTATTGCAGTCTGGGACCCCTTGGGGGATGTTCTGGGACCCCTTGGAGGATGTTCACTGATGGCAGGCAGACATCCCCCAAGGGGTCCTTAGTGCTGCAGTGGAGGCGAGAGCCTGGCTTCTGGCTGAGCGTGCTAACCACCAGGGGCAGCTCCTACATTGAGCATCTGCCCCCTGGTGGTCAGTGCGCATCACACAGTGACCTGTCGTTCTGCCGTTTGGTCGATTTGCATATTAACCTTTTATTATATAGGATATGCTAAAATGTACAGCCTTCAAATGTGTATTTTGGTGAGTTTTAACAAAGGTCTACAGTTGAGTAACTACCTCCTTCATCAAGACACAGAACACTCACTTCCCTCACCCCAAAAGGTTCTCCTGTGTCACTTTCCTGGCAATCCTGAGCCCTGTGTCCCTGCTCCAGAGGCAATCCCTGTTCCTGATTCGATAGCTCCGATTGTCTCTAGAACTTTTAGGGCTTTTCTAGAACCTCTAGAATCCACATAAGTAGAACCAGACAGTGCATACAAACTGTTTTGGTTCGGGTTGCTTTTGTTCAGTCTATTTCTGGAGAATCATCCCGGTTGTCCTATGAGTGGTTGATTCCTTTTGATTGCTGAATAAAATTCTATTGTATGAATCCACCCCAATTTATCAGTCCATTCATAGCAACTTCTATTTATTGAGCTGACTCACTCTTGCCAAACACTAGGCCACACATGCCCCAAACCATGTCTCATAACAACTAGAGGAGAGTACTGCTGGCCACTTGTGGGGGATTTTTATTTGTGATTCTGTCTTTTGCTGTCCAGCACCAGCCCTCCTCTTATTAGCACCTGTCTGTCATCCTTTGTGGTCTTGGTGGGAGGTGAGATGCGGGAAATCAGAGCCTCCTTCTTAATGAAACTGCAGCCAGTGGAGGAGGGGGCCTTGGTTTGGACCCAGCGATGGGAACTGCAACATGCGAAGGAGCTCCTTCCCCCTGTGTGGCTTCTGCTCGTGGCTCCAACCTGGTCTTCTGAGCATCCTAGCTTCCTACCCATTTCCCCCAATTGATGACACCTTGATTTTGGCCTTCAGGGCCCCTGGAACTAGGAGTCTAGATTTCTATGAAGCCATATTGTTTGTGGTCCAGGATTTTGTCAATTCCAGTCACTTCCCTTCTTGTTTAATTAGGAAGACTTGGTTTCTGTACTTGGGAACAAGGCCATTGCTGATACACTGAGCATTGTCCCCATTGTACAGATAAGGAAACCAAGGCCCAGGGTTGTGGTTCCCCTGGGGTCACACAGGCTACTATATGGCAGGATGAGGATCAGAACCCAGTCTCAAACCATGCAAAGAAGGAGGCAACTTAAACCCTGACCTTGGCCCTGTGACTTGGTCTCCGTCCTTGCCCCCAGGGGACAGCGTGGGCCTGCTGTCCGGAGAAGAAATGCACACAACCCTTCACAGCCCTCGGCTTCTCTCGACAGAGCCAGCCAGGCAGCCTGAAATTGCTCGAGCTCAAACCCCCGCCATCCCCAACCTGCTGAAATCCCGCATTTCAGCCACTCACTGAACCATTTCTCTCGCCTTCAGATCAGAAAGGAAAACCCACCCAGAACATGGTACAATCTTCCATGCCTTTCTGTGGCTTAGTTAAGCATTACTTTTAAACCCTTATTCTGATCTTTGTTTCATGTTTACAGAAGTGGATTCCTTTTATTCCTTTCCCCTGACAGGAATAATCCCTTTGGAATTTAAGCTTTTAAAGAGCAGCTCCTTGGGTCTTTGAAAGGCAGCCGTCCTCCTCCGCAGAGAGGAGGGGTCTGAGCTGCGTGGGGATGCACGCCTGGCTGGATGGTGAGCGAGCAAGTTCAGGCAGCTCCGGCTTTGGGCTCAGTTCTGGCCTCTCCCTCCCCCCAGCCTCCTCTCCCCTCCCCACACCCCACCCCCATGTTATACCAGTCAGCACCAAGCACAACCTTGAAAAAGAAGAGGGAGGGGCCAGGGAGGCTGTCAGCAGGAGAGACGGGGTGGGTGAAAGAAGACAGTATTGAAATGTCAGTCGCAGCCAGGGAGGGAGAGGATGACACCACAGCCAGCCCACCCTGGGGCAGGGCCTCGCATTTTCCGAGATTCTCTGGACATAGAAACAAGCAGACACCCTGGAGGAGGGGTACGGAGTGTGGTGGACACAGGGATTCACCCCTCAGATCCCTTGTAGTCACCCCGTTGCTCCAGGAGGACCTCAGCTGTCAGCCCCTCTAGAGATACTCTCAGCTGCAGAGTGGCCTCGCCCAGGGCGGTGCCCACACCCAGTGAGGGAGGGGGCGGGGGTATAAAGGCCTGCTGTACGGCTCTCCTGGGGCAGTGCTGAAAGGCTGCCGAGGGGCCGCACCCCAGGGCCACCTCTTGCTACCCTTTGCTCCTGCCATAGTTTTTAGTCCCAAGGATGCTCCTGGGTAAGCACTCTGCTGCAAAGCTTGGTCTCAGAGTCCATTTCCCAGGGATCCCAATCTCAGATCATTGACACAGAAGTTAGCACTCAAACACATAAAAACACAATGCACTATAGTTGTACTCACAGGATAATTATAAAGTAAACGTTTAAATGTTAATTCACTGCATTTGCATCACTGAATTCCTTCAACTCGCAGCTTTATATACATCATATGGAGAGAAAAAGTCCTATGACCCCAGCCGGTGTGGTTCAGTGGTTGAGTGTTGACTATGAGCCAGGAGGTCGCAGTTCCATTCCTGGTCAGGGCACATGTCCAGGTTGCGGGCTAGGCCCTCAGTAAGAGGTGTGCAGGAGGCAGCCGATCAATGATTCTCTCATTATTGATGCTTCTCTCTCTCCCTCTCTCCTTTCCTCTCGGAAGTCAATAAAAAAAATATGTTTTTTTAAAGTCCTATGGGGTAGTTACTATTACTATCCTATTTTACAGATGAGGCAACTGAAGATCAGAGAGGACAAATCATTTGCCCAAAGTGCCACATGTTACGGCCGAGCCAGGATCTGAACCAGGAGGCTGGTTCGAGTCTGTGCTCTCAGACACCACATTCAGCTTTCCCCCAGTGCTTCACACATGTCGGTAATATTTCTTCCTACAAGACTGGGGTGTGAGGTCAAGGACTGTGTTGGAGCCTCAAACACCATCAGGGACAGGAAGGTTAAAAAAAGAAGTGTAAACATATGAAAGGGAAGAATGGCATGAATATAGATGGTAAATCTCAAAGCAAAAAATGTTTAGGTTAAAAACATGACTGCCGTAGAAACGCAAAATGAGTGTATGCCAAACATTGGACTGATTGTACTCGTTTCCTGGGGCTACTATGAGAGACAACCATGAACCACATGGCTTACACCAATAGCAATTTAGTCTCACAGTTCAGGGGGCCAGAAGTCCCATATCAAGGCATCAGCAGGGCCACACGCCCTCCCAAGGCTCTGAGGGAGAATCCTCTTGCCTCTCAGCTTCTAGTGACTCAGCATCTTGTAGTCTCCTTGGCTTGTGGGCACATCTCTCTGCTCTGCCACATCTTCATGTCACCTCCTCCTCTGTGTCTTCCCCTCCCCACCATCTCCTATAAGAACACTCATCACTGGATTTTGTTTCCACGGACTAATCCAGGATGATCTCATCTCAAGATCCTTAATTTAATTACATCTGGAAAAATGCTTTTTCCCAATAAGGTGACATTCAGAGTTCCAAGGATTTGGACATGGCCTGTCTTTTGGGGAGCCACTGTTCAACACACTATACTCACTAATGGGGGATCCAACAAGATGGTAAAGCTAATTCAAAGGAAAACTGGAGAAACAGATTTATCTAGTCAGTCAGCAGAGGTAGGCTGAAACAACTGCTAAGTTAGAGACAAATGGAATGGTTAATGCCTCAGAGGGGAATAAAACTGTGGCCTTCACCCAGCGGTGTGGCTCAGTGGTTGAGCATCAACTTATGAACCAGGAGGTCACGGTTTGACTCCCAGTCAGGGCACATGCCCGGGTTGTGGGCTCCATCCCCAGTGTGGTGTGTGCAGGAGGCAGCCGATCAATGATTCTCTGTCATCATCGATGTTTCTATCTCTTTCTCCCTTACCCTTCTTCTCTGAAATCAATAAAAACATATATTTTTAAAAAACAAAAATACTGTGACCTTCGAGGTGATCTTTTCCTGAAGACAGAAAACTGTTTGGACAAAAATCTTTAAGTTAGCACATGACTTCATAGATTCTCTTTAGTCAATAGTAAATGGAAAATTAAACAAAACATGTCTCAGAGTAGTGCTCTCCAATAGAACCTCCTGCCATGATAGAGTATTCTATATCTGTGCTGTCCAATCCAGTAGCCGCTAGCCACCTGTGGCTAATGCGCTCCTAAAATCCAGCTACTGTGGCTGAGAAACTGAAAGTTTTCATTTTATTTAATTACTAGAGGTCCGGTACACAGATTCATGCACTGGTGGGGTCCCTCAGCCTGGCCTGTGCCAGGCCTGCAGGGATCGGGCTGAAACCAGCAGTCGTACATCCCTCAAGGGATGCAGTAGTAAGTGAAGCAGCAGGCATCCGGGGAGGAGCCCGAGCCCAGGCCAGGCACCACTCCGCTCCCACTCATTTCGGCCCCACTGCACCTACTGCTGCCACCGCCACTCGGTAGCCACCACCACTCGGTAACACTGCCGCGGAGGCGGGAAAGGCTCATACCACCACAGCTGCACTTGCCAGCCATGAGCCCAGCATCTGGTGCCCGTCAGTCAGCTGAGCGGCGCTCCCATTGTGGGAGCGCACTGACTACCAGGGGGCAGCTCCTGCATTGAGCGTCTGTCCCCTGGTGGTTAGTGCGCATCATAGCGACTGGTCGACCAGTCGTTCGGTGATTCAGTCATTCGATCGCTTAGGCTTTTATATATATAGACTACGGGCCTAGTGCACAAAATCAGGGCACTGGGGGGTTGTCCCTCAGCCCAGCCTGTGCCCTCTCACAATCCAGGACCCCTTGGGGGATGTTGGACTGCCAGTTTAGGCCCCCCAAGGGGTCCCAGATTGCAAGAAGGATGTAGCAGTGTGCCAAGAGGCAGGTGGCCAGGGAGGAGTCAAAACTGGGACCGGACGCCGCGTTGCTTGTGCTCACCCTGGCCTGGCCTGCTACACCTGCTGCTGCCACTCGGTAGTGCTGCCGCAGAGGCGGGAGAGGCTCCCGCTGGCACAGCTGCACTCGTCAGCCGTGAGCCTGGCTTCTGGCTGAGCAGTGCTCCCTCTGTGGGAGCACACTGACCACCAGGGGGCAGCTCCTGCATTGAGCGTCTGCTCCCTGGTGGTCAGTGCACATCATAATGACTGGTCGACCAGTTGTCCCGGTCGTTACATCGTAACAGTTGCTTAGGCTTTTATATATATAGATAATTAAAGTTTAAGTATAAAAAGCCACAGGTGTCTAGCGGCTACAGTATTGGCTTCCCCTAGAGCAGTGGTCGGCAAACCATGGCTCGCGAGCCACATGCGGCTCTTTGGCCCCTTGAGTGTGGCTCTTCCACAAAATACCACGTGCAGGCGCGCACGTACAGTGTGATTGAAACTTCGTGGCCCATGCACAGAAGTTGGTTTTCGGCCTGGGTGAGTCTATTTTGAAGAAGTGGTTCTAACGCCAAGCCACACTCAAGGGGCCAAAGAGCCGCATGTGGCTCGCAAGCCGCTGTTTGCCAACCACTGCCCTAGAGAATGAAATAATTCCCACAGGGCCTGATGGACAGTGTTCTAATGGGATTGAAAGAATATACTGTTGCCTTATTTCCAGATTTTCATAGTTTTTCTTAAGATGTTAACAGTGGACTTCAGAATGGGCTGTCTATAGGGATTGATGGGGACTACCCATTGTATGTCCACATCCCCAGAAAAGCACTTCTGTTTAGTTCCCATCAATCGTTGCCTTGTTGCCAGAGCTATTCATGTTTCCAGAGAAGCCAGGCATGTGGATTTTTATGCAAAATTGCTTAATATTTAGAGATTAGCCAATTGTTGATCTCTGCTGTGGGGGAAATTGACACTAATTATCCTCTCATAATCTGTTTATTTCTAGTTACTCTTATCAATATGCCACACCATCCAGCACTATGTCTAGCACATATTAGGAATCCCTCACCCCTGGTAGTGCGATTATTTTTAGTCTAATATTTTAAGGTACCTACTGTGTACTAGGGACTGGCTAGGAAGCAGGTCATTGTAAGGATGAAGAAGACACTGTCCTTACTCTCAGGATCCCCCAGCCTGACAGGGCCACAACACAAAGTGCTTTCTCAAGTTTGGTGATGGAGATGAGCACCACGTGCCCTGGGAGTCAGGGTGCCCTTGGCTCCAGCTGGACAGGTTGGAGAAGAGATGATAACTGAACCTTGAATAAGAGCTGGGCAGGTGAAGTGGAGTGGAAGGGGCATTTGGGGCAGAGGCACCAGCATGGTGCGAGGGGAGAGGATGTAGCTATGGGCACAGCAGGAGGTAGGAGGGAAAATTGGAGCAGTCAGCATCACTAGAGCTTAAAATCTGAGGCCAGAAGTGCCAGGAAGTGAAGGGAGAGAGGAAGCAAGGGTCAGGTCATTCAAGGTATTCTAGCCCATGATGGGAAGGGTGTCTTATCACTGCTTGATCAAGACAGTGGGATGAATGGGTGGATAAGACATTCATTCAACAAATAGTCTCCAATATTCGGCACTAAAGACACTGGCAATACAGGCAACTAAGGTTTACAATCTACTGGTAAACAAATTGTAAAAAAAAAAAAAAAAAAAAAAGTGAACAAATGCATAAATAAGACAAGATTCTAGATAGAATTCTTTAGCCTTGAAGAAGGGGAAACCAGAATGTGGGGGGAATGACTGGGAATTGAGCAGGGCATAATCAGGTAGCTGATCTGGGAAAGTGGGATTTGATCTGGGACCTGAATGTCAAGTAGCCAGTCATATGATGACCTACAACCAAGAGGACAGCATTCTAGGTTCTTAACTCTATGAATCATTTGGTAACATTTTTTATAGCCAGACTTTTTAAAAATCTACATATGGAGGAGAAACCAAGGTGGCGGCATAGGTGAACACCTAAACTGCTGCCTCGCACAACAATTTCAAAACTACAGCTAAAAGACAGAATGGACACCATCCAGAACCACAGGAAAGCTGGCTGAGTGGAAATTCTACAACCAGAAGGAAAGAGAGGGGCACACGGAGACTCAGAGGAGCTGCAAAAGGCTGAGGTACGGAAACACGCACGCGGAGAGGATGGGCAGCTGAGTGCCTGGCTAGCTTTCTCTAGCGGGAGAGAGACGGAAGCTCCCAATTGCACTGAACCCCAGTTCTGACTGCACTGAACCCTAGTTCTGGGCGAGACCCTGGGGTCCCAGACTCATACGGGGGGAGTCTGGACTGTCGGGAAAAGAGAGGAGTGCACAGAAACTCAGGGAGCCGCAAAAGGCAGAGGTCTGGAGGCACGCGTGCGAGTGTGCACAGAGAGAACTGACTGCTGAGTGTGCCACTGGCTTTCTCTAGCGGGAGGAAGAAGGAAGCTCCTGACTGCGCTGAACTCCAGTTCTGGATGAGTTTCTGGGAACCCAGACTCATTTGGGGAGAAACTGGACTGTCTGGCAGCACGCAAAACTCGAGGGTGGCTTTCTCTCAGAGGTGTTTGCCGTGATTACCGAGGGACACTGAGACCCAGGGGCCCATAGGGCAGGGCTGACAGGAAGCCAAGGCTGTCTGCTCAGTCCTGAGACTCCGCCCCATCCAAGCTGAGCACAGAGGCTTTTGCAATTTTGCAAGTCTTGTCTCATAAGGGTGTCTCCAGCACAGAAGTTCTCCCGGCGTAGACACAGCTGATCCTCAGCCAATTGGCCTGGAGGTCAATTCTTCCCAGTGATACCAACAACAATCAAGACTTAACTACAACAAGGCTGTACACACAGTCCACAAAGGGGTGCACCAAGTGTGTCCACCTCAGGTAACTGGGAGGCTGAGCCACTGGGCCATATAGGACACCTAGCACACAAAGCTACTCTACCAACTCAGGGAAGCAACGAAAATGCGGAGACAAAGAAACAGATCACAAACGGAAGAAATGGAGGAAAGCAAATGACTGGATATAGAGTTCAAAACCACGGTTATAAGGTTTTTCAAGAATTTCCTAGAAAAGGCCGATAAATTTAGTGAGACCCTCGAGGATATGAAAAAGAACCAACTAGAAATTAAACATTCACTGTAGGGAGTGGTTATAGGGTTAAGCCTCAGACTGACCTGCTGGCAAAGTCGCAAACAAGTCCCAGCTTGGAGGACACAGCCCTCTAAGCATAATTAAGCTTGATCTTGTGACTGCTCCCTAGATCTTTCCTGGGTAGCTAATGGGCTGTGGGAGGTGCAGCAAGTGCTGCCAAAACAAGTGAAACTTACAAGAACATTGTAAATTACCTTGTTTACCTCTGACTATAAAATAAACCATCAGCTTGCAGTCTGGATCTGTTCTGTGGCCTCAGCCAGGCACAGAAGATCCACCTAGACCAGCCGTGGGCAAACTACGGCCCGCAGGCCAGATCTGGCCCATTTGGCTGTTCTATCCGGCCCACGGAGCTGAAAGAGCGGAGGGTTCTCTTGCTCTCCCCTCCGCTCCTTTACTTTGAATTTATATTAGTTCACACAAACACTCCATCCATGCTTTTGTTCTGGCCCTCCAGTCCAGTTTAAGAACCCATTGTGGCCCTCGAGTCAAAAAGTTTGCCCACCCCTGACCTAGACCCAGCTTATTCTCTTTGTCTGTCTTTTCTTCATCCTTCACTGGCCCTCCCTCAGGCTCGCCGAACCCTTGGCTGTGCTGGCGCGGCACAATACACTGACTGAAATAAAAAATATTATACAGAGACCTAACAGCAGACTAGAGGAACACAAGAATCAAGTCAAAGATTTCAAATACAAAGAAGCAAAAAACACTCAACCGGAAAAACAAAAAGAAAAAAGAATCCAAAAATTTGACAATAGTGTAAGGAGCCTCTGGGACAACTTCAAGCATACCAACATCAGAATTATGGGGGTACCAGAAGAGAGAGAGCAAGATACTGAAAACCTATCTGAAGAAATAATGACTGAAAACTTCCCCGACTGGTGAAAGAAATAGACTTACAAGTCCAGGAAGTGCACAGAATCCCAAACAAAAGGAATCCAAAGAGGACCATACCAAGACACATCATAATTAAAATGCCAAGAGCAAAAGACAGAGAGAATATTAAAAGCAGCAAGAGAAAAACAGTTAATTACCTACAAGGGAGCACCCATACGATTGTCAGCTGATTTCTCAACAGAAATTATGCAAGCCAGACGGGAGTGGCAAGAAATATTTAAAGTGATGAATAGCAAGAACCTACAACCAAGATTACTCTACCCAGCAAAGCTATTATTCAGAATTGAAGGCCAGATAAAGAGCTTCACAGATTAAAAAAAAAGCTAAAGGAGTTCATCACGGCCAAACCAGTATTATATGAAATGCTGAAAGGTACTCTTTAAGAAGAGGAAGAAGAAGAAAAAGGTAAAGATAAAAATTATGAACAACAAATGCATATCTATCAACAAGTGAACCTAAAAATCAAGTGAATAAAAAAATCTGATGAACAGAATAAACTGGTTAATATAATAGAATCAGGGGCATAGAAAGGGAGTGGACTGACAATTCTCAGGGTAAAGGGATGTGGGGGGTGCGGGAAGAGACTGGACAAAGGTCATACACCTATGGATGAGGACAGTGGGGGGGAGGTAAGGGCAGAGGGTGGGGTGAGAACCGGGTGGAGCGGAGCTATGGAGAGAAAAAAGAGGAACAATTGTAATAATCTGAATAATAAAGATTTATTAAATTTTAAAAAAAAAAACAATTAAAAAAATCTACATATGGAAACAATTGAAGGGCATTTGAGAACAGAAGGGAGATAAATCACCTGTAATCTTACTACCTTAACATCAATTTTAATTTTAGTCACAGGGCATTCCCCTAGTCCAGACCCTCCAGCACGTGTATCTGATGTAATTGATCAATATCAACTGTAGCTTTAGTAGTCGCTCTTTTTACTTAACATGTATAAGCGCCTTTTGTAATAACCATATAATAACCATAGTCCTGACCATCATAATTTTCAATTTCTGCATTATTGCCCATCCAATATTTCACATTCTCCCTGTTACACATTTAGGTTGTTTTGTAAGTTTTCATGTTTATGAGCATAAACATTTTTACACATACATATTTTTCTTCTTCTTTTAGATAAAGTGTCCTAAAGCAGGATATTCCTGTGTCGAAGGGAATACATATGTTAGAGCTTTTGGTACAAGTTGCCAAATTGTTTTCCAAAGGAGTGAGAAAGGAGATAGTGGCAGGGAGTGTGTGCAAGTACGTGTGCCTGTGTATAAGAATATGAGCAGGCCACCCGGCCAGCGTGGCTCAGTGGTTGAGCGTGAACCTATGAACCGGGAGGTCACAGTTCAATTCCCGGTCAGGGCGCATGCCCGGGTAGCAAGCCATCCTTCCCTGTGAGCAGCTGTGAGTGGGGGTCTGCTTTGCCCTCTATTGTGTGCTCAGTGCCAGGCGCACAATAAGAGCTCCGCAGTGGAAGGAGTGACTGACTCCCACGCTCAGGTTTTGCAGCTCTAGATTTGCAGCTGAAGTGGTTGTTGTGCTCCAAAGGACAGAAAATTGCCTCATCAGGAATGAATGTTTTGTATTACTCTGCTTTGGTAGCTTTGGCTTTTGATTGGGGAAAAAAAAAAAAAACAAGAAACAAATGCTAAATAGATGTTTATGGAGCCCGGCCAGCATGGCTCAGTGGTTGAGTGTCGACTTATGAACCAGGAGGTCATGGTTCGATTCCTGGTCAGGGCACATGCCCGGGTTGCGGGCTCAATCCCCCGTAGGGGGCGTGCAGGAGGCAGCCGGTCAGTGATTCTCTCTCATCATTGATGTTTCTCTCTCTCCCTCTCCTTGGGAAAAAAAAATAATAAAAATAAATAAGTAAATAGATGTTTATGGAGATTGGACCAAGAAGGCAGGCTGAGCACTTTCAGCCTCCCCCTCCAAACCTCGAGAAACGACTGAAACGATCATATTAAATAAAATTTATTAAATCATCATGTTAAATGCAGTTTGTTAAGTCATCATGTTAAATGCAGTTAAATCATCATGTTAAATGCAATTTGTTTCACAAGCTGAGGAGTTCATTCTGTTGGTTCCAGGGATACAATTTTCATGAAATGCTTGCAACTAGCTGGTGATAGGGGAAATTGTACCTCTCTGCCGGTTGCTTGCTACTTTCAGCAAATCCAGGACTGGAAAAGCTGGATTGTGAATAAATTAATGCCTTATGTTACATATCCATTTATATGTGTATTTATACATCCCATTCAGGCCCTTCTCCACTCACTGGACCCAGGCTGTGATGGACAAATACAGGATTCATCAAGATCCCTGCAGGGCCTGGACTGAAAGACAAGCACAGTCTGGGTTCTTTTACTATTTTTCTACATTTTTATTTATTGATTTGAGAGAGAGAAGAGAGAGAGAGAGAGAGAGAGAGAGAGAGAGAGAGAGAGAGAGAGAGAGAGAGAGAGACATCGATTTGTTGTTCCACTTATGCATTCATTGGTTGCTTCTTGTATGTGCCCCAACCAGAAATCTAACCTGCAACCTTGGCTTATGGGGACGACACTCTAACCAACTGAGTTACCTGGCCCGGGGCCAGTCTGGGTTCTTATAAACAGCCTCTGAGACAAAGATTTGCGGGGAGCTGATTTATTAGAAAAAATTCCCAGGAAGGATGGGTAGGGAAGTGGGGAAGTGGGACCAGGAAGAGAGGAGACCACCAACCCAGGGTATGATAGCAAACAGGGGATCACTGTGGCTTAAATGTGGGGAGCTCTGGAGACAGTACAGGTCACACCTCAGAGGTGTCCCTATCAAGGGGTGAGGGACATGAAGGGCTTATATCCCCTGTACCCATCAGTACACAAACTGTCCCCAAGGACAGTAACTCAGCAACGCTTCTGTGTCTTCGTGTGCAAAGTGCAGTCCAGCAGGCTGGGGCCTGGCCTGCAGCAGAGACACAGACGCTGGCTGCTGGGAGCAAAAGCCTTGGAAGTGGTAAAGGGATTTGAGGGCTGGCGGATGGAGCTCTGCCAGCTCCTGCTTCAAGCTCACAGCAGTAATCACCATGAGAACAAACCCTGTGAAAGGAGACATCAACTTTAACATATGAAAGAACCAACATCTGAGAATGTGGATTTCATTGAAAAAGAGCCCTGACTGGTTTGGCTCAGTGGATAGAGCATTGGCCTGCAGACTCAAGGGTCCCAGGTTCGATTCCTGTCAAGGCATGTACCTTGGTTGTGGGCACATGCCCAGTAGGGAGTGTGCAGGAGGCAGCTAATCAATGTTTCTCTCTAATCAATGTTTCTAACTCTCTATCCCTTTCCCTTCCTTTCTGTAAAAAATCAATAAAATATATTTAAAAAAGAAAGAGAGAAGATGACTCTGGAGAAAGTTTAATCAGTCCCCTCCAGGACATAAAAGCAGGTATTTCATCTGCTGAATCAGACAGAGGTCTTGAAAATTGTTTTTGGTCACTGCCATTTTTTTTTTTATGAAGATGGATAACAGCAAAGTGGGAACAGCTGGGGAACAAACTCGTGAGCTGGAAGACCGAACTGAGGAAGTCCCTGAAAAAGAGAAAGTATGAAAGAAAAGTTAGGAACATGGAAAATAATGTCATAAGTTCCCACAGCCGCCTACTAACTAACATTTTCTGAATGAGTAGACAAAATGGATAAATGGGAGAAAAAATACTTTAAAAGATAGTAGAAGAAGAATTTCCAAAGTTAGTAAGTACAGGAGTCCTCAGAACAAAAGTGCCCCAAAAAGACTCAAGCAGGAGAAATGAAAAATGCTGCAGACATAGTGGTGACGTCATGGTGAGATTTTAGAATGCCCAGGACTAAAGGAAAGTCCTAAATCCTCCCAAGAGAAATGCAAATTATACACAGGAGGAAGGGGGCGTGTCACACTGACCTCATACTTTTCATCAGCAGTAGTTGATGGGAGAAGGGAGTGAAGCTAGATCTTTAACATTCTGATGGAAAAAGCTTGTGAACATACATTTGAGGTGAAAATAGTCACATGGGGAACCAATATAGACATTTCAGACAAGCAAGAACTCGGAAGAAAAAACTATTGGCAAACCCTGTTGGAAAGGATTACTAGAGAACACACTCTATGAAACAATAAAAACTGATTAGAGAAGAGCAGCAGCATAGAGAAGCAATAGGAAACTAAAGAGAAAATAAACTGGTAAAATGTTAAGAAAAACAAAGTAATAATCAGGATTCCCATTTATTAAGCAGTTAACTTGTGAAACAAATAGTAAGCTTGCTGAAGATCATCTTCAAAGAAAGTGTCAAACCAACGCACATTTCCAAATGGATGGCCTCTGTAACATCGTAATGAACTTCACTGGAAATGGGGCAATGCAGAGACAAGTCCCCCACGGTCATGACATGAGGACTTTGTTTCTATGGGGTCTGGTCTGTCAACTGGACCGGCAGTCTTTGTCCATGGAAGGGACATCCTGAAGAACACACTCCCACTGGTGTGTGCATTCTCTCTTCTCACACCACCGGTGCTCCAACTCTGTAAAACCGCGATTGACTGAGAATGGATTTGTCTAATTTGCCCTCTGGTCTTTCTCTTACAGCACAAATTATTCCACTGAAACCTGCCAAAAGCTTTCAAACCTTCAGCACTGACTGGGAAGTGAAATTGAATAACAAATGAGCTCAAGTCATGGGGGAAAGTCTTGTTTGAAAAGAGAGGCCCCAGCTGCATTTGAACCTTTTTTCTTTTTTTTTTTTTCTTTTTTTTTTTGGTGTTGTGGGTTTTTGTTTGTTTTGTTTTGTGTGGTTTTTTTTGTTTTGTGTGTTTTGTTTTGTTTTTTTGCTTCAGACCCCCTCCTTTATGACACCTCTTAGGACCTTTAAACGATTTGCTTTTCTGGGAATGATTCGATCCACTTGGAGTCAGCCGCCTCTTCCAGGGCAGGCAGCGGTGTGAGGGCGGCCGCCTTTGTTCCAGGAGCGTGTCCACTCATTAAGACAGCACGAGTTTGTTTCCATTTCGGGAGCTTCAGTGATATCCGTCTCTCCAGGGATTAGAGGTTGTTAATTACTTTCTGTGAAAGAGGGAGCCCGCAGTGGGACGGCTTGGCAGGTCCGCTAAAAATAGAGGCTATAGGTTATTTTTAAAAACCCTCATCCAGGGATCATGACTGTGAGTCACATTTATCTCTGGAGTGTGCCTGCTGAGGGAAAACCACACGGCTCTGTGGACTTTTCCAACCCTCCCTGAAGCACAGCCATCCCTGCAGAACAGTCACAGCTCCCCACCCAGGAGGGAATGGAGAAGGATCTGTGTACATGGAATTGTAAGACCCAATTTAGTTTACAATAGACATTCCGTATCCAAAGAATGTGCACTATTTTCTCAGCCATAGCTCTGAATATATATATTTCAGAAAGGAAGGGAGAGGGAGATAGAAACATTAATGATGAGAGAGAATCATTGATTCTTAAAGAGAATCATTGATCGGTTGCCGCCTGCACGCCCCACACTGGGGATTGAGCCTGCAACCCAGGCATATCCCCTGACCAGGAACCGAACTGTGACCTCCTGGTTCGTAGGTCGATGCTCAACCACTGAGCCAAGCTAGCTGGGCCTCTCAGTCATAGCTCTTAACTAATGTTTGCCATGCGGCCGTACGCTCTCCTTACTGTTAGCTTCATGGAGCTCCTTTCCCAGGAATGTTTGTAATCTGCTAACTACTCATGGAGAAGGAGGTCCTCGGCACGGGAGGTATCCGTCTTCTCCAGGACATCAGCATCACTTGCTTACAGAACATTAAAAAGAAATTTTGAGTGATAAATGCATGAATCTACAGCTACTTGTGATTAGGCTGTTCTGGCTAAAACAGAATACATTATCTGTAAGACATACTTCACACTCCCAAGGCACTTTAAAATAATGAAAACATATAAAATAATATCTAAGTAATTAAAGTAATGGCGAATAAAAACTCAGCTTTATACGGAATTGCCTATTGGAGTAATATATCTCTTTTTATAAGCCCTTGGTGATATTGCTATTAATTTTTAAGTAACAAAATATTGCTCTGGAACCAAAAATGGGGTATTTAACTAACACATACACTATTAATTGCTTTGCAAATGCAAAGTGCTCAATTCTAGTTTATGGAAATAATCCATGGAGTTACCTAATAAAATCCCTGCACAGTGCCTACTTCTGAGTCGCCTGGGCAGTGAGGAAACACCCCCTCCCTACTGAACCCATAACAATAGCCTCCTTAGACCCCCTGTCTCCTCTCTGAGCTGATTGGCCTGCGTCAGGAAGCCTGGTTTGTGCACGCTCTCTCACGCCCTCACACAGTCATTCTTTCCATTAGCCCAGCCCCTTCCCTGATGACTCAGGCACTATTTATTCCCCCCTTCCCTTTCAGCCCATGGGTTTTCTGAGCCACAAGTGGGACACTTCTTAAAACGATAGCACCCTCTTATAGACGATATTCTGTCCCCAGACCAGCCTGTTCTCCTGGCAGCCTCCTGCCGTCTTGATGTCTCTAGTCCCCTGGGTCCCAGGGTATTGGCCTCACGGGCCCAAGTGCTCTTTATTCACCAGCCAGACTGTGACTGACTCGGCACCTCCTGAGTTCCCCAGTCCCAGTGAACCCATTTCTCAGTGCCCCACTGTATACACCAAGGAGCAGGGGGGAAAGGGGGGACTGGGGTTTCGAGTCTCGGGTGCATAACTTCAGCAGGCACTCACTCCTGGAGTCAGGTAAGTGCAGGATCAGTGCCTCCTTAAATTGTGTGTCTAGTGCCTCACTCACCTGCCCTAGCCCTGATTCATTCACAATCCAGCTTTTCCAGTCCTGGATTCCCTGGAAACAGCAAGCAACAGGCAGGGAGGGGAACTGTGGTGGAAGAGTCCCTAAAAGTAGGCACAGGCCCCCTTTTCTTCAATTTCCCCATCCCACCAGCTATTTGCAAGTATTTCATGAAAAAAAATGTATCCCTTGGGCGGGTGGGAGTGGTTGGGGAGAGGTCAATGGGGAAAAAGGAGACATATGTAATACTTTAATCAATAAAGGATAAGTAAATAAATAAAAAAGAAAAGCTGTATCCCTGGCTTGTGAAACAAATGCTGCTTAACACAATGAACTGTGTCTTACCAGCTTTTCTATAAACTAGTTAGAGGGAAATTTTCTAACATTTTGAAGGATGTTGTTGTTCCTCTTAGTGAGTTTCAATGTATATTAATATATTAAAGGTTCTGAGAATCCTTATGGGGGGAGGGGGGGGAAGCCAGCCACCTGTTTAAATTTGTTTCAACCAGCCTTTGACCACAGAACTTTTGGTGTGTGTGGGGGGAGACACCTGTTAATGTCATGCAGAACAGGCGTTGGGAGGAACCTGGTTTGGGAAACCACGATGGAATAGACTGAGCTTTAGATTTAAGACGGGAGACATGGATTTGAAGCCTGGGCAGGGGTAACGGCCCCTGCACTCTAGTCACCCTGCCCCCAGATCTGTACATGGAGGGGTTTGGATCAGATGAAGACTAAGGGCCCTTCCAGCTATAGATACCAAAACCCTCTGGCTATCTCTTCCTTCCTGCACTGGTGACCTCCCTCCCTCCGTGGGTCCCAGGGGAAAGGAATCTTTATGTAAAAATGTGCCTGCCCCAAATTGGTACTCAGGGAGCAAACTTTTAAGTGGTATTTCAGGTGAATTCAGGGAGGCAGTCTCAAGTCAGGAAATTCGCTCTCCTTAACTATGTCAGAAACCCTCGTGGCTCAGTGGTTGAGCTATGACCTATGAACCAGGAGGTCACAGTTCGATTCCCCAGTTCAATCACCCGCCCACCCCGTCCCCCCACCCCCATTGCCCCGGTTGCAGGCTGCAGGCTCAATCCTGGGGGTGGGGGGGCCGAGTGCAGGAGGCAGCCAATCAATGATTCTCTCTCATCATTGATGTTTCTATCTCTCCCTTTCCCGTCCTCTCTGAAATCAATAAAAATATATTTTTTAAAATATGTCAGAAACCCAATAAGTAAAATCAAACATAACTAAGAAGTGTGACTCCTCAGCTGGCTCGGAGGCTGAGAACAAACCCTGTGCCAGGGAGACCGAACAGGGGTCCTCAAACTACGGCCTGCGGGCCACATGCGGCCCGCCGGGTGCCGCTGCCTGTCCTGCTTAGCAGCCGACTCGTCCCGGGCCCGCAGTGCGCATAGGAATTTGTTCATAGTTTTTTTTTTTAAACTATAGTCCGGCCCTCCAACGGTCTGAGGGACAGTGAACTGGCCCCCTGTTTAAAAAGTTTGAGGACCCCCAAGCATGTCAAACTCAAAGGCTAACACAGGCCAAATAAACGAGGCATGCGGCCCGCTGCAATTGTGGCTTCTTGCCCTAAACCGGCCAGAAGTGTGGCTAAGGCTCAGGTTTGACTCTGCGTCCGTGTAGCGACTTCAGGTCATTCCAGCTTTAAGACACCGTGGCTGTCAGCACTGACTGTCAGCCTAATTTTTATCCAAATATATCAATACTTTTAAGGCCAACATAAAAAGGCAAGTATTTGCTCCTTGCACCAAAGTAGCCAGCTTTTAAATAATAGACTTTTCCTGGATCACTAAGAACCACCCTTGATCATTTTTCTCTCACGTTTTGAGAGATCTATTCTAGTTTAAAAAAAAAAATAGTCATCCAAAATGCATATCACTTGGCTGTCTTCCCAGCCAAAAGCCAAGACACTTACGGGAGTTATATTTATTCCTTCCGTGTAAAAGTTTTTGTTTATTTTGTCTTGCTGTCATTTATGTTTGAGTCAATAGACAGAACTTCTGTGATGCTGTTTAACAAAACACCTAGTGAATACAAGCCCCGCAGCTGCTGCTGACAGTGGCTCCAGGAGATGGGACTTAAGCCCATGGAATTCACTCAGGGTTTTCAGTGGACAACTGTGGCACCTTACCCCGGGAGGGGGGACTCCCGTCCCAACTGAAATCCCCTATCCTCAGCGTAATAAACCTGTCACCACGGCCATAAAAAATTGGTAGGGGGCGCTTATTAAATGCAGGTCCACCGTGCTCCGTGGCCCCACCCCCACCACTGCCTGGTGGTGGTGCCCCAGGCTCGGGGCTCTGAGCACCTGCAGGCTCCATCCCCATCCCATCCCCCATCCGTACCTTTTATACCTTTCAACCTGTGCCTGGGAGAGGGCAGTGGGCCCTCCCGCTCCCCTTCCCTAGGCAGTGGGGTCAAGTTCTGAGCTCTTTGGAGTTCAGGGTTTCCTTTACAAGGAACCAGACCCTTGTAGAATTCTGGTTTATTCTGGAATCCACTCAGGATAGATACAGAGATAAGGACCCAGGTGCCCTGCCCTTGGAGAAAAGAGGAATCCACCAAATGAATGTCAGTTCTATCAGAAAGGGTTACTATTTCTGAGATAACAATCTTCCACCCACCCCACCCCAGTCCCTGCTTTTCTCCATCCCACCCCTCACCACTACGCCAGCCACCAGCTGCCAGCCCGTCAGCTCCCTGCCCCAGGGAAGGGATGGGCCTGGGCAGAGCTGACACAAAGGTGTAGGAGAGAATTGGTGTTTGAGGGAAGATCTCGAGAGAGGAGATCAGGAGAGAGTCTAGAAAGGGAAGCCATGTCCAGCCAGCGTGGCTCAATGGTTGAGTGTTGACCTATGAACTAAGAGGTCATGGTTCGATTCCCGATCAGGGCACAAGGCCAGTTGCAGCTGCATCCCCCACGGGGGTGTGCAGGAGGGAGCTGATCAATGATTCTCTCTCATCACTGATGTTTCTATCTCCCTCTCCCTTCCTCTCTGAAATCAATAAAAATATATTTTTTAAAAAGAAAAGAAAGAGGAGCCAGGCACCCTGCTTCCTAGCAGAATCCCAAGAACAGCAAAACCCGAAGAGGTTTGTAAACCCTGAGGACGGGGGTATCTGTGCCCTGCTTCCACCTGACACGCTCAAAGTTGGCCAGACCTCACAGAGGCCCTGGCTCTGGTGTGTCCAGGCTGAGCCATCTTCGTGTCTCTGAAATGTCCACCTCAAGCCCAGGCCCAGAGCCAGCAGCGCGAGGCCTCCACCCAGCACAGGGCCCAGGGGGGCCACGTGGAGTTCAGTGACCCGAGTCATGAGCCGGGACCCAAGAAACCCCTCCAGTGTCCTGACCATACCTGAGCTTCCCCTGGAAACTTGAATTAGATTGAGCTTCCACCACTCTAGGAAGGATCGGAGCTTAACATAGAAACGAGTGAGTTGTTTTCAAGAGTAATTTGTGTTTATTCTCTATCAGAGGGATGGGCTGATATTTCTGTCCACAACCCAGGCTGGAAATAGGGGGGATTGGCCCAGCCCTCACAGCAGCGCAGGTCCCACGGTCCAGAGTTCCCCTCCCGCCACCTCCTCCCCAATCTTCCCAAACTAGTGAAACCTTGGCCCTCTGAGAAGTTGATTGCTTCCTTCCCCAGAAGCCAGAAACCTACGTCTCAAGTGGTCAGTGTGAATCTAAACTGGGGCCTTAGGAGAAAGGCAGGGCGGTGTGATGCCAAGGACTGTTCCAAAGGCCACTGGTAACTGACCACAAGGAGGACCGGGAGGGGAGGACTGGTTTTCCCGAGCCTGGACCCAGCTGTTTGTATGTGAGTGTAACTGAAGGTAACGAGCGAAGGGGACACGTCTGCCTTTTTCCATTTACCCAGATTCCTGGGTTTCTTTTCCTTCAAGTTTTCTTTTTTTTTTTTTTTTTTTAATATACTTTATTAATTTTTTACAGAGAGCAATGGGGAGGAATAGAGAGTTAGAAACATCAATGAGAGAGAAACATCAATCAGCTGCCTCCTGCACACCTCCTACCGGGGATGTGCCCGAAATCAAGGTACATGCCCTTGACCGGAATCGAACCTGGGACCTTTCAGTCTGCAGGCCAACGCTCTATCCACTGAGCCAAACCGGCCAGGGCTCCTTCAAGTTTTCTGTGGCAACAGATTGAAGGTAAGCAGAAAGGTTTAATTTGTCCCGTCTATGAGCACATTGTCCCCCCACCACCGCCCTTACCTTACGAAGGTAGTAAAAATTATGCGCACATGCCCTAGCTGGTTTGGCTCAGTGGATAGAGCTTAGCCTGTGGACTGAAGGGTCCCAGGTTCAATTCTGGTCAGGGCACATGCCCAGGTTGCAGGCTCGCTCCCCAGTGTGGGGCGTGCAGGAGGCAGCCAATCGATGATTCTCTCTCATCACTGATGTTTCTATCTCTGTCTCCCTCTCCCTTCCTCTCTGAAATCAATAAAAATATATATTTTTTAAAAAGAACAAAGATTCTTAAAAAAAAAAAACACAAAACACAAGTATGCACACACACTTAAACCCTGACAAAATACCAGAGTTAAAAAGGCCAAGCTCACCTTTTTACAAACATGGGAAATTGGATCTCAGACTTCATAGTTTCACTGAACTCCAGGACAGGTGTCCCCCGCTCTTCTCAAGTTTGCGTTACCCCGGCTCTTTGACGAAAGCCTGCGTGAGTGCCTGTTTTCATAGCCCGAGAAATCTGAGGAGGAGTTCCGCTTTGATGGAAAAAGCTGAAAAGAAAACAGTGAGCAATTAGAGAGGCAGCAGTCTCCTAAGTGGGGAGAGTGGCTGCTCCAGGCTCCCCCCCCACCCCCCATCTTCCCCGCCCCGAACTACACTCAGCAGCTCGGCATCAGGCTGCCATGGCTTAGAACTGTGTCTGAGCATCTGTGCTCTAGCTCCACTCATCGTGTGATCCCCTCCCACGATGTATCCTAAGCTCTGGGAAAGGCCTAAGAGAGCTCACATGGGTGTGACGCTTAGTGTAACACTGGACGTAATTAAGCACGTTGGTATAATTTTGTGGGTTATTTTCTGGGTCCGTGAACACTCAAAAAAAAATGTTTTCATTCATTTAAAGGTAACTGCTTCTTTGCTTTGCACCATTGCAACTTACAAACGTTTCATAGGAACGCTCTGCTGTCACTTTGTGGGGGAAACTGTACTCCACCCATCTATGTTGGCGGACTGCTCTTTTCTTTGGAAAGAATGCTTTAAAAGGCAAAGGTCTTAAAGTCAGGGTTTTGCCTGGGTCCCTATCTGCGGTTGTAGAGTGCCTCACCTCCCGCCTCTGTCTGCGATGCGCACCAACTGTGAAAAGCCACGACCTAAAGAAAGATGGGGAACATTTGGGAGCTTTGGTGCAAACTCCCCAGGAATTGTCCAAGTAAGTGCCCGTCTCCTATGGTGGGAGTTGGTTGGAAGGTCCTAGCATCAGTCCTTGTTCTCTGTCATTGCCACTCCTGTGCCGCCTTCTCTTCTCTTAACCTGGCCCGCTTCTCCAGTCATTCAAAGCAGGAAAACTTCCTTCGGAAGATCCACCTAGCTCAGTGGTCAATCGGCAAACTGCGGCTCGCGAGCCACGGTGTGCCGCTCTGTTGACTAATGAGTTTGCCAACCACTGACCTAGCTCATCAAAACTCGTGTATGTGGAAACCTGAGAGCACCTAAATAACTGGTTCTAACTATCCGTTTAGCCTTGTCCCTCACTGAGAGATTCGAGAGCTGCTGAAACCCCAAAAGATAAATTCCTGAGTTGAGTCTCCCTTCCCAGGGCCTACCATCTGGTGAAGGTGCTAAGGAGCAGGGATGTGCCCATAGGAAGGAAGGAATCGGGGGACACAGGAGTGGAGCGTGAGTACCACGTGGGCCCGTGATTAAACCCTGGGCGACACCACGTTGTCTGGACTTTCAACCAAATCTGGTTTGGGTTTTACTTCTTCAGGTTTCATTAGTCACTACAAATGAAAACTAGTTAGGCTCTTCCAGGACATATCTTCCTCCCTCCCTCCCTCCCCCCCTCCCTCCCTCCCTCCCCCCTCCCTCCCTCCCTCCCCCCCTCCCTCCCTCCCTCCCCCCTCCCTCCCTTTTTCCCTTCCTCCCTCCCTCCCTTTTTCCCTTCCTCCCTCCCTCCCTTCCTTCCTCCCTCTCCAGGAGCATTATTAAGCATTTAGAGCAGGGGTGGGGAACCTTTTTTCTGCCAAGGGCCATTTGGATATTTATAACATCATTCACCAGCCATACAAAATTATCAACTTAACAATCAGCCTGCTGTATTTGGTCAAACATTTAGTTAACTCACCCCTAATGCCTTGGCAGGGCCAGACCAAATGATTTCCTGGGCCTTATAAGGCCTGAGGGCCGGACGTTCCCCACCCCTGATTTAGAGAGCGCCTGTCACACCATCAGTTTTGCACACCCTCAGCTTTACACTTCCAGGGACCCGAGAGCCAATGTGGAACTACCAATGTTTCCACCAAGTTGCCTCCAAGTAATGGGGCTCTGGGCTCCAGCTAAATTCCAGAAGGAGAAGGCAATTCAACGATGGCATCATTTGTCCCTGTTGGTAGCTATTATTAATATATCTTTTTAAACAACCACAGTGCCTATATTGTCTCCATCTGAAAGCTTGACTTTACCTCTTCCAATGTAGTCACGGAAGAAGGAGCAAAGTGGAACTTCCTTTTCAATAAGCTCAATGAGCAAGAGAGAGAACATGACATGCAGATTTCCCCCAGTGACAAAAGCTGAGTCAGTTAGAAAGGGCAGAACTATGCAATGCATATGATGTGCGAGGGATTTGGCATTTTCGTTCCAGAGTTAACACGTAGGGTAACGGGAGATTCTCTTTGCTGTAGAAAAACCCATAGCTTGCATTTCCACCCTATTTTGGTCTCTATTTTGATTTCCACCCTAGCATTTTATTATCAGCATTTGTAACTCTGAAAATATGATAGAGTGATTTTTATTTTTTACTGACATAGAATAAAAACATTGCTTCATCAGAGCATTGGAAAAGAAAAAATAATTCTGTCCAGTTTTATGATCTGACGTCGTATTAAAGTGATTGATTGGTACTCTGCATGTCTTTTTCTGGGCTTCTGGTAACCCTAGTAACATTTAAACCATCAACTATAAGACAATTGCCTTCTGAAAGAAAAGGAAAATGTGGGGGGTGTTTGCCTGCCTTCTTCAATTCAGTACCAAATAGCAGTATTTGAACTAGTTTCTGGGAAGTGCAACCCGACAAATTCAGGGCCAGCATGAGGCAGAACCAGCACATGTGTTCCTTCGTCTCTCACTTTCAGCTCGTTCCATTTGGTTCTCTCCTTTCCTCCCAGCCCTCGTTTATTATGAAGTACTAAACCTGAGAACTAAGGAAAGTGTTTGCAAGCTGGGTAAACATACGAAAGTCAGTTCAGGAAGAAAGGAAAGAGAAGAGAGGACACAAGGACATGGCACAGCAGAGCGGAAGAGGCTCAGTCTCGGCGTCCATGGTCCTGCCTGAGAGCCCAGCTCCGCCTGGCAGCAGCTGTGTGGTCCTGCCCCGGGTCCCTTCCTCTCTCTGAGTCCTAGTTTCTTTTCTTTTCTTTTTTTTTTTTTTTGTAAAAAATGGTTTATCAATTCCATTTTTGTATAAAATACATGGGAGAAAGCCAGCCAATCAACACACCACTGTTGCCACGAGAAAAGATACTTTTATCAAACTTCGTGTCTAAGAACGTACAAATGTTTCTCTTACCATGTCTACAGTAATTGTCTATGCTGTTCCATTTAACTTTTTAAAATTCCATATATCCCCAATATTTCTTCTGTCCTAGTTACAGTACAATGTCAGGGAGGAAGAGAGTTAAAACAGTTCTCTAAGCAGTTTTCTGCTGACCCTTCTTTCCAATCAGAGACTTATGGATGTGAGGGATCACCCCCCCACCCCCCCCACCCCCCCCCGCCAGCTATGGTGGCCTTGATGAGAGAGTCCAACTCTTCATCCCCACGGATCGCGAGCTGCAGGTGGCGGGGAGTGATGCGCTTCACTTTGAGGTCCTTGGAGGCGTTGCCCGCCAGCTCCAGCACCTCGGCAGTGAGGTACTCCAGGATTGCGGCCCTGTACACGGCCGCCGTGGCGCCGACCCTTCCGTGGCTTGTGGTGCGAGTCTTCAAATGTCTGTGGATGCGGCCCACGGGAAACTAGCCCAGCTCTCTGTGAGCGAGACACTGCCTTAGCCTTGGCCTTCCCACTGTCCTTACCAGCTTTGCCGCCGCCGTCGCCGCCGCTGGAGCCCGGACCTGAGTCCTAGTTTCTTCCAGTGAAAAATGGAATAGTAACATTTACCCCAGTGGGTCTGCTGGGAGAACTACATGAGACGATGTATCTAGAACACGGGGTTTGCCCAGCTGCTGTGGCTCAGTGGTTGAGCATTGACCCAGGAACCAAGAGGTCAAGGTTTGATCCCAGGAAGGGCACATGCCCAGTTGTGGGCTCAGTCCCCATTAGGGGGTGTGCAGGTGGCAGCCAATCAATGATTCCCTTTCATCATTAGGGGGTATGCAGGTGGCAGCCAATCTATGATGTTTCTCTCTCATCAATGTTTCTATCTCTCTATGCCTCTCTTTCTAAAAAACTCAATAAAAGCACATTTTAAAAATAAAAAACATGTAGTTAGTGCTCGGTCGATGGTTCTCCCTAATTAGCCCGTGTAAGTTAAGGTGTACGAACTTGGTAGATTGTCACTTTTCATGGGTATATTTTTGCTTTCAGGTTTTTATAAGACTTCTTGATGCATAAACTCAAAAGAGGAAGCCCTGGGGGATTTCCCACATTGTGGCCGATCAGTTGGGAAAGATTTGCTTAGGACATCAGGGCCTTCAGGGAGTTTTTCCAATTACACCACCAAGGTATTTTTTCTGGTATTTAAATAAGACCCACACTGTATCCAGGGCTATCTTTGTCACCAAAGAACTTCTGGCTTCTCTGTTTCTGTGGGTGATATCATTGTGCCATCATTAGGATAGGTGGTGGCCTGGGGCATGGCACTCAGAGAGACATCTGGGGCTGAGGTGACCTCTATGATGAAGGGCAGGCTCTTCTCCTAACCTCCTCCTAGGGCAGTGGTCGGCAAACGCGTTAGTCAACAGAGCCAAATATCAACAGTACAACAATTGAAGTTTCTTTTGAGAGCCAAAAACCGACCTCTGCGCATGGGCCACAAAGTTTCAATCGCACTGTACGTGCGCGCCCGCACGTGGTATTTTGTGGAAGAGCCGCACTCAAGGGGCCAAAGAGCTGCATGTGGCTCGCGAGCCGCAGTTTGCCAACCACTGTCCTAGGGTTCCAGGGTTATGAAACGTCCGTACACCTAGGACAGTGCCAGCTTACCCCTGCTGTCCCTGAGCAGTTATTCATCGCAGCTCCTCCCTGTTCATTCTCAAAATTATCCCAGTTTGGATGGTAAATTACATAGTTACCTTAATCAGAGTGAACTTTATGTGAGCAAGGACAGTAAGTCACAACAGGGGCATTGATGAAGGACCTCATTCATAGACTCTCAGGTGCTTAGATCATATCAGTGTTAAGATACACCGCCATGGCATGTACCACTAAGAAAGAATAAAGCCCACCATGTTCGTTTGCTAGGCCTGCCCTTGCAGGTATCTGCATTTCTAACCGGTAAAGGGTCAATCCGAATTATTAACTGGTATCCACCTTATAATGCGATTGAGCCGGTTAATAATTCGAATTTTGTAATCAAAGAAAACACGATAATTTCAAGAGAAACATCAAAAGTGCTTTATTCAAAGTAATGTCCATCGCTAGTTACACATTTCCCCATCTTTCAGGTAATTTGTGGATACCGTCCCAATAGAACTTTTCTTGTTTTGAGGCAAACCATTCAGAGACCCAATTTTCCACTTCTTCGTATGTTTTGAAATGCTGCTCAGAAAGTGCGTGTGCCATGGATCAGAACAAGTGGTAATCTGAAGGAGTAAGGTCTGGTGAATACAGCGGGTGGGTTAATACTTCCCAGGCAAGATCTTTTAACGTGTCTTTAACTGGTTTTGAAGTGTGTGATGGTACGTCATCATGAAGCAAAGTTACTTTGCTGTGTCTTCTGGCCCATTCTGCTGGTTTTACGATCAAAGCGTGGTTCAAATTGATTATTTGTTGTCAGTAGCGATCAGTATTAACGGTTCCACCTGGTTTTAGAAGCTCACACCTTCCTGATCCCACCAAACGCAGAGCATTGTCTTCTTTCCGAAGCAATTTGGCCTTGCAGTCGATGTTGATGGTTGACCTGGATCAACCCATGATTTTGTGTGTTTGGGATTCTCAAGGTAAATCCACTTTTCATCGCCAGTCACAATTCGATGCAAAAAAGACTTTCTTTTGTGCCGTTGAAGCAACATTTTACTGATGACTTTTTAGTTTTCTGTTTGTCTTTGGTTCAGTTGATGTGGCACCCATTTCCTTCCTTTAAAATCTTTCCCATTGCTTGTAAACAATTGGAAATTGTTTGCTTAGCAACGGTTAATCTTTCTGCAAGTGACGCGCATCTTCATCCAATAATGGTTGTAATTGTTGGTCTTCAAACTTTTTCAGTTGACCAGGATGTCCTTTGTCTTTCACATAGAAATCATCACTTTTAAAGCTTTTAAACCAGTGCTCACAAGTATCTTGAGATGGAGCATGTTCACCATAAGCTTCCCGAAGTATACGATAACTTTCAGCAGCACTTTTCTTCAAAATAAAGCAATGAATTCCCGCAAATGCTCTTTTTTTGGCACAAAATTTGACATTTTTAAGTGTAAAAATACCCATGATGTTAACACCTTCAGAAAATTAGACATATGAAGTTTTGAAGCTTGTTGTCAATATCAACAAAATAGTATACACATCAAATCGTATATACATCAACATATGTGTAACTCCATCTATTGAAAAAAATCCGCATTATTAACCGGTACACCTGGTAGATGGCTGTCTGCTCCCTGTGTCTTTTTTTTTTTTTTTAAATATATTTTATTGATTTTTTACAGAGAGGGATAGAGAGTTAGAAACATCGATGAGAGAGAAACATCGATCAGCTGCCTCCTGCACACCTCCCACTGGGGATGTGCCCGCAACCAAGGTACATGCCCTTGACCGGAATCGAACCCAGGACCCTTCAGTCCGCGCCGACGCTCTACCCACTGAGCCAAACCGGTTAGGGCATAGAGTTAGAAACATCAATGAGAGAGAAACATCGATCAGCTGCCTCCTGTATACTCCCTACTGGGTATGTGCCTGCAACCAAGGTACATGCCCTTGACTGGAATCGAACCTGGGACCCTTGAGTCCACAGGCTGACGCTCTAGCCACTGAGCCAAACAGGTTAGGGCCCCTGTGTCTTTATAAGCTCTTCCCTCCCTGTGTGTGTGTGTGTGTGTGTGTGTGTGTGTGTGTGTGTCCTAACCTCCTCTCCTTTTAAGGACACTAATCATATTGAATTAGGGCCCACCCTGAAGACCTCCTTTCATCGTATCACCTTTTCAAAGACTATATGTCCACATACAGACACGTTCTGAGGTCCTGGGTGTTAGGATTTCAACATTGTGGGAACATAACACCCACCATTTACACTCTGGTGCGCCATGAGTTGGTAGCTGTATCCTGATGTCAGAGAGATTACAATGTGAGCAACTGTATGGCTCAGAACTGCACAGCTCTAAAACACAGTCGGTGTGGAAGGGGGACAGCTAGTCGCATGCTCTGTGCTTGGGTGATGGTGAGCACAGAAATGTAGAAACCTCTTCATCTGGAACCGTCACATTCCCCCCTCCACCCTCCTGAGGGACCTGGGAGAGGAAGGGAGAGCAAAGCCGCCCAGATTGTGATCTTGATTGCTTCCCCTCCCTGGTGTCTCACTTCCTGCCAGTTCTTCTTTTGTAACAATGCCCATGACTGCCCCTTCCTCTCTCCCCACCTACACCCGCATCAGCCCTTAGCTCATACCTGGACGGTTTCCATGGCTCCTGAACCGGTCTTCCCACTTCCATCCCCTTCCTCTCCCTCCGCATCCACCCTGACTCAAGCCTTGGTCAGCAAGATGACTCTCCGAACTATAGCCTTGGTCACGCCACACCCCTTGTAGGAAGCCTTAGCCGGCCCTTCACTCCTAAAGAATGAAAAAGAGACGTGTCTCCACCTAACCCTGAGCCTCCACGCTCCGTCTGGCCCAGCCTCCCAGCCTGCTGCCTCCATGACCCTCCAGCCTGCCTTTCCACCTCGGGGTGTCTGTCTGCTCTGTGCCCCTAGACCGGCTGGCTCGTGCTCTGGGCCTGTTTGAATGCTACCATGTAATTATTGCACATCGTTATTTATGTCTGACTCTCCAACTAACAGCCATCCACATGATCGCGACTGTAACGCACTCTATTAACCACATTGGTGGAGAAAGGAGTTGTTTCTCCTTGGCTCCTCCAGAAAGAATGAAAAGTATTTCCCCCACTCCCTCCCGTCTCCCTGCCTGGGGAGAAGGTGGCCTTTGTGGCCTGGAAGTCTGACTTCCTTTCGCCCCAGAGAGAGTTAACAACCTTTCTGTGTGTTTTCTGTGGGGGGAAAGGGGAAGCCGCCTGGTGGGATGGCCGCCTCCCCCTTTGTTTTCTGACACACAGGCCACAATAACCTGGTGGCTCGGGATCCCTTTTATGGCCTGGAAGGATTTTATATGGATTTTAAATATGAGTTTCCATTTTTTAAATGAGGGAGATTTCCCATGGAAAATCTAAATCTCTGAGTTCTCTTGAAAAAACTCAACGATCTGCAGCGCCAGGCCCCTGTTTTCATGTGGCACCGATTGGCAGGATCCAAGTCTCGCTGGTCCCCTTTGGATGTGTCGAGCACTTTCCGGTTTACCACAGTGCCCACCACTCACCAAGGTCTCATACCACCTGCATCGCTCATTTATGCACCTGCCTGTTCTTGGAAGCACCTGAATCTTCAGCCCCTGCTTAGACCCACCAAAGCATTTGAGGGAAAGGAGATGGTGGCCATGAGCTTCAAGAGTGAAAGAGGGCCCTGGCCGAATTGTTCATTCTATAGAGCATCGTCCCGCTTTTACCAAGGTTGCAGGTTCAATGCCCGGTAAGGACACATACAAGGATCAACAAATGGATGCTTCTCTCTCTCTCTCTCTCTCTCTCTTTCTCCTTCCCTCTCTCTCCCTTTCTTACCCTTTCCTCTCTTTCTAAAATCAATTTTTAAATTTTATTTAAAAAAGAGTGAAAGAGCATCAGCACTCCAGTGGTCTTTAGAACCTGACGTGTTCTGCATACCTTCCTGGGGGAGCAGGGCCAGGGACAGAGGTGGCTGGGTGGAAGGATGCCCATGGGGACTGGGCTCTGTGTTTTCACCTTGAGAGGATCAGGGAACATCCCCATGGCTGAGTTGGGCCCAGAGAAACTTAAAGGAACCAAACAGGTGCCACACCTCCAATTTCCTGCCTGGCCTCCGCCCCACAGTTCTTGTACAACCTACGTGGGGTGGGTTGGAGGGCATTACACTGCATTGCAGCATCTCCAGGAGAAACCATTCATATCACAGTCTATGGTAACTCACCCTGCAGCTGTTCAGTGCACAACCATAGCACCATGTGTATGGTAGCTGGGGACAGTAAGGGAGAGAGAGAAAGAGAGAGAGAGAGAGAGAGAATGAGAGAGAGAGAGAGAGAAGCCTCTCAAATGGATTGACTTGGACTTCTCACCAACCTTGACAGTGGAGACCCAGAACTTCAGTTTAATTTTTTAAAAACAAATGTAATATATCTTATTCCCGAGTGTGGTTTAGTCATCGAATTCTGTTACAGAAAATAAGTAGTTCCCCAGAGCAGAGCGCGTGTCCAATCCTTCTGTATCCTCGCAGGCGTCCTCAAACTACGGCCCACGGGCCACATGCGGCCCGCCGAGGACATTTATCTAGCCCGCCGGGTGCCGCTGCCTGTCCTGCTTAGCAGCCGACTCGTCCCGGGCCCGCAGTGCGCATAGGAATTTGTTCATAGTTGTTTTTTTTAAACTATAGTCTGGCCCTCCAACGGTCTGAGGGACAGTGAACTGGCCCGCTGTTTAAAAAGTTTGAGGACCCCTGCTCCATAGTGTCCTGCAAAGTTAACACACAGGTCCCAGCACGCAATTTCTCTCCCCAGGAAGACTTAACCTTTTTCCTTTTCCTGGGTGATCAGTCCCAGGCAAAACTGGCGTATGCCCCTCAAACTCACTTGAGGCTAAAAGCCACTTTCACGTTTTGCAATGAAGAGTTTAATTAGCATATGAGTGTCTGCTTATGGTGACCAGTCGGTGTGTAATCTGCTCAGGAGGGAGTTCAAACCACTCTCTCTGCCATTGACACTCACTATTCACTGCCTTAAAATGTGAGTACCTTTGATTAGAAATTCCACTTCTAGAAATGTATCACAAGAAAATAATCAGGAAATGTCAGCCAAGACTTCTGAGTATAGATGTTTATTGTAATACTAGAGGCCTGGTGCACGGATTCGTGCACATGAAAAGGAAATTAATTAGAAGGTGGCCGGTGGGGCAGGACTGGGCCAGATGGGTTGGACACACCCTGGAGTCAACCTCCTGTGGTCCCTCCTCAGCCAGCCACACTGGGATGGCTCCGTGGCTCAAAGGGCATCTGTGGAGTGAGCGGGGTCCCTCAGGCAAGTGGGGTCCCTCAGCCTGGCCTGTGGGGATTGGGCCAAAACTGGCAGTCCGACATCCCCCAAGGGGTCCCGGGGTGCGAGAGGACACTCTGCAAAGTTGCTGCTGCTCAGCAGCTCCTGCATTGAGCATCTGCCCCCTGGTGGTCAGTGCACATCATAGCTACCGGTCAGACAGTCAAACAGTTGGACGGTTGCTTAGGCTTTTATATATATAGATATTGATTACAGCCACCATAGTAGGAAGCAACCTAAGTGTTACACCACTGGGGAGCGATAAAATGCATTCTGACACATTCGTATGATGCAGGACCACGCAGCCTTTGAAGAGAATGTGTGCAGGGTATTGAATAGAATCAGGAAATGGTTAACACATATGTGTAAGACATCTAATTACCTGTATGTGTGTTGTTAACATTTTTCAAAGGGTGTGACTATTGTTAAAAATATCCACTGTCTTCCCCAGTCCCTGACTGTGGGTTCAGCCATGAGGCTTTTTGTTGTGGTTTTGTTTGTTTTTTTAAATCACTGGGATATAAGAAGATGTGATGCTGGGGGAGGGTTGAAAAGCATTTGGTTGATTTGGCTTGATCTCTTGAGTCTTTGCCAGAGCCATGAGAACATACGTGGGCTAGCCCACTGGTCCTGGGATAGAGGACAGACATATGCAGCCAAACCAAACCACCCAGAGGAACACCATCTGGCTCCACCATCCCCCAGGGAACCCACAGGTCCATGAGAATAAAATACTGTAAGTCCACTGATGGGGGCTTGTCATGCAGCCCTTTTGTGGCAGTCATTGACTGACACAGGAAGCAGGTACACTCCACTTCCAGAAAGATCTTTTCTCCAATGATTGAGCATGCACAAACTGGTGCAATAGTCCTTTATTTTTTAAGTGCCCATTTGATCCATACTGAGTCCCTCCAGGTTCAGGGGAGGGGACATAAACTCCACTCCTTGATGAGAGGGATATCAAAGTTACATTACATGAACATGTAGGATGGAGGTATTTTATGGACTTCTTTGGAAAATATAATCTACCACATGAAATTCTCAGAACATTGCCTTATAAGCACTATATATGTGTTAGCTATTTTCTTTTCCCTTTTTAAAATAATTTTTATTTATTTCAGAGAGGAAGGGAGAGGGAGATACAAACATCAATGATGAGAATCACTGATCGGCTGCCTCCTGCATGCCCCCTACTGGGGATCGTGCCCTGACTGGGAATCAAACCATGACCTCCTGGTTCATAGGTCGACGCTCTACCACTGAACCACACTGGCCAGGCTGTATTAATTATTTTCATTCAAAAAGTATTTATTGAACACCTACTATGCACTAGTTACTGTGCTAGGACCTGGAGATAAGCAAGGAACATCACAGAAGCGGTCCGTCTGTACATGGGCTAACCAAAGAAAAACTACAGGCTAAACCCGTTATAAGAACCCCATAGTAACTGAGCAGGTGAGCGATGGGGCTGGAGATAATTTTCTAGTACGTAGGCCAGCCTCCGAGGACCAGAAAATAATTCTGACTCTAGAAGTATTTTTGCTGTGATTGTGCCTTGTGTGAGGGAGGCTTTCTTGGCAGCATCTCTGAGTGTAGAATGAGGAGGTCAGAGTTCTCAACAGGCTTAGAGTACAATCCATTTCCATTTCATTCAAATAGTTACTATAGCTTTAATGCAAAGCAGGTGCTGGGCTTGTTAAAAGGAACTAAAGGAACCTGGCTAAGCTTAGCAGTAGCTTGCCACTCAGAGTGGGATCCAAACTGCATCAGCCTCACCTGGGAGTTTTATAGACCTGCAGAATCTCAGGCCCCACCCCGGACCACTGAATCAGAAGCTGCATTTTTACTTTTAAAAATTTAATTGTGGTACAATTCACATATGAAATCTATCATCTTAGCCATTTTTTAAGAGTTACTACTAGTGATTTTGAGTACTTTTACATGGTTGTGCAACCATCACCACAGAACTCTTCATCTTACAAAACTGAAACTCTGTACCCACTAAACAATGACTCCCATCCCCTCTACACCCAGCCCCTGGCAACCAACATTCTATTTCTGTCTCTCTGGATTTGAATACCCTGGGCCCCTCTTATGAGCAGAAACATACATTTGTTTTTATGTGATGGGCTGATTTCACTAAGCACAATGTCCTCAGAATTCATCCATGTTGTAGCAGAATCTGCATTTTTAAAAAACATTTTTTTATTGATTTCAGAGAGGAAGGGAGAAGGAGAAGAGAGATAGAAACATCAATGATGAGAGAGAATCATTGATCAGCTGCCTCTTGAATGCTCCACATTGGGGACTGAGTCTGCAACCCTGGCATGTGCCCTGACCGGGAATCAAACCGTGATCTCCTGGTTCATAGGTCGACGTTCAACCACTGAGCCACGCCAGCTGGGCAGAATCTGCATTTTAACAAATCTTCAGGTCACGTGTTTGCACCTTTTAGTCTGAGAAGCACGGCTTCACTAGATTACTGGGAGCTGAGATGGGGGAGGGGGGACGTCCAAGAGGACAATCCTCGCAGGATGCAGGCTTTCCTCTCTCCTCCTACAACCCCTGCTTCGGGATCATCTCCTTGGCCATGCATGTGAGAGAAGTTTTGGATTCTTGACATCAAACACTTGGGCTCCAGTCCACCAACCAAGGAATGGCTGAACTGTACTGTGGGCATCAAAAGTTTCAGACCTGCCCTAGCTGGTTTGGCTCCATGGATAGAGCATCGTCCTGCAGACTGAATGGTCCCAGGTTTGATTCTGGTCAAGGACACATGCCCAGGTTGTGGACTAGATCTCCAGTAGGGGGTGTGCAATGATTCTCTGCCTTCCTCTCTGACATCAATAAAAATATATATATTTTTAAAAAAGAGTTGGAGGTTATGGCAAGGAAAGTGGTATTGCATTAAAAAAAAAAAAAAAAAGTTTCAGGCCTGCAGAAAATATGCTTGTGAAAGTCTAACTTATGAGAAAACCAAGATGGCGGCATAGGTAAACACCTGAACTTGCTGCCTCGCACAACAACTTCAAAACTACAACTAAAAGACAAAACAGACATCATCCAGAACCACAGGAAGGCTGGCTAAATGGAAATTCTACAACTAGAAGGGAAGAGAAAAGCTCAGAGACTCAGAGGAGCTGCGGAAGTAAAGTCCAGAGGTACGGAGGCGTGCGCACGGAGAGGGCTGGCAACTGAGTACGCGGCTGTCTTCTTCAATCAGGAGGAAGACAAAAGCTCCCAACTGCTCTGAACTCCAGTTCCAGGCAAGACTCTGGGGACCCAGACTCATATGGGGAGAAACTGGACTGTCTGGCAGCAGGCGGAACTCGAGGGCAGCTTTCTCTCAGAGGTGCTTGCAGCGATTACCAAGGAACACTGAGACCTGGGGGCCTCTTAGGGCAGGGCTGATGGGGAGCCATTGCTGTTTGCTCCGCCCTGAGACTCTGCCCCATGCAAGCTGTGCACAGAGGCTTTTGCATATAAGTGGCCTGGTCCTTTGAAATCTAAACTTACCTAACAAACTGCAGCTGAGTCGGTGAGACCCAGCACATCCGAAAGAAGGCCCAAGGCCCTGCACCAGCTTGCATTGCTTCACAGCTGGGCCTCATCTGGACACCTCCAAAACCCAAACAAAGAAAAGGAATCTGCAGATCTCTCCGTAGCTCCTGCTGGGTGACCTCAGGCAGAGGCTAAATTAGCACCTCCTTGGAGATCCAAGAGCCAGTGTACCCAGTGGTCAGAGTGGGACCATCCAGATTATAACTCCTCAGATCCATAAGGGACACACTCAGGGGGCAGACTCAGTGAGCACCAAAGCCCCACTGAAGCAAGTCTTGCCTCATAAGGGTGTCTCCAGCACAGAAGTTCCCCCAGCATACACACACCTGATCCTCACAGCCAATTGGCCTGGAGGTCAATTCCTCCCAGTGATACCAACAACAATCAAGGCTTAACTACAACAAGACTGTGCACACAGCCCACAAAGGGGTGCACCAAGAGTGTCCACCTCAGGTAACTGGGGAGGCTGAGCCACTGGGCCCTATAGGACACCTACCACACAAAGCCACTCTATCAACTCAGGGAAGCAGCCAAAATGCGGAGACAAAGAAACAGTCACAAATGAAAGAAATGGAGGAAAGCAAACTACTGGATATAGAGTTCAAAACCACGGTGACAAGGTTTTTCAAGAATTTTCTAGAAAAGGCCGATAAATTTAGTGAGACCCTCGAGGATATGAAAAAGGACCAACTAGAACTTAAGCATACACTGACTGAAATAAAAAATATTATACAGAGATCCAACTATAGACTAGAGGATCATAAGAATCAATTCAAAGATTTGAAATACAAAGAAGCAAAAAACACTCAACTGGAAAAGCAAAAAGAAAAAAGAATCCAAAAATATAAAGGTAGTGTAAGGAGCCTCTGGGACAACTTCAAGCGTATCAACATCAGAATTATGGGGGTGCCAAAAGAAGAGAGCAAGATTCTGAAAACCTATTTGAAGAAATAATGACCGAAAACTTCCCCCACCTGGTGAAAGAAATAGACTTACAAGTCCAGGATGCACAGAGAAACCCAAACAAAAGGAATCCAAAGAGAACCACACCAAGACACATCATAATTAAAATGCCAAGAGCAAAAGACAAAAAGAGAATATTAAAAGCAGCAAGAGGAAAACAGTTAGTTACCTACAAGGGAGCACCCATATGATTGTCAGCTGATTTCTCAACAGAAACTATGCAGGCCAGACGGGAGTGGCAAGAAATATTCAAAGTGATGAATAGCAAGAACCTACAACCAAGATTACTCTACCCGGCAAAGCTATCATTTAGAATTGAAGGTCAGATAAAGAGCTTCACAGATAAGAAAAAGCTAAAGGAGTTCATCACGGCCAAACCAGTATTATATGAAATGCTGAAAGGTATTCTTTAAGAAGAGAAAGAAGAAAAAAAAGGTAAAGATAAAAATTATGAACAACAAATACATATCTATCAACAAGTGAATCTAAAAATCAAGTGAATAAAAAACCTGATGAACAGAATAAACTGGTGAATATAATAGAATCAGGGTCATAGAAAGGGAGTGGACTGACAATTCTCGGGGGGGAAGGGGTGTGGGGGGTGCGGGAAGAGACTGGACAAAAATCGTACACCTATGGATGAGGACAGTGGGGTGGTGGTAAGGGCAGAGGGTGGGGTGGGAAACGGGTGGAGGGGAGCTATGGGGTGGGGGGGAAAGAGGAACAATTGTAATAATCTGAACAATAAAGATTTATTAGAAAAAAAAAGAAAGTCTAACTTATGTGTCACTCACTGAAATAGCAATGGCAATTTAAATGTCTGTGGATGGACCACACAAAGTTAGCAGCCCATTTAATGGTTCGCATTTATTTAATAATGCATACACTGTATAGTGCCAGCCATTATTCCAAGTAGTTATCAGACATTATCACCTTTAACTTTCATAACAATTCTAGGAATGGGAATTATTATTACCCCCATATCACAGATGGGGAAAGTGAGGCACAGACCAGTTAAGCAACTTTGACTGACAAATGGTGGAACTGGGATTTGAACCAGGAAGTGACACTCTCGGACCTGTAGGGCTACACTGGGCCTCCTCCTTGGTAATTGCTTGACCAAGTCTTCTGTCAAAACTGGGCACGAGGGAATTATGTAGATTGTGGGTATGTTGTGGTCTACTTTTAACTATAGGGGTTAGTTTATAAGAAAAAATAACAGCAGAAGCTAGACTGTCAGAAAGTAAGTAGGAAACCCGTGTAATCTGATGGATTTTTCTCAGTAGGACAGAAGAGAATTTGAGGTCCACATTCATGTTACTAAATCGTAGAAAGACTGGCTTCCCTCCTACCTCCCTAGCCACACTCTTCTTTGCCTCCTTCACAGGCTCCTTCTCCTCAACCTTTTTCAAAGCCTTCCCTCCCTGCCCCATGTTCTCCCTCACTAATCTCAGTTGTTCTCTTGGCTTCTAAGCAAATAACTCCCAAATCCATGCTGCTTGCTATGATCTTTCTTCCTGGTTCCATATTTCGTTTATTCCCAGTATCTCAGTGAAAATGTCACACCAAGATCTCAAATCCGCCTGGCCCATGTGGCTCAGTTGGCTGAGTATCCGCCAATGCCCACCCTACACACAGCTGACAGGCATCTTCCCAAAACACAGATCAGCGTGTTCCATCCCCTAGCACTGCTCTTACCTCCATCCCTGTGTCCTGGGTGAATTTGCCAGCTGCTCAGTGAAAATGACCTCCTTCCTTGCTCTTGTTCAAAAAGCAATCCCAAAGTGACAGAAAAGTTGCAAGTACAGTACAAACAGCATTTTTGTTCCTGGGCCACTTGAGAGTAAATGGCAGACCTGATGCCCTGAAAATTTTAGTATGCATTCCCCACCAACAAAGGGGACATCCTCCTAGTACACAGCACAACCCTTGTGGAAATTAACATTGATAAGTTGCCCCATTCAAGGTTTGCCAACTATCCCCATAACACCATTTTCGTAGCAAAAGGGTCCAGTCCAGAATCACATGTGCATCCGCTGTCATGTCTTTGTGGGCATCTTCAGTCTGGAGCAGCTCCTCATTCTTTCCTTGATTTTTATGTCCTTGACATTTTTGAAGATTACAGTCCCAACATGTACAGATGCCCCTTAATGTTGTTTTGGCCTGATGTTTCCTCACGATTAGATTTAGGCAGGAATAGTGCATCTTGGTTAGGAATATTGCAGAAGCGACACTGGATTCTTCTCGTTGCATCTAACTGTGTGGTACACGATTTCCATTTGCCCCAGTCCCGGCGATATTCACTTGGATCCCTTGAGTAGAGAGTGTCCACTAGGTTCCTCATCAACAGTGATTCTGTTCCCTTTCACAAGTAGTTTGTGGAAACCATTGAAACTACATACATATTTCAGTCCTCATCAGACTTTCAACTGAGTCATTTATTTATATCAGAATGGATTAATGCTTTCCTATTTTATTCAATGTGTTAAATAGAATCCGTTACTATCATATCTTGCCTTCTCTCCTGGTATGACATTGGCCTATATAAAGAGGATTTTAGCCACTTCTTGGCCACGGGGCCCTGTGTTTATCAAAACCATGTGCTTCATTCCTACTCAGAAGATGGTTGTTATCTGAGTTTTTGTTACCCAAGTGAATACAGTTATGACTTGCTTATGAAGCAAAAGTTGTCATAATGTGAAACTATGTGCTAATGGCCCATAACACAGGCCACACTCGCATAAAGTCTCTCCCTGCTTCACACTAGCAGCCATCTTCGCCCATTACAGGAACACTTTTGTGGTTTGTAGCAACATCCAAAATTACAATTCAAATTCAATGCAAATCGGGTCATAAGGTGAAATTGCAAATCTTGCAAAGTCACAGGGTTTCATGAAGTCCGTGAAAGTAATTTAGCAGGCCTGCTCGGAGCCTCGGTGAGGCCAGATAACAGCTCCCAAAGAGAAAACAGGAAGGGAGGAGAATGAGACGATGTGAATGATAAGGATTCTGAAAAGGCCTTAGAAAATCAGTAAGGCCATCACATAATTTTGTGGAATAAAAAATGACCCTCTTTATGAATGTGACATGAAAGTGAAAAATGAAGTAAGGAATAACATACAATTTTATCAGAAAAAAAAATTGATGTTTGTATTATTATTTATTTATTTATTTATTTATTTATTCAGAAGTAGCACATGGCTAAAACCACCATCTAAATTGTGGTAGGGGGTAACGTTGTTGTCATAATGTTGGCGTCTTTTTTCCAGATAAAATGCCAATCAAATCTTTTCTTCTCTAGTCACTGTAAAGCTGCAGTCCCTTCTGTAAGTGGGCTCCCTTTAAATAGCCTTGTCTGGCCCAATCAGTGTGGCTCAGTGGTTGAGCGATGACCTATGAACCAGGAGATCATGGTTTGTTTTCTGGTCAGGGCACATGCCCTGGTTGCCAGCTCGATCCCCAGTAGGGGACATGCAGGAGGCAGCCGATCAATGATTCTCTCTCATCATTGATGTTTCTATCTCTCTCTCCTTCTCCCTTCCTCTCTGAAATCAATAAAATATATTTTAAAAATAAATAAATAAATGGTCTTGTCTGGGCGCCAGTTATCTGTAGGTCATGATGCAACTCAGCAGGCAGCTCAAAGCTGCTGTGGCAGGAGCGAGCCTCTGTCCCCTCACATGCCCCTTGCACATGTCACCCTCTCCGAGTCCCAACATCTCCTCTTTCTTCCCCCCCACCCCGCCCGCCTCCATGTTTATTTTTTACTTTCTAATCTCACTTTCCTCATTTATCAAAAGAGGAAGAAAATACCCCAGCTCCACTGACATCACAAAGGGTGGTTCCTATAGTCAAATGAGTTCACAGCTAATAACAGTAGTCGCCACCATGTACTGAACCCTGCTCTATGTCTGGCCGTGTGCTGTAAGAGCTTAGCGTGGATTGTTGCAATGAACTCTCCCAAACTTGTAAAGGTAGAGCCATTATTTTCTTGCATTGTACAGATAAGCAAAATGAGGCTCCAGGAAGTTAAGTAAGTTACTCAAGTTTCCTCAGTCATTGCCAGAGTGAAAGATTTGAGGCCTAGTTGGTTTGGCTCAGTTGATAGAGTGTCATCCCATGGGCTGAAGGCTTGTAGGTTCTATTCCGGTCAAGGGCACATACCTCAGTTGCAGGCTCCATCCCCGGCCCCAGGGTACGTCCAGGAGGCAACCAATCCTGTGTCTCTCTCACATTGATGCTTCTCTCTCTCTCTCTGTCTCTCCTCCTTCCTTCCATTCTCTCTAAAAATCAATGGAAAAAAATATCCTTGGGTGAGGAGTGAAGATTGGAGTTCAGTAGTTCAAGCACTTAAACTGCTAGATCATCCTGTATAGAGAAGAGCTCTGAGAACTGAGAGATGCCCTATGATTATAGGCATCATCATTACATGTTTCCCCGTGTATGCGCTGAACTCCAGGAGCTGATGCAGGGGGACGGGAAACATTACTAGAACTCATTCCTTGTGTGTGTGACTGCTTGTTTGGACCCCAGGATACTTCACTACTGGCACCCAGTGGCACCCATAGGCATTGCCTAACCCCACTCAGACTAATGATCCTAATCTATAGGCCTTAGAAAACCCATTTGGCTGTGAGCAGTAAAACAGAAGCAGAACAACTCCCCCAAAGAACATTTCACTCAGCCCCCAAGCCCTCCCCCAGCAGCTCTGGCAAGAGCTCACCTCGGCCTCCGCTCCAGCTCTCCCAGGCCTGGATGGGTGGGACCAGGCACAAGGGCCTAAGAGGAAGTTTGGTTTCTGTTAGATAGCAGAGGAGTCAAGATGTGTGTGGCTCGGTGCTGGGCACTGGAATTTACTGTTGCAAAATGCAAGCAAGATTGTTAAATGCCCGCCTGTAAGATGAGTAAGAAGCCATCCACACTGTCACTCACACACACACACACACACACACACACACACACACACACACCCCATCTGGGGCTACCTGGGGCAGCAGGAAAAGTAGGGTTTCCGGTGCAGGGTCCCTTCCCCCCCTACAGATAGCCCTGTTCCATGGTACTCCCTCTGCTCCGGCTGTGAGTGTCTGACCCCATGGACAGGAGTCCCTCTGCTCTGCTTTGCATTTTCACTCCATGGGCACTGTGTTGGCCCCCAGCCCGCCTCTGCAGGAGCCCAGGTTGGTGAGTGGGCGCTAATTTGCCTAACAGACATGAAGTGGGGTTGTGTGTTACCAGTGCCGAGTAGGGGAGGGAAATTACCCTGGAGGTGTTGGATCTGACTAAGGCAGTAAAACCACTGGTTTCTCATAATCTCAGGAGAGCTGCAGGGCGGGGGGGGGGGGGGGGGGGGGAGGGGGGAGGGGAGAGGGCACGGGCAGAAAGAAGAATTGTATTTGTTGACACATGCAAAGACCCCCAAACCATTAGACTTCTCTTCCCAATCAGAACTTTTGGTTGGAGAGAAGGATACTTAAGAGGATCCTCTTGTCTTAGACATGAGGAAGTTGAGACCCAAAAAAGCATCAGGACTAGAGTGAGTATGCCCAGTGGTAAAGGACAGAGCTGGCAATCAAGCCAGGTCTGGACCTTCCACTCCAGCACTCCCTCCACAGGCTAACATCCCACACCCCAGCTTGAACAGACATTAAACTGTGAAATGGCTAATGCATATGCCCTTATGCAGAAACTGTAGCTTACGCATGTTAGACAGAAAAGTTGGGGCGAGGGATTTCTTTTAAGGTGGTTTGGGGGGCGGGGGGGTGTTGAGGGTATCTGCCAGCTTTGCCTGCCCATCAGGGCTACCACTTACAGTTGTTCAGGTTTCACACTGCACAAGAGGGGACAAGTGGGTTCATATCCAGCTTTAGCTTTGCTCACTCAACCATGTGTCCTGGGTGTGGGGCTGCTTCTGCCCAGAGGAAGGTGGGTGCCATCTACCTCCCCGCCAAATGGTGGGAGCACCAGGCTGTTTCCACCTGGAGGGGGTGCCTATGTCCAACTCACAAGGGTCCCATAGGAGCCAGCTATGGCATCCTGCATCCGTTCCCCCTTCTTCTGACACTGAAGCACAATTTTCTTTTGGTTCTCAATCCTATGGTTTCATGGAGCTGACCCCACTCCCATCTCCAGCAATGGACCAGTGACTCAAGCCTATAATCAGTGACTCAATGAACATTAACTCCAGTTATTGCTGGAACTATTGGTCCTGGGGCAACCTTTGCCCTGGAGTGGCTATTCTTGGGAGGAGAGGAAGAAAAAGAAGGAGGAGAAAAAGGAGGAGAAGGAGAAGCAGGAGAAGCAGGAGAAGGAGGAGGAGGAGGGGGAGGGGAAGAGGGGGGGAAGGAGAAGAGGAATGGGAAGGGAAGGGGGAGGGGAAGGGGAAGGGGAAGAAAAGAAGAAAAGAACCCAGCCGGTTTGGCTCAGTGGTTGAGTGTGGACCTATGAACCAGGAGGTCAGGGTTCGATTCCTGGTCAGGGCACATCCCCGGGTTGCGCGCTCTGTCCCCATTGTGGAGCGTGCAGGAGGCAACCAATCAATGATTCTCTCTCATCATTAATGTTTCTATCTCTCTCTTCCTCTCCTTTCCTCTCTGAAATCAATAGAAATATATTAAAAATAAAAAAGAAGGAGAAAAGAAGATGGCATTGTTGGACAACTTGGAATCAGTTGTGTCTAACCAGATTCCTCCCTTTAAATGAACCAGGTGTCTGAACCAAGTCTCTTCCTTGCTTAGGCTGAGTTGTGTTGAGTTCTGTCCCTTGCAACCTCAGGGGTCCTGACCACTGAAGTGAGAGAGTTCAAGTTTCACCTGCTATGAAAGCTCCTCTACCAGATTGCCGAGAGAGCTTTCCAAATCTGAACCAAGTCTAACCCATCCTCAACTCCCCCTCCCCCTTCCCCATGGCATGCTAGGAACCTTGGGGGGTGGCCTAGGAGCATACACCTGTGGTACCCACCTTCCTCTCTCTGTAAGCACTTATCCCTCGGGTCGCTAACAGTCCTGTCAAGCAAAGACCTGCATTTGAAATTCCATGTCAGCTCTCAGCAGAGCCGGGTAACCGATTGAGACAGCATGGAAAATATATGATCTGCATTATCATGACATGGGAAGCAGAGCTGTCTAATTGCTTTTGTCCACTGGTGTATAAAGATTGAGTCCAGATGTGTTTTTAAAACAAGGGAAAAGAAATTTTAAAAAGGCTTGTGTTGGACCTTGCTTTGAACAAAGCAGTCTGATTTCCTCTCTCTCTCTCCCTCTCCCTCTCTTCCTCTCCCCCGTCTCCCTCTCTTTCCCACCCTCCCTCCCTCCCTTCCCCTCTCCCTCTCTCAGGGGAGAACCATGTGAAAGTGTTTTAACTGCTTGTAAGTTTTCACAACCTTGTTGATTTAGCTTTTCACAGAAGATAAAATTGTGAAATTGGCCTTGAAAACTTTATTTTCGCTTTCCTCCATTCAAAGGGACAGTTGTGGAGCTAAAGCACGGGCTGCTGGTCGACCCTAGCTCCCGTCTCCCTGGCCAGCTGCCTCTCTGCAGAGAGTTGTGGGAGCAGTGAGTCCCTTGCAGGCTTGGGGAAGAAAAAGTCTTCCCATGGAAATCCACAGGACGGGATGAGATGATAATCATCTTTAAATAGAACCACCCAGGGCCCAGCTTCTGTGCTTCATTTTCCACAAGAGCCCCTAAATCCGATTCAACATTTTTTTTTTTTTACTGCTACCGTTATTTTTAGCGCACCCAGCCCACAGAGCTCAGCAGGCCTGAGGCCCTAAGGGCGTCCTGAACTGGAGGTGGAGTGCACAGCTCCTCAGGCAAAGGGGCACTTGAAGCTCGAAAAACAAAGCAAAACAAAACAAAAGGTGCAGCCCCCAACACTGTGCTGGGTTCGAGGCCAGGCTGCTTGGCCCCGATGCGTCTCTATGAGGCCAGGGCTGCCCACAGGAAATAGAATTCATTGAAAGATTACCTTGTTATTCTCAAAATTAATGTTTTTCCTGAAAATTCAGAGTGCATCTGGAGGATTGGAAAAAGAAGGGTGCAGGTAACCCTGCATCGGGGTGTGGAGCCACACCCGGAAAGTGGGAAGAAATGGAAGGCAAGCTCCTCCATCAAACCTCAAAGGGGCTCCTTCAGCCCCGGTTCCTGGGGGCCAGTGAAGCCCCTTTCTCATTTCCTGGGGCAGAGGAGGTTGCTAGTTAGCTCTCCCCGAATGCAGGAACCTCCTCCCCACCCCCTGCTCAGAAGCTGTGTAGGCTGTGGCCCGGCCGGTGTGGCTCAGTGGTTGAGTGTCCACCTATGAGCAGGAGGTCACGGTTTGATTCCCGGTCAGGGTGCATGCCAGGGTTGTGGGCTTGATCCCCAGTGTGGGCTATGCAGGAGGCAGCCAATCAATGATTCTCACTCATCATTGATATTTCTATCTCTTTCTCCCCCTCCCTTCCTCTCTGAAATCAAAAAAATATATATTTTAAAAAATAAGAGAAAGAACAAAAAATAACAAACCAACAAAATTAGAAGCATTTAAAAAAAATCTATGTAGATTGTGTAGTTGTATCTCCCAATAATTACAGAGATCTCATGGCTCCCGGGGTGGGGGGGTCCTTTCCACTCTCTAAGGAGCCCCCACAGTTAACCCCTGATTTGGGGGAGATAAATAACTTTAATTTCCCTTACCTATTTTTTAAAATATATTTTTATTGATTTTTAGAGAGATAGATAAAAAGCATCAATGAGAGAGAAACATCATTGATTGGCTGCCTCCTGCACACCCCCTACTGGGGATCAAGCCTGAAACCCAGGCATGTGCCCTGACCAGGAATCGAACCGGCGACCTATTAGTTCATGGGTCTGTGTTCAACCACTGAGCGACACTGGCCCGCATCCCTCACCTGTTTTGTAGGCAACAAGCCCTCAGAGGTAATACTAAAAGACAGAAAAGTGATGGCTGGAGTGGGCGACATTCCCCAGCACTTATTTCCACACCCATCTCTCCACCCGTAGGTATATTATGGCTTTAATTCCAACCTGAATTCCAGAGGGAGCGACTAATGTGTGGCGTTAGTGGGAACAGTCGTTACAGAGAAATTGCAGTGGAGAAAGCTGTGTCTCATTCTGGTGCTGTTCTTAGCAGCCAGGAGACCTCGGACCAGTCATTAGCTGCTATGAGCCTTAATCTCCTCCTCTATGGGCTGGGGCAGAGCTAAGGACTCCCTCGCAGCGTTATCACAAAGATTCATTGAGAAATGAACGTGGCACTCAACAAATGGATTTGATTAGATCAGTACCAACCAGAGCCTCCGTTATAGCATGACCCCAGGATTGATACTGCATGTCTCTGCAAAAGTGGGCCTGCCTGGTAAAAAGGAGTTTGGCACTTGGATAAATGGAGCACAGACAGTCTAAACGTCTATGTGGAACCCAGGATTCCAGCACATTTTCCTCCGAGGGCCTGTGCAAGAGATTGTCTGCTCAAATGCGCTCCTTCTGAGGGAGACTGTTGCCCCACTAGAAAGGCCTGAAGGAGCAGGCCTGGGGGACCGTGCACTGAATTGTGTGGCCTGAGCCCAAATCCCCTGCCACTTCCTCAAGACCCCAGGGGACTGGAGCCAGGACAGACACTTGACAGGATGGAGCTGTCCCCAGACTGGCCAGCGACCTTTCCATACTTGGGCATTTGAATTGGGAAACCTGGAAGGAGCTGAGCCATAGTGGAGGGGCCCAGAGCTGGGGCTCCTGATGTTGGGAGAAAGGGGAAGCCATGAGCAGAGAGGCCAGGGAAGACAGAGGAGCTGACTCATTCTCTAGTTCCATTTCTGTCTGCATGTCTCCTCACCACAAACCTCCTCGCTCCTGGGGCGAGAGAAGTGGGACGCACTCCATGCCTGGGGTAGTAGGCTGAATTGTAACTCCAAAGAACACATGTCCACATTTTTTTATTAGTGTTATTGATTTGAGAGAGAGAGAGAGAGCTAAACATCAGTTGGCTACCTCCTGTACACGCCCTGACCCGGATTGCATCTGGAATTGCACCCGAAACTGGGCACGTACCCTGACCGGGAATCAAACCCTCGACCTTTCAGCGCATGGCACCACGCTCCAACAAACTGAGCCACACTGGCTGGAACAAGGCATGTCCACGTCTTAACCCCTGGAACCTGTGAATGCAACCTTCCTTGGGGGAAGGTCTTTGCAGATGTTAAGGGTCTCAATTTGACATCATCTTGGATGATCTGGGTGAACCCTAAATCCAATGACAAAAGTCCTTATAAGAGACAGAAAAGAAGACATAGAGAAACACAGGGAAAAGGCATGTGAGTGTGGAGGCAGAGATTGGAATTATGCTGCTACAGACCAAGGAGTACCCGGAGCCATCAGAAGCCTGAAGAAGCCAGGGAGGATGCTCCCTGTGAACCTCTGGAGCAAGCATGTCAAACTCAAAGGCCAAATAAATGAGGCATGCGGCCTGCGGGCCACGAGTTTGACATGCTTGCAGTCTGGAGTTAAGTGCAGGCCTGCCAGCACTTTGAGTTTGGACTTCTGGCCCCTAAAACTACAAGAGAATGCATTTCTGTTGTTTTAAACCTCCAAGTTTGTGGCAATGTGTAGCAGAAGGCACAGGAAACTAATATGTCTTGCAAACCGGACATGGCGAAGTTACAGGCAACTTACTCTTGGCGGAATGATGCCTACTCTAAACTAGGTGGCACCCGCTGCAAGCTACCTCTCCTTCGTTTTCAGCCATAAATTGAGTTTCCTGCTGCAGCTCCCATAAAATAATAACAGAAATAGCTACCAGTCCTGGAGCGCATGTATTGTGCCAGGAAATTTAGGGTTTTATTCTCAAAGCTCAGAGTTTTTGCTTTAATGCACAGAAATTCCTTTCCTTTCATCCTGCCCGAATGGCATTCCCATTTTACAGCTAAGTAAGTTGAGGTTTAGAGAAGTGGGATAACCGGGGCTGGGAGCCAGCCCAAGCCCTCCAGCCCGGGAGAATGGGAACGTTCTCTGCTTCCACATCCCCAGTGGCAGAGGCAGGAGAGGAGGAAGGAGGTGGAAGGAAGCCAGAAGGAGAGGTCTCGCGGGCCGCTGCCACATCAGGTCAGGGATGCGTGACGGGTCCAGGCTGCGTGGCCTCACGGCAGCAGAGGGAACTTGTTCTGAACCCAGGTCCTGACACCACTCACTGGCTGAGGGACCCTCTCCCAGGAAAAGGGAATTGTAATGCTCCTCGTCTAGTATTGGGATTAAAGTAGAACATCCCGTTCAGCGTGGAGTTCAGCAAAGCTTAGTCTGAGATAGGCAAGAAACTAAGGCCCTGAGCCTGCTAATCCGCCCTGAAACCCCAGGCGTTTCAAAGGTCCTGGAGCTAAAGGTCACCGTCCTAAAAGGTGTTTACAATCTCTCTCTCCGCGAGGTCAATCTCCGCCTTTGTCTTTAAAACTGTGCATGTGAAGTATTGCTTACCAAACTCACCTGACCAGAAGACTCAAGGAACCTTGTTAAAAATTTACATTCCAGGGCCTCACCTTAGACTCACGGAGGGAGGGCACAGGCACCCGAATTCTTTAGTAGGCAGTCCCAGATGACTATTAAAATTAGAAAGGGTTAGAAATCTTAAACTGTAACGGTCATGCCAAATACCTAGGGATCTCGTTGAAATGCAGGTTCCGGTCCAGCCAGTTGGGTGAGCCTGAGCGCCTGCATTTTTCACAAGCTCCCAGGGCATCCCTGGGTGGCTTCTGGGAGCCACACTCTGGGCAGCAAGAGAAACTGGCAAGCATGATGTGAACGGAATTTAAAGGCCTTAGTTATAATCCTCAAGGTCTACCAGTGCTTTACAATATTAAAAGACTTTTCACATTCCTGTTCTTTTTTAAAAATATATTTTTATTGATTTTTTTTAGAAAAAGAGGAAGGGAGAGGGAGAGAGAAAGAAACACTGATGTGAGAGCAGAACATCCATCAGCCGCTTCCCTCATACCCCTTTCCCCCCCTCTTCCCCGGGATCGAGCCTGAAACCCAGGCAAGTACCCCGACCAGGAATTGAACCAACAGCCTTCGGTGCATGGGACTAGGCCCGACCAACTGAGCCACATCAACCAGGGCTCACCTTCATGTTCTTTAACCAGCAGAACAGTCCTATCAGGTGGACAGCATCCTCCTTGTACATACGTGGTCCCAGCAATACGGCAGTCAGGCTGGTCTCTGTGAGTGCCAGGGCAGTTTCCCACAGGAGCTCATTTATAAAAGGCACGTTCCTGGCACGTGCTCACTCATACAATTCAGTCAACAAAGAGATTGTGTAGCCCCAGAGCTGCTAAGGACACCCCTGGAGGAGAAAAGGAAGTCTGGCTGCACCACAGTTCTCTCCACCTGGCTGGGGTTTCTGGTCATGGAAGTGCTGGGGTAGCACTTTCACATTGTGTCATCCCTGGTAGAAATTTCCACCCCAGAATCTCCCCGTAAGCTGCGCCTGCCTGTCACTCTCGCCATCTCGATTCACAGGCTCGCTGCCCCGCGGAGGAGGCTGTCATCAGTTCCCCACTTTTGTGGACTTAGGTGTCCTTTCCCTTCTGCCTGGGTGCACACACTCATTTTTTTTTAAGCTTTTTACTTTGAAATAATTTCAAACTTTGAGAAGAGCTGTAATAATAGGAAAAATAGTAAAATGATGCAGCCCCTTTGAAAAACATTTTGGCAATTTCTTTAAAAGTTAAACCTAGCCCAGCCAGCATGGTTCAGTGATTGAGCATCGACCTATGAACCAGGAGATCAGGTTCGATTCCCCATCAGGACACGTGCCCCGGTTGCAGGCTTGGGCTTGATCCCCAGTGTGGGGTGTGCAGGAGGCAGCTGATCAATGATACGCTCTCATCATTGATGTTTCTATACCTCTCTCTCTCTCTCCCTTTCTGAAATCAATAATATATATATATATTAAAGGTAAACCTAGCAATGTCACTCCTGGGTACATACCCAAAAGAATTGAAAACACATATTTTGGAACACAACTCAAATACCCATCAATGAGTAAGTGGATAAACAAAATGTAGTATATACATACAATGCAATATTATTCAGCTGTAAGAAGAAATGAAGTCCTGATACATGCTACAATGCGGATGACCCTCAAAAACCAAGATGTTAAGTTTAAGAAGCCGGACATAAAAGGCCACATAGTATATGATTTCATTTACATGAAATATCCAGAATAGGTAAATCTGTAGGAAAATAAAGCAAGCTGTTGGTTGCCAGGGACCCGGGGGGGGGATGGGACTGGGAAGTGATTGCTTAGTGGGTATGAGGTTTTCTTTGGGGATGATGCGAATGTTTTGGAACTAGACAGAGGACGTGGATGCACAACATTGTGAAAGTGTTAAGTGCCACTAAATTGTACATTTTTAAGTGATTAATTTTGTTGTGTGAATCTCTTCTTAATTTTTAAAAGCTGCACTAAGACTTATAAGACTATACATATATATATATATATATATAGTCTGTATTCATTTTCTGAGCCATTTATGCCAACCATGTATCCCCTAAGAACAAATACATCTTACATAACTCCAGTATAATTATCAATCTCAGGAAATTTAATATTAATGCAATACTGTTATCTGAGCTGCAGTCCACATTCAAACTTTGCCATTTTCCCACTGATATCATTTACAGTGATTTTCCTCCCAATTCAGGATCCAGAATTATACAGTGCATTTAGTTGTCAAGTCTCTTTACTCTCCTATCATCTGGGACCGTCTCTCAGCCTTTAGAATTGTTTTCTCTGGCCCTAGCTGGTTTGGCTCAGTGGATAGAGCATCGGCCTGTGGACTGAAAGGTCCCGGGTTTGATTCGGGTCAAGGGCACATGCCCAGGTTGCAGGCGCGATCCCCAGTAGGGGTCATGCAGGAGGCAGCCAATCAATGATTCTCTCTCATTCTTGATGTTTCTAGCTCTCTCTCCCTTCCTTTTTGAAATCAACAAAAATATATAAAAGTAATAATAATAATAAAGTAAAATGGTTTGCCCTGACCAGTTTGGCTCAGTGGATAGAGCGTCGGCCTGCAGACTGAGGGGTCCCAGGTTCGATTCCAGTCAAGGGCATGTACCTTGGTTGCGGGCACATCCCCAGTGGGGGGTGTGCAGGAGGCAGCCGATCAATGTTTCTCTCATCAATGTTTCTAACTCTCTCCCCCTCTCCCTTCCTTTCTGTAAAAAAATCAATAAAATATATTTTTTTAAAAAAATAAATAAAAATAATAATGAAGTAAAATGGTTTTTCTTTTCTTCCTGGGCTTTCCTCACATTGCCATTTCAGAAGAGTCCAGGCCCCTTGTTTTGCGCACCGTCTCCCATTGTGGGTCTGTCTGACTCTGCCCTCATGACTCAATGCAGGTTGTGCCTCTTTGGCAGGAATATCCCAGGAGTGATCTGTCCTCGAGGCGTGGCATCCATGTGTCCCCTTATGATGATGTCCACTTTGGTCACTTGGTTCAGGCACCGTCTGCCGGGTTTCTCCTCTGTAATGCTACCGTTTTTCCCTTTGTATTTAATAATCGAGTATGGTGTTTTTAAGTTCTAACAAAACTAAGTCATAAAATTAGTTCTCAGCGCCACCTGCTATGTTTGTCACTCATTCAATCAATCTCTACTTAGTCCAGGGAGGATATTATATTCATAAAGTTTAAGATAGTCCCTGCCCTCCCAGAGCTCATTGCTTTGTTGGGCTGAGAGGTTCCAAAGTCCCCAGATTGGAGTACTGAGTCTGCCCAATATGTTAGCTACTTCTTTAGTCAATTTTGTAAGGAGAAGACAGCTGTCTGGGAATCATTTTGGCCATGAAACCCAAGCACTTGTTAAACTCTCTTGCAAACCATAGAATTAATGGGTCTGGAATATTCAGCTACATCAAGCAAAGAATCCTATCTAATAAAAGGGTAATATGCAAATTAACTATCACTCTGTCACAAAGGTGGCGGCACCCATAGCCACAAGGTGGCGGTGCCCAGTCCTCTCAGCCCCACCGGAGTCCCCCAGTCCCCGGGGGGAGTGGCCGCTGAGAGAGGGCAGTGTGAGCGGCCTGGCGGAATGCTTGCTTTGTCGCTGCAGCGACGAGGCAAGTGTTCCGGGCCCAGCCGTGGATGGGCCTCTGGCCAGGCCAGGGCACGGAAAGCTTCCTTTGTCATCCCGGCGATGAGGCAAGCGTTCCGCACCCAGCCATGGATGGACCTCTGGGCCACGAAGAGCCTCTGGGCAGCGGGCACAGAGTGGCCAGGCCCCGCAGAGAGCTACTGGTGCACGGTTTCGTGTGCAGGGTTACTAGTCTATAATAATAAAGGGATAATACATTGATTAGACCAGACGTCCTTCCAGATGAAGCTGGGGCCGGAGGGAAGCCCGGGTCCCAGGTGCCTGCTGGCAGCTGGAGTGAAGCCAGTCCAGGTTCCAGGTCCCTGTGGGCAGCTAGAGGGAAGCCAGCCCGGGTCCTGGGTTCCTGCCAGTGGCCGGAGGGAAGCATGGGTCCCCGGTGCCAGAGGGAAGCTGGTGCCGGCAGCCAGGGAAAGGAAGGCCTACTCTTGCACGAATTTTCATGCATCAGGCCTCTAGTTGAAATAATAATATACAGGCTAAGTAAGGCACAGATTTTTATTATAAAACCTATTTCAATACTTTGTGCTTTTAAAATAATAATTGCTTTTTCCTTGAGCTTAATATTTTTAATGGACTGGTTCTTTGAATTGTTGGAATAAAACTCAATTTAAGAGGAACTGAGAGAATAATGGCAGGTACCCAATCTGGAGACCTGCTTCAACTGCTTCCCTGTGACCGCAGAGTGCTGGTTCTGACTCAGTTTCCATGATGGGATTCATCTTTATTGCCCCCAACGTAACTTGTCAACAGGAGAGGGAAAGCATATACTGGCAAGAATCTATTTTTTGTGCAACTTCCAAGTATGCATCATTCTATGTCACTTGACTAATTTTGAGTGCTTAAAAATGACAAAAAATACAATGTAGAATTAAAGAACAGGTATTTGAAATGATAGTTCCCATTCTATTATTTGCTTGATTTGCATAATTTTAGATTGACTTTACTATTAAAATTACCGATTTCGCTGCAAAAAAAAAATTTTTTTTTCAACCTAACAGAATGCAGACTCCATTTCTAACAGTTTCACAGCCGCTTGGAACAAACGCACGGTCCAGCCATGTTTTCGGTGCCTTTCCCTAGAAAGGACTTGCATCGCAGCCACCATATTCCTGACAGAAACACAGGAGTGAGCAGCCCAAGAGCGATTGGTCAAGGGGTGTTTGAGGACATTGCTTGTTAAATTTTTTTTAAAATGCTTATTTGCTCTTAACCTGCCTTCTCTTAGGTCTGCTTACATTTCAAGATCTGTCAGCTGTAATGTAGTTTTAAAACAGCAGTTATTTTGTCCTTAAGTCATACATGCTCACCATAGAAAAGGCAGGTGCAGCACAGTAAAGACATCCAGAAATAATTATATGTACGTAACTGTATATATGAAATACTTAAGGTATTTTGTGTTCCTTTTCATACGGTAAAAATATATACATACATATATTTTTTTACATTTATCAACTGTCTGTGGGTTCAATCCCTGGTCGGGACACATACAAAAATCAACCAATGCATGCATAAATAAGTGGAACAATAAGTAGATATTTCTCTCTCTCTCTCTCTCTCTCTCTCTCTCTCTCTCTCTTCCTCTCTCTCTCTCTCTCAAATTAATAAATAATTTTTTTGCCCAGCCAGCATGGCTCAGTGGTTGAATGTCAACCTATGAACCAGAAGGTCAAGGTTCAATTCCCAGTCAGGGCATATGCTCAGGTTGCAGGCTCAATTCCCAGTAGAGGGCATGAAGAAGGCAGCTGATCAATGATTCTCTCTCATCATTGATGTTTCTATCTCTCTCTCCCTCTCCCTTCCTCTCTGAAATCAATAAAAACATATTAAATAAATAAATAAATTTGTTAAGTTAGTTAAAAAAAAAATTGTTACTATGTGTGGTGATGGATGTGAACTAAACTTACTGTGGTAATCATTTCACAATATATACATATATCAAATTGTTGTTGTAGTACACTACAACAATGTTATATGTCAATTATATCTCAATTAAAGAGAGAGAGAGAGAGAGAGAGAGAGAGAGAGAGAGAGAGAGCAGGAGCTCCCTTGCCCCTGCTGCTGTGTGAGGACACAGTGAGAAGACAGCCGACCCTGAGCCAGGAGCAGGCTCTCACCGGACACTGAGTCTACTGGCTACTTGGTGGTGGACTTCTCAGCCTCCAGAACTGTGAGAAAGAAGTGTCTGTTGTTTATGTCACCCAGCAAATGGTCCTGAGCTATAGCAGCCCAGCAGACTCTCACAGCTGGCCCATCTCCGCACCTCCCAGATGACTAACTCTCCTGATTCCTCCTCTGAGGGGAGGCTCCTGGGGGCCTCAGCTAAAAGAAAGGCCCAGCAACCTGCCAGACACTGTCCGGGGAATCAAGAACGGAGCCAAGATTGAAACAGAGCCCTAGCCAGTTTGGCTCAGCGGATAGAGCATCAGGTTGTGGACCTAAGGGTCCTGGGTTCGATTCCGGTCAAGGGCACGTGCCTGGGTTGCAGGCTTTTCTCGGGCCCGGGCCCTGTCGGGGCGTGTGCAGGAGGCAACCAATTGATGTGTTTCTCTCACATCAATGTTTCTCTCTGTCTTTCCCTCTCTCTTCCGTTCTCTCTCAAAATCTATGGAAAATATCCTCAGGTGAGGATTAAAAAAAAAAGATTGGAACAGAGCCAATTCTCATAATGTTTAAGACGCATTGCTTCCTCAACTAGGGGACCCTCTTGGGGGACCCTGAACTTTGGGCTAGCCAGGATCAGAGCTGGGGGGAACGAACTAGCTTCCTCAGATGCTGTTATAAAGGCCCCACAGCCCAGCCCACAAAACTCACCACCACCATCAAGGCCACCCCAACAAAGAAGACATTCCTCATCAGCCCCACGTCACACGCTTATCAGACCACACATTGTCCTTTTGTCTGTCCAGGAAAGCTGCCAGGATTGGCCTTTCTAACCTTGCTCCTCTGTACATAAGTGCCCAGAGTCGGGCAGACAGCAGGTGTGTGGTGACCTGAGGTTCATTCCTAGGCAGGGTGCCCGCTGCTGGGACAGGAGCAATGGCTGTCTTTGCCCCAGAGCAGAGTTCCTGCTGCCCTGGCCTGGCAGGAGCTGGGGCCTTGCCCTGCATGTGGCAGATGGGCAGAAAGGTCAGGCAGCCGGCCTGCCTGGCGCCCAGCCCCAGAGGACACACACATGTCTTTGTGGAGGATGCCAGGGCTGCCCCGGGCCACGGAGAGCCGTGTGATATCCTTTAGAAAGGGCGAGGGATCTTTCCTTTCAAAGGAAAGTCCATGTTTCAGAACCACCAGGGAGTAAGTCGCCAGACGACGTGAAAGCATGATCCTTCGTCCCTCTGAGGCTGAGTGTGAGGTGGCACATTTCCCAAGGAAAGCATGTGGCTCCTGTCCGCAAGGCAGGACTCGGTCCAGAAGAGTCCACTTTGTTCTCCTCGTGATGGGGAATCAGAAGCAGTGTCTTGAACATGTGACAGGAGGGACATCCTCTGTGATCACCTTCAAACGAATCTAATTCGGTAAGGCTCCACGAGGTAGGCATCCAGAGTTTTCTGCACATTGCTGACGGTGAGGAGACCCACAGTCTCTCTTCGACGTGGGCCGTTACCTGAAATCTGTTGTGAGCAGGAGGTAGCTTCCGCTACTTGCCACGGGGGCTCGCCTGGATTTGCAGGAAGGAGCCAGGTCTATGTGGGCAGCATGCCATCTGGGCAGTCTAAGGCAGCCGTGGGCAAACTACGGCCCACGGGCCGGATCCGGCCCGTTCGGCTGTTCTATCCGGCCCGTGGAGCCGAAAGAGCGGAGGGTTCTCTTGCTCTCCCCTCCGCTCCTTTACTTTGAATTTATATTAGTTCACACAAACACTCCATCCATGCTTTTGTTCCGGCCCTCTGGTCCAGTTTAAGAACCCATTGTGGCCCTCGAGTCAAAAAGTTTGCCCACCGCCGAAACCGGTTTGGCTCAATGGATAGAGCGTCGGCCTGCGGACTGAAGGGTCCCGGGTTCGATTCCGGTCAAGGGCATGTACCTTGGTTGCGGGCACATCCCCAGTAGGGGGTGTGCAGGAGGCAGCTGATCGATGTTTCTCTCTCATCGATGTTTCTAGCTCTCTATCCCTCTCCCTTCCTCTCTGTAAAAAATCAATAAAATATATTTAAAAAAAAAAAAAAAGTTTGCCCACCCCTGGTCTAAGGCCAACCCTCTTCAGGATAACCTTCTGCTGAAGGGTACCCAGGCCTTCCCCTTGGGAACAGGATAGCTCTCCTTTACCCTGTCCCCAGGGTTCAGCAACTAGACTCTTTCCTTTCTTCTATGGCTGCGTCTAGCACCGTCCTCTCCAGGGCTGGGCGTCCAGGGCTGTCTTCCCCGCTCCCCTTTCCCCGTTGCCCTTGGAGCATGCCTCACCGCATGCTCTTTTCATAGGGTGCTTTCACCACTCATTTCAGGGAGTCCAACTGGGAGAGAAAAAATATCAGCAAGGATAGGGAAAGAGTTTAAAAAAAAACCCATAAAATTGCAGAGCGGCTGTGGTGAGGATTAAATGAGGTCATATAGAAGAAGTATCTGACCCAAGAAATAAAAGAAATGGTAGGATTGCCAAGTCCTGACAGGGGACACGCCAAGCTGAGCTGTCTCAGTAATAATAATGACATCCTTTTCATGTTCACACAGGAAGGGTCTAACTAAGGGTCTAATTCATGGCTGTCCACAAGAAATGCAATGCAAACCACTGTGTAATAAAATTTCTAGCAGCCACATTAAAAAGTAAAAACAGCCCTAGCCGGTTTGGCTCAGTAGATAGAGCGTCAGCCTGCAGACTGAAGGGTCCCGGGTTTGATTCCAGTCAAGGGCACATGCCCAGGTTTTGGGCTTGATCCCCAGTGTGGGGCAGGCAGCAGGCAGCCATTCAATGATTCTCTCTTATCATTGATGTTTCCATCTCTCTCTTCCTCTCCCTTCCTCTCTGAAATCAATAAAAATATATTTTTAAATGCTATAAAAAAGTAAAAACAAACAGGGAAAACATTTTAATAGTGTTTTTTCTTTTTTAAAATAATATTTTTATTCATTTCAGAGAGGAAAGGATAGAGAGAAACATCAATGATGAGAAAGAATGATCAATTGGCCGCCTCCTAGACGCCCCCTACTGGGGATTGAGCCCACAACCCATGCATGTGCCCTGACCAGGAATTGAGCAGTGACCTCCTGATTCATAGGTCGATGCTCAACCACCGAGCCACACCAGCCGGGCAATCATGTGGTTTTTTTAACCAAATATTATCATCTAAACATCAAATCAATATCAAAAGTTGAGGAGATAGCCCTGCCTGGTATGGCTCAGTGGATAGAGTGTTGGCCTGAGGACTGAAGGGTCCTGGGTTCGATTCCAGTCAAGGGCACACGCCTAGGTTTCGGGCTCAATCCCAGTAGGGGAGGTGCAGGAGGCAGCCGATCAATGATTCTCTCTCATCATTGATATTTCTATCTCTCTCCCCCTCTCCCTTCCTCTCTGAAATCAATAAAAATAACTTTAAAAAAAAAAACTTGAGGAGACAGCTAACAATCTTTTTTTCACATGAAGCCTGCGGAACCTGGCATGCCTTTCACACAGAGCATGTCTCCGTTTGGACCAACCACCTTTCCAGTGGACATGCAGACCGTGGCTGTCACCGTGGACAGCACAGGTCTAACACATCTTTAGTTCATCCTCCCTGCAAGATGAGAATTATCACTATTCCTTTTTTATGAATGGGAAACTGAGGCTGAGCCGTTAGGTAACTTGTCAAAGTGAATAGCAATGAACGGTGGTTTTATTATGAAACAGTATCCTGTTTGAATCCTCATTTTGCCGCTTCTGACTTCCATGATTTCTGACTTCAAGTCTCCCAGCCTCAATGTCACCATCACTGGGTTAAAGGGATGAAATAATACCTCCTAGTAGCATGGTTGCAAGGTTTGGAGATCATGGAGGCGGAGGCCTGTCAAAGGGCTAGCATACTAAGACACATTGGCTGTTCTGATAGAAAGAACTGGGAAGGATGTCTCTGCTCGGGCTGAGTGAGGAGCTGCTTCCCAGGTCTGTGAGCCAAACTGAGTACCTCCTCCTCTTGGCCCTAATGGACGTTCTTAGGCGGGGGGGGGGGGGGGGGGGGGGCACGGGGGGAGGGTTTTCAGTCTCGATGTGACTTCTGTCAATCCTTGGTTATAAGACTTCTGTTCAGCTAGTCTTCAGTTGGTTATTCAGGTTGATTGTTCTATATTTTAGTTGTAATTCCAGTGTGGTCCCAGGAGGAGGTGAGTGTAACTTCCACCTACTCTGCTGCCATCTTGGATCCTGGCTTTTTTTTTTTTTTTTTTAATGCATAGAAAATGGTCTGGAATGATATATATACCAACCTGGAAAACCATAGCTGCTTTGGATGTGGGACTAGAATTGAGAAAAGATTGAAGAAGATTTTCTCCTTGACTGATATACTAGTACTTCTGTTTGGTCTGTTGTTTGTTTTAAACCGTGAGTATTGTTGATGTAAGAACATCCAAACCTGTAGAGAATTTTTATGAGAGTTTATTTGAGCCAAACTGATGACATGCCAGAAAGCAAGGTCTCAAATGCTCCTGAGAATGACAGTTCTGCAGTTTCTTTTCTACATTTGGAATTAAGGAAAGAATGTCAGGACGATTACAAGAAGGAGGGAGAAAGCAAGGCAGGGAAATCTCTGTGATTGGATTACAGGTTAGTTAACAAGGTCACGTGCTCCCTTGGGGGTGGTTATGCTTCCTAGGAATCTGAAAAAAATTACTCTGGCACAAGAACAAGAGACAGGGCCTGCTTAAGACAAAGAAAGATAAACCTTTTTACTAAAAAAGTTATAGGTCTGGGAATGACTACTCGTCCATGACCTGCCCAGTTAGGAATTTATGATCAGATTACCCTGTGAGGTTACTTTCAGTCACTTGTCAGAGTTGTTACAGAACCCCTTTTTCATTCACAGTGTATATCAGCCGTGGGCAAACTATGGTCCGCGGGCCGGATCCGGCCCGTTCGGCTGTTCTATCCAGCCCGCGGAGCCGAAAGAGCAGAGGGTTCTCTTGCTCTCCCCTCCGCTCCTTTACTTTGAATTTATATTCGTTCACACAAACACTCCATCCATGCTTTTGTTCTGGCCCTCCGGTCCAGTTTAAGAACCCATTGTGGCCCTCGAGTCAAAAAGTTTGCCCACCCCTGGTGTATATGGATGATTTATGGATTTTTGACAATGAAAATGGAGAATATGATGAATGGGGGGAAGGAGGCAACATAAACATGATACCACCCCATCACAACTATGAATAGATTTCTTTTCATAGGCAATAACAGGTCTTGGAATATATGAGTTAGTATTACGGGGTCCTCCTCTCCCCCCACCGCCCACCCCAATCTGGTAAAATTGGCCACTCATCTCCTCTGATGGAAGAGCTATGTTCATCTTCCCAGTGACTGTTCTAATACCAGAAATGAGCAGTATGAAACCACAAGGGGTCCAGAGGGGCCATTGTCATTGATTGGGTAGTCCCAGACAGTCTCAAACTTTAAAGGGAAGTGTCATTACTCATCTGTTATTCTACAACTTGTCTTGACAAGATTAAGAAGAATTATCTTTTGAAGCTGATCATCAAAAAAGGAGAACTTGTGAAATGCTCAGTGCTTTTGAGTCAGAGTGCAATATCATCGGGTGTCCGCTTCTGCTAATCTGTCCTCCTTTCTGGGGAGATCCCATAGTTAGTTCCCAGGCCAGCATTCCAGGGGAAAGAAGGAGCCATCTCCCTGAGCAGAGCTGCCCCCGGGCGTTGTTTGTGGTTCAGGGTGGGTGTGGCTCCTGAGCAGGCAGTGTTTCTCAGGTGGCTGGGTCACAGGCCCAGGGGACTGGCTTTCCAAGGCAGTTCTTGGAACCTCCCCAACTGTACTGAATCAGGATCCTTGTAGGTGGGACCACCAGTCTACACTTTTTTTTTTAATGTATTTTTATTGATTTCAGAGAGGAAGGGAGAGGGAGAGAGAGATAGAAACATCAATGATAAGAGAGAATCATTGATCGGCTGCCTCCTGCACACTCCCTACTGGGATTGAGCCCGAAACCTAGGCGTGTGCCCTTGACCGGAATCGAACCTGGGACCCTTCAGTTTGCAGGCCGATGCTCTAGCCACTGAGCCAAACCGGCTAACCAGTTTCCCCAGGTAATTCTTCTGACGGTCAAGTCTGAGAAATCCCGGGCTTGACTGAGATTGTGAAGGTCATGTCAGAGGTATAACCATCAGCATGTGTGCAGCTCATGAAATGCTCTCCTTCTTTCTTGGGCATGTAGCTTGACAGAGCCATTCATTAAGTGAAATTATATCATTACTAAGGGCATTGCTGCTTTGTTATTGAAATTGCACAGTTTTTTGTTTTGTTTTGTTTTTGGAAGTTACACAGTTTTTTTTTGGTTTTTTTAAGTAAGCTAAACTGAAAACTGTTAAGTCTTACATGAGATTACAGAGTTTCAAATATTTTTTAAAAGTCCTCTCTCAAGTCCCTGAATGTTGTAAACCCTGGTGTTTAACCTTCAGGTCCTTGTAACCTGTCCCAAAGTCCAGTGGCTAAACCTGAAAGAACAGTACCAAATGTTCTCTTACACACACACACTTATGATACTTGTCCCGCCTTCAAATAAAGCAGCAAACTCAGGGACATGAGGCAGAATCAGATCCCGGCTATTACATAGCCTTGTTTGTGGAGCAAATGAAAAACATCATTACATGTTTTATTGCATTTCAGAATCTATTTACAACTGCCTAGTCATTCCGAGTTTGGATTTTCCTTTGAAATGAAAGCCCTGTAAAAAAAATTAATAATAATAGAGAGGGATACTATATTGGAAGAATAGTAATAGAACTGTAAAAAAAAAAAATCAAAATAAATTATGCCATTGCTGTTCTTTATGATTCATTCAATATTCACTTTTTCAAAAATAAAGTAGAGACCAGCCGGAGTGGCTCAGTTGGTTGAGCATTGTCCTGTGTACCAAAAGGTCGCCGGTTCGATTCCTGTTCAGGGCCTGGGTGTGGGTTTGATCCCTGATTGGGACACATATGAAAAGGCAACCAAATGATGTTTCTCTCTCTCTCTCTCTCTCTCTCTCTCTCTCTCTCTCTCTCTCTCTCTCTCTCTCTCTCTCCAAGTATGTCCTCAGGTGAGGAGAAGGAAGGAAGGAAGGAAGGAAGGAAGGAAGGAAGGAAGGAAGGAAGGAAGGAAGGAAGAAAAGAAAGGGGAAAAGATCCAGTCAACATTTGAGGGACTTGACAATGAATGACCCTAAGCAAGCATTCTTATTCTCATGGAGCTGTTATTCTACTTGGGAAGGAAAGAAACAAATATATAGAATACCATGTGGTAAGAGATGCTGTGAAGAAAAATAGGCAGGGTTAGAAAGTAGAGTGGGGCAGGAGGGTTTTTTTGGAAAGTGGGGGATGGTGTTACTATTTTAGATGAGCCAGTCAGGGGAGGCCAAGGTGACATTTGAGCAGAAACCCCAAGGAAGTGAGTGAGGCAAGCAGCCACATTGGGGGCGGGGGCGGAGGGGGGGTGGGTAGCATGCATCTATTCTGGCAGAGGGATCAGCAGGGGCAAAGGCCCTGAGGCAGAAGTGTCCTTGGTGCATTTAAGAAACTGCTAGGACATCATTGTGGCTGGAGTGGAGTGAGCACAGGGATAAGTAACAGGAGATGAAATCAGCAAGGTGGCAGGGAATGCCAGTAGGACCTTACAGATCTGGATTTAGATTCTGCTCAGAGCTGGAAAGCCACTGGAGGGATCTGAGCGGAGAAGTGACCTGATACAGAACAGCAGGAGGCCCCAGGTGGAAGAAGGGAGACTACTTAGGAGGCCTTTGCAGGAATCCAGGTGAGAGGTAACGAGTTGGACTAAGGGGCAGCTGAAGGTCGTGAGGAATGTTGGACTCCTCTCTTCCTTCTTGGTTGTCAACTAAAAAGCTGAATAAGCCCTAGCCAGTTTGGCTCAGTGGATAGAGCGTTGGCTTGCGGACCAAAGGGTCCCGAGTTCAATTCAGGCCATGGGCACATATTTCCATTACAGGCTCCTCCCCAGCCCTGGTCAGGGCTCATGCAGGAGGCAACCAATCGATGTGTTTCTCTCAAATCAACGGAAAAATATCCTCAGGTGAGGAATAAAAAAAAAAAAAAAGAGCCCTGCCATCGTGGCTGAGTGATTGACCTATGAACCAGGAGGTCATGGTTCAATTCCTAGTCAGGGCACATGCCTGGGTTGTGGGTTCTATCCCCCATGGGGGGAGTGGAGGTGGCAGCCGATCAATGATTCTCTCTCATCCTTGATGTTTCTATCTCTCTCTCCCTCTCCCTTCCTCTCTGAAATTAAAAAACAAAAAAGAGCTGAGTAAGAAAAGATTTCTCTATAAAGACATGACCTGGAGCAAGCCCACATTGACTGAGCCACCTTTCTTTTCAGGGGTGCCCTCTGCCCTGCCTAATTCTGCTCTTCACTTGCCCTTCCAAGAGGAGTCCCCAAGTTGTGGGGAGTCACACTCTTTCTCATTCCCGATTATTCCAGCCTTGCCAGGTGAAACAATGTCACCCCCCGAAGACCTTCCATTGGGAAGATTCCATTGAACCTTCTGTCTAGTTCTTGAGCTTTTAAAGGCAATGTCTCCTTGCTCCTAGGTCGGAGACAACACCCTCAATGCAGACACAATTTGTAAACATTCAAAGGACAGAGAACTCAGCTCATGAAGCTGATTTCGCAGGCGTCCTCAAACTACGGCCCGCAGGCCACATGCAGCCCTCCGAGGACATTTATCCGGCCCGCTGGGTGCCGCTGCCTGTCCTGCTTAGCAGCCGACTCGTCCCGGGCCCGCAGTGCGCATAGGAATTTGTTCATAGTTTTTTTTTTAAACTACACTCCGGCCCTCCAACGGTCTGAGGGACAGTGAACTGGCCCTCTGTTTAAAAAGTTTGAGGACCCCTGACCTAGAGTATTATTGACTATGGCAAACTGGAGTAAAGCACTTTTCTAAAATCCCAGCCTTAGCCTATTTTCTTATTTAAATCTTTATTGTTGAAAGTATTACATATGTCCCCTTTTTCCCCATTGACTCCTTCTTGCCTGCCCCACGCGGCACCCTGCCCCAGCCAGCCTTAGCCTATTTGCAGAGGCTATTCAATGAAACAAGTAGACCTCTCAGGAAGGTTCATTCTTCAAAATCATTCTCTGAAGACTGCAGCACAGAAACCATCTCATGGTAGGATTTGAGCCACAGAGAGATGTTTGAGGCCTAGGTGGGAGTGGGGGAGATATCTAATATATATCACTAGCGGTGCACAAATTTGTGCACCAGTGGGGTCTCTCGGCCTGGCTAGCAATTGGGGCCTATCGGAGGCCCTCTCGCCCAGTCCTGATTGGGGCCAATGGGGGCCAGCTGGCCAGGGAGGGATTGCAGGAGGGCTCCAGGGCATGTCCGGCCCATCTCACCCAGTCCCAATAGGCTGGATCCCAGCAGCAAACTAACCTATCGGTCAGTTGGAGCGTCTACTCCCTGGTGGTCAGTGCATCATAGTGACTGGTCAAACAGTCGAACGAACTGTCGAATGAACGAACGGTCAGACACTTAGCATATTACGCTTTTATTATATAGGATTAGGCAGCTGCCCACCTTCTTCTCATTCATTCATTCATTCACTCATTTATTGATCCATTCATTCATCCATCAGATGCATTGGATACCGACTATGTGCCAGGCACAGTTCTGAGCGCAGGGGTACAGAGACTTAAAAACAAAGGCAAAAACAAAAACCAGACAAGTCCTACTTTGGAGAAGCTTGCACAGTTGGAATGCCACCTTTCATTCTCTGTCCCACAGGTGAAAGGGGCCGTGATGCCCAGAACAAACGTGGGCTTCTGCAGGGCCCTAACACCACGGAACCCGGAGGCTGTCCGGGGCCTGCCTTAGTCCCCCAGGATGCTCTCCCGCCAAACACAGTGGGTCCTCCCCTGAGATACTCAAGCGCAGGGCAGGTCCAATCTGAGTTCCTAAGTTGCAGTGGAAGTAATGAAAACTACATGAAAAGAACTTTCGGATCCCTGGGAGACAGCTTGTGTATTCACTGGTTTAAAGTGTTTAAAAAATGCTCATCATGTAAATGTGAAGAGAAAAAGAAAAAAAAATCCAGGATGCAAATGTGCATAAGACAGAATGATCCCTATCTGGTAAAAAATAATATATTTTTACACATGCACATATGTGTGGAGAAAATACTGGAAGGAAATGCAACTAAATGTTTCTGCTGTTATCTCAGGATAGTGGATTGATGGAAGGGTTTTCATGCTTTCTTTCGTTGTTGTTTTTTTTAATGTTTTTATTGATTTTAGAGAGAGAGGAATGGAGAGGGAGAGCTAGATAGAAACATTGGTGAGAGAGAACCATCCTTATTCGGCTGCCTCCTGCATGCTCCCTACTGAGGATTGAGCCCACAACCTGGACATGTGCCCTGACCAGGAATCAAACCAGTGATTTCCTTCTGCATGAATCGACGCTCAACCACTGAGCCACACCGGCGAGGCTTATCTTTTCTTCATTTCTTTCAAATTTCCTATGCTGACTGTGTATCATTACTTCTAATTGTCACTCAGTAGTAACTCTTTGAAAACCGATTTTTTTTTATCACTACCATTCATGCAGTAATTTCCATTGGATTCTTAGCGACAATCTTGCGCCATCCTCATTTTACAGATGAGCACTGGAGGTGCAGAAAGGTAAAAAACAGTGTCCCGTGAAGGTCAGAATTAGAACATGTGCTCTGAGCCGCAGTATCCTTAGAGATAAACAGCAGCGGTAAAATGTGTCCACCGGCTGCTGCCCGGGGGTCTTGTAAAATGCAGATTCTAAGCAGCAACCCCATGTGGCCAAGGCTGCTGGTCCACGGGTCACACAGGCGTAGCAGGGTCTGGCCCTAGCTGGTTTGGCTCAGTGAGGATAGAGCGTTGGCCCTCGGACTGAAGGGTCCCAGTTTGATTCCAGTCAAGGGCAAGTACCTTGGTTGCAGGCTCAGTCCTAGGCACAGATGAGGTCCAACCAATCGGTGTGTCTCTCTCACATCGATGTTTCTCTCTCTATGTCTCTCCCCCTCCCTTCCACTCTCTCTAAAAATCAATGGAAAAAATATCCTCGGGTGAGGATTAACAGGAAAAAAAAAAAAAAAAAGAGAGAGTAGCAGGGTCTGGAGTCAGGCTGGGACTTTAGATCCCCTGCTTGTCTGTGTCTCTGTAAGTCAGGAGCATTGATTTGTCCCTCGAGGGGTGGTCATGAGGCTAGAATGAGAAGGTATCCGTAGAGCATTCAGCACAGTGCCTGCCGCACAGGAGCGCTAGGTGACTGTTCGATGCTTTTCGCAAACCCAGCGTTCGCTCTCCGGGTTACACCATCCTTACTCTTCCATGTCGGCCAGCCTTACTGGAACCCATCAATGCCTCTCTTATTCCAGCTGCCCCGAGCACAGTCTCAGCTCACCCACACGTAGATGTAAATATTGTCTAAGGGGCCTCTGTGTGCAAGAAGGCCCAGGAAAATACTAGGTCTTTCTTTGCCGGAGAAACTTTACTTTGCACTTTTTAGAAAACGTAAGGGATCGTTGGGTGAAATGCTTGCCTGGGGGCTGAGAATGAAAACGTGAGTTCCCGAGCCCACCAAAACCATTTTCTGTGAAGATTTATTTCAGTTTGAAAAATGAGTGCACAGAACGTCGGTGGAAGGAAAGGAAGCAGTTTCTTGTTTGTTGCACAGACACTTCAAAGGGTTTCCTCTTACACAGAAGGCAGGAGAAGGCGGTGACTGGGAGCAAAGGGGAGGGGGAGGGAGAGTAAAGAAGACCCTGCAAGACCCCCCCTTTTACTGACAAACTTTCTCGATCACCGTGTCCATTCTTTAAGATCGGAACGCTGGAGCAGGCTTCCCGAGCAAATGGTTTCCCAAACCCAGGGAAATTCCCACAGGGAGGAGAAACAAGTTAGAATGCATCAAAGACAATGCACCTGAGTGTTCTTTTCCCCTTTTTTGCGCCAGTTGCGGGTGGTGGGGAAGGGAAGGTGGGTGCTGCCTCCCGGGGAGGACTGGGACATGTCCCCCTGGCAGGTGCTAGGGCTCAAGCCAGGCATTTGTCTCAGCGATGACTGTCTCCAGGGGGACTGCCTGGCTTCATTCTACAGTCTGGCTGTTGACCGTCAGTCTGGACAGCCTGTTGACAGAAGAGTGGTTATAAGTGAGACTGAGACAAGGAAGATCAAGAGTCCAAGGGTTTCTGGGGCCTTCAGGGGCCTTTTCTCGGCTTCCTTCCTTCTTTTTTCTTGTTTTATTTTTGTTTGTTTTTTTGTTATCCTCACCTGAGGATATTTTTTCCATTGCTTTTCAGAGAGAGTAGAAGGGAGGGAAGGAGAGAAAGAGAGAGAGAAACATCTATGTGAGAGAGACACATCAACAGGTTGCCTCCAGCATGCACACTGACCCAGGATAGGGAGCAAACCCGCAATCCAGGTATGTGCCCTTGACCAGGAATCGAACTCAAGACCCATCAGTGTATGGGCAACACTCTAACCACTGAGCAACACTGGCCAGGGCAACACCACCCTTCTTGAACAATGCACCTAGGTCCCCCCAATTAGATGCACAAAGGCTACAAATAGCAGGGGGCAATAAATGCATGGCGAGGACAGCATCCGAGGGCACTGCGGTTTAACCAGCACCACCGGGCATGACCTTATTTGATCCTTAGGACAACCTGGGAGGTATGACTGACTGGCATCATTTTGTAACTGTGGAAACAAGGATCGGAGATGAAGTGACTGGGCCCAGTCACACAGCAAGTGAGGTGTTGAATCCTAGTATGAAATGCGAAGTCAAAAACATGATATTCTAATACAGAAGAAATAAACGTTCCCCAACTTACCATGAAGTTTGATGACATTTATACACTGGTCAGGCCGAGGCTATTTTAGGCAAACTGCTTACTATTTATGCTCCTTTGTGTACTTTTCCATCTGTTGCTGGTTTGACAGCTGTTTGTTCATTCCAGCTTTCATTCATTTATTCATTCAACAACTATGTATTGATTGGCTGCTGGGTGAAACCCGAGAGGAGGGGAAAGAAGGCAGGGTGCCTGCCAGAGCTGTGAGGCGAAGGCGGGAGGGGAGGGACACCAGAGCAGCTGCAGCTACAGGGGCGGCTGGGAGAGTCCTCAGGAAGAACCCCACAGGCTGCCCCAGGTGGGGTGGGGGAGGCCCCCCCCCCCCCCGCCGCCTCCAAACCGTGCAGGAAATGGGAAAATGGGAGTCTGAGTCCCAGTTTCTAAAGCTGCATCTTGCAACTTGATTCCCTGCCTTGATTTGCTCTAGGTCAGTGGTCGGCAAACTGCGACTCGCGAGCCACAGCGAGCCGCAGTTTGCTGCTCTGTTGACTAATGAGTTTGCCGACCACTGGGATAGGGGCTTAATCACAAGGAACAACAACAGCCTGTAATTATTGGAATCGAGAGTCTAGGTCAGTGGTCATCAAACTCATTAGTCAACAGAGCGGCAAACCGCGGCTCACGAGCCGCAGTTTGCCGACCACTGCTGTAGGTGCACCACAAGGCATTGTACTAAATCATGAGTTTGCCTATTCTTGGGGATTGAAATTCAGTGGATGAAAGTCGTAATCATTGTTTATTGTCATCCATAGGCAGCTGGGAGGTTGGGCACCTCACAGCTGTGTGACTGACGTGACTTAACCTCTCTAGAGCTAAATCTTCTCATCTGTAAATTGGGGGCCACAAATGCAGCTTCCTGAAAGGGCTGTGGTAAAGATTATGTGAAATAAGACAGGTGAAGTGCTTGAACATAGAAAGTAACTAATACATTTCAGCTAGTAATAATTAATAAAACTGCACAACCCCTTCCCCCTCCCCGCCCCCATCATCTTTAGAAGCTTTAAAGAGGAAATAGGCTATGGAAATTTTTCAAGAAACCATTTTTTTAATAACCATCCAGTCGTGATAAAAGATAATTATAATTTTTCAATTTTGTGAATACCTTACATCCTGGGGAGATTTGGGTGCCCCCCCCCCCCGCTTCATGGGTTGATGTATATATTTTTAAATCTATTTCAAAGATCTTACTGGCTTTCATATGTTATAATAAATATTTCCAGGGTTAGGATTATTATAGTTAGCAAATTAAACATTTTGTATTTCGTGGTTTTTTTCGTAGTTGTTTTTTTTTTAAATTGATTTCAGAGAGGAAGGGAGAGGAAGAGAGAGATAGAAACATCAATGATGAGAGTCATTGATTGGCTGCCTCCTGCATGCCCCACACTGGGGATTGAGCCCACAACCCAGGCTTGTGCCCTGACTGGGAATCAAACCCTGACCTCCTGGTTCATAGGTCGACTCTCAACCACTGAGCCATGCCATCTGGGCAAACATTTACATTTCTGATACTTGAAGCAGAATGGGAAGATAGTGGGGCAAACCTCGTGACTCCAGTGGCAAAGATCTTGGTTGAATGCACGCAGCAGCCACAGCTATCTTGACTGTGTGTGGACATAATGTGCGATGGCCTGGCTGAGGATTCTGGGGGTTTAGATGCCAGACGCCAAGTATGATTTCACACCTTGGAGGGGGACAGATGCTCATCTGAAAGGTTTAACCCAGAGGACCCACTGACAATCTCACTTCTTTGCCTTAGCCATGACCTTTAAAAAGAAATCGCATGGTCATCATGTTTAGGGAGAATTAACTGACTTAATTCTCTTGATTCAGAAATCCAAGGGCAGAAAAAAACACACACATCCAAAACGTGTGTTTTTTTAATACAGAAACAGCAGAACAGATCCTTCCAGAAGCCACATGGTCTGTTCATATTGTTTTAGGACCAAGGGAAGCTATTTGGAAATCAATATTTAAACATTTTTATGAAGTGAGCCATATGTCAAATAAAAGAGGACAAAAGGAGTAGAAACGTGAAGAAGAAAATGCCAAATATCTGTTTATGGTGTCACTTCATATGTCTGTTTCCCTCTAGGCAAAGGTTTTTATTATTGTTGATGTGATTCCTTTTATTCTGTTGTCAGTACCGCTAGCACAGGTAAGTAATAAATGATTCTGATTGTTATTTTATATCCATATTGTATGTCTTCCCCTGTAAATGCCTATTCATTTCGTGGTTGTTAAAGTAATAGAATAACATCAGTCTGAAAACTAGAAAGGAAAAAAACAAACGCAGAAAAATCATCCTCTCAGTCCCCTAACGCAACAGCTGGTATTTCTGTGTCCACAGTTCACTTTTGCTCAGGACTCACCATGATTTCCTGCACGGCTCTGCCATCAGGCTGGTTGAGTTCATACGCTGCCTCTCCCTCTTACCAGCTGTTTGACCTTGGCCATGTTGCTTACACTCTGTCTCTCAGTTTCCTCATCTGTACATTGGAGTTGATAATACCAGTACCTGTCTCTCATGGTCAGTGTGAGGATTAACTGAAATAGTGAATGGAAAGCTCTTGCCTGGGGCTCCACCTGGTGATTGCCCAATCAATGGTAGTTATTGGTGGCGTTACTATTATTTCTCCTGTGGTCCTTACCACAACCCTGTAAGTGACAGAGGTTAGAATTGCTTTTGTCTCGCACGAGAAGACAGAGGATCAGAGAGGCTAAATGACATTCACAGTTCTGGCTTCAGGCCCAGTGGTGTTTTTAAGTCGAGTGAGAAATGGTACATGTTTCTGCTTCTCGAGAGAGGCCTTTTAAGGGACAAACCGTCTCTGCCTCTGATGTGATGCAATGGGAAGTTCAGAGTGTCACCTATGACTGACTGTCTTGCCAAAAATTTTTAAGTGGAATAAATCACACCTTTCTGTGAAACCTCAAACTTACAGGACATAAGAGAGATAGGAGGTCATGTGAAACGGTAGCAAGAGGAAAAACAACCAAGCAAATCCAGAATGTGGGTCATTCTGCCATACAAATTGGAGTGTCTTTTCAACAAGCCAGGGCATGATTGAAAAAAAAAAAAAAGTGGGCGAGGTGGGGTCGTTGGGGGCTGTTCTAGATTAAAAGAGGCCAAACAAACAAAAGCAATGTGCAGGGTCTTAACTAGAATACTGATCTGAACCTAAAAGAAAATTAGAGAATTGAATATGTACAGAACATTTAGACAATACTAGGGGACTATTGCTAGTTCTGCCGGGTGTGATAATGGTATGTGGTTGTTTTTTGAAAAAGCACGTTGAAGAATTGAGGGGTAAGTTGTCTCAATGTCTATAATTTGAAATGATTTAGTGAAAAAATTGTTGAAGCAAATAGGACAAATATCAATTCTTGAATGTCAGTGTTGGAGTGGGTATATGGGACTCCTTGTACTAGTCTTCCTACTTTTATGAGTTTGAAAATTTTCATAATAAAATATAAATAAACCAGCAAAAAGGGGTCTTTTTAGAAAGCAGAAGCTGTGCATTGAAGTTGATCCAGAGATAGCCCAGTGCCATGTCCAAATATCCACTCAATGATGGTGACACACAGCACAGCTTTGCCTTCCACATCTTCACAAGTGGGAGTTTCATGCATCTTTCATAAAAAGAGGACACAAAAATCCTGCACTAAAAACAAAACAAAACTACTCTGTACTATTAAGGAAAACCTCTCTAGCCATTCCTATAAAGGGCCACATTTATTTATTGATTGATTAATTGATTTCAGAGAGAAAGGGAGAGGGAGAGAGAGATAGAAACATCAATGATGAGAAAGAATCATTGATTGGCTGCCTCCTGCATACCCCCTACTGGGGATCCAGCCCACAACCCAGGCATGTGCCCAGAATCGAACCATGACCTCCTGGTTCATAGGTGGACGCTTAACCACTGAGCCACTCTGGGTGGGCAATAAAGGGCCACATTTAAACCATCTAGTTTGGGGACTGTATAGCATTTAGATGTGCAATAAATAAGTGATGGGATGGTATCAATAATAACATGTTTATAATGTAAACACATTAGAGCGCTAAGCAAGTTTTTTGTTTTTTTTTAAAGCAAGTTGGGGCTTTTTTGTCTTTTGGGTTTTGTTTTGCTCCTCAGTTGAGGATATTTTATATATATATATATATATTTTTTTTTTTTTTATTATTGATTTTTTACAGAGAGGAAGGGAGAAAGATAGAGAGTTAGAAACATTGATGAGAAAGAAACATCAATCAGCTGCCTCCTGCACACCTCCCACTGGGGATGTGCCCGCAACCAAGGTACATGCCCTTGACCGGAATCGAACCTGGGACCTTTCAGTCCGCAGGCCGACGCTCTATCCACTGAGCCAAACCGGTTTCAGCGAGGATATTTTTTTCATTGATTTTTAGAGAGAGTGGGAGGAAGGGGAGAGAGAAAAAAAAAAACATCAATGTGAGTGAGACACATCCATTGGTTGCCTCCTGCACGGCCCTAGGGCCAGGGATGGAACCTGCCACCCAGGTGCCTGCCCTTGGCCCTTAGGTTCGAAGACTGATGCTCTAACCATTGAGAAAAACACGTCAGGGTGGGTTTTTTGTTTTGTTCTGTTTTTTTTTAAAAGAATGATTGATAATTTTGGTAAAGATTTGTCCATAGTCCTAGCTGGTTTGGCTCAGTAGATAGAGCATCGGCCTGTGGACTGAAGGGTCCCGGGTTTGATTCTGGTCAAGGGCACATGCCTGGGTTGCGGGCTCGATCCCCAGTGGGAGGCAGGCAGGAGGCAGCCAATCAATGATTCTCTCTCATCGTTGATGTTTCTATCTCTTTCTCCCTCTTCCTTCCTCTCTGAAATCAATAAAAATATAAAAACAAACAAACAAAAGATAGGTCCATAGTCAGGGACAGAGCTAAGAAAAGTCTATAGAATTTGAATGCCCTATTCCAGGCTCTGTTCTAAACCACTCACTTCCAAGTGAGAAAGTTTGAGAAGAGCAAATATACTCACCTCCACGTTCATAAAAATCTTTATTTTACTTTCATGCCACGTTCAAGGAAAATAGCAAGTTTTCATTTCATTCTCTAGTAGTTTCCAAAAATAACATCTTAAATACATACCTCCTAGACCATCACCCCTCCCCCAACCCCGCCAAGATTTAAAGACACAACTGGAACTAAATAAACTCTAAATATTGGAATGTAAAACTCAGTGTTAGAAAGGATCCTTCTACTCTCTCTGCTTAAATCACTCAAGGACAGCAGTGCCAAGGAGTGACCCAGAGTTGTGGGTAAGTAGCTTTTTCACTATTTGAGCATTTCTGAATACAAATCTTTACTTTGTGTAATTATATGGAAAAACAAAACAAAACTGTTTTCAAAGAAAAGTTATGGCTCTCAACCCCTAAACCTAGCAAAAATGAAGAACTCTCAGAGGAGGACAAATATTGCCCCCAAATTACCAAGTTCTAAACCTCTCCCCTAGATTGTCATAAGAACCTGAGCAGATGTTGCAGAAAATGACTTTTTCAAACAGAAAGTGCCCGTTATAACAGGTTTATTGCTTCTGGGAATCCAAGGTGCAAATCATATAGGGGAAAGTAATCATGTTAAAGAACCTAAACATTGTCACCAACGTTTTCCACACTTGCCCATATTGTGATTGACAAATTTCCCAGAGAAGGTCCATATGTTTTCAATATCTCTGAAGATCCCCACTTGCGGTTTTGTTAAGGATCTCTTGATTGAACATTTTTAAGAGGCTGGACTAACTAATGTTCCATCTAGGGAGAAAGAATTGATTCCAGCCCTAACTGGTTTGGCTCAGTGGATAGAGCATCAGCCTGCAGACTGAAGGGTCCCAGGTTCGATTCCAGTCAAGGGCATGTACCTGGGTTGCGAGCACATCCCCAGTAGGGAGTGTGCAGGAGGCAGCTGATGGATGTCTCTCTCTCATCGATGTTTCTAACTCTCTGTCCCTCTCTCTTCCTCTCTGTAAAAAATCAATAAAATATTTAAAAAAAAAAAAAAGAATTGATTCCATGTAGGAGACACAAATCCTCTGAAACGATCTGTCACCTGACAGTTTTCCAAACAATTTAAGCGGAAGCATCACATACTTGGGTCCTTCTGACTCACTCATTGATAGAGGAACATTTCTGGGCAAAACCCACATGTCTTCTGACTTACCTGTTTGTTCACGCTCTCTCGGAGGCTCCTGCCACTGTAACAGCCAATCAGCAGGCGTTACTCAGTCCCGTGAGTTGGGCTTGGGCTGGAGCTGGAATAAGGCAGTGGTCCTCCTCCCATCTCTTTGCTTACAATTTCTCAACAGACAAGAAACAGTGCCAAGCGGCATCTAAGTGAGATTTGACTGCGTGTAGTCTTCTGATCTGTTAACTCTGGAACAGCCAAAGAAAGTTTGAGGTCACTGAATTAGGTCTTGAAAAATACATTAGGCCCAGATAACATGTTAGATTCAACTGAGGATAGCTACCGTTTATCAGGCACTTGGGCCATCCCAGGCACTGGACTAAGCATTTCTCACTTAACCTTCAAAAATCTCATAAAGTGAGTTTTATTATCCCAGTTTTGCATATGCAGCAACAAAAGCTCAGAGGCTGATGGATGCTGGAGAGGTGACTGATATGAGAGCAGTGTGGGTATAGACACCGCTCTGTTCAATCTCTAACTGCCCTGAACTCTGCTACCCTCTAAGGTGGAGGAGTGGCCGAAACCGGTTTGGCTCAGTGGATAGAGCGTCGGCCTGCGGACTGAAGGGTCCCAGGTTCGATTCCAGTCAAGGGCATGTACCTTGGTTGCGGGCACATCCCCAGTGGGAGGTGTGCAGGAGGCAGCTGATCGATGTTTCTCTCTCATCGATGTTTCTAGCTCTCTATCCCTCTCCCTTCCTCTCTGTAAAATATCAATAAAATATATTTAAAAAAAAAATAAGGTGGAGGAGTGGAGAAGAACGAGGCAGTGGGGCAAAGGGGCAAGGGCCTCCCCAGCTGTTAGCCTCCCACAGCCGCTGGAGGGCCCTGTGGTGATGTCTGATCTTAGCCACAAGCTAAAGTGGTGATGCCCCACCTGTTTTTTTACTTCATTTTTCTTCATTTTCTTTTTTTTTTATTTTGAGAGGACATTTATTAAAGCTGAGGACACTGAAACAAGGAAGGGCCTAGAATAGAAGCAGCTACAGGAGAGAGCCTCGGTGGGAATATGAGCCTAGGCTGGGTTGCTTTGGCTCACTGAGAAGTCAGATAAAAAGGGGCCTTGGGACCCTAGCTGGTTTGGCTCAGTGGATAGAGCATCAGCCTGTGGACTGAAGGGTCCCAGGTTCAATCCCGGTCAAGGGCACATGCTCGTGTTGCCGGCTCCATCCCCAGTAGGGGGCGTGCAGGAGGTAGCCAATCAATAATTCCCTCTCATCATTGATGTTTCTGCCTCTCTCTCCCTTCCTATCTGAAATCAATAAAAATATTTTTTTTAAAAAAAAAGGGGGGGTGGGGGCCCTAACCGGTTTGGCTCATGGATGGAGTGTCGGCCTGCGGACTGAAGGGTTCCGGTCAAGGGTATGTACCTTGGTTGCAGGCACATCCCCAGTAGGGGGTGTGCAGGAGGCAGCTGATCAATGTTTCTCATCCGTGTTTCTAACTCTCTATCCCTCTCCCTTCCTCTCTGTAAAAAAAAATCAATAAAATATATATATTTTTAAATTATTTTAAAAAGGGGGGGCCTTGGGGACAGGTTCAGGTGGTTAGCCCTGGAGGGGCTGCCACTGGCCATTGTTCTTCTGGTTGCAAGCCTCGTGGGGTCTCCCAGAGCTTAGGAGATGTGAACCTGTGGGGGAAGAAGAAGGGGAAAGGAAAGGCTCAGGCACGCTCCTGGGAGGAGAGCACGTAAGACTTCATTTTTCTACTTCACCAAGATCTAAAAAGACTTCTCGAGGTGACTAAAGTCAGGAATGAAACTGGGGAATATAGGAATCTTAGCATCTACCCTCATAGTTACATTGGGCAAGTATCTGTCCCCACCTCAATGTGAGATTTAGGGTTGCTTTCAAGTCAGTGAGTGTAACTCAGGAAACAGGGATAGAGGGAGAGAGGGAGGAAGGGAGGGAGGGAGAAAGGGAGGGAGGGAGGGAGGGGGAGAGAGAGAGAGAGGGAGAGAGAGAGAGAGAGAGAGAGAGAGAGAGAGAGAGAGAGAGAGAGACTGAGCAGGAATCTGTGCCCAGCCCAATGCCCCCTGCTGAGGTGCTAAAAGACCCTGACAGGGCCGAAACTGGTTTGGCTCAGTGGATAGAGCATCGGCCTGCGGACTGAAGGGTCCCGGGTTCGATTCCGGTTAAGGGCATGTACCTTGGTTGCGGGCACATCCCCAGTGGGAGGTGTGCAGGAGGCAGCTGATTGATGTTTCTAGCTCTTTATCCCTCTCCCTTCCTCTCTGTAAAAATATCAATAAAATATATTTTTAAAAAAATAAAATAAAAAATAAAAGACCCTGACAGGGCCCAGCTCCATGGAAGGCAGTGCTGGGTGGATAGAACAGAGCAGGTTTACCTCCACGGAGGTTGCCTGGCTTCCATAGTCCCTGGCTGCTGCTGCATGCTTGAGCTATAAAGACGTGGATTCCATCTTCAAATGAATTTTGCTTCTCCTTCTGTTTTTAAGGTGGAATCAACATAGATGGTGTTTTATTTTTGCTGTTTGGGTTATCAGCTCTTTGGGATTCTCAGAACTTACCTTCCCAGTTCAAACATTTCCATTAGAATGCAACCCCCCCCTCCCCCCTCCCCCCCCAAAAAAAGATGTGGATTCCACAAGTCCCCATCGTCTGCTTTGATTTCTCTTGGTTCTGCTGCAAACTAGGCCTACCCTCAGAAAACTCATCTCACTTCTCTGGACTTCAGCTTCCACGTCTGTCAATAGAACGGGGTACCTTGATGATCTCTAGAGCTCTTCTAATTGGGCATTCTGAACCTCTGAGGACGAGGCTGAATCCCCTTCCATGCTGGGGGTTGGGTGTCACTCCAGGCCTCATCCTGGGGACACTCATACGAGCCCACATGTCCCTTGTCAACTGCTTGATGATGGTGCACTCACACATGTGTGAATGCTGGGACACAGAGGAGGTGGGGACAGGAAGAAGGGACAAGTGCGGTTTTCATTCCCTACCTTCGTTAATTTTTAAAAAATATATAGTTATATTGATTTCAGAGAGAAAAGGAGAGGGAGAGAGGGGGGGGGGGAGAGAGAGAGAGAGAGAGAGAGAGAGAGAGAGAGAGAGAGAGAGAGAGAGAGAGAGAGAGAAAGGAACATCAATGATGAGAGAGAATCATTGATTGGCTGCCACCTACACCTGGGATAGGGATCAACCACTGAACCATGACAGCCAGGCTAATTTTATACTGTATACCTACTAAGTGCCAAGCACTGTTCTAGAATACTTCTAAGCAGGCGTGTATTCTGCCATCACGGGGCTTACATTCCCAGAGCTTCAACATTACACAGTGATTAATTAAATAAGCGCAGAGAATTAGGAATTAGGAGCTGCTTCCCTGAGCCTGCACTCCTCAATGGCTTCTTTGGAGTTTCCTGGACTTCTTTTGCTCCTTTCTGGCTTTTCTACCAAACTAATCTTTTAAAAATACCCCTTAGGCTCAAATGCCTCTGATGTCTCTCCCTTGTACCTTTTATCCTTTAATGAAATCCAGGCTTCTTAGCTCACCGGGGAGCCACCCTGTAAAGTCGAGGTACCTACTTTTCATCCTTCTCTCCACCCTTAATTTTCTGAGTCTTTCAATAAATTAATCTACCCACAGTCTCCCCAGTGACTTCCTGAGATTTTCTGCTTCCATATATATTTTGTTCTTTAAAGAGTTAGTGGTTAGATTTTTTAAATGTATTAATCTAGTGCACACTTATTTTAAGAAGTGAAACAATACAGAGACATGTAATGAGTTGGCAATCTCTTCTTGAGGTGACTACATTTACAGGAGAGTCACAAGAGTAATACAGAGGACATTGATGTACCCTTTCCCCAGATTTGCCAGTTTGTAACATTTCTCTCTCTCTCCTTTCTACACACACACACACACACACACACATTGTCAGTTATTTTCCCAAGCTATTTAAATCATTTTCAGACATCAAGGCTCTTTACCCTGAAATGTTTCAGTGTGTATTTCCCCAAAGCAAGAATATCCTCAGTATACTGTAGTTATCAACTTCAGGAAATTTAACATTGACTTAGAACGTCAATCTAATCTAACTTCCATACTCGATAATTTTTTTCAATTGACCTAATTATATTCTTTATAATATTTTTTTCCCATCCAGTAAAGGATCTGGTCCAAGATCTTTTTTTTTTTTTTATAATATATTTTTATTGATTTCAGGAAGGGAGAGGAAGAAAGAGATAGAAACATCATTGATGAGAGAGAATCATCCATCAGCCGCCTCCTGCACACCCCACACTGGGGATCCAGTCCACAATCCGGGCATGTGCTCCAACCACACCATGACCTCCTGGTTCATAGGTTGACGACACCCAACCGCTGAGCCACACAAGATGTTGATGTTTTTAAAAAAGTTTCACAATAGATAATTAAGAATGTGAAATAAAAGTAATTTTCCCTACTATTTTATTCCTCCAAATTTTAGTAACTAAAAAAGTGTTAAGTTTAAAAAGAAATGAGAAAAAAGAAAAGAAAAACAACACCCCTCCCCCCGAAATGTGTCAAATTCAAGAAAAGGTTTCAGAGATTAATGAACCAAATAGCTCAAACTGCAATCTAGTATATTCCAATATAGTCTGTCCTTATGTTATCAATATATAGGAGGTTGAAGAAGGAAGTTTGTTTAGAGAATAGGCCATACAGTTGAGATGCTAAATTATAAGTTGAAAAGAATGCTTTCATATTAAATGCTATCCATTTGTCGACATCAAACAAACCTTTTCGTCCACGCCTGAGAAAGCATTAGATTTTTATCAAGTCTTGGTAAATTTTGAAAATCACATGGTTGTTCAATGCCTCCGTGTGGCAGAAAAAATAATGTAGCTGCCCTAGCTTCCTGTGATAGCAACATTCAGGACCAATAAAGTCTGACAGTGCTTAGGGAAGGTTTTTTCAAAGGGACCAGTGTTTTTAAAGAAAGCCTATGGGAAAATGACCCGAATTGAAGATAAAAGCCCCAGATCTCATTAGGCTTCGTGGAATTGACCCTTCTTTGGGAACCTTCCTTATCTTTCTCTATAAGGAATGGATTTTTCGGGCAAACGAGCATCGTAAAATAAGACAAAGTGGACCAAACTCCGAAGTGAATCCATCTTTTCAGAAAGGCTTTATAAAAATTCTTTTAAAATTCCAAACATAAGATTTTTTTTCTTTTGACACAAAAGGAAATCCTTTCTGTTTAGCCATAAGGTAAGTCTAAAATCCATATTTAAAAATGTTAATTTGTTTAAAAAAGAGAGAGGAGAGAAAAAAGAAAGAAATGTTAATTTGTTTGACAATTTTTTTAAATCCTTGCCCAAGGATACATGTTTTTTTTTTGTTTTGTTTGTTTGTTTGTTTTTAATTGATTTTAGAGCGAGGAAGGGCGTGGGGGGGGGGGGGAGAGAGACAGAGAGAGACATCAGTTGCCTCCAATACTCACCCCAACCCGAGTATGTGCCCTGATCATGAATCAAACTCTCTGGCCACCTCTTCATGCACTGGAAGATGCTCCAACCAATTGAGCCACACCGGGCAGGGCTGCTTGACAATTTTTTGGGTGTGAAATTGGCCAGAGAGAATGGTGGCCTTTATGAAATATTGAAGTTCAGTGTAAGCAGCAAGACATAAATAGGAGTGCTCAAAAGTGAGACTGGGTCTCTTGCTTTTGAATCAACTGTATTATTTCACCTCCCAGGGATCAGGCAGCACCTTGACCTTCAAGTGCTTCTACTTAAAAGTGCTCGATACTCTAAAGATGGCTTGAAGAAGGGAGTTGGATCATTCTGAGAATCGGAAATAGGTGTTGGTAAAAACCGAAGCCACCTTCTCAAAGCCCATGGTTATCACAGCTTTGCACCACTTGGGCTTCTATGACTGGGTGCATCTTTTACGTGTAAATTCCTATCAAAGCATCAAATAAATGCACTTGCTCCCCCAGCATAGACTACTACAGAGTTGGGGGAGGGGCAGAGGGATAATTTTGTGGCATACCCTTTGCTTTCTTTTTTTTTTTTTTTTAATATATTTTATTGATTTTTTTACAGAGAGGAAGGGAGAGGGATAGAGAGTTAGAAACATCGATGAGAGAGAAACATCGATCAGCTGCCTCCTGCACACTCCCCACCAGGTATGTGCCCGCAACCAAGGTACATGCCCTTGACCGGAATCAAACCTGGGACCCTTGAGTCTGCAGGCCGACGCTCTATCCACTGAGCCAGACCGGTTAGGGCACCCTTTGCTTTCTTTAGGAGAATACAGCATGAGCATGTACTATGTATTAAAACTATATCCACAAATACGAAATAAATAATAAGGATCTTTTAAACTAAAATTGAGCCTTCTCCTCCCCGCTGCACCCATCTCCCAATATCGCCAGAACTGACAAAATTATTTGTGGGCCACAAGGGCGATAGCCCAAATTTGGTCATGGATTTACTGCATGACCTTGGACAAGACATACTGGCTTCTTTGCCTTAATTTCTTTATCTGTAACATGAGGACTTTGAACTCAGAGATATCTTAGGCACCTTCTAGTAAATAAAATCCTATGATTCCTTGACGCTGTCTTTCTCTTCCATTCTAGTTTCTCATCCATTCTAAGTCACCCTGTGTCTGAACAAAATTCCTAAGATGTAGGATCAGGGAGGGTTATTTACTTTGCATAACAATTCATAAACCACCTTCATTATAGATACACATTTGATCCTTTTAGCAACTCTGCCCAGGTATTTACAGATGAGGAAACTGAAGCTAAGACAGGTCAGTTTAGCTCCTTTGGCCTTGTAGTTAGTTAATAAGTAGAAAAGCTAGAAGGTGGTGAATGAGTTTTTATTTTTATTTTATGACTGAGACAGTGAGACAACTGTATATTTAAAATAATCTGACATAAAGATTAGTCTTTTGAGAGCAGTGGGTTCTTTTCTAAACATTTTGAGGTTTTTATTGCCCCTCAGTAGGTCATTCCCCAACCATAAAGAACTAACCAGGGTTAGGGATAAGAAAGGCCAGGACACACAAGAGGCTTGTGTCCTTCCAGACTGGTGGCTGGGAGCACTTCCCTATTGTGGAGGAGCCCTTGATTCCATGATTTATTTTCCCAGGGACCAGTCCAACCCCAAGCATCAACAATGCAACACAAAGTACCATATTCAGTTGTTTTACAAAAATATTATTGTGGTTAGTATCCAAGCATACAGTTTCTGTAAACCAACTGAAGAAAAAAATTCACCCACCATCCTCGTCACATCAGCAAATGGAACTTTTTTATTTTCTGTTTTCTGTCGGCTCTCATCTCTCTCTATATATATGAATTTTTTTTTCTTTTTACTGGTTGTAATCATGGTGGAGACTGGCATTTTAATGTATCAGAAATCCAAATTTTTGTAAGAAAGTCTCAATTTTAATAACTGTCTTTAGATTATTTTCTTCATCCCAACTGAGTTTATTTCATACTTACACTTGCTCATTGTTTTCTCTTGAACTTATATCTTTCTCATCAGAAGTACAAAACATCCACAATCTGGTTTTAAGGAGATTTTGTTTTGTTTTCAAATAGCGTACAGCAGGGAATGTCATTGTTTTTATATATTCTACCTGGTCTCCTGAAAGCAAACACTATGTCTGGGGATTTTTTCAAATTTCCTATGTATTTGAGTGACTGAGGGGTAGGTAGCTCTGTCTGCAGGCAGGAGGCTAGAGGCTAAAGTGATAATCAATAGATTTTTCCCAGCTACTGGACTTGATTCTGACAATTCCTAGTATACCGTTTCCTGGTAAGGATTGAGCAAGCAGCCTTCCCAATTACTTTATGAATCTTGATAACGTGGGAGTTTTCGTGTTGAGGTGGTAAGTATGCTTGTTTTCCTGGTTAGTGGGTATGCCATAGGTTTTATGTCGTGTGTTGTCCTGTGGGTAACTGAAGCCACTGTTGCCATGGAAAAGGATGGCCGCTTGAAGGAGATCATTTAGAGTGGCCCCTGGAAATGTGACTGGGCGGTCTCCTTAAGGTACAGACCTTGGATGTGTAGCATTGCACATGTCTCATCAGTTTCCTCCAACTGAAATAACAACATCGTAATTTGATGGCTTAATCTTCTTTTGATGCCTTCATCTTAAAAAAAATTAATCTTGGTAAAAACACTAAATTAGGAACAATTCAGAAGAATTACTGATTGTTTTTAAAATGATGATTTGAATAGCCTTTATATTGTAGCTGAAGAAGACACAGGAGTCACCAAAAGGCTTAAATCCAATTTCCAACCATCAAACTTTGTGTGTCAAGTCAACTGACACCAACAATTCTAAATTCAGTCCAATTCAGTAGTAAAAGGTTTATTCCCGGGGATTTCTCACATTTGTGAGCCTGTTACACGTTGTTTTTCGACCTGTCACGAAATCCTTCGTATCACTTCTACACAACACCACCACTCCCTAAATAAAGTGACGGGAAGAATCTAAAATTGTGAAATTGCACGTGCTTGAGCACAAGACCTGTTTGGGGTTTTCTCCCAGGCGTGCCCAAGCCCACCGACCGCCTCGCAGGTAAACTGCCAAAGGGAAAAGCTTAAAGCAAAGCCCGGCCCTGGGATTTCTTTTCCCCCCTTAACCCGATCACTTTTTAGGAGTTCCCGCTGCATTAGCTCAAGTCCTTGCCACTAGATTACCATCTTTTTTCGCCAATTTGCCACCACCCCCCCTTTCCAAAAGCCTTTATTGGAAAGAACTTCCTCTGGTGACCCCCGATTGCCTACAGTTCCAATCACTCCCACCGCCCCCCAACCCGCCCCTCGGAAGGGCTTCCCCTCTCCAGCCCGAGATCCAGGTCCCCAAACCACTTGAGAGAAAATTCACACCCTTCGCCCTCGTCCCAGGCGTCCCGAGGAGGCGTTGGGTGGGGGTGAGAGTGGGGAGGGGGCAGGGTTTCCTGGAGCCCCCGGGGTCCCTTCGCGCACCCCCCCTCCCCCCCGCCCGGAGATGTGCAGGGGCGGGGAGCGCGGGTGGGTGGGATCGGGCGGGTGGGGGAGGGGACGAGGGCGCGGAGCGGGAGGAGCGGGAGGAGGAGGAGGAGTGTGTGTGGAGCGTGTGTGGCTGGGGGAAGCCATTGCCTGTTTAATAGTTGCTGTTGCTGCACTTCCGCTTCTCTCCCAGCGAGAGAGACACGAGTGGCCAGGCCCAGCCGCAGCCGCAGCACAGCCGCCGCGGCGGCACGGAGCAGCCAGACACAAAGAGAGGTACGGGGATCCCCCCGATGCCCGCCGCCCCCCGGCCGCGGCGCGGGGCCTCGGGGACACCCCTCGCCACCTCCCCCGACCCGCGCCGCCCGGGCCGCCGGGCACGGGGCTGACGGGGGGGGGGAGGGGGGGCGGAGCGGGGCCGGGAAGCCCCAGGGGTCCGGGGCCAGCCCGCGGGGGATGGGCAGGGACCCCGGGCCGCGTGGGGTGCGGGGGCCGCCCGCGACGGGGGCGGGGGGGGGCATCGTGGCTGGAACTGTCAGCGCTGCCCCCGGAGCCCCCCACTGGCCGCCCAGGGGGCCGGGAACGGGGGAGGGGGAGTTGGGGGAGCCCCGTTCCCCCCCGGGGCGGGGGGCCACGGGAATGAACCCCTTTGGGGCGGACGGGCTCATTGTTATTCCTTCGCTGAGGAGGCTGATCCCCCACCCCCACCCCCACCCGGGGTGGCGACCGGGCGTGTGCTCGGAACCCCCGCCGCGGCCGCGCTGCCCGGGCGGGAGGCGAGGGCCAGGCCGGCGGGAGGGGCGTCGGGGCGCGGCCCGGGGACCTTGAGCCCGGTCGCCCCTGCCCCCCCGCCCCGCGGGCCTCTCCCTTCCCCCACGGGGCCCCGCTCCGCGCCTCCGTCCCCCTGTTTCGGCTTCCTCTCTTACTCCTCTCCGCCCCTCCTCTTCCCGACCTGGCCAAACTCTGCTCCCGGCCCCCCACCCCCCGCGACCCCCGGGAAGCCGCTCGAAGCCGGCGCCCGCCGGGACCTTCCCTCCGCGCCCCCCCTCCTCCCGGCACCCGCGCCCCCGCCCCGCTCCTCCGCCCGCTGGGCTGCTCCCCTCCCAGCCCCGAGGGGAGCCCAGCGAGGGGGTGGGTTGGGGACGAGGAGAGGCCGCACGCTTCGCTCGCGACCCTTTTCCTTCCGTGTCCCCCACTTGGGGCCCAAAATAAACAAACAAGGCGCGTGTAATCTGCAGAAGCCTTAATGGGCCCGAAGACTTCGAGAGGCGAGTGGAGGGCGGTGGGCGGCCGGGCGCACCCCTGGCCCAGCCCCCCGACGGCACCCGCGTCCGTGCTGACACTGGCTGCAGGGTGGTGTTTCTCTGTTTTGTCTCCCTCCCGCTGCAGGGGCTGTTTGCGGGGTGGGGTGGGGGGGGTTCGCTATGTCGGATGACGATTCGAGGGCCAGCACCAGCTCTTCCTCATCTTCGTCCTCCAACCAGCCAACCGAGAAAGAAACAAACACCCCCAAGAAGAAGGAGAGTAAAGTCAGCATGAGCAAAAACTCCAAACTCCTCTCCACCAGCGCCAAGAGGTACCGTACTTTTCACCCGCAGGCTTCCTATGTCCCGAACTGCCTCTCGCTGCGTTTATGTGGTCTCCCTCCCAAGGAGGGTAGACTTAAATGCTCCTCACGATTCATGTGTTCTTAAAAATGAAAAAAAAAGGGCCTTGTAAGCCCTCCCTATTTTTTCTCTATCGCTTCTTCTGTTTTTTTTTTTTTCTTCTTCTAATCATTGTCCACCTGCAGCTGTTGTGACTTGCCTCTCACATTTCTTCCTGAAGTTTGTAAGAATCCTCATTACTTCTACTACTGACCCTTCAACTTGATTTCAAATTACTTGTGCTATTAATCACTAATCTGTGACCTCTTTCCCTCCCCCAGGGCTGTCATCGCACTTAATTACTAATACCTGCCCAGACAACTCTATCAAAATGAATTCTAGTCCCATCTTACATCCTCCTCACCTGTTGCACATCAGATCTTTGTTGAATAGAGCTTTCTCCCAGAAATCGCATAAGGAATAAAGAACTCATGGTAGTGGGCTAAAAAAAAAAAATTTAATAGTTGGAGACACAAGTTTTCGTGTGGAATTTAAAGAGATTTTTCTGATTTGGAGAGTTGAGGCCACTGAATGAATCAATCGATACGTGATGTAAAATGGTAATTCTAGGTTATTTGAGGGAGTCTCTTCTGTTTAAGAGATTCAATTTACCAAATTTCGGGGAGACTTAAATTTTTCCATGCTCTTTTGTGCTATAAAACCTTGAGTTTGTGTGTGTTTTTTGAAGTTGAATTCAAGTGGTGGCTCTTTTTTCTTTATTCTTTTCCTCTTCTGTCTCTGGAAGACAGAAGCTACTTTTTTTTACATCCACCATCCTTCAGTAATATCCTCTGATCCCCGTGACCCTTAAAAGAATCTATAGCAGATTCCGGGGAACCCCCATACATTTCATAAATCCTTACTGCTCTCAGGTGGACAGTCATTAAACTTTAAAGGGGCAAACCAGGAAGATCGTAAAGAATCCAAAAGGTGGGTTAGATAGGGATATCTTTCTTGAGAGAATGTAAAATAAGATGGAACACGAGGCTTTAGATCTCTCCACTGAGGAGTGAACCTGGAACTTGAAAGTTTGTTCCGTCATCTTCCCTGACTTGAGATTTGAAATGTTGGTAAAGTGCTTTGGTAACCAAACCATGGGCAGATGAAGGCGTGACTTTAGCTCATGTTAAGTAGTGTGGACTGTAGAGGTCTAGAATTGAGTGGCACCATGCCTTGGCCAGAGTGTTTTCATTTTCAGGGGATTGGCTTGCTTGCATATCCACTTCCCAGGAGTCCTAACAGGCCCTCACTGATGAGCCCATATGCTGGTTCTCCCAGAACCTGGCACCTACCCTGCCCACTTTGGATGTGGCCTTCCTTAAACTGCCTCTCCTCCATCACCCTCCCAGGGTCTGGGCTCCTAGATCCACAGCTTTTGGCCTGACTTGACTAAGACAGGATATTTGCTTTCGGTCATTAGTGTTTTTATATTTTGCTAACTGTCCCTGCTGTACATTGTATATGTTTGGGGGCAAAGGAACAGGTTTCAGATATAAAACAGCCTGCTTTGTGTCAGCAAATTACAGATTGGTCACTAGACAATTTGTCTATTTATACTAAGGGAGTTAAAAACTTACTTGGAAATGCCTGAGAAAGATGGTAGGTGTAGAAAAAAGAAAGGCGGGAAGCTGCAGACAGTAATATTACCTATAAAGTTAATGTCGGTTTTAGCTCTGGATATCTTGCTGAAAGACTAGCTCATCGTGTTAAAGTAGAGCTAAGGTTAATAGTAAAGGTAAAAAATGGAGAGGGACAATGTGTCCAGGAAAGAATAAGGGAAATTGATCTTAGACCCTATAGAAGCGACTCTGTGAAATAGGTTGAATTGGAAGGAGCACATATACTAGGACAGTGGTCGGCAAACTCATTAGTCAACAGAGCCAAATGTCAACAGGACAACGATTGAAATTTCTTTTGAGAGCCAAATTTTTTAAACTTAAACTTCTTCTAACGCCACTTCTTCAAAATAGACTCGCCCAGGCCGTGGTATTTTGTGGAAGAGCCACACTCAAGGGGCCAAAGAGCCGCATGAGAGCCGCAGTTTGCCGACCACGGTAGAACCAGCACGGGGCTAATCAATGAATGGGCTGACAAAGGTTACTTACCTGCATTTTGGGAAGTGGTTTCTAGGCCACTGGGAAAGGAAAGCCCCCATTGAGAGTGGTCTGGACAAGAATTACTCTGTGGAACATGTGCAAGTGCTTGTTGTAGAGATGAAGTGGATAAAGCTGTCTGGTATGACACTTTTCAGGTATTAAGCAACTAGTTTTTCATGACTCTTTTGTACTAGAGGTTGGGTTGACAAGGAGAAATGAAGTCAGTATGTATTATTATAGCAGTTGTGCTAGGGGAGTGGATAGTTATTCCTATCTATGTAGGTCTTAATAGACAGTCATTCTAATATGCAGGCAGGTAAAGAATCGGGAAACCAGGATCCCAAACTTTTCGTCTAACATACAATAATGAGCCAAACAGCAGGGATCCAAATATCTCAACCAAAATGCTTATGGGAGGCAGTAGAATTTAGCAGGGCACAGATAAGAAGATTTCAGTAGAGATTGTAAGCAAACCCCTTTCCCAGGTTCACCAGATTTGTAGGGGGCAGGAAATGTTCTTCAACAGGAAGGTTTAAAGAACTTTCCCAATCACCACCTTTAAATTCTCTTCACTTACACCTGGGCAAAACAGTGCCTTCTAAAACCTGTTCCCCATCGCTTCCAGCCGGCCTGCCTTCCTGCCCTCAGAAAACCTTTGGGAAGAGAAAAGCGGCCATTATGATTCAGATTGCCTTTAGAGTGTGTATCTGTGTGTGTGTGTGTTAGGTTTTTTTGTGTATGTGTGTTTTTTTTTACGGTGTTGCCCTGTGAGATTTTTAAGTTAAACCATAGCCCTGTAGGGCTTTATATGAGAGGAGCAGGAAAAGTTATAAAAACAGAAGGCACCGTTTCGAAGGTGGAAGAGGCTTAGAGGCCTCAAACTTTGTCGTCCTAACTGATGCTCTAAGCGCCTAGGTGAGCAGAAGACAAAGGCCAGGGCTCCGGGTGAACGGCCCGGCGGCGTCGGCCTAGGAGTGGGGGATGGGCCTTTGTGAAGTCGTGGACGGGTGCCGAGATAGAAAAGGGGGAGTCCCGGGTGCTGCGTTCAGTGTGGGGCGGAGGAGGAAGGGGGGCAGACCCGAGGGAAGTTCGAGGATGTCCGGGAAGAAGGTCCGGAAAGGGGGGCCGAGCGGGCGAGCGTGCGGGCGGGCGGCCGGGCGGTGCACCTGTGCGGCCGCGGGTGCTCCGGGAGCCCGGCCTCCGTGCAGGGCCGGGCGGGGTTGCTCGCGGCGGGGTGCAGATTCCGGGGCGCAGCGGAGGCGAGCTGGGGAGTCACCGGCGTCCCGGCTGCTCTCCCCACCCCGGCCCGCAACTTCGCCCGCGCGGCCCCCGCCGTCGGGCGCGCGCGGGGTGGGGGCAGGGAACCCGGGCGGCTGGGGGCGGCCACCGAGGGGTCCCCCTAGAGGCCTGCGTCACCCAGGCACCCCAGATCCCTTAGGGCCTCGAGGGGCCTCGCGGGGAGCGGCCATGTTGGCTTCGTCACCGAGGACACAGGCCGGCCTGGAGGGGGGGTGCCAAGAGGACGTCCCAGGTGCCCGGGGTGACCCGGCGGGCCCCGAGGGGTGGGCGGGGGTGCGTCCTGCCCACCCAGGCGGTGGCTCCCCTTGCCGTCCAGGGACTGGAGGTGCCGGGGAAGGATGAGTGCGTCCTGACACTTTATCTGGCCCGGTTCAGAAAGCTGGTCCGCGGAGGAGCTGTTAGAGTGTTTCCTCAGTGGAGAACACAAGACCCAGGACGGCCCTGGCGTGCGAGGCAGGTTCGAACCCGGACATAGCAGATGATGAGAAGGGACTGGGCTGCCGACTCGCTGCCAGGGCAGAAGTGTTTTCCCCGAAACGAGGGCCCTGAAGCTTTCGGTGTGCGGTTTCCTCCTCCCTCGGCGCAGATCCGCTTATCCTGGCAGGAGTTGGGGTTACCGGCCGGACCCAGGCCTGCTGGTGGGAGGCTGCCCCCGCCTAAATGTGTCCCGTTTTCTCTCTCCCTGACCAGGATTCAGAAGGAACTGGCCGATATCACTTTAGACCCTCCACCTAACTGCAGGTGAGCTTGCTTTCAAATTTCTTTTAACTTGGGTTTTTTCCTTCCAACTTTTTCCTTGGGTTTTTATTATTTTTATAAACTTTTACTTTTATTCTTTGGTTAATGCTTGTTTCGTGCTAACAGCAAGTATCAGCTGAAATTTATTTACCTGAGTATAATGTGTTGATGAGCTTCTGACAGTCTCAGTGTTACGTTTAAGAGAAGTAATAGATTTATTTGAAGTGGACACTCTTACATACAACAAAACTGTAAAGTGAATATGAAGGTGTACGTACGTTTGTCTAATCCTGGGTCTTTCATATGTCATTAAGGGTGATGTTGGTTTAGAAAATTGCTTTGCTATCTTAATGTTATTTATGCTCTCTGCTACGAGAGCATAGAGTCAAATCAAACACTGGCTCCCTCAGACTATACACAGTATGTGTGTGTTCAGTTTCAAAACAGTTTGATACTAGTTTTCAAAGGGTTGTTGATCTCTATTCAGAAGACGCATTTTGTTATTTACTGTTGAGTCAAGGTGGAAAACTTGATGAATTCACTAAATCAGCAGAGAAGTGAGGAGACTTATAATAAGAGCCATTTATTTAAGGAAGCTTACTTGTTTGGTTCTGTAACTCCAGTTTTTTAAAATTAAGTATAACGTTTAACTTCATTCTCCGTTCTCATGATTGGCATTGGAATGGGATTTAAAGTTTTAGAAGTGTGCTAAACGTATAGGGTTAGAAGAAGTTACCGACGAAAAAATGCTGTGTCCTGGCCATACATAGAATTTGAATCAAGCATGTGGAAATAGGTTGAAAGCTAAATGAAATACTTTGCTTATTAACACTGAACTTTCTAAATGGAGTAAACGGAAACATCAATTGCCTTTTTGTTACGTATGCTGTTAATGTTGGTCAGGTGTGGGACGTCCTTTGGTAAAATTTTGTCCTGTTTTGTAAGGAAAATCATTTCGAATTTGAAATGCTCTTATAATATAGTTTGTAACTGAACCACGCAGTCATTCTTGAGGATTTCTTTCCTGGCTATTAAAGAGTCTTTTCAGGATGTTGAGAAAGTGGAGAAATGGGTAAAGCTTGGGGCTGTAATATCTCCCCTTTTTTGTTTTATTGGAGTCCTTCAGATGGAAGCCTGTAGCTTCCCTTGATTGGTTGTGTTGAATCCATGGGTATTCCCCATTCGAGGTCTGTGCTGTAGTTGTTTCTCCTGTTTGGTAGCGTGTTTTCCACGTGTCTCTGGTGAGTTCAGGCAGCTGTAGCTGATCAGATTATGAAGTTTTTGAAGCATGGTTTCAGAACTAACATTTATCAAAGTGTGTTATGGCTTTCTTGCAAGTAGGTGCAGTCAAATTTAAAAATTGTAAATAATTTAAAGGTTTTCATGGGATTGGTTACTCTTTAGAAATAGGATAAATACACTTTAATTTCACACCATTTTAACTGAGTTTACATGTGAGAGATTTGTGCTGCTGAACATGTAGAACTTTCCTTGGAAAGCTCCTAATTACCTTTTTCAAGGTGAAACCTTTAAACATTACCTGTGGTCAGGTGAGTCACCAAACTGGATGGTTGGTGGTGGGGAGACAAATTTTAACATATTTACACATTGAAAAAAATCTTCAATTTCAAAGAAAACATTAGGCATCTTTATTTTGCAAGAGAATGTGTATTATGTTGACTTTTAAAAATAAAGACTGCTGTATTTTCTGAAGACATTTTCCAGGAGGGCTGTTTAAGTAATATGAATCACAGTCTCTACTTTCAGTTGTTGTTTTTCTTTTTGTTTGTTTGTTTGTTTTTTTTACACAATCTCTACTTTTGGTTGCCTTAGTAATGTTTACTTAATGGTATCCAGTAGTGCCAATATTCAACATATTTAAATGAGTTTGGTTTTATGTTTTCTGTTGGCACGTTATGGGATTGAATTACTTAATATATTTTTTTTCTCTTTAAATATATTTTTATTTATTTCAGAGAGGAAGGGAGAGGGAGAGAAAGAGATAGAAATATCATTGATGAGAGAGAATCATTGATCGGCTGCCTCCTGTACGCCCCACACTAGGGATCAAGCCCAAAACCTGGGCGTGTGCCCTTGACTGGAATCTAACCTGGGACCTTTTAGTCCACAGGCAGGTGCTCTATCCACTTAGCCAGACCGGCTAGGGCTGAAATATTTAGTATTTTAATGTACATTATTGTTGGAGATGGAATGGATAATTTAGTGTGGGGATACTTTTTGATGTTAGCTTCCATTTAAAATGTATGAATTAAATGATACATTGAATGCATGCATGTTTATTTTTTTATAATTTTTAAAGTGTTACTCAGCATGAGAGCTTGGTTTGGATGAAATTGTAAATTCGTTAATTGTAAATTGTATTTTGAACTCGTTAAATAACTGGCTTTCAATGAATGTATTTTATGTATTAAACCTTTATAGAGCTGCCTTTTTTTCAATCAGTAATCAGTGTGCAGTTTTAAATTTAAACACATTTCTTTATTAAAATATTGTAGTTGCTACAAAGTAGCCTCAAACAGTTGAATCAGTGTGAGAAATGCTTCTCTTGAAAATGCACCGCTTGTGTTCACTAATTTTAGCACTTGGCAAAAATATGTGGCTTCGAATGTGCAAAATGCACTTGCTAAATATGTTATAATTTTGAGCACATAAAGTTAAATCTCAGTGTTGTATATCATGTTAAGTAGGTTTTAAGTGAATATTTTAAAATTGGTTTTTTATTGCCATATAAATCAAATTCTTTGGTATCTCTGAACTATTTGGTTACATGTGTGTATACAGCTAAGTCTCCCAATTCATGTACCCTGCATTTGGTTAGATTTTTCCTCCTGCATTCTGGCTCTGTTCCTTTAGGGAAAAAAAGTATTAACTACTGTAATGATTTCCTAAAGCGTGCCATATCTTGGATGGTAAAATTATGCCTTTTCGGTAGCTGGCGAACTCTGCCATTAGGGTCAGTTTTGCAGCTGTTATTTGTAGCTTAGGGCTCAAGCTTTGCTAAATTGACTAGTTATAGCTATCTCATCTGTAGACATAAATGTATGTAGACAGTATGTCTGCACATAATAAATGATGTATTTTACCCAGGTCGTTTAAACTTCAGATTTTACTTAAGTGGATGTCTTTTTATTATGAGTCAACTACTCATATAGTGACTTGAAACCTAAAAATTCAGATTTTAGGATAAAATGCCTTTCAGAAATCATGAACCATTTCAAGCATGGTAGAGAAGAATAAGTTTTTCTTATTATGACTTTTTTTTTTTTTTTTTTACTAACATTGCCTTTTGTTGCTTATATATATATTTTTTAATATTGATTTTTTTACAGAGAGGAAGGGAGAGGGATAGAGAGTTAGAAACATCGATGAGAGAGAAACATTAATCAGCTGCCTCCTGCACACCCCCTACTGGGGATGTACCCGCAACCAAGGTACATGCCCTTGACCGGAATCGAACCTGGGACCCTTCAGTCCGCAGACCGACGCTCTATCCATTGAGCCAAACCGGTCAGGGCTGTTGCTTATATTTTAAATAGAATTTTAAGCCATTGCACAATAATGTAAGAATGCACATTTTTAAAAAGTTGAAACAAATTGTGGAGTAAAAAGTGAAAGATTCCTTCATGACCTCATCTGTTCCTATCCCTTGCACAGAGATGCTCCTGGTTAGCAGTGGTGTGTATCTTTCTGGATAGTTTCTGTGCATTGACATTGTTGTACGATTCTGGTTTTGCAAATCCTCCTGGAATTAGTGGTAATAGTACAGGGTGGGGCAAATACAGGTTTACAGTTGTTTGTATGGAAAATAATACAGTAATAAATAAGTAATAATACAAGAATCAACTTTGTTTCCCTTACAACTGTAAACCTACGTTTGCTTCACTCTGTAAGTCCCAGGCTGCTCACCTTGGAATGAAAGGAGATTCCTTGCAGCAGTAAAGGCGTATGCCTCGTCCAAGTTTAGCATGTTTTAAGTGGTTGTTTACTGTAAAAAATGGGTTCTGCAGAAGTTACCCTTTACACATCCTAGGTCATTTCACTTGCTGAAAAATTGTCCTTTTATGTAACTTTAATTCATCTGATGCTACTAAATGCATTAAGGATATCGAGGTGACTTCATCGTCTGCATGCTTATTTTGTTCTAATTTTTATTTGGATAGCTACCACTGCTGTGTGATTGCCTTTATGTGCATAGAGACAGTGTTGAAAAATAGTGAGAACCAGGACACTAGAGTGTCAGCACAATCAAAATAGCACCCAAACTAGGGTCAAGTGGCTGGAAATTAGATCATTGCCTGGGGCCTGAGTGGGTAGGAAGGAAGGAAGGAAGGAAATCTATCCAGAAATGAATTGCTTACTAAATGAGTAGGCACTCTCGTGTTCACCAAATGACCATGTTTCTGAATTGTAAAGCTGTACTGCTCTTATTCCTCAAAAAGTTAAACTGAATTACCATATGACCCAGCAATTCTATTCTTAGGTGTATGCCCCAAAGAATTGAAAACAGGGACTCAAACAGATACTTGTCAGTGTTCATAGTGGCATTAGTCATAACAGCCCAAAAGAAGAAACAGCCCAAATATCTATCAACAGATGAGTGGAATGGATAAACAAAATGCAGAATATACATACAATGGAATATTCAGCCATATAAAGTAATGAAGTTCCTATACATGCTATAACATAGATGAACCTTGAAAATGTTCTACTAACTGAAATAAGCCAGACACAAAAGGACAAATATCGTATGATTCTATTTACATGAAATATCTAAAATAATCAAGATCCTAGAGACAGAAAGATTAGAGGTTTCCAGGAGCTGGGAAGGGGAGAATGAGGAGATATTTCTTAATAGGTACAGAGTTTCTGTTTGAAAATTTTGGAAACAAATGCTGGTGATGATTGCACAACGTTGTGAATGTAGTGAATGGCACTGAATTTTACACTTAAAAATGGTTAAAGTGGCAAACTATATGTTATATATTTTACCAGAATTTTTAAAAAGTTACAAAAAAAGATACTATTGTTAAAATGTCATCAGTATTTTGAGGGAAAATGCTTATGGCTTACGAGGCAACACTTCAGTTTTTAGGGGTTCTTATAAAGGATATTAATGTTAAACCATGAGTGCCTGTTCTACGTGAAAAATCACCCCCTTCAGGGAGTTCACAATCTAGTGAGGCGGGAAGAAATGCACTCACTGACTTTGAATAGTGTGTTAGAGTTGTCGATGGAAGGTTATTTGGAAAGTGCTGCACGTAACACGTTAAAGGTTCAGAGAAGTGTGAGATTGCTTTGACCTGGTGGGAATGGTCCTGGCTGAGCCCTTGGGGACCTGAGAAGCCTCATGGAGATGAGAAGTAGGTGGGGAAGACTGAGGGGCATCTGTAGTGGAGGGAAGTATAAGCGGAGATGAAGCAGAGGAAAGGCAGAGGGCACTCGTGGGCAGTAGTGAAGAAACCTGTGGCTGGGGAGCAAGGAAGAGTGGGAGGATAAGCAGTAAGAGACCAGACTTGTTCCTTGATGTCAGGCTGAGGCTTTGAGTGTCATTTTATAGACACTGGGGAATCACTAAGCGTAATGCAGTTAGAGCTGAATATCTGGCTCGAGACAAAGCAGGGGTTGAGTGCAGCTTGGTGGGAACCAGGAGACTTGGAGATTACCGCCATAGTCCAGTGGGAGGCCAAGAGGACCGTGGGGACAGGTGACGCCATCGGTGTGAAGAAGAGAGACACGAGGAGAGCAGTAGAATGTGGCCACTGATTTAGATATGGAGCACTTGGAAGGGGACAGAGGGTCTTTGGGTGTTGGGGAAGATGGATGGTATCATTAACCGAAGGAATAAGGTGGGAAGATGAACTGGCTTGAGGGAGGCAGGTAGGATCATCCTCCCCAGATTCAGTTATGTGCTTTGTTGAACATGTACAGGTATAGTGCTTAGCATATTGCTGCCACATATTTAAGTTTATTGGCAATCTGTCAGTGACCTCTCAGGCCTACTTTTAGATTTGATCAGACAAATTAAACTCCCCAAAAGGCACAGGGACCCTGCTTTCTGTCTTTGATTCTGATCCTACATGCCCCCTCCCCAACTTTTTCAGTTGGCAACATTCAAAGCTACAGAAGAGTTGAAAGATTAAAACAGGAAAACAGCCATCCTTCATCATCAGCTGTGAGAATTTCCTCATGTTGGCTTTTCTCTCCCATATTCCTGTATTTTGCAGAACCATTTGGAAGCGAGCTGCATCCTGATGCTTCCGTGTGTTAGGCTTACATGCATTGAGTCTGAGGGGAGCCGGCAGGGCGCTGAGGCTGCAGCTGGCTTTGGGCATCCACATTAGATTTGAAGGTTGGGGTGATAGTTGAACTTTCTGCTGGGGAAGAGGAGGATTGAGAACTGTGCTTGGAGGGGAGTCTACAAAGGAAGGATGGGAAAATAAAGAGGACTGGAGAAAAAGGGAGCAAAGTAAGGGAGAGCTACTAGGTTGCCTAAAAAATAATTCAAGAGGATTAAATGTCAAGTGAAGAGCATGCTTTGCAGGCTGAGAAGCAGCAGCAAGTAGAGGACAGGAGTGAAACGGGGAGATGTGATGTTTTAAAAACACAACTGTAGAGAAGCTGATAGAATGGAACTGAGGTCACACGAGTGGACTGTGTATTTAGGAAGGCTGGTAGCCTGAAGTTTACGATAGTGACGGTTTTCTAGAGGAAGCATTCTGGCCTGGGGAACGCTCCAACCACTTGTAAAGAACTGAAAGCTGCAGCGCCTGCCCCCAGTTGGATTCGGTTTGTTCTTTCTCAGTAGACTCTTAAGTTCCTTGAGAGCAAGGATTATGTCTTTGCATCCTTACAGTGTGTCCAAGAAAGAATAAACAATATATATTTGTTAAATTAAAACACGAACACAGGCACCTAATTCAAGTCTGATGGTTTAATGGAACATCTTCATTACCCTCTTCAGAAAATAATGGAAAGAGCCGGAGAAACTGCTGTCGCGTTTTACAGCTGTCCATCGCTGGCAGTCTTGCTAGGTTGGCACCCGGGCAGTTTGGACAATGTTCACCTTCCCGGAATCACAGAGCAGCTCTGGACTGCAGTGCGATCGCACTGCAGGCAAGATTGAGAAGATCCATAAAGAAAATATCAATACCTTTGATTCCCATGTTTTGACTTTATATAACATTACTGTTGGCCAACAAGCGAGTGTGGGTTTTGGGGCGCTGAGTAACTTGGCCTTCCTAGAGACGGTTCCTAAAATCCTAAAGCTCTTCCAGATAGTTGGTTACGTTAGAGATGCTGGCACCCGTTGGTTACGTTAGAGATGCTGGCACCCGCCTGAGACATCTCACACATTCCCCATCATCAGTGGAGTGAAACAGGTTTCATAATAAGCCCATTCTTATTCAGCCTCTCGGAGGCAGCCATGCTCTGAAGTGAAACAAAAGACCTAGTAACTGGTGTCAGAATATGCTTCTAATCCTCTGGGAAACCTGCTCTATAGGCAAAGCTCAAAGCTCTTGCTTGAGGACCGCAATCCAGGAACATACACGCGAGGGATTACGGATGGCTTTGTGGAGTCCATGCCACAGGACGTAGATGGGGAACCTGCAGTAGGCCGAGGTGATGTCTGTCAGGTCAGGAAAGTCCTGCAAAACCAATGTTTTCCTATGCAGCACATAATGGACATTGGGTTATGGAACCTGGGGCAGCATACAGTTCACGCATACTTTAATTAGCAGAGTAGTCACAACCTGAATTCTGTCTGCTCTTACAGGCCTGATGAGATAGAGTGCAGTGCCAGGACAAAATAAAGGGGCTGGTATGAGTATCATCCAGCTCTCACCTGGCCTCCAGCAGCGCATGTGCCACAGGTCACGTCTGACTTGTCTGTAGTGACTTGTGTTGGCACTAAATTTTGTTTTATTTTTTTAAAAGTTTGGCAGCTTGAACCTTTATTTTTAGTACTTTTTTAAAAAGTTTAAGTACAGAAATAATCTTAGCAAATAATTTATAAGTTTTGTCGTTGAAAAGATTTCACATCAGGTCCGCCAGGACATCATCGGTCCAGCCCTGTGAGCCCACCACATTCCCTGTTCACGTGTACTGACACTCAGCGGAGCGGGCACACTGTTGGCACCAAAATCACCCCACCACTGGGTCTGCACGTCCAGTTGCCAGAAGCTGTGATGGTTTCTAGCCTGGGCTGGACGGTTCAGAACCCCCTTCTCTATTGCTTGAATTAGTGAGCACTGCCACACGGGCGGCACCGTAATGCTCAGACGAGTGTGTGGCCCACCCCAGGAGCCCTGAGCTCTGTGCATCCACACAGGACCCTGGGCAGTCAGCGCAGTCTGAGGACAGAGACCACATTTTTGCTCATGGCCCCACATCCAGACCAGGCTGCCTGTCGGCTCTACAGCTCTGCCTTCCCAGGCCTCATCAAATAGTGATAATCAATGGAGAGATCCAGTGGGGTCTGCCAGCACTGAAATGATGACCATTATGTGGACTACCAGGACATTAGGTGTTTATATCCATTTAAATTGATAGATGGAAAATCGATGTGTGATGGATCCTATATGTTCAATAGAAAAAGATTTGAAGTACATTTTCTTTTTTTTCTTTTTTTAAATATATTTTATTGATATTTTACAGAGAGGAAGGGAGAGAGATAGAGAGCTAGAAACATCGATGAGAGAGAAACATCGATCAGCTGCCTCCTGCACACCCCCCACTGGGGATGTGCCCGCAACCACAGTACATGCCCTTGACCGGAATCGAACCTGGGACCCTTGAGTCCGCAGGCCGACGCTCTATCCACTGAGCCAAACCAGTTTCGGCTGAAGTACATTTTCAAATTGCAGAAGATAGAACTCAGCTTGGGATGTTCTTACTCGGAGAAAAGTTTTAGATAGGATACAGCTCAAAAAGTTAGAAAGCAGTGTTGTACATGAGTAAATCAGATCATATTTATTTAAAATATTGGAGTGCTGTGTGCTGCACATTGCTCCATGTGACTACAGCAGACCTGGCTCCTGGCTTGTGGAACTGGGATTTGGTAGGCAGTACAGACAGCAACCAAGTAAGCAGGATGAGTAACTACAAGTTGTGGTGGCCAATAGGAGCACAATTAGCATTGCAGTGATGGAGAATATTGGGGGGGGCGGGGGAGAGGAGTGCTACCTAGAGAAGGCTTAAAACATTCAGATCTGAAAGATGATGAGAAAAAAGGAGCTTTGTGAAGAGTAGGAAGAACATTCCCAACGGAGGGAAGCACAGACACAGGCCCCGAGGAGGGGAGAGCCACGTGATGAGGGCCATGTAAGCCATGGTAGCGTGTTTGGGTTGCATGCATCCCATTTCTTTCAGTGGGAAGCCATTCAAGGTTTTAAAGCAAGGAAGTGACATTATTTCAGTAATGATTTCAAAGGCTTTTCCCTCCTCCATCCTGTGTGGAAAATAGCTGGGAGGAAGGCAGAAGTAAAAGGAGAGAGACCAGGAAGGAGGGTATTTCTCTATTCCAAAAACCGGTGATGGTAGCTAGGATTAGGGTGGTGGCAGTGGAGATGAGGTTAGAACACCTGGACCTGTTAGGGATTGCATGTGGGAGATGAGAGAAAGACCCAGAATGGCTCTGAGTTTCCCTGGTTTTAGCAGTTAGGTAGATGATGGTGACATTTTGCTGATGGGAAGAAAATTGGAATACGGCCTCTTGTGTGTGTCTGTGTGTTGGGATGAGTCCTTTTTGGATATGTTAGATTTGAGACAGATGCTCTAATGAGGCATCTAAATGAAGGTGTCAAATAGAAATCAGAGATAGGTAGTTGGAGCTCGGAGGAATATTTTGAACTCGGGATAAATATGAGCTGGAGATGCACATACATTTGGGAGACATCAATTTATAGAGGCTTTTGAATGTCTGGGAATGCCTCTAGCTTACCTAGAGAGCAAACGTGTAGAGGGAAGAGGGCCCAGGATAGAGACCTGGATGTCTAGCATTTAGAGGTTGTGTAGTCTAAAGGAGACACCAGCAAAGGAGACAGAGAGAAGGAAAATCAGAGAGTTGGTGTAAGAAAACAGTGAGTGGAAAGTGTTTGGAGTTGAGGATCATGAACTCTGAAATAATGCAGTGAGCTGGAAAAAGATGAAGATGAGTGAGCAACCATTGGATTCTACACCTTCTAATTTGTTGACCATCACGAAACAGATCCATTGTAGAAAAGATAAAAGAGGGAGGATTTTCAAGAAAGAAAAGGTGTTTACCCTTCCCAATTAGAAGATTTCATTGTGTAGAAGATTTCATTGTGTTTATTCAAATAAGGGATTTAATGTCTGAATTTTACACTGTAGGACAATATTTCTTATAGGCCTGGTGCACAAAATTCATGCATGGGGGGGAGGGAAGGGGGTCCCCTCAGCCCAGCCTGCACCCTCTCCAATCCGGGACATCCCTCTTACAATCCAGGACTGCTAGCTCCTACCTGCTCACCTGCCTGGCTGCCTGATCGCCCCTAACTGCCCCCCTGCCAGCCTGATCACCCCTAACTGCCTCTGCCTGCCAGCCTGGTTGCCCTTAACTGTGCCCCCTGCCGGCCTGGTCGCCCCTTAGTGCCCCCTCTGCCGGCCTGGTCGCCCCTAACTGCCCCCCCCCACCAGCCTGGTCGCCCCCAACTGCCCCCCCTGCCGGCCTGGTTGCCCCTAACTGCCCCCCCAAGCCGGCCTGGTTGGCCTCAACTGCCCCCCCCCCACTGACCTGGTCACCCCAACTGCCCCCCCCTTTCTGCCGGCCTGGTTGCCCCCAACTGCTCCCCCCCCCGCCAGCCTTGTCACCCCCAACTGCTACCCCTGCCGGCCTGGTTGCCTCCAACTGCCACCCCTGCCGGCCTGGTTGCCTCCAACTACCCCCCCTACCGGCCTGGTCGCCACACGCAGCCTGCTCGTCAGTCGTTTGTTCGTCCCTTGCTAACCCCCCTGCCGGCCTTGTCGCCCCACACAGCCTGCTGTTTGGTTGTTACTGTGAGGGCGTCGTGACCAATTTGCATATTACACTTTTATTAGTATAGATATATATCTTGTGAGAGGCTCTATCATTTTCAGTGGATTCTCAATTTTTTAAATGGTTTCCTTTGTTTTCCTTCCACCAGAAAAAGTTAACTTCTGCTTTACTAGAAGTTGGTGATCTTATGGCTAACATTGTAGAGTGGGTACCCTAAATCAATGGTGCCAGGTTCATATATTACACCTTTTGCAGGGCTTAGTTTAAAAATACTAGAGTGTGGGTAAACTGAAAGATCCATAAATTGCTGGTGCCATCCTTAAAATTCATCACATGCTTTGATTTGGATTGACGTGTACTCTGGCAGTGGGTACATGTGTTTACTTTTAACACAGTTTAAGTTATTTATCATATTCAGTGTTTTTATCCTTTCAAGATTGGCAATTATGTTAATACTTCACATCAAATGTACCTGGAACTCCTAAAGCATTATACATATGAGCATATCTTTCCAATCTACCAATCATGTTTTATTAATTTGTTTCAGGTTATCCCAGGTACTCTTGGTCTTGCTAATTTGATAATTCAGCAGGTTGATCTTGTTAAGACACAAACTTGTAAATTATAGCAGTAAGTTGGGGATAATATGATACCTAGAATTATTATTGGATGTGGTTAACAGTTTCATATAAGAAAATGTCCTACATTGTAAATGTTTATTTTAGTACTTCCCATCAGAGCAGTATGTGTACACAGCAGCTTATGTATAAAAATTCAGACACCAGATTCCCATTCAAATTGGGGGTGTAGGGGACTTGGGGTGTAAGTGATGTGAGCTGGTATCTTTTTATTCACATCACAGAAGTTATCAGTCAAGGCACTACATTTTAGTCTCAAAAATGTATATTTTATTGACATTAACTTTCTTTGAAAGTAGGTTCTTTGGGTTATGATTGATATTTTTGACATTTTCAAACATCTCGAAGTTATCTTCTAGTATGCCTTTACAGTAAGTAAATATTTGGAGAAGAAATTATTTATGGCATCTCTTAGTCAAATAACTTTGACAGATTTCTAAATTAAAATGATGGCAAAAATAAGTCATTTTTGTATAACATGAAGTTTATTTATATAATGTATATATAATATATATATATATATATATATATATATATATATACACACACACACATATGTATATATATTTATTGATTTCAGAGAGGAAGAGAGAGAGAGAAACATCAATGATGACAGGGAATCATTGATTGGCTGCCTCCTGCACATCGGACCAAGCCCGCAACCCCAGGCATATGACCTTGACCAGAATCAAACCTGGGATCCTTCAGTCTGCAGGCCAATGCTCTATCCCAGTTTTCGGCAAACTGCAGCCCGCGAGCCACATGCGGCTCGCGAGCCGCGGTTTGCTGCTCTGTTGACTGAGTTTGCCGACCACTGGGATAGGGGCTTAATCACAAGGAACAACAACAGCCTGTAATTATTGGAATCGAGAGTCTAGGTCAGTGGTCAGCAAACTCATTAGTCAACAGAGCGGCAAACCACGGCTCATGAGCCGCATGTGGCTCGCGAGCCGCAGTTTGCCGACTACTGCTCTATCCACTGAGCCAAACCGGCTAGGGCTATAACATGAAGTTTCAAACTTGAATCCCGGTGCTGGAAGTCACTGGGGGAGAGAGAGGCAGCCAGTAGGTTGTGTCACTTGGGCAAGTAAGTGACTCAGTCTGGTAAAGGGACAGCAGAGTTCTGGAAGCATTGAGGTAGAATGAAGAACTTTTTAGGATTGGAGAGAGATTCTTCTCGTTTAGAGAGTATTAGTTGGAATCACAAAAGTGCCTCAGGGAATCGAATAATAACATGTGGAACCACAAGTGGTTTGTCTGCACAGGGACTTTGCTTCCCAAGTAACTTAAATGTCTCCTACCACCACTCATATACTCTTCCTCTGTGCCATGAGTCTATGGGAATACATCTCAGTTTTTAAAAGTAATTTATTGGAATTGGCTTTATAAAATGTTATTTCTTAGCAGACTTTGCTAGGACACATTTATCCTAAAGACAAAGAAATGGTTGAATTGGTGTAGATTCTAAAAGAAAACATTAGTTTTATAACAAGCACTCTGAGGGTTTTTTTATAAACATGATGGATAACTTTTCTCCAACTAAGTAAATATTTCAGAACAAATGTATGTTAGGTGATTGTAGTAATGTGGGAGCAGAGGCTGGTAGTAAGAGAGCAGTGTCATGTTACTTAATCCTATATAATAAAGAGGGGATATGCAAATTGACCATCACTCCATCACAAAGATGGCTGCACCCACAGCTGAAGCCAAGTTCCCTTAAGGAGCCTTAATGAGCAATCAGCAGGGACCTGAGGCTACACCGTCACCCACCCCTGTGGGGCTTGACAGGGGACCTCAGGTTGTGTCCCCGCCCTGGCATCAGGCTGGGGGACCTCAGGCTGCGCCTCCTGCCTTGGCACAAGGCCAGGGTACGCAAGGCCAGGGGACCTGGCAGGGCTTGATGGGGGACCTCAAGGTGCGCTTCCTGTCCTGGTGCTGGGCTAGGGGACCTCAGGCTGCTCCCCCTGCCCCAGTGCCAGGCCGGGGGACCTCAGGCCGCGCCCCCCACCAGGTGAGGCTTGATAGGAGACTTCAGGCTGCACCCCCTAACCCGGCACCAGGCCGGGGGACCTCAGGCCGCGCCCCCCTGCCTGGCAGGGCTTGACAGGGGACCTCAGGCTGTGCTCCCCACCCAGCAGGGCTTGACAGGGGACATCAAGGTGCACTCCCAGTGCTGGGTCAGGGGAACTCAGGCCATGCCCCTCGCCCAGCAGGGCTTGATGGGGGACCTGAGGTTGCGCCCCCTTGCCAGTGGGGCTTGACAGGGGACCTGAGGCTGCGCCCCCCACCCAGCAAGGCTTGACAGGGGATCTCAGGCCGTGTCCCCCACCTGGAGGGGCTTGACAGGGGACCTCAAGGCATGCCCCCCACCCCATCTGGGGGACCTCAGGCCACGCCCCCCATCCTGGCACCAGGCCAGGGGACCTGTGGCTATGCCCCCTGCCCAGTGGGGCTTGACAAGGGTGGGACTGGCTGGGTCTGGATCTAGCCCAATGGTTGGGGGGGTGGCCGGGTCTGGGTCTCACGCGATTTTGAGGCGCACATAGGTGAGCGGGGACTTGACTCTGTGTCCCCCCCCCCTTTTTTTAATATATTTTATTGGTTTCCCACAGAGAGGAGGGAAGAGGGACAGAGAGTCAGAAACATTGATGAGAGAGAAACATCTATCAGCTGCCTCCTGCACACTCCCTACTGGGGATGTGCCCGCAACCGAGGTACATGCCCTTGACCGGAATCGAACCTGGGACCCTTCAGTCTGCAGGCCGACGCTCCATCCACCAAGCCAAACCAGCTAGGGCTGGGTCCCCCTTTTAATGTGCACGAATTTCGTGCACCGGCCCACTAGTATAGTATATGGTACTGCTTTGGCCTTGGTCCTATTTTGAGTAACTCTATGCAAGTCCTCAGAAAGCATAGCTTCATTCTTCAGCTAGACTGGTAGCCTCCTTCCCCCCCCCCCCAAAAAAAAATATTTCTTCTTTGTAGCTTAGTATCCTGAGATGTTTTCACATCTGAAGTGTGCCTATTACATAGTAAACACATTGACAAAATAAATCCTATGGCGCTCATCTGTTTGACTCAGTGGATAAGAGTGTCGGCCCGCGGACTGAAGGGTCCCGGGTTCGATTCCAGTCGGGGGCATGTACCTTGGTTGCAGGCTCGATCCCCAGTGGGGGTTGTGCAGGAGACAGCTTATTGATGATTCTCTCTCATCAATGTTTCTGACTCTCTGTCCCTATCCCTTCCTCTCTATAAAAAAATCAATAAAATATATTTTAAAAAAATAATAACTATGTTGAGGACATAATTCTTATTAGAACCGAAATTTAAAATTGGTTTCCATTCTGTCTGGCCACACTACTGGATTCTATGTAGATGTAGAGATTTCTACTACATTTTACTGTAACTTTTGACAGTTATATATATTGGGAGGAATTTCTATATTGTAGTACCTGCAAGTTAAAATACGTGATTGAGAAAAAAAAGTAAAAAGCTATGAAGATCTTGGAGCCCAAATTAGTTTCTATAATGGGTACTTGTAGCTAGGGTGGACTGGATGCCCACTTCTCTGTCTCTGTGTCCTGTTTATTATGAAGTGTACTAGAGGCTCAATGCTTAAAATCCGTGCAAGAGGAGGCCTTCCTTCCCCTGGCTCCCAGGACCCGGGCTTCCCTCGGCCGCCGGGCTTCATCCGGAAGGTCATCCGGAAGGACGTTCAGTCTGATTAGCATATTACGCGTTTATTATTAGAGATAAGTGAATTTTTCTCAGTTGTCTCCATCTGTTGCCAGATGACTGGTGTTTTGCTTCTCTTCTTTTTCCACAGCCACCTTGAAACTTTTCTACATTTAGTCCACTTCTCATTTAAACTGATTTAAACTTCCCCACCTGGTAGTGAGCCAGAGCAGTCCTCTTCGGTTCTGAAGCTTCTCTGGTATCCGACAGGCCCCCAATGTAGTGCAAGGCTTGAGGAGGATAACACTCACTGATTGTCATTGGACCTGGAGGTGCATAAAAAGAAATGCTATCTTGTTGTTTGATGGGCTAATAAGTCAAATCTGCCCTAACTGGTTTGGCTCAGTGGATAGAGCGTCGGCTTGCAGACTGAAAGGTCCCGGGTTTGATTCCAGTCAAGGGCATGTACCTTGGTTGCGGGCACATTCCCTGTGGGAGGTGTGCAGGAGGCAGCTGATCGATGTTTCTAACTCTCTATCCCTCTCCCTTTCTCTCTGTAAAAAATCAATAAAATATATTAAAAAAAAATAAAAAAGTCAAATCTCAGGATACCTAATGACATTACTGTAGGCTTAATTTGCATTTTCCTTTCTGTTTGATTGCATTCCTGGCCTTCTCCCACCTTGGTGGCTCCCTTCCCTTCCTGTTTCTTCAGGGAAAAAATGATTAGCTGGGTGACATTTTGTCAGGAATTTCTTATGGACATGCTCACTAGAACCAGAAAGCAGTTTGTGACACTGGCATTTCTAGAAGAGATACAATTGCATGTACCTAGACCCTATATGTGAATTATTATGGGTTTAAACTTTGAAGGTATGATTCATTCCTCAACAGGTATTTAGCAAGCCCTGTAGATTAGTAATTATGTTCCTTGAATGGGTTTTTCAAATACATAGCATACTGAAGACACATTTGCATCATGACAACTGTCTGTATTAACAACAGATTTTTGTTCCAGTTAAATCTTATTACTAGTTTTACAAGTGCACCGAGGCCTGGCAGGGCTATCAGTGACGCAGCTGGGTGGGCGGGACAGTCTCCTACCTGCCCCACCTGTGTTTTCTGCCTGTTTCTCCATGACCAGGCTGAGCAATCCAAATCACTGACAACGCTGCCAGTACTTTGGTCTATGCCTGGCCTGGTTTATATCATTGTGTGGCCCTGACGCTTAAGGTTTAGCTATAAGCAGCTGTTCCTCACCATCCTATATAATAAAAGGCCAGCCACCATAAGTGGAACGACCAGAGACCAGAACCACCATAGCGCCTTGCCCGGCTGGCCCTGCCTCCAAGCAAGCAGTTAGGAGCGATCAGGCAGGCAGGCATAGTGGTTAGGGGTGATCAGGTAGGCAGGCCAGCAGTTAGGGGCGATCAGGTAGGCAGATGGCCCTCGCAGGGCTGGCCCCGCCCCCCAGCAAAGAAAGAGGGAGGCCCAGGCCACCAGCGGCAACTGTGGCAGGTGTGCGGCTGGCCAGCGATCGCCCTGCAGAGGTAGGCCCAGGCCTGCCAAGCGATCGCACCCCATGCCTGTTGTCTGCATAGGGAGGCCACCAGTGGCAGAGATGGGGGGTGGGCAGCACTGCACAGATGGCAAGCAGTGGCAGCAGCAGGGGTAGGGCCAGCTGCCTGCAGCCAGGGGAAGGAAAGCCCCGATAGGCCCTGATCTCAGGCCAGGCCTAGGGACCCTACCCAAGGGGTCCCGGATTGTGAGAGGGTGCATCGGGCCTCTAGTATTCTAATATTTATTGTGCATTTCCTATTGTGCCAGGTACTGAAAAAGACAATGATGACCCTGCTCTTGTAGAGCTCACATTCATTTGGAAGGAGGGACAATAAGAAAAGTGCAAAAGTAATTGCAGATAGCAATACAAAGAAATTAAAATGGGGAAATGGCAGAGCGAGCAAGTGACTTGGCAGGACGGGGCATTGGTAGGTGCTGTTCTGGGAGATGTCATGAATAATGACAAGGACCCTGCCATGAGAAGGGCATCTCAGGGGACTGGACATTGTGCGAGGGGATGAGGTAGGCAGAGGTAGCCAGAGGCTGTTTGTTAATTTCAGTAGACAGCCACTGGAGAGTTTTAAGCAGAAGAGTGATATACCAAACGGTTGGCCTATACTTGAAGTATATCTCCTATAAAATTTCCAGTTTATAGGCATAGAGGTTACAGAAATACTCTGTAAACATCTTTTTTTTTCTTTACATTCACTGACATTTCTTTATAGCATTTCTGTTATATATCTGGATAGCCTATCTAATAAAAGAGTAACATGCAAATGAACCACCACTCCACTACACCCACAAGCCACGCCCACTAACCACGCCCACTAGCCAATCAGTATGCAAATTAACCCCAACCAAGATGGCTGCAGCCGCAGAGAGAGCAGGAGAGAGGCTTGGGTTTCCCCCGCAATGGAGGAAGCCAAGCTTTCTGTGCACCCTGGCGGGCCCAGGCCTCCACTTAAGGTTACAAAGTTTCAATTATAGAAGTTAAATAAATTCCAACAGAAATGGCTGCTGCCAAGGAGGGAGCACAAGGCTTGGCTCCGTTCCAGACTACAAAGTTTCAATTGTAGAAGATAAATAAATTTCAGATACCAGGGCCTCTCCTTGGGTCGCCGGGGGGCATGGCCGGCCTGCAAACCACCACAGGCCCCTCACCCAGGCCACCCCATGCCCCAAGGGAACCCCCACCCCGATCCGGGACACCCTTCAGGGCAAACCAGCTGGCCCCCACCCGTGCACCAGGCCTCTATCCTATCTAATAAAAGAGTAATATGCAGATTGGTCATCACTCCAACACACAAGATGGCTGCCCCCATGTGGTCAAAGATCCTGCCCCCATGTGGACACAAGATGGCCACCACAAGATGGCTAGCATGGGAGGGTAGTTGGGAGGGACCAGGCCTGCAAGGGAGGGCAGTTGGGGGCGATCAAGCCTGCAGGGGAGGGCAGTTAGGGGTTACCAGGCCGGCAGAGGAGGGAAGTTGGGGACAAACAGGCTGGCAGTGGAGGGCAGTTAGGGGCAAACAGGCTGGCAGGGGAGTGGTTAGGGGGTGATCAGGCTGGCAGGCAGAAGTGGTTAGGGGCAATCAGGAAGGCAGGCAGGCGAGCAGTTGGGAGCCGGCAGTCGGACATCCCTTGAGGGGTCCCAGATTGGAGAGGGTGCAGGCTGGGCTGAGGGACCCGCCCCTCACCCCCCCCCCCCCCGTGCACGAATTTCGTGCACCAGGCCTCTAGTAATCTATATCTTCATACCTATTATGTCTAAACTAGAGGCCTGGTGCACGAATTTGTGCACCAGTGGGGTCCCTCTGCCTAGCCTGTGGGATTGGGCCGAAACTGGCTCTCTGACATCCCCAGAGGGGTCCCGGATTGCGAGAGGGTGCAGGCCAGGCTGAGGGACCCCACTGGTGCACGATCAGGGCCGGGGAGGGACACAGGAGGGCTCCAGGGCATGTCCGACCCGTCTCGCTCAGTTCTGGACCCCAGCAGCAAGCTAACCTACCAGTCAGAGCATCTGCCCCCTGGTGGTCAGTGCACATCATAGCAAGTGGTTGAGCGGCCTTAGCATATCATTAGCATGTTACGCTTTGATTGATTGAACAGATGACCGGACACATAGCATATTAGGCTTTTACTATATAGGACTAGTGGCCCGGTGCACAAAATTCAGGCACATTAAAGGGGAATTAATTAGAGGAAATATTTTAATATTGCTTTTTGCCCTTCCTCTATAATAGAAGTGTCAGAGATGAAAGAAAATTAGTAAAACGTATATGAAAATCTTCCTGTCAGAGTCTGGGGCGCGCCGTGGGACCCAGAGTCAAGTCCCCGCCCACCTGCATGCTCCTCGAAATCGTGCGAGACCCAGACCCAGCCGGCCCCACCCGCATTGGGGGAGATCCAGACCAGCCGGCCCCGTCAAGCCCTGCCAACCCCACCAGGCAGGGGTTGGGGGGGGTGTAGCCTCAGGTCCCCCAGTGCACGCTGGGTGGGGGGGGGGGTACATCCTCAGGTCCCCCGGCCCGGCACCAGGGATGGGGGCATGGACTAGATCCCCTGGCCTGGCGCCGAGGTGGGGGGTGTGGCCTGAGGTCCCCCCTCAAGCTCCGCCAGGCAGGGGGCACGGCCTGAGGTCCCCTGTCAAGCCCTGCCGGGCAGAGGGCACAGCCTGAGGTTCCCTGGCCTGGCGCTGGGGCGGGGGGGACACGGTCTGAGGTCCCCCGGCCTGGTGGGGGGGCATGGCCTGAGGTCCCCTGTCAAGCCCCACTGGGTGGTGGGCACAGCCTCAGGTCCCCTGCCCCGGCCAAGCACCACGCAGCCTCAGGTCCCTGCTGATTCCTCATTAAGGCTTGTTATGGGAACTCGGCCTCTGCTATGGATGTTACAGAAACCCCACCTCTGCTGTGGGCACAGCCATCTTGTGTTATGGAAACCCTGCCTCCGCTGTGGGCACCACCATCTTTGTGACGGCATTACAGTCAATTTGCATACTCCCTCTTCATTAGATAGGATGTCTATATCTGTTATATCTAGAAGTTTTGAAAAATTATAGACATGCTGCCCAGAATTTGTGTCTGAACCTGTGAAGGGAAGTGAATAGCCCTAGTTTGTCTAGACATGATGGGTGGGTTCAAGTATGAATGCTCTGTAATGCACATGGAGCGTTCAAAGTCCACAAAAACCCAACTTCTTAGTTGTCTTTGTAGTCGCTTCTTCTGGACTGTCCACCTGCAGTGAAGGTGGCCTGCATCTGCCAGGATGCTCTGCCTCTTCAGAGCAGGAGCAGCAAGTGAGAGCTCGGGGACAGTGAGGGACCCTCAGTTGTCTGGAGGCAGCTTCCCATTGGGGATTCCCATGATAGTTAAAAGATTGACCTATACAATGTAAAGGCCCAAGTCTGTGTGATACGAATGCCTAGAGATGGTGAATTCCAGTTTCTTTGATTTGGTGGGTGCTTTTGAGGAGTAATAATTTTGCCGTAATTCTTCATTTTGATAGCTGAAATGTTTGGACTAAAGGGGACATGTGGGCCATGGACAGGTGAAAAGGCTAATAAACACATTGGAGTAGTGATACTAATCATTCTTAGGTATGTGTTGGGAACTACAGTTACTAAAACTCTTTTGTTTCTTATGCTCTAGAAATGACATAAAATGAGATGCAGCATACCTTAAAGCAGTACATCAAGTTTGGGTTGCATTGATAAGAAATTACATTTCTTACAGAAGGGAAGTTTTTCTTATGAAGGGCCAGTTTGTCATGCTATTTTCCCCTTCAGAGCGGATAACAAACAGTTTAGAAAAGGACTCTATCCATTATAGAAAAATTACATGTTATTCAAATTTCTTGAGGGGAGAAAATTTCAGTGCAGACATAACATGGTGATTTGTTCAAAGGGAAACAATACCAATAATATAAAACAATCAAGTAATTTATATTTTACTTTGAAATGAATCTTAGTAATTATGGTAAAATCATATGTGTCCAATATTCTGTGTGTTCACTTTACTAAATAATGAAGCAACAAAGCCTGATTATTCTGGGCAACTCTAGTTTACCTTTTTTTAGACACTTGCCCGTGGTCTGGCTCTTAAATGGTGAAGCTGTCTCATGGCACTTAGTACACATCTCTTTACAACATTTATCACACTCAGTTATGGTGTTTGTCACTAACAGACTAAGTCCTTGAGACTCTGTTTTCATTTTATTCTTGTGCCGACAAGAATACATATACAGCCCTAGCCGGTTTGGCTCAGTGGATAGAGTGTCAGCCTGTGGACCAAAGGGTCCCGGATTCAATTCCGGTCAAGGGCACGTACCTCCACTGCAGGCTCCTCCCCAGCTCGGGCCCTGGTTGAGGCTCGTGCAGGAGGCAACCAATCAATGATGTCTCTAACATCGAATTTTCTCTGTCTTTCCATGTCTCTTTCACTCTCCCTAAAAATCAGAGGGAAAATATCCTCAGGTGAGAATGAACAAAAAAGAAAAAGAATACATGTACAAATCTTTAGGTTTAGAAAACCCACAGAACAGAAGGAAGAGCAGCGTGAATAAGTATGTGGTGGAGGCAGGTGGGGTTGTCTGGAGCTCCTCATGGGAGAGCAGTGATTACAGGAGCACCACTTTTCTCTTTCCCTTACCTCTTTCCTCTTCTCCATTCATGGAGATGCCTAAAAAGGTTGAATTATTACTGAATCAAGTTAGTGATTAATTAGAAGTATTTGTGTAGATTTTAATATAAATCACCGAGAAATTGTCAAGTTGAAGTGATTAAAACACAAATAAAGTCAGTTTTAATCTTTCATTGGTTAAAAAAAGGCAATTTGTTACTTTATGTAAATTTTTCTTAAAGTTTTCTTTTTTTTTTTAAATCCCCACCCAAGGATATGTTTTTATCGTTTTTTAGAGAGAGGAAGGGAAAGTGAGAGGAAAACGAAACAACATTGAGCCTGGCCTGTGTTGCTCAGTGGTTGAGCATTGACCTATGAACCAGGACATCACAGTTCGATTCTGGTCAGGGCATATGCCTAGGTTTCTGGCTTGATCCACAGTAGGGGGTGTGCAGGAGGAAGCTGATCAGTGATTCTCTGTCATCATTGATGTTTCTATTCTCTCTCCCTCCTCTCCCTTCCTTTCTGAAATCAATAAAAAATATATTAAAGAACAAACAAAGAAACCACATTGACCTGTTGCCTCCCATATACGTTCAAACCAGGGATTGAACCCCCACAACCTTTTGGTGTGTATTATGGGACAACGCTCCCACCGACTGAGCCACCTGGCCAGAACTAAGATTTTCAATATAGGCTTAATCTTAAGAAAATGTACAATATAACCCAGTCTAAAAATTTAGATCAGACCCACAATATGAGAAGGTGGGATCAGTATTTGGATGTTTGCAATACTAGTTGAAGCATTTGCTGGTAAAGGCTTAGAAGTTGCTGCATGATAGACAGATTAAGTTACTTTTGCAGTAAAATATTAGAGTATCAGCCACCATCAGAAAAAAAAGATTTATGTAACTGGGGGCTTACTTTCAGTGATGGGGTCAGGGGAAGGGAGATAAGCCAATTTGCTTGGGATGGGGATAAAAGCCCTCCAGCGATTGTGACTGGCTGTAAGTATATAGGGGTTGGTAGTAACCTGAGGAGCAGTCTCTCCCTCTTTTCTTGAGGTTAAATAAGGGAAAGAAGTGTTGAAATAGGAGTGTTTATATATTTAGGGAGTAGAAGGAAAAGGCAGAGAGGCCTTTGAAGGATCTGAATTGAGCTCATGAGACTAAAGGAAAAAACTGAGAAGGGAATGGAGTCTAGAAGAGATTATATATTTCTTTTTTTTTTTTTTAATTACATATTTCTTGAGGTTAGCAATGGAGTCTTGTTTTCCCCCACAGGTGTAATTTGCTACTTAGTACAAATAAGGAACATTTGAAAAAGAAGCAGAAAAAAGAAAAGGGGAAACCTCTTCTCCAGAGAGTTTGAGACCCATAGGAGCATAGATTGATTGGCTCTGCTGGGCTTAGGTTCCTAGGAAGAGGGCGCCCCCCCCCCCCCCCGAATTTGCTATTTTAGAATAGCTGTGGAGAAGCCCTGGCATTGTAAGAATACGGAAATACTTCGTACATGTTTCTCTTCCTCCTCCTCTCCAGCTAGCCATACACCTGGAATTTTGGCTCTAGAATAATTTAAAAGATCCTTGTCAAGAAAATATATATGGGAAGAAATCACTACTTCCTGGCCCTTTAGGACCCTTTACAGTCACACACTGCTGTAATGATGCTCTGGTCAACAATGGACCGCATATATATGGTAGTCCACAGGATTATAATGGAGCTGAAAAATTCCTATTGCCTAGTGACATTGGAGCCATCATGTCATATTGCGAAACATTGCTCACATGTTTGTGGTGATGCTGGTATAAACAAACCTATTGTACTGCCAGTCATATGAAAGTATAGCACATACACTTTTATACAGCTATATAGTGGATAATAAATATCTGCACTACTGGCTTATGTATTTACTATACCTTTTATTATTTTTGAATGTACTCCTTCTACTCATGAAAAAAGTTTGCTGTAAAACTGTGCTGTGCTCACCGTGTCTCTTGATCGATTGCATCATTTTCTCTTGTGCTTGACTTAATCTTGTGTTGCTTGTACAATAACATGCTGTACAGGCTTGTAGCCTAGGAGCAGTGGCTGTAGCATATCGCCCGTGTGCTTAACCCTCTGGGTTGTGTGAGTGCGGCCTGTGATGTTCGCACAATGCCAAAATCACGTAACGACACTTCTCAGAACTTACCCCTGGTTAAGGGGCACATGACTATTTCTTAAAAGCAGGTGCTTGGTCTCTGGGCCGTGCTTAGTTCAGTGAGCCTTTCAGGATGGTTTTCAAGTGTATCCTAGACCTTTCCAAGAAATCTTCTAGCATCCCTTTGACAGGACCATCAGTGGTATAGAGAGCCTCAATCATTACATATTAAGTGATTCCAGCTTCACAAATGTCAGTAGCCTCTTGTCCCGTCCCTTACACACAAAAATAAAAATCACCAATAATGATGAATTGTAAGGTTTATACCAGTCAGGAGTAGTTTTTTTTTTTGTTTGTTTTTTTTTTGTGTGTTGTTTTTTTTGGTAGGCGGAAATCATCTGTTGAATCTAAAAACGTACAAATTAAAAAATATATATATTTTTAGGGGGCGAGGGCAGGCTAGGAGGGGACAACAGGGTGGGGGGAAGGGGACATGTAATACTTTCAACAATAAAAAATTTAAAAACAAGCAAAAAATATTTTTTATTGATTTTGGAGAGGAAGGGAGAGAGAGAGAAATATCAGTGATGAGAGAGAATCAGATCGGCTGCCTCCTGCACACCGCCTCCTGGAAATTGAGCCCGCAACCCCGGCATGTGCCCTGACCGGGAATCAAACCGTGACCTCCTGGTTCAAATGTTGACACTCAACCACTAACCACACCGGCCGGGCATGTACAAGTCTTCAGGTTTAGAAAACCAACAGGACGGAAGGGAGAGCAGTGTGACTAAATACTGGAGTTGTCTGGAGCTCCTCGTGGGAGAGCAGTGGTTACGAGCACTGCTTTTCTCTTTCCTTTGCCTCACTCCTCTTCTCCATTCGCCTAGATGGAGAACCTGCCCCTGCCTGGGACTCCCTTGCTGGTCGCTCTCTCTCCCTGTGTCATGCAGTAGGGCATGTGTGGCACCGGTGACTGGCCACAGTTGGAGCATCAGCAGATCACAGCATTAGATCCCCCATGGAGGGGTTGGTGAATGGGACAAGGACAGCAGTCATAGCTAAGTCCTGTTAGGCATTTACTATGGGTCAGGCTTTGTTCTAAGGGCTTTAAGTGTAGAAACTCATTTAAAATGTAAACCATCACTATTGGTGGATCCGGTTGTCCTCATTTTACAGATGATGAAGTCAAGGCCTAGGTTACTGTAGTTAGTAAGTGGAGGAACCCAGGCTGTCTGGCTCCAGGGCCTGTGCTCTCTCAGCCCCTCACTGTGGAGTTCAGTCTGACATCACTTTTGTTACTAGTGAAGACTCTTCATGTTGCAGTTAACAAAATTCCAACTCACTGAAATGAAAACGATGAGATTGTTATAAGGATATGAGAGTACATGACTGATAACACAAGAACTGAAATGTTCTGGGTACCAGAAACAGAAGCCAGGGTTCCTTCATCTCTCTCTGCTCCTCTCTGCAAGTGTGCTGTGTTCCTCACGTCGCAGCGGACTTGCTGGCTCCCCACAGGCACCCAGAGAGAAACAGACCTTTCCCCCCAAACCTTGGGGTAAGGGGCCGGTTAGTGCAGCTTGATTGACCTCCATGCCAGCTAGTCTGACAGTTAAATAAAAGGCTCCAAGTGACTCTAATGGTGACAGTAATTTAACAAAATGGAAACTGGTTCCCAAAGGAAGAAACCTTATCATGATAGCTTTTGATGAACTGGCCACTTGAGTTTCTTCAGTCCTCTACGCTCCGTGAGAATAGGGGCCGTGTTAGTCACCTAGCACAGTGCTCGAAAAACGGGAACTGCTCAAATGTGTACTGGGGGAAGGAAGGAATGAAGAATAATTTTCCTGAGAGATAACACTTACAAAAATAAAATCCTGTTTTCTGAGCATTGTCCAGGCATAGATACAAATAGTGTGCTGGAGCTATAGGTTTTTAGCAAGGGAGAAGAAACTGGATTTTTCCTGGGGTATGGAGACCTATAAAGGCGAAAAACAAAATATTAAAGCTTATTTTAACTGTTGCACCACATGTCCATTTGTCTGTTTTTTACTGTTTCTTTTCTTTTTCTCCCCCTTTCCTCAATGTCTGTATGTCTCCCAGCACTTCCTCTTATTCTCTGTAACTCCTACCTCTCTCAGCAGAATATAAAATGGAGATACTTTTATTTTTTAAATACAATTTTTGTGCTGCTTTTTTTTAATCTAAAAAAATGAGTAGTGTGTGGTATGAAATATGCCTCCCTCCCTTGAAAGTGAAGTATTTGATAGTCATACATAAACAAGGTAAGAATTTAATAGACTATCCCACTGGGGAAGATTTGTTTCCTAGACTCCGTTGAAGCACCTACATTAATGAATTTAATTTGGTTTATTATTTTAGATAAATGGTTTCCCTGCATTTTTAGAATATTAACAGTGTTAGGTTGGAAGATACAAATAAGCAGTGATTCAGAAAGCCACATGAGGTCTGGAAAGCCAGTAGTTAAACAACATATTAAATCTAATGCCACAGAGAAGGATGTTGGGAAACAGTGGCAGTGTTAGCAAGGCTAGAGGGAGGGTGAACAACATTATAGGCACAACAGCGAAGGGGCTGATTTAAGATGCCAAAAGTTTTACATCAAAAAACTTGAACTTAAATTGTTTTACTTTCCCACTTGCTATCCTTCCTGTTGACTTCAGGCACCTCTGCAGCTTCACCCTGTAGCTTCTGTGCTAACCTCCTTCCTCTGAGTTACTGTTCCCTTTGAGGTTACACATGAATACTTTTTTTCATACAGTATTATTTTATAAATGCTTCATGGGTGGGGTCCGGCCTGCCTGCTGGTCAAACTCCTGGTTGAGGGGACAATTTGCATATTAGCCTTTTATTATATAGGATATACACTGAGTGGCCAGATTATTATGCGTTCAGAGATCATAATAATCTGGCCACTCAGTGTGTGTGTGTGTGTGTGTGTGTGTGTGTGTGTGTGTGTGTGTAGAATTTGCATCAGGGAAAATTTCTTTAAATCTGATGATACCTGGATGTTCACTAAATATAATGCCCATAGCTTTTTAGTTGCGCGCCAGTATGAATTTGCCTAATATGTGAGCAGAAAAGCAGGCCAGAGGCTGTAGCTGTTTCCTTTCTGACTTTGTAATGTATGGGGACAACATGTATACAAAACTCAGTTTGGGGGTGACTGTAGACAGGTGTACTTTAAAGTTGGCTCTGGGTTTTCTAAAGCCTTTGACTTCTGCCCAATCCTAGAAGCTTTAAAAAGGAGATGCACAACCCCCTTTCCCTTCAAGTTATGGAATTTCTTTTTCAAATTCAAGTGAATTTATGTTGAATTTTGCTTTAAGACTTGTATTTCCTACAATTCTCACAAATCAGTGTAAGCAGTCACTGCTCCAGTTGATATTATTTAAAATTTAGAAAAGATACTGGGCTAGTTACACAATGTTTTAACATTTTTAGGCTTTGCATATTGAGTTAATCACTTACTTGAAAGTGCTCACTTGAAGCAATCTGGCATTATGTGTTTTATGTTTAGTGCAGTAGTTCTCAACCCTGGTTGCTGACTCAGTTATTATAGGGAGTGTTTTAAAGAAATACAGACCCTAGGGCACCCCATTGACTCATCACCTCCAAGGGGAGGCTCGGGCACCTGCATTAAAATAGCGTCTAGAAGCCAGGGGTAAGAACCAACGAAGTCATGCATACTTTGCATATAGTATATCTCTGTTCTTGACTTATGACATAATCATAAATTATTAAACAAAACAAAAAGATAGTCATTCAATTTTAGAAACTTTATTTTTCAGACTTATAGAAGGAAAATAGGATAAAGATGAGTATAGCTTTATCAATTAATAAATTGTTTGAAGAACCCCGGTGAATTGAGACTGACTTTAATTTTAGTGTGTTCTGTGCATAATCTACAGAAATAATTCTCAAAATAAAACGTGCATTTCAGCATGTAGTAGCTTTATACTTCAATTCATTAGGAAAACAGGGGAAGGGTTCAGCGTCCATTTCCTTTGAGTTTTAAGCTATTTCTAATGACCTTTTCAGCTGCTGCTTTTATAATCTGGTTGTAGCACAGACAAGATATGTATTTCAGAAAAAGGTTTTGAGCTTTTACTACTGATGTTAAGATTACTTTTTATCTTATGTGGGCCTTTGGGAACATGGGCTGTTTAGGATATAGGTGAAATACACTGCAACAGCAAGAACTAAGCATTTTAAAGTCTTGTGTCTTTAAAGCACAGTTTTTGTAATTCACGTTAATAAGAGAATCTGGAATCCAGCTAGTAGAATTAGCCATCCATGCATGGGAGGTAAGAAACAACTGATTTAGAGTGCCACATAAAAAATGTTTTCTCGCCCTAGCCGGTTTGGCTCAGTGGATAGAGCGTTGGCCTGCAAACTGAAAGGTTCCAGGTTCGATTCCGGTCGGGGGCATGTACCTTGGTTGCGGGCACATCCCCAGTGGGAGGTGTGCAGGAGGCAGCTAATTGATGTTTCTCTCTCATCAATGTTTCTAACTCTCTATCCCTCTCCCTTCCTCTCTGTAAAAAATCAATATAATATACTTAAAATTTTTTTTTTCTCATTTCGCTTATTGGTCACGTCTTCACCTGTAATGCATTCACTCATTAAACATCAGGTATCTTCCACATGTCGGTGCTGTATTGGGGGTATATCCATGTAAACAAAGAAGATTAGGTCCGGGCCCTGTTGGCGCGCTCAGTCTGGGGAGGAAGAGATTTTAAACAAGAATAAAAAGGGCTCTAAATGTTACTCTGAAAATTGCAAGGTGCTTCGATTCTACTGGTCCGAAGAAACTTGTTTGTTCTTTCCCCCAAAGAGTGATATTGCCTTTTCTTGGAAATGTTAGAGCTGAAAGGGAACTTAAATCGAGTTCAGTTCCTCATTTTACAAATGACAGCACTCAGATCTAGCAAGGTGATGTGACTTTTCCTAAAATGGCTCAGCTGAGGATGTGCCATGAGGTATGGTTGGGGATGGGGCACCAGTCTTCTGATTCCTCCCCATGCACCAGTAAGTAACATATCACTAAGAGGAACATGCCCGGAATCTAGTCGGTCAGCACACTTTCATTGATCTGTTTTATGCTTTCGTACTGTGAGATACTGGGGTTACTCAAAATGAAGAAGATAAAGCTCATATTGTTAAGTAATTCAGTGTAGAGATGGACAATTTTTTAAAACCTTTGTTGTTGAAAGTATTACATATGTCCCCCATTGAGCTCTTCTAGCCCACCCCCACCCCAGGCCTTCACCACCCTATTGTCAATGACCATGGGTTATGCATATCTTTGGCTGATCTCTTCGCACTCCCCCCTCCCCCCACCTCCCCTGCTTTACCTCTGAGGTTCCACAGTCTGTTCATGCTTCTGTGTCTCTGGATTTATTTTGTTCATCAGTTTATTTTATTCATTAGATTTCACATATGAGTGAGATCATGTGACACTTCTCTTTCTCTGACTGGCTTACTTCACTTAGCATAATAACTCTCTTTATAAAGGAGTTACTTGGCCCTAGCCAGTTTGCTCAATGGATGGAGCGTCAGCCTGTGGACTGAAAGGTCCCAGGTTTGATTCTGGTCAAGGGCACATGCACGGGTTGTGGGCTTGATCCCCAGTAGGGGGTGTGCAGGAGGTAGCAAATCAATGATTCTCTCTCATCATTGATGTTTCTCTCTCTCTCTCTCTCTCCCTCTCCCTTCCTCACTAAAATCAATAAAAAATATTTTAAAATAAAGGAGTTGTTTAGCATATTGAAATCAGATTGAGTTAAAACCTAGCTTGCTACTTAATAGATATGTAAATTTGGGAGGAGCATAAATCACTGTGCCTCAGTTTCCTTATCAGTAAAATGGGGATAAGCGTGCTTATCTCATAGGTTTTTAGGATTTAAAAATATATTCTGTGTAAAGCACTTAGAACAGTGTCCAGCTTTTAATAAGCATTTAATACATATTAGCTATCCCAGTGGTCGGCAAACTCATTAGTCAACAGAGCCAAATATCAACAGTACAATGATTGAAATGTCTTTTGAGAGCCAAATTTTTTAAACTTAAACTTCTTCTAATGCCACTTCTTCAAAATAGATTCGCCCAGGCCGTGGTATTTTGTGGAAGAGCCACACTCAAGGGGCCAAAGAGCCGCATGTGGCTCGCGAGCCGCAGTTTGCCGACCGCGGAGCTATCCTAATATATAAAAAGCCAAAGGCCATCACGATTGAAACAACCGAATGGACGACTGAACAGCAGGCAGTGTGGGGTGACAAGGGGAGACTGCCAGGGGTCCTAGATTATGAGAGGAATCCTGGATTGGAGAGGGTGCAGGCTGGGCTGAGGGGATACCTCCCTTGTGCATGAATTTCGTGCACCGGGACTCTAGTTATTACTATAAAAAGAATTCTTTAAAAAGTTATACTACTTTCTTTTTATATCCTTTTTCCCTTCCATTTTTACAGATGAGGAAGTTGAAACATAAGATTAAGTTAAGCAACTTGCCCATGATCACACAGCTGGAAGGTTTGGGAGCCAGGACTTAAAAACAGGGAGTCTAACCAAGTGCTCTGTTTAGATTTAGGGAGCTTAGCCAAAGAGTGCCTTACCACCAAGACTAGAAAATCTCTCAAAATTCAAAGCATCCCACGTTATTAGTGATGTGTTAACTGTTAAGATATGTAGCGATACATTTGCTTTCTTCTGAAGAGCGAAGGGACTAAATTTTGGGAATTTATCCCACTTTATCCAAGTCCAACTTGCCATGTATTTTTATTTTTAGACATGGGCTGATCTGATCCCAACTTGAAATTCAAAGGATTTGTGATATGCTAAAAATCACAAGTGTCTTGTTTTTTATAAAGCATTGGACATAGTGTTTAGTTGATTGGTTTTGATTTTGCCTTTTGTTTTGCGTTTTAATTAAGGAAGTAGCCCGAACTGATTTGAGTAAGAATGGCTTGTTTGAAAAGTAGCATTTTTACCAACCTCAATCTTTTGAGGAACTTTTGACATACAGAGAATTAAATAATATATAGTATATGGTATATTACCAGACTCTGGTAATAAGAAGATTGAGAATTATAACTCTTTAGCACTCTTTTGAAAATTTGCCTTTCTACTTGTTCATTAATGTGTTGCTTTATACATCCAAGTTGGTAATTATACGTCTCTGCAGAAGAAGCTTTTAATATTGATTAGTAAGTGTCTAATAAGTTATAGTTGGTATGTGACTTTAAAGGCATACTTCTGAAATATTGCCGGTTCCACTCAAGACCACTGGGAATAATCTTTTTGCTGATGGGGGAAATCTTGCCTTCAGTTTGTAAAAAAATGCAACATCTGTGAAGTACAATATACTGAAGCCCAGTAAAATGAGGTATGTCTGTATTTAATAGGGTTTTTTTAAGGTAGCATATATTTGAGACCTTCTTTTTCAGTCTGACAATCTTTGCCTTTAAATTGGAACATTTAGACCATTTACATTTAATATTTTTGCTGATGAGACTAGCTTTAGCTCTCACTATTTGTGAGGTTTGTTCCCTGTTTCCTTTTTTCAAGCTTTCTTTTTTTTTTTTTTTAATGATCATACATGCTTTATTGGATTACTAGCTATAATTTTTTGTTTTAAGTGGTTGCTAATTTAGAGTTTATAAAATACATCTTTAGCATATCACAGTCTACCTTCAAGTGATATTATGCCCTTCTTTATGGTATAGGATACTTCAGCATTTCTTCCTGTAGCTGATGTGCTGTTGTTACCATAAATTTTATTCCTACATGTTAGAATCCCCACAATACTTCCTTACTATTTTGGCTGTAAACACTTAATATCTTTTTTAAATTTATTGATTTCAGAGAAAGAGTGAGAGAGAAACATCAATGATGAGAATCATTGATTGGATGCCTCATGCATGCCCCCCTACTGGTGATCAAGCCCACAATCTGGGCATGTGCCCTGGCTGGGAACCTGTGACCTCCTGGTTCATGGGTCGATGCTCAACCACTGAGCCACACCAGCCGTCAACACTTAATATCTTAAAGACATTTAAGAAATAAAATTTATATTGTCTGTAATTTTATTACTATTTTGGTGTTACTTCTTTGTGTAGTTCCAGATACAGGCCTGTGATCAATTCCTTCCACCTGAGAGACTGCCTTTAACATTTCTTACTATCAGGTCTGCTGGTGATGAATCTTTCAATTTTTGTATGTCTGAAAAAAATCTTTTATTTTGCCTTTGTTTTTGAAACACTTTTGTTGAGTATTGAGTTCTCGGGTGGCAGTTTTTCTCTTTCAGTACTTAAGGATGTTGCTCAACTGTGTTCTGGTTTGCAGTTTATGGGATGTCTTTGTTCTGTATGTCATTTTTCCTTTTAGTTGCCTTTAAGATTTAATCTATCATTGGGTTTTGAAGTTTGATTATGATCTGCCTTAGTGTAGTTTTCTTCATGTTTCTTATGCTTGGGGATTATTGAGTTTTTTGGATCTATGAGTTTATAGTTTTCATCAGATTTGGAAAAATTTTGGCCATTAATTTTTTTTCAAGTTTTTTTTTTTCTGTTTCCCTTGTATATTAAGCTGTTTGACATACACCTATTCTCTGTTCAAAGTTTTGTTTGTATGTTTCATTTTGAATAATTTCTATTGATGTGTTTTTAAGTTTATCCATACTTTCTTTGCAACGTCTGACATGCTATTAATTTCACCTAGTGTATTTTTTAAAAATCTCAGATGTTTCCCCAACAAGTTTGACTCAGTGGATAGAGCGTTGGCCTGCAGACTGAAGGGTCCTGTGTTTGATTTTCGGTCAAGGGCACATGACCAGGTTGTAGGCTCATTCCCCAGAAGGGGGCATGCAGGAGGCAGCCGATCGATGATTCTCTCTCATCATTGATGTTTCTATCTCTCACTCCCTCTCCTTTCTCTGAAATCAATAAAAACATTTTTTTTAAAAAGAGAGAAAAAAGACAAAGCCCAGATGTTGTATTTTTTTTTATTAAGGTATTATATGTGTACATATCTTACCATTGCCCCCCCCCCACCCCACTCCCATACATGCCCTCACCCCCCAATGTTTTGCATCCGTTGGTTACTCTTATATGCATGCATATAAGTCCTTCAGTTGATCTCTTATTTCCCCCACCTCTCCCTAACCTTACCGCTGTTGTATTTTTTTAATATCTAGAGATTTGATTTGGGTCTTTTTATAATTTCCATCACTCCATCTAGCATACTCAGGCATTTGTCTTATCATTTTGAATTTATAGAATAGTTATAACAATAGTTTACTGTCTTTGTCCACTAATTTTATTATCTCTGTCACATCTGAATCTTTTTCTCTTAAGTTGATTTTCTCCTCACACTTTCAGACTTTTCCCATATCTGGTGATTTTTAAATGAATACTAAACATTGTGAATTTTACTTCTTTGGGTGCTGGATATTTTTGTATTCTTAAATACTCTTGAATTTGATCAAACATGCAACCCAGGTATCGAACCTACAACCCTTTGATGATCAGAACAGTGTTCTAAGCACTGAGCACACTGGCCAGAGCTAGACTTGATTAAGTTTATTTTTATTGCAGTAGCATTGGTTTGTAACATACACGTTTCAGGCGTGCAGTATTATAAATTGACTTCTGCATGTACTACACCATGTTCACCACCAAAAGTTTCGTTGCCATCAAAACCATACAGTTGAGCCCCTTGATCTGCTTCACCCTCCCTACAGGGGATCAAGCCCACAACCCGGGCATGTGCTCTGACCAGGAATCTAACTGTGACCTCCTGGCTCATGGGTTGATGTTTAACACTCTGAGAGCCACACAGATGATATGCCCCAAAATAGTCTCCAAATGTCAAGATAAATTTTAAATAAAGTCTCTTACTCATTTATATCAGATAAAATGTGTGCATACATATTAATTCTAATATGATTACAGGTCAAGCCACATCAGAAGAATATATTACGTGGTGGTTGTAGTAGGACTTAATGGCTACATTGTTACAGATATGCATTTCTACTTTCCACACATTTCTGTTGGATTTGCAAATGAAATATTTTGACTCTAATAGGGAGAAAATGTAAATGTCATATATTCATCCCTCACACTTTTTCTCATTTTAAAACGTGCCTTTTCTAAACCAATGCCATTCAGTCCTGGGCTTCTGGAGCCACATTTGTAGTTACCATTAACCAAAAAAACCACATGACTACCTTTGAACACAGTATTGTACTGTACTATTCTGACACAAATTTGAAATGCTATGGGTTGGTGAGTGAAAGAGCCACATGCAGCTGAGAGTCCCAGTTTTATATCATTGTCCTAGATCTTTTTGTTTTGTGCAAGTGTGTTTGGGTGGTTGTGGTTTGGAGTTCCTGTAGGAGAGGAGTGAAGGCATTCTGGGTGGGTGGTGAGGGGTAACTACTGTTGGAGGACAGAAAATAAAGTCTCTTTCTAAAGACTTTATGCACACGACTTAGTACTTTGATTATTCTAGTGATTGTTACACTGGATCAAAAAATTCATTTACCTAAAACATTTATTGTAACTAGATAAGAGTAAATATGGTATAGCTTTTAGTTTGACTACAGTGGGTGGTAAATCTCAGATTTAATAAGCTTTATGTTAGAGTCAGGCAAAAAGGTACCAGATTCTGACTTTGCCTTCTTCGACTTCCATTAATACCCATTCAGGCCACCCTGGACCTCACATATATCCAAACCCTTCCCTGGGGAGCTCCTATTGGCTTTGTTCCTGTGCCTTGACAGATTAGCAGGGAAAGGGCTTTATAGAGGAGAGGGGAGTTCAGAGGTGAGAGAAGAATCAGAAAACGAATGCCATGATTGGCAAGAAGGCAAGGCTGATGAAAGTGGGAAATGCCCTTTCATGTTGAGACTGGGAGGTCGTTGGTAACCTTTAAGAGAATAGTTTCCTGCAGAATATTGAGGTAAAGCAGATTGAATCTCGGGAGGGCGTGTGTGTAGGTAGAAGCAGAAAGCTGGCACTGAAGGGGCAGGAGAAAGCTGGACTAGTAGCTTGGAGAGTGATGTTTAGGAGTATTTCAGGGTTTGTTTTGTTGTGTTTCCCTTTTTTGCATGGTGAAGTCTGAACTTTTGTAACCAAGTGTTAGATTCACTGATAAAGGAAAAAGGAGCAATTTGATCAAGACCACATGTTTGTCTTGGAAAGAAGCACAAATACTTCTGAAAAGAAAGGGGGAAAGAGGAGTGAAGATTTTGAGGGACCAAGATACCAAGATAAGGAAGAAGCCCTATAAATAACACATTCAGTACTTCAAGATGTTCTTGCCAAAACCTGTACCTTTCGGTTGCCTTTCAGACTAGAGCTATGTGCCAGCCAAGGCAAAATTACCCTGAATTTATTGAGGAAGTGGTTTGGCACACGGCTTCACTCCACCTGCCAGTGTGGTGGTGGTCTGGTGAGAGAGGCGTGACTTGCTTGTGGTTTGGTCGCTCTTTGTGGACCTACCATATCCATCCATGGAAACTGCTCCCCGTCTGTGTTCCTCTCAGGAATGAGTCGGAGGGATGGAGGTGCCAGTGGCTGTAAGGGGGGCAATGGCCTTACCTAGGCTCTCTGGAGAGGCTGGGAGCCTGGGGACAGTTGAGAGGTGCTGGGCCAGCCGAGTGCCAGGTTCGAGACCAGCCCTTTCCTTTATGGAAACTGCTATGGCTACAGAAGCTGTCACTAGTAAATTTGGAATTTCTTCAAATGAGGGCTCATACAAGGCTGTTAATTTTTTGTCTCACAAGGACACTGAAAACAAAATCGCCATCTATTATCACCAGCATTTCACAAAAGGGAGGATATTAAACTTTATGAAAAACAAATACTTTATCCTTTTCCCCTTATTTTTACCATTTGGTGAAACTTTGTCTTGGACTTGTATGAACCACTGACTTGCATCACTGACTTGGCTGTTCATTTTGGGGAACTTGTTCTAAATACGTGTGCTCCTTTTCACACTTCACCTCACAGGCAAAAGCGAGGGAGCTCTTCTTGTGGCTGGAAACTGGTGTGAGCTCGTGCGTGAACGGGAGAGAGGGTTACTACCCACATGAGATTTTTATATTGGGCCCATTTCTGAGCTACCCTCACTTGGGCTCACATCCATTCCTCTCCTTTTACCCATCTTCTAACAATTTACCATGCGTTTTAGTCATTCCTTGTTGGCCCTCTTCTTAGCTGGGAGTTTTATGAGAGTTAGGCCCTAGCCTCTACCATTTCTGTGACTCTTGCACCCAATACAACATTGAACACATATTAAGGTCTAAACAGGTATTTTTCATTGGTTTATTGTACTAACCCAATCAGGATTTATTTTCTACTCTCACTGTTCCTTGCTTAGTAGCCCCAGCTGCCAGAGCCACCGGAATTTCCCTTTGCTTCCTGTTGAGGCTCTTCTCCAGAACCCTGTCCTGTGTTCAGGCTTTGCACAGAGCAAATGTGTCAAAGTCTCTTAAAGCGAAGGATGGCTCTAAACTGTTTGTTACTGCGGAAGGAGAAAGGCATTTTGCTGGGAGACCGACACTCAGTGCCCGCAGCTGTCCGCTCCTGGCTGCTGGGTGCTGTCGCCTTGGCTGGGGCAGATGAACACCGTGTCCCTGCTCAGGTTTCAGTGGGGGCGGGAGGAGGCTGCAGCCGCTCCTCCAGAGCTGGTGGCTGCACCTCACGCACTCTTTTACTAAACAAATCTTGACTGCTCTGCTTTTGTCTTTTTTAGCAAAGTCTTACTTGGTATGCCTTCTCATGGCTTCGTGCGGGATTCATTGTTAATAATGTGAAATGTTTATTAACCAAGTGCTAAAATGGCTAAATATTGTGACAATGCCTTTGGCTAACAGAATTCTAGAGCTATAATTAGCGGTCAGAAATGCACTGGATTTTAGTGGCTATCCCAAGACTTACGTTGGCACTCATTTTATTCATGCTTATGTGGTTGGTGTTGAATGTTGGTGTTGAATGTGCCTGTTTGAGAGTCTTTGAACTTGTGAGCCCTGGTTCTTAAAAGAAGTACCACACACCAAGCAGCCAGATAAACTGATTAAAAGTATTCATTTATTTGCTGTAAGGCATGAGTCCAGTTAGTGTTTTTAGAAGACTATTAAGCCTGGTATTTTTAAACTTCTTAAAATAAACGTAGACATTACCTAATTACCATGTACACTGTATTTTTAAACTATATGCATATAACAACAAACATTAAGTACGCTTACTAATGATCAGTATCTTCCGAACTAAAATCAGGGTAGTATATGGTTTGACAGTTTTCTGAAATATTAATAAACATACAAGATTGTATACATAAATTCACGTTTTGTTTATTTAGCAAGTAATGGCTTAACCAAGCACTACAGGCAAGTGTCTGGAAAGGGGCTTGCGATGTCTGGTTAGCAGAACCACGGGAGTCTGGGCAGGCCAGGGAGAGGCCCTTGGCTCTCCTTCTGCTCAGTGAGGATGGGATGTAGATGTCGTAGTTGTGTGTGTGTTGATGTATTCAGAGGCTCTCTGGTTTACTGATAACACTTTAGGGTTGTTGGCATGAAGTATGTATGATTTCCCAGAGACAGTTTGTTCTCATTATCGTCACTGCTGATCCAGGTTGATAGGTCTCCATAGCCTCTTAATTAGGCTGCTTTATCCATTGAGGGTTGACTGTGTAGCTTCCTATTTCTGAATAGCTTGATGTTTTCAGTGTTCGGGTTTTTCCACGTTTTAAAACAGTGCTTTTTTCACTTCACTCCTGTAGGCAGTGCAGTTAAAATCTAAATGGCCTGGTAGGCACTTACGGTCCTCTATGATCTGTTCCCATTCGTCTTTCCAGTTCTGTTTCAGCTACATTCACATCTCTGTACCGAAAGCTCTCCACTTGGGCCCCGGTCCCCTGGAAAATGGCCTGTTTGGCTAAGCATCACTTAGGTATTATTACACTCTGAAACCTTCCCTGTTCCCTTAGAATAAATTTCATGCCACCTCTGTTCCTGGTTTGCATTATACTATATGTAGTACAGTGGGCATTAAACTCTATGTAGCAAACCCATAATATTAGGCCACTATTTTATGCTTGATTTCTGTGAACCAAGTGGATGATCATTTGAAAAAATAGCTCACACACATAACAGGGTACTTGGAGGAAGTCGAATTGGCAAAAAAAGGTGTATCTCCTGGTCTTAAAATGTTGGCTTTGTTTTTCCTTTCCATCTTCTCTCTCTTTAGTTTTTTGGTTTTATTAAAACTATACACCAACATAGTTTAAAGAATCTAAGATTTGTTACAAAGAAACAACTGTTCCCAGCAGCCTTCCTGGATCTTGCTCTCTGGAGGAAACTACTTGCATCTCTTTGGCTGGATTGTTTCACTATTTACCTCCCTGTTTTTAGGCAGGTATAGCCACACTAGGGCCCCTAGTGCATGAATTTGTGCATGGGTGGGGTCTGGCCGGCCCACCCCCTGATGGGGGCTCATGTGGGTGGGGGGGGAGGGGCCACAGGAGGGCTCCAAGGTGTGTCTGGCCCGTCTCGCTCAGTCCCGGTCTACCGGGGGATGTCCGACTGCCTGTTTAGGCCGGATCCCACAGGGATGGGGCCTATACAGGCAGTTGGACATCCCTCTCGCAATCCGGGACCACTGGCTCCTAACTGCTCGCCTGCCTGCCTGATCGCCCCTACCTTGCCCCTCTGCCAGCCTGATCAACCCTAACTTGCTCCCCTGCTGGCCTGATTGCCCCTAACTGCCTCTGTGGGAGGCGACCTGGTGGATCAGGGGAAGGCACCACCCCCATTACTCTGCTGCTGCTGCCACTGCTGGCCTGAGCCCTTCACAGCCACGCCGCCTCGGCCCCCACAGCCGCTGCGGCTTTGTCCGGAAGGTTGTCCGGAAGATGTCCGCCCTAATTAGCATATTACCCTTTTATTAGTATAGATTACTTGCTGTTTCCATTTTTGGCAACAACTCTGGATTCACAACAATGAATGGTGAAGGTTTAGTTATTCTTCTGCCACCCCCCTTCCCAAGTACCTTCCCCCATACTATTTATGATACTGTTACATCATTGTTCACATTATGTGAACATTATTCACAGCTGTACACAGTACCACGGTAGCCAACTGTGATCACTTCCTGCATAACTTTTTTTTCTCCTGAAGTATTTTTTTCTCTCCTTTCTCCCTGCTGTCCATCTCCCTCCCCACCCCATAGTTTTTCATACTTATCACTAATTCAACTTCAGATGCTTTCACAGTTGTCTAAACCTCCTCAAAAGACATCCAAATGCACTGGGCATTGTATATGAATTTCATATTTTTTTAAGAAATCTCTCCTGGAGCCTGACCTGCTGCAATGTGGACAGGCTCTCTCTACATGGTCTTTTGGAGATTTTCTATAATCTTCTCTAGAGACCTCAGATGTCTGAAAAGATCTCTGTTCTCCCCTCGTACTTGATTTTGTTTGTGTGGGTATGGAATTTGTGTCGAACATTATTTTGAAGACATTGCTCCGGTGCCAGCTCACTCCCAGTGTTGTTGAAATCCAAAGCCAAGCTCGTTGATTCCTTGTACATTATCTTTAAAATCCATGTTCGGGGAAGTTTTCTGAAATTACTTTTTGACCTCCTCTCTATTTACCCCTTCTGGATTATTGTTACTGTTCAAATCTTGGACCTTCTTATGGCCCTTTGATTTTTGTGTATTTTTCTCTCCTGCTTTTTACCTGTCTTTTTCTACTTGGATAGATTTCAATTTTTACCCTTCATTGAATTCTGGAAAAAGATTTATGTTTGCTTTCATTTTTAATTTCCAAAAGCTCCTTCCCCCATTTTATTGAGATACAATTGACATACAACATTCTGTTCGTTTAAGGTGTACAACATAATGACCACAATAAGTGTAGTTTACATTCATCACTTCGCATAGTTACAATTTTTTCCCTGTGATAAGAACTTTTAAGATCTACTAGCTTAGCACGGTCACATATACAATACAGTATTAACTGTAGTCAACATGCTATACATCACATTCCCAAAACTTACTTATAACTGGAAGTTTGTGCCTTTTTGAATGTTTTTAGTCATATTCTTGTTTCATCGATGCAATATATTGTCTCTGTGGGTATAAGTTTATTTTGAAATGTTCTTCAATGTTTGTTTTCTCTAACTGGCCATCTTCTAGTTTGTTTTGATCGTTGTTTGCCATTTTAGAGAGGAACCATGTTCCTGGTTATCTGTTACTTAGTTAGGGAGCCTTCAATGTCTTTCCTCTGGGCTGTTCATATTCCCCAAAGGAAACTGTGTGGAGGGTGAAGGCCAGGCTGTGCTCTGGGAGCTGAGGGAGAAAACGGGGTCTGATTGCCTGGCATGCATACGCTCATTTTTCAGTCAGCACCTCTGCCCTCATCCATATTAATGTCCCCTGGTTCAGAGACCCTCAGCTTTAACCTTTCCAGAATATAAACCTCCATCTGGCAGGGTTTCTATTGCTTTGTAACAAATTACCACAACTTGAGCAGCTCAAAAACAATACACATATTTAGTACCTACAGGAGTCAGGGCATAGCGTAGCTGGGTGCTCCGCTCAGGGTCTCTCGAGGCTGTGGGCAAGGAATCAGCTGGCCTGTGTGCTCATCTGTCACTCAGGGTTCTCGTCCAAGCTCACATAGTTGTGAGTTCAGTTCCCTGAAGCTGTAGGACTGGAGCCAGCAGCTCCTGGAGGCCACCTGCAGTTTACGTCATAGCAGATTACATCATAGAGGCTTGCTCCTTCCAGGCCAGCAGAGCAGTCTTTCTCTCCAGACAGCTAAGACTCATATGACATAACCTTTTGTAGAAACCATCGAGTGAGTGGTAGCCCATCAATGTTGTCTTAGTCTGTTGGTAAGAAGCAATTTACAGCTTCTGCCCACACTCATGTTGAGATGAGACAGAGTGTGAAGAGGAAGAGATCGTGCTGCTCATGTTAAAATTCTGCCTATCACAGGGGGTCTGACTGCTGCTGATATACCTTAACCAGTCCTTAGAACCTTTCCCTGCCTCCCTCTCAACTTCCCCACGTGCCACACATTCCAGAGTTGTCTAGATCAGTGGTCGGCAAACCCATTAGTCAACAGAGCCAAATATCAACGGTACAACGATTGAAGTTTCTTTTGAGAGCTGAAAACCAACTTCTGCGCATGGGCCACGAAGTTTCAATCACACTGTATGTGCGCGCCCACACGTGGTATTTTGTGGAAGAGCCACACTCAAGGGGCCAAAGAGCCGCATGTGGCTCGCGAGCCGCCGTTTGCCAACCACTGGTCTAGAGGGTTATGTAGTATACCTGGGATTGATGTTGGCTTTCCTCACAGCCAGTTTAGGATTCAGCTTCCTTGGTCATGTCAAGTCCTTTACCACTTGTCCATTTGCCTTCTAGCTTCCAAACTTCTGTTGATGCTGTCCCCATCCTTTTGTGTTTATGCCTTTCTAAAAAAATCCCTTTACTGTCATGTTTAGTGGTGGGAGAAAAAGAAAAGTTGGTACATTTATTCAACCTACTATCTTTATGCACATGTTCTGAGATTGCCCCCACACACCAGTCCAACACTTAAGTTATGGGAGTTTTTTGTTTGTCTTCTAAGAAAGAAAAAAATAAGAACTTAAAATTTCCCCACTTATTTTTATATCCTTGTATGCTTTATTCTTATTTTCCAGGCATGTGTGTGGGCTCTTAGCCACCTTTTGTACCTCTAAACCAGACTCCTCAATTTAAGCTTGGAGCGACTGCCTCCTCCTCTCTTAATCAGAACTTTTCCTTTTAAAAAAATTTATTTATTGTGTAAAGTATTACATATGTCTCCTTTTTTTCCCATTGACTTCTCCGGCCACTCCCACCGCCCAGCACATGCCCCCCCCCCCCCCCTACTGTCTGTGTCCATGGGTTATGCTTATATGCCTGCACACAAGTCCTTTGGTTGATCTCTTACTCCCCCCCTCCCCCAGAACTTTTCTTATCTCTTGGCCCTTTCTATAGAACCTATACTGAACTGGCATCACCTTAGCAGTTTTCTGAGAAGTATGTTTCATAGGGAATTGGAAATACTAGCTGACATATTTGTTATACAGGACCCTTTTCTGTTTGGGGAATGATGGTTTGTACTCCCTTTAGTATTTAATATTAAATGACATTTAGAGTCATTTTAGGAAGCAAATGATACTAACTTGAGGTAGCTTATGCACTGCATGTGTTAATTTGCAAGCTGGTGAAAGTCCTGTGTACCTGCTTACTGCTGTTGCCTGCTGCTCAGCTAGACAGCAGGACTGAGATTTACCGATGAGATTTAGCAGTGGGAAGGAAGGCAGAAGCTACCCTCCAAGCCCAGCCCTGTGTTTGCCATACCAGCCATAGCCTCACTGATTCAGTCTCTCTCGGCCCTTTGCAAACATAAACAGCCTTCCCTTTTCCCTCCTGGCCAGCTGGGGCCAAGCAAGAAGCCAGTGACTCTCTCCCAAGTGCAGTAAATAGCTCTCCTCACCTCCTGACCCTGTGATTTCCTGGTGGTTCTAAGTTGTAGATCCCAATGGAGAGGGAGGGAACAAAGAGATTGTAGAGGCCTGGGCTTTACAGAGCATTGAGCAGTGGATGATTGTATCCTCAGGCAGGGGTTGACCTCCATTTCAGCACAGGTCATTCCAGTGATTGCTGGACCTCCCAGTGCCACTGTGAACTAGAATGGAGTGGAGTGGATCTGAATTCCTGGCCTATGTCTGGGACCAAACTAATTTCTGAGCTGGGGAAGTAGGTGTCATCTTTTATACCTGCTTTTTTTGAGCTTTTCCCCTCTCAACAAAAGAACTGTTTATTTTTTGTTCTTTTTTGCAATTTAGGGGCATAATATTTGGATTATTATTCAATCAAACTGACGCTTGTTTCCACAAACCATCTTTGGTTTTCATTAAGCAGGGGGTTCTCATCATTTTGGTAGTTGTCACATTATTATTGAAATCCCCTCTGAGTACTCTGTGTGGTATGTTTTGTTTTCAGCTAGTGCATTTCTACAATTAAAGTGAATCAATTTTTGTTTTAGAAATTTTGATACCTATTAGCAGATCACAAGATTTTATTTTCCTGTTTAATTCCAGCTTCCATCCAAATGTGAAAGAGAAATGAAACAATAAGGAAAGGCATACTAGTTAATGTGATTAAACAAAATGGGTGTGAGTCCAGAGGCAGAGAATTTTATTGGCAGCTCCATGGATGTGGTGGAAAGAACAGCACTGTAGGAAAGCCTGATTGCATTGGCCAGAACTGTGTGACTTCCGAGCTTCGGCACTTTGTGCAAACACATCACTTAACCTGCTGCATCTGTTTCTCCATCTTTACAATGGGGATAATGCTATCTTTCCTGATATACAAAGGATTTGAGTAAACATTTTTTTAAGTCAAAGTTTATGAAAGAACTTTGGAAATTATGTTTCTCATGCTTAGCTCAGCTTATTAGATGTTCATCCTCAGCCAACCCTAGTTGAGAGTAAGGCCCCCTTATGTTCGTGGTTTTTTAGGTCTTCCTTTACCATCCCTAGTCTTTTTCAGATTATCTTGAAAATAGTTTTCTTTTTAAAACCGTGTCCTTGCTCTATATATGGGTCTCATTTTTTTTTTCAATATTAGTATGTAAATTTCCAGTAGTGGTAAATTATTGCTTTATTTTCTAAAACAGCAGCACCTGAGGTAAAACTGCAGTTGAATGGCTATCTGGTAAGAGAGCTTTTTGTGGCGTTTTGTTATTACCGAATTTGAAAACATTGTCATGTGATGCTGAACAGTAAGTGGTACATATTTTGTTTGAACAGCTCATAAAAATATTGTTAATTGCTGTTATGTGGGAAATTCCCGGTGTCTAGAAACTTAAAACCTGATGTCAGAGAGATTGTGTGTCCACATGGCTATAGCATTCTTTGTAAACATCTACAGATAGATACATTCTTTCTGGTTTGGAACAAATTCCACAAAAGCTCTACAGCTCCCATAGGCCTCCAATCAGATTCCTTTGAAGGTGTATCAACTTTCTGCTGGAGAAAGACACCATTTCCTCCTTGTTAGGAAAACAGGATTTTGGATGGGCTTTGTGGGAAGGCCATTCTTGGTGGGCGTGATCATGTTGTTTTAGACCTTAAGTTTCTGAGTTAGTTTCCCTCTCTTTGGGCCCATCCTGTTCCGGAATAGCTGCTTAGATACACTGGCTACTACTGATGGGGAATTCATAGTGGGCACCAGCTTCTCCGGGAGTCCTTTAGGTTGGCCCTTGTCTAAAAGGTCTTTCCAGGGGACAGTAGCGTGACTGGTACATCCCTAGAAGTACCACCTTGTATGAGGAGGCACTCTAACTTAGTTATTGGGACCATGGCAGTGATTGCTCCACTTTTTTTTTTTTTTAAATATATTTTATTGATTTTTTACAGAGAGGAAGGGAGAAGGATAGAGAGTTAGAAACATCGATGAGAGAGAAACATCCATCAGCTGCCTCCTGCACATCCCCTACTGGGGACGTGCCCGCAACCAAAGTACATGCCCTTGACCGGAATCGAACCTGGGACCTTTCAGTCCACAGGCTGACGCTCTATTCCACTGAGCCAAACCGGTTTTGGCAAGATTGCTCCACTTTTTAATAGCACTCTCCATGTCACTAGCCTGATTAGTCATCTTAGTGAAGTTTTCTGATTTTTCACATTCAGAAATTTCCTCCTGCCACTCACTTCTAGGTTACTAATGGCTACCGTCTTATGAAGGGATGCGGAGGACAAGAAATTTTTTGTTTTCTTTTTCATAAAATCCCTCTGGGTGTGCTAAGAAGACCTCATGGAGAAGGCAGCTTGCATTCCCTAGAGAGTATGTCTGTTGGGAGACCCTGTGAGCGATGGGGATTCCCTTTGGTAGACTGCTACATTCCTATTCTTTTATCATTCTCTCGGAATTTCTTAGCAAAAGTAGAGTAAATTAAGAATGGATTTTGAGTAGTATGTTTATTATAGGGAATATAGATCTGATTGTGGCTCTCCTCCTACAGCATTACCAGGATTGATACTTTTCTTACTGCAAAGAATTATAAACAGTGGAGAGAACTAGGTAATACAAATGGTCATTTAAATCTAGAAGATTAGGAAAAGTTAGTAGTTATTGTCACTTAATGTCATCTACAGCTGACTTCTCAAACTTCAATGTGCATAGGAATCATTTGGGGACCTTGCACATTCTGATGCATAAGTCTGGGGTGGAGCCTGAGAGTCTGCATTTCTAACAAACTCCCAGAGGATGCTGATGTGGCTTTGTCCAGGGAGTGCAGCAGTTTGAGGAGCAGTGGTCTGTAGGAGTTTAGAGTATATGCAAGTCTACCTTTTAATAATAACTCTACATATTGAATTTTTTTCTGGGCCAGGAACAGAGCAGTAAAACAAAGATAAGAGGATAGCACTAAATCTGACAACAGGAATTCAAAACTAAGCTTTCCCCTGTACTACTTACCCTTGAGCAAATCTCCTTTTGGGCCAAGAAAATTCTTACGCAGAGGGGGGACGGAACGGGGCGGGGAGGGCTGTCCAGTGCGTTGTAGGATGTTAAGCAGCATCCCTGGCCTCTCCCACTAGGTGCCAGTAGCGCCCTCCTCCCTAGTTGTGACATTTTGAATGTCTCCAGACATTGCCAAGTGTCTCCAGGTAGGTGGAGGGGTGGCGGCAAAATCATCCCCAATTTCAAACCACTGCTCTATAGGGCCACTGTTGAAATGTGGGAGTTTGGGTGTTTTTGTGATGTGAGAAAAGCATTTTATATGAGCAACTAGTTTTCTCATGAAGCCTTATGCAAAGATTCTAAATACAAGTTTCAAACATCTTCAAACACAGATATGTGTTTTTTTGTTCCTATCTTTCCTTAAACCTTAATTTCAATCTCCCAATTTAGAACTTTCCACACTTGCTAATCCCTTAGAATAAGAATTGAACTAAATACGTCATTCTAAAGTATACTTGGACCAGCTTTTGAAATTGAAGTCACACTTCTTATTGTGGAACCAAAAGTATCTTCTGTTATAGGAAGGGGACAGAAGGCTGGTAAACCAAACACACGCCAACCTGAGGGAACCTGGTTAGTCATTTTATAAGAAATGGGTGGGGTGCTTGATAGTGGCCTTCTGGGATTTGTAAACTTTTGCCATCCTCCCCCGTCACAAGGGGCTGTGGATCCTAACATTTCCAGTGAGAACTTGAAAGAAACAAAAAGTAAAAGTTTTGCAGGCCAGTATATCGTAATAATTTTTACTTCGTTCTCTGGTTAAGAAGATGCATATGATAAAAAGCTGCATGAATTCATCTCCTAACAACATTGGAGTCTCAGGTGTTTATAGGCCACAGTGGTGTTTCCCGTGGGTTCTCAGACCCTTCGCAGTAATCCCCCAGCCCCCTGGTTAAACCCACACATTACAGACCCACACCCTGACTCTTCTCCAGGACTTCTATTTCATGTGCTGTGACTTCAAATGCAGTTGATATTATTTCACTTAGTATTATTTTTCTTATAACCCACCCTTCTTCTCCATTTTTTACTTTAACCAGAAGTGTAGCACATTTTTTTTTGTTATTACATAGCTATGTTCATGTTGTGTTTTTGATTCCTTAACTCCCTTCCACCATACTTTTTTCTGAACTTTCAGAAAAGTTTACACCCGAAGTAAAAGCTAATTACAAACAAGTGGCAATCTTGATTTGGATTTCTAGTGATGGGTGACGAGCTGTACAGTGTTAAAGTTCATATTCTAAACTGGTTGTCCTACATCCTGTAACCTGTGCCAGTGGTTCCCTGTGCAAACCACCTGCTTAAAGATCACCGGGAGAGCTTTTTAAATATATGGATTCTTGTGTCCCCTCTGGATATTCTAAACTTAAAGTTCCATAGATAATTTTTTAAAATATTTTTTATTGATTTCAGAGAGGAAGGGAGAGGGAGAGATAGAAACATCAGTGATGAGAGAGAATCATTGATTGGTTGCCTCCTGCATGCTCCCTACTACGGATCGAGCCTGCATCCGAGGAACATGCCCTGGACCGGAATCAAACCCAGAACCCTTCAGTCCGTAGGCCGATGCTGTATCCACTGAGCCAAATCAGCTAGGGTGCTCCATAGATTATGCTGATGAACAGTGAAGTTTGGAAACCACCAATTTTCTGTACAATCCATAAAACCTGCTTATAGTGGCATACTGTTCAACCACCTTCGTTTTATCTTTTTTTTCTACACTAAAGGGCCAGCAAAATTGGACCAAGTCTAGGGTTAGACTGACTTGAGTTTTTTCTGGGTCTCTTAGTATCACCAAGCTGACTGAAGAAAAGTGGATGATTTTGATCACAAGGGTTTTAGGTAGCAGCTTGGAATGTTACCTACCGGTACTGGGTTTTAGATGGCATTGGTTCCTCAAAAAAAGGGGAGGGAGGCTTAGAGTAGCTTTTTACCTTTATGTCTTAGATCAGTGGTTCTCAACCTTTCTAATGCCACGACCCTTTAATACAGTTCCTCATGTTGTGGTGACCCCCAACCATAAAATTATTTTTGTTGCTACTTCATAACTGTAATTTTGCTACTGTTAATGAATCACAATGTAAATATCTGTGTTTTCCGATGGTCTTAGGCGACCCTGCTAGCGGTTCTCAACCTGTGGATTCATTGCTACTGTTATGAATTGTAATGTAAATATCTGTGTTTTCCGATGGTCTTAGGCGACCCTGCTAGCGGTTCTCAACCTGTGGGTCGCGGCGACAGGTTGAGAACCGCTGCTGTAGAGCCTAAGACCATCGGAAAACACAGATATTTACATTACGATTAACAGTAGCAAAATTACAGTTATGAAGTAGCAACGAAAATAATTTTACGGTTGGGGGTCACCACAACATGAGGAACTGTATTAAAGGGTCGTGGCATTAGAAAGGTTGAGACTGCCGAAACCGGTTTGGCTCAGTGGATAGAGCGTCGGCCTGCGGACTGAAGGGTCCCGGGTTCGATTCTGGTCAAGGGCATGTACCTTGGTTGCGGGCACATCCCCAGTGGGAGGTGTGCAGGAGGCAGCTGATCGATGTTTCTCTCTCATCGATGTTTCTAGCTCTCTATCCCTCTCCCTTCCTCTCTGTAAAATATCAATAAAATATATTTTTTTAAAAAAAGAAAGGTTGAGAACCACTGTCTTAGATAATCATGAACTAGACCCAAGAGGACAGTTCATCTTTATATCTGCAAAATCTGTGTTAGTCTTGTCTTCATCTACTTAGTTCACTTTTCAGTGAAAAAAATCAGTGATGGTTTGAGGAAAGTACAGTATAGGGCCACAGGTAGACAGGTGTTTTTTGTCTTTTATTTCTCTCCCTTCCCTCTTCATCTCATCTCTCTTCTAAATGAAGGAATTGGACCTTATATCTAACCACTTAGATATAAGGGGCATCTTGAAGACAAGGCATTTTTGTCTTGTTCATTATTGAAACCCCTAACAGTTAACACTCTGCCTAATACATGGTCATTCAATAAGTGTTTGAGTGAATGAATCCAATTAATACTAGACATTTATTTAAAACAGCATGTTTGCCTGCTTTTTTTGAAATTATTCTAAGTATTGACTGGTACATAAGTCTCTCCAAGTAAAGACCGTTTAGTTTGGCTGATATAGATCCTTATCTTTAAAGCACCTGTTACTAGTTAGGGTTATTAATGTACTTCTGAATACAGAGCACTTGGACCCAACACAGTGCCTTGGAAGGGTAGTATGGCCCAATTATGGTGTAACTAAGTATAAATAACACTGATTTAACAGGGAAGGGGTAGATTAACGTCCCAACTACAATATTTAGAGAACCTGGTTATGGAATTTATTGTATGTTGAAATGAAAATTGAGTAACTTGTAATTAGATACTTGTCATCGTTTTCCTTCTCCCTCCCAACGTGGTTCACAATGTGAAAAGTACTGCAAACTGTTGTACTCCTCCTAGGGTGAGATTATGGAGATGCCAGAGCAAGGAAGAACCCCCGTCAGTGGGTCGGAAATGATGTGCTGTGAGCAATAAACAGCCTGCTGTGCTTTGTCACTAATTTATTGTAACTGTGTGCTGAGGGGTGTTTTTGGAGTATTGTTTACATTTTCGTGTGTTGAGAGGTTTTGACAATTGAGGGGTTTCTTGCTTATTCACAGATAAGTAGGCTAAGAATGGACTTAACATTAGTTTATTACTCACCTTACTTGGTCTAAGGCTGGTGGGTTTGGTGCAGTCCTGCATCAGATAGTATCTGAAAGATACGTCTGTTTTGTGGAGAGAATCCACACGTTAAACAAAAAGGGAGAGGAGAGGGGATCTTTTTCCTTTCTTAATACACTGCAGAAATTGGGAGGTGCCTCCATCTACTTATCTTTTGATATATTCTTTTCAGTGCTGGTCCCAAAGGCGATAACATCTATGAATGGAGATCAACCATCCTAGGGCCTCCTGGATCTGTGTATGAGGGTGGTGTATTCTTCCTTGATATCACTTTTACACCAGAATACCCCTTCAAGCCTCCGAAGGTAAGCGATTCCTCTGATTTATACTAAAATTTACATATTCCCGTGAGAGGTTATTGAAGCTTTTAAAATTGTTTTTAATCACACAAAAACAGATTTGTGTATTACACCTTAATGCAACAATTTTCAACCCTTTTCATCTTATGGCACACAACTAATTATTAAAATCCTGCTGCACACCAAAAATTATGTATTTTTGCCTAAATAGACATGATTTTGATTCATTCACACCAGATGGCTTATTGTGTTGGCTGTTGTCATTTTTCAGTTTAAGGAAAAGGAGTTTAGTTCCCCTAATATCAATAGGCATTGCATGTTTTAAAAATTCCTGTGGCACACCAGTTGAAAATTGCTGTCTTAATGAATCTCTAAGTACATTGGAATGCAAACAAAATACTCCTCTGGGTTGACTTTGCCTCATTTGGCAGAGACCATTTCTAGGAATAAGGGCTTTGTTTGGTCCTGCTACAGTTGTCTCCCCCTCCCCCCTGAGCAACGCGGAGGTAACCACGGATAGTGCCAATACTAAGTCTACATGTACAGTTGACTCTAGAGCAACGAGGAGGTTGTTCTGATCCCCTATGCAGCTGAAAATTCACGTGTTACTTTTGACTCTCCCAGAACTTAACTACTAATAGCATATTGCTGACTGAAACCTTTATCGATCAAGTCAATTAACACATTTTATATGTTATATATATTACATAATGTATTCTTACAATAAACTAAAAAGAAAATGTTAAGAAAATCATAAGGAAAATGTATTTATAGTATTTATGGGGGAAAAAATCCACATATAAGTGGACCCACACAGTTCAAACCTATAGTCAAGGGTCAACTGTACTGTTTTTTTCCTAAACATATATATCTATGACAAATTTATAAATTAGACATAGTAAGAGATAAAGAACTACTACTAATAAAAGAACACTATAGCCCTAGCCAGTTTGGCTCAGTGGATAGAGCATCCTGGGTTTGATTCCGGCCAAGAGCACATACCTGGATTGCAGGCTCGATCCTATCTCCTCTCCCTCCTCTCTGAAATCAATACAAATATTTTTTTAAAAAGTACAATATAACACACTGTAATAAAAGTCAGGTGAATATAGCAGTAAGTGAAAAAGGGTTACCTGAACAAGCACTACAGTACCTGATAGCTGATCTGAAAAACCCACCAGATGGCTATGGGCGGGTGACGTGTACACCGAGGATATGCTAGACAAAGGGATGCTTCACATCCCAAGCGGGACGGTGTGAGATTTCATCACGCTACTAAGAATGGAGCATAGTTTAAAACATGAATTGTTTATTTCAGAATTCTCCCTTTAATATTTTTGGACTGCCGTTGGCCGTAGGTAACTGTACTCATGGAAAGCAAAACCGCTGATAAGGGGGACTACTGTATTTATAGTGACATAGCAATTAATCCCCTATTTTCTGCTCAAAAAGTTTCTGAACAGTTAAAAATCATGTCAAGATGTCTGTGCACTGAGTACGAATCAGAATATCGTACCAAAGCCTCGGATTCTGTTCCTTGTCATCTTTTGGTGATGCTAAAATCCGTACCCTCGGCTTTAGATTTCTCATCCAGGACAGGTGGACTGCCCAAATCATCTACCTCCTGTGACAGTCAACAATCTGCGATTCTCATTCAGACTGCCAGAAGGAAAACCTATTTTGGGGGATGGGGTAGACTCTTAGCAAGAAGTGATTGAATGTCTGTCAATAAAAATAAGTAGTCAGGTTATAGGTTATTTCTACTTTGGAATGATTCCAAGGTATTACACAAACAAAAATTAGACCAACCAAAAGAACCCAAGATCATGTGGCTTATGTCTGTCTCCTCACCTGTGGAGACACCATTATAGTGAATTCTGTACAGGATATCTACAGAATCTGATGTGAAGGTCAGAAAAGGCAAAAGCAAATATGTCCTAATTTTATTTCAGCTTTTTGGATATGTGATCATTGTTTAATTGCCTTTATGATTCTAAAGCTTACATTGAGGCCTTGTAGTACTACCAGCTAACACAAGAGGTCAGCAGGCAATTAGCTATTCAAAGTTGGAAATGTTATGAATTATTTAAAACATTACAACTGCTGAAGATGAATTCAAGAAATGTTTAAATGACCTTGCTTTTTGTTGATGAATATTTTTAAATGAAATTGACAGTCCCTGAGATTGTACAATGAATACTGTTTAATCTCAGATAGTCTCTTAACCTATCTCTTACCAGCTGTAGTTAGTGTTATTCACCTTTTTGAAAACTGTTTTTTACAAGTTTTTAATTAGGGCCACTCAATTGAAAAGGTAATTTAGTAAAAAGCTTCATTGTTTGATGCTTTCTGTTTAATGCTATCTTTTTTTTTTTTTTTTTTAGGTTACATTTCGGACAAGAATCTATCACTGTAATATTAACAGTCAAGGGGTTATCTGCTTGGACATATTGAAAGATAATTGGAGTCCAGCACTAACCATTTCTAAAGTCCTCCTTTCTATCTGCTCACTTCTTACAGACTGTAATCCTGGTAAGGTTAATAATTCTTTACCTTGTTGTATTCTTCCTTGTCTGAAAAACACTTGTTTTTCACATAAACCAAAATTTTATTTTTCTAACACCTTTCGAAGGACAAAAATAGATTTTTTAAAGAAATCTTGAATCGAGAGAAATTCACTCTAGTAGTTGAATCAATCTGATTGAAAAATGCAGCAACTTCACCATTAATTGATATGTGTTCTAGGAACAAGGTGTTTTAAACTAAAGACATCATTCTCCTTCGTACAGGGTGGGACAAAAGTAGGTTTACAGTTGTGGGATTATTTATTCTACAATACAATAATTAATAAAGAATAAATTGTTTTGTGTAGTCACAATTATGGATCTACTTTTGCCCCACCCTGTATATTTCTCTTAAAAAAAAAAAAAAATCAGAGTTCTAAGTGTTGAGCCGTCTGCAGGTTTACTGAGTACTTACCCTGTACCTGGTTACTGAGGTGGTGTTCATTTTTGAAAGTGATATTTCTTTGCTAAACATTTATTGACTACCAGACTGTGATGTTAGGGGTGGGGAAGCAAATATACAATTAATTATTAAAGATTCTAGTTAGGATTCAGAGAAACACTATACTTAAAGTCCAGGTTCTTTCTGGGTAACAGTGTAGAGTTAAATAGTGTTACATTGCAACAGCCATGAGGACTACACAGTATTCAGTGTCATCATTGCTGCCACTGAGTGAGTGAGAGGTCATGTGAACACAGCTGGGTGTTCATTGTAGTCTGGAGCCTTGAACATTCCAGTTTCTATTGAATTTACCCTAACACATGACGGCAAAAATCCCTCTGTTTGGGACATGATTGTTGGGAGAGGAATGGAATGAACGAAGGAGATAAAGCATTCTATTTTGATAACAATTTTTTGCCATATTCTGAGTAGTTTTTTAAACTAAAAATATGATAGAGTGGCATTTCAAAGATGGATTTGATCACATGTACTTGGTACATTTCTTCTGAAGCTGCCAGTAATTTAATTGCTAAGACTTGAAATATTCTTTTCCTTTCTCCAAAGTAATCTACATTCTTTTCTTCCAGCCGACCCCTTGGTGGGAAGTATTGCCACTCAGTATATGACCAACAGAGCAGAACATGACAGAATGGCCAGACAGTGGACCAAGAGATACGCTACATAAATTGGGTTTTCACAATTCTTACATTATTTGTCTGTCACAGAGAGCTGCTTATGATTTTGAAGGGGTGGGGGAGGGTGGGAGTTGGTAAAGAGTAGGGTATTTCTATAACAGATATTATTCAGTCTTATTTCCTAAGATTTTGTTGTAACTTAAGGTATCTTGCTACAGTAGACAGAATTGGTAATAGCAACATTTAAATTGTCATTAGTTCTGCAATATAAGCTAAAATGTAGTACAGAGAAGAATAGACTTTGGATTCGGTTGCTTGTAGTCTGTAAATTTAAGCCAGCTTAATTTTGTGCAGGTTACACACATGGCCATTTCTGTGAAAGTCCTTCCAGACTGCATACTTTTTTGTTTAGAAAAATTGAAACTTGTTTTCCCTTCTTGGGAGGGAATATTGATATTTAACAGTTTTTAGAGATTGTCATCTCATAAGTTAAATGGACATGTGGCTTTAAGACACTTTAGGAAATGAGTAGTTATGTATTTTATTTTATATGCCAATCTACTTTATTGTGAAAAGATTAGAGGTTTGAATCAGGACTTGTGAAAACCTGTAGTAAAATACCTTAAGCTGTTAACTGTAAGGTGTGGAATAGGAGTTGCTCAGTGGATTGGTTATATGTTGCAGACTACTTAAGTCTGCATTTGTTACTGTGCTAATAAACAATATTAAAACCACCACCTAATATCCCTGTATTCATTTTCTTGTCAACTAGATCTTTGCTATAAAGCATCCTAGACGTAACTGCAAACTGAATGGATTGGTATGTAACTCTAATTTATACAGCAGCCTTACAGGGTAGATTTTGAGGTGTCTTAGAAGAGGTTAGATAATTGAACCTGTCACCTTTCAGAAATAGACTCAAAGATGCATCTTTTAAAAAGCATTTCCAAGTTGCAGATGCTGTGGTAGCAAGTACATGAGAAATGGGTTCTCTCATGGATAGATTAGTGCAGCCACATTAAAGGGCAATCTGACAGCACCTAAGTGTTCATATCTATAGGATGCGGCAATTCTATTTGTATCTACTCCAGAGAAACTCACCCAGGTGCATGGGGTGAAGGCACGTACACATTCATTAAGCGTTTAAAAGGAATATGGTAACATTCCAGCATAGATCTAAGTTCATTAGAAAAAAGCAAAGCTGCAAGATGATCTAGTATATTATCTAAAAATAATTGTAAAAGTATTTATCGTCCTATGTAAAATACACAGGGAAAAAAGCTGTAAGTGGGAGAGCAGATAGGGAATGACTTAACCTTATCTGAGCAATAATTTTAGACCAAAAAATGTACTTGTGATGAGAAATTTTAAAGAATTATGCAGTGGTAGCACTAGCCTAACCTTAAAAGCATTCCATTGAAGATGTTAAAACTTGTTATTTTCACATTTCTTTGCTGAACAGCTTATTTCATATTTAAATCAAATAGTTAACTGCTTTCACATTAAAACCACTAAGTAGCTTGTTTCCTACCTTTAAAATTAGTTATAAAATTGAAATTTGCTAAATACAGTGAGCTCTGTTGCTCAGAGCTTGCCAAAAATCTTGAGAGAACCTTAGCACAAACTCAGATATCCAACTTGAAGACTATTTGTACTCCAGTATTTTTATGATACATTTTATCCACAGGACTACATGTCCAGAAAACTATTCCAGGAGGTATAGTATTCCTTGTGGAAAACAAAAGATTTACTGTCCTTATGTGCCTAGCAGTTTTCTAAAGAAACAGTTTGAATATATTTATACCACCCACTACCTCAAGTCATGCTAAATGTGTAATTTGAACAAAGCTAAACCACAGGGTTTGTTCTATTTAGCAAGATCTCCTCTAGATAAAATTCAGCTTAGCACTCAAATAGTTTACTGTTTGATCCAATTTGGACACACAAAAAATGCCATTTTATAATCCTAGGCATTAAATGACTTGTGAATTTTTTGGAAACAAAGTTATGTTTGAGCTAAGAATGCATAAAGTTATACAGAATGATAGCTTTTGAAACATTAAAGGGGGGACACTACTTATAGGTGTGTATATATAAATAACAAAGGTGCTAATATCAGGGACAAGTTTCAAGCAACCAGAATGCAAATATTTTATGTCAGGCAATAATAATAAGCTTAGCCCACATAATTTAATCATAGCCTTACATGCATTAAATTGCTTCCTTAGGGATTTCTACCAGACCAAAGTAGCTACAAATGGCCTATTTTAAATATGTTCACAGATACATAAGGGCAATTGCTATTCAACAAATAACTGTGGAACTGATTTTTAGTTCTCAGAACTAGAATTCCCTTTGTTTTTCCTCCCAGGCAAAGGAAAGCTGGATTTGCTCTGGGGCTGGGAAAGTTTGCTGGCTAAGAGAGTGAACGGTTCAATCAGAGTTTTCCGATCTGTAACTGTTACCTCCCACAGTCGCACCTTCTCGCTTTTTGCCCATTGCTGTGCCACTTCAGCATCCACTTGTCTCTGCTCAGAAAGGTCGAGTTTGTTTCCTAATACAACAATTGCTACCTGAAAAGAAAAAGGGATAAAAAGATCACACTCTGCCAACATCATCAGTTCCTAGGCAAAATGGAGAAATAAAGAAAATTGTCCCATTTAACCATTTGCTACAACAAAACTGATTCTCAGAGGTAACCTGAATGACAAAATAGCAGGACACAAACCTGACTCCCTCCATAATGTATTTCTGTTAAAAACCCAGAGGTTCATAGCTAAGATTTGGAAACAGCCCATGTGCCCATCAGCAGATGAGTGGATAAAAAAGTTGTGGTATATTTACACAATGGATTACTATGCAGCAGTTAAAAAGAAGGCTCTTTTACCCTTTAAGACAGCATGGAGGGACTTGGAGAGTATTATGCTGAGTGAAATAAGCCAATCAGAGAGAAAAAAGTATCACATGATCTCACTCCTGTGGAATAAAACAGAAGACTAGATCCAGAGACACAGAACCAGGAACAGACGAATTTCAGAGGGAAGTGGGGGAAGAAGGGTAGGAGGGGGGTGATTAACCGGGGAACAGTGGTGAATGCCTGGGAGGGGTGGGTATGAAATGGAGGGGGTCAATGGGAAAAAACAAAGGGGACATCTTTAATACTTTCAACAACAAAGATAAATATTAAAGATGCAGATGTTCTACAGGCTGTTATGAAACATTTTAAATTAGCAACAGGTGAAGTAACTCAGAATGGAAGCTAGACTTGGAGAAATTAATATCTAGGATACAAACAAAGGTGTACTGAAATATGCCTCCATTTCAGTTTCTCTAGTGTGTGCTGTTTCCCTATACCTACTTCAAAATACACCAGAGGACTCCCAGAGCTGTGAGTTCTACCCCCCTAGAAACTAAGTTCTATGAGAACAGGAATTTTTGTTCTGTTCACGCTATTCCTAATCATAGAAAGTTACCCGATGCAAGCACTACTTATTTGTTGAACATATGGGCCAATAGGAACATTTTACAATAAATGCAAGGCAATCATTCACAAATGCTTTCTACACACCAGGCACCTGTTTCAGGTGATTGAAAACCTGCAGTCACAAGCCCCCGGGGAGGGAACAGGAAAAAGGACAACCAACCAGGTTTCCAGACACTGACTGTAAAGCCAAACCATCATGTGCAAGTGGAGGAAGTGCACCAAGAGCCGGCAGAGACTGCTCCTCCGGGGACAGCTCTGAATGCGGGCCTTTGAGCCACTGCTGTGCTCCTGCCTCTGAGGCCATGCCTCCCTGGAAGGATGAGGAGCACGCACACCCTGGAGCTCTGGGTTTCCCCAAGTCTCCCATTTCTCAGCAGGAACTGTCTCTTTAAGCCCTTCTATCATCCTTCATCACCTAGATTTTCATCTTCACATACATCCCCTAGTCTGACCTCCATCTCTCCTTCCTCCCCAATTGTACAGACTGTTCCACTTTGCCCCAGACTTCTGCCTCCAACAGTGTCCCTCCCTAAAAACCCTAAATCTGCGGAGGCTAGTGCTGCTATTCCCTGCCACTACCTGCTTCCCACCCCCATTTTGTTGCTGTTCATTACAGACCTGGCTTGTGGTCACCCCACACTACTTTTGTCATAATTCCTAGTGATTTCACTAGCCATGTGGGTGACCTGTCCAGTAACCTTGTCTCTAAAGATCTTAATCATTCTAATCTCAGCCATTCACAACCATGAACACATCCTAACTCTGACCATTATAACTGCTCCCCTCTATGAACTCAATTCCGGGAATCCCACTCTGACCTCTCTTCCTAACACCCGACCACAGTTCTAAACACCACAAGGACCTACCATCCACTGGTTCTCCTACCTTAATCACTGTCCTTCAACCCCTCTCATCTCAGTTTCTCACCCAGTTTCGGTTATTTTAATTTACTCCATTGCTGTCATTATCCTATTGTGTTCACCTGGTAACCCCCCCTACTGTGGTTACATTTAACTCTTAACTGGACTCTGCCTACATCACTTACTGAACATGTATAGAAAAACAAATTCATGACCACTGACCTCAGGTGAGGTGGTGGTTTCCAGCAAATATATTACATTTACTCTGGAGCTAAGACAACATCTACCTTGCCCTTTTCCCCAACCTCCAACATCTCTTCCGTCACCCACCTTACTCAGAGCAAATGTCCATACTATTTCAGTAAGAAAACACAAGCACTGAGAAGAGAACTTTCACATGCTTCCACCACACAGGTCTTCTAAGCCCATGCATGCACCCATCCTCCTTAACCTGGACAAGGATGTCACTCCTGTATCATCCTCTCTTCTGTATCCATTTTCTTTCTATTGAATCATTTCCATTAGCACACATTATGTCTCATCTAAATAACAAGCCTCTTTACAGATCCTTCTCCAGCTCCTCTCTGTTCCCTTTATAAGACAATATGTTTACCCTTTGATGCAAAACTGGCAAAGAGCTGTTTGTTGTGTTCAATTCTCTCTTACATCCAGTCCAATCAGACTTTATCTCACTGTTTTATTACAACAGTTAAGACATCCAAGTTACTGAAGGCTGGCCATTTCTTCATCCTTTTTTTTTTTTTTAAACCTATCTGCAGCATTTGACAGAGTGTGATTACTCCTTACTTTTTAAAGCGCCCTGTGTCTTCCTTGCCTTCTGGGACACCCTTATCTCTTGGATTTCCTCCGACCTCACTGGCCACTTAGATTCCTTTGCTGGTTTCTCTTCAGTTCTCCAATGGGGTCAATGTTTAAGTGCTCCAGGGCTGCAGCATTTTAGCTAAGCTCCTTACTACTCACCTTGTCCCTGTCTGTTGACAGCAGCCAAAGTGATCATTTTAAAATAACCCCAAAGATGCTCAACCTCAATCATATTAAGGGAAATGAAACTACTAAATTACCATTTTCACCCAGAAGATTCACAAAACCCCAACAGTTTAATCACACATTGTTGTCAAGGATGGAGAAACAGGTTTTTTCATAGCATTCCTATGGAAGGCATTATATTTACTCTTTGACTCAAGAACCCCTGCTGCTTGATCTTACAATTATACGCTAAAATGTACAAAATAGTAAATGCAAATGATTATTCATTGTAGGAAGTACTAGCCAGAGCAATTAGGCAAGAAAAATAAATAAAAGGCATCCAAATTGGGGGGATAAAGTAAAACTCACTGCCCTGGCCAGTTTGGCTCAGTGATTAGAGTGTTGGCCCATGGACTGAAGGGTTGTGGGTTCGATTCCCTGGTCAAGGACATGTACCTCAGTTGCTGGTTCGATCCCTGACCCCAGTTGGAGTCAGTGGGGAAGGCAACCAGTTGATGTGTCTCTCACATCAAAGTTTCTTTCCCTCTCTCTAAAAATCAATGGGGAAAAGAAAAGGTAAAACTCACTATTTGTGGATGACATTACTTTATATATAGAAAACTCTAAAGACCACCACCAACTATTAGAAATAATAAAGTTGCAGGATAAAAATCAATCAATATACAAAAATCTGTTGTGTCTATACATTAACAACAAACTTTTTTAAAAATATATTTTTACTAATTTCAGAGAGGAAGGTAAAGAGAGAGAGAAACATCAATGATGAGAGAGAATCATTGATCGGGTGCCTCCTGCATGCTACCCCCTCCCCCGCACTGGGGATCGAGCCCGAAACCTGGGCATATATATGCCCTTGACCAGAATCACCTGGGACTCTAAGTCCACAGGCCTGCGCTTTATCCACTGAGCCAAACTGGCTAGGGCAACAACTAACTATTTAAAAGAGAAATGAAGAAAATTCCATTTACAATTACAACAAAAAGAATAACATACCTAGGTATAAATTTCACAAAGGAGGTGAAAAGACCTTGCACTGAAAATGAAGGGGACCAAAAGTTTTGCCTTTGGAAATAGTGATTTTAAACCCAATTCTTCTGAAACAAGACTCAGAAAGAACTTCTCTCTCCTGTCTAAGAGATTCAGATGGCAAAGCCTGCCTCCGGAAGGGGACCTCAGCAAACCACCACAGACAGGAAGACTCCAAGCAGGAGCCTGTTAGCTAGATACCCCGGGTCCCATCGTTTCTGAGTTGCCTAGCAAGGTTTTGCCTGCCATGTGTTACACTCTTCCACAACTACCTGTAAACCACCATTCTCACTCTTCAAATCTAAGATCCTGTTTCCTCCTCCTTTGTCCAAAATGTAGTATGTACCCAATGCTGCCTCACTGTCTTTGGAATTTTCAAGCATATGTGAATTCCCTGGGTTCATGTATTAAAAATTGGATTTTCTCCTGTTAATCTGTCTCTGCTAATTTGATTGTTAGCCCAGCTAGAAGAATTTAGGAGGTGGAGGTGGGAGGAAAAGTTGTTTTAGACACCCCTGCCCCACCCCCCACCCCCACCCCCTGCCCAGTTTTGGAGAGCCAGCCAGGAGAATTCACTGGCTGGAATACTGCTTATTCCCTAGACTGCTGCAACTAAGAGATAATGAACATCTGACCACAGCTGGCTGAAGATGGTAAGCATTTTACCCTGTCAGCCTCTGATCTCGTGTTTGTGGGCTTCGATGAAAGTTAGAAGCAGTAAGAGTCCTTTTTCTCTCTTCTACATTTGGATTGGCAAGAGAAAATATTTGTGAAATGAATTTCCTGGGCAAATGTGACTCTGGTAAAACTTGGTTTGAGTACTATTGTTTTCTATGAATCCTGTTCCTTCCAGAGATGTGCTATTATCTTCACCAGCTGAATGATGCTTACGCATCTGGTGAGCAGCCGAATGGGCTATGGACCCATGCTTAGGGAACCTTAAAACTTATTTTGTTCAAAAGGGGGAAGCTTGTGATTTCCTGTGGTTTAGAACAGCTGGTGAAAGACAGGGCTTCCCTTCTTTCTTAGGCTAACTCTGCGAATGAACTGTTGGATCAGTGAGGGCTGTTTCTTTTGTGTTCTTTATGGAAGCCTTTTGCTGCCTTGGTTTTGCCATAAAAGGCTTAGTGTTTGAGTCGCTATTAAAATCCTACTGTCAATGGCCAGACGATGAATACCTTAAACTGGAAAAACTTCTAAATTGAAAAATGTTTAGAGAACTCTCATCCTATATAACAAAAGGCTAATATGCAAATAGACTGAATGGCAGAACGACCGATCGCTTTGATGCGCACTGACCACCAGGGGGCAGACACTCAATGCAGGAGCTGCCCTCTGGTGGTCAGTGCGCTCCCACCGGGGGAGCGCCACTCAGCCAGAAGCCAGGCTCATGGCTGGCGAGCGCAGCAGCAGTGGCGGGAGCCTCTCCCACCTCCACCACAGCACTAAGGATGTCCGACTGCGAGGGCTCCCAGATTGTGAGAGGGCGCAGGCTGGGCTCAGGGACCCGCTCCTGAGTGCACAAATTTCGTGCACCGGGCCTCTAGTATTCATATAATTAGCCATTAGGACTCCCTTAACAGGATGGAAGAACAGAAATTAGAACAAAAATCAAAATCTACTTAGACCTCTTCCTATTTACCTTTAGATATTTGCCGATATTGTAATAAAAAAAATAAAAATAGCCCTAGCCGGTTTGGCTCAGTGGATAGAGCGTCGGCCTGCGGACTCAAGGGTCCCAGGTTCAATTCCAGTCAGGGGCATGTACCTTGGTTGCAGGCGCATCCCCAGTGGGGGTGTGCAGGAGGCAGCTGATTTATGTTTCTCTCTCATCAAGGTTTCTAACTCTCCCTCTCCCTTCCTCTCTGTAAAAAATCAATAAAATATATTTTTAAAAAATAATAAAAATAAAACATAAATCAGGATGCCCGGCTGGTGTGGCTCAGTGGTTGAGCATCGACTCATGCATCAAAAAGTTGCTGGTTCAATTCCCAGTAGGGGGCATGCAGGAGGCAGCCTATCAATCGTTCTCTCTCATCAATGTTTCTATTTCTCCCTCTCTCCCTTCCTCTCTCTCTAAACATAAAGTCTGGTAAGAATTTAAAAAATAGAAGTCCTGGCTCTCTCCTACTGGTAAATCAGAAATACAAACAGCCTATAACTACCTAAGGCCGAGGAAAGCAAAGGGGAAAAAACTGGAAAAGGGGCACGTTTAAAAACACAAGTAGCTAAAGCTTTCCATGCCTGACCACACCCCCACCCCATCATCCTTAAAAGTTGGCAAGAGCCAGCCCTGGCTGCTGTGGCTCAGTTGATTGGGCGTAGTCCACGCATCAGAAGGTTGCTGGTCGATTCTTGGTCAGAGCACATGCCCAGGTTGCGGGCAGGAGGTAACCTATCAAGGATTCTCTCATCATTGATGTTATCTATTCACAAAGTAAGTATTCAAAATAATAAAAATAAATATCAATCCCGATGTCCTTCAGCAGGTCAATGGTTAAACTGTGGTACATACATACCATGGAATACCACTCAGCAATAAAAAGGAATGAACTACTGATATGTGTAGTAACTGGGTAAGTGTCCAGAGAATTATCCTGAGTGAAAAAAGCCAAGAGTTTACATACTGTATGATTCCATTTATGTTACACTCTTGAAATGACAAGGTTAGAGAAATTGAGAACAGATTAGTGTTTGTCAGGGACAAAGGGGGTGTGGTGATAGGAGAGAAGTGGTGGTGGCTATAAAAGGGTAAAATGAGGAATCCTTTTGGTGATGGAAATGTTCTGTATCTTGACTACATAAATGTCATTATCTTGGTTGTGAAATTGTACTACAGTTTTGCATGTTGTTGATATTGGGGGGACTCCAGCTAAAGATCTCTATTATTTCTTAAAACTGCATGTGAATCTACAGTTATCTCAAAATAAAAAGTTTAACATAAAAGTGAAATGTAAAAATCTAGGTTAAGATCATCTAGCCAGCGCTGTGAACCAGTACATCACAGGAGGTACTCCTAAGTGGTGAGGAGTCAGCCATGTGAAGTTCTGGAAAGAGATCTGCGATAGGAGAGTTCCAGGGATGGGAACCAGAAACTGAGAAGGATTTAATAGGGGAACAAAATGATCATGTTGGAAAAACAGAAAGTGGACCAGTGTCAGTGGAGTACAGTGACAGAGGAACAGAATGATGAAGATAAGATAAAAGGATAGGCCTGGGCCAAGTCATACAAGACTTTATGGACCATGGTAAGGATCTTATTTTTAAGTGTCAAAAAATTATTTTGCAAGGCTAAAGACAAGAATCCTATTTAGCCTAGGAGACAATAAAGAGCCCTAGGGAACAGTGATGCCACACAATATGAAGTGAACTACCTCTATAGAACTTGAGATACGGAGTCACTAAAATTCAGCTTTTACATGAAAACAAGCAGAGGCACAAAGTCAAATGCTGGGCCCGACTGAACTCAGTCAGTCCTGTATTTCCTGGGCTAAGGAGGGAAAAAAAAAAAAGATTATAGATACTGTGAATACAATGTGATGCTTTAAAAATATTTTAACTGCCCCAAATTCCATGCTGCAATTTAAATAGTATTATGATTCATAGGTGGCATTTTTCACATATCCATTTACCTCTTTTTTGTCTTTGAATTTATCAATTTCTTTCTTCAGAAGCTCCACTCTTTGAAAGGATTCAAGATTATTCACGCTGTACACTAGAACAAAGCCATCAGCAAATGAGAAATAGTGCTTCGGTAGGTCCACGCCCTCCTGCAGGCCTCTGGTGTCATAAAGATGTAACTGTTCCTTTACTCCCCGATCTGTTTCCACTGAAGCCATGTACACATCTTCCATTGTTTCACAATCTTCCATTCCTGGGATGAAAAATGAATTACTCTCATGGGTACAAATGTCGAATCATTGTACCCAACTGTTGAGTATTTTCTTGTCCTTTAGAAGTTGTTGGCTTTCTAGGTTCCCTATTTTCTACATGTAAGAATCATATTTCCATTACTAACTTCTTTAAAATGAAAGGTAGTTGTTATAGTATGACCAACATGCTTTTTAAAAACATGTCTTCGGTATAGAAATAAAATGTTAGCAATGATTTAATATTACATATTTTTTAAAAGTTACTGTAATAAGAGTCAAAGAACTGAATACCTAAATTGGAAGATAAAGGCTGGTTTTAAAAGTAGCTTCATTAACTAAGTGGTCCCATGTTCATCTCCATCAGAGCCAAGGACAGAATCTGAGGTAAATATGCTGGTTTGTTGTTTTTTTTCTCTTTACAACTTCCTCTATTTCCAAGGTCTGTTTATGGGACTCAAAAATTTATAACCTGGCCAGTGTAGCTCAGTGGTTGAGCATCGACCTATGAACCAGGTGGTCACAGGTTCAATTGCCGATCGGGGCATATGCCTGGGTTGTGGGCTTAATCCCCAGTAAGGAGGGTGGGGGGTGCAGGAGACAGCCAATCAATGGTTCTCATCATTGATGTTTCTCTCTCTTCCTCTCCCTTCCTTTCTGAAATCAATAAAAATATATTTTTTAAAATGTTATATGTCCAGTCTGGGCCTGAGCACCAGGCTTTCATTCCCAAGCACCTATGGGCACTTTTATGTGAATGTCCTGCAAGTACTCCCAACTAACAAAACTTATCTTTTCTCCCCATACCTGTTTCTCCATCTAGCTTTCTCCCCTGGATCACCATCTACCTGGGCAGTCTTTAGAGTTCTCTTTACACAAGGAAAGTGTGGGTGAAAGTTATCATACATTAGGCACTCTACTGCTGAAACACCTGCTCAATACATTGCTGCCTTCCATGCCCACTGGTGTGTTAGCACCTGAACAGCTGCAACAGTTCAATAAACACCTTGTATCCTTTCTAGACTGCTCAAATGTCAACTCCATGGATCCTCTCCCGATTATCCCCTTACCTCCTTTCTTCTCCTACTGTACCTTTTACAAGTAACACCATTTAATACTTCAATCTCTCATATCGGTCCCCTCCAAGGCTGGAGTATAAGCTCCTTGGGAGCCAGGACTGTAGCTAATCTATCTTGATAGCTCTGAGGACTAACAAATTGACTTACAGACATAGGAAGTCTTTAGTAAATGTTTGCTGAATGAATGAATTCATCATTGATGTCCCAATTTCAGTCCCTTTCTTGCCTGGTGATCCTTGTAAAATGCATTCCTACTTTGCTTCATTTGTGCAGGTTTGTCTCTTCAACTAGTCTATAACTCCCTTTAGGCTGAGGAATTAGGAGAATCTGGCCAGTGAAAAAGATAAAATACTAAATATGGTAATATCTAGGGTTCCCCACAAAATGCCTCACCCAGCTCACCTTTTTTTTTTTTTTTAATATATATTTTATTGATATTTTACAGAGAGGAAGGGAGAGGGATACAGAGCCAGAAACATCGATGAGAGAGAAACATCGATCAGCCGCCTCCTGCACACCTCCCACTGGGGACGTGCCCGCAACCAAGGTACATGCCCTTGACCGGAATCGAACCCGGGACCCTTCAGTCCGCAGGCCGACGCTCTATCCACTGAGCCAAACCGGTTTCGGCCCAGCTCACCTTATGAAGCTCAAAGTCATAAATCCTATCCACATGCTTACAGTTTTCTTTTTTTTTTTTTTTTAAATATATTTTATTGATATTTCACAGAGAGGAAGGGATAGGGATAGAGAGCTAGAAACATCGATGAGAGAGAAACACCGATCAGCTGCCTCCTGCACACCTCCCACTGAGGATGTGCCCGCAACCAAGGTACATGCCCTTGACCGGAATCGAACCCGGGACCTTTCAGTCCGCAGGCCGACGCTCTATCCACTGAGCCAAACCGGTTTTGGCTACAGTTTTCAATTAACGTTTTAATCCTCTATTCTTATTTACCATACTAGAGGCCCGGTGCACGAAATTCGTGCACGGGGAAGGGGGGTGTCCCTCAGCCCAGCCTGCACCCTCTCCAATCTGGGACCCCTCGAGGGATGTCCGACTGCCCGTTTAGGCCTGATCCAGGATCGGGCCTAAACGGGCAGTCGGACATCCCTCTCACAATCCAGGACTGCTGGCTCCCAACTGCTTGCCTGCCTGCCTTCCTGATTGCCCCTAACCACTTCTGCCTGCCAGCCTGATCACCCCCTAACCACTCCCCTGCCAGCCTGATTGATGCCTAACTGCTTCTCTGCCACCTAACTACCCTCCCCTGCAGGCCTGGTCACCCCTAACTGCCCTCCCCTGCAGACCTGGTCACCCCCAACTGCTCTCCCCTGCAGGCCTGGGTCCCCCCCAACTGCCCTTCCCTGCAGGCCCAGTCACCCCCAACTTCCCTCCTCTGCCGGCCTGGTCACCCCTAACTGCCCTCCCCTGCAGGCTTGATCGCCCCCAACTGCCATCCCTCGCAGGCCTGGTCCCTCCCAACTGCCCTGCCCTGCTGGCCTGATCGCCCACAACTGCCCTCCCTTGCAGACCTGGTCCCTCCCAACTGCTCTCTCCTGCTGGCCATCTTGTGGTGGCCATCTTGTGTCCACATGGGGGCAGTCATCTTTGACCACGTGGGAACAGCCACCTTGTGTGTTGGAGTGACAGTCAATTTGCATATTATCCTTTTATTAGACAGGATTAGATAGGATAGAGGCCTGGTGCACGGGTGGGGGCTGGATGGTTTGCCATGAAGGGTGTCCCGGATCAGGGTGGGGGTTCCCTTGGGGTGTGGGGTGGCCTCGGCGAGGGGCCTATGGTGGTTTGCAGGCTGGCTGCGCCACCCAGTGACCCAAGCGGAGGTCCTGGTATCTGGGGTTTATTTATCTTCTATAATTGAAACTTTGTAACCTTCAGTGGAGCCAAGCCTCCTGCTTGCTCCCTGGCCTCAGCCATTTTTGTTGGGATTTATTTATCTTCTATAATTGAAACTTTGTAGCCTTAAGCGGAGGCCAAGGCAGGACAGGGCAGGTGGAAAGCTTGCCTTCCTCCATTGCCGGGGAAACCCAAGCCTCCTGCTTGCTGCAGCTCTGTGGCTGCAGCCATCTTGGTTGGGTTAATTTGCATACTCACTCCTGAATGGCTGGTGGGTGTGGAGGAGGTACGGTCAATTTGCATATTACTCTTTTATTAGATAGGATGAGCAGACAACCTAGGATTACCAGATGTTTGAGTAAAAGGGAGACCAAAAACCAGAAAAGAACGCCTTACAGAAAAAAGAATGCAGGAAAAAGGAAACTTACCCCCCCAAAAATTATCCAATATTATACTCAAAGAAATATGATAGTACATCCATAAAATAAGAACGGGATACAAAGAAGTGAAAACTCAACACAGGGGCTGGAAAATAAAGATAAGGAAAACTCTCAAAAAGTAGAACAAAATATTGAAAGAAAACAGGAAAGAAATTAAAAAATTAGATCACTAGTCTAGAAGATCCAGCACAGAGAAGGGGAAAACCATCAACAAAATAATTCACAAATGAAGAACACACATTTCCATACTGAAAGGGCCAGATTTTCTTCATATATTTAAACTAAAGCAACATATCACAACGGACTGAATACAGAAGGAAGTAGATATGATAACCCGCTGGACATTAGATTTTCAAAAACGTAAATCAGTGCTCTTCTCACTAAATTATTTTGAAGACATAATTTTTCATAAAAAATGTGTTATCTTGGTATGTGATGTTTATTGTTATTATTTTAAGAAATAAGTACTTTTTAAATTTCTGTTTTAATTTCTAATACAGTAAAAATATAGCCTATATAAACAAAAACTGTTTGGAGTTTTAGGAGGGTAAAGGGGTTCTTTTGTTTCCCTCTGGGCATAATTTGTTTTTTGCACAGCCGTAAATTAGAATCTGGAAGTGAAAAATTAAGAAGAGTGCAGCATTTGTGGCAGGAGGGATTCAGAAACCAAAAAATTTGAGAACCGCTAGCACAGGCACCATAATAGAAACCAAATATGGATTTAACCAAAATTGCTAAATATTTTGGGATGGTGGAAGAGAAGCAGAGCTCATCAAAATAGTTATTAAAAGTAAGATAGAGTTTGGGAAACCAAGATGGCGGCATAGGTAAACACCTAAACTGCTGCCTTGCACAACAATTTCAAAATTACAACTAAAAGACAAATCCGACATCATCCAGAACAACAGGAAGGCTGGCTGAGTGGAAATTCTACAACTAGAAGGAAAGAGAAAAGCACACTGAGACTCAGAGGAGCTGCAAGAGGCAGAGTTACTGAGACGCATATGCAAATTGACTGTCACTCCAACACACACAAGGTGGCTGTTCCCACAACTGATTGCGCGGCTGGCTTTCTCAAGCGGGAGACAAAAGCTCCCGACTGCGCTGAACTCCAGTTCCCAGCGAGACTCTGGGGACCCAGACACATACGGGGTGAAACTGGACTGTCAGGAAAGAGAAAAGCACACTGAGACTCAGAGGAACTGTGGAAGGCAGAGGTACCTAGGCGCACGCGCGGAGAGGGCGGGCAGCTGAGTACGCGCAACTGGCTTTCTCAAGCGGGAGGGAGTCAAAAGCTCCCGACTGCACTGAACTCCAGTTCTGGGTGAGACTCTGGGGACCCAGACTCATTCGGGGAGAAAGTGGTCTGGCGGCGGGCGGAACTCGAGGGTGGCTTTCTCTCAGAGGTGCTTGCAGCAATTACCATGGGACACTGAGACACAGGGGCCTATTAGGGCAGGGCTGACAGGAAACCAGTGCTGTCTGCTCCACCCTGAGACTCTGCCCTATCCAAGCTGAGCACAGAGGCTTTTGCAAATCTTGTCTCATAAGGGTGTCTCCAGCACAGAAGTTCTCCCAGCATAGACACAGCTGATCCTCACAGCCAGTTGGCCTGGAAGTCAATTCCTCCCAGTGATACCAACAACAATCAAGGCTTAACTACAACAAGACTGTGCACACAGCCCACAAAGGGGTGCACCAAGAGTGTCCACCTCAGGTAACTGGGGAGGCTGAGCCACTGGGCCCTATAGGACACCTAGCACACAAAGCCACTCTATCAACTCAGGGAAGCAGCCAAAATGCGGAGACAAAGAAACAGGTCACAAATGAAAGAAATGGAGGAAAGCAAACGACTGGATATAGAGTTCAAAACCACGGTTATAAGGTTTTTCAAGAATTTCCTAGAAAAGGCTGATAAATTTAGCGAGACCCTCGAGGATATGAAAAAGGACCAACTAGAAATTAAACATACACTAACTGAAATAGAAAATATTATACAGAGATCTAACAGCAGACTAGAGGATCGCAAGAATCAAGTCAAAGATTTGAAATACAAGGAAGCAAAAAACACTCAACCAGAAAAGCAAAAAGAAAAAAGAATCCAAAAATATGGAGATAGTGTAAGGAGCCTCTGGGACAACTTCAAGCGTACCAACATCAGAATTATGGAGGTGCCAGAAGAGAGAGAGCAAGATACTGAAAACCTATTTGAAGAAATAATGACAGAAAACTTCTCCCACCTGGTGAAAGAAATAGACTTACAAGTCCAAGAAGCGCACAGAACCCCAAAAAAAAGGAATCCAAAGAGGACCACACCAAGACACATCATAATTAAAATGCCAAGAGCAAAAGACAAAGAGAGAATATTAAAAGCAGCAGTTAGTTACCTACAAGGGAGCACCCATATGACTGTCAGCTGATTTCTCAACAGAAACTATGCAGGCCAGAAGGGAATGGCAAGAAATATTCAAAGTGATGAATAGCAAGAACCTACAACCAAGATTACTCTACCCAGCAAAGCTATCATTCAGAATTGAAGGTCAAATAAAGAGCTTCACAGATAAGAAAAAGCTAAAGAGTTCATCACCGCCACACCAGTATTATATGAAATGCTGAAAGGTATTCTTTAAGAAGAGAAAGAAGAAGAAAAAGGTAGAGATAAAAATTATGAACAAATACATATCTATCAACAAGTGAATCTAAAAATCAAGTGAATAAAAAACCTGATGAACAGAATAAACTGGTGAATATAATAGAATCAGGGTCATAGAAAGGGAGTGGACTGACAATTCTCTGGGGGGAAGGGGTGTGGGGGGTGCGGAAAGAGACTGGACAAAAATCGTACACCTATATGTAATACCTTAATCAATAAAGAAAAAAAAAATATCATACACCTATGGATGAGGACAGTGGGGGGTGGGTAAGGGCAGAGGATGGGGTGGGAACTGGGTGGAGGGGAGCTATGGGGGAAAAAAGAGGAACAACTGTAATAATCTGAACAATAAAGATTTATTAAATTTAATAAAATAAATTAAATAATTTTTTTAAAAATTAATTAATTAATTTTAAAAAGTAAGATAGAAATGTGCTCTAAGCCAGCGGTTGGCAACCGGTGTCTGTGGACCACTAGTGATCCACGAGGTCTGAAAGGTTGGTGACCGCTACTTGCCAGAGATAAATACTTCAAAGACCTATGATTCTTCTTATCTCTCCAACACAAACCTCATTTAATTCTAATTTGCAATGTTTGACCTCCTTAAAGCCAAAGATGCTGTCTTCTTCACCTCTGTATTCTCACAAGCCTGTTCCATATAGCAAGTATTTAATAATGACTCAGCTCCGTGAATGAATAAATGAATGAGATAATCCAATTCACAAAAGTAAGTCATACTGCAGCAAACAGCTATTTCTTCCATTTTGAAAACCTATACAGCTGTATTGGAAAGTCATGTTTGACATAGAATAAGATCATTCAGTGTATTCTTAAGTCAGTGCTTCTATGACTCCGTGATCACAGGGAACTACATATACATAAAAGGTATAACTTACAGCAAGCACTCCTCAATTTCACTATCATAAAAGATGGGTTTTTTTTCTCTCCCCTATTATTTCCTCCCTTAACCTCAATTGACTTCTATGATCCTTTTGGTCCCTCTGGATTTCACTTTTGTGTACTGTCCCCCATCTTTAGGTTAGTATGACCAACAAAAGACCCCTGGCAGTTCCCAGAACCTAATTAATTAACTAATTAATTAAAAGCTAAAGGAGTTCATCACCACCAAACCAGTATTATATGAAATGCTGAAAGGGATTCTTTAAGAAGAGGAAGAAGAAGAAAAAGGTAAACATAAAAATTATGAACAACAAATACATACCTACAGAGAAACTAAGAAAAATACTCTTACCAATAGTATGATTCCCATAAAGGAGCTGCTCCAAAATTGCTGTTTTCCCCACAGAGAGCAAGCCACAAACCACGACTTTGCAGCCCTTCCCCATCTTGTCTCAGGATAGCACTGCAAAGAGAACAGAATACCCTTAAAATGGTATGCACTGAAATCAACCTTTCCTTTTTCTATGTTTAAATTTAATAAGTAATACATACACGGGGAATTTCAAATAAAAAAAAAGTTATATGGAATAAGGTATACTCTTCCAAACCCTATTCCTAGTCTCCCACTTGCTCCCTTGGTGCAGTCAGTGTTACCAGTTTCTTACCTATTTTTGCAAGGGTAATCTAGATAAATGTAAGAATAGATGTCTCAAATACAGATATAAATACACATTTGTAAGTTTTCAAAAATAATAAACACCTTTTATACGGAGACTATTTCAATACTAATTAACTCTATAGAAATCTGAGTCAAATCCTAGATGAAACCAATCCTTGAAAGAGACTGCCTGCTCATCAATATTTACCTGGAAAAATAAAAATTTAAGTAAAAATTTAAGAAAACATTAAGATAAAAATTTGGATAGAGAATGGACACAATTTTTAAGAAGCCTTAATGCTATTCATGCTATTGTCAGTCTTGGGAGAGTGAGAAATTGGATTTTAATAGCCATGTGGGATCTCTTAGTCATACTTTTTGTCATACTTCGTAATTCTAGAAAAATTGCTCAAACTCTTTAAACTAGAAAGAAAAACTCTTCTCTCCTGGCTTCCTACCATATCCAAGGAAGAGCAAGATCAGGTAACATTTTAAACTAGAAAGAAAAACTCTTCTCTCCTGGCTTTCTACCATATCCAAGGAAGAGCAAGATCAGGTAACATTTTCTTCAATTTTCCTCAAAGCTTTTACTTTCCAGAAGGCAAGGTACCAGAAGCCAAGGCAGAAAGGAAAAAAGGCTCATTAGATACAACAGAATATATTCATAAGAGAATTCGAAGTCCATATTGCCTTTTGCTATTTTCCACCACCTTCTATGCCCCCCAATTCTCTTCTTACCTAGAAGTGTAGAACATGCAATAACTCACTAAAAGGGATACCAGAACTACTCAAAGTCAAAAAACAACTACAATAAGAAAGTTTAAATAAGCACTCAGATAAAAAGGATGCTGGTTATCTGTGTATGCATGTGCATTATACATCAATACACTGAAAATATTAATAAATGACTTTTCCTACTTTATTTTCTCAAAGTCTGTAATTTTTATGACCCAAATCAGCACTAATCAGCTGACAGGAAAAATAATTCTTTTTCCAGGAAAAAAAATATTTTTTTAAATATATTTTATTGATTTTTTACAGAGAGGAAGAGAGAGGGATAGAAAGCTAGAAACATCGTTGAGAGAGAGACATCGATCAGCTGCCTCCTGCACACCCCCACTGGGGATGTGCCCGCAACCCAGGTACATGCCCTTGACCGGAATCGAACCCGGGACCCCTCAGTCCGCAGGCCGACGCTCCATCCACTGAGCCAAACCAGTCAGGGCGGAAAAAAATATTTTAATCCTCACTCGAGGATATACTGATTTTTCTTTATTTTTTAAATATATTTTTATTGATTTCAGAGGAAAGGAGAGGGACAGAGAGATAGAAACATCAATGATGAGAGAGAATCATTGCCTGGCTGCCTCCTGCATTCTCTCCCACCCCCCACCCCCGACCCCGGGGCATGCACCCTGATGGGGAATCGAACCGTGACCTCCTGGTTCATAGGTTGACCCTCACTGAGCCACATGGGCAGGGCAATGCTTACTGATTTTAGAGAGAGAGGAAGGCAGGGAGGGAAAGAGAGAGAGTAAGAGCAACATCAATGTGAGAGAAGCATAGACCGGTTGCCTCCTGTACGTGCCCCGACTGGGAATCAAACCACAACCTTTTGGTGTATAGGACGAGGCTCCAATCCATTGAGCCACACCAGCCAGGGCAGGAAAATTTGTAATGCTACCATTATTGTAGCACAGTAGTAACAGAGCATTCAATTCCAGAGTAGTACACTACATTTTATCAGTAGAGAAATAATAATCAATTTATTTTCTTTATATTTTCAGCGTAACTGCAATACAAAAATTGTCAGGGCAGAGCTCTGTGTAACACTGATCATATATGGTATGCTATTTCCTATGTCAGCAACTATGGCCTGATTTAAAAGGTTTTCTGCACATACCTCTGAATTTATGATTATTTTAATATCATCTCATCATATATAATAAAAGGCTAATATGCAAATTGACTGAACGGCGGAATGACCAGTCACTATGACACACACTGACCACCAGGGGGGCAGATGCTTAATGCAGAACTGTCCTCTGGTGGTCAGTGTGCTCCCACAGGGGGAGCGCCACTCAGCCAGAAGCCAGGCTCCCCCCCACCCCACCCCCGCCTTGCCAGCCCACCCCGCCCCCCCGCTGCCACTGTCAGTCACCTCTCTCTGCAGGGTGATGCAGGGTGATGGAGGGGACCCCCGCTGCACCCACCTTGGCTGGCCTAAAGCCTGCGGGCTGGGGGCAGCTGCTGCATTGAGCGTCTGCCCCCTGGTGGTCAGTGCACATCATAGCAACCGGTTGTTTCACCAGTCGTTCTGCCGTTTGGTCGATTTGCATATTAGGCTTTTATTATATAGGATTTTGTGTATATATGTAAATAAATAAATGGGGGGAGGGAGTTGTTTCAGTATACCACAGAAATCTCCATCAAGGACAATCATTAAAAGTAACTGAATAGAGATAATTCAAACACTGGCTAAGGATTTTAAGGTTTTTTTAGAAAAGAGAAGGAAAGAGATAAGACAGAATAGACCATGTTAAATACTTTACATCATTAAAAAGAAAAAGATGAAATGGTGTGTGATTGACCAAAGCACAGCTGAAACATACTAGATACCTAATTGTTTTCAAGTGGGAAACAATAATACTACATAAAGCTGAAGATCAGTGGCCTGCTACCATCTATTGAAAAGTATGAATTCTTTTTAAGATGAATATCTACTGTAAGATTTTGAATGAATATCATTAAATGCACATTCAAAAATAGTTTATTTTTGATATATGGTAACGATGACAAGGACTCACAGTGCAAATAAGGAAGTAGTTATGCTTATATATACTCAGATTTACAAACAAAAACTACTAAAAGCTTAGTTCTATAAACATTATAATGTTTAATAATTCCCCAATACAATATGTGCCATTTCCTTCCAAATACAAAAAAGAAGTCATGTGCAGTCCCCTGCATAGACACTGAATCACACGAGTAGATCCTGCGTGTGGCCAAGTCTCCTGTAAATTTAGGTTTCGAGAGCTGGAAAGGCTTCAGAGTAAATGGAATATGACCTTTAAGGTTCCTCTGACACTGTAATGCTATGGATGGAAAATGCTTACCCAAAAACTACATCAACACTGAAGTTAATACAAAAAGCAGCAGTTAGAGCTATTGGTTACAGTAACTACTTTAAGAAACTTAAAAAAAAAAAAAAAAGGAACTGCTGGACAATACATTCAATCTGTGACCTACTGTGTTTCCCCGAAAATAAAACATCCTCTGAAAATAAGACCTACTTACAGGTTTCCTTTTGAAATATAAGGCATCCCCCTGAAAATAAGGCCCCCAGACTCTGTCTCAGAATGAAAATTAATTTACCATAAACTGGTCGCTAGGGCCGCCCCAACTGGCGTCTAGCAACCAGTGACGTTATGCGGAGTCCTGATGTCACTGCTGTGTGGAGGCGGAGCGGAGGTCGGAGTGAGCGGTGAGCGCGGGGCGGGAGAGAGGAGGAGACTTTCGCAGATGCGTGTAGAAGAACAGGAGGATTAGAGCAGACGGGACGCGGCGAAGGTGGTGAGTGCTGGTCTGTCTCTGGTGACACTACCTGATGCTCCTGGCCGCCTTCATGATGACTGAAGGTTCTCAGTCAGTGGCAGACCCTGCTCCAGTCCAGATCCAGGCCCCAGCAAGCCCAGTGACAGTCCCCAGGCAGGCCCCAGGGGGTAAGTGTCTGATAAAGGGGTAGGGGGGATGTCTGGTGAAGGTGTTCAGTGGCACAGGGGTGGGGGGAGGGGGATCACTTAAAATGACACAGGAGGATCAGAGGGGGCAATCAAAATGACACAGGAGGATCAGAGGGGACAATCAAAATGACACAGGAGGATCAAAAGGGGTTACTAAAATGGTAATACCCCCCTCTGATTCTCCTGTGCCATTTTGATTCCCCCCTCTGATCCCCCGTGTCATTTTGAGTGATCCCACTCCCCCCACCTTGATACCCCAATTCCTTTTTTTTTTACCCCTAGAAATGAGCGCAAAAAGAAAAAGCTACTCCGTGGAGTACAAGAAAGGAATCGTGGAAAACTCTTGGGGCCAAAATCTTACTGCTTTCTGCAAAGAGAAGATGTTGAGTATCCGATTGGTCCGAAAATGGCGAGCAGAGTGGTAACCTCATTGAACAAGTGGATAAGGGAAATGCTAAAAAGCGCAAGTGTGGATCAGGTCGGCAACCATTATTTTCCGAGCTGGAAGACCTGATCTGTGAATGGGTTGTTGACAGGAGAGCAAAGGCTTTGGTTGTGAATAGGGCTCAGATTCAAGAATTTGCCCTTGCAATGGCACCACAGTTTGACATAGCCCCCGAAGACTTCAAAGCATCACAACACTGGCTGGATAATTTCCTTCAGCGAAGTGAACTGTCTTTAAGAAGATCTACAACATTGTTTAGGTTGGAAGATACTCAAGTTATTAAGCGAGCACTTGCATTCAAGTCCTTTATTGATGATGCTGACTTCTCTAAATACAATCTTTCCAACATGATTGCTATGGATGAAACTGCAGTGTTTATGGGCCAATCATCTCAAACAACAATTGAACAGCGGGGTGCCTCCTTGGCGTACATTCCCTCCACTGCTTACGAAAGTGCACGTGTTTCCTGTATTTTGGCAATTCGTCTGGATGGCACTAAAATCCCACCTTTAATCATTTCTAAGGGCAAGAAGGAAAAGATTGAACATGTTTTGGGCGTTTTTATTCTTGAAACTGAAAAAGCCTGGGCCACACAAGCAGTTATAAGGAAGTGGGTCAATTTAATGCTGCCGCTTGTTATGCGAGGGAGCCAAAGAGGTCTGCTAGTCTGGGATGCAGCCAGCACTCACCGCGCTAAAGACATGAAGACATTTCTTCACGAAAGAAAAATAGATCAGATAATAATTCCCGCAGGAATGACGGCCTATCTCCAGACTCTTGATATTGCAATAAACAAGCCATTCAAAGACAATTTGCGCATGGAAATTAATGACTACATTGAAAATAGAATGGAGAGAAATCAGCGTGGAAACTTTGTGAAACCTAAACTGCAAGAAGTTGCCGAAACCGGTTTGGCTCAGTGGATAGAGCGTCGGCTTGCGGACTGAAGGGTCCCGGGTTCGATTCCGGTCAGGGGCATGTGCCTTGGTTGCGGGCACATCCCCATTGGGAGGTGTGCAGGAGGCAGCTGATAGGTGTTTCTCTCTCATCCATGTTTCTAGCTCTCTATCCCTCTCCCTTCCTCTCTGTGAAAAATCAATAAAATATATTTAAAAAAAAAAAAAAAAAAAAAAAAAAGAAGTTGTGACTTGGGTGAAGAATTCATGGGAGAAAATCACTGACAGTTGCATTGCAAATGCACTGCGAGCAGGCTACCTTGACAAGAAGTACTCATTTAAAGACAGTGCTATTGCTAAACATGAGAGATTTGGTCCACTGATTCTGAAAGAAATGGAGTCACAAGAAATTCACCAGGAAATTCAGGAATTGGATTGTTATGATGATGTTCCAGAAGATGATGACATGATTGTCATTGAATAAATGAGTAAATTCTTTTTTTATATATATATTTTATTGATTTTTTTTTTACAGAGAGGGAGAGGGACAGAGAGTCAGAAACATCGATGAGAGAGAAACATCAATCAGCTGCCTCCTGCACACCTCCCACTGGGATGTGCCCGCAACCAAGGTACGTGCCCTTGACCAGAATTGAACCTGGGACCCTTCAGTCCGCAGGCCAACGCTCTATCCACTGAGCCAAACTGGTCAGGGCAAAATGAGTAAATTCTTGATACTGTAGGATTCACAGTTTGTCTGGTTTGTGTTGACAACTACTGTACTACCGTACCGTATACAGGTAATAAATTTCCTTTATTTTCATTTAACAATAAATGTGTACTGTATTCTTCTTCATGGAAAAATAAGACATCCCCTGAAAATAAGACCTAGCATGTCTTTGGGGGCAAAAATTAATATAAGACACTGTCTTATTTTCGGGGAAACAGGGTATTAAAATTCATCTGCTGTAAATGACTAAGAGAACATGCTTAATAGACAGAATCCTGTGCAGTCGTAAATATATACTGCTTTGTTTCCCAGGCTAATCAGTAATGTTGCTAGAGAATGAAAACATGACCTGGTGGCACCCATTCCTGGGGAAAACAGAGCTTGGACCATATTCTCCTTGAAGAGCCATCAGAAACAGCCCCCCCCCCAAACTGAGAGTACTTCTTTTCCTTAGATAAGGAAATCATTCTACTTTTATAAGTAAAACACAACCTTTTTATGTAATCAGAAAAAATTTTAATACTGGAACACTAACATCATAGAAAGACGTTACAGATCTTATGACATAAACATCACATGTGGAAACTACACTGCGTATTTTTTTATGGAAACGTCATGTACTGTGTGCAATACTTTTACTATCCATACATGAACACATTTACATACATTAAAAGGGTTTTGCAAACAGTACTGCACATAATATCATAAGCAGATTCCAGCTTACCATTCTTTCATTCATTGAATAAATATTTACTGAGGGCTTACCATATTTCCAGGCATTAGGAACAAACAAAACCAGAAATGATCCCTACCCTCGGGACTCTGGAAATCAATTGGAAATACCAATCCAAATTTTGCAAAACTAACAGAGAAACTACAAATTAAAAACTGCAAAATCTAATTAAGAAATTAGCAGTGGTTATTCACATCGCCAGACTCTCCTTTCCAAATGATTCATCCAACTCTGTCTGCAGTCATCAACCTTGACTCATTTTCTCACACCCCACTTCTGATCCATCAGTAAATCCTCTACGAGATTGAAATATCCAGGCTGAACCATTTACCACTTCCCATCACTAACGAAGGGGTCTGAGGGACCACCTTCCCTCACCTGGTCTTAAAGACATTCATGTCATAAACCCCCAAACCTGGGAGTATTTTACTTGATAAAAGAAAAAGGTATTTTGCAGCTCTGATTAAACTAAGACCCCCTGCGGTGGGGAGATCATCCTGGATTATCTGGGTGGACCCAATGTAAGCACAACTGTCTTTATAAAGGAGGGAGCCAAGAGTGTCAGAAAGGGAGACACGGTGATTTGAAGATACCATACTGCTAATCTCTGAAAATGAAGAAAGGGGTCAGGAACCCAGAAATACCAGTGGCCTCTAGAAGCTGGAAAAGGCAAGGAAATGGATTTTCCCCTCATGCCTCTAAGAGGAACACAGCCCTGTTAACAACTTGATTTTAGCGTAATGAGATTTCTGACCTACAGAACAATACAATAAATTTGTGTTGTTTCAAGCCAGTAAGTTTGCTGTAATTTATTACAGCAGCAACAGGAAACTAACACAACCTCCTCACTAGTCTGCTCCCACTTTCCCCTTTCCCTTTAGCCTCAAAACTGCAATCCAAATGATCCTTTAAAAATGTGTAAGCTACCCCCCATTTGACGAGAAAGAAAAACCAATTAAAGCCAAACAAGCTTATATATATATATATATATATATATATATATATATATATATAAAATTGATTTCAGAGAGGGGGAGAGAGGGAGAAACATCAATGATGAGAGAGGATCATTCATCAGCTGCCTCCTGCACACCCCACACTGGAGATGGAGTCCACAACCCAGGCATGTGCCCAGACTGGAATTGAGCGGTGACCTCCTGGTTCATAGGTCGATGCTCAACCACTGAGCCACACGGGCTGGGCCCAAATAAGCTTTTGATTTTCATATCGCTTGCATCTTGTGGCCCTCAATAAATAAATTTATTTTTTGGTTGCTAAAAAAAATATGGAAGCCACATAAAGTTATCCTTCTGCTCAACCTCTTCCAGGGGTTGCCAATCTTACGCTGGTTGGAAACCCAATGTCCTCATAACCTTCACCTGTCCCTCATCTTCTAGTTTCCTGTGTGGCTGCTTGCAGCCACACTGCCTCCTTGCTGCTCCTGTGTTAATCCAGGCACACCCCAGCCCTGGCGCTTGTCCCTCTGACGGAAAGCGGTCCCCACATCTCCACTCTCAAATCTTTCAGGTCTTCTCTCCAACCTTACTCCTCAAACACTCACCGGGAACATTCCACCCAAAATTGCCACCGCAGCACTCCCCATCTCTGACATCCCTCACCGTTTGTCTTGAGCACGTACCATCCAATATTACATCTGAACTATGTTCAGGGCCCGTTTCCAAGAAAGCTAGTCCTGCTGCCCTGACCACGGCTGCGTCCCCAGCAAGTGGGACCCTGCCTGGCACATGTCAGGCACTTCATAAATACCTGTTAATCGAATCAATGAACCATGTGAGGGCTCTTACAATGAATGGTAAACCTGACTTAAAAAAAAAAAAAAAGTAAAGTAAAATAGGAAATAGGGGCGAAATAACCAAAATCTTTAATGATTTAGAAGATAAATATGATTCTCTTAAATGTTGGCCACATTTAAACTTAGAACTTGTAGAATTAAACCACACCATTGTATTAAAAGTGAAAATACTCTGGAGACGCTAAAAAAGCTAGTAAACCATTTTTTTTAAAAAAAATAAAGAACGCAACACAAAAAGCCAGCATTTTCTCAGCATTTCTTCCCTAAACACGCGCACCTGCCAACCAGGTCTTGGCAAATAAATACTGCGTTTTTCTAAAAAATTGTGGTTCTGACGTAGCAATACTGGAACCAAATCCTCACGCAGGAAAGACACGGGGATGGAAAAGCACTCTCCCTCCCCCGGACCCATTTCGGGGCAAAACCCCTCGTAACTGGCCCTGCGGGGGCTAAAGCCGAATTGGCCCGCGGGCCCCCACCCGCGAAGCCCCTGGACCGGGAGCGACAATTGGCGGCTGGGGCAGCGTCGCAGGGGTCAATCTGAGCACCTCGGGGCCCCAGACCTCTGCGCCCGTCCTGGTGTAGAAAGGTGACAGCGTTGCCCGCAGCGACACCTCAAGCGAGGAGCCTGCGGTGCGTGAAGCGACGTACCGGTACATCAAAATGACACAGACCTGTACCCTCCGCAGACCCCGAGGACAGCGGTGCTTTCGCAGCCCTGCTCCCAGGCAAGTTTCAGCTACTGGAGCCCCGCCCCCAACTCGCCTCCTCCCCCAGACAGCGGGTCTGGAACGCCCGCCGCTGCCTCCGCAAGGTCTGTCGCCTAGAGGAGCAGGGGCGGGACAATGGGGAAGGCTGCGCCCAATCCCGGCGGAACTCCGCCCACCAGGCGCTCTGCCGGAACTACATGTCCCATGAGGCTCTGGGAGGCCTCAGCTTTCTACCGGAAAGAGTTTCGCTGAAGTGGGGGAGGAGCCCAAAGAGGATTGTGGGAGAGAGGCTCTTCCTTTCCGTCTGGCCGCAGCCATCAGGTAAGCCGTGTTGGAGATATACGCTAATTCATCCGCTGCTCATCTCCCTCTGCCCGGGCCATCCAGGCTCGGGGACCCTGCGTCCTCAGAGCTCCTCCCGCCTCCTGTGCGGCGTGAGTTTGATTAGGATGCGGGGCAACGGGGTTATGGAGAGGCGGCCGCCGGGGCGAGCTGGGGGATGGTATGATGGCGGCGCGAATTCGAGCTGGGCCTAGAGCGTGAAGGAAAGGGAGGCGTGGGGCAGAGGAATAGGAAGCAGGGCCAGGGCTTCCTGAAGCGAGTCGGTCGGTTGGGTAGGGTAAATGCTTTTTCCTAGGGAGTTAACCTTCTGGCGGCGGCAACATTCCCCTGTATTGTCGGCGAAGTCTCTTTGCAGACGGGGCCGGGCTCTTGGGGATGCCGCCTGCCGCAGTGATCCGCCCTTTCAGGGCCTAAGTCTTGCGCCATTCTTTCGTGCAGGAAAAAAAAAATGCGCCGAGGGTCTTCCTGCGTTGCCCTCTCTGGGGTCGCAGAGGTGACTGAGCGCTGCTTTTCATGAACGCAGAGGTGGGGGTTAGGCTAGCTTTGCACTGCAGTTGGTGCAGAGCCATTTTCATCCTCAGTGGTTGCCTTGTGGCTGGTGGGGAACTAAGATGGACGTACGCAGTCCTTAATACCCGGTGTTCTCTCAAAGGTAAACCAAGATGGGCGCTTACAAGTACATCCAGGAGCTATGGAGGAAGAAGCAGTCCGATGTAATGCGCTTCCTTCTCAGGGTGCGCTGCTGGCAGTACCGCCAGCTCTCTGCGCTCCACAGGGCCCCCCGCCCCACCCGGCCCGACAAAGCGCGCAGGCTGGGCTACAAGGCCAAGCAAGGTGAGTGGTCTCGGCCTGGATGCTTGGATAAAATTGTATTCCCCGGGAAAAGCTAGAGACTGGTGAGTAGGAAGAGCAGCTATTGCCCCGATGTCTTCCTTCACGTAGTTCTTTGGCAGCGACTGTCTTCAGCTATCAACACATTGAAGTTGTTGACCAGTAAATAGTTGTCTAGCTCCTCTAGCAAGTGTGTTGCAGATTACAAATTTGCACGAGTCTGGACTAAAGGAAAATAACAGTGTAGAGTGAGAATGAGAAGTTTCTCTCTGTGTGGTTAACAAAGGATTTGAAAAATAACTTCTTCGTGTTTTTTAAAAGTGGATCTCAAACTGGTGTTTTACCATCACTAGGTCTGTAGTATTTGATTTATGGACTGAATATATTTGACGTAGGAGCAAAAGTGACATGTCATTGAGTCTTGCACTCTATGATTTTTATAAAATTACCGTAATTTTTGTTTATAGGTTATGTCATATATCGGATTCGCGTGCGCCGTGGTGGCCGCAAGCGCCCTGTTCCTAAGGGTGCGACCTACGGCAAGCCTGTCCATCACGGCGTTAACCAGCTAAAGTTTGCTCGAAGTCTTCAGTCTGTTGCCGAAGTAAGTGGTTTTTTGAGAAGCAGTTGTATTAGTTACCTCTCGGAGGTGACATACATAGATTTTTGCAACTTTTCTGATAGCTAACTTATGCCCTGGTGAGCCCTTTGTGTTAAGATGGGGTTTGTGAGTTTTACTATTAACATTGGTCGAGTTTCTGTCAAAGACTTTGTAAGTCTGTTACTAACTTCTCTTTGCTCATATATGTCAGAAAGTGTTTTATGATTAGTGTGAACCTTGGAACCTAAGCTTTTGAAGGACAGTAAAAAGGCAAAGCTATGCAAAAGAGACCATTGTGGCCTGTAGTGCCTAAATTATGCTAAACGTTAAGGTTTTTGTAAGAAGTTTGCTGATCCCCCTCCTCTATTGTATTAGAAAAAAGGTAAGTTCCAGAATCCTAAATTTTGTTAGCTAGATATTCTTAGTCATTCCTTAAAGGCATTCACTAACCCCATTTATTAGATAGGGGCTAATAGTAGGGAATAGTAAGTTTACCTTTTCATACTTAGTGGTTGTGTACCATAGTCTGTCTAGTGGCGAACTAAAGAGAATTATTTGTTCCGAATTTGCTACTATGGGAAATGTGGGAGGCTGACCTTTTTTCCTCTTCTAGGAGCGAGCTGGACGCCACTGTGGGGCTCTGAGAGTCCTGAATTCTTACTGGGTTGGTGAAGATTCCACGTACAAATTCTTTGAGGTTATCCTCATTGATCCATTCCATAAAGCTATCAGAAGAAATCCTGACACCCAATGGATCACCAAACCAGTCCACAAGCACAGGGAGATGCGAGGGCTGACATCTGCGGGCCGCAAGAGCCGTGGCCTTGGGAAGGGCCACAAGTTCCACCACACTATTGGTGGTTCTCGCCGTGCAGCTTGGAGAAGGCGCAATACTCTGCAGCTCCACCGTTACCGCTAATATAAGTAATGTTTGTAAAATTCTTACCTAATAAACAATTTAGGACAGTCACGTCTGCTTAAAAGTGTTCTTTAATTTGTTAAAACTAGTCTGCAGGTTGTCTTATGAATGCATTGTCACATTATAAAAGTTAAAGTGCAATAATGTTTGAAGACTATAAGTGATGGTGTGTCTCGTTACTCATAAGATAGACGCTTTTGTCTTGGCTTTATGTCAGCGATTTTCAACCTTTTTCATCTCATGGCACACATAAACTAATTACTAAAATTCTGCAGCACACCAAAAAGTATTGTTTTGCCAATCTGACCAAAAATAGGTATTTTGACCCATTCTTTTTTAACTTGACAATCGAAGGGGGCTAGAGGTTAAGTGCCCCTGACTAGTCAGGTACTGCATGTTTTAAAAATAGTGTCCCGCCAGTGTGCCACAGTATACTGATTGAAAATCGCTGCTTTATCTTACTAGGGAGTTTCCTATGTCAGTGTTTGGTATAGGTGTAAAATTCTGTGAAAGAGTGCAAAACTAGCCAGTAGATTTGTTGGTGCATGTGATGAAACCTACAGCTTTATTAGGGTAATGGCAATGCTCTCTGCTTGTTTACTCTCAAGGGGCTGTTTTTTGGAGTTTGCATTTTGCTTGGAAATGTGAAAGATAACCTAATCCATTCTCATGGTCTGTGCAGAAAAATGAAAGTTAAGTAGGGGGTTCACATTTTTTAGATTAACCCAATAAACCGCTGCTTCTGAAAGAAGAAAAGTTAAAAAGAATGCCACCATTTTTTAGGAGAATTGAATGATCCTGTTGAAAGAGGGTTCTCTTAAACATCCTAGTTTACCTAAACAAAACTGGCTTGGTCTCCATAGTACCACTCACTTTCACATCAAAAGCTAGAAGCCCTGTCTGAATCCCATGACTGAATTTCATGCAAAGTAGTAATAGTAATTACGTTGGTGTGTATTGAAACTGATGGAAATTGAACAAATGAGAAGGGAATTAACTTTTAAGGTATGTTGTGTTATAACTATTATGAATCCGTTAGCCACCTTAAGGGAGGAAATACAGTTGACTTTATTTAAGGGTATTTGGCTTAGTCCATTTAGTCTTATAAGTCATCTTGGGCCAACCCACTACATCCATTATTCCTATAATGTTACTGAGAATAGTCATGTATTGGTGTCAATACAAGTTTAAGGTTTCCAGTCTAACCTTGGGCATTGTCTACAATTATTTTTCTCATCCTTGGGCAAACTACCTTCAAAATCCTTACCATTCCACAAACTTTCCAGGCCTTCAATTGTGCCCATCTTAATGTTAAATCATACCACCACGTTATGTTTGCCTCTTGTTTTACAATAAACCAGGCTTCTGTTTCCCAGGGTGAATCTGAGCGTGCAGGAAATATAGAAGAGGAATTGGCTCCAATTTCCAATTCTGGGTTTGCTGACTTAAAGGTAGTTTGGTTCTAAAATCCTAATTGCTGGTTTCCTTTTTTAACCAATTTTTCTTATTTTCTTCATGGGTCTTAGAAGGCTTGGTTAAATGATTTCCAGAAAACATGTAGCAAACTCATAAAACCTCTTAAGACCTAAATTACTTTCCACTCAGATCTCAAACCATCTATTTTGTATGTAGAGGTTGTTCAACTAAAGGAATAAATGTCTGTTAAACTAAAACAAATGGACCTTCTGTTATCTTTTGTCATCTAAATATCAATGTGCTTTAGAGCAAACGAAATATCCCAACCTGCAAAAAGGTATCAAAACATGATAGCAGGAAGTCGGCAATATGTAGGAAAATGAAGTGTGTAGTACTTAGAGTTTTTCTCTCGGTTCTTTGGTCCTTGCATGAATTAGAAAAATATCATTTCAGTCTTTTTCTAACTGTAGGATACTAATTAGGGAAGCGGAGGGGATATCTCAAAGAATGGCTTGCTTCTGTCCTTGTGACCCTAAAGTTTTGTCTCCATACAACAAGCACCTAATGCCTTTATGATGGGGAGAACACAAGTATTAAATGTCACCCTAGGCAGCCGTGGGCAAACTACGGCCCGCGGGCCAAATCAGGCCCGTTCTGCTGTTCTATCTGGCCCGCGGAGCCGAAAGACCGGAGGGTTCTCTTGCTCTCCCCTCCACTCCTTTACTTTGAATTTATATTAGTTCACACAAACACTCCATCCATGCTTTTGTTCCGGCCCTCCGGTCCAGTTTAAGAACCCATTGTGGCCCTCGAGTCAAAAAGTTTGCTCACCCCTGCCCTAGAGGCTTTTTCTGACTGCCCCACAAGCTGTTCTGTTTTCATATTTCTAGATCACGTGATTGAAACAACCAAACCAATTATCATAATTTTCTTTAGAAATAGAGCAACTGGTTTCCAACAAGATGTAGGTAATTTAAACCCCTTTTGCCAATGAGCAAACAAAGATGAAGCAACTTGCTCAGGTCACGCAGTGGCATTCTGGATTCATATCCTCTCTATAAACAGTTTAAATTTTGGTTAGGTAATACATGGACATGGCTAAAAATTCAAAATTTACAATAGATTCTACAGTGAAAGTCTCCCTGTCTCCAAGTTCCCCTTCTGAAGGCAATGTTACCAATTTTTTTTAAGTATTTTTTTATTTTTTACCCAAATTGGGTATCTCACACATTGTTGATTTCTTGCACATAGTTATATATCTCCAATCTTATTTTATATTCATAAAGAGCTTTCTCATGACTAAGGTATTCCAAGAATATGGATGTACCATAATTTGTTGAAAGTGGCCCCTGCTGATGAATGTGTAAGATTTTATTTTTCAGGCCCTCGCTGGATAACTCAGTTGGTTAGAGTGTTATCCTGATATACCATGGCTGCAGGTTCGATCTCCATTCAAACTAATTACCTAGTTTTATTTTTGCACTTTTGAATGTGGCAGAGGCAAGGCCATGTGTACACCATAGCTTTCCTTTTTCCTGGACATACAACTAAACAATGTTTTCCTGGTACCTTAAATACAGTTAGGTAGGGATCTTAATGATTTATTCTTGCCTATAGAATGGGAGCAGAAGTGACATATTACTTCCCTCCAAGACAGTCAAGAGTTGGTATGGCAATGGGAGCCAGTGCTTCAAATAGTGTAACTACAAGATGGAAGAAAGCTGCTCAAGCCCTATCAGGTTGCACAAGTCAGAAATAGACTTTATTGTGTTAAGATACTGTATTAGCTGTGTTCATTCTTGTTACAGCACTAGAGGCCCGGTTCATGCAATTCGTGCACTTGGGGGAGGGAGTCTCTCAGCCCAGCCTGTGCCCTCCTGCAGTCCAGGAGCCCTCAAGGGATGTCCAACTGCCGGCTTAGGCCTGCTCCCCGCCACGGCCACTGCACTCGCCAGCCGTGAGCCCGGCTTCTGGCTGAGCAGCACTCGCCCTGTGGGAGTTCCTATGTTGAACGTGTGCCCCCTGGTGGTCAGTGCGCATCATAGTGACTAGTCATTCTGCTGTTCGGTCGATTTGCATATTAGCCTTTTATTATATAGGACTAGAGGCCTGGTGCACGAAATTCGTGCATGGCGGGGGGTTCCTCAGCCCAGCCTGCACCCTCTCCAATCCAGGACCCCCTCGGGGGATGGCTGACAGCCTGTTTAGTTGGCCATCCCTCTCGCAATCTGGGACTGCTGGCTCCTAACCACTCGCCTGCCTGCCTGCCTGATAACCCCTAACCGCCTCTGCCTGCCAGCCTGATCGTCCCCTAACTGCCCCTCCCCTGGTGGCCTGACAGCCCCCTAACTGCCCTCCCCTACCGGCCTGATGCCCTAACTGCTCCCCTGCCAGCCTGATTGCCCCTAACCGCCTCTGCCTGCTGACCTGATCACCCCCTAACCTCCTCTGCCTGCCAGCTTGATCGCCCCCTAACTGCCCTCCCCTTGTGGCCTGACAGCCCCCTAACTGCCCTCCCCTGCCAGCCTGATGCCCCTAACTGCTCCCCCCTGCTGGCCTGATCGCCCCTAACCACCTCTGCCTCAGCCCCTGCTACTGTGGCTTTGGAAGGATGTCCAGAAGATGTCCGGTCTAATTAGCATATTACTCTTTTATTAGTATAGATAGCTTAGTTTGACCCTGTCTAATTCAATAAGTGAAGTTGAGCATCAGTTATATATTTAAGTGTCTTATGTTTGCTTTACAGTGACCTTCCATTATATTCCTTTGTCCATTTTTTTATCAGAATCCATATACTCTTAATACCATGCTATATTAAATGAATTGGAGTGTGGCTACTAGATGATTGCTGCTATGCTTCATCATTTCTCTGCTCTCAAGGTTCTTAAAGGTGAATTCATATAGATTAAGTTCTTGAAATTTCAACTGTTCATTATATACTTTCAATTCTAAGCTCTGATTCCATTTCTAAGTTCTTAAATTCCTAAGGAAAATTAGAAGATATATTGTATGTCAGGCAAACTAGATCAAGCATGTCAAACTCGCGGCCCGCGGGCTGCATGCCTCATTTATTTGGCCCGTGTTAGCCTTTGAATTTGACAAGCTTGGACTAGATCCTACAATAACAACCCTCAAATCTCATAGAATAATAAAGGTTTGTTTCTTGCACATACCACATGTTCATTTGAGTTGGTCATGGTTGTCACTCCAGAAACCATGCTACAGGAATAACCTCTATAGAGTATGGCAAAGGGCAAAAAGCATGGTACAGCATGTCAGGCCTTTTATAGCTTATGCTTAGAAGATTGTCTGAAGCAAGTCCCATGGCTATACTTGAGTTCAAAGGGTAGGGAAGTGAAATTTTACCATGTGCCTGGAAAGAGGGAGAACCAAATATTTGTAAAAAGCTCTAATGGCTACCACACATACTAATCCATTAGATTTTCTTTTGTCCTTGTACACATTTGAGGAATTGTAGAGAATAGCTGCTATACTAAGGGGAGAGCAGGAACCAGTACAGCCCACACTGGCGAAGAGGAAAAGTTTATTACTGAACATTGCTTAGCATTATTAGCATACTAGAGGCCCGATGCACGAAGATTCATGCAAGAATGGGTCTTCCTTCCCCTGGCTGCCAGCACGCCTTTGCTCCGGCCCAGAGCTGCCTTTCCGCCTTCCCACTCTGCCCAGAGGCCTGGAGCGGCTGGGGCAGTGTGGAACGCCTGCGCCGTTGCCGCTTGGCACCTGCATTTGCAAATTAACCTGCCATCTTTGTTGGTTAATTTGCATACTCATTCCTGATTGGCTGGTGGGCGTCACAAAGGTATGTTCAATTTGCATCTGACTCTTTTATTAGTGTAGATTATGATAATAAAAAGAAACTTTCAGTCAGCTTTTATTTTCAAACTAGAGGCCTGGTGCACAAATTCGTGCACAGGTGGGGTCCCTTGGGGTGGCCTGCGGAGATCGGGCCTCAGCTTGCACCTGAGCCTTGCAGCCCCAGCTCGCACCCCCAGCCTCACAACCCCGCAGCCTCACCTGGCACCCCACCTTGGCCTGGTACCACCCCTCATCTGCTCCACCATCCCACCTGCAAGGTGATCAGTTGGGCCTGGCTCCCTCAGCGCCCGGGAGCTGGGTGGTGGCCCTGCCCCTGCACTGACACCGCTGGTCGCCATCTGCGGGGCAATCGGCGGGGCAATCGGGCCCCCGCTCGCACCCACCTTGGCCTGGCGCAGCCCACTCATCTGCTCCATTATCCCGCCATGGTCCTGCTCTCGTCAGGGCTCTTCAGGGCCAATAGCGCCTCCACTGCCACCTGCCGCCAGCGCCACATCGCTGATGCCCGTCATGTTCCGTGCTGCCTCCTGGTGGTCAGCGCATGTCATAGGGAGCAGTCGAACTCCCGGTCTCCCGGTAGAATGACCGCCCGAGGGGACAATTTGCATATTAGGCTTTTATTATATAGGATACTATAAAAAACAATGCAGCCCTCCTACTGAGTTGATTAATTAATTCACAACTCTACAGCCAATTTTCCCATCACTTCATTATGTGACATGGCTTCTTTCCTGTAAACCACATAATTTTTACTGAAAAATACTTTAGAATTGCACTACCCAATATGGTCATCACTAGTCACCTGTGACTAAATTTAAATTAAATATAATTAAAAAGTCAGTTCTTCAGTCACACTAGCCACATTTCAAGTGCTAAATGGCCACCTTGGCTACCATATTGGACAGCCCAGAAAATATTTCGACCATTACAGAAGTACAATGCAGCTTCAGACCTCTGACATTCTTTTCTCCTATTTTTGTGATATTTCCCAGTAGATAGTCATCTGAAGTCTGTTTTTTTTCCACACAGGGTGTGTTTGATGTGTAGCTTTCATAACAGAATAGTATTTGTTGCTACAGATTTTTAAGGTGTATAATTACTAGTTCCTTTGTCAGGTTGATACTAGGTTTTTAGAAGTTTTTGACAAAAGTTCTATCCCAATATTACTAACTATAAAAGAAACACTACAACATCTTTTCTAAGAATAAAGGTTTTGGTTTTAAAAGACCTTTAGTTTGCCACTGGATTCTGTTTGGCCTGCATCTTTTGCCAAAGTGTTAGATACTTAAAGTCAGTTTTATAAATATTCATCATTTGGAGAGAAAAAAACCCACAATTTTTTGGATTTGTCCTGAAAGGACTGAGCTGGCCTGACATACCAATAGTGAGGTGACATGCAGCCGCAAGCTACATTTTGACAGTTTTTACCCAGTAACCCTCTCCCTACAGCTCCTTCATCACCCCCCAGTTCAGCCTTTGGAATGTTGGCTGGACATTTAGCTTGTTCATAGATTTTAGCTATTGTTACTAATACTGCAGTGAACATCATCACTATGTGTATAGTTTCGAACTTATTTTTATACTAGTGACCCGGTGCACGAAATTCGTGCACATTGAAAGGGGATTAATTAGAGGAAATAATTTAATGTTGCTATTTGCCCTTTCTCTATAATAGAAGTGTCAGAGATGAAAGAAAATTAGTAAAATGTATATGAAAACCTTCCTCCTGTCAGAGTCTGGGGCACACCATGGGACCCAGAGTCAAGTCCCCACCCACCCACATGCACCTCAAAATCGTGTGAGAACCAGACCTGGCCAGCCCCCCCACCCCCATTGGGCTAGATCCAGACCCAGCCAGTCCCACCCTTGTCAAGCCCTGCTGGGCAGGGGGCGTAACCTCAGGTCCCCTGGCCTGGCGCCAGGATGGGGAGCGTGGCCTGAGGTCCCCCAGCCCAGACCCAGGGGGGGGGGGTGTGCCTTGAGGTCCTCCATCAAGCCCCGCCAGGTGGGGGACACAGCCTGAGATCCCCTGTCAAGCCCCGCCACGCGGAGGGGCGCAGCCTCAGGTCCCCCGTCAAGCCCCACTGGGCAGGGGTGCGGCCTGAGTTCCTCCGACCCAGCACTGGGGGTGCACCTTGAGGTCCTCTGTCAAGCCCCGCTGGGTGTGGGGCACGGCCTGAGGTCCCCTGTCAAGCCCAGCCAGGCAGGGGGGTGCAGCCTCAGGTCCCCTGGCCTGGTGCTGGGGTGGGGGGCACGGCCTGAAGTCCCCTGTCAAGCCCCACCTGGTGGGGGGCCCGGCCTGAGGTCCCCTAGCCCAGCACCAGAATGGGAAGAGCACCTTGAGATCCCCCGTCAAGCCCTGCCGGGCAGGGGCATGGCCTCAGGTCCCCTGGCCTGGCACTGGGGCGGGGGGGTGTGGCCTGAGGTCCCCCAGCCTGACGCCAGGGCAGGGGGCGAAGCCTGAGGTACCCTGTCAAGCCCTGTGGGGGCGGGGGAAGGCATAGCCTCAGGTCCCTGCTGATTGCTCATTAAGGCTCCTTATGGGAACTTGGCCTCAGCTGTGGGTGCAGCCATCTTTGTGATGGTGTGATGGTCAATTAGCATATCCCCTCTTTATTAGATAGGATAGGAAAAAAAAACAAAATAGAGACTTTTAATAGGAAACACTGATCAAGTTTCCTTTTAAAAATCTGCTACAAAGGTGGCAGTTAGCCTGTACCTTTAAAACTCATAATCAGAGCATTCAAGTTTAATAAAGCAGCTGGAACACACACTTTGCAACTCACTCTCAAATCCTGATAAAGGGCATCACCTCTCCCCCTCCCAAATTAGATTAAGTCATCTAATTTAATTGGTATGCTATGAAAATCTGAACTGGTTTGCTTGCAATTTTCATTGTCATTTAAAAAGAGGTTCATTATTTGGCAGTCCTAATTAGTTTAGAAACAGTACTTAGTGGGTAATGTAATTATCAGTCATTTAATCACTAAACTGCTTTCTATGAAACTGTAAACATACTATCCAGGTTCCAGGGGTTGGAACTAAGCTAGGAAGTTGCACTTATCAGAAAGGAAAATTCAAGAGTGATCATGCACATTAAAGAATTCTGTTTATTGGCCCCCAGTTAGATTCCATGGATAAGGGTCTGATAGAATCCACTGTTGGAAAAAAAAAAAAAGAATCTATTGCTGTTGACAACATCCAGCATTAGTATTTTGATTAGAATGAAACTATTTTAAATGTTCCACCCCTCCCTCCCTCCCAATTTAGAAGTCCCTAATTTGTTCATTCTTTTTTAGTTTTTGTATGACATATGTTAGTATAATAACAGCTCATAGATTTTCTCCTCTATATCCTCACTCTACTCTTGTTCTTTGCTCCTCTTGTAGTCAGTCAGTGAGAATTCAGACCCCCAAAGTAAGGTCATTAACAGAACCTAGGGATGTGACCAGGAAGTGCCAACCCCAAAGATAAAGCCATCCACTGGAGAGGCTACCTGTCAACTGTAAAGTTTTCCTAAGGTAACCCATCCTACAATGTAATGGTAGGAATTAATGTCTCAGTCAGGCCACATAACTGTTTTTATGTGATCTGTAAAAAATTTCTGAAGTTCTAATATATTAAAAAAAAAAAAAAAATCAAAAAGCCGAAACCGGTTTGGCTCAGTGGATAGAGCGTCGGCCTGCGGACTCAAGGGTCCCGGGTTCGATTCCGGTCAAGGGCATGTACCTTAGTTGCGGGCACATCCCCAGTGGGGGGTGTGCAGGAGGCAGCTGATCGATGTTTCTCTCTCATCGATGTTTCTAGCTCTCTATCCCTCTCCCTTCCCCTCTGTAAAATATCAATAAAATATATTTAAAAAAAAAATCAAAATTTCTGAAGTTCTGAAATGCTTTGAACAACAGCATTACCATTGTTTCAAAATGGTGCTCTTTCTCTCATTACTCTTCATGAATGTCACCAACTGTTAGAAAAGCCACTGCCTTTTGCAATAAAATAAAACTTTCATCTCGAGGTCTTGTAAATTTGGAACAGGCTCCAAGTGAGGTTGGGCAACTGGACTACTCAAGACTCCCTTCATCTAGTAGGGCTCTTAATAGTCACCACTGCTACCACTGTGACACCCCCTTAATACTCTGTAGTGGAGCTGAGTCTAGGAGAAATTATTTAGTAGAATCAAAAGGTAACGGGAAGGAAAGAACTAGGCATGTATCCAACTAGATCATCTAGTTTTACAAGATAAGCAATACTCTCTGGGACTCACTTTGATGCCTCAGGCAAGCTTCTGACTCTCTCTCTAGTGCCTGTATCTTCCATTAAAAACATGAGAGAGCCCTGACCGGTTTGGCTCAGTGGATAGAGCGTTGGCCTGTGGACTCAAGGGTCCCGGGTTCGATTCCAGTCAAGGGCATGTACCTTGGTTGCAGGCACCTACCCAGTAGGGAGTGTGCAGGAGGCAGCTGATGGATATTTCTCTCTCATCGATGTTTCTAACTCTCTATCCCTCTCCCTTCCTCTCTGTAAAAAATCAATAAAACGTATTAAAAAAAACCATGAGAGATAGTACCATGCATTAGCAGGGGAGTGGTTAAAGGCAAGGAGACTAGCTAGAGTCACATTGCTTAAGTTCAAACTCCTACACTCCCATTTCCTGGTAGGAATCATGCTGGGCAAGTGGCTTCAAGTCTTTAAGTCTAAAATCTCTCATTTGTAAAATAGGTAAAACAATACACCTAAGAGCTTGTCAGTATTTTTCCAGTCCTATCTGGAGAAAAAGGAGTACTCCGAGAGCCTGGATGTCTAGGTCAGATTTCTTAAAGAGAAATATCGCTACAGTGGAACAAAAGGATATATTAGCGGTCATGAGGCTTGAATGAAATTTCTTGTAAGAACAGATTTCCTTTCCTCTAATTCTGCACTTCCCTAAGCAACCATTTAATCAATAATTTGGTCTTTCAATTGGACCATGAGTAGCTCTTTTTCTAGAGACCATAGGTCTGGATTGTCTATTTATATATCACCAATATAAAAGTCTAATGAATACTATTAGTGCTCATTAACCCTTCAGTCCCTTGTATTCCTTAGTGAATTGATAACATTAAGTTTCTAATGATGTTAAGTGTATTTAATTCAGATGTATGTCATCTTTGACTCACTACATAAAAATAAATTCTGTTACATCTTAATCTAGAAAAAAATTTTGGGCTAATATTTTCCACTAGAGAAGTGGTAATTTGAGATAATGCCATACATAATTCCAAATCAGGGATTCCTGTACTAGTGGTTTATCACAAAAGTGCTCTCACAAGAAATGACAAGGGAAGAGAAGATAAATAGAAGTGTGATTTCAGGCTTATAGGGTTTTTTTTTTTTTGTTTTGTTTTGTTTTTCTGATCCCACAGGGGAACTCAGGAGTGTAAATTATGCCTTTGTCCCAACTCATGCAAGGAAACTGGGCTTGCAGCAGTGAGCCACAGGGTCAGAGCCACCCTAGGAGAATGTAAACTCCCAGGCACTGGAATGTAAGCTAGCATGCTAAGTGGCACCTGTAGGTCAAGGGCAGGTCACAGGTACAGAAACTAAAACCCACAGAAGCTGAGGTGGGCCATATAAAAGAAGTAAAGGATCCGAAGGAATTTGACTTGAGCACTGACATCCTCTGTCTCACAAAATCACAGCAATTTCATTATCTTCTCTCAAGTTGAGGTTTTATAAAGAAACATTTTCATAATCAGTCATTTTTTTGGCCAACATTTCAAGTACAATAAAATTAGCGAACAAGTTTGCATGAATTACCTAGCCGTGTATGTTTTGGAATTGTTCTTAAAACTGAACCAGTTTTTAGGTAAATATGTAAATGGGGTGTTTCAAAATATGTTTGTGCCTATAGTGGGGGCATAATTATTTAATTACATGTCTCCCTTATATACATTGATTTTCTAAGAGTCATCTAAATATTGTAATTTCTAGATCAAGAATGTTCCAAAAAATCTTACATATCTTAAAATAAGAGCGTTCTTAACAAGCCTACCCTAATTCACTTTTAATTTTTAATAAGTAGTAAACATATATTTGACCTACTGGCTTATGAAGTGTAGAGAATAATAGTAAATTGCTTTAAATTTTTAATTTTAAAAAATTGATTTTAGAGAGAGAGGGGAAGGGAAAGAGAGAGAGAAACATCTATTTGCCGCCCCATTCATCCATGCATTCATTGGTTGCTTCTTGTATGTGCCCCAACTTGGAGACTGAATATTCAACCCTGGCGCATCGGGATGATGCTCCAGTTACCTGAGCCACCCAACCAGGGCCTAAATGTTTCACATTTTTTTATTTATTTAAAAATATTTTTATTGATTTCAGAGAGGAAGGGAGAGGGAGAGATAAAAACATCAATGATGAGAGAGAATCATTAATTGGCTGCTTCTTGCATGCTCCACACTGGGGACTGAGCCCACAACCAGGGTATATGCCCTAACCAGGAATCAAAGCATGACCTCCTGGTTCATAGGTCAACACTCAACCAGAGCCACACTGCCTGGGCAATTTTCACATTTTAAGGGAATATTTAAAATAAAAATTAGCCCGGCTAATGTGGCTCCGAGGTTGAGCATTGACCTATGAAACAGGAGGTTACAGTTGGATTCCTGGTCAGGGCACATACCCAGATTGCAGGCTTAATCTCCAGTGTGGGGCATGCAGGAGGCCAATTGATGATTCTCTCTCATAATTGATGTTTCTCTCTCTCTCTCCCTTTCTCTCTCTGAAGTCAATATATTTAAAAATATATTTAAAAATAAAGTAAAAGTTAACTCTAAAAACCATGTCTTAGATTATGTATAACACTAATGGCCCGTTGCACAAAATTCGTGCCCAACCTGAACCCTCTCCAATCCAGGACATCCCTCTCGCAATCTGGGACCGCTGGCTCCTAACCACTCACCTGCCTGCCTGACTGATTGCCCCTAACCACTCACCTGCCTGCCTGCCTGATTGTCCCTAACTGCCTCTGCCTGCCTGCCTGATCGCCCCTAACTGCCTCTGCCTGCCTGATCACCCCTAACTGCCCTCCCCTGCCTGCCTGATCTCGTCCCAAACTGCCCTCCCCTGCAGGCCTGATCACCCCTGCCTCTGCCTGCCTGATGGCCCCAACTGCCCTCCCCTGCTGGCCTGATTGCCCCTACCCCCCTGCCGGCCTGATCTTGCCCCCAACTGCCCTCCCCTGCCAGCCTGATCGCACCTAACTGCCTCTCCCTTGGCCCCCACCACCATGGCTTTGTCCGGAAGGAAGTCGGACATCCAGAAGATGGCTGGTTGACCCAGTCTAATTAGCATATTACCCTTTTATTAGTGTAGATAGATTATATAGGATAGGATTGCTTAAATGGGGGGGAAGCCTTTTTCAGCAGGAGGAGATGCTCTTGGCAGACAAAAATACATAATCCCTATATCTGGACTGATAGCCAGCCGTATGCACTATACTGCCAAACCGGTCATTAAAAAATTGAACTGCTTTCTTACACCTTACACCAAAGAGCTGTTGCCCTTAAAACCCCTCCTCAGCCCCCACCTTAGGTTCTGCCTTCGCAGTTCACCCAGATTAGGTTCTGATTGGTCAGTTTCTATGCCAGTCAGCATCAAAAGCTCTGCCTCCAAGGCAGCCATTGGCTCCTCACAGTTCACTAAGATTTGGTTCTGATTGGTTGGTTTCTATGCCAGTCAGCATCTCCAGGCCTATATTTGGGCCTGATCAGAGAGGCGGGGCTGATCAGCAGCCCCCGTGGCTGCTGGTGAGGCCCAGAGAGAAAGAGAGGCAAGGGCTGATCAACAGCTGCCACAGAGGCTGTGGATCAGACTCTGCTTCTCTCTCCGGGCCTCTCTTTGGGCCTGATACTCAGCCCCCTTGGCAGTCAGTGCCGGGTCACAGTGGCGCCCGCAGTGCAGCAGTCAGTGCTGGGTCACCATGGCAACCCAGCACTGACTACAGAACTGACTTCTGGTGTTCAGTTGTCCATTTGGTCATTTTGGATGTTACGGACCCTGGCGCGCTCTCTCTCTCTCTCTCTCTCTCTCTCTCTCTCTCTCTCTCTCCATATATATATATATATATATATTATTTCTTGCTTACAATTCATGGGACTCTTTAAACATTATGCTAACCCATATGAACTTTTTTTCATTGTAGGAAATTTGGAAAATATAGAACACGAAAAATTACCTGAATTCCAACACTCAAAGAGAACCATGTTATCATTTTGGTTTCTTTTATTCCAATTTTTTTAAACTAAAAATTACAGAATTTCCACTTTTTACAAATGGTTTAATCGGTAATTGGTAGAATAGCTAATCTGGGCAAGCTCTCCCTCCAAGTACCACTGGAAAGGCAAAATAAATTATATCTATATTACAAAAACCCAGTGGCCCTAATGCCATAATGACCAAAGACCAGTGTGGGTGGACGGGGCTGTGAGAATGGCGAGGTTGCACAGGTGGGCAGGGCTTCTAGTATATAATATAAAACTTTATATCTATCATCTATATATTACAAGGAAAGCAATGAAGAATTATAGAATCCAAGTCCAGGAGAACATGGGGATTCCAGAGAGGGTGTAGCATTCAGGACCTCTTAACCTGTGGGGTGTTTGCTGATTTTGGAAGAGGTAACTGAGACTCAGAGGCTGAGCAGCACTTGGCCAGCCTGATGGGCTAAAGGAATCCAGGTCCATCTGATAAACTTTCTACTCTTTGGATTGGGATTACCCAAAATCTATTCTCCACAAAGCAGAAAGATTAAAAACAGGACAAAAGGCTTACAAGACTCCTACACTAGCACTTTCAACCCTATTTTGGGGTTGAAAGGACCCAACACCCTCTTTTTATAATAGGAATTTATAAGTGCTCTTTTAACTATCATAATATGGAATTTATAGATAACAAATCTACAAATATAATTTCAGATAAATCAATATAATGTTCAAACTGTATAAATGGAAAAAATAAAAGTAATCCTACATAATAAAAGGCTAATATGCAAATCGATCTAACACGACCGGTCCCTATGACACACACTGACCACCGGGGGCAGACGCTCAATGCAGGCTCATGGCTGGCGAGTGCAGCGGTGGTGGCGGGAACCTCTGCGGCAGCGCTAAGGATGGAAGTGGGCCTAAGCCGTCAGTCGAACATCCCCTGAGGGCTCCTGGACTGTGAGAGGGCATAGGCTGGGCTGAGGGACCCCCCCTCCAGTGCACGAATTTCATGCACTGGGCCTCTAGTCTATAATAAAACAATATGCATTCCAATATGTAAATTTCTGGGCACAACTATATCAGAAGATGTAATGAAGTCTTAAGATGACATTTTTACCTGCACACAGAATTACTGTGAATATAGCCTGATACTACAGGTGTGTACATCTAAGTATACATACATATCATGAACAGTGTTGCCACCAGTGATCTGATTTCTCAATTGTTTAAAAACTCTTGGTAAAGTTACAACAAAACAACAACCTTCTCTTCATTCACAAGGTAATTACACTCCTAGAAAAAAGTTTTTATTAGAACTGTGCAAAAAAGTAGCTTTGTTTATATGTGAAGTTAAGTTGTAGCTCATGTAGTAAATTGGATTTTCCACTGTCCTCTGTAAATGTGGCAAGACATTGGCAAGTTGGGTTCAACACAGGATAATTCCGCATTGAATGGGATTGTCCCATACACTTGCAGGATTTCTGGCATCCCTGGCCCCCACCCATGAAATGCCAGTAGCATCATCATGACAAAACCACCACACCAATGATCACAACATCCCTGAGATGGAGGAACTACTGCCTTTGAGAATCATTCTTATAGTAACCTGGGGCCTTTTTCCCACTGTGATCTGACCTCATATCCTACTATATTTTTCCTTGCTCATGTTCCTGAAGCCTCCTTGCTGTCCCTCAAGTTTGATTATGCGTTCTCCAGCTTTAGGCACTTTGCAGTGGCTGTTCTCTCTACCTGGAATGCTCTTCCCCCAACTACAGACCTGGCTCACTCCCTCAACCTCCTTCAGGTCTTTGCTCAAATATCACCTCCTCAGTGACACCTTCCTGGACCCTTTATTTATTTATTTATTATTTATTTAATTTTTAAAAAGTTTTCATTGATTTTTATAGAGAGAGGAAGGGAGAGGGATTGAGAGATAGAAACATTAATCGGCTGCCTCCTGTGTGCCCTCTACTGGAGATCGAGCCCACAACTGAGGCACGTGCCCTGACCAGGAATTGAACCACTGACCTCTTGGTTCCTGGGTTGATGCTCAACCACCGAACCACAGGCATGGACCCTTTATTTAAAATTACAATTTCCTTGTCCTCATCCTTGTCATTCTCTCTTCTCCCTTCCTCAGTTAATTATCACCCATAGCCTCACCATCTGATACTCTCTATATTTTACTTATTTGGCCACCTTCCACCGCTATAGGTTTTAAGCCTCATGCAATCAGATTCCTTGTCTTTTTTGACACTGCAATGCTCAATCAATATTAGTGGAAGGAAGGGATGGGCAAGGGAAAATGAAAGCAAGGAGGAAAGAGGGAAGAAGGCAGAGAGGGAAAAAGAATGTGTTTCAGGAAGTAGCAAAGGGTCATGAGACCCAGATTCATCTTCTCACCTCAACCAGCCAGTGAGTTCTGAAATCCACTGGCTTGCCTCAGAAACGGTCCCATTTTTCCTTCTTTTGGAAATTGGGCAGAGACAGGGTATTCTATCATGACTTTCCTGGTGCTGTGATGTTTATTATTAATCAGTGGGAACTGATGTTTTTGTGACTGGAGAGGTTAATTTTGAGGGGCAAGATAGGTAAGAACCTCTATAAGTTAGTCATATTACCCCAAAGACAACTAACTATAGATGGTTAGAAAGGAGCATGGCTTAGATTCCGTAGTTCTCTTTATAATATGATGCACTTATGGACCCAAAAACTCACAACTAAATGAAAGCATCCGAAGTGATTACAGATATAGAAAAGTTTTCAAGGGATGTTTTGAATTAGTCACAGGAGGCAACCTTTAAATAATAGGGCTCAAAAAAGTGTATTCAATAAACAAAGAAATTACACAAGGAAATTCCAGTCATTTGGATAAACTGCTATGCTAAATGATATATGGAGGTTCCTGTCTTAAGCTTCGATTTCATATTCTATTTATTTATTTATTTATTTATTTATTTATTTATTTATTTATTTAGAATATATTTTTATTGATTCCAGAAAGGAAGGGAAAGGGAGAGAGAGATGGAAACATCAATGATGAGAGAATCATTGATCGGCTGCCTCCTGCACGCCCCCCACTGGGGATTGAGCCTGCAACCCAGGCATGTGCCCTTGACCGGAATCGAACCAGGGACCCTTCAGTCCATAGGCTGACACTCTATCCACTGAGCCAAACCAGCCAGGGCTCATATTCGATTTAAAAACAATCCCACATGACGACTATATTTATCATCTGCCATTGAATAACTTCTATTGTTTTAGAAAGAAATGAGCAGAGAAGATTGCAGGTGCTTGGAAACAGCAGGAACTAGAAGTGTGTTCTACTTTCATTTCTTCTTCCAAATGCGATGTCTTCTCTATACTGGGAGCCAGTAACATCAACATGTCAATGTTAGTGGGATCATTCTATGCTTATCTGTGATAGGAGCAATAATGCCCCCCCCCCCTATGTTCATGTCCTAATACCTGAAACCTGTGAATATGTTAAGTTTACAAAGTAAAGGAGAATTAAGGCTGCAGATGGAGTTAAGATTGCTTGCTAACCAGTTGACCTTGAGATGGGGGGATTATCTGGTTGGGCCCAATGTAATTACAAAGGTCTTTTAAATACAAGAGGGAGGCCGAAGAGCATGAGTATCAGAGAGCCAGCAATGCAGACTCTGTCTGACATTGGTGGCTTTGAAGGTGGAAGCAGGGGACAGTCAAGGAATGTGAGCAGTCTCTAGAAGCTGGAAAAGGCAAGAAAACGTTCTCCCCTAGAACCTCCAGAAAGGAACACAGCTCTGCTGACAGCTTGATTTTAGTCCAGTGAGTCTCATGTTGAACTTCTGACCTATAGAACTGAAAGATAATACATTTGTATTGTGTAAGCCATTAAGTTTTGGGGAATTTGTTAGAGCAGCAATAGGAAATGAATCCAGTATTGTTATGCTAACTGCATTCATCATTCAATCTCACACAGAAACTATTATCTCTCCCACCACACACCTCTAGAACTCTAGCTCTTCTCCCTGTCCGCAGTTTCTTATGAATCACTCCATGCCAGGGCTCATATTCGATTTAAAATTGTTCCTCAATGGGAACAATTTTGCCCCCGCAGGGGACATTTGGCAATGAGTGGAGACATTTCTGGTTGTCACAACTGGGAACTGCAGGGTTTGGTACTGGCATCAGAGGGTGGAAGCCAGGAATGCTGATAAACATCCTATAATGCACAGGACAGCCGCACCCAAAAAAAGCATTATCCAGCCCCAAAACGTCAATAGCATCACTCTTGGGAAAATCCTACTCTACACATATATCAGCTTGTCTAATGTATAAGATTGGGGGAAAAGTGCCTATAGTTAAATAATTCCTCTATCTTACCTCCTCCTACTCCATTCTCTCTGCCTTTTTGGGGGTCTTGCTTTATTTATACCATGCATTCTCAAAAGGGTAGGTAATACTGCCCCCAAGGGCTTGACAAATGATTCTTGAGGAACAAGGAACAACCCCCCGCTATTACAATAGTTTGTGGCCTTCTAACACTCAACCCCACCAGACAAAATCAGCATTCCTTAGTATAAGCATACTTTGGAGATATTGTGGAGATATGACCCAAAAAAAGTGAGTCATAATCTTTTGCTGGTAATCCGTTCCACCTGGTGCCTTCAGTTTGTAAAAAATGCAGAATTGTGAAACTCAATAAAGCGAAGCACAATAAAAGGAGGTATGCCTGTACTTCATTTCCCCCATTAGAGAGAACATAAAAGATATTTAATTTTTTCCCTAGGTGGAGGAAAATGAAAAAAAAGTTGAGAAACACTGCTTTACACTAAAGTATGTCATTAATGCCTTCCAAAGATGGTCTTTTCTTCTGACCTTATTAGGTTTAAGGGAACTTACCCATAAGCTGGTAGAGAGTTGTATTGTTTAGCAAAGAACATTAATGAAAAATGTTTTTGCAAGCTAGAAAATTCATTTTAAAATTTGTATACTTATCAATTTTAAAAATGTACATAAAGATGATGTACAAAATTACTGTTCAGCTGCTAACACCTAGTTCAAGATGTTTTGCCCTGTTTTTCCTTCTTCATTTTTCCTAGGAGAAGCCCTTAATGTGAAAAAGGGCTACCAGTTGTATGCCAAAGTTATGAATATATAACCACAGATACTAGAACTTCTAAAGTAGAGTATTTTTAATTTTATGCCACAAAATTTTGTTTTCTGCTAAGCAATACTTCAAAAACAAGTTAATATTGTGTAATATTAGCAGCCTAATATTTCTATGAGAACACAATTTTTGGCTTTTAAAAATTTACATGTTTTTATTATAAATATTAACAATGCTTGAGAGAGGTTTCTAAATTTAGCTCAAAGAATGACAAAGTCTTTGTGTGTTTGCTATTTGCTCCTTTCTTCCTTCCATTTCTGTGCAGAAACATTTTTTCCATAAAGAAAAACTAAATGTCTTCTCACCTTTCCTCACCCCCAAACAAACTACTCCTATAAACCAAAACCAAACACCAAAAGTAATTGTATCCTTATGTTTTGTCATGGGTGTAAAGAAGTGGCATGCATCTTGGGCAGCTGTAGGCCATGCTGTCATAATGACATGTCTCTTGTGATATTGGTTCTTTGAATGATTAAATGGTAATTCAGATATTTGAATGACGTCATTCCATTGCACTTCCTCTGCCTATTTTGCTTTCATACAGCAAATGTGTTAAAAATTTAAGTCCCAGGGAGAGGGAATAATGGCGGCGGAATAGACAGACGTGTTCCGAGCCTTGTCCCGGAGCAGAAAGAAAGAACAGCTGAGGGACGCACAAGGAGTGTTTGTTGGCTGGTTGGGAGACAGCTGAATTCCAGAAGGAGGTGGGGGACTGCTGAACGGGGTTCCCCTGACCTGGCAGCACCAACTGCGGCTGGGTCCCCTCCCGGAGCTGCGGGCTTGGACGCGGAGTCTGCGCCATCTTGATCCGGAAAGTGGAGCTTATCTGAAGCCTGAGAATCCACAACTGCGGCACCCCAGGAACAGCTGCGAGCCCCAGAACAACGCTCCCCAACTGGCGCAAGCACACGGGTTCAGAGGAGCTCTACACTCCACCACGGAAAGGTCAGATTTCGCCTGGGATAAGGTGAGGTCTCTGGTCCCGGCGGGAGAGAGGAACGCGCGTTTTGCGGGAGCTGGAGGACCAGGGAAGTCTGTGCCTAGAAAAATCCGTGGCTGTAGGGGCTGGCGTGATCTGTGATTGTGGAAAGGGGTCCTCAGAGCTGCTAAGAGAAGGGCACTCTAAAAAGCAACCCATTTTGATCTGAAGTGCAGGGACACCCTAAGAATTTCAGGCTGTCCAGACTTACATGCAGCCCGTGCGCTCCCTTTGTGCCTGGGTTTACTCGCAGTCCCGGAATTCGCACACTTGGGCTTTTTCCTCTTCAAATCCTTGCTTCTGATTACTAAGCCCAATACATAGGATCACCCAGTTGGGGACACCCTGGGAGACTGCAGGGGAAAGTTGTTTTTCTGGAACCTGGGGATTGGAGCGGGGAGTGACCATCAGAGAGTCAGCTCTGAGGCAGACCACGCCCACAGGCCGGTGGCAGTGCCACAGGGAAAGAAGGCTCTAACACTGCCTAGAGAGGCCATAGATAGACCCGGAAGTCAATCCAGAAACACTGCCACCCAGGGGCTGAATCACAAATTGACTCTTGTGTAATCAAAAATAAAGGAATACGAGAAATTAAGACACACCGCCTGCTTAAAATCAGGACTGGCTTACAACACCGAAGAGCAGTGGATCGCAGGGAACTGCAATACTGTCTGGACTGAGAAACAGGCGTGCCAAACAGAAAAACAGAGGAAGTGAATGACCTTCACTACTTCACATTTTATTTTTACCTTTTATTTTTTTATTTTTTTTTATTTTCATTTTATGCATCCTTTAATCAAGAAACTTTTTTTTCTTTTTTCATCACTTGATTTTACCTTTTTAATGATTACATTTTTATTTTCAATCCGTATTATTACTACTGCTATTTTATCTTTTTTTTTTTTTTTTTAAAGTGTCATTTTATTTTCTCTTCATTTTATTTTGGGATTAGGGTTCTACATTCTATTTTTTATCTTTCCTTTAGCATCGTTTTACTCTATCTCAACTCTACCTTTAGGCCATCACTCTCTTCCTAACCTCCCCCTTTTCAGTGTCCTGTTTGTCTTACCCTTTTACTGCTTTAGATTTTCCCTATTCTTTCTGTTTACCCCTTGTTAAAATTTCACCCTACTTACATATCTAATCTCTAATCCCCTGCTCCAAGTCCACATACACCTCTCCCTTCGCTGTCTGAGCTATCCATAAACTTGTCCTTCTCTCTGTCCTTTTGTTGTTGTTTGCTTGAATGTAGATTATATCCAATTTTTATGCTGTTTTTGTGAGATTGTTTTGCTTATTCTTCTTTTGTTTATTTTTTTGTTTGTTTTGTGCTTCAGCTTTCCCTTGCCTCAATCCATATTAGTTGGTGTTGTAGTTTGTATTAATCCCCAGGCACTTGTTGCTGGCATCTGCTGGGATTAGTGATTGTTCTATTGGAGTTTTATCCCCAATATATATAGTCTGTTCCCCTTTCTCTCTTAGTCACTTTCTTGTCTCTCTAACTTTTTTTTTCTCTTTACTTTCCCTTTTCCCAATTTCATTTTCACACTCCTTTTTTCTTTTTTTCTTTCTTTCTTTCTTTCTTTTTTCCTCTTCTTCTTTCTCTCCTATCACCTAATTTGCCTTTCTCTGGTGGTCACTTTTATTGGAGGTTATTAATATCGTGAATACATTTCTGTTCAGTGCCTTGTGAGTTGTACCTGGTAGTGCTGTATTTTGTGCCTTTAAATCAACCCAGGAGAGAGAGAACTACATAACCAGACACCCAGAGAAGAGAGACCATGGGGAGACAAAGAAGTAGCCCGCATATGAAAGAAAAGCAGGCATCACCAGAAAAGGAAGTAAACGAAATGGAGGCAAGCAACCTTCCAGAAAAAGAATTCAGAGAAATGGTCATAAGGTGGCTGAAAAGAATGGAAGACAAATTCGACAATATGAGCAAGAACCAAGAGGAAATGAAGAAGAACCAAGAAGAAATGAAAAATGACATCGCTGCTGTAAAGAACTCAATAGAAAGCATCAAGAGTAGACTAGAAGAAGCAGAGGACCGCATCAGTGAGCTAGAAGACAAGATGGAAAAAAATACCCAAGAAAAGCAACTTCTAGAAAAAAAAATTAAAAGGCAGGAGGAGAGTCTAAGGGAACTTTGGGACAACACGAAACAAAACAACATCCGCATAATAGGGGTTCCAGAAGGAAAGGAAGCTGAGCAAGGAATAGAAAACCTCTTTGAAGAAATAATGACAGAAAATTTCCCAGATATAGGGAAGAAAAAACCCACACAAATCCAAGAAGCTCACAGAGTCCCAAGCAAAATGAACCCCAAAAGACCGACGCCAAGGCACATTATAATTAAATTGGCAAACACCAACGACAAAGTAAGAATCTTAAAAGCAGCAAGAGAGAGACAGAAAGTTACATACAAAGGAACCCCCATCAGACTAGCAACTGATTTCTCAACAGAAACTCATCAGGCCAGAAGGGAATGGAATGAAATATACAAAGTCATGCAAAGGAAGGGGCTGAATCCAAGAATACTGTACCCAGCAAGGCTGTCAATCAAAATTGAAGGTGAAATCAGGAGCTTCACAGACAAAAAAGGACTAAGGGAATTTATTACCACCAAACCAGCAATGCAAGAAATGCTAAAGGGTCTACTGTAAAAAAAAAAAAAAGAAAGAAAGAAACAGGAAGCGAAGAAGTAACACAGGGGTAAAGAATAGGAATGGCGACAAATAAGTACCTATCAATAATAACTTTAAATGTAAATGGATTAAATGCCCCAATCAAAAGACATAGGGTAACAGATTGGATAAGAAAACACGACCCATATATCTGCTGTCTACAAGAAACCCACCTCAGAAAAAAAGACGCACACAGACTGAGGGTGAAGGGATGGAAAAAGGTTTTCCAGGCAAATGGAACTGAAAAAAAAGCTGGGGTAGCAATACTTATTTCTGACAAATTAGATCTCAAACTGAAGGACATAACAAGAGATAAGGAAGGCCATTTCATAATACTAAAGGGAGCAATCCAACAAGAAGAAATAACTCTGGTAAACATATATGCACCCAATACAGGAGCACCCAAATACATAAAAAAACTCCTGGAGGATATTAAGGGAGACATTGACAGCAATACAATCATAGTAGGAGACTTTAATACCCCACTATCACCATTGGACAAATCCTCTAAACAAAACATCAGCAAAGAAACATCAATCCTAAATGACTCACTAGACCAGATGGAATTAATTGACATCTTCAGAACATTTCACCCCAAAGCCACAGAATATACATTCTTCTCAAGCGCACATGGGTCATTTTCAAAGATAGACCATATGTTGGGACATAGGCAAAGTCTCTTCAAATTCAAGAAGATAGAAATCATATCAAGCATCTTCTCAGACCACAGTGGCATAAAACTGGAAATCAACTACAATAAAAACAACCCAAAGAAATCAAACACATGGAGACTAAACAACATGCTATTAAACCATGACTGGGTTACCAGAGAGATCAAAGAAGAAATAAAAAACATCATGACAACAAATGACAATGAAAACACTACAATCCAAAATCTATGGGACACAGCGAAAGCAGTCTTGAGAGGGAAGTTCATAGCTCTACAAGCCTACTGCAAAAAACAAGAAACAGGGGTAATAAATTACCTAACCCAACAACTCAAAGAGTTAGAAAAAGAGCAACAAGAAAAGCCCAGTGTAAGCAGAAGGAAGGAAATAATAAAGATCAGAGCACAGATAAACGACATAGAGACCAAAGAAACAATACAAAAGATCAACAAAACCAAGAGCTGGTTCTTTGAAAGGATAAACAAGATTGATGAACCTCTAGCCAGGCTCACCAAGAAGCAAAGGGAGAGGACCCAAATAAACAAGATCAGAAATGAAAGAGGTGAAATAACAACAGATCCCGCCGAAATACAAAGGATTGTTAAAAAATACTACGAACAACTCTATTCCAACAAACTGGACAACCTGGAGGAAATGGACATATTCCTAGAAAAATATAACCTTCCAAAACTCAATCAGGAAGAATCTAAACAGCTCAACATGCCAGTAACTATGGAAGAAATTGAAGCAGTCATCAAAGAGCTTCCGGCAAACAAAAGCCCGGGGCCAGACGGCTTCACAGGAGAGTTCTACCAAACATTCAAGGAAGAACTAAAACCTATCCTCCTCAGACTATTCCAAAAAATTCAAGAGGAAGGAACACTTCCCAGCTCCTTCTATGAAGCCAGCATCACCCTAATACAAAAACCAGATAAAGACAACACAATGAAGGAGAATTACAGGCCAATATCCCTCATGAATGTAGATGCCAAAATCCTCAATAAAATTCTAGCAAATAGGATCCAGCAGTACATCAGAAAGATCATACACCATGACCAAGTAGGATTTATCCCAGGAATGCAAGGATGGTTCAATATCCGCAAATCAATAAATGTGATACATCACATAAACAAATTGAGAGATAAAAATCACATAGTCATATCAATTGATGCAGAAAAAGCATTTGACAAAATCCAACACCCTTTCTTGATAAAAACTCTCAACAAGGTGGGAATAGAAGGATCATACCTCAACATCATAAAAGCTATATATGATAAACCCACAGCTAACATCATACTCAATGGGCAAAAACTAAAACCATTTCCCCTAAGAACAGGAACAAGACAGGGATGCCCACTCTCACCACTCCTGTTTGACATAGTACTGGAAGTATTAGCCACTGCAATTAGACAAGAAGAAGAAATAAAAGGCATCCAAATTGGAAAAGAAGAAGTAAAGCTGTCCTTATTTGCAGATGACATGATATTGTACATAAAAAACCCGAAAGACTCCATCAAAAAACTAACAGACTTAATAAATGAATTCGGCAATGTAGCAGGATACAAAATTAACACCAAGAAATCTATGGCATTTCTATACACCAACAATGAACTTACAGAAAGAGAGACTAAAAAAGCAATCCCATTTTCCATCGCACCAAAAAAATTAAGATACTTAGGAATAAACCTAACCAAGGAGGTAAAAGACCTATATGCGGAAAACTACAGGACACTGAAAAAAGAGATAGAGGAAGATGTAAACAGATGGAAGAACATACCATGTTCATGGATTGGTAGAATCAACATCATTAAAATGTCCATACTACCCAAAGCAATCTATAGATTCAATGCACTCCCCATTAAAATACCAACGGCGTATTTCACAGACCTAGAAAGAACTCTCCAAAAATTCATCTGGAATAAAAAAAGACCCCGAATAGCCACAGCAATCCTGAGAAAGAAGAATAAAGTAGGAGGGATCTCAATACCAGATTTCAAGCTGTATTACAAAGCCACTGTCCTCAAAACAGCCTGGTACTGGCACAAGAACAGACATATAGATCAATGGAACAGAATAGAGAATCCAGATATCGACCCAAACCAATATGCGCATTTAATATTTGACAAAGGAGGCATGAGCATACAATGGAGTCAAGACAGTCTCTTTAATAAATGGTGTTGGGAAAATTGGACAGATACATGCAAAAAAATGAAACTAGATCACCAACTTACACCATACACAAAAATAAACTCAAAATGGGTACAGGACTTAAATATAAGACGGGAAACCATAAAAATACTAGAGGAATCCACAGGCAGCAAAATCTCAGACATATGCCAAAAGAACTTTTTCAGTGATACTGCCCCTAGGGTAATGGAAGCCAAACAGAAAATAAACAAATGGGACTACATCAAAATAAAAAGCTTTTGCACAGCAAAAGAAACCATCAACAAAACAACAAGAAACCCCACTGTATGGGAGAACATATTTGCAAATGGTATCACTGATAAAGGTTTAATTTCCAACATCTACAGGCAGCTTATACAACTTAATAAAAGGAAGATAAATGATCCAATAAAAAAATGGGCAACGGACCTAAATAGAAGCTTTTCGAAAGAAGACAGAAGGAAGGCCAAGAGACACATGAAAACATGCTCAAAGTCACTAATTATCCGAGAGATGCAAATCAAAACAACAATGCGATACCATCTCACACCTGTCAGAATGGCTATCATCAACAAATCAACAAACGACAAGTGTTGGCGAGGATGCGGAGAAAAAGGAACCCTCGTGCACTGCTGGTGGGAATGCAGACTGGTGCAGCCACTGTGGAGAACAGTATGGAGTTTCCTCAAAAAACTGAAAATGGAACTCCCATTTGACCCAGTAATCCCACTCCTAGGAATATATCCTAAGAAACTAGAAACACCAATCAGAAAGGATATATGCACCCCTATGTTCATAGCAGCACAATTTACAATAGCTAAGATTTGGAAACAGCCTAAATGCCCATCAGCAGATGACTGGATCAGAAAACTATGGTACATCTACACAATGGAATACTATGCTGCCGTAAAAAAGAAGGAATTACTACCATTTGTAGGCACTTGGATGGAATTAGAGAACATTATGCTAAGTGAAATAAGCCAGTCAATGAAAGAAAAATACCACATGATCCCACTCATTTGGGGATAATGAAAAACATTATAAACTGATGAACAAAAAGATAGTTACAGAGGCAGTAAAGCATCAAACAGACTGTCAAATTACAGTGGTAAGGTTAGGGAGAGGTGGGGGAAATAAGAGATCAACTGAAGGACTTATATGCATGTATATAAGAGTAACCAACGGATGCAAAACATTGGGGGGTGAGGGCATATATGGGAGTGGGGTGGGGGTCGGGGGCAATGATAAGATATGTACACATATAATACCTTAATAAAAATTTGAAAAAAAAAAAAAAAAAAAAAATAAATTAATTTTCATTCTGAAAAAAAAAAAAAAAAAAAAAAAAAAAAAAAAATTTAAGTCCCAGCTTGAACTTTTCTTTATGCTGAGATCAGCCCTGTGGATTGCTTCATTATACAGTGCCTGCAGGGGTGGCACTTCCGGGCAGGCGGCCAGCACTCTCGGGTCAGCAGGAACTATTTTAGTTCAATTTATAAAGCAAAAGAAAGGGATTCGGTTGACTGGTAAGGACCAACTCTGCAAGAATTAATGCTAACCACAATGGTGATTATTCACAGCTTGCCCATCTTCCTGAGAAAATAAAACATTCCCCAGAGATTATTTCTCTCTCCTTTAAATGAAAGCATCCAGACTGACACATGTCAGAGGGAAGTGGGTATAGATGTACTAGAGGCCTGGTGCACGAAATTTGTGCGGGGGAGGGGGGAGGTGTGTGTGTCCCTCAGCCCAGCCTGCACCCTCTCCAATCTGGGACCCCTTGAGGGATGTCCGACTGCCCGTTTAGGCCCGATCCCAGTGGGATCGGGCCTAAACGGGCAGTCGGACATCCCTCTCAAAATCCAGGACTGCTGGCTCCCAACCGCTCGCCTGTCTGCCTGCCTGATTGCCCCTACCTGCCAGCCAGCCTAATCACCCCCTAACCACTCCCCTGCCAGCCTGATCAATGCCTAACTGCTCCCCTGCAGGGCTGGTCGCCCCGAACTGCCCTCCCCTGCTGGCCCGGTAACCCCTAACTGCCCTCCCTTGCCAGCCTGGTCGCCCCCAACTGCCCTCCCCTGCAGGCCTGGTCCCCCCCAACTGTCCTCCTCTGCAGCCTTGGTCACCCCCAACTGCCCTCCTCTGCCGGCCCGGTTACCCCCAACTGCCCTCCCTTGCAGGCCTGGTTGCCCCCAACTGACCTCCCTTGCAGGCCTGGGTCCCCCCTAACTGCCCTCCCCTACTGGCCTGATCGCCCACAACTGCCCTTCCCTGCAGGCCATCTTGTGGTGGCCATCTTTGACCACATGGGGGCGGCCATCTTGTGTTGGACAGTCAATTTGCATGTTACTCTTTTATTAGACAGGATAACCCAATGACACAGACAATAGTGTGGTGAAGGCCTGGGTGGGGGATGTGGAATGGAGGGGGTCAATGGGGAAAAATGGGGGGACATTTGTAATGCTTTTAACAATAAATTAAAAAAAAATAAATGAAAACATCCTTTCTTCTCTCTTATGGAAAAAAAAAAATCCAGAGAATATCATTAGACTTATCTAATAGAGTTTTCAGAAATCTAAAAAATCCCTTTGGTTTAAGGGATTCATGTAATAAATGATCTTTTAATCTTGAAAGAATAACAAGGTGAAGAGTGGTGATTGTAGGCCTACTACAACTTAATTCACCCACTCTTTCCCTTAATACCCTGAAGATGATCTTAAAGATATCTCAGTTCTTCAAGTTCTCACATGTTATGCAAACAGAGGTGAACTGTGTGAAGTCAGCACTCTAAGACTAAAACCAGCCTCTCTACTGCTTACCAAACCTTTTCCATCCACCAGCCCGTAAACTCAAACTAGTCATGAGCTTTGTCTTTTCTTTCCTCATTTTACTTGAGTGATTTTTTTTTTAGTGTCTTTATTTGTTTCTGTAACAAGTTACCACAAATTTAGTGTCACAACATAAAACAAATTTATTATGTTTCAGTTCTGGAAGTCAGAAGTCCAAAATGGGTCTCAAGGGGCTAAACTCTAGGTATCAGAGGGACTGCATCGCTTTCTGGAGTATCTAAGGGAAAATCCATTTCTTGTCTTTTCCAGTTTCTAGAGATTGCCCATTCTCCTTGTCTTGTGACCCTGTTCCATCTTCTAAGCCAGTAATGACTGGCGTAGTCTTTCCCAGCCTGCATCATGCTGACACTGACTTTCTGACCCCCTCTTTCACATTTAAAGGACCCTTGTGATTACAATGGGTCAACCTGAATAATACAAGATAATCTATTTTAAGGTCAGGTGATTAACCACCTTGATTCTTTCTGCAACCTTAATTCTCCCTCCTCATGTAACCTAAGGTTATTACAGGTTCTGTGAATCAAGTCACAGAGTGTGGACATTTTGAGGGTATTATTCTGATTACCACAGTGTCTATGACTGTCAGGTAGTAATGAAACAACTCAGATTTCAACGATGTTGATCTCCTCCTTGTTCAGTAAACCTGTTCCTTCTTTCTCATTTTTTTATTATTATTTTTTAATTTAATGAATCTTTATTGTTCAGATTATTACAATTGTTTCTCCTTTTTCCCCCCATAACTCCCCTCCACCCGGTTCCCACCCCACCTTCTGCCCTTACCTCCCCCGCACTGTCCTCATCCATAGGTGTACGATTTTTGTCCAGTCTCTTCCTGCACCCCCCATACCCCTTTCCCCCTGAGAATTATCAGTCCACTCCTTTTCTATGCCCCTGATTCTATTATATTCACCAGTTTATTCTGTTCCTCATATTTTTAATTCACTTGATTTTTAGGTTCACTTGTTGATAGATATGTATTTGTTGTTCATAATTTTTATCTTTACTTTTTTCTTCTTCCTCTTCTTTAAGAATACCTTTCAGCATTTCATATAATACTGGTTTGGTGGTGATGAACTCCTTTAGCTTTTTCTTATCTGTGAAGCTCTTTATCTGCCCTTCAATTCTGAATGATAGCTTTGCTGGGTAGAGTAATCTTTGTTGTAGGTTCTTGCTATTCATCACTTTGAATATTTCTTGCCACTCCCATCTGGCCTGCATAGTTTCTGTTGAGAAATCAGCTGACAATCGTATGGGTACTCCCTTGTAGGTAATTAACTGTTTTTCTCTTGCTGCTTTTAATATTCTCTCTTTGTCTTTTGCTCTTGGCATTTTAATTATGATGTGTCTTGGTGTGGTCCTCTTTGGATTCCTTTTGTTTGGGGTTCTCTGTGCTTCCTGGACTTGTAAGTCTGTTTCTTTCACCAGGTGGGGGAAGTTTTCAGTCATTATTTCTTCCAATAGGTTTTCAGTATCTTGCTCTCTCTCTTCTTCTGGCACCCCCATAATTCTGATGTTGGTATGCTTGAAGTTGTCCCAGAGGCTTCTTACACTATCTTCAACTTTTGGATTCTTTTTCCTTTTCCAGTTGAGTGTTTTTTGCTTCTTTGTATTTCAAATCTTTGACTTGATTCTTGTGATCCTCTAGTCTGCTGTTGGGTCTCTGTATATTATTTTTTATTTCAGTCAGTGTATGTTTAATTCCTAGTTGGTCCTTTTTCATATCTTTGAGGGTCTCGCTAAATTTATCGGCCTTTTCTAGGATATTCTTGAAAAGCCTTATAACCGTGGTTTTGAATCCTATATCCAGTCGTTTGTTTTCCTCCATTTCTTTCATTTGTGATGTTTCTTTGTCTCCGCTTTTTCGCTGCTTCCCTGAGTTGGTAGGGTAGCTGTGCTAGGTTTCCTATAGGGCCCAGTGGCTCAGCCTCCCCAGTTACCTGAGGTGGACACTCTTGGTGCACCCGTTTGTGGTCTGTGTGTACAGCCTTATTGTAGTTAAGCCTTGATTGTTGTTGGTATCACTGGGAGGAATTGACTTCCAGGCCAATTGGCTGTGAGTATCAGCTGTGTCTACACCGCTGGGAGACCTTTTGTGCTGGAGACAGCCTTATAGGACCAGACTTGCAAAATTGCAAAAGCCTCTGTGTTCAGCTTGGATGGGGCGGAGTCTCAGGGTTGAGCAGAGAGCCTTGGCTTCCCGTCAGCCCTGCCCTTGCACGCGCACCTCCAGACCTCTGTCTTCCACAGCTCCCCTGAGTTTCTGCCTGACAGTCCAGATTCCCTCCGTAAGAGCGTGGGTCACCAGGGGCTCGCCCGGAACTGGGGTTCAGTGCAGTCGGAACTGGGGTTCAGTGCAGTTAGGAGCTTCTGACTCCCTTCCGCTAGGGAAAGCCTGCAGCAACCTCCACAGTCAGTCTTCTCTGCGCGCACTTGAGCCTCAGACCCCTGCCTGCCGCGGCTCCCCCGAGTCTCCGAGTCTCCCTGTGCCTTTCTCTCTACCTGACAGTCTAGACTCCCCCTCTATGAGCCTGGGTCCACGGGGTTTCGCCCGGAACTGGGGTTCAGTGCAGTCGGGGGCTTCCTTCCCCCTCCCACTAGAGAAAGCCAGCCAGGCACTCAGCTGCCCTTCCTCTCTGCACGCGTGTCTCCGTACCTCAGCCCTTTGCAGCTCCTCTGATTCTCTGTGAGCTTTCCTCTTTCCTTCTACTTGTAGAATTTCCACTCAGCCAGCTTTCCTGTGGTTCTGGATGATGTCCATTCTGTCTTTTAGTTGTAGTTTTGAAATTGTTGTGCGAGGCAGCAGTTTAGGTGCTTACCTATGCCACCATCTTGGTTTCTCCACCCTTTCTTTTTCATTTAGACCCCTTTGCACAGACTCTATTTTCCAGGATCTCTTCCACCTTCTTTTCATCTCCATTCTCCTATTTGGCCTCCTTCTCAACTGCCTGCCCCCCACAATCTGAATTTCTAGTCATTATTCAATCAAAAGTCACCTCTTTACTGATGACATTTGTTACATTCCTCTATTACAACTCTTTCCACACATCATTCATTTATTTATTCATCCTTCCCACAAATATTTATTGAGGAATAAACATATGTCAGATGAATGGAATACACTAGATGGATAGGGCGGCCCCTGTTTCCATGTTTCCCAAGTTTTAGTAGAAGAGACAATAAACAAGTAAATGAATAAAATAATTTCAGATAATGATAAGGATTGTGGAGCAAGCGTGGAGCAACATTAATAGGGATCAGGGAAGTCTCCAGAAAGAAACAGAGATTAAATATGGAGGCTGAGGAGACTCCATGTGATGATCTGAGGGAAAAGCATGCCAGACAGAAGGAACAGCAAATGCAAAGGCCCTTTGCTGGGAATGAACAGGGGAGCTGGAGGAAAGGAAAGGAGGCCAGTGAAGCTGAGCAGAAGTACAATCAGGGAGTGGGGATAGAGACAGGAGCCAGACCATGTGGGACCCTCTAAGCCATGGGAAAAATCTTGGATTTTATTTTATGTGAAATGAAGAGCTATTGGGGTGTTTTAAGCAGAGAGGTTAACATAATTTCATTTGGATTAAAAAAAATGATTTTTAGCCCTAGCTGTGGACTGAAGGGTCTCAGGTTCGACTCTGGTCAAGGGCACATGCCCAGGTTGCGGGCTTGATCCCTGGTGGGGAGGATGCAGAAGGCAGCCGATCAATGATTCTCTCTCATCATTCATGTTTCTATCTCTCTCTCCCTCTCCTTTCCTCCCTGAAATCAATAAAAATATATTTAAAAATTATTATTTTTATTTTAAAAAGTATATTTTTCATTGTTGATTTGGATTTTTAAAAGATCACTCAGAATGGATGGTTGGGGGTCATGACTGGAGGCAGAGAGACCAATTAGGAGGCTAGATGTCAGGATGGAGAAAATCACTATATGATCAGGGAAGTGGTTAGAGATGATGGGGAATTATAATTACCTGCTTATTGGCAAAGTCTTAAATACCTACTGTAGCAAAAGATGAAATATATCCAATTTAGTCATTAACAAACATATTAAGACTATATAATGGTCCTCTCTCATTAGAGCCCTGGAGTTCCTTGAAGGTAAAGACTGGCATATTTTCATTCCCAGGGTTTACTAGAGTGCCTGGTACATAGTATGTGTCTAAAAATGCTGAGTGAGGTATAGCATTTGTCATCTCTAGTTATTTGACTTTTATGAAGTTAGGGCTGTTAGACCTGACCTTCACCTGTTTACTTTATCAGCAGCTTGGTACTTGGTACAAAGTGGGGGGAAAAACGTGGAGTAGCCCAACCATAAACTTGTTCCAATTCTGAAATATCAGAGAAATTTACCACATTTTTTTCATGAATTAAATAAAAACAAAGCAGAAACCAACAGGCTTAAAAAATCAAATGTATAATGATGTTACAGTAAAAATAAAACTTAGAATGGCTAAAACTAAATATAAGACTTGTTGCTGATTCAAAAATAATAGAACTAAATTCTCAGCAAACTGAAAATCTGCAAAAATTGATAAGGCCGATAGACTTGAAAACGTAAGTTCTTAAAAGAAAGTGTAGTTGTTGAAGATCTGATTGGCCAAAAAAATTTTTTTAATTAAATTGTTCAATGATTCAATTATTTTTTAAATAAGAGTTTGAGGGAGAAGTTTAATTTTATAAGAATTCTAGGAACCAAAATGAAATGAGAACTACTTGAAATAGTTTAACTTCAGCATATAAAATATTGATCATTTATTAATTTGTTCAGCAATTATTCAAGTCAAATTGGCCTAATGGATTTCTCTAGTTAATACCATTTTTGCTGAAAATTTATCAGTGTTGGCATAATTATGATTAAAATGTTTGCCTTTATAAACTTGTCAAAGAGTCAACTATATATGGGTTTGAAATGACTACCATTAAACAATCCACTGTGAAAACATTAAGATCAGAAGGGTAAAATCAAAATGGTAACCCCCCTAAGTTTTTAACATAAAAATGAATTTTAATTCATATTTTAAGAATTTTAACTATACTAGTAATATAAAAAAATTTAAGTATCTCTAAAAATTCACAAAGTAAAAAAAAAATATCCATAATATCACCATTGAAACAAGACCATTGTAAACAGTTTAGTGTAATCTTCCAATCATTTTTTAATATAATTAAAAAAATAGTTATAATAATACTTTATTTGCAAATTTTCATACTGATTTTTTCACTTAACATTAGATTATGGACATTTTTACATGATTACCTCATCTTCATCAATTTTCTTTTTAAAGGCTGAGGGGAATTTACTCATGTTTGCTTTTGGTTGGCAGTGAAGGAGATGCCAATTTTGTAATAATATATAAACAGCACTACATATCATTTTGCATAAAATTTTTTACATATTTATGCTTATTTTGTTAAGATAAATTCCCAGAAGTGTGATTATAAGGCCAAGGGATTCATTTTTTTAACTTAGAAGAGAGAGATAGACTGATTTTCATCAGCAATCTTGACCAGAAATGAGACCAGTGAAAAAGCTACTCAAATACCTACTATCAGCTGTGATTCAGCTGTACATATTCTCTACTTATTCTCTAGAAAAATTGTGGTGTTTAAGGGCAGTTGGACAGTTTTTATCTTCAAAGTAATTTTTAATTTTCAACAAACTAATAAGTTCACATAGTTTAAGAAATCAAATAGTACTACAAGGCTTATGATGAGTAACAATGGTAACCTTCCCTATCCTTCCCCATCCTTCAGTCCCCAGTTTTAACGCTTAAAATATTTCCTTCTTATTTCTAAATGATATCCTTAAAATGCTGTTTCTTTTATTCATAAATGTTAGGCATTGTCTATTGGCTTTCTTATACGCGTGTGCATGCGTGTACACACACACACACACACACACACACACACACACACACACACAATTCTCTTCCCTCTAGCCTCCTATGTTATATCACCTTAGTAAATTTCTAAGAAAAGGTGTACACAAGGGGAATTTTTTGAAAATGTACCTATCTGAAAATATCTTTATTCTATCCTTGTACTTTACTGATGGTTTGGCTGAGTTTTGAGAGGGTAAAGTATTTTTAGCTGAGAATTTTGAAGGCATTCCTCAGGTATTCAGTGCTGGTTCAAAAGGCCTTTACCACATGAGTCTCCACATAGAACAGCTCACCACATTGCAGCTTGCAGGTGAGCAGGTGAGAAGAACCAGAAAGAGAGAGTGTGAGATACGTCTCAGTCTTTTAGACCATAACTAGAGGCCCAGTGCATGGATTCATGCACCGGTGGGGTCCCTCGGACTGGCCTGTGCCCTTTCGCAATCTGGGACCCCTCGGGGGATGTTGGAGGCCTAGTGTATAGATTCGGCCCAATCCCTTGCAGGCCAGGCCAAGGAGCCCCATTGGTGCACGAATCCATGAACTGGGCCTCTAGTATGCATATAAGATCTTTGGTTAATCTCTTCCCACCCTCCCTCTTCCTCCCTTCCCTCTGAGATTCATCAGTCTGTTCCGTGTTTCCATGCCTGTGCACTGAGCGTCTGCTCCCTGGTGGTCAGTACACATAGCTACTGGTTGAACGGTTGCTTAGGCTTTTATATATATAGATATTGGAAGTGACATCCCATCACTTTTGCCACATTCTACTTTTAGAAGCAGTTCATAGGTTCAGTTTACACCTTATGAAAGGATTACACAAGGGAGTGATTACTGGGAGGCAGGGGTCATTGGGAGACTTTCAGAAGGTAGCCAACCACATACCTCCAGAGACAATCCTGCTGCAAAGCCTCCGTCCCCTTGGTACAGTGGAGCTGGTCTTCTCAAACTTCGGTGTGCACACTAATCACCTGGAGCCCTGGTGAGCATGCACATTCTGATTCAGTAAGTGCAGGGTGGGGCTTGAGGTCCGGCAGTTCTTACTGGTGCCTAGTTGATGCCAATGCTGCTGGTCCAGGGCCACACTTTGAACAGCGAGGTAGCAGAGGTAGTAAAAGACCAATGTGCCTCTTGGCTTGATCTGAAGAAATTCTAAAACCAAGAAAAGACCCATACAAAAAAGATTTACTAGCCCCAAAGCCTAATATGTTAGTTACAAAGTGTAAAGTATTTTGATCTCCCAAAGCATTATTTTAAAACAATGGAATGCAGACATATGAAAAATAAGTATGCAGTCTGATGTTTCCAATATAAGTGGTAAGAAATTTCTCCCCCAACTTTCTTTTATAGGACTGCATCATGAGGAGGATGAGTAAGTTTTTATATGAATTTAGAAGCTACGAGATGGCCCAGGATTTTGACTGAGATTTAAGTGACCATCCTGTTGTTACCACCACTAGAACATTTTGTTTTTCCTCCACATAGAAAGAAGGATCTAACAAAAAAATAAATTCATTTTCTAAAATTTTGATAAATAAATCTATAGATAGATAATTAGTAAAGATTTATTCGTGATAAGCATAACCAATTAATGAGAATAGCAGGTTTCTCCTAGAGTCTATGAGCAGAAATGCATCCAGGTTGGAGAAAGAACTGAAGTTAGGCCAGGCAATGTGAGCTTTGCGTTAATGCAAAGAATTCTTGCATGAATTTATGCATGCATTTTTTTGTATTTAGAATAATACCCTGCCACATTACATCCTGTCATATTACATACATATTGCAGGGCACAAATCTTGCTCACTTGGAGGCATGGTGCAGAAAATCTGGGAAGCAGCAGCCACTAGCCTTATACACTTATTCACATGGGCCTATAACCCTGGAATATAACCTCATATAGACGTTGAAGATGTCGCTCCACTGGCTTCCCTCATTTATCAATACCAACACCTTAATTTATCACACTGACTCAGTGTATTCTTGTGTTTTAAACATTTCTCTAATAGGTATCGGTAAATATCAATACCTAAATCCCACAAAAAAGCACTGTGTGATCTTCAATTATTTTAAGAGTATAAAGGTGTTCTGAGATCGAAACGTTTGAGAAATGCTGATCTAGAGCATAGGAAAGGTAAGATTTAAGTGGAATGTTACTGTGGTATCAGGAACTAAAATATTCATTAGAACATTTTAAAATGAGGAATCACCTTAAATATTTTTAATTGACCTTAACTTTAAGGAAACCCATCTTTTTATTCCTCCTCCTACCCCAATACCTTTCCTTCATCCAGGTCCTCATACAGCAGTACCTCACTTGGCTTATTTTGCTTGATCTTGGGATGAGAGGACTCTAATATTTATGTTCTTTCCTCCTTTATCCACAACTAGATTGACCAGTCCTGTGTTCAGTTTCCCAGGGCCCTGGTGTTAGTGGAATATAAAGGTTAGTGAGGTAGCTCTCCCAGGAAATAAATCTGCATTTTTTAACAGATGACTTTTGAAGACACAGTCACTTCACTCAACAGAGTTATTATTTTGGTCAGAGGAATGAGGAAGGTGTAGGAAGCAGAAATCCACCATGAGTCATCTGAGAATTGTTACAGACTGGGCCATAGACTCCATGGGGTTAATAAATGAGGCTCCTTGGAATGACAGCAGCAAAAGGCAATCCCACTGCAGCTACGGCAAGCAGGCTCTGTCCAACCCGGAGGCCACTCAGCATCCTCCTGTGGCACTGAGGAGCCCAACAGGTTCCCAGGGGCCAGTGGTGTGGCTGGGGACTGACCTGGCTTATAGCTTTATAGCTTCTGATAATTACCCACAAAGCCTCACAGGAAGGAGGTGGCCTTTAAAAAAACCACGAGGCTCATAGGCACAGATTTTATTTCATACGCATTATCATGGAAGACAGGGTCTTATTTTCTTTGCAATGGCTTATTTCCACTTCCATACGCTTCTCCTTTTCAAATTTAAAAGGTAGTATCCTCTATCTTTTTAAAAATACTTTTTTTAAGGAGCAGTTTTAGGTTCACAACAAAATCGAATGGAAAGTACAGAGTTCCCATATTCCTTTGGTCTCTATAAACACATACACAACTTCCTGCACTATCAACATCCATACCACAGTGTTATGTTTAATTACCACCAATGAACCTATAGTGACACACCATAATCATCCAAAGTCCATAGTTTCTATGAGGGTTCAGTCCTGGTGCTGTACCTTTGACATGGGTCCACCTTTGTCGTATGTAGGTTTCACTGTCCTAAAAATATCTGTGCTCTGCCTCTTCATCCCTCCCCCCTAACCCCTGGAAACCAATGATATTTTTATCATCTCCACTTTTTGCTTTGTCCAGAATGTCATATAGTTAGACTTGTACAGTATGCAGCCTTTTCAGAGTGGTATCCTTTTATGATTTATTTTCTGCCTTCTAGTCTGTTCATACTGGCCTCATTTTACTCGTGCAGAAGCAGATGGTGGTTGATACATAAAATGAAAAAGCAAGCAACAAAGTGTAGCCTGGGGAATTCTTGCATCAGCATCTCATAGGGTGATAAAGCTCTGAGGTAGGGAAGAAAAGAGGACCACTGTAGTTAGAGAACTGTGTTTATAAGGTGACACGAGAGCCGTGTAAAGAGAAGGGGCCATGGTTTGGTAGGGCTTCGCAGGTCAAGGTAAGGCACTGGGTTTTTTTCAAAGTGCTATAGGAAGCTATTGGAGGGTTTAAGCATTGAAAAAAAATAACACCCAGGTGTGGCTCAATTGGTTGGACATCATCCCTGTGTAGCCAAAGGTTGCTGGTTTGATTCCTAGTCAGGGCACACGCCCGGGTTGTGGGCTCGGTCCTCGGTGAGGGGCCTGCAGGACACGACCAGTCCATGTTCCTCGCTCATATGGATGTTTCTCTCTCCCCCTTCCTCTCTCTCTAAAAATAAATCAATAAAAAATCTTTAAAAATTCTTAGGGCACACCAGTTGAAAATCTTTGTTCTAGAGCAGGGGTCCTCAAACTACGGCCCGCCGAGGACATTTATCCAGCCCGCCGGGTGCCGCTGCCTGTCCTGCTTAGCAGCCGACTCGTCCCGGGCCCGCAGTGTGCATAGGAATTTGTTCATATATATATTTTTTAAACTATAGTCCGGCCCTCCAACGGTCTGAGGGACAGTGAACTGGCCCCCTGTTTAAAAAGTTTGAGGACCGCCAAAACTGGTTTGGCTCAGTGGATAGAGTGTCGGCCTGTGGACTGAAAGGTCCCGGGTTCGATTCCGGTCAGGGGCATGTAACTTGGTTGCGGGCACATCCCCAGTGGGGGGTGTGCAGGAGGCAGCTGATCGATGTTTCTCTCTCATCGATGTTTCTGACCATCTATCCTTCTTCCTTCCTCTCTGTAAAAAATCAATAAAATATATTTAAAAAAATTAAAAATAAAAATAAAAATAAAAAGTTTGAGGACCCCTGTCTAGAGTAATAGCAACGCAGAAGAAAGAAGCACAGAGGTTAAAGACATACTATGAAGATAGACTAGCTCAGATTTGTTAATGGATTGAACAGGGTATAAAAGTGGGGGGTGGGTGGGTGGGAGGGAGGGGAGAGGAGTGTTGCATATGTGAAAATACCTTACATATTACATTTCCCTCAACATGTTATGCTGAACATTTAAAAAATATTTTTATTGATTTCAGAGAGGAAGGGAGAGAGAGAGAAACATCAATGATGACAGAGAATCACTGATTGGCTGCTTCCTGCATGCCCCCCACTGGAGACTGCAACCCTGGCATGTGCCCTTGACCAGAATAGAACCCAGGACCCTTTGGTCCGCAGGCCAACACTTTATCCACTGTTGAGCCAAACCGGCTAGGGCTATGCTGAACATTTTGAAAGAGCAATTTGGAAAGAATTTACACCATTTACAACTAAGAACTTAGTATACTCCTATCCATTTACCCACCCCTCCATCCATCAGTTCATTTTCCGTTTGTAGTGCATTTACATTGCCTACAATGCCATCAGAGCCCTTCTCTCTGCCTGCCTCAGCACACGTCAATTGGTTCGTTTTTTCTTTTCATGTAAAATCTACATTCAAGGCGAAATGCACAGATCTTAGGTATGCATTCACTGAGTTTCGATATACGCACCCATCTGTCTACATCTTAAATTTGAGATGCCTAAGGGACATCAACAGGGCATAACCAAACGGGTTGCTGGGTGTAGAAATCTGGAGCTCAGAGGAGACATTTGGCAACCTTCAGCATATATGTCTATTTAAGCTCCGGGTTGGATGAAAACACCCAGGGCGTGCAGAGGGAAGAGAAGTGGGCTGTGTCCTCAAGGGGTCCAGGGTTTAGAGGTCTGCCGGTGGGAGAAGGGGACCTGCGGGGAGGTCAGAGGTTGGGCTAGCCCGAGCCAAGTTGGCACAACCCGGGCTCCTGAAAAGCCAGTCTGCTTGGCGCCACGGGGCGGTTCTTGGTCACCATCCGAGGTGACTTGAGGTGTCGCTAAGTGCGGAGGAACGGGCCTGGGAGGGGGGAGGGGGGAGCGGACCGGGTTCCCGGCCCGAGGCGGGAAGGTCCGCCGGATAGAGGGTAAAGAAGGGATGTGGAGGCGGGGGGGAGGGTAATGGAGAAGAGAAGGGGAAAGGGATGAAGGAAAGGAGGGAGAAGCGGAGGCAAGGAAGGGGAGCCGGGGAGGCGAGGAAGCAAGGAGGCGGGAGGGGGCGGAGTTGCCGCAGCGGCCAGCGAGGGGCGGGCGGAGCGAGGGGGTGTGTGCGCGGGTCACATGGTCGCGGCTGCCCTCCCCGTCAGCCGCCCTCGCCGCCGCGGTGCGCTGGCTGCAGGAAGCCTCCGCGCCGCGCTTTTGTTGTCAGGGACCCCGCGAGGAGCGCCGCTCGCCGGCTGCCGCAGCCGCCGACTCTCTCTGCAGCCCGCTCTCCGGCCGCCAGTCCCGGCGCCCCGCCCATGAGGGGGCCCCGCGACCACTGCCGCCTCCAGCTCGGGGCGGCGCGGCGCTGAGCAGGAGGCGGAGCTGCCCACTCTGCGGGAAGCGGGTGGCCTCAGCCCCCTCCCCGAGGGCACCATGGAGGTGAATGCGGGTAAGAGCCGGACTGCGGCGGGTCGGGGGCCGGCGGAGGGGTCGCTCGCAGCCCACTTGGGGCACTTACGAGGGCTGCGGCCAGGGATGTCCCCAGGGCGGCGGGGTGGGCTGCTGCGCGATGCGTATCCGCCTCGGACTCCGTTCCCGCCGCCCCGCGGGCCGCCCCACGGTGGCCCTCACGGTTCCCTGCATCGCCGCAGCGCGGCCCAGTGGCGCCGGCCGGGCCCCCCCCTCACATGGCCGGGCCGCGCGAGCCACGTGCGCGCTGTGTTTACGTTCAGCAGCGCGCGGGCGCCGGTTGGCTGGGAAGGCGCGTGACGCGGCATTACATAATGGGCGCTGAGGCGGCGGCGGCGGGCGGGGACACGTGAGGCCGCTCGGCTCCGTGACCCACATTCCCCGAGGCCGCAGGGACACGTGGGGGTGGGGGCGCGCGCGCGCGCCGGCGGGGAGCACGGCAGCCTCCCGGGAGGCCCCGCCCTTTGGAACCCTCCGAGCTGTGACGTGGCCGCGATTCCCTCCTCCCCCGCGGGGTTGCACGGCGCGGAGGAGGCCGCGCGTGCGCGTGCGCGGGCGGTGATTTCCACCCCGCCCCCCCATCCCAACTCCGTCCGCGGTCGCGCGGCTCTAGGGCGGGCGCAGATGCCGCAGTGCTTCGACCGCTGCCCGCGCGGCGGGGAGGTGACCCCGATGCGGGAGCCGGCGCCTGGCAGACGGACGGGCCGCAGACCTTGCGGATACGGAAGAAGTGCGGGGCGAGGGCGCGCTGCGGCACAAAGGAGATGCCCGGGACTAGCGTGGGGCTTCCAAGACGCGAGACCCTCCAAGGAGTCTTAGGTGCTAAGATGCCGAGCAACGCCTGGCAGATGGGACAACACCCGCCCTTGTTAAGGCTGCTTCACTGTTTCAAAAAAAAAAAAAGTGTTTTCCTCTAGGACGCGACCTGTCTTTTATATCTGAAGTCCTAAAAACCGGCTTGAAAATCTCCTTGGGCTGGGAGCCTTACTGTAAACGGGTCACACCCATAACTAATCATTCAGCCCAGCGTATGGTCAGGGTGACTCAGGTGGTCCTAAGTGACTCTGAGACCTTCTGTAAGACTGGTCATTGTTCATTTCAGTTTCTTTCAAACTCATAGGTTGCTGACCTTGCCTGAACCTGATCAACAGAATTTGGCTTTATACATCTTTTTTTGTTACATTTCCTGTTACAATGCTATTGGACAACATTTTACTTCTCCCCTTTTGTCTGCCCATAAATGATGGCCTTTATACAGACGCCAGTGAGGTTACAGAAGAAGCCAATTTTTATTTTTTAAGTTAAATACTGTAAAAAGAATGCCTTGATAACAAATGTGTTGTAAATTTTCCTCCAACAGTAAAAGTCATTTTCTAACGTTTAACCTATGGGTCTACTTAGCCTTTGAGGATATTTTAAAAAATTGGGTAACTTTATCATGGAATTAAACTCTTACTTGATAGGATTTGGCGGTGATCACTTTCAGTCTCTTCTAATGCAGCCTTTTAGCATGAATAAATTCTTCCAGTTTTGCAACCTCATATAGGGGTAGGCTCAGGTGATTAGAAACATTTTCTCTGGTTTGAACCTTTCTGGAACAATATCACATACCTTAATCTTGCCTTTGGAGATACCATTAGGAAACTTCCTTTGGAGGAGTGTCCCCCTTCTACCCCTCCACCCCCTTCCATTTATAGTTCTTAGCTCTTGGTTTTTGCAAAGATTTTTTTTTTTTAAAATCATCATCCTTGTTGCCCTTGGGGCTGTAGCACCTATAACTGAACAGGCTCCTGCGGAAATCGTTGGACAGTTACCAAGTTCCAAGTTTGGGAATTCTGCTGCAAATGAATTCTCTGGCAAGCTTAGCTTTTGTAGCATATTGCTTTGCTGACTCAACAGTAACCTTGCAATCAGTTAGGACCTTTTCATGTGAACTTTTGAAGCTAGGTTTTATCCATTGTGCGGGTAATTGTTTGACTTTTAAGTGTGGGAATTGTCTTTCTTAAATTTTCTCTTGTTCTTTTGGCTCCCAAGTTCAAGCTGTCATAAGCTGTTAGTATATTAACAATTTCTGCTGTCAGAGAGAGTTTTGATAAGCATTCCCTTTAATTTTCTTCAAATTATAAATGTTGACTAGGGTGGAACCAAATTCATTGCTCACTGGCACACCTCTGACCCTTCCCTTTGGGTTGATATTATATTAGTCAATACACAATTCAACCAGTGACCATTTCATTTGTCTTATAATTCATGACATATTGTGTCTCTACCCTTTCCGTGACTGTTACAAATGTGATATAGAAGTGGTAGAAATTGACTCATACATTTTTGTCACAGATAGGTTTTGATTGTGTATACTAGGTTCTTTAAATAACTCATTGCATAAACTTACTAACCTTGACTGTAATTAATATTTTAAAAGTTAGGAAAATGTTTCCACATAGTTCATTCATATCTTCACAAATCTGTATTCTGCGTTTCTCCAAACTTGGAAAGGACATCAGAGGGAGATAAGGGTAAAGAAATCTTCACTTGGAGAGAGAGAAAGCACAATGATGGGAAGAATCAGATGTGAAGTAGGAAGCTGCTTGACTAGTCAATGGAGTTAAGACATTCAGAAGGTAATGTGGAAATAAGAACGTACAGAGGAACCACTGGGTCATATGACACCTTCAGAATTGAAGGAACCAAGAAAGGATAGGGAGAGTTAGTTTTGTTTGAACTATTCTCATTGAGCTCCTGTATAATGATGGTAAAATCATAATCACCAGTATCTGTTGAGCATTTACTGTGTGCGAGGCCCTTTACATGTGCTACTACTTTGATACTTCATGTTAATTCTGTCGTTGAAAGTACTGCCAGTTGAAGATGAGGTGCTAATTGAAGTTAAGTAACAGGCAGGCAGTGGGAGAGCCAGATTTTGAATCCACAGAGTCCACTTGGGGAGCATAAGCTAGCTGCTATGGATTCACTTGGTTTGCAGTGGTGTAGGGTCATAGGTGGAAAAGGGCAGGTGTCAGCAGAGCCTCCCAATTTCATCATTCCACTTTTTGAATCTTGTTGCTAGTCAATCTGTTTTTATTTCCAGACACTAGATTACACTTGCCCTCCCATTCCAGCAATTTACATGGAGACAGAAACCACTATTTTACAAAATAGGACCTATTCTCTTCTTTTTCACCCGCATTATTTATTTATCATCTTAAGTAATCTCTTACTTGGTACATCCTCCAATAATTTACATATTCTTTAAGTCCCCACTTAGTGTTACCTTGACTGTTAGCCTCTTTTGACTGTGCCCTCTATAGCACTCTCGTGTGATCCTCAGCAGTTCACAGTGATGTGTATGCAAAGTGCTCAACCACATTGCACTGGAATGGATGGTTAACATAGCTGTTTTCCCCAGTTGGCTTCTAAGGCTTTTTAAGGCTGTTTTCTAGAGCCCTGATACTCAGGACACAGTTGGAAGTTTAGTGTTTCAATTAGATCTTCTCTACCATCCTGTGATTAGAAATTACTAATAACCTTTTTTTAAAAAAATATTTTTATTGATTTCCAGGAGGAAGGGAGAGGGATAGAGAAATAGAAACATCAATGATGAGAATCATTGATCACCTGCCTCCTGCATGCCCCCTACTGGGGATGGAGCCCACAACCCCGGGCATGTACCCTGACCTGGAATTGAACTGTGACCACCTGGTTCATAGGTCGATGCTCAACCACTGAACCACGCCAGCCGGGCGATTAATAACCTTTTAAAATGAGAAAACTAAAGCTTCTGGATGGTACAAATGTTTTAATCTAAATTACAAGGCAAAAAAGTACAGTTGTGACTTGAACTCAAGCATGCATTCCAGGATGGGTGGCAGTGGCAGTGGGAGGGTTTTGATGATGGGCAAGCTTAGAATTGGGGCAAGAAAATCCCAATATATGCAGGGACAGTGAGTGCTTCCCAGGAGGACAGAATTGGATATTGACTTCTGGCTTGTCTGAAGTTGACCACTGGGTAAGCCCTAGCCTGGGAACCTGGCCCAGCTCCACCATCCTTTTCAACTAAAAATAGAGAAGACTGTGCCTCAGCTAATTTTAGCTTGAGGCATCTAAGAAGTATATTCTGCCTGTTTCTGGAGGTATTAGGACATGCTGGTTCGGGGATTTTGCCTTTCTTGCTTTATCACCAAAAACTGTGTGTGTAGAGAGCACGTTACTAATCCTTGTTTATGAACACCATTTCATTTCAATCTTATAAATAACTGGCAGTTATTCCCATTTCTAGAAGATGACTTCAATTTAGAGAGATTGAAAGAGACTTGCTTGCCCAAGTCTTAGTAAGAGATAATAGTCTGTCCTCTGGATTAGGCAGCCCTAACTTTCAACCCTGGCCCTGCCATTTAGTAGCTGTATTACTTAACCTCTCTGAGCTCTGAGTTTCTCATCGGTAAAATGGGATACTGGAAATTAATTCACAGGGTTCCTGTGAGGATGAAATGTGACATGAAATTGTGTCCTTTTATTCTTGACATTGATTAGGTAGTTGGTGACTTATAGTTTCCACTTTCCTTTCTTCATTGGGTTGAGGAACTAGTAGATGTACCCTGTACCTTCTAGGAAATTAAAACTTAATCCATTTGGGTTGCTAATCATCATGTTGGAATTGGTGTCTGGTAGCAAGAGTAGATGCTGTAAGACAAGTGAATCAGTGTAGAAGGTCTTGCTAGGAGAATGTAGCTGCTTCTAGATAGATCATTTTTATTCCATGGTGCCTGGCACAGATTTTTGTTGTAATTGATTGTTGAACTCCTAAAGATAGGAATAGGTTCTTAACTGGACTGATAATAACTCAGTGATTTTTCTTAGGTTTAATTTTGGAGCTTTCGCAAAGGAAGGTGTGTTTGGGGTTGTAACAATACCTTCCATTGCCCACTCTGCTTTAAATTAGTTCTTAAGCCATTTTAAGAGCTCAGAGTTCAAAAAGTTTTTTTGTGTTTTTTTTTTTAAGCTGAGGTAGTCTGAAGGAGGTACCTCGTGAGTATAAATGGCTGACTCAGATGCTGGCCCTAGGAAAGTCTTCTAAGGAAAACGATCACTTTCTCATCTTTTATCCTCTTGAGATCTTCTGGAATTGAATTTTACTACTTAAGGTAGTAGCTTAGAAAGACAAATAGCGATGAGATCTTCCTTTGGGAGTTTATTCAGGACCAAGGATAATATTTTTCTTTATATCCTGAGTGGAGACACGTGAAAAAAGCACCGGGTCCTCTGGCCAGCATGTGTCTGCGTTTGCACAGGCATAATCTTCAAGACCTCATCCTTGAGGGATGCCCCCAAGAAAAAGTCAGTGATCTCAAATTCCTTGATGGGCAAGGACAGTGGTCGGCAAACTGCGGCTCGCGAGCCACATGCGGCTCTTTGGCCCCTTGAGTGTGGCTCTTCCACAAAATCATAGCCTGGGCGAGTCTATTTTGAAGAAGGGGCGTTAGAAGAAGTTTAAATTTAAAAAATTTGGCTCTCAAAAGAAATTTCAATCGTTGTACTATAGATATTTAGCTCTGTTGACTAATGAGTTTGCCGACCCCTGGGGCAAGGAGAATAGATAGATTTCCTCTAGGGATTTGATCTTCATGCCCTTGACCTGGCGGCCCAGCTTGGTGACAGGGATCCACTCCTTGTCCTCGACCTTGCCTCCACGAGCTCCGCGGCTTCAGCCCCTGCCCAGACCCCGGCCCAGATGCCGCTGCCAACTCCTCCACTGAGGCCGCCACAACCTCCTGTTCCGGGCCCGGGGCCTAAGGGCCCTCCCGCAGCACCGGCCTCATCCTCCATTTGGTCTTTCCTCGGAAAAGATAGATGTGTTTGTGTTTCAAATGACTTAACTGGTATAAAGTGTGTCTTTTACCTAAAAAAAAAAAGACTCGGGAGTCATTTCTGTTTAGCAGAGAAAGTTTTATTTCAGAGTGAATGCTTAATTTGCAGTGATTACTTTGGGAATGTGCAAAATTCTCCAGTTACTACTCACTATAGTCCTGTAGATGTCAGAAATGGCCTGTTTTACTGGCAACTTCCTAGGAATGTTTTGTACTGTTTGGGCATCTGTCCATGTTATTAGACATGGAGTTCATAGAGGCTGAGAAGTAGGTCTTAAAAATATTTATGGTAGGCTCATTACCTAAAGCATGTGCAGAGAATTAAGAGACACTCTCTGCACAGTTAGGTGCTTATGGTCTAGTTGAGAAATAGATGGAAACATGTAAACAGTAGGTTTAAGTAAGAGCTCAGGACAGATGGGAGAGAGATAACTTTGCATCTGATGCACATTAAAAAGCCAATAAATGTTCATTAATCATGGAGGGAAGAGGAAAATAAACCACAATAGACCTTGGCAGAGAAGATGAGAATGACTTGTTTGGCCTGGGATTTGGAAAAATATTATATTTGGCTATGAGGTTATTACTCTTGCAACATTTTATCTCTTTGAGTGAAGAAGCTTGTAATTATACCCTAAGAATAACTTTAAGTGTTATTTCTTAATCTGGGAGGTTTATGGTCTCTAAGACGTCAAGGCCAGTTTTCAGAGGGATTGTGGAAGTTACATTGATGAAGTTGAGAAGAGTGTTTCGCGAGTAGTTCCGTGAAGAGGGCATTAACTTTAGCCTTAATGTTAAATTCCCTGATAGTCTGCATTCTTCCTTCTAGCTTCTTTAATATTTACTGTAGGCAGAAGAATAAGTAGTGAGTCTAGATTCCTTAAGAGCTCCTTAGAGATGTGTGTCTGCAAGTCAGAAGTAGGTGGAGAAAGGAGAGTGGAACTGGGGTTTAGTGATAGTCAAAGAAGTCTTCCGGGAGCATCAAAACAGAGATTCTGAGAGGTTCTCCGTTTTGAGATAAGTTACCTTATCTAGAATCCCAGATGTTAGTACAACTGTTCTTCATTAACCTGTGTTTTAGCCAAGTGATGGGGGAGGCAAATGATGACTCTGTTTCTAGAATTGTGTCATATCAAGGTGTAATGATGGGAGACAGAGGACCAGAACCAGATTTCCTCATGGCCAAAACAATTCATTTGTTTTGGAGTCACTCAGGAAGTTTTTCATTCATTTTAGGGAAAGTTGGAAAATGGAAAATCTGGATCTGCATGTGCTCAGAATAAGCCCTTGTGAGAGCCTTCTCACTTTTTAAGTCAAAGGGAATTATATGGGCTTTGAACTTTGTGAAAGCAGGAATTATAGTAGGAAATAAGGAAGCCGGTTATTTTTCCTTTTGGGATAAGCTGATATTTAATTAGTAACCAATTTCTAAAGTTAGTGATTTTACTGTTCAGATTTATAAAAATAGAAAATACATATCATGTATCTAATTATCTGATTTCTCTTTTTTTCTAGGAGGTGTGATTGCCTACATCAGTTCTTCCAGCTCAGCCTCTAGCCCTGCCTCTTGTCACAGTGAGGGATCTGATAACAGTTTCCAGTCCTCCTTCTCTTCTGTTCCATCTTCTCCAAATAGTTCTAATTCTGATAACAATGGTAATCCCAAAAGTGGTGATCTCTCCAGTATTGAAGGCATTCTGAAAAATGATCGAATAGATTGTTCTATGAAAACAAGCAAGTCAGGTGCACCTGGCATGACAAAGAGTCATAGTGGAGTGACAAGTAAGTTTCTTTAGTTTTCTAAAGGTTGGTGCTATTAATTGCAGGTCGGGCTTACTTTATCAACTCTTCATTTGGGGGACCATTATATCTGGGAATATGATTTTTACTCCTTTCTGAGTAATAGCAGTCCAGTAGTTCGGTAAGAAATCAGTGATGGTTTTTAAAGTTACAGCCTCAAGGAGTTGTCATAACTGATCCTTGCCTCAGAGTGAGAGATGGGGTTATGTACTGTGCCTGACCACATATCCTCTACAGTTAGTTTCCCCTTGTGCCACATTTTCACAGTTACCTTTCTTCTGGGTACTGAATCTGGTGTCTAGAACAGAGTACTTACTCAGTATGGGAAGGGGTTTCCTTTAATGAAGTTGGAGCTAGGAACATTGGGATTTGGAAATAAAGCAGGATTTGGGATAACCGAATGAGTAGTGGAATTTGGACCCCTGAGTGAGTGTGGAGGTAAGATGGGCTGGTATAAGAGAAGATTAGGAAGGAATAGGATCTATCTGGTGCGTGGACAGAAGCCTGTGAAGACATCGTTTGCGTTTTTTATTGATTGATTTCTCCATTCTTATCCCGGAGAACGGTTTTCTTAGTTCTGGTTGCATATCTGGTGTAAAGTAACTTTAGATTTACAAAATTTCAGAGTATGTTTAAAATCATCAGGAAAGGGCAAAACCAGCTTTCTGAAATATTTTTGGTCCCATAAACTGAGTTTCAAAGAAAACCAGGATGTCTTTTGATTTGTTAATTTGGTGTAAGGAATTTTCTTTTACATGATAATGGTATATTTGTATCTATTTAAAACACAAGTTGAACAAAATAAAATATTCAGTTGGAAAGAAAACAAACAGTTAAAAATCTTCTCCTGTCTTTATTGTTTCTGTTTGTGCCTTAGAATTTAGTGGCATGGTTCTCCTGTGCAAAGTTTGTGGTGACGTGGCGTCGGGATTCCACTATGGAGTTCATGCTTGTGAAGGCTGCAAGGTAAAAGCATGCTTTGGTCTCTTTAAGCTACTGATTCTGGAATTAAACAAGTTGGAGTTTGGTTTGCCAGTTTTCACAGTTGATAATCTGGGAGGAGGAGAGAACTCAGTTGCTTCTCTTTACCTCTTAAGCGTTTTATGTAGTTACAAACATAACTTGTTTTGAGAAATGTGTTTTCAATTCAATAAAAGTACTTTTTAAAAAAGATTTTTATCAAAATAAATTTGCTGTCTTCCTCAAATTTAAATATAGTATGAAACTATGTGCACAAATGCTTATTCATTAATGCGCCAAGTTCTGTTCTAGGTGATGGGTAAACAGCAGGGAGCGAAACAGACTTGACCTATTGGAACTTGGTTTAAACTAAACTTTGAATAGGTCTTATCAGATACATTATCATTCTGACATGTCAGGTACTAGGAGTTGGGAATAATCCCTAGATACTTATAGAAGTGTGATGTCTTTGGAAGTAATGCCAAGTGAGTAAAAGAAACTTGGATATAAATTGAGTTCTTGGGGAAAATTCATTATATTTGTAAGTTTAGTTGAATATTTCTTGGAGTGTCCAACAGATAACTCCAAGGGAGATAGTCCGTACCACCAACTTACATCCAGGGAATCTCTCTTTGTCTTTTTAAATCTGACACAATCCTTTCTCCTGAGTGTCAGAATTAACTTGGCCAAGGCAGGTGCGCCTGCTCGTCTCTGACTGAAGGCCAGAAGCAGGAATCCAGTTTGGCAGGATACATTGGTTGAGCAAGATAATGAATATACATGATGAAAGAAGAAATATTTTCTAGGGTGGCTCTTAATGAATTGTGGTTTTGCTAATTCTTAATGGTCAGGTCACTTAACAAGCTGGTATTTTATATAGATGCAGCAATTTTCCACTGTTTTAAAAATTATTTAAACACTGTTTTTTTTCCCCCTCGAAAATGTGAGGTAATTATGGGTGTAGAGAAACAAAAGCACAAGCCAATAAGTCTTTGTGTATTCTTGATACTTACACATAACTGCTCCATACTCTCTTAGAGGTGTGTCTAGCTCAGATAATGTAGTGTCCCAAGTATAGTACCACAGTAATAAAGTCTAAAAATGATGTCTCCCACAAGTACTAACAAGATTCATGAAATGTGTGGTTAGTTATGATATTCAAGGAAACTGCAGTTCAAGTTACTTTCAGTAATTTGTTCTTGACTTTTCTGTTCTCCTTGGAACTATTAAGCTGGGGATCTTCGAATACCTGTCACAGCACATGCACTTAGATTATTTGTTTAGTGAAGGCAGTAATCTGTAGCCATCTAGCTGGGAACTGTCTTTTCCTGGATCATTAGTTGGTCTCTGGTGTGGCACTTACCTGTTGCTGGCAAGCAGCCAAGAACATTGGGCACATATAAGTAGGCCTTGCTGGTGTCAGCAGGTTATGATCTGGGGAAGACCAAGCTTTACTAACATAATCCTTCGTTCCAGTGAGGGGATTACTAGAGCTGTGGAACATATTTTTCTGTTAACTCTTTGAAAATAAGTCCTATTTCTAGAGTTTTGGAATTTGTATGTGATTAAAGTATGAGCTGGGAAATGTGGCTGCAGGCAGGGCTAGTAACAGGGGAAAGTGTAGTACAAGGGGTGCTTAGAAAGCAACAAGATTCTGCAAAAAGGAAGAAAGGGAAGAGGGTTTTGTTTAGCTTATTGATGCTGGTAAGAATGCAGGCAAATCCCAGGTGTCGAGATTATATTTCCCTTGAGTCTAAGCCAAAATTATTTCTCAGGTGTAGCTAGTAATAGATAGTTAGGGGTTGGGGGTGGCTACTTATAAGGAGTTCATCTGGGTGTTTTTAAATGAATGGGTACATCTTCCTTTGTTCTTAGGGTTTCTTTCGGAGAAGCATTCAGCAAAACATCCAGTACAAGAAGTGCCTGAAGAATGAAAACTGTTCTATAATGAGAATGAATAGGAACAGATGTCAGCAGTGTCGCTTTAAAAAGTGTCTGTCTGTTGGAATGTCGAGAGATGGTATGTTCCTGGTTTAAAGAGCATTCTTTCTTAGAGCATATGGGCTGGCTTTTATTCCTCAGAATAAACCAGAGCTATAAACCAGTTACCAGTGGCCCTCTCGTGCTTAGGGGTGAAGCAGATTTTAGAAAACACATTTTAATGCCTTGTAGGATGCCAAATTCATTAAAGTCAAATTTAACAGCTTTGGCTCACTTCTTTTTTTTAATATATTTTTTTTATTGATTGCAGAGAGGGAGGGAGAGAGAGAAACATGAATGATGAGAATCATTGATAAGCTGCCTCCTGCTCGCCCCCTACTGGGGATCGAGCCCGCAACCCAGGCATGTGCCCTTGACCAGAATAGAACCTGGGACGCTTCAGTCTGCAGGCCGATGCTCTACCCACTGAGCCAAGCCGGCTAGGGCTCACTTCTTTATTATTTTTGTTGGTTCTTGTAAGAAGATCCACCCCCCCCATACAATTTCAATACTTCTCCCCCCCCCAAAAGATTTAGTTTTTCTTTTTTTAAACATTTTTATTGATTGCAGAGAGGAAGGGAGAGGGGGAGAGAGAGAGAGAGAGAAACATCAATAATGAGAGAGAATTGTTGATTGGCTGCCTCCTGCATGCCCCCTATTTGGGGAACGAGCCCGTAACCCAGGCATGTGCACTTGACTGGAATCGAACCCAGGACCTTTTTAGTCCACAGGCCGACACTATCCACTGAGCCAAATTGGAATTCTTGATATAGGAATCCATGGCTCTTTCTCCATAATATCAGCATTGCTGATGAACCCATTTCTCGTTATGCACATTATCTCTATCACTTTCTCAGCCCTGAGATGATGATGTGTATTTAGGGTACAGATTCTGAATACATTGAAAGGAGATGCAAAATTGAAAGAAATATTAGGGATTAGTTTAGTAGGGTTAATTAAGAATTGCTAAAATGAACCTCATTTATCTAGGGGAGGGTCATTTAAACAGTCCCTTAGGTTACTCTTACTGACACAGAAGTACAGTATTGCAATAAGGAGCTTCTTGAATAACAGATTTCCAGCAATTTGATGTTTGGGGTTTTTAATTGCCTGAAAATTTTTTATAGCACTAGAAATAGTAATCCAAAGTTGATAGATACTGTGATTGCCCCAAAAGAATAAAAATGCCTATCATTTGTGAAGGGGAGAGGGAGTAGAGGTGTAGAATGTGAAGCACCATGAAATTGTTTGTTTGATAATGTCAGAGATACATTTAGATTAGTAAGGCTTTCTTGCTGGTTTTTATTATCTTTGTATAAAAGACTAGACAGAAGCTTTTTTTTCCTTTCCCTCTAGGATAGGAATGTTGGAGATAGGCACATTCTAAGACTAGTCTCAAATAATGGAGGATGAATGATTTCATTTTTATTTGTTTCATTGATTTTAACCAAAATCCAGCAAGTTGATTTTTCAATAACTGCATTTCTATTGACCGTGTGTTTTTTGTTGTTTATTTTTTTTAGATTTTCTTTTTAAAGAAGCCAGTAAAGGAAAGAATGGGTCACTTAACATTGTGTCTTGCTGGATCTTGAGAATAAGATTACGAAAATGACTTGAGAAAAGTCAGATTTCAGGGAGTGATTGTGCCTACTAGGTTCCTTTAGTGTTAATGGATGTAGGTAGGGAATCCCATGTGCCTTTTTAGGAACAGAGCCTTATTAATAAGGTGCTGTGTAGTTGTGCTAGTCTGCTTCAGGCTCTGATTTTCATTAGTTAATTTAAAGTTTCGTTTTTAGATTGTGCTTATAAATTACCCAAGAGATAGATCTTCTCCTTAGTTTTGTTTTGGGAGAACAATGGGAAATTCTCTCTCTCCCTCCCACTTCCTGTGGTACAGCCAGTAAGTTTAGAATAATTTGTGTTGGAGACATGTAGATACTCTTTTCTTGTATGGCTAGAGGTCATAGCTAACAAAGATAATTTTGTGTTATTTTTCTTTATAAACAGGTCTTATTTAGAATATAGATGTTAAATATCTTTTTCTTCAATAGCTGTTCGGTTTGGTCGTATTCCTAAGCGTGAAAAACAGAGGATGCTAATTGAAATGCAGAGTGCGATGAAGACCATGATGAACAGCCAGTTCAGTGGTCATTTGCAAAATGACACATTAGTAGACCATGAACAGACAGCCTTACCAGCCCAGGAACAGCTGCGACCCAAGCCCCAGCTGGAGCAAGAAAGCATCAAAAGCTCTTCTCCTCCCTCTTCTGATTTTGCAAAGGAAGAAGTGATTGGCATGGTGACCAGGGCCCACAAGGATACCTTTTTGTATAATCAGGAGCAGCGAGAAAACTCAGCAGAGACCATGCAGCCCCAGAGAGAACGGATTCCCAAGAACTTGGAGCAGTATAATTTAAATCATGACCATTGTGGCAATGGGCTTAGCAGCCATTTTCCTTGTATTGAGAGCCAGCAGAATCTCAATGTACAGTATAAGGGGAGGAACATAATGCACTACCCAAATGGGCATGCCATTTGTATTGCAAATGGACATTGTATGAACTTCTCCAATACTTATACTCAAAGAGTATGTGATAGAGTTTCGATAGATGGATTTTCTCAGAATGAGAACAAGAATAGTTACCTGTGCAACAATGGAGGGAGAATGCATCTGGTATAGTGAAATCAATTTTTTTTTTTGCTCACCTCGTATTTAGGAAAGCTTTGAAGGTTTTCTTCTATGTGGGGGATATACCAACTTCAAGGGTGGGAGAGGGTTGTCAAAAAACCTAAGAGATTTACAGAATCAATTTTGGGCCCTATTTTAGGTCAGATGCTTTTAATAGACATTTGTTGAATGACCTAATTTTACACACAGGTACAAGCATGTGATTTGATTGATACTATGATTGGGATTAGGATTTTATGTAAAACATGGATCATGTAGAATTGGTCCTTTAATTCATAGAAATCCCTTTCAAAATTTAAGTATTCTGATTAATCACTACCATACTAGCTTTGGGATTTTCTCTTTAAGGGCAGTAATTTCTTGATTTCTATAGAAAGAGTTTTCTTTAACCATTATAATGCAAATAGGTCTTTGGATATAGAACATGGAAGTTTTATTGTGTGAGAATTTAGGAATATTTTAATTTAATAGGCAGCTTCTCAGGATTTTCTTAGACTTCATCCTATGAGATGAGTTAATGTTATTCATATCATTCAAGTTTTTTTCATCAAATACAACAGTCTACATGAAAGTACAGTGTTTATACTCAGCCAAAATCTCATCAAAAGCATCAGTACCGCACCATTTCCAGTTTAAATCACGAGGTCCTTTGATAGTGCTTGGTATTTCCCACAGCCAGGTAATTAAAGCCTTCACTTTATATTTTCAAAATAGTTGACTTACCTCAATCCTTACGTTAGAATTTGTGGTCATTTGTAAGTATTTGATCCCATTGATCTGAAATGTGACCTTATATTTTATTAGAATTAGTGGCTGCCTTATGGAGGGAAAAAATCATGGTTACAGAATCATTTCATTCCTGGATCTCATGGATTTAGTGAAAATTTAAAGGATGATTTTACTAACAGAGATTACAGCACATGCTTCCTAATCTTTTTAGTGTTTTTATGCCTTTAGCTTCCTATTTTTTCCTCCCCAATCCTCATTTAGAAGTTGCACCTTGTATCTCCAGTCATTGTTTCCCATTGACTAAGTGGAGGTCAGTGCTTACATCATTGTTTATAAAACAGATGATTAGTGATCTTTTTATTTTTATTTTTTTTGATTAGTGATCTTCTTAAAAAAGTGAGGCATCTCACTATATTTTCCTCTTTGAAATTACAACATTGTAATTGTGACCATTTAGAAAAAAGGGAGTTTTGAAATAATTAACTGTGGGCTTGGGTTCTAGGCCTGTGACTTCTAGCTTCATTTGGTAAGTCACTAAACATCTTAGGGTTTCATTTTTTCATCTAAGAAATTGTTATATCTGCCATAACTGATAGGATTGAGAATCAAGTAAATATGTGTGATTATTTTTAAACCATAAAGCCAGCATAAGGTGGCAGCAGTGCTACAAAAACCCTTCAACCTGTGCAATTTTTTTTTTAATAAATATATTTTACTGATTTTTTTACAGAGAGGAAGGGAGAGGGATAGAGAGTTAGAAACATTGATGAGAGAGAAACATCAATCAACTGCCTCCTGCACACCCCCCACTGGGGATGTGCTCACAACCAAGGTACATGCCCTTGACCGGAATCGAACCTGGGACCCTTGAGTCTGCAGGCCGACACTCTATCCACTGACCCAAACTGGTTAGGGCTGTGCAAGGGGTTTTTGAAACAGCTTGTTACAGAGCTCATTTTTTGCTTAGGCTTCCTCTTGCATTGTAACAAGTTAATTGCTATTTAAATTAGGGTGCTGTGAGGCCTTTTGTCAAAAGGTAGAGTATCCAAAAGAGAAAGTGTTGTTATCAGTAGCACCTGAGGGTTATTTTCATGTTGGTGTTTCCAATGATTGAGATGCTACTTCTGAAATTTCTTTACCACCTCTCACAATTAAAGAGTTTTTCTGTTTTGTGCATATTAGGTTTGTCCAATGAGTAAATCTCCATATGTGGATCCTCATAAATCAGGGCATGAAATCTGGGAAGAATTTTCAATGAGCTTCACCCCGGCAGTGAAAGAAGTGGTGGAATTTGCAAAGCGTATTCCTGGATTCAGAGATCTCTCTCAGCATGACCAAGTCAACCTTTTAAAGGCTGGGACTTTTGAGGTAGATTTTGTTCATCTTGAGTATGGGTCCAGGGCATGCATTTTACTTCTTTTCTAAATAAGTATTTATAGTCCAGAGGCTGAAACTACCAACAAAAGATTGACCATCTCAGGATCTTGGGAGAGAAGCTAGCTAGGTAAATGCAGTTACTTAGGACTTAAAATATGAATGATCTGTATTCCCAGCATACAAACTCCATGTTCTAGTATTGCTTTTAGACGTGGACTTGGTGGGTTTTGCAGAGTGATGGACACCTACTGAAAGCCTAGCCTGGTGTCGACTATGTACAGAATATGCAGAGTGTGGTCTTTGTCTTTTAGGAGATTGTAGAATACAGGGTGGGGCAACAGTGTAGGTTTACAGTGTGAGTATGCAAAATACAAGAATTTATTCTTGTATTATTTATTATTGCATTTTCCATACAAACAACCGTAAAGCTACTTTTACCCCACCCTGTATTTGGTGGATGTATCGACATCTCTCCGTGCCAGCTCAGATTTTCTTGGCCTCTCACTACAGAATCCATGGCTACTTTTTCTGTTCCAGCTTCTCTTGTGTGATGCCTTCTGCCTGGGCTTGAGGCAGCCACGGTTGGCAAGTTTAGTAGGACACAGACAGTGCCTCTTGTGCTTAGGTGCCTCGGTGACTCTCACCGGTCTGCTCCATGGCTTCTCTATTGCTGCTGAGGTATGAGAAGTCTCAGGTCTTGATCGGAGCTCACTTACGCATTATTCTAAAATGCAGGGTGGGAGGTGGGAGGTGGGAAGTTGATGTCTGGTGGGTGAAATCTTTGATTCGTGGGAGTAGGCAGCCATCTCTCCATAAAAGTCCCACATGATTGAGCTCTTAGTTTTTCTTAATAAGTAGTGGCTGGCTCAATAAATATTGCTAATATTTGCTCTCTCTGCTTCCCTATTCCATTTTCTGTTTCCTTACTCTTGTTTTCACATGTGCCAGTGCACACCCCACATAAACTTTTACCTTAGGCTCTATTTTCTGGGGCACCTGGACTAGAACAGAGAAGAAGCCATGTTCATGAATGAAGTATCTATGGTGTAATTAAAAAATAACACCTACAGGTTAGGATTTTAAGTTTAAAGGAAAACATTACACTTAAGATTTAAAGCCACAAGGTATGTCGGTGATCAATTCACCCCCCCTTTTTTTTTATTGATTAAAGTATTACATATCAACTCACCCATTTTTGAGGTTAAGTAACTACAGCCCAGAGAGACGAAGAGACTTTTGTTGGACTACCAGTAAATTTGTAACACAGTCAGGGCTGGAACACAAACCCCTAATTCCATGTCTTGGGTTCTTTCCGCTGTATGATTTGTCTGGGGATTGCTGTGTTTTAGGTAGCCCCATCTTCATCGAAGGCTCGCCCTCTTTTGGATTGTCTTGGCTAAAACAAGTCTTTGCTTGGGAGCATTGCAAATAGAAGGTGGTCAGTGTTCCGCTGATGATGAGGGGAGAATAGGTGACAGATGTCACCATTTAGTATAGTGGAGGGAGTGCTGTGGGTAAGCAATTGTTGACTGGTTTGGTTCGGGTTTTGATTCTAACTTGTTGTGTAGACCACTTTTACTGTAATAGTTGTCTTTGTGGATTGTCTCTTTGGGCTATGATTTCTTTTTTTTTTTTTTTTTTTTTTTTTTTTAAATATATTTTATTGATTTTCTACAGAGAGGAAGGAAGAGGGATAGAGAGTTAGAAACATCGATGAGAGAGAAACATCGATCAGCTGCCTCTTGCACACCTCCTACTGGGGATGTGCCCGCAACCAAGTTACGTGCCCTTGACCGGAATCGAACCTGGGACCTTTCAGTCCGCAGGCTGACGCTCTATCCACTGAGCCAAACCGGTCTTGGCTGGGCTATGATTTCTTGAAGTGGTCTAATTAGAGTTCATCTGTTGCATATGCCTTGGCTGCATTTGATGTTTTGATATTTCCAAGTGTTACTGTATTGAAATGTTGCTTTTTTATTTAGGGCTTAGAGACTGTGAGATATACTTGATAGCTTTTAAAGAGTTTCTTTAATGCCTTTGGCCAAGGCCAAGTTTCAAATTTCTTGGCATTATTGCTTGCTTTAATTTTGTATTTGCATTTCAGAATCTTTCTTGATAGAGTATAACAGGACTTAAGTATTTTGCTACTGGTTGCTAGAAATAAAAAAAAATCTTGGAATATATACTGCTTTGGTAGAGAATTTGCCTTAAGGAAATGATTCTGGGTAAAATAAGCTCAGTTTTTCCTTTACAGCTTTCTTTTATATGTAGAATGTTTTTAACTGACTTGAATACTGAGGTATTTCTCAGCACTGGGATTGAACTTCTTCAAATACACCTTTTTCTTTTTCTTTTTCCAGGTTTTAATGGTACGGTTTGCGTCATTATTTGATGCAAAGGAGCGTACTGTCACCTTTTTAAGTGGAAAGAAGTATAGCGTGGATGACTTGCACTCAATGGGAGCCGGGGATCTGCTGAATTCCATGTTTGAGTTTAGTGAGAAGCTGAACGCCCTCCAGCTTAGCGATGAAGAGATGAGTTTGTTTACAGCAGTTGTCCTGGTATCTGCAGGTAAGCAAGCTGGTTCAAAACTGCCACACCTAGACTGTAATGACCAACTGGGGAGAAGGTAGCAGTTAACAAGGTTATGGAATAACAGCTGTGAGAACTAAGTAGAGAAGTTGTAACTGACTGGGACAGCAGAAAGTCAGTGTAACTTCTTAGGTAGAGGAACGATCACGCACGAACAAAGTGATGCTTTAACATTACTTCTGCATTGTTACCTGGGTGTGTTAGGCGAGGATTTAGAGCTGGAGAGTCAGGTGGAGAGCCTGTTGAAATAACGTTAGGTCTGAGGCAGTGGAATGAGCACTTCTGAAACAGGTTGTGGCGGAGGCAGTGGAGGAGGAGGACTATATCCAGAGAAACTTGAGGAAGAAATGAAGGCAGGGGGTGAGGCAGAGCTCTATGCTAGGAACGCTGCTACTACCGTCACCTGTGTTTTCCCCCAGGACCATGGTTTTTATTTTGTTTTAATCTCCTTTTGAAAAAGCCTTGTTCTGTTTCTTGACCATAGGAATAATGTGAATTTTTTGAAAAATTGAAAATAGTAAGATGAAATAGGGGTGATAATATCACTACCAAAAAAATAACATTAGGAGTCTCTCACTATCCATTCTGCTATCTATCCATTTATACATTTGCCTGCTTATTGATATATGTTATGTAAAAAAACATTGGACCTACTAAGTGGAAAACTTTAGAAAAGAATATATGCATTCTTATTTTTGTTATGTTCATATGTGAAGATATACAAGGAATATATATATATATATATATATATGCACAAGTCTGTGCATTTTAAAATAATATGTTTTCACTTAAATGTATGATAGTATTCATGTCAAATTTAAATCTTTACCACTTACAAAGGACTGATTTATTGTTAAAACATTATCTAGACAGGAAAATAAAATTCAGGAACTACAGAAGAGTATTAAATGAAAATTCTTCCTTTTGCAACTCCGAGCCTATTCTTCAGAGAACTGTATTTCTAACCATCTTTTATTTTGATTGTTCTGATGGTTGCCCACCCAACTCTAAATACTATGCTTATACCTCTTTTTATTTACTAGCTATAACTGATAAGTAAAAGTATCCTTTCACTTTTTACAAATTTTATTTTTTCAGTTACTGTATTGTTTTTTTTAATATTTTTATTAATTTCAGAGAGGAAAAGGGAGGGAGATAGAGATAGAAACATCAATGATGATAGATAATCATTGACTGTCTGCCTCCTGCACACCCCGCACTGGGGATCGAGCCCACAGCCCAGGCATGTGCCCTTGACCAGAATCAAACCTGGGACCCTTCAGTCCGCAGGACAACGCTTTATCCACTGAGCCAAACCAGCCAGGGCTACTGTATTGGTTTTATTTATAATTTCAACATGCTCACATTTTTTAAAAAAATTCTCACCCGAGGATATTTTTCCATTAATTTTTTTTTTTTTAGACGAGTGGAACCGAGGAAAGGAGAGGGGAGGGAGGAGAAAGAGATAGAGACAGAGATAAAGAGAGAGAGAGAGAGAAAGAGAGAGAGAAATATCGATTGAGAGAGACACATAGACCAGTTGCCTTCCACACGCTCCCTGACGGGGCTGGGGCTCAGTGAAATGGCACCATTCGCTTTCAATTGAAGATTAGGAACTGGCACGTAGGTATGAGACCAAGGCTTATATAGATTTTAGTTGTCCTTATAGAGGTTTTTGTTGAAGGAATTTAACTTCCATCCTGTAGGAAGAGAATGTGCATAAAGAGGAGATTTGGTGAGGCTTGGGAGAGGGAAGCAGCAGCAGCGAAGGAGTAGACATTGGATGTGTCAGAGTTAAACTGCATAGTGTAGAATTTAGTGCATCATTTAGAAGATGAATTTCCACTTCAGGCTGTGTATTCTGTTATAGTTTCTAGAGGGTTATTGTTTTATGATCTAGCTAGATTTGTAGTTAGGTTCTTGGGCCTTGAAGTCATGAAACCATGGTTTTAGAGATTGAGGTTTTAGAAAAATGTTACATGATTTACATCATTAGGTGTAGGCGTCCATTTCCGTGAAGTTCTGAGTTGTATAGAGAAGCGTAGGTGATCCAAACACAAAATACTCACCTGAAGACAACCACTACCTATACTCAAATATCCTTCCCCACTTACTGTTTGTTTCTTTCTTTGCCCATCAAGATTATTTTGCTTGTGGGGATCACTGTCGTTCTCTTCCAGTTGTTGGTATTGTAAGTTACTGATGATATAATGCAAACCAGTTACTTTCTTCTGCCAAAATATGAGCTCTGTAAAGGAAGGAATTTTGGATTGTTACATTCACTGCTAATTCTTTAGCACCTATCACAGTAACCATCTACATTCAATATGTGTTTGGTGAATGAATTAATAAATTGCAAGGATGTCACCCTAGCCGGTTTGGCTCAGTGGATAGAGCGTCGGCCTGGGGACTCAAGGGTCCCAGGTTCGATTCTGGTCAAGGGCATGTACCTTGGTTGCAGGCACATACCCAGTGGGGGGTATACAGGAGGGAGCTGATCGATGTTTCTAACTCTCTATCCCTCTCCCTTCCTCTTTGTAAAAAATCAATAAAATATATTAAAAAAAATTGCAATGATATTAAAGAAAAGTTACTTGGATATTAAAGGCAGGGTTGACTTGTAGAAGCATTGTTAAAAACTTTAATTTTGCAAAGATGACCCTTATGGATTGTATGGCCAAAGTCAAATGTCAAGAGAAAAGAGGTCTTTTATTCATTGAATAATTTTGTCTGAAAAATTATGACACCCCCCAAACCAATAATCAAAGTTCATTTGTGTGTTTTTTAAGGATTACCGTATAGTTCAAATCAGTAGTCACCAATTTGTTTCTTTTTCTATAAGAATCAGTGCATAGTATTGATAATAATCTAAGTTTATTAAATAAGATAAGCCTATTTTCATTATTTTTTCTGCATTTAGAGTTAAACTTTTTTCCTTTACTATTAAATTTTAGTCCTTGTTCTAAGTATTTGTATTGCAAGTGGCTTTTTAAGCTATCAGTTACAATGGAAGATTTCCTTAATCTCCTTGTATAAAAAATGAAAAAGGTTATAAATGGCCAGAGAATATTGTTTCCTTGGATAAGTGTTTTTCTTATTAATTACAACTCCCTATACTGGGAGTCATTGACTATTTCTTGCATACTACTGCCTCCTATTGTAAAGGGAAGAAATAGCCCTCGATGATGAAAAAAGTCAGTGGGCAAACAACATAGGTTTGCTAATTTTAAGATACTTTTTTTTTTTTTTTTAAAGATACTTCCTTTTATTGCTAGTTTATTAAACCACTTACTTAATATTGGTATGATGAGCTTAATAAACACAGTATGCTTAATGAAAGTGCATGCAGGTTAATATAGACATTAAAGTTGCGTAGTATATTAGCTATCTATTACGTTATAACAAGTTACTCTAAAACGTAGTGGCTTAAAAATGTGTACATTTATTTCCCACAGTTTCTGAGGGTTAGTGGTATGGGTGTGGCTTAGATGTGTGCCTCTGGCTCCAGGTTTCTTAGGAGGTTGTAGCCAGCTCTCGGCAGGGCTGTGGTCTCACATGAAGGCTCTACAAGGAAGGGTCTGCTTCCAGGCTCATTCACATGGTTGGTGGCAGGATTCAGTTCCCTGCATGGTGTTGGACTGAGTGCCTCTGTTCCTTGCTGGCTGTTGGCTGGAGACCACCCTCTGTTCCTTCGCACTGGGCCACTCCGTAGGGCAGCTCACAGTGTGGCATCTGGCTTTGTGAGTGCCTAAGATAGAAACTATATATTTTTAAAATTTTAAAATTTTATTTATTTTTATTATTTTTTTACAGAGAGAAGAAGGGAGAGGGATAGAGAGATAGAAACATCGATGAGAGAGAAACATAATCAATCGGTTGCCTCCTGCATGCACCCCTACTGGGGATCGAGCCGTAACTCAGGGATGTCCCCTGACCAGGAATTGAACTGGTGACCTTTTGGTTCCTGGGTCAATGCTCAACCACTGAGCCATACCAGCCGGGCAAGGAAGCTACAGTTTTTTTGGTAATCTAATATTTTGTTCATTAGTGGTGAGCCAGGAAGTTTAGCCCACTCAAGGGACGAGGGATAGATACACAAGAACAAGGATACCAGGATGAGGAGGTCACTGAGGCTCTTATAGAGGCAGCCTGCCACACGTGGTAGCATATAAATGCGGGTATATTCCATGTGAGGTACAATTATATTTCTGAACTACACTATTCATTTTGTTTTGCCAATTAGGAGCAGTTGAAATGAGCAGGTGGCATCTCATTTTTTAAAAATCAGAACCTCTTAAGTATTTTGTGAATACAAATACTTAAGCACAAAAGAATTTTGATTTAGCAAGTGTACCAGGTAATACATATCTTTATAATATAATAAATAGATATAAAAATTTGCCACTGGGATTGAAAAGACTTTGTCATTTATCTTTTGCCTGTGTTCCAATGTATAAAATCTTGTTTTGAATTCATTAATGCGATCGATGAACAGGAATTATATGTATATTGAATGTCAGTAATACATCCTCTCCTTCAATTTCTCTATTCCTTACCCTGCATTAGATCGATCTGGAATAGAAAACGTCAACTCTGTGGAGGCTTTGCAGGAAACTCTCATCCGTGCACTAAGGACCTTAATAACGAAAAACCACCCAAACGAGGCCTCTATTTTTACAAAACTTCTTCTAAAGTTGCCAGATCTTCGATCTTTAAACAACATGCACTCTGAGGAGCTCTTGGCCTTTAAAGTTCACCCCTAAGGCCTTTGTTTATTTAACATGAACTGAGTCATACTAACTGTACATTTGTGCTAAAATGCTTATTTATATGTGTATACTGTGTACCATATGTGGAATAGAAAGGCCTTTAAGAAACACAAGATTGTAGGCCATCTCTTTGTCATGCAGTAGCTGTTTGGATTGAGATTTTTTCAGCCATGATTAGACATTGACCGCATTTCCCTGATAGACCAATCAGCTGTGTCGCACTTAACTGGAGAAGTTACACTGAATTATAGTTACACTGAATGTTAGACTTTTTCATCTGCCAAAACCAAAAACCATTTTGATCTCCCTGTGGTATAAATATAACGCACAGTCCCAAGTATATGAGGACTTAAAAATTAATCCTTTGTGGTGGAAGTTCTATTGTATGATGGAAACTTGATTTTACCATAAGACTATTGGATCTGGTGATTGGAGACGTTGTAGGTGAGGAGATTTCCCTGTCTGTTTTACTCTGCCACTGTTAGAGTAAAAGTGTACGATCCTGGGCAGGTTAGTTGGTTGTGGAAAATGAGAATTGACAGTGTTTCCAATGCCCCACCTCACAGAAATACTAAAAAAAAAGTCTATAAAGCATATTTACCTCTTGGGAGATAGGCACTATGTAAATAAGGTAAATTTTTTGTTAGTATAATTATTCATTATAATATTCTTTTCTGATTTGTAAGCATTTCTTAGAAATGATTTCATAGTCCACACCAATCTATTCAGGGTTCCTGCATATGTGTGGGGTATCATCCTGGCACACACATATTCAAAGTTTATGGGTACATCAAATACATAGTATGTGTACATAATCTGTATGTGAATGTAGTTACACATATATTTCTTCACAATATTTTAAACTGTGAAGAACTTTATCATACAATAAACTTAAGAGGTGTCAAGACCCAAATTAGGTGCATTTTACCTATTGATGACATAACCATTGCTTTAAATGTATAGACAGTAGAATATTGAATTTATGCTCTATTTTTGTTTAAGCAGCACTTAATGTAAAAATGCAACAGGCAGTCGAGTCCAAATTTCAGAAAATATGTACTTTAGAGTTCACCTTTGGTAAAAGTTTTGGTTCAAGAGAATAGTTGTTTAAAAGTTTATTCAGATTCTTACCTTGAGCTAAAAAAGGTAACATTGCTGCCCCTTATACACATGCTGCAGCTTGATGATAAATAATATTTTGATTCATTCTGAAGAACCAGTCAATGTTTAAGGAAGTTGTTTAATATGTTGGGGTGTGTGTGTGTGCGTGCACGCAGGTGCGCGCAAGTGTGTTCTGAGTCTACCCTCCCCCCAAAAAAGATAACACTACAGGGATTTTATCAAATTAGATTTAATCTATAATTAGGGAAATCATTTAGTGTGTGACTTACAGGTTTAGAAGTGACATAGTCAAAACATTTCATTCACTTTTATTGGGCTTTATTAAATAGGTAAGATCAACCTCTTTATGGAAGTAGGAGAAATAGCCAAAGTTGAGGATTTTATGTATTTTTTTCTGTTTCCCTAGAAAATAGCAATTAATTGTTTTTTTTGGGGGGAGGGGAATAAAGATTGCCTTCTATATAATTTTTGGATTATATAAACTTGCAAAAATGAAAAGAGCCCACTTTACTATACTCAGCCTGTTACTTTAATGACGTGAGCAGAATGCCTTATTTTGTAATCTTGTTTAACTTGTTGCTGTGGGTACTTGAATTCCTGTGGCACTAGTTAAGTAAGTTAAAAATAAAGTTAAACCCTCTCATTATTAAAGAGGAAAGGTGATGGTGATGTCTATAATACAATATAAACCATAATTGTGATTTACCTTAAATAGGTATGACTCTTATGGGATATACAGTATAGTTTTGTGAATTCTTTACATGATAGCATTATCTTTTTATAATTTTTTTTCCCTGAGATAAATGCATAGTTTTATTCTATGGGGAATAGAAACAGCTTTTTGAAATAATACTGAAACCTCAAAGATCATCTTGATTCTTAATTTTTGCCTTTTGCATAAGCGTCTTTATAACATGTATCTTTAAAATAATTACTAAGTCTTTAGGAATGTGTAACCAGAACTATGTTAGTATTGCTTATAAAACCTTAGTTAGGTTCAATATATACATGTATATGTCGATGTATAGGTATGTAGATTTGCATTTTGTCTTGTAAAATTTTATTTGAATGAATTCTTCCTGTAGGTAATGGGAAACAAAATTAATAATTCACGTGCCACTCATAGCATTTCTATATTTGAAAATAGTCCAACATTGAAACTTCTAATTCTAAAATTAAACCAGCAGCCTATTACAAGCACATTCTTTGATTGGGTCATTGGTTATAAACTTATTAAATGCAGAGAAGACAAACCAGTCTTAGGAAACTTCTGAGTCGGTGGGACACTGTTGATTAATTAATATTGTACTGTATGAATTAAGTGATGCTTTAACTCGTGATTTTTACATTTTAAAGTTAAAATATGGGCATTATGTCAGCACACTTAAGGGCATTATGTCAGCAAGCTAAAACTCCCCCCCCCCCCCCCCCCCGCTTTTAATGTGTCTCTTTACATGATCTGAGAAGAGGATTCAAGCTTTTAGAGAGAAATAGCTGAGGGAAATGGGTAACATTTTCTTGGAATGCAGCTTTTTCTTATGGCAATGGTTTAATTGCAGATTAAAAAATTAGAAGGATTAAGTGTATAGTTTTCATATCGACATTTCAAGAAATTACCATTGTAGCTTGGTAAGATATGAGTTATTTTATGTAAACATCATTGCAAGGCAAGCTGTAGAAGCTCAGCTAGATTTATTACTGTGCACGAGAGTAAGTACCTATCTCAACTATTCTTTTTCCTTTCCAATATAAAGTTTGCTGAATGTACAAGAAGAGTTTATCACTTAGGATATAGAATTTTTTTTTAGGGGTTGGGGGGAGGAGTTCTGTAAAGAAATGACCTATAAGCAAAGATTATCTTGATTTGATCTGAAACAAAACTTGAAGCTATTCTTGGACTAACATGGAAAAATAAAATGGCTATTGTTTTAAAAAATGGTAGAAATACATTGTTGACAAGATATGAATTAAGTTTATTTTCTACAAACTGTTACTGATGAGGACATGAGTAATACCTTCCATGTTTCTGAAAAGGAATCTGTACATGGGGGGGAGGGGATAATAAATATTATTTCTAACCTAATTTGGTTTTGGTACCTTTCTATCACGACGTTTTTGTAAGACCATTTATAATTTATCTTACACCTTTCCTTGAACGTGGCAGGGTCTCTTATGTAAATCTTTAATTTAGCACAGGGGAATGTCTGTGCAGAACTTTTTTTAAAAATAGTTTAAAAAATATATATTTTTTTATTGATTTCAGAGAGGGAGAGGGGGAGAGAGATTGAAACATCAGTGATGAGAGAGAATCATTGACGGGCTGCCTCCTGCAGACCCTGTACTGAGAATTGAGCCCACAACCCGGGTATGTGTGCCCTTGACCAGAATCGAACCTGGGACCCTTCAGTCTGCAAGCCAATGCTCTATCCATTGAGCCAAACTGGCTAGGGTGCTCTTTTTTAGAAGAAGGTTTTAGAGTTTGTTTAGAGATTCCAGCAAGGATTGTTTTCTACAGTGCCAGCTGGTAGTGGTTCACTGTATCTGATAAGGTAGTCTTTCTGGGAAGGAGTTGGTGAGAGGTGGGGGGGGGACTTGATCTAGTCAAGAATCATTCTTGGCCATGAATGGGATAAAGTGCCTCAGCACCCGCCTCCACTCCCGACTCCCTTTCCTTTCCTAGCGGCTGTGGCCATGCTGGGGAAGTAAAGACAGTTACTTAAGTCAGCATTCCCTGTGTTTCCCAGACCAGTAACATCCACCATTTTTCTGGGGATACGAAGTGATGTTAGATGGGAGAAAACAGGCTTCTTGTTTAAATACATTTGGAAATGCCAGGGTAAACAAGGTTACTGAGGTGTCTATGTCAGCCCTGTTCTCTGATGGGTGAATGTGCATTGTGAATACTTTGAGGTAGTTTTCAGTGGGATGCAGAATCCCCCAAACTTCCTCTGCCAACTTATCCCCTCTTTGTGCTAAGCATTTCTTGGGGCTCCCTGGAAGGGGTGCTTCCAGGAGAAAAAACCTACTTTGGGAGTTGATCACGATGTTGACCATATTCTGTGGTTATTATATACATTTATGTTGTGTTTCGTCCCCCTTTTTCTACAGTATAATAGGAAACATTGAGCTCTAAATAAGTGTGTGGTTGATGGAAAATAGGTTAAATTCCTTCTGAATCCGGAAACGCTGCATGAATAGAGACAGCCAATTCATGGATCTGGTTTTAGTTTTTACACTCGGTTGTACCTGTTAAAATTTTGACATTAACTTTCTTAATTGTTAGTCTGTCTAAAAGTTTATTCAACAACTGGCCAGTGCACTGGCAGCCATGTGAGAGTTGCTTTTCTCAGTGGGGAAGTTGGTTGCCCTGGGGTGGTTTTTCAGACACCTGAGTATCAGAGCCACTTAGAACACCGGGTGGAATGTGTGTAGTAGCGGGAAGGGTAGTCTTGGAGGAAGCGCAGAACCTCTCCAGATACTTTCAGTGGGCACATAACTGACAGTCAAGACTGACTCTGGTGACCTCGACCTTCAGATTCCACTGATTTCCAGTAACGTCCTCAGGAGAATCTAAGCAAGTGATCAAAGATGACCAAGTCCACATCCCGTTACCAGCGCCTCAAACAGGAAAGCATGGGGAAAGTCCTCAGTGTTCTGGGGGAGCTATCATTGCCCACCGTGTGCATCTATAACGTAGGGTGTAGGGCAGAAACAGTTGGCGTGGCGCTTCCTGCTAGTAAAATAAGTCCCTGAAAGGGAAGGAAAAATTCCCTGTCTTTTGAGATTTAAATATTCTCAACATTGACTGAGGACCGAGGATACCTTTCTAGTTGTGATTCTGCTTTTCAATGACCTTGAGGAGGTCCCTTCACCTTTCTGGGTTCAGTTCCTTTCTATAAAGTGAGGGATTGGACTGTATGCCCTCCAGCAACCTTCTAGGGCTAACAGTTGTGATATGATGATATGTTAACAACACAGCTGAAAAGACTATAGAATGTGTTGGGGGTGGTTGGGGGGCAGAAACAGTTCCTGTAGCTAAAGGTTGACAGATTACCCTTGCCTTAACCTGGTGTGACATTGCACACAGCTGGCCATCTGCCCACGGTCCTGGTGGTGTGACTCCCTGCTCCTTTGTCCTGACTCAATGCTCAGGGCTCCTGGTACCTTTACTCAGGTCACCTCTCAAGACTCTGGGACAGGCCCTAACCAGTTTTGCTCAGTGGATAGAGCGTCGGCCTGCGGACTGAAGGGTCCCAGATTCGATTCCGTTCAAGGGCATGTATCTTGGTTGCGGGCACATCCTCAGTAGGGGGTGTTGCAGGAAAGAGCTGATGGATGTTTCCTTCTCATCGATGTTTCTAACTCTCTATCCCTCTCCCTTCCTCTCTGTAAAAAATCAATAAAATATATTTTTTAAAAAAGACTCTGGGACAGGATGTGTGCAGGCGGAGGAGTTGTATCTAGGTGTTTCATATCCCCCCAGGTTCCAACGCCCAGTGAAACTGGGGAAGGTCAGAAAGCATGAGAAATGGGAAACCCCTGGCATTGAGCTCACTTGTCACCTCTCCAGTAGGCCCTGCATTTTTAGGTGAACAGTTTATGCTCAAGATGAGCTCTCTCCTGCACAGCAGCACCTTCCCATTTCGATCCTAACAAAAATGTCAATTTTTGTAGTAAAAGAGTGTAAAATATTTTGGAGTTGATTCACTCATTTCTTCCCCTAGTTCTTTTTAATTCCCTCAAGGAAGTCAGGAACATTTTTACCATATAAAACCAAAACTTTCATCTATTGACACTTCCAAGACTCTTAGCTGGCAAAGTCAAAAGATTTTTATAGTGAACACCCACCTATATTTTACCATTAACATGTACTTGTTTATTACATATCTATATTTCCATTCATTCATCTTGGGGTTTTAGAAAATGCATTTCAAAGTAAATTGCAGTCATCAATAATCTGTCCCCTAAAATTTTCAGCTTATATAAAATTTACTAGAATTGAGTATTAATTTACAGTTTGTTCTTTTGATGCTGATTATGAATTTGTCCCAGTTAACCATGAGGGATCCTTTCCAGCAAGTATATATATTTTTTCTTTATTGATTAAGGTATTACATATTTCTTTTTTTAAAAATATGGTTTTATTGATTCAGAGAGAGGAAAGGGAGAGAGAGAGAAACATCAATCAGCTGCCTCCTGCATGCTGCCTACTGGGGATCAAGCCCACAATCTGGGCATGTGCCCTGATGGGTAATCGAACTGGCGACCTCCTGGTTCGTGGAACGATGCTCAGTCACTGAGCCACACCACTCCGGCCCAGCAGGTATATTCTTTCTTGGGGTTCACACCCACGAGGGAAAGATCTGTTTTAGGCCTCTCTCCTTGGCTTGTAGATGTCTGTCCTCATGTCTTCACATCATCTTCCCTCTGTATGTGTCAGTGTCCAAATTTCCTGTTCTTATAAGGACACCAGTCAGACTGGGTTAGAGCTCACCCTAAGTGACTTTGCTGTAACTTAATTACCTCTTTAAAGAGCCCATCTTCAAATATAGTTATGTTCTTAGGTACTTGGATTTAGAACTCCATACAGATTTTTTTGGGAAGTCACAGTTGAGCCCACAGCACTTGGGAACCCTGGTCATATAGTTTATGGGTCTGTCTTTCCCCCAAGTCCCCAATTGTGAGCTTGTAGAGAGGTCAGAGACTGGGCCTTTCTTGCTTTCATAGCTCTGGTGTCTTAAAAAATGCCCAACAATCTCTCAATAAATTATTTAAATTGATTGACTTAAAAAATATCAGGAGCTTTCTGATATTTTATTAGAGTTATAATCTTAAAAATCGTGTGTTTGTGTGTGTGTGTGTGTGTGTGTGTATGTGCGCGTGTGCGTGTGCGTGTGTGCAAAGCACACATCTCCAAGCTCAGTGTGGTCCCAGGCCTTTGTTGGAGGAAGTCGGATGTAGGACACGGACTGGCTGAGGTCTTACTACCTCGTGTTGCTCTAGATTTCTGAATTGCTTCATCCTGCTGGCTTCTTTTGTGCAGCGTGTGTGGATAGTGGGAGCATTCTTCTGGGGTCATAAAAGAGGCTTGACATGTTAACACTTTCAGAACTTGTTTATTTTCTTCTTTTCTGTCTGAGAGTTTTTGAAAAGAAAAAAAACAACAACACAATCTTGCTTTCTTAATCGAAGCAGAGCATTCTAGGTGTTTGTATTTTTAAGTGCTCAAAGCCAGACTGTAATAAACAGATAACTGTCACTAACAGGTATCACGCTTTATTTGCTAGGGATTTTCTGTTGTTGCTTTTCAATTTAGTGGACAGTTGAATTACAGGTTGCCACGGCAACCTACCCATTGCCCAAGCTGCCTGGGCCTTAAAGACCCAGAAACACAGAAAGCATATTTGGCTTTATTCTATAGAGCCGACATTGTTATAAAACAGAGCAAGTGAATGCCGAATTAGAGCAGACATCCTGCTCCTGCCTTGTTTCCCTCCCACCCCTCCTGTGGTTTCTGTGTTTACCAGGCCCCTGAATAACCCAGTGTTAGAAATTGTATAACTTGGTCTCTGGAGTTCTTTCAAGAAAATAACCATGTTTCTGTCTCCTGTGCAGATCTGTTACCTTTGTTGGTAACATGCTGTGGGAGTTAAGAAGCCCTGGGGCCCTGGCCAGTGTGGCTCCATTGGTTGCAGCATCGTCCCCAGTATGCTGAAAGGTGGCAGGTTCGATTCTTGGTCAGGGTACATACCCAAGTTGTGAGTTCGATCCCCAGTTCTTTCTCTCTCTCCTCCTCTTCCTCCCCCCCTCTTTCTAAAATAATTTTTTTTTTTTTTTAAAGGAAGCTTTGGGGATGGTTGACATAAATGCAGTTAAACTTCTTCTCCAACACAAGACTTGACAAATGATCAACTTCTGTTGTTTGTGTGACCTCACTTCTTTCATTGAGGTGGGGCTTTGGATTAGAAGTTGCCAAAGAGCCCTAGCTGGTTTGACTTAGGCAGCCGTGGGCAAACTACGGCCCGCGGGCCGGATCCGGCTGTTCTATCCGGTTCTTTTGCTCTCCCCTCCGCTCCTTTACTTTGAATTTATATTAGTTCACACAAACACTCCATCCATGCTTTTGTTCCGGCTCTCCGGTCCAGTTTAAGAACCCATTGTGGCCCTCGAGTCAAAAAGTTTGCCCACCCCTGGAGAGCGTCAGCCTGTGGATTGAAGGGTCCCAGGTTCGATTCTGGTCAAGGGCACACACCTCGGCAGGCTCCTCCCCAGCCCAGGCCCTGGTCAAGGCTCGTGCAGGAGGCAACCAATCGATGTGCTTCTCTCACATCCATGTTTCTCTCTGCCTTTTCCTCTCTCTTCCACTCTCTCTAAAATTCAATGGAAAAATATCCTTGAGTGAGTATTAAAAACAACAACAACAAAAGAAAGTGCCAGAGGAACAGAAGACTAGTTCTTGAGACAGTTTCAATTTAAGGGGAGCCAGAAAGGCCTGGCAGAGCTGGGGACCCATTCTTGGTTATGCCAAGAAATTGAATTACTGGCTCTGCTTGAGAAAACACTGGGAAATTCTGGCAATTTCTCTAGATGGCTTTTCTCACTCCTCTGAGCTTTGCCCATAGCCCTTTGCCCATAGCCACTGAGTGCATTATGTTACCAAGCTAATTACAACAGATCTCAGAGCCGAGGGAAGGCTGATTCACCTGATAAGCTCATTTCAGAGCATTCCTTGAGCCTGGGGTGCATCCCTTATCTGCAGAAATTGCAACTGCCTCAAGTTTGCTGGCTATACAAGTCTGGATTCCGCTTCTTTTATGTTGTTGTTAATTCTCACTCGAGGATATTTTTCCATTGATTTTCAGGGAGAGTGGAAGAGAGGTTAAGACAGAGAGAAACATCGTACATTCCCTGGACCAGAATTGAACCTGGGACCCTTCAGGCTGCAGGCTGACACTCTATTCATTGAGCAAACTGGCTAGGGCATGGAGTCTGCTTCTTATTTTACTAGTATTTTATTTATTTGTATTTTAAAAAATGTTTTACATGCAATAAACATGAATATTTTAAGAAAAACTATTTTAAACATAACAAAGTTACATGCAATAAATATTAATATTTCAACAAAAAAGATTTAAAATATAATAATATTATCAAAACTATACTAACATAGTATAATATCACAAAAGTTGTAGGAAATATTAAAAGTCTGCAAATAACAGGATTACTTCTATTATATTCTAAAATATTTTCTTTTCCTCTGGCTCTATTTTGGTTCATCAGTTTGGATTCCACTTCTTTTTTTAAAAAATTAATTAAAAAATATTTTATTGATTTTTTACAGAGAGGAGGGGAGAGAGAGAGAGAGTTAGAAATACCGATGAGAGAGAAACATCGATCAGCTGCCTCCTACTGGGGATGTGCCCGCAACCAAGGTACATGCCCTTGAACCGGAATCAAACCTAGGACTCTTCAGTCCGCAGGCCGACACTCTATCCACTGAGTCAAAACCGGTCAGGGCTGGATTCCACTTCTTGACGGAAGGAGCTATCAGGGCACATGGCTAGGGTGCAGGTACAAGGTGGGGGAGAATTGGTAGCTTTTATTTCAATGGACCACAATGGGGTTGCATTCTTTGTTGGTGAACGCATTCCTCACCTTGTGTATGGGCCACCAGCGGGAACATGTCCCAGGCTGCTGTGGAAAATGTAAGTGTCTGAGAAACCGGGTACTACAAATGTGTTGGGGTAACAGAGGTGCCCTGAAAATGAGGATTTTGAGTTTCGTTGAGATGGCAAGTCAGCAGTTGGTGAGGAGCTTTTGCCTTTGTGAAGTGTGTGTGTGTGTGTGTGTCAGTATCTCACATATAGAATAAGGCCATCCAGTTAGTTCACCTGAAAATGTAACTGCTAGGAAATGCAATCTGTAGGGTATAGGATATACTAATGATTATGGTAAGGTATAAAACTGCTGTGTAGACTCAGATCACTTGATAACAAAATGCCACAGAGCAGATGGCTTAAACCACAGAAATGTATTTCTCACAGTTCTGGAGGCTGGGAAGTCTGAGATCAGGGTGCCAGCACGGTCAGGTTCTGGTGAGGACCCTTTGTTTGGCTTGCAGACACTGTTTTCTTACTGTATTTTCACATGATGGGGGGGAGAAAGAGAGGAGAGGAAGCTTCCACTCTCTGCCTATAAGGGCACTATCTCATCATGAGGGCCCCATCCATATGACCTCATCTAAGCCTACTGACTTTCCAAAGGCCCCAGCTTGAAATACCATCGCACTGGCATTTAGGACTTCAACATGTGAATTTGGAAGGGTGGGGGGACAGGGTTGGGACATAAAAGCATTCAGCGCATAACAAGTTACATACAAAGTCAGATTTTCTGGTTTACATTTATTGGGGAGTGTGCACTATGAATGTTTAGAGAGATGTGAGAATACATCGCCTATTTTTAAAAGGCTTGCATGTGGAAAGGTAATTAAATCTTGTAGTGTCTCAGAAAAAGAATTGGGAATCATAGATAAATGCCCTGAAAACTATAGAAAACTGGCCTCAGTTTACTATGAGAAAGGCCTTTGGAATGATCTGGGATCTCTGTAATGGGGGAAATAGACTGCCGTGTGAGGTCATAGGTGCCATATCATTAGCTGGTTCAGACAAAGGCCTTGCTGGCCTTGTTGCAATTTTGTAAACTTGTGTGTGGGTGTGTTGCTATATTTCTTGGTAGGGAAGGCCGATGTGTGTGTGTGTGTGTGTGTGTGTGTGTGTGTGTGTGTGTGTGTGTGGTAGGGGTTGCAGAGTTGCACTGAGGTTCCTTACAGGGGATCTTTTCTAATTCTAGTCCTGACTTTAGATTTGTGAAAGGTAGTTAGCGGAGTGGCAAGTGCATGGATTTCAGAGTCAGACAGATTTGGAGGAATCCTGGCTTTATGACCTGGGGCAAGATACTCAACCTCACTGAGATTGTTTCCACATCTGTAAAATGGGCAGGTTTTAAGGATTAGAGAAAGTATTTGTTGAATACATAGAACAGTTCTTAGCACATTATAGGTGCTAAAAATGGTGACTATTACATATTTAGAATAATAATCAGTATTAATTCTTCAACTATATTTTGAAAATCTATTATGCGAACCTAGAAATATGCACTTTTTTCCTTTTCTTTCAAGGAGCTTTTCAGTTATTGGGAGACATAAATAAACAATTAAAATTAGAGTTTTAGAAATGCTTTCACAGAATATTATCTATCTATAAATATTTATTGAGCATCTTGTCTAGGTAGGACATTTTGCTAAGTATTTGGTAGGTGGTGGTAAAAAATACAGTTTTACTGTACTATGGTTTTCATTGTACTATTACGGGTAATGTATAGTGACTTCTGCAAGATATTTTTTGTGGGGGGACCATATAAAGAATAGTACACCTGTCGTTTCTGAAGACTGTGTACCTAGCAGTGGTTCTCAACCTTTCTAATGCCGCGACCCTTTAATACAGTTCCTCATGTTGTGGTGACCCCCGACCATAAAATTATTTTCGTTGCTACTACATAACTGTAATTTGCTACTATTGATGAATCATAATGTAAATATCTGTGTTTTCCGATGGTCTTAGGCTCTACAGCAGCGGTTCTCAACCTGTGGGTCGCGACAGAGAACCGCTAGCAGGGTCGCCTAAGACCATTGGAAAACACAGATATTTACATTACGATTCATTAACAGTAGCAAGATTACAGTTATGAAGTAGCAACGAAAATAATTTTATGGTCGGGGGTCACCACAACATGAGGAACTGTATTAAAGGGTCGCGGCATTAGAAAGGTTGAGAACCACTGAATGAGAAAATGGGCACTGGAACCTACCAATTCTTTTATCCTTTGCTAAACCCGTCTGTATGACTGCTATTTCTCACTTACTCAGCAGGCGGCGCTCTAGCACTAGGAAATTGCAAAGTACCATTAGTAAAACAAGGACTTTTGGGGTTAATGTTTGTTTTTCAGGCAAAAAAGGAAAGGTGTTAGGAGAAATAGTTTATCAGGCGTTGCCGCAAAGACGCTTGAGGGGAAAGACAAGCTGTCGCTTCAAGGACAGGAAGAAAATTCCCTGCATTTTGTAGATGCATCAGACTGCTGGGTGCGTGCCTTCTAAGAAAAAAAAAAAAAGTCACGAAATGAGGAAGGAAAGAAAAACAGCGGAGATAAAAGGGAAGATTAAGAACATAGAAAACAATGGAAATCATCTGCAAGCCAGGATGGAGGAGTACAGCCTTTGGGAGCTGGATGTGGACGGTATTGTAGCAATGGGAAATAATGAAAACTACTGAAATATAATTGAGACCCATTCCAAGTACCCAGATGTACCATTTACGTTCGATGCCAGATTTCCTGCGTAATTGGTTTCAGCTGCTCAGCCCACATCCAGTTCTTGTTTTGTAGCTTTCAACATTTTGAGGTCTTCAGCACATGGACTTTTGCACCTAATGAAAGTGCCTGATTTCTGGATCAAAATTGCTTCATTGTTTTCCAAATTTGCAAGTTAGAAAAACAGAACAGCTGAGTTAGGAACTAAGTTTTAGTGTAAGGGATTGGGGCAGGAACCCCTGACAAAAGAAAATAATGCATTCGCTGTGAAATTGGTTGGGGTTTTGATTTGCCATGTGTGTTAACCTCTTGTTAGACTTAGGGAAGATGCTCCCAATTGAATCTTCACTTCCTCCACTTGGCCATTCAAATGGCTCTTTCGAGAGCTTTGCATTTATCTTTTTGTATCAAATTGATAGCTTAGAGAGACTCTTTTTGTAAGGTTGTTAATCCAACATCACTTCACTTGGCTTATTCTTTCCTGTGGAGAGGTTTAATCGGCAGGATACATCAAAGTAATCTGAAAAAATTCCATAACACAACACGATGAGCAACTATTAGGTTGGTTGTTAGTATCTAACCACAGTCTGTGCAATAATTGAATTAAGTTATTGCAATGGGAAAACTATTTTACGTGTGGTTCTGAAATTTTAGTATGTACCATTACCACCTGAGGGCTCCTTAAGACACCTTGCTGGGGCCCACTCCAGAGTTTCTGATTCAGTAGGTCCGGGGTGGGATGAGACTGTACCCTCCCGCTGATGCTGGTTGGTGCTCCTTGTCCAGGGACCTCACTTTGAGAACCATCATCTTACACATTTGCTGAAGAAATTTTTCTATTTGATTTAGTTATGATGTTGATGTTCACCCTCCTACCACGATATAAGATCAGGTCAGATATTGAACTACCAGAGGAGGAGGTCACAGTGGGAAGGTATTTATTGAGCACCTACTATGTGCCTCCCTCTATTCTGGGTTCTCAACATTCTTAATTTTCTCACTTAATCGTCCCATACTCTTCCCACTCAACATGTGTGGAACCTGAGTCTTGAAGAGCTGGGGAGTTTTCTGAAGGCAAACATCTAGCAAGTGGCTGAACTGGAATTTGGGCCTAGGTGAGCTTGACTGCAAAGCACGCCAGAGGAGGACTTCAAAACATTCCTCACAGTTCAACTTACTGAATTTTCACAGATTTCAGTTCATAGGAACCTTGCATGACTGACCACAAGCAAACTCCTTAATTTTTAGACCTAAGTGTCTCCGTCTCTAAGGAGATCAGTACCTGTCTCTCGTGTAGGGATTAGGTGTACTGATGTGTGTTGGAGCGCCCAGAATAGTATCTGGCACACAGTAGGTGCTCATTAAAGCTGAACTTCCTTTCCTTTCCTTAAAACATGCAAGTATTTAATCCAAGTGTATCTTAGAAATAAGTGAAAAAGCTATGACTAGGGCAGACACAACCAGATTCTGACTTATCCTAGTGGGAAGGATGGCAGCCATTCTGTTTGTCAGCCAACGAGACCTACGTGAGTCTCCTAGAATTCTCCAGATGGAGCCTACTGTTGCATTTGCCCCCTGTCGCCTAGGCCCTCTGATCACAGTGGCTGGCTGTCCTGAACACCTGCTCTCACCAGCGTAACCAAACGGACTGGATGCTCTCCAGGTGAGTTGCCCAGGAGCCCGATGTATTTCAGCTCCTCTCTTGGTTTGAAATTCCATCAACTCCCCCCACACCTTCTCGTGGTAGTTTCATTATCTCTGTTATTTCTGACTCTGTTTCTTTTGACTTGAACATTTGCTCCTGGATGTGAGTCCCATTCTCCTCCTTCTATGCATGTCTACTCATTTTAAAATTAGATGTTGACATCATGAACGACATTTCATTGGGTGCTTGGATTTTGCTGTCTAAACAGAAGGTTGTCGTTTGCCTCTATAAGCAGTAAACTTATGTGCAGATCAGCTTGGTCCGCTCTAGGCTTGTTTTGGTCCAGAGTAGCCTTTGCTCTATTATTAGAGCGTAACACTTCTGGGATCGCTCCGAATGGCCTTGTACTCAATGAGTCTTCACTCTGGCTGGGGAGAGCGCAAAACATCTTCCAGCCCTGAATGGATTCTGGAAATTGTTCAGGTTATAGCTACCTGACAGTTGTCCTGTTTTGTTTTGTTTTGAAATATATTTTTATTGATTTCAGAGAGGAAGGGAAAGGGAGAGAGAGAGAAACATTAGTGATGAGAGAGAATCAGTGATTGACTGCCTCCTGCATACCCCACACTGGGGATCGAGCCTGCAACCCGGCATGTGCCCTGATCAGGAATCGGACCATGACCTCCTGGTTCATAGGTCGATACTCAACCACTGAGCCGTGCCGGCCAGGCAGCTGTCCTGTTTTGGCTTTGTGGAGCTTCACCTAAGTGTGTGCAGATTAGTATTCAAAGACTTGAGGAGACCCCTCTTTAGATTTCTGGGAAACTTTCTCTGCAAAGCTCCCTCCTCTCTGGACTCTGCCCCATAAATTCCAGCTATCTCAGCCTTCCCAAGTGCCTGCACTTGTCTCCTCAACTCAGGGTGTCTCCCACTTTCTATCTGGATTCCTTTACTTGCACCAAAGTCCAGACATTGCCTCCAAGCAGAAAACCAGGGCAGCTGTAGGGAGGGGTCACCTTGTTTATTTCCTTCTCTCCGAGATAATAGTCCTGCTCTGGCTTCTGTCAACTGTTTCATATGTGTTGTCCAGGTTTCTAGTAGTTACTAGTGGGAAGGCGTGACCTGTACCATTTACTACTCCGTGGGTGGATGTAGCAATCTGCACACGTTCACTTGGTGGATTCCTACCTGCCCCACTTCTGAGGCTCAGTTCAGCCACTGTCTCCCCTGGGAAACCTTTTGGGTTTCCACCAGTCTGGCTTAGTGCTCCTTCATCAGCTTATTTATGCTCCTCCCAAGCGCCCCCCCCCCCCCCCCGCAGGACTGTGAGTGTCTTAAGGCATGGATTGCAGTATCTCAGGTTCTTCAGCCCCTAGCATGGCACTTAGAACATAGTAGTGCCCAATAGATACTCATTGACTAAATGGAACAATTACAGGGAAAATCGTGTTTTTTGACTTTAAGGTCTGCCAAGAGTGCTCCCCATTCATCTTCTGCTTGTAAGTCTCCTTTTTCCTGGTCTTTCGAATTGAAGAACAAATTACTATATCCCTCCCCAACCCCAACCTGCACAGGAAATATGGTGGAATTCTACTCTAAGTCATGTATATCATGTGGCAGAAATGATCAACTGTCCATCAAGGTGTGTGGTCTTGCCATAAATAGGGTTGCCAGATTTAGCAAGCAAGCAAACAAACCATCATGAAAACCAAGAGTCCCAGTTAAATTTGAATTTCAGATGCAATATGTGGGATATGCTTATACTAAAAAATGATTTTTTCTCCTGAACAAGTTTAACTAGGTGTCATGTATTTTGTCTGGCAGCACTACACTGGGAAGCAGCTGCTCAGCCAGGACGCTGTTCTCACCAATGGAACATGGTGAGACATGACGTGTAATGTGTGATGCACATCACTTCCTGGCTAAGGTGGTCCAGGTGTGTGGTCTCCACCCTCTCTTTCCACTTCTGTGGATTTTGCTAAGGTGTTGCACCGCCTATTTGGTACCTCCAGTCGTATATGTCAAGATGCCTCCAACTCCACATGTCCAAACCGGAATTCGTGGTTTTCCCAGCGCCATGCTGGTCCTGTGCTCTTCATCTCAGTGAATGGTACAACCATCCATCCATTCTCCGTACTTCCTTTTTCTCACTCTCAGTATCCAATCCACTATCAACTCATGTACATTTTACCTCTTAAATGTCTTTATCAGTCCAACTTTTTTCATTCTCATTGCTACTACCCTGGTCCAAGCTATTAATATCTTTTGTATGGACTACTGCGATTGCCTACATTCTACATTTTTCTACCTTGCAGCCAGAGTTGATCTTTTCAAAACCACATCTCCTCTTGTCACTCCCCTGGCTAAACTCTCAATGGATTCCCATTGCTCTTAGGCTAGGGATGGGAACAATGAATGTTATCAGCAAGCCCTGCCTGATCTGGCCTTGGCCTGCATTTCCAGGCTCATTTCAGTTCATGCTTCCTCCTGTGCTGAGTTCCAGCCATACTGGCCCACCTCCACATCCTTGAATACTCCACACAGTCTTCTCCAAGAGCCTTTGCACAGCCATGTCCTTTGCTAGGCATGCTGCCTTTCACCTCTTAGCAGAGCAAATCCTTATTATCTTAAAATATTTTATTTATTTATTTAAAAAATAGGTTTTTATTGATTTTGGAGAGAATGGAAGGGAGAGGGAGGGAGGGAAGGGGAGAGATAGAGAGCGACAGCCATTGGCTGCCTCCTAGTGGGATAACCATCCATCCATCTTGCATGCACACCCCCTACTAGGGATCAATTCAAGCTCACAATTCAGGCATGTGCACTGATTTGCAATCAACCAGTGATGTCTTGGTGCACAGTCAACCAACTGAACCACAAATGGCCAGGGCTCCTTATTCTTTTTTGGGATTTCAGGACTCAGTTCAATCAGTTCCTCTTCAGGAAAGCTTTCCTGATGTTCCTAAATCAATTCCCACTCTTTTGAAATCTCATGGTGGAAAGCAGCACTTTTTTTTTTTTTTTTTTGTAGCCCCTGCTACAGTAGTGGTTTTATTTATCTGTGCGGTTCTCTGATTTAATATCTGTTTTCTCACCTGTTAGCTCTGTGAGGACAGAAAATGTCTCTTTCCTTTAGAGCTTATCACTAGATCTTCGGTAAATATTTGCATCAGGTAGGGATCCAACTGAAATGTTTTCTGAATGAGTATCCAGTTGTCCCCAAGACATTCCGTGAATAATCCTTTCTTTCCTTACTGGTGTTACGTATTATTATTATCTGAATGTATTCTGATCCATAATGGGTCTCTTTTAAAATTTCCTATTTTCTTTCATCTCTCTCTTTGTCTATTATTGTATACCTTAAAGTTTTTTTGATTTCTGGTAGATCAAGTCCCACATATTGTTCTTCCATTTATTTATTTATTTAATCCTCACCCAAGGATATGTTTATTTTTTAAAAATTCTTTAAAAATGAACATGTGTTAAAGTTTTTTTTTTTTTTTTAAATATCTTTATTGATTTCAGAGAGGAAGGGAAAAGGGGAGAGAGATAGAAACATCAATGATGAGAGAGAATCATTGATCAGCTGCCTCTTCAGGCCCCACACTGGGGACCAAGCCGGAAACCTGGGCATGTGCCCTTGGCCAGAATTGAACTTGGAACCCTTCGGTCCGTAGGCCGATGCTCTATCCACTGAGCCAAACCAGCTAGGGTCAAAGAATATGTTTATTGATTTTAGAGAGAGGCAGGGAGAGAGGAAGAGAAACAATGTGAGAGAGAAACATCGATGGGTTTCCTCCTGTACGCACCCTGACAGCGCATTGAACCTGCAACTTAGGCATGTGCCCTGACCAGGAATTGAACTGGCAACCTTTTGGCGTATGGAATGCCGCTCCCACCAACTGAGCCACCTGCCCAGAGAGTTCTTACTTTTAAAACATTGCTTGGCTATCCTTGAACATTTTCTCATTTAGAGAATCAGTCAGATTTCATTAAAAAATCATTTGGGACTTTGGTTGGGTTTGCAATGAGAATTTACGGATTACTTTGGGAAGGAAATGACATCTTTACAATTATGAGACTTTACATACAGAGGCATAAAAATGTCTCTCCCTTTATCCAGGCCACCTTCTGTAGTCTAGAGTACATTTTTATGGTTTTAGTCACATCAATCGTGGACATTTCTTTCCAAGTGTATTTTTAGGCATTTTATACATTTTGTTGCTATAATGAATAGAATTTTCTAAAATGACCATTTCTAACTGCTTATTGCTGGTAATTAAGCAAATGCTTTATCTTTTTATATGTTGTTCTTTTTAAATAGCTAAATTAGTGGATTCTATTATTTTGATAGTTTTTTTTTTTTTTTTTAAATGTATTTTATTGATTTTTTACAGAGAGGAAGGGAGAGGGAGAGAGTTAGAAACATCAATGAGAGAGAAACATCAATCAACTGCCTCCTGCACACCCCCTACTGGGGATGTGCCCGCAACCAAGGTACATGCCCTTGACCGGAATTGAACCTGGGACCCTTCAGTCTGCAGGCTGATGCTCTATCCACTGAGCCAAACCGGTTAGGGATTGATAGTTTTTAAGTTAGAAATTTCTAGGTTGCTTTCTAGAATGTTTTTGCTAGATTTCCTTGCATTGTTTCTTTATTTCCACTACACATTTTATATTTTTTATTGTCTTCTTAAATTGGCTACCATCTCACCCTGGCTGGTGTGGTTCAGTCGATGGAGCATTGTCCCATGCACCAAAGGGTTGCTGGTTCAGTTCCTGGTCAGGGCACATACCTATGTTTCTGGTCTGATCCCGTCTGGGTGCATACAGGAGGCAACCAATTGACGTTTCTCTCTCACATCAAAGTTTCTCTCTCTCTCTCTCTTTTTCTCTCTCTCTCTCTCCTTCTCCCTCCTTCCCTCCCTCCCTCCCTCCCTCCCTCCCTCCCTCCCTCCCTCCCTCCCTCCCTCCCTCCCTCCCTCTCTTCCACTCTAAAAAAACAATGGAAAAAAATAGCCTCAGGTGAGGATTAACAACAACAACAAAAAAGATTTGCTTTGGATCTGGCCTTATGATTCTGTCTTTTACACTGAGTAGCCAGATTATTATGATCTCTGAATGAATGGATAATAATCTGGCCACTCAGTATATATATTAGAGGCCCGGTGCATGAATTCGTGCATGGGTGGGGTCCGGTCAGCCTGGCCAGGGGGAGAGGACATGAGCAGTTGGCCGGCCTGCCTGCTGGTCGAACTCCTGGTCGAGGGGACAATTTGCATGTTAGCCTTTTATTATATAGGATTATATAGGATATACACTGAGTGGCTAGATTATTATGTGTTCAGAGATCATAATAATCTGGCCACTCAGTGTATATCAGTTCTTTGTGTGTGTGTGTGTGTGATATGCTGTGAGATTTCCTCTAGAGTTGGAGCACAGAAAAGTCGTTGCTGACTTGCCCATTTCAGCCTGCCTGCTTCCTGTTAATCAAAGTGTGATTTAGGCAAACGAAGTCTTCACCTTGAGGCTCCTCCTGGGCTGACAGATGGCTTCCTCTCCTCTTGTTTGAAGGGTGGAAGTAAATTTGTACAAGTTTATTGAGAGCCAGAGAGTACATTTTTGTCCGGAGAAGGCATATTAAATAATTGCAAGAGATGAGACACACGCGATTCAAGTGCAAGAGAGAGTGTCGCTAATTAATTTGAGACTGAACCTGCAGGAAGCGCTTGAATGGAAGTGTGAGTCAGCACAGCCATTAATTAATCTGAGGCTGGGCTCTCTTTTAAAGGGAAGATGCTGATTTTCAAGCCAGCGCAGAAAAGTAACAGTTCAGAGTTGGGTTGAATCAATGCTACCTTCTAGGCTCTGTTCAGTTGAATTGGGGAAGTGATTTATTAGAGGGTCCTTATAAAGAACCCTTTCTTTATTCTATTCATTATTAAATATTAAATTTATTTTATTACCAAAGTTAAAACAGTAAATTAAGACATGGAGGCTTAAATAACAATTCCCCGTGGGCTGGCTGGGCATCGTAGGGTGATTGGGTGAGCTGTTTTTTCACTGGGAGATCCTGAGATTTTAGTATCTATACTAGTTGTCCTGTGCATGAATCCGTGCGCCAGTAGCTCGCCAGTAGCTCGCTGCCACCCTCCAGTAGCTCTCCGCCCGCTGCCCTGCCCTCCTGTAGCTCCCCTCGCCCCCCTCCCCGCCCTCCCTTCATAGCTTGCTAACCTGCCCTCTGTAGCTCTCCGCTGCCTGCTTGTAGCTCGCTCGCTGCCCCACCTTCCTGCTGATCCATGATCCGGTTGTTATTTGGTCGGTCGTTAACGCTTTACGGTGTAATGACCATTTGCATATTACATCTTCATTATATAGGATGTCCTTTCTCATGGGCTATTCAATTTCTCCCCAGAAGGATCTTTCTATCCCCTGCTTTGGGGTTCTCCACGTTGGCGGGAGTTCTGGGAGCTGGTCTGGGAAAGGGAGCTAGGAGGAGCTCTCATCATTTAGGAGGCAACTTTCACAAAATCCACCACTTTTGGCCCTGGACAGGTAGCTCATTTGGTTAGAGCATCATCCCGATATGCCAAAGTTGCAGGTTTGATTCCTGGTTAGGGCATAAAAGAATCAACCAACGGCCCTAGCCGGTTTGGCTCAATGGATAGAATGTCAGCCTGCAGACTGAAGGGTCCCAGGTTCGATTCTGGTCAAGGGCACATGCCTGGGTTGCAGGCTCGATCCCCATTAGGGGGCATGCAGGAGGCAGGCAGTCAGTGATTCTCTCTCATCATTGATGTTTCTATCTCTCTCTCCCTCTCTCTTCCTCTCTGAAATCAATAAAAATATTCTAAAAAATGGAAGCAACTCATCACTGAGGAAAAGATACATTAAAAAAAACCCAACCAATGAATGCGTAAATAAGTGGAACAACAAATTGATGTCTCTCTCTCTCAAATCAACAACAACAACAATAAATCCACCACTTTTAACCCAAAGCCTCACTCCAGCTCTCCACTATTCCTGGTCTTCATGAGTCTGGAGCCTCCCTGATATATTTCTCCCGAGAGTAAGACATTCTTCCTCTGCAGAGGTCAGAAAGAGGTAGGATCCTGAGCTCTAACTGTTCCTTATGTTGACTTTCAATCAAAACCTGTCTTTCCATCTGCGATGTAGATGGTGATGGGACACGCAAAATCGACCCTTGAGAAGGACTTGTCCCAGCTGCTGTTGGCAGACAGTCTTCAGCTGCCATCCCCTTCATGAACTGCCTCAGTTCAAGGTCGACCCCTCCCTGGTGGCCCACATCCAATGATGCATGGAGGCGGACCCAGTGCGATTTCAGGGAGGAGACATTTGATTATTTTTTGTGTTTCTTTTCTGGCTAGCATTCTATTTAGGTTTATAATTTCTACTTTATTTCATCTTTTACCTAAGTATTTTTTAAGAGTTTGCCTTTTTATGTGGAAAGAGTATTTGGCCAGGGGTGAGGGAAGGGGCTATTTTTGTTTTATGAATTTTAAGTTATGTTACAATATGACTTACATACTTTTTGCTTTTTGGAGCCATGAGATTTTCTTGTTAATCTGATACATGGTTTTTCAAATCTGCCATATTGTTTATTATGTTTTGTTTATTTGTAGACTTCTGAGGTCTACTAGTATAGAAGACTTTTGTTTAATTATGTTTTTCTTTGTTCCTTTTCCTCCTAATGTCTTGAAAGTGGCATGTTCTACTTTGGTTCTCTGGAGGTTACCTTTACATTGAAAACAATTAATTTAATTTAAATTTTATAAAGAGAAATACAGCCCAGATGGACCAGAACTGTCTTTAAAGCCAGGTACTCGATGCTATGTAATTTGGATGACTACAATAGGAGTAACTAAATTCCATAAACTTTAGTGAGTTTCTGCTATGTGCTAGACACTGAGCAAGCCCCTGTAGGTTGAGGAGATAAATGAGATACTCCTTACCCTCATGAGACTCATCATCTAGTGGTGAAACTGACAAGTAAACAAATTATAACTTTATGTGAAAGGTGATAATAGAGGCACATACAGGGTGGTCCCAATGGGTCATCCCTCCCAGTCTTGTGTAGTGCCCTCCCCTTGAATCTGGGTTGGTTTAACCTGTGACTCATTTCTTGATAATAGGACGCAACATAAATGACACCAATTTTTCTTTCATATTTTAATCCCTCTGAAATTTTGGGCTGCATTCTGAGAAAATTTCTTGACTTATTAATTGCTCCTCAGCTGTATCCACTGTGTTTTAATTTAATTTTTATGTTTTTCCAATAACTCTGATTGGTTTTTCCCAGTACTTGTTGCAGTTTCTACCTGTTTGTTCCATTAACTTTGTTTCCTTTGGTGTTAGTTCTGTTTGCTGAATTTAGCACCTCTTTTTCCTGTTGTTAGCTTTCTACAAATCTCAGAACATTATTGCTTCTGTACTCATCTGGATATTTGAGATTTCCTGTTTTATGTCATACTGCCTCTAATGGAAAGGTAAGAGATGATTTTGGTGGGATATTAGCACACGGTGAGATTCTAGAGAGATCCTGAAGTAATTCTGGGTCTCTCTAGCTACCCACTGCACTGTGTGGTCTCTCTCATGCAAGCATCCATTCTTCTTCTTCACTCTGCTTGACATAGGCAGTATGGGATGAACACCTGGCTGCCTTACCTGTTAACTTCACCAGGTATGTGGTCAGTTGCCTCCCACCTCCCACCCCATCCTTCCTCTAGTCCCGCTTTCTTTGTTCATCCCCGCCCCCCCTTTCTTTTGCTACCTCCAAACTTGAGCTACTCCTGGGGCAGTTCCCACCTTCACCGACACTCTCTCCCATGCATGAATTATGCAGCGATTTCCTCATTAGATCTGATTGCATCAGCTTTTTGTCTTTGTTCCTGAGATGGTGATCTTTAAGAAAAATGACTTGGGTTCTACAGAAATAATGATCCCATGAAAGATTTTGAGGAGATGAGGAAGGCTGATTCCTTTCAGAGTGCAAAGTGATCTTGGAATGTAAAGAATTTCTTTGGGTTGAATTCCATGGAAGTTTGTCACTGACCTATGTTCCTGAACTATGAAACATGAATATTTGAGCTAAGGAATAGTTTCCCTTGATAAATAAACTATTAAGAAAACTTTGCAAAGAAATGACTTGGGCTAAAAATGTAACCTGGAATTGAGAGCTGGCATGACAGGTAGGACATTCTGATTGTGCATTTCATCTTAGAATTCAGATCTGTTAAAATCATTTTGAAATTTGAGCGTAATAGAAGTAAATGTGGGACTTGGAATTTAAAAGAGCAATCACATCAGCATGGAATGAAGAAAATTCAGTTTGGTAGTAATTTGTAAAAAGTTCTAGAGCATTTGGTTTATTACAAGCTTTAAAAAAATTTTTAAATTCTTTATTGTTTAAAGTATCACATATGTCTCCTTCCCCCGCCCCTTGACATCTCCCCTATTATAAGCTTTAAAAAGTGTGATTGTTCAAACAGGTGAAATAGACCTACATTACATATAGGTGAGAAAGACCCCCCGCATCACACACAGGTGAGGCAGACCCCCATCACACACAGGTGAGATAGACCCCCCATCACACACAGTTGAAGCAGAGCCCCATCACTCATAAGTGAGATAGACCCCCATCACACACAGGTGAGATAGACCCCCATCACACACAGGTGAGATAGACCCCCATCATATACAGGTGAGATAGACTCCCCATCACACATAAGTGAGATAGACCCCATCACACACAGGTGAGATAGACCCCCATCACACATAAGTGAGATAGACCCCCCATCACACACAGGTGAGATAGACCCCCATCACACACAGGTGAGATAGACCCCCCATCACACATAGGTGAGGCAGACCCTCATCACACACAGGTGAGATAGACCCCCCATCACATATAGGTGAGGCAGACCCCCATCACACACAGGTGAGATAGACCCCCATCACACACAGGTGAGGCAGACCCCCATCACACACAGGTGAGATAGACCCCCATCACACACAGGTGAGATAGACCCCCATCATGCACAGGTGAGATAGACCCCCATCATACACAGGTGAGATAGACCCCCCATCACACATAAGTGAGATAGACCCCATCACACACAGGTGAGATAGACCCCCATCACACACAGGTGAGATAGACCCCCCATCACACATAGGTGAGGCAGACCCTCATCACACACAGGTGAGATAGACCCCCCATCACACATAAGTGAGATAGACCCCATCACACACAGGTGAGATAGACCCCTGTCACACACAGGTGAGATAGACCCCCATCACACACAGGTGAGATAGACCCCCATCACAAACAGGTGAGATAGACCCCCATCACACACAGGTGAGATAGACCCCCATCATACACAGGTGAGATAGACCCCCCATCACACATAAGTGAGATAGACCCCATCACTCACAGGTGAGATAGACCCCCGTCACACATAAGTGAGATAGACCCCATCACACACAGGTGAGATAGACCCCCATCACACATAAGTGAGATAGATTCCACATCACATACAGGTGAAATAGACACCCCATCACAAACAGGTGATACAGAGCCCACAGGTAAGATAACCTCCCATTTCACACAGGTGAGACAGATCCCCATTACACAGGTGAGACAGAGCCCCCATCACACACAGGTGAGAAAGATCCCCCATCACACACAGGGAGATAGAGCTGCCATCACACACATGTGAGACAAACTCCACATCACACACCGGTTCAGACAGACCCCTCATCAAGAACAGGTGAGACAGTCCCCCCCATAAAAAAGAAAAAAAAAGGTGTGATTGTTGCCTGTGAATGTGAGTATGAAGAAAGGTAATGTCTCCAAATAATTTCCTCTCTGAAATCAATAAAACTATATTAAAAAATTAAAATATGTTTTTATTGCTTTTTTTTCAAGAGAGGGGAAAGGAGAGGGATAGAGAGACAGAAACATGGATGAGAGAGAATCATTGATCGGCTGCCTTCTGCACACTCCTACTGGGGATGGAGCCCACAATCCCGGGCATGTGCCCTGCCTGGGAATGGACCCAGTGACTTCTTGGTTCACGGGTCCACGCTCCATCCCTGAGCCACACCAGCCGGGCTGAGGTGCTTCCCTGTCAGGCTGTGGTGCCTGAATACCTTTCTACCTAGGGTCCTCCCTACTGCAGAATTAAAAAAGGTCTGAACTTGCCTTGAAATACATGTACATGGAACTGTAGAAGTTCATGGAGATACTTGCTATGAGCGTGAAAAGGAATCAGGCATTCATTAGCCTTTATGGAGTTTTGAGAACAGGAAAACCCGTGAGAAGAGAATGAACTGTTGTTAATCTAATGAGCCGAGCAGGTGCTCGGGCTTTCTGAACTTGGCTTTTCCCTAGGTGTCAAGTAGGAAGCGAATGCATTCCTTTTCAAAAAAGTTGCTACGGAAAGACAAGAATCCCCCCTTTTGCCCACTGCTCACTGAATATAAAGTCTGCAGAATGGAATTTTGCCTAATCAGCCTTGCTTTCGAAGCTTTCATACAATCAGTGTTGGCTTCTTCCGACGCCTCATTTTAATCTTCATGCATTTCTGAAAACTGAAGCTCTGCCCAGTCGGAGACAAGCGACTCTACCCTTTCAAACGTTCATTTATTTCTTATTTTGGGTTGACTATTTCCAAACATAGATCACTTTCTGTACTGCTTGTCCTCATGTAAGACTGTATCATTCTCTCATGGAGGGTTTTATGTGAGAATGTCCATATGTCGTCGTTTTAGAAAACAAGATTTTTGAGCCCGTGAGATAGAATGGGTTATATCCAGGTCCTTCTGCAATCTGAGAATTCCGCTTTTAAAATATAACTGTTGGAGGCAGCGTATCAGAGTGGCCCAAAGAGTGGGCTCTGTTGTCAAGCAGATGAATTTGAATCTCATTTTTTTCCATTACTTTTTATTAGTTTTTTACTGTTACTTTTCCTCCCTGAGACTCAGCTCTGTTATCTGAAAACAGGAGGTAGCTGGTTTCTCCTGTAGATTTTGATCCACGTTTTACAATGAGGTAAAAATGATTTGACAAGTTAAATGGCTTAGAGCACCTCTTAGCCCTTCCTGGGAGGAGTATCCTTGGTCAGCTCCTGTCTGCTTTCCTAGACCAGCTCCTCATTCTTCTCTCAGCTCTCCCTACGAGGCTGACTTGCATGGACTTTAAGGACTTGGGGCATTGGTTAGGTTCAGCCAGCGGGAAGCATCGGGGATTTGCAGGGTGGAGAGAGTGAGCTCAGGGAACTTTTTTCTGTCCTCTCTGGATTCTGATAACTCCCTTCTTCCCTTGCCCCTATAGGGGTAGTGAAGGTAGACTTAACCTTTCTTGGTTTCCCTTGAACGACACCCATCTTTTTTTTTTTTTAAATATATTTTATTGATTTTTTACAGAGAGGAAGGGAGAGGGATAGAGAGTTAGAAACATCAATGAGAGAGAAACAACATCAATCAGCTGCCTCCTGCACACCTCCCACTGGGGATGTGCCCGCAACCAAGGTACATGCCCTTGACTGGAATCGAACCTGGGACCTTTCAGTCCTCAGGCCGACGCTCTATCCACTGAGCCAAACCGGTTAGGGCGAATGACACCCATCTTTATAAATAGTGCCTTCATTAAACTCCCCTCCAGTTTCCCAGGTGAGGTGCTACCAGTTTCCTGCTGGGAGCCTGACCCATGTAGGGCTCTCTACCTGCAGGTCCTTAAGGAGCCCTGGGGATTCATTCTCAGCTCCAGCTGTCAGTCCTGCTTGGAGTTGCCTGCTCCGTGAGCCAGTTTTGGTTGTTGCTGTTGAAAGAGGGTAGCCTGGTGTTGCTCTTGCCTTCCTTCCACTTCGTTCCCTGAGGAGCTGGAGTGAATTTCACCCAGGCCATCTCTGGTGCCTGCTCCTCCGGAGCCCAGTGTGATCCCAGTCCTTGCCTGTGGTGCAGGCACCTCCTCGTAGGCCTTTAGCCAAGGGAGGGAGAACCTAATGTCGCCTGGTGACAAGGCTATCTTCCTGGGGATATGACCTGGTCATATTAACACGTGGGCACTCAGGGTGGGTTCGGTGAGAGGGTAAATGGACTCGGTTTCCAGTTGCTTACCATGGCAGGTACTGTACATCACCATCTAGTATCATCAAAATAATAAATATCAAAAAATCATAAATACCTTAGGTTCCTCACTTTATTCAAAGAAGTAATCCTTTTCCACTTCTCCAACTCCCCCAACTATTTCCCCCCCCACACTGATACACATAGCTAGGGCATGCTCTGTTTCCAGGAGTGGGGGGATATTTAGGTTGTCTGTCATCTCCTTTCTCAATCCCAACATACCCTCATCCACAGTGTCTATCCCTGCCGTGCCATCCAGGACTCAAGTCCATATCTGCCAGGAAGCAGATTAATAAGACACTTGCCCATAATAGTGGGTGCACAAGTCAATCTTGCAGTCATTCATTGGTGCCTGCTTTGTCATAGGCACTGTGCTTAGGTGAGATGAAGTGCCTGATCCAGGTGTCATTATTGCATTAGTTGATCCATCTGCATTAAACGGCCACAGACTGTATTTCTGTCTTGTTATTTCAAGCCAGAATGAATGATATTCTAAGAAGTTGATGAAATAAACTCAGAAGAAAATCAGGAATTTAGGAGAGAGGATGATGAGTTAACAAAAGAAGGAAGCAAAGAAAAGGAGAGGAAATTGATTTCAACTTGAGTTAGATAAGGGATAGACAAAACACATTTTGAAACCTGAGTGAGTTCATTTCTGTGTGGTTAGAATTTGTAATGTTGTTTTCATAGTAATTATTTTGTTGACTTTTATTTCCTAGAAGTTAACCGGTGGATCGAATGATGTATTATGAATCAAGAAAATGTAAACTGAGTACTGTTTGGACAGTTGATACTTAGGAAGCTGATTTTTGTTGCTTTAAACTTTGACTGAAGCACATTTTTACAACCAAATAAGATACCTGTGGGGACTGATGGAAAATATTTGCAAAGTGTTTTGTCCCTAGAGCAAAGCTTTTTTATTGGTGGAGGGATTAACATTAATGTTCCTTTGTGTAAGACTTTAGTTTGGACCTATTACTTTAATATTGACCACGCTGCTGAAATCTCCAGTAGCTTTAACGTTTTAAAAAATGATTTTTAGAGAGAGAGGAAAGGAGAGAGAGAAAGAAACATCTATGAGAGAGAGAAACATTGATTGGCTGCCTCCTTGTGCCCTGCTGGGGATCAAACCTGCAACCCAGGCATGAGCCCTGAGCAGGAATTGAACCAGTGACCTCTTTATTTTTTAAATAAAAGAATAAGACTTTTGTTTTTATTAGTAAAAAAAGCTTCATTTTTAAATTTATTTAGCTTTCTGACTCTGTGCTTGTGCCTTTAACACTTTCACAACGATTTTCTGCTCCTCAATAAGGAAAGCACGCTTAATCCTGTCACGGACACATTCAGCACACGTGGATCCACCATAGGCCCTGCTGACGTGGTTTTTCATTTTAGACAACCACATTAGAAATTTAGGTCTCACAGCACGAACTCCGCGAGAGTCGGCCTGGGCACACACCACATGCAGATTTTGGTGCTTTCCCAACCTTGGTATAAAGGTAAACAATTCTATTACCAGGGGTTCGGGACAGTCTAGTTTTGTTAGAGGCTGTATTGTAGGACAGCCTCCGATGGTATATCAAACGCTGCACCATGGTGAATACCTAAACTGAAGTCACCGTCCCCGGAAGAGGACTGAACCAGTGACCTCTTGGTGTAAGGGACCATGCTCAACCAACTGAGCCACACCAGCCAGGACAGGCTTAGTGAGTTTTTGACAGGCAGCATTCAGAGGTGAAGAAGTGCCTTTTGGCCTCTTGAAATTTTCCCCAAGAATCTGGGCAGCACTGAGTCCATCCATTCCTAAGAACTCAAAGCATTTCCACCTGCAATACCATTTTTCAGTGCTTTACTCTGAGCTCTAAAATATAGTGGCTCACGTGTGGACTTTGGAATGAACAAACCTGGGTTCAAATGCTGGTCCTGCCATTTACTAGCTTTGCGATCCTAAGAGGTTCACTTCACTTCCTTCAGCCTTGGTGTACTCATTTTCAATAAGGGGTAACAATGGTGACCTTAACACCTTGTCTTCAGGATCAGAATGAATGAAAGCCAGGCTCCTGGGACGATGCCTGGCATAGAGTCAGCGCTAAATTTATGGTAGAAGTTGTTAGGATTATTTTTATCTTCTATTTCTCTACAATTCATTTTCCGTGTTTAAATATTGTATCTCTAAAAGGAACAAATGCTGTAAAGACCAGAATAATCTAGGTACACATTTGGCACAGAATGAATAATTTAAATTGCATGACTTTATTTTATTATTAAGTTTTGCAGAAGCCAGACTTCAGGGAATTGAGGAATGAACATGGAGACTCTGATCCTAAACCACTTTTTCAAGAGAAACAAATCAGTAGCTGAAGAGCTCAAGGTCAAGGGAAGGCTGTCTTGTAATGGAGGGGAATATCTCAAGGCTGGAGAGAAGCCTTTGGAAATAGAGCCTGATGATAGGAGTTGGAGGGAGGTTACGTAAGGACTGGAATCTGGTTGCTGAAGGAGCCAGCCTAGGAAAGCATTAGAGACATTTATAGAGCGATGGAGGATTTGGACGGAAACAATGTCAATCTCAAGCACAGAAATTCCTAAATTTTATCTAATAAAATTTATCAAAAATTTTCTATATATTTAGCATATATATATAAAAAAATCTGCTAGATTTTTATATAAAAATTTTTATATATATATAAAAATGCTAGATTTCTATTAAACCTTTTATATACTTATAGATATACATATACATTTCTGTATCTGTATCTATATCTATATCTACATCTATATCTATATCTACATACTATATCTATACTATCTCTATCTCTAGCTCTATATCCATATCATCTATATGTATAGTTATATGTATAGTTATATGTATAGTTATATGTATAGTTATATCTATCTATATCTATATCTATATCTATATCTATATCTATCTATATCAGAATATATTTTGGCCCAGCTGGGTGTAGCTCAGTGGTTGAGTGGTGTCGACCCAGGAACCAGGAGGTCACTGGTTCGATTCCTGGTCGGGGCATATGCCCAGGTTGTGGGCTCGATTCCCAGTGGGGGGCATGCAAGAGGCAGCCAATCAATGATTCTCTCTCAGCATTGATGTTTCTATGTCTCTCTCCCTCTCCCTTCCTCTCTGAAATCAATACAAATAAAAAAATAAAAAAGTATATTTTGTTTCACATTTTCTATATGTGAATACAAAAGTGGAAATTTATATATATATTCCACTTTTCATTTGATTATTTCCCCTCTATTTAGAAATCCTATGTTTTATATCTATTATTTTGGTGGTTAGCATTTATATTTTAACATGCCTATTAACAAAATCTAAAGTTTATATATATTTTTGCCTTCTTTTCTAACAATACATTGACCATAGAATATTATAATTCTGATTATCCTCTCACTTTATATTTTAACTGTGTTTTAGTATTTTAGTTCTACTCTGCCTTCCCTCCCATTATACATTATTTCTGTTGTTTTAAACAGTTAGTATTTGTTTAGATTTTCTCATATATTTACTAATATCTTTGACCACCATCTCTTGGTCCAATGCATGGGTGAGGACTTCAGGGGGGTTAAAAGGATGCCTAGTGTTTCTGGGGGAGGCTCAGGCAAAAGCCAGACACCAGGGGATGCAGAGGGGCCCCTCAAAGGCCTCTGGGCTCCAAAGGCTCCTAGTCGTGCTTGAGAGTAAACTTTTTGAAGAGCTACTTGCCCAGCCCAGCCTGGGGACCAGCCAACCTGCGGAGGTGAGCCAGGTGTGGCCCATCTTCTTGATGAGTTTCACCTGCTCACCCCGGAAGTGGTTCTCCAGGAAATAGAGCCTGAGGAATAGAGTTGAAGGTCTGTGTGGGTAGAACCCAGGGCCTGCAGCTCCAAAAGGGCCTGGCTCAGGTTCCTCTCCAAGGCCAGGGCGGCTTCCATGGTGTCCTGAGTTTTGCCCACTCATCCTGGGAGGCTTCAGCGCGTCCTGGAAGAGAATGCGGCCACCGCGCTGGTTTTGTATCTTTAAGCGACGCTCGGCGCCCTCAGCTTCTCAGTCAAATCGAGACCCACACCCTCCAGAGCCACATCCTCAAGGTGGAAATAGAAGCCAAAAGAGAGGTAGGTGTGGGAGCTCCACAAATGCTGGCTGGCCAGGCGGTTGACGGAGGCCTCCACCTGGGTGAAACAATTCTGATGTATTTGAGAGTTCGTGGTTGTTCGGCAACAAGAAGTTAAGGTAAGAAAAACAAAATGGTGTGGCGGTTTGGGGAGGCTGAGGATGGCTGAGGTGGTTCCGAAGGTGTGACTGGAAAAGAGGTTGAAGGGTGGTTGGAGGCTGGAAGAAAGGGGGTGAAGGGCCGTGTCCCTGGGTCTGCTCCGTCCAGACACTGTTGAAGCAAGAGAAAGATCCGGGACCGCCGAGGGCACTGCCAAAGGTATTGTTTTTACTGTCTTTTATTTTTGCTCCTGTGAATTCAGCTATAATATAATTGCCATTTGTATGCATGCCATTCCTTTTTGTGATCTCTTTTTCTTTGGTGTTCTGAAGCTTCACCGATTTGTCTCAGGGAAAATTTCTAAAAAATCCACCTTGATGCTGAGGATTGTTATAGTTCTTCAATTCTGGTAAATTCTCAGCCATGGTTTCCTTGAATAGTGCCTCCGCCTCATTATCTGTGTTAGTTCCTTCTGGAACTCCAATTGGACTCAAGTTGGACCCTCTTATATGACTTTCTGTGCTTGAAAGCTCTGTTTTATATTTCTATCCTATCTCGCTGGTATGCATTCGGGCATATATTTTCGAAGTTGTCCTTTCCTTAAATACGTAAAACCTTGTTGTTCTTCATTTGTATTGTACAGTTCCACAACTCAAGTATTTGTGGGATTGACTACACGGTTTATTGTTTTTTCCTGGCTCTCCACTCATGGCACACTGTTTCTTTGTGTTTTGTACTTGTAGACTGTGCAGTTGTTCTTGGAACTTTATGAGACCTTTTTGAGGCGTGGAATGATGATGTTACGCCAGTAGGGATTTGTGTTTGCATCTGCCATTTGCCTTGCATACTGCTAACCGAGGCCTAACTTTATTTTTATTTTTATTTTTTTTAAAATATATTTTATTGATTTTTTACAGAGAGGAAGAGAGAGGGATAGAGAGTCAGAAACATCGATGAGAGAGAAACATCGATCAGCTGCCTCCTGCACACCTCCCACTGGGGATGTGCCCGCAACCAAGGTACATGCCCTTGACCGGAATCAAACCTGTGACCCTTCAGTCTGCAGGCTGACGCTCCATCCACTGAGCCAAACTGGTCAGGGCCCGAGGCCTAACTTTAAATTCTGTATTTGAGGGCTGTGTGTGTGTGTGTGTGTGTGTGTGTATGTGTATGTGATATAGCATGAATTTGGATCTCTGTAGTAGTGAATGTAAGTTTTTTTTTTGACAGTGCTAAGGATGAAACAAGAAAGTTTATTTTCTTTCTCATTTATCTTTTCACGGTAAGGTATAGTTCAACTCTTCAACCTGGGTGGACTTGGAGTTATCCCATACAGTGGACTCCCTTTCTGTTTTGTTTGATGGTTTCTTTTGCTGTGCAGAAGCTTTTTTTTTTTTTTTTTTAATATATTTTATTGATTTTTTACAGAGAGGAAGGGAGAGGGATAGAGAGCTAGAAACATAGATGAGAAAGAAACATTGATCAACTGCCTCTTGCACACCTCCTACTGGAGATGTGCCTGCAACCAAGGTACATGCCCTTGACCGGAATCGAACCTGGGACCTTTCAGTCCGCAGGCCAACGCCCTATCCACTGAGCCAGACCAGTCAGGGATGTGCAGAAGCTTTTTATTTTGATGTATTTCCATTTGTTTATTTTCTCCTTGGTTTCTTTTGCCCTAGGACAGTGGTCGGCAAACTGCGGCTTGTGAGCCACATGCGGCTTGCGAGCTGCCGTTTGCCGCTCTGTTGATTAATGAGTTTGCCGACCACTGGGATAGGGGCTTAATCACAAGGAACAACAGCAGCTTGTAATTATTGGAATCGAGAGTGCAGGCCAGTGGTCCGCAAACTCATTAGTCAACAGAGTGGCAAATCGTGGCTCGCGAGCCACATGTGGCTCACGGAGCTGCAGTTTGCAGACCACTGCCCTGGGAGATGTATCCATAAACCTATTGCTATGAGAGATGTCTGAGATTTTGCTGCCTATTGTTTCTTCTAGGATTTTTATGGTTTCCTGACTTACATTTAAGTCTTTTATCCATTTTGAGTTTATTTTTGTGTATGGTATAAGTTGGGGGTCTAGTTTCATTTTTTTGCATGTATCTGTCCAATTTTCCCAACACCAATTATTGAAGAGAGTGTCTTGATTCAATTGTATGTTCTTGCCTCCTTTGTCAAATATTAATTGAATATGATGGCTTGGGTCGATTTCTGGGGTCTCTGTTCTGTTCCATTGATCTATATGCCTGTTCTTGTGCCAGTACCAGGCTGTTTTGATTATGGTGGCTTTGTAGTATAACTTGAAATCTGGTATTGTGATTCCTCCAATTTTGTTGTTCTTTCTCAAGATTGATGCAGCTATTTGGGGTCTTTTATGGTTCTATATAAATTTTTGGAGTATTTGTTTAGATCTGTGAAATATGCCATTGATATGTTAATAGGGGTTGCATTGAATCTGTGGATTGCTTTGGGTTTTATGGACCTTTTAATGATGTTAATTCTACCAATCCATGAACATGTTATATTCTTCCACTTGTTTAAATCTTCCTCTATCTCATTTTTCAGTGTCCTGTAGTTTTCTGAGTACAAGTCTTTTACTTCCTTGGTTAAGTTTATTCCTAAATATCTTAATCTTTTTCTTGCAATGATAAATAGGATTGTTTGTTTAGTTTTTCTTTCTGAGAATTCATTGTTGGTGTATAAAAATGCCATTGATTTCTGGGTGTTATTTTTGTATCCTGCTACATTGTCAAATTCATTTATTAAATCTAATAGTTTTTGGTGGAATCTTTAGAGTTTTCTATGTACAATATCATGTCATCTGCGAATAATGAGAATTTTACTTCCTCTGAACTGTGTCCAGCATGGCCAATGGTGAACCTGAGTGGGGGAGGGGAAGGTGAAGGATTAAAGAAAAACAGACAAGAGAATATAGCTGGGGCCAGGTGGGTCACTGTGCCTGGATAAGGAAACAGTGACACAGCCTGTAAGCCAAGTCTTTATTTTATAGTCAACAAAACAAGAAAATGGTCAAGATGTTTTCAATGTTCTCACGAGTTTTGAATCTACTTAATTACATGCACCTGATAACTCTCTCAAGCTGTACTTCCTGTACCTGCCACAGCCCACGTCCCTTAGTTTCCTAGGACTACAAGGTCAGACCATAAGGTCAAGCTTACAACCTCAGCCTTTGGCTATAATTGTGCTGGGAGGGCTTTGTCCTCTAAGCTGGGACTTGTATGTGGTTTTGCCACAAGAGGACCATGCCCTCTCATCAGTCCAAGGCTTGAACCTGTCCAAATGCTGTAGATGCTCTCCACATTCCTCCTTTCCAATTTGGTCCAATCCTGGACTGAGGAGATTTTGAGTGAGCCTTACTCCTACTATTAACACACTGTTTACTTCCTTCCAGCTCCTTCTTCTTCATGTTTTATGGCAGGGTGTGGGTGCAGGTGGGCTGAAACCATCAAAGCTGGCTGGCCATCAAATCACTTGGCAGATTCTAATATACACATGAATTCTTGAACCCTTTCCCCAGAGAATCTGATTCCATTTTTTTTTTTCGAGGCAAAATCCAGGAATCTACATTTTTATAAGATCTCTATGTGTTTCTGGTAATCAGTCAAGTTTGGGGATTAAAACACCATGCACCGATGGTCTAATTTTAATTTCTGGATATTCACATGATAGCTAAAACACTAGTGATTGCCATAAAGATTTTAGAATCCGGAATGTTTTAAAAATACTTGCTCATAGTAATGTTCCTTCAGCATGCCATGAGACCTGAGAGTAGGGACTGGGAGGAGAAGATACAGCCATGACTATAATATTGCATGATTCAAATTTGATCTCTAGTTGTTATCCATCTTCAGGAAAATTCTAATACCATCCCAGGTGATATCGTTCTAAATGGATGTCCTGGAGACTGTTGACCAGTGAAGAAAGAAGGAAGGAGGGAAAAAGTCAAACTTAAATAATTCTAATCTCTACAGAAAATCACTTCCTCATCAAAAATGAATTTCATAAAACACTGATATAGCCAATAGAACATTTTAAATAGCTGAAGGAAAAGCATACACATTTCAGTGTGAACCTCCAGCTGTTTCTCAGTCCTTTGGGGACATTTAGATCTGAGAAGTACATTGCAGGCATTTGGGAATAATGGATGTCATGGAGGCGTTATGTTCAAAGACATTAAAAATAATCCACTCCCTTAGAAATAAACACCTAACCTAAGCCATTAAGAATTCTCAGGGAGAGGCAGAAATAGCTTCTGTAGTCCCCTTTGCTCTTTAATTTCTATTTCCACCATTTCATTATTCATCATTTCAGTGCAGCGCAGTTCGTCTATTTATTTAAAGCGTGATTCCAGACGACAGGCAACCGTCCCAATGTTCTCTGTCTTGCACAACCCTTTCCGCTCGGAGAAACAGAAATTATATAACTTGTTTTCAATTGTGCAGACTGGGAGGATTCACATGTTCGATTTGGTGAGCTTCCAGGAAATAATTTCAAAGTGTTTATCTGAAGTTTATCCAGACTCTCTTGATCTAGAAGTTAGACAGGAAACCTAGCAGGGAACTGAAAGAAACTAGGCTCTGAAGAGAGGGAACTCTTTTAAGTGTAAGAGCAGATTCTGAGCTGGGACACCCCTGGGTGTTCACACCTTGGACAGCAGGAGGCCTGATTCTAGAGCTGATGAGATTTAGAAGCTGCATTAATATTAATATTTGCTCCCATTTACTATTGTTCATTGTTCTGGTGACTGTTGCTTGGTAATAAACTACCCCACTATGTCACGGTGTAAACCATTTTATTTTGCTTGTGATTTTGTGGGTCAGGAATCTGGAAAGGGCTCAGCTGGGTGGCTCTCGTGTGGGTTGTAGTCAAATGCTCATCATCTGAAGGCTTTACCAGGCTAGATGTCCACCGGGAGCTTAGCTGGGGTTGTTGCCTGGATGTGGCTTCTCCAACTCGGTGAGCTTAGGTTAGTCAGACTTTGTACATGGGGGCTGACGTCTCCCAGAGCAGGCATCCCAAGAGAACCAGGCAGAATCTGTATGGCTTTTTCTGACTTAGCCATAGAGATCACTTTCACTATACTCTGTTGGTCCAGTCACAGTCTACCCAGACTCAGTGGGAGAAGACACATGCTTCACCTCTCAATGGGAGTAGTGGGAAGGAATTTGTTGCCATTAAAAAACAACAACAACCCATCACACTCACATAATCCCAGACATTAAATAAAATATGGACCTTACTTAATCCTCACAAAACCCTAGGAGGTAGGTATTATTATTATTATTATTGTTATTATTTTACAGATAAGGTAATCTAATTTGAGAGAGGTTAAATAATTTGCCCTAGGTCACACAGCTAGTGAGTGGTTGAGATGGTATGGGAACCTATAACTAACTGTTTCCAAATGTCTACTGTCTGTTAAGTTGTAAGGTATATTAAAGGCTCAAACTTTGTCTTAAATGTCAATTATTGCAGCTATTCTAGGCAACTGGATAATTCCACCTGGTATAGAATGTTAGCACATGAAGTGCCAATTGGGTATTCTGCCCATCCGTTCAAAACAAGGAGCATTCATTCACTTGAAGGTGTAGTAGTCCTTTGCCCTTAGTTAGGAAAGTGTTTGTTGAGGGCTTAGCTCCTTATCTGAGATGCAATCTGGGTGGTATTACTCAGGTTGCCCAAGACAAAGTTAGAATCCTGCGTAGTACTAAGGTGAGGTTGGTGCTACTGTGATTACTCTGAGGGTGAATAAATGTGAAACATGTGATAATGGTAGGGGGAGGGCCCTATAGCAAAGCTATAAACTGGTCATTGGCTTGTCCAGTGTGAACTATGCCAAATACCCGTATGGACAGATATGCGAAGTGGACAGATGGAACTACAGAGAGTGTTTTTGAACCCTTCAGTAGGTGAATGGGTAAATAACTGTGGTCCATCCAGGCAATGGAATACCGTTCAGGGCTAAAAAGAAATGTGCTATCAAGCCCTGAAGAGACATGGAGGAAACTTAAATGCACATTCTTAAGTGAAAGGAATCAATCTGAAAAGGCGATATGATTCCAATTATATGACATTCTGGAAAAGGCAAAACTATGGAGACAGCAAAAAGATCAGTGGTTGCCCAGGGCTAGGGAAGAGGGAGGGATGAGTAGTTAGGCACAGAGGAATTTTAGGACAGTGACACTCTTTTGTATGATACCATCATGATGGATATATGTTATTATACACTTGTCCAACTCCATAGAATGTACAACATCAAGAGTGAACCTGAACGTAAACTAGACTTGGGGATGATAATGACGTGTCAGGGTAGGTCTATCAATTGTAACAAATGTACCACTCTGGTGGGGATGCTGATAAGAGGGGAGGCCATGGCTGGGTGGGGACAGAAGGTATATGAGAAATCTCTATATCTTCCATTCAATTTTGCTGTGAACCTGAAACTGCTCTAAAAAATAAAGTACTATACTAAAAAGTGTAGTGTGCTATATGGACATATGGCTAGGAAGGCTTTGTGATTCATGTTTAGTTAGCATGAGCAGGTTCTGTCCTTCGATGGAGACAAATAAGACGAGTTGGTAAAATAAGCAGAGCCTCGTTTGTAATTGTTTCTTTTACTGCTCACTTTAAAGATGTCCTCTGGTTAAAGCCCTTTACTTGCAGACCACAAAAACCGGGGTTAGGGCTGCCAGATAAAATACAGGATGCCCAGTTAAGTTTGAATTTCAGACAATGAATACTTTTTTAGTATAAATGTTCCATGCAATATTTGGGGCATACTTACACTAAAATTTTCCCTTTGTTTATCTGAGTTTAAATTTAACTGGGCATCCTGTTTTTTATTTGCTAAGTCTTGGCAACCCCAGCCTGGACTCAAGTTCCTGTGGGACTTGAGGAGCTAAGAACTTTCTTCTTAAGATTTAGTTGTCTTTATATCCACAATGCTTGGCTCTTATTAGGAACTTAATAGATAATTTAAGCCACTGAGATGAACAATGATAAAGCACTAAAGATCATCTGAAATGTGAAACTAATAAAGGATCAAAATAATGTATTCTTTCCTCTGGCTGGGTTGCTCCCATACACCAAAAAACAACAACAAAAAAACAAAAAAACAAAAAAAAAACCCAACCAAAAAAACCCAAAAAACCAAACCAAAACAAAAAAAAAACCCCACACAAACTTGTGAGTTCGATTCCCGGTCAGGTTACATACCTAAGTTTGTGGGAACCCTGGTTGGGGTGAGTAAGGGGGAGGTAACCAATTAATGTTTCTTTCTCACATCGATGTTTCTCTCTCTCGCTTTCTCCCTTCCTCTCTCTCGAATCAAAAACATATCCTCAGGTGAGAATTAAATAAAAAGGTGTATTCTTTCAATAGTTTTAATTTGTTATGGTCAACGATGCTTAGCTTTGATTTGTCCACACTGTCTGAAATTATCAGTTCAGATTATCTTGAAAAATGGGTTAAAATTCCAATAATGCTTATATCTTTCAATCCTATCTAGGGAATAGAGAATTACACAGTATTATAGATGATGGAAGCATAATCCTTTTAATGCCTTCAATTGAAAAGTTGTGTACAGTTAAAAAAAAAAAAGGAAATCTTTAAAAAACCATACCCCTTGATATTCTGCCTTCTTAAGCAAAATGAATGGCACTGGCAAATTCTAATCTGGGTCCCTCTGTTACCCTGTAATGTGAACAGTGCCTCTCTATCCATTGGCCGCTGCCTGTCCCCTCTTGACTTCTGTCTCCATAGTGCATGGTCCAGCCTACTACCACTGGGCTCCTTTGACTAGAAAGCCATCCTCTAGGTCAAGGTCCCTTTTATAATGGCCTCAGATCATGTCCCTGCTGCAGATTTCACATCTGGTCCTCAGGATTCATGTATCTTTGATCTGAGGAAGTTCAATGACTCTCCAGTTCAAGTCTACTCTGTAGCCAGAAGAATGCTCTAGTTCTCTCAGGTAGAATCTGAAATCTGTGGCCTGTGTCTTTTACCTGCCAGGAACACACATCAAACTCTCTGAGTGATGTCCTTGAAGCCCCTCTCACTGGGCTTAGCATGAGGGGGAGTGTCTCCATACCTTCCCATAGGAGGGTGTGTTACAGCAGTGTTTTCCCTCAAATACACCCTCAGTAATTCTTCTTAAATTTCTACTCTCTTGAGTCTTTTGTATTCTTGATCTGAATGAAGATTACCATTATTTGGAATTTTCTTTGAAAATGTGTATCTAGTGGGTCTGTCTCACACATCTCCCTTTGGCATCTGATATCTCTCATAGCTCAGGGCCTCAGTCAAAACTTCCAATTTCACATGTTTTCCCTGCCATGCTGGTTTGAAATGAGTCCATCTTTGTGTCATCCTTCTTTCTTAACTCCCACATCCAATTAGTAAGTTCTACTGATGTTACCTCTTTACCCCCTTTTTCCCCCTTCATTGCCAACACTAGACTTTGGCTTTCATTATCTCTTGCACATTGGCTAGTGGAGAGGTGGCTGTGTTGCCTGGTGGGAAAGTGTTTTTCCTCTGGGCCCAGGCTAATTGGGTTTGAATTCTAGCTCTACCACTTCTTAGCTGAGTAACCTTGGCTAAAGTTACTGAATTTCTCTAAGCCTCAGTTTTCTCATCTGAAAAGTGGAGATAATAACTATTGCATAGGGTGGTAGAATGTTTTCAAAATTGCTAGCAAAATTCCCCTCCTTGACTCTGAGCTGTGCCTGGTGCTCTGCCACACTGACTCTGAGTTTGACTATGTGGCCTTCTTTGGCCAATGAGACAATAGCAAATGTGCCTCAGCAGAGACTTGAAAAGTATTTGCTTATTGGGACTTGTCCTCCTTTGCTGCCGGGGACCCCTTCTGCTCTCACAGGAAAAAGACCATTAGCCCGATGGAGACACATAGTTCAGTGGATTCATCTGACTACCAGCACCAACCACCAGAGCTAGGCCAGTCCACACCGATAGACACATACAGCGGATTGCAGCCGTGGGAGTGAGCCCGGGCAAGAAGAGCAGAATTGCCCAACTGAGTGCAGCCCAAATGGCCAACGCACTCAAATTTCGAGCTAATAAATTATTGCTGTTTTAAGCCACTACATTTTAGGGTGGTTTGTTACATAGCAATTCTGGAACAGCGTTGGCCCTTCAGAGTTATCTGCTACTGAGGCAACGGGACTTTCTAAGCCCACTTCTTTGACATAGATTGCTATCTTTGGGTTATTAGTTCCTTTCATTGATGTAATAGTTCATGCTTTCAGAAGGCTTTTCACAACTGTATCTCATTTGAACCTGTATCACTCTCTGAATCAGGTGGGACACCTAGACATTTTGAGAGAATTGTCCAAGCCATCTGCTGAAATACCTGGTTTGGATCATGCTTGCTACCTTTGATCTATTTACTCAGAAAAAATAAGTATCAATCCAACGATGTCATTGTAGGAATCCATTCTGAATTAATGCTTACATCCATGCAGCATTGTTCATTGTAGGAAAAAATTACAGCCACTTTCAGGGTTCATCCATAGGAGGGCTAAGTAATTTATGAAACACCCATTTGATGGAATGTAGTGATATGGAGAGATCTCCAAAATGCATTTTTAAGTGAAAAGGCAAGTTTCAGAACAATGAATAAAGCATGGTCTCATATATGTAAAACAAAAACCAAACCCTACATATGTGTAGGAAGATATTGACAAGGACTGTAAGAACACACTTTAACCAGTTAACTGCCACACATCCAAAATGGAAACCATCCCCACACACCATGATATTTTGAATTTAATTAAAAAAATAAATTTGCAATGAATATTATAAACTAGTGGCCCGGTGCATGAAATTTGTGCACAGGGGGAGAGGGGGTGTCCCTCAGCCCAGCCTGCACCCTCTCCAATCTGGGACCCCTCGGGGGATGTCCGACTGCCGGTTTAGTTGGACATCTCTCTCACAATCCAGCACCGCTGGCTTTTAACTGCTCACCTGCCTGCCTGCCTGATTGCCCCTAACCACTCTGACTGCCGGCCTGCTCACCCCCAACTGCCCCCTTGCCAGCCTGATTGCCCCCAACTGCCCCCACCCTGCTGGCTTGCTCGCCCCCAACTGCCCCCTCCTGCTGGCCTGCTAGCCCCCAACTGCCACCCCCTGCCAGCCTGCTTGCCTCCAACTGGCCCCCCCGCTGCTGCCCCCTTCCACCGGCCTGATCACCCCTAACTGCCTCTGCCTCAGCCCTGCCACCATGGCTTTGTCTGGAAGGCTGTCCAGAAGGTCTCCTGGAAGGTCTCTCAGTCTAATTAGCATATTACTCTTTTATTTGTATAGATGTTACTCACAATTTGGGTGTTCTTGAATATTTTCAGCTGAAAATTTTCACAAAAAATGATTTTAAAGTTGGTCAGGGCTGCCACTTAGGGAAAACATTTTTTTTTTTTTTATAGACACACGTGGTGTGTGGGGAAGGTCCGCTGCCTGTGTCTACAGACGTTGATAGCGTACTACACATAGTGGCTGACAATCAGGAGGGAAGTGAGAAGGAGAAGGAAAATTGGAGATGCTTCATATTTTACTCTGTATAGTTATGTGTTGCCTGAACCTTTTGTAATGGTGTCTCTATGTATTTACTGCATAGAGAATAATAATAAAAAAAAAAAACCACACAGAATAAAATCCAAAGCATCCCTTAAGGGACCCATTGAGCTGAGATAAAGTTTCTCCAGGTCTTTGAATGTTTCATTGTGCATCTCTTATGGGTTTGATCTATTCCCATTCAGTTTAAAGCAAAGGTTTTTGGACAGAAGATCCTATAAAACATCTATTCCCCCATCCCTTCTAAATGTTTACTACAAACATAGATATATGTAGCAAATGAGGCACAAAAGAGTTTGAGCTGGGGGTCTTTGTTTACAAAGAGTGTACAATTGGGAAGGTAAAAAAAAAAATATTAATATACTCTAGCTGGTTTGGCTCAGTGGATGGAGCGTCAGCCTGTGGACCAAAGGGTCCCAGGTTCGATCCCAGTCAAGGGCATGTACCTCGGCTGCAGACTCCTCTCCAGCCTGGGCCCTGGTTGGGACATGTGCAGGAGGCAACCAGTTGATGTGTTTCTCTCACATTGATGTTTCTCTCTGTCTTTCCCTCTCTCTTCCACTCTCTCTAAAAATCAATGGAAAAATATCCTTGGGTGAGGATTAAAAACCCCCACTACTAATATTAATATCTTCACTGGAAGTCTGCGTTCTCCTGTGTAAGATGTGGAAGTTGGACTAGATGACCTCTCTGGTGCCTTTAGGGACGCTATCATAGAATTCTGTGATTTTGTTTGAGGCTGTTCAAGATTAAGAAACAAAAGCCAAGAAGGGTCAGGGTTGGTATTAGACTCCAAGCCACAGGGACCCAGGAAAGAATTCAACGCCCCTTTGGATCACTTGGAAAATATTTCTGACACATGTATTCTCTTTGAATGTATGATTAAGAAAGGCAGCTGGAAACTTGCATTTTTATATAATCCTCAGCTTAAAAGCAGCAGTGTCAATGGAGAAAGGAAAGGAGCAGAAAACCCATCAGCGAACCCTGAAAACCTTACTCTGAGAATCTTACTCACAATCAAGGAAATGGATTGTCTGCTCACAATGAACTCTCAACCCTTGGCTAAACAGGCAAACAAACACCAGAGAGACTCAGAACCAGTTTCAAGGTCAATGGTGGAGAAGGATTTTTGCCCACTCAGTGGGGATAAAAGCTTTTGGACAAGAGCTCAGGGCTTATAGACGAAAGAAAGGCAACCGAGGGAACTGTGCTGGGGAACAGTTAAAAGCAGAGGTATGGAGTCAACAGCTTTTCTACAAGGCACTTTATGTTGAAAAGCCACTGAGCAAACCCTGCTTTCCGCTTGCAAGTCACTGGGGCAGGAAGCTTTAGGAAACGAACAGGACCAATAAATGTAAGCATTGAACCACATTTTATATATATTGTTCTTTAACCATGATGTTTTAATCTACAAGAGATATGTTAAACAAACAAACAAACAAACAAACATAAAATAATGTACCCCTTCCCTATTATGAAGTAGCACACAACATGAAGAAATGTCTTTGGAAGAGGCAGGATCGCAAAAAGAGTTAAGGTATGGAATCCGGCAGGCCTGTTGTGTACCTTTGGGCATATAACCCCTCCCAGCCTCAGTTTTGTCATCTGAAAATTGGAGATAATAATGGTAGCAACCTTGTCAGATTGCCATGAGGATTAAAGGTAATTTGCTCTAAGTGTTTAGTACCGAACCCGGAGCGTTGTAAGTAAACTCTGCGTGAATGGTAGACATTATGACCATTATTATTTATTGTTTTTATTTTGAAGACTGCTTTGGTGTAGAAATGCAAGACAACCCTGCGGCAGCAGCAATGGAAGAGGGTCATTTTTGGTTACTTTCCTCTGGGCCTTTGGGATTCTGATATGTAGTTAGAAAATCACCCTAGGAAGGGCCAACCCATGTGGGCTCTTTCCTGTGCCTGGGTTTCCTGTAAGCACAGCCAGCCTCCAGGCCTTTGTTCAAGCACCATTTCCTTCAGGGCCCCTCAGGCCAAATAGGTTTTTTTTCTTTGCCTTCATAAGCCCTTCCACAATTGTAATGAGGGGTTATTTGTGTCCTAATTTGTTGAAGGTATAAACGATATAATTTTTAAAAAGTTAAAAACATGGCTTTCGTCCAAATGTTTAGGGAGCACATATCAAAGGTTTATCTGACTGGGGAAATTAGAAGAATGAATGGGCTGATTCGCAAAACATTTGTCAGGTGGGAAAGGCACGCTGAAGCAAGTTTGCTGCATTACAGACAAAATAGGTTAATGCCGTTCTGAGCAATGAAACGCCAACCTGTGTGCTTATCGTTTGGACTCGGCCAAGATCATTTGCATCGGCGCTAGACAAAAGTCTATGCTTGCAAGTTAAAAGTAACTTCACAGAGCCTTGGTCTTAATCAGTAATAAAAAAAAAGGGGGGGGGGACATTCTGCCAGAGGATGAAATAGTCCCTGGGGAAGTGGTAGGGGCTCTTAAAGCTTTGATTTGACTTTGAAAAGACACATAGTCACCTTTATGCTTTATTTTCAACTTTTGGTTACTTTTTTTTTTTTTATGCTGAAATTTTAATTAGAATTCTATCGAACTTCAAGTTAATGAGTTAAGCTTTCTTTTTTTTAAAAAATAAATCTTCATTGTTCAGATTATTACAATTGTTCCTCTTCCCTTCCCCCCACCCATAGCTCCCCTCCATCCAGTTCCCACCCCCCCCTCTGCCCTTACCCGCCATAGGTGTACGATTTTTGCCCAGTCTCTTCCCGCACCCCCACGCCCCTTCCCGCCGAGAATTGTCAGTCCCCTCCCTTTCTATGCCCCTGATTCTATTATATTCACCAGTTTATTCTGTTCATCAGATTTTTATTCACTTAATTTTTAGATTCACTTGTTGATATGTATTTGTTGTTCATAATTTTTATCTTACCTTTTTCTTCTTCTTTCTCATCTTAAAGAATACCTTTCAGCATTTCATATAATACTGGTTTGGCGGTGATGAACTCCTTTAGCTTTTTCTTATCTGTGAAGCTCTTTATCTGCCCTTCAATTCTGAATGATAGCTTTGCTGGGTAGAGTAATCTTGGTTGTAGGTTCTTGCTATTCATTACTTTGAATATTTCTTGCCACTCCCGTCTGGCCAGCATAGTTTCTGTTGAGAAATCAGCTGACAATCGTATGGGTGCTCCCTTGTAGGTAACTAACTGTTTTTCTCTTGCTGCTTTTAATATTCTCTCTTTGTCTTTTGCTCTTGGCATTTTAATTATGATGTGTCTTGGTGTGGTCCTCTTTGGATTCCTTTTGTTTGGGGTTCTGTATGCTTCCTGGACGTGTAAGTCTATTTCACCAGGTGGGGGAAGTTTTCTGTCATTATTTCTTCAAATAGGTTTTCAGTATCTTGCTCTCTCTCTTCTGGCACCCCCATAATTCTGATGTTGGTACGCTTGAAGTTGTCCCAGAGGCTCCTTACACTATTGTCAAATTTTTGGATTCTTTTTCCTTTTTGCTTTTCCGGTTGGGTGCTTTTTGCTTCTTTGTATTTCAAATCTTTGACTTGATTCTTGCGATCCTCTAGTCTGCTGTTGGATCTCTGTATATTATTTTTTATTTCAGTCAGTGTATGCTTAATTTCTAGTTGGTCCTTTTTCATATCCTCGAGGGTCTCGCTAAATTTATCGGCCTTTTCTAGAGAGTCCTTGAAAAACCTTATAACCGTGGTTTTGAACTCTGTATCCAGTCGTTTGCTTTCCTCTATTTCTTTCATTTGTGACCTGTTTCTTTGTCTCCACATTTTGGCTGCTTCCCTGAGTTGATAGAGTGGCTTTGTGTGCTAGGTGTCCTCTAGGGCCCAGTGGCTCAGCCTCCCCAGTTACCTGAGGTGGACACTCTTGGTGCCCCCCTTTGTGGGCTATGTGCACAGTCTTGTTGTAGTTAAGCCTTGATTGTTGTTGGTATCACTGGGAGGAATTGACCTCCAGGCCAATTGGCTGTGAGGATCAGCTGTGTCTATGCTGGGAGAACTTCTGTGCTGGAGACACCCTTATGAGACAAGATTTGCAAAAGCCTCTGTGCTCAGCTTGGATGGGGCGAAGTCTCAGGGTGGAGCAGACAGTAATGGCTTCCCGTCAGCCCTGCCCTAAGAGGCCCCTGAGTCTCAGTGTCCCGCAGTAATTGCTGCAAGCACCTCTGAGAGAAAGCCACCCTCGACTTTCGCCCGCTGCCAGACAGTCCAGTTTCTCCCTGAATGAGTCTGAGTCCCCAGAGTCTCACCTGGAACTGGAGTTCAGTGCAGTTGGGAGCTTTTGTCTCCCTCCAGATTGAGAAAGCCAGCCGCGCACTCAGTTGCCAGTCCTCTCCGCACCCGCGCCTCCTTACCTCTGCCTTCTGCAGCTCCTGTGAGTCTTAGTGAGCTTTTCTCTTTCCTTCTAGTTGTAGAATTTCCATTCAGCCAGCCTTCCTGTGGTTCTGGATGATGTCTATTTTGTCTTTTACTTGTAGTTTTGAAATTGTTGTGCAAGGCAGCAGTTTTGGTGTTTACCTATGCCGCCTTCTTGGTTTCTCCTGGTTACTTTTCTTAACAAGTGTCTACTTCCTCCAGTGGAAGGTAAGCTCCATGATGTTAGCGACCATGTGGTCTTGTATGCCCAGCCTTGCACAGTACCTGCTTGACTGTCTGAACTGAACCCTCTGGGCTTGGGGTGGGGCTTGTGATGTCATTGTTGCAATGTCTCCTTGGTGATGCCCTCTGGGCTGTGCCTTGGCCTCCTTACTGAAGCCAATCCCCGGTGGAGTTGCTCCTCTAAACTCACATCTTGTGTCCTAGATTTTATTTTGGATTTTTGTATGTAAGTATAAAAGCAGGATTAAGCTATCATTTAATTGTTTTTTCTGGATGCCTTTAGGTTTTATGATCAAAACCACATTTACTTCATAAAAACAAATTGAGTACATACTGTTTTCTATATTTTGGAAAAGTTTTGGTAACAACAAGGGGGTAAATTGTGGTTTGGAAATTTAACAAATAGTACTTTAGTACTATTTTATTTAGTGCTATTTTGTTTAGTACTATTTTGTTAGTACTATTTGTTATTTTGGGGCATAAGTTTTTTATAACTGTTTATACTTCTGTGATTAGTCTGTTGGTCTATTTATGTTCTCTATTTGTGATGGCTTAGTTTATTATTTCACACTTCAACAGCTATTTATAGAGCATTGATAATGATAATTATTAAAATGTAGTTTAGAATATTATCCTTACTTTAAAATAGTTGTTTATGTTTACTGCCAAATCTTTTCTCTCCCCACATTTAACTATTTTTAATAAATTTGCAAATTCTCCTTTTTTTGGTTAATTGGGATTTGCTTTTACTTTTTGATCCTTATTGATATAGAAAAATGTGTTCTTTTAAGCATCACTTGGGGAGCACTCTATCAATTTCAGCATGGAAATATAATTTCAAAATATTCTTTTATTAGGGAATATTTTTCTTGATGAAAGAAGTGCTTTTTAATGATATAAAATAAACTACCTTTTATTTTGTATTAAGCAGCACAAATATACTTTTCAAGTCACATAATCATCTTTTATATCTGAACATTTTACATGTTTAGAATGTGCAATGCACAGCTATATGAGAGTAAATACTTTCCATAAATATTTACATGATATGAATCAGTTGTTACTATGGAATAGATCATATGCATACATTTAAAAATACCACTAATGATTCTTGAAAAAATACATATGGGCTCATCCCTTTGTTACAAAATTAAACATGACAATATGTTTGAACTTTGATGTGGGATGTATTTAAACACAACATCTACACTAATAAAAGAGAAACATGCAAATTGACCATCACTCCGCTATGCCCACCAGCCAATCAGAGCGAGTATGCAAATTAACCCAACTAAGATGGCAGCCACCACTGAGCTGGAGCAAGCAGGAGGCTTGGGTTGCCCCCGGCAATGGAGGAAGCCAAGCTTCCTGGCCGGCTCTGGCCTCTGCTCAAGGCTACAAAGTTTCAATTATAGAAGATAAATAAATCCCAACAAATATGGTGGCAGCCATGGAGCTGGAGTGAGCCGGAGGCTTGGGTTGCTCCCGGCGATGGAGGAAGCCAAGCTTCCCACCCACCCTGGCCTCCGCTCAAGGCTACAAAGTTTCAATTATAGAAGATAAATAAATCCCAGATACCTGCTTCCAGCCGGCCCTGGCCTACACTTGGGTTACCGGGGGGTGTGGCTGGCCAGCAAACCACCACAGGCCCCTCACCCAGGCCACCCCATGCCCCAAGGGAACCCCCACCCTGACCCAGGACACTAAAACCAGCCAGCCCCCACCCGTGCACCAGGCCTCTATCCTATCTAATAAAAGAGTAATATGCAAATTGACTGTCACTCCAACACACAAGATGGCTGCCCCCATGTGGACACAAGATGCCTGCCACAAGATGGCCAGCAGGGGAGGGCAGTTGGGAGGGACCAGGCCTGCAATGGAGGGCAGTTGGGGACAATCAAGCCTGAAGGGGAGGGCAGTTAGGGGTGATCAGGCCAGCAGAGGAGGGCAGTTGGGGGCAACCGGGTCTGCAGGGAAGGGCAGTTGGGGGGGACCCAGGCCTGCAGGGGAGGGCAGTTGGGGTGACCAGGCCAGCAGAGGAGGGCAGTTGGGGGCAACCGGGTCTGCAGGGAAGGGCAGTTGGGGGGGACCCAGGCCTGCAGGGGAGGGCAGTTGGGGTGACCAGGCCTGCAGGGGAGGGCAGTTGGGGAGAACCAGGCCTGCAGGGGAGGGCAGTTGGGGGTGACCAGGCCTGCAGGGGAGGGCAGTTGGGGGGGACCAGGCTGGCAGGGGAGGGAAGTTAGGGGCAATCGGGCTGGTAGGGGAGGACAGTTAGGCATCAATCAGGCTGGCAGGGGAGTGGTTAGGGGGTGATCAGTCTGGCAGGCAGAAGCAGTTAGGGGCAATCAGGAAGGCAGGCAGGCGAGCAGTTGGGAGCCAGCAGTCCTGGATTGTGAGAGGGATGTCCGACTCCCCTTTTAGGCCTGATCCAATAGGGGATCGGGCTCCCCTATTGGATCGGGCCTAAAAGGGGAGTCGGACATCCCTCGAGGGGTCCCAGATTGGAGAGGGTGCAGGCTGGGCTGAGGGACACCCCCCACCCCATGCACGAATTTCGTGCACCGGGCCTCTAGTTTTTTAATATAATGTGGAACTTTTAAATTCTGCATGCATTTAAAAACCCTGGCTTATGGAGATGTGATTTATATAAAATAGAATTTACCCCTTTTAACCATAGAGTTTAATGAGCTTTGACAAATCTATACAATTGTGTGACAACCTACCACAGTCAAGATATACAGGGTGTCCCCCCAAAATGTATACATACTTTGAATAATTATAAAGGCAGTATTTATTAAAATACATTCAATTTTCAAAATGTAATAGAATCAGCTGTTAAAGTATATATACGTTTGGGATACCCTGTATATACTTGAGAGTATTTTTTTTCTCTTTCCCAAAATGGCTTTACCATTTACATTCCCATCATCAATGCATGGAGAGTTCCATTTGCTCTGCATTTGCTCAGCAGATGGTATTGTAGTTTTATTTTATTCACGCTAATAAATATGTCATGGTAGCTTTTTGTGATTTTAATTTGCATTTCCCTAATGCCTAATAATGTAGAATATTATTTCCTACTTATTTTAGAATATTAGTAGAATATTTTTTGCCTATGCCTATTTGCCTTCTTCATTTTCTTTTTGGTAAAGTGTATAATTTGCTCATAAAAAAAGGTAATTTTGTTTCTTACTGTTGATTTTTGAGAGTTCTTAATATATTTTGGATAGAAATTCTTTGTTGGACATGTGATTTATCAATATTTTCTTCCAGTGTAAAGTTTGTCTGATCCTTGCCATTTTCACACGGTTCCTAGTTTCTTTGGCCCACAAGAATTTAAAATTTTTATAAAGACAAATTTGTCAGTTGGTTTTTTATAGCTCCTATTGTTAGTGTATTGCTTAAGAAAGATGACAAAGTTACATATACCTTCCTTTTCACTGTTCAAAAAATATCATTAAAACCATCAGTATACATATTAAATTCCACATTTTCTATCCACTATCTGATTTCTGCGCTCAAAAACAGAAGAAACTCAGCATGCCTTTCCTTCTTTTCCACCTCTCCTTTCCCCCGAATCGCTAGTGTGGTGAAGTAATTCCAGGTTTCTGTTATTCTGTATTCTCTTCCAGGTTAATTTTTTGTTCTTGTTCTTGTTTTCTGCTGTGCACTTTGTCTAGACATTTTTTTTTCAGAGAGAGCTCATGGGTAACAAACTTTCTAACTTCTTAAATATTAGCAAATATTAAATTTTCTCTCATTCTTAAAAGGCTAAGTAATAATTACAAGCCGAAAATAATTTCAAGATACTGTTCCATTGTCTTCCTGCCCCAGTGTTACAGTGAGAAATGCAATATCTTCTGCTCTATCTATTTATTTTCTTTGGAAGTTTTAGAATTTTCTCTTTATCCTTGGTTTTCTGAAAGGGCCCCTAATAAGTTTAAGTTGAAAGTCATGTCAATGGCTTTCTGTGACCCCTCTGGATCTTTGGTTTCATTGAAGTGCAGCGGGGGCAGGTTCTGTGGAAACGTATGAAGATGCGTTTTGATTCAGAAAAAAAACACACAACCCAATATCTTTTTTCAGGTCCAAATGTTTAAAGACACTTGGGTTCATGTTAATGTGATTCATGGGAAGGATTCTTTCAGTTTGAATTTTCTACTTATAAGGAAGGACAAGCTCATTATGTTCTCAAATGTCTCCAAGGAGGATGGTGATAATGGCACTTCCATGTTTCTAACAAAAGCTAAGAATGAAAAAGAAATTTTGTGATCCTTTCGACATCACTTACCTAAACACAACAATTATGGTTGTAGACCTTGGAGCAGAGAAATGCTCAGCTTCCAGAAAGCCTAGAGAAAGCATAAGTGTAAGGCCCTGCCACCTGCCCCATTTCTGCCTCTACTATTGATTTAACCTTATGGTTTTATATTCTTTTTAGAGATCTTTGTCTGGAATCCAGTCTACATTGAAACTTGAAAAAGTGATTAAAATGCTTGTGTCTGTATGCATATAAAAATGTCTGTAAGGCCCTTGACTCAGTGGATAGAGCGTCAGCCTGTGGACTGAAGGCTCCTGGGTTTGATTCCGGTCTAGGGCACATGCCCAGGTTGCGGGCTCATTCCCCAGTAGGGGGCTTGCAGGAGGCAGCCAATCAATGATTCTCTCTCATCATTAATATTTCTATCTCTCTCCTTCTTCCTTACTCTGAAATATACATACATACATATATATATATATGTGTGTGTGTGTGTGTGTGTGTGTGTGTGTGTGTGTGTATATATACATATATATATATATATATTTATCTGTAAGGATGTTTATCTACTCAGATGTTAACCATGGTTGTCCCGTGGGCCATGGGATCACAGGCCTGAGGTTGGGTTACCTGAAGTGGAGAAGGAATTCTCTCTTTGCTCCTGGCTTTCCTTTGGCTTTTCTCTTGTCTTGTTGCCTCCTTCGTGCTTACAGACAACATATACAAAGTTCTCCCATGGTGCTGGTGGGTGGGGGTTTGGGGGAGAGAGGAAGGGGATGGTGGACAGGCAAAAGCAACAGTGTGGGGGCTGCCATCTTAGGCAGAATACTTTACACTAGACAGTGGGTTCCAACACTTAATGATCTTTTTCATTATATTTTTCAATATGCCTTATGGTAAGTTTTAAAATTACCTTTGTAATGAAACTAAGAATTTAAAAAATCAATAAAATTTTGTTGACTTGGAGAATAAGTCATCAGAACCCCAAGGGATACTTGGATTCAAGTTAAGAATATACTTTCTTTGAGTCTCTGGGGTCAGTAGTTTTATTTCCACGTGCCAGGGACACTGTAATTTTCAGAATTGCGGTGTTGTCTGCTCCCTCCTCCCACCCCTGTTTTCCTGTCAGTATGAGATATCAAGTGCATTTTTTTCAGGGAGAGAGAGTTTAGTCTCATTTCTGGAAAGAAAGAAGCCTGCACAAGGATGTGAAATGAAGGAATTCCTATGGATGATGAGGTTGATTGCAATCAAAATGTTTTCATGACAAGCTGGATGTCATCAATTTTTGTAAATATGTCACTTATAATCACTATATTGGAGGAAAAAGTTGCACCAGCACATTTTCATTATTTATTTATTAAATTTTTTTTTTATTGGTTGGAGAGAGAGAGAGAGAGAGAGAGAGAGAGAGAGAGAGAGAGAGAGAGAGAGCAAGCGAGTGGAACGTGAGAGAGAAATAACAATCAGTTGCCTCCCATGCACTCCCAGGAACTGGTGGTCAAACTAGCAACCTCAGTAGGTGCCCTGATGGGGAATAGATCCTGCCACCTTTTGGTGTGAGGGATGATGCTCCAACCAGCTGAACCACACTGGCCAGGGTGAGCCAGCACATTTTTAGAGTGGTCAGAAGCTAATCATGCACACTTTTGACAGACATTCAAAATAAGCCATCAACTTAACTCTAAAGCCTCAGGAGGCACCTGCACAGAAGGAGTGGAGAGCCCACAGCAGAACTTCTCAATACAACCCACTGCCCTGACTATTATAAGGCACTGGTCCCCCCATAGTCCCCTTCTCATCCCCTTTTCGCAGTGGACAGCCATGGCTTTTGCTAACACCAATTAAACTAAATAATGCAGGAGAGGGATTAATCCTTTACAAAATATTTTTTTTAAAGTTCTATTTTCTCTTATGAATTATTGGAGAAGCCTCTTAAACTGCCTCCTGGCTGTGTTTTTTGGCTACATCATTACTCAAGGCAAGATGATTAAGACTAATTTTGGTCAAAATAAATTCGTGTCTGGGCAAACAACCAATGTGCAGAGTCTCAACCACAGGGAACCAACTCGAGCTTCATGCTGTGAGGGACACTCTGAATCATGACCGCAGTATTCGACATCATCTGATGAACCACTGGCTCCGGACTGTTCCCAGTGTGTCAGCCTATCCTAGAATTTATTTGCTGTATTTTTTTCTCACTTCAGAGTTGCTCTTTGATTCTGGCACACCATTCTCTCTGGTAATGGTTTCAAATCAGCCTGATTCACGGCTGCACAGAGAAGATTTTTCTCAGGAGCTAGTAAGAAGATTGTTGAAAAAAACATGGAGAGACAGATGGTAGACTTTATTTTACTGGCTCATCTGCTTTTACAGGGACTGATTATACATTCTAAGTAAGTGGCACCAGAAGTTGCATTTAACTGTGGTTCATCTCACATGGAGAACCTAAAATACAACACCAGCAAGAGCCTAAAACCTGAGTAAGTGCAGGCAGCAGGTCCCTGAGTACATGGCATGATGTGATCTTGGGCTGGAGCAGATCTATGAGGTCATTTGCTTGGACACTTCAAGTCTTACTACTTCATTGCCAGATTCTAGTTTAGTTTTTGCTTGAACACCTTGAGTGATGGGGAGCTCTCTGTTTTCACTTTAGAAAATTTCACCATGACATAGTTCTTCCTTCTTTTGAGCTGATAATTGACTTCTGAGTAATTTCCATTCATCAATCCCGGCTATGTCCTTTGGAAGCAACACAGAACAAATTGATTTCCTCTTCTATCTGGCAGGTATCTTGGACATGAGCTAGAATACCATCTCAAGTCTTCTCCAGGCTAAATGTTCCCAAGTCCTTGAATCATTCCCACACGAAATGGACTGGATCCTGGTTCATAGCCCTCTGAATGAGAGGAACTCAGAAGAGACAGAAGTTGTTTTGTTTAAACTTGCTTACCCCCCTTACGTGGCACAAACAAATTAAATATATAATACCAGGCTCATAAAAACAAAAGAGCCTTGTTAATTTGGTTTTAAAGGATAAAGCAAGAGCTGTGGCAGCAAAAGCCCATCTCTCAGGTTTCCCATTCTTGTCCCAGGCAGCCTCCCCTCAGGTCCAGGCCCTGTCCCTCTCTGGACTGCTGACAAATGATTCTACCCTGGCCTTTTACAAAGTTGACTGACCCATGCATTGCTCCTGACTTGGCTTATACATGCAAGAATTTCTAGGTCAGAGGTTTTCAGAACTCTCATAGACATTTAAGGATTTGCTTTGGGGACTGTGGGGTGTGGATGAATGGGCAGACCTATTCAACCAGAACCTTTTCTCTCCTTTCTTACATACTGGAGTTACATAGAGATATTGTTGATTGGAAAAATAGGTTCTGCAGCTGCAAGACCATTTGTCAACCAGGACTGTTTACCCCTTTCTCTCTCCTCAATACCCCCCCGCCAAGTCATCTTCAGGCTCCCTTTGACTTTACCTCCCTGATTCTGAGGCCACAGGATGTATGCCTCACCAGGATTTTTCATCCAATCATTTACTGTCCATTATCACATAGGAAATACTGTAATGGGGGTGACTCAGGGAAGAGATAGTAAAGAAATGATTAAAACCTGGCAGTTTTTTTGGGGGGAAATCAGGTGCAGGGACTTGAGATAATCATATTCTTCACCTCATGACCGTTTAAATCATCAGCCTGTAATGCCCCTTCTGTTTTATTTTATTTGCTCTCTTCATCTGTTTCACATAGGAAGTCAGTCTGAAGTCCTTGATTATGTATGATTCCATGTAGAATATATGGTGTTTCTTTGTGTTTGTAGTTCATATACACTGAACTATTATTATGATTATTATGATCTCTGAACACATAATAATCTGGCCACTCAGTGTATATCCTATATAATAAAAGGCTAATATGCAAATTGTCCCCTCTACCAGGAGTTCAACTAGCAGGCAGGCTGGCCAACCGCCCATGTCCCCCGCCCCCTGGCCAGGCTGGCCAGACCCCACTCATGCACGAATTCATGTACACACACACACACACACACACTGAGTGGCCAGATTATTATGCGTTCAGAGATTATAATAATCTGGCCACTCGGTGTATATGGTGTCATAAGTCTTTTGTTTCTTATGCGTTTCGGTATGCAGGTCTAGTTCAGTGTTTCTGATGTTGTAAGGATTTCCATGGTAGGTAGCCCTTCACCCAGTATTCTTTGATTCTTTAGTCTCTACTCAACTCCCTGATGCTGCAACGTCTGTGATGCTAAGATGACCATGCCTATAGATCTCTGTGAGTTTGGGAGTGTCCCCAGGAATGGAACCCTGGTTATACAGAGTCACTGGCTAAAGGAAGGATGGGCTGAATCAGTTTACACTCTTTTTAAAAAATATATATTTTTATTGGTTTCAGAGAGGAAGGGAGAGGGAGAGAAAGAGATAGAAATATCAATGATGAGAGAGAATCATTGGCTGCCTCCAGCATGCCCCCTACTGGGGATCAGGCCCGCAACCCATGCATGTGCCCTTGACTGGAATTGAAACCGGGACCCTTCAGTCAACAGGCCGAAGCTCTATCTACTGAGCCAAACCAACCAGGGCCAGTTTACACTCTTATTAGCAGGAGATGAAGGCCTCATCTTCTAACGATCTTGTTACCATATTTTCTGTCTGCCTAATTTGTGAATGTAAAGTGGTGACAGTGTCCCTATTTCCTGAAAGTTAGTGAGGATCTCTTTATAGACTTGCTAGCCATTTGGGCTTCTCTTTTGTGAATATCCCGTTTTTCCATTACACTTTGTCTTTTTCTCATTGACTTGGCAAGCTACCTATATATTTCTGACATTAATCAGTGACATTTCAGACATTGAAAATATTGTAAACATTTTTTTTCTCTAATGTGTCTGGGTTTGATTGCTAATATTTGGTTTAAGGATCTTCAATCTATTACTTTATCCCCATGTCTATGTGCAGTCTTAAGTAAATGTATCAACCAGATGTCAGCTATAGTTTTCTCTTCAGAGCTAGGTGAGATTGCTTTGAAAAACTCATCTCTCAATTTTCCGATACCAGATAAAGTAACCCTCAGAATTCTATGAATTCTTGGATACTTCTATTATCAAGATCTCCTTGGCTTTGGGTCTCTTTTGTTCCATATCAACACGATAGCTGAATGCCCCCTTTCATTTGTTTCTATAAGAAATTAATTTGCACCATACATTTGCCAATTTTAACTTGCTATCTAAAGTTGAAACTTCAGTGCTTCTGTCACCTTTTCTTGTCCTCTACCCACTTCCCCAACCTTCACTGCTGTAAATTCTTTTCCTCCATTGAACAGAGCAGTGCAGCCCTCCCCAAACTTAACTACTCAGACCTCCAAATGCTTAGCAAAATAAAATTTCCTCTTATAAGATTGACACCTGTAGAAGCCAGCGGGGTTAGAAATGAGTCCTATAAAGAGAAATCACTCTTTAATATTGCAACACTAATGAGTGCTTTTGCAGTAGATACAACCTAGTGAGAGGGGAGGTAGCCTATTTTTCAGGATGCACATATTTTTTTTTTGCATTAGGGAAGGGAGCCTTTTTGGAAGGGGAAATGATAAACATTTCCAGAGCAGAGTTGCCTTTTCTCTTTCTTCAAGGACTAAGGCCTTATGCTGGTCTTAGTAGTACAGGTTGTAAAAAGAACATGGGGAGAAACCAAGATGGCGGCATAGGTAAGCACCTAAACTGCTGCCTCGCACAACAATTTCAAAACTACAACTAAAAGACAGAACAGACACCATCCAGAACCACAGGAAACCTGGCTGAGTGAAAATTCTACAACTAGAAGGAAAGAGAAAAGCTCACAGAGAATTGTAGGTACGGCAAAGGGTCTTTGTACACTCAGAGGGAAGGGCGGCTGAGAGCCTGGCTGATTTTCTCTGGCGGAAGGGGGAAGGAAGCCCCCGACCGCACTGAACCCCAGTTCTGACTGCACTGAACCCCAGTCCCGGGCGAAACCCCGTGGACCCAGGCTCATACAGGGGGAGTCTGGACTGTCAGGTAGAGAGAAAGGCACCCAGAGACTCGGAGACCCGGGGGAGACCCGGGGGAGCCCCGGCAGGCAGGGTTCCGGAGCCACGCGCGCCAGTGTGCACAAAAGCTGCGGAGGTTGCTACAGGCTTTCCCTAGCAGAAGGGAGTCCGAAGCTCCTGACTGCACTGAACCCCAATTCTGACTGCACTGAACCCCAGTTCCAGGCGAGACCCTGGGGACCCGCGCTCTTATGGGGGGGAATCTGGACTCTCAGGCGGAGACTCGGGAGCCGGGGAAGGCAGAGATCTGCAGGCGCGCGCGTGCCAGTGCGCACAAAGGCTGCGGAGGTTGCCACAGGCTTTCCCTAGTGGAAGGGAGTCAGAAGCTCCTGACTGCACTGAGCCCCAGTTCTGACTGCACTGAACCCCAGTTCCAGGTGAGCCCCTGGGGACCCACGCTCTTGTGGGGGGAATCTGGACTCTCAGGCGGAGACTCGGGAGCCGGGGAAGGCAAAGGTCTGTAGGAGTGCACGCACGCAAGGGTAAGGCTGACTGGAAGCCAAGACTGTCTGCTTTGCCCTGAGACTCCACCCCATCCAAGCTGAGCACAGAGGCTATTGCAATTTGGCAAGTCTAATCCTATAAGGTTGTCTCCAACTCCAAACTTCTCCCAGCGTAGACACAGCTGATCCTTACAGCCAACTGGCCTGGAGGTCAATTCCTCCCAGTGATACCAACAACAATCAAGACTTAACTACAACAAGGCTGTACACACAGTCCACAAAGGGGTGCACCAAGAGTGTCCACCTCAGGTTAACTGGGGAGGCCGACCCACTGGGCCATATAGGAAACCTAGCACACAAATCTACCCTACCAACTCAGGGAAGCAATGAACATGCGGCATCAAAGAAACAGATCACAAACGAAAGAAATGGAGGAGAACAAACGACTGGATATAGAATTCAAAACCACGGTTATAAGGCTTTTCAAGAATATCCTAGAAAAGGCTGATAAATATAACGAGACCCTCGAAGATATGAAAAAGGACCAACTAGAAATTAAACATACACTGACTGAAATAAAAAATATTATACAGAGACCCAACAACAGACTAAAGGAACACAAGAATCAAGCCAAAGAATTGAAATACAAAGAAGCAAAAAACACTCAACCTAAAAAGCAAAAAAAATCCAAAAAGTTGAAGATAGTGTAAGAAGACTCTGGGACAACTTCAAGTGTACCAACATCAGAATTATGGGGGTGCCAGAAGAAGAGAGAGAAAAAGATACTGAAAACCTATTTGAAGAAATAATGACAGAAAACTTCCCCCACCTGGTGAAATAGACTTACAAGTCCAGGAAGCGCACAGAACCCCAAACAAAAGGAATCCAAAGAGGACCACACCAAGACACAACATAATTAAAATGCCAAGAGCAAAAGACAAAGAGAGAATATTAAAAGCAGCAAGAGAAAAACAGTTAATTACCTACAAGGGAGTACCCATACGATTGTTAGCTGATTTCTCAACAGAAACTATGCAGGCTAGACGGGAGTGGCAAGAAATATTCAAAATGATGAATAGCAAGAACCTACAACCAAGATTACTCTACCCAGCAAAGCTATCATTCAGAATTGAAGGGCAGATAAAGAGCTTCACAAATAAGAAAAAGCTAAAGGAGTTCATCACTACCAAACCAGTATTATATGAAATGCTGAAAGGTATTCTTAAAGAAGAGGAAGAAGAAAAAAGTAAAGATAAAAATTATGAACAACCAATACATATCTATCAACAAGTGAATCTAAAAATCAAGTGAATTACAAACCTGAGGAACAGAATAATCTGGTGAATATAATAGAATCAGGGGCATAGAAAGGGAGTGGACTGATAGTTCTCAGGGGGAAAGGAGAATGGGGGGGTTCAGGAAGAGACTGGACAAAAATCATACACCATGGATGAGGACAGTGGGGGGAGGTAAGGGCAGAAGGTGGGGTGGGAACCGGGTGGAGGGGAGCTATAGGGGGAAAAAGGAGAAACAATTGTAATAATCTGAATAAAGATTTATTAAAAAAAAAAAAAAGAACTTGGATCTTGGAACCTTATGTGCTTGGATACTTGTCACCTCTGTGACGTTGGATAAGTTGCTTATGCACACTCATCCTCTCCATTGCCAAACGAGGATACTACCACCTACTTCAGTGGTCGGCAAAGTCATTAGTCAACAGAGCTAAATATCAACAGTACAACGATTGAAATTTCTTTTGAGAGCCAAAATTTTTAAACTTAAACTTCTTCTAATGCCACTTATTCAAAATAGACTCGCCCAGGCCATGGTATTTTGTGGAAGAGCCACACTCAAGGGGCCAAAGAGCTGCATATGGCTCACGAGCCGCAGTTTGCCGACCACTGACCCACTTTATAGGTTTGGAGGATTAGATGTAACATGGAGGGCTAGTACAATTCCTGGCATAGATACTTGTTCATTACATGGTGCGCCATTACTATATACTCCAGCATGACAGTGAAGAACTCTGGAAGGCATCACACATTCCTGACACTTCTTTGGGAATGGCTGCTGGGACTCTTGAGTAGCAAGTAACTGATGAGGGGTACTTTTGTCAAAGTGCTGGAGAAAATGAGAGTGAATTTTCTGAAATTTTCAATTGGATTCTCACAAAGCAGCTTACTTACCAGTCTGATGGTCTTGGGTTCTTCACCTTTTGACGTAATTTATTGTTACAAAGACTCTACTTTAGGTAGTGAAAAGAAATCCTAAATTCTCTCTTCAAGGCTAAAAATACACGTAGGGAAAATCATAAAACTATTAGACTTCAAATACACCCAAATATCTGCAAAAAGACTGCAGCATCTTTTTAGGAATCAGGTAAAACTGAAGAGTACTTTTCAGACCTCTGTATCCATTAGGATTTGTGGGCACAGGAACTTTCAAATTTTCTCACTTGAAGATGGTTTATTCCAGGGGTCCTCAAACTATGGCCTGCGGGCCACATGCGGCCCGCCGAGGACATTTATCCGGCCCGCTGGGTGCTGCTGCCTGTCCTGCTTAGCAGCCGACTCGTCCCGGGCCCGCAGTGCGCATAGGAATTTGTTCATAGTTGTTTTTTTTAAACTATAGTCCGGCCCTCCAACCGTCTGAGGGACAGTGAACTGGCCCCCTGTTTAAAAAGTCTGAGGACCCCTGGTTTATTCTATATGCATCTGCCTCCCACAGTGCAATTAGAGTTATGTGAAAAGTAAAGTTAAAAGAAAGTAAAGAGGATGTTATCATTCTGTCCTGAAAGATGTGTGTTCATTACAACTTCATCTGACTTCAGCTTTCAAATGCATTGTTTCAAAAAATGTTTGCATCAAAGTGAAGTTATGTATGGGAAAACAAATTTCTGTTGGCTTCTACACAATTCTCAGCTAGACATTTGTATAGAAAGAAATTTGTCCTTGAAATGAGACCCCTGAAAGAACTTGCCGGCTGGAGGAACCCCTACATCAGATCATGGCAGAGCCTCTAAAATCTATTTCCCAAGGCCCAGGGGCACTTGTCTCACCCCATTTGTCCCCTGATGTGCACTGAGTCTAGATGGGCTGTGCCCAGCTGTGAGATAGGAGACCCACTTTCCCCACTTGGGGGCTTGCTGTTCCTTCTGAAGTGTGAGACACCACGGGACCTTCTCTGTGGCCAGACATGCACTACTTAGTTCAGGGAAGTCAGCCCAGCTTTGATAATGGGAAATGAGAACCAGTAGATAAATTCTTATGAATCATCCTGAGATGCAGGATGGTCTTAGAAGATGGTCTTGCATGATTGAGTTCTCAGCTGTGCTTAGTGTGGCCAGCTCAGCAATGCACCCTTGTGTTCACTTTCTCTCCTCTTCGGCCTTATTCTCTTTCTCCTCCACTCTTGTTTCCTTGGGGGCTACTATCCCTAATAAAACTGTAGCACATAAGCTCTGCTCTTGAGGGAAACCCAGGCTAAGACAGCTCTCTTCTCCTTTTAGTATAACATGCAGGCAATAGCATTTTACTGACACAGACTTCATTTATGATTTCATCCTAATAAAGAGGGAGTATGCTAATTGACCCTCACACTGTCGCAAAGATGGCGACACCCACAGCCAATAAGGAGGGAATATGCTAATTGACTGCCCCACCCTCAAAGATGGCAGCACCCACAGTCACAAGATGGCAGTGCTCAATCCCCTCAGTCCCACTGGGGTGGCAGGCACAAGGCAAAGCCAGGCCCATACCCAGGCAGGCCCAGCTGCTCCACGTGCCTGCCTCTGGAGTCCCCCAATCCCTTCAGCCCCCCAGCCGCCCAGAGACAGCCCGAGGTGCAGGCAAGCCTTGGATGATAGCTGCCCAGCTGCCCAGGGTCGCCTGAGGCTTAGGTAACTAGGGCTGGCCTAGACTTGTGCTGCCAGCAGTGGCAGCAGCAGAGGTGTGATGGGGCGTCGCCTTCCCCTGATTGCAGGGTTGCCTCCTGCCCCTGAGGGCTCCCGGACTGTGAGAGGAGGCAGGCCGGGCTGAGAGACCCCCCTCCCCCTCCAGTGCATGAATTTTCATGCACTGGGCCTCTAGTCAGTATATAACAGAAATGGATTCTAGCTTTCAGAGTATAACATGGACCATTTTTTGTCAAGTAGCCCATGGATTCTAGAGATATACTCTCAAAGAGTATAACACTCTACATTTCAGTAGTTCTAGTAGGTTTGTTTTTTTTTTTTTTTTGGTTTGAACGACATTTAATGTGTCTGAGCTTGTGTACATGAACCTAATGAAAATTCCACTTATTTACAAAGCTAAAGTGCCTTGAGCAGCTAAATATGAAACCAGCATCTTGAGGTGGGAAAGCCAATTAAATTTATCCTCTGGTTCTTCTTCCTCTTAGATGATTAGAATTGTCCAGGTTTGTGACATAATACCAGCTCCAGGACCCAAATCAAGCCATTAGGTATCACATTAGTTTTGGGTTGGCTTTGTTGTGTAAAGGGGTTAAGAACTGTACCTGGCTAGAATATATATGTATAAAACTCTCCAATAGAAATGAATAATTTCTTGGGGGAAGGAAATGTGTTCATTAGGGTTAAGACGTACATAATGTACAAAGGAGATAAATATAAAAGTTTTACACAATCTTTTGAATAGGAAATGGGAGGACTCAGAAAGGAGTATCTGGAACTGATCTAGCCCAAGGAAATAAGGCATGCTTGCTCCATCTTACCTGGACTTGCCTCTTTCATGAGCCAGGTAGGATGTAATTAGACACTTTCTTTGGACAGTGTTTATTTGGTTCATGTCCTGGCCAAATCATGCTGAGCATCCTCTGTGTAAAGGAGACTCTGTTGCTGCACTGAAAACGGACATGCTTTCAGACTTAACTTTTGGTGTGGACATTTGTTGCTTTTGCTTGCTTGTTCTTCCTCCGCACTTTTTTTTTTTTAAATATATTTTATTGATATTTTACAGAGAGGAAGGGAGAGGGATAGAGAGCTAGAAACATCGATGAGAGAGAAACATCGATCAGCTGCCTCCTGCACACCTCCCACTGGGGATGTACCCGCAACCAAGGTACATGCCCTTGACCGGAATCAAACCCGGGACTCTTCAGTCCACAGGCCACGCTCTATCCACTGAGCCAAACCGGTTTTGGCCCTCCGCACTTCTTTTTTTTAAATTTTTTTTTAATAAAGGTATTATATGTGTACATATCTTACCATTGCCCCCCTGTACTTCTTAGAGTAGCAAAATTTAGGATTTTCTTTGAGGAATTACCCTTGCCCCAACTCTTAGTCCTTAGTTTAGATGGGGCTGATTATCCTTCTTTTCCCCACCCAGTTCCAGGATTTCAGAGGATTAATTTCAGAGCTAATTAGCAAATCTGTCCTCCTTAGCACAGGGATTGGCTCGGGAATGGGCACATGACTCAGTTTGGGCCAATGAGGATTAGACCCACAATTTTTACTGGAACTGCGGGCAAAGAAACTCCCCACAATTGAAGCTGTTAAGGCTAATCTTAGTGCTACTGGGGGCCACCATAAGGTAAAAGGCTATGCAAGCATGAAATGTGTATGAAGGAAATTTCTACAGAGGAAAATCTGCACAGAAAGATGAAAAGAGGCACCTCCTGAAAATACTGAGTGAACACCCAGATCCAGCCATGCCTGAAGCTACCAGGGGTGACAATATCTAGAATGTCACCCCTGGACATTCTAGATATTGCAGTCAATAATTCCCTTTAGGCTTAAGCTAGTTTCACTTACCTCTTTGTCAGTCATTACAGAAAAAGTCCTACCATGTGTTCAGGGCAATGGGATCGAGATATATGTTGACAGGTGATATTAATATAACTCCATTAATAATATTCTGAGACATTTTGAGATAAGATGAATATAGTCTTTGAGCTACAAAAAGGTAAATCTTCCCTCCTCATTCCATCTCTGTGGCCCTCCCCCATGAGATGTTTACTTCTCTCTTTCCTGCCCGCCCCCCAATACCCTTCTCCCAAGGAAATTTGCTTATTCTAGTAGATGTTTATGAAACAAATGTTGTTCCATCCCCATTTCCCTCCCTTTGGAAGCAGTGGAGATGAGAAGGGTAGGCAATACTGGGCCTAGTTAGAACATAATATTTAAAGAAAGAGACAGGAAAATATATCCATTATAAGCTTTTTTTTCTTTTTTAGAATTGAAGCTTATGACTTTATCTATGCCCACTATATTCATAATTACAATTTAATATCTGCATACAAAAGCTATGTAAAAATCCATTTTTCCCAAATATACAAATTTTCTTTTTGGATAGTTTAAAACATTTTGATCACAGATTTCAACAGTTTTAGGCTGAAAAAAATATTACCAATCTAGCAATATCACTTAACACTGTTTGCAACACACAGATCTTCTGATGACCATTAATCTCTTCCTATTCTGTAGCATTTTTCTGATTCTCAGGGCATGAAAACATGATGGAGGTGAGGGGGAAGTGTTTTCTCTGAAAAAAGCATAGAGATCCAATTTGGCTCTATAATTGAATGAAAATGTGAAGATAATTGGGAAAACCCAAAGAAAAATGGGGCAATGTCAGCCTATTCACGCCCTGATATCTTCTGTTCCGACAGTTCATGTGTAATTAAATAGTCTTCCTTTGTCTTACATTGTGCTCCATAACTTACTTGAGTATTATCTGAATCCTGAGGAGGACAGATTTATGTTTGATTGTCTTGTGCATAAGGTGGGTCAGTTTGAACTGTGCAACAGAAAGCCACAAACAGCGTTTTACCTGCACGATATTGCTTTTGAAGGCGGCATTCATTACTGTGGACACACACTGGAAATGCACACTTTTTGCATTTGAAAACATTTATACAGCACAGTAAAAATTCTGTGATAAGGCCAAACCTTTTTCCCCCCTAGTCCTTTTTTTTTGCGCATGTTTTTAATGTATTTTTTTTTTTTTAAGATTAAAGTAAAACGTTTCAATTGTAAAAAATACACACCGGGCAAATCCTTACCTGGATAATAAATATCTACATCACAGTACAATAAAATTTCTTCTCTATAAAATTTAAATATGGATTATAGTCTATCACTATCAAAAGAAACACTATGCTACTATTTCCATATTATTAAAATAACAGGAAAAATTACGAGCTTATTTGAGAACCTGATGCCATAGCCTTTGGAAAGGGCAGAGATTCAAATGTCCGTGAGCACTCTTCCTTTTGAAGAGGAACTGCGGCTTGGTGACTCACTTAAATTCAGTTGATGAAAAAGGTTTAGCCTTACAAATGCTGGCTACATTTAAAAAACCATCAGACTGATTTCATAATTTATGACTCATGCAGCAAAAGGTCAATATGACACGGATAGGTTAGAGTTCCACAGAATAAGAATGTATGACATGCCTGGAGGGCGCTCAGCAGTTCCGTGGAGGCTGAGTCTGGGGGGCGGGGAGGGGGCTTAGTGTTGAGGAGGGGCCAAGGCCTGCACACCTGTTCAGGGAAGAGCCGCAAGAATGGCATTGCCAGAGCAGAGCCAAGCCTGGTGGTCCACCCCGATGACAGCGCTGCAGACCGAAGAGGTGTCACTGGGACCCAGGTGAGGGACACGGCTCTGGGCTGAGGCATCAACACGGCAAAGCGCTTCATTGAAGACAGAGGCTCATTTGACTAGAAAAAGCTCTGAGGTGGCACATGGTGTGTTGAGCAGAATCGTAAAGAGGAAAAGATCTTACTTTTCTCACTATTTCTGAAAATACTGCACATCTAAGTTGAAGCGCAAAGTACACTTGAAGGTAACACACACACACACACACATACACATACACACACATACCCACACACCTCACTCATCCCCAAAAGTTAAGTGATTTATAAATAAGAATCCCAGTTGTATGGTGGTCGCCCCTATTGGGATGTCTCCCCACTGTGAGGGGTTTCTTGATCAGGTCCACACTTGATTCGACAGTCTGGACTGTGTAAAAAAGTGTTTAAAAAAAATCCAGAGCATATCCCTCCAAAGTGAGTTTTATGAGATGGAGTCTTGAGATGCACTAAGTTCCTCAATCAGTTACAGAAGAAACGAGCCACTTTGACCAGTAGGGTGATGATCCTTTGAGTTCTCATGGCCTTTCCTTTCTACCTGAAGTGCATTAAGGCTTGTCCTCCTTAGCATAAACAAGAGTACTAGATCAGTGGTTTGCCTGTTTAAGGCAACCATTTAAGAGGCTGAGGATCAAACGTAAATTTACTTGGGGCTGTCTGGATTACTATAGATATACTGTATCATTTGGCCAATGTCCAATCATGGTTAATCCACAAAGCATTCCAATTTTGCTTGAGGTCAGGCTCTGTACTTATATTTGAATCTGGGTGTGTCTAATATGTGGGGGAATCTCTGTCAAACAGATTAAGGAGACCTTCCTGGGAAGGCTTGATGCCCAAGGAGTCTGTGAACCTTCCCGTACCCCACCTGCTTGCCTCCCTCTCAGTGCCTTCTCAGGGAAATCTGCCCCACACCACAAAGCTCAGAGTTAACCCTGGGGCTAGAAGGTGACTAAGGGGTTATGTTTCAGAGTTAACAGAGGGAGCTGAGATGTTAATAAAGCAAAGACTTAAGGAGACTGGCTAGAGGCTGCCCAGAGAGAACAAAACTTTACTTTCTGTAGATAAAGTCAAAGCAGGTAGTCTGCCCATGACCTTTATGTGTACACTTTCATTCTCTTCACCTACTTCTTTTCCGTGGTTAGCAAGTTCCACAGCCATGTTCTGGTTTCCTTCCCCCAGAAGCCAGTGTAATTGCTCTAATGCATTAAACACACACATTTCCTCTCAGATTATTTCCAGTCACTCTTGGGATATTCAATGCCGTTCCTCTTGTGTTTCCAAGGCCGTCCTGTCTTTCTCTACAGAGTTGATGAGTAGTGTGTCAAATTCTTATTTTGAATCGATACCAAATATTTCCATATCTGTTAGGAGGGCCATCATTTTTGTCTAATTAAGGTAGAAATTTGAATATGAAGGAAACTATCAAAAGACCCAGATTTTTCTCCCCTGAAATGAGTAGAGTATTAAGGATTCAAAGGAATTTAGAGTTTATGACTTATTCACCAGGAGCCAAGGTGAGAAAACCAAGACCCAAATCTAACAAGGTCACAAATCTGTCAGTTGACAGAGCACAAGCTAGAACTCTGACACCCTGACTTCTGGGCCAGTTAAAAAAAATGATCTGACTTGGTTTTCACAGTGACTTTCATTCCTTTGTTTTTAGGTAAATCTCACTGATATGGCTTATTGTCCCCAGGATTTCCAGGATAAGGCAGTACAAGGCAGGCTAAAAAATATGTTATCTACTATGCCAGTGAAGAATGAGATACATTCAATTGCATGGGTACATTCTTTGCCCATCTTCTGACACTGAAGTGATGAGGCAATGTCACCATTTGTTTTCTGGGTATAAGCTACTCCACTGTTTGTTATGGGGAGGTGAGATAGGTGGGGAAGGTGAGTGAGGGTTCATGTACATGATCTGTGGACGTTTTCTGTTGAATATCCCTTAGGGCAATTCTTTAACGGGGGACAGAGAGCGTCAGTGGCTGGACCAGTCTTTGTTTAGAGATAGTCAAGCCACAGAGTCAGAGGGAAAAGGAGACTAGGAAACATTTTTGTGAGTAGAGCAAAGAGCTTGAGGATTCAAGACTAGAAGGAGCATCCTCAAACCATCAGTCCATGAAGAGTGCTCTCAGATCACTGTGCTTCCTTCAACTTGGAATGTAACTGCACTAGTCTCTCCTCAGAAGTCCCCCACAAGATTCCAATTTCAGCTCATTATCTCTCCTTGATTAGAATATGTAATCCATAGGGAGATCTGGTGTCAGCACAGCAAAGATGCAATCAGGATTAATAACTTTAGGAGTCTGAGAAAGGATGGATTAGATGTCATTGAAAAATGACAACTGTAAATAGGCCTAATTTCTATGGAAATGTTCTCTGAGCCTTAACTGTAAAGAAGCCTTCCTATTATGAGGTAATAACATGTGAATTTTTGGAAACTCTTGAGTCACTGACAAAAATTTCTAATTTCTTTGAGCTCGCTGAAGAAAATGATTTTCCATGGTGCTCTCCATCAGTCAAGTACCTGCATGGCTTTGAGTCATGCCTTGAATAACTTGAATTAAATCATAAGATTATAAAAATTCCAGTGAAAGAACAGCTGATTTGGGGGAACAAACATTTCTATACATTCCAAGTGAGGCTGCTAGGAGAGAAGGAAGAGTGCTGAAGACAGCACGCTCTAGAATAAACAAAACTTGTCCAGACCTTTCCTTAGAAAGCTGGAAGCCACATCTAACCAAAGACGGTCTGTGTCCTGCCAACCTGAGCCCTGTGAAAGTCCGAATTGGATCAAGACGACCATGTGATCTCGGTTTTAAGGCTTCTTTAGTCTTCTGCTGTGCCATTTTGCTTACTTGAGTCTCTGACCAGGGACAGATGGGAGCTGGTGGTGGCTTGGTGCTGGTGAATTAATGATGGTCCCCACCCCACCTCCATAGCTGTAAAAACATCAAAGCATTCACATCAAAGGACTGTTCTCTCACAGGGAGAACAAAATGCAATAGTTGTAAGTACCTGCATTCAAGGGGCAATTTCATCCGTGTTTATGCCAAGGACTAGCTCCCTTTACAATCCCTCCCAACACAAAGAAGCAAAGGAACAAACAAAAAAGATCTAGGCAATGGAATGAAATGACACCCAGTAGTGCTGTAGGAATTATGAGAAGGAAGTCAGCCAGTCTAATCCTCAAACACTTCCAAGAACAACGGGGGGAAGAGTTCCGTGGGGCATTCCACCTTCATGTGCAGGAAGCGGCTGGCATGGCAGGCTCCAATCATCCGCAGGTCTGTCACCTTCATCAGGAGTTTTGGCCAAAAGTGTGTCACGTGGTGTTTTCGGTAATTGATATAGTGTTCAAAGGCCAGCAGGAAACTATCTTGGTATTTTTCTATTCTCTCAACGCAGGCGAGCCCTGGGCGATCTGAGGGGGCGAAAGAAGATGGATGTTAATTCAGAGGGTGGGAAAGAGAGGGACTGCCTTGCCTGATTCAAGCCCTTTAATGTGACAGTGGGCAGATCTGAGGACCTTCCAACTCCTAGGAGTGAGCATGGAACTCTGGGGCATCGGGCACCAAAATACCAGAACGTGGCATAATTGCTATGAAGGGGACCAATGCTTTGTTCTGCTAATTACCTCTGGTTTAGACAGTCCCCTCCACGGGTGTGAATGGCAATACCTTCCTCACAGGGTCTAGAAGGAGAACCCTCACCTAGAGAGCTGACAGACAAAGCATACAAAGGGAACAGTTTTGAGTTTCCAGTGGCTCCCTGGGAGAAAGAGGGGGGTGAGCATGGACATGCATAGAACAGAAAGAAATCGGGAACAGGGGTCTTGGATGCCAAAGGAGGAGTGTTGGACAATGAGAAAATCCTGTGATAACAAAGAAGCATAAGATCCAATTTTAGTTGTTTGCCAGGCTGTGGTGAACTACTCCTTCCCTTCCCTTATATGTTAGTAAAAGTTCCACCTGTAGCTGCCTTGTGTTGGGGGTGCTGTGCGTCGGGGGGTTAAAATGAAAAGAAAAGGGGATGTGAGCCATCCAGAGTTGCCCTGTGCAGAGAAGAGTCACAGAGCGAAGTTGGAACGAGAGGAGACCAAGAGCATGTAAGGACCGGGCACTCTTCCCACTGCTGTGGGAGGGGACTCAAGGCATTTTCTCGAGAGTGATAAAGAGATGTCACAAGAGGGCTGGGTGACTGTGGAATGTCCAGGCTGCAAACACTTGAATTACAAAAGTAATTTATAAACCTAGATGAATTCCTCAGACAGCTCCAGGAAGCCTATCCTCCCTTGCCCAGGTCTCCTCAGCTTGCTTTTTGTAGCTCCAATCATATAAATTCACACTCCAATTGTCCAGTGATCGAAAAATCAGTATTAGTAAAAATCTATATAAAGTTCTGCTTAATCCGAAAGGAAAGATTAGGGCTAATGGCTCAACTCACCCTTCTGAGTCTAAAAACATATGGGCTTTTGGAGTCCCCTATTCAGCTCAAATTGCAATTTGTGCATTCTTATTTTGTTTTCCCCCTTCATATTTGATGTTGCTACTCTGTGGATCTACTCACTCCCTCTCCTGGTTCCCTGTCTTCTCTTTTCCTTTGAATGTGCCAGAAGAATTCTCCACAGGATCCTTTAATTTTTGATCCAAATAGAAACTCAACACAATATTGCTCTGATGTATTCCTTTAAAGGATAACCTGGGTTTTGTGGGATCAAACGCTGTCTCTTGATGAGACATAAAGATAAGGTGGTCATATAAATGATGGAGAAAAAGATGAAAGGACATTTGAATGATGCTCAAGTTGTACTAACCCTGTTTATGAAAAGAGAAACATTTTTAAAGGTCAAAGACTATTTTTAACAATCTGAGACAAAATTTCTCAAAGTTATGTCTTCCAGGTCATTTCCATTTTAGCTTTCTGTTTAGTAGTGTAGGACCAAGGAACTTGGTAGCTCATAGTAGCTCTTAGAAAGGTCTTTGAAGAAAATGCCTAAGGTTTTGTGTAACTGAAATGCCAAACAAAGCAATGGGGCTTAGAAGACAATTCTGAGGAGAAACTGGAGCCTCAGAGCACTGATGTGTAGCTGTCAATGGCCAGGGGTAAAGTGTTTTGTAACATTTGCCTGGGCCTGGCAGCAGTAATGAAAAGTGCCCAGGTCATTCAGGTAGGGAAGACTTTAAAGTTATTGTGTCACATGGCTGTCAGGCAGGCAGAATTGGGAAGAACCATTCAGTTAGGTGTTGGATAGAGTTTGGAGTTACATTCACAATTTTTGCCATTCCCACATACTAGTGCTCCCTTTATCTACCTTGCTTAGATTATTTACTCAATCTGTTAAATTGACTCACTAAAGAGGAAACTTCATATTATTCATTAAACAAAAATCCATTTGCTGGAGGTAGAAGAGGGTACAGGGGGGGGGGGTTAATGGAGACTTGGCTTGAGGTGGTGAACACACAATATATAGATGATGCACATCTGAAACCTATATAATTTTATTAACCAACTAGAGGCCCAGTGCACTCACTGGGGCAAGGGGCGGGGGGGTCCCTCAGCCTGGCCTGCACCCTCTCTCAGTCCTGGCTAAGCTGGCAGGCGGACATCCCCCTCAGTCTGGGGCTCTCACAGTCCGGGATCCCTCACTCTTTACTGCCTGCCTGCAGCGGAGGCACAAGAGGCTCCCACCACTGCCGCTGCACTCGCCAGCCATGAGCCCGGCTTCTGGCTGAGTGGTGCTCCCCCTGTGGAGCACCAGGGAGCAGCTCCTTCATTGAGCATCTACCCCCTGGTGGTCAGTGTGTGTCATAGTGACGGGTCGTTCTGCCATTCGTTCTGCCCTTTGGTCGATTTGCATATTAGGGTCTTATTATATAGGATGTCACCCTAATAAATTCAATTAAAAATCTATTTGCCATAATAGATGATAATCACAAAAATAAATGCATGGTAAAAACCTTATGTTTTAGCTAAAGGTTGTTGCTCAAATTGTTCCTGAGATCTGCTCTCTCTTTCTTGAAAAGGGAGGTTAGCCTGGCCAGAGTGGCTCAGTTGGTTGAGCATCATCCTATGTACTGAAAGGTTGCTGGTTCGACTCCCTCTCTGGGCACATGCCTGGGTTGTGGGTTCAATCCCAGTTAGGGAGCATACAGAAGGCAACAAGTCAATCTCTCTCACATTGATGTCTGTCTGTCTTCTCTCTCTCTCTCTCCCCCCCCCCCTCTCTCTCTCTCTCTCTCTCTCTCTCTCTCAGCATGTCCTCAGGTGAGGATTTATTTTAAAAAGGGAGGTTAGCTAGTGTTAGGTGACAGACCAGCATTAAACCGAATCTCTCTTTCTGCCACATTTAGGAGCTATAAGAAAGAAGTAAGTTCCTCACTATGATTCCGCATTAGTTAAAACTGTCCTTGTATCACAGAAACCTCAGCTAAAAGGTTTCCTTGAACCCCCTCTCCAGGAATATAATTCCACTTATATAGTTCATTTTCTTTATTTTTAAAGGATACTGAAGCCCAGAGAAGCTGGGGTTCCCTCAAGACCACATAGGGAGTTCTTAGAAAAGCTATGTTTTATTTCTACTGAAGGACTGAGGGCCCCAGTGAGCTATAATTTTGAAGCTAAAGAAGGATTAAAAACTCATCAGGTGATGTGAATTAGCACCAAAACTCTCTTGACACCCAGTAATGTCTGGGCACACTCACCTGAAGACATCAGCAGGACCGCCTGAAGGAGAGCTACTTCAGTGTCATCCAGGTTGAAAGAAGACAGCGACATGCCCAGGTCAAAGATGGCATCCGACACCACCCCAAGACCCCCATTTTTCAGCTGGCCCCGTGTCACTGCCATCTCCCCGTTCAGGGTTAAAGTCTCACTTTCTGGGTCATAGCGCACAGCAGCACGAAGGGACATGATCTCCATGCAGCAGCCTTTGAGGAGAATTATCTGGTCTTCACATGGCAGCTGAAAAGAACCAGCCCACATCAGCAAAGAACAAGTGGACAAAGGTTAGTCAAGAGCAACATGCGGTATCATAACGGCTTCTTGTGATGGACACTCGTCCTAAACGCTTTGAGCATGTGGACTTTGTGGCTTTCCCCTTCCTACTTGGCTCCAGACTTTCGACATAATATATTTGTACCCCAGCTTGGTCATAGTCTTCACTGACTTTAACCTCAGGAGTTTGCATTTCTTTGGCGAAAGATACAGATCTTCAACTGGTATTAAGCAGTTGAGTGAAACTGCTTATATCTCCTTACTCTGGAGTTTGTATTATAACCCAACTAACTGTTTCAGAGCTGTGCGTATGTTCAATTTGCCAACACTTTTGACTTATAGCTCCAGTAATCAACAGATGACTCTATGCTTAGCTGGCAACTGTGATTCTCTTTGTTTTCTGAAGTAAGTTTGTTCCTTGAGTCTCTTCAAAAGCACTGGACTAGACAGTCCCTTACAGTTGCCTAGTACCCATGAGGCCCAGAGATGTAAAAGCTTTGCCCAAGGTCACCCAGGGAGTTAGGGGCAGAGGTGAGGCCGGCATTCAGACTTCGGGCTCCTAGGGTTATATTCTCAGTGCTTATGGCACCAGAATTGCTTTACATGCTGTATCTCTCTGTCAATGTGGCGATCTCTTTTTTAGCTAATTTGGTTGCTTTATGAATCAGGATTTGTGACAACATAATAACATTAATAAGAAACTTTACAAAAGAATTTGGCTAAGAAAAATAATTTTTAAAAATCAGAGTTGTATTTTCTGAATAGGGAGAACATTTAATTAAATGTCCTTATCAAAATAGTTTGAAAGACTATTAATTACTGTGTTTTTTTGTTTTTGATGAATTGGATGTCATACCAAGATTTATGTGCACCACCTTATTGAATTTTTACAGCAGTGCAGTGAGGTACATATTCTGCTTCCAATTTTATCTACCGATGTGGAAATCCAGGCATTGAGAGGTTGAGGAATATGCAAGGGGTGGTCACATGAAAGTTTTGTGAGCAAAGCCAGGATTTGAAGCTCTGTCTGTTGGAGTCCAATGCCAAGAGAAGAGAACACACTAAAGTACTCTGGATGGGACTGGGTTTCCATAAACAAGGGAAATGTAAATTACACATAATCTCTATCTCTTCATTAAGCAAGTACAAATCTTTTTGGGAAATACTCTTGGCAATACCCAAAGTTCAATTTATTATATAAAACTAAAGGTAATACTACTAAATTACATTTAAAACACTGGGTATTTCATATTTTTTACTAACTCAACCTAGTTAATTTACCATATAATTTCAAACTGCTTAGCTTTTACTGCAGAATACATATATAATAAAAATAATATATACTAGTATAATACATATATTATACACACACATACATATGTGTGTGTGTATGTGTATGTGTCTACACACATATTTATTTGAAAAAGACTAAAATAGGCTCCAAAATGACAGCAGTTTATCTCTTGGTGGTATTACCATGAACCTTTACCTTTATCATGCTGTATAAATCTCCAATGAATATGTATTATTTTTGTAATATTCTCTAACAGTTAATAAATGTTAATTAAAAAAAAAGACAGTCAGAGGCATGAACGCTCCACACCAAATATGGATATAAGTCAGATTCCTTCTCCAGGACACACTGGCCCCCACCTCAGTGCAGCTGGGATAAGAGGGAGGCACACTCTCTCTCAGCTGGGTCTGGGGGTCAGACACCTGCATCCTGGAGCCCATTGCTCTGTCCTTCTGGGTATGGCTTCTGTGGAGGCTCAGAAATTGGCAATGAGAAGTGTCTTCATCATGTCTGAGGTCTGTCAGACTCCAGCTGGGCTCCCATTATTACAAACTCAAGAACACAAATGGGCTGGAAGCCAAGGTGGGGTAGAGTCATTCCCTGTGAGGAAACTCAGCTTATTTCTAGGTGAAACTAGATTCACGTATCACTCAGTGGCTTGGGTGAGAGGCTCACAGCACTATGTGGTCCTCTCTATCTGGTATTCTTCTGGGTCCCCTTGGAGATGTTAAGAGCAATGGATTGGCACCTGATGGGGTTTTTCAAAGGAAAAATTTTCCAGAAAACACAACCCCACTTGATTCAAAAAAGAAGGTAGAGGCAAGATGGTCAAGTAATGAATGAAATAATAATAGTATTAACAGCTAAAATTATGGAATACTTATGACCAGGCACTATCAAAGCACCAACTATCCCATATCAACCTCTCAACACTTCTAAGAGGTAGATCCTATTATGATTCTCATTAAAGATGAGATGGCCAGCCCTAACTGATTTGGCTCAGTGGATAGAGCGTCGGGCTGCGGATTGAAGGGTCTCAGGTTCAATTCTGGTAAAGGGCACATGCCTGGGGTTGTGGGCTCTATCCCCAGTAGGGGGCGTGCAGGAGGCAGCCGATCAATGATTTTCTCTCATCCTTTTCTCTCTCTCTCCGTCTCCCTTCCTCTCTGAAATCAATAAAAATACATATTAAAAAAAGATGAGATGACCAAGGTTTGAAGACATTTAATAACTCATCAAGGATTCTTGCCCATACAGTTGACTGCAGAACCCATGCTCTCAGCTACCACAGGGCAGAACCGCTAACGTTAGGGATGAGTGTCCCACAGGGCAAGTCTATGACATTTGGTAGGTGAGCTCCTCAAGGTGCCCTGAAGATGGGCTAAGAAAGGGTGAGCTTATAGGGAAAGAGGGAGGACTTAAGGAGATCTTAAAAATCTTTGCTCTGTAAGGGTTCTCCTCTATTCTTGAGGATTAAAAGGCAACCACACAGCCATCTTGCTGGGGTATATAGTTAAAGAATATAGACTAAGACTCAAACCATTGCCCCACATATAGATAAGTTAATCACTTCGACCTCAAAGTTCCCCACCTGTGAAATGGGGTTAATTAAACCACCCTGAAGGTCTGTTACAAGAATTATATTTAATGTAGGCAAACTTGAGCATGGTAACTGGGACATCGTAGGTACTGAATAAATGCAAGTATTGCTATCATCTTTTCCTATGCCTGTATGAATAGGATCTTCATTGACCTCACGTGGAGAAGCTAATGAATGATGACTGAGTAGAGAGGGTGGGAAAGTATAAATGAAAGAGTGTATTTTCATTTTGAATTGACATTACTTTCATAGGACTATCCCTACTAGATAGGACTATCCCTACTAGATAGTATTAAATTATAAATAATACTCAGTATTCCTGGAAATTGATGGAACTACAATAAAAAAAAAAACAGAAGAAAAACAATCATTTCCTCACCTCACAAAACATAGGCAACTTTTTGGCAAAATCCACTACTCTGGTAATTGCTGGTGTGATGATTTTTGTAAAATGGCTGAAGGCTTCCAAGTCAACCTTTCCACCTTCTGGGGCATTTACTATCGGTGCTTGTCCGATATCTTCTGGCTAAGGAGGAGAGACAAGAAAGAATTAAATGATGAAGTTGAAGGACCTTTATCCTACTTCTGATGTGGAAGAAAAATCTCTTCTGGACAGCTAATCTGTACAGTTTGCAGTTTTCACCCAGTTTATTAACAAAGTGTAGAGTTGTCCATGTATGTCTCTGAGCAAGGATATATGTCTTGGCCATTGCTGTAATAGGCCTCAGTGATACTGTTCACAGGATTGGTGTGTGTATGTGTGTGTGTGTGTGTGTGTGTGTGTGTGTGTGTGTGTGTGTGAGAGAGAGAGAGAGAGAGAGAGAGAGAGAGAGAGAGAGAGAGAGAGAGAGAGAGAGACAAGAGGAATTGGGCTCTACTTCTGAAAGCATAAAGGGTGTATATTCCCACCAGGTGACCTACATTGTAGGGCATTTTCAGAGTGCTGCACATTCTGATGAGTGTCTTTGTGTGCAAGGTGGGCTCATTGTGGGCAGTGAGGAAGCACCCTGTGGATTCACTCTTGTTTCCCACCCAGCTGAGGCTCAGCATCCTGTCTGCTTACAGATTCCAGTTGGAGGAGGTCACAGCAGGCTGAGGGGGACGGTCTAGACTGCCTATAGAAACTGAGCCATGCAAACTTGGCACACCCTCAGGCAGAGGGGGGATTTTACTAGTATTCAAAGTCCCGAGGTCACCTCTCTGCTATTCACTTGCCTAAGAACAATCCATGGTCTTGCTGCTCAAAGGGTGGTGTAGCAGCATGGGTGTCACTGGGGGACTTCTTAGAAATACAGGATCTTAGCTCTCTCCTCAGACCCAATTGTGCAGAATCAGCATTGTAGCAAGCCCCCAGGTGGTTGTGCTCCCAATGCCCACTGGAGCTGTCTAGCTCCCTAGCCTGGCATTTGGTGACTGCCATGGTGTGGCTTCCATGTATCTCCTGTTGTCATCAGTGCTTCCTGCTTGGGTGATAGAAGCCTTCCTGAGTTGATTGCACTTGTCTTATGATCTGTCCACACAGACCAAATATAGCCAAGTCATTCATCCTGTCTGAACCTTTTGCTCATGTTCCTTTTTCAAGGCTACCCCATTCAAGAATGTGAGAAATCAGACAGTAGCTCTGCCAGGGGAAAAGCAGGGCAGGCAGGCCCTGGTTCTGATGGTCACATTTTATACTTGGGTGAAAAATCCATTCAAAGTCATCCCTTTGCATGGGAACTAAGGGGTCAGAATAAGAACACATGTCAACACACAATAATAACACAATGCCAAAAGACAATAATGTTTTTGGTATGGAGGGTTCACTCCAAACCAAACATCTCACTGCCTCTGGGAGGGGCAAAAGTGAGTTACCCTTTGTGGGGAGACACTGCTTTCCCTTGTCTGGCACCAGAGACTTCTTGTTCCTGTCTCAGTCAACATGGACTCCTCACCATCACTGTCATCACTTGCAAATTGTTGGTGATTAAATTGAGCATTTGAGTGGATGGAGAAAACTAGAAAATTATATGATGGAAGTGTTTTTGGAAACAGTTGTACAGTGTGGCTTTAGAATTAGGAAAATCTGCATGGCTTTTGCAAAAATGCTTATTTGCCAATGACTCTTATTTCTAGCACAAATGTGGATTTGAAACCCAGGTGAAACCACCAGTCTCTCTAATTCTGACTTGAGTCCTGGTCTTAGGATAAAAAACGATGAAGAAATTCTTTTGGGGGAGTAAGTTACTTACCTATTCCAGATAAATGAATACTTCTAGCTTTTGTGACAATATATTTTAATCCCTTTTGATACATTACTATACTATTATTAGCATAATAGGCCTCCTCAAATTCTATTTCAGTGCAAGATGAGCCATTATCACACGAAAATAAATGAAATAACATGCATAGCAGTGTTGCAAGCAAAAAAAAGGGGTCTCACTACATAGAAGACACAAATCCTAATGTGTAGAAGCCTATTCAGGACATGAATGCCATTTAGCAAAGCTGACTTTAATGAAGGATTCCTAATGTCCTTGCAAGAGTAATTCACCAACCAAAAGAGTGAAAATTTCATCCTGAGCATAAGTACTCAATCGAGGTCACCCTTCTGCAAGGAATATTTGTAAATATGTATTTGTAACCTGGCTGAGACATGGCTTAACTGTACTGTCTCTGAGGATAGGCTGGTGGAACTGTATGTTCTGTTTAATAAATATTTATTGAGTTCTGTTCTGAGTATCCATTGCTGCGTAACAAACTACCCCAAGACTTAGTGGCTTAAAAACAACACATTTTTACTCTCTCTCAGAGTTCTGGGGGTTGATGGTCTCAGTTGTGTAGTTGGTTCTCACTTGGGGTCCCTCATACAATTGTCATCATATGGCACTGGAAGCTGGTGTCATCTGAAGGTTTCTTTACTCACATTTCTGGTCCTGGGTTGAGAACCTCTTCACATGGCTAGCTTGGGCTTCCTTACAGCATGGCAGTTCTCTGGGTAGGCGGGCTTTTTTTTCACATGGCATTTAGCTTCCCTCAGATAGACAAGGGAGCTTCCCCCTCCAAGATAATCAAATAGAAACTACAAGGCTTCTATGTCTCAGCCTGAGTGGTTACTCTTCCCAAATCCATTGTTTAAAGGAATCATAGACCAGATTCAAGGGGAGAGAAAAATAGACTCTACCTCTCCATGGGAAAATGGGCTGTGTATACAAGGAGGAAAGAATCTAATGGCAGCCAACTTGGAGAAGAGCTACCACAAATTTCAACAACACATGTGACAGACCCTGGTTACAATGCTAAATGGAACATGGTCACTCCCCCAAGATGCAGGAGTGATCCCAGGCACAGCAGGGGATTGGCTGATAGAAATGAAGTTCATTGTAGAGATAGATGGGACAGTGGAAGCATTCTGATCTCTCCCAGCACCCCTCTAAGGAAAAAATGGCCTAAAGGAGTGGTTATTTGTATTTGGATCAAGAGGGGGCAATTTGTAGATCAAGCAGCTATAAATAATAAACATTTCATGTCAGCTCTTAGAATCATGTTTGCTAACATTGTTGGTGGAAGTCAACAAAGTGGATTATGAGTAAGATTCCCCTCTCCCCAAATTTCCTACACACACACACACACACACACCAATCCCATTATAATGGTGATGTTGAGGTAGGAGGACAGTTATCCCATTATACCTTCTTATTCAGGTGGAAAGGTACTCTCACGTACCCTGGAGATAAAAATAAACCCATAGGATGTCTGATGCGGGGCTCAGTGAGATACTCATGAAGGGTTCCTGTCATAAACCAAGAGCAGTGTCAGTCTCTGCGATGGTCAAACACCAGGTGGTGGTGGGATGGGTAGTCCATCTGGTGAGGTGGGTGGAGGGCCAAAACTTGGAAGCAAGTTGGCCTTGGGCCTGGCTCAGCCACTTTCTAGTAACATGATATTGGGGTGAGCCCCTTAAGGCCTTGGCTTGGTTTGCATATCTGTAAAATGGGATAGTAATTCCAGCCTCAAAGCATTGCGAAGTTCAAAGGAGAAATGAGTGGGAAGGACTTTCACAATTGTTACTTTTATAAAAACATCAAACAACGATACTCTAAGGGTCTTGAAAGTCCTGTTTTCTCTACATGCCCCCTCTTCACCCCCATCCCTATTTCCTCTTCCCATTGTCTTCCTGGCCTTGAGAGAATTTAAGCTAAAAATTTTGATTTCTACTGACATAAAAATGCATTTGAGATAAGGAATACTTTGTTCTGGGGGTTATTCTGAAGGGAATATTTTGGAGTGAGCTTAGTGGATTAAGTATGTATGTAAATGGGCCCCTGAGGGAAGAAATGAGCATAAAAGGGAATGAACTTACTAATTAATCCACAGCTAGTAGCAAAAGCAAACAGATAATGTGGCCTTAGGAACTGCTCTGGAATCTAGGGACCCACAAACAGTAGCACTAGGAGGGACCCTTGCTCTCAGGGAGACCTGGATTCCATTCCTGGCTCTGCAATCACCTGACTTCTCAGCGCTGCAGAGTCCTTCTCAGTAAAATGGGCTGGTCACCTCACCCCCCAGGGCTGTGAGGACTAAGTGAGATGAGGCAGAAAGTGCCGACACGCAGCCGCTATTCAGCTGTGCTGGGAGCCTCACCAGGAATTTCCGCTTCTGCTTCCAGTGGCTGCCTTGGGCATTGGTGGCCACGTGGGCTTCGGTGACGGTTTTGATGAGCTCCCACTCCTCGTCGGTGGGCTCCGGCTTGTGCCCAATGGATTTCTGCAGCTCCTCCCGCCGTCTCTTCTCCCGGTTCTCCTCAATCAGCTTCCGCTTTGCCAGCCGCTTGCTGTCATCCAGTACCACTGGGAGAAGAGGAGAGGGAGACAAACACACAGATACTCCTAGACACGTGGCAGACTGCATGTCCCAGGACCGCTGGTGCGCAGAGGGCTCTGTGGGGCCCACTGGGTGGGTCACACTGGGGCGTTTTCTCCCTGGACAGCACACTGCCATTGACTAGCCATTGTCCAATATAAGCCCAGGCGCCAAACTCCCAGTGCCTAGCCAGCTTTTCCAAACAAAGCTGGATGGACACTGGGCATCCCAATCACACAGAAGGTGGCCCTAAATAAAAATGAAGCAGGGAGAGGACAAACCTACCCACAGGTTTCCAGATGAGTCTGTCTAGCCAATCATCTGAATTCACTCTTTCAGTTTCTATAACTCCCTTCCTCCCTCCAAATGGTTCCTAGTAAGGACTTCCTTACTAAGAGAACTTAGGAGGTTAAAGAAGTTCTGTAGCAATAAATGGGACATTGATGATCCCTTCCTCCAGCTCCTCATTCACTCCCTTCCTATATAATAAAAAGCTAATATGCAAATTGTCCCCTTGGGAGTTTGACCGACCAGGAGTTTGACTGCTCACTATGACATGCGCTGAATGAAGGAAGGCCCCAGCTGGCAGCCGGAAGGCCCCAATCAGCCCTGATTGCCAGTCAGGCCTAGGGACCCGACCTGTGCACGAATTTCGTGCACTGGGCCTCTAGTAAGGAATAACTGGAATGTAGCCAGGCTGCTCTTGGGTTTCACAAGTACTCACTTGGCATTACTCTCTACTTGGTCAACCCTTATTGGTGGCAAAGGAGCCCAGGCTTTGTCATCTAGAAAGATCTGGGTTTGAATCCTGACACAACCACATTCTAGCTGTGTGACCTCTGGCAAGTTAGTTAGGCTCACTGAGCTTACATTTCTTCCTATGTAAAATGGGATCAATAATATCCACTTCACAGGGTAGTCAATGTGACAATGTATTAAAAGTGCTCAGTAAATGCAGCCATGATTTTTATCATTTATGCAGAAGGGAAACAAGAAATCTATACTTCTGTGGTTAATTTCCAAAACAAACCCATTTTGCCAGACTCGTAGTAACTATCCATGGAATGGAAAAGCTGAGGTTTACCAATATAGAGTTATGGTCTTTGGGGACTAGAGGAACCCTAGATATTATCTCTAGTCCAACTCTTTCCTTCCACAGAGGAGGAAGTTGATCCAGAGAGATCACCACTGGCCTAAAGTCACACAGCAAGTTCATGGCAGAGCCGAGACAAGACCCAGGACATGTGACTCCAGTCCTGCATCATTGTCCTAGGGCCATTTCCTGATGAAGGTGTGGCCTGCTAGGAAAAGAAAAAAGCAAACTTAGCAGGAAGAAGAGAACCAAAGGTGCTCAGCGAGTCTGCAAACAGAATAATCACCTAGATTTGATTAGATCACCAACATCAGGTGAGGATTGACAAGTGTGGGAAATATGAATGAGCCCTGTTCAGTCATTGTAGTTCACTCATTAAAGAGAGAAGAGGGAGGGGGCTTTACTCATAACCCCATGTACCAAATGCATACACTGTGCCAGGGATGGTTGCATCAGACACGCATTATCTAATTTGATCCTGCAAACCACCTGCAAAGTAGGTGATCGTTTCACAGAAGAAAAACCAGAGATAAGTCTGATGGCCACACAGCTAGTAAGTGGCAGATCTGGGACTGCAAGAATTTTTCTGAGTCTAAAGCCTGAGCTCCTATAATAATACTTCACAAGCAAATAAGGTGCACTCAGAATGGATTCCCACCCAGTGCACTCAGAATGGATTCCCACCCAGTCTAGGTTAACACTGAGTTTTTTAAAACCTCATTAACATTCGTATCTTTAAGTTCTCAATAGAACAATGAAATGGATACTTAATAATAACAGTTCGTTTTAGTGACACATCTAAGTATTTGGTTCTAGGTCAGTCATTTTCATATACCTTTGTCAGGCATATTGTTGGCAATGGCTAAAAGCCTTTAAAAGATAAAGACAATACGCTCAGCAGGAGGTGGGCTTAACCCTGGATTTGCAGCCTGACACCCTAACACAACCCTCTTCCTTTTAAAAACTCCCCATTCTGTCTTCTTTAACAGGCAAACCAGAACATTCCACAGATATTTTTGTTGTAGCTGAAAGAACCCTGTTAGTCACATAAACATAAGCCATGATGATTTCCTCTTTCAAGGGGGAAAAAAAAAATCCTTGATGCATTCCTTTTTTCTTTCCTTTATTTTTTCTTCTTCCTACCTTTTTTTAAAACTAAAGGTTGGAATACTTCATTGATGTGCAAAAAGTTTATGCCAGGAGAGATCATTAACCCTGATGCCTGGCAAAAGAGAAGCCACACGGTCAGAATGACACAGTCCTCATTTTATTATTAGATTAACTGAAGCTGCTGGTGTAAATCCCCTCCTCAGTGTGGGGAGAAGAGACCCAAACGGCGGCTAATCTCACCACCATATGCCGTGGCACTTTGAAAACTGGGTAGGAAGACTTCAGCTCGGAATGTTTTTAAGGCTAAAAATATAACCACCAACCAACAGCAGGGTGACTCCTGCAATAGCACTCAGTTTCGCATTCTTCAGAAATTTCTGATCACGATGTTTTCTGCCAGTGCCCTGTCTCCGAAAATGGCCACAAAATAAATTCCTGTCTCTGCTTTTGAAAAAGAGTAGGAGTCATCCATGTGGTTCTCCCCACATGAATGTTGTGTGTAAAATTAGACCTTAGCAAGGTGAATGGACAAGACCTCTCATTTATAATCTTCATTGCAGACAGAGTATTGCAAACAGTCTTGCAAGCATGAAGGTATAATTTAATCGCTTTCCCTCACCCATCAGCTGGAGACCTGGAGAATTAGGAGCTGATAAATGAGGGGTTGGGTGGAAACCACCCAGCAATGACTGCGGGAATGCTAGGTGTCTCTCCTCTGTCCACATGGGTTCCTGGTCGATTTTCTGCTTGCCTGATCTCCTTGAACCAAACCTTTCCCCAATCAACACCCCTTGAATATAAAGCAAAGGAAGAAGGTTACTTACAATCTGTTGCCATGCCAACATAGATGCATTTTTTAAAGCGACATTCCTGGCACTGGTTTCGTGTAACTTTGTCTATGACACATTTTCCTTCATATTTACAGGAATAGGATGGATGGAGATTTTTCTGAATGGTTCTTCTAAAGAAACCCTACATGAAAAAGAAAGACCCAAGACAACAGTTTCATGTTTTCTAGAAATAAATGACTCCAGAATCTCATGTCCACAGAGCTGTGATGGATTGTTTTGGGCCTGTAGCTCTACTTATTCAAATATAGGACAGTTGGATCAAAGTGAATCTAAAGAATTCTAAATCTGAATTGAAGAAGATGCCACAGGACTACAGAGTTAATTTTTTTTTTTGCATTTATTCAAGGAAAAGAGGCTAATGGGAAAAATCTAGTGTTTGCTTTTATCTTTCTAAACATTGAGTAATAATATACATAAATTATGTTATTTCATTTCATAGAGTGTCATAATTATGCTGCTAAATTAAGCTATGAGGAGATTTGCTGTACTTTTTTAATGGAGAATAAAAGAGCTGGAAACTTACTTGCAATACTTTGGTGTGATAATTTAATCATTTAGTAATTAAACAAGTATAACTGCCTTTAGAGATTTAGTTTAGTTCTTGTTTTTAACTCTTGAGATAGCCATGATCAGCTCAGATCATCCTTGAAACAACAGTATATGGGGAGTCCGGCCAGCGTAGCTCTGTGGTTGAGCGTGGACCTATGAACCAGGAGGTCGCGGTTCGATTCCCAGTCAGGGCACATGCCTGGGTTGCGGGCTCGATTCCCAGTGTGGGGCGTGCAGGAGGCAGCCATCCAATGATTCTCTCTCATCATTGATGTTTCTATCTCTCTCGCCCTCTCCCTTCCTCTCTGAAATCAATAAAAATATATGTTAAAAAAAAAAACAGTACATGGGGAATAGAAAATTTCAGGTTCTCTGCATTAGGATTTTTCCTTTCATCATACTCTTTTTCTTTCAAAAAAATACTTTTTTTCAATTGATTTCAGAGAGGAAAAAAGAGGGGAAAGAGAGATAGAAACATCAATGATGAGAGAGAATGATTGATCAGATGCCTCCTGCATGCCCCCTACTGGGGACTGAGCCCGAAACCTGGGCATGTGCCCTAACCAGGAATTGAACCAATACCTCTTGGTTCATAGTTAGATGCTCAACCACGGAGCCACACTATTTTTCTCCAGTATCCACAGACATCCACCCTGAGTTCAATGTGTTTCTTCCTTTCTTAAGGCATGGGAGAATGCCACCGTGAAATTTTCTGAGGATACCATTTAGTTCCAGGCTTAGGTGGCTTATGTAACACTCGGAAGGGTGTGTTCTACCAGAACCTTTCTGGACATGATACTTAAGTCTTAGCAAATATACTTAAATATTGTAGGAATTGATAATGGCACAGAGCACTTATTGTGAGCGGCTCATTGCAAAGTGCTGTACACATATCTTCTGTCTCATCTACAACTTATGAAGTAGGGGCTCAGTATCTCCATTGTGGGGTTTGGAAAATGAAGCCTCAGACAGGTTAAATCACTTGTCCAAAGTCACATGGAAACCACATGCTGGATCTTGGCCTGGAACCCAGGAATTAGACTCCAAATCAGCAGCAAACAGCCTGTGGCAGAGCGAACCCTGTCTCCTCGAAACACTGGCGATAAAACAGGAGAAATGATAACTTCTTGGGATGATAACATGTCATATCTATGCATTTTAAAACTCAAAGGGAGAACTTTGTTTATTTCTTTTTATTTTATTATCTCCCTTTCTAAAAAAACAGACATCACACTCTCCCAAACATTCATTTAATTATTTTTGATTTGGAAAAAAAATTTAGTTCTTGAACATGCCAAAAAATAGAGAACTACCAGACACGAGGAGGATCACAGGCCAGGAATGCTGGAAATTGGGTCTAATTTGAACTGAAACTTAAGGTTGCATTCTGGTGGGAGGGGCCTGGAGCTGGACTGGGCTACTGAGGGCCCCGGGCAATTACCTTGCAGCCTTCACACGTGATGCAGCGGTAGTGATAGCCTGTGGCCTTGTCACCGCACACCACACATAGCTCGTCCTTGTCTAAGTAACTGGGGATGTACCCTGTGAAGGAGGAAAAAAGAAGGATGTGAGAAAATAATATCGTGTTAAAGTCAAAGACATACTACAGCCAGGAGGAGGATAAGGAGAAGACAGGAGGTAACATGGATGAGAGAGGAGGCAAGACAATTATTTTATACATTTTAATATAATTTTTGCTTTAGGATCTATATCTCCTGATCATTGAGATTTTAATATAAAAGGTAAATAAAATGTTTAACAAGAAAACATTTAAACGTCTTTCCCTGACAATATACTTCTTCAGTATCTTAACCTTATCTGGTATCTTATCTCACACTTACAGAGCTTATGAGGCCCAGGGTTTCAGAATGCTTTGGAAATAAGTGTGCTCACACTTGCTGTACAAGTGGGAACAGACCCAAAGATTGTGGAGCCAGGATCCGAGACACTGAGTGCTCTGGATTCTGGACAACACATTCTTTTTGTTTATTTTAGACCTTGTTCTTAGAGGGCTTGATTCACTTTGAAATCACGGCACCATGCAAATAAATTCAGAACACTTTATAGCTGGAAAGGTCCTGGGAGATCATCAAGTTCTTTTGAGGTGAACAGGCCTTCAGAAGTTTGGGTTTCCTTAGGGTCACCCTAGAAATTAACAGTAGATTCAAGCTCCTCCAAGATCTAGTGATCTGGGGAGATGCATGCTCACGAATCAGCTAGACTTGATGCTGTGTGTGTGTGTGTGTGTGTGTGTGTGTTCGACTCTGCTCTGATCACTAGGTTTAATACAGTGAGACATGACTAAGGAGAGCTTAAGGACACAACTGTTTCCCCACATGAAAATCACTATGTCCAGGCCAGTCTCATTAAGATACCATCACCAGAAGTGAAAATTTGAAGTTTGAATTTTACACAACTTATTCAACTTTCTACTTTGGGCTATAGAGACCACTGTTCATGCCAATCAAAATAGTCTTTGCTTGCTGGTTATCATTCCCCTTTGCATAACTGTAAACCTCCCAACCCTAAGGTTGTATACCACTATCTGCTAGGTAATGGATGGTACGGTCACTCAAATTTAATAAGAAATACTAACAAAATCTACAGGAAAACTCATTAGGCATTGATTCCTTCCAAACACAGTTTTGGGGCATCCACCCATACAAAGAAATGATAGGTAAATTTATGTTTTACTAATTTGTGTTTTCCAGTTTTTCTATAACAAACTATCTTATTTGTGTAGTTTTTATTTAAAAAACCTGGACTTGGTAAGGAACTAATACACAAACACACCCATTGTTTTTGATTAATAAAGACTGACCACTAAAGTCCATTGGAAAATGCTAGTTAAGTCCAGAGCATCTCTGACCATGTTCACTATTTCCCGTCCCCCCAATTCTACAGTTTGATAACTAACTAGTTCTCTGGACACACAGCCTATACTTTGACACACCCCATAAGGAAGCTAAATCATCAGCATGTTTAGTTATTATTCCAATTTAAATTGAACCACCTCAGTTCATCCCACAGGACAGATCCTTCTGAGTTAAGCTTTTTCCCACTGGTACTTCCTTTCCTACATCATCCTATCTAATAAAAGAGTAATATGCAAATGAACCATCACTCTGCTACACCCACAAGCCACCCCCACCAGCCAATCAGGAGCAAGTATGCAAATTAACCCAACCAAGATGGCTGCAGCCACGGAGCGAGCAGGAGGCTTGGGTATCCCCGGCAATGGAGGAAACCAAGCTTTCCACATACCCTGGCAGGCCCAGGCCTCCACTCAAGGCTACAAAGTTTCAATTATAGAAGATAAATAAATCCCAACAAAAATAGCTGCAGCCAAGGAGCAAGCAGGAGGCTTGGCTCTGCTCAAGGCTACAAAGTTTCAATTATAGAAGATAAATAAATCCCAGATACCAGGGCCTCTGCTTGGGTCGCTGGGGGGTGTGGCCGGCCTGCAAACCACCACAGGCCCCTCACCCAGGCCACCCCACACTCTAAGGGAACCCCCACCCTGATCCATGAAACCCTTCAGGAAAAACCAGCTGGCCCCCACCCATGCACCAGGCCTCTATCCTATCTAATAAAAGAGTAATATGCAAATTGACCATCACTCCAACACACAAGATGGCTGCCCCTATGTGGTCAAAGATGGATGCCCCTATGTGGACACAGGATGGCCACCACAAGATGGCCAACAGGGGAGGGCAGTTGGGAGGGACCAGGCCTGCAAGGGAGGGCAGTTGGGAGGGACCAGGCCTGCAATGGAGGGCAGTTGGGGGTAATCAAGCCTGCAGGGAAGGGCAGTTAGGGGTGACCAGGTCAGCAGAGGAGGGAAGTTGGGGGTGACTGGGTCTGCAAGGGAAGGGCAGTTGGGGGGGGACCGAGGCCTGCAGGGGAGGGCAGTTTGGAGGGACCCAGGCCTTCAGGGGAGGGCAGTTAGGGGCAAACAGGCTGGCAGGGGAGCAGTTTGGCATCAATCAGGCTGGCAGGGGAGTGGTTAGGGGGTGATCAGGCTGGCAGGCAGAAGTGGTTAGGGGCAATCAGGAAGGCAGGCAGGTGAGCAGTTGCAAGCCAGAAGTCCTGGATTGTGAGAGGGATGTCCTACTGGGATTGGGCCTAAATGGGCAGTCAGACATCCCTCGAGGAGTCCCAGATTGGAGAAGGTGCAGGCTAGGCTGAGGGACATCCCCCCCCCCCATGGACAAATTTCGTGCACCGGGCCTCTAGTTTCTTTATATACTTCAAAAATCTTGAATGGTTCATTCTTTAGTCTTTCCCAACATACGAATTCTGATTCCTTTTACATTTGATTATTAGTGTTAGGCACCAAATTTTGCATCATGTTAACCTTTACAATATATCCAACCGTCCATCCATCCATCTATCCATCTGTCCATTTATTTAACAAACATGTATGGCCTCTTGTGTAAGACACTGGGTACAAACTTGAAACAGCATTAACTTAAAAGGTATTCTTTCTTTGTTTCACAAATTCCAGCTGAGGTGCCCTGGAGGCCCCCACTTCACAAAATCTTTCCTCAGAACAGCAACTGCCTTTCTTTCTTTTTTTTTTTTTAAATCTTTATTGTTCAGATTATTACAGTTGTTCCTCTTTTTTCCCCCCATAGCTCCCCTCCATCTGGTTCCCACCCCACCCCATGCCCTTACCTCCCTCCCCCCCGCACTGTCTTCATCCATAGGTGTACGATTTTTGTCCAGTATCTTCCCGCACCCCCCCACATCCCTTTCCCCCTGAGGATTGTCAGTCCACTCCCTTTCTATGCCCCTGAGTCTATTATATTCACCAGTTTATTCTGTTCATCAGATTTTTTTATTCACTTGATTTTTAGATTCACTTGTTGATAGATATGTATTTGTTGTTCATAATTTTTATCTATACCATTTTCTTCTTCTTCCTCTTCTTAAAGAATACCTTTCAGCATTTCATATAATACTGGTTTGGTGGTGGTGAACTCCTTTAGCTTTTTCTTATCTGTGAAGCTCTTTATCTGCCATTCAATTCTGAATGATAGCTTTACTGGGTAGAGTAATCTTGGTTGTAGGTTCTTGCTATTCATCACTTTGAATATTTCTTGCTACTCCTGTCTGGCCTGCATAGTTTCTGTTGAGAAATCAGCTGACAGTCGTATGGGTGCTCCCTTGTAGGGAACTGTTTTTCTCTTGCTGCTTTTAATATTCTCTCTTTGTCTTTTGCTCTTGGCATTTTAATTATGATGTGTCTTGGTGTGGTCCTCTTTGGATTCCTTTTGTTTGGGGTTCTGTGGGCTTCCTGGACTTGTAAGTCTATTTCTTTCACCAGGTGGGGGAAGTTTCCTGTCATTATTTCTTCAAATAGGTTTTCAATATCTTGCTCTCTCTCTTCTTCTGGCACCCCCATAATTCTGATGTTGGTACGCTTGAAGTTGTCCCAGAGGCTCCTTACACTATCTTCATATTTTTGGATTCTTTTTTCTTTTTGCTTTTCCAGTTGGGTGTTTTTTGCTTCTTTGTATTTCAAATCTTTGACTTGATTCTTGTGATCCTCTAGTCTGTTGTTGGATCTCTGTATATTATTTTTTATTTCAGTCAGTGTATGCTTAATTTCTAGTTGGTCCTTTATCATATTCTCTAAGGTCTCACTAAATTCATCGGCTTTTTCTAGAAAATTCTTGAAAAACCTTATAACCATGGTTTTGAACTCTATATCCTGTAGTTTGCTTTCCTCCATTTCTTTCATTTGTGACCTGTTTCTTTGTCTCTGCATTTTGGTTGCTTCCCTGTGTTGAAAGAGTGACTTTGTGTGCTAGGTGTCCTATAGGGCCCAGTGGCTCAGCCTCCCCAGTTACCTGAGGTGGACACTCTTGGTGCCCCCCTTTGTGGGCTATGTGCACAGTCTTGTTGTAGTTAAGCCTTGACTGTTGTTGGTATCACTGGGAGGAATTGACCTCCAGGCCAGTTGGCTGTGAGGATCAGCTGTGTCTATGATGGGAGAACTTCTGTGCTGGAGACACCCTTATGAGGCAAGACTTGCTTCAGTGGGGCTTTGGTGCTCACTGAGTCTGCCCCCTGAGTGTGTCCCTTATGGATCTGAGGGGTTGTAATCTGGATGGTGCAACTCTGACCACTGGGTACACTGGCTCTTGGATCTCCAATGAGGTGCAAATTTAGCCTCTGCTTGAGGCCACCCAGCAGGAGCTATGGAGAGATCTGCAGATTCCTCTTCTTTGTTTTGGTTTTGGAGGTGCCCAGATGAGGCCCAGCTGTGAAGCAATGCAAGCTGCTGTGGGACCTTGGGCCTTCTTTTGGATGTTCCGGGTCTCTCTAACTCAGCTGCAGTTTGTTAGGTAAGTTTAGTTTTCAAAGGACCAGGCCATTCATATGCAAAAGCCTCTGTGCATAGCTTGGATGGGGCGGAGTCTCAGGGTGGAGCAAACAGCAATGGCTTCCCATCAGCCCTTCCCTAAGAGGCCCCTGGGTCTCAGTGTCCCTTGGTAATTGCTGCATGGACCTCTGAGAGAAAGCCGCCCTCGAGTTCCGCCCGCTGCCAGACAGTCCAGTTTCTTCCCGTATGAGTCTGGGTCCCCAGAGTCTCACCCGGAACTGGAGTTCAGAACAGTTGGGAGCCTGTGTCTTCCTGCGGATTGAAAAAGTCAGCCGCGTACTCAGTTGCCAGCCCTCTCCATGTGCACGCCTCCGTACCTCTGCCTTTACTTCCGCAGTTCCTCTGAGTCTCAGTGTGCTTTTCTCTTCCCTTCTAGTTGTAGAATTTCCACTTAGCCAGCCTTCCTGTGGTTCTGGATGATGTCCGTTTTGTCTTTTAGTTGTAGTTTTGAAGTGGTTGTGCAAGGCAACAAATTCAGATGTTTACCTATGCCGCCATCTTGGTTTCTCCTAGCAACTGCCTTTTTGTTTTCAGGACTGCCCTAGTGGAATCTTTGAACACCTTTGCTTTACACCTTTCCCCCTGGCTGGCTGGGTCCTTGCTGCTGGGGGACAGTAGACACATTTACGTTTATTCTTGCATTATGTCTTTTTACAAGTAAAGAAATATTTCACAGAACGTCTATCTTTGTCAAGAGTGGGAAGACAAACATAACTTAAGAAAAAATGAAAGAGAATATATTTCTTTCTGGAAGTGAAAAATATTCTTATAAAATAAACAATGTGTGTGTGGGTTGAAAAGTTCAAATTAAGAAAACTGGAGTCCAAGTTTTCAAACTCTAGGACACTGCGGGGTAGAGAAGGGAAAGGAGGGCAGGTAAGAGGTGAGAGGAGGGCAAAGGGGGGACACGATGACAAGGGACTCTAGATTGCCACCATCTAAAACTCTTAGGGGAGAAGAAGGAGCAAAGCAAGTTTTAGATTCTTTCTCCTGATTCAAGGCCAATAGGCCGACATTTTGGATGCGCCAGCATTAATTGCTCACTACTCAAAACAGCACAAGCAATACCTCTACTGCAGTAGGTAGGCCTAGCACACCTGAAAGGATTTAGGCCAGGAAGACTGGTTTCAGTTATTTTTCATTGGAAAGACTTTTGAGATGACCCACATTTATAAACATTCACATTCTCAATTTTTTTCCTGAACAGAAAGCATTAAGCTCTCATAGATAATTTTTTACACAAACACTTACTTGGTGTTTACCATGGGCCAGATATGCCCTGAATGCTTTACAAATATGACCTCATTTAATCCTCACATCATCCTTATGAGGTAGCTGTCTTATTAGCCATTTTACAGATGAGAAACTGTAGCATAGAAAAATTAAGAGATTTGCCTGAGATAACATAGTAAGTGGTGGAGCTAGGATTCAAATCTAGATAGTAGGCTCCAGAGTCCATGCTCTTAACTACTCTGCCTCCCCTGTGATCTTTCTTCACAGCACTTACTGTAGACATAACTTGACAGTTCTCTGTGCTATCATTTAATGTATGATTACTTAATTAGAGGCTATTCCTCACTCTCATAATCTCCACAAGAGCAGGGGTTCTGTCTAGTTTTTGTTGCCACCGTATAGCCAGCATGTACTCATTTTGTGACCAATAACTATTTGTTGAAAAAATAAATCAGTCTTTATTGATGAAAAAAAAAGGCTTCCTGAAATGAAAATTTTTAGGGCTAGGATTGGGCATAATATAGTTTCATGCACAAGAAGGACCTTCCTTCTTCCTATCCCTGTAGACTCAAATTCTTAGCAGCTGACACAACCTTTCAATCCATAATTAGAGCTAAACCACTTGATGCAAACCAGCAGGAAAGGGAATAGATGGATATAATGAGTTTCAGTCAAAATCTTAATCACAAGGGTACACACACTGGCAGTCTACAGTGTTTGGCTTGCAGGGTGTTTAAAAATCTCAGCCAATTTTTAAAACCAGGAGCTTTCACATAAAACCCAGCTTTCTGTTTCTTGTGAAAAATGGGGAGATCTGGCACTCCCGAGCCCACATTTTCACAGGGCAGCCGCTCTTAGGAGAGAGGGACTAGTTACCCATGGTCAGCACCAGTCCCTATTGTGCCCCAACTCTGAGGCGAAATGTCAGTTGCCATTTACGTTTATTCTTGCATTATGTCTTTTAACAAGTAAAGAAATATTTCACAGAACTTTATCTTTGTCAAAAGTGAGAAGACTAACGTAATTCAAGAAAAATGAAAGAGGATATATTTCTTTCTGAAGGTGAAAAATATTCTTATAAAATAAGCAATGTGTGTGCGGGTTGAAAAGTTTAAATTAAGCAGTCCTTATCAAACAACTGAGCCTCTCTCATTAATATCAGCTCTCTGGTGCTTGCAGGCGTTAGAGTTTTAGAACTCTGGTGCGAATGCGATCATTTTCTGTTTTAAGAGAGGGGATGGGTGAAAAGCAGGAGGTGGATTTATTAGAAGAGGGGGAAAGGGATGGGAGTGGAAAGGTCACCCGCAATGGGCACCAGCTGCCTCTGATTTTGCTTTAAGAGTGAACTTATGGCACTGGGCTTACACGGAACACCCACAGGTATTTCACGTCCTGCATGTTTGAGGAAAACAGTTGCCTTTTCTTTATCTGAAAATCCATTCAGAACGAGATTCAAGGTTATAGCTCTAAAAATATGGGCTATCAGCTCTTTAGCCTGATGTGACATGAAGGAGAAGGAGTAGCTACATTGTTATCAGGATAACATTATTGCTACCCAAAGTGCACTGGTCTCCCTGCGGGTACGCCCTGCAGCCATGGTGGGTGTGCACATCACTCAATGAAGAAAAGGAGGTAACTGACTTCATGGTGCTAATGATCTAGATGGAGTGGACATATCAAACATATATGACAAAGAGAACCCAAATTCAGGCTATGGGAATGACCTATAACACATATATGTAAGTAGCATGCTGCGGGTAAATATGTCTATGTATGTTCAAGTGTACTACTCCATTAAGAAACAGCTCAATCTGCAGAAATCTAAGCTTTTCAATATGAAATCAAAGAAGGGATTTTCACATTACTAAAGATCCATTACTGTAGATAATCTCTAAATATTAAGTTCTTTTAAAGTAGTGGTTCTCAACCAGGTGTGATTTTGACTCCAACGGGACATTTGGCAATATCTGGAGACATTGTTGGTTGTGTACTACTGGCATCTAGTGCATCGAGGCCAGGGATGCGGCAGACATCCTACAAGGCTCAGGAGAGCCCCCAAATGTTAAGAGTGCCCAAGCTGAGAAACTCTGCTCTAACACACATTATATATACTTTCTTTTCTTTTTTAAAAAGGTAATTTGCACATGTGATTTAGTTTCATTGCATAAAACAAGGGGCACCACCTTTGAATGTGGTGGTGATTAAACAGAAGAGGCTGATAGGCTGTGAGCTGAGCTAGTGACCTGAAGGGATACAGGCTGAGAAAGGCAGGATGCACACTGGGGTGTGGCTGGCAGTGGGTGGTTGGTGGAGAAAAAGTGTCATTGGTTCAGAAATGAAGGGCAGTATGGCAGAGAGAGGAACACGTGGAAAAACTGCCCAAGATTTCTGGAGCTGAGAGAGTGGACTGAAGCACAAAACCAGAAAGAAAATGGAGCTCATTAGGAAAGGGAAGAGTTGGTGGAACTAGTGTTTGATCTAACAGGATATGGAAAAGGGTCTGAATGTTGAAGAGGAGCCTGTGGTGGATGCAGAGGGCAGGGGAGGACCCCCGCTGAGTGTCTGGAAGCAGAAGTCTTTGAGGGAGACAAGGGGTAAATGGGGAGAAGAGGACAGGACAATGTGGCGGGAAGTCTCTGCAGAGATGGAAAGAGGTCGGGGTGGGGTGACTACTTGAAAGCACATTCTGGGAATCTCCAGGAGAACCGAGGAAATTCATAAAGCAGCTGGTACAGAGGGATCTGAGATGAGGGAAGTACCAAGGACAGCGCATGGAAGGTCAGTCGTCATGAGGGTCTGGACAAGGAAGCCTACGGATACTAAGTGGGCATTGGTACGTAGTATCAGTACAAGAAGATGGGGTCAAAAAAAGCTGGACCAGAGCACCTAGTAGAGTGGGAAGCAACTGGACCTCAGGCTGAATGCACCTGAATCCTGGGAGCTGAGCAAAAATGTTGAGTTTGTAGAGAAGTATTCACAAAGGGATGCGAAGTGGTGGACAGGAACCTGAATGCAGGAAATAAGCAGCACCCATATTCTCTCCCAAGCCTGCCAAGCATCTGACTTCAGTTTCTCATAATGCCTTGGACTCCTGCTCTTAGCTTTCACTGTGAGGAATGGCAGCACATGCTCTACAGGGGTGGGCAAACTTTTTGACTCGAGGGCCACAATGGGTTCTTAAACTGGACCAGAGGGCAGTAACAAAAGCATGGATGGAGTGTTTGTGTGAACTAATATAAATTCAAAGTAAAGGAGCGGAGGGGAGAGCAAGAGAACCCTCCGCTCTTTCGGCTCCGCGGGCCGGATAGAACAGCCGAATGGGCCGGATCCGGCCCGCGGGCCGTAGTTTGCCCACGGCTGCTCTAGGATGAAGTTAGGGCACCCAATGACATCTCTGAAGGACGCGCCTTTGACAAGACAGAAAAGAAAGGAAAGAAGAGCCAGCTCATGTTTTTGTCTGAGCTTGGACTTGGCTTGGGAACGATTGCTGTTTCTTAGTTTGCTTCCATTTTTGCGAGCTGAGAGGCACTTTCATTTACTTTTGAAGAGTATGTTACGTATTCTACAAAATGGCTCTATTTTCTGGACTGGTGTTGTATCTTAATAATATATGGGTGGCAGTGCCTAATTTGAGTCCTAACCTCATGTCAGGATTCTTACCATTACATAAGCATTGCAGGAAAGTCTGCAGTTGCATTAACCTCTTAAGTATCATTGCATTTTAAAGACATAATGTCTGTGACAGATCTTTGGGTGGAATGATTGTATATGTGTTTAAACTAAAGAAATTCAACTAGAGAGGAAGAGTAGAGATTGGAGAGGGGAGAGAGAGGAAAACTGAGGGAGAAAGAGATTGTGGAACAGAAGTGGTGGTGTGAGGGAGAGACAAAGAAGAGAAGAGGAGATGGGAGAGAAGAGGAGGGAAAGTTGAGAAAGAGAAATCAAAATAGTATGCGATCACTTTATATTCAAGTTCATGGTTGGGAGTGATTATGCAATGGGACTTATAAATCTTCCCATTTTTGATTTCCTTTCCTGCCTGCCTCTCACTAGACCCAGTGTGCTTCTAGCGTTTAAGGGTACCTGTTTCTCATGCAACATTTTTTTCTCTGGGCAGACCTTAAAACCTCCCCATCCCCAACTCTATGGTATAACAATCCTTCTCTAACTTTAAAGAGGCCAAGGAAATTCTAATTAGAGATCATATTTGTAATATGAAGCTTAACTCCTCTTTTTAATCCAAGCCATTTGATGTGGGTCACTTCAAACATCCCCAACCTTACCATTTAATTTCCATTTCTAATGTCTACCCAAGTATTCACACAAAGTCCACAGAGCTAGGAACACAAAGATTTAGATTCCTGCCCCCAAGATCAAGGGGCAATGAAAGCAGATTCAGAAAGAACAGTTTTATGTAGAGTTTCTGCTTCAGTTTTCCATTTTTTTCCCTCTGGAACACAAAGAACCAGAACACATGCAATCAAAACCAAACCCAAACCGAACGGGACAAGCACATCCCATTTCCTCGATCCTCGCTCCAAAACAGGACATTCTTTTCCTCTTGGACACAATCACCAACTCTGGTGCAAACACACCAGCAACTCTGGGGCATGCAATTCCTATAAAGATGGCACATTGCTAAGCAGAGAATCCTGTGCAGGACAGGCACTCCAGAGAAGGATTCTGTGTAAACAGACACAGAGGCTGACTGGCAAAGCTGCCCGCAGAACAGCCAGACTCAAGCTGTTTGCGGACTTGGAATGTCATTGGAATTTCTGGTGGAAATAGCCAGCCCTCATCTTTCCCTTCCCCCACAAAAAGACATCAATTTTAACTGTGCCGAAACCACTGCCACAAGGAAGACACAACATCCTGGCTGCCAGTTCCCCTCCCCTTCGTCTGATTTCCAAACTTATTCCCTTTCCTCCTGAAGTCTGCGACCAGAACTGGCTGCAACGACCGATTTTAACTTAACAAATCATGGCTAGGTTACTTGGAAGACAAAAAATATATTAAAAAAATAAAATAGATTTAAAAAAGGAGCTCTTATATTCTGAGTGATAGCTATGGTGTTTTTAATTTGTCTCTAACGTTTACAAATTAAACATGTGTTTTCTCATATTCTATAGTGAAAAATAAGACAGACATTATATTCTGCGTCTCAGCCCTCCTCAATGTGGAAATTACATTGGCCCACCAATTCTTGAAGTCTTATCTCAAATTTGATTCAATGAATTGAATTCTGACTCCTTCTTAGTTTGTGTTCTCAATGCTTCAGAAGCTTGATAACTTTCCCTCCTCTTGGTTATAAATATAAAAACAGGAAAATTACACAGAAGGAGTCAAAAGTCATTCTAAAGTCAGCCATTAAGATAACCAGACTTAACATTAGGTTCTGTATGTAGCTTTCCTTTATTTCATTGATGTGTACTTACATACACTTTTAACATTTTTATTTTATTTTCCTTTTTATTGAATTTATTGGGGTGACACTGGCTAAGAAAATTATGCAGGTTTCAGGTGCACAATTCCACAACATATCATCTGTACACTGTATTGTGTGTTCAGTGCCCCAAGTCAAGTCTCCTTCCATCACCACTTATCCCCCACTACCCTCCTCCACCTACTCCCACGCCAATTTCCACACTGTTGTCTATAAATACCCTTAAAAAAACAAGATTATGATCATTCTCTACATACTAGAAAACTCGAATTAAAGGCTAGCAAACAAGTCACCCTTAAAAAATTATAAAATGTTAAGACAGCTGCATTAGTGAAGTGTTTATAGAGCTGTAGTGACAGCAACAAACACAGATGAAGCAATTATGAATTTCATGAAAATAGATAAAGATCCAATTGGAATAATGAGGCCTGCCTCACTGGACACCTGCTTATAGTCTTAATTTTGCCTCAAGGAGATACATCTGATGCCCTTCAGCAACAACAAAAATCAATAATGGATCAATATGGATAAACATGTTGGGTAGGACCTTTTGTCCTAAGAGATAGTTGACAGCTGGGTTTAGTTTTACTGGGATTTACTTAAAGACTTGTAACAGTAAATAGTGGCGCATTTAAGAATATTTGCCTGCTTTGTTTTAGTGAGTTTGGCAGGTGGCAGTGGCCTTTCAATGGCATATGGCTTTGAGAAATTACATCAATATATGCATACGCAATGTGTCTTAACCTCTAGTTCAAGCATCAAATTAATTAGTAAAGAATCCCATTTTAACATCTTATAAGCAAATATCTTCCAGTGCTGGTTGAAAAAAATACAGTGGAAAGACAAAAGAGAATAAAAAAGCATGAAAAGTTTTGCAGGAATTTTTAAGAATAGCTGAATGCCCAAATCGAAAGACAGACACTAATATTTTCTTATGGTCCTACATCACTAAGAAAGACATATCTAGGCATGTTGAGTGAGGTAATGTTGACTTCTCTTCAAAGATAAATTACTTAAAAAGTATAATATTAAATGAAATAGAAAGCTCACAACCTATCTCACATGATGTGCTCCTTGCATTAAATAAGAAATTCAATGCCCTTCAAAAGGATGTAAAACTAAATGAAAATGCAGATGAACAAGTCTGAATTTGTTTTATGCTATAATCCTCTTCATATTTCATATTTGGAAGTTATAGAATAGCATAGAAAACATGAACACAGTATAAGGTAAAAACTAAACAAGGATTTTAGATTCACTTTATATTTTTTTAGATTCTGTTTATTAGTTTTTAAAACAGGCTATATTAACTATAGTCACATTAAAAAAGGCAAATGATAATTGTTATAGGAGCCACATCAAATAAACCACATTTTGTTTGAAGATAATTTCACAGAGAAATTTACATTTGAAGTTCAATGGGCATCATATACCTGCAAATTAAGAAACCCATGAATTGGGTTTCCTATGAAATACCCTATAGATTGTACACAGTACACAGAAAAAACAAGTCTCTGGTATATTTGCACTAGAATTTAGCTATTTTAGAAAGTATTTTCTAACTGGCAGTTGCCACTAAGTTCCCTAAGAACTACCTATTTGCCTCTTTGATTTTACTTTTTGGTAACTCAAGAAATGATCTATTGATAGAAAATTAAGCAGCACTGTTAAAACCACAGCCTCTATTAAAATAAATCGATATTGCACTTGTTTCAACATTGAATATTTTGGAGGATATTTCATTCACTTTCATATGAGAGTTCATTTGACATGATTGCAGACATGTCAAACCTTAGGGACACAATGGCAATATAAAATGTTCCAGTTTCTTTTTGAGTGTTAGCTTCTTACCGCTTGGTATGGTTACAAGTAGATTCTTTACAGTTTACATGGGTAAGTAAATATACTGAAATGAACATTAACAAATCCTAACATGTCAACATTATAGTCTTGTTTGACTCACTGAAATATGTTTCTAGTTAACTAAATAAACTTTTAGTGTAAAATGACAAGAAAAACTCAAATGAGTTTTTAATCTGAACATGGACTGGGGAGAATGATCCCACTTCAAACGCCGCAGTACTTATTCACCAAGGGGAAGCTTTTTACATGTTTTCTTTAGCAAAGAAGCTGACATTAATCACTTTGGGAATATATATATATATATATATATATATATATATACATATATATATATATATATATTCACACAGTCACACACACACACACATATATATGCACACACACATTCTCTCTTTCTCTCTATACACACACACACACACACACACACACAGTCTAAAAAAACAATTCAATCCAACTTTCATATATAAAGAAAAAAGTGTTTGGAAATCTTTGTTGTTCATGGACCCCTTTCAATCACCCAGCAGCCTCTCTTTACTGCTGTTTTTAATTTCAAACACTCAGCATCTAAAGTCAAATATGTGACAAAGCTGCTGCAAACTGTAACTTTAACACACAACGGAAACTTTTAATACATTTAGGTATAATGGTCCCTACCTTTTTTTTGAGAGTAAGATGGCGACTGCCCTTGAGAAAAAGTAGACTTTTCTTCGGTGAAATATTCAGGCTGGCTGTATTGATTCAGGGCCATGTCCAAGTCAGAGTCCTTGCTTTTTAGCATGTTTCCAGGGTAACTACAGGTATAAGGCTGATTCACTGCCCAGGCCTGTTCCATATATATGTTGTTACTGGGCACAGCCTGAGCGCTGCACCCACTGTAACCCGGACTATCTTCAAAATACGTGTAATAATCAGTGGCCTGCATGTAGCAGTTGCTGCTGGCAGCTGGGTGCACTTCATAGAGTTCTTGCATACAATAGTTCATTTTGTTACCCTGGTTCAGTTCCTACTTTACATATACACACACTCTATGCATGCATTCACCAGCCCCATACACCCAGAGAGCCGGGCATATACGCCGAGAAGCGTACATCCATACACATGAAAGGAGAAAGGAAGATGAATAAACACCACCACCAACACGGCAACCCAGCCTGCGTTACTTTGGAATAGCACCTGATGTGCTAAAATCCTATCTGGATTGAGGTGTCTATTGAGCTCTCCTGCCATTTGAACATATTGGAAAGCAGATTTCTGACTATCTGAGGTCTTAAGCTGTGAATGCAGCTAATTCTTGGGGAAGATGGCAGGCCGGTAGGGATGACCTTAGCCCAGCTATAGCACTGAGAGTAAGGATGTTCCTGTGCTCTGAAACGGAAAGATTCATTTTATAGGTGGTTTTGAATCCCTTTCAGCATGATTAGAAAATGATTACTCATTGTTATGTCATGTTGGTTGACAACTTAAGCATGAAACATTATAAAGACATCTTAGAGACTATCCTTGGATACACAGAAAATCCTAAAATCAATAATCGAGTTTATTAGCCTGATGACTGACTCCAAAACATTAATCCAGTCATACAAACGACAGTGGCTAAATCTGTTGTTGAATGTTACTGATCAGCTTTTAAAACCAGGATCCAACCATTTCCTAATGACACATAAGTCCCACAGGTTTTTAAAACAGGCCCAGGAAAGCCACATTTGAAAATGCTGCTGGTTTGCACCTGATAATTTTCTACATCATTAGCACTAATCTACATGAGACCTAAAGCTCAACTTAACTGCTTATTCTGTCTTTATTGTTTTCTTTATAAGTGCCTGAGAGCCCAGGGGAATACCCTTAAGAAGAATACCCCTCTATTACCGCATTTCCCCCTCTGTTGGCACTTAACAGCACTTTTACCAGTAGTATGTGAAAACTGTGCACACCATCATTTTATTCCCATTCAAATCTGCTTTGGAGACTATCTTGAAGCATAATTGGATTTAATTGTATTCACGCACTAGACATTTAAAGATAGTGATCCAAATGGGAAAAGAGTTTTCTCGAAGAACCACCACATCTTTGAACTAAGATGTGAACAAATATCAAATTAAATCATAGTTACTTGCTGATAATTACTAATGGTATTCTCTCCACACGGATGGTGGTTCGCATGTGTATGTCCACCTATCCGTGTGTGTTCTCGATGATGAGGGTGGAAGCTGCTTTCTTTGAGCCTAGAGCCGTGGTCAGCAAACTGTGGCTTGCGAGCCACATGCGGCTCTTTGGCCCCTTGAGTGTGGTTCTTCCACAAAATACCATGGCCTGGGCAAGTCTATTTTGAAGAAGTGGCGTTAAAAGAAGTTTAAAAAATTTGGCTCTCAAAAGAAATTTCAGTCGTTGTACTGTTGATATTTGGCTCTGTTGACTAATGAGTTTGCCGACCACTGGCCTAGGGAGACTTCCTCTTTCCTCTGGAGACTCGGTTCGCATGGCTGGGCTTCAGGTGGTGCTGTTTACGTTGGGCGTTCCTGCTGGTCCATGAATGAATGTGTGACCGTGCTGGTATTTCCCTCCCAAGGGACCACAGTGATATAATATGTAATGTCCAATAGTGAGACCTCCGCTTTGGACAGGAAGTTCCAGTTAACTGTTCCGGGTCAGGGACATATGACAGGAGGAAGGTGGGTATTATCACCATTCAACAAACATTTACGGGGCAACTGTTAAATACAAAGCAGGAGGTGGTGGGAGCAGAGGCTGTTCAAAAATTCAATCACCGTCCTTGCCAAAAGTAGCTTAACAGCAAGTTGTATTCAATATACAGAGTAAAGTAGACCACTGTTGTGCAAGAGAGCCTTTTCAGAGCTGAGGGTTTTTATGAATGTAGTAAAGGAGATATCGATTCAAGGGAAGAAGGTGAATAATTAGAGAATAAGCTGCGGATGAGACAAAATAAGGGAAGAAACCCAGGCAAACATTGTGGACGTTTAGTAATAAGACTCCTTGGAAAACTGCAACTATAAAACAAGTAAAACAGCTATAAAAATGAAAACAACTATAAAAACTAAACAACTATAAACATGAAAAATTGAACTATAAAACAAGTAAAGGAATTTTCTCCACGTTGGTACATTTGAACCAGAAAATAAATTGCAACATCCTAGAAAGCATGCAAGTCACCAAAGAAATGAAGAACATAGCTAAAATTTTAATAGTATTTTTACTCTTTGATTACTCTTAAAACAAAAGATTTTTTTTGGCAGATACGGTATTCACAAGGGTTTTTAAGAACACATACACATAACATTACAATTAACATGTTCTCCCTACTGAAAATGTCAAAACATTCCATTGGAAGCAATGATTATTTTCTGAAAAACCAAGGAAAAAGGATCCAGGCCTTATGTGTGTGTGTGGGTTTTTTTTTTTTTTTTGGTCTGATTTCATTTATTTATCTCAAATTTCCCAAAACTAATCTGAAAATTAACCTTTCAATAAAGCAGTTTTCTTTCCTGGCAAATACACTTGTTCCAAGGCCTCTTTCTGGTTAGGAGTTACATGTTGAATCCATCCAATTCTGTAATTTTGTTCAGCACATTTCTTGGCTCCCTGTCTATTTCATTGAAGGCACAAATCCAAGCAATTTCTTGCTTTTCACCAGCAACAATATCAACTTAAGCCAGAGCCTCAACTTTCATTCCAAAAAAACACATAAAAACAATTTTTCCAAATTGCTAGATGTACTTGAAAACTCCGAGTTTTCTTCTGCCTCAGAACTGGATATAAATACTGCAGCGAAAAAGGAAAGAATGCCTCCCCCCACCCCCCTCAAAAAAATGTTTTCTCTCAATTTTTACAAAACATTTGGAAGACCCTGAGAATCAACAGCATTTTTTTTATTGAATTAGAACTACCCTGAATTTCCTCATAAATCATTGAATAGAAAAACAAGTTTCAAAACAGATTTAAGAGAACCCAGTTCCCACTAACTTTTATTTTTTGGAGAAAACAGTACGAAGCTTTCTGAAACTCACTCCTTGTACCAAGTGGGGTTATTCTTTACTTGTAGTAAATGCATGAAACTCTCACTAGTAGCTGGAAATGGAGTTCAGCGCTCACACTGAATTTGAACTACGGCCCCTCCCACTCTTATGGAAGCAATCACAATGCTGTCACTTGTGATGGAGCTAGCAGGCTTCTTTGTAAAGTTCATAAAGTAATTTAAACATATTATGTGTCACAAACGAGGTGAACTTCAGTAAGATTTCTTCCTTATTTCCCTGTCCGGCTATTCTAATTTAAAGAGAAGCTTACGAGTTATTTTACCCATAGTGCATCAAATTTCCGGAAATAAACTGAGGGCTTTCATAATTCTCATTAGAAGTGTTTCAATCAATAATTATATTATAGACATACACCTTTGTCGGTGGCCGGAAGGAAATAGCTTAAAAGATTAAGACACAATCGTGTTTGGAAAACCTCATAGGTAAGCAACAAACTCTCAAGGACTCTGAGGGAAGACATGGTTTCTCTCTCTTTTGTCTCTGTTTCCAACTGTGCTGATTCTCAAATAAAGCTCCAGATAGGAATCACTCATAAACTCTAAAAAACCTAAGTGTCACCCTCAGGAATTCTGATTTAATCGATATAGGGTAAAACTTGAGTATCAAGATTTTTAGCCAAAACCGGTTTGGCTCAGTGGATAGAGCGTCGGCCTGTGGACTGAAAGGTCCCAGGTTCGATTCCGGTCAAGGGCACGTAACTTGGTTGCGGGCACATCCCCAGTAGGAGGTGTGCAGGAGGCAGCTGATCGATGTTTCTCTCTCATCGATGTTTCTAACTCTCTATCCCTCTTCCTTCCTCTCTGTAAAAAAGCAATAAAATATATTTAAAAAAAAAAAAGATTTTTAAAAGTTCCTCAAGTTATTTTCATAGTCAGCAAAATTTGAGACCTGCTAGTCTATTGGGTGTACAACCTCAGTCCCTTCACCAGAGCCAAGGCATCTTGCCTACTTACTCCGTTTTCTTTATTTTCAGTTTAACTGCATATTTCCCTTAGTTTTTGAAAGTTTATCTTCCACATTTCAATCTGGCTTCACCTGCCCTTGAGTTATCTAGTCAAGTAGAGGAGACAGGTCAAGGAGACAGACTAGGAAAGAACTAAACGCAAGGGAGTGTGGGATAATTGTGACCTAGAAACACAGGAAGAATCTGCCTGGAGGCTCAGCGGCAGCTTCACAGATGAGGGGGCCTGCCTGTGAACTGGCTTTTGAAGACCATGCAGGACTTTTTAACAGTGGAGGCCAGAGATATGAGACAGCTGAACAGATATGTCTTAGGAAGAGTGTTATCAACTATTCTTGTAAAAGGCACATAAAGAAAGATAAACATTAGTCAACGTTAATGCTAGTTTCTATTGTAATGATTGTTCTTACTTTCTGTTTTAGAAATAGAATCTCTACATTTTAGAGGGTAATGGTCCTTGGGAAAAAACTTTTGTTTCCCAGTCTCCCTTGCATCTAGTATGTTTTTGTGAATAACTTCTGGCCAATGAGATATAGCAGAAGAAATGTTGTAAGGTGGTTTCCAGGAAACAAAAGACAGCTGAAAAGGAAAGCTAGTGCATAGCATTTGCTTCTTCATTCCTTCTTCCTGCTGTCTGGAATGTGAATACGACTGCTGGAGCTCCAGATACCATTTTGGCCCATGAGGATGAAAGTCATTCTCTAGAAATGGCAGACAAATAAGCTGGAAGGAATCTAGGTGCTGAGCCTAAAACTACCACAGAATTGCCATCCTAGTCTAGACTGTCAACCTTTGGATTTCTTTTTCCCTCAAGATAGAGAAAATGCTTTCCATTCAGGAACCCGGGAAACTGCTGAAGGGAATGTCCTTATTGTGTTTACCAAGGAGGAAAGCTGCTGGCCAGGAGCAGGCCAGACACGTGGAAGTACAAATCCCCCGGTGGCTGCAGAACAAGACCTGGCCTTTAGGCTCTGGGATTGAGTCTGTTTTGGTAGAAATTGAAACTCAAAGTCCTCCTCCTTTAAAACATCTGTACTCTGAATTTGTTTCTACTTTTTTTTCTCCTTTATTATTTAATAAGAGCTTTTCGACAGCTCTAGCCTATTACAGCTCTACTGAAGGATATTAAAGAGAGGCTTTTGTTCACAATCCAGCACCAAGCCAAATTTGCTTTGATAAAAATGTGTCTGAAAAAGTGACAAGATTGTTGTGATGCTTAAGTAATCTAATCTAATGGGAAGTGGTTCGCAGTGCAGGCACTGTATGGAATAGAAGTAATGTAGGAAAAGAGGACAGGGTGTAACTAAGGCATGGAGACAATGTTCAGCACAGCAAATGGCCTGAGTTTAGGTTATATAAGTGGCGAGAGATGGGAATAAAAGCAGTCCTGTGCCATGTTATGAAGGACCTGTACAACTTTAAACTTTATCTTGAAACCAAGGGTGATTTCAAGCTGGGTTGGGGATTGGAGAGAGGGGTTAGGTGACATGTTTCTAATTCTTTAAAATCAATCCCTTGGCTGCTATGTAGACGATGAATCGAAAGATCAGAGGCATAGAAATCTTGTAGGGAGATACTCTGGTTCCTGTTTTAGTGATGAGAAACTGAGACCTAGAGAGGTGAAGAGTTAAGAACTTTCCCAAGCTCATAAGGCTGATCAGTGATGATCTGAATGCAAGTTTATTTGGCTGCAAACCCTTCACTTTTTTTTGAATGTAGTGCCTCCACTAAGAATATCAGCTTGAATGTAGTGCCTCCACTAAGAATATCAGCTTTCCATGCAATAAATCTGAAATAGTTATTTACATTTACATCTATGTTCTCTTAAAATCAATGCATAAATTATAGATAAAAGTATAGTGCTTATTTCCTGGATATTTAAGTTAATTTAAGGGTCCACAATAAGCATATAATATGTTGCTTACTAAATTAATGAATGCGAGTGGACAGTGGCTGAATGACCTAAAATTATAATCTTCCAGATTGTTAGTTAATATGCATTTTCTCCATGTAAACAGGATGATGAGTCAGATTTTATAGGATGTGGCTATAAAATATGGCTCCAGTTTGCTGCCCTTATGCCATTAGTAGCTTACATTGGGGCCCAGGGTACTGTAGGGCTAGGATGACGTGACATACAGTGATTCTTCATGGTTTGTCCATTGTCCTCTTTGAGGGGTCCAACCATGTCAGACAAGGACATTTATATGCCCAAAATATTTCTAAACATTCTTGCTGGATATTTAGTTCATGAAATTCTCTCTTTCAAAGTATATTTTTATTGATTTCAGAGAGGAAGGGAGAGAGAGAGAGAGATGGAAACATCAATGATGAGAATCACTGATCGACTGCCTCATGCAAGCCCTCCACTGGGGATTGAACATGCAACCTGGGCATGCGCCTTGACTGGGAATTGAACTGAGACCCCCTGGTTCATAGGTTGATGCTTAATCACCAAGCCACACTGGCTGGGCATGAAATTCTCTCTTGCATATTGAAAATAATATTTGATCTGATTTCACCTAAAGTCAAAACTTTTTTAATCTAAGCTTTCAAGTAATGGATTATAGGACCCCAAATTCCCAGATCCAGTTGTGCTATTTCAAGGCCTCTCTTTCACAGCATTTCCAGGGGGATGGAAGAGTGTTTATTAATGATGGAATTCTATCAGTGTCTTCACCCCCTGCTGAGTAACTTGAGGGTTCTTGGAAATTTTTTCAGCTTTATTGATGTATGATTGATGAATAAAGCTGTAAGATACTTGAAGTATACATCATGATGATCTGATATAATGTACATTGAGGGAAGATTCCTCCTACCTGGCTAATTAACGTATAATTAGCAAATTTCAATTATACAATACAGTGTTATCAATCTTGGAATATCCCGATAGCCCACAGGCAATATGCCACTTGTCTAAATTTGTCTACAAGTAGTTTTATCCCGTGTTCAGGGTCAGCCCTTGGGCAGTGAGGGAAGTGACATTTTTCCTTAGGGCACTGTGGCATAGCCTCAACAATGTGGTGAACACTGATTCTATTGTACAGCACACAACCTGACAATCCACAGAGTGGTATGTGGTAGTCCTGTTCCTTACTTTTTCTCTCATCTACTTTCCTGCTATCATCAAGCTTTTCATGGTCTCCTTCCATCCCCAATCCTTCCATTGCCTTTACTAGACCTTGTCAAAGGAGAAAGGAATCTGATCTAATTCAGATTCCTTTGGAGATGTTAGAGACTTGACAAAATATCCAGCCAGGAGATTTGCATTTTGAAAAACCATAAAGGGCAATGATGGAATTATAGGCACTCAGGGCGACCCATGGGAGATGTCTTGGGGAAGGGAAAGACTTTGAATTCCAATGGTCACCTGTGATTCTTTCTTTTTTTTTTTTTTAATATATTTTATTGATATTTTACAGAGAGGAAGGGAGAGGGATAGAGAGCTAGAAACATCGATGAGAGAGAAACATCGATCAGCTGCCTCCTGCACACCTCCCACTGGAGATGTGCCCGCAACCAAGGTACATGCCCTTGACCGGAATCGAACCCGGGACCCTTCAGTCCGCAGGCCGACGCTCTTTCCACTGAGCCAAACCGGTTTCGGCTCACCTGTGATTCTTTATAAGGCTGACTCTCCCAACAATACCTTTTCAACTTCAATGCAATGTCAGTAAGTTAGCCATCCACATTGTACCTGATTTTGTCTGAATATTGGTGGAGAGGGCACAAGATATCACTTGACCTGGCTGGTTTGGCTCAGTGGATAGAGCATTTGCCTGTGGACTAAAGGGTCCCAGGTTTGATTCCGATCAAGGGCACATGCCTAGGTTGTGGGCTCGATCCCCAATTGGGGGCATGCAGGAGGCAGCCAATCAATGATTGTCTCTCATCATTGATGTTTTTATCTCTCTCTCCCTCTCCTTTCCTCTCTGAAATCAATAAAAATATATTAAAAAAAAAGATATCACTTAATCTTTACTAAAGTTGCAGGCCCTATGCTGAGTGCTTAACATGCATTATCTTTCATTTTTATGACAAATATAACAACCGGACATTATTACCCCATTTAGAATAAAGTAGACTGAGAGAGAGGTTAAAAAATTTGCACTGAGCTGGTAAATTAAAGAGGAAGAAGTCACCCTAAGCCTGTCTGAATGTAAAGAATATGACCTTAACATTTAAAACAATTACACAAGTTATTCATAAATATATTCTTACTAGAGGCCTGGTGCACGGGTGGGGGCCAGCTGGTTTGCCCTGAAGGGTGTCCTAGATAAGGGTGGGGGTTCCCTTGGGGCATGAGGCAGCCTGGGCGAGGGTCCTGTGGTGGTTTGCACGCCAGCCACTCCCCCTGGAGACCCAAGCGGAGGCCCTGGTATCTGGGGTTTATTTATCTTCTACAATTGAAACTTTGTTGCCTAGAGCAGAGCCACGCCTTCTGCTTGCTCCGTGGCGGCAGCCATTTCTATTGGGATTTATGTATCTTCTATAATTGAAACTTTGTAGCCTTAAGCGGAGGCCTGGGCTGGCCAGGGTGTGCAGAAAGCTTGGCTTCCTCCATCACCGGGGGGAACCCTAGCCTCCTGCTCTTTCCAGCTTCGTGGCTGCCGCCATTTCTGTTTGGGTTTATGTATCTTCTATCATTGAAACTTTGTAACCTTGAGTGGAGGCCTAGGCTGGCAAGGGCAGGCAGAAAGCTTGGCTTCCTCCATTGCCGGGGAAACCCAAGCCTCCCTCCTGCTCTCTGTGGCCGTAGCCATCTTGGTTGGGTTTATTTGCATATTTGCTCCTGATTGGCTTGTGGGTGTGGCTTGTGGGTGTAGCGGAGTGATGGTTAATTTGCATATTACTCTTTTATTATATAGGATTATAGAACAATTTTGAATGCAGTTTTATATCTTTAATATTAGCATCGCCCTTTATTCCACTCTTTCATTTTTAAGGTATCTATTGTTACAAGAGTAGTGTGCATCAGGAACTTTTGCTATGCACATTTGTGCACACACAGCTAGACAGACTTTTAAAACTGCAAATGGGATTATACTGTGCTTTATGCATGATTGTTTCTCCATTATGTATTCTTAAAACCACCTCTTTTTAAAAATCTTTTAATTTTTCTAGTAGATGCTTTAGATATACCACAATTTTTTGGGGACACTGCCCTATGGATGGACATTTGGATCATTTCCAAAATTTCAGGAACAAAAACAAAGATGCAAAGAAAACTATTGAACTCAGACCTTTGGGACTTGTGTGCGTATTTCTATGGGATAGACATTACAAGAGGGACGGCTGGGTGGAAGCATTGTTGTGATACACTGCTAAATTGGCCTTGGAAAACGCGTGGGCCATCTGCTCAACGGAAATGAAAGTTGGATGAAACAGAGCGTTGAATTTCTGATGTTTGCCTTTCTTTGACATTGCCTGTTCCCAGTATTTCCACCCCCGCCCCCCACCTCCACTATAGCTGATGGCTTCTTTTGCCCTCTACCTCTGTCTGCCCTGGCCTACTTACAAGGTGCTCTTCCCTGCCTTTGAAGTATCAAGTCACAGGGCTCTCTTGCATATGCCAGAAGTGGATAGAAAGCACTTATTCCCACATTGATGGCTAAGGCTCCCGAGTGCCCTTGAAGTATATGAATCACACTGGTGCTCTCAGCCGAGACTGCACACCCTGATGTATGGTGAGTAGGAGCACAGTGGAAAGACGAGATGGATGAGCAGCTGGGCGCACTGGTGAAAGGGTTCAAACTTTTTAATCCTCCATCTTCTAAAATATTCATTTACTTGAAGATGTCCTTGTGTTTTACTTAAGGACAAAGATAGTTATCACCGACAGAAAATGTGCATGTCTAACTTGAAGGATTATAATATGTATAATGACTTAGCTTTATGTCTCTCATTTTTAGAACACTTTGTTATTTTGGTGAGAATTATAGATCACTTAAAATTGTCATCATTGATTTGATTCATTCTTTTCTCTGTATGAACAGCATGAGCTAATAGTCTGCCCCTTTGCTGACATAAGATATTGCTTTTAAAAATACTTCAACTCGTCTAAATCTTGGAGACTGGATTAATAAATTATAGGATATCTACAAGCAAGAATAACCTATTGCCATTGAAAGCCAGGATTCAAATAATATTTAACGACAAGGGAAAATGTTCATGATATACTGTTAAGCTTTAAAAATGGTATGCCTATCTTCCTTTTGTTAAGTTGTTTGAGTTCCCTGTAAATGTTGGAGATTAAACCCTTATCAGTGATAACATTGGCAAATATGTTCTCCCATGCAGTGGGCTTTCTTGTTGTTTTGTTGATGGTTTCTTTCGCTGTACAGAAGCTTTTTATTTTATCTCCAACATTTACAGGGAACTCATACAACTTAACAAGAGGAAGATAAACAACCCAATCAAAAAATGGGCAACAGACCTAAATAGATACTTTTTGAAAGAGGACATAAGGAAGGCCAAGAGACCTAAGGAAACATGTTTAAAGTCACTAATCATCCAAGAGGTGCAAATCAAAATGACAATGAGGTACCATCTCACACCTGTCAGAATGGCTATCATCAACAAGTCAACAAATGACAAGTGCTGGCGAGGATGCGCAGAAAAAGGAACCCTCGTGCACTGCTGGTGGGAATGCCGACTGGTGCAGCCACTGTGGAGTTCAGTATGGAGTTCCCTCAAAAAACTAAAAATGGAACTCCCATTTGACCCAGTGATCCCACTTCTAGGAATATATCCCAAGAAACTGGAAACACCAATCAGAAAGGATATATGCACCCCTATGTTCATAGCAGCACAATTTACCATAGCTAAGATTTGTAACAGCCTAAGTGCCCATCAGCAGATGAGTGGATTAAAAAACTGTGGTACATCTACATAATGGAATACCACACTGCTGTAAAAAAGAAGGAATTCTTACCATTTGCAACAGCATGGATGGAACTGGAGAGCATTATGCTAAGTGAAAATAAGCCAGTCAGAGAAAGATAAATATCACATGATCTCACTCATTTGTGGATTATAATGAACAACATAAACTGATGAACAAAAACAGATCCAGAGACAGAGAAGCATCAATCAGACCGTCAAACCTCAGAGAGAAGGTAGGGGAGGGTGGGGGTAAAGGGGAGAGATCAACCAAAGGACTTTTATGCATGCATATAAGCCTAACCAATGGACACAGACACCAGGGGGGTGAGGGCATGAGTGGGGGGGGGGGCGTGGGGGGGTCAATGGGGGGATAAGGACACATATGTAATACCTTAATCAATAAAGAAAAAAATAAAAATGGTATGCCTAATATGATTCCAAGTTTGTAAAAAACAGATATGCACAGAAAAAAGACTAAAATGTAATAAACAAAAATTATTTTTGTTAAAGCATTAGAAACTTTTCATAATGAGAGAAAATAACTTGTTAGTGAAATAATTTTGACCATTTTTCTTGTCTTCTTTGGGATCTGAGACTCAATTACCTTGATAAAGAACACAGAGCAGATCTACGGAGAAAAGTCAGTGTAATCTCCGGGTTGCCGCTTTTCTTTTGTCTGATGCAAGCAGGGAGGTGGGCCAATCTTGCCTAGTTTCTCCCACCAGGTTCCAGTATTTCTGGAAGGTCCCTGGTTGACATCAAGGACAAATATCCAAGTATGGAGGTCTGACTATTTATCTGGGCTTAGGAGGGCTGGCTAGATTCAGCTACAGGGGTGCCTGCATCTGCTAGGACCCATCCTGTGGGTCTGGGGGGACCCTGTGGTTTCCAGAGAAGAGTTCAGGAGGGTATAAAAAGGTCAAGTGGAGAAGCCTTGTACAGCATAAAAACTTAGAGGAGGATCAGGGCTCCAGGCAAAGAGAATTGGACTCTCAGAAAGGTTCAAGTCCCAGAGGGAGGTGTTACCAGGCAACTAGATGTTACAGAACATCTAGTTGGCAATTAAAATAATAAGCCCGACTAAAGGAAGGCCCAATCAAGAATAGACAGACTCAAGTGGCTCCCCAGGTGAGATGACTGGAAGAAAAATGCAAGTTTTCCAAAAGTCCACTAGGTGGCAGACCCTTTCCTATACTAAGAATTTAAGTCATAATCTAAGGTTCTTCCCAATACTCAGGTTCCTGGGCCCCTTTCCAGAGCTTCCAATTCAGGAGTCTGGGGTGGAGCTTGAAAGTCTGCATTTCTAAGAAGCTCCAGTGCTGCTAGTGCCACTGGTTGGTGAACTGTGAGCACCACCCAATGCATCATCTCAGACTCTGGAAACAGTGGAGGTCAGCAGGAGAAGGATGTGGTCCTCATGGCCAGCTATCAGTTCAAACTGGGACAAAAATTCCAGGAGGTGTAGTGTGGAGATAGAGGGTGGCTTGTGGAAGGGAATGGGTCACTTGCTTCTGGCTGGATATAGTGTCTGGTACTAAAGCAGATTTGAATTGCGGTCTTTGCAGCAGAATGGAAGGTCTTCAGAGATCTCATTCCAGTTAAATATGCTACCAATAAATTTCATTAGAATGACTGTAGCAGATAGGAGTACACATATATGCAGAGTAAAATGAAGGCAGAATTCAGACCAAAATGGAAAACAAAACATTAGATTCATAACAAAAATAAACCTAAAGAAAAACATGAAGAACACTATAAAGCACAAATCAGCGATTCTCAAATTATTTTAAAAGAAATATCCTGTTTATTATGGCTCAATACATGGTTCTACTGTACAAGAATTTATGTGGCTCTGGCCCCACATGACTGACAAGCAGGTTTGACAATACCCAACTGGTCTATACCCTGTTCAGTGAGGTGAATGTACTGCTTATGCATCTGAATGTCAGTGGCAATGTCAAATTGCTATAAAGATTTTTAAAGCTTATTCTCAGTTTCTGCACTTGCATCAACAGAGTGGGAAAAGTCATAGTCTGCAGAAGGAGCTCGTTCACAAATCACACTTACGGGGGCACTGGTTTGGGATATGGGCTTGTTACGTAACATTAAGCAGTCAACTTGTTTTTTTGGCTTCTGCACTACAGATCCTTAACTTTTTGTACCCTTGAAGGCCATTTAGATCTTATCTGTTCCATTTGGGGTGCCTGAAATGGGATTACTTAGATGTTCAGTTAGCCCCACTGCTGTTTCTTCATGCTGTGACATCAAGGACAGTGTCCCACACATGTAGGCACTAATAAACACTGGTGGGATGAATGAATGAAATTGTAGCCCAGAACTGAGATATCACGCATGCTTGGGGGTTAGAGATATTGAGGAAATAAACTTCCAGTATAGATGGACATCAAAATAGAACTCTCCTCACAGTGACTATATAGAGGCAAGTGAGCAGAGCAGATGGAGAAGAATATATGTGTTTTTATCCCAAGTAAAAAAAAAAAAAAAAAAAGAAAAGAAGAGTGACTAATCACATTGTTTCCTGGCCTCACTGGTAAATAGGTGTCCACTGTGAATGACTGGAATTCAGTGAATATGGTTCTTGGGCCATGACAACATAGCCTTTCTGGTGGCATTTTCATACTGAGCCAAGGCATTGGCTCACATCTATGCCAAGGTGAACCCTGGTTAGTCTGGAAACTACAGGAGAATTAACCTTAGTTGTTTTCCTTTTAATACTAGAATCTTGAGGAAGGACTTTAATATTTACTTATAATGTCTTATTAAAGAATTCTCCGACTTTCAGCAGTAGAGAGCTGAACGAATGCAAAATCAACTCTAATCTCCCTGAAATGTCTTGTCCCACCCCACACTCATTTGTCCTGCTTCCCGTCCCCTGTCCTTACCAGGCACACAGTGTAGCCTAAGGAATTGATGTGATTTAATGATGCAGAACTAACAACAATGTTTACAGTAATAATGATAGCTGCTATTTAGGGAGCACTATATGGGAGGTATTAGGCTAAATGCTTAAAAACATGATCTTACTTAATTTTATCAAGAAACACATAAGTTTTCTCAAGAACAGAAATTTGGAAGGGCCAGTATTCCAGCCCAAATATGTCAGACTCAAAATCAGGTCTTAAGCACTGTATTATATATACTTAGGGTCTTGGGTCTAAATAAAGACGCTTTCCTTTTGCTTTTAAGGTGTATGAACAAATTAAAAAGTGTATGGTGTGGGGGACTCTAGACATCCAAGGCCAATATTTCTCATAAATGATGGAGCAGAGATTGTCCCTATGATTGAATGAATAATGAATGAATGAATGACTATGGCTACCAATTGTGAATAAATCAATATTAGCCAGAGAGGTCCTTATATCAGGAGAACACTACACTTTCTGTTGGCATTTCACTGTACACTAAGGACTGACATAGTTTTGATGCCAGCTCACAAAATTCAAAGACACAATCTGGTTACAAATTCTAAGACTAAATCTCAATTATATTTCAAACAAATGTGTATATACACACAGACACACCTGTTCTATAGTCTGACTCCTTTGAAAACCATATTTTGCTCTTTTTCTAAATATCACTTTCAATTTCTCAAATCTCCTAAATAATACAGATAAGGGACAAACACAAATCTTCACAAAGAGAACATGGATAGTTTGGGCTATTCTCCAATCAGAGCTTATATCATGATTTTATTGTTATTTTTAGATATTCCTATTTTCATCTGAAAATCTCTACACTCAACTACCCAGGTCAACTGGTAGTTCCAAGGAGCGATCAAATTGTTTCCAGAAAAACTAAAGAACAATCATTTTTCATTTAAAGGGGTAAATATATATGTTTTTATCCCAGTTACAAGAGTATGCAAAAGTCCTTCATGGCTCATACAGAGGAGTCTTTATAAACTTTCATTAACATATCTTGTGTGTGATTGCCAAATATTCAAAGACCCAATTTAAAAATTTTATCATGAGTCAAAATCCTTAAAGAAAAAATAAAAAGCCTTTTTTTTTTTTAAAAAAGTGCTAAATTGAAAAAGAATGGGAAATTATATGAACTTGGACATTTAAAGACACAAATTGCTTTCTTGGACATTTAAAGACTAAGTTAAGAAGCAAAGGGAGCCCTAAGACAATAAAGCGATCAGCACAAAGACATCTGTCAGGGTGGAGGCGACCTGAGGTAAAGACCAGTTAAGTCGAATGCAATCAGGAACTTAGGCCAGTTTAACATATTTCTTATGAGGTGACCACCTCCTAAAACCATAATCTGGCCTTTCAGGATGATAACACAAGGATTTAATGAGTTAAAAAAAACATCCACAATTTAAAACCTCTCTTTAGAACATGAATTGTCTATTTAGTTTAAAAGGTAGCCTTGGAGATCCCATTAGCTGCTGGCACATTTGGGAAAGAATCATACACACACACATACACATGCACACACATTTCAAAGCAAGTACTTCTATGATAGCAATGTCTGTTTTTACTCAGATTTGAAAACAGAATTAAAGCCAAAACTAACAACCTTTCTGCTAATTAGAGAAACGCAAGTGCCCCAACCCAGCATGAAACTGAAATTAACTGCTTTCCTTTGGAACCCACTTATTTATTTATGTTTAAAAGAAGATTTGGGGATAAAGAAACTTCATAACAGAATCATTGGGGAAAACACATGGACACTGAACACTGGAATACATGAAGACTAACCACATAGCTACAACAAAGAATTTTTTTTGTCCTTGTTGAAACACTTGATATGGTCTAGTAAAAATCTGCTTACCTTTACATTTCTTCTCTTCTGTTTGAAAGGTCTGGGCACTTGGGACACTCTGATCACTCACATCATCATGGTCCAGATGGAATATGGAGCTAGTCCAAGTGGTCTGGATGAGATGTGGCGATGTTTGTTCATTTTTCAATGTGCTGTGCCTCTCTGAATGGCTCTTCCTATGGAGGCAGGCTTCAGACATTCCTACTAGCTTCCAGTCGTGTTCGTGGTCTGGACAGTGCTTCGGTTTGTCCCAGGCTGGAAGGCCATTTTCTGGAGGGTTGAAAAATACATGATGATGAGCTGTTGGCATTGTCAAGGTTTGGTTGAGATTCACTTCTGGAAGGCAAGTTGTTTCTCAATTCTTTTGGGCTGATGGTGTTCACATGCATCTCTGTTTGATGGCAGTGATAAGATGCAGAATTTGTCAGCCTTGGGCATATAGCCACCACGGTTGAATTGCCAGTCAGACTAATCAACCCATTCCCCCTTATGTTTAGTTCTTCCCTGGGAAGGATGTACTTTCGCCAGTCTCACTTCCACGGCAATGTCCCAAGAGCAAGTTCACACCAATTTATGTCACTGCTTAGGTGACCATTTGAGGTCAGGAGGGTCAGGGCTGGTCATGAAGACTTTTCAGATCATTAGGACATAAAACATCCAGGATTCAGCCTTGTTTGACTTGGGCTTTATCACAGGCTGACCTGAGGGGCACCCTGTTACTTAAGTGGGACATGTTCACGTGGCTACCCTGAGTGACAACTTCGTTCTCCTTCTACATCTAATGGCCTAAAAGAAGGAGGCTGGATCTTGTAAATGGTTTCAATGTAGTCTCAAATTGGCAATAAGATCTGATGAAGGACAGCAGGTGGTACTTTAGTTTGGGGTGAATTAAGGGCCCCAATGATAGACTGATAAACCCTAAATCTCTTTGGTTGAGTTATAGGCAATTTATTATTGATGTATATTATGTTGTTGTTTTTTTCTATTCAATCGATATGGACTTGAAGGTTAGCCCTCTAAAATATGGGGAAAAATGGAAATTACATAATGAAGACTTTTTCACATTAACCTTCCCTAGTGATGAATTTTACCCCCTTAATAAAGATATACCGCACATGGATATAAAGTAGAAAGTAAAAACGAGCAAGCTAATACACATATTTGTATAGGCATACACATTAAAAACATAATCAGTCTAGTCATCCATATTTCCAAAAATTCTTCAGCTACTGCCTGTCAAAATGAGAAAAAATATTATATAAACACAGTTCTACTTTTAAAGCAATCACATACAGAGATTGAAAGACTATAATTTATAAGTGAATGTTTTATGCTGAATTTACCAAAGGACCATAGATATCCATATTAGAAAGACAAGTCCATTCTGATTTGTGCATAGTACTGGGAATTTTCAAACATTTAAAATGTTGTTTAAATTATTTAACACAAGGTTTAAAAATAGTTTAGGTTTTTAAAAGCACCCTCTCTAAAGCTACTAGATGTCTTCAGTTGATGTTGGTCAGGATGGTTTCTCTAAAAGTGAATCTACTCTCATTTTTGGAAGTTACATTTACCCTTCAGGGTCTTCAGGTTACTATGTGAAAATCCTGGTACCCACATCCTCCATTTCTATTCCAGGACAAGGCTGTGAACAACCACAACAATGAAGTCATACACATGATTTCTTTGTCACAGTAAATGGAAATGCTGTGGCTCGAAATATCCTACCTTGGCTAGTCAGCAATAATCCCTTAAAAGAAGTCATACAATATGATAGCTTTTGGATGTAACATTTGCTCTTATTCAGAGAAGAGCCCTGAAAATGCACTCTACAGAGAGCTGCGAGGCATTGTAGAGGTCAGTGAAACAAACATGGGTCCTTTCTCCTTAGAGTTTATATGGCATTCTTCAATGCATGGTCTGAACTCAACCATGCCAGCCACTGGTACAATTACAGGCACTTATGCTCATGATCCATTAAAAGAAAACAGATTGAGATCTTGGGGGATTGTATTGCATTTCAGACTCAACATATCTATGTAGAATCCATTCAAATACCTATTATCCATGAGGGTTTGTGGTTTTCATGAGCTAAGTATACAGTTACTGAATGCAAGAGTTAATTCTGGGCCCAAAGAGATTCATTTTGTTTCTACAGACATGAAAAAAGCCTTCTCACCCATGCATGTTTCTGCGATGTCTACTTGATTTTCTGGGACTCTTTAAGTTCTCAGTAAATTGCATCTGGTTTAAGCAATGTTAAAAGTCATCATGCTATTTTGTAAAACCTCCAACATTTCATTTTTTCTACAGAAATTCTTAAAATTTGGTATTAATATCTCTGCCTTAACAGAAATTAAGAAATACAGCCTAACTGGGTCATCACTGCTCCCTAGTGAGGAGAGCTAGTGAACAGACTTGGATGAGATGTTGAAAGGGACTCCACTCAAGGGGACAATTCCTCCTTAGAGTATATACAGCCTTTCCCCTGGGCCAGCAAGATCGGGTTTTTTCCTAAGCATGGAAGGCTGTATTGGGGATAAGGTAGGGGATAGGATTGCCTTCCATTTTCCTAAGAAAGGAGGCTTAGATGGTTTGGGAAAAGGGTTTTATTCATGGGAGGCATTTATGGGCTCATAATTACTGTCTGTAATTACATTCATGATAATGATATTTAGTTGCTTAATTGGCAGGTTTATTGGTTGGGGACGCTGCTGGGAAACCTGGGGACTGAGAAGTTCTGGTTGGGTCCTGGGAAAACTATAGGGATTTATTTAAGAAACATTCTTGATTTTCATCCTCCCCAAAACAGTAGTGTGTGTGTGTGTGTGTGTGGGGGGTGTGTGTGAGGGAGGGCATATACAATTCCTATATATTCCCAAGGAGGGAGAAGGCACCTACTACACCAGACTCCTTAAATCCTGCCTATTGGGTATGCTGTCATTGGGTCAAATATAAGTTACCTCCACATACGTTTGCTTGGTAATAATGGTTTTCAGGAATTATGGATCAGGTAGTGAGCTAGTTATATCCTCTGGTTCCCCCAAAACTCAAACCAATGAGATATATTTTTAAAGGGATTAAAATATCAAAGGTTAAGTTAGTGATTCTTGAACTTTGATGAATCACCTGTGGTGCTATGAAAGACCACAGAGACCAGGCCTGTTGAAGTAGGATGGGGCCCGGGCATTGGTATATTTACTAAGTCCTCCAAAGATTCTGAGACAATAGAGTTTGAGATCCATGTGGGTAAGAAAATCTAAGGTATGAAGACAAATTATTGGCAAGTTCTGGATAAGGCTGCAATGTCCTTCTCAGACTCTAATGTTTTACAGTCTTGGAGTAAATGTGTTATAATGAAAAATTCATCAATTGTTTTTGAGATCGTGTGAAGCATTAAAAGTCAGATGTTAATTAGATATTATCTTATAGAATACAGGTATAGATGTAACCAAATTTCACTAAAAAATCCTGTTGTTTTGAGCATTAGAGACACAATGTACACAGTAGTAGAAATACATTTTTTTAAAAAGGGGGGTTCTAGAAATGAACATATCCTGTTACTCAGGTGAAGTATGAATCCTTTGCTTCTTAATGGATCCCAGCTAACATCTGGCTTTTAATACTTCATATTCTAGATACCAAGACACTTAACCAGTCATGATGCAAATTAATAAATAAGTAAAATCTAAGAAAATAACAAGGTGGAAACATGTGAACTATTATAGAAATAACTTCTACATATTGGCCCCTGTGTCTCGGGGAGTTTAGATGGGAATGACTGCCTTTGCACTAGATGGCCATAATTCTAGTGGCTTTGAATGACATACTAGTAGTACTGCTCCCAAGGGTTCTTTTGCGAAGGAGAAATAAGCATAAATCTCATTAACATAATTACCTACAGCCTATCTCTGGAAATTTCATTAACGATGATAGAAAATAAATCTGTCCATCAAAAAAGGGAGAATTATATGAAAATATTCAAGTATTTCAGGACACCAAAGCAAGCTGTCACCTTAGAAAAGCGCCAAGGCAGAGGAAGTAGGATTATGACAAAGGGGTCAGAAAGGGTCAGCTGAGTAGGCAGGGATTTCAAGGCACTCATTCTAAGAGTGTTTACTTTGCATGAAAAGGCCATCAATATGAGGAGAATGTGTATATAAAATGTTTTGCAAATTCAGGGAGTATGTAGAATTATCACTGTGTAGGATCAGGCTATTAAGTATGATGTCTCTAATTCTCATTTCAATTTTTTGCTTCAACCCATACGTTTTAGCCTTGTTGAATTCTCAGACTATGTACATATCACCCCATTTTTATCTGTGGAGTCATGTAGAACAGGAGACGAATATTTGGGTGAGTATTTACTATGGATCAGGCAGTGAGCTAGACACTTATTCATCTTCATGAACACCCCAGGAAGTACATAATGGTATACTTCGTGATTGACAAGGAATCTAAAAATTCCTTAATTCAGAGAAGCACTTCATCTGCTCTTTCATATTTTTCCTACTGGTTAACAGACTCGTCTCATTATTTGACTTAACTTGATGAGTGGCCATTGGCCTATTAATAGCTATCATTTGATTACTACTTTGAAAGTTCTTTGTTAAGTATGTTTATTGTCTTATTCAATTTTCCTAATTACTCATTTGTATTCACCACTGGTCTCTTAGCTTTCACTCTCAGCTACCATCAATCCATTGTCTGCAGCATAGCCCAAATGAGCTTTAAAAAATATACATTACAGCATATTTCTCAGCTGCTTAAAATCTTCTAATGACTTCTCATCAATATTGGAATAAAGTCCTAAGGCCCAAGGACTTACCCTTCCTGACTTGCTGAGCCCCTTTTGGAGGCTCTGCCTTTTGGCTACCCGGGCTTCTAACCTGTGAAGCTGGTTCCACCACGATGTCTTTGCAGAAGCTCTTCCCTGTGCCTGGGGTACCCTTTCCCAGTCCTGATGTACCAAAGCAGGATCCAGCCCTTCTTCTCCTTTTACATGAGGGTTGCATTTCCCCCCTTTTAAGAACCTATCAGGATTGCATTTCTCAATGAAATTAATTGAAAATGAAAAACCTAACAGGTTGGACCCATGTTTGGGCCTGGAGGAGGCTCTGTTTTAGTGGAGGGAGGAGGGGGATGGAAGATCTGAGCCCCAGCTGAAGGGTCTAATCTTGGGAAAATCAATTCCTCTCTCTAAGCCTCAGTTTTTTGACTTGTAAAAGTGCAATATAATATTGCTCATGGGATTTTAATAAGGATAAAGTCAAAGAATGTAAGTGAAAGTATTTAGTAATTAAGTGCTATTCAGGTGTAGATAGAGCTGTAACTATGTGATCTATATTATGCACGTGGCCATATATTTCTCTTTTTAGCCCCAGGGAAAATACTATTAATAAAACAATATGTTACTTTTATTAATAAAAAACAATGTTTAGTGGATATAGCTACCTTACCCTCACCACCACCAACACCATCAACGCCACTACCATCACCACTTGGTCCTAAACAGAATCTTTGTACAGATGAGGTTGATTTGGATGATCTCCCATCTCCTTTGTCCCCCTTCCTATCTCCTCTTTCCCTCCTCCCAGGTACTTGCTATTCTCACATTGTACTATGGGTGCTCAGTCCTCACTGTGGACAGATCACCTACTCATACATCTCTCCGTGACCTTAGGCACGTTACTTCACTTCTCTGTACTTCACTTTCCTCATCTGTAAGATAAGAACATACTATTATTGTGATGATTAAATAGGTTACTACATACAAACATCTTGGAATAGTGCCTGCCTCATTACGTGTTAACTCTTTATGTATGTACCCAATTGCCTCTTGCCTTTGCCCATCCTCCAAAGTCAAGTCTTCTTTAAACATGATTTTCAAAGCAAGGAGTTTGGTAAGTAACTTCATACCACTATGTGAAGGCTGAGAACCTGGGAGGAGTCATGCCTCCCAGCAGAAGTTGTGTTTTAGAAAGGATGCCTGGAAAGTGTAGGGCCACGGCCCAAGGAATGAATTTCTAAAATTGGATTCCTGCCTGCTGTGCAAGGCAGGTGGGAGAAGCATTTTAGTGAAGTGGTCATTTCCTTTAAGGCTGGCCTGACTACCTTCAGACCTGGCGTGCTTATTGGCTTGAGGGATCAGACAACATAATAATGTAAACAGAGGTTGGATTCCTATTCAACCTTCAAGGCCTTGGTTGTTTAAGCTTTCTTAAAATCATCCATCTACCCTCCAAACTTCCATAACACTTTCCATGTATCTTCCTTCCTCCATGTGCTACTTTTTACCTCATGACATAATCATTTACATATATTTATAATTTCTTTTTTTTTTTTTTGTAACACACTGTCTACACAACACAGCATCCTAATGAGTATTTATTGCCCCCTAATAATCTGGTAACTTTGCAAAGAGAAGACAACATCCTCAGCACAGACTCCATGCCTCTTTTCTTACCTGAAAGCTAATGGTAAGTAACAAGAAGGACTCATCACTACTAAAATCAGTGCAATGCAGATTTTCCACTATGAGTAGTATTATCTTCCCTTAGCTGCTAGTGCAAATGAAAACGGTTTTGCTTTTTAGAGGCAGGATAGTAAGTATGATAGTATTCTGCTAGTCAAGGTTCAAATTCTGGCTTTGCCACTTATGAGTTGTGTGACTTTGGGCAAACTATTCTCCATCTTTGGGTTTCTCTCCTAAATATTTATGGCACTTGTCTCTATCTCTTCTATAAGGCAAAGACTGTACCATGTCCTGCCTGTATTGTGTCAATGGTTTGTGTCAATGGTATTGTGGACAAAAAAGGGGCCACCTGACAAGCTCAGGAAAGGCCTGCATGGCAGTCTTGCAAACTCAAGAGACCTAAAGTCACTACAAAAGGTGGTCTGAAATTAAAAACCTTTAATTAAAAAGCAGTTTATAGTGGGTAGTCATGTCCTAGGCAAGTATCTTCCTTGACAAAGATCTTTACTGAGCCTATTGTCTTTTTGCATCTAAGATAACATACTTGTGAAATGTCATGGTAACTTGTAACTTTCCTTTTTCCAACCTCTTAGGGCACAACCAAATGGGCCTGCATGCCAGGACAGAGCCCACAAATCCCCTCATTGTTATTGAGTTAATAGTTGACTGTTAACTATCCTGTACTCATCAAGTAAAAGAAGTATGTGTCTATCATTTTACTTTCTATCCAATCCCAGAGATTTCCCCTGCTTTGCTTTCTCTGCCTCTCTAATCTATCACCAATGGATTTCATGCAACCCACTTATGTCTCCTCCTTTGACTATAATGTATAAAACAAGATGAAAAACTGCCATTCTCCGGAGCATTATCCCAATACATTGAGATTCCGCTTCCTGGCAATTACCGACAGTTTGGCTCAAATAAACTCACAAAATTCTTTACAGGTTTGAATGTTTTTTACGTTAACAGTATCCACCACCTCTCCCTCCCCCCCCCATTACTGGACTCTAATTAACTTAATCTGTCTCTCAATTCCCACAGCTATAGGCACTCACATAACAATGCCAAGAAATAGGTAGTGTGTCTGTCATTTTAACCAATGAGAAAATAAGGGTGGAGAGATGTTAACAGGTGATTCCCGTGTTTCTATTTAGAGTGTGTTACAATATACTGTAATTACTAGTTCACCTGTTTAGGTCTGTGAGATCCTTAATAGCTGGGACCATGGCTTGTTTAGCTATGTACCCCAGCATGTAGCATGGGGCCTGGTCCATTAATGAATGCTCACTGCCTTGAGTGGAATTTAATTAAACTCAGCAGCCCTCTGCATCTCTCTCCCTCTCCTTTGCAGCCCAGTGGGAAACAGGAATCAATATTTCTCCTCTTTGTGCTTGTTCTATGCTCCAGCTTCTCAGATAAGTGCCCTTGCTCATTACCTTCTCTTGGTCCCGTACTGTTTCCGCAAATAGTCTCTTTCTTCACTTCTCTTTCCAAGTGCTTTGTGTCTGCGACTATTTCAAGATCTGCAGCAGAGGTCCCTAAAGAAACTGGATGCTGTGTTTTGAGAAGAAAATGCTACCCCTTTATTTAGGTTTTATTTGAAAATGTATGAATGGATGGATGGAATACTGAGGAGCATGTAATGTGCTTGAACATTCCAATAGGAGTGTATACTTCTGGAGCCTGACTCTGCTGCTTTACTTCAGAGACTTGATAAACTCGGATCTGCCAAGGCCCTTGCTCAGCCGTTGTCTGGTTACATGAACTGTGTCCTCAGAAATATTTTCTTGTAGGCACAGTCTTGCAAACTTAGCCTCTTTGTTCAGGTAGGCTGTTTTCCATTGCTATATGGTTTTGTCTTTCTTTTACTGGGCACCTGCCTACTAATTTTCCCTCTTGCTGAGACTGGCCTTCTCTGGCCCTGTGTGCGGCTGAATTCACGTTTGCTATCGCGGAGGGTTTCTCTTGTTTCATTGGCAGGGTTTCTGAGTCCATTAAGTGAGTGAGATCTGGGCGCTGCTAAGAGAGAAACAAATCTTTTCCTTATCTGGCTGCTCCAACTTCTCCAGTTTTCCTGTCTATTCCATTAGGCAATCACCATCCAGATGAAAAACAATCATCAGAGCTATAGAAACCTCACATAATTATTCTGAAACTAGACGCTACAATGATAATCGCTTGATAATAAGTTAAAACCATTCAATTTTTTTTGACAAGTGTGCATTTAGAACCTTTAAAAAAAAAAGTTTAGCGTGAAACACAGTGAAAAGATCATGGTGGAAATGCCACTGGAATTTCACTGCATGAAAACATGGCGGTGACCACATTCATGAGCAACACCTTATAATTATGTAACCACATCCGAACGCGTTGGCTGCTGGAACACTGACCAGAGCTCCAAAGACTGGGCGAGTGCTCTCCAGAGGGCACAATGGACTCCTCCCCCAGGAATGGGCCTTGGTTTTCCATAATTCATACCGATTTGATCAGAGAAGCCTCAGGTCGGATGACTCAAACTTGGAGGTAATTACTCTAAAGGCCAGGGTGATTCCATTTAGGATATTAGAAAAGCTACAGCTGTTGCAGAAACATTCCTATTAAAGAGGCACAAATGCACATAAAAGGGAACAGATGTTTGCTGCCAGGATTAGATTTCTCCTGCATGAAAGTTCAGATCATAATATTTATTCTTGTTGCCAATCTGAACCTACATTTTTGAAAAAAAACAAAACAAAACAAAACCCAAAACAAAACATGAGGTAGCCTATAAGAGCGACCCCATTTTATGTTCCCAAGCTTGAAATACCCCTCCCAAAAGTAGGAAATGCATGGGAATCTTTTCTAACTTTGGAAACCAGAACTGGGGCATAATCTGTGGATAAAGAATAAACTTTGAGAGGTACAATTTCTCAAATGGAAAGACAAACTGTGACTCTTAGGTGAGCAGGTTGATGTTATACATCACACTCTAAAGGGAGTCTCCTTACTTGGCAGCAAAGCACACATATTCTTTCCGTCACACCCAGGGATTAACAACATGGACAAAAATATATGCTGGTGTCAAAGTCTACAGATTCCTCTTCACTACCATTTTCCATTGGTATATTTTTGTGCATATAAGTAACTATGCAGAATTCATTTAGGCAGGAAACACTTCAATCTGGAAAGGTTTGCTTTTTCCTTTTGCTCAGGAGCAGAAATGCTGCCACAGCATGTGCATCTCCTCACTCTGCCCTGTAGGGGGTAAGTTTTGAGATAGGCCAGGACTCCTTGAGAGAAGAAGCTTCCGGGCTTTTCTTCAGGCCCTTAGAATATTGCTAAATCCATCAAACCCACACGTCATCAAGTGGGGTCCTAGTGGTATGACAGCCCCTGTAGGGTATGTTCCCCTGGAGGGTCTGGCTTAGCAGCATCTGTACCGCAGAGTTCCTGTCCCAGTAGCAGAAATGGTGTGGAGGATTAAATTGTTTCCCACCTGCCTGTCTTGTGGAAGAGAATTTAGCATTGCAGAAGGTTCAAACTGCTTGGTGCCATCTATTCTATGATGTTTTTACAGTTCAGGAGAATCAAGAGAAGTAGGTGGGATTTCTATTGTCCTTTTCATACCTTTTATTATTATTATTTTTTAACTTTTCAATTGCTTAAAATAGGGCTGGTAAGCCTGGGGCTGGAGAGGGGTGTCTGGCAATGGTTCCCCACAGGCCTGCCTCTCTCCAACCTGCTTGCCCCCATCGAGGGCCAGGTGTGCCACCTTGTGCCCTCCATCCTCAAATGGCTGAGTGTCCAAGGCCTGGTTATTAGAAGTGTAGTTGAGAATATGCAGCATTTGTATCACCTGAGAGCTTGTCAGAAATGTGGGATTCTGGCTCCAGAACTGATGAGTCAGAATCTGCAATTTAATAAGATTGTTGTGTGATTCACGTGCACATTGATGTTTGAGGCACTGTGCTACAGACACAGTCTCCATTTAAAGTAGATAGAATTTGTTAAACATGTGGGTTAGCCAATTTAAAATATTTACTATACAGAGAGAAGATCTTTCCTATTCAGGAATCAGAGGGGAAAGTAGTGTTTGATGGATTGAAGGTTAGGGAAGTGAGGATGATGGGTACTTAATGTCTTTATTTCCTAAATGATTAGCTGATAAATTTGGTTCATTAAATGGAAAAATCCCAAACACCAAGAAATCTGATTAGAACTTCATCTTTTTAAGATTTTCCTCCCTAAAGACAGCCAATGAAATAATAAACAATAGCTAATATTTAATGTATGCTTCCTATATGCCAGGCATATCATTCTGAACACTTTAAATTCAATCTTCACAAAAACTCTGTGAAGTAGAAATATTATTCTAATTTATTTTTAGATGAGAAACTGGGGCACAGAGTTGATAAAGTCAGGATCTGAACTCAAGGAGGTCTAGCCAACCACATCAGCCCTTTAGCTGCTTATAGGAAGTCAATACCGAATGACTTAGATGATCATCAAGGCAAAATAACTAAATTCTATGGACTAGAATATATAATGAGAGGTTTGAAATAAAGAAACTAAAGCTCAGAGTGGTCACTTTCTTACTCAAAGTCACCCAGACCGAGGAAGAGTTGAGATGGGTCTTTTGATTCTTTGTCCCATGATCTTTTAATTGAAAACATATTGTTTTTAGTAGACCACAAGGGTTTATTGCTCAGTCTCAACACTGTTCAAATTCTGACATTTTCACTCTATACCTCAAACACTACGAGTTGTTTTTCTAATTAAAATGTCTTTTCTTCCAGTAAATTCATCAAACAAGAGACAGCGGTGCACGGAGTGATTCTGTTTCCCAGAGTAACTGCTGGTGAGGATTTTTCAAAAAGTTAATGTTGCCTAGCCAGTGTTGCTCAGTGGTTGAACATTGACCTGTGAACCAGGAGGTCACGGTTTGGTTTGATTCCCTGTCAGTGCACATGCCCAGTTTGCGGGCTCGATCCCCAGTGTTGGAGTGCAGGAGGCCGCCAATCGGTGATTTCTCTCTCATCATTGATGTTTCTGTCTCTATCTCCCTTTCCATTCCTCTCTGAAATCAATGAAAAATATTTTTAAAAAAGTTAATATTTATGGTGGTATGGACTCTGCCTCCAAGTGGCCAAAAACTTATACAAAAGGCAAAAATAAGCAAACAATTAGAACATCCAAGCTAACAAAGAATTGATTTGTTTTCTAGATGCCCATCTGAAAGGTTAAAAGGACAATAAATAATTTAGAACAATTAGAACATCCAAGCTAACAAAGAATTGATTTGTTTTCTAGATGCCCATCTGAAAGGTTAAAAGGACAATAAATAATTTAGAACTGACAAAAGGTTGACTTCATTTTGAGTTTATGATAGTGACAGCTAACCCATGTAGAAGGCCTATTATGTGCCAGGCAGGATGCATACTGTGTTTTACTCATTACAACAATGGTTGTGAAGGAGGTATTGTCAGCCCATTTCACAGGTGAGGAAACTTTAGCTGAGAGAGCTAACGATGTTGCCCAAAGTTACAGATAATGAATAGGAAACTGTTTTCATAACCATTATACTACATTCTACAGGCAAGACAATTGCCCAGAGAAATAAATAATTTTCTCACAAGTCACAAAGCTAGTTTAAAGGCAGTGCTGTGCCTGGAAGTTTCCTCAAGATAGGCCAAGCTGCCCTGATGGGAAATCCTATGGAAATTATGATGGACCATCTCTTAGCACAAATATTGCTTTGAGAGAGATTCATCTATTTCCTCAGGAAACTTGGCTTCAGAAAGCAAAATCTTCCTCCAAAAGAATGGAGTCAAAGGGCATGTTTTTTAGAAATGTAGGAAGGACATTATGTCCAAATGATTTGCCTGATTTCAACCATAAAATTTTAGTGTCTGAGAACATTGATGCTAAGAACTTGAAAGGCATGATTTTTTAGGGAAAAACAAAAAGGTCACAGCTTAAGATACAAACACTTACAGCTTTATGAAAGTCTGGCCTATTTTCTGACCAAATAGTAACCAAAAGAATGAAAAGTATTGGGCTATTAGCAATTATCCTGTTTGGCTGCCATATGTCCACAGATGACAGCTTTGCAGAGTAAACTTAGCTACTGAAATGGTGGCACCGAAGTGCTCCTCAACCTAAACACGTGTTCTCATTGCCATGTTTATTTAGAATGATGTGGCAAGTAAAGTGGCAAGTGTCACGGAATGATCCAAACTGGCTACCCCAAGCAGAATGGGCAGTGTACTCCCTGGGACTGCCTCATTTACAATGGCCTCAATTCTAGGGTTACATTTACCTGGAAAGATGAGAAAAGGGTGGGGGTGGAGCAAGGACACTGTCAAAGTGAGGAAGGAGCTTCCTATATGTCACCTCTGTATGAGGGTTATCTGGTGAATCCATATATTGATTCAAAAGGAGATACAGAGACTGTAGTTATCATGAGTGCCTGTGGGGCTGTCCTAGGCTGGCAGTCCTCAGCCAGGTGTTCTGCCTTCCTGGGGACAGTTGGAAGTGTCCAGAGGCATTTTTAACTTGAGTGTGTGTGTGTGCACGTGCCCTGCTGTCATCTAGTGGGTAGCGGACAGAGATGCTGCTAAATGCCTTACAATGCACAGGCTAGCCCCCACAACAAAGTCGTGTCCATCCCCAAATGTCAATAGTGCTGGAGTTGAGAAAACCAGTCTTAGGCAAAATTGTGAGGTGACTGAGTTTCTTGGGGTCTCTGATTCAAAGTGCTCTTCCTCTGACCCTACGCATTGGAGTCCCTTGTTTATAGGTGCTGTTATCTCTTCCCACAAACCAGTGGGACTGATTCTAGGAATTAGTCTGATTTAATTAATATACTCTGAGGCAGCAGTCGCCAACCATGCTCTGAGGTATAAATGACTAATAGATGCAGCACTAGCAGGGACACCTGTATTTTAAGTGATTCACTAATTTAATCTGAACTCAGTTCCAATCTGTGAAATTTTAGCGATGGTGCCATATTAACATGGACACTTAGTTTTAGTAGGTGGGAAAGCTGGTGAAATTGACAAAGCATTGCTCACCTTTTGAAGCCATAGTTTACATAAGCAAATTTGTGATGTGGTTTCACTGGAATATAATCATAAGTACTTTTTTATTACAAGCAATCATTTGTAGCTGGTACTGATCACAATAGCTTTCCAGCAAGGAAAGAAACTTACTGTGCTCCAAACAACCTTACTTTCTCTTTATTACTAATATTGACTTATAGGACCCAATTTTAGGTACTTGAAATATCCCTGCTACCATAGTTCCAGGCTGTCTTCTATCTGAACTGCTGTGGACCTATATTTGGATGGCACGTGAATAGGCTTTTATTTAAAGCAAGTGAAACAGACAGAGCATGAACAAAATAATTATTAGCAGGGATGAGCGTTAGAGTAATTTCTTGTCATTTAAAGGCTTAGAAACACGAAGTTTTGGTCTTTTTTATATCAGTATATGATGATGCCACATCAAAAATGATCCTCACTTGGCAAACCCACACTACGTTGACTTCATAAATCATTGTATATTGTTCCCCACTTTACCTTTGTTTACTGACCATCAACTAGGGTCATGTATGCCAGCTTGATGCACAGCAATAGTCCATGCCCAGTTTTTAAAGGCAAATTACCTAGCTCAATTGGTCCTCATCCATTGGGCTCTGAGTAGTAAAATTCAGAGAATAGCTGGGGTTATAGGAACCTTAGGGCTCACCCCTGTTCAAACACCTAACTTATAAAAAAGGAAATCGAGGTCCAAGAAGGTGACCATATTTGATCAAGGCCATCTGGACAGTTATAAGCAAAACAGTTATGAGCCTTGAGTCCTCCACGAGTTTGGACTCCTAATATAAAGTTCCATCAGAGCCTCCCACCTGACACAGGGAGAACTGAGACAGTTCAGGATGAAATGGTGAAGTCAGGTAGCCCTCACCTAACAAGCTCCTTGTTTCCAGAACGAGCAGCCCCTGTCTTCCATTTCTATAGTCTGTCCTCAGGATTAAGACATCTGCTGATTATTTAGGATAATATAATATTGGGCTGAAGCATTGAGAGGATTCCTTGTGCCAAGATCATTGACAGACTTTCTAAACCGGCTCTGGGGAGCGGCAAACGATAGTATTCTATGTTGCAGTGCACAGTTCTGGCAATATGGTATGATGTGAACAAAGGGAATGGAGGACAGTGGTGAAATCTGAGTACCAAGTAGACTAGACCCTGGGGGGGGGGGGAAGAGACAGAGAGAGAGAGAGAGAGAGAGAGAGAGAGAGAGAGAGAGAGAGAGAGAGAAGTGAAAAGGCTAATTAGAAAGTATGTTTGGTGAAATTATCATTGGACGGGCCAACCTGTCCCAGGTCCAGGAGCCCCATACTCTGGCCAATTTAGTTCTTGTCCTCTTGGTCAGTGCATGTGGAGATCAAAGGCCTTTTCTCAACTAATTTGTGGCACAATGAAAATTCTTATGATGGGCTGGGGTTTGACAGGGTCAGAAAGTACAGCATATTCTTAATCTTGGAAACTTGGAATCTTAAGCAGGTCTCTATTAATTAAACATGCTATGAACTGTGTAGTTTGAAAGGTGAGAAATGTACCATGTCTACAACTGCCCCTGTCTGGAAACAGAGATGAGACCAATCACAGGCCTAATCAATACATCCTGAGTTTTCTAACAGCAAACTGGCTAAGAATCACACACAAAAGGATCTTTTGAAAATTCTTGTCTGGAAAGGCGGGAATGATATAATTAGCTGTATTGTGGAGGCAGGCCAGCAGCAAAAGGATTGTAGATGCTTTCGTAATAGGTTTTCAGTGGTGTTTTCTTTCACAAATATCCTAAAGGGAAACTTAAAATGGATGGACAGTTCTCAAGGATCAGACCTGGAAAGTGGAACCAGGGACCCACTTCTGAATCGTACGGCTATGACTATTTGATTATGAAATGGGTTGTTCAGGAAAGCTGGATGGCATTTGGTTATGGAATGTATCAAATCCATCCTCTACTGTATTTGAAGTAAGATAACAGGACAGCTGCTTTTCTCTCCTTAAGCTTTTCTGGCAGGGATGGTGCAATTGGCCTGGAGATACCGAGGAGATGGTGGTGGTTGATGATGGCATCTACCATTTATTACTTGAGGCTAGCAATGTTTCAGCCATGGTGCTGAGCACATTACATTATTTCTTTTGACCCTTACACTAATATTGAAATAAAAAATGATCACCTCCATTTCACAGATGGAGAAACCGAGTATTAAAAAAGGAAAAACAACTACCCAAGGTCACAGCTAAAGAGACAGAGCCACATTGGACCCTAGGTGGATCTAACCACAGGCCTGTGCCCTTGGCCCCTCTGTTGCATTTTAAGGGGTCAGCAATGCAGGTATGGTTTGGGGGCATTAAAAATGGTTGGTGCAAAGATAACTAGAGTGAAGATGATATATACTTTCCTGGTTCAGAGACATATTGTCCTCATCATTTTCTTGGCACCCATGCCATCCTGTACTTAAAAGAAAGACATAAAAGCAAATAAGAGAAATAAAACAGAGCCTCATAGAAAAGGATGAAACAAGAGAGTAAAAAAAATAGGCAGGCTTTCAAACAAAACAAATAGAAAGCTCCTCTGTCCTATTTGGAAATCATAGGACGCAATAAAACAAGAGCTGAGAGACAAGGAGTCAAGGAGGGCCATAGAGAGGTGAGGGTCCCCCTCCACTCCCCCACCCCCGGCGGGGGAGAGTCTCGGCCAGAAGACCAAGGCCTCAGCAGTGCGGGGGATGCAGATACTGTCCTCTTGCTTCTTGTGAGAGGTCTGCATGCTCTTCCTGACCTGTCAGCAAGCAGGAGGAGCCACTGCAGCCTGTCTGCCCTCTGGTCCCAGGGACCCATGTACCACCTCTGAAGACCCTCTGATTTGAAAAGGACGCTTTACAATGTAAAGGCCACCAACTCTGAAGAGGGCTCTCAGCTTTGATGTTTCTCTGTTTACTTTTGTTGGAACAAAACCAGTATTTGTAGCTCAAATCATTCTGATTTAAGACCTTGCACATTAAACATGCTTCACAGAATTCTCACCCTGTCAATTCAATCCCAAATAATAGGAAAAATCGGGACATTTTCTACTTGACCTCTCAGTCTCTCAGATGTATCATTATTCCATAAATTATTCTATTAGGAATTTCCGGGACAAACTTGTTTTCATAGCTTAGATGCATAGGGCCAAAAAAAAGAAAAAAAAAGAAAAAAAGGAAATGATATCAAATTTTCAGATTGTGCATTGGAAAAGCAAGAGCATTCACATTTAGCCCTGGCTGGTTTGGCTCAGTGGATAGAGCATTGGCCTGTGGACTGAAGGGTCCCGGGTTTGATTCTGGTCGAGGGCATGTGCCCGGGTTGTGGGTTTGGTCCCTAGTGGGGGCGTGCAGGAGGCAGCCAATCGATGATTCTCTCATCATTGGTGTTTCTTTCTCTCTCTCCCTCTTTCTCTGAAATCAATAAAAATATATAAAAAGAGAGCACTCACATTTATTGAGTGCTTGCTAGTGACAATGACTGTACCATATTACTTACTCAACTAGACTCTGTGCCTGTTTTCTTTTTTATCTCAGTTGTTTCCCTAGAGCAGTGATTTTCAACCTTTCTTATCTAATGGCACACATAAACTAATTACTAAAATTCTGCTGCATACCAAAAGAGAAAATATATATTTGCCAATCTGACAAAAAAAAATAGGTATAGTTTTGATTCATTCACACCGGACAGCTACTGTTGTATTGGCTGTTGTCATTTTTAAAATTGGACAATCTAAGGCAGTGGTTCTCAACCTTTCTAATGCCGCGACCCTTTAATACAGTTCCTCATGTTGTGGTGACCCCCAACCATAAAATTATTTTCGTTGCTACTTCATAACTGTAATTTTGCTACTGTTATGAATCGTAATGTAAATATCTGTGTTTTCCGATGGTCTTAGGCTCTACAGCAGCGGTTCTCAACCTGTGGGTCACCTAAGATCATCGGAAAACACAGATATTTACATTATGATTCATAACAGTAGCAAAATTACAGTTATGACGTAGCAACGAAAATAATTTTATGGTTGGGGGTTACCACAACATGAGGAACTGTATTAAAGGGTTGCGGCATTAGAAAGGTTGAGAACCACTGATCTAAGGGAAAAGAGATCAGTGCCCCTGACTAAACAGTCAGGTATTGCATGTTTAAAAAATCACCAGCTGAAAATAGCCTAGAACCCAATTTCGTAGATGCGCTAATGTTAAATCTAATTAGAATTTTCTGTTGAAAAAACTCAAAGAATTTACTAATGTTCTGATTTATGTCAATGATTTCTTGATCTAATTTGGTGCACAGTATCAAATGATTGAAATTCTCATGAATATTTTCATTATGCATTGAGTATGATAGGCTATTTTATATTCACTTAAATAGACATAATTTTTGAAGAACAATTTTATAATAATACTGAAAGACATTTTTTATTAAAGGCAGTGCCAGTGGTAATTGGAATTCTGACAGCTTCATTTATAGTTCTATTTAGCTAAATATTATAGGAGTATAATTCCTACTAAGAGTTGAGAAAATTAGAATACAGAATTTACTCATTCAAATAGCTCTTAACTTGAGATCCATAAAAGTAGTACTGAGGAAAACTATAAGCAATTTATAAAGTTTTGAAAAGGCCCAAGAGAAATTATCTATATATCTCTCTATATAAAAGCCTAAGTGACCGTTATGACTGAACAACCAGTCTCTATGACATGCACTGACCACCAGAAGGCAGACACTCAATGCAGAAGCCACCCCCTGGTGGTCAGTGAGCTCCCACAGCCAACCTCCCACAGTCAGCCAACCTCTGTGGTCCCTCCCCCTGGCTGGCCCTGATCGACCTGATCGCTGGCCAGGCTGAGGGACCCCACCCGTGCACGAATTAATGCACCGGGCCTCTAGTACAATGATATGAGGCAACCTCTGCCACTTCCATGAAAAATCTTATGCCTTCTGATTTAAAAAATACACATATATATCTATAGCAAATTTTCCATATATCTGTGCAGTATGGGAACATTGGTCATTTCATCCTGCTCATCAAATATATCAGATTATTTTTTGTTCTTGATTACTAAAAATAGGCAATGAATTCTATTAAAAAATGCAGTTTGGCAGGTAAATGTTTGAACCACAGGATTCAAGGGAGGTGGTGGTGATGGGGAATAACAGGAGGGTCTTGGCAGAAAGATGAGAACCACAATTTGATGTTATATGAGTAGAATGGAATCTAATGATGGGAAACCAATGGTTTTTAAAGTTTTCTTTTTATTGGCAGCTGCAGGGGGAGCTGATGGTCCAAACACTTAAGTCCTCTGTGGTGACCTTGGGCATGTGACTTCACTACACTGGCCTTTGCCTACTGATGTGTAAAATGTGGTGATTGGAGAAAACGACTCTCAGCTCAGCGTCAGCATCAAAACAAATGCTTCTGCACTCTACAAGCTTGGGGGTTGGACTTGCACAGTAGTGTCCCTTCTATAGCACAGCCAAATTCTAGAGCAAGAATGACCTCACTGCCAAGACTGGAAAAAAAAAGCCAAGAGGGATAAAACACAAGCCTGGGACTTTCCAGTTTGGGGTGGGGATGGGTGGTGGTGGCATAGAAAAATAACTCTTGGCTCACTGCAAACAAAAAAACTTCACATGTTCTTCAGGGACTACATTTTTGTTGGGAAAAATTATTTTCAATTCTTTTGAAGGACCTTGCACCTACATATGTGCAACTGCTGTGGACTTTAGTGGCATGTGGGAGATTAGAGAGGATGATAGGTCCTAACAGAACCCTGGTAGGTTAAGGTTGTTATTTGTGTTAGAAGTTGGGGGAGGGATGTGCTGGGCAATTCTTGGTGACAACAGGCTTGAAAGAATTCATCAGAATGGTGATGGTGTGATAATGGTGGTCAATGATGATGATGGTAGTAGTAATGATGATGATGGTGGTGACAATTGAGGTGTGGTGGGGATCAGGGACAATGGGGCTAGGGTTAGGAGTTTAGGATAAGCCAAAGGTTGTAAAGAGTGGCTTCTTGGAAGAACACAGGAATTGTTGGTAAAAAAATAATTTCCTCCCCACAACTCTTCTGCTTCCATATTTCACCCTATAAAGCCTTGTTCTCTTAATATTTCAACTTCCTGGTCATTTGACTGCAGCTCAAGTTTGGAAAGTGAAATTGTTCTACAACTAATTGTCTTAGAGGTCTCGGGAGTTTTGAGAGAAGATTTTCACTAATCTGGCTGGATTTGGTGTGATTTCATTAACTTGGTCTTTTCATTAACAGTGTCTCTCTCAAGAGAACTTCAGGAAGTTAAAGAGGCCAGGGAGGGATGGGAGAGCAGAGACAATCAGAGTGCAGGAGGCCAGTTTTCTTTAGGTAGACTATATGGCAAGGTCCGATTCTATACTCACTCATCCTATCTAAGAAAGAGGGAATATGCTAATTGACCCTCATGCTGTTGCAAAGATGGCAGCGCCCACCGCCAATAAGGAGGGAGTATGCTAATTGACTGCCTGCCCTCAAAGATGGTGGCACCCACAGCCAATAAGGAGGAACTATGCTAATTGACTGCCACGCCCTCAAAGATGGCAGTGTCCACAGCCACAAGATGGCGGTGCCCAGTCCCCTGAGCCCCACTGGGGCAGCAGGCATGTGACAAGGGGCAGGCCCGGCCGCTCTGTGTGCCTGCCTCCGGAGTTCCCCAGTCCCCTCAGCCCCCGAGCTACCCAGGGCCGGCCCGAGGCACAGGCAAACCTCAGATGGTGGCTGCCCAGCCGCCCAGGGCCCCCCGAGGCTCAGATAACCAGGGCCAGCCGAGACGTGCACTGTGGCAGCAGCAGAGGTGTGATGGGGCGTCGCTTTCCCCTGATCGCCGGGTCGCCTCCTGCCCCTGAGGGCTCCCAGACTGTGAGAGGGGGGCAGGCTGGGCTGAGGGACCCCCTCCAGTGCATGAATTTCCATGTACCGGGCCTCTAGTATTATATAAAGGGTCACTGTTCCTTCTGTTTTCTGTTCCTTTTGCTTTTGTGTTTAAAAAGAAGGGCAATATATTAGCTGTGCAGACATTCTCTGTTTTTTTTTTAATATTATTATTATTTTATTTCCCTCTTGTTATGGTAGAAACTGGAGAAAATCTTGAACTGAGGTGCTGGTCTCCTACCTTCCCCATACTGGACACCATGGAGTGACTTTCCCCCTCTTCTACCCATTTGTGAGTGACAGGAGAAAATATGTAAAATTATAAGCATTTATGGCTTTTCCCTTCCCTTGCTTTCTAAGGTCTATTCCTTAGGAGAGAAATTCTGTTTATTTGCTGAGTGGGGTCTTAAAAGGGTTGGGGGACTGGGAGAAGGAGGTGAAGGGCTTTAGAAGTACAAGCTGGTAGTTTCAAATAGTCCCAAGGATGTAAAAAACAGCATAGAGAATATAGTCAATAACATTATGATAATTATGTGTGGTGCCAGGCTGGTACTGGAAATAGCGGAGGAGATCACTTTGTAAAGTATATGACTGTCTAACCTCTATGCTGTACACCTGAAACTAATACCAAATAATTATAATATTGAAAGTAGAGTGTAATTGAAAACTAGAAATTAAAATTAAAAAAGGGATGTAATGGGAGCGGTGGGGAGAAGGTGCTATAATCTTCAAGGACATGAGCAGCTGGGGCTCCCAGGTGAGAGCAGGGAGGATCTAAACTGGAGGGGGAGGGAAGCGGTGTGTGCAGCATCAACACACAAGGATTTTTAGCCTTTGGGATGAGGGGGAGAAGTTTACATGAGGTTTCAGCAGTTACCATGAGGAGTGATCCACGGGAGAGATGTCGGAGGAGGAATTGAAAGATTTTCAGTGTGATGTGTGTAGCAGCCTTGCTTCAGCCCTCAAAGGCATTTCCGGGGAAGACTGATGTTTCCTTTCTAGCCTACTTGCAGTTAGATTTTTAAACATTAATTTATTTTTTATTGTTGAGAGTATTACGATTATTTTTTAAAGAAGTGACACCATGCTGAGGAGGGAGCTGCTTCGTGGGGTTAAATACCCAAGACATAGAATAATAGATCCTTTTTGTCATTGGCTCCACCAGCAGGCGAGCTAGCTATTTAGGCAACTTGGTAGTTTCCTTTCTCCAAAACTATTTGTGGCAACATTTGTATTGTGCATAGATGGCTCTATGGAATTGAAGGCCACATTTCATTTTTGGCCACAACTGGGGAAACAGGAATTTGGAAGAAACTGAAACACGCCTCAGATACCCTTTCAGAATAATGATGCCAGGAGTGTGTCAATCAACATAAAGCCTCCCAGTCCTGGGGTAACATCGGAAAGGGAGTGGAGACCACGTCTGGCTTCGGTGGTTATGTCCTTCGCAGGGGTAACCTACAAAGGCCTGGGCTTTGGCTGTCCTGACTTTGGGAGAAGGGACAAGAGAATTTCCAGGTTTTGCCCTCCCTGTCCCCAAAGGCTAGCACTGGGTACTGTGGGTGGATAGTTGGTGCATAAAAAGTAAATATGAGAGAGTGTTGAGAAGATCTCTGACTTTAACTAGTCATTCCTGTGTTTAATGAAAAAGAACTACATACTGAAATAGAAAGGTTAACTCGTTATAAAAAACCACTGAATTCTGTCCCTCTGTACTTATAAGAACACATTTATAAGCTTGATAACAAAGACATAGATCATAGAATGACACCTCAATAGAGCTCACTATATATAAACTAAAAACTTCTTTATGTCAAAGAATGCCATGCTATCATGTTACAACTTATTAGTAAGTGGTTCAAAATAAAAATTATGTAGGTGAGACAGAAAGAGAGAGGGAAGGAATTAAGCAAATGTGATAAAATGTTAACATTTGAGGACTCTGGGTAAAGGATAGCTGGGAATTATTTGAACTACTAGTAATATTGCAACTTTTCTGTTATTATGGAATTACTTCAAAAGAAGAAAATATTTAAAAGGTTAAATATTACCATAAGCAAAAAGCAGAGGCAAATACTAAAATGGGAAAAATATTTGTAATATTTGATAGATAATGAATTAATTTCTTAATATATAAATCATAGGAAAAAGACAAATGGCACAATAGATTAGTTAGATAAACAGGTAAGTTACAAGTGAAGACCTTTAAGTGGTCAATCAATGTGTGTGTGTGTGTGTGTGTGTGTGTGTGTGTGTGTGTGTAGTCAAATTCATTATAAGTATGAAAAATGTAAGTTTTAAAAAGTGTGATAAAGTTTTGCCTAATAAATAGCCTCCTCAAAAATAAACTACCAAAAACAAATCCAAAGTTGGAGAGAATATGATGAAATGGACGCTGCACTGCTGATGGGGGCCTCAACTGGCCAATAATCTGATGCATTTGGCAACAGAAGAGGTTTTTAGAGATGTTCATTCCCCGCTAACCCAGCATTTTACTTAGTAGAATGTGATCCTGAGGAAATAATCAGAGGTGCAATATGATGTACAATGCAGTTCATTATAACATTACTGACATAACATTATATTAAAAGCTTAACAATTAGGGACTGTCTCACTGTATGATGACTAAGTGCCACGAACGCAATCGTTTGTAGCATTTATTGACAATGGGAAATGTTAACGAATGTATGCTGCTAACATGATATGTTATAGTTGAGGGTGTCATTATTTTGCTGTCAACAACTTTTTGATCCCACGGAAAGACATTGTACTTAGGTTGCAGGACATGAGCGCAACTGTGATTCTCTTTCTGAAGGAATGATACGGTCATTAGGGAGCAGCTGAAAAGCCCAGGAACACTTGGAGGGTCACCTTTGAAAAATGAAATGGTCTTTACAATAAAATACCGGGTTTCGCCAAATTAGACGTTTTGTTTGCCTCTGAAAAATTTGTCCAGTAGGATAGTCTCAAAAAACAAACTACCTTGCTCCAGGGCACCCTTTTCCTTTACACCAGGCATGTCAAACTCAAAGGCTACACTCAGAGGCCAAATAAACGAGGCATGTGGCCCACTGGCCACGAGTTTGACATGCTTGCTTTATACCAACCATCATTGTGCCCATGTCTTACTTTATGAAAGTTGATTTATAAGCCTTCGAATGTTAAGTATAGATAACCTAATCTTAAAGTAAGTGGAAGGGGAACTAGAGATGAATTAGTCTTACTTTTCTCCTTTAATTGATAAGGAATTCAAGATCTAGACGGATTAGGTAACTTACTTAGTTACTATCCTTAATATATAATAAATGACTGCAACAAATAATAGAAAAACATAATATCCACAAAGGGGAACTGGACAATCAATGTGAACAACTGAGTTGCAGATGAAATGCAAGTGGGCAATAAACATGAAAAATATTTAACCTAAAGGAATAATGGGAGATGCAAGTTTAAAAAAACAACACCTTTGCAATTCTCCATTTTCCTTAACTAACGTCTCCATCCCGACAAGGAAGCAAACACTCTGAAGATGACAGTGAAAGCACGTGGGCAACAAGAGAAAGCTCCTGTCATATCCTTGCAAACATCCCTCTCCTATACCTGGAATGCACTCAACAGTAATGCCTTGAGGAAAAAAAGACAACATCACAACAGGGCTCAACTTTGTGTCATATATTAATTTCATGAAGCCAGGTTCAGTGCCAACATAATAGATCCTTGTTTCTGGCCTTTAGGAGTCTGAGTTCTTAGTTTCCTTTCCAACCACGGCCAAAAGCCTCAAACTTTGCTATTTAACATCTTAGGTGTTCATATCTTAGAATAAACTCCTTTATGCTGTGAATCATGGTTTTATGCAAAGTAGAGCTCATTATAATACCACAAATGTTAGCAGAATTCCCCTCAGATTATCTAGGAAGCAGCACTTAATTCTAGATTAATAAAATATATTAAGGCACTTTCTTACTTCTTTATAAATCAGTATTTTCAATGAGTTATTTCACACAGTCCTAATTTCAACTTAGTTGAAGAAAGCAGTGAGAAAATTTTGGCATGATCTAATTCCATCATAGCTGATATTAAGTGACTCCAGAAAATAATTTTCCATTTGAGTTTATACAAAATATAACTTTAATAAGCAGCGTGTCTGAGGTGGCTTTTTTATTCTAAAATGCTGATTTCTTTAGTTTTAGGAAAAGAAATTCAATGTTCTTACTCCTGTTCATGTAAAACAATGGATTTCTTTTCATAAAGGTTAATTGGTTTTCTATACTGCATAACAATATTACCTATTATGTTTTTCAAAGAAATTATGCATATTTGCCCTTTAAATTATGCTCCTAAAGCAAGGGCTTAGTTCTGACATGTTACAACTTTATTATGGTCTCCCTTTAGGTTTTAAAAATAAACATGTAGTACAAGACCATAGCAAAAGAGAGAGAAGAGGCACTTTTTTACTTCATCTACAAACAAAGGAGTCTAAAGTGATAATTTTCTCAACTGAATCTATTAACATACTGAGCATATGTGTGTATGCAGTAGATTCCTCTTGAAAATAGAACTACTGTTAGTTTCTACTCTAAGAAGCAAAGCTGGAAAGCAAAAGCTCACTGGGAGGCAGCTGGGTTTCAACTCAGCCTGCAAGGAAAGCATTCGGCTTCCACAAGATTGGCTGAAAGCTGGCTTAGTCCAGAAATGTTCTGGAGTGGGCCCAGAATCCTAGATCAGTCCTGGATATCAGCTGACAACAGTAAGATGTTCTGGACTATCTTGGACTCTAGAACAGGGGTCAGCAAACTCTAATCCTTGGGCCAAAGCTGGTTTGCTACCTGTTTTGTAAATAAAGTTTTACTGAGATACAGACAAGCCCATTTGTTTATACATAGTCCATGGCTTTTCATGCTACAATGGCAGAATGGCGTAGTGTATAAAGCTAGAGATATTTACTATCTGGCCCTTAAAAAAACATTGCTGACCTCTGCTTTTTAAGAATCTTGGACAGATGTTCAGTACCACACTCTAGAACCAACCTCAAAGCAAGCAAAAACCATTGGATCACCCACTTTTACAACAAGTTTTACTATGTTCATGTCTCAGGAGGGTCTGTTCTTTGAGATTGTATCTTTGAAGGCTTTTTTTAAGGGGTGGGGGGGGGGGGCGCAGATTATCAAGGAGTAGAGAGCCACCACGTGTCGCACTTGATCCCACACTGTCCTTGATCAGAGGGGCACTTTCCCTCGGCTTTCTGTACTGCTGTCTGGCGCCTATGTGCTCACACATGTCTGTGGCTGCAAAGACTCTGGCCACCACTCCTGGTTGAGATTCCCACTCAGAGCAGCAAACACATGGAGGCTTAGCTAAGCTTGATCTACACAAATTTCCCACCGAATGAGCAGGTTTATGGTATAGAAAGTGTGAAATTTAAGTGGGGAAGAGGATTGGCCAGGTCGTCAGTGGAACATAAATGGGAGTGGGTACCTTGTGATGGCTGTTCATGAGAAATGAGGTGAGAAGGTGATTCTGAGACCCTCACTTCTTATGGGTGTGAAGCATTCTGGCATTTGGTCTTGTTGCATCAGGAACACAAGTGTAGATGGGTAGAGGCGGGGCAGTGATGCAGAGAAATATACACTGAGTGGCCAGATTATTATGATCTCTGAACGCATAATAATCTGGCCCACTCAGTATAGACTGACCACAGAGTTGGGATTGTAAAATAAGGTTTTTCCATGTATAAGGACTGCACTGTGGGTTCTTATAAAGAAGAAAGAAGCAGAGGACTTACTAGCCAGAGGCTGGGGGCCACTATCTCCTGGTCCCTTGACATATCAAGATTTGCAAGCTTTCCCTTATACATAAGTGCACTGAATGGCCAGATTATTATGTGTTCAGTGATCATCATAATCTGGCCACTCAGTGTAATGTAATGGTCATTGCATAAGGCTTGTAAACTTCAAGAAGGCTGAGCAGCAACTTTAGGTTGCTTCAGTTTCTCAGTGCTACTGGGGAATGAATTCTGGGAAGAATTGTCCTGTCCATTTAGTTTGTCACTGGGTGGGGAGGTGACATAAATACATTATCCAAAGTGAGGGTGTACCCATGGCACACAGAAGTCTATGGGTACTGCCCTCCTGTCATAGTAACCAAAAGGACAGCCATGGCTTGGTGCTGGGTTGCGTGGTGGCTGCAGAGGTCGTAAACTGACAGTCCATGGTTGATTCCAGTCAGCAGACATTTTGATGGGCCCATGAGTTTTTGATATTTTTAGACATTTATTGCTTACATTTACAATTGGGGATATTTTATTTAAAACCTGGATTTCTAACTTTTGAAAAGTCAAGATCTCTGGACACACAGGGCTTCATCTCTGCTTGTCAGTGATTGCCTAGAGTGGAGGACTGGCTCCTCTTCAGAGAGAAGAGTTTTGTTTATACAACCAATCTGTGTCAGGCCTTGGCATATCTGCTTGATCCCTGGGGCTTTGAGTTTGCAAACCCTACTCTATGTGTTGCACAAATAATTCATGCTTTTGCAATCTTATGTTCCTCAGGGGTCATACTGTTGTTCCTCTGTCCCTTGCTAAGAGTTTCTAGCTCACTTTATCTTATGTGGTTGAATCATATTCCATTCTGATTCTACTGCTGAATGGAATAAACAGCCCACTTTGGGAAGATGCCTGGACTCTGGTCTGTAAGTGTGCAGAGCTATTTATTACACTGATCTGAGTGAATGTAAAGAGTGAATGTATTCAGTGTCGAGAGTGACCTCAGGATGGCTAAAAACTAGCCTTTGACAGTGAGTTCTCATTTCTTCCCCATCAAGTCTGTGGTGAGGACACATCTCATAGTTTCTGAAGATGAGAGCATATTTGTAGAGATGTATTCCTGGGATGCATTTGCATTTCATAACACTTGTTGGTTTGGAAATTATTGTTGCTAAGACTCTCAGGTTGGTCTTCCAGACACCTTATGTTCTCAATTAAGTGGAACAAAAATGGAGACACACCAAGAAAAATTAAAAAGCACAGATACCTGTCATACTGTTGGGAGTCATAGGTTAGTAATCATTCTGGACCCCTTTTTTCACTGACATCTCCTACAAAGAAAAAGACAAGAAAAAAAACACCACAGGTTATAACCTGCATTTTCCATAATTTTTTGTTCCAAACAATATCACATGTGTTAATCAGCAATTTTTTTACTCTCAAGTCCAAATTGGGGAAGTTGAAGCATAGGGGCTAGGTGATGGGTGGAAGGAATTACACGTGAAGCAGAAAAAAATCCAGGAACAGGGAAAGAAAATCTTATATTTAGTATTCTAGTCCTTTAGTATGACTATACTATTACCATTACCATAGCATTATTAATATATTAGTATTACTCTTATTCTACTACTACCATTAGTATAGCATTAATAATGTATGACTATTACTATAATACATTAGTATTTAGTAAATTTAGTGCTATTTTCCTAAAATGAGTTCTAGAGTTTTAAAATGTAATTTTAGAAGTAGGCAGGTGTCTAGGGTCCATTGCAGGGGGTCTTGTAACACACAGTGTGGCAGAGAAGGTTCCCTCTAGAGCCATGGCTGGGGCCTGGGGCTCACCAGCCGGTCATGGGGTCAAAGGAGAAAACAAAATCCAAAGAGCTTAATACTAAAGAAAGCTGAGCTGTTTATTTGCCAGGAAGGGCAACAAACACAGCAAAGAGCCTCACTGAGTAGGTCAGTGGGGAGGAGGGTTGGCATGATGTGTTAGAAGGGGGAGGGGGACTATGCTAATGAAAGACTGGCAATGAACTTGGCAATGAACTCTGTCCAGGAAGGGTGAGTCACAGGTCTACATGTCACTGGATAGAACAGGCCGGGAAGTCTTTGGCTAGGTCTAGTGAGGGCCCTTCAAAGTTGATGGTCCTTTAACAGCTTGAACATTTCAGCATCAATGACATTGACCAGGAGAATGACATTCAGTTTAGGCTCCTAGGCAAGTGCTCCTGAAATGGAGAATATGCCTTTTACATGAGCCATTTATTTGGTTGGTCAGCCGAGAGGCCTCGATTAAGGGCCTACTATGTTCAGCCTTGGCTTTATCTAAAGATAGCACTCCAGCCTGTTCACCAGGGGCTTACAATCTAACAGAGGGAGAGAACCACACTAAAAAACAGATGCAAAAGTAGATATAGGATTCCCCTTAACTGTCTTGTCAGAGAAGACGGGGACACAGAGGGAGCAGAGGCCATTTCTACCTGGGGTAATCTGGAGAGGCTTCCCAGTGGAGGTGACCCGGGACCTAAAGGCTTTTCTTTTCAGCAGGCCTCCCCCGTGTCGTGATTTAATGCTCTATTCTCACCCTGGTACTCCTGAGGCACATGGGCTACTCTGCAAGAATAAGTCTTGTATAGAAAAATGGGGAAACTCCTTTAAATCATGCAGCTTTCAAGCAGGGGAGTAATATGACCAATTTAAGTTTGTAAAGCTTCACAGCGGCTGCTGAGTGAAAGCAGACCAGCGAGGGGGCCATAGCAGGTCTGGGGGAGAGATGAAGGTGGCCTGAGCTCCAGTGGTAGCAGTGGAGGTGGTGAATGAAGGGGGAGGAGTTCAAGTGACATATAGGAGGAGGAAATACTAAGACAGTGATGAATGTGCTATGAGCATTTAATACTGGAATAAACACCCAGGATGCAAATAGGTTAAGACCACAGGCTCTCAGTCCTCAAGGGATTTACAATCCATTTTACAAGCTGGCTGAAAAGGTAGAACTATTGGCAAGGAGCAGTTAAAAATACAAGCCATGATGCCATGGGCCAAGGAGCGGTGCTGAGACACACTCAGGGCTGAGCCTGCCTCCAGGATGAAAGGTGTGGCTCACAAACAACGTAAGAGCAAAAGGCACAGCAGCTTGGTACAGGATATATGATTTGGGGTGGGGAGGAGGCAGGCAGCGGCAAAAAATGAAGCTGCAAATGTTGTTTAGGGCCCCCTGGTGAAGGGTTTTAAAAGGTTTGCTATCAAAGTTGGACTTGATCCTGTGGGAAATGGGGAGCCATGGAAGGTCCTAAGGGCATGACCCTATTTGAGAACGATCACTCTGCCAGAGTGTAGAGGAGGCTAACCCTCTGGGGGCACCTCTGTGTGGGATCCTTGCTGTTTTTCTACTTCATGTTCAAGGTCAAAAAGCTAGATTGACAAGGCCCAGAGAACACCCCAACTCCGTCTTGTAAAGCTCCAGTGCACTCACCCTGATGGCATGCCTGTCATCCCTATGTATTTCCATTTTCCTCACAGAAACTACAATATCAAAGGGACAACTCTAAAAATGACACCTTTAAAAATCTCTCCATATGGACCTACTGAGTCATTGCTTAGACAATCCGTACATAGTTAAAGTGAAACATTGCACTCTGTCCCCACTTGGCCATCGCCACTGCTCTGCCTATGGCATCTGGAAACGCAGCTGGTGAAGGCAAATGGCTGTCCTTTCAGTGGGCCACACCCCATGCTAGGAGAGCAAAGGGGTTGTGGAACTCTGCTGGGTGCCTCTTGCCCCCACTTTGAAAAGCACCTCTTTCCCTCCTGGAGTTTCCCTTCCCCTCAAAGGGAAATAACCTCTTTCCATCAAACCTTTCACCCTGACATTCGGGAAACATTTTTAAGAACAAGTTCAATCCCAGATATGGAGGAGAGACTGGACTAGAGTCATTCCAGGTAGTTTGGAGTCTAGGCTCAGTAGTTTGGCCATCTTGGACAGTTTGTTTAATTCCCTGAGCCTCATCTGTAAAGTGAAATCACAGTTCCCACCCTTTAGGTTATGATGGGGACCAAGGGAATTTGAAAATGCTTTGTAAATTTAAAAGTAATTATTGGAATATTTCTTCATTATTATAGTTACTATTATTATGACCTCTTCATCTCCCGATCAGCCTCAATCATCCTTAAGGTGTGGGAAATTGGAACTATGATCTGGCCTCCACTTCGAAGGGTCCTGAGGTGGTGTAAGATTCATAGCAGCACAGAAGCCGACTACCTAGACCCATCACCATCAAGATAAAATGGAGGTGGGATTCCTCCCCTCTCCACTGCCATTCTCCTCTTCCAAGACTGAATTTTATGCTTTTTTTTAATTCCCCCCCTTTCAAAGTTACCTTTCATGCTCATTTAAAATTGTTTTGAGGGGCAAGGAAGGTTGGGCACACAGATGAATGTGCACCCAATTTTATAGCATCCTTAATGCAGTGGCGTTGTCCTTGCCTGAGGTTTTTGCATTTTAATAGTAAATCTAACATCCAAGGAAGTGAATCTATATATATAAAAGCCTAAGCGACTGTTCCAACTGGTTGACAGAACGACTGGTTGACCAGTCGCTATGACATGCACTGACCACCAGGAAGCAGATACTCAACACAGGAGCTGCCCCCTGGTGGTCAGTGTGCTCCCACAGTCAACCTCCTGTGCCTGCCAACCTCCCGTGGTCCCTCCCCCATGGCTGGCTGACCCCAATCAGGACTGGGCGAGACTGCCCCGATCGGCCCGATCGCTGGCCAGTCTGAGGGACCCCACCTGTGCATGAATTTGTGCATGGGCCTCTAGTATATAATGGTTGAATTTCTGATGATGGCAATAACTTTGAGAACTCAAAGAAAAGAGGTAAGGTATACTCAAATCAGATCACACAATAATCCACCTTTTCCACTGATAAAACGAACCCTATTTGGGTGTAGTATAAAAAATAAGTAAGAACAATTTTTTTTAAGCCGGCACAGTTAGACTGGGGATGAGGCTGGTTAAAAAGGAATATATGACTCTGAGTTAATAAACATGGAAAAATAGTAGAAGCTCTGCCTTGTGCTGTGGCTCAGTGTTAGTCCTAGTGGACCACCTCCTAGAGCAGAAGGCAGGGTCGGAATTCCTCTGCTGGGGATGGTGGGAAACTAGGGTCCCACATAAAAGACATCAGCAAATGACTATTGAATGGCAGAGCTATAATTTGCATTTCAGATTTCCAGTAGTCGCTGTGTTTTGCCTTGAGGGAGTGAGATGATATAACCAGGATCAGTGGTTGAAATTGAGCTTAATTTGCTGTGGCTGATTATTTTGTTCTTGGCAAAATGATTAATCTTTACTCCTACCCCACCCACCCCTTTTACTTCAAGCTCAACATCTTCATGATGAGGCTCATTTCTACTCTTCATCATGTCCCATGTCCATGCCACATCATCATCCCCTCCTCTCCCTCTTCCCTTCTCTATTCAGGCAAAGTCACCATAGCATGGAAAGAGTGTGGGCCCAGCCACTGACCAACAGAACGACACAGGGGATGTTAAGAGCCAAGGGTTGCATTCCCAAGCTATGTATAAGGCCATTCACTACACAGGGGAATGCGTGAGTTAAATAGGAGACGTGCACTTGACACGTAGAATTCTTCCATCCTCATGTGCAGGGTTCTGGGGCTGCAGCCTGAGTAAGTTCCTGTTTCTGCTTTGAGGACTAGGTCAGTAGTGGGAGCAGGGCCCTTGGGGCCAGAGTGGGCTTTAAAACAAACACAAAAGCCCCCTGTGACTATAAAGCAATCTGCTGCCACATCTAATTTATTGTCACACTGAGTGAAACTTGGAACAATTTCTAGCCACATAACACAGTGATGGAAAAGTCAAGAAAAAACCAGCCAGTAAAAGTTTTATGAGGCCAACGCTAAAAGAATCAGACTGAGTGCCTGCTCTGTTTATAGTGTGTTTTCCTTGTAGCTACCTTTCTCTACAGGTGGACTATCATCTCCGAATATTTCTAAGAAATGGAAACTAGCCCTAGCTGGTTTGGCTCAGTGGATAGCATCGGCCTGCAGACTGAAGGGTCCCGGGTTCGATTCTGGTCAAGGGCACATGTCTGGGTTGTGGGCTCTATCCCCAGGGTGGGGTGTGCATGAGGCAGGCAATCAATGATTTTCTCTCATCATTGATGTTTCTGTCTCTCTCTCTTTCTCCATTCCTCTCTGAAATCAATAAAAATATGTTAAAAGAAAAAAAGGAAAAGAAGCTAGTCTCTAGGAAGCAGATGGGTGGCTTAGAAAAGAACTTAACAGATGCCCTGTTGGTCAAAGCAAGTAGTTAAAACTGACTCTACTGACACCTGGTGGAGAGTAGGGTAGCTTTCCTGTGCCAAAGAAAATAAAAGTGTGTGCGTGTGTGCGTGTGCGTGTGCGTGTGCGTGTGTGTGTGTGTGTGTGTGTGTGTTTTGAAGGGGATGGAAACACATTCATCATGTCCGGGGAGTTAACTCCGTAGGAATTAGGGTACCACACAGAACCACCAGATGCCTGAATATATAATTGTGGTTAGTGACTCACTGAAACACGTGCATGAAAAAAACCCAAACAAGAATGTGAAAAGAAAACATTAGGAGTAAAGCAAATAATTTATTACTGACTTCTCAAAAGTGTTTGCTGATGAATAAGACAACAACAACAAACAAGAACCCACTCTTGCCCCCCAACCCTGGACAGGTTCATGAGAAAAGACTCTAGCGCACCTGATCACTTGAAAGAGCCATCTACATCCCAGGATGCTATCTCCCCCAGACTGAGCTAATGCTTTTCTGCCTTTAGAATCCACAGTGAGCTCCTTGCAGATTTTCAATTCTGGGATAAAAAGAAGAATCTTCCTAAAAAGGTGTTGGGAAGACTGATTTGCTCCTAAAATTCCTTGAAGATGAAATAAAATTCTCCTGGTAAATATAGTTATAATTGGTTACTACTTAAATGCCAAGTAGTGGGCGGGGGAGGGGGACTGCAGTGCATAGTCCCTACAGAAATATACTCCATAAACTTTGCAGGTCTCCGTTTCCCGGTCATTGGCTTCTTGTTCGACACTGCTTGAAGAAGGTTCCTTTGGCTAAGTTTATTGGCAAATTTCTATGGTTCCCTGTGAGGTGTTATGTACATACTACAGCACACACACAGCCTAGATTTAGTCTTTCAATAATCTGTTTTAAGGGTGATTTTTCAGGAATGCACCAGAGCAATTATTAACCCAAGTTTGTAAGAATTAACCCATTATGTTGAGGTGATAAAGGGCTGGGACACCAAAGAGAATTTAGGTTATTTATTATTATTATTTTTAATCGAAGGAACCATATATAAGGTTGAGTTAGGGGGTTGGGCTGAGTAGATCCAGGTAGGAAGGTTAAGAAAAAAGAGAAGCCTATAAAAGATTCATGTATTTACAAATTTCTTATGTTTTTTCCCCTGACATTTAAGTTAAATTTAGAATATATATTTCCTTAAATGTGATGGCTCCACATGATTCTGACCAGAAAGTGTACAGTTAAAATATACTTCCTCCTGGGGTCAGTGATTCTAGAATACGGACATTCCCAACTTTCTCAATCCATGTCACCCTCAGTATTTCAGTAATTTTCTTTCACAGTCAAAAGAAATACTTAAACATTGTATTTATTAATGAATTAGGCCCAAATAGCCAAATAGTATTTGTGTGGTGTCTGACAGTTGTTATGTGTTTTCCTCAAAATTTAAACACATTCCATTGTGTTCCTATGGGTTTGCTGTGACACTCCCAGGGTGCCTTGGTACAGCGTTTGGGAACAATGGCTATAACAGTTTGGGAAACCAGTGAAAAGCTCAAAGGTGTGGTTTACATGATCTTATTTTGTTACCATTGTAACTAGCTAGTTATTAATAGGAAATGAGCAAAGAGAAGATCAGATATTATAAGCATGGCCATTTGGGTAGCTTCATCAGGAAGATGCAACTTTACACCCAGGGAACCACTGATCCATTCCTGCAGATTACTGGAGGAAGGGGCGGGACAAAGGGTAAGATAGGTGCAATGAGTCAGGATGATATAGGGCAGGTGCCTGTCAGTTAAACCTGGAAACAAAGATAACTGATTACAGGGGGTGGGATCCCTGCAAGTCCATGAAGATTTGAGAATAAATAATTCCCCCAGACAAAGGAGCTCTTGGCTTTCTTGGTTCTTGTGGCTCTTTTGCATTCGCTCGTGTTCCCTCCACGGTCATGTGGACCCCCCACATGCAAAGGACTGTTGGATCAGCTGGAAACATGAACTAAGCTAGCCTGATGCTGGATTGGACTGTGCCCCAACATGGAATGGAAACTTGGGCAACAGCTTTAATTCTAGCCCTTCCAAAGACACAGCTAGTGGGATGAAGGGAAATGGGACCTTGGAAACCAGGGATTTAACTCCTTGCAAATAAATGCCACTCACTCTCCTGTTGCATGTGTCAGAAAATTCTTTTTCTCATGACATCGCAAGAAACCCACTTCAACCAGCAACTGGTGGGGTTGAAGAGAGCTCCCACTACTATCAATTTCACCCCTCACTCTTTGTGAGACCATGGCCATATAATTTGACCTCTCAGCTTCATACAGCTAAGTGAGTCAGCCTGGCTTACTATTTTGGAGTAGAAAATAAGAGAATGAGACACAGAGAAGCTTTGCAGGCTATAAGCCAGTCTTCCGAATAAATAAGACTTGACCATCATTCAGAATTTCCTCATGAGCTCCTATCATTTGGGGAGGTTGTGATAAAGTCTTTAAAAAGAAAAAGAACCCAGCCCTTGTGTCATCTAAGGAGGGGGATGCAACAAGTCCCATTAGCACTGGGAATTATAGGATTGCCCAAAGATAGTCAAGAAGTTGGCCTGATACTATTATCTTAGGTGAAAATCTGACAAATGGGTATGAAATGTTTAATATGCCAGAATACTTACATGAGTGATCTAGAAATGACAGCTTGCCTGCTTTTCCATCCTGTTCTGTTCTTAAACTTGGGCAAGCACCTGTAAGTCTTGTTAAATCAGATTGCTAGCCCACGCCTCTCCCAGAAATTCTGATTTAGCCAGTCTGCAGGTGGGGGTGGATGGGTGAGTCTGAGTTTCTGTATTTCTAACAAGTTCCCAGGTGATCTGACTGTCTATACTCTCCAGGAATCACATGTTAGAAGCTACAGCCTAAGCCGCTGGGGAACATGTTAGAGGAAGTGAGGTGCCAGGTTGGTCAGCTACACCTGTAGCTGGGCCAGCACCCACACTTCTTTCCAAGGCACAGTCATCCCTGTCCAGAACATCACCAGTGAAAAGGTGGTGCCAAGGCACCAGGCTCTGTTGGTGAACAGTTACCTTCTCAGAAGGCCACTTGCATTTAAGTGGGCACCCTTGAATTTGAGATACTCAAGTCTTCCAGTAATAAAGTGACAATGCGACACGATATATGCGGAAGTTTTACATTTTCAAAGAGGTTGGCTTTGCATTCTGCTAACATAAGTTTGGGGCACAATCATAGAGGCTGCAGAAAAAGTGGTTCTTAATTCACAGGAGGGAGTTCACGGCAGATTCAGCAGAGGAGACTTGCTCCCCATCTCTAGGACTGGGCCCAGGCATGTGTACCTAGAAAAGGCTTCCCTGCTGATTCCATTGAGAACTTCTACTCATGAAAGAAGCTCTTCAGAATGAGCATGAGTGTGGGGATAGGTCACCCCCTGTCACGCTCTTACCTGCTGCTATGTGTCCACATGCATGCTCATTGGTTGGATTCACTGCTCTCTTATGTTCTGTTTGACTTCTACAGGCCTGCAGAAAAGTTTCTTCCCCTGCCTCTTCCTTGGGTGGCAGCAAAATCACAGCTAGTGTGGTTTATCCAAAGCACACTGCTAGTTAAAAAACTATTAGCTACACACCGGCAAACACATTTAAAAAGTGGCATCTTCACAGTACCAGCAGGTCACTTGCACCTTGTCAGTGGAACTTCTGTACTCAACTCACACTCACCCTCCTCTCCTGCCTCCTGTTTTTATGTTCTTAGAGGAGGGTGGTCCCCAGGTCAGTAACATCAGCATGACCTGGGAACTCTTTTTGGAAATGGAGATACTCAGGCTCAGCCCAGACCCACTGAATCAGAAGCTCTGTGGGTGGGGCGCAGCAGTCTGTGTTCTAACAAGCCCTCCGGTATGACCCTGATGCATGCTGGAGTTCGACAACTAGTGATTTATAGTATCTCTGCACTTCCCTGCTCATGGCATCGACGAGAAGGTCTTCCAAAAGTGGGGACCGCTCCTTTCCTCTCCCCACCACCTGGCCCTGTGATCAGAGTAGAGCAGGTACTCAGGAAACATTTATTAGTTATTGAGGCTGGGGCAGCTCTACTTCATCACGAGAGTGGATAAACCCTCCCCCTGCGTTACCAACGCTGCATCTAAATCATCTCCCTTCTTATGGGTTGAATTTTTTCATATTTACGTATCAGCTTTCTGTAAATCCCCTCTGAGTTTTTTTTACATTCCTTTGACCCCAGGAAGCCAAAATCAAGATGCAATGTTTTAGCCAGTGTCTGTTTTCTGCTGGGGGGAAGGGCTTTTTTACATCATGATTATTATTTTTGTGTGTAGGCATTAGAAGTATTTTATTGATATTTTCCCTGGTTTGAACTTATTTACCAAAACTCATATTCCCTATTTCATCACCCTGAACATTTTTGCAGCCTACTTGCAGCATCATAATTATTTTCTGAACAATAGAACGAGATTGCTGATTCATGTTCGCCTCACAGCTCCAAGCATCTTTTTTTTCTGCTGTACTTGTGCCCGTGGAACACAATGATGGTCTATTCATCCCTCTGAATTAGAAATGCCAACAGCTCAGATATGCAACTGAAGGGTGCCCCTCCCTTTCGTTTATTTAAAGCCTTCCTACAAATAACACATTTTGAAATATTATACGGCATTCACTTGGAGCCATTTCGCTTGGGCAAGGACGGTGAGAGCTTAGCTTTTTATCAATAGATCCTCAGACAATGCTTGGCACACTGTAACTATAATTCTCAAAAAATTATTGTTTGAACGAATCACATAGCCACTTCCAGCTTTATACTTCTATTCCGCTCTGTGCGGTGTAGAGAGAAAGCCTGGCTCTCCCATTCAGAGGCTGATTAGAGGCTGAAGTTTGGATCCAGCCAAAGAATGGGAGCGAATTCCTCAAGGTGTGTGTGGAGGTCCAGGTGGGCTCCATCCAGCCCCATCCCGGTTGGAACACTGTCTGCAGTGCCCATTCTGGCCTTGCCGTGGCAGTGAGATATCTGGTTGCCTCGAAACAGCCTTGCCAATAAGCTTTGCCAATAAGCAGACCGGGCCAGCTGAGGTTTTTGTTTCCCAGCTGCAAAGTCAAACAGGTGGGACTGCCGAGTGCTCCTAGAACTCTCATGGTCAACCTGAGCCGCACATACAAATCGCCTGGGCAGCTTCACAAAGTCTCAGTGCCCAGGCTGCACCCAAACCAATTAGTGTTTTGCAGCTCAGGCCTCCGTTTTGTAAAGCTGCCCAGGTGATTCGGCTATGCAGCCAAGGTTGAGAACCACTGCCCTAAAGTGGCCTCTAAGATGGTATCCAGGCCACCTCCCTATTCTGGTCTGGCTCCCTTCTGATCTCTTCTCTCATGGCGGTCAGAATGGTCTCCTGAGAGTATAATTTAGTGCGTGGCTGTTGCTGCTCAAAACCTCGCTGTGGCTTCTATGATCTGCCCCACTGGCTTCTCTGGTGTGATCTCCTGCTTCTCACCCCATTTCAGCTTCACCAACTTCCTTGCTATTCCTCTAACATGTCATCTGTGCCCCCAGCAAAGGGTCTTTGCAGTGCTAGTGTCCAAGAAATGCCCGTCCCACAGACACTGCTCGGGTCGCTCCCTCTCCTCATAAGACTTGCAAACCTGAACTTCTTGGGGATGCCCACCTTCACCATCTCGGTCCCTGCTGGACCTGCCGGCCGCTGTGCACCAGTCTTCCTAAGGCCCCTTATTCTGCTCCACCCTTTCTTGTCCCCACAGTATGCAGCATCCTTGAACCCACTGCACAGTTTAGTTCTGGTTTTGTTGTTGTTGCATATTGTTTCGTCTCTCTCTGCTAGGAGAGCAGCTCCTTGAGATCAGAGGCCTTTGGTTTGCTCAAGTTCTCAACCCATGTACACAGGGGCCCTTAATAAATACTTGTTAAATGACTAACGATGGTCACCTCGTAGGTGGTGGTGAAAGATACAGCTGAATGGAGGAGGGCAAGCTCAGTGATGCATGAAGAACATACATTTTTCTCAAAAATAACAGATTTTGAGAGGATACTGATCATTTTTTTCTAATTATAAATTAAGATATGGGATTGCCAGGCAATGTCTAGATGAAAAAAAAAATCACTCTTATGTGATAATCACAAAGTGAATTAGTGGTTATCGAGGGCTGAGCAGTAGGGGTGAGGGTGGGAGGGGGATATGTGCAGGGACAGGGGTGACTACTAATGAGTATAAGGGTTCTTTCTGGGGTGAAAAAAATGTCCTAAAATGAGATTATGGTGATAGCTGTGTAACTCTGTAAATAAACTAAATCCACTGAATTGTACACTTCAATAGGTGAACTTTATGTAAATGATGTCTCAATAAAACTATTATAAATGCACACTTCAACTTGAAGCATCATACAGAGTGTTAAAACTAGAACTAAAAAGAAACATAGGCTATTAATATTTCTTTTAATTTATTATGCACTACGTTTAAATTAGATGGTCAGGATTAAGACTGGCCCTTTTATAAATTTTTATTTTTATTTTTATTGACCTTTAAAGAGAGAGAGAGAAGAAGGGTGAGGGACAGAGAGAGGAACCCCAATTCGAGAGCGAAACATCAATCAACTGCCTCCTGCATGCCTCCTACTGGGGATTAAGCCTGCAACCCGGACATGTGCCCTGGACCAGTAATCAAACCACCAACCTTTTGGTGCACAGAACAACACCCAACCAACTGAGTCATACTGGCCAGGGCTCTTAATATTTCTTATCAGGCATGCGGGTTTTCTCTGGCTTGGGTTTGGAATTGGAGGGAAGAGGGCCTTCCTTAGCCATTATTTGCTGCCAGAAACATCTATTAGTCAATATAGAAATGTAACTTAAAATTCACGCTTAATGCTTAATTTATTTGGATTATATGGCTTTCTCTTAATAAATTCCACACCTCCCCAAATTCTGGTCTTTTTCAGGACTAGCAGTTTTGGAAGGTAAGCAGTTACTTTGTATGAGACTGAGCTTTGTATAGATTTGACCCTTTTGAACTTACAATGTCAAGAAAAACTCCAGCCATGTTTACGTAACCATCTAATGACTCATTGTCCTACACATAGAGTTCAGCTTGTCTGCAGCTATGAAATGCGATGCTGTTCGACTAGCAGCCCCGTGGACCTTCCTCTAACTCTCTGACACTGTGACCATCTAGTAACACGTATGGAAGATGATGGATAAAAACTCAATGAGGCCCATTCTCCTCCCCTGGGAGCTCAACAGCACAGTTTAGCAGGCTGTGAAGGGGAAAAACTCCTTTCGACTTCCAGTTTCTTTGCTCACAATCTTGACACGTGCTTGCTTGAGCACAGAGGGCCTGGTTGGATGAAGGTCAGGAGGTTACCCAGAGTCTTGGCTTTCACAATGTCACTGGGGAATCCCTAAGATGTGAGCAATGCTGTGATGTAGAAAGACTCTTGGGGGCAGCTGCGATGTCTCCAGAGAATTCCTAAGGAGGACACAGCCACCATGTCATCAATAACCAGACCATTTGAAAGAAGAGACACTCAGAGTTGTTTCCTGCTCATTGATGAAACAGAGGGTTAGAGGGACAGAGAAACTTGCCCTTCATCCCCCAGCTGGAGAGAGGAGTTAGAATGCTGATCAAGAGCCAGTGCACTCAACTGCTGAGTCATATGCTCCCACCCACTATGTGCAGATCACTCAGCTGGGAGCCATGGTGGGCACAAAGTGACTAAGCTCTACTCCCTCCCCTCTGGCAAGCACTGCCTGGTAGGGTGACAGAATGGACACAATTCTAATTATAGAAGGTGGTACTGGTACTCTATCAGAAGTGCAGAGGGCCACAGGAGGGAAAGGGTGACTAAAAATACAGCAACGACAAAACACAGATGCTCCATAGATCATCATACCATCCCTGCCCAGGGGTCATGATCAAGATCCAGCTGTGAACTGAGGTTCTTCCAGAATGTAGGTTGTGTGAAGTAGGTGACTGGGCTGAAATCATTCTGACCATGCAGTCTGGATGCTTGGACAGAATATCTATAGTATATCGGCTTGTTTTAATATCATCTGTACATTTGTCCTAAAAGAAAAATACAGTATGTTCCTTACAGAGATGTTACAGGAATTAAATGAGTTCACACAAGAAAAGTGCTTAGGGCATTGCCTTAGGCACAGTAAGTCCTCAATACATGTGAGTTGTCACTGTTATGCCTGTCTCATCATGGATTCTGGAGAACCGAGTACTTGCATAGGGTCCTGGTGAGAGAAGAGCTGGCACGTGAGGCTGTGTTCTCTTCACGGGGTAGCTGACATGGGGTAGCAAGCGGGGAAGGGAGAGGAGTGGTCATCAAGCATCATTACTATCTGTTGAGAGCTTGATTTACTTCATGCATGGCTGTAGTTTATAAAACAGGCACAGTACTAGATATACTATTTGTCAGGATATAGAAATTTTTTTTTACAAAATAATTGGTAACATTAGGAAAGCATGAGATTTCCATCCTCTAGCAAGATGCTGTGTAAAAGAGTTTGGTAAGAGGATCATCTACTTCTCTGAGCACAGCAGCATTTGTAAAAATGACTCTTGAAAGCAGTGTTGTAACAATTAGTGGGTACTATTTGGGTGGTCCCTGTTGGGACTTCAACTAATATTTTCTCAGTGAGAGAACATTTAAATCGATATTTTTCACAACTTCTTCTTTCCCTCAAAGAATATAGTTTTGGTCCCAAAATGGATGTGATTTGGAACACTTCAGCTGTACCATCTCTAGAATCATAAAACTTTTTATTTTAAACAAAACCCATTTGCCTACCCAGGAAATGTGTCTTGTTTAAATGAAAAGGAAAGACAGTGGGGCTTGGTCATCAACTTGTATTACTGATTTTACCTGCTATTGACAAAAACACATCATATGATTTTCAGGAAAAATAAATTCATGTGATTTGAAAACAAAGATTTCCAGAAATGAAAGTCAGCTACTTTTTAAAACACCAAAGAAATAAAGAGGATCCCATGTGAAATGAATGTGCACCTGGACCTACCTCTTCTTAGTTCCAAGACAAAGACCAACTAGACCAGTGGTTCTCAACCTTTCTAATGCCGTGACCCTTTAATACAGTTCCTCATGTTGTGGTGACCCCCAACCATAAAATTATGTTCGTTGCTACTTCATAACTGTCATTTTGCAACTGTTATGAATCATAATGTAAATATCTGTGTTTTCCGATGGTCTTAGGTGACCCTGCTAGCGGTTTTCAACCTGTGGGTCCCGACCCACAGGTTGAGAACCGCTGCTGTAGAGCCTAAGACCATCGGAAAACACAGATATTTACATTATGATTCATAACAGTTGCAAAATGACAGTTATGAAGTAGCAACGAACATAATTTTATGGTTGGGGGTCACCACAACATGAGGAACTGTATTAAGGGGTTGCGACATTAGAAAGGTTGACAACCACTGAACTAGACCAATATGTCCCTTGGCTTTGTAATAAAATCTACAGATCTGAAGAGTTTCTACTTGTGGGTTCAATGAAATTAAGTAGAGAGAACAGAAGGTAATGATATGCATGTTAACATGTCAATATGTTAATCACCATACATCAAGCATGTCAAACTCTCGGGTGGAAGGCCGCATGCCTCGTTTATTTAACCCGCCAGCCGCGAGTTTGATATGCTTGCTATACATCTTACACATGTGTATATGGTTTCTTAAAAAATAATAATAATATTATTGATAATAATAAAGGCAATAGTAGTAATAGCATCTAACATTTTTGAGTGTTTACTATGTATTTGCTATTCTACTAAGTGTCCTACACATACTACCTCTCTTATTACTTTCAACAACCTATGATGTAGATGATACCATCCCCATTTTAAAATCTGGGGAACTAAAGGGGTGTCATTCCCTTGCCCAAGGTAGTAAAGACTTTTAATTGAAAGAGCCAGGAATTGAACCCAATTCTTAAAAATCTAGATTTCATGCTCTAAACCTCTACAATTGACTGCAAGAATAATAGTTACATGCATTTAGAGTATTTCTTTATATCGGCTATTTAATTCGATGCTCACTACCTCATTTTACTTTCTCTTTTATAAATGAGGATGCTAAGGCTTGGATGTTAAATGTCTAAAGGTAAACACTGGCATGTGGGAAAACGGGGGTTCATGATTATGCCTCCCGACCCCTAAGACAAGTTTGTTCTTGAAGAATCTGAGTTTACATCTTTTTTAAAATTGATTTCAGAGAGAGGAAGGGAGAGAGAGAAACATCAGTGATGAGAGAGAATCATTGATCAGATGCCTCCAACATGCCCCCTCCTGGGGATTGAGCCCACAACCAGGGCATGTGTTCTGACCAGGAATCAAACCATGACCTCCTGGTTCATGGGTCGATGCTAAACCACTGAGCCATACTGGATGGGAAACTTACATCTTTTTTTTTAATGGAAGGTCCTGACAACTAATGTTGATGTCACTATCTTTGAAGATGAAAGTTGAGCACCAATTGCACCTTTAGCAGATTTTTTTTACAACATAGAATTTCTAGCTCAGAATATCAGGCAGCTGAAGTTTTAGTGTATAGAACACAAGGTTTGGTCTGGTTGACACAAATTATTTGAAAAGTTCATTTTGGATGAGTCTGAAATCCTCTCACACCTATTAGTAAGACACCTATTGCTTAAGTGCAGGCAAACACTTCTTATTAGAGATGAGATGTTTTCTGAGTTAGATAAAGGTTACCTGGTTGTTCAGAAAATGAGAAGTTCTATTCATAATCCCCGATCCATTTGATTGAGGATATTATTCCTATCATTTTACAGTTGAGTTCATGAGAATAAACCCCACAAGTGTACCAGCTGGGTAGGAGTGTGTGAAAACGAATTGCCCTGGAGTCCTGACTCCTCACATGCTACCGGGCTCAATCCCATTTTGATGCTGCCAGAAAAGTTGATAATGAAGGGATTACCAATGAATACTTTCTTAATAAAGGAAAGGTGTTTTTCTTGAAAAGCCAAGAGATATATTTGGAAATTTAGGACGTCAGTAGTTGTTCAAAGGGAAGTTTTAGAATAGGACAATGGAAAAAAGCTGGCTGGCTGTCACTTACAAAACCACCAAAAGCTGAGTGCCAGATTGCCACCTATTGCCCTTCAGCTCCAAGTCCACCCTTCTGTTCTCTGCTCTGTGATGCTGGGTTTGGGACCTTTGCAAGCTCCTTCCTTTCCTGAGTCCCAGGCCAGAGGGTTTCTATTTGATTCTGCCAACCAGGAGGCACAAGAGGGCAACTGAAAGGTGAGAAGAAAGAAGCGCTTCTTCCATCCCTGTCTTCTTCATGCCCCTGTGAGCATTTCCAGAAGCAGTCTCTGCATCCCTCAGAGGTTCTAGTGCTAACTGGTTGGCCACCTTTCTTAGTGCCCCCAGCGCTGAGCTCCTGGATCCCAGTAACCCCATCTCTCAGGGTGACAGCTACTTCTTACAACTAGGTGACCTCAGTGTTTCTTTTTGCTTTTTGGTGCTCTAGCGCCCATGTAGTAACTAATTCCCTGCACTAAATCCGGTGTGAATTACCTGCGTCATTTCGTTTCCCTGCCTGGCATGTGGGTGGCATGCTTGCAGCATGTATCAATTCTCAACAACAGTGAAGCACCAGAAACAACAGCATTGTCTGCACTCCACTCTGCTTCTGTGAAGGGCAAGAAATGATGATTTCCAGCCAAGAACTGAGCATGTGTGAGAAATTATAACCCCACGATGAAGAGTGGTAGAGTAGAAAGCTTCAAAAGGTCACATTTTAAAAAATTACTTTTTAAGCATAAAAATAACACCTCTTCACATGGAGAGGTTTGCAAACACAGAAGGTATAAAGGAAAAAAAAATTAAAACCTGTCCTAGAGTTAACCACTAATATTTTGACATATTCTTTCAAACCTCTTATATAGTTGAAAGATTATTTTTAACCAATGCGTGGTCTCTGGCATTTTCACACGACAAAATGAGGAATTCAGCTCTAAGAGGGGTGTGACCTTACTTCTTCACAAGGAAGACTGGTCTTTTCTGCATTGGGACTGCATCTCTCTGGTAGGGGCTGCTGACCTGTGACCCAGAAACTAGACAACGGCCAGGGCTACAGGCTGCCATCTCTGGAATGTCTGTTATGCCCTCTCAGTTGGGATCATAGAGTAAGTAAGAAGTCAGTATACATCCTGGAGGAATGCTTCATGCATTATGGGCTGGCTCCTGGGGCGAGTCTGTGAACATTTTGGGAGGAATACAGAATACAGCAGTCTGCCCTGAAAGGAGTGGCACGTTAGGTCAGAGAGGTAGCAAGGCACAGTGTTAAGTGAGAAAAAGAAACTGTATATGTGTAGGTGACATCTATGAATACAAAGAGAAAGGAGAATGTGTAAATGTGTATACGGAGGATATCTACAGCTGGACACACAAGAAACTGATACCACTGCTGGCCTATGAGGAGGAAATCTCATGGTGAAGGGGTGGGAGTTGCAGGAAGACTTGTTACTACAGGCTTTTTCAATACATTTTGAATTCTGAACCATGTACAGAACTTAGTATCTGTTCAAAAGGATGAAATGGATATAATGCAATGAAGTGAAATACTGCATAGAAAGGAAAATTTGAGGGAAAATTCGGAGACAAAGAGCACTTTACAAAATTGCTGTGAAGACTAAATGCAAACACACTGTGATAGTGGCATCAATGAAGTAATATAGCAAAGAAAATGAAGTGTAGAGAGGCTAGAAAATGTTCTTGACCTATAAGAAGGTGAAAATTGGTCTTTTCTTCTACTGAGTATGACTCTAGAGAACAAGGCTTATAAACTCCACTGCCCATGGGGGCTAGACATTCATTCATTCAACAGGTGTACATCACTGTCAGCTACCCACGAGGCACTGGGGACAGAGCAGTGAATAAACACAGGACAAAAATCCCTGCCCTCATGAGCTTTCAGTCTAGAGGGAGATGGCACAGGCTATTAAAGCAACAAATGTCACACAGAACCACAAAGAGCAAAGGGGAGAGGAAGTGCGGCTATAAATGTGAGGCCAGGGCGGTCTATAATGGCAGTCAGGGGCACAGGCCTGTTTCCTTTGTAAAGGAGGTGACAGGTATACTGTTCCAGGAGGGGACTGTCATGTGGGTTGTGGGAACAGTTTAGCCAGATCTTCAGATTTTCCAGAGAATACCAGAAATCCAAACATGCACTTGAAATCTTCTGATTTTTGAATCCTGACTCAATTTTTAAATAAAACCACCATATTGGCCAAATAAAACACATCTTGCTAGCCAAGGCTGGCCTCTGGGGCGGCCAGTTCAAATCTCTAAAGAAATGAGATTGAGTTTTAAAACAAACACATCGGAATTTGAAAGCCCTGTCATCTGATGAAGCTATGCATGTTTTCCATTTCTTCAAACGTTTATGGAACTCTTCACTGAAAACCAGTTGTCTCTGTAGAGCCTTTCTTTCTTTCTTTTTTTTCTACATAAGAAAACCTGTATCCTTTGGACTTAAATATTGTTTGGACCAAATGTTCGGCTTGACCCCTAATTAATTCACCAGATTTGATTCTTCAAAACTTTGGGTTTTTCTAAAAAATCAGATTTACCCTCAAAAGGCTGAGGATGTGTTTAATAATAATATACTCTTGGCCTTGAAGGTTGTCCCAAAGAGGAGTTGCAAATATTTAGAGAAAGGGCAGTATTACTAAAATAAATACATTTCCTACTAAGATAACTATTGAAGAGGATTGCACTTAAATGTGTAGGAGTCAACACAAATGGCCTCGCCTCATAGGCATTTAATAAAAGACTCAGTACTTTGGATTCAGTTGACTGCTATAGGGTGTATATGTGTGTGTGTTTAACAGCTCAATTCTTTGGACCCGATTGGATGCTATAAAGTAGTTTATTCTAGGGATCCTTGGCATGCATATTTGCCCAAACAGAGGTTTTGTGCCAAACACAACCAGAACATACAGCATTTTTATTTTCCTGTGACCAATGGCGTAGTTTCTGTGGTTAGCTAATGACATTAATCATGTAGAATCACAGTGAGGAAGAATGCAGAACTATTTATGACCCTGTGGCAGCTTGGAGTTTCTTCTCTAACAACATGTATGAATCAGAAGCCACAAGTTTGCATTTTAGTAATATTTGTGGTAGTTAAGAAACACACACTACACTTGTTATTGTTACTATATTCCCATAGAACTAGAATGTCCCTGGGAAGAGTATAAAAGCAGCATGGAGATGTCCACCAAGGTGCCAACCTCAACAATCCCACTGTTGTCAAATGCTTGTTTCCCTTTCTCTTAGTTAATGGAAAATCTGCACAATATTCATCCCATCAGTCTAGTAGCTATGCTGAAGTATAATACCTTAGATCAAATACATCATAACTGTCCATCCATCTGTGCATCCATCTATTCACTCACTCTCCTTATCTTCCCCCTCCCTCCCTTCCTCTTTCCATCTATTCTTTCATGAAATATGTATTGAGTGCCTACTACTGATCAACCATCGCTAGACACACAATATAAAACAAAAATAATACACAGTATCTATTCTTATAGAGCTTAGTGCCTTTTGGGAGATAACAGATATTTATCAAGTGAATTATTCAATTTAATGTAAAATTATAGCTAAATGTTATAAGGGAAAGGCTAAAGAGCAGGATTTGACTTAAGTCAAAAAAATCTTCATAGAAGAAGGAATAAGATTCCTATTTCAATTTCAATTTTTTAAAAATTGATTTCAGAGAGGAAAGAAGAGGGAGAGAGAGATAGAAACATCAATGATGAGAGAATCATTAATCAGCTGCCTCCTGCATGCCCCACACTAGGGATTGAGCCTGTAACCTGGGCATGTGCCCTTGGTCAGAATCAAACCATGACCTCCTGGTCCATAGATTGATGCTCAACCACTGAGCCACGCCAGCCAGGCTGAACAGGGACTCTTAGTAGGACTTCAGGGCAATGTTGATGGCCCATTTGAGGCTGGTCATCTGAATTCATAGGAGCACCAATTGGCCCTGTTCACTGACATTTTTAACAGGGTTGGCAAAAGCCCTGGGCAGGAAGTTGGGAGTGTGGGTTATGGGTCACGACAGCCATAACTCTGTCATGCGACTCTGGGCACATCCTTTAGTTCCCAGTTTCTTCAACTTATAAAATGATGTGGTCAGATTAGATGCTACTCTTCCCAGTCTTAAATGTTCCTGGATGACCTCAATGTTCACAAAGAGGCCCCTTAGCTTATCAATATTATTCTGTTGATACTTTATGTTTTAATTTTAAAATGAAATGGAGCTTTATAAGATCTATAAAAAATACATGATTTATTGGAAAAAAGAAAACTAGATAATTTATATGGCTATACTCAATGGACATATCATGTGTGGTGTCTCTACATCTGAATCAGGGTTGGCAAATTTTACCTGAACAGGATCAGATAGCAAATTATTTCAGGCTTTTGGGGCCAAATCATCTCTTTTGCAACGACTCCACCATGCTGTGTCATGTGAAAGCAGCCATAAACAATGAATCAGTGAGCCCAATAAAACTGTATTTATGGGCTAGATCTGGCTTTCAGACTGTGGTTTGCTGACCCCTGATCTAAATCATGGGTCACTCCAGTTTTTTTTATTAGGGGATATTCTTAATTGGCCCCAAGAGTGAAGCACTTTCCCCAATTTACATGCAATGAATTATGTAATACGTGACACACACTAACCAAGCAAGTGAATGCACACGGGTATACACACATGGAGCATCTCCCACAATAACGATGAAGCCTTGAGAGTTATAGCCGAGCCCAACTTTGAGCCGTTGGGTACTCAGCTTCTGCTAGCTCGGATATGGAACTCCGCAGTTGGGAGCTCAGTTATGTGGGTTGGCACCTCCAACCCAGAGCAAAACTTGTACTAGTAAACCAGCGAGTGCACTGACAAGAAACTGACCATTCAAAGGACCACTTCTATAGCCTTCTGACATCGAATTGGTACAGTTAAGTCAAAACCTTCTCTTTGTATTAATTTATTAACCACAGCATTGGAGAGGTGTTCCTTTGAACAGAGCAGAGAGGGAGTTGAAAAGAAGGAGAAAGACAGCATGCTAGGAAGCAGGATTAGGCACTAAGACTGGGGCCTAGAAATCATTTGGGGGAAGATGAGAAACTTAAAAAGGGCACCCAGCAAGGCGGGCGACGCCTGAGAGCCAACGGGCAGGAGGGTCCCGCCTGTCTGAGGCTGAGAGACAGGAAAAGGCTGAAGGGTCTGTTGCTTGGTTAGCTCCCCTGGGTGGGCCTGGTTTCAATACCAAAATAAACTTGGGAGAGCCAGAGGGGAGGAAGGAAAGAAACAAACAAACAAGTAGAGCTTCAGTTTACGTTTTCTCCCAACCAACAGTCCCGGCCCTGAACTGAGCTGCCTGAAACTCGAGTTCTTGTGTTTGCTGTCTAACCCTTTCCTGGATGACTGCTTCGCACACAAATAGCTAATAATCTCTCGTATGCTTTGCTCCCCAGCTAGGCTAAAAGTGTGTGCAGGGTCATCTCTTTTGCTTGTGTTGAGTTGTGTATAGAGCATCATTATCATAAATACTAATAACTCTGAGTCCATCACGAGCCCTGTGATCAGTAACTTGCAGGCTGTACCTAGGCAGCAGATATGATTCTTATTCTTTTTTTTTTTCTTTTTGACAGGAAGTAAGTGAGGCATAGAGGGGCTAAAGAATTAGAACTAAGCCACTAGTAAGTAGTAAATCCAGAATTCTAACAAGGTCATACTGACTCTTGGACCCCAGCTGTTCGCTTCTCAGAAGTTCAATACCTTTCTAGACATTAGAGTTGAAAAGAACCCCTCCTTATTTTGAGATATGAAAAGGTCACAGAACCACTGGCTGAAAAGCTAACTTGGCCCCCTGATGCTTCCTTCATGGTCTGACTGCAAAGTCCCATGCTGTTCAAAGTATATCCAATAACTCCCCCATATATACCCATCAAAAATAGAGGGTGGGCCCTGGCTGGTATGGCTCAGTTGGTTGAGCATTGTCCTATGTACCGAAAGGTTGGTGGTTCGATTCCTGGTCAGGGCACATACCCAGTCTGGGGTTTGATACCTGGTCGGGGTGTGTATGGGAGGCAAATTCTCTCTTACATCCATGTTTCTCTCTCCCTTTCCCTTCTTCTCTAAAATCAATAAAAATAGAAAAAGTATATTTTTTAAAAAAGGGCAAACAATCAGTCACCCTCAGAATTTATTTTCCAGTACTGAAAGGCAGGACTATGTGGTCTTGGGACTTATCCTACACAAAGACAAAGTGGCCAAGCTGAACGATTGAGGAGTCACTTAGATCACCGGGAACATGACGTAAAAAAGTGCCAGCATGTTTTAAAAGAGAAACAAGTGGTCCATTGCAATGATGGTATGGAAAGGGGTGAGCTTCCCTAAGCTTAGAGCAAAAAAGTTAATGTAAAAGTGAAACTGAGGACACCATTAGTGCTCAGCCACGAAGCTGACGAAAGCAGAAATTAATTTGTTCTTAACGGCATATGCCTCTTTGACAAAAGAGGAACTTATCACCTTAAGACTCCTGGGAGCATTTGTTTTGATTTGTTTGAGAGGACCTAGCTTTGAAAAGTAGAATTAATAGCAGCTTTTAGTCCAAGTTTTCCACAACAAAGCACTAAAAAATGGGAATTGGTGTTTTTTCTTACTTTCCTTCAAAAAAGAAACTTAACTCCTAGAAGTTATTTTCCATATCAGAGACTAGAAGTTTTTCTGTTTTGTTTTGGTTTTTACCTATATCAAAAAGTTCTCAGCATTTGAAGTAAGCTCTTCTATTTAAAGTTAAATGAAAAAGAATTCAGCCATAGGTCTAAATGATTTTGTTTATTTTCATTAATAAGCCCTTGATATTCATCCATTCTATACAAATAAGTAATTAAGCTTTTAGGACAGCTTAAGCTATGATTCTTATACCATATTATTTACCTATCTAAAGTGTATACTTCAGTGGATCCTAGTATATTCATAGATATATGCAATCACCACCACAGTCGATTTTAGAACATTTTCATCATCTCAGAAAGAAACTCCATATTCTTTAGTTATCATTCCCTCCTCTCCCCCAATCAACCATTAATCTACTTTCTGTCCCTATAGATTTGCCTATTCTGGACATTTCACATAAATAGAATCGTACAATATGTGGTCTTTTGTGACTGAAAGTTTATGTTTAAATAATGATTTTTTTTCCAAAGAGGAAAACATGGTGGGCATGGGAGGAAATGAAGAGCTAGTTCTTTCTGGGAACTCAGTGGGTGAATAGTTTTGCTCTGACTAGTTTGCCATCTGACTAGTCTGGCCACCCTGGCATATGTAGCACCGGGGACTTGTCTTGTGAACTGCACGATGGTGGCAAGATTGCAGACCTGGCTCTTTCACCAAGATCTCCATATATATTACTGTCTACACTAATGATTATCTTAAACTTGACATGTCCAAAACCAGGTTATAAACCTTCCTGTGCCCCCTAAAACACCTCCAACAATCTTGTTCCACCCTCTGTCTTCCTCATCACCGTGAACGATGATTCTAAATGATTCAGAATCAAAACACTCTTCTCACCTCCATTGTTACTATCACCATCTCTCTCCTGGTCTATTACAAGAGCTTGGTCTTAGCGCTTTCACCTCTGTCCTCAACATTTTATTCTCAACACACAGCCAAAGGTGATCCTTGTAAAACATAAATTATGTCACATGGCTCTACTGGTTGAATTACATATCGGTTCATTTCACCCCTCCGCACACACCCTATAATGGTTTCCTAAAACACTCCGGATAAAAACCAAAGTCCCTCATGACCCCTGATTTTACCTCCTGCTGTTCTTCCTATTCACTCCACTCCAGTCTTCACCTCCTTGCTGTTCCTCAAACACACCAGCTTGCTCCTGCCTCAGGGCCTTTCAACATGCTCTCTCTGAAAAGCTCTTCCTCCAGATATTGTTAAAGATCTTATCTCCATATTTTTCAAATGTTTGCTCAAATGTTACCTTTTCAGTAATATTTAACTAACCACCTATTTTTTTTTAAATGTATTTTATTGATTTTTTACAGAGAGGAAGGGAGAGGGATAGAGAGTCAGAAACATCGATGAGAGAGAAACATCGATCAGCTGCCTCCTGCACACCCCCCACTGGGGATGTGCCCGCAACCAAGGTACATGCCCTTGACCGGAATCGAACCCGGGACCCTTCAGTCCGCAGGCCGTCGCTCTATCCACTGAGCCAAACCGGTCAGGGCCTAACCACCTATTTTTAAAAAATATATTTTATTGATTTTTTACAGAGAGGAAGGGTGAGGGATAGAGAGTTAGAAACATCGATGGGAGAGAAACATCGATCAGCTGCCTCTTGCACACCTCCTACTGGGGATGTGCCTGCAACCAAGGTACATGCCCTTGACTGGAATCGAACCTGGGACCCTTCAGTCCGCAGGCTGACGCTCTATCCACTGAACCAAACCGGTCAGGGCAACTAACCACCTATTTAAAAGCACTCTCCCTTTCCTACTTCCATTCCATAGAGTTTTTCACCTTCTAATATACCGCATAATTTATTTTTTAAATATTATTCATTGCCTTTTCTTTTCCACTAGATTATAACCACTATAAGGACAGGATTCCCCCCGCCCCTATCCTCCTATTTTGTTCATTGCTCTGTCTCCAGCATCCACAATAATGCCGGGCACATAGCAGTTACTCTATATATTTATTTGTAGAATTTATTTTTTGTAAGACTTCTTTTACCCAGTGTAGATGGTGGGTTAAAAATAAACATTTCTTCTAGAGTATCTGGGCATAGAATTGAAAGACAATGAATATTATATAGAGTTTGATATAGAGGAGCCAAGCATTCCATTATTAGTTTCAAACATAATAGAAGATGATATTTCTCTTTAGCTATTTTATGACTTCCAGCCATTTATGTACAACAACTTTGAGTAACTGTCATTTTTGGCATTCTGCCAATCCCAACTCGCCTGCTGGACTGTTTCCAATTTCCTTTTCTCTCCTTTCCTTTTCTTTTCACTCAACAGCTGCCATGCATGGAGTGTGTACGCCAGACACTCTGCACACATTATTTCATTTAATTGTTATAAAACTACTGCAAATTAGGGAGCATTATCTCTGTTTATCAAGTGATGGGACAGATGCACAGAGAGGTAAAGTAACTTGTTCAAGATCACATAGCTAACATGAGAGGGAAAGGAAAATTTTCACCCCTTCTCCCAAGCAGACACTTTAAAAATGATATTGTGATGCCATGAATATGCATAATAGAACTAACACAAACAATTTCCTAGTATTTAAATTTAGCATTTACCTTCAATTATTTTTGAAGATGAAACTGGGCATGATTTCATAATACATTTTAAGCCATTCCTGTTTTAGGTGGATTAAAATGTATTAATCTGCTACCTGAAAATCAGTAAGTTTCAGGTATTTGACACTTGGAGAATCCCCCCAAACAAAAAGCCTGTCCTTGCAAAAAATAAAGCCAGACATATTGCCTTTAGTAGCAATATTATAAAAGCCCACAAGAGGGCAGTCCCCCTCACAGCAGAAGGGCACCACAGCTGTTAGGTAGGTACAAGGGAGTTATGGGTGCTGAGGTAAGCACCAATACCATCAATTAGAGCCATTATTTTATTACTAGTGACCCGGTGCATGGATTCGTGCACATTGAAAGGAAATTAATTAGAAGAAATATTTTAATATCACTATTTGCCCTTTCTCTATAATAGAAGTGCCAACTAAATTCACAATCGACAATGACTGATTGAAACACACGCATGTGATTGGCACCAGTGAGAGCTTTATATGTATCTATCGTGCATGTGTGCGTCAACTTAGCCTTTTATAGATATAGAATGAACCTGCTTAATTAGACCTGCTTCCTGATTTAGCTAAACTTTTTCCAGCCCAGTGAAGCACTCCAACTTCTCTTTCAGGTAATTATCAGCAACACAGCAGTAAATATCAACACAAAGCAGATTATTATTGTAGATCATGCAGGGAAAACAAAGGGTAAAATATTAACTGTAGCAGTGTTTGACTATATCCTGAAAAACCTGAAGTCATTTCCAAGTTCCACCATTTCTTGCTTCTTTTTAGTCGGGTCAAGTTTCTAAACTTTCTAAATCTCCATTTTCCAGCTAATGAAAATAGTATTCTATAGAGTCTCCTATCTACCTACTCCAAGACTTGTGTGAGGATCAAATGAAATGAGGCATGTGAAAACGCTTCACAGATATTTGGTTACAGTGTAAAATGTTTGCACCTGGCTATAAAGCAAGTCATGTTCCTGGGCTGAAGAAACTCTAAGGAGGCTAGTCGCTAGGGAGAGGAAGCCAGGCGTTGCTATGTGACATCATTACCCGGTGCCCATAGCCACCATTTCCAGGTTGCGCTGGGCTGTGGGCCACATTAGCCACCGTTTCCAGGCTGTGCTGGGCTGTGGACCGCATTTTGCACCATAGGGTATCGGCAGCATTGGCTGTGATTTGGTGGGCTGTTTCTCTGGGGTAGTGGTGTGGCCTGTGTCCCACTTGGGGGAAGCCGAGTCGTTGGTTTGTTGGCGCCAGGTCCGTGGTGCCATTTCTTTTTAAATGGCCAGTGTACATCATGGCAGCTCCTGCGTTGAGCGTCTGCCCCTGGTGGTCAGTGCGCATCAAAGCTACCAGTTGGATGGTCGGATGAATACTTAGGCTTTTATATACAGACCAGAGGCCTGGTGCACGAAATTCGTGCACGGGGGTATGTCTCTCAGCCCAGCCTGTACTCTCTCCAATCTGGGACCCCTCGAGGGATGTCCGACTGCCCATTTAGGCACGATCCAGGTATAATTGGGCCTAAACGGGCAGTCGGACATCCCTCTCACAATCCAGGACTGCTGGCTCCCAACTGCTTGCCTGCCTGCCTTCCTGATTGCCCCTAACCGCTTCTGCCTGTCAGCCTGATCACCCCCTAACCACTCCCCTGCCAGCCTGGTCACCCCTAAATGCCCTCCCCTGCAGGCCATCTTGTGGTGGCCATCTTGTGTCCACATGGGGGCAGTCATCTTTGACCACATGGGGGCAGCCATCTTGTGTGTGGGAGTGACAGTCAATTTGCATATTATTCTTTTATTAGATAGGATTAGATAGGAGAGAGGCCTGGTGCACAGGTGGGGGCCAGCTGGTTTGCCCTGAAGGGTGTCCCGGATCAGGGTGGGGGTTCCCAGAGGGTGTGGGGCAGCCTGGGCAAGGGGCCTGTGGTAGTTTGCAGGCCTGCCACACCCCCCGGCAACCCAAGTGGAGGCCCTGGTATCTGGGATTTATCTTCTATAATTGAAACTTGGAGAAACCAAGATGGCAGCATAGGTAAGCACCTAAACTGCTGCCTTGCACAATTTCAAAACTACAACTAAAAGACAGAACGGACAACATCCAGAACCACAGGAAAGCTGGCTGAGTGAAAATTCTGCAACTAGAAGGAAAGAGAAAAGCTAACAGAGAATTGGAGGTATGGCAAAGGGTCTTTGTGTGCGCAGAGAGGAAGGGTGGCTGAGAGCCTGGCTGACTTTCTCTGGCGGAAGGGGGAAGGAAGCCCCCGACCACACTGAACCCCAGTTCTGACTGCACTGAACCCCAGTCCTGGGTGAAACCCCGTGGACCCAGGCTCATACAGGGGGCGTATGGACTGTCAGGTAGAGAGAAAGGCACCCGGAGACTCGGAGACCTGGGGGAGACCCGGGGGAGCCCCAGTGGGCAGGGGTCTAGAGACGCGCGTGCCAGTGTGCACAAAGGCTGTGGAGGTTGCTACAGGCTTTCCCTAGCAGAAGGGAGTCGGAAGCACCTGACTGCACTGAACCCCAGTTCTGACTGCACTGAACCCCAGTTCCAGGCGAGCCCCTGGGGACCCACGCTCTTACTGGGGGGAATCTGGACTCTCGGGCGGAGACTCGGGAGCCGGGGAAGGCAGAGGTCTGAAGGCGCACGCGTGCCAGTGTGCACAAAGGCTGCGGAGGTCGCCACAGGCTTTCCCTAGTGGAAGGGAAGTCAGAAGCTCCTGACTGCACTGAGTCCCAGTTCTGACTGCACTGAACCCCAGTTCCAGGCGAGCCCCTGGGGACCCACGCTCTTGTGGGGGGAATCTGGACTCTCGGGCGGAGACTCGGGAGCTGGGGAAGGCAGAGGTCTGAAGGCGCGTGCATGCGCGTGCAAGGGCAAGGCTGACTGGAAGCCATGACTGTCTGCTCCGCCCTGAGACTCCACCTCATCCAAGCTGAGCACAGAGGCTATTGCAATTTGGCAAGTCTAATCCTATAAGGCTGTCTCCAGCACCGAACTTCTCCCAGCGTAGACACAGCTGATCCTTACAACCAACTGGCCTGGAGGTCAATTCCTCCCAGTGATACCAACAACAATCAAGACTTAACTACAACAAGGCTGTACACACAGTCCACAAAGGGGTGCACCAAGAGCGTCCACCTCAGGTTAACTGGGGAGGCCGACCCACTGGGCCATATAGGAAACCTAGCACACAAATCTACCCTACCAACTCAGGGAAGCAGTGAACATGCGGCGTCAAAGAAACAGATCACAAACGAAAGAAATGGAGGAGAACAAACGACTGGATATAGAATTCAAAACCACGGTTATAAGGCTTTTCAAGAATATCCTAGAAAAGGCCGATAAATATAACGAGACCCTCAAAGATATGAAAAAGGACCAACTAGAAATTAAACATACACTGACTGAAATAAAAAAATATTATACAGAGACCCAAAAACAGACAAGAGGAACACAAAAATCAAGTCAAAGAATTGAAATACAAAGAAGCAAAAAACACTCAACCGAAAAAGCAAAAAGAAAAAAAAAATCCAAAAAGTTGAAGATAGTGTAAGAAGCCTCTGGGACAACTTCAAGCATACCAACATCAGAATTATGGGGGTGCCAGAAGAAGAGAGAGAGCAAGATACTGAAAACCTATTTGAAGAAATAATGACTGAAAACTTCTCCCACCTGGTGAAAGAAATAGACTTACAAGTCCAGGAAGCGCACAGAACCCCAAACAAAAGGAATCCAAAGAGGACCACACCAATACACATCATAATTAAAATGCCAAGAGCAAAAGACAAAGAGAGAATCTTAAAAGCAGCAAGAGAAAAACAGTTAATTACCTACAAGGGAGCACCCATACGATTGTCAGCTGATTTCTCAACAGAAACCATGCAGGCCAGACGGGAGTGGCAAGAAATTTTCACAGTGATGAATAGCAAGAACCTACAACCAAGATTACTCTACCCAGCAAAGCTATCATTCAGAATTGAATGGCAGATAAAGAGCTTCACAGATAAGAAAAAGCTAAAGGAGTTCATCACCACCAAACCAGTATTATATGAAATGCTGAAAGGTTTTCTTAAAGAAGAGGAAGAAGAAAAACGTAAAGATAAAAATTATGAACAACAAATACATATCTATCAACAAGTGAGTCTAAAAATCAAGTGAATTTAAAACCTGAGGAACAGAATAATCTGGTGAATATAATAGGATCAGGGGCATAGAAAGGGAGTGGACAGATAATTCTCAGGGGGAAAGGAGTAAGGGGGTGTTCAGGAAGAGACTGGACAAAAATCATACACCTATGGCTGAGGACAGTGGCGGGGAGGTAAGGGCAGAAGGTGGGGTGGGAACCGGGTGGAGGGGAGCTATGGGGGGGAAAAAGGAGAAACAATTGTAATAATCTGAATAAAGATTTATTTTAAAAAAAATAAAATAAAATATAATTGAAACTTTGTAGCCTTGAGTGGAGCCAAGCCTCCTGCTTGCTCCGTGTCCACAGCCATTTTTTTTGGGATTTATTTATCTTCTATAATTGAAACTTTGTAGCCTTGAGTGGAGGCCAAGGCAGGCCAGGGCAGGCGGAAAGCTTGGCTTCCTCCATCGCCAGGGGCAACTCAAGCCTCCTGCTCTCTCCAGCTCCATGGCTGCCGCCATTTTTGTTGGGATTTATTTATCTTCTATAATTGAAACTTTGTAGCCTTGAGCAGAGGCCTGGGCTGGCCAGGGCAGGTGGAAAGCTTGGCTTCCTCCATTGCCAGGGAAACCTAAGCCTCTTGCTCTCTCCGTGTCTGCAGCCATCTTGGTTGGGTTAATTTGCATACTCTCTACTGATTGGCTGGTGGGAGTGGTTTGTGCATGTAGTGGAGGTACGGTCAATTTGCATATTACTCTTTTATTAGATAGGACTAGTGGCCCGGTGAATGAAATTCGTGTACATTAAAAGGGTATTAATTAGAGGAAATAATTTAATATTGCTATTTGCCCTTTCTCTATAATAGAAGTGTCAGAGATGAAAGAAAATTAGTAAAATGTATATGAAAACCTTCCTCCTGTTAGAGTCTGGGGCGCACCACGGGACCCAGAGTCAAGTCCCCGCCCACCCACATGTGCCTCAAAATTGCGTGAGACCCAGACCCGGCCAGGCCCTGCCCCCACACATTGGGCTAGATCCAAACCCGGCCAGTCCCACCCTTGTCAAGCCCCGCTGGGCAGGGGACATAGCCTCAGGTCCCCTGGCCCAGCACCAGGATGGGGGGGGTGGCCTGAGGTCCCCCAGCCCAGACCGGGGTGGGGGGGCATGGCTTGAGGTCCCCCATCAAGCCCTGCCAGGTGGGGGACATAGCCTGAGATCCCCTGTCAAGCCCTGCTTGGTGGGGGGCATGGCCTGAGGTCCCCTGTCAAGCCCTGCCAGGCAGCGGGGTGCAGCCTGAGGTCCCCTGGCCTGGTGCTGGGGTGGGTGGCATGGCCTGAAGTCCCCTGTCAAGCCCACCTGGTGGGGGGGTGTGGCCTGAGGTCCCCCGGCCTGGCGCTGGGGTGGGGAGAGCAGCCTGAGGTCCCCTAGCCCAGCACCAGGACAGGAAGTGCACCTTGAGGTCCCCTGTCAAGCCCTGCCGGGTTGGGGGTATAGACTGAGATTCCCTGTCAAGCCCTGCTGGGTGGGGGACACAGCCAGAGGTCCCCTGTCAAGCCCCACGGGGGGCGGGGGAGGGCATAGCCTCAAGTCCCTGCTAATTGCTCGTTAAGGCTCCTTATGGGAACTTGGCCTCAGCTGTGGGTGCAGCCATCTTTATGACAGATGGTCAATTAGCATATTCCCTCTTTATTAGATAGGATTCTTATTTTATAGAACCATTATTAAGATGCTTTTAAGTGGTGTAAAATACTATGAAGGAAATAAAGTAGAATAATGGAACAGAGAATAACTTGAGGGCAAGTTAATGAGAACACTGGCTAAGCAGAGAACTAACCCTTGAAGGAGAAAGTGCCAACTCTGAATAGATTGGGGAAGCATGTTACAGTTGAAGAAATAGCAGGGTCCAAGTGGAATATGATCTTTGCCTGTGTGAGGGACAGAAAGAAAGGTCATTGTCATCAGAACATAATGAAAGAAGGAGGTGAAGAGGGAGGTGCAGAAGGGCATCAGATCATGCAAGTGACACAGTTGGGATTGGATCCTATGTCTTTCTGACCCCAGAGTTTGTGCACTGAATCACTATGCTACTTTGAACTCTGTAGAAAAATCCAAAGGGCACTGATCAAGGCAGTAAAAGTGATACTTTTTTTGAAGAAATTTAGAAAATGCCTCAGTGGCTTTCATGAAATAATTCATCAGAATTCACATGATTTTAGGCCAAACACACACTCCAACCTCAAATGCAATGGGGCAATTGTTTTCAAAGCACTGAGTAAGTGGACACAGTTAACATCAGTGAGATGTAAAAGACATGCATCCTACAAGATGGGGGGACTTAGTGAATTAAAGCACCCCCGAGTGCTATAATTCTTGAAAACAAAAAACCAACACAAAACAAAAAACATGTGACAATGACATTCAGCGAAATACGAGATTAGAGAAGCCAGGGTGAAAGGGCCATTGGTGGGACCATCGGTTTACACATAGAGTATGTATGACTGAACAATCGGCTAAAGTAGAAGTTGTGTTATAAATGTTGACAAAGTGAAAATAATATAACTAACAAAAGCTGAACGAATGGGAAGGGTGAGGTGGGGTAAATGCAGTTCTTTCTTTTTTTAATTGGTGTAGTTAATATTATTTAGAATGGAGACAATGAAAAAAGGAAGGCTCTCATTTTAAAAAATGTTTTCATTTCGTAGGGATCTTTGAAATCTAATATCCTTTGGGTGAAGAACCATTTAGCCAAAATTCAGCAATTTCTTCCGTTTCTTTTCAGATAAATTCAAGTAAAATTGAATTTAGCACATTTTAAAGTGGCATTTATAATGTGATAACATATTTATAAAATTACTTCTATGCATCCATCCTTCCTTTCTCCTTTTCTCTAACTTTATACATATGCATGGAGAAATAATGTAGAAAGAATGTTCTCCAAATGTTAGTGCTTTTTTTTTTTTTTTTTCTGGATGATAGAATTTGGGATTATATTCTGCATTATTTCTTATTTTTTTCTGTTATATTTAAATTTTTATAGTAAATGCTATATTCTATTACATAAAATTTAAACAATATACATTAATATAGTATAAAAGCAACATTCTAATATAAGAAGAAAATAGAGTACTTTCTTACACACTCTAGCACTGGCATGTGACCCCAGTTGTGGGTAGGCACTGTTGGCCATCCAGGCAGACACGACCCATGTCCTCAGGACGTTATACAGTGTGTGGCAGTGACTTAGTCCCCAGAAGGACACAGAATTAAGACAGTATTGACATTTTGCTTCATCACCAATATACTGTCTTAGTCATTCCTCCACAAGTATGAAATGCTGCTTTCTTGGTAATGAATGTTGTGATTTGACTTAAAGTAATGGAAATATGTAAATGAAAGAAGACAGATTGAAATCTTAACGGTTTACTAATGTTATCTCCAGGAAAAGGTCAACACTGCCTCTTAGTCAACAAGGGCAGAAGTTCCCACAGCTTATTGAAATGGATAAATATATATACAGGGTGTTCCAAAAAATGTATACACACTTTGAATAATTATAAAGGCAGTATTTATTAAAATACATCTCATTTTCAAAATGTAATAGAATCTACAGATGATTATATATACATTTTTTGAGACATTCTCTATATGTTTCCTGTTTTGATCAATTTCTTATGTTTTTGCTTTATATATTAAACTCATAAATGAATTTAAATATAAGAAACAAGGCAAAATATAAGAAACATATTAGAATTTAAACATAAGAAATAAAGGCCAAAAAAATAACCACTTAAATTATTTCTGATTAAGGTTAACAACATCAGCTTTTGTGTTCCATCTCTAGTTTATTCACCTTGACAAGAAATTTGAGCAGAGATGTCCATTATATTAATAAAAAATTGAGTGTAAAATTCTTTTTTGATATCTACATTAATGATTTATACAAGTATAATTTTGGTTCTTATTTTTTTTTTAATTATTTTCTTCTAAAACTATTACTTATTTTTTGGGTGTTTTTTTTTTTTTTCCAACATTGAATGTATCTCAGCATTGGTGAATTCAACAATGCTATTTAACTTCTTACAAATGGGTGTTATTTACTCAGATTGGGAAATGGAAAATAAATATTTTAAAAAATGTGATCATATAGATCAGAATTTGATATTTTGGAAACATAAATGATAACAGATGGTTCCATTGAAAATGGCAAAAAAAATTTAAACTGCAACTTTAAGGCAGTATTGCATCTTTGTTTTTAACAATTTGTCTTGTTTCCTATCTTTAAAAAACAAACAGGCCATTAAAAGCATGCATGATGTTCTAGACACTTAACCAGGTTTATTACAGGATGGGGTACAATTTTATTAAACTTTAAACACATTTTAATGAGCTACAGGTACAGTTTGTTCTGCAAAATTACAATGAATTACTCACTCCCTGACTCACTTCAGAAATGAAATACAAGTGTTGGGTCAGAGATGAACTGGAAATCCCATCCAATTATCAAAATAACAAGAATGTAAAGGCATCCACGCTGTCATTCAATCAAAGGAACCTGCAGTCTTGGGACACTAACATTATAAGCATCTATCTATAATGCCATTACTCAGGCTGGTTAGAAATTAGATACTTCCTAGCCCTTCCAGCTGGGGCTTATTAGAAGTATTGCTAGCAACTGTGCAATTCTTGCAAGGTTCTGGAAAGGAACTGAATTAGTAGGGAATGATGGGTCAATTAATCAGGACGTGGAGACTTAAGTCAGAGAGTTTCCTGGAAAAGGCACTGGACTTGGGATTGGCTGATGTGAAGTCCAGTCTCACTCCTGTCCTGGACCAGGCGGAGCTCTCGACCAAGTCTTTCTGCCCTTTGAATATCTTGGTAAATGTAGAGGCTCGACTAGTTTATTTCTAAAGTTATTTCCTAGCCTAACATCCTTTGATTATTAAAAACATGGGTTTTCATCTAATCTTGCACAGAAATGTTTCGAATTCTACCGACTTGGGATGCCTGACAAGGTTCATTCGGATGATTCAAGAGTGTTGAGAAGGCTCTTTTTTTTTTTTCAGAATACCTTCTCCTGGGATGCTCTGGTCTAAGCAATTTTTGTTTTAGACATACACTTTCAAAGCATAGGCCTCCCTAGGCACGTGCGATAATAACTCAACACTGTTTCCTCTGAGGAAATGGTTTACTGGAGATTTTAATTTATTAGTATATTCGAGTGTATGTTATTATCTGAGTCAGTAAAAAGTTCTATATACCAAGAGGATATTCAGTCCTGGAGCCAAAGTGCAATTCTCTCTTACAAATCAAATCATCTTTTTTTTTAAAAAAAAAAACAAACAAAAAAAAAACAAAAAAAAAACAAAAACCAGGGCATTTTACACTCTACTTGTATCCAGGTGGCTTATGAAAATGCCAAATACATCAGAACTTGTTCCTTTTTTTTTTTTTTTCCTATCCCACCTCCCAAGATTTGTACCTCTAGAAAAGGAGGGACAAGACGGCAGTGAAGACAAGACTTGGACTTCTCTGGAATATTCATTGCCGATTTTGGCTAAATTTGGAAAGCAGATGGCTACCAAGCCAAGGAGTGAGGTTACTAAAGCGCTTTGACAGGGCAAAGGTTGGGATTCTCATATCCTTAGGAAGCAGTGCTCTGAACTTATTGGGAAGAAACACAATTTTCTCAAATAGAGGTTCTTAGAAGAAAAGAAACCCACTGGGCCTCCTTTGAATACCAGGAAGCCCCTAATCTTACCAGAATTAGTAAAAAAAAAAAAAAAAAAAAAGGAGTAACTTTCAAGTCCAAAATGATGTCCTGCATATTCCTTCAGCCTAATTTCTCAATCAATTACACAACTGCTTGTCTCAGCATGTACTATGTGTCCTATGACAACAGCACTTTTTTCTTTTTTGAGAAATAAGCTAATTTAATAGTCAGCCTACAGGCATGCAGGCTCCAGGGAATTTTGTTTCTCAGTGTAAAAGTTGAAGGGCAACATACTTATCACATGGTAAATGATGTCAAGAAAAGAGAAAAGGTCTCAAGTTAATGTTTGTATTTTAGTTCAAGATCCTTAAATAAAGACATACATTCTAATACATAAGCAAATTATAGAGTACTTATGTTCAAAGCACAGCTAATACAAATAATATTTACTTTTATATTTCAAGTGGTTTGTAAGTGTGAGTCTAATGCAATGCCAGAGAAAATTTTCTGGTAACGTCTTGTCCACAGATAGTGGGGGAGCTTGAGTTTAAACTTGAGTTTAAAGTCTTTAATATTTAGATATCCTCCAGTAGTAACTACATCATTTAGTTATCTCATTGGAATTTTTTTAAGGGGATAGATCATCATAAAGATGTCCGGCATTCAAGCTGTTCAACAGTAAGATTCTTTCTTTGTTGTTTTATCCATTTCGTCCTGTTTGTAGTTTTAAAGCTTCTCCCCCTTTCAAAATGAAAGCTATGGGAAGCCCAGTAAGTAAAACAGATTCACTCAGAGAAGCATTTATTACAGATGGAGAAAGGGGTGAAGGAGAGAAAGGAAGTCTGGAACCTCACCTGCTCCCCCTTCTGCCCACCTTTGTCAGCCTCCACAGGAATAGCTGGGACCTCCTGGGGTTCACTGTAGCACCCCTTTGTTCTCATCTCCCGGGAGCTTGTTAGAAACGCAGAATCTCAGGGTCCACCCAAGACCTGCTGAATCAGAATCTGCCAGCCATTTGCATGCACCTTGGAGTGTGATAAGCACTGGCCTAGAAGAGTGAGAGAGATTTCATACAGAAAAGGAGACCAAGTTCTACACAATCGATCCACAAGTTTAGCTGCTTGATAGAACATAGACTTCTAGGACTCCACCTCCAGAGATTCTGATTCTGGGATGGCTACCCCAAATTTTCATTTCTAATAAGTTTCCAGGTACCACCCTCAGAGAACCATTGGTCTATGCCCGTGGTTGGCAAACTGCGGCTCGCGAGCCACATGCGGCTCTTTGGCCCCTTGAGTGTGGCTCTTCCACAAAATACCACGGCCTGGGCGAGTCTATTTTGAAGAAGTGGCATTAGAAGAAGTTTAAGTTTAAAAAATTTGGCTCTCAAAAGAAATTTCAATAGTTGTACTGTTGATATTTGGCTCTGTTGACTAATAAGTTTGCCGACCACTGTCTATGCTATTGTATCTCTACTTCCTACCTCTCACCTTTCACCTCCTCCCTTATTCATTTCCATTGCCTGCCTTCTCATCTGTTTCTCCCCTCCCCTCTTATTTTCCCCTTCCTTTCTGTCTCCTTCCTTCCTCTCCTCTCCTCTTTCTCATCAACTGGGGGGACAACAGGGTGAATACTTAGTTTCAACTTGCTGTAGCTATTCATCTCTCACTCCTTTTAGGCTCTGAGGGTTACAAAAGTGATGTTCACTAATCTTTCCCCCAGGTGCTATCAGTTCTGTAGGTTAGATCAAACCAGCACACAAACATCTATAACATAATGTAGAAAAAGATAAATGCCCTAGTAGTTATCCTACTAGGAGGAGAGGACCAGCTACCATTTATGTGAATTCTTTGATTAGGACATTGTATCTCTGAATATATTTTTGACAAACTATAGTACAATCTACTTATAATAAAATGTAGGGAGGAACACAGGTCACAGCTAGTTCAGGGGAAGGGGTCCTGGGGAGAAGGAAGGGAGCACACAGTGACCTCCTTGGCTAGTGGACACTTATCCATGCCCAACCGGAGCTACACTGGCCTGGAGCCAAAGCACGGCCTTTAATTTTCCTTCTCCCACTGGGTACCAATGCTCCAGCTCAACCGATGGTCACATACCAGACCCAACACAACCTTCTAGAATAAAGTGTAAATTACAAGACCAGCCAAGTGCATCTTTGTCACGTGCAGAGTTAAAAAGGCTGTAGAGTCAAGTTCATTAGCAACATGGCATAGTTAGGAGCAAGTTTTTTGTTGGGCTGTAATCTGCCTGTTAGATTCTCCTCTCCCTGCCAGAATGAGAGATACCCAAGAAGATATGCTTCCGTTGAGCCAGCTTGAATAGGGCTGATTCTAGGAAGGCCCAAAATAGCAAGGTTTAGCTCCACCCACCAGGGAAATAAAGGTGAACCTGAAAAAGGAAAAAGGATCCAAAGAGATAAGCCAGGAGCACAGAAAAATGCCAATGGTAGAGGAGTAGGTACTAAGGTGGGTCCATGGGATCTGAGGTAAATCAGCAGGAGAGAGGAAGGAGGGGAAGACAGAACCACAGGAAGAAGGCACTTTTATACTGTGAGCTCAAGAGTTCCCACTCTTTACAGAGTCCTCATAAATTCTGTTGGCCCACAGACAACGCCCCAAGGCAAAAGAGAAAATGGGAATTTATTTTTGAGTGGGTGTGACAGAGTTAGGGTTTAGAGGAAGGCATGATGTATCCAGACCTGTTAGCATTTTCTTAGCTAAAATGAGCATTGAGCAGATCGATACCTTTTCAAAATGTTATGAAAAGGACCAAGGGAAACCCCAAATATAGATATACTAGTAGCACAGGCCCTGGGGACCTTTGATTTTCTGACTTGAAGCTCTGAAGACAGATGACTTGTACTTCAGATCATGTGGGTCACAGAATAGCAGGCGACACATCTCAGGCGGTCTCCTGGTACAGACACTTGAGACCAATTTGCTGCTAGTCATTTTCCCTTAAAAAGAAGTCCATTATTTATTCTCTTTGGAATTGAAGCTGGTAACGTAAGGCCTGATGCTGTTGCAAAGGGAAAGGTGGCAATGAGGAGTTGCCAAGGTGGCAAGGAGGAGTTGCCAAGGGTGATTAGCACAACGTGGCTGCTTTAGGCTGTGGCCTGGATCTGATCAGACTGGAAGTGGCAAGGAGTGTTCATGCCAATGCCTCATCCTCTTCTGCCCACAATCATCCTGGGCCCAAAACCAATCACTTCCCAGACCTCCAGAGTGCAGGGCGCCCTCTGGAGAACAGTACAACAATATTCCATGTTGCACATCTTTTGTGACTGAAGAACCATCTATAACTTTTATGGTCTTATTTCAAATATCAGCCTCATTTTAAAGGCTCTTTTCACTTTCAAGACTCAATATCTACTTACTAAATCAAATTTTATATGCCCCAAAGCACCTCTGCCAATTTCTAACACATACTGGGGTAGTCAATGCATTTGTTCAAGGAATGGATCGATGATTTATAGTTTTAATTACACTGGGCAATATTTTCTTTGTTTGATTTATTCTTATGGAGAATCTTTTCTTAAAGGTTGTCCTTTAGAAATTGTGTAATTCTTTTCTGGTGGTGCCTGGCAAAACTATATGTAAAAGTTTCATTATTTCAGATATAACATGGTACAAGAAAACAATTAATTGGACAATTAAATTTCTATGAATCTATAGGGTGGGGCAAAAGTAGGTTTATAGTTGTGAGTATGCAGAACACAGTTTATTCTTGTATTATTATTTATTAATTACTATGTTATTTTCCATACAAACAACTGTAACCTACTTTTGCCCCACTCTATTTCAGAATGAACAGTTTCAATAACTAGGTAATAAAATATTGGCAAGTTGAAAAGACTTAGCTGAGATGAATTGCTTTTGACTTTATGGGTAATTTATTGTCATAAGCAATGGCAGAAGATGAAAAGACTCAACAGAGAAAAATGAATTATAATTATTGGAATTGCTCGTTGTTGGATAGCAATGACCTTTATACCAGAGAGCCACACACTTTCAAAGTGTTTCATGTTACTAACATGGCTGGAGGAAAGCCATGTGGCACAGTAGACAGTATACAGATTAGATGGAGCTGGATTACAACCCCCACTTTGTTACTGTTGTATAGACAGTTATTTAACCTTTTTGAATTCTAATTTCCTGAACTGTAAAATGGGAGTGAGGGCAGTGATACCAACTCATAAGTTTGTAAGGTGAGTAACATTCATTGTATAGTGCTTGCAAACAGTGAGCACTCACTAAGTGAGAGCTATTATGATTATTATGGTCAAGGGGTTGTTGTGTTTCAAAGGTAATGCCTACTTACTAGTAATGGAGCTCTATAATTTTTAAGTAGATAGGATTTAAAATTTCAATATGCACTGTGGTTGGTAAGTGCCTTCAGGATTTTGTCTTAGTTTTGAAAAAGATCGCCAATAATTTATGGTGTGCAGACATGTTACCTTTATTTAAGAGACAATGATACTGCCTTTTTCTTAGTAGGGTATAGTTCTTTTCCCCCTTGGCAAAGAATTTTTTTCTCATTTTAATCACACTTTTTTCAAAACCATTCTCATATGTGTCAAGGGAAGAGAACCAAACTAACTTTCCTTCTGGAAGAATTAGGCCACAATTACACGAGTTTCTTTTTGCCATCACATTTTGTCCTGCTGCAGTCATATTTTGTTGTGACCATAAGAGCAATGGCTATGCAGTTTCTTTCTTTTTTTAAAAAAAATATTTTTATTGATGTCAGAGAAGAAGGGAGAGGGAGAGAGAGAGATAGAAACATCAATGATAAGAGAGAATCACTGATCGGCTGCCTCCTGCATGTCCCACACTGGGGATCGAGCCCACAATCCAGGCTTGTGCCCTTGACTGGAATCAAACCTGGGACACTTCAGTCCTCAGGCTGACACTATCCACTGAGCCAAACCAGCGAGGGCTAAGCGGTTTCTTTGAAAAATCTCACTGAATTATTTTATTATTTTCACGGAATTATTTTACTATTTATTTTTTCCCTATTAAAGTTCATTGACCTCTCTGGATCCAAAATAGCAGAGAAAATGAAATATTCTGTCTTTAAAAAATAATCATCAGTACCAAATACTTATTAGTGTTGACTCAGAGTTTCAGATGATTCCATGTATGACATCATCAGGAACTCTCTTATCCAAATTCTGTTTACAACTGAAGAACCAGTGGGAAGCACTCACATAAACATGTAATTTTTTTCCATAAAAAGAATCTAACAGGTTGTTCTGAATTGCACACACACACACACACACACACACACACACACACACACCGGTAATTCAATTCTCTATATCCATGAGCTGTCAATGATTATTTTAGTATTTGCAAAGGCTGTTAATTTGCAAATACTGGTATTTCATTTTTAAAAACAAATACTGAGCACCTATAATGTGTCAGGCACTCTTTTAAGTGCTTAGGATACATCAGTGACCAAAACAGACATCGCTGCCTCATGGAACTTACATTGTAACAGGTGACCATTTGGAAAACTCTTCAATGATATTCAAGTACAACATAACATGAATTAATATATCTCATTACCAGAGGGTTATGGTTATACCAGTAATTGGAGAAACAGAAGAAATTATATGATCAGAGGCCAAACACACACTCCAAGCATCATGCTCAGACTGGTGCCCGTCATTGATAGAGTAGTCCACGATTTACAACAAAGTGAGAAGAAAAAGGACAATGCTATAGAATATATGGGCAGAATTCCTTATTTGTAACATCAAAATAAAAAAAGTCTAAAAACTGAAAGTTTTCCATAATTTATTTGGTGGTAAAAGGGGACCTGATTTCATTTGGGTGTTCCATAAATCTCTACTGATTCAACTTAGTGTGTGTTCATATGTTTCACTGCAGAAATATTAAAATATTTGATATGGTACTGGATGTTCCCTCAGATGCCACAGTATTATCTTCATACCTTCCTAGAACCCCCTCCCCGCCAATAAAAACATCTACATTCTGAAACTTGTATGGCAAGGATTTTGGTTAAGGGACTGTGGACCTGCATGTATGTAACTTTGTAGGGTTGCCAACCATATTTTCTTGGACAGATCTATAGTTTCTTTCTAAAATTATCTTTCTGCTTTTGGAGGCATTAAAATATTCTTTCTTTTATGTGGTAATAGCAGATAGTAAACTTTGTTTTGTACTGTTTTTAAATATCTTTATTTGGCAAAATAGAAAGGTTGGCAGCCTTCCATTTCTTTTTAAATGTGATGTTCATCTGTGCAATGTGAAATTCAGGGTGATGCTGACCTAGTCTTGCAAGCCCACTTCCTAGTCCCTCATATTTCACCCTCAACCCATCTGCCCTATTATTTAACTCCTGCAGTTCTTTAAATTGACCCAGTTAAAAGACTGAAATAAACTTTACAAAGAAAATATTATACCACTACTATAAATGGAAAGCCAATATCATTTGCCATAAACAGGATGTCATTGAAAAATAGGGGAGGCTGGGGGAAGGTCAATAGCGGGGGGGGGAGGGGGGAAGGAGACATATATGTACTACTATGTGTAATACTTTAAACAATAAAAAAAATTAAAAAATGAATATTTTAGAAACAAAACAAGATCTTTTGATCCACCTAAAATCACCTGGGGGATCTAGCTCATGCTTCTATTGAAATAGGTCCGATATACAGCATTTTAGATTTCTTTCTAGCTGACTGTTAACCTTCATCTCTCCCAAGATAATTTAATTTCCTTTTGTTCTAGCTTGTAAGGGTAAATCACCAAACTCCTTCCAAGTATTTCATATATCCCACAATGATAATCAAATCACATCTTTTTATGTTTTACTTTGTTTTTTTCTCCCCTTGGGTGGTTGTGGTTATACTTTGATCTCAACTTCTCCAGGGTAGTCTTGGATTTCTTTCACCTTACAAGGGGATAGCTCATGCTTCTCAAACTTGAACATGCACTTGAATCCTCAGAGTACTTCGTTGAAATGCAGGCTTGGATTCAGCAGGTCTAGGGCAGTCTGAGATTTGCATTTCTTACAAGCTCCCAGCTGTGCTGATGCTGCTGGTCTCAGGACCACACTTTGAGTAGCAAGGGTGTCTTTGGCAATGAGAGTGTCAGGACTGACCGGTAGTGTGGACTAGATTATCTTTGGAGTTTTTCCTCTGTTCTTCTTTGCCCTGTAAATTCAAGGCGTGCTTTCCGAACAGTGATTGGGAGAGCCTAGCCTTGAGTTCTTTTTATTTCCATTCAGTAATTGAGTCTGTGGTAAATTGACTTTTCTTAATCTCTAATTCTCTGCATCTGATGATCCTATATTGGCATACTGTTTATATGGACTTAAATGATAGAATACCCAGAGCAAAAAAAAAAAAAAAAAAAAAAAACGAAAGGGATAAACAATTAAGGTTAACTGGGGAAGCAAATTAGTGTAACTATTTTTAAGTTCCTATAGATTTACTTGTGTTCTCTTTCTTTGTGGGTAACATTCATGAATATTATCTAACTTTTTAAAAAAGGCTATTCAAGAGATTAGGAATGAATATAGGCATAAATATTTAGTAAAACCTTTGTAATGACCACTTTTGATGACTCATTCTTTCTGTTTCCCTTTTCTCTTTTTCCTTCTAACTTTTCTAGTTCCCTTTTTTTATTATCATAATCAAAAGCATTTCTATTTTGGTTGTGACATACAAAGAGGTTGAAATTCACAGGGTACCTGACTAAAGAAAGTGAGGCCAAGATTCATTACATTTAGTTCACTGCAAAAACACCATATTGTTGCTTTTCCAGTTAGTGGTTATTGGTTAATTTAATTTTAAGAAACACTGTGTGCCTAACAGAAATTGTACTGCCAGCAAAATTTTCACACAAATATATTGTTTGCTTTTCAACTTGTTTTTCTCTGAGAGGGTGTTTTTATACTCTCTGATCGGGTTTATACTTATATAGTGTACAATACCTAAAGTCTAAATATATGTATGTATATTAGAATTTAGGCATGAGTCTATTTTTCTTTATCTATCCATCTATTCATCAATTGAAGGGAAAGTGAGAAAGGGCAACAAAGCAAGTAAGCTTCGGCTCTGGATTCACACTGCAGCCCTTCCACTTGGTAGTGGAATAACTACAATCCCTTTGAGCCTCCCTTTACTCATCTATAAAAGGGGATAATTAGAGTACGGATCTCACCGTGGAGAATTAAGTGATGTAATTCTTATAAAGCACTTCACACAAAGCCCAGTTCATTGAGCTCAATAAAACTATTATTCTAACATCCCATGGGAACAGATACTATTGTTCCTCCAATAGGATCTTGGGTTTTCTTTTAAGGAAATTTTGTGTCATTGTAGAATCCTTACTTAGATTTTGGAAACGACTGGGTTTGCCAAGAGACAGAGTTGATTTTTAAATATTTATTGTCTTAATTTATATTAAATAATAGTGCAATTTCAGGCAAGTCATAACCTCTTTTGGTCTAATTTTTTCTCTATCTATACAGTGAAGGTATTGGACTAGATGATCTATAATAAGAAATATATTTTGCATTGGGACTCCCCTCACATACAAAAAAAAGTTTCATGAAACAGTATTTAATTTGCTATGAGGGATGTATTATGATAGTTTCTATTCTTACTTACTCATGAAAAAAAAAAAAGGCTAGATATGACCCCATCATTATTTCATGCTCACTATTCATCACAACTTGCAGTTTGAAAACCCTGGGCCCCATGATCTCTATGTTCCTGCTTTTGCCAACAGGAACAACCTCCAATTCCAGCCGGTTGTGAATAGGACTCTTTCGAGGACTAAAGTAGCCTTCTAATATTTTCTAACCTGAATTTTAGTACCAGCTCCATTCTCAGTTCAACCCACTCTGTTTTTCTGCTCTCACAGAATGCACTGTTTATGGATTTGTAAACCGAGACTCAGAGAGTCTAAGTGATATGTTCTTATCAGAGAACGTGACATTGTCCCAGGTCTCTCCTTTGCTTTCCCCAGCGAACCACTTGGTTCTTGGCTGGCAGTCTCCTTTTTCAAATATTTTTGGAACAGGAAGTTTGCATCTTGGGTTTCAACACAAACAGAAATGTTTGTTTGGAAAAGGAATACAGAACGCAGTCATTTGAAATGCACACAAGGATCAATGAAATGTTACAGTTTTGCACAACTGAAAATTAAACATTATGTTTTTTAAAAAATGCACTGGCAGCTTGCCCAAAGTATTAGTAATCACTTCCAACTTTATGAAACTTTTAAAGTTGAGCAACATCAACTGGTCTCACCTTAATCTATTAATGAGGACACTGAAATGAACAATCTTTGAGGACATTTCTCACTCTTTTGAAGAATGTTCCATTTGGAAAGGCCCCCCCCCGCCCACCTACAGTTAGGCACCTTTGCTGCTACCTTACCTGCTGCTGAAACTTTATTGTTTGATATTTTCTCTTATAAGGAGAAAAGAAGTCAAGGAAAAAGAAATTGCCAGTGATTCTGAGAGCCCTGTTTCATAGACATCATCATGTCAAACTGTCTTTGGCCACACTGATATTTCTTATTTGGCTCTTTCCTGAGCAGGACAGAAATGCCTATTTTTGTTCAGGTTTTTGAGAACAACTTAGCTCTGCAACTGAATATTATGGGCTCTTTCCTGCCATCTTCTTTGGACTGTAGGAACTGCTTAGGAGAAGACAATGAAAGGCAGTGGACAGCCAATCACCTGGGGACTTTTAACATGACTGAAGAGACCCGGCCATCCCCTTTGAGATTGACTCAGTAGGTCTCAATGCACCTCCTGCAACCCTCTGCATCTGGAAAATGCTCTCTCTGGTGATCTGATGTGCTGAATAACTGCTGGACTTAGTAGGTACATCCGTGGGCTTTGTCCTCACCCCGAAACTGCCATGTTCCTGGGAACTATAATGTTCAGGAACTGCAAGGAAAGAAAGGAGTCTGGAAATTCTCCCTGTCCTCTTCTATTTCTCTCACTAGCCTCTTTTTCATGTTCTCATAGACAGCCTTTGAATTAAGCCACTCCCTATCACTTGGAGACTTACGGCCAAGTTCAACTGTCGTTATTGTATACGACTTCACTGAGTACTGTTTTGTGACAGTTTCTGAACTATCCTCCCAAAAGTTGCCAGCTAGTGTTTTAATAATTGATATTCACATTGTACAATTGGTTGATGAGTGAACTTTTAGGTAATTCATCTGAAAGCTCTCATCAATAGATTGAAATAATCAAGTCAATATTCATTCATTTATTTATTCATTCATCCTTCATTGAAGAGTAAGTGCATCCACCAGACATTTATTAAGCACTTACAATAGTGCAATGATTAACAGCCTGAGATCAAGGAGTTCCCGGGTTCAAAGCCAGCTCCATCATTTCTCAACTTTTTGACCTTGAGCAAAGTATCTAACTTTATAAATCTCAATTTCCTTATCCGCAAACAGAAAAAATGATGAAACATGCGTCATTGGCTCTGGTGTGAGAAAAGAAACGTACAAACACTTAGCCTAGTGCCTAGAATATGACAACTATGCAGTAAAGGTCAGCCATTATTATTATCATAATGTGTAAGGCCCCAGTCTCGGTTCTGAGGATACAAAGATGGACACGATTAGAAGAAGTAGTGCATAGAAGTGAGAAGCCAAACACCAATCAGACACATTGTAAATGTGTGGGGAGCAGCTGGGTGGATCCCCTGTCTGATTTGGGTAGACCAGGAGGGAGAGTGCTATGTACTCAGGGAAGTCTGAATGATACAAGTAAAGTTCTGAAGAAAGATTAATAATAAATGACAGGAGATAATTTATTTATAGTAAAGGTAATTTTAAATTAAATTGACCCTTGAGATTAGAAGCTTTTAGCATTTTTTAATGTTCCTTTTAGGGTTATACTTTTTTATGAGCTGAAAGCTTATATTCTCTCAAAATTCATATGCTGAAGCTCTGACCCTGGAACCTTCCTGATGGGATTGGCGTCCTTATAAGAAGAGGAAGATAGTAAACTCTCATTCTCTCTGAATGCACGCACCAAGGGAAGGCCACGTGAGGACATAGTGAGAAGAGAGCCATCTACAAACCCGGAAGAAGGACTTCACCTGACATCAAATCTGCCAGCATTTTGATGTTGAACTTCCCAGCCTCCATAACTGTGAGAAATAAATTTTGGCTTTTTAATCCATGCAATCCACGGTATTTTGTTATAGCAGCCTGAGTTGACTAATACATGCCTCTTTTCATTTACAAGCCTTTACCAGCCACGTAGGGTTTTATCAACACCAGCATGCTTTCATACAATAGTAATCTCTAAAGAAAGTATTAAATATTATTTTCCAGTTGGTTCAAGAAGATGCATAGAGATGCAAAGATAGAAGGAAATCCTGAAAATGCTCCATTTCTTTACTGCTCAACCCTGTTATCATCACCAAGCTGAGAAGCAAGAAAGAAATTTTGTGTGCAGCCGACTTAATGCACATGGTTTAATATTTCAGCCCCAACTGGTAGGGTTTTCTCCTTTAAATGTCTCAAAAAGCTGCATTTGGACAAATGGCTAGATCATTTGTGGATACAGCTGAAGAATGTTGAGCCACTCTTAGGCCGAGGTCACCCACATCAAGCTCCACGCATGTCACCAGCAGCTTTGCTTATTCATGTTGAAAGTGGCACAGTTTCAAGGCTAATACCATGGTGTGACCAGAAGAAATAGAAATTTTATATCGAAACAAAATTTTCTCATCAAGACAACATCTCTCTCTTCCCATGAAAACACCATTCTTACATACCCTTCTTACTCTGGTAAATTTGTATGAGGAAGGGGCAGAGTCTAAATTTCTTACCACCAGCCAGGGTGGGATGGGGTGCAGAACCAGAACACAAGAATGGGGTTTAAATGGCCCTATTACTTTCAACTTCAATGTGCTCCTGTAAATGAAGAAGTTGAAGATCAAGTTTGATGGAAGTTAAAGTTGGGTAAATTCCAATGAATAATAGCCAACATTCATGAGTTGTAGGTACTTCCAAGCAACCCTTTAGAGGCCCTGCAGCTTGTGGTGGGAATCCAGGCTCTTCTTGGGAGTTTCTGGAATATCTAGTATAATCTGAAGACACAATGCGGTAGGTGGTGGTGGTGGGGGTTTACACAGCCCCCTTAGACAGGCCTCCTTTTCATGTCCTTTCTTTGCCACTGAATACCTCTGCTTGGCTTTGTCTCCACCTGGTGCCCTTGGTTTAATGCTCCTTCTCCTTTGTTTAGATCTAAGTCCTGCATAATCAGCATAAAAATCTGAATCCTAGGGCTAAGAGGACTTAAAAAGTCCCCTCACCCCTATCCTTACACCCCTAACCCCTCTCTGCATTAGATCTGGACTGATTGAAAACAGAAAGGAACCTAGATATTGAACTTAGTTTGTCACAGTATTTTCATGTGCATTATTTGATGCTCACATCCACTCTATGAGAACATAGGCCTAGAGTGGTTTTCCTCATTTACAGAAGCAGAAAGTTAGTTGTTGGGAAGCATAACTTCTCTTAGGCCACAGTCCCCTGATTTGCAGGTGACATGAGAATCATCCTCAGAGATTCTGATACCCCTGTTGAATATTGTTCCAGCTCTTCCTGGTTGGTCTGTTTGCGAGAGATAAGAAAACCAACTTTCAATGGGTGAAATGTTCTAGCTTTCTTCTGCAATCTTTAAGAATCTTTATCATGCTGAAACCGGTTTGGCTCAGTGGATAGAGCGTCGGCCTGCGGACTGAAAGGTCCCAGGTTCGATTCCGGTCAAGGGCATGTACCTTGGTTGCAGGCACATCCCCAGTGGGAGGTGTGCAGGAGGCAGCTGATCGATGTTTCTCTCTCATCGATGTTTCTAACTCTCTATCCCTCTCCCTTCCTCTCTGTAAAATATCAATAAAATACATTAAAAAAAAAAAAGAATCTTTATCATCAGAACGTCTCTTGATGGCCTTTCCATGTTTTCTGGGTAGTGCTGGGAACACAAAAGTGTGAAGGCAGATCCCCTCCAGTGGTCCCTATGAAGTTGAACTTGATGTTATATTGTAGGAAAACAATTAAAACTTAGGCTCCTGGACTGATTACATCCAGTCCACCTTTGGCTGTCACCTGATAAGTCCCCATCCTCCTTAGGCATGAGGTTAAAAAGGAAACAACAGTAGCCAAAGACTAAGAGGAGAAAAGAACATTTACTCATATAACTCATTGAAACTGCCAAGTACAGAATTTCCTATGCACTTATCTTGGATGTTAGAGCTGCCACAAAAGCTGCAGCTCTGAAGTTGGACTGAATAGGATTCCGATTTGGTACATGAATACATCGTGGTATCAGGAAAACCCGATACACAATTTCCTTCACGTTTAAAGAATGTCTTTTAGTTGGTCCCAAATCGAGAAAACAAATTTTCACCCTGGTGGCCAGAGCAGAACAGATTTGGCCCAAGGTAATAAAAGGAAGGCTGGAGAAGGCCAGGAGATGGAGGAAGAAAGCCAGTGGCTGCCAGCCCAGAGGAGACTCAGTTCCTGGTCCCAACAAGAAGCGAGGCATGATTGGCAGTTGTAGAGGGAGGCTTTCTAAATCAACATCCTGAGTTTTCTTTTCCACCGCCTGCATCTGAAATACCTGCATTCCTCACTACCTGGAAAACAGACCCACCTTCTTTTGTTATCAGCTGAGAGCAGGACTTGAAGGCAATGTTCTAAAATTAGAATCTGCGGGATTCCATCTACCTTCTGACTGTGGGGCAGCATTCTTTTTTAACCCCTTGTTATTTTTTTGGCTGAGGCACTCTTCCATTAATAGACTTAATACCTGTTTATCCCACTGCTATTAAAAAGTCTTCTGAAAGCTGCCAAAGGATGTTTTTACCGTGTTCCTAGCAATGAATAGTCCTGCCTTTTTCTGCCGATATAAGCCAGACTGTGACTGACTGCCAAACTTAAAATTCCCGGGCTGAACCCAGGACACTAAAGCAGTGTTTCTCAAACTATGGGTCCCAGCCCATAAGTGCACTGTGGCATCAATTTGGAGGGGAGCAAGAAGCACCTTTTTAAAAATTAAATAAAGTCGACTGGAAAGTGTCAGAGTTCGTTGCATTGCCTATGAGTAAAACTTGTTTTGTGAAACTTTTGTTTGAGTTTGCAGACACACACCACCCCTGGGCTCAATAGTTATGTAAAGTGTATTTCTTACTGTGGGCTGTGGTCATCAATTTGAAAGCCACTGCACCAAAGCAATGCCAGAAATGCTGAAAGAAGTGACTTGCTGAAGGAAATAGAGCCCTTCTGATTTCTGACTGTGGTCCAGAGGGCTGGCTTAGAGAGGGGAGGGGACGAGGAGACTCACAAAAAATGGACAAGAGCCCAGGATGGGGTTTCAAACTAGAAGCTTGCTGGCCAAATGGGAGGGCTGGCAAACAGACAAACAAGGGCTTTATTATTGCGGCTTATTAGGTGCACGAAGACTAAGGAGTTTTTAAAGAAATTGAGCACATAGGATTGAAAACACCAACAAGATCTCCAGGTACACAGCTTCATTTTGAGAGAGGTATTTCACAAACTGCGTGGTTGATGATTTGCACAATGTTCTAGAGTCGCTTAGTAAATGCAAACAACAGTTTAAGAGTAATTGACATGCATCTTCTATTAGGTAGAAACATAATGATCTGGTCATTTTAACCTACAAAAATTACAATTTTATATGGTTCTGCCTTCAAAGCAATGGCATTCCAATTTTTCTTCAGGCAGAACAGTGTGCTGGTATATATCCATCTATTTATCCATCTATCAATCCTTTTTAGGGGGTGATGTAGGGGGTTAAGGATTAAAATACAGGTTTGCCTTTCAGAAAGGAAGTGAAACTTAAAGTAGTGCTTTATTTATTTCAGCTGCACTTACAGGAAACCTAATTATCTTGAGGGGGTTGTTTCTTGGTTGGTGGGTATTAAATGCAGTCCAGATTAAAACAACTGAAAAGACTGTCAATTTTTATTTCATGAAATCTCTCTAAAATATGTTTAAATACCCTGAGTCTGACATCAGTTTCCTTACTTATTGACACGACTGCAAGTTCTCTTCTCTAACAAAAACTCAGAATACCGGGCTGTTCCCTAACCTGCTGACAAATGTAGAATCTCTTCAACTTGACCTATTCATTCCTTTATCCCCAGCCTTTAAAGACCTCTTGTTCTGATGTCTGTCAAAAAACCACTTCCTTATTTTCCAATGCAATACTCAGCTTCTCTCCTGATTTCTAACTGTGGCTGACAGCGTTGATTCTTCTGAATGTCACTTCCTAGTAGAAAAGAAATGAACCAAGTTGTGTTTCCTTTTTATTTCCTTGGCCTCCCGGAAATGTCTGCAAGGCAACAGTTTCCACGTCTGAGCTGAACAAAAGTGAGCCAAGAAAACCCCCAAAACATTGGCAGGAAGAAAAATATTTGGTGCTTAGTTATGGTGGTTTTTTTATTTTTTATTAAGATATGAAGGAGGAAAAAGAAGGCTTCCAGAAAGTTTACAAAGTTGCTTTGATTCCATGCAATGCACGTGTCTCTCTCTGTGGGTCGTGCCCTTCTCAGAGTGCTGTTTGTCAGGTCCGGGACCCTTTATAAATGTCCGAATTGATACAGATGCATCTTGCAAACAAAATGTTCTTTCAAGTTGGCCACATATCCCAGGCATGTCCACTGTACACATCAAAAACTGTACTCAAAAATATTTGAAACAAAAAGATTATGAATAAAAACTCCTCCTCAGATACACTCAAAGGATTTTAGTCATTAAAAGTGTTCTGACAATGCAATTCAATTCCTGTTCTAAGAGACAAAATGCACAATAAAGTGGTTAAAATATCCTAATTAAACAGATACTGAAAAAAACAACAACATCTTTCTGACAAGAGTAGCCTCATTTTTCTAGCAATTGCTGATCCTGGGCTGGTGGTGAAATTGGTCAGAGCAGCAGAACTGGAGAGGAATGAGTAAACTTCTTCCCTTCTCCTTGGAGATCCCAGAGCAATCATCTAGCCCTGGAAGCTAATATGTTTCTATGCTCTCAGGCACGCAACTTCCTTACCTGATATTGAGTGATGAGAGGGTGCTTTTTATGGCCACGTAGCATTTTGACTTAAGTGTATAGACAAGTTTTGTTCAGAAGTGAAGAAGTTTTCCACTTAACATAGTTACTATGCCATGAATTTTTTACTTACAAATTTTATTTCGGTAAGTTTGCTTAGTGCAATAGCACCAAATGGCTGTTTTGTACTTTGGAATTTAACTGAGGTTTGCTAGTCTTCCTCATTTTCCTTGTCCCACACAGATAATTTATACAATGAAAGTGGGCAAATATCACAGCATGGATTGTTATGGGACCAGCCTGGGGTTCCTGAGGTTACGTCTCAGGCCTGGCCTACTGTGTGTCCTTGGGCCAATCCCTGAACTCCAGTTAGCAGGGTTCCTACCTGTAAAAAGACTGGATTTATCCAGTGCTATCCAGAACTTACTGTGATAATGGCAGAGCTCTCCATCAGCACTGTCCAATATGGTAGCCATCTGCTACATGTGGCTATTGAGTACTTGAAATGTGGCTAGTGTGACAGACGAACTGAATATTTAATTATCTTTCATTTTATTCATTTATATTTAAATTAAATAGCCCCCTGTGGCCAGTGGCTGCAGCATTGGACAGCACAGATCAATGATCCAGGTCCCTTCTTATCTAAATGTTATTCCTCCTCCTATCCCAACCATAAACTTAGTACTTTCTTTCCTACATTCACCTTTCCAACTCCACTGTCTTTTTTACCTCACTTAGAATCAAAGATCAGATATGCCTCCTTTGCCATTCCAGTTTAGAGTCAAGAGCTTAGAATTAACCTGCAGTATTAACCCACTTCTTGAAATGGAGAAAGGGACCAGGTCTTAAAGAGCCTCTTTGATCTTCCATTAGAGCCCAGTTGGAGAGTCAGAGTTATTTGGATGGAATGAAATCTGACATCTATCGAGACAAAAGGCAACACTGATGTGGCTTCCTATTTTAGGATAATGTCAGCTTTAGTTAGAAGCTTCACTGTCGAACACTTCTGCTAATAAATATGGCCACATTATCAGAATGGGAAATTCCTGTGCCAAACACTGTCTGCTGTCATTCCTACTACATGCCAAGCCTAGAACTGAGTTGTGAGGCTGGGACTATAAGACAGACCCCCTCCTTTCCTAAGAAGAGCCCACGTCTAACAAAAGAGCCTGGCCAGAGGCAGAATATTTCTAACACAGGACAGCACATCCTAGAGCTAGTGTGAACAATGTGCTGTAAGAATACAGAGGAGAGAGCAAATCCTCCCCTCCTTCCTGGCAAACTAGGGAAGGTTTCCAAAAGGAGGTATTAAAGCATCAAGGACAGAGGAGGGCATTTCTGACGGAGGAGCATTATGTTTGACTTTGAGAGAGAAAAAGCAAGGCTTCAGAGCTGATTTTGCCACCTCTCACCAAAGAGTCCTTTAGCTAAACAATTTCTCAAACAGTTAAAATAAACCAAACCTTTGGTTTTCTTGACTTCTTTCAAGGGACAACTTGCACTTCCTTGATGAATGATGAGAGGCCCTACCCCTTCCAATCCCACTCAACTCCACCTCTTGGACACAATAAAGGAAATTCTAGGGCGTATCAGAGAGAAGTCTTTTGAAGGTACTGAATGCAAGGTCAAATCCATGGTTTAGAGAGGAAGCAAAGAATTTGGAAGTTGTATAAATAGTGAGTACTGTCATCTGGAGCATTGATTTCCCAATCAAAACAAAACCACTCAGTTACCACTAGAGTAACTGAATTTCGGAATATGAACCTTACTTCTGAGAGTCGAATAGTCTCCTCTGTGACACAAATATTTTATCTCCAAGAAGAGTTTGCTTTCCTGCCTTTCCTTTTCCTATAGTGAAGTCACTGGGGCAGGTGGGATAGAAAATGGTGGGGTTTGGTCTCTGGTGAGCTGCAGAAAGGAACTTCTGCCTTATTGGGATCATCCATTTAATTGCAGCACTTAGTTGCTTGTAGGAGCAGTTGCCCTGCACTCCTCCCTGCCTTTTAGAAATTTACAGGCTAAACGGAGGAGGATGACACAGACAGGATATTAAGGCCTTATAAACAAATACATACTCATTATAGCTACATGCAATAAATATTTGCTTTATGTGAAAGCCACAGGCCAGGATAAATGGTGGGTGGAGTGCTGGCAGCTTGGACTTGGGGCAGTTAAGTGAGGCTGCAGTTCCCTCGCTGGTCTCACCTGCTATTGATAAACACCCATAGGAGATTTCCAAGCTGCTTTCCTTGGTTCTAGACAGTTGTTCACAAATGTTGCTTAGCACATTAGAATCCTCTGGGGAGCTTTAAAAAGTCTGGGTGCCCAGGTCACTCCCTAGATCAATTCATTAGAAGCTCTGGGGCTGGAACCAGCCTCAATAGTTCTTCAACTCCTCAAGGGATTCCAACATGCAGCAAAGTTTAAGCACCTCTGCTTTAGACTTCAGCCGTGGTTCCTAATTTTGGAGTTCATACAATACAGATTTCTGGGCCCCACTCCAGACCTACTGAGTCACCATCTCTAGGGGAGGATCTTGATCTCTGCTTTTAAAAAAATGTCAAAGCCAGTCTGATGCCCATACTTAGTTGAAAACCCCTGTTCTATAGCACTGATTTTTTTCTCTCTCTCTGATGTGCCTATGATAGATAGATTCAAATAAAAAAAATGAGGTCCATTGCCCTGGCTGGTGTGGCTCAGTTGGTTGTAGCATCATACAGTACACTGAAATGTCTCGGGTTTGATTCTTGGTTACTGCACATGCCCAGGTTGTAGGTTTGATCCCAGGTCAGGTCAAGTGTAGGAGGCAACTGACCCATGTTTCATTCTCATATCGATGTTCCTCTCTCCCTCTCCCTCTCCCTCTCCCTCTCCCTCTCCCTCTCCCTCTCCCTCTCCCTCTCTCTCTCCATCTCTCCCTTTCTCTCTCTCTCTTCCTCTCTCTCTCTTCCTCTCTCTCTCTTCCTCTAAAATCAGTAAAAAATATGTGTGTCCTTGGGTTAGAATTAAAAAATGAGAGTCCATTAAAGACTAAGTCGAGGATATTTACTATTGAGACATCCCTTTTCTATTTTCATTTGGCTTCAACTTCTTATTAAAGCGTAACACACTTATAGACGCATACACAGAATGTAAGTGTATAAACTGCAGTGAGCACCCAGATCAAAACCCTGAAGCTGACAGTCACTCAGGACCTTCCCTTGCAGACACTGCCCAGCCCCATGGGAACCACAAACCTGGTTTCCAACATCTCTTCTTCTTTTTAAAGTTTTATTGGTTCCCATTACCAAATTGTAGCAAAGTTGGCCTATTTAGATGTAAATAAGAATCCAGAGGTAAAAAGAAGCCAATAGCATTCTGAGGACAAATGGCCCAATACATCTTATATTGCTATTGTTTGTAGTTATTTAAAACAAGGAAGAAGAAAAGGGGGAAGAAATATTGTCCTGGATTTTCATCTCTTGTTAGTTATTGCTGCAATTTTCTAACACTTTATAACATTAACCCTAAGCTTTGTAACACCTCTGCAAAGGTAAGAATTATCTCTACTTACTAGATGAAATAATGGAGGCTTAGCGAGGAAGCGAGTTGCCAAGATTTGGCTGTAGGCCCCTGTTACGCAGAAGGCCTTTCCCTCCAAGCTGCACACTCACATTTGTAACCCACTGAGAGTTTAATCTCCTATAAATATTAACATGAAGAAAGGGCTTTAGGCATTCATGCTATGAATTCTGATTATGGATTGTAACTATTTCTTTAAAAATCCATTGCAAAAATACTTTATGAGCTGCAATTCTCAAATGGCATAGATGAGGTTTTAGTTAATGTGTTTTTTTTTCTGATTAAAAAAGTGATTTGTATTCATAGCAGAGTAAGACACACACATAAAAGAATCTAAGAATCATGCACTATACCTAAGGGTTCTTTAAAAATAAGAAGGCCCACCCTAACTGGTTTGGCTCAGTGGATAGAACCGACGCCTGCAGACTGAAGGGTCCCAGGTTCGATTCCGGTCAAGGGCATGTACCTCAGTTGTGGGCACATCCCCAGTAGAGGGTGTGCAGGAGACAGCTGATTGATGTTTCTCTCTCATCGATGTTTTTAGCTCTCTATCCCTCTCCCTTCCTCTCTGTAAAAAATCAATAAAATATATTAAAAAAAAATAAGGCCCTTTAAGAGCCCAGATCTCCAGGAGGAAGGAAGAGTTACTTGATCTTTGGGTGCTTTCTAAGAGATCTGATGTGGATAACTCATTTCTAAGTAGCTCTAAGTGTTCTGGAGTTGGTACAGACCTGGCACTCCACTCCAGACAGTGCACAAGTGTGCAAATGATTTGAAAGGCTCAATGACAATCTGATCTCAGGTTTTCACATATGACCAGGCTTAACAACATTTCCCCACAATTAAAAACAAAACAAAACAAAAAACACTGTTCCTAGGATCAAAGACTTTTATCTACTTGATATTGTTGACTGAAATTATGGTGTTTAGAAATTTATCATCAGTACATCTGAACTCTTTAAGAGAGATTCCAGGAAGCCTTGAGGTTTCAGGGCAAGTGTGTCTCCCCTCATCCCTCTTTTTTTAAAAAGCAAACATACCAGGGTTTTTTAGTTTTATTTATTTATTATTTTTTTTATTTGTTTGTTTTTTGTTTGTTTGTTGTTGTTTTTTAGAGAGACAGGAGGGAGAAAGAAGGAGAGAGAGAAACATTGATGTGAGAGAGAAACATCAACTGGTTGCCTCCCGTAGGTGCCCTAACTAGGAATCGAATCCAAAACCTGGGTCTGTGCCCTGACAGGGAATTGAAGCCATGACCTTTTTTTTAAAAATTTCTTTATTGATTAAGGTATCACATATTTGTCTTCATCCCCCCATTCCCATCCCAAACCCCTTCTCACCCATGCCCCCCCTCCCACTGTTGTCCGTGACCACTGGTTAGGCTTATATGCATGCATACAAGTCCTTTGGTTGATTTCTTCCCCTAACCCCCACCCTCCCCTACCTTCCCTCTGAGGTTTGACAGTCTGATCGATGCTTCCCTGTCTCCGTGTCTGTTTTTGTTCATCAGTTTATGTTCATTATTTCCCCTAGATGAGTGAGATCATGTGATTCTAGAAATACACTTATAAGAACCGAAAATGAGATAAGCAATAATGGTTATGCTGAGAGGCAAATGAATCAGTCTGTAGTGAGTTTCTTTCTGGGCCAACAGTTCTTTTGAGTCCCAATTTCAATGTCAAACAGTTCCTTATGTGTACATGTCAGCAATGATATTTCAGTTCTGGATGGTGGACAAATGGTGGTAATGCAGGTCCGACCCTCTCTGGTTTGGTCCTGGGCACCCTGCCGCGACACATAGCTGCTGACTGACCTATTGGTGTACAGGATGATGCTCCAACCAACTGAGCCACTTGGGCAGGGTGGGTTTTTTACCTTTAAATGCATGGGTTTTATTTTGTTTTTCTGGAGGAGGAAGCTGTGTTCCTTTTTCAATGTGTTCCCATTGCTGAAAATATTCTGGGGGATTCAGGAAGAAGGGGCGACATATCCCAGTTCCCGTACACAATGGTACAGGAATTTTCTCACTCAGCAATGATTCTGTCAAAAGCCACTGATTACATTTCTAGATCTGTCCAGTCAAAGCAAAAAACAATATTCTCATTATGCCTCAAGGAGGGCAGAACCAAAAACACTTTGCTCCTCCTGGAATTCAGCACATACATGATGAAGGAGCTTGAGAGATGAGCGAGGGCTCTCTCCTACCTGAGCTTGAGCAACTAGAGACTCAGGGTGGCAGGTTACACAGGACTTTGTTCAGTTACACCACGTATTAGGGAATCAAGAAGTTTATACAGGATCACAGGCATTGTGACTCAAAAGAAAGTAATTTTTCCAGTTGAAACCTCAAACATGAATTCTTGCATGATTTACCAATTTCTTTGCCCATTATAAAAAGTGATACCTATCCTTCCATAAATTTCTCAAATCATACACACACACACACACACACACACACACACACACACACACACACACAGACACATCCATTATATAGGTGTACCATAATTTTTTTCAACCATTCCCCCATTATTGGGCATTCGTTTAGTTTCCAGATTCTTCTTTCTCCTCACCACAGCAATGATGCAATAACATTCTTGTATACAAAGTCTTGCATACTGGTGCTTTTATTTTATGGGCTAGTTTCCCAGAAGCTGAGTCATGTAATATATGGTATGTGTGTTTTTGCATTTATAGAGTTTGCTAGGTTGCTTTTCAAAGATTCATAAGACCACAGCAGTGTATGAGAATCCCACCCCTCATCTTTCCATATATCACAGTTGTGGGTATAACCATTCTTTTAAAATTTTTACCAATTTGATGGAAGGGATGATATGTCATTGTAATAGCTGAATGAACGGTTACTCCCAAAAGAGCTATGTCTAAGTTCTAATCCCCAGAACCTAGGAATAATACCTTCTTTGGAAAAAGAAAATTTGAAGACATAACTAAGGATCTCTAGGTGAGATCATCCTGGATTATCTGGTGGGCACTAAAGTCAATGACAAGTATCCTTCTGAGAGATCCACAGGGGAGAGATCCACAGGGAGAAAAGGAGGGAACCATGTGAAGAAAGAGGCAGAAGTTGAAGTTATGCCCATACAAGCTGGAGAATACCTGAGACCACAGACACTGGAAAATGCAGGGAAGATTCTCCCCTAGAGCCTTCAGAAGGAGAATGGTCCCGACTTTGATTTCAGTCTTCTTGCTATGAAAATACATTTTGTTATTTTAAATTACCACAAGTTTGTGGTAACTTGTTATGGCAGCCCTAGGAAACGAATACATGTAATCATTGTTACCATAAACTTATGTTTTTCTAAAAAATACTAAGGTTGAGCATTTTTTCATGTGTTTTTATTGGCCATTTGGATTGGCTTTTCTGCAAATTGACTATTCAGATATTTATCTCGTTTTTTAAATGTTTTTTTTTCTATGAATTCTTATGAATGCTGTAAAAATGCAGATATGAACCTTTCCCACATGTTATAAGACATTTGGCAGATGTCTTTGAGTTCCTTTAGGATATGTTTGGTCATTTAGTTAAAAAAACAAAAAGAAAATGACATGGCACGCTCATCTTTTCCTTTATCCTTTATAAGTCAGTTCCTGTTGACATTTCCCTGACTATGGGTTATAAAAATATTCTTCCTAAATCTTCTCTAAAAAGTTTGTGGGGCACAAAGATGGTCCCCAAAGATGTCCGTTTATACACTCTCATCCTTGGAACCTGTGAAGATGCTACCTTCCTTGACAAGAAGGACTTTGCAGATGTGATTGATAATATAGATTTTGAGATGGCAAGATTATCTGGAATTATCCAGGTGGGCCCAATCATGAGCGAGTCCTTAATTAAAGCAGTGTTTCACTGGAGTTCCTTGACTTTTGTAGGTATACAATGTCATCAACAAAAAAGCGATATCACTTTTTTGGTTGCATGAAATATGCCAATTATTTCTTGTCCCATTAAATTCACTAGAAACTCTGAAACAATGATGAATAATATTAGTGAAAACAGAAGTCCCTACCTGTAGAGCAGCGATTTTCAGCCTTTTTTTTATCCTATGGCACACATAAACTTAATTACTAAAGTTTTGTGGCATACCAAAAACTTTATTTTTTGCTGATCTGACAAAAAATTACGTATAGTTTTTATTCATTCACACCAGATGAATATTGTGTTGGCTATTGTCTTTTTTTTTTTTTGGCAATCTAAGGGAAAAGAGGTCAGTGCCCCCAACTCACTGGCACACTGGTTGAAATTGCTGTTGTAGAAGATTGCACAGATGGTCTCAAATTTCCGTGTCTGTGACCTTTGCCATGAAACTCTGCAATGCTCTCACACAGAGTCTAGGCTGAGCCATGTAAGTGCTTTGGCCAATGGGATGTTAGCATATATGATGCAAGCAGAGGCCTGAAAAGTGCTTCTGATAATGGGCTTACTCTTGCTCATGGTCCTCTGTCACTATCATAAAAGCAAGCCTGGGCTAGCCTCCTGGAAGAGGAGAACATGTTCTGTAGGGTACAATGTTCCCAATCATTCTGGCAGAAGCCATCATAGATGAGTCCACAGCCAGCCAGCCCCAGACACGTGAGCAAGCCCAGCCCAGTTCCCCTGGTCCCCACTAACTGTGAGCTACTTATGTGTTCAACATTATATGCCCATGAAGTAGCTGTTCTGCAGCATTTTTGTGATAATATATCATTCATCCACTCTCTTATGCCTGATTTTAATATAAAGAGCCTTAGAATGTCACCACTTAGAATTTTGTTCTTTGTTAATTTTTGGTGGGTAGTTTTTATCACATTGAAGTAAAATAGAAACGAACAATAATTAAGGTTTTTAAAATTAAAAATGGCTGGATTTTACAAATGCCTTTTCCACTTGTACTGCTACAATCACTTTTTCCTTTCCTAATCTTTCTTGGTCATAGTGCATTATTCTTTTGAGATACCTCTGGATTTTACTTGATAATATTTCGTTTAGAAGTTTGTACCTATGTGTATAAGTGAAATTGGTTCATGTTTTCTAGTCTGTATTTTGTTTATAAAGTTTGGAATAAAGGTTATGCTGGCTTTAGAAAATGATTTGGGGCCTTTCAAAATTGATTAAAAGGAGACCAAATACAAGAAAGGACATAATGATCTGAAAAACATAAGCTACACAATCTAATAGATTTGTGCAGAGAACTTGCATTACAAGGCTGAAAAGGAAATTTTAACTTACTTTAAAAAGTAGATACTTTTATAGACCATAATCTTAGATCATTAGCAATAAAAATGATATTACATAAGAAAGCACTAGCTAATCAATGTTAAGTACTTGAAAAATTCTAGGATTAATAAGAAAAACAAAATTTAAATTATAAGCTACCTATATCCAATGAAAAGGAGAATATTTATTTCCTCCACAAACTCATGGAAGACAGTTAAAGCTATATTCAGAGAAAAACCATATAACTTATGGCTATGGTAGTTTTGTTATTAAAAGACTTATAATAAATGAACATACTACTTATACTAAAAAATTCCACTAAGAACAAAAGATTAAACCTAAATAAAGTATGAAGAAGTTAATAAAGATAAATACTGAAATAAATGAAGTGGAAAACAAAAATGGGAAAAAGAACAAATAAATTCAAAAGCTGGTTCCTTTGTAAAAGATATAATCCTATCCTGAGTATGATTATGGAAAAAAGAGAGGAAAATATCATTATTGAAAAAATAAACACACAAAAAGATGAAAATAATTATAAGAAAGCATTTATTGAATCCTACTGAAAAGGATATAAAAATCTAGAGGGAATGGATTACTTCTTAACTAGATAAGAATTAACCCAAGAAGAAGAAAAATTGAAAAAAAGGAGATTGAAACAGTGATTAAAATTCTATCATTTAAAAGTATCAGGTTAAATAATTCCACAGCTGGGCTCCAACTAACTTTTAAAGATGGTTTTAGTGCCATTTAAACTATTCTAGATTGCTGGAAAAAAAATGAACCACACCAAAATTAATTTTATGAATTAAATAGGTCAGTGGTTCCCATAGTATTTTCTGGACCTGCAGCATCAGCATTGTCTGGAAACTTGTTAGAAATTCAAATTATCTGGCCCCATCCCAAACCTACTGCATCAGAAACTCTGGGGATGAGGGTCCAGGAATTCAAGGCTGTTGAATGATTTAAGGGCATGCTGAAGTTTGAGAGCTACTGCTGTAAATATAGCCGGCATCTATAATAATAAAAGCATAATATGCTAATTAGACCGGAAGTCCTTCTGGACGACCTACCAAGCCCGGGCTGCGAGGGTCGCGGCTACAAGGGCCGAGCCCCTTGCACGAATTTTGTGATCGGGCCTTTAGTACATCTATATACAAAAGGTTGTAAGTTGCTTCATCTCCAGGAATATCCCCTAAATTTACCTGCTTTGCTTTCATTTTTCTCAAGATCATAATCTTTCAAACATATTATATTGAACTTGCTCATACAATTCTTCCCTCCCACAAATTTTGTTAATGCATAACAAATATCTTCCATGTATAAACACATCCAGGCATTGACTTTGATGATTACCTGGAAAATCATTTTCTATAGGATGCATGGACTGTGGACTGTATATGGTATTGTTGGATGGGAATGTGTAAATAGCATGAAAACCTGGTATTGAGGTTTTTGCTGACAATAGAAGCTGCATGTGTGGGATGAGGTTAAGGGTGATGGTGCAAGTAACAATATTAGCATCTATTTATATATTGATAGAAATAATGGTTGGTAATTGATCCCAAACTAATTTAGACATGACCATTTGCAAGTTGCCTTCTAATTACCAAACAAGAAGTACATTTTCCCAGTAAGGGCAAATTGGTCACAAAGGGTTGGAAACATTTTGGTATTTTTAAATCATGAGATAATGAGGTATGTGAAATGCATACCACAAAAGCCAGGTGTTTCACATCCATTATATCATTTCCCCTGCTATCTACTGTGAAAAGTATTTATTATAAGCTCCCCCCCCCCTTTTTTTTAATGAGGAAAGAAAGGGTAAAAAAATTCAGGAGCTTGGACAAGGACACCCAGTTCTATGCAGGATTCAAAATCAGGTTTGCCTTGCTCTAATCTACTATCTCAGAACTTTTTTCTAAGACCAAGTTGGCTCCCAAGAAATCTGAGTCTATCTCCTCCTCCCATGAACCAACTCCTTCAGAAAGAGTCTTTTCCCAACAGATAACATACTTCCTTCCTTGTTCATTTAGATGTGCTCAAAGTTAAAGCGCTTCAATGATGTTTTTATTTTGTTTGCCCAGAGACTAACAAATCGTTACACACGCTTCATAAAAGAAATCATTTTAATATTAACAACCGAGTCTTTTGGGGATTAAGGGCTTGGGGTTTGCTTTGGCATGCAGAAGGAATATTAGTTACCTGTAATTCTGGTTTTGGGGAGGCTCCTAGCTGTAACAGATAACAGCTCCCTGCATCGAAATTTCCTGGCACATGACAGGCCGGAGCTGGAAAGCTCGGATTTCCCTGCTTCTGACCACCCACAGGGAGGAGGCATGAATCTGTCAACAGTGTGGTCTCCTCTATAAAGCTGCCTTCCTCAGAAGTCTCTGGTTCCTCACACTGAGACGCAGTGCTCAAGCCAAGATGATTGGGTTGTCATAAATATAGACTCCCTGAGAACAGAAATTATAACTGGGTTGAGCAACAGGGAAAAATTCTCCAAAACAGAGGAGCATAAGTTTTCTTAGTATTTGCCTGCTCACAGCTGACTAACTTGGCTCCTGGGGATGGAGGTGGGTGAATCACCAAATTTTCAAGGTGAGCAGGGTAGTTGGGCTTGTTTTTTTTCCAAGGCATAGCAAATGGTTTCACAACTGAGTAAAGAAAGAAAATGTTAGGTTTAAACCCTCTGCTACCAGTCCATTGCTCAAAGTCCTTGATTTAACTATGCAGATCATAATATATAGCCTTGTAACTTGTAACTGTGTAGGCCTTTGGGAGCTGATGAAACTTCTAAAGAGATCTAAAATATGTCTGCATGCAAATAGTTTTCTTTTTACTTTCCTACAATTAATTGACAAAATTTGGTAATCAATTAGGGAGGTACATAATTTATTATGACTCAGTTAATTACCCTTGCATATCTGGTTCTTATAAAAAGTCACTTTAAAAAAAAACATACCTCATTCTCATTTTTCTCATAATAAAGAATGGAAATCTTTCGTGAGAGTTCTTAACTGTTTTTATAAATACAACCAACAACAAATGATAAACTATAATGTTGCTTTATTGCTGGGAAGTAATTGGTGATTAAACTAGACAAATGTATGTTTATTGATGTTGGCAAGCAAATTTTGATATCCTACACTGTGCCATATGTATGCTGAATACTATCTGAGACCATGAATTATTTTTATATTCATTTAATAGGAATAACATGATAATGTATGAGTTAAAATTTATTTGTTTGGAACATCAAAGGACAATATGTTCATTATAGAAAAAATAAAAAAATATAGACAAGTATAAAAAACAGTGACTAGTCCTGGAACTATCCAGCCCTCTCAACTCATACTTTCTTTCTAGTTTTTCTATGCATCTGTTTTATATATAGTTGAATTTATATCGTAAGTTCCAACTTTTATCATTTCCACCTATAACTTCACCATTTTCCTATGCTATATAATCTCTTCATAAGTAGTGCTTTTAATGTTTTAAAATAGTCCACTATATAGATATAACAACATCTATTTAAATTCTCCCATTGAAAGTTATTTGGTTGATTTTCAAATACAAATAATGCCACAAAGAACATTTCTGTGCCAACATCTGTCTCTGAATTCTGGCTTATTTCTTTAGAAAAAAATTTCAGAAGTATTCCAGAAGATTCTCAAAGTACTGCTTCAAAAAATATGAACATTTATTTGGTGGGGCTCTTGATACAACTGCAAATTGTTGTGTCCCAAATTGTCACGAATTTGCTCTGTCTATACTGCAAGTTTTTACTGATTCTAGCTGCCTTGAGCTAAGTATAAAATATTGTCTCCAGAGTTTCCAGACCACTTGCCAATGATCTGAGACTACACAGTCTAGTGTAGTCAGCTTAAAACTGTGAGTGTATATTGGAGACCACTGGAATAGCTTTTGTTGCTATTTGCTGTAGAATTCTGCCCATCTGGCCAAAACAAACACACAAACAAACAAATAAAAAAGGGAGGTTGAGTTTTGAAGAAGTTGCGGGCTGTAAGTTTTCAGGAAGGCAGGGGAAGGGATGCTTGGCAGCACTATAAAAGGAGCTTAGACAGTTGGACTGGATGAGACAGCAAGAAGATAAATACTAATAATGACAGTATTAATAACAATAATAGCAAATTTGTTACAAACATAGACATACCCGCTATCAAAGTGCTGGCTTCAGAATTTGGGGCTCTAGGAAAGCATTAGGGAATCTTAGGGTATACGATTAGGGTATTATAGAGGTCCTAAGTCTCTGCAAAATGTTGAAGTCCTAGACTATAGAATCACCATTGGATACATAACATCCCTATCTTTTGAAATATAGATCACAGCGAATAATCTAATTAGGCAGAAACCACTCTGTTATCTAACTGGGCAGAAACCATTCTGGAGTGAACGAAATCTTTGTTATAAAGCCAAATACAGAAAAATAAATTTGAGGCATGCAGAATAGGCCTTAAAAAGGAGCATGGCCAGCTTTAATTAATAAGTAAATTGTAACCCTTGGTCTTTTGCTGTGTCTAAGTGTACGTATAACCCTACACTTACATCTTAAACTCTTGTTCATTTTTTGATTCACCATAGTGTAATTATTTGTTCATGGTAAAAACTCAATAAATATTTGCTAAATTTTAATTGAATATATTGTTTCTTTCTATGAGTTATCTGAATTGGGAATTTTCCATGTCTTTGAAGTGAAATCTATATGTGTTTATGGAATAGATTCATGCCTTTCCTTTGTTTTTGTGCCGCTATCAACCAAAAGTTCTAGAATGTTCCTTCCTTCGAAGGAAGGAAATGAACTGTCCATTTTCTTTGCCATTTAGTTGCCACACTTCAGTTATTCAGGCCCCAGACAGAACCTTTGCACCTGCTGTTCCCTTTGTCTGGAAGGCTTGCTTGTCTCCTCTTTCTTGCTGGCTCTCACTCCTGGGCCAGGTGCAGCTGGGATGCTATTTCATCAGAGAGGCCGTGTCTGGTTCTGCCTCCCTGCACTTGACATTTTTTGTTATTTTCTCTCTCAGCCTCTTAGCCTTTTCCTAGCATGCATTCCAACTGAAATCATTTCATTTATTTCTGTATTTTAAAAATTTCAGTATATTTCGAACTTTTAAAACTCACGATGAGAAATGTTTTACATTGATTCATGCCCTCACACATACATAGAAATGAAACAATAGTTTGATGAAATAATACATTTAAGTCTAGTTATTTCAGCTAGTTGATGAAATAATACATTGAAGTCTAGTTCTTCATTCTATTCTAGTTTGCTCGTTAAACAATCACAGAATGGTTTGTGACCCATTAAATTGATCTTATAACCCATGAAGAACAGGGTACAACCCAAAATTTGAAGTATTGGGCTATTTGTTTTGTTTCCCCATGACTCCAAAAAATGTAAGCTCCATGAGGTCAGAGAATATATATATTTGCCTTATTCACTGGTATAGAGTCGAAACTCAATATTTTTTGAGCAAATCAATACATGAAAAAAAAAGAATACATTAATGAGCAAAATCTTATTAAGTTTATCTTTCTTATTTGGGCATACATGTACTCTTAAGTAAAAAAAATATATATATCTAAGTGGATCGCCATTTCCCTTTCTAATAAAATGATTTTCAGAATCCAATCTAATGTTCAGGGACCCAATAGGCATTTCATAAAGGATATTGACATCACTGAATTGGTTAGTAACTCACAGAATTTGAAAATACATTTGAAGACTAGAATTTATACCTGAACTTTTATAATTTTTGGATGCATTATAAGACTGTTCCTTAAATAAACCAGAAAACTCCACTCCCTTATTTAGTGCTGCTTGGGTGGCAAAGAGGCCAGGGAACAAACAGGTAAAAAAAGGAAGCTAAGGAAAAAAACAAAGGAAAGTTTCCCTTACACGGACATCTGTCTTTGCTTCCTAAACGCTATTGAAGCAGGGGCGGATGAGCGGGCGGGCTACCCTAAATGGAAGCTTGGGGTCACACTTCTATTCTATTTGTGGAAAGTTTTTTCACGTGCTTATTTAAAATCTTTCTTTGTCAATCCGATACCCAATCACGCTGTTACTGTTTGATCTTTGTGAACTAAGGAAAAATATTCTGTTCAGAGTAACAAACTTTTCATGTGATTTAAGAATTGTTGTCTACCTACAAGAATAAACTGACAAACAAAAGAGATCCAGAGGCATGGAAGCATGCAACAGACTGAGGATTCTCAGAGGGAAGGGGCAGGGGAGATCAACCAACGAATTTATATGCATATATGCATAATCCATGGACACAGACAATAGTGGGGTGAAGGCCTGGGGAGGGTACTGGAGTGGGGAGGCTGGGAGTCAGTGTGGGCGGCAAAGGGGACATCTGTAATACTTTCAACAATAAAGATGAATTAAACAAAAAAGAATCTCCACAGCAGGAAATTATTTATCAATAATCTTTGCCTTTTGGAAATGAAATGATGTGCTTTCACTTCCTTCACCGAGAGAGAAAGGAAAAGAGAAGAGAGAAGACCTTCTTGTATTCATCATTTTTTTAAAAAAAAATAGATAACTATTCCTTGGGAGACTTGAGTGACCATTCCTTGCTCTTGAGCAGAGCCTCTCCAACTTTAGTGTGCATCCAAATCACAGACGGGCTTCTTAAACAGACTGCTGGCTCCTACACGGAGAGTTGCTTTCTCAGTAGGTGTGGATTGTGGCCACACAATTTACATTTCTAATTAGTTTTCAGTTGGTGCTGATGCTCCCTGTATGAGCACCACATTTTGAGACCCACTGCTCTGAAATAATGGTTCTCAATTGGGAGCAATTTTGTTCCGGAACTGGACATTTGGCAAAGTCTAGAGACATATTTGATTGTCACATCTAGGTGTGTGTGTGGGGGTATCTGCTGTCATCTAGTGGGTAGAGTCCAGGGATGCTGCTAAATATCCTACAATGCACAGGATAGGTGCCCACAACAAAGAATAGTCCAGCCTCAAATGTCAGTCGTGCCAAGGTTGAGGAACCTTGCTTTAAAGGAACTCTTTCTCATGCAGCCACTTTGTTTAATAAGAGTTTAAATTACAGGTAAAACAAGAGCTACTCACTGCAGAAGCCTTCAACTAAAGTGAGATGATGTCACAGAAATTAAATTAATTGCGTGGTGTCTCAAGCACATATCTACTGTCATCTATTTCGGTGTTGGTCTGTTTCTCCCACATTCACATGTCCATTAAGCTTATAAAACACTACACAGTCCAGACATTTACTCATCCAAAATGTAAATGAGGACCTGTGTATGGCTGAAGAGGGATGTGAAGGCAGTTGAGATGAATAAACATTTTTACTCCCCAAGGAGCTGCAATAACAACCTTGCCCCAAACAGATAAGATTACAGATACACCTTGACTGTGAAAAATGTAAATACCATGTACCACAAAATAATGGAGTTGGAAGGACTTTACTATTATCTAGTAGACTCAATATTTCTGTTTAATATTATTTATTAATACAGAAGAACTTGGTTGGCACCTTGGCAAAGGCTTAAGCAAAATTGAGGAGTTAATGATTGCCTTGGGTACCTTCTGGTCTCTCCTCTCCATTTTTCATAGACTCTTGCAACCATCTATTTTCAGAATTTACAGAGCCCATACCACAAATAAAACCTGCCCTCAGATGAAAAAAACAAACTTCACTATCAGGTATGACTTCTATCCATCTTTTCCCAACCCTCCTGTTAGAGCTGAGACCCTATCTCAGCAAATGGTACCCTGAAAGAGGTTTCCCATGGTGAAAATGGATCAGTGTTTTTGCTTTTTTTCTCATTTGCCTCTGTATTATCCAGGCAATCTCCAAATCTTGTGGATTATTCTTTCTAAATCTCTCTTCTGGACGTCCCTCAATCATTTCTACCTTTATGTTGGTTTATACCAACATCCTTTCTCTACTGGATTATGAACAGGCTTTCCACTGGCCTGTCAATCGTTGGACTTGACCCCTCTACATATGCTATCCAGAGTGAGGTCTCTAAAGCACATATCAGATCATGTCATCTCACTGCCTAAAACCATTTATTTGCTTCTAATAGGTCCAGAGACCTTATGATGACTTATAAGACTCTATTTACACAGTCCACTGCTTACTTCTGATATTGTGTTCCTCTTTTCTCTATTCCCCCGACCTTCCTATTATGCCACAATCATCCTGTTTCTTTTTGGTTTTCATGAAAGTGTCATGCTCTCCCTTAATAACATACCTTTGCATGTGCTGTTTCCCCTGCCAAGAATACTTGAATACTTGCACCTGTTTTCTGCCCCACATCCCACTGTTACTTCAGGTCTCAGCTAAAATGGTACTTCCCCTGGAAAGTTTTCCTTGACCTGCCAAGTCAGAGGTAGGTGCCCCGCCCTTGTGTTCTCCTGGCATTTTGTAAAGCTCCTCATTGTGATTATCTTCTGTTATAATTGTCTTTGTCCTCCAGTCATCTGAAGACACTAAGAAGGTGGGGTTTCCATGTCTTTTGTTCTCATGTCATCATAGTTCCTGTACTTAGCATAGTATTTGGCACACAGTAAATACTGGCTGTACTTCTTGGTGGGAATTTAATAAAATATATTATCCTAGGAGAGACGTTAATGAAGCTGGTTGGGGAGATAAATTTTGATATACAAAAGGAGCCTTCCCTGGGGTGGAGGGTCCTTGAATTCAAACCATGATGCTGACATTTTCTATGTACACACCCGCAATTGTGTGGCAGAATCATTCTAAGACCCAGCTCTCCTGCTAATTCAGAGAGTTGATCTCCTGATATAGCCTTCAGTAATGTTCGCATTCTTTCCTCTTTATTACATCTAAGTAGATGAAAGCACCATAGGATGGCAGTGTGGCTGGACCATGGTGAGCTAAGGGGAAAAGAATGGGTGGGAGATCAGTGAGGCCAATTTCTACAGGGCCAAGCAGCGCATGCTGAGGAGCAAAGACTTTATTTTTAGCCCAACAGGGAATTTTTAAAGTGTTTAAATCATGGTAGTCACTGGCTCCATCACTCCAGCTGCTTTGTGGAAAACAAATTTGAGAAGGGGCCAAAAGTGAAAAGAGAGAGACCAGTCAATAGACCATTGAAGCATTTCAGAGGGATGATGGTGGCCTGACCTGGGATGATGGCAGTGGAGGTGGTGGGAGTGTTCGGATTCTAGATATATTCTGGAGGTAGAAGATATAGGAGTTGCTGAGAGTTCGGATTTGGGGTGAGGGAAAGTATAAGCAAGTTTGATTTCTAGGTTTTTGGATTGAACACCTAGATTAATGATGCTGCCATTTAATGAGATGAGAAGACAAAAACGCCTACTAATTTTCAAGGCCCAGCTCAATTCTCACCTCCTCCATGAAAGCTGTCATCAGCGTCAACACAACCTACTCGCTTTTCTCTCAACAATGTGGAAAATCATTGTCCCAACGCTCATCCTTTTACAAGCATGTGATGAACTCCCCAATCTGACCATGCCCCTTGAAGGGGACATAAGCAATTTCTGGGACAGAGCTTTGGATGTAGTAGGTGCTCCATGATGTTGCTTGGTGAATTAAATACGATTCACATTGGGGCAAATGTTCTAGAATTGCTCCCTGGAGCTGTCAGCTGCTAAGAGTGTCCTGTCACCCACAGGACTAAACGTTCAAATCCTCCAGCTCATACTCCAATTGGACATTTTAGAAAGCCCATTACCAAAAGCCTTTGAAAACTATGTTCCTTGCTAGAATCTAAAAGACAGGCATTTAACTTCTATTATAGACTCTATGATTATTTAGTATTATCCCTTTTCATTTGACATATAGTTACTGTTCCTTCCTATTATTAACTATTGCCTTAAAATGCAGCCTCATTTCCTCTTCTATTAAATAGAAATTCAGGATAAGTTTCTCCTCACTGAAAACACTGACTATTTCCAAGTACATTTCATTCTCTGCAATATTCATTCACACTTTGGTTAGAATGCTTTAAAATCTTTCCAGATATCATACTATTACCTTTCAATTCATCTTAAAAGTTTTTTAAAAATATAAATCTGGTGTATATTTAGAGTTAGACATTGATTGTAAGGCCTTCCCACACAAAGCTAGAATGCTCTCTATAATAGTCTGAACAGTGAAAAAGGAACATAATTATGAAAACCTTATGTAGAAGCAGGAATTAGGCTTTGCCTTTTTTTCTCTTTTTCTTTAAACTTTCAATCTTTGAGAATCACTTAGATGATGATTGTTCATTATCTACTCTAGTACTGGGATAGGCATTTTAGACGCCCTTTGTCACTGAATTATCCCAACTACCTTGCGATAGATTTTACCTTTTTCTCACAGCAGAGAGAACACATACTCAGTCTGAGGATACACAACTAGAAGCAACAACACCTGCACCAGATCCGGGGCTCCAGTGATGGGGGAGTGAACCCCTTATGAAATCCGGTTCCCATGCAGCACTTACCAAACTATTTGAGAATTCTTTCTGAAATCAATCCAAGTCCTGAAATTTCCCGTCACTGTCAGTCCTACCGTCCAAAACAGGAGTTCTTTACGTGGACTTCATAAGGCTCCACGAAATCGCTGATCTTCTGTGCGAGTTTTGCATTTATGTAAATGAATTCTTCTGGGGGAATCAATCCACAGTTTGATTTTTTTGGTCCGGTTGTCAAAGGGGTCTGTTACTTGCCCCCCACTCCTTCAAGCATAAAACCCCTTTTCCTAAGGACATCCAGAACAAGTAGCCTGCTCACCATACTTGAGTCCTTGTACTTGAAAATAGCTGCAATCCCTTTTGCATTCTTCTCTTCTCCACACGGACTACTCCCAGTTCTTCCCACCTTTCCTGTGCAACTCGATTATCTCCAAAGCCTCAGTGTCTATGAACACATTCTGGTTGTTTCCTCAAGCGTGGCGCTGGAGGGAACTCAATGTCCCTCAAGGTATGGCACCAACAACTAATTACAACTTTCTATTCATACATAGGTAAGAATAGGAAAATAATTCATTCTTCTTCTACCAGTCTCCTTAGAATTGTTAAACCTAAAAAAACACATCATTATAATCTATATCCCTTTTTTATCCTCCCTTCAGACCCCTCACACCTTGGCCATGACCAAGAAAACCTGAGATCCAGGAGTTATACATATATTTTTGCCTTGTCTTTTAACTCTAATTCAAAATATATGAGAAACACTGGAAAAAAAGAAGTTTGTGTAATCTCACCCTTAGCAACGATCCATGGGAATTTTAAGAAAAGGTGGCAATATGGACAGGTCTTGACCCCACATTAATTGTTAAAATCTTGAGCGTTCACACAGAGAGCACCAGGGGAGGTTTGACACTTACCCTGCTGTCCTCCTGGCTTTCGGGATCTGCTGACATCTCCACGCCCTCAGCATGAGCCTCTACACTACTTCCCAGCCAGGTAGAATAAAAACTTCCTAAGCAAATAAACTGCTTGGCTGCTTGGAACCAGAGCCACGTCCTGCACTTACGTGGCTGAGCTATCCCAATTACACATGCTTGAAACACACCTTAGAGCCCTGTGCTGACTGACGCTGGGGTGACGTCACGACTGTATGGATTTTGCCACATAACGCACTCCGCGGCCAAGCAGCTCCCAGCTCCAGGCTGCTCTCTGCAGCTGGGATTCCACACCATGCCTCCCACCCCGCCACCAGAGCCAGTGTCGCAGCAGGAAGATGAGCAAAGCTCATGGTAACCGAAACCCCTGGTGAAATCAGACTCCTCCAACACCAGGAGGCTGCCTGGACCTCTAACACCTGACAAGCTACCTTATCCGCATCCACAGGCCCTGGACGAGGAGAACGTTTACTCCTCTCCACCTCCAGTTCCCTCCCACCAGCCTGGTCATCCTAACTGCAGAGGGGAATAAAATAACTCACTGCACTAATCATGCTGCTTATGACCAGGATGTGGACAGGGATAATTTGCCTTGACATAGGCTTACGGTTCCCATATATTTGAAGTTTCCTTGGCTTTGAAGCCATCAAGGTTCAGGCTTGGCAGGCTGCATTTCAAGTGGCTTTTTTTTTTTTTTTTTTTTTTTAAAGAAAGGCATTATTCTGAAAATGCTCCCTATAGCAACACTTGTTTGCTGCCGGGGTGCCTCGCAATGACTTTAATTTGCTTTACTGCACTCTTCAGATATCATGTTTGTGCTGGCGTGTCAGGTCTGGAAGCTGTCGGCATGCCAAGGCAATGCCCCCCTAAGTGAAGTCTTACATAAGCCCGACAAATTATCTTCACATGGAAATCATCTCGATGGGCTGTTATGGAGCCATGAAAATAACTGCTGGTGAACCTCCAAAACAAAAGCTGCTGCGCAAATACTTCAGAAAGCCCCAGTCACATGGCATTTCTTTTGCCAGTGACATTGTGCCAGGAGATTTGTTAAAGGTACTGGCATGTTTTCCTTTCTTTTCCACTTCCATCCTTTCCTCCCTCCCTCGATGTTTCCTTCTCTTTCAGCAGACATGGTTCTCTTTTCCTCTCCTCCCTTTTCCCATTTCTTCCTCCCTCACTCCCTCCCTCTTGTTCACACCTGCCTGTCCCTTCCCTTCTGGGTGTCCATGTCCCGCAAGTTATTGTTCAGATTCTCTCTCTAATTTTTATTTTTGTTGTTGAAAATATTACAGTTATCCAACCCTTTTCCCCTTGACCCCCTCTACCCCACACCCACCCCAGACTCTATATTTTATTGTCAACCCACCTGATACTCCTAGATTCGAAATACCCTGCACTGATCATTTATAACCCTCTCTTAGATTATAGCAATCAAGATGGTCTATCACCTCTCTCTTCTACTTAACAATCCTCAATTTCTTCCCACTGGGCCCAAGATAAAACCTTACTCTTCAGCTTGTACACGAGATGCTCCAGTCCAGCCTGGACTCCCACCATCCTACCTCCCGCCTTCACAGTCTCCGTCCGCAGCACACCTTACTACCTCCCAAACAGGCTCTGCCTGCTACAACTCTGACAGCCGCGCCTCCTGTCCGCTCCTTTTCCCAAAGCCTGAGACAAGCCCTTCTCCCACCTCCTCAGGCAAAGTTAGTTACTTTCCTCCTCGGGTTAACATTGCATTACAAACATAGTTTTCTGTCTCTTCAAATAGGTTAAGAGGTCCTGGGGCAAAGGTGTTGCTGACTCACCCACCAGGCAGTTGCTCAATATATGTTTGCGGAATGAACTTTGTTTCTCTGAGTTTCTGCTGGATATTTCACAAGTGCGAAGCAGCAGCACAGTATAATACCTACAAGGATACATGTGCGCCCTGGCCAGTGTGGCTCAATGATTAGAGCATTAGCCTGCTCACCGAAAGATTGTGGGTTTGATTCCTTGTCAAGGGCATGATTCTGGGCTACATATTTGCTCTCCAGCCCTAGTCAGGTGCACGTGGTGGCAACCAATCTATCTCTCTCTCTCTCTCTCCCTCTCCCCCTCTCTCTTCTACGCTCTCTAAAAAGGAATGAAAAAAATATCCTTGGGTAAGGATTAACAAACAAATCAAATTCAAATCCCATCTGTGACTTGAGCAAGTTACTTAATCTCTTGGTGCCTCAATTTCCTCATCTATAAAATGGAAATAATATCATTCAACTCTAGGGTGAAGACTAAATGAGTTGCAATATGTAATGTAGTTAGAACACTGCCTGGAAAATGGACAGACATACATGTTACGTGTTTGCTAAATAAAATGGAGGTAATTCTGATATCCCATGGCTGTGCTTGAGGAAGAAGGCTTGGGGCATTATCAGGGCTGACAATATAGGAGACTAAGTAGATCCTTTATTGGGAACGGCAATGTCTGCCTCACTCTTCCAATCAAAAGGATAGCCACAAACAACAAGAATAAAACACCATTCTACAAGAAAACTAAAATTGTTTTAGTTTGCACTCAGGGTTATGGCATGAGCTAGCTGGTTCTGGAAGGTATATAAGAAAAAGCAAAAACGGTTAAGAAAATAAAATTTTTATGACTATTGTAAATGAGAAAGCACACACTTGCGGCACTGTTTGTGTCCAGGTAAGAAGTTAGAGAGACGTCTAGCACCATGCAATTTAATATGAACAGATGAGCGGAATTCAAAACTCAAGAGACGATTCCTTTTGCTTACAGGGAAACCGAGATTCTCTGGGCTGAAATTCTGCAAAGTCTGTTTACACCTAAGTGCGCCTGCATAGTCTGGCCCTGCACACATCCTGGCTTTATCTCTTGCCATGCTCTCCTGCATAAGCCTTATACCCCAGCAGTCCTGGCAATCCTGAAACCCCCACACGGAGGCTCACCTCCTCGCCTTTGCATGGCAGCCACCCTGCCTGGGTGCCCTCCCTCTGCTTCCTATAACTCTCACTTGGGTTACCACTCTTCCTGAGAAGCCTTTCATTGCTCTGGGCCTTTTCAAGCCCCTATGCTCTCGCCCTCAAAGCCCCCTGAGCACACACAGTTCAGAAAGCACTTACACTGCATTCTACCTGTATGCTCACTTCGGAAGTGAACATACAGGTGGAATGCAGTATAAGTGAGCCTTTCAAGAGAGAAACTGTGCCTAAGTCCCCAATGTTTCCTCAGGGCCCAGCACAGTGCCTGGAACAAAGCAGATGCTCAGTAAATGCTCACTGGGTACTTATTGACAGGCAAGCAGGCTGCCCTGTGTTGTAGGGGCAAACACAGTGCCAGGTGCCTGTGGCAGCAATGCTGGGTCTCCCCTGTGCACTGTTGATCAGCGTCATGCTCTGGGGACAGCTCACGTCTGACACAGCTGGAATGATCACATGATTAGAAATTATGTCTCTGGGGAAGGAGAAATAGTTAGGATTCCTGAAAAGGGTTAACAACTATTGCACACGTGATAGGCCGGGCCAAGAATTTAAAAGCTTCTTCATGAACTTTACCAATGTTTATGACTAATTTATTTTAGGTGAAATACATATTAAAGCCACAACAAGGTACCACTGCACACCCATCAGAAAGATTAAAATTAACGACTGGCATTACTGAGTCCTGGAGAGGATATGGAGCACTTCAAACTTTCAAACACTGCTGGGGCCCGTGTAAGGGCATACAACTACTTTGGAAAGCTGTTCAGAAGTTTCTAATAAAGTTAAACATGTACCTATTCTATGACTTAGCATTTATACTCCTAGGTATATATCCATGAGCAATGCTTACAAAAAGACAGCCCCAAACTGGAAATAACCCAAGTGCATATCTACAGGAGAATGAATAAGTTGCAATCTATAATAATAAAAGCATAATATGCTCATTAGACCGGACAGCCGAATGACCTTCCGGACGTCCTTCTGGACATCCTTCCGGGTGACCTTCCGGACGAAGCCTGGGCTGCGAGGGCTCGAGCCCCTTGCATGAATTTCGTCCATCGGGCCTCTAGTATATTCATATAATTAATGCTACTCAGCAATAAAAAGAATGAAATACTGATCTATGCAACAGCATGTGTGAATTTTTTACATGTCATATTGAGCAAAAAGTGTCAAATACAAATGAGTACATGAGTACTTCTATTTTGTACATTAGAAGTTCAAGAACAGGCAAAAATTCAAATTGATGGTGATGGAAATCAGAATAGCGGTAATCTTTGGAGTAAGAGCTTGGTTCTGATGGGGGAGGGGGAAGAGGGCATGAGAAAACCTAGAATGCTGGAATTTTTTTTTTCAGCTCCTTCTGAGTAGGGATTACATGCATATACACCTATATAAAAACTCATCACGTCTTAAGTACTTCAGCATATGCATGTTACACCTCACTAAAAAGTTATAAATAGATATTGACTGATTGATCAATTGATCACAAGAAATCTAGATGAGTGGAAGGCACAAAACCTTCTCATATGAAACTTACGAGTATGAATCATATAGACCCTCTTTGGTTCAAGAAAAGAGACCATCATTGAACAAAACCCAATATACATCGGCTGAATGGCATGGTTGTGGAACAGGTAGAGCAAGGATGTGCCCTTCCCAAGCGCTTATACCTGTAGCATAACTCCCTTTTGGCGATGGGCGAATAGAGAGCTCAGCTGAACTATCTATTTGGGATTTTTGCAACACAGACCTTTTCTCAGTCATAAACCTTTAAGCAAGTCATTTCCTTGCGTCACACTGTTTGAAAATCATTTCATAAAAATAAGGTTGTGAAAACTATTTTTCATAGTAAAGTTAAAACTCTGAAAAGTATAAGCATAGTAAAGACAGAAAAGGGGAAATAAAGTCTTTAAAATCTTTTTGCAAAGCTTTGCCAAAAAGTGAGATGAGCCAAAGATTATCAAAAATTTCAAATCCTTGAAACCTACAATGTCTGTCACACCTGCCCAACTGAAAGAAAATAGATGCTTTAGCAAAAGGCATTTTCTCCTCATTACCAAACAGGGCTTTAGCCCCAAACTCCAGTTGAACCTGACAACACCACATGGGGATCTGGAGAATTCCAGGCTCTTTCAGTGTTTCTCAACTGGGGTGTTACAGCATTTGAGACAGAACAAATCTTGGGTGGTGCACTGAAGGTCCCAAAGGCTAGTAGCATCCCAGCCCTCCCATCTCTGTGACAGCAACAAAATTCACAAACACTGTTCCTGACTGAGAACCACTACTGATATTTTGACTGGAAACTTAATTGGCACCTGATTGGACTAATCCACCCTGTATCAGTATTCTGACTGGTATATCTAGTGTTAAAAAAATACTACTATCACTACTACTAAATCATCAGTCAACATTAGAAAAAACAGATATTTCACTCAAAAGTCCATATTTTCAGTTCTTTAAGTGACTCATTTAAGTTACCTGCCCAGCTTTGGCTGGCATTCAAATTTGCAACCTGCACTTGAGGTCTATGCTGTAGGAAGGTCAAGTGGCCAGTTACTGGTTTGCTTCCCACTCTGTACATTGGGGCTCACCAAATGGATTGCAACAGGAAGAAGCTAGCAAAGATGATGAGAAGAAAGGCTCATCCCTTTAAGGCCTGGAGCAGAGCTTGTCTAAGCCACCACCCCAAGTATCCTCTCACCCCCACCTTCCTGGTCCATTTCCAAATAAAGCCAGGGGCAAAATCATCAGTAGAAGAAAAGAAACAACTCTATAGTCCATCAATCATGACTAAGTGAATGACTCTACCCAGTTATATGCCCCTAATCTTCATCCTGTTATACAGGCTGAATAGCTCAACTGGTTATGTTGCAATGATGAGCTAACAGCATGTCCCCAAAGATTCCATTCATTCCTACACCCTATCAGAGCAAACCTTAGAGGTTTGTGGGCTAATGTGATTCTTTTTTTTCTGGGAGGAAGGTCTATAGTTTTCATCAGGTTCTTCTAAACCATTAGCCACATGTAGCTATTAAGGATTTGACATGTGGCTAGTTTGAAGTGAGATATGCTATACCGGTATGTGTACAATACACCCAGCATTTCAAAAACTTAGCATGAAAAACAGAATGTAGAATATCTCAACAATTTTTATATTGGTATTTGTTTAAATGACATTTTGGATATTGAGTTATAGAAAATGTAATAACAAAATAAATTTCATCTGCAGTGTTTCCTTTTTACTGTGGTCACTGGAAAATTTTAAATTATATATGTGACTTGAGTTTTGACTCACATTATATTTTTAGTGGACAATACTGGATTATTGTCTAAGGGCAGGAAATAAAATTGTTTCAAAAGTTCATGACAAATTACAACTACGAATATATTTTAAAGCATATTTATAAAGTAAGAAACTACAGGTGAATTTGGAGAAAAAAGTGAACTTTTATAAAAATATTGATTTGCAGAGAAACAATGATAAAAAAATATAAATTTCACTTTGTCCTCTGAATCACTTAGCCTGGAAAATAAACCAGTGTTAGAAACTTAAACACCTTGATTTTTTCAAATCAAAACCATAGTTTCCATAGGTTCAAACAGAGGGTTTAAAAAGTTCCTGGGAAAAGTAGGTAAATGGGTTAAGTATCTTTGTTGTTCTTAATCTAATTGACATGCACCAAATAACACAGAGTTTATTGGACTTGCCTTGGGGCCGGTCTTAGGACCCCTCATAGGAGTAATTAGGTATTAAAGTCTTCCTCAGAGCAACACTTGAAGCTTCTCTCTTTGCTTGGAGCTCCACAAAGGCAGCATTCTGCTTTTGGTCTTCAGATGTTGGGTGCATCAGAATCTCTCCTCAGCTTTTCCTTTTGAACTGAAAGCTAATTGCTTCAGGGTATAGTTGCCCAGATGCAAAAGAATATTAATGTAATTTTTTCCATTGTTATTATCAATGTTTTGATTCAGCTAGAACATTCTAATGAAAGATATTTCTTTTTACAGAAGCTTGTATCTTCTGTGGTTGAACACACTATGTGGGTACAGACTCCTGTTCATTTTATCACATAGTCCTGCATCTCATCTGCTACAGAAATGATCAAAACCTTTACCTTCATCTCCTTTTCCTAACATCCTGCCACATTTTGCAATGCAAGCACCCCTGGGTGCCATTTAATGGGTCAGTCCTAGGTTGGTACAGGTGGAACTCATGCAGGACTTTAGCCATAAGTGCATTTTTTATGAATGAGCATTGCATTCATGCCTACCTGTCTCCCATTCACTCCACCTTCTATTCCACCCAAAACTTTTACTAGTACACCCAGCATTTCAAAAACTTAGCGTGGAAAACCAATGTAGAAGCAATCCTGCTGGTGTCCAAGATTTCCATTAAATGATGCCAGTCATTTTGATGAGCATTAAGTGGCCCATGATAAAGTTGTCATCATGTTTTCCTTAACAAGTTGACTCGTTCCAACAAACTCAGGCCCCAGGCAACCATAGTTTATATATATATATTTGAATTGTTTTTTTTCTCTTTGCTTCCTGGGCCACAGCATTTCTGCCCTTTAAAATTGCAATTGTTCCCTAAGCCAAGATAGAAGCTGTTAATGACTCTGTTTATAAATGTTTTTAGGCTGACAATAACAACAATCAAACATTCTTCCATTTTAATGTGCATAAGAATCTTGTTAAAGTGCAGATTCTGACTTACTAGACCTAGAGAAGTCCCTGATAGTCTACATTTCTACCTAACTCCTGGATGGTGCCATAACCCATACTTTGAATAAGAAAGGAGACCGTCTCTAGGATGTCTTCTATCTCCAGTTAGAGATAATTCTGTGTGACCGGAAACCAACAGCTGACATAAGCAGGGCAGACACTCCAGGGGTGGGCAAACTTTTTGACTCGAGGGCCACAATGGGTTCTTAAACTGGACCGGAGGGCCGGAACAAAAGCATGGATGGAGTGTTTGTGTGAACTAATATAAATTCAAAGTAAAGGAGCAGAGGGGAGAGCAAGAGAACCGGATAGAACAGCCGGTTCCGGCCCGCGGGCTGTAGTTTGCCCAAGGCTGCCTTAGACCTTTGCTAAAATACTCCAGAAGTCATAGTACCAGTTGTGGAAATCTATCTAAAGAGGGGAATTTAGAAAGTAAGTCTGAGAGTCTATCACCAAACCATTTTAGAATCTTGAGGTGGATCAGAGTTACTATCTATTACTTCTTTCAAATGTATATTTAGCTACTAAATTCGTAAGATATCTCAACAAATGAGCCCCCTTCACAGCCCAGCTGTGTATCTGATAAAGCTGGGTACAAAACACATCTAAGTTTATGCAGTAACTTGTTTCATAAAGCAGCTATCTTGAATCTGTAGGCAAAGAAAGTTTTTGCTAAATAAATATTTGCTATTCACTTTATCTGTTCTGTGAATACAAGTGCTCCCATATTAGGTTTTCTTAATGTGGAACCTCTCTCTCTCACTCCATATCTGATAAGTATAAAAATAATTTATAATAATAGCAAAGACAACAATTCACAGTTCCTTCCATCATATCGATTGTTTTTCAATTCCAAGTATGTCTGCCACCATATAGTTGATGCTGCTATTAAATTTCCTTGGTGCAGGTAATTTCTTAAAAAAGTAGACTAAATAGAAATCAAAAGGAAGCTTATATATTATCGTTTTCATAAGCCCTTTAAATTGATTTTAGAGAGAGAGGAAGGGAGGATAGATAGAAATATTGATGAGAGACATTGATTGGCTGCCTCCTGCACGCCCCCTACTGGAGATCGAGCTCACAACTTGGACATGTGCCCTGACAGGGAATCAAACTGGGGACCTCTTGGTTCACAGGTCAACGCTCAATCACTGAGGACCGTCCAGGTTCAAACAGAGGGTTTAACTTTTTAAACCCTCTGTTTGAACCTATGGAAACTATGGTTTTGATTTGAAAAAATCAAGGTGTTTAAGTTTCTAACACTGGTTTATTTTCCAGGCTAAGTGATTCAGAGGACAAAGTGAAATTTATATTTTTTTATCATTGTTTCTCTGCAAATCAATATTTTTACAAAAGTGATGATCTTTTTATGTATACTTTTTCTGTCTCTCTTGACTATAGGCAGATAATTTTTCACCATATTAACTCAGTGCTAGGCACATATTATGTGCCAAATACTTTGCTAAGTGCTGGCATTTAGGGGGTGAGAAGGTGCATAATTTTATCCTTTGGCTCAGCCAGGCTCAAGTGAATGGGGGTAGATAGGCACTTGGCTAAGCATTTGCAACATAACATGCCTATAATAAAGATGTCTGTAAAACAGATTGCAGAACAGGGGCATTACTTGGGATGGTGATGTTGGCCTCTGAGTTCTAAGAAATGCACACTTACAAGTCTGTATCCTTGTTAAATTTTCATCATTGATTAATTCAACTGCAAAGATATATTAGTGTATCAAAAGTTTAAAGTAGAAATAAAAATCTTTTTAGATGTATTAAATCACAGTACAGCAAATGTTCAGACATGAAACCACCCACTGCCTACAATAACAATAAAAACACACACACAAAACCCCTGCTAAATATTGGAAATAGGTTTTTAGGGACTATTACCCGCCCCCTCCCTTTCTCCTCTTCCATAAAAGTCAAATTTTGTTTATTCTTCTAGTCCTGAATCAAATTCTACTACCTTCACTGAAAGTTTCATAGGTAGTGACCACCACCATCTCTTCATCTTCAGCTCTCATTATTTTACACCAAGACTAATTAATAGCTGCTTACTTGACCCATTCTCACCTCCATCCTATCTGTCACATCATTGCCATAGGATACTTTCTAAAATATAAAACTGGATTAAATCACTATGTTTAAAAATTTTAAATAGCTCCCTGTGACTGTCAGATTGAAATGCAAACACCTTAGACAGACTTCCAGATTTCCATCTGTCTTATCCTTACTGAATTCTATACTTCATCCTTAACAATCTGCCTGCAAATTACATATCGTGCTTCTGTGTCTTTGCATATGCTACTTCCTCTGCTTGACCCCACTGCCCTTACAGTTCCTAGATCACTCCTCTTCACCTTTCCAGACCCAACCTAGGTAAGATAAAACCTTTGCTTTTAGTTTTCATATGTTTAAGTTAGTATATCGCAAAGTTCAGCATGCATCAGTATCATCTGGAGGGCTTGTTAAAGTTTCCTGGGTTCCACCCACAGAGTTTCTGGTTTAGTAGGCCTGGGAGGGGGACAGAGAATCTGCACTTTAACAAGTTCCCAGGTAATGCAGATGCAGCTGGTCCAGAGGCCACACTTTGAGAACCACTTGTCTAAAGAATTCTTCATCAAGAAAACTAGACTTTGGTTGCTCACTTTTTCATTCATTAAACAAGTGTTTGTTATGTAAATATGTGCCAATTCCAGCACTTGAACTAGAATAGGTATTTTGCACAGAGGTATAAAGATGGTCTCTCTCTGGTGAGAAGGAGGCAGCACTGCCTCCATAATTGTGCAGGTTGGACAGTGTGTAAATGGTGCCCACTGGGGTACTGTAGCTCAGCCAGACATGATAGTCCTGGAAGTCAGAGAAGCAAAGCAATGTTTACACAACAGGGTAATATATGCCATGATACAAACATGCATAATGTTCCTTGAGAGATGAGCAGGACCTCCAAACCCAGACATGAACTGGGAGGAGGGCATCAGGCAAGGCTTCCTAGAGGATGTGATACCTCTGATGAATCTGGAAAGGTGAAGTGGTTACACTGAGAACAGTAGGATCAAGACAGGCAGGGAGAGGAAATAGCATATGCAAAGACACAGCAGTATGATATGTAATTTGTAAGTAGATTATTATGTCTAAAGTAAAGAATTTCAAGGACTCAAATCTCTTTGCCTACATGAAGGGCATTTGCTTAATTAAAAAATGAAGTGTGAAGTATTACACACATTCAAAGACCGTATAAAATGATATTACGGACACCCACATACCCATCGTTTAGATTGGCTTTATTTGCTTCATCTCTCTTTATAAGAAATAAAACTTAGCAAAACACTAATTACCTCTCTCCCTATCTCTTTCCTCTCCCGCCCTTCTCTTGCCAAGCTAGCCACTACTTTACAGTTGGCATGTGTTTTTCCCATGCATGTTTTCATGCTTTTACTGCATAAGTATAAGGGCAATTACTTTTTAATGAGAGACTTTGTCTAGGACGTTGCAGCAGAAATTACAATGCTTGCCTCAGCAAACTCCCTGAGAAGACACCTGGAGCAGTAGGCAGCCGATGACAACCAGACCTGCCCCCCTCCAACATTTGCAGGGGAAAAAATGGGATTCAAATTGGCTTTACAAAATGCAATCAGAGAGGGTTAAAGTGTCTGTTATTTTTCTTTCATCCTGTTTTTTAGTTGTTATGAACCCAAGAGCACCAACAAGGAAAACAGCTGGGAAAAGGAAAAGGAGATCAAACTCAAATTAGGGTATTCTGTCACTTATTAACAGCCATTATTAGCAGTTTAGTGGTTGAAAAGGTTCAGGATGCTGATTTTAAAAAGTCAATGGGAAAAAATATCAAGAGATTGGGCTTCAATTATTGACATTTTCCCCTCACTCTCATTCTTACGAATAGCAAAATGTGACCACATAGGTTGTGCTTTGTAAGAACACTTGACCTCGTAAGTAAATAAACCAAAACATACACACATACATACATTTCAAGAACTTTGGTGCCAGGAAAATCACTTGCCCCAAATCACCGAAATAAAGAAGACATACAATTTCCATCTTGGTACTTTCCATTTGGATAGGCTGACTCATAATGATTTGAAGAAATAGTTCTTTTCAAATGCACACAGAATTGCAAAAAAAGCGAGTTTTTCAAAAAAGCAAATTTTGCAAACATTGTGTACTTTCATTTCTGCTCTTAGGCACATTAAACTGAATTGGTTATATAAAAAAATCTCTTGCTAAATTGAATTTAATTTGATTAGGAATTTTGCGTGTACATGCAGACAAAGCATGGTAATTGTGAATTTTAAAAATTGTCTGGTTATTGAAAATGTTCTTTTTTATGGAAGTTTTGCTATAGCTTCATTAGGGAACTGAATTTTTGTCAGTGTGGATCCACATTGGGAATTAAATAGGCCATGGCCCTTGGTTGGGAAATCACTCAAGGAGTAGGCAGTTTGTCCTTTCTGAAGAAAAGTAACACAGCCTCAAAAGCTGGAACATTGGAGTAGCTTGAAATCCTTCCTGCTTTGGCCCCACGAGACCCTCTCTTGCCATTTCCTAGCTCTGTCATTACTTCCTTTAAAAACAAATTTCTTGCTCTTCCCAGCCCCAGTTTCCTCATCAGGCTCTGGAAGGCAGAGTTGGCTGCTGGGTCCTAATGCCCTGGCCTATGACCTCAACCAACCAAAATAATTACCTTCTATGTTACTGTCAGACTTCTAAAACACACAAATAGAAAATTTAAATAGAGTTGGTTCAAAGTATTTCAGGGGGAAGAAAGTGCTTTTCAGAGGGCCAACATGCCTTATTGCAAGGGTATAGGTACATGGCCTGTCATATGAGACTACCTGACACATGTCAAAAGTGAAATGACTGAATCCACCTGTAGCTTATTTTACAGGTGCTATTTAAGCCTGTCTTCCAACCCCGGTCACCAGAGGTTCCATTCTGCTAGGACAGTGGTCGGCAAACTCATTAGTCAACAGAGCCAAATATCAACAGTACAACGATTGGAATTTCTTTTGAGAGCCAAATTTTTTAAACTTAAACTTCTTCTAACGCCACTTCTTCAAAATAGACTCGCCCAGGCTGTGGTATTTTGTGGAAGAGCCACACTCAAGGGGCCAAAGAGCCGCATGTGGCTCGCAAGCCGCAGTTTGCCGACCACGGTGCTAGGATAAATGGGAAGGAACCTTGCATTTTATAGGTCATGGAAAAGCATTAAGGTGAGGTAGCAAAGGGTTAAAGAATTATGAAGAATCTCCCAGGTATTATCAATAGTACATGTCCAAGTAATGCATGAATCGAGTATATACTTGAGATTTACATTCCCAGAATGCCCATTATCATCCTTTAGCCACATGACAGGGTACAGGCCCCGAAAGACAGTCAGTCGTTCCATTGGCTGGAATTCTCTGAGTATTTTTTCCCCTGGTTTGGGTAATTACTGAAAAAAGAAAGGATTGGAAAAGCAGCTAGTCTCATATTTTCTGAAACTTTGTGTAGTGACCTTACCAGCCGTGGGCAAACTACGGCCCGCGGGCTGGATCCGGCAGTTCTATCCGGTTCTCTTGCTCTCCCCTCCGCTCCTTTACTTTGAATTTATATTAGTTCACACAAACACTCCATCCATGCTTTTGTTCTGGCCCTCCGGTCCAGTTTAAGAACCCATTGTGGCCCTCGAGTCAAGTTTGCCCACCCCTGCTTAGACCCAACATAGTGTTAAGAGAATTCATCGGCATTCTCAGTATACAAGGATGTTCATCAGTATTTTCATTCCTTAAATGCCTAGTTTTATAGTTTGTCTTTATTTTCTTTCTGTGTTTTTATACATTTCCATCACTCCAGAAAATTCCCTCGTGCCCCTTCCCAGTTAATCCACTCTTTTCGTCGAGGTAACCACTGTTTTGATTCTTATCACCATCGGTGAGTTGTGCCTTTTCTAAAACGATATACAAATGAATGAACACAGCAAGAACTCCTTAGTGTCTAGTGCCTCACGTTTATAGCATCTATAAAAACCACCTCTTCGTTTCCGTATCTGTCATTTGAGGGAACTGCCTGCAAGAATGGTGTGCAGGCATTCCGAGGAGTAGTAGGTTTCCGGGGAGGAGTGAGGGACCTGATAAGTCACCTAGACTGGGCGTGGGTGAAGAGGAGGCTGAAGAGTGAGGTCTGCGGCACCCTTCTCATCTTCATACAAAACAGCTGTACTTTTCCATGTCTTACAAATGGGGGTTCACTGACACTTTTCATTTGGGAAAAGGGTTCTTTGTAAAAAAAAACCCACCAAAAACAAAGTTAGAGAGAACCACAGGTCTAGACCATGCTTGCAGGTCCTTTTGCCCTATTATTCTATAAATTACAAATAGTGTTTTCTGATATGGGAGCTGTGACTGGTCCCCTGGAGAGAAGGCTGGGAGACAGAGGCAGCCAGACGGGGGCCCCCAGGGAGGGCCTGGGCACTAAGTACTGTAATATTAGTACTGGTTACCATCAGATAGCGCCACCCCTAACTGAGGCACCTAGACAATGGGCCAGAGGCCCTGGGCCAGGGGAGGCACAAAGACAGCATTCAAAAGACCCGGCTCCCACAGCCAGCGCGCATTTCTATAGACTCCGCCAGACGCGGGCCCAGCCAGAATGTCACCTTCCAGCCAGGGAACCACTTTTTTCATGGGTAGCTTTTAAACTGCTAAAAACAATAAACACAGCAAGGGAAGTGCTGACACAACCTTAACTGCAGAGACAAACTGAAACTGTCGTTATAATAATGTAAACAAACCAGGTTCCGAATTGTAACCTCGAATTGCAGACGGGGCTGCTGGTTATTGGCAAACACCTGGGAACGGACAGGGAGAATTCAGAGGGCCTGTCAATCAAGACAGGGGATCCTCACTGCACAGGTGCTTCCGTCCTATCTGACTTGCGCCAACCAACGGGTGATGTAATTCTTAGGATTTTTTCACACACAAGAGAGAGACTGAAGAGGACTGTTGGATCTTCATGGAGCACAATTTTCCCCCACAACAAATGAAAAAATGGGCTCCTCTCTCTGTCTTATCATTACTCTTCTTCCCCCAAGTGAATTTGTACCATTCCTTTACTCCAATTACGCTTTTTAAAAAGCCCATTTACTGTTTTATATTTCCCTGAATACCGATAGAATTCAAAACTATGTTCAAGAACAACAGCAGCAGTGCCACCAATTAGAAGATAATTCCCACAATGCTGCAAAGTGACCACCATAGAGATCACGAGTCAGCCAACACCCGAATCAGGCCTGCTATCTGACCTTCTGATCCATGAAATCACGTGTGGAACTTGGCACCCACGCAGGACGGCCAATGGGAGGGAAACCGCAGATCTGGAAAAAAGGAAACATAAGAAAATAAATACAAGTGCTTATTTATTTATTTTTTTAAATTCCCCAACATTTGCTTAATCTGCTCTTCTTTCTATGTTTAAATAGAGTCTGGTTTCAGAGCTGTCTCTGATTTTGAATAAATGCAAATAGACTTAGATAAAAATCTCATTCCAAAGGGGAAGATGGTTGCCGATGGTTCCAGAGAATCTTTTAACACATTATAGGCAGGGGACAACGCCTGTGGATCCCAAAGACCTACTTTTCTGTGGACAGGACTCAGGAGTTTTGGATTCTCAGCCTGGGAAAATGACTAAAAGACAAATGTGAATCTGAAACAATTTAGAAAATGTGCTAAAGAGGGTCCAGTTGGGGCTCAGATAGGTCTTAACAAATAAAAGCTTTGGCTGTGCCCTGTGGTGAAACCACAGGATATGCATCCAAGCATGACGCTATGGCGCTGTCTAGACTGTGCTAAGTGCGATTATGTTGGGGACACTTCGCACAGGTATAAACAGATGAAAGAGACGGCCAAATGAACTGCGGCATCTGCTTGTGCAGCAGACAATGTCTCCAAGTGTAGGGATAAGCGAGAAGCTGCTTTTCAACTAACTGTGGTTCCCAAATTTTTGTTGTATGGAACTTAGCAATCTGAAAAACAGAGGTCAGTAGAACAAACATCTGGGTTCCTGCTACCCAGAATGGACTGCTGATAAAATTTTTTCACATCTGCTCTTCCTTTCTAATTAAAAAAATAAAAAATAGAGCTTAGGTATAATCTCCTTGACAATCCCACTCCAAGGCCAGAACATACAACTGTTTGCATCTTTGTAGTCCACTTTTTGTATATATTCACATACAATATGTGTACCCAGGACATTGCACAGTGTTGTGTTTTTAATTTACCTATATGATATGAATCTATGCATATGTGTCTATTCCTCTGCATTTTTGAGTCAACGATAGGGATGTGAGCGCTAACTGTGTGGATCTCCAGCTCATCCCTTTAGCTGCCACAGTGAATAAATATATGCTCATTGTCCTTTCACCCACCACCCAATGTTTATGGCCCCATAAAAGCACTTATTATATCATTAAGTGATTGTTGGTTATGTGTGGGTGTGCATATGTTTGTGTGTAGGTGTGAGTTTTCTCTGCGACTGGACTCTTGAGCTTCTCGGGATGTTGCCTTGTCTTGTTTTAACTATGGCTCTTCTGCGGGATGACTTCATGCAGGATCAACATTCAGTGTGTTAAAAGGCAAAATATATTTGTCCAGAATTGATCTGCTTATTATTAATTTCATCCCCTTTAAAGCAACATGAAGGAAGACTTTGGGGCCGTATTTATATATTTTCTTCAAAGACTCTCCACTGCTCTTGTCCTAAATCTTCAAACCCCAAGCCATCAATATCACCTGGCTGTTTGTTGGACAATCAGAAACTCTGGAGTCCGAGTCCAAAGATGAAGACATTTAAGACACATATTCTAAAAGCATTCTCAAAGGCTGACCTGCCAATGCCAAGAAGAAGCTTGAGTTTGTAATTGTTGTGTTTTTATGGCACATACGAATAAATATATACCACTACCCCTAACATTAATATTTAAAAACAAACAGTGCCTTTTGCATGAAAACAATATTGGACATTGATTTATCTTTTTGAGGCTATAATTCTGATTTAGACTTTGAAGAATACATGTGAACCTGACTCAGGATAAACAATCTAAAAATGCTTATATAATGATTAATATAATAAGCATTTTTATATATAACATTTACTCAGCACATTTTGTGGGATGGTTTATGCAACATTCTTTCACCTAATTTCACTTAATTTAATCCTCAAAATCATCATGTGAGGTAGATATTATCTTTTTATGTTTTTATTGATTATATATATATATATATATATATATATATATATAGAGAGAGAGAGAGAGAGAGAGAGAGAGAGAGAGAGAAACATAAATTGGCTGCCTCCTGCACGCCGCCTACTGGGGATTGAGCCTGCAACTGGGGCATGTGCCCTGACCAGTAATCGAACCAGTGATCTCTCTGTACAAGGGCTGACACTCAACCAACTGAGTTACACTGGCCAGGCAGAGGTAGGTATTATTAATAATCCTATTTTTCAGAGGAGGGAAGGAGAGGCAGAGAAAGGTTTAACATTTTGCTCAAAGTCTAACAGTGAGGAAGAGGTTAGCCAGCAATCTCACCCAGGCAATAGGGTGTCACAGGCTTTGTTCTGAATTACTGAGAACAAGCGTAGGTTATAAAGATAAAACTGCAGAGAAGGAAACAGAAAAACAGTGTCATTGAGGTGGTTTCCAAATTTTGCTATAATACAGACAGACAGCGTCTCTTTCATGGTGTGCCTCAAACTAAGGACAAACCAAATTAGAGTACTCCAAGTAGACATATTCAAAGTGATTTCTTAGCGATGAAGGAAATCTGAAGTAGCAAGGTCAAGCCCCAGACCCTTCCAACCTAAACATAACCATTTTTAATTCTTCTCTTTAGAAAACAGGGAGCTCACAGCTCAAAGGAGGTGGCCCAGTTTGTATACCCAAGATTCAAAGCAAAAATGAGAATTACTTCCTGGGACAACTTTAGCTCAGAATGTGTGTTCTTTACGCATTTTTAATTGGGGCACAAATATATTAACAGTGTGGTTATTTTGTACTTTCAAAAGAATCTGTTTGTACCTGACTCATAATTATATTTGGAATACATTTATTTCTGGGCATGAAAAAGTTCATTTTGTTAAGCCATCTGACCTGAGGTGAGGTTGGCACAATTTCCCAGGACTGCTCCCAATTAATGCAAATTGAAGGTTAAAGGATAAATAAAGTCCCTTTAACTTGGTTAACTAATATGTTATTTATAAATGTCTCTTTACTTGGTCTATTTTTTTCATTCACTAACTATGTACAAATGAACAGTATGGAAGAGATTAGTAAATATATAATGTATATTTTATTGCAAAGTTTTCATTTTAAAAGGATTACTATTATGGCAAAAAATTAATGCCATATATTTTCTATCTATCTATCTATCTATCTATCTATCTATCTATCTATCATCTATCTATCTATCTATTTGCACCTGTGTTGTCTTAGGTCTCTTAAAATCTAATGGAGCCTGAGACAGACCGATTGCATTGCATTAATAGCCTGCATTCTTCACCCCTCCCTATACCTGTCTTTTTGTCATGCAACTTTCAGTTCTTCTCACCAAAGAAGCTGAGTCTATTTTCCTATCCCTTTGATTCTGGTTTTGGCCAGGTGACTTGCTCTGGCCAATGGAATGTTAGCAGGTCTGCTGCATGTAGATGTTTGAGAAAAATTCTCGTTATTTTAAGTGTTTTCTTTTGCTTCTCTGTGATCGCCATGAAAACATGCCTGGCTAGCCAGTGATGGTTAAGAAACATGGAAGGGAATTTGCTCATGTCAGTTGTCTCTGCCAAGGCCATCCTAGATTAGCCTTGACCGGCCAAGCCCCATACAGATGAGAGAAGCCAGGCACAATGAGCAGAGCCACCTAGCTGACATCCAGCTAACTACAGATGCATGAGTAGGCCCAGCTTGAAGTGGAAGACCCACCCAGCCAACCTTCAGACTCATGAACTTATAAATGGCCCTGTTTCAAACTGTGGAGCTTTGAGGTAATTTGTTACTATGCCAGGTAATCCCAGGTAATACTATTGGGCACTAGATGACTGATAAAGGACCTAACTCTGGTTCACTCAAAAAAGAGATGACCACATAGAAGATGATATAAATTAGGTAATAAAATGCAGCAAGTATCCACCAAATACCAGCTGTATCAGTCAAGAGTCAATCAGGAAAATGTAAACTGGTCTAAGTATTTAAGCAGCAGAACTATAATGAAGGCATTGATTACATAGGCCAAGAAAAAGATGGAAAGACAAATGGGAAAATGAGGCATCCAGGAACTCAGTAATTGCAGGAAATCCCTTAGCTTTAGGGACAAAGAATTGAAATGTTTGATATTAGAGCCCTGGAACCAGAGTCAATCAGCAAAAGCGGAAGGCTCAAAGGTCCTCTCTGATAGGAGCTGAAGTCCTAGAGGAGACACAGTCGCCATCAGAGATACTGTCTGAGGCAGAGAGTGTGGGGAAGAAATGCCCTGGCTTCTCCCTTCCTTCAATCTTCCCATCTCCCTCCAGGGCTTTCCAATGGCTGAACCCAGAGGGAGGCCTGGACAGCACAATCCTCAGTGAGCAACCTCTCAGGAATACAAGGGAAGGGCAAGAAAAGAACCTGAGGGGCCAACAGGCAAATACACCACCACAATGTGCAAGATATTATACAGGTTTGAGAGCAACATCCATAAAAATAATGAAAATCAGAGTAGACACTGGGCTTGAAGGTTAGAAAGCAACTGTGGGAGCAAAGTGAAGAAATTATTGGGGAAACTGCAATATCCTAGTTTGGCTGAGAAGGTTGTGTATTTGGGAGGAGGGAGCAATAAGGATACAAAGGTGAGAGCTTGAAAGAGTTTGGATTCTAATTCAAGCATGTTGGACTTCTGTTCTGAAGGCAATGGGAAATGAAATGGTTCTGGGCAGAGAGTAACATGATCCAAACTGCATGTTAGGAATATTACCCTGATAGAAATTTGATGGGTTGATTGGAGGGCAATAACTAGACCAGGGGTTTTAATCAAGGGTAGACCTCAGGGAATTCCGAACGCTCCTGGACAAACTGTCAGGAGTTTGTATAAGCATTCAGTTTTCTGAGAGATGGTACATAGCTTTCACATGGTTTTTCAATGGAGTCCATGACCCTTGATCCTATTGTAAGCACCAGAAACAGGGAAGTGATTTAGAAAGCTCCTACAATAATTATTTTAATGAGGATCAAACATGTAACAGTGGTAATGGGAATGGCAAGGGCTACACAGATATAAAAATTTATAAGGCACTATCTAAACAAATAGTCTAGATGAATGTGAACAGAAATAAATAAGAGCCAGAGATTACAAAAAGGTTTAACTCTGGGTTACATCCACCTGCTATTCCTTCCTTTCTCCCTATAAAATGGAGGAGACAACTCATGCTTCCATGATACTGTAAAGATTTACAAAATTGAAAAGTTCCGAGATAAACACATGGCATATATATCACCACTGTCCCCCTCCTCTGTTCATCACAGACATTACTAATCAGACACAACCTTTACTGATGACTCCTGAGTCCAAACACAATCTCCAAATCCTTCTCAAATAGCCCCCAGCAGTTACTGCTGTTTTCTAGAACGACTGTATTCATTTATTGTATTGACTGCTCTTTAGTTTCATAAAGATGAAGTACCAATAAATGAATATATTTTCTGGAATGTATCATATGCTAATATGATCTTTAGATACATATTCATGTACATATTTCTCACATGTGAAAATCTTACTAATATGCAATTGGGCCACTACCTAGATTGTAATTACCCAAGTTCACACATCTCCTTAATGTTAACCCAAAGCAATCAACACGGATTTGAATGAAAATGACTTAGGGGGGAAAATATTGCAAACATGAAAACTTATTCCATTATTGAATTATCATAGTAAGGTTTTAAAATCAGCACATGTCATCACAATCAACTACTAGTGTCTTCACTGTTTGGTAAATTCTTAACTCCAATTATAGGCAAGTAGGTATGTAGTATGACCATGAGCCATCCTCTTGTCAAAGTGACCCTTGGATTGGTGTTTGAATGCCACTCTGGTGGTTTTCTAACCTTGGGGTATTTTCTATCTGACATTTGAAAAGAAGTGTCATTATCAGAGTTGTTTTCTATATAGGACCACAACAAAGGCAGACTCAGATAAAACAATTTTTTTCTACCTAGAGTTTTGATCATCAAAATACTGTCCATATCAATGTGAAGACTCCCTGTTCACTTCAACCCCAACTCCCAAAGTTTGATCTGTTCATTCCCAAACAAAAGAAATTTTGGAAAATTATCTATATACTAAAATATTCCCAGCAAAAATCTCTAATGTAAAAAACTCCCAACAGTAACTAGTTGACCATGACCCACAATAAAAAGTATGTTTTAATCCATAACACATGTACCTATAATTGTATGTGTGTGGATATATTTAACTAAAAGAGAAGTGTCATGAAGTTATATTTTATCTATGTGTGTCACTTTGATATTTTCTATCCCATTCTATATTCGATTATATTCTATTTTAAGTATTATTTAATTAAAGAAAAGTTAGTAATGACCGGCTAAATTGATTTCATTACCCACTAATAGGGCCCAACAGTCTGAAAAACAGTACTGTGGCAAAATGACTAAAGTACTCTGACTTTATTCACCAATGTAAACATATCCACAAAAGACCAATCCAGAGCAACTTAGCAGGGGGAAAAAAATCTCTTGGCTCTCTCCCTAGTATCCTGGATGAAGCCAAGGTTTACGGAGCCAACTTTTGTACTCGGTGGTTGACAATGACTGAAAACTGAAAGGCGGAGATCAAATCCTCACTCTGCTTCTCAACACATCTCTTCCGCTGGGTAATTTATACCGTGCAAGTATCAAGCTATTCAATTTTGCTGTCATTTACTGTTCTTTTTCCAACAGCAATGGAAACACAGGATCGGTTTACTGTCTTCTCTCTTTGGTAGAATTAGATTATTTTCCCTCTTGCCCCTTTAAACAAAGATGGCATTCATCACTCCGGAGAGCCACCGCCGGAGGATCTCCAAACAAAGCATGGCAGAATCTGGGCGTTGAGGTTGTCAGTCCAGATTATATACCAGAACGGACTTGGGAATGATTCTTTTGACCAAGTGAACACAATTGGAATTGGAGCAACATAATTAACAGTAAAAACAAACAAACAAGTAAACAATAAAAGGCTCTATTCCTCCAAATTCAGGGGTATCTACTAAAAGAAAGCTACTTATTAAAAAAATTTTTTTTCTTTTTAAAAGGAAAAAATAAGTAGATGCTACAGAGCCATTATATCAGGAGATGAAATCCTTTGGTGGCTTTCTTGCCAGTACTCCAGACTGAAATATACTTCCTTACGACTTTGTGACGACTTTGACATTCATCTGCTCACTGTGCACCCTCCGTCTCCACCCCGTGAGTGAGTTCATCAAAAGCCTGACATTTACCACCTTCTTTTATTCAGCATTTCTACTTCTCAGAATACACGATTATGGCTACATACAAAACTTCAGTGACAAAGATGATCGTATTGTGGCATTATCTATAGTGGCCAAAGACTCAAAGGAAATACAATTAAATCCTAAAAGTGGTAAACTTTGGGTGTTTGAGTTATTGGTGATTTAAATTTTATTCAGTATATTTACCCATATTTTTCAAATGTTCTAAAATAGAAACAAGAAAAAGGGGTTAGAAATAACATATCTGTGCTTGATACTGAGACACTAATTAATGTCCAGGTAGATTTTCAACAGGCCAAAGGATGCACGTATTTGATTATGTCCTGAGAACACTTTTAGGGAGCCCTAGCACCTAACTCAGGTTTGTCAATGGCAAAATGGGGACAATAATGATACCTAATTCATAGAGTTGTAATGAGGATTAAATTAAGAAAATCAAGTATTAGAAAATGCCTGGCACACATACGCATGACACATGTTAGCTGTTATTGTTATTATTATGTTGTCTCAGGAATTTGGAAGATATTTATCTAGTTCCCTGATGAACCCAATGCAAAGGCCCAGGAAAATATGGGTTTGTTCTAAGTGCCCCCAAAGTTATTCTCTGCATTTGGAGAATCAAATGGGGCATAAGAAAAGTTTGAGGGTAATGGATATGCTCATTATGTTGATTGTGGTGATGTTTTAACATACATATGTCAAAACTTACCACGTTGTATATTTTACACTCAGTTTATTTTATATCAACTGGACCTCAAAAAGGCTGTTTTAAAATGAGGAAGTAGAGACTTTTTTAGGCTAGCAATCCTAAGAGAATTTTCCATCAGCAGACCAACACTAAAAGAATATTAAAGAACCTACTTTAAAACACAGGAGAAAAAAGGTCCGGATGGGAGCTCAGAAATACAGAAAGGAACAGTGAGGGAAAAAAAAGATAAATATGCAGCAAATCTAAATGAATATTAACTGTTTGACAATAATTGTAATGTCTTAGTTTTAAAACGCTTGTAAAATTCAAATGCAAGCAATAATAAGATGATATATGAACACTTTATGGCAATATTTGAAAATGCTGATGAAATGGATAAACCACTAAAAAATTTACCAAAAACAGGAAAAAGATAACAGAAAGGTGAATAATCCTATTTCCATTAAAGAAATCAACTTTGTACTTAAAAATTTCCTCACAAAATATTCTCATCTTAAACTATTTCATTGGTGAATTTTTCCAAACACTTAAGGGAACAGCACATCAATCCTACATAGTTCATTCAGAATATAAAAAAAGGTAGATCATGTCTCATTATATAAAACTAATTGGATGAGGCCAGCACAGCCTTGAGGCCATAACTAAACAAGAATATTATAAGAAAAGAAAATAACAAGCTAATATCTCTTATGAATTTAAGAGAAAAATACTAAAAAAAATCAACAAACTGAATCCTGAGATATTTTTTAAAGGATAACATATTATGAACAAGAGGGATTTATTCTAGAAATAAGAGGTTGGTTTAATATTGGAAAATCAATCAATGTAAAGCATCCTATTAACAAGAAAATAGAGAAAAAACAAGATTATTTCAGTGGATGCAGAAAAAGCATTTATATAAAAGCATTTATGACATTCAAATCTATTTATGATGAAAACTCCTGCAAACTGGGATGGAAAGGAAATGTTCCCAATCTGATAAAATCCTATAACAAAAAACATCTTAGTGAATGATGACTATTGAAACCTTTGCTCTTGGAGTAGGAAAAATTTAAGGATACCTTCTGTAACCAAAATTTGTGCATTCCTGTAGGTCAGTGGTTTACACATTTTCACTTACTATGACCCCAGTAAGAAATACACTTTATATAGTGATTCAATACACATACACATAAACCTAAAACATTCCTTTTTTTAAACAATGCCCTTACTTTGAGCAATGCTCTCTAATATTTTCTATTTTGTTCAGTTCTAGCCTTCACATAGCCCATTCCATTAAAAATGGTGGTCACTCACTATGATGGTTTAATGTGTTGTGACTAAGTTTGAAAAACGTGTTCTAACACAAGATTCTTGGAAAATATTAGGCACTCAATAAAAAGTTATTGAATGAATAATGGTATACATTTTGCATATCAATCTAATCTCCAGTTCCATATTAGTGTCTGTCCTTGTTTTCCTCTACCCTCTTGCTGTTTTTCCTTTTTAAATTTATGTTAACTTATTATCATGTATGCATCTTTATAAGTTCTCACAATCTTTCCCAGAACAAGGCCTTAAAAAACAGCTTTCAAAGTCACGTAGTAAGGAGGAAAAGGTCCTCCCAAGGCACTGGGTGACATTTCCCTAGGAATAAGAAGCTCAATGCCTATAAGAGGGACACTTCCTGTCCCTCCACTGTAACGATGTCTCCGGCACAGGAGAGCAGATGGCGACTGTGACTAAGGGACAGGAGCTCACCTCTAACCTTACAGGGAACCATATATACTCTTGTTTTCCATGAAGTTCTCTTGCATTTCTGACAGCTGGGAGAGAGTGAGCCAGCTCGTTCTGAGGAACACAAAGCCACTTTTTCAAAGAGGAACAAAAGGGTCCTGCAGCTGACAATGAAGAATGGTGTGAGCATCTATGTGCGCTGCTGTGATAAAGGACTTCACGGTCTTGAGTTTCCTTTATCTCTCTTTTCAGGGTGTAAAGTCTTTCTCAGGTCATTGAAATTGTGTGTCTACAGCACAGTGAGCAAACATGTGGGAAGGAACCTGTCCAGGCATGTGAGAATCAACCTTATCTTTCTAACACAGGAACAAATTTCACCTCCGTAAAACTTTCATTTTAAAACATTCTGCCTGGTCCTGTGGAACAAAACTTTGGCCACAAAAGGGTCTTGAAGCACTGTGGGCAAGTTGCCATCCTGGCTTATCTTCCCAAAGAAAGAAAAGCCTGTTTTGGGACGAGCACGGTGGTCCGACTTGGTAAAGTGGTCCTTGTGAGGACAAGGTTGTGGACTAAAGAGGGATGTGAAAGTGACTGGTCATTCCTTTAGCAAAAAGGGGTTATCAGTGAGGAGGAATTTAACAGGGCTGAAATGAATCACTTCTTCCCTAGTAAATGGATCTGAGGCTTTGATTCTGCTTTAGCTCCAAGTGAGCAAGGATGCTCCCAAGGAAATCACCACAAATGCAAACCAAGATTTACATGCACAGATGTCTACAGAAGTATTTGCTTTAGTATGAAATCGAAGCAGCCTGTAAGTACCACACGGGGGAGAGGGGGTGTGCTTTAAAAAAGCAATGGTTCAGCCATTAAAACTAAAAATTACAAATTCACAGTGTGAAAAATAATCACAATCAAATGTTAAATGTAAAAAGATGAAAAACTATACATGCAAAATATGAATTTAACCATTTTTACACATACACAAACACACACACCATATGCATAGAAAAGGATTTGGAAGAAACACTCCAAAATGCTAACAGGAGCCCAATCACTGGCTGGTGAAATTAAGAATGAAATTAAGAATGAATATTAAATGCATGACCCCCCCACTCCCACCCAAATTTCCACTATAGGCATTGATTTACTCTTATAACTAGATAAATAAAAGCTATTGTAAAACATATATAATGCATTTCTTTATAAATTCTAGTTTGTTCATTAATTGATTCATAAATATCTGGAAACTTTGTTCACTTTCTCTTTAAAGATAACTTCAGGAATTAAATTTCTAACTTAACACAGAGAATAGGAACACGGTTCATCAGTGAGTCTCATGCAAAGTAAAAGCGAAATGTGAGTTCTTACCCCTCTGGACATATTTATATGAAAGAAGACCAACTTAAAAAGAAGATGTTTTCTTATATTTTTCACGCAGGTTGTGTGGACTGAGTTAAAATTGCACTTTATAGCTCGGCTGGTGTGGCTCAGTTGAGTGTCAACATATAAACCAGGAGGTCATGGTTTGATTCCTGGTCAGGGCACATGCCCGGGCTATGGGCTCAATCCCTAGAGTGGGGCATTCAGGAGGCAGCTGATCAATGATTCTCTCTCATCATTGATATTTCTCTCTCTCCCTTTCCCTCTCCCTTCCTCTCTGAAATCAATAAAAAAATAATTTTTTAGAAATTGTACGTTATAAATAACATTAAAGGTTTAGATGGCCCAGTTGAAAGTCCACACAGTTAATATAAATGTCATAACACTAATAAATTCCCTTAGTAAAACTCCCTAGTCCTACAGTAACTAATGTCACCCAGCTGGCTAAAGCCAAAGTGAGCAATAGAGTCCACTCTACAGCTATTTGGAAAGGAAATGAAGGCAGTCCAGAGAAATGAGGCTGCCAAGGTAAGCCAGGACCAGAGGATAGTCATAATTGATTTAGCAGGCACCCCAGCACGCAGGTTAGAGTATCTTCATTTTTCATGTGGGTTCTAGTTACTTTGTCACTTTCCTGAACCGTGCTGGCCAGTAAGTAGGGTGTACCATGGAAGGCTCACTGTTGCACTGGCAGATGCAGGGAGGAAAAAGACAGGTTAATCTGTTCTATCATTTATTTCTCTGACAGTAATTCCATATGGTAAAAAAGAAATGAAAAGAAAAACTCCTATAAAACCATGTTACTAGCAAGCCACTTAATCAATTAAGAAGGGGTTTTTTTTTGTTTGTTTTAATTGAAATAAAACAAAATCTAATAAGGCAAGTCCATCTGGCAAATTATAAATACTGATATTTTTGGCAACAAAGCTACTAACCTCTACTTTTTGCTAAACTGTTAATTTTTTAAAACAATTTCTCAGTAATGTGGATGGGTGCACCACCTACAATATTGAGAGCCCTGCTCTCAATGAAAGTTTCTAAATAAAGAATTTTAAAGGACCTTCCGATGTTATCACATATTGAGTAGAAACAGGTTTACTTTGGAAAGGCACATGAGGCATAAAGAGTCACTAAGACCTGCCCATAGGCTTTTGGTCTATAAAAGAAAGGCGAACTTTGTCAACATCTTAGAACACCTTCCAGTCCTAGGCTAAGACATTTACTACTGACTTTGGAACTGATATGTGGGTCATCGAGAGTACACACTGGAGGGGAGATGGGATGAAGGTTGTGTTCTGTTTGGGTTTCTGCTCTCCAAGAGTGTCAACCTGTGAGTACAAGTGAGGAAAGCCAAGCTTGCAGGTTGAATAAAGACTTTGGTTTGAAAACAAAATTATAAGTCCCTACGGCTGTGAAGACTTTCCTGGCACCTTTGGGACCAGCCTTTCTGCTTTCTAGGAGTTTCTCATCATTTTCTTCCTTTTACTGTCTCCCAGGCCCTCTCACACTACTATGCCCACTTCAGGTCTGTTGAACACACTGCAAGGTAAATATACTCGACCTCCTTTGTCAAGTTTGTTTAGAGGGTTTGTACAGATTAGGTTGTATCTGCTAGCACATTTCTGCAACCTGTATGTGACTCATTCTCTACCAGGGGTCCTCAAACTATGGCCCGCGGGCCACATGTGGCCCGCCGAGGACATTTATCCGGCCCACCGGGTGCCGCTGCCTGTCCTGCTTAGCAGCTGACTCGTCCTGGGCCCGCAGTGCGCATAGGAATTTGTTCATAGTTTTTTTTTTAAACTATAGTCCGGCCCTCCAACGGTCTGAGGGACAGTGAACTGGCCCCCTGTTTAAAAAGTTTGAGGACCCCTGCAACGAAGTCTCATAGAAATGAAGAGAGAAACATCAATTTGTTGCTCCACCCATTCATACATTTATTGGTTGCTTCTTGGCGTATCAGGACAATGTTCTAACCAACCGACCAGGGCCAGGAATTCCTGTCTCTTTTATTGTTACAATAGAAATTAAATACATATGTCTCTAAAAAAATTTTTAAAGAGTATATGCTGGAAAGTGAGTCTCCCTAATGCTGACCACCATAAATCAGTAAAGCCTGATTTATCCTCCCAGAAATGTTCCTGTACACACATGAAAATATATCTGAATGTCTCTGTTTCATAGAAGAAGATTCATATTGTACATCTATCATGCTCATGTTGTTTGGATCTTAATTTGATTCATAAGAGTTCTGCATTTAGTAATTAAATGAGCTTTCATTTCACATTTGTATAACTAGTATATTTTCCAGTGTGGTGTTTGTTATTTGACTGTGCTGATAGGATATTCTTTGTCATAAAGAAATGTTTAATTATTATACACTCAAATATAAATACCTATCTTTTATAGCCCTTGAGTTCTGTATCTTACTTAGAAAAGCCAATGCACTCCAGAGTTATTTTTAAAAACTTGTCTGGTACTTTCATGGTTTGTTTTTATGTCAGAATCTTTTATTCATTTGGAATTTATTTTGGCATAAGTAGTGGCTATGTATTCAGCTTTGTTATTCCCCCCAAAAGAGTTAGCCAGTTGACCCAACATGAAAGAATAATCCATCCTTTTCTCATTGTTCTGAATGCCATCTTTATCATATACCAAATTCCCATAAATATTTACACGATATCTGATCTCTCTTCTCCTCTGCTAATTTGCCTATGTATTCCCATGTTGGCACTGGTTTATCTTAATTTCCTTTACTTTATAGTGTTTTTTAACATCTGACTTAGACTGGGACTTGCTCTTTATCCTCTTTCCACTGCAATTTTCCCATCAATTCTCACATGGTTGTTTTTTCATAAGATCAAAAGCCACAGAACCAGTCAACCCTTCCTCTAAAATTTCTTCTTCCTATTTTATTGAGATCAGATGATTTTATAGATTAATTTAGGAAGAAATGGCATCAATACAAGAACCCAAATCTCTTGACTCTTGCATATTCTTTATGCTCTCCTGACTTCCTTAACATACACAAATAAAATTTAATATTCTTCCATTGGGACGAATTAAGATGACTCTTATACAAAAACTAAAATTAACCCCTTTTCAAGTCATCTATTACTGGGAAGCAAACCACCCCAAAATTTAATGGCTTAAAACAACAACTATTTTATTACCCCCTCACCCCCACCGCCCCAAGTTTGTGGGCTGGGAATTCAAGCAGGGCTCCGTTGGGTGGCTCTGCTTTCATGTAGTGTTAACAAAGATACTCAGCAATATTCAGCTGTGGCTGGGCTGGCAGTCACATACATGACACCTAGGCAGGGATGACAGGAAGGCTGAGCTCAGCTGGGATTATTTCCAAGAGTGCATAGATGTGGTTTCTCTAGCACAGCGGGTTCAGGGTAGTTGGGATTAGGGGACGGTGGCTCAGGACCAAAGAGCAAGTGTTCCAGAGAACAAAAGGGAAGCCATGTGGATTTTCATGACCCAGCCTTGGAAATCATGTAGTGTCTCTTCCACCAGACACTATATTTATTGGTCTAAGTGGTCACAAGCCCACCCAAATTCCAGGAGAGGGAACACCCCCCCCCCACCCACACACACACGTCTTGCTGGGAGAGGGTCAAAGAATTTGACTATGTTTTAAAAACCATCATATCTTCTGTTAGTAGATACCTAGACAATTTTCTCATTACTTTAATTACTCATGGACTTTTCTATAATATTCCATTTCTCTCATTTTATGCCTCTGGAAATACTGACATGATGCAGAACTGAAAAGTATTTAATATTTTGAAATGAAATTTTCAGTGGTGTTGCCTTCTTTGCCCATGTAACAAAGGGACAGCCACACCTTCAGCATGACCTTGGCTTTTTCTGTCCATTCTTTCTGCTCCCTCCTTCCGGACACTTTACAGCTTGCTGGTGTCTCTACCAGGGGTGGCAGAAGCAGAGAAAATCAACTATAATTTATCCATTTTAAAAATCTTGTTATTTGGCAGCAATTTTGCATAAAGAGGGAAAGGGAATTAAAATGAAAAATAAATGGTTTGAGGATTACTTGTGAAACTCAAGCACTTGTTACAGAGAACACCAGAGCCAGCTCTTCTCTCTACTCAAATAATGGGCCTTATTTAAAAAACGCTAAAGACATGATCCTGTGCACCTTGCTAAGTCATGCTTGTCTCTTCTCAAGTCCAGTGACAAAAACATTTATTGAACATCTGCTGTACTAGGCACTTTTTACATGTTTATTATTGCACTTAATCCTAATAGCTCTTCAAGGGGGGAGAGAGGCGTTGTTATACCCATTTTATAGCCCAAAACACGGCTGATCAGAGTGATAAACAGAATTGTCCAAGCATTGCAGATTTAAAAAGCAGCGCAGCTTATTTCCCACATCCTTGCACCACAAAATGTAGCCCCCTCTCCAACAGTATCAGCATCACCTGGGAAACTGTTAGAAATGCAGAACCTCAGGCCCCAACCCAGTCCTGCTTCATCAATAGCAGAATTTTAACAAGACCCCCCAGGTGACGCACATTCATCTTCAAGTTTGAGAGGCACTGGTCTGTCTCCCTGGTTTTGCTTTGCAATGTTCCAGTGCATTGGCATCCGGCTTTAAAAAAATACTGATGCCCGAGTTCCTTTTTTCCTTCTCGATTTCAATGTAATTGGTCTGGGGTGCAAACCTGGGCATCAGGATGTTTCAAAGCCCTCCAGGTAGTTCAAATAGGCAGCAAAGCTAGAACCACTGCTTTATATAGCACACTTGGTGCTAAGCTGATCTGGTCTCTTGTATGGTTGTTTATCATCATTTGCACACATGTACTGTGTCCCCAACATGAATGTATTCTATATGTTAGCTTTCTTTCCAGGGTGCTTTCCAAGCACTCAGTAAACATTTGCTGCAATTGCTGCTGTTGAAAATGATGGTTTTGTTGGTCTGTGTGTGTGTGTGTGTGGAGGTGGGGGGGCGCTCAGGCATCGGTATTTTTTTAAAAAGCGCCTCATGTGATCTTACTGTGCTATTAAGGTTGAACATCACTGGGTTGGCTCCTACAGCTCCAGCTGATGGTTGCTATGGAGAAACTGGGGTGGAGGAGTGCCAAATGTTCTGATTTTTGCAGAAGAAACTTAAAACCCAGATTTTTATAATGTGTTGTCAACAAATTTAGATTTTTGAAAAAACTGTGTGCAAGTAAAATAAATCACATCTGCAGGCTGTGTGTGTGTGTGTGTGTGTGTGTGTGTGTGTGTGTGTGTGGTGTTTGTACCTGTGAAGGGATATAGGAAGCCTAATAGATTTAAGGTCACGCACTTGGGGGTCCATGACTCCTCAAAGTCAGATTATTATAAATACCACCACTATTGCTATCTTGGAAAACACACACCATAATCATTGCATAACCATCCAGCTTCCCTAGGGAAGTGAGTGAGAAAATGAAGGAAAAACTCCCAACTCTTTTTGTTTCTTATGGTTAGGGTATTTAATTTTTAGAGTAGTTGATACTACTTTTGAATGATTATTTATTGAGGAGATGGACCTTCTGAAGTATTATGGTGATGAGAAATAAATCAAGGTTTAGTAAATCATATTTCCTTGGGGTGAGTAAGTCAAGGGCCACTTTGGAACTTAAATTGCTTAAGAATTTCATCCATTGATGCCCTGGCTAGTGTGGCTCCGTTGGTTGAGCATCATTCTGTGCACCGGAAGGTCACCGGTTCAATTCCCAATCAGGGCACATACCCAGCTTGTGATATGGTACCCTAATGATATCCCTGGTCAGGTGCGTGTAGGAGGCAAGCAATTGATGTTTCTCTCTCACATCAATGTTTCTCTCTCGTGCTAAAAAATCAATAAAAATATATTAAAAACCTCCATAAAAAAGAATTTCATCCAGTGAGAGTCAGCAGCAGGAATTTAAGGGTCCAAAGACATTGTAGGACATTACCACATGGAAGGCTAACATCCTCAGAACTCTTAAAGGCTTCTTCTCAGAATGCATTAACTTAGTTTTTAAGAACACTCCAACATTCCCTCATTCAAGAATAAACTGAATAGAATTAAACTCATGCCACACACAGAATACCTGAGGTGGGTGAATGTACCTAATGCCTTGGGGCACTTGGTGAATATTAAGCAATCTATTTGAGCCTGTTTTCAGTGGGTCAAAGTGCTTAGTACATAAGACATTCATGTTTAGGGTGTTTAGCCAAACCAAAGTGAAGTTCAAGGAAGAAAAGATTTAAAAAATGTCTCTGGGGGCAAAAATATATATAGAAAAGAAGAAAGGAAGAAAGAGGAAAAAGAAAGAAAAGGTTTCAAACATCTTCTGAAAATTGTCTGAAAAAAGATATACAAGTAGAAAACATGTTTTGGCGATAACTGGATGGATGAGCTTGCTGGATAAGATGTCTTTTAAGTTCTTAATACAATTTAAACACAAGAAACAAATTGGTGCCTTCACATATTAAGCTCACTAATTTCAAGTAATAAATTTTAGAATTTCCAGAAAAATTATGTATGTGCATTTTGTTGGTGGAAAAATCTGAATTCCTATGCTAATAATAAAGAAATTAGGAAAATGTGGCATTATATTGCCTTCTAATATATGTAAATACCCTTAAACAATTTGAGATTATTTTCCATTCCTTAAAAAATCCCTAATTATCTATCTTGTTATTAAAACTGGAAGAAGCCAGGGAAGTAACATAAGGTTCAATCCACGTTTCCAGAATAATTGCTTGAATTGCAAACATAAAAATTCCACTTAAGCCTCATTGAAACAAAATAGATGCTGGGTTCAGTTGTAAAGATCTATACCCTTAATACAAATGATTATTTATGCAGTGCAACTCAACAAACCAGTATTTGAAAAGCATGTGATGGTAGAAAAAATAACCCAGGGAGATAGAGGGAAGTTTTGGAAATGGTAACAGAGGGGCATGAATAAAACGTGAAGAGACATATGTATATCAGAGACCAGTTGCAGTGAAGTGTTCCCATTAGCATCCTGATGTACCACAACCATCTGAGGTATTATTGGAGTGATAACTTGATCATGCCAATCAAGTAAGATAATGTAGTGCTTCAGGATGGAAGGAAATCACCTTTTCTAAGTGTCAGGCACTTCATATCCTATCTAATAAAAGGGTAATATGCAAATTAACCATCACTCTGTCACAAAGATGGCGGTGCCCCTAGCCACAAGATGGCGGCACCCAGTCCTCTCAGCCCCGCTGGAGTCCCCCAGTCCCAGGGGCGGTGGGGCGGCGGCTGCTGAGGGCAGGCAGCATGAGTGGCCTGGCGGAATGCTTGCTTCGTTGCTGTGGCGACGAGGCAAGCGTTCCATCCTGGCCGCAGATGGGCCTCTGGGCCACGGAGAGCCTCTGGGCAGCTGGCGAGGAGCGGCCAGGCCCCACAGATAGCTACTGGCGCACGGATTCGTGCGCAGGGCTACTAGTTTTAATAATAACAGCAATATATCCAGTAAGAGCCTTTAAGATGGAACTTCCCACAAATTATTTCTAATCCTTACAATGATCACATGAAGTAGATGTTGGTATCCCCATTTTACAGATGAGAAAACTGAGGCTGGAAAAGGTGAAATAACTTGTTCCACATTACCTATCTATAAGCAAGTTCAGAATTCTGCTTTGACACATGCCTGAAAACAAGACATAATAATTGGATGTGACTTACACTGTTCCCCAGGGAAAAGGCTATTGATAGTATTCACAGGACAAATTAGAAAGAGAACAAACAATTAAGAAGGATATGCATATAGGCACAGCCCATGGACATAGACAATAGTGTGGTGAAGATTTGGGAGGGCAGGTGCTGGGAGGAGGGGGTCAATGGGGAAAAAAACACCAATAAAAAAACAAAGGGGACATTTGTATCACTTTCAACAATAAAGATAAATTTAAAAAAAGGTAATTAATTAAAAAAACAAAAGAAGTAGGCCTTGAAAAATTCTATGGAGAAATATTAAATATTTTAAAAAATTACTGGAGTTGTTTCAGAGAAATAACAAATAAACAAATTACAGTTCTTTGTAGTGAAACAATATATATATATCTATGTATAAACATGCAGATTTTCCATACCCAGATACCTATTTTTCCTAATTTTATTCACTCTAATATCTTATTTCCACATATGTATAGAATATGCCAGAAGTGAAGGATTCTCCATTTCTAGCAAATTAAAGGTAAACTTCTTCATTTAAAAACATATTTCTAAGTGCTGTATTTATAAAAAAAAATCATCTCCCTGCCACATTTATTAGCTGACCAGTTTTTATCCAGGAGCATCATTTCCTGCCTTTTTCACCAAGAGTTCCTTGAAAGAGAGCACCAGGCCTCAGAGAGCCATTGCATCAAGTTCATTCCCTGTGAACTTGGATGTGCTCAGGAGTGTGTGGGGGCAGGCAGAGGGCAGAACGGGCACTCTCTCTGCCCATGTTTGGAAGCTGACACACGGCAGGGTGCAAATGATGAATGCCACAGAATTTCCAGCCAACTTTGTGTCACTGGACTTAATAAAAACAAAGGCTTTTCAGCCGACTGGAGCTGCTTAAACACCGTGAATAACGTTAAAGCCATACTGGATTTATAAGGTCCCCGGGCAGTTTACTCCTTGGGCTGTAGATAAGGTACTTTGTAAAGAGCAAATCCATTAATAGTCCTTATTTTAAACCAAATGCTACTTTGGAAACCACCAAAAAATGTGGCCATTGTGAACAACTATCACATGGATGGTCTTTATCACCTAGAAAAATTAATTAGATTTTTAAAAATATTAATTTTATTTTTAAGAGTTTGAACTTTAAGAGCTTAAATATTATATGGTACAATTACTTTATTGGCATCTCGTCTAATAACACACCTTATACTTCATGTGCCTTATATTTTCTCCTTGTTTTTATATGGGATCCGCACTCATCCAGGCAGGATTTACACAACATTTTAGACCTGGATTGTAGTTCAGAAGTTCCCTTATTCAACCCTTGCATTTTATTATTTTTATTTGGAAGTTCCTATTTTATTAAAATAGCTTTATAATTCATAATTTAAAAAATTGTTATTGTTGAAAGTATTACATGTATCCTCTTATTTCCCCCATTGACCCCATCCAGCCTGCCCCTATCCCAGGCCTTCACCACCCTATTATCTGTGTCCATGGGTTACGCAAGTTCTTTGTCAACCCTTGCATTTTGAAGTGGAGTTTGGAAGGTTCAGAGGGGACAGATCAGATTATGCACAGTGATGATGTATTAGTTGTTGAGTACATCAGGCATTGTAAATATGATGTAGAGGTTACTTTCCACTAATCCCAATCCTATAAAGACAAGAGCACTGGCAGACACAGACACAGGCCAATGCAGGAAGGAGAGAAGGAGAAGGTGGAGAGGGCGGAGGAAACGAACATCCTATCTATCATGAGAGACACTACAGCAGACACTTTGCATGTTACATCTGATTCAGCTATCCTGACTCTGCCATGGGGTTTTATTCTCAAGTTGCAAAAGAGGAAATGGAGAAGAAGCTATGCATCCCAGGCCTGCTAGCTGGTGAGTGGGAGGGCTGAGGTTTGAATTCAGGTCTCTAGTGAGTTCCAAGTGCCTTTTATTGCACATGGCTTCCAAATGCAGAAAGGAAGGATGAGAAGAAAATACTAAAATCAATTTCCATTGTAAGACTTTGAAAGCTAGAAGTCTATTGTTTGTCTGAGCACAATGAGGGAGCAGTATTTTACCCCCAGGCTGGGTCATTTTTTAAAAAAAATATATTTTATTGATTTTTTACAGAGAGGAAGGGAGAGGGATAGAGAGTTAGAAACATCGATCAGCTGCCTCCTGCACACCTCCTACTGGGGATGTGCCTGCAACCAAGGTACATGCCCTTGACCAGAATCGAACCTGGGACCTTTCAGTCCGCAGGCCGACGCTCTATCCACTGAGCCAAACCGGTTAGGGCAAGGCTGGGTCATTTTTTAACACTCCGTTTCTCTAAACAACGTTTTTCAACAACAGTCTTAAAAAGAAACAAACATGTTCTGCGTTCATCTACAATTTGCACTTACCAAACAAAAATAGTTCACCTCCCAGTACATACTTTCTTTCACTGTTTTAAATTGAAAACACAAATAAAAATTCCAGGTCCCACAGCATGATAGAACTGAAGTAACTCAAGTGCTATTTCTCCAATGGTGCAATCACTAGCTATCATTGTTTTTTTTTGTTTTTTGTTTTTTATCTATTTAAGTGCTACCTATGTAGTGCTCTGAATGTCAGAGACACAAACTATTCAAAACATCATTCAAACCTTTAGGAACTAACTGTGCAAACTAACATGGAAACTGCTTCGTGCAGCTGGATCCTAAGGGCTGGGGCCGACTGGACAACGGGGACTTCTCTAAATTAACTTGTGAATTTATGTTTCATAGAAAAATAATAAGAAATAAAATGTGCTAAGTTGAAGTTGAAATATGTTATTAAAACTCAACAGTCATTGCAACAACTGTTTAGAACTTAGGGCAACAGAATACATTTTCCAGAGGGAGTGTTTTATTCCTGAGGTCATTTAGAACAGGGCAGGAGGATAATAAAGAGCCAATTCACTTTTTTGTAGGTTTTATGATTGTTTTTAAATTCTCTACAGACAAAGTACCCCCTCAATGTCTGCAGTGCCTGCAAGAGACCATTCCTACCATCTCACCCCTGGTATGCCTCTGCCTGGAATCTTTATTTTGGAAAGAGTATAAATGACTCTTGGTTCTGGCATGCTCCATTATTTCTCAATGCCCTGGGCTCCTAGTTGAGCTCCATTGCCTCCGGCTTTATCGTGGCACAGTGTCAAGATGATCAGGGCAGGGTGTGTGTGATGCCTGCATGTGAGTGTCTACAAAGGAACAGAAGGAGAAGATTCTACAACATGAAATGCACCACGTAGCATAGCTAATGATCCACAGAGTGACTACCTGGGAGGAATATGCTCTGTTTTTCCAGAATATTCTCTAGTGCCCCCCCCCCCCTCGCCCCGACCAATCTGGGAAAAACTCCCCTTGAACCAAAATGAACAATGACAGGGAGTGCTAGGGAATCTCCCCAGGCATAATACCATACTTAAGGCACTATATCACCATAGCTCCTCAATGCCAGTTGTACTTCTGACAAATTCAGACCGTCCCCAAGGACTCCCCAAGCTGGGAAATGGCTTTTTAGCTTTGGCTACTCTTTCTCCAGCTTCATTACATGGCATTGCTGTTCAAGGTCCTCAGTGAAGTCATCACTTGAATTTAGGCCATGTTACCATTGGACTCATTCTTTGAAGAGGCTAATGACTTTACATTAACTGAGCTCTGTTTGCATGTAATTTTCAAAAGAGCCCCAGGAGAGAAACACTATTATTAGCCCCATTTGATAGAGGAAGAAACAGAGGCTTAGGGAGGATTAAAAAAAACACAAGACACTTGTAGAAGGTCAGGGAAACAGTGGGGGATAAAGCTGGAAGTCCAGGACAGTTCTAATTTTTAACTCTCTTCTCTAAACTTTTACAGTATATTTCTGAGCAATAGCTTAAAAATTCCATGAAAGACAGATACAATTCCAAAGGGATAAATTTAGCTTAAGATTAAAGTGCAAAATAAAAGGTAAAGGTTTGTCTCTTCCCACCACTTATGAAAATATGTTTACCTAAGAACCCTAGAGACTCCAAGGCAACATCAATCACAGTCTTGGGGCACAAGAAAGAGAAAGGTTACAACTAAATGTACAACTACTAAGCATAAGATAATGCTTAAAACATGTTTTCTACCATGTCTTCAATTGAAAGACTGTTTTCTTTGAAGTACACTTGGTAGAGATTTTATGCCATGATCTGAATAATTATCATTTGTCTGTACACTGCGTTATTTGTGGATTTCCTTTTAGGTTTACTGTGAAAGCCCTTGTAGAAACTGCCAGTGCTAGGATTATCCACACCCACCCTCTCTCCCAGATCCTAGGGCCTATGGATGGCTGTTGTCCACAAAGTCAGAAACTGTCTAGCTTCTTGTGTCTTCCTTAAGGAGGACGCTATTCCCGGCTCCTCACTTGTGTTTTGGGCAGAAGCACGTGCAGGCTGGAATCAGGGCACTTTGGAAGCTGATGCCCAAGAGAAACCCTTCGGTACTCAGCGGTCCTAAGCCTTGGAAGTGCTGAAGGCATTTGTCCTTTGGTTCCATGTTGAAGAACGGCTTTAAGTACATTTCAAGGCATTTTTTATTTATAATTCTTTAAATCAGATATAATGTTGTGTTTATAAAATCTTGCATGAGTGACACTCATTCTATCTGTTTTTGAAGGAAAGATAGGTTTAGTTCATGCTCGTCATGTCCTTTCTCTGTCTGCCCAATGAAGACCGGAAACGATAGTGTTGCCACTTTCGTAGGCACCCGTTTTTGTTTCTGAAGTTCTTTCACATACATTTGGACTCCCACAACAAATCTGGGAGACAGACAGAGCAAACACTGCCTTCCATATTTAATAGGTGAGAAAATGGAGGCTTAAAATGTTTAGTAGGAGTATTGGGTCTGTAATTCAAACACTTCTTCTCCATGGTGTGCTGGTAAACAGCTCTCAATAAAAAAGCCACAATTTGTATGTAGCATTTGCTGGTTTTCAGGTTAAATAATCCCGCACAGTTACTTCAAACTACCAAGATGATGCTACTTCATTCAGACTTGGGAAGACCTGTGCAGAGTTGGCTCTCTTGAGGCAGTACAAGCTAGCTAGTTCCAGTACAACACAGGATCCTATAACTCCTAATTCAATGTCCTTTATATGCTATGAGATTAAGTATTTATTGTGTTAAATTAAAACAACTATTTAGCCAAATGTACTGGAAGCCTCAAGACTATAAGTGCATGGGATGCAGAGTTCCCGGAGGGGGAATTCAGCCACAGGCATTTCTTCTGCATTCACTGATGTGCTCCTGTGTTGATGACCTGACCCTGGCTACCACAGAATGAACAGAGGGGCTGTCCTTGAAGGGATCCAGGGATTACTATGTCTACTGGAATGAACCTGAGATCAACAGCTCCTCTCAGTCCAATCTCACCAAGACAATATCTTTTAGCCAAAGATTTCGGCCTTTTCCATGCCTGTCTGACCTTCCTCATTTTACAGATAGGGGAGGCCAAGGTCACTAATCAAGTGACAATCATAAAGTCACATAGCTTGACTGAATCATGACCAGGGGGCTTCACTTCTGTACCTGAATGCCTCATGTATCTCTGTGAAAAACAAACATTTCTGAAAAAAATGTAACAGGAAGTGCAAGACACCCATTGAAAGCAATATAGGTTTTCAGAAGTGGTAATGTTGTGGGCCAACAGACATCCTAGGTCTGTTTTTGCTGTGTTTTTCAGACTACGCTCCATGGAACCTCCAGGGGCCTAGGGGTCTCATCAGGGACAAAGAAGGAGATAAAGCTTACGATGGAAAGACTTTGGACCCTCCCATCCAAATGTGAATTAAAGCAGTCACCTGTTTTATATATTGGGTGTCAGATTAATATTTCTTTAAAGAAAGGATTCTCTGACTTGTTGGAAAACCCCAACAAAGATCAAAGTCTAGACTGTTAATTTTCAAACAAGTCTCCTTGGGGTGAGATATTGGCTCTCATAAAACAAAGGGAGACCTCTGGCTGCTCTTTTCCCAGGATCTGGAGAGATAATATGTGTGCAAACACACTGAAAAGAATGAAGGTGTATGTAAGCTGAAGACCACACAGATCCTTCTGCCCCAGTCTGACTCATTCTGAAAGCAAGTGGATACCCTGAATGGCAACCTCCCTGGTGATTTTTCTAACTTCTGACCTCCCAAACAGCCCAGCACTCCAAGCCCTCAGCTGACACCTTGGAGGCTGGCCATGACTCCTGGCTGCCTGAATGAGCACACAAAGGTATCTGCTCTTGTCACACTTGCTGGGGTGACTCTAGCACAGGCCACCCAGACCTTCGATAAGCTCTCTATGAACACAGACAAGGCAGCTGGAAATACTAATAAACAAACACCAGGCTTTCAGTCTACAACACGCAGTCACCTTATCATGCATTTTGGATGGAAAACCAAAGTAACAAAGAAAAACATCTTAATGAGCCAAAGTAATTTAACTATTTCAAGGAGAAAAAAGAGACACAGGGGATACGCCCCAATCAAACAGTACAGATTTAATTTGCTCTGCACTGTATTAACTTAGGGTCTAGCCAGAACAAATATTAAATGCTAAATATTTTCTGAGACAACATTATAAGCAAATAGATAAAGACAGAGCTAAACTGAAGCACATATTTAAAAAAATAAATATTCATCCTGAAGCTATAATGAATAAGTACATAGGAAGGGAATACATATATACTGTTTGTTCCTCTTATGCTTCAAAGTATTTAAGTATATGTATGTGTAAACTATTTATGTTTGTTTATATGTGTATATACTCATATACTTTTAATTTTTCAATTACAGTTTATATTCAATACTATTTTTATTAGTTGCAGGTGTACAGCATAGTGGTTAGACATTTATATAATTTACGAAGTGATGTCCCTTCTACATCTTGTACACACCTGGCACCACATATAATTAATTACAATATTATTGACTATATTCTGTATGCTGTAAACTAAATTTACAAGGTCCTTCTTAAGACCAATGTAATATAAATTTTTGCTTGAATAAAAAGCCTTTAAGACTGACACTATTGTTTAAAAGCAATTAAATGATTTTAAAAATTTCAAGTTATATAAAATAACTGAATTAAAGCATATGTGGAATCCAGATCAGAATGCTATATATATTAGGATGAAGATTCATAAATCCTATCTAATAAAAGAGTAATATGCAAATTGACCTTACCTCCACCACACCCACCAGCCAATCAGGAGTGAGTATGCAAATTAACCCAACCAAGATGGCTGTGGCAGAGAGCAGGAGGTTTGGGTTTCCCAGGCAATGGAGGACACCAAACTTTCTGCCTGCCCTGGCCTGCCTTGGCCTCCGCTTAAGGCTACAAAGTTTCAATTATAGAAGATAAATAAATCCCAGATACCAGGGACTCTGCTTGGGTTGCCAGGGGATGTGGCCAGCCTGCAAACCACCACAGGCCCCTCACCTAGGCCACCCCACACCCCAAGGGAACCCCCACCCTGATCTGGAACACCCTTCAGGGCAAACCAGCCGGCCCTCACCCATGCACCAGGCCTCTTTCCTATCTAATCCTATCTAATAAAAGAATAATATGCAAACTGACCATTGCTCCAACACACAAGATGGCTGCCCCCATGTGGTCAAAGATCCTGCCCCCATGTGGACACAAGATGGCCGCCACAAGATGGCCAGCAGGGGAGGGCAGTTGGGAGGGACCAGGCCTACAAGGGAGGGCAGTTGGGGGCGATCAAGCCTGCAGGGGAGGGCAGTTAGGGGTGACCAGGCTGGCAGAGGAGGGAAGTTGGGGGTGACTGGGACTGCAGGGGAGAGCAGTTGGGGGGGACCAGGCCTGCAGGGGAGGGCAGTTAGGGGTGACCAGGCCTGCAGGGGAGGGCAGTTAGGGGTGACCAGGCCTGCAGGGGAGGGCAGTTAGGGGTGACCAGGCCTGCAGAGGAGGGCAGTTAGGGGCAAACAGACTGGCAGGGGAGCAGTTAGGCATCAATCAGGCTGGCAGGGGAGTGGTTAGGGGGTGATCAGGCTGGCAGGCAGAAGCGGTTAGGGCAGGGGTGGGCAAACTTTTTGACTCGAAGGCCACAATGGGTTCTTAAACTGGACCGGAGGGCCAGAACAAAAGCATGGATGGAGTGTTTGTGTGAACTAATATAAATTCAAAGTAAAGGAGCGGAGGGGAGAGCAAGAGAACCCTCACTCTTTCGGCTCCGCGGGCCGGATAGAACAGCCGAATGGGCTGGATCCGGCCCGCGGGCCATAGTTTGCCCACGGCTGGGTTAGGGGCAATCAGGAAGGCAGGCAGGCGAGCAGTTGGGAGCCAGCAGTCCTGGATTTTGAGAGGGATGTCTGACTGCCCGTTTAGGCTTGATCCTACCTGAATCGGGCCTAAACGGGCAGTTGGACATCCCTCAAGGGGGCCCAGATTGGAGAGGGCGCAGGCTGGGCTGAGGAACACCCCCCCCACCCCCCCATGCATGAATTTTGTGCACTGGGCCTCTAGTATTTTATATTTCTCTAGATTTTAATGAGGATATGAATGAACATAAACAGAAATAAGTATAATGAGACTAAAATTAAGTTTTCATTTATCAAGACCTCCTATTTCACTTTCTGCTAAGAGTACAAAAGTAGGTTTATAGTTGCTCATATGGAAAATAATACAATAATTAATAAATAATAATACAAGAATAAACTGTTTCATATACAGCTGTAAACCTACTTTTGACTCACCCTGTATGTGCACTCAGATAAAATGCTTGAATCGCATTGGTTACAAATGATGCAACACACTAAGGATAGGTGTTAGTGTCTTGCTAAAAGTTCAGAACACAGGCAGTGATGGAAAATATTTCTCTCTCTGACCCTCAAAGCTTAAATTTCACCACACTTGCCAGGCATGTAAAAAGTTAATCTTTAGCAAAGCCAATGTGCTTAAAATAGTAGTCTATTGTTCTCAACAAGTTATAAACCTGTATTATGAAACTGTTAATCAGTTGAGATACAAAACTCAAACACAGGGATTCTTTGACACATATCTCCCCCCTGACCCCCTGCTTTACTTTTCTTTTATAAAGCCTCGGATTTTATGACTCAGGGATTAACAGACAAGAAAGAAAAGTAATGCAAACTTCTGCAGGGCAAAGCTAAGTGCTAACAGACATATTTTGAAGGGGCACACACTGTCTTTCTTTTCAGTAATAATTTTAGATGTGGTTGTTTGTCATATCGAAACACTTCATGTTCAAAGATTTTATTAAGATTACTAGAGGCCTGGTGCACAAAATTCGTGCACGGGAGGGGTGTCCCTCAGCCCAGCCTGCACCCTCTCTAGTCTGGGACCTCTTGAGGGATGTCTGACTGCCCATTTAGGCCCGGTCTTGCTAGGATCAGGCCTAAATGGGCAGTCGGACATCCTTCTCACAATCTGGGACTGCTGGCTCCCAACTGCTCGCCTGCCTGCCTTCCTGATTGCCCCTAACCGCTTCTGCCTGCCAGCCTGATCACCCCCTAACCACTCCCCTGCCAGCCTGATTGATGCCTAACTGCTCCCCTGCCAGCCTGTTTTCCCCTAAATGCCCTCCCTTGTAGGCCTGGTCACCCCTAACTGCCCTCCCCTGCAGGCCTAGTCACCCCTAACTGCCCTTCCCTGCAGGCCTGGTCCCTCCCAACTGCTCTCCCCTGCAGGCCTGGGTCCCCCCATCTGCCCTTCCCTGCAGGCTTGATCACCCCCAACTTCCCTCCTCTGCCAGCCTGGTCACCCCTAACTGCCCTCCCTGCAGGCTTGATCACCCCCAACTGCCCTTCCTTGCAGGCTTGGTCCCTCCTAACTGCCCTCCCCTGCTGGCCATCTTGTGGTGGCCATCTTGTGTCTAGATGGGGGCAGCCATCTTGTGTGTTGGAGTAATGGTCAATTTGCATATTACTCTTATTAGATAGAATAGAGGCCTGGTACATGGGTGGGGGCCAGCTGGTTTGCCCTGAAGGGTGTTCTGGATCAGGGTGGGGGTTCCCTTGTGGCATGGGGTGGCCTAGGCGAGATTTATCTTCTATAATTGAAACTTTGTAGCCTTGAGTGGAGGCCTGGTCCTACCAGGGTGCGCAGAAAGCTTGGCTTCCTCCATTGCCAGGGAAACCCAAGCCTCCTGCTCACTCAGTGGCTGCAGCCATCTTGGTTGGGTTAATTTGCATACTTGCTCCTGATTGGCTGGTGGGCATGGCTGGTGTGTGTAGCAAAGTGATGGTTAATTTGCATATTACTCTTTTATTAGATAGGATATTTAGCTATACAAAAAAGAAGAAAGCTAATTCAAAGAACATGCTTAAATGTCACCTAATTCTAAATTTGCCTAGTCCCCTGTTCTACTACTGATAAAAAATAACAAGAGTCTGAGGAATATTCTCAACAATATCATTACAATCCTGAAAAATTGGTATTTTTACTCCACTTTATACACAATCTCAAGCCCAGGGATTTGAGCACTGCTGTAATTTGAACACAAATCTTCTTATTTAAGTCTAGTTCTCTTTCCCTTACTCAGAACTGTTTCAGCATGACTATATCCTCATATAAAAGAAAATAAGGAGGGGGTGAGAAGAGATTAACCAAAGAATTTATATGCATATATGCATAACCCATGAACACAGATAATAGTGTGGTGAGGTAGGAGGGTTTAGGGTGGAGGGAGTCAATGGGGGGGAAAATGGGACATCTATAATATTTTCAACAATAAAGATAAATTAGAAAAAAAAGAAAATCAGGAGATAAATAAATATTGACTTTTATAGAGATATAGATAAATTAGGAAAGAATTATTAGTTTTCACAAAGGATTCACCCCAGATTAAATGACTAGCTCCCATAACTCATTTTACTAGTAAAGAAGCCTGAACTTGTCCTCGCTACTTTTAGGAAATTATCTGTGAACATGAAGTAGCCTTGCAAATAAAGCCAAGCTTGGGGAGGGATTAAATCTCTTTGTGCTTAGTTGCAGCTTTACGAAGTCGGTTTTACAACTGGCTCTAATGGATATATGGACATAGGCAACTATAATACCTGGACAAAAGTTTGAAGTAACAGTTCCAGGCACTGGACAACAGACAGTACATGACTATGATCCTTGGAAGGAGGGAAATGGAGGAGATAAGCTCCACATTTACCTTGGCTTTCTGCCTAGGGACACTTTTCCATTTGCAGCTCAGGGGAGTGGAATCCAAACAGAGAGCAGCTGGGTGGAGGAAGCTGAGATCTGGGGGGGAGATATGGCAGCCATTTGTGCAGCAGGGTACTGAAAAAGAACCTGGACAAAGAAAGAACTCCAGAAATATGCATAGGGGTTCCCTTGAGTGTTTAGCTGAATAGTAAACACAGTATATACAAAGCCCAGCCAAAAGAGTATCCCATGAGCAGAAGGTTGCACACTGTCAGATGTTGGAATTCCAAACAGCCAGAGAAAAGAGACTTTGCTGAACACTCCCGAGATTCAGTTGAGACCCCCAAAAGCAATGTCTTAGAGGGACTACTGTAGTCCTAGAGTAGGGACCATTCTAGATTTGTCCTAGCAAAGCCTAAAGCCAACCCTTGCCTAGAGTTCATCTGCCAGAAAATTAAGTGATTGCTAGATCAAAACTCACCTTCCTCAAAGGAAGACAAAGACATCCAATATATTGTCACATCCACAGTATCCACCATCAAATAAAAAATTACTACATTTGTAGTCTGGTTGATCTCTGAAGTGGGTAGTTGTTTCTACCTGCCCAGTATGTCTTTCTCCCACTTCTAGGAACACAAATGGATAGCAAGAGAATCTTTCTCTCCTATGGGGAACAGATTCCACTTGGTTTAGTCACTAGTAGCCAAATGACTACATGGCATAGAATGTCCTACTTCTTGATCACAGGGATGGACACATGACCCAAGTTGGACCAATGAGAGTCTTCTTTGGCACATGTTCCCTAAAAAATATGGTCATTCAAACTAGTGATTTGAAAGTGGGGGGTGCTGATGGCATCACGCCTGCAACATGAAGTGAGCCTGTGCAAAAGATGAGGAAGCAGAGATGCAGCCATGATGGATTTAGTCATGTCAAGAGGATGGATTTAGTCATGTCAAGAGGATGGATTTAGTCATGTCAAGAGGATTTAGTCATTGCAAACCTGGCAGAATGGGATTCAAAAATGTTCAAGTTCCAGATTATTAAGCAATCACAGTTCTGACAGGGCCTTAGAGGCATGTATGCTGAACTGTGTAGACTGTGACTCAGAATGTTACTTCCTAGCGAGAGAATTAACATTTGATAACTGAAAATGGATAGTCCTGGCTCCTTATTAAAGAGCTATATTATCTTGGGCAAATCTCTTACCTTGATCCCCCTTCAAACCCCCACCCTTCGCCCCATGTAAACTGAGAAAAGAGACCTTCTAGGGCTCATTCTAGCTAAAAAATTTCATGAACCTATGAAATAAGCAACTTCAAAAGTCAACTAGATAACAAATTAATGCTAATTGTTCAAGCCAGCAAAGGAAGGGTATAAGATGAGAGATACAGGAATCTAGTGACCAAGCTAAAGAAAAAACTCATATGGTTGCCCAATGCCCCAACTAGCTGATTCTTAGACCAATTTTCCTTCTTTGTTTACAAGGTTGAATTAAACCAATTCTATCATCTAGTAATACAGGCTCAAGAGAAACGCAGTGTGAATGAGGCAGAGACTGAATTGGGCAAAGATTGTGCACATATTTGGATGAATGTAGTAAAAACTCCTTTTGGTTGCCATCTAAATTCATTTGTTAGTATTACTTGTAAGTCCCATAGTGAATAAGAACTTCCTTTCAATCTACAGGTAGCTTCTGATTTGTTCAAATGAAAATATATGTTAATGGGAAATTCCAATTATGTTGGAAGAGAGACAATGGTACTCATTTGTTAGACTTGTGACCAGAGAAAGGTTAGTTCTTACAGTTCTTAGAAGAAGTAAGAAGATGAAAATATAAATAAAGACAAAGCCAAGCAATCAACAAAAATACTGAATATCTATTTTCTAACCTGATGGCCTCTCAGTTATTCAAGGTTGAGTGACAACAGTCCTAGTAAAATGGGCCATTGAGCCTTTCCTCTTTAAAAAGAAAAAAATTGAGAAAGGGCTTGAGGAGACATGAGGCAGATGCCACAGCTAGAAAATACATGAATGGAGAATTTTGAACTAAAAAAATTACCAACATGTATGGGTTCCCCTCCCCACTGCTAAATATTATCTTAGGACATTCATTTTATTAATAACTAGAGGCCCGGTGCACGAAATTCGTGCACGGGGGTGTGTGTCCCTCAGCCCAGCCTGCACCCTCTCCAATCTGGGACTCCTCGAGGGATGTCCAACTGCCCATTGAGGCTCGGATCGGGCCTAAACGGGCAGTCAGACATCCCTCTCAAATCCAGGACTGCTGGCTCCCAACTGCTTGCCTGCCTGCCTTCCTGATTGCCCCTAACCACTTCTGCCTGCCAGCCTGATCACCCCCTAACCACTCCCCTGCCAGCCTGATTGATGCCTAACTGCTCTCCTGCCAGCCTGTTTTCCCCTAACTGCCCTCCCCTGCAGGTCTGGTCACCCCTAACTGCCCTCCCCTACAGGCCTGGACACCACTAATTGCCCTCCCCTGCAGGCCTTGTCCCCCCCAACTGCTCTCCCCTGCAGGCCTGGGTCCCTCCCAATTGCCTTTCCCTGCAGGCCTGGTTGCCCCCAACTTCCCTCCTCTGCCGGCTTGGTCGCCCCCAACTGCCCTCCCTTGCAGGCCTGGTCCCTCCCAACTACCCTCCCCTACTGGCTTGATTGCCCACAACTGCCCTCCCTTGCAAGCCTGGTCCCTCCTAACTGCCCTCCCTTGCTGGGCATCTTGTGGCGGCCATCTTGTGTCCACATGGGGGCAGGATCTTTGACCACATGGGGGAAGCTATCTTGTGTGTTGGAGTGATGGTCAATCTGCATATTACTCTTTTATTAGATAGGATAGAGGCCTGGTGCACGGGTGGGGGCCAGCTGGTTTGCCCTGAAGCGTGTCCCGGATCAGGGTGGGGGTTCCCTTGGGGCGTGGGGCGGCCTGGGCGAGGGGCCTGTGGTGGTTTGCAGGCCGGCCACGCCCCCCGGCGACCCAAGCGGAGGCCCTGGTATCTGGGGTTTATTTATCTTCTACAATTGAAACTTTGTAGCCTGGAGCGGAGCCAAGCCTTCTGCTTGCTCCGTGGCGGCAGCCATTTCTGTTGGGATTTATGTATCTTCTATAATTGAAACTTTGTAGCCTTAAGCGAGGCCTGGGCCAGCCAGGGTGTGTGGAAAGCTTGGCTTCCTCCATCGCCGGGGGCAACCCTAGCCTCCTGCTCTTTCCAGCTCCGTGGCTGCTGCCATTTCTGTTTGGGTTTATGTATCTTCTATTATTGAAACTTTGTAGCCTTGAGTGGAGGCCTAGGCTGGCAAGGGCAGGCGGAAAGCTTGGCTTCCTCCATTGCCGGGGAAACCCAAGCCTCCCTCCTGCTCTCTGTGGCCGTAGCCATCTTGGTTGGGTTTATTTGCATATTTGCTCCTGATTGGCTCGTGGGCGTGGCTTGTGGGCGTGGCTTGTGGGTGTAGCAGAGTGATGGTTAATTTGCATATTACTCTTTTATTAGATAGGAAACTTTATTTTGTCTTTTTATAAAAGATAGAGAAAATCTGGGGGAAAATAGATAAGCATAAAGAAGATAAAATTTTCTAAAATCCTGCAACCCAAACACAACTGTTTTTAAAATTAGGTATATATTTTTTCCATCTTTTTCTTGTTTTAATGCCAGAATCATTTGACAGCATTTTATAAGCATCATCTCATTTAACCTTTATAAGGACTCTATGAGCCAGGTATTATTCCAGCTTCATAGGTAAAAGATGCACAGCCTGCCTGACTGTGAAGCCTGTGCATTTAACCTCTACACTGCCTTAGATGTGTGTGTGTATACATGTACATTCAGATATGCATTTGTGTTCATTTTTACATTCATGAATGCACACTCTTATAATTATACACTAAATGTTATAACTATACATAGTATTTTGTGATTTATATTTCTCACTTAGAACATAGCAAGCAAAGTTTCCCAGTTAAGTCACAGAAAGCTACACGCTGAGAGATAAGAAAGGTCAACTGCTATTTGTCAGGTGTTGAGCTCCAAGAAGGGTGAGCCAAGGGTACAAAAATCTTGAGAATGTTTTCTGACATGAAAAGGAACCTATGTCTAAAGCCAAGAGAAACAGCCGACTCAGAATCCTTGTAGTGGAAAAGTTTTTGAGCTATAATAGAATGTATTTGGGCATTTGATTATTATTTGTTTTGTCTGAGCTACTTTCCCCCCTCCAGGAGTGGAAAGTACTACAAAATAATTCCTATTCATCCTGAAGACTGTGTGACAAGTCTCCATAATTCAGAAAGGTGATTCAGCAAGGACACCTGACATCTTTACTCTGCTCCACAATGCTGAGCACAGTCAATACATCTTTTATGAATGTGATATATAACTCCTAAGCTTCATCATACAACTCTATGAGTGATAAATCAACTTGGATCCTCATTGATTCCTGCAACTCAACAGTTCACAACAAATTAATTCTTGTTATCCTTAAACCATGTTATTTCAAGTTCCCACTATACTTTTGAAAAATCACCGTCACTACCATTATCCCAGTTTTTCTTGAAGAAAATTTGGACCCACCTTTTGCTCTCCTGTCTTCACTCCTCACTCCTACCCTAATGCATCAAATTCTATCAATTTGTCTTGGCATTGGCCTTTTCATTTACCGGTCTATTGTTTTAACCTTGGTCAAGGTCCTTATAACAATCACCATCATTTATTTCATTATAAGAAACATAGATACAGAAAACAGATGGACAACTGTCAGAGAAGAGGGGGGTTGGGTAGCTTGGTAAAAAAGGTAAAGGGATTAAAAAAAACCCTCACAGACACAGACAACAGTATGGTAATTAGAAGAGGGAAAGGGGGTGGAGGGAGGTAAAAGAGGATAAAGGGAGGATACATGGTGATGGAAGGAGACTTAATTTTGGATGGTGAACACACAATACAATATACAGGTGATATATTAGAGAACTGTACATTTGAAACCTATATAGTTTTATCAACCAATGTCACCCCAATAAATTCAATAAAAATTAAAAAATATAGTGTGCAGAGTTCAGTCTTAAAAAAAAAAAAAAGAAGCATTAGAGGGAAAGAAGCCACTATTAGTAATTATTCTGGTACAAGTTTAAACCCGATTGTCCTGGACACACAGATATATGTGAAAGAGGATATTTTTTTATTTGCCTACACTGAACCATCCTTGCATTACAGGGGTAAATCCCAGTTATCTTGGTGTATGCTCTTTTTAATGTATCATTATATTTGGTTTCCTACTATTTTGTTGAGATTTTTGCAGCTATATACATCAGGGTTATTGGGGAGCACTTTTCTTATATTGTCCTTTTCTGGCTTTGGTAATACAGGCCTCATAAAATGAGTTTGGAAGTGTTTCCTCTCTCCAATTTTTGGAAGAGTATGCAAAATATTGGCACTAATTCTTCTGTAAATGTTGGTAGAACTGACCAGTGAAACCATCTAGTCCTCAGCTTTTCTTTGTTGGGAGGTTTTGATTACTGACTCTATCTTCTTACTCATTATTGGTCTGTTCAGATTTCCTATTTTTTCATAATTCAGTCTTTGGAGGTTGTATGTTTCTATGAATTTATCTATTTATTCTAGGTGTCCAATTTGTTGATGTATAATTAAGCATAGTAGTCTCTTATGATCATTTGTATTTGTGTGATATCTATGGTAATGTCTCCTCTTTCATTCATAATTGTATTTATTTGAGTACTCTCTCTTTTTTTTCTTGATTAGTCTAGCTAAAAGTTTGTCAGTTTTGTTTATCTTTCAAAGGACCACTTCTTAGTTTTGTTAATATTTCCTATTTCATTTATTTCTGTTCTAATATTTACTATTTCCTTCCCTCTGCTGACTTTGGGCGTATCACAAAGGACTTTCTAATACATTATCTAATCTGATCCTAAAAGACAGATAGGGTAGCAATTATTTGTTCCAATTTTGAAGATAATAAAATTTGACCAAAACAGCTAAAAGTGGTAGTGAAGATAATGTAGCCAAAAATTCCCTTCTTCCAAATTAGTAAGCTGAGTAAAAATTTCAAATATTTAACAACAATATTCAAACAAAGGAAGAGATACAATCTAGTAAAACAATATTTGAAAGATTGTGATCAGAGAAAGAGAGATACAACGGTGTAGATGCAAGAGTAATTACTTTCTATCTCCAAAGTAATTTTAGGAGAGGAAAGCAGTTCTGGGAGAGTTGAGGGGAATCACAAAAGCCATATAATGGAGAGGACAGCTGTCTGGAGGGAATGTAGGCAATGTGGTCTGCAAAAGGTTTTTACAGAATGAGCTTTTAGAGTAGTAGCCTTGACCTACCACCATGACACCAACTCACCTAAGGGGGACGGGGAGCTGAAGCTGGGGAAGGAAGTGCATAGAATAGTCTTTGTCAAAAGCAAAAGCTCCCAAAACTCTCTCTGAATTATAGCATAATCTGCACTGTAGGGATCCCACAGAGAGGTCTAGAAATTGTCTCTTTATAAAAATATAAATGCCACTATGACATGCTAAATAAAACCACAGATCAAAGCATTGAGCCTAAATTCATCAACTATTATTGTCCATGTCTACCAGCAAAACCCAGTAATACCCAGCCCTCAAACTTAAGTTCTAAGAGAAAATAAATACATCTCAGAGCAGATGGGATGATAAGTATGGTTCATGGATACAATATTTAGGAAAAGGGGTGGTCTAGCTGCCCTTTCCACATTAAATATGAAAAAGATAAAAAACAAATGGCATAGCAATTATGCAAAAAGAAGAAAAAACATAGGAAAGAAAGGGGAGGAAAAAGAAGGAGGGGGAGAAAGGTATGGAACAAAGACTGATGAAAATACATTCTAAAAAAAGCCTCAAGCAACAGAAAAAAACAATCTACAACAAATACTTTTCATAAAAAACAATAAAAGAATTTTAATGAAAATAAAGCAAAATTAGATAAAAAGACAGTAGAATGAATAGAAAAATGAGACAGTAGAGCTCAGTATAAAATTAGGAACAATACGCCACTTCTGCAGTACTAATAAATAAATTAGTGGAAAAAAAGTTGATAAATTTTGTTTAATGCATTTTTGGCATCTATGGAGATGACTATATATTTTTGTTTCCTAGAAAATGGACTGATATCCTTAATAAACAAAAATCTTTCACAAACTAAGAAAGAAAATCAGTAGATGAATGGATGAATATTATGAACAAGCTGGTCACACAAAAGTAAGTATTAATGGCCAATAAACACACAAATGTGTGTACATGCACACACATTCAAGCTTCTTCTAAAGGAAGGCAAATCACAAAAAGATTTAGTATCTATCAGAGTGACAAAGATTAAAAACTTTGTTAGTTATTGATGGAATGGGAAACCAAGTAATCTCACAAATTATAGGTATTGGTGCAAAATGCTCTAAATTTATTTAAGGGCAATTTAAAAATATCTATCAAATTAAGTGTACCAATTTTTTTAACCCAGTAATTACACTGGAGGGAATATATCACATCACATTTGCTCAAATCTGCAAATGCAAATGCACAGATTCAGTATACTATTTTAAATTGTACTATTGTTTGAAATACCACCCCTCCAAAAAAAAAATCAAACAAAAAATACCAGAAGGAATCTCTATGTACCTATCAATAAGGTACTTGTGAAAGAAATTATGACACATTTGTATCATGCAATAAAATTAATTTATTAAAAAGACATTATCAAAAAAGGGAGTCTCTGAAATTATAAGTCACAAAGAAAAAAATATAGGTAGCAAACTTATGGACCTGGGTGGTAGAAAACATTTTATGGACTTGACCCCAAAGGCAAGGGAGGCAAAGGCAAAAATAAATGAATGGGACTCTATCAAACTGAAGAGCTTCTGTGCAGCAAAAGAAATGGACAACAAAACAAACAGGCAGCCAATCTGATGGGAGATGATATTTGCAAACAGTAGCTCTGACAAAGGTTTAATCTCCAAAATATATAAAGAACTTGTAAAACTCAATACCAAACAAATAAACAATCCAATAAAAAAGTAGGCAGAGGACCTGAAAATACACCTCTTCCAAGAAGACATACAAACAGCCAATATATATATGAAAAGATGTTCAACCTCACTGGCAATCAGGCAAATGCAAATTAAAACTACAATGAGATACCACCTTACACCAGTTAGAGTGGCCATTATAAAAAAGACAAGTAACAACAAGATTGGAGAGGTTGTGGGGAAAAGGGAAACCCTCATTCACTGCTGGTGGGAATGTAGACTGGTACAATCACTATGGAAAGCAGTCTGCTGATTCCTCAAAAAATTAAAAACAGAGCTACCATAGGACCCAACAATCCCACTCCTGGGTATAAACCCGAAAAACTCGAAATCATTTATACGCAAAGATATATGCACCCCTATGTTCATTGCAGCATTATTCACAGTGGCCAAGAGTTGGAAACAGCCAAAGTGCCCTATGATAGAGGACTGGATAAAGAAGATGTGGTATATATACACTATGAAGTACTAAATGGCCATAAGAAAGGATGAAATAGCATCATTTACAACAACATGGATGGACCTTGAGAACATTAGGCGAAGTGAAATAAGTCAAAATGAGAAAGCTAAGAACTATACGATTTAACTCATATGTGGAATATAAAACTGAAACTTATTAACACAGACAGCAGTGTGGTGATTGCCAGAGGGAAGAGGGTGGGGAAGAAAGGGGTCCTAATATGAGGTGACAGGAGAAGATTTGACTTTGGATGGTGGGCACATGGTCTTATATACAGATTTTGTAAATTAGTAATCCACACATGTTCATGTTCACTAATGTCACCCCAATAAAATTAAAAAAAGAAAAAGAAAAAGGGGGGTCTCTAAACCATATTATTAAGAGAAAAAATGCAAGCTCAAAACAATGAATATAGGATAATTCCATATATAGAGAGAAACAAACAGACTATTTGTTTCTTTCTTCCTTACCATGTACATCCAATTCATTACTAAATCATGTGGACTTTGTTTTCCAAAAGACCATGAAATGCCTCTATATTTTTCAACCATATGCAAGTCCAAGTTGCTTTCATTCTTTCCCTTGCACTTCTGCAATAGCCTTGTAACTGGATTCTAAGTAGGTACTTCTCCCCATTTTCACTCAATCTATACTCTGGCCACTGTGGGCATCTTCAGTGCCTTGAACAAGCCGTGGTCCTCTTGGCACACACTCTTGGCTTTGCACATTCTCTTGTCCCTGTCTGGAACATTCCCCTCTAATCTAATTCAGTTGTCCATTCTTCTTTGAGATTTCAGCCCAGTGGCCACTTCCTCAGAGAAACTCACATGCTTTTTTCCCCCATTTAATTTATAATTATACCTTTACCTGTATGTGATTGGTTTTTATTTCCTTTGCTAGACTATAATATCTAGGAAAGTTGGTGATGTATCTATTTTTTCTCATCATTGAATCCTCAAGATGAGAACTGACCCAGAAATTAGATAAATAAATGTGTTTCATTCTATCTATCTATCTATCTATCTATCTATCTATCTATCTATTTATCATCTATCTATCTATCATTTGTCTATCTATCATCCATCCATCCTATAGCTGCATTAAAAATACCTGACAGAAACTATGAACCATGTTTATGTAGAGATTGGGACGAAGAGAGAAAAGTGAAAAGACTCACTTTTTATTTTAAATATTTGCATTTGTTTTCTAAGTGCACTGAATAATTAAAAATCATTTATCATAACAAAAGTATTGCTTTCTTGGTAATGACATGAGATCAAGTGTATCTTAAAATTTTCTTCTTCACCCTACAAAGGTAATTAGTTTCTTAATACCCTATCACTAGGACTATAACTGTAACACTGCAAAACCTGCATATTCACATAATTCTCTTTTCTTGCCAATTCAATTCAGTTCTAATTCAAGTGTAGAGTAAATAGATCTCACAAGCATTCTTATGGGTGTTGTATACTCATTCATGCAAACACATTCCCCCCCCCACACCCCCACCCCCCGCCTCATTTAAAGGTGCTAGAAAATTCCTCCTGGAAATCCAGTCACACTGTCACAGTCTTTTTATAGAAAGGAACAATATGTATGAAACAAGATTCTCTTGATTTTGATTAATGAACAAAGGAATGGCTTTACCCCAATTCACCTTAGATCATTTTCCCTTGATGGAACTGCCAGTTCCTATGATAATAGTTCCTACAACAATAGTTCCTACAACAACTTGAGAGGGCAAACTCTCAACAACTGGGGAAAAATTGTTTAGATTAATATCTAAGAGATCTTTCTTGGTCTCTATTTCCACGTAACCTACCACTGGTCTACCTTGGATTCCTTTTTAGTCTGGAGAATTATCTCAGCAACAGCAGCAGCAGCAATAGCAGCACCAGCAAAAACCTCGGCCACACCAAGTCTTGTCACCTTTATATGTGATCACCAACATCTTTTCATTCATCATATTGGGTTGAAGAAATGAGCCTCAGACTTCCTATTTTGGTTTCCAAATGGAGGCAAGTTTGGGTTTAGAATACAATCATAGAACAACCGTGTAGAAGAAGTCCTATAGGTCAGAAAGAAAACAAGGCCATTTGGTGGTGTTTTCATTTCCTGAGTTGTTAAATAAGAGGTATGATCTTTTCTGGTTATTTACCAAATTCTGCATCCTTATATATTGGAAACTGTCACAACTCTGAGAATTTCTGGAATTGGAGACAAGCCATTAATTATTACAAGGTAATAATAATAATATAATATAATGGAAAATAGAATATAATTAATATTATATATATTTATTTATTTATCAAGAAAACTCATTCAGATAATACCCACTAGAACACATGGGGAGAGGAGAATAGTGAAAGAAGGGGAAAATTTAGTAGGACTTCAATTCTGTGAAAATGGTGAAAACCTATGACCTCCTTTAGAGGACGGAAATCATAAAATCATTCAGCCTTAGTATAATTTCCACCCTTGGTATAATTCATCCCTAGTATAATTAGAGTGTGCCACTCTGATTGCAAAAGCCCAAGGATTAGTCACTTGAATAGGGAAAGTTCCTCTTATATAAGCGTCCTGTGGAAAGAAGTCAAGAGTACTTTCTAGTACTCTAGCACACTAGAAAAAATACATTTAAGAATTTATTGTCCTGGCCAGTTTGGCTCAGTTGATAGAACGTTGGCCTGCAGACTCAAGGGTCGCAGGTTCAATTCCGGTCAAGGGCACATGTCCGGGTTGCAGGCTCGGTCCCCAGTAGGGGGCGTGCAGGAGGCAGCCAATCAATGATTCCCTCTCATCATTGATGTTTCTCTCTCGCTCTTCCTTTCCCTTCCTCTCTGAAATCAATAAAAATTATATTAAAAAAGAATTAGTGATATGAAACCATTACACTTAAAATGCATGCATCTATGACCAATTTCATAGCATTAAGAACAGAGGTTACTATTGGGGAGTGATATTGACAGTGAGGAGGCATGAGGGAGGGAGCCTTCTGGGTACTGGAAATATTCTAGAACTTGATCTGGCTGGAGGCTCCATATATATATATATATATATCTGTAAAAATTCACTGAGCCAACATTTATGATTTGCACATTGCATGAATGTAATAGCTCAATTAAAACAAAATTTAAGTAAAGGTATACTTGTTTTCTGGAAGGCTAGGGATTCTTCACTGGGGAGAGAGAAATCTTTAACAACAACAACAAAAAGGTCACAACCTGAATGTCATTTCTAAGGGCTAATAAAAATTTTATGTTATAACAAGAATTCTGTTATAAATGATGTTCTGCAGATGTCCAAACTACTTTCACAGCCTGTGGCCACAGTAGCAGCTCATTAATAAATGCTGGAACATGAGAATGTAATTTGAAATGGTGAATTTTTATGAATAATCAGAGAAAGGCAACTAGCCACCAGCCTGCTACTTGGGAGAATAAACTATGTTGAAAATTTCAGCAAGAGACATTTCTTTCCATTCTGGTGTTTGGCATTCACACTTATAGCTATGGGAACATTCAAATTATTAAATAAGTTCCATAAAAAATCAAATACACTATAATTCACACACACACACATGCATGTACGCAGGCAGGCATGATGTTTCTATGTCCTGGAGGAACAGGGAGGGCCTGGATACACTGTCCTACTCTTTAAGTATTGGGGATTGCTCCCTCCTTTTACATTCAGCATAATCTGCTTTTTAAATCCCTGGGATTTGAAAACATATATAACAAAAGTGGATCCTGCAATTATATTGCCATTAGAATAAAAGTACTACTATTAGAATAAAAATATTATCTCTACTTAATCTAAACAAGTCAGATCTACATAGCATTATGTGATGGTGTAACAGAAAATTGTATGTACCGAGAAGCCAACAAACAGTTGAGACACTTGGAACCACCTGAACTCATCACCATTCATGGGAAGTCAGGGCTGTGTTCCCATGTGGAACTGGTCTACTAAGCTTCTAGAAAATTTTGAGCTAAATCATCATGTGTTAATCATCATGTGTTTCTCCTTAAATATTAATTCTTACCCTGTAACTGGCAGTTCACAAACTACTTTCACAACATGTGGCCAGAGTAGCAGCTCATTTCCTATTAAGTAATATAATGTACAATATGACTTTTTAAACAGAAGCTTCCTTTACCTTCTCTTTAAATGCGCATCTTCAGACTACTCAGCCTACATGTCCTTTCTTCAATAACCTTGACTCCACCCATCCAAACTCCAACCCCCACGGAAACCTTAAAGTGGAGGTTCCCAAGTCCTCTAGACAGAGTCTCTCTCCTGAAGCCCACGATCTCCATTTCCACAACCTGAAACCGTGCTCATTTCCCCCCTGCATCCTAGAACTTTATCCTCATCCTGTGCTTCCGATATCACACACTCAAAACCTAAACCAATGCAATGACCAGATCCTTTCCCACCTCCAGTAAGTCTCTTTCGCCATTTTCTTCTACTCTCCCTGTCCTTGTCCTGCTTACAGGGTGCCCTCGCCAATATTCGGGGGCCTCCTCCTCTATATTTACCCACTTCGCTGTCTTCATTTACCTATCCACAATTCACAGTCAGAGTTATCGTTTCTAAAGGCAGATCTTATCACTTCCGCGCTCACAACCTTCTTTGTACCGCCATCCCATGGAATAAAACCCTGACTCCTCAGCTCAGTATTTGAAGCTATCTGCAAGGAGGCCACTGTCAAAAGTTCCAAACTGAACCTTCAAACCATGCTCCTACTTCTTCCATACCTTACATCTAGTCCCATTTACTAACTGGCACTCACACTCCACTGTGTCCCAGTCCTCACCACTCATTCATGTCTTTTACCTGCCGACCCTGAGGACATTTGAGTTTGATGGGTCCTGACTGATTCCAGGATTCCACTTTCTGAACTCAAGGGAGGCTCCTTTCTTGGTCAGCCTGCTCCCCTCAATCATGTATACTTCTCACCTGACTTCTCCCACAAAATGTAAGCCTCTTTCCAGGCGGGGTCTATGTAATAGTCATCTTGGTAGCTCTCCCCAGCAGATGCCCTAGGTTGGTGAACACAGCAGTTGTTCAAAGCATGCCTGTTAAACAAACAGAATTCAATAGAAGACCCCTTTTGCCACCTTGTGATAACCATGAGTAGTGTCTACCCTTCTAGAGTATTCTGAGGGAGATTCTGCTTTTCCTGACCACAGAAAGAAGTTGGTCATGTCAGAAAACATGACTATGAGTGTGTTTTCAAGGCTTAAGGAAGAATACAGGTTAAAAAAAAAAAAGAATACAGGTTATTGGAGTGAATTAAAAACCAGAGGCAGGAAGCAGTCCATGTCACAGGACTCATTTGCTTGGCAGTAGTCTCCTGGAGCAAATGCCTGGAGAACTTAGCAATGCAGAGCAGGTGCTGGCCCTGCTGCCCAAGTGCAGGTAATGGCTCAAGTAATAGCCGACTGTGGGCAGTCAGTCAAAACCCAGAGTCAAAACTATAAAAGGGCAAGAGCTCCCACAGAGGAAAAATGATCAACTATTGTTAGATAGAATAATACGTGACTGCTGACATTTCACCTTTCAGCATCATAGCAATATTTTAAGAAAGACGTGTAGTTAAGGTTGTCAGAATTTCATTTTAACCCCCTCTTTGAGGCTGTTAAAAATTCACTCATGCTGAAACTTGCCTTTCAGGTTCCCAGCCAGATTTCTGCTTTGTTTTTCATTGGTTGTTCTCTAATGGAATGCAAAATGTAATGCAGGAGAGAGGGTTTTTCCAAGGGTCCTCCCACAGACTGTTCTCTACTTCAATTCCCTTTTCCTTGTTCACTCCACTCTGTGTCAAAGGTTAGTTTTAACAATAAAAACAACCCAAAAGATACACTCCACTCAGAGAGGATGAAAAGCTTTTGGCAGTGTTACTAAAAACAGCTACAGCAATAAGCAATACTCAACAAGTAGGAATCTGTTCAGTTGTGTTCACTCCAGCGTTCACTCTTGGCATGCTGTACGTGTCCATAAGAGATGGGATTGAGTCAACAGGTATTTTTGTTGCAACTCACTGAATAAAAGGTAACCAATGGCAGTTCAAAAATGTCTTCATAGGCATGGCATTAGAGGTGACAATCTGACAGGAAGGGGGAACTAGAGGCATTGTCCCAAGGCTACATATGTAGAGCAAATGGACTGATTTGGTTTAGCCTGTGTGCTCTTGGCACTCCAAGCTCCCATACCCCCAAGGCATCTCCCACTGGTGACAAAATGCTAGGAGAAGGGGAAAACCCCGATAACTTACTGGTCAGTGTCTATGTGCCAGGCAGAACGCTGGGCACTTTATAATCATAGGGACCATGAAGACACCAAGAGGCATGAGACACCCCTCATCCCTACGCTCCAGCTGAAATCTCCTTTAGGTATAGCTCCTCGTGCATAAATGACTTTAAAACACCCCCTCGTTTATTCTGCTTATCTTAAACACCAGCAGCTGTCCAGCTAGACTTATTATGTTGATCGGCATATGAGATATTACCATATATAACAGAGTATTTACTTTAGCAGACATCTCGCCAGCTCTTTAATAGACGTGTTAGGTCTTGCAGGTGCCATCCCTCCCATTACAGTGGTCCAGAACCTGGGAAAGTGCTATAATTAGCTGCTTATTATTATAAGCATTTCTGCAATACTTTCCATTTGCTAACGGCTTGGCAATCAACTCTACTCTTTATGTCTCACAGGAAATCAGATAGTTCAACACTTGTTAGCTATGTTTTATGGCCCTGAATCCTCAGGCCCAGAGTTAAAAGAAATCAAGGGTTATGCAGCCAGCTCAGGCTGCAGACCAACACAGCTGCTTGGTTTGTCTCCAGCCTCTCAGGCCTGGCTATCCAGCTGCTTCCTAGTCCTATTTTTTATTTATTTATTTATTTATTTATTTATTTATTTATTTATTTATTTATTTATTTATTTATTTGTAAGCACTTAGAATTAAGAAAATTATAGTAAGAGCACTGGCCTTGATTCTCCATTTTTAGCATTAAGAGCTCACAGCCTGGGCTTTTGCCAAGTGTTGCTGGAATAATTGTGGCAGACTTGAGACAGCCCAGCAGACAATTCCCCCAGCTGATGGAGAAGTCTCTTTAGGGGTGGCATAGCCCAGCTGGTGTCAGTGGCAGCCAGGAGGGATGAGGAATCACAGGCAGAGGAGCAGGGGAGCAAGAGGGGCAGGTGAGTGGGCAGAGCCAGTTGGCCTCGGGAAGTTTCTCTGGAGAGCAATGGGGCTGCTCAGGGATCTGTGTCATGGCCACAAGAAGCTAAGGCTCAGGTGGCTCTGGCTTTCCAGCATGGAATAGTTAGCCACTGTCTTAGAAAACGGGTGACAAAATATGATCAAAGACATAAAATACAACGATAGCTCAGCCCTCGACAAGGTCTTGTGGAGAATGGTCTCTCTCTCCTGGAAGTCTTGCTGTTTTGTCTACCATTCTTGAATTATGCCGTCATTCCCTATTTATGGCAATAAAAATGTTTATTATCCCATATCATCATTTCATAATCTCTATAACACTTGCTATTAAATCCTGAGACAGTAGTAATTCCTCGTTAAATTTTGTTTTTAAACTGCATCTTCATGGCTCCATAGTATATGTGTAATAATTGCTCAAAACTATTTTTCAACTATGTGAATTGCTGATACTAATATTTCTACCAGTATCAAGAAAGATGATGGTCTCACAAATATGTGATACCTTAATCAATAAAGAAATTAAAAAAAAGATGATGGTCTCAACTTAGAATGTATTCATGAACTGGGTGTCCCTTTCCATTCTAATTCTGAACTCAATTTGTTTCTAATATTCTGTTTACTCCTCTTTAAACAGATTGGGCCAACTGATCCATTTCCCATTTTCACAAACACATACTTCTTCCTCTTATATTTTCACCTTCCTGAAATACACTATCATCATTATCATCGTCAACAACTATAACAACATTATTTGAGCCCTTCTATGTGCCAGGCAATATCCTGAGAATTTTACATGTGCTAACTGATTTTTTTCAAAAATATATATTTTTATTGATTTTAGAGAGGAAGGGAGAGGGAGGGAGAGATAGAAACATCAATGATGAGTGTGAATCACTGATTGGCTACCTGCCGCATGCCCCTACTGGGGATTGAGCCTACAACCTGGGCATGTGCTCTGACCTGGAACCGAACCATGACCTCCTGGTTCACTGGTCGACACTCAACCACTGAGCCATGCTGGCTAGGCACTGATTAATTCTTCATAGTACTAATAGGAACTTTGTAATCCCTGTTTTGCAGCTGTAGATACTGGGGCACACAGAGGTTAAATAAATCACACAAGAGCAGTCATATTGGAATCGGAACATATGCAACCTGGCTCCAAAACCAGGCTCCTTAACAGTATGCTCTGCAGCCCCTCCTGGTATCCTGGTGTGTATACGGCCATTTCCAAAGCACTTTATGTGCATCTTTTCATTTGATTCTTACAACCACACATAAGGTTTTGTTTAAACTGGAAACCCCATTTTATTCCTTCCAAGTCTGGAGAAAATATGTAATATTTTACTTTATGGAATCATTGAGGGTTTGCCTTTTCTTTCCAGTTAAAATTCTAGATTTAATGGAGAATTAATTCTATATTTAATCTAAAGTAACACTATGGACTTCTCCATCTAAAAAAGTTAGTTATATTCAACTGTAAATCATACTCAAATTACTCTCCATGCTTCTGTTTTTCCTATTATAAAGCAAAGTCCTACATTTTTCAAGGGGATGTACTGAACTCCAGCAGAAACAGGGTGTGTATTTAAATAGCCTTAAATGATAACTGCATTTCAAAATCAAATAGTTTAGGTTTTACATATTTATAGTTCTATGAGTAACATTTGTACTTATGTCTAGATTTATATATTCCAGGCCAAATTCAAGGAAGGATTTTCAGAGGTTTGGAGCATATACTGCTTGAAATTTATATATACCTTTGTCCTCCATTCTTGATATGAAGAAGAGTTTATTCTACTTTTTAATATTTCTACTTACATCCACAAGATTTACAAAAGGATGTATATGATCAAAATAATTGCTAAATTAATCACTGAATTAATGTTTCTTTCCCTGCTTTTTCATTTATAGTTCTCAAATTCATTGTTCCCAGTTTTTGACACATTATCATTTAAAAAAAAAAACACCTTCTTAGTTTTTTTGTAAGAAACAACTGAACTGAATTCAAAAGGAATATAAATAACACAAATGACACTACTTGAATATATACTGCATTGCTCTTTGAGTGAAACCCTTCCATCCATGACAATTATCTTTCTGATGATCTTTAGGACTGTATAGGGAGGCCATGGAAGAAAAGATCAGTATTTCCACATCACGCTGAGGAAATGGAAGTGCTTGAAACACTCAAGGTCACTTGAAGAAGCAAGCCAGATCCCACCCCTCCTTCTAGCAACTTTCTCTGTACAGGGCCTCACATACTTGTCATGGTAATATTCCCACCTACTGACAGTCCAACAAAGATTCCCGCTGAATAATTAATCCCACGCCCCCCCCCCACCCCCGCCAAAAAAAAAGCACCTTAGGAAAACTTGGGTTTAGTTTCAGTTTTGTGGTCAATAAATGCCTGTGTAAACAAGCTCTAGGGGAACCCAGTAGAGGTTAGTGCACAGACCAAGGTCATAATGCATCACAGCGCTGAACCTACTAACCAAATGACATAGACCAAGAAAGCCCTTTCAAAAACTGGCAGCTGCATTTTGTCTATGCACATTCAGACAAAAGAAAACAAATACCTGCTGTTTCAAACATTTGGGTAGTTTGCTGGAATGCTGATTGATCACCAAAATCATGGATAGTAGTAATGTTTTTCTTAGGCTGGCAAGAAGACCTCATGAGGTGAGGTCCTATAGCTGCCAAGAAATAAGGGCTTCAGGATGATATACAGGAGGGATCTTATGTGTCCAATTGTAAATCCAATCTCCATTTTTAAAAATAGTCCTTTTAGTTCTTTGGACTTCAGGCCCTAAAATTGAGTTTTGAAACTAGGGTCTACCATATTTGGTATTGAAAGGAATAAAGGAATAAAATATATTGACTTCCAATTTGGGCCAGGGAATTTACATTTGTTATTCAAGTTTATCCGAAAATGACCATTAATAAATATTTTTATATACCTATAATAAAGAAAAGGAAAATGAGGCTCAAAGAAGTTAAATATATCACTAAAAATTACTCAGATTGTGTAGTACAGCCAGGATTTGTATCCAGATATATGATATTCTGTGCTTATTATTCTTGTTGCCTTTTTGAAATAAAATGGCATTTGCCTGGGGGATTTATAGCAAGTGGTGGAAGGTTCAATATGGGTCCACAAAGCATACATCAATGTGCCCTCCTTAAGCTCAGCAGTGTGGAAAGACACTTATCTTGCATGTTCCCTTACTAGACAATCACACAGAGACTGCTTGTGCAAGATGAACTTGCATGCATGAGAATCAGCACATCTATTTATTTTATTTTATGTTTTTGTTGAATTTATTGGGTAACATTGGTTCACAAAACCATACAGGTTTCAAGAGAACAACTCAATAAAACATCATCTTCACACTGCATCGTGTGCCCTTTGCCTCACACAAAGTCTCCATTCCTCTCGAAGGCCTTTGAGTGAAATGTAGTACAAAGTAGAGGAGTGGATCATCAATACTCAAAGTTCCGTGGCTGTGGGAATGGCAGATAGGATTAGGAACAATTCCACCAGCAAGTAGAAAAATCCACCAGACTGAGAGCTTTGAGCTATATTTCATTCAAGGGCCTTCCTGAGGTATAGTTTATCTGCTCCTTTCTTACTCAATTCTAATAAGACATTTTCATTATCTTCCCAGAAGTAATTTCTGACTCAATTTTTAGGAAGGGTCCTTCTTTCATTTGAACAGGAAAGAGCACAAAACAATGAAATATCATCAGTGATTGATATTACTCTTAAATTAATTACTAAGTGTTCCTTCTCCCCAGGAGAAGACCTCAGGAAGAGGTCAGACTAGAGGCTGTGTAAATGTATTCTTTGTTAGTTCCAGGTGTTTAGACTTTCAACCAGTATATGGGTTTCCTGGGGGATAGTAGAAAGAAGCCGAAATCCTCTGGCAATTCATTTCTGGTATAGATGCCCCATGTGCCAAGCCCGATGAAGTTTATCACACAGATGATTTTCAGCAAGATGTTCACTATCATAAGGAGACCATTTCAAAATGCACTCTAGGATATTCACTAAAAATGAATGAAGTTAGACTCCTTCCTCACACTGTACAGAAAAATGAACTCAAAGTGCATTATTGACTTAAATGCAAGAGCTAAAACTATAAAACTCTGAGAAGAAAATATAGGAGAAAATTTTCATTACCTTGGGTTATGCAAAGCCTTTTTGGATAGAACACCAAAGTAGAAGCATCAAAGAAAAAATATGTTGGACTTTATCAAAATTAAAAACTGCTGTGTGTTCAGAGGATACCTTGAAGAAAGTGAAAAGAGAACTCACGGAGTGGAATAAAATATTTGCAAATCACATTTCTTATACAGAACTTGTATCTAGAATATATGAGGAACGTTCTAAACTCAACAATGAAAAATACTCCAAATAACAATTAAAAAATGGGCAAAGAATTTAAATAGACATTTCTCCAAATATGACATATAAATGGACAATAAGCACATGAAAAGGTGCTCAAAGTCATTAGCTGCAAGGGAAATGCAAAGCAAAACCACAAAGGGATGCCATTTCATACCCATTAAGATGGCTATCATAAAAAGATAGATAACAATATGTGTTGGCAAGGATGTGGAGAAACTGGAGTCCTCTTACACTGTTGGTGGGAATGGAAAATGGTGCAGCTGCTTTGAAAAACATTTTGATAGCTCCTTAAATATTAAACATAAAGTTATCACATAAACCAGTAATTCTACTCCTAGGTATATATAGAAGAGATATGAAAACATACAGTATATGAATGCAAAAACTTGTACACAAATATTGTAGCAGCATTATTCATAATAACCAAAATGCAGACCAACCCAAATATCTGCCAACTGATGAATGAACAAAATGTGGTATATCCATGCAATGGAATATTATTTAATAATAAAAAGGAATGAAGGACTGATACATGCTATAATATGTATGAATCCTAAGAACACTAGCTAAGTGAAAGAAGTCAGTCACAAAAGGTCATATATTGCATGATTCCATTTATATTAAATGTCCAGGATAGGGAAATCTATAGAGACAGAAAGTAGATTAGTGGTTGCCTGAGGTTGGGGTGGGGATGGGAGAAGAATGGGGATGGACTGTTAATAGATTTTTTGGGTGGGGGTGATGCAAATGTAAAATTGATTGTAGTAAAAACCATTGAATTGTACATTTCTTTTTTTTTTTTTTTTTTTTTTTTTTTTTTTTAAATATATTTTATTGAAATTTTACAGAGAGGAAGGGAGAGAGATAGAGAGCTAGAAACATCGATGAGAGAGAGACATCGATCAGCTGCCTCCTGCACACCTCCTACTGGGGATGTGCCTGCAACCCAGGTACATGCCCTTGACCGGAATCGAACCCGGGACCCTTCAGTCCGCAGGCCGACGCTCTATCCACTGAGCCAAACCGGTTTCGGCTGAATTGTACATTTCAAATGGGTGAATAGTATATGTGATTATATCTCAATAAAGTTGTTACTTTTAAAAAAATAAAACACCAATATTCACTCTAGACCTTGGTTCTCAGCCCTGGTTGTCCCTTAAAATCATCTGGCGGGGGGGACTTCCAAATCACAATGCCCAGGCCATACACTAGACCAATTACATCAGAATTTCTGTGGGCAGGACTCAGACATCAGTATTTTTTGCCTTCTTTGTCCAGGTAATTCCCAGGTGCAGCCAAAGGTACAAATACGGAGTTCCCTGTTGAGGGCAAAATGCCACAGGAATCATCACATCATCCTATGGGTGCTTCTGCCTCATGCCCCGTTGGATGGCATCTGTGAGATGAGAAGTCATCTCAGACACTTGCCTAGAGTTATCATTATGATGGCACCTTTAAGGTCATTCAGTAGATGAGGCTGACACTTATGAGAAGAAGCTGAGTGGGTGGCCTCATTTCCTGGAGTTCACTAAGGAAGAACAATATTCTCCACTGGGTGGAGATCTGAACTTCTGATTTCTTCTCTCTTCACAGGTAATTACATTTTAGGCTTCAACAGCTCTTATTTTTAAACTAGGGGCCTGGTGCATGAAATTCATGCAAGGATAGGCTGGCTGGTGATCAGGGCCAATCTGTGGGGCAACCAGTGGTGCGATGGGGGAGGGGGAGTCACTGGCACCTGTCTTGGCTGGCCTGGCACCACCTGCTCGCTGGCCCTGCTCCCTGCTGCTGGTAGGGACCTGCAGGCTGGGGGAAGCTCCTGCACTGAGCATCTGCCCCCTGGTGGTTACTAGTAGTGCGCGTCATAGCAACCAGTTGTTCCGCCAGTTGTTCCACTGTTCGGTCGATTTGCATATTAGGCTTTTATTACATAGGATCTTTGTAAAGTCTTGCTAAAAAGGTTTGTCTAGTTTGAAATAAAATCATGGAAACAAACCATTTACCTAATGACTTGAGTTTCACTTCGGTTCTTTTCATTAAAAATTCCATAGTTTCAAAACAATTAATTTACCAATTCTTTTTTTCCTGCTTTGAAGCACAGTTGTGATCAAAACACCAGTTTATGTGATTTAAAAAAAAAAAAAAAGACATGCTTCTCAATCTAGAAGGCAGTTGTCAGGGCAGCAATTATACAACTCAATGTAGAGACTCTCACTTCAATTCAGTTTTATGAAGAAAAAACCCCAAAATATTTAAAAACATTTAGTTTTAAATTAAAAGTCAGCTACTATCAAGGGTTATGTAAATTTGATAAAACTTTATGAACTGAGGAAAAAAGACAGCATTTTGGAAGATTATGGAAAAAAAAAAGTTTGAGGATTGGATTGGCATTTTCAATGCTTTGAAAAACAGACACTGGAGTAGCCCATCAGAGCACTTTATTATCATGGAAGTGATAAGTAAATTGGCCAGTTGGTTGCTTAGAGATTTTCTCCAAGTTTCTGAAAGCAGACTCCTAATGTAAAACCACATGCTGCCATCAATGGGGATGTAGAGACACTTTCCTCTGTCTCTTTCGCTCTCTCTTCCTTTGGCATGAGATAATGAATAAACCAGGAAAGCATATGTTCTTTGCAAACCCAGGGTAATTTTTATCAATGTTAATATGCCTGGCCCTCTGCATGGATATGCATTTTAGCACATTCGGCAAGTCCCTGTTTCATACAGAAATGACCTCTCACAGTCCTGGGTGGCTACTCTATTCTCAAAGGGCAAGAGGAGCTCATTTGGTCAGAACAAACCAGCTGATGGTGGGAAAGAAGTCACCTCTCTGGTCTGTCAACCTGTTGTAATTGTAGCTTCTCCAGAAAAATAAAAACGCACAACGAAGTGATAATTCAAAGCCAAAAGCATCCTTTGTTTGCACCGTACCTGATTACATGGTGATGGTGAGAATGATGTTGGGTAGAGAGATGAAAATACTTAGTGGTAAATACTAATAATTAACTCTTATTTTTTTTAAAAAAAGTGGGATTGAAGTGGGGTAAGGAGATATAAATGAAGAAAAATGTAGACAATAAAAAACTCAAATAATTGAAAATAGCTCCAAACATCCACATATTATATTTTTGTCAACTGTTTGCTCGCTTCAGTCTACCCAAAAGATACAAGGGCAGCAAAGGTGACCACTTTGAGGATATGACTCCTTTATTCAGTGGTTGACACACTGACAAGAAACATATTACCAAAAGGCAGGACTAACTACATAATTTGTTTGGTCCAGAGCAAATTGAAAAAGCAGGGCCTTTGCAAAAAAATTATTAAGAATTTCAAGATGGTACCAGCAAAGCTCTAAACCAAATACAGAGCCCTATAGAGCGTGGTGCCCTATGTGACTGCACAGGTTGCAGCCCATGAAGCCATCAGCTCCGCCCGAAGGTCAGAAACAAGGGAGGCAGAGGCTGCCTAACCCATATGTGGATCTGTTGTCTTCTAGCTGGTTTAACTTCTCTTGGCAGAATGCACCCATTTACAGACTCTACAGCAGTTTTTAAAATCAGGTTTCAAATTCTTCTCTGAGTCACCACATCGAAATCTTAGAGTAAAGACATCATATGACAGCTTCCAACACTAAAGCAAATTACCTTCGCCAAGAGCACCCTTGAGCCCTTGGAATTAATGATCATGACCAAGGTGGTTATTAGTGGATGGTTATGAGGCAACACGACAGTAAACTAATCAGTGTTCCTGTGCAAATATTTAAAATACTTCCGAGATTATTTGAACTTTAACACTGAGCTAGCCAAACACATTTGTAAACTGAACCCAAGGTTCTAATAAGTTTCTGCCTTTTGGATGACCTTCAATGTGTGGGACATTTTTAGAAAGATTAGCACTTGAGTAGAAACACAGACTGACATTTTCAATGTAAACATGAAAGCTGAACTTTTTTATACAAAACAAGATGCATGTATCTTTCTCATTCAGGTCTATGTGTAAATTTAGTTGATCAAAATTTTTGGGGCAAGGACACCATCACTGAAAGATATTGAATAAATCAAGTATAAATGAAGCTTTAAAAGCTTGTGAAAAACATGCAACCAGGTGGTGAAAGAGTTCAAGGTAGGCTGGCAATAGCATATGTGAAACAAAAGAAACCAAAACAAAACATAAAAACAACTGTTCAAAGAGGCCAACACCCCTTGACAAGGAACAGGCTTTAGAGCCAGTTCGAATCCCAGCTTCAAATATATTTTCTTTTTGTGAGCTTTGGCTAATTCATCTGAAACATGGAGTTGATACTAAAGCCAAATGGTCACATTGGGTGCTTTCTAGATGTCTTAGTGATCTCTCAAATCTATGAGTCATACACCTTTAATTATATCTTATTGAGTTGCCCCTCAGAATTCTCACTGGGGAGGGGAGTAAAATTAATTTTGCATGTCCAATGCTTTCCATAACTTTATGGTCTATAGGAAGCAACAAGAAAAAAACAAAATATTCTCTGGCATGGACAAATATTGGCATAATTATAGGTCTGCTGTTTTGAAAATGAGGGCTGGATGAAAATGGTACAGAGACATTAGTAACCCCTAAGTGTCTGAGTCTACAGCACTTACATCTCATTAACCACCAATTACTGCATTCATAATTTAACACAAAAAGGAAAAATACAAATGAGGTGTTTTTTTCTTTTTTAAAAAAAATCCCTTTTATCTAGAAGTCAGTTTATCCTTGGCTTCTAAAGACAGGATTAATGCAATAAGTTGAGAAACAGAGTAGATTGAGCAATAAAAACTTTTTGATAACATGTGAGGCTATAAAAATGGCTTGGCTGAATCTCTTAGCCAAAGATAAATAATACCCTGTAGGAGAAAAAGAAAAAACATTTTCTGGATCACCAGGTCTGGTATGTTTTCAAAGACCTTGCTTTTTGTAACGCATTCATGTCAAGAGACATTTTTGCAATTCGTGATTTCATAACACTTTCGCATCCGAAATCTTGTCTCTGTTCTGGCAAGATCATGGTCAAGACTTTCGTCAAAAGGTGGAATGAAAAATGATCCTTAGTTATTTATTTTTGTAATTTCATTACTATTATTACTATTTCTATTCATATTACCATTACCACTAGTAATGCTGTTACAACTACTGCATCTATAACTGCATTTCTTTTTTATTTGTATTTTTTAGAGAAAGACAGAGGAAGGGAGAGAAACATTTATTTGTTGTTCCACTTAGTTGTGCATTCCTTGGTTGCTTCTTGTATGTGTCCTGAGCAGAGATCAAACCTACATCCTTGGTGTATCAGGATGATGCTCTAGCCAACTGAGCTACTCGGCCAGAACTTATATCTACATTTCTAAATGGCTGTGTGATAAGAGTTCTAGTGAATGCCATTTTATTGCTTGCTCCTTGAGTCCCTGGCTGGTTCTCTCTGGTGATTCTCTTGGGTCTATCTCAGTTTAGTATTTAGGCCAGCAGCTCAATATCACTTGGAAGCTTATTACGGATGCAAATTCCAGGCTTCACCCAGACCTACAAAATCTGAAGCTCTAGGGTTGGAGGCCAGGAACATGTGTTTTCACAAGCTCACCCCAACATTCTGATGCTCAACTTTGCAAAGCTCTGTTCAACAGAGGAAGTGACCAAGGTGCCAAGAAACAGAGGAAGTAGGGGTGGGAGAGAATTGAGGATGAACACCTGGAGTCACCACCTGCCGGCTTGACCTTGCTTGCTTCAGGGCAGGCTGCCAATGCCACAGAAAGAAAGTCTGGGGTAGGTTTTCAGGAAAGGGAGCTACTTCCCACCCCAGAATGCGGCTATCAGCTCCTGCCTTCAGCTTCAGGCCTTCATGAGGAAAGGCACCACCAGAACTCTCCCCTAGCCATTGCATACCTCTTTTGCTTGCTGAATATTGAAAATGACAAGGCTCCTTATTCTTCTCATCGATGTAGGCATGTCAGATCAATTTAGCTACTGTTTCTAAGTTAGTATTTCTTAAAGTGTGCGGTCTCTGCATTTCAGGGTCTCATTGATCCTCAGTCCCATCAAATCAAAATCTCTGGGGTTGCAGTAAACTTTCAAATGACTTCTATGCAGTGTCAAATTTGGAAACTGTGGTTTTACTTTTTGGCCTGACCTGAAACTTGGTGATGAGGTTTCAGAATATAACTTCTAACTCACTGTCTGTTCTCCATCCCCCTTTTCTTTCTTTCTTTCTTTCTTTCTTTCTTTCTTTCTTTCTTTCTTTCTTTCTTTCTTTCTTTCTTTCTTCTTCCTTCCTTCCTTCCTTCCTTCCTTCCTTCCTTCCTTTCTTCCTTCCTTCCTTCCTTTTTCTTTCTTTCTCTTCCTTCCCTCCCTCCCTCCTCCTTCCTTCCTTCCTTCCTTCCTTCCTTCCTTCCTTCCTTTCTTTTCTTTCTTTCTTTCTTTCTTTCTTTCTTTCTTTCTTTCTTTCTTTCTTTCTTTCTTTCTTTCTTTCTTTCATTTCTATCTCTCTCTCCATTCTCTCCTTCCTTCCTTCCTTCCTTCCTTCCTTCCTTCCTTCCTTTTTCTTTCTTTCTCTTCCTTCCCTCCCTCCCTCCTCCTTCCTTCCTTCCTTCCTTCCTTCCTTCCTTCCTTCCTTCATTTCTTTTTCTTTCTTTCTTTCTTTCTTTCTTTCTTTCTTTCTTTCTTTCTTTCTTTCTTTTCTTTCTTTTCTCTTTCTTTCTTTCTTTCTTTCTTTCTTTCTTTCTTTCTTTCTTTCTTTCTCTCTCTCTTTCTTTCTTTCTTTCATTTCTATCTCTCTCTCCATTCTCTCCTTCCTTCCTTCCTTCCTTCCTTCCTTCCTTCCTTCCTTCCTTCCTTCCTTCCTTCCTTCCTCTTCCCTCCTTCCCTCCCTGCCTCCCTCTCTCCATGCCTCCCTCTCTTTCTTTCTGTAATAACATGTTTCCTCAGAAACATAAGAAAATTAAAAGAACGCAAAGAAAAAAAGTAAGATTACTTGTATTCCTATCACCCACTTTGATGAATATTCTATATAATAAAAGGCTAATAGGCAAACGGTCCTCTCAGGAGTTCAACCAACCGGGAGTTTGACCACTTGCTATGATGTGAACTGACCACCAGGAGGAGGCATGGAATGAAGGAAGGCCCTGGCTGGCAGCTTGCAGCCAGCGGAAGGAAGGCCCCGCTCAGCCCTGATTGCCAGCCAGGCTTAGGGACCCTACCCATACATGAATTTCGTGCACCGGGCCTCTAGTAATTATATAAAATAACATGTTGATTAGATAAAATTGGGATATAAAATGACTATATAATAGTCCATCAAAAAATACTGTAACATATTTTACTAATCACCTATTATTAAATATCTAGAAGCTGTTCTTCAGATTTTCTGCTTTAGAAATAATATTACAGTAAGCAATTAAAAAAAACACAACAACTTTGTACTCATTCCTGATGGCTAAATGACCTTTATGGTCAATTCTGAGAATTGAAATTTCTGGTTCAAAATTTATGCCTTCTTTTGAAGTGTTTGACACACATTGCCAAACTGCTCACAAAAGGAGAGTAACAGTTAGGAAGATATTAGGTTGTAAATTGGTAAAACCATGTTGGCAATATAGGTATGAAAAAGTGACTATATACATGCCTTTAGACCTGGGATATCCACTTCATGATATCCAACCTATAGTGACTCTTGTCTAAGGAAATATTCACAATAGTAAAAAGTTGGAAATAATCTAAATATCCATCATGTAGGAAAAAAGAAATGAACATAACAGCATTTAAAATATATGAACTAGATCTATATGTATCAACATAGATCTATCTCAAAACATCATGGCATAGTGTTGAATAAAATAATCTTGGTAAAAGCATACATACAGAATGGAATTATTTATATAATGTTTTAAAAACCATAAAATATGCTGTTGTGTTTACATACATACAGGAAGTACAAAACCATGTACAGAAAAGATACACTAACTTTAATATAGTGGTTAATCTCTGGAAAAAGGCATTGGAGGAGAGGAGTAGGGGTTTTAGCTGGATTAATAATATTTTATTTTATTGTTAAACAGTTTTCCAGCAAACAGGATAAAATGTTTACATCTGTCAACTCTGGAATACAGTTTTCATAATGTGTCTAAGGACCTCTGGGAGACCCCGAGTCTCCTGCAGAATGTCCATGAGGTCAAAATAATTTGCATAATAACACTAAGACATTATTTGTCTTTTCCACTATATTGACATTAACCCTGATGGTGCAAAATCAATGGAGGGTAAAACTGTGGCGACTTAGCACAAATCAAGGCAGTAGTTGCAACTGTATGAGTCATCACTGTATTCTTCACACCGTGCACTGGCAGTAAGACAAATCAAAACGAAACAAGTCAGTTTGACTCAAGAATGTCCTTGATGAAGCAATAAAATTATTTCAATTAAATCTCAACACGAGCACTTTAAAAACTATTCTGAGTGACATAATAGCTGAAGTGTTGCAAGTTGACATATGATGATTGTCTTGAGGAAAAGCATTTGTGTGACTGAATTGTGAACTGAACTACCTGCGTGCTTCATTGAACATTATTTTTCTTGAAAGAATGAGTAAGAGACAAATTATGCTTAGTCATACTTGAGCATGTGGCCACCTTTTTCTCAAATGTGATGGGTCTGTCACTTCAAAAGAAAACAACCGACAGTATGTGTAGTCAAGCCACTGTGGGCTTGACAGATTCTTAATGAAGACCTTTCTGAGACCAGTGGAGATGTGACAAATAGAATCTTGACTATGATACAATGAAATGTATCTACCTCTGAAAGATATGCATTACTCAGTGGACCAATATTTTCCCAATGGTCAATGCAAGAGGTTACAAAATCATGCATGTGTAAGAGATCCACTCAAGGTGCAAGATAAAGGAATGGATTTTAATGGAGTATGAAAAGTTCAGTGATGTGGTTTTAGATTCCATATTGCAACCACCATTTAGAAACTACCACTTGTTGAATTTTGGTTAGATCAAAGCAGAATTTTCAGTTATCAGAAAAATCAAAGACTACATGTGGGGTCTAAAACTGAAAGTTTATGATTGTCATAGGGAGCATCGATTTTTTTTAAAATAACTTATTAGCTAGTTTTAATTTTCTATTTATTTCACATGAATTTTTAAGTTATTCTGTCACATTACTGAGAGAACCCCTCAGTGATTCTGATTCTAGTTGCATTAGATTGTTAGATTACTTTGAGAAGAATTTAATGTTTAAAATATTGATTCTTTTTTTGTCAAGAAGTATAGATTATTTCCCTGTTAAATCTCATCTTCTTTCAAATTATTTTATATTTTTTCAAGGTCATCTTATAGTTTTTTTTAATATTTATTCTAGTTATTTTCTATTTTAAGGTTGCTATTGTGATATGTGTTTTTTCCCCCTGTTTATTTTGCAATTGGCTATAGCTAATAAAAACACTTTACTTTTGTGTATTTATTTTTGTAAGTGGACACCACACTGCACTCCTAACAATTTCATTAGATTTTTTTAAAGTTGATTCTTTTAAATTTTCAACATAGACAAATGGGGATTAGTTTGACTTCCCCTTCCTGATTATGTCACCTATTTTTCCCCTTTGTCATTATATTTGCTAGACTTTTGAGAAAAATACTCAATACTTTTGTAATATTTATCTTGTTTCTTAATTTAATGAAAATCCATACAGAATTTGACAACTAAGTGAAATACTTAATCTTTGCTTCAAATAAATAATCATTAAGTAATCTTATGTTCTTAAGGACCAACTCTTGTGGGTTTGTTGTTGTTGTTGTTTGTTAATCCTCACCTGAGGATATTTTTCCATTGATTTTTAGGGAGAGGTGAAGAAGAGAGAAACATCAATGTGAGAGAAACACACTGATTGGTTGCCTCATGCATGTGCCCTAACCAGGGCCTGGGTCAGGGAGGAGCCTGCAACCAAGGAATGTGTCCTTGACCAGAATCGAACCCAAGACCCTTCGGTCAGCAGGCCGATGATGCTCTATCCACTGAGCCAAACCGGCTAGGGCCCAACTCTTGTGGTTTTGATTTGTTATTGCCTTTAAGGTTTGCTAAATTGAATCTGTTGCTATTTTACTTGGGATTTTTCAACCCATGTGGTTGTTTTATAAGGTTTTAATGTCATCTTTTTTTAGGATTTTCCTATACTGTAAAAGAAAAAGAAATTGGAATCGTTACATTTTTTTCCACCCCTAGAATAGTTTACAGCTGTTGAAGATTATAAATTTATACAAATTATAAGTCACAAAAGGGGGTACATAAAATTAAGATCATAAGGATGAGATATGGTATAAATTCATTCCACTAAATAATCTAGAGAAATATCATAATCATGCAGTTAAAAATAGCAACAGCAACTAGAGTCAGATTTAGATTTCATTTTTTTTTTTTGTTAAATGGGGGCAATCTGAAATGCCCCCATTCCTTCAAATAATAACTTGTAGATAAAGGAATAAGGTTCTTCTACAAGCAATGAGCTAATTAAGTTAACTCTTCTCCTAGGTCTATGGGAATAGCCACTGGATTGAGACCAACTATGGCGCTTAATCCATGATATTAACACATCTAAAGAAAGAAAAGGTCAGCACATGGAGCATGGCCATCCTAGATAAATTGAGCTCAGAGAAAACTAACTTTGGCAGAGGGTGTCAGGTACTGTCTTTAGGAAGAAGACAGAGAACCCAAGAGCTCTAATCAACTAGTTATGAAAACTGTGTTGTCCAGTGGTGGCATAGATATTTCCTCAACCCTCACCGTGCCCTGGAGAAATGTCCCTCAACACTATAACGCTTTGCTGATTCCAACTTTCTGCATATGAATTCAGCAATCTCTGCTGATTTTGGAAAAGTTTTCAGGAGGTACCTGGATCTGCAGATTATAATTGTTTTCTGCTAGGAAACATCATGCCTGTTTCCATGCAAGATTCATTCCCATGGGTATCACCAAAGCATATGTATGTAATACTGGACCCACCAGCTAAATTGTACTTCTTTCTTTCTAATGTGAAATGCTATTGAGTTAGTGTGGCATTGTTAGAAGGATAACTTAAAATATATTCTAATTTATAAAAGAATAAAGTAATTTGCTCTGAACATTAGAAACAAGTCACATACAACATACCTCACTGCTCATGGCAATTTATCCATGTGGGTCCTGACCCTTTTACTGGATAGTTGAGAACTGTTGGCCTGGATAATTCCAACAGCATTTCAATTCCATGAATCTATAGGCTATTTCATTTAGCCATAACTTCCTAATATGGTATAGGAGGATTTCTTCAAGGAGTTATCATTTGGTCCCAATTTACTTTTCCTGATCATTATCTTTTGCCCATTGGCCAAAGGTATTAAAGGATTCTGAAATAATTCTAATTCTTATTCTTGGTAAAATTTGCCAGTTATGGACAACTATTCTATCTTTGGCTCTCATAAGGGAACTTGTGGATAACAATATATTAAAAATATTTGAACTATACACAAGTTATTTGAGTTGGTAAGGTCCATCTTTAAAGTTATGCCTTTTTTTACATGATTAAAAATGTCATCTTAAGAAAGTACAGATAGGAAGAAATTATTCAAATGAATACAGTAAGTATTATTCTGTTAAGTTGAACTATAAATCTGATTTTTTAAATGAGTGGTATATATACTTTGACTTATAGGACAGAAACATCAAATTTTAGCAGTTTTATCTAACATGTCTCAACCATTAAATGTTCATTAGTCTATTTTCTCTTACAGAATAGAAATGTATCTATCAATTTACCAATACAAGTAAGTCACACTGAAACATATTTTTCCCTTAGTTATTCAAACATAAGGCTTCTGAGAAAGGAATGACATTTGTTTTATGATTTCCTGTCATTTGGCTTCTCCTCCTGCATCAGACTGAATGACACAATATTGTGCCATTCTGCTGTTGTGATCACACCAAATTTTGACATATGCTTAGTGTTTGGCCTTAAGCACCACTGTGTTACCAGGTTTACACTGGGATCCAAACTTGAGTGCATGTGTGAGCACATGCGTGAGCATGTGTGTGAGTTTGTATGCAATCTCATTTGGACATTTTGTTGTTTTGCTAACAGAAACCCAAGCATATGTTTGAGACCAAGTTTCTCTTTTCTTTTGACACATTTTCTGTGATTAGATTCATTAAGAAATACAACAGCATTAAAAATTAGGAGGGGTGTATTTGTAAACATCAACTGTGGTTATGGCAAAAACCTTTACAGCAACTAAAATGTGTCTTCTGGAGCCATAATCCAACCTACAAGACACATTTTTTTTTACTCTGTAGCACAGTTCAAATCATTACAGGAGAAAACCTTTTCTATCAAGCAAATAAAGATGGTGAAATAACACAGCTTATTTGAACACTAAACTATCCTCTATAAAAATGTCAACCTAACTGGATTACTTCCATCAATGCTGCAAAAATAGAATCAGCAAAATGAGACTTTGATGCTAGCAGTTGAAAAAAAATTTTTTGTATTTCATTTTTGTGGTTTATAACGTTACTAAAACCCTCCATGTAATTATGGTTTGACACTGTCTACCATTTTTTAATTTATAGTCTTCTAAAGAAAATGATGTAAATTGTATTCTTTAAAACATCATTGAACATATTTTAAGTACCCAAAATGTCACAGGGAATGAAATATGATTACTCAAAACATGAACAAGTCTCTAGCTACAAATTTAATACCCATGAAAAGCAGACTGATGAAGGCTCAACTCTAAGTTAAATTTGCACAGACAGGATACATTCTGTAGGAATTCAGGTTTGAATGACATAAAAGGTATTTGGGTATCATTTTAATTTATTTGTTTTAAATCAAGCATGTTAGAAATCAAATCATAGCTATTCTTGGAAATAAAAAAATAATACAAATATATGTGATAATGACTTCAGGGAGGCAGTATAGTGTAGCAACTAAGCGAATGGGTTCTGGATTCATACATACCAAATTCAGGTTCTGTCTTTGTCCTGTTAGTGTTAGTTGTATGATCCTGGGCAATTGACTAACATTTACCCCACAGTTCCCTGAGCTATACAATGAGAATAATAATAATAATATCTAGTGTATAACATAGGCCAGTGGTCGGCAAACTCATTAGTCAACAGAGCCAAATATCAACAGTACAACGATTGAAATTTCTTTTGAGAGCCAAATTTTTTAAACTTAAACTTCTTCTAATGCCACTTCAAAATAGACTCGCCCAGGCCGTGGTATTTTGTGGAAGAGCCACACTCAAGGGGCCAAAGAGCCGCATGTGGCTCGCGAGCCTCAATTTGCCGACCACGGACATAGGCCATTGTAAAAAAATTTAAATGAAATAATCAATGAAAGCACTTTGCACAATGCCTGACAATAAAATATTAGAAACCTTAAAAGGGGAGAATATCATGCATTTTGAACTAAGAGATCATTAATGGTAACGGAAAAGCAGTTCGGAGAATGTGGTACCCATTTAGATGCAACTCGTGAAATCAATTAGAAACACACACATGTTTCTGATTTCATTGGTTAAAAAGCAACCCATGGAAACATCTATAGATATTCTTGTACTCAAGGCTCAATTTGTTTGGCTTGTCCACTATTATTCATCTGAGACTCATTATGTTTAGCAAACCTTTGATAAGGTGAAGTAAATATCAATTTCTCCATAGGATGATAAAACTGACTGCATTTTGATGAATGTATTTTGAATGGAAGAACTTGAAAATTAATATTTGTTCACCACCAGAATATCTACACATGTTGAAAATTCCTATGGGTCTCTTGATAAGCCAGAAGAAAAAGTTAGGCAGCAATGAGAAAGGAAATCCATTAAATAAATGATATTAAGCTTTATAAGCTCCCTACCAGGAAAATGTGGCTTGGGATTGGATGAGTGAGATCAGAATTCAAAGACCAGAGAAAAATGAAAAGAAAAGTATCTTAATGCTGGAACTGAGAATATAAACCTAACTGGCCAAACTTCACCTGCATCTATTACTATATAGGTAGCTTAGTGGGAACAATGCAAATATTCCAAAAAAAGAATTGAATCTAATCTTTGGAATAAAGGGCAGATCCATGATTCTATGAAGGTTGCATTTTATATAACACACAATTTATATTAGGGAAATTGGTGCTAGAGATCCTTGTTAATACCCCTTTGCCAATACAAAGCCACATTAAATGAAAGTAAAATTCAACCCCCATTTCAATACTTATAAAAGTCTTCCCATTCCAATAAAAAATTGCCTGAGTTAGCCATTGTATTTACTTAGTGGTAGGCAAATTTAGGTTTTTTAATGACCCACCCTTCTAAGTGAATAATTAGAAAATAATTTCATGAGTGGATAAAATGTACTTATTTGAAATATAGGGTCAAAACTGCAAATGCTAAAATAGAAATAAAAATTGTTTAAATACCTTTGAAAGCTGCAGCTTTTCTTGTTTTATTAATTCCAAAACATTAAAATAAAAAAAGTCTTTGCCTTAATGATCTACATTCCTGTAATGGCAGCTCTGATTTAGAGAGTTCGCTTCATTTTGTGTGTTTTTTGTAGTGAACTGGTGTAGGAATATAACACAGAGGGCCCATCATCATCAATGAACTTGTCCAGGCTAAATGGTCCTGCAGGTGCTGAGTTGGCAACATTCTCTGTTCTCATCTTCCTTTGGCCATTGGCTGAGAGGGTGGCAGGGGTTAGCAGTTCAATCTGCTGCTGCTGTGAAGCTGGTGTTTCTTCTGTGAAGCTAACTGGAACAGCAACATTGGCCTCATTATCATGTTCCAAAATCCCTCTGAACTAACTAGCTCAGACAGCCTTGCTTATATGCTAAAATCAAAGGCAGATGATTGAAAGAATGATGGACATAGAGGTTGGGTCATTTTGTAAATATCAAAGAATATAAGATCAGGGCATGATTCATTTACAGGTACCAATTTGGTTATCAAATTGACGACTTTTCAAATTTACCATCAACATAGTAAAACTGAGGAGAAATGAGCCAAAAGAGATCTCTGAGATGTTTTACTTCGGGCAACCATATGTTTTTCTCCTTTCTGTGGTCATGTTTAAGTCACATGGCCAAGCAAAATGCTCTGGGTTGATTTTTTTCAAGCCCAAGGACAGTGAACCACTGTGCAATTAATTGGATTGCTCTCGATTCCACCTGATTGTGTTGCGAAGATTACAGTCATGGTTCTTGCCACCATCATTTCTTTGAATGACTTGGGCAGCATCTTAATTGTTCTTCCTCTTTCCTACCACATCCCTTTCCATTCTGTCATCAGTGTTCATCCAGGCAGAATCATGCCTTTGTCTCTTGCCCTTCAGTGACTCTCCATAACCCTTTAGATAAAAGTTCTTGTTCTCAACAAGGCTCACGTGGCCTAGGGTTATCTTTCTCCTGCTTACCTCTCAGGCATCATCTTGCACAACTGTCTCCCATTCTCTCTATGCTTCTGCTCCACTAGCATTTCAGGACTCTGAGTTCCTTTGCTTTTTCCCATCTGAGTAACGTCATACCTTCCTTGCTTCATACCATTAAATCTTCCCTTTTCACTGCTTCTTACTGACCAATTCCTTTTAATTTAAGGCTCAACTAAATAGGAAAGTCTGTTGTGATATCCCTTTGCTATACTCTTCCATAATAGTTTTGCTAAAATATAGTAAATTGATCAATGGGTCTTCCTAGCTGGTGAGCAATCTGAGAGCAGTATTCCTGAAAAGAGGGCTGTTCCAGACCCCCTGACAAAAGTACCATGGTAGAGCAGAAAGAATATCAAATCACTAGGACTCCCACCTGCTGGTGTGTAGCATTGGGCAAGTAATTTCTTTCTGATTTTACAATAAATATTTATAAAATGGGCCTAAATTACCTCCTAGGTCTCCTCTAAATCTAAAATGTAATTAGGTGAGATTGATGTCACATCCCAAATCAGTTAAGAGTTATTTCCTGAGCAAATTAGTGCCCCTAATGTTTTGATTGCAGTGAGCAAATAAATTGCCAGTAAAGAAAAGCTAGAACAAGATCACCAACAACAATATGTATTAGCTACACTTCAAAAAGGAAGTCATTTTAGCTTTGACATCTCTCCAATTGGATGCCACTGTGCTTATTATATGCTGGTTCATCATACTTGTTTTCCTTGTTAAGACTTACTGCCACTTGGACCACTGGTTGTATTGGTTTTATAATTATCCAGTTTCACAAATGAGAAAACAGGAATCTAGAGGAATTAAGTAACTTAGTCATAATCACAGGACTGGGTATGTGGCAGAGTCAGACTCAGATTCTGGTTGCCCATGTCCTTTCGACAATACTGTTCTGCTGTCATCTGACTGTCTGAGTTGGAGTCATTTTTCTAAAAATTTGTCCTATTCTTTGCCCATTTTTTCTCTGCTCTCACCCATCAACTTATTGTTATTTAATTTTCTCCAAAGTTGGCCATTGCTTAGATTCTACCCTTCTATTTTTGTTGTGGTCTTCTGCAACCCTATTTCTCTACCATGGTTTTCACATTTTTGTGTACAGATACACACACATATCAAAGGGATAAGATAAAATTATATATATATATATATATATATAATATATATATATATATATATATATATATATATATGTTCATTGAGCGTTACTTGGTTGAGTAAGCTACAACTATGAGACTTTAAAAAAATACTTTATTTGCCCATAATTTTTTTACTTAGATCTTCCACACCTACCACTGAAAATTTAGTTAATCAAACTGGATTTAAACCCTGTACTGAATTCCAGCACCATATGCAAAATGACTTCTTAGTTGAGATTATGATGTACTAAATAAAAATACTGCCAGTTTTAAAAATATAATTTTTCTTACCCAATTTTATAAGGCAATGAATCTCCAACTTCAACACACACACACACACACACACACACACACACACATCACTGAGGACACTTGTGAAAAATGTTGATTTTTGAGTGTCATCCTCCAAAGAGTTTGATTTAGTAAGTCTAGGATGGGTTCCAGGAATCTTTAGTTTAAACAAGCTCACTATGTGATTCTGATACAAATATTTTAGGACCCACACTTTGAGAAATAAAGAGAAAAATCGATGTTTTTCACTTAGGCCAATGCCCTAAATTTTCTAGACTTGTAGACAACTTCTGGGACTATAGTTTCCTTATAGTTACAACAAATTTAACATCAACAGAAATAGCTGTTTAGTCATCCAAAAAATATTTCTGGAAAGTCTACATTGAGCTAGGATGGCAAATATCTAATAGATGCAATATGAGCCACATCTTTCATCCCCTATACCTCCAGTACCCATGGCAGCCATCATTTATTAATCATGGCATTCTTGTCAGTTGAATCTGGATCTATACCTTTGAAACCACTCACAATCAATTCTAGAGCAATAGCTAGGACAGGGCCATTGGTCCTTGACCACAGGACAGTGAAATAGAAAGAAAGAAAAAGACTTAAATAATGATTGAGAGATATCATGCAAATTTAGAGCTCCTCCCTTTTTCCTCCTCAACAAGCATCATGCATCACCTCTCCCAGCTTGCTGGCAGGCATTGCTATCCCAGGCAAGCAACCTGGCTGCTAGTGGCAGACAGAACCAAAGACCCACAGATAGGGTGAGGAAGCCAACCCACTCAAGAAACCTTCCATATACTGGAATATAGGATCCTTTCTTTCTTCTCTCTCTCTCTCTTTCTCTCTCTCTCTCTCTCTCTCTTGCCTAAAGATGCCCTCTCAATATTAAGCCAATTTGGGCTTCCTTCCCTAGATGCAGAAAAAGAATTCTACTTAGGGTTCTAATTGTGATGAAACTTTTTTTTTTATTACCATAGTTGTAGGATCCTCCTTTTTTCAATTTATAGTTGAGACTCAGAGAAGTCAAATGACTTACCCAAGGTCACTTAAAATTAAAAGTAGATTTCAGGTGTCTGGACTCCTAGTTTATTTCTGCTCATAGGTTTAAGAACCTTGATGCAATTAGCTTATAAAAGTCACATGGCACAGTCCAGTAATTTGTCCAGTAATTCTGATATCATATCTTGATCATATTTACATATCACTGCTTCTATCTTTGGAGAATCTTTCATTAGGTCAGGGTTAATGGAGAAAAATTTAATAAGCTTTGTAGACAGCAACTCTACATTATTTTAAACCATACACCTTTAATCATAGTTTAATCTATTTCTGCAGAGGTGGAAAGATCACTTCATAATAGTGCACCAATGAAGAGTAGGTATTTTTTTTTTTTTAATTTCAGCCATGGAGCAGCCTGGAGGGGTTAAAAGAATAAGAGCATTGAAGCCAGACACACTTGGCCTTAAATCTCAGCTCTACCTCTTCCTAGCCATGTAACGTTATGCAAATCACTTAACTGCTCTGAGAATCTGTTTCCTTATCTATAAAATGATGAACTTATTTACCTCATAGATTTGCTCTGGAGGTGACATTAATTAATGGGAATAAAAATGACATGGGTACATACCTGGTTTATAACAGGTACTCAGCGAATGTTAGCTGCCTCTCCCCTTTTCCTTTGCTTTACACATGTTACCTTGTAGAAGTAAGGTGGGCTATTCTCTTTCATCTTTTCTCTCACCTTCATGTCTCCCAGGACTGGCTGTATTTGTAAGGTCCCGTGGAAAATTAAAATGAGGGCCACTTGTTCAAAAATTATTAGGAATTTTGAGATGGTGTCAGGGCAACAGTAAATACAGTGTGGGTCCTTTTGAGCATGGGGCCCTGTGTGACTGCCCAGGTCACATACCCAATTGCCCAGAATGAAAGCCCCATGAATTGTGATCATCTAACTTGGGATAGGATATGGATGTGATCTGTGCGATAATTATGGAAGAGCTGCCATTTTCCAGTCCTTTGGTAGACGTGGAGTTGTGAGCTGGAAGAAGCCCAGCCAGCCCTACACTGCCTGCTTGTGAACTTTGTGTGAGAAACAAACTAACTTCTCTTTACTACACTGTTACATTTCTGACAATTTTTTAAAATGACAAAACAGGAGGGAAAAGAGGGATGTGTATGAATTTCCTTTTGTTTTAGCTGCTGCCAGAGAATCTGCACATTCCCGGCGTCCACAGAACTTACTTTTGGGACATGATCATATTGGTAGGTCTTACTTTGAAGAGTTAGGGGCTCACATCTCAACCTTCTCCATAATCCAACAATGAAGAGGGGGGGATAGAAGACAATCTCCAAAGGTGGCCATCATCACCTTCTTCCTTCCTTATATGCACATGTCACCCTTCCACTCCCTTTTTGAGTAAGAGACAGAGTCAATTTCTCCTCCCTTTTTGGGGTAGCCTTGTAACTTGCTCTGACCAATAGAATGTGGAAGAAGTGATATGCTGGGTCCTGGCACTTGTCAGCCCAAGACGTAGCTTTTCCTTCTTTCCTCTTGGCAACCAGCTTCCGTGTGAGAAGTCTGGCTGCCCTCAAACCACAACATTGTGAGAAAGTAAAAATTCAGCTACGAGGTGAGGACATGTGAGGAACACTGGGTCATCTGACAACTGAATGAAACTGTCTTAGAGCTTCCAGCCCTGCCCAGCCACAGATGAATCAGGCTGAATTAGTGACCTCCAACCAACACCAAATGGAGCAAAGGAACAGTCCAGCCAACCCTACCTGAAGTCCTCATCCATAGAATTGTGAGAAATAGTAAATCATAGTTATTAAAAGCCACTAAGTTGCATGGTAGTTTGTTATATAATAAGAAATAACTGAAATACCTTGGGAAGTGGGAAATCTATAGTAGAAAGGAGAACATTTATGAGGTACAGAAAGAGGATTGAGGAGAATAACCCACTCTGCTCCTGCTTCACCTGGCTCCTGCTGCCTCATCTTTTGAATTTTTTTACAAAGGGGTCCTAACGACTACTATTTCCATAGGCAAGTGAATTCTGCTTTTCCAAGAATAAATCTGCAAACTAATTAATCTTGGAACAAACTTGTTTAGAGGTTGGCAACTTATTCAATGCACTGCAGCACTCATTCCTGACCTCCCTGTGACATAAGCATCAATGTTCTGTTATGTGTCAGACTATTGCTTTGTATATAAAGCAAACATGTTATACCAGGTTAGTCCTATACAATTCTAAGGAGCTGAGTCACAGTGCTTTATAATTATCTGGGACTATATTTAGTGTAGTGTAACAAGTATGATTATGAGTACTTTCACATTAATCAATGCTTTTTATGACAAGCTGTTTTCTAAGTCTGGTTTCATTGTAAAAGAAAAAAAAATGAATACCCAGGTATACGACTTACTCAAAGAGAGCTTTTATTTACTTTAAAACCAAAGTTCTCAGGAGAAAATTCTCTGTGCCTTAGTTTCCTATCCAGAAGGCAGAAGTAACCCCTATCTCATACAGTCACTGTGAGAAACAATTTGCATAGTGCTGAAGTACACAGATTTCTATGTGGATCTGAATCCCTGAATTGCCGATGAATAGCTATGGGACTTGGGCAAGTTCCTCTGGGATTCAAAAATCTGTAAAAATGAGGATATTAATATAATTTGTCTATTAGAGTGGTTATAAGGATGAAATGAATATATATATATATATATATATATATATATATATATATATATATATATATATAATTTAGAATAGCCTGGCAGGGAATAAACACTATGTATTAACACCTTAATCCTTATGGTTAAATAAAGGAACTTGCACATTATGTGTTGTCTACATCAGTGGGGATACCTGTAACTGCTACAGAAGCCACCACAGTTCACAGGTGCACAGAGCTGGGCTGAATATCTACTAACGGAGGAAGTACTCTGGAAATGAGTTTCTAAATAAGCGTCTGGCAGCCACTTACTCTTTGATGGTTCACCTTTTTCTACTAGATATGAAGTATAGGAAAACCAATTGTTTTTTTGTTAGCGGAATTACCACTGTCAAAGCTGACCACGTGAGTCATTCACTTTGCTTCCACCAGGAACTCACTTTCAGCAGACAGACAAACCGTAAAAGCGTCCGCACCCAAGATGCTCTAAGTTGGGTCTGCCCCAAGTTTCCTATCACAAAGCAGGGAAGTGCACTGATTTTTAGATTCATTGTCTCTAGTTGGGTTAATTCCATTCTGTGTCCTCCGATGTATACTCTGTACCAGCTAACAAGGAAATTTTTGGTCTGAACATTTCATTTGAATCATAATAATACAGAAGACGATTAAAAGAAACTCTCAGCATTTTGGTCATTTTATCAGATAAAACGGCCGCTTTTGTCTCCATGATTTACACTCTGCAAAAGAAAATATACCCATATGGAGTATGCTTGTGAATCAGAAACAAAGCCAATGCCCAAAATACAAATCAAAAACACTGCCTAGAACAACAGGCCTCAACTAATGAATTAAAATGATTGCTGGTTTCTTTAAAATATTAAGCCCATCGATGCTTGCCAAAAAACCCTTGGCTAGCTGAGGGATTCAAACTGCATTGTTCAGCTAGAGACTGAAATCTCTCCATTCATCATTGACATGTGAGAGACAAGACAAGGTTTTTGACAAAAAGGGGATGAGGCGCCAGATGGTTTCCATCTGTATCTCATTGATTGTACAATGAAAACCCACCTTCTCTAGTCAGAAGGCTATGCAATACGTGGAGAATGAATACCCAGTGTTTTTAAAGAACCATAATCACCCCTTCCCAACCATAGATGTATAAATATTAATGAACACAATCTGGTTCTAAGCAAATTTAGCATGAACTTTTAGCAACCCTCCCTTGACAACTTCCTCCCTTTTTAACGAAATTAAGTTTCTGAGTTCGGGGATTAAAAATAGCAAATCCTGCAGTGAAGTTAGATCTGTGACTGAGGAAAACCTCTCCCTTCCAGCCAGTAACCAGTTAACACAGCTTACACCACTGCTTACTTTTTATAACCAAAATAAGGGCCTCATGTGAATGACTATTTAGCAAGTGAATAGTGACATAGACAACCAATACAAATAGCAGGAAATGGATTATTAATCTACCATTTATGCCATGCCTATTTCTAAAAGGACTTGAGCAAATTTAGAGATTATTACCTGCAATACCAGGAGTTGTTAAACAACTTAATTTCTGCAAAACCCTGTACTACATCATATGTTGAACCACTGGACCTTAGGAAAAGAAAAATTATATTCTCTACCTATCTCTCTCTCTCTCTCTCTCTCTCTCTCTCTCTCTCTCTCCCTCTACACACACACAGACACACACACACACACATAATTTCAACATTCCTGTAAACTTGGAGTGTTGAGAATATTAAAATAGTTATAATTACTAATATTCAAAAGAAAATATTAATTGCCTTTCTTGGATGTTTGAACTTGCATCATTAGTATTATAATATCTCTAACCAAAAAGAGTTGGTTAGTTTTCTTCCATCTTGACTCATTCCCAGAGGCTTTTATCAAAAATATGAGAAAGAGACTAAGGTTTGAAAAATTTCCATTAATTTCTTCCTTTGCCTCATTCCCTTTCAGTTCAAACAAGGAGGATTTGCATATTTTCCCTAGCTTCTGTGTCTTTAATCTGCTAAGGCAATTCGTTTTCCAAGAAGCATATTTAGTGTTTCACCACTATTGTTTCCCCGTGAATCAAGTGGTCAGAATCTTTAAATGAAAATGTCATTATCAGCTCAAAGATAATATGAAAAATTAAATCCATATTCTCAACGTTAGTCCTTCATGGGACTGGAAGGATATTCTATTTTTCCTCTCCCCCTTATGGTTTTCATTCTTAATAAATACATTTTTTTATTGAGCACCTACTATGTGCCTGTTATTGGGTTACTGAAGATATTACTATTCCTTAGGCACAGATATTATTTCTGACCCAACCTTCATATATTGTAAAGAATGTTCTTTATCATATGGTAGCAGCTTCATGTATACCAAGTATGTCAAACTCAAGGCCGGCGGGCCGTATGCCTCATTTATTTATTTAAATGAGGCATGTGGACCGCCGGCCTTGAGTTTGACATGCTTGATGTATACAATTCATGGGTGCCTCCATCTCCAGTGATCAAATCTATCTCTTAGCCCTTTTGGGAATAAGCTCTCAGCAGGATTACTTGCCAGTGTCACCAGCAATATTAATATTGGTGCTTGTTTAAGGTTTGGCTTCACCAGGTCTTGACAAGCTTTCTTTTACCTTTCCTAGCCCAATCTGATTGACCCAATTTGGGTCAAGGATGAGCTGAAGCTTGCAAAGAAAATGCTGAGTATGTCAAAATGAATTTTTGGTTCTATTCAGAGCAAGAAGAACAGGAAGAGCCAGGCCTATGGCTCAAGCCAGATGGTGCAATGCTAGCATAAGACAATTAGCGCAGGACAAACAGGAAGGAAAGCAATCCTTCTCCTTGTTGCTTTTGTAATTTCCATCAAGAAGAATGATCTTCAAATTGTAAAGAAGGGACCTTAATTGGTTAACTTTAATCGTAAACTGAAACAGTGAGGTTGAAAGTGAGCACTTAGTTCTGCTTAACTCAGGGGAATTAGATCTTCAGAAGTAATGGAGAGAAACAAACAAGCAAGCAACAAGGCAGCACTTTTTATATATGTATGAAAAAAATAAATTTTGTACTCACTATCAAAAGAGAGAGCTGAGGGCAGTGGGGAAGAAAGGTAGGCATGGGAAACAATATCAAATCCATAATAACCATGATTCTAGAAGTTATATTTAAATACATGATCTATGAATACTATTGAAAGACAGTGATGAGGTAATGAATAATGGGTAGCATGAGCTTGGGGAGGAGGCATAAACAAATATATATGTGATATGTGACATATGATATAACATGTATTATGTTATTGTATTGTATATACATACACATCAAGGTATACCAATGACTTTACATGCTTATTTCAGCAAGGTGATTGATAAAATCTTGCAAGATACCCTGGAGTAAGATGGTAGAATAGATAAGGTGAATAACTGTTAATTAGTCAATGTCAATTAAGAAGATGGTATGTAGAAATCTGCTATTGAACTCTGTCCTGTCAAAATTTTTACTGATTTGGATAAAGATAGAAAGGATTATCATCATAGTTGAATGGTTGTGGACAGTTGAGATAATGTAATCATATTTCAAAACTAACATGAACACTGGGTCAAAGTGAATCAGATAAAATTTAGAGAGCAAAAGGTAAAGTGCTGCATTTAATATAAAAAATAATTAGGAAATACAGGGCGCAAGGTTAATCTGAGTGATAGCAGTTTAGGAAAAAAATATTGAATCATCTGAGTGATATGGTGGCAAATATGAAAAATGAAATTTAGTAAGAACTTAGAGTTATAGAACATATTTTTGTCCCATTCACTCCCATCATCCATGATGACCCTGGTGGTAATGAGAGATTTATAACACACTGGCATGTGCTCTGAGAGGAAATCACCATGAGTCTATCAGGATGTTCCTAAAACACTAGCTGACTTTGGACATAAAGTGAATTATGGAATGAATGATGCAGAATCCTTAAAGGAAGGCAGAAGAATGGAAAATGAAAGAGGGAAGGGAAAGCAAACATGAAGTACTGACACAGAAACCAACAAACTGTCCAATGAAACAGAATTTGGTTTAGGAAAATTAAAAAATTTTGGTGTATGAAAGCCTTGGCATTGATGACCAAAGGAGAAATAATGGACTACTTAAGAAATTATGCTAGTGTATAATTATGCTAGAGAGAAATGGGAGGGGGAGATGAGATATGACTAGTATTTCACAAAAAGCAAGTATCAATAGTAAATAAACATAGGAAAAGATACCGTGTCATTGGAAATCAAGGCAATGCTTCTTTAGACCACAATAAGATACATGTTTAGATGGGTGAAATTTAAGGGCCTGACATCATATGTCAAGGATGGGAAGCAACAAGATCTCTAATACACTGCTGAAGGGAGAGTTAATTGGTTCCACCACCTTGAATTACATAGTAAAGAATGTATTTATCCTCTGACCCAGCCATTCCCCTCCTACAGAACTCTTGTTGACATGCACAAAGAGACATGTGCAAGAAAATCCACAGCATCATTCTTTGTAATAGCAAATCACTAGACATAAACCCTCTAAAGAGGAAATAATCCACAAGTCCATCTATAGAATAGCAAATAAATAAAGTGGTATGTTCACACAACAGAATATATACCTGTGGTAAATGAACAAATTCGAGCTTTATATACTAGAGGCCCAGTGCACAAAATTCGTGCATGGGGGAGGGGGTCCCCTCAGCCCAGTCTATATTCTCTCCAATCCGGGACCCCTTAGGGGATGTCCGACTGCCAGTTTAGCCCGATCCCAAGGATCGGCCTAAACTGGCAGTCGGACATCCCTCTCACAATCCAGGACTGCTGGCTCCTAACTGCTCACCTGCCTGCCTGCCTGATCGCTCCTAATGGCTTCTGCCTGCCTGCCTGCCTGGTCTCCCCTCACTGCCCCCCCCTGCTGGCCTGGTCACCCCTCACTGCCCCCCCGCCCCCGCTGGCCTGGTCACCCCATGCAGCCTGCTGTTTGGTCATTGCGTGAGGGTGTCCTGACCAATTTGCATATTACCCTTTTATTAGTATGGATTGATAAATTTTAGAAATACAAGTGTGAATAAAAAAGCAAGTTGCAAGAAAGTATATATGACATGCTACTATTTTTACAAAGCTCACTGATAAACAACATTTAAAAATATATTATTTAGGGAGATATATACACACAATAAAACTAAAAATATTGCAATAAAAAGTAAAATTCATAACAGTATATCACAGTGGAGGAAGGTAGAATCAGCAAGGAATGCTATATATTCAATATCACCAGCAACTGTGATGTCTTGCTTCTTAAAATGGGCGTTGGTTTAGTGGAAGATTTAATTCATTGTTAAGTTTCATAGCCTACCTATACGTTATAACATGTAAATTTATAAACTAGAGGCCCGATGCATGAAATTCATGCAAGAGTAGGCCTTCGCAGCTGTGGCAACTGCCTGGATCCCTCCCTTGCAGCTGTGGGAGGCTTTGTCTGGTCTAATTAGCATATTACACTTTTATTATTATAGATAAGATGATAGAAGACAGGAAGAGAGAGAGAGAGAGAGAGAGAGAGAGAGAGAGAGAGAGAGAGGACACCCCAAGGAAGGCAGGCCTTGTTAACCCCATCAAGGTTGCCTAGGTAGCACTGCCATGAGATCAAAGTGTAAAGGAATGTTTTGCTTCTTTCTCTGGACCTCAAGTGGGTTATCAGTTAAAAAAAATTTTTTTCTGGAAATGGGCTGGTTTGTCTGGCTTGCCATTAATTCCATGTCAATAGGGCAAGATTACAGAGATACACTTTCCAATTAAGGGCAGGGAACATCTCTACCATATTCACTATTATTTAACTATAACAGTAATATCATGTTCAATCCTTAAAACCATATTTTATGAGACATATTTGACAAACTAGAGAGTTTCTAGAGGAAGTTAATAGACATTAGGATGTCAAAAATCCATCTCATATAAAAATGGCTAACTGAATTTGAACGGGAGATATTCAGCTGAGAGAAGAGAGAGGTTAGGAGAAATGTGATAGCTGACTTCAAAAATTAAAAAGAAATTCTGTCAAGTTTAAAAAATGTTAGCTTTATTCTGCATATAGAGTGGCCACCCACTACCAAGGGATAGAAATGTATTGAAGCTGATTTAAGCTTTGAAAATTAAAATATCAGCTCACAGTAGGCAACAAGATGACTAACGCTGGGTGGTGGCCTATTATAGTTGAAGGTTTACCTTTTTTATTCTTTTAGTTATGTTGAAGAATGTTATTCTTTTTTAAAATAAAAGGTTTAGAACCACCCTTTCCTTATGATGGATTATATTTTATAATTCATACTACAGGCTTAGTATATTTTTGATCAAAAAATCTAATCATACTATATCATAATTACCTTGAGGTCACTTATATAATTTTTTTTTTTATTCCTTCTAACTCAGTTCCAGAGATAGTGGTAAAAAGAATGAATGACTGATCTTCGATAACCATCTAACTTTATAGAAGTTATTTAATTTCTTTGGGCCTGAGTTTCCTCAGCTGTAGAACAGTATTTCTCTGTGGTAGGCTGAATAATATCCCACCCTCAATGTGTCCATGTCCTAGTCCCTGGAACATGTGAATGAATATATTACCTTGTATGATAAAAAAGACTCTGAAAATATGATTAAGTTAAGACTTGCATTATGAGAAGATTAACCTGGATTATTTGGTAAGGCCAGTATAATCACAAAGGTCCTTATAAGAAGGATGCAGGCCTGGCTGGTGTGGCTCAGTGGTTGAGCGCTGACCTATGAACCTGGATGTCACGGTTCAATTCCTGGTCAGGGCATGTGCCCAGGTTACAGGCTCAGTCCCCAGTGTGGGGCATGCAGGAGGCAGCTGATCCTTAATTCTCTATCATCATTGATGTTTATCTCTCTTCCTCTCCCTTCCTCTCTGAAATCAATAAAAATATATTTTTAAAAAATATTTTTTAAAAAAAGGATGCAGGAGGAATCAGAGGCAGAGATGTTTAGGTGCTGGTGGAAAGAGTTTGGAGTGATGAGCTTGGAAGACGGAGGAAGAAGCCATAAGCCACGGAAGCAGGCAACCACTAGAAACCGAATAAGTAAAAAAGGACCCTCCCTCTAGAGCAGTGGTTCCCAACATGGGGCACACACCCAACAGAGGGGCAATTTGATTGTTAAGGGGGGCAATCTGAGAATGAGTTATTAACAGTGAATTTTTTGCACTTCTTATGGTTCTAGGGGCCTCATATACAGTATATAAATATACATTATGACATATTTATGCATTTCAGTTCTCTATTGTATGTTTTGAAACTTTATTTGCTATTTTTTTCATATCACTTTATATTATTATTATTTTTTAACAACTTCTTAGTGATTTCTTCCTCAGTACTTCAACTGTCTTTTCGTTCTTTTATTTTTCTCTTCCATGGATGCCATGTTCTTTCGAAGCTTATTTAGACCAAGTTAATGGCCTTTTAGACTTCCTCAACATGAATAGGAGTTCACTTTTTGAATAATAAGAATTAGATGTCATGTGGGGGGGGCATCAGGGTTTTAGAGATGCTTAGGTGGGGCATGGCCAAGAGAAGATTGGGCACCACTGCTCTAGAGGCTCCAGAAGGACCAAGGCATGTAGACCTCTCTACTTTAGTCCTGAGTTCTGACCTCTAAACTGTAAGGTCATATATTTGTATTATTTTAAGCCACTAAGTTGTGGTAATTTGTTACAGCAGCAATAGAAAATGAATATAAGCATCTCATAGGGTTGTTGTTGTTTTTTTTTTTTTTTTTTTTGGTGGGAATCAAATGAGACAATGCAGAAAAAGTTCCTGGCTTCTATTACTGTTATCACCCACCTAATCTACCCAAAATGAAGGCTCACACGCACAATTAGCTGTATTTGGTGACCCTCGGTTATTTTCCCTCATAAGCCATTTTTAATGCCTTCATATATATTAATGAGGCTGGTAAAGGATTCTCAATAAAAGTTAGGAGTTCATGGCCAATAATGGTGAGGGTCTTGATGAGTGTTTCATTTTTCAGGGCCCTATTCCTCAGCCATAATTAGAGGCTAAATCCTTACAAGCTCTAAAATTCAATGACTATATGCTTACTTGTGTAGTCCAATAAATGCTTTCTGAGTCCACTCTCTCTCCCACTCCGCTGGTTTAACCTGTAGCTAGTTTCCAAATTACCTAGTGCCAACTGCCCCTAGGTATCTTTGCTTTGGGCACCGATTAACCAGACAGACAGGCCTAATTCCATAATTAAAACAAAAAGGAAGATGAAAAGAGTATGAACACTTCTTAGCTTAAGATTATGTTTAAAAAGGTATTCAATGTTGTACAAAGAATGTTTTTAGCAAAAATATCCCAACTTTAAGAGTTCGTATAGATCTCCCCTGGGTCCTTCTGTCTTTAATTCAAGGCAATCGCTTTCAAGAACAGGGTTGGCTGGCTATCCTCGCCAAGTGTTCTGTCCAGGTTCTTATCCCCCTAAGTGGCAGGATGTTTGACACACTTTCTTTGTTACCAAAGGTGTAGATAACAGTACATGGAGATCAAAAATGACCAAAATAGTACCGACACCAAAGCATTGTTGAACACAACCTTCCTTTCACATCTCTGCCTTTTCCAACTCATCATGGAGAGAAAGTCTGTGAAAAAGCTTTGCCATCTATAAATTATTCTACAAATGTAAAGCATTCTTTAAAAAAACAAACAACAACACTCAATGTGGGGGTCAAAAGTCATGCTAAAGACTCAGGACTCGGACAACACTCAGCTGACAGAAGACAGAGGAACAGTTTCTTCAACATGAAAAAAATCCAGAAAACTTTGCAAGATAGTTTTGAGAAAAGAATAGATCTTTGCCAGCTAGTGAAAATAAAAAGAAAATTTGGGGGAGAAAAAAATATGCATCGACAGAAAAGCATTCTCTACAAATACTAAGACATTAATGTGTCTGGCATGTAGTTGGGCGGGGGGACAGAAAACTTCTGGAAGGAGACCAAGGTCAGATGCTGCAGGGCACTGTATGCCATGCTGGGCATCTGAATTTTATTGTGTAGTGTTCAGCAATCAAAGAGACACCTATCATCAGGGATGTGGCATATTCAGATTTGTTTTTAGAAAAAAAAATACCGGTAGAGGTATCCAGAATCTTGGTCTTAGTCTAGGCCTGGGATAGGAGCTATGGGAAAGCATGGAGATAAGGTGTCAAACAGGAGCAACCTCTCATTGAAAATCAACTGGATGTTGGGGAGAAGAGATCTACAATGACCTGGTAGTTTTCAGCTTGGCTGATTAGGAACAGGCTGACATCACTGGCCAAGCCATTGAAACCAATAAAGGAGGGAGAGAGAACAAGTTTTGGAACCAGAAAAACTAAACTTAGAATACTGGGTAAATGGAAGGTGAAGAAAAAAATGAGAACACTGGAGAACAGAACCACTTAGGCAAAGCAAGACAAAGGAGACAGGAAATGTGTGGGTAGAGGACACAGGAGGGGATAAAAAAGAATGGTCAAAGGAAGCAAATGTAGAGAGATGAACAGGGAGGGGGTTCTGGTTAGCTGTGCCAAGTATATCAATGAGTCTAGTAGATCAAGGACAGAAATAGGTACAAAACCCCAAGACCTCAGAGCATGCCCGTGTGGAGATGGACATTTCTTCTCTCACTAACTTGATTGCTCTCTCAACACTTGGATACGAGTTCGGTGTCTTGGCTGCAAGGAATCAGGGGAATGAGGCTTGCCCATATTCTCATGATACTAGGAGGCATAGCCCTGCACAGCCACTCAAAAACTGAAAAGGAATAATTTCCCACAGTATTGAAAAAGCAAGACTGGAAACAGTAAGTCCTGTGGGCTCAGGAAAGAAACCAAAACCGTGTAGCATGCACACACACAGATGCTCCGCTGGCCTCCTCCTCTCCAGGCCCTCCAAACTGTTCAGGAAGAATAGATGATTAGGCCTCAGTATAATTAATTCTCTTTCACAGAAGTAGAAATTAATTGCAGCTTCAGTGACGAGACAAATCAAAGAACTCCATAAGTGCTTATACATACAATAATCATTAAATGTGCCCTTAAGAACAGTGAGAGAAAGCCAGGGCAGGAGAGAATTAAAAGTGACACTTATGTACTGAGAAGGGGATTAGATAGACCCCAGGGTGAGTCAGAAAACAATAGAATCCCTGTTTGAGGAAAAAGAAGAGAAAGAAATAATACTGGAATAACATGGTAGTGTGTATCTGGGAGTAAGTACAGGGGCCTGTGCTGTTCTCACAAGAATATGCAAAGGAGATCAAAAGAAAAACAATAACAACAACACAGAAGAAAGAATAACGGCAGGAGACTGGATCACAGGGAGGAAAGCCCAACACTGAGGGGGAGTGTAAGAACTGCAGGCACCATTCTGGGTTCTCTGTCTGAGCCTTCTGGACAAGATGGCATTGCTTATAAACACACAGCAGTCAACAATGCAAGCTTTGATCCATGACTCACCCATGTAAGACAGAGGCCAAACTCAAAAGTCAGGTTTCTTTAAAAAAATTATATGTATATAAACATAGATATAATATATGTATATAAATATAATGTACTAGTATATTATACACATATACACATGTATTCATTTCTATTTTTTGAGTTTTAAAAATATATCTGCTTGAGTACATTAGAAAATGAATGAGAGCAACTGGTGTTTTTTAGCTTTACTCTGAGCCTCGTTGTCAAAAATAATAACAATTCAAATTATCAGGAAAGCATTCTATATCTCAGGCATTGTGGCATTGACCTTGAGCATTGATTCTGAGGTTGCAGTTCTATGCTTAGCACATCCATTCTGCGCAGGTTGGGTGGCCTGTAAGATCACGTTCATCTTGCTATCTCTGTCTAGCTTCTTTGAGCTGCTCCGGGCATTTTAAGTATAATCATAATAATGTGAACCTGCTCACATTATGATCAAAGGATCAACTAGTCAATGGTAAAAATGAATACATATAGAAACATTTCCAGTTCTCAGATATGGTTGGTATAGTTTCATATCATTACAAAGGGTTGATTCTAAAGAGATTATTCAGTCCCTACGTCAATTGTATGTATATGAACTAGGCCCTTTATGCATTAAGCATAAAAGGCTATCAGATCTTTGTTATTTCTCTGGGTTTATACAAGGGTCCTGCAGTCTATATGCCCCAAGCCAGAGAGGAAAAACAGAGAGGTGAACGTACTTTTGTGCTCCCAAAACAAATGTTCCCAGTAGGAATTGGGTTTACATCCTCTGAATTCCTTTAAAAATCTGTTGCCCCGATGAACCGAATCATCTCCACCTTAAATAGTTTTTATTTATATTAAGACCTCAGCTCTCCCACTATTTTGCAAATTCTTCAGGAGAACTGCACTTTAATACAGTATATGAATGACAGTCAAGGGCTTCACACTTTCATAAGAGGCCTTCAGGTGCACTAGCTCACTTGGTCTTCATGAGCCTGTCAGCACATTCTACTCATTTCCTGCATAGGTAATGGAAATCAAGAAAGGCTAAATGACTTGAAGTTTACATGGCTTCCAGCTTGAATCCTGAGTCAGGAATTAAGCACATCAATCTACTCCCCAACCAGGCCATCTTTTTCCCCCACACTAGGCTTTTGCTCCTCCTCCCCCACATGCCACCTTATACGGCTGGTGATCAGCCAGGCGCCCATTATGAGAAGGACGTCTGGAGAGAAGAACAAAGGAACAGAAACATAAGGCCATTAAAAAAAGAAAAGGAGATGGAAGCCAACTGATCTTCATGTTTCTCTAATCTGACAAGCCCTGGAATGCTGTTGCTAGACATGCAAAGCCTCGGATCTGTTCATCACCATAGGAGAGCTGGGCAGCATTGCCATTGTCAGAAAGGGAACAAAAAGAAGTGTGTGTGTGTGTGTGTGTGTGCACATTGTATACTTGGAGAGGTAAAGTGGCATTGTAAGGTCTATAGAATCACTGGTGTTAGAATGGGGGGAGCTCTGGGAGGGCGCCTCTCCGGAGTTGCTGGAGAGATCCTCAGGCAGGAGGCCTGAGCCTGCTGGGGATGCTTCTGGCAAAATGACCTTCCCTTTACCCAGTCCCAGAATACAAACATAGAAGAGTGATATTTTGGCCCAGTTATTAGCACTGGGTAAGAGGGTAGGTGAAAAGGCAGATACTCTTGTATTCAGAGGGGCAGGAGGTTATAAATCCCCCATAGACAGGCAAAGGTGGTATTTTAGATAAGGATCCTTAGAAGCGAAGCCTAAGATAATTCCTGTACAAGCCAGGGCTCTTCGGGAAACATATGTGGGAGTGAGGGAAGTATGATAGGGCAGGGGAAAGGCAACAAGATTGTGTCAGAAGTCTAGCCTGATTCCACCAGGAGCTCTGGAGTTCCAATGGCATCTTAGAGGTTGTCCTGAAGGTGACTGAGCTACTGGGGACTGAGGTGTCATACCTCTTCATCAGCCAGTCCTTGGCCAAAGGCTTCTCCAATGGATGAGGGCTATAGCCTCCCAGGCTTCTTTGGATGAGGCAAATGTCATCAGTCAAGTGCATTTCTACAGGGGAGGGTGTAGACGTGAGAAGCTGGTAGCCAACACCCATGGCAGCTGGAGGATGGGTACACCAGCCCAATGAAGGGGATCTGAGTGGGGCACTAACAGCACTTACTACAGGCAGCTTTTCACACCTAGAGGAATCCGCGTTCCACGTAGGTGGCCTGATTTAGGGGTAGATGCCCTCTTTTGGGAACTTTGGGCAACCTGGGGGATCATGCTGTGTTACTTTGGGCAATCTTCTGCTTGGGATCATGCTGTGTTACTTCTCACTTTATGAATCATACACATACAGTTCTGTAGTCTTTAGCTTCAGTAAAACTTTCTAGTCTCTAACTATGTACGTTGGTGTCTTTTGGTGTATCACTGTCTCATCGTGACAATGCATGCAAAAGACTTCTTCACAAATCTGCTTTCTTCCACCCAAAACTCTATTTGTACATCTCAGGGACAGTGGGCTCAATAAGTCATGGAAAGGAAGTCTAATTCTTAAATACCTTCTCTTCCATAGGCAAAATATCCACAGTTCAGATTATTCCACAAACTGTACGTGATCTCAAATCTGCTCACCCATCTGGTCCCTGCCCAATGGAGAAATTCCAGTTCATCTATGACCCTGTTAAAAAAGGTACCCAACTGCCCTAACCGGTTTGGCTCAGTGGATAGAGTGTCGGCCTGAGGACTGAAGGGTCCCAGGTTCGATTCTGATCAAGGGCATGTACCTTGATTGCAGGCATATCCCCAGTAGGGAGTGTGCAGGAGCCCCAGTAGGGAGTGTGCAGGAGGCAGCTGGTTGATGTTTTTAACTATCCCTCCCCTTCCTCTCTGTAAAAAGTCAATAAAATATATTTTTAAAAAAGGTTACCCAACCTCCTGGTGTGACTCACATGAAGAAGAATAGGACTATTTTTGTTCTATACACAACAGTTCAATTAATAGAGTCTAAAATTAACTTCATGATTCAACTAAGCTCTACTACAAGTCCCAACATACCACTGATTTATACCAACTTGTAAACAATGAATCTAAATATTTTGGCATACATTTTCTGTCTCATCTGATCCTAGTTTCTAGATTGATTTTTTAAACTTAATTATAGTTCTTTTATACCTATTCAATGATAGTTCATATTGTTAGAGTTGGCCCATAATTCCAACTTTAAATTACCTCTTTGGATTCTAATTCTCCTTCTCAAAGTATATGCTGTGCTTTCAAGCTTCATGTCAACCACAACTCAGATAAATATGCAATCTATATCCTTCCTAAAATTATTGATTAAAAAACAGTACCTTGATAAGGCCAATGGTGGGTCCTCATAGCCTGTTATTAGAGACCACCCTCCCAGGAGCCTCAGCAGTTCTCACACAGTTTCATTCATGCTTATTCCAAGACCCAGTCTAAATTTAACAATGAATTTCCTCTTTCAGATATGTATTCTGATACATGGAGTTTTGAAGAATGCAAAAAAAATTAATTTATAAATATTTGCAGTTACATTTGTTTAAGACACTATACAGCTGAAAAAAAATACTCGAGAAAAAGCCCAAATGTAGAGTATGATTTAAGAATATAAATCATTTTCTTTCCTGTAGAACAGGATGACAAGGCTGGGGATGCCAAAAGGATGAAAACAGAGCCCTTGTTGGGGACACATAGAAATGAACTGTACTGAGAGAAATGGTGATCAGTGGGAAGAGAATGCAAGAAGACTAATGGACAGCACTATGTTTCTATTGCTGTATAAGAAATTACCACAACCTTAGCAGCTGAAAACCACAAAATTTATGATCTAACAGTTCCATGGGTCAGTCTCCTAGGTCAGACTAGTTCAGCTCTTTGCTCAGGATCTCTCCGGGCTAGAATCAAGGTGCTGGCTAGGGTTGCAAACTCATCTGAGGCTTGGGGTCCTCTTCCAAGCTCAGTGATTGTTGGTGGAATTCAGCTCTTTCCATTGCAGCACTGAGGTGTGCATTTTCCTGGTGGCTGTCAGCTGGGGGCTGCTGTCATCTCCTAAAGGCACCCTCTACCCCGTGGCATGGTCTCTCTCCACAATATGGCAGTTTGCTTCTTCAAGAACATCAGGGGAATCTCTCTGTCTTCATTCTGATAAGATGGAATTCTAGGTACAGCAGTGAAGAGAGTGACAATGCCATTAGATTCACAGGTCCTGTCCACAGCAAAGAGAGGGCATGCACAGCAGGGGTGGAGACCTTGGAGGACATTCTAGATGTCAGGCTGCCACAATGATTAACATGGCGAGGCATAGTGGGGACCAGTAGTAGGAGAGGGACGTGGGGAGGCCCTCGGTGCCCTGCTGAGGAGATTGAAATTTATCCGGAAAGCAATGGAGGCACACTGACATTGACGAATGCCCACTGACATTAACAGATGCCTCTCCCTTTGGGGAGATACAGGAAACTGTTACAAGTGGCAGGGGCTAAGAAAGTATTCTAGGGAGCACAGCACCCCAAAAGAATATCATTGAATGAAAGAAGCCAAGTAACATAAAGCACAGTCGAATCCACATCTACACTTGAATCACTTGTGTATGCTTTATCACCTCACTTGCCTCCATGACAGCTGTGAGAAAACCAAACCACACCTTGTCTACTGCCACGGTGATCAGGTGTGCCCTCCACATCCCAGACAGAAAGAAAACAAAAATACTCTGCATCATTAGAGAACCATCTCCAAACAGAAACATCCTCTCTAACACTGATCCTCTCCCCTCCACAACCAAAAAGTCTTGAGCCCCATTCCTGTAAGCTGCTGGTTTCCTCAAAAAACACCTTTATCTCTGACATTTGGAATACAGACACCAGCAGGGATGTGAGGACCCACACAGATGGGACAGCATGTGAAAAAAATGTCCTTTTCCCACCAATGACAATTTGGAGCAGATTAACTATAATGTCATGGTCTCCCTCCCCCCCGCCCACCTTTAAATACTTGTAGTATCTTTCATTTTGAGTATCTGGTTTTTCTAAAGGCGGGTACACTTCCAAACATGACAAATAAAAATATTATAATATTTTTCATTGACAACTATGTCTATATATATCATGTAAGTATGAGAACAACCATAATGTTTATTCTTAAATATAAAAATGACAATAGCAAAAAATTGCTTTCTGTAGGCCAGGCACCATTCCCAGAGCTTCATATCCTCACACTCAGATGAGGAAACTACGGCATGGAAAGTTTAAGTAACTGGTTGGAGATGACACAGGTAGTCAGTGGTGGAGTGGGGATGTGAACCCAGGGAGAACAGTCTACAATACCTCACAGCCTCAGAGTGAAAACAGACACCTGCTCCTCTCTTTAAGGCGGCCTTTGAGGCACCCAGTAATGACTGCTGACCACCAATGATTGAGGTGGCAGAGTCAAAAGTTTAAAAAACTAAGATCTAAACACTAGGAGAGTATGTTACAGAAGTGAGCAGCACAAAAACAGTAGGCTAAATAAATCCAAGAAATAGTTCTTAAAAATAGTCAAATAAACCTCAGAATTATAAAATAAACCAAGAAAGAGAGAAATACAGATCTAAAACTCTTAGAAATTATCTAAGAGAAAACTGTGTTCAACTCTATGCTTAGTATTTTTAAAATGTTAACAAAATGACAATTTTAAGATATACATGAATTACCAAAATTGATACAAGCAGAAGTAGACACACTGAAAACAAACCACAACAAATAGAGAAAATCTTAAAAAGTTGTAAAAGCATTATCTGGTTCAAAAAATAACCTAAGCATAGAAAATTCCACAGGAAACTTCTTTCAAATTCTCAAAAAAATAAATAAATAAATAAATATATATAGATAGATAGATAGATAGATAGATATATTTCCCATAGGTCCAAAGAACAGAAAGATAAAAAGTTCCCAATCATTATATGAAGTAACTATTATTTTGATGTCAAAACTAACAAGACAGCATAAAAATTCAACCAAAGGCCAAATTATTATGAAAATTGATGCAATAATCTGAAGCAAATACTGAATACATCAGTGAGTTAAAAAAAATTTCATCATGACCAACTAGGCTTTACTCCAAGAATAAAAAGATGATTACATATTAGGAAATCTGTGATTATGGTACACCATTTTAATAGATCAAAGGCAAAAATTACACAAGAATTAAACAAATATGATACTCTGTTTTAAATCTACTCTGTTTAAGTCTAACTGCAAACAATTCTAATTGGATACTTACAATGTCTTTACAATATTTATATTATTATTCTCATATTACAGCTTTAAGAAACTGAAAATGGAAGAGAACAAATAAGGCCCTCAACGTTATACAATTCTAAGAGGAAGAGGGGTACTTTGAGCCCAGGTCTGTCTGGCCATAGATCTTATACTCTGCCTTCCATTTTATGTTCCCCTCATAGGTTATAATTTATCAAAAATAATAAAAAATCATTTAATAACGTTTCAAAATCCTGTGATTAAAAAAAGAACTCTTAGCACATTAGAAATGCAATAAAATTTCTATAACATGATTAGAAATACCTATCATAGCTGTAAAAAATCAGAAATAAGATAAGACTAGAAAACCACTAAGTAATTGTAACATTGTTAAAGAAATTCTGGCTAATGCTATAAGACATAATTCTGAAATAAGAGGTATGCTTTTTTGACAAGTAATAGAATCATTCTTTGTTATAGTATGTTTTCTACTATGAAAATTTAGAAAAATTAGGTGAAAAGGGGTTATCATTAATAAAGTAAAAAATATATATACATAGCTTTTATATAATAGCAACGAACAATTAGAAAACAATAAAAATATCCCAAATATAATCAAATTAAAAATATATAATACGTAGGAATAACCTTAAAAATATGCAGGACTTGTATGCAGAAATACTTTTTCTGTTACATTGAATAAAATTTGAAAAAAACAGAAGCATATTATGAAATGATTAAACATTTTAAAGATGCAAACTCTTCCAAAATAGCTAATAGTTTATACATAACTCCACTGAATACTCAAAATTCAGAATACATCAGAATTTTTTAATTTAAAAATTAATTCCAACATTCACCTGAAGTATTCTCAGATGATAATTGCTAGAGCATATTTAAAATACAGCATAGTGAAGGGTTTGCCATATTAGAAATGAGAATGTGCTATATAACATATAATATAGTTTCACTACAATAATCAATAGATGGTTAAAAAATGAATAGAAAGTCCAGATATGGAAATGTATATACCAACATAACTAAAGATAGATTTAATCAATAAGTGGTGTTGAAATTATTCAATATGTCAAATTATACAATATGTCAAACTAAGATGGATTAGATATTAAATTAAAAAGTAAAATTATAAAGGATTATGAAAAATATAGGTGTTTATTTATTAGATATTTGACCAATCAAAGAATTTCCAAATACAAAAGTAGTAGAATATATCAGAAAGTAGTAATAGATGTGATTGCAGTAATAACCATGAAAAAAATTCATATATCTGATATATAGCACAATATTCAAAATTTAAGGCAAATACCAAACTAGGAAAACAATTCCCAGAGATATGACATACAAAGAATCTTTAAGAGACAGTTAAGTAAGCAAAATATTAACATAATGGATAGAAGGGCAAAGAACATGGGTCAACAAGTTACAAAAGAATTGCTGTAAATGTCCAATGATCATTCAAAAAGAATTTTAAATGATTAGTGCTTCATGCTGCTGAGTATGAAGAGAGACAGACAATCTCATTCACTGCCAGTAAGTGAATACCTTTGGCCATGTCCAAGAAGAACTATAAAAATGTTCATGCCCTTTGATTGTACCTACTGTTAGGTGGAGGCAATTAAGAAGATGGCAAAAGATGAAATGCAAGCATATTTAAGACGGCCTCATTCATTCTAGGAGGGAGCACAAACATTCAACTACAGCTCTCCATCCCAAAGTACAATACTAGACAGTCATTAAACAATCATGTTTTGAAGAATACTTAAATGCTATAAGAAAAATGCTTGCAGTCGAGTGAACATAAGTAAGATATAAAACTATATGCAGACAATGGCCCTGATTCTGTAACGTAACAATAGATGAAGGGAAAAACTTATTGGAAAAAAATATATACCAAAATGTTACAGTTGGCTATCTCTGATTATTAAAATAGGTAATTTTTATTTTCTACTATTAGCAGCAAAATGAAATTTATTTTATAAAGAATAAAAGTAAATCAAAGCCTGATAAAAACAAGAAGCTGGACACACTGGACATGACCTTCTAAGGAGATGAAGAAGTCTGTCTTTTGTGTCCCTCTAATTTTCTTGCAGGATCTAGGGAAATGGTGGAGTGGGTATCTCAGAAGCCACTTCAGCTTCTAAAAGGAATCATCTCAGAAGCCACCTCTCCATCAGATCTGGCTAATTCCTTCTCTGCTCCTTCGACTCTGGCCTCTTCCTGCTCAGTTCAGCTCTGCCAGCCTCCACTTTCCTCCCACTCAAAGTCTGGCCACAACAAAACAATCTCAACACAGGAAGCAGGTCTGGAAGGAGGTCAATATGCTGAGTGATTACTGAGGGAATGATGTGTGTTTCTGCAGAAATGCCTTTTGCCTCTGCTAAAGTATCATTGCATAACACTATCCACACTGGAAAGACTGTTCTCAAAAAAAGTACACTCTTGAAGTTTTCCTGCACAGCCCTACTGCAATGATGACACCAGCAGTCCATTTGTCCTTCACCAGCATAATTCAGGGAGCTTTACTACAACTAGTCATTCAGTCTCTCAATGATATTCAGCAAATATTTACTTGGTGCCCTCTAGGGCTCTGGGAAATATAATATGGGTGTGGGAGGCTGAATAAAAGGGTCCCCAGAGATGTCCAAATCCTAGTCCTGGAACCTGTGACTATGTAACATTACATGGCAGAAGTCATAGATGTGATTAAGGTAAGGATCTTGAGATGGAGAGCTTGCCCTGCATTATATGGGTGGACCCAGTATAATCACAGGGGTCCTTGTGTGGAAAAGATTCAGAAGAGTCAAGAGAAGGAGGTGGGATGTGGAAAGAAGGATTCATATGTCAGTGGTCATGTAAAAGGCACCATAGGATTTTGAACTATAAAGGGACAAGTAGTTGCTTCATGCTGCCCAGCAAGATTGCTGCAGGTTTCAAAGAGAGAATATCTGTCATCAAAACAAATTCATTCAGTAAGCATTTATGAAGAACCTACTAGATCGCAGTGACAGAGCCACAGGGGAAAATACCCCTGCCTGTTGGTTGGGTGAAGTTTCACGGAGGAGTAGCAGTATCAGCCTGAAGAGTATCAAGCTAGTAAATCATTCAGACAACCCAAACAGGACAGAAATAGGTCAAAGTCAAGGTGGTTTTGTCAGGTATCTCTCAGTGACAAGAAACAGAACCCCAATTTTCAAAAGCTACTCAGAAAAGGAGCTTTCATGGAAGGATCCTGAGGCAGCCTCAGACTCTGAGGAAGAGAGAGAGCTGTAAGAGCCAGGGAGTTCAACTCTGCCAAGATGCCCACAGGGTCTCCATCTTTCAATCTGCTGGTCCCTATTTCTGTCTTTCTTCCATAAGCATGACTAATTACAGTGTGGCTCCTACCAGCTCTGTGAAGCCATTGGGGAACACCCACTGTCCAGCCAGTTTTCCCTAATCACATGGACTAGCAGAACCTTGATGTCATAACACACGATAACTGAGCTTTCTCACGTGTTTCCCAAGGTGCTTTTGAGTTCAATCAAACAAGTGATCAGATTCTTTGGGAAGCTACCTTGACTTCTATTGGGCAGCTTTTCTGTCTTAGAGTATTAAAAGCCATTAATTATATACCATGATTAGAACCATGTAATAAAAATATGTGGAAGCAAAAAGGACTGGAGGGAAAGATGCTAAAATCCTAAGTTATATTTGGAAAATGCAATTATAAATGATTTTTATAGCATCCAGTCTCCAAATGTTTTGTAGAATAAATATTTTAATAATGAAAGCTTTTATTTATATAAAAATTACATTTAATTTTTGTGAATGCCTAGGTGTTTCTAATTCTGAGAAGTGACTAATGTAACCCATATTTTAGTGATGAAAATAGTAATTCTTAAAAATTTTCTTTCTTGATATAAGAAAATATAAAATATATCATTTTCTATATATAATAAAATATAAAACTGCTATTAATTGGGAATGCCTTAGGACCTTGAGATATTAAGGAAAGTCAAGTAAATAACCATCATAATCTAATTTCAACAAAAATAGAGGTTAACCTAATAACTATTTAAAAACTTGCATATATGAAATAATCAGTATAATCACATATAAACACAAGTCAAGGGTCAGAATGTTGTTGCAAAATTCTTTAAAAATTGTACATTAGTTAAATATTATTCAGTCTTAAAAAGGAAGGAAATGCTGACATATGCAACAACATGGATAAACGTTGAGGACATTACACTAAGTGAAATAAGCCAGTTACAAAAAAGACAAATACTGTATGATTCCATTTATATGAGGTACTTTGAGTAGTCAAAACATCAAATCATAAAGGCCGAAAGAAGAATGTTGGTTTTCAGGGGTTTGCAGGGGGGGAAATGGGAGTTATTGTTTAATGGGTATAGAGTTTCAGTTGTGCAAGAAATGTTCCCGTGATGGATGGTGGTGACAGTTGCACAATAATGTAAGTGTACTTTATACAACTGAACTGTACACTTAAAAATGGTTAGGATAGCAAAAAAAAAAAGTTTTCAATAGAAAAAATGTTATAGCTTAACTCTGAGAAAGGCAATAATGCCCATAGAGATTAAATAATGAAATTTTCAATGTTGATCACCTTAGATTAATTATATATAAACAATTTTCAGGGACAAATGCTATCAATTAAGAAAGCTAATCTATACACATAAGCAAGCCTTTCCCTGATTTGTTCCATCAGATGGAGAAGTAGCCTTATTATATGGGGGTTTTCATTAAAATAGACTTGTTTACCTCCCATCTTGCCAGGGCCACAACTTGGAAGTTCATTTCCTGAACTGAGGCACACCCCATTTAAGTACCTGTCATGAGATTACAAGCATGAAAAAATAAAAATCTTAGTCTTTGAAAGTTTACAACAAATTCAGGTTACTTGACTAAATGTACATTAAAATGGTCAAGAGTTGTTCTGGGTACAAAAATCTGATATTTAAATACAGGAAGTTCTCTTCAGAGAAGAAAAGACCTGCAGCTGGCTTTGAAGGGAAGGAGAGTACCAACTAGTGGATGACAGTGAAGGACAATGTGCCATCATCCTATCTAATAAAAGGATAATATGCAAACTGACCATCACTCCAACACACAAGATGGCTGCCCCCATGTGGACACAAGATGGCTGCCACAAGATGGCCAGCAGGGGAGGGCAGTTGGGAAGGAACAGGTCTGCAAGAGAGGGCAGTTGTGGGCGATCAGGCCAGCAGGGGAGGGCAGTTAGGGGTGACCAGGCCGGCAGAGGAGGGAAGTTGGGGGTGACCGGGCCTGCAGGGAAGGGCAGTTGGGGGGGACCCAGGCCTGCAGGGGAGAGCAGTTGGGTGGGGGGACCAGGCCTGCAGGGGAGGGTAGTTGGGGGGGACCAGGCCTGCAGGGGAGGGCAGTTAGGGGTGACCAGGCCTGCAGGGGAGGGCAGTTAGGGGCAAACAGGCTGGCAGGGGAGGAGATAGGCATCAATCAGGTTGGCAGGGGAGTGATTAAGGGGTGATCAAGCTGGCAGGCAGAAGCAGTTAGGGGCAATCAGGAAGGCAGGCAGGCAAGCAGTTGGGAGCCAGCAGTCCTGGATTGTGAGAGGGACATCCCTCGAGGGGTCCCAGATTGGAGAGGGTGCAGGCTGGGCTGAGGGACACATCCCCCCTGTGCACAAATTTTGTGCACCGGGCCTCTAGTTAAAAATAAATGACAGAGATATTCACCAATCAGAAAGAACGTATGCGCCCCTATGTTCACAGCAGTGTTATTTACAGTAGCCAAGATCTGGAAACAGCCCAAGTGCCCATCAGCAGATGAGTGGATAAAAAAGCTGTGGTAAATTTATACAATGGAATACTATGTGGCTGTAAAAAAAGAAGGAACTCTTACCCTTTTGACAGCATGGATGGACCTGGAGATTATTATGCTAAGTGAAATAAGCCAGTCAGAGAATGACAAATACCATATGATCTCAGAATCTAATGAACAAAATAAGCTGATAAACAAAATAGAACCAGAGGCGTGGATTCATGGAACAGACTGACAAATGTCAGAGGGGTGAGGGGTGAGAGACTGGATAAAAGAAGGTGAAGAGATTAGCCAAAGAACATATATGCATAGCCCATGGATACAGACAACAGAGTTGTGAAGACCAGAGGAAGGGGGGTGGGGTGGGGTGGGGTCTGAGGTGGAGGTGGGAAAAGTGGGGGGAGGGAATGGGGGACATCTGTAATAGTGTCAATAAAATTTTTTTTTAAATGACAGAGGAGTCCACACACAGACAGACCAGGGAGGTGTGAATTTAGGGAATGGCAAACAAACCAGCCAAAACCGGGTCAAAGACAAAGGTAAGACAGAAGGAAGTGAAAGCAGGATTGGCTTGAGTTTGAAGGCAAAGGCAGAATTCTGAATTTGGTAGCAGGGAGTAATGGGAAAGCACATGGCTACCAGAGGCATAACAAAGCAGTGGTTGTAAGTCAGTCCATGAAAAGCAAGGAAAGGGCACAGGGAACCCAAAAGTTCTTTAGAAACAATGATTTCAAATTCTTGAATGTAAGCTATTTAGAGGTGTGTTTCATTAGAAGCATGGTGAACAGTCTACACAGTCTAATGAATTTCTTTACTTTAAACCCGCTTCCAACTGTTTTCAAGGGTTCATGTCTGTATGACCCATTTCTGAAATCGGAGCAGGCCACTATCAATCAAAACTCAGTGTGCCACACTAACCATTCCCAGGCACGTGCGACGGCTGGCTGACAGAAATGGGATTTTTGACAGGAAATTCCCGGAACCAAGGAAGTCATGGTGGTAAACGCTCCCGGAGAAAAGAGAGCAGTACTCTATTCTAGCTCAGCAGGGAAATGGTTAAATTGTTCTCCCTGCTTATTAACAGACCAGCATTTAGTTCAACAGCTCTAATTTGCTGTGGAATTTTTGACTTTCTCTTCTGAAAACCGAAAATGGTTTTCTGCATAATGCTTGTCTACAAATGCAGTGACAATTCGTATTGGGTGTAGAGAGGTAGGTAAAGATTTTTCAAAATAGGATAACCAGTTTATAGAATATTAGCCTTATCTTTTAGCTAAATACTCTCTCTATATAGATATATGATATTCATATATATCTTAAAGGAAGCAATATATTGGTGAGACTTTCTGCATAAATACTAGTTTTAGAAATTATGTAATAATGGGGGAAAGAAGATTAAGTTTGGATGAATAATAGGAGCTTTAAAAAAGATCCTAATTTGGCTTTTAGATTCTTAATGGGACTGCTTTGATTTAAAACTAATAATTATAGAGGTAGAAATAAGATAATCCAAGCACTCAAATGGACATCATAAGAAAGAATGAGTGAAGAAAGGAAGGAGAGAGGAAGAGAAGGAAGAAGGATGGAAGGAAACTAGAATCCTTTGAACAACGTATCACAGCTTGATTATTTAATGTTCTTACTTACACAATAGAAAATCTTAATTCTTTAAGTAACAAAACTTCCATGGGTATGCCTTAGCTCAGGGACCATGCAGTATAGTCTGAAAAGTCTTGGTATTAATGCTTGAGAAATAAAGACTGAATACTCAATGATTCCTTCAGAGGGCCAAGTAACTGTTCAGTCAGACCTATAGCAAATATCATATTTACACATTGTCAGCCCTCACAAAAGCTGATTTGTCCCAACATTTATTCTGTTTCTGAAGTCTGAAAGGTACTTTATTACAAAATATGCCTTTGTGTACATATTCTACAATTTTTCTGAAACATTCTTTACTTTTATCCTTTAAAATGTTCTGTCTGATTTATCTATGAGGTCTTTGGGTCTCAATTTATGACACTTATTTTCCCTAAAATAAGTTTCTGAGTTATACAATGTATTTCATCCTTTTGTACAAACTAAACCAGGTGTTATAAAGTAGTAGGTAAATGAAAAACTGGGTTTAAAAACAAGACCAATAACTGACCAATCTATAACAGGCTCAGCTTTTTTTTTTTTTTTTTTTTTTTTTTGAAAGAGAGAGAGATTAAGGTGCATGCAGTCAAGTGGAATGAAGGTCAGGTCACCAAACGAAATGTTGCAATCTTAAAGTGCTATCGGCATGTAAACCGTGTCCAGCAGCAGCTTTGGAGTAATTCACGGGACTCTCTTTATTCAGTATCATCTCATCTCAAACCACTCATAAATGCACATTACGATGGTATGTTACATTTGCAGTAAAGTATTATAAAAAATTAGGAGAATATTTTTCTTTAAATAAAAATACCTAATATAACATTTTAAAATTTGGCTCCCAGCTTTTGTGAGAGGAAAAGTGACTGAAAAGCTCAAAATTCCACAATTGGTTTCTACATGATAGATAGGAGCTCTGACAAGTCGGTCCGGGAGTTACTCATTATCCACCTGCTGACGATGTTTCAATTACCAAAGGGTTTCAGTTGGAAATTTTCTGATTTTCACGGGAAAGAGAGAAAGCCACAAGCCACACATGTCCCACATGTCCCTGGAGCTGTCTAAGTCAAAACCAGAAGGAAGTGTTCCTTGTCCGGGGACCTCCCTTCATCGTCCACCCACTCCTGACCTGCTGTTTTCCTGTTGGCAATGACAGGTCCTTGCAAAGCAAACAGCTCCCCGCTCTGCATGGAAATGCTCATGCTCTCAGACCATATCCCAAGTACAAAACTCCCGGAGAGTCATTTGGGGAGTGAATCAGACTTGCAGCCAATAAGCACAAAGCTGACCTTTAAACCCCAGCCTTTAATAGAGCATTGGGTTATTTCACTGTGTTTGCTCAACAGTTCCAGGGTCACAGGGTCTGCGCTCACTGAGGTGGGGCGAACCTGAAAATCTTGCTTCCAACTCCCACATTGCGACTGATAGCAGAGGGTCGGGGGCTGGGCTAGGAGAGGCCCCAAGCCCCAATCTTAAGTGCACCCTGTATCGCAGGCTGTTTGAACACGTCCTTTAGCATCTAGAGATCATTGGAGTACAGCAGTCTGCTGACTGGCTCTCAGCTACCAGCTTTGGAAGGAATGAGAGACTTGGGGAGCCAGGAGTGGAAGCATTTTTGTTTTCTGTTTTTACCTTGTCACTGTGCCATACTGAGTGCTAGATCTTGAGGCAAAAGATGAACTCAGTAATGCGCATCCTTTCTTTTTAAAAAAATATATTTTTATTGATTTCAGAGAGGAAAAGAGAGGGAGAGAAAGATAGAAACATCAATAATGAGAGAGAATCATTGATTGGCTGCCTCTTGCACACCCCACCCTAGGGATCGAGCCTGCAACCCAGGCATAAGCCCTGACCCGGAATCGAACCATGACCTCCTGGTTCATAGGTGGACGCTCAACCACTGAGCCACGCTGATGAGCTCATTCTTTCTTTATTAAAAATATGATATTGTATTCATCATGGATATTTTTGCATTGATTTCGATATTTCAAAATATTGCTTTAAAACAATATTTATCTTGATTAGTTTTTGGTGCCTAAGGCAAGGGCCTCACTTGCCTCACCCTAGTCCTGGCCAACTCTGTCACCTCACTGTTCCCATCTTACATCTTAACCTAAAAATGGAGGCAGGGAGGTGGAGATACAGCTGGGGTAAAAAGGGAAGAAGAGCTGAGACCACACAAGAAAATCATAATTGAGCATCTACCATGTGCCAGGTACTACACTAGACATGTTATATACATTCTTTCTGGTCCTCATCTATGAAGAAGGTATATTCATCTCCAGCTGAGAAAGTCAAAGTTCTGAGAAATGTGTTGTTTTTTTTCCACCCTCCTCCATCCTAGGAACTGGCCCTACAAACTATCCAGCACTCAAGACAGGAACTGGGAGTTGTCCATGATCCCTCCTCTCCAACCCATTGAATCTATGAGCTGTCAATGTACACTTGTAACTGTTTGTGGACATCCCCATAGTAAACGGGGGAGTCAAGTGCAAAAGATGGTCTGGTAACAATTACCACACTCTTTTTGCTAATCTGCCCCCTCTTCAAAGGTCAGTCACCCAGTTGTTTTGATATCCCAATGGCCAGTCACACTATTGCAAGTGCTGACTGTTTCGCAAATTTATCAAGTACATTTTAGTTTCATCTTGAATGCAAGCTCAGTCTCTGGCCAAGGACACTCACTACTCTGAGCACTGGATTCCACCGCCTGACATCTCACTTGGATATCTCATGCACATCTCAAGTTAACATGACCCGAAACTAAATTTGTAATCTTCTCCTCAAATGCTGCTTCTCTCCAGTTTCCTCCATCTCAGCATCCTGGCGGCGTCATCGATCACCTGCTACTCGAGCCAGAAACCTGCAGTTGTCTTTGGCACCTCACTCCTCTTCCCCATCCAAACCAACACCAACAGCTGTCCATTGAAATAGTAAAGTCAATATCAACAACAACATTTATTAAAGCATTCACTATGTGCCAGGTACTCATATGATGCATATAGGGCATTACTAACTCATTCCATTTTCATAACTCTATGATGAGATGATTCTTCTTATCTCCTCTTTATACCTAAAAGGTGGCATAGAGAACTAATTTTCCCATGATCATATTGTTAGTAAGAGAGGGAATTAGTATTCTAACGTAGAACACATACTCTTTTGTTGTTGTTGTTCTACACTGTTTCCTGATCTTTAGCAGTGATTTCCAAGTGTTTTCAAACACTTTTTAAAAAAAATTCTTTATTGTTTCAAGTATTATATATAGTATTTACATATGTCTCCTTTTTCCCCCATTGAGCTCTCCCTGGCCATCCCCACTCCCCAGCCCAGCACATGCCCGCAACCCCTAGCGTCTGTGTTTATTGGTTATGCTTATATGCATGCATACAAGTCCTTTGGTTGATCTCTTACCACCCTCCCTGCTCCCCTGCCTTCCCTCTGAAGTTTGATGGTCTATAGAACACATACTCTTAACCATAGTTCACCTTATTGGTTTTCCACTGCCCCATCCTAGTCCAAGCTACCATCATTGCTCAGTTAGGCAACTGTAAAAGCCTCCTAAATGCTCCTTTTGGTTCTATTTCTACCTTACTTCTACACATTAATTTTCATGAAGCAGTCAACATCATTTTTTAAAAAGTTATTATCAGATCATGTCATTTCCTCAAAACCATTCAACTACTTTCTAAATAAAATTCAAACTCCTTAATGTGGCCTACAACCTCCTATGTGAACTGGCTCCTGCTCTCTTCTTTGTCTCCTATCCTTTTCCTCCTCATGTATTACCTTTCTAGCCCACTGGCCTTCTTGCCCTTTCTTGGACTTAGCAAACTCTTTCCTGCCTCATGGTCTTTGCACATGCTGTTCCCTTTGCCAGCATGCTCTTCTCCCTCTCTGGATGGCTCCATCTAATCCTCCATATATCTCTGGGTACTTCCCTGAGCCCTCAGCCTAAAATAGGTCTCCCTAGTAGTCCCTCTTAGCACCCTCTTCTTTCCCTTAATAGCAAATTAAGAAAATTATAACTCTACATTTATTTGTATTTGTACTTGTTTATTGCCTGTAAGCTCCTTGACACACAATCAAGGTCTGTTTCATCCACTGCCTTACTCCATCTCCTAGACCAGACCTTGGAATATAGACAGAGCAATTATTTGTTCAGTGAGTGAATTAACCCTGGAATAGCTCTTTTAAAAACTTCTTCAAATTAACTAAGAAGGCACTTAAATAATCAACATCATTGATTTTAGGAAGAGGGATCCTTAAAAAGAATATATATATATACATATATATATACATACATATATATATATGTATATATATATACATACATATATATATATGTATATATATATATAGTATTTATATCCACACACATATATGTATGTATTCTACTTTATTTCTAACATGAATAAAAATTATTAAAGCAAATATTCAATATTTGGAAAATACATAGAAGGAAACAATAAAAGAAAATCTTTAAAGAATGCTTTTTTGAAAGATATTTAAAATTGATTTTTAGAGAGAGAGGAAGGGAGTGGAGAGAGGGAAACATCAACTGGCTGCCTCCTGCACATCTTTCACTGGGAACTGAACCTGCAACACAGGTATGTGCTCTGATTGGCAATCAAACTGTCAACCTCTTAGGTGTACAGGACAATGCCCAACCAATTGAGCCACACCAGCCAGGGTTCTAGAGAATGATTTTTTAAAACCTTGCAGTATATCCAGCTTTTTAAAAAGTTCTTTTGTTGTTATGACTATCAGTCCCAATAAGATGAGAATGAAACTCTCAACCGTTCTTATTTAATCCCAATATATAGTAGTGTTCCATAAATATCTGTTAATAATAAACTATGGACAATTTCAGTCACATATCTTTTTACTATTTCTCATCATAATTTAGAGATTGATTCTTTTAATTGGTGCCAACTCTCTCATCAGAAAACAGCTGAACGATCTATTGTACATGATTTTCTATGGCCCAGCTAGGTCACAGATGTTTTAGGAATAAAGACAGATTCTCTATGTCTCTGTATAATAGGCAGTTATGTGGCTTGAGATCAAGGTACCTGTTCTTTAGAATTTCAATACTTTAATAAAAAAAAAGAAATGCCTTCAAGAATGGAATAAAAAATGAAAGAAAAATTTTGCAAATCACATATATCTGATAAGGAACTTACATCTAGCATATATAAAAAATTCAATAATAAAAATACAACACAATTTAAAAATCAGCAAAGTATATGACAGAACATTTCTCCAAAAGAGGCCACAAGGGATATACAAATTAAAACCATAAGATTCCTCTTTATACCCACTATAAATGTAATAATAAAAAATAGAAAATATTAATTGTTGGTGAGGATGTGGAAAAATTGGAACCCTTATGCACTGTTGATAGAAATGTAAAATGGTGTAGCACTTTGGAAGACAGTCTGACAATTCCTCAAAAACAGTCTGATAAAAATAAAGTTACCATATGACCCAGCTATTTTACTCCTAGGTATATACTAAAGAAAAATGAAGGCATATGTCACCTAAAAACATGCACACAAATGTTCATAGCAGCACTATGCATAATAGCCAAAAGATGGGTCAACCCAAATGTCCATAAATTGATGGATGGAAAATAAAATATGGTATACCAATATGATGGAATATTATTCAGCAATAAAAATAAAATGCTGATACATGACTAAAATTTGGAAATGTTGTTAAGTGAAAAAAAGGCCAGTCACAAAAGACCACGTGTTGTATGATTTCACATATATGAAATGTCCAGACAGGCCGATTCAAGATTAGTGGTTGTCTAGGGCTGGGATAGGGCAGGGGAGGAGGAGTGATTGCTAACAAGGACTGGTTTCTTCTTGGGGTGATACAAATAATACAAAATTCGACAGTGATGATGGTTGCACAACTCTGTGGATATAATTTTAAAAACCCACTGAACTGTACACTCTTTTAATGAGTAAGTTGTATGGCATGTGAATTGAATCCCAATAAAGCTGCTGTAAAGAAATAACAAAATCTAGTTTTTACTGTAATTTAAAATTAGAAGTAAGCTTGGCATTTATAAGAACCGGTATGGCTTAACCAAAGAGTTTTTATAATTGCTTTCAAACACATTTATGATCTCCTCTGTTCTTATAATTCCTGGTCTCCTCTCTCTGTCATTGTTTAAAGGCAAGCTTGAAATCATAGGGCCAGACTGACAGAATTGTAGAGTGGGACAAAATGTATAAGATCATGATTTTAGAGTATGGAAACTAAGACCCATAGAGAATAAAATTTCCCCCCAAGGTCATAAAAACAATGAGAATCAGAGTTTTCCAAACCAAAGCTTTATTTTTAATTTTTCAACAGCACCATACACAATATAGAGTACTGAATGGCATTTTCCAAGACAGCCTTAGGCCAGAGGTCTACGCAACTAAGTCTCACATGTACATAAGCAATTTCCACTCAAAGTATGAAGACAGAAAGGATGAAGTCCACACAGTGATTGCTTCTTCTGGAATAAGCCTTGCCTGAGTACTTGGCTATGTGCTAGCCATTGTTGGAATAAAGATTTATTTTCTTGAAGACAGCAGAGATTAGAAAGTTTAGATTTGGGTTTCTAAGTTTAGCTTTGTGAAGTTTAGTTTGGTCTTCATTAGTGTTGGACACTTTGACTGGTTACCCCCATTATTCAGGTCTTAAGCAGCATGGAAGGCATTGCAAATAGAATGTTCTTGATTCTGAATTTTCTCTTCAACCTTCCCAGCAAACCCTTTCTTTGTCTATCTTTCCTTCCTCCTCTTCCCAACTTGCTCTTGAGACCCTGAGAGATCTCACCCAATTTGGGTGCTTCAATTATCCCCTGTGTTCTGTGGGCATCAGTGAGAAATGTGAACTAAAAGACAATTTTGTTTCATAGTGTTACTGAGAGTTGAGGGTGCAGCATAACTTTATTAATCATAGTTCATTTAAAACATTGGTAGTGGTACAATACTAAAAAAATAAGCAGATGGTTCAATCTGTTCCAATAAGAATTTTAACCCCAAAGTTCATTTTTACTTCTACATTCCTTTGCTACTCCCCTTTCTTATTTTCTTTGTTCAGAAAGTCTAAACTGCCTAAGAGAATCCTGGCTTCCTTCCAAGGGGATATTTTATTAACAGGTAGAGAAGAGAACTGTATTATAAAATTCAATGAAATAGTCCATTTGTCTGGATGAGGAGGAGATATGGATGTGCTGTCGGGCCCAGGGCTGCTGTTAGTAGGATGGAGAACATGAGGCTAGTGTTTTGATATCTCTAGTATTGCTCTACTCTCTGAAATATATTTTTAAAGCATTTTATCAGCTGCTTCACTGAATTTCTCTGCAAACGATTATCTTCTCACAGAAGTCAGTAAAAAAGAAAGCATACGGTCTTTTTAGATTCTCAGAGCGAGGCATTTAAAAATAAGTTTAAAGTGTTTATGAAGCTTATAGGAATGTGTTCACTCAATCTGCTTTGGTTGTCACCAGATAGAAACAACCTTGAAAGGAAACCAGGTTCCTCTCCATTTTATGGGACTAGGAAATAGAGTTTTGTCCATGATAGTGATAAGGGTGTTTAATTGCCTTTCTCTCATTCAGTAACCTGTTTGTACTCTATCTAGGTTGATTAATAATACTCTTTCAGAATTTTTATTCATTTTGGTGTTAATTAGTATCCATTCTGGGTAGGGAGGAAAGGGGCAAAGCGGTGAATTGAGAATTCATCTAATACCTGAAATGTTTGTCATTCCAGAAATAGTTTTGAGAGAAAGATGATGAAACAAGTGCAACTTGTGGTGTTTGGAGTTTTTGGTGTCACCAATTGTCAAACCTCACCTGTGTCAATAGTTAGGCTTTATTGAACTATACTCTATTTGGAAGAAAGCTAGAGAGGGAAGGAAGGACATCTCAATAGGAAAAAAAACCTGAAAATACTTTCTAGTCCTATACTTCTCTAAAATAGCAGGTCAATTTCCCAGTGAGGATATACCAGTATGAGTTTAGAGAAAGGTTGGGCACATTTGGAAGCTACGTGAACTCTTCAGGGTCATAACAGTGGCTATTATTTAGTTAATGCATCAGTTTTTAAAGCAGGGCTTTTCAGACATTGATGAATCACCTGGGCATCTTGTTAAATGCAGATTCTGGTTCAGCACGTCTGGGAGAGTCTGAGACTGTATTTCCAACAAGATCTCAAGGGCTGTCTATGGGATTGGCCCAGAATCCACATCAGAATAGTAAGGTTCTAAAGAAATGCAGCAAGGTGAAGGAAAAGGAAAACATTTGAGGCTAAATGACAGTCATGGTGGGCTGATAACAGCTGCCAGATTAATTATTTCAGCATAATTTTTCATTCCTGAAAGATGAAGCAGCTGAATTTGATTGACTGTTTTCAAGCTCTCTTCAAACATGTCTAGTAGGCTCAAGTCTCTGTAATTTTTACAGAAGATGGAAATTATGGCCTGTAGTTTATATTCAATTGCCTTTGTGTTTTTTATTTTTTTGTTTTTTAAAAGAAGCTTTCTTCTCCCCCATTACAATTTCATTGCCTCTCAGGGTGTTAAACATTTTCAACTCTTTAGGCCACTCAGTAGGGTACTAATTAATGGATTGACTGCTAATAATTTAGCTATTAGTTTCAATTTCCTCCATCAAATCTTTTATAAATGGTGAAGTTGACTGAGTCAAATATCCCCTCCTACCCCCACAGTGCAGTAAATGTTGTCTTAGTAGCTTGAAAGAATGAATGTTACTTTTGAACACCCAATTTACTACTGGGAGAATTAGACTCATATTGTTCCAAAAGAAAGATCAAAGATCAAACTCCAAACCAGTAGAGCCTCAGATGTCTAATGTCCATATAGTATGGCTATGAATCCTCAAATACGTTATAAATATTCTAAAAGGAAAACAAATCAATGTACCCAGTTTACATACTATATATATACTTATCACATACATATTGAGAACGTATTTATTTGTATCTTGGGGGCAAAATTTTCACTTTCAAAATACATAACAAAAGAGTTAATTTTTAGCCATTCAATTCTAAGAAACATTTAAACCACATAAATCCGACTGCCTAACATCCTACTTGCTATCCCCATTACTTTGCTCCCACTTCCCCTAAAAAGAGTATTATGCTATGTACTTTAAGGAGATTTCATTTAGCACATTATCTTAATGGCATTTTAGAATGTATTATCTGTTGAACTCTGTCATTTGAACAGCAAAATGGAAAAGTTAAAATAAAGGCTTATCTTTATGATTTATCTATCTAAAATTGAGCAGAAATTTCTTTCCTTATTTTATATCACACTGGAAAAATGAATCCAATGGTTTAAATTATAAAACTAATATCAGCAGGGGCATCATAGAGTTCAGAGATGATCAGAAAAATTTCAAGGAAAAACAATGTACTCTCAATTATATGCAGTAATGACGGGTGTTGCGATGTAGAAAAAATTTAAACTACTGTGTTAGTTTTATAATGATCATGAGTTTTTCTGCACCAGATTTTTTCTTTTTAATTAATTAAAATATTTAAGGAACTATCTTTTGTTCCTTTAACTTAGGCCCTAATCTAAGTGGGAATAACATAAAAGCTTTATTTTACACTAGAGGCCCAGTGCACAAAATTTGTGCATGGGGTGTGTGTCCCTCAGCCCAGCCTGCACCCTTTCCAATCTGGGACCCCTCAAGGGATGTCCGACTGCCCGTTTAGGCCCGATCCTACCTGGATCGGGCCTAAACGGGCAGTCGGACATCCCTCTCACAATCTAGGACTGCTGGCTCCGAACTGCTCACCTGCCTACCTTCCTAATTGCCCCTAAACGCTTCTGCCTGCCACTCTGATCACCCCCTAACCACTCCCCTGCCAGCCTGATTGATGCCTAACTGCTCCCCTGCCAGCCTGTTTGCCCCTAACTGCCCTCCCCTGTAGGCCTGGTCACCCCTAACTGCCCTCCCCTGCATGCCTGGGTCCCCCCACAATTGCCCTTCCCTGCAGGCCCGGTCACCCCCAACTTCCCTCCTCTGCCGGCCTGGTCACCCCCAAATGCCCTCCCTTGCAGGCCTGGTCCCTTTCAACTGCCTTCCCCTGCTGGCCTGATTGGCCACAACTGCCCTCCCTTGCAGGCCTGGTCTCTCACAACTGCCCTCCCCTGCTGGCCATCTTGTGTCCACATGGGGGCAGCCATCTTGTGTGTTGGAGTGATTGTCATTTTGCATATTACTCTTTTATTAGATAGGGTTATTAGATAGAATAGAGGCCTGGTGCATGGGTGGGGGCCAGCTGGTTTGCCCTGAAGGGTGTCCCAGACCGGGGTGGGGGTTCCCTTGGGGTGTGGGGTGGCCTGGGCGAGGAGCCTGTGGTGCTTTGCAGGCCAGCCATGCCCCCTGGCGACCCAAGCAGAGGCCCTGGTATCTGGGATTTATTTATCTTCTATAATTGAAACTTTGTAGCCTTCAGCAGAGCCAAGCCTCCTGCTCGCTCTATGGCTGCATCCATTTTTGTTGGGATTTATTTATCTTCTATAATTGAAACTTTGTAACCTTGAGTGGAGGCCTGGGCCTGCCAGGGTGTCTGGAAAGCTTGGCTTCCTCCATTGCCGGGGGCAACTCAAGCCTCCTGCTCTCTCCAGCTCCATGGCCGCAGCCATTTTTGCTGGGATTTATTTGTCTTCTATAATTAAAACTTTGTAGCCTTGAGTGGAGGCCTGGGCCTACCAGGGTGGGAAGAAAGCTTGGCTTCCTCCATTGCTGGGGAAACCCAAGCCTCCTGCTCACTCAGTGGCCGCAGCCATCTTGGTTGGGTTAATTTGCATACTCACTCCTGATTGGCTGGTGGGCGTGGCTTTGTGGGTGTAGTAGAGTGATGGTTAATTTGCATATTACTCTTTCATTAGATAGGATTTCACTAAATAATTGTTGGATACCTTGAAAGTTCATTATTTGGTTATGAGATCATATCTTGGAAATTATTCTTTAGTTATGATTCAGTGTCAGTGCTAACATTTTAGTGGTCCCATCTAGAACTTCCTGGTTCCAGAAAATGAGGAACAGGTACAATGTGTAACAAGTGCTTCCTGCCATCTTTGTCTCCATTTCCTCAGAGTCTACCTCCCCCCAAATGTCACAATTTCAGTTGTTAAGTATTCCATTTGTTCCTCTTATAGGCTTATTTGTATTTTAGCAAAAGATTCCAGAAGATTGAAAAATTGTAAAGACCCAATTGTAGGGGTTCTCAAGTTAGAGACTCTAACAAAATTTGGTTTTAAGTTGTGCATATCTTTTCAAATATACCATTTTCTAAGCAAATGTACAGATTCTCAAATAGTTCTACAATCCCTAAAAGGTTAAGAACCACTGCTAATAAAATAATTTAAATGATCAAGAAGTAAAATTAATTCATCAGAATCACTTTGGAGAGATGGACCCCACTCTTGGGGTTTGGAGTGAGGCAGGTCTGGGTTCAAGTCTGCATTCTGCCAACCCCTCACTTGGCCATCTCAGGCAAGTTACTTCTCTGAGCTATAGTTTCTTTCTCTATAAAGTGAGGATAAAACTAGAGCCTACCACATTGGGCTGTTGTGAAGATTAAGTGTGTTTGTAGAGACATTGCCATGTAGCTGGCACACAATATATTCTCAATAAATAGTAACTACTCCTATTATCACTATTACTGTTATTTGCATTATAAAATACACTGTGAATATTAACTAATAAGGCAGATTATCCTAATACTTCTTCCAGGTATCTAATAAAACAGAGATGTGGCTAAATAACAATGATCAAGTTATCTTTGACCAAGTCAGAACGAAATAGATTTGTTCTCTAGAATGATCTGATTTTCTTTAACTATAGGATATATAATCTAATGACATGAGATAACTTTGGATTTTAAAGATTCACTGTCCTTCCAAGAGTTTCCTAAATTGTAAAACAGCTGGGTTTTCATACAGCAAGCAAGTGAAATATATAAGGATTTATATTCACCTATGTCCAAGAGAACATCTTTGTGTTGAAAATGTGGTGCCTCCTCCAGTGGCTATTAACGGGACTTACCAGGTATTATAGTACATCTATAGCACAGATTGCCATGATTTTCAGGAACAATGTCCAATGCCATGCAATAATGTTCACCAGACATTAAGCAAAAAAAGGCAGTACACAAAATTATGTGAGGTCTGATCCCATTTTTGTACAATGATGGCACAGAAAAATGCCTGGAAGGAAATATATTATTTCAAAGGTAGTGACAAATGGTAGGTGGAGAATTGATGGTTGAGTTTCTACAATGAGCATTTATTCCTTCTATGATCAGAATAATAATAATAATAAAAGGTGCTAAAAATAAATGGTTAATAATGAAAAACTTGTCAGCAGTGTGATAACCTGGATAAGGTCCTAGAAGGCAAGGAGCTGAGTTCCAAGGCCAAGACTCAGGCATATTGAAATGATAACTTCAGACAAGTTACCTCCCTCTTTTAAACCAAATATTACTCTTTGGAATTGAAAAGATTTCAATAAATGATCTCTATGTTTCTTTCCAGTTGGACACTCTAAAATTCCAGATGTGTGGCCAAATGTGGCAGAAAACGGTTTTGTTTTTTAAGCTAGTCCACAAATAGTAAGTGGGGCCACAAGAGTGACACTGGAATGGCATCCTTTTCTTTTCCATATTTCCTATCTAGTTGATTTTTTTTTTAGAATAATAAGGATGTTATTCATTTGATAATTTAAAATTAAAAGTAAAAAAATCATTTGAAATGGGTAAAGGGTTCAACATAAATATGGGCTCACAAACAAATTTGAACAGTACCTTTAAAATGGGTGAGCATTTTATTTGTCCTAAACAAAATCAATGAAAAACATTACACAATTGATAACCAGCATTCTGGAATAAATAACTCAAGTCAAACAGAACCGACTCATGGTACGAGAAGTAGATGGTTTTCTTAAGAAAATTCTTAGATGTGAAATCCTTTGAATGAAATGGAACGATCACTAGCACAGCATTTGGGGAGCAAGGTATTGCTGAGATTGTACCCCGGTCTAAACTTTTAAACACCAGGAAAATAACTATGTGATTAAAATTGTTTAATGGTAATAAGTAGCAAGCAAATTAGGTTGCTTGAAGCCTCAAATCCAAAAGGAAAAAATACATGTTTTCAACTGCTACCTTTTGGCCTTGGGTCTAAAACGAATGCACTAGATCCCTCTTTCCATGAGCCCTGCAAAGGAGAGAGGGGAGAAAATTCTTCTTTGTTGCCCAGATTCTTCCCCTGGAACCAGTGGGCTCTTGGGCTGCCAATGAGAAGTTTCCTCGAGGTGCTTTTTAAAGGGCATTGAAAGCCTGCAGCAGTGACCCAGAAGCCTGGGAAAAATACCCAGTTTCTCAGGCTACCAGCCCCACCCGCTTCTGGGCAAGGCACCCAGCATGAGTGAAGCTAGTACCTAAAGCTGATCTGTTTCCGCACATTCGCAAGAACAAATTTCCACCAACACCATGTAACCCCGCTCCTGTCACTGCGGTTGGGTTACACAACTTGGCTGCCCTCCTGGACAGAGCGAACACTCATCCCACAGTATCTGTTGGGGCCCTGCTATTGACAAAGAGATTGCTTTGGCCTGATTAGTAAGGACATGGGCTGTTTTCTGAAGCAAGGGCCAGTTAAGCGGGGAGGAAGGAGTATCTGAAACTTCAACAGAATGTTAAACGGATTAAGATTTCTACATAACTTGTTTAGTAAAAAACATGTTTGAAGCAGGGGAGGGCTCTCTTCACACCATCTCATTTCTAAGTCCTATAATAATCTTTAAGGACCCTGTGATATTATATTTTAAAAGGCACAGGCAATTAAGTTACTGCTACATGAACCAAGTTTAGAAATAATATATGCTGCTTAGGCAATTTTCACTGTGATTAGAAATTGCTTTAAAAGTATACTTGATTTGGGCTTGGAGTCTCACCATAGCCAAACTACTTCCCAAGAATCAGATGCTATCAGTGAGTATTGCCAACTATTCTCTAAGTATTAATGAAAAAAACTACTTATTTAGGTCACATTATCACCACTTAGGCCACTGATGAAGTAATGTATTAAATACTATCCTTCATGAAAGAGTTATTGACCCTTCAAAAATGCCTTAAGAACTCCCTTAAGAAATAGTTGCATTGACTTGATAAATATGACGCATCTCAACACAAATGCCCAGATAAGATAAATTTACATCATAAAATTTTGACCCAAATAATCAATGGTGATGATGTAGTTTTTTCTTAAGTGTCACCTTAATGTTTTATTTAACCTAAGATGAATATTATTACTTTAGCTTTATTTTAATTCATATTTGCCCAATATATCTGTTTCCATCACAATTATGTTAAAATATTTGGGTTACTAAATTTTAGGTATGATGTTTGTAAATAGTATACAGCTAGAGCTTGTATTTTTATGTAATCTGGCAATCTTTGTCTTCAAACTAGAGAGTTCAGTTTTGTTTTTCCCCCCTTTTTTCCCTGCTAACTATTAAATTGATTGAATTTGCTTTATTTCCTTCCCTTGGCTTGGAAGTCATTCCATTTCTATGGAAGTTATCCCTAAATTTGTGTACCAACCAAAATCTAAAGAAAATCATTATCTCGTTTCTTTTCTAGAATAATACAAAGACTGAAGACAATTACTTCCATTCCTTCCTCAGCCCATATTATTATGGGTACAGTAGTCAAGTTCTATATTATTTCTAACAAACACTCATCAACAACAGTCACTATTACTGCTGTTGATTTTACCAACAGTGCTTATTTACATTTCCCATTATGCTAATTTCTTTACTCACTATTTTTCCCTACAACCTACGCCATTTTTCTAAGTTCAGTTCTCTTCTCATTCTAGTATATCCTTTAATACTTCTTTCAGCAAGGTTAATTAACCCAGTCTTACTTATCTGAATAAAATTTTACTTTGTCCTCAGTTTTTAAATTTAACTATACTTTAGCAGGTATAAAATTTTGGGATGACAATTTTGCTCAGCATTTTGAAAATCACAGAAGTTAGTTGGCTATTTAACTGTGATTTCTTAGCAAATAATGTTATTCCAGCCCCTTTATATTAGATTGGCTGCACTCTCAATAGGATGAGTCTTAGTGTGGATTTGATTTTAGTTATCCTGTCTAGAACTCAAAGTTTTCCTTTAGTTTGAATCTCTGTGTCCCAGCTGTATGCTCAGTGATTTCATCAGCACTATTTCCAAGTTTAGTCATATTTTTCTGGTATATCTAGTTTGCTCTTTCTCTAGATGTAAATAAAATTCCATTCATTTTTATTTTTTTTGGTCAAATTTATACTCACACGTGGTTTTAAGTATCAAACATTTGTATAAGATTTGTTATGAAAGACTAGTCTCCCATTTCCCCCTCTCATCTCTTCCTCTCTATAGATAGCCACTCTAAGCTTTTTTATTTATTTATAGGAAAGAAGACTACCTCCATGTTCATAATAAGATGACTGTATTACTTGGCCTTTCAGTTTTAGGCAGTATCTGTTTACTCCCCACTACGGAGGATGAGAACCAGCTCATGTCTCTCCCTGCCCACCACACATGTATACACTTTAACAAACATGAATTAGTTGCTTTAAGTGTTCCTTCTGTTCATTTTCTGTTCTCTCTTCCTGATATTTCTCTTATTAAAATGTTGGGCTGACTAAACTGATCCTTTACTTCTCTTGTGTGTTTTTTTTTCTCTCTCCTATTTACCATCATCTTTTTCTCCTCCTTTCTGGGAGATTTTCTTAACTTTACCTTTTACTTTATACATTGACATGGTTAGACATAACTCAGGGTACCATCTATTCAATATCTTTAGGTCTTTCTCTTGTACTGCTCAGATTTCCAAGAAAAGACTTTTTCAAATGATTGCCTTGCAAAGTAAAACATCTGGATGCTAGGGTTCTGGAAACCCCATCGATGGGGGAGGAGGTCTGGGAGTTGTATATCCAGTATATGCACATTTACTTAATTCACACACACACACACACACACACAGAGTTTGCCAAGCTGACTACTACTATTCTTTAAAAACAGCAGGCATCACCTCCTCTGGAAAGTTCTCCATGATCTCCCCAGTAGACACCTCAACTGAACCATCTCAAAGAACCCAGGGTTTCCCGCTCTCTTAGCAGATATCCCCTGTAACTGCCTAGTTAGACATCCCCAGCTCTATGTGTTTTGGATTTCTGTGCTCTTGGCACAGTTACTAGCATATACTAGGCCAGATAGGTTCATGAGTTATTAATTAATTCCTGAGGGAGCCCAGGCAAGAGAGCTGCTTGTACATGCAGGAGCCACACAGGAGCTGGGAAAACACTTCAAATAAACCGCAATGTCATGGGTCTGTGGCATCAACATTAGTCCTACCCCTGGTTGTGAAACTCTACCACAAAACAGGGCACCCCAGACAAACTTACCCCCTTAGATGTCTGGTTTTTCTTATCATATTTCTATACATAAGTCAGGGGAAGCATTCAATCTACTTCTTAGGAGTATAATTAAATATCTCTGTGAATAATTACCATTGTTTTAAAATATGACCGTTTCAGATACCTGAAAAAAAATCAAAATACATCATTACTAAGGAAAACTGAGGTATAAGGAAACCAGGCAGGAAGAATACATTCTACTAACTTATTTGGAGGGAAGTGTTGAAGAGCAACAAACTATGAACAGGTGTCTGAGCTGGTGCAGAGAGATACCAGTAAGGAACAGAAAACAGTTTGGGGAACTTATTTTTATAACTACCTTACCTATGACAGGCACAATCTGTTAGAATCTGCACAAAGCTTCAAGAGAGCACGGGGGCAACAAGCAAACAATCTGATGCAGACTGACATTTCAAGGAATGAAATCAATGTTTTATAGTCATAAAATTTTAAAGTCTAGTAAGTCCAGCTTCCCCCTCAAGGTGTGGGTGATGTCCATGTCCTCATAGAGGCCAAGAAATACTCCCAAAGCTAAAGCCCTGGCACGATTCCTGGACCACAAAACTGACAAGTAGCTTTTACACTCTTCAGTCACAGTGTGACCCACACTGACTTTACCCACAGCTCCTAGTATTGATATCACAGAAGTCTATACACAAGACACAAGCTAGATGCTTTTCAAATACTCTCTTTGGACCCTTTAGAACAACCCTTTAAGAAAAGTATTATCTCTGTTTAAAGATGAAGGAATTGAGTCGCAGAGTTGAGAATGTCATTAAGGACACACAGCCAGTAAGTGGAGAGGTACCAACAGGGTAGAGGACATGTAAATGTAGTATTTAAGGACACAGACTGCCTAGATTCCAGTATCTGTTACATGGTTTACTAGCTATGTGACCTTAATAATGTTGCTCAACCTCTCTGAACTTACTATATACGGTTGTTTGTTATAAGGATTAAATGAATTAACGTGCAAAGCGTTTGAACAGTGCCTGGTACCACAGAAGTATTTGTTAAATATATAAAAGGATGTATCAAATCCAAGTTTATCTGTTTCCAATGTATACACTCTTAATAAAAACTCTTCCACATTTTGATTTCTCAAGTGTTTGAAGGCAGCTACTACTTCTCTGAAGTGTCTCTCTTCTCCATAATCTCTTCTTTTTTTCAATACCCCTTAACATTACCCAGTTGCCAGAATTCTTCCCATCCTTCTAGCTTCCTTCTAATAGAGTGGGACCCAAAATTGCTTCAATACTTGAGGAGATTACAGTAATCTCTTTAGATTTGAGTAAAACTTGTTCTTCTAATGCAGTATTTTTCATGCAGGGTGCCCAGACCAGGGGCATCAGCATCACCTGGGAACTTGTTCAAGGTGTAAATTGTCCAGCTCCAGCTCAGACCTCCTGAATCAGAAAATCTAGCGATGGGCCCAGCAATCTGTATTTATTTTTATTTTTTCTTGTATTGTTTTATTGATTTCAGAGAGGAAGGGAGAGAGAGAGAGAGATAGAAACATCAATGATGAAAGAGAATCATTGATCTGCACGCCCCCCACTGGAGATGGAGCCTGCAACCTGGGCATGTGCCCTGGCTGGGAATCCAACCATGACCTCTTGGTTCATAGGTCGACACTCAACCACTGAGCCACGCCAGCTGGGCGCAACCTGTATTTTAACAAGCCTTCCATGTGATTATGACACAGCTCAAGTTTGGGAACTATTGTTTTAATGAAATTATGGCCACAGTAGGGATTGAGGCACTGCATTATCAGCTCATGTTAAACTGATGATTGGTGGTCTCCTAGGATGTGCACCCCCAACATGTATCTAATGTAATACTAAGGTTCTAAATCCTCTTCTAGGCTTTCTTGATTTGAACCTACTGTTCCAGCCTCTCAAAAGCTAAGTCCACACTCTTTGTTTAGCATATTGACTCTCCCCTCCAGCTTTGTGACCCCTGAACATTTGATAAACATGTCACTCGTGCCTTTATGGTGGCACCCACAACATCCACATAGAGTTGTGGCACAAGGCCAGACGCCCTTGGCAGATCCTCCTCCACCAGCCTGAGGTTATTTAATGAAAGCATGCTATGCACATGATTGTTCAACATGTGAAATTTCCTATTATCAGCCTGCAAATTTCTTTCTTATTCAGGTGGACACCATGAGAGACTTGCTTTCCTTATGAGCAGAGCAGCTATTGGTATTCTTCTTACATTTCCATTTCTTCTACCTTTTTCCTACTCTTCCTTCTCCCCCATCCAGGAGAAAATGGCCTGGCAGACTAAAGGCATAGGCTGCTTAGACCAGTTCCTTTTAATTTTACACTAAGAACTTGTTAAACCCACTCTTTATCATAGGCAATTTTTAAACCATTTTTTTACAGAATTGGAAATTAAAAGCCAAAGAACTAATTTTTTCTGAGTATCATATCAGCCACTTAGTGGGGACACCCATATTTATATTCAGGTCTGCCTATCATAATTCACCTGCCGTGTTATATTATACTATTATAGCTGTATGTGGTAGGACAAATCAAGATGTTCCGATGATTTTTGAGACCATGACCCTCTTAACTTACCCTTTAAACCAGAGAATACTAAACTTAGTTATTGATGGTCAAAACAACCCATATTCCAGCTACCAGAATGATAACATCTTGAAATATCTACAGGGATCTAGCACTTTGGTACCCTTCTAGAAGAACCCCCTAAAGCAGGGGTGGGCAAACTTTTTGACTCGAGGGCCACAATGGGTTCCTAAACTGGACCAGAGGGCTGGAACAAAAGCATGGATGGAGTGTTTGTGTGAACTAATATAAATTCAAAGTAAAGGAGCGGAGGGGAGAGCAAGAGAACCGGATAGAACAGCTGGATCCGGCCCGCGGGCCGTAGTTTGCCCACGGCTGCCCTAAAGTATGTAGACATATCTGGCCATAATTCATTTTGTCCTGAAGACTAACAATCCCTACAAAGAAAAGTCAACTGTGCAAAAGGCTAGAACATAAAGCCAATTGTCTCCTACTGTTCTCTCTGCCAATCTTCATGAAGTCAAGTCCTGGACTTGTTTAAGGGTGATTCATCTGTCTATGGAAGGAGTGCCAAAACCAACTGTACAAAAGATTTCTTTCCTCACGTCCTTAATTCTTGAGGACCTTGAAGTCACTTAATGTAAGCAATTATGTGCTTCCAGGTTTGGCAGACAGTTGAGTAATAGTGGAAGGGAACATTACTCAGGTCTTCTCACAGGCACATTTCAAAAGAGTCCAACCAAATTGATTGACAGAAGACTCAGTTTTATTTGGTGAAATAAGCAACACAGGCTCTGAACTTCAAACAGCAGTTTTGCACTTTTGTGGCCTCTTTGCCAAATTTTTCTATCTCTCTTTGCAGACAAAATATGAGCTTGCCTATGATTCCCCCACCTGCCTTATCTTCTCATATACTATTTCCTTCCTGTTCTCAATGTCAAGGAGCTGGCCAAACCCTCCCGATACGATGAGTATTATAATTGAGAAATAAAGTAGACCAAAAGTCCAAATGATAAAATGCACAAATACACACAATTTCGCCATTTTAAAATATAACAGAAAATATTAGCATCAATTTTATTTTAAGAACCTAGCATTTTCTTGAAGAAGTTATACTTGTTTTGATATGTCAATTTTTGAAGTACTACTACTGATATACACGGAGTGGCCAGATTATTATGATCTCTGAACGCATAATAATCTGGCCAGTGTGTGTGTGTGTGTGTGTATATATATATGTGTGTGTGTGTATATATATATTAGAGGCCCGGTGCATGAATTCGTGCATGGGTGGGGTCTGGCCAGCCTGGCCAGGGAGAGGGGACATGGGCGGTTGGCCGGCCTGCCTGATGGTCGAACTCCTGGTCGAGGGGACAATTTGCATATTAGCCTTTTATTATATAGGATATACACTGAGTGGCCATATTACTATGCATTCAGAGATCATAATAATCTGGTCACTCAGTGTATTTATACATAGAGTATCAGGACTCAGAAACCAGAGAAAATAAAGAAGTTTACTGTGTGCTTTATGTGATATTACACTAAAGTTGCCAATCAGAAGATACTCTTACATAGTATCTTTGATTTCCAAATGAATATTACTGTTGAGTTGAAAATGAACAAGTCTTCAGAATATGTACAGTACCCCTTCAAAAGCACAAAACTAAAACCAAAGGCAACATGAGAGGATAACTTGAAGATTTAATCCTCAATGAGTATGGACACAGGATAAGACCAGACATGATACTCTGGCTATTATGCTCAGTTATTCCATAGCAGAAAATACTATCCAAATCACAACTCTCTTTACCGCTAAGTCCTATATCTGGCCTCACAATACTTCTCAAGTACATCAGCTGCCAAAACCTATGTGAGTTGGCACAAAACTATTTGCCATCCTAGTCTTTGTGAGAGAGATATCAGAATCTGTAGTATTAGCATCTACTGTCAGGGTTAAGTTTCTTATGTGGAAAATAAAAAAAGCTACCATAATCCAAATATGCAATACTTCCAGCAAGGATTCTGTCTCTGATACATCATTTAAAAAAATGTGCAGTTTTTTGATCCATCAGAAGACTGTTGCAAACAATGCATGCTATGCATAGGTAACTGTGGAACTGGAGGTATAGGGAGATGTTCAAGCCCCAAACATTGACAGATGGGCACCGTTGATTTGACTGTGTGAACTCATATCAGATTGGTGCATGTGAAAACATTTCCTTTTCTTACTAATTTTAAAAGTGTGTATATGAAATCCGTCCAAGATGCTATAGATAGAATGACTTCATACAATGAACTGCACTTTTTAATTGAAAGAACATAACATCTATGATAAATCACAAAGGAAATCTATGATACTAACATGTGGTTTTCTATAGCTAAGGTTCTAAAAACAAAATGTTCTATTTGGCATGGATCTCAAAATTTGTCATGTTCTCATTAGTCTTGAGGGTAACAGTGCTACTTTATTCAACTGTAGCCATCATGCAACAGGAAGCAGGAGTCTGAAATACAAAGTTAGGATTTTTTTTTTTCCAACAAGCAAAAAAAAAAAAAAAGCTAAAATACATTATGGCAAATATGAATATGAGTAACTACAACTTGATATTATTGAAATTAATGTTTTATTTGGTAAAATAAAAAACAATTCATAAAAATCAAACCACATTAAGAAATTGTAGTTTATTTCACTTAGAAATAAATGTAAGAAATTGTTATAAACAGCTACCACTTATAATATCTCCAATATCCTTTTTCATATTGCTCTCAAACTATATATATACTTAATACATAGTCAATATATATTCAAATTATATATTCATATACACTCAAATTATGTAATTTGAACATACACACACTCAAGGGCTGTGTACTAGCAAACAGATTAGTTTTGGAACAAGAAAATAGGATAGTTAAAAACAAAGTGAGCAAAACCACATACTTTAACACTTCACCTGAGAGGGAACACTAGTTTTCTCACCTTTTATAGCATTTACAATTCTCCCAAAACACAGCATTCTTTTTCAAAATATGTTTTATTGATTTTTTACAGAGAGGAAGGGAGAGGGATAGAGAGTTAGAAACATCGATGAGAGAGAAACATCGATCAGCTGCCTCCTGCACACTCCCTACTGGGGATGTGCCCGCAACCAAGGTACATGCCCTTGACCAGAATCGAACCTGGGACCCTTCGTCCATAGGCCGACGCTCTGGCCACTGATCCAAACCGGTTAAGGCAAACACAGCATTCTTATAGAAGATGGATACCATCATTTTTTAGTAAAACTAAAATTCTATATAGTTGACATTACTTATTACAGAAGAAAATAAACATGTTCACTGTTCCTTAAAAAACATATTTGAAGTCATGTTTCATAAAATAGCACTTTAAATAACTCACTGGCATCTAAGTAAACACACCAGTAAGCAATCATTCCATCAGAACCAGAGGCCCCACAGATCTGGGGGAAATTCCGAAGGAGCCTGTAAGGAGAGTTGGGAAGCTCAGAAAGGGCCTTTAGGTCGGCCCAGCTGCCGAGAGCCAGGCAAAGGCACTTTCAAAGACAAGTCACTGTCTGGCACAGATCCTGCCTGCGAGGCTGAAAGCACTTCCCTGTAACCGTGTCTCATCCTGGCATTAGCACCCTCCTTCACAAAGCGCCCGGTTTTCACCCCCGAGGACTAGTTCTTTCCCACACGTGGTGAAATCTGACTCGGCAAGGTCTCCGCACACAGACCCGCGCTTGAAGAGTGACATGGTTTTCTTTCCTTCTACAGGGTGTTTAGTATCTTCAGGAGGATTAATGCCACACACTTAGACAAGAACACCTTTGAAAGTTACATTATCTGCATTTCTTCAACGCTCATTCAGCTTTCCGGATTTGGAAAAGTAAATGTTTCATGTTAATGTATTGTCTTAATGGTTACCATCTTCGATCAGAGGCTGAAACAAAATATTGAAATGAAAATTTTACTTTTCCAAATCTGCAAAGCTGAGTGAGTATTGAAGAAATGTAAATGATTAAGCTTCAAAATAATTTTTTTTAAGTGTGTAGCATTTATGCTTGTGAAAATATAAAACCTTAAAACTGCAGCGTCACTTTTTGGGACGGCCTGTATCTCCCATAACCTGAGGAATTTCTTTTCAAGGACTTTGAAACCGGCAGGCATGTCCTCTGTCCAGCCTACAGTTGTGTTTTGTTTTTTTTCCCTGGTTTAAGATGAGCTTTTCTTTTAAGGTGTCTTTTTTAAGATTGTGAGATATTCTCTGACAGAGCACTGTTTTCTGAAACTGAGTGAAAAATTAAAATTCTTAATTGTCATTAACTTGCAATTGAGGTAATTTTAACATTCAGATGTGCTATTTCAACATTTTATTTGTTCAGGAATCTGACTTGGAGAATATAATAACCTCATGATCGTGGGTTAGAGCAAGGTCTTAGAGAGAATGAAGGCAGTATAGCAGAGAGATGATGGGGCAGAGGAAGGAGGTAGATGATCTGGCCATGCCTCCTATTTCAATAGCTTGCTCTATAGTTGATCCTATCCCAGTGGTCGGCAAACTCATTAGTCAATAGAGGGGCAAACCGCGGCTCGCGAGCTGCATGTGGCTCACGAGCCGCAGTTTGCCGACCACTGTCCTATACCAATTGCTGGTGAGGTCAGCTCCACTGTTGCAGCTAAAGGCAGCCTGTACCTCGTGAGAACCAAACACAACGGTCCTCGGGTGTAAATGGGGGTCATACCTAAGATGCATGGTCAGATGCCAATGACAAGAAAGGCTAACATAGCAGATGCTGCTGGTGCCTTCACCCTATCCCCATGGGCTCCACTTCAGTGCCCCCCAGCTTGTCTTCCAACTGACCAAAACTGCATTCCTTTGCCTGGAGGTGTGCTCTTGGCTGCCCAAGGGGTAGTCCTGAAATGTCAGGAAATCAATGGCCTCTGGAGACAGTCCTCACCTAATCCCTGGCAGGTGAATAAATATGCACTCACTTGCCTCTTGGGTGGGGTAACTATGAGGCACATGATCCCCACTGTCTCCCAGAATTCCCCAAGGTGACTAAGCTCCAGGTGCCCACAGTGGTAACTGGTTTGATAACATCCCCTTTTGGGCTGCTGTTACTGCCCTGGCTCCCTTTCCCACTCGTCTATTGGTGTTTTCTTCACCCCCTACCCCTAAAATAACTTGCATTATAAATTTTCATCTCAGGGTCTGCTTCTGGGGAACCCAAAGTCTAATGGTAAGTCTTTTGAAGGCATACTGTGCTGGCAGGCACTGGATCCTCAGGTTCCTCTGATGTAAGGGTTCTCTGGGTCCACAGTATCCCTTTCTCAGAGGGACTGATGTTTTCATCTTCAAGGCCTGAGCACAGAATCATTAGGTGCCTCCAAGTGCCACTTCTCTCAGACCATCAGAAACATAACTTCTGGTATATTTCTCTTCCATTGACTGAAGAAACAAAACCACATCTTTTGCTCAAAAATGTCAGGAAATGCAACATAATGCCTATTAGTCCCAAATGCCACTAAAGTCAAACTTTTGCTAGAACTCATATAAGGAATAGCCTTGGCTCCAAGAAGGGGGTCTTACTCTTGTGCTGGAAAGAGACAAAAGTGAGGAGGAATGGCCGCCTTGGTTCAAATGAAACTTTAATGAATCACCAGTGGGGACTTAAAACCATAAAATAAGAAAAATAAAAGTTGTTTCAAAATACTGCTTAGATAAAGAGAAATGAATTGTAACCCCCCTCAGGGTGATGTTAAAACACTCATGTTCCATGTAATGGAAATTCTGAGACACCAAAAACAAAACAAAACACGAAGTCCACAAAAAAGCTAAGAGTTGTGAAAGATGTCACAGCAGCAATGTGTCCAAGAGGCTCTCACGTGGGCAAAGGGAACATTTAAAAACTGATGTAGCTTAACCCTTTCCAAATAGTCTCAGAATGTTGTCCTGCAGAAACTTGAACCCATCACCTAAGGAAGTCCTTGTGGTCATACAGTTGAGAAGTCAGACCACCTACCTTGGGGGTCTATTTACAGTTAGCCATTCTTAAGAACCTTTCTTTACAAATCCTCAGAAGCCACTCTTCTCAGGTCATAGATTTTTGTTGGGTTTCATCTTTGCAGAGAACATCCTCTCTGGGGCCCTGATTTCTTGCCAACTTAGTTGAGATGATGGGAAGATCTTCTACCTCAGTTCTTATGTGTGGATAGCTTTTTTTATTTTAATTTTTTAAAAGGGAAAAGAACAGCATTGCTTTTCTGCTGGACAACCTATTCCCTTATTTATAATGCAGGACAGCAGGGCCTTGTAAGTGTATATTCTGGTTCATCTGAGGACACACGGTTGTTCATTTTAAAATTAGATTCATAGTAATTAAATGAAGACAGCCTACAGCAGGAAAGCATTACTCAGCACCTACTGCTGGACTCTGCACTTCTAGACTCCACTGAACTTGTTTAAACACACAGTCCCTGCCCTCTTGGAACTTCAAATCTAGCAAAGAAATATCCATCTCATTGACAAATATGAGGCTTGGTCAGTGAATGGTGAAGAATATATATAATAAATGACTAACCATGCAACCTTTGGACAAGATGGTGAAGGCAACGTCACTGAAGTGGCATGTTTCAGTCAAGCAGAAGCAGAGAGAATTTGGATCTCAATCCTAATTAATTACAGAAGGATATCTGGGATATCCTTAAATGAAGGATATTGAGATGCTGGGTTGAAACAGAAGCAAAGGAAAATATCTATTGGATTTTGAAGGACAGAAGTTTGAATTTGGATGGCTGAAGAGCATCAGAACAAGGGAGGGGAGTAGCTGCTATAAAAAAAGTAAGGTAGGCAGCTTAAGCCCCACATTCAATATAAGTAAGAGGGCTAAATTGGCATTCAAGAGGCCAGAATCCTGGGCAGGTAACCGAACATCTATTATTCTCATTTGCATAAACCCTGAGGGTTCCCTACAACACGCTTGGCCAATCACCGCTCCTTGAGAAGAATTTAAAATAGGACATTACTGGTGTTTATACTGTGGGTTACCCTGAGCCCCAGAGACCCTATGATGAGCCAGTAACAAGTTGGGGATTACTAAGAGAATTATTTCTCATCTATTGTTGAATATTAAGCATTAGCTAAATTCTGTACCTGAGAGGCATATGTCAGGATTCATTTCTTAATATTGCAAATGTTAATTTTCAAAAAATATTGCAAACTATTTTACAAAAATAGACTTGAGGAGTTGAAGACAGCCCTTCCTAGGCTAATATAAAGGCACACAAATATTTTTTTCTTTCATGTGTCCTCAAAATAATACTTATCATTGGTTAGTCTTATTTCTTGATAATCCAAAAGGCATGTGCCCTTTGCACTTCCTTACTTCTTAGAATAAGACATTTTAATAATAACTGAATGGTAAGGTTTTCAGAAAGATAAAATGTGGATAGTTAGAAGGAAGAAGTTTCTTTGTTCTTTTCACTTACTTCCCTTTTATAATTCACGCCCCTCTTAAATTTCCTTCATAGGAGCTACTTCTACAGACCTGGTTGAATATTTGATAAAGCATGTTGATAATCTGGGGAGGGAAACAAATAGAAACATCCTTTTTGACTAAAAAAGGGAGGGTTTCCCATTGTAATAAGCAATGATAAGTAGGGTAAACATGAGAAAAATTGGTATTTTTAGTCAAGACATTATGTAATGAGTCATTTATTTAAACAGTCTAAAGCTCTGTAAAATGATCCCAGGAAAATGGCTTCAATATCTCTCTGTCAACACACCAAGACTCAGCTCTCACCTCTGCTCCCTAACAACTCTACTTTAAATTTTATTTCCCTTCAAAATAAATGAGCACATTAATGATGTGCCAGTAATACCAGGGTCAATCGCAAACTCCCAATACTATGTGTATATTAGGGCCAACACTGATCTACCAAAAAAATCAAAATGACGGTCCAAGACTAAAAGGAAAAGCCAGAGCTAGCAAGATTGAAGACGGACCCCTAAGAGTGAGAAGGAAATCAGGAAACAGAATTAGGTCAGATAGGAGGGTGGTACTGCACCAAAAAATAGAACTGGATTACCTCATTACTATAAAGATATTTCCATCCCTTGCCTTCAAAAACAACAAGACAGTGATGTGATGAAATCTACATAAGGATTAAAAAACAGAGTAGCACAGTGTGGCCAACACAGTTTACCAAACAATCCTTGCTCCCCACTCTATAGTAGTCAGCACTAAAAAGCAACTGCTCAGGAAGGACCATCTTACTCACTCTGCTTCATTTTTGTGGGGACATGTGATTCCTTTCCATCAGTGGAATTTGAGCAAAATGAGTTTGTGTCACTTCCAAGCCAAGGTGGTTAGGAAGCCATGAGCTTCTCCACTCTCATTCCCCTCTCAGTGGTCTGATGCAATGAACACATGACCTTGGAAACCATGAGCTAAAGATGGAGGAGCCCAAGACCAAATGAATTGAGACTAACCCTGAACCACCGTGGAGCATAGTCAACAATCATCAGAAACAGCAATTTTCAACTTCACATGAGTAAAAAATAAACTTCTAGTTGTGAGCTACTGTGCATTTTTTATTTTATTTCAATGTATAGTGTGGTTTTTTAACCAATATATGTGGCAAGAAAAAGAAAGTGTTTCAATCACTTGAAATAATGCATTTACGTTATTTTTGCATGAATTTGTTGGAATTATAGATTTTTAAGGCTAAAGTTGGGTTGTCCTAATTACTAGTAGCTACAAATGGCTATTGAACACTTGAAAGGTGGATAGTTGAAGTTAAGATATGCTGCAAATATAAAATACACACCTGATACTTAAGATTTAATCCAAAAAGTAAAAATCTCATTAATACTTTTCTATTGATTACATATTAATATTTTGAATATATTGGGGGAGATAAAATATTTTATTTTAATTATACTCACTGGTTGCCTTTAATTATTTATAATGTGGCTACTAGAAGATTTTAAACTATATATGTGGTTTGCAGTGCATTTCTATTGGCCTCCTGCTGGGCTAGCAGAGGTTATTAAAATGCAACCCACCATCTGTTTTTTTGTAAATAAAGTTTTATTGTACACAGCCATGCAAGTCTGTTTACATATTATCCTGTTTTTGCACTACAACAACAGAGTAAGGTTGCCTCAACAGAGACTGACAAGTTGAAAATATTTATTTTATATCCTATTTTTAGAAAATGTTTGCCAACTCCTAGGCTAAGGATTATTTGATATGATCCTATCTAATAAAAGAGTAATATGTAAATTGACTGTACCTCCGCTACACCCACAAGCCACGCCCACCAGTCAATCAGGAGCGAGTATGCAAATTAACTCAACTGAGATGGCTGCGGCCATGGAGTGAACAGGAGGCTTGGGTTTCCCCGGCAATGGAGGAAGCCAAGTTCCTGGCCTTCCCTGGCCTCCACTTAAGGCTACAAAGTTTCAATTATAGAAGATAAATAAATCTTAGATACCAGGGCCTCTGCTTGGGTCGCTGGGGGGCATGGCCAGCCTGCAAACTACCACAGGCCCCTCGCCCAGGCTGCCCCATGCCGCAAGGGAACCCCCACCCTGATCCAGAACACCCTTTAGGGCAAACCAGCTGGCCCCCACCCATGCACCAGGCCTCTATCCTATCTAATAAAAGAGTAATATGCAAATTGACCATCACTCCAACACACAAGATGGCTGCCCCCATGTGGTCAGAGATGGCTGCCCCCATGTGGACACAAGATGGCCACCACAAGATGGCCAGCAGGGGAGGGCAGTTGGGAGGGATCAGGCCAGCAGGGGAGGGCAGTTGTGAGCGATCAGGCCAGCAGGGGAGGGCAGTTGAGAGGGACCAGGCCTGCAAGGAAGGGCAGTTAGGGGTGACCAGGCCGGCAGAGGAGGGAAGTTGGGGGTGACCGGGCCTGCAGGGAAGGGCAGTTGGGGAGGGACCAGGCCTGCAGAGGAGGGCAGTTAGGGGTGACCAGGCCTGCAGGGGAGGGCAGTTAGGGGCAAACAGGCTGGCAGGGGAGCAGTTAGGCATCAATCAGGCTGGCAGGCGCGTGGTTAGGGGGTGATCAGGCTGGCAGGCAGAAGCGCTTAGGGACAATGAGGAAGGCAGGCAGGCAAGCAGTTGGGAGCCAGCAGTCCTGGATTGTGAGAGGGATGTCTGACTGCCCGTTTAGGCCCAATCCTACCGGGCTTAAATGGACATCCCTTGAGGGGTCCCAGATTGGAGAGGGTGCAGACTGGGCTGAGGGACACACACCCCTGTGCACGAATTTCGTGCACTCAGCCTGTAGTCTAATTTATAAACTCCTATCATTTTATGACTAAGAAAATTAAAACTCAGATAAATCAAAAAAATTTTCCAAAATATTTTTATCCTTAAGTAGGTAGTATTTACATATCACTCTCATTCATTCATTTCCTCATATTCTCTACAATCTCTAATTTTGATCATTAAAGAAATAAAATCCCTATCAGTTTGAAAATCAACACAATACTAAACAATCTCAACATCACAATGTTAATTCAATGTAGTCATGCAGAAGTATATTTCCACCTGACATAGAAACTGTAGGCATCCTAACTAATAAAAGAGTAATATGCAAATTGACCATACCTCTGCTACACCCACAAGCCAAGCCCACCAGCCAATCAGGAGCGAGTATGCAAATTAACCCAACCAAGATGGCTGCGGCCATGGAGAGAGCAGGAGGCTTGTGTTTCCCTGGCAATGGAGGAAGCCAAGCTTTCCACCTGCCCTGGCCTGCCTTGGCCTCCGCTTAAGGCTAGAAAGTTTCAATTATAGAAGATAAATAAATTCCAACAAAAATGGCGGCAGCCATGGAGCTGGAGAAAGCAGGAGGCTTCAGCTGCCCCCAGCGATGGAGGAAGCCCAAGCTTTCCACCTGCCCTGGCCTGCCTTGGCCTCCACTTAAGGCTACAAAGTTTCAATTATAGAAGATAAATAAATCCCAACAAAAATGGCTATGGCCACGGAGCGAGCAGGAGGCTTGGCTCTGCTGAAGGCTACAAAGTTTCAATTATAAAAGATAAATAAATCCCAGATCCCAGGGCCTCTGCTTGGGTCGCCGGGGGGTGGGCAGCCTGAAAACCACCACAGGCCCCTCGTCCAGGCCGCCCCACACCCCAAGGGAACCCCCACCCTGATCTGGGACACCCTTCAGGGCAAACCAGCTGGCCCCCACCCATGCACTAGGCCTCTATCCTATCTAATAAAAGAATAATATGCAAATTGACCATCACTCTAACACACAAGATGGCTGCCCCCATGTGGTCAAATATGACTGCCCCCATGTGGACACAAGATGGCCACAAGATGGTCAGCAGGGGAGGGCAGTTGGGAGGGAACAGGCCATCAGAGGAGGGAAGTTGGGGGCGACTGGGCCTGCAGGGAAGGGCAGTTGGGAAGGACCAGGTCTGCAAGGGAGGGCAGTTGTGGGTGATCAGGCCAGTAGGGGAGGGAAGTTGGGAGGGACCAGGCTGGCAGATGAGGGAAGTTGGGGGCGACCGGGCTTGCAGGGAAGGGCAGTTGGAGGGACCCAGGCCTGCAGGGGAGAGCAGTTGGGTGGGGGACCAGGCCTGCAGGGGAGGGCAATTGGGGTGACCAGGCCTGTAGGGGAGGGGAGTTAGGGGCAAACAGGCTGGCAGGGGAGCAGTTAGGCATCAATCAGGCTGGCAGGGGAGTGATTAAGGGGTGATCAGGCTGGCAGGCAGTTAGGGGCAATCAGGAAGGTAGGCAGGCGAGCAGTTTGGAGCCAGCAGTCCTGGATTGTGAGAGGGATGTCCGACTGCCCGTTTAGGCCTGATCCTACCTAGATCGGGCCTAAACGGGCAGTCGGACATCCCTTGAGGGGTCTCAAATTGGAGAGGGTGCAGGCTGGGCTGAGGGACACACACCCCTGTGCACGAATTTCGTGCACTGGGCCTCTAGTGTACATATAATAGCAGAGCACCCTTGAGTAATATTCAGCTACAAATAGGCTGTGAGATGGTCTTTAAGCTTCACTTGAAAACATTTTAAAGAGGATCTATCATGCAATCTTCTTTCAAATTAAACTTGAAATCTCCCTAAGTGCAGATCTGGTTTGCTAAGAAGATTCATTATTAGAATTAGATTAGAAAAAAATTTGCCACATCTTGGAGAAAGTAAAATATGCTTCCTAAGTGCATATCTTGCTTGCTAAGATTATTAGGGTTAAATTAGAAAAATTTTGCCACATCTTAGAGAATGTAAAATCTGTTCCCAAAGACTTCACAACAACATTTAACTGCTTCAGTTCCAGCAGCCATCATCTCTCAATGGATTATTCTAAGAGTCTCATTATTTCCAGTCTCTCTCCCACACAAGATCTATCCCAAAGAACTCTTCATCCTATCAAGACAAAGTCCATCTTCCTTACTGTGGTCTGGAAAGTCTTCATCATGTGACTCCTACCAGGTCTAATATCCTCATTTATTGTCCTTTTCACATTAGTCAGATACTCGGGCTCCTTGCAATTCTTGGGGTCCTTGCTATTCCCAGACACTTCATACTTTAACCCCACTTTGTACATTTGTATATGGTGTTTTTACTGCCTAGAACTCTCCCCACTCTCAACTATTGGTTCTCACTGCACATTGTACTTACTCCATCATAGAACTTATCAATATTGTAATTTCTTGTTGAAGTATTAATTCTACCACCAGTAGAAATAACTAATGTTTGGGAATACTTAACTGTGGGTCAAGTGCTACATGATTTCATTTACCCTTCGCATTTTATAGATGAGGAAACTGAGCACATACAGCAAAGCCAGGTGAAGCCAGAATATGAAACTACACATTCCCACTCCACAGTCTTGGTCCTTCACTCTACACCCAGTGGTTTTCAATGGGGGTGAATTTGTTTCCTATGAGACATTTAGCAGTATCTGCAGACATTTTAGAATGTTGCAGCTGAAGTGTGGGGCAGCAACTGGCATCTGGGTAGAGGCCAGTGATGATACTTATACACCCTACACAACACAGGACAGCCCTCCACTGCAAATAATTATTTGGCTCAAATGCCAATATTGCAGAGGCTGAGAAACACTGTCCTACACTAAATCAATTCCTGTAGGTTGTCCCAGGATACCAGGGCACCTACCCTAGAGCTTGGCATCCAGTAGATGCCTGATGCACATACGATGCATGGATGGATAGATAAATGGATGGATGCATTGAAGGATGGGAAGAAAGTTGGAGGGAACAATAGATGGATAGACGAACTCCAGAAGAAGAAAAAAGTTTGAAGGCTCAGTTTTTGTGGCAACTTCAATAAAGATAAATTTGATCACATATTCTTAATTAACAGTAAATGAATGCATATAGAGTACATTCCAGATGCTGCCTTCACCTTAGCAACACCTTACATTTACAAACCTATAGAACATGAGATCAAATTAAAAAGCCAATTGAATTTTTTTTTTTCCAAGAGGCCTCAGAGGGACAAGGTATTTTTCAAATCCCTTACAGGATAAATTGAGATGTTCACCACTTGCATAGACCATCAACAATTGAATTGTTTTTAAAAAGGCTCTTTTATATAAGGTTATCCTGCTTTCTTTTTAAAAAATAAAAGGCATATAATTCAAGAATATAGACACAGTCTGCTATTTTCTCCTATTGTAGCTACCATTCAAATATAAGCACATTATTCTAGATCTCCAGATGCTGGAAGTGGAGTAGAAATTACAGTGAAGCTTAGGTGAAATTCAAAAAAGTAAATAAAAACACATATAACAGAAATTAACCATTTTCTGGCTTTTGTAAATGAATACATCTTAACATAAAAAATAAAGTCAAGAAAAGAGATGTTTTATGATTATAATATACTAGAGGCCTGGTGCACGAATTTGTGCATGGGTGGGGTCTGGCCGCCCTGCCCCAATCCGGGGTGATCAGGCCAGGCTGGCCTGAGGGAAGGGCTGGGGGTGGTTGGCCGGCCAACCCACCCCCTGATAGAACTCCCAGTCGAACTCCAGGTGGAGGGGACAAAATTTGCATATTAGCCTTTTATTATATAGGAGATTAAAAGTAACCACAATTTAGCATTATTTTTACATCGTTGGCAAAACACTTCAACAATGGCAACATAATCAGTGTTGTATACAAATTGATAGGTTTTTTGTGGAAAAGCAAAAAAGCTTATGCTTTGGGACTAGAAACTGCTCCTTTGAGTTATCACTTATTCTGAAAGGTAGTCAGAGGTGAAAACAAATGAGACTAGTTTTTTAAAGTGTAACACTATAGACTGTTCCTCACAACCTTCTGTATTAAACTTTAGCTTTACAGACACACACACACAGACCCACACATGTACATGCATGCACAGTCTTTTTTTTTAGCTTTTTAATTTTTATTTATTTAATCTATTTAATCTTCACCAAGGATATGTTTTCATTAGTTTGAGAGAGACAGAGAGAGAGAGAGATTTGAGAGAAAGAGGAGGGGAGATGGGAAAAGAGACACACACGGAGAAACATCAATGTGAGAGAGATACGCCCATCAGTTGCCTCCTATATGAGCCCCAAGTGAGGATTGAACTCGCAACCTGTTGGTGTACAGGACAATGCTCCAACCAACTGAGCTACCTGGCTAGGGCCACAAATAAATATTTTGCTACCTACTTTCCATCTTGGATATTTATAACACACACTAGCATAAAAATAGGCTCTGAAAACTCCCGCATTATGTAAACTCCCACACTATGTAGTCAAACATAATTGGCCATAGGGTATCATAAGTAAATAGTAAAATAAGTAAAAAGTACAATGAGGATCTGCCAAAATATTCAGGATTATAAAGGACTTAAAGTGATGACAACCTTTGTGGCACGGGACACCAGCGTGACTATGGAAGTCTCCCTGTGGTTTGGAAGCTGGGCATGGGAACCACAGCCAGAGCCCAGAGACAAGCAGTGCCTTCTTCTCTCTGTGAGAACATGGCAGACACCTGTCACACAGGCAGATTCTGCATGTATGTATGGACGTGCAAGTAGGCGAGACATTTAAGCTTGTGGAAGAGAAATATGAAAAACTGACCCAAATCCAGGAATGGCATGATTGTTATCAATAATTATTTTTTGAGCAACCATTCTGTGCAACCATTATTGAAATCTGGGAAAACAGTATTCTAAGAGAAACAAAAAGAGGGGAAATGTATATTTGAGCCATCCTAAGAATTACAGGACAATATATGCCACAAAAATCAGCATACTCAATGGGTTCCTGAATGTCATAACCATACATTATGCCACTAAAACCATGACTATCTTTTCACTCTCCTCATCTCCAACATTCCTGAGCCACCAGAGGAGTCACACAAGTATGTTTCCCAAATTAAGAAGGCATACCTGCTGTTAATATGCATTCCTTTGTCCAAGCCTTTACTTTAATCAGCTTATCACTCATGACTTTCTGAATAAATCTCTAAATTCTTGATCACAGAGGAGGAGCCATAATCCTTGAAGGCTGTCTTTTGGGATGAGGAAGTTGAATGAATAACTTAGTTCAGATCAATCCTTTCCTAACTGCTATGTGTGCCCCATCTCAGCAAGTACACACATGTATATGTATATGTTATTATAAATATTGTTACATTATTATTATGTTATATGCACATTATATATTACTAGAGGCCCAGTGCACGAAATTCGTGCATGGGGTGGGGTGGGGTGTGTGTCCCTTAGCCCAGCCTGCACCCTTTCCAATCTGGGATCCCTCTCAAATCCAGGACTGCTGGCTCCCAACTGCTCACCTGCCTGCCTTCCTGATTGCCCCTAAATGCTTCTGCCTGCCAGCCTGATCACCCCCTAACCACTCTCCTGCCAGCCTGATCGACTCCTAACTGCTCCCCTGCCAGCCTGATTGTCCCTAACTCCACTCCCCTGCAGGCCTGGTCACCCCTAACTGTCCTCCCCTGCAGGCCTGGTCGCCCCCAACTGCCCTCCCCTGCTGGCCCGGTCACCCCTGACTTCCCTCCCTTGCCAGCCTGGTAGCCCCTAACTGCCCTCCCCTGCCAGCTCGATTGTCCCTAACTGCCCTCCTTTGCCAGCCTGGTCGCCCTTAACTGTCCTCCCCTGCAGGCCTGATTGCTCACAACTGCCCTCCCCTGCTGGCCCAGTGGCCCCTAACTTCCCTCCCTTGCCAGCCTGGTCACCCTAACTGCCCTCCCCTGCATGCCTAGTCCCCCCAAACTGCCCTCCCCTGCAGGCCTGGTTGCCCCTAACTGCCCTCCCCTGCCAGCCTGGTTGCCCCTAACTGCCCTCCCCTGCTGGCCTGATCGCCCACAACTGCCCTCCCCTGCTGGCCATCTTGTGGTGGCCATTTTGTATCCACAAGGGGTGGCCATCTTGTGTGTTGGAGTGATGGTCAATTTGCATATTACCTCTTTATTATATAGGATTAGCATATACATATATCATAATATACATGATTATATATGTTATATGTATATATGTGTCTGTCTGTACAATGTAAAGGCAATACAGTGCTTCCTAGGACAGAGAGTCAAGATTCTGGGTCCTAATTTCAGACTCTCCGGAGTTGCCATTTGGAGAAATTACCTAAATTCACAATGGAGCTCAGTTTCTTGGTCAATAAAAATAGTGCTGCAGAAGAGCTGCCAGTCCATAAAGTCTCCAAAGTCCCTTGAAATTAGGACAGTATGGACAAAACAACATTAGCATTGGACATAGATCACTATTCTAGCTGTCAGTTGGCCAGATTCCTGAGAGGAAGATATGAAAATACAATACTTGTGACTCAGTGATTTGGATAGTCTCCCTCCCCCCAATACTTACTTAAATGTCATTTGACTAATAAGTTAGGGAACTTAAAGTGGAGAGTGAATATCCTTAATCAGAGACTTACTGGCTGAAACATATTTAATCCCATACCATGTGGATACCAAAAGAATCTTGGGCAAATCGCAGTGCAATTTACACTAATACATATGGGCTACCAAAACTATAAACAATCATTTCCTCAGACCAAAATAACTTTATTTCATCTAGGGCAGTGGTCGGCAAACTGCGGCTTGCGAGCCGCTGTAGTTTGCCGCTCTGTTGACTAATGAGTTTGCTGACTACTGATCTAGGGGGCCGTATAAGAGATCCCAATAGGCAGATCCATTCTATCACAGTATAGACCATTTCAGAATCTCTTTGTATTAATATATTCATATTGTCTCAAATGTCACTGGGCTAGATGCTGAGCTACAAAATGACTAGCAAGGCCAGGCACATAGTAGGTACACAGATTTGTGTAGACTGAATGAGGAATCAAATCAAGTAATCAAAATGACTTTAAGTAAAGCAAGGAGTTAACTTGCCACCCATTACTCAACCACCTCAGACACTAGACTAAGCCCTTGAAGCAAAATAGCTGGGATATGATGCAATCTAGGCAGTAAACATTCATTTTGGGCAAAATCAAGTTAGGAGATGACACTTAATTTCAAAATCAGAAGAGAAAGAGAGGCACCACCCCTTCCCATCCTAGATTCGTTCTTTGAACAAGCGTTTCCCTGTGCTCATGTGTGAAACACTTTGCTAGGTGCTGGGAGTCAAGGATGAATAACCCACAGCCCCTCATCACAATTTCCGTGGGGAGACAGAAATGGACACTAAAAACAAACTGCTGTCAGGAAGATAGGAGCTAGATAGAGTAAAACACGAAGCACCAAGGCCACCTGTTCAGAGAGGTTATGGTCATAGTGTCATTTTCAAGTACCTGGCTGTCCTGTCCTCTCAGATTGCTTTAGTGAAAAGCTTGGCCATGACACTGGATATTTGAGAAAGTCAGCCTAAAGAACATGTCAACCATTCATTCCTCTAGGTTTTCTGAGCTCTATTTCTGCCCTGGGGACAATCTCCAGGATCTCCACTGCTGGACCATGGCTTAGCTTATCTCCAAAGATAAACTCCCACTGGGTTACTTTACATCATTATGCTTTCTGCATTTTTTTTCTCTCTAGGGTTGGTGAAAGACATGATCATATAAAAACTTTACTTCATTTTCTGGAGAACTGAAGTTCAAGTATTGGCCATTATATGATTTGATATTTCATAGGAGTATATACTAGTAGTCAGGCACCATAGTAAGCACTCTGCCAATGTTATTGAGATATTCTTATAACTTTAATGCATACTCCAGTTCTCTTTTTTTTTTTTTCTCTGAACTTGGCTACTGAGAAGCTCAGAGCTAAATTAAATACTCAAAAGCAATAAGCACTTAGGATTTCAGTTTATCTTTTTTGTCCCCTACCATTTTTACCAGTTTCATCATTTTGTAGAACTTTTACTATACATTTACTCAGACACGTTTCTGAGAGTCGATACTCTCTAAAGAAAAGCAAATTCCCATAATCATTTATTGTAACTTCCTTTTAATTTCAATTGTCAAAAAAGTTCCCATGACTAGCTAATTTGAAGATAACCCCTTGGGTATCACAGCTCAGTCAACTTGAAAACTCACATAATGCAATATTTCCCATGATCATCTGGTTCAAAATCTGCTTATGGAAGTGGGAAAAAGGGGCAAAGGGAGAGGGCACAGAGTAACCACCAGGTTATTTCCAAACTACTTCCAAGGTCTATTTCTATCTTGTGTGGGATCCTGACAGTCTCATCTGCCCTTTCCCCAACCACCACTTTTGTAGATCAGCTAGAGATACTACTAGAACCTGCTGAGTGAGAAGGCATTGCTATCACCCAGTGATGTCTATTTCCTGGAATTTCACTCTTAGCACTGACAATACCTCTGGAATGCATAAAAATTCTGCTGCAACCCAGCATGTTGAAGGTCAAAGTCTTCAGGGAATCAGGTAAGGCAAACTGCTGCTGAGGAATTCCATGTACTCAAGGCAAATGCCCCCAAGAAAAACTCTCAGAAATAACTCTGTATCATCACTAAACTAAATGGGGCTAGCTTTCATCTTAAAAGAGAGTGAGAGATAAACAAATATTGACCCATATATACATGGCACACACAAATACAGGCACAGATCTTGGCATACCCAATTGGTACCCACTTAGGAGCTTAGTCAGGTATTTTGGTGAACACAACGTTTGGGCGCAACTATTCCTTTATTCAACAAAGATTTACTCAGCACCTACTGTGTGCCAAGCACGGTTCAAGATGTTGGAGGATCAAGAGTGAATGAAGCAGTCAAGATATTTTTTTCATGGACTCTATTCTAGACCCAGGAGATAGGTAATCAATAAAATGAACCAATTGAAATGAACAATTCAGATTGCAAATAAAACCAAGGAAGGGGGAGGGGGGGGGACAAAAACCAGTGTCTCAGAAGGAATGAGGGATGGCCTTTACTCAAGTGGTCAGGGAAAGGCTTTTTAAGAAGGTGACACATAATCTTACACCAGAATGGCAAAAAGGAGCTAAAGAAACCAACCACCTTTACTCTGATTTCCATCACAAAGATGAGCTTACTAAAAAAGAAATGTGCAATCCCATGTGTGGCTCCACATACCCTGTGCTTCAAATAATTGCAACCTTCCCCCCGCCCCCCACCCCACCAAATACACAGAACAAAACAAAACAAAAAAGGAAAGGAATCCACAACTTTCTTAAGGAAACTTTAAGAAATAACCTTTTCTCAAAGGTGTAGATTAAAATTTATTTTAATAGCAGAATTTACTACAAAGAATTTCGAGGGGAGAAATGGAATGTTTATTATTCTTGGAAAGTCAGTTACTTTATAAAACAAATATTTCAATGTCAATAAAATTATGCCTTTGAATTGTAATGCCAACAGGAATTGCTTCATAAAATAAAGTTCTGTGGTTCTATTCAGTATCATTTACTTCCACTTGCTGGAAAATAAAAGCAAATCATATTTACTAGCAGATGGTCCTCCTTCTAATATATAACAAAACTTTGAAATTCATGAAAATAAAATTCTGATAGTATCTATTTAACAATCAAAAATAATAAATGGTTGTTCACCAATGCCTTCCCATATAATACCCCAAATAAATCACTTAGTATTGAATTTCTGTTAGAGTCAATGAAAACACTTTAGCCAAAACTCCTAAAAACATCCACTGCTCAAAATACTTTTCATCAAAACACCGTTTTTTAAGGGAAAAATGTTTCCTAGTCCCTGACTTGTTTCAGAATAAGAGAGGTAAACAAGTGAATTAGGGAGCAGTCACGGTGAATATTCAGAATGAATCATGGAATATTTTGACTAAAATGCAAGTTTTACTTTGTAATCCAATGCATGCTATATATTATTACAATATAAATAAGGATGCTCAACTAATAGAAGGCAAAATAATGTAAAGATATTGCCCAACGGTCTACATTACCCAATACACCTGTCCCTGTTCTGCTTTAGGTGTTTGAACTTCAAAACAGTTCTTTAAAACAATCTCACTATCACCTGAGACCAGTAACCTGCTAAGAGGTAGGCTGTTTCAATGTTTGCTTTTTACTGATTAGGGGTCCTGTTTGAATCTTCATGAATCCTAAATCTGTGTGGAGAGGGGAGAGAATGAAGAATCTGAACTTATCTGTTCAGATAAATTCTTTTCTTTGACTCACTTTACAAATTGTTATGCTTCTAAACCCTTTACAGTTTCCCACTAGGGGAAAAATTAGACATGTAAAATTAATAAGTAAAAACTCACCCCATGCTCCCTCTCCCCAACAAATCAGAGGCTTAAGACTTAGCACTAATAATAATCCTACAATGGTCATTGGGAAATCCATTTCCAAAGTGACCACAGCAGCTAAGAAGGACAAAATCCACGAGGAGTAAAAAAAAAAACAACACCAAAAACTCCCCCCAAATTAGTCCTCCGGGGGGTTGGAGGGGAGGCACACAGCTGGCACAACTCCTGGTATCAGAACCCACTTCGGGCCACTCAGACAGAGATGCTGCGTCAAGAGAAGCGAGGCAAAGAAGTGCGACTCGGGAGCCTGGCGAAATCGCCACGGACTCGCAGAGGAGGCGGGAGAAGCCAAGTAGCCAGGCACCGGTGACAGCGCACGCCAATATTCAGGATTATTCTCCTTTCCAAACCCGGCAGTTCCGGGGCAGGAGCAAAAGGGGGGATGGAGGACCCACAGTCCCTTTAAACCGCACTCCCCCACCCCCGTGTCTGCCAACCTTTTCCGAATTCCCGTGTCACAGAACTTCCTCATCATGGAAACTTCCACTCGGTTCGGCGCTGAGGATGCCAAACTCCATTTCACAAGGAGCCTGTCAACAGCCGGGTTGGGGTTTGAGAAACAGAGCCGCTGCGATTGGAGCGGCCCCCGGCCACCCAGCTCTGCCACTGCCCACGCCGTGGCTCCGGGAGCGCCGCTGCGCGCTGCCCCAGCACCAGAGGGCACATCCTCCCAGACCCGGGGCGCAGAGACCCCGCGAAGGCAGGTAACAGGGCGGCTCACTGACACCCCCACTCACCCACGCCCGCCCTCGCGCGCTCAGCTGGCCGGCCGCACCCCTTCAGTTTCCCGCGACACCCCGGTCCCCATCCTGCCCACCCTTCTGGACATTTAGAACTGCCGCCCCTCCCCCCCGCCCCCCGACACCCCCCTCACCCCTGCCTCCGCTCGCGGTCCTCTCGCCAAATTGCCGGTGCCCTGGAGCCGGTTGGGTGGCGCGCCCCTGCCCGGGGAAGGCAGCGGCGGGCGCTTGCCCCGAGCCCGGGGAGCAGAAGGTCTCCTTTCCAAGCGCACTCACATTATTCATGCAAAGTTAATCCCCGCCGCGTCACGGCCGCCCGCCCGAGGATGTGCGCCTTCCTTGGCCCAGCCCCGCAGTCTCCACCCTCCTCCGCCCCCTCCTGCCGGCGGCGGGGTCCCCGGGAGCGCCGGCGACGGGACGTCGCGCGAGTCCAGAAAAATGTCAACTCCTTGGGCGAAGAGGGGCGGCCGCCGCGGGGCCGCGCGGGCCCTCCCCTGCCACTCCACTTTTATAGGCGTAGGAAGCGAGGGTGGCCCGGCCGCCAGAGTCCCCGCCTCCCTCGGCCCCCCGCGCGCCCGGCCCGCTCCCCGGCGCTGCCTTACTCCGAGCCCGGGGCGCACGCTCCGCGACGCGTCTGCGAACCGGTGACCTGGTTTCCTCTCCAGCCCTCCCGGCGGTCGGCTCCGCGGCGGCGACAGCCAAGAGCAGGCAAAGCGGGCTCCGCCAGGGGCGTAGCGAGGAAATGGCCTCCCTGCAGCAGATCTCGCCGCCGCCGCCGCCGCCTCCCGCCCGGCTGTGGGACGCGTCGGCCGCTCCGGGCTCGCGTACCCCTACCCTGTTCCCTACGTGCACGCCACCCCGACTGGCCGCCTCCACACCTGCCGCCCCAGGTTCGGCCGCTCCCCCACCTCCCAGCCCTGGTTGTGCCGCCCACCCAGGGTGCCCTCGCGCGGGTGGCGATGTCGCCCCGGTGGTTTCTGGTGGCCGCGCGTTCACCCACCCGGCTGTGTGAGCACGGACGTTCGGGTTTGGGCGTCATTCCTCCAGTAGGCAAAGTGGAAGGAATGGGGAACGAGTGACCGGGGGCGGGGAGGAGGTGACTTCCAGAAGTACGGCTTTATTTTGCCGGCCGGGCCGCGCTCCTCCCTTTCTTCTCCAAACAACTTGTGGCGCTTGTCGGGTAGACACGGCGCACTGGCTCCTCGCGGGGCCTCCCACCCTGCGCGGCGTCTGGTGTTCTCTTGCCACCGCCACCCTGGGAATGGAAGTTTGCAAAGGACCTGGCTTGCCCTCGAGGGAGACACCCCTTCACGGCACTATGCATATCCTGGGAGATGTGTGCTGGGGCTGAGGCACTCCACAGGTTCCAGAAGGGCCGCCCTATTAATTTGTCTTTGCCCTGGATATGGACAAATAAAACCGGCAGACAAAAATAATTTATACTCGCAAAATTCTGCCCAGGTAAATATGAATTTCTAAAGTGCCCCCTCTCCCCAAGTCTTGAAGGCCAAGGAGAAAATGAAACAGTAAAAATACTGAGTACCCCCAAAAGGAAAATGTAGTGGTTCAGAAGCTACAGTTGCAACAAAACTATTTTGAAGACAGGGTATAACTATTTTCTTGCAGGCAATATTAAAATAACTTCGACTGCATTAGTCAATATACATTTGTACAATAAATGTGAGAGAGCTATGGCGATTTGTATGAAACCTTAACTGCCTGAACAATGTATAGATCCTTTTTTGGAGACTTTTCTGGATTGCCAGACAGTGGCGTGTGTTTTATTCCAGCTTCTGGGAAGCATCCACGGAAAGGGGCGAGAAGCCACCACCCCTGCAGACAGCATTCACTACACCTGTCAGGAAACTACAAACTGTTCCAAGCGCCTGAGGTACAGAGTTTCAGCGAGCTTCCCCAGGCAAGTCGAAGACCCCAAGGCTGTCTGGCCAGAGGAGGGACCTCTCCCTCAAAACTCCAGGGATCCTATTTCCCCTCCGCCCTTGGCGATACAGCCGTGCTTTCTTCTTTACTGGTAATAAGGCTGCACCATAGGACTTGCAGGTTTGTGGCTGGTGCGTTGTTCTTTGCAGGGAAGTTCCCTAGCTTTGCACCAAGGCTGCCCCGGGAATGTTTGGGTTCCTTTGCAGGAAAGCTGTTGGAGTCTCACCATTTGTTCCAAACAGGGGGCCCCCTGGTGGCTAACTGTGAGTGAAAACGTTGGCCACGGAGGAAAACAGCCTGGCCCTGATAGGCCACAGCAGTTGACTGGTCATGGCAGGGGCCCAAGAGTGGGTAAACAACTTTTGTAATAAGGGGAGATGGTGGAGGTGGTGGTGGTGGTGTGTGTGTGGAGGTAAGGGTGACGTCAGTCTTCCATCAGAAAGGTGCATGAGAGGCCTTAAAGACTGCTGGAACTTTTTGTTTTTTTCTCTTCTTGAGTATAACTTGGAGCTAAATTCCTTAAGTAGGAAATGCGGTCCAGAGAATGAAGTATAACAAACACTGTTGCTTCCCTTTGTTCATACGGCTTTGCCTTTCTGATCTCATTTTGCCTGGAAACTTCTGAAGTAGAGTAAATTAAAACATTAAATAAATAATGTGGCATGACTCAAACAATTCATGTGACTGTGGTTGTAATAATGTTTTAGAACAATGGAGAGGATAATTTTAATGCGATGTTATTGAAACAACATGAACTGGTAGGATTCTATTTGAACCGGCCCTCCAAGTGCAGTCTTACAGGCTGCGTGATGGTAAAGAATGCTTACCAATAGATCATGCATTCCACCCCGCCCCCCTGCCCCCCCCCCCCCCCCCCGCTAATTTTACACTAGTGGGGACAATGAAGGAGAATTTTAAGGGGACCTGATTGAAGGCAGTCCTAATCCTGTAGATTTCAGAAGACATAACCAAGCTGTTTTCATGACCCATGAGCACATTTCACGATAGCTGTCCATCTTCATTGCCAGGATCTGTACATTTCAAGCTGATGAATCGGTTTAAGGAAGCAAGACATTCATTCAACAGTAACTGGGGTTAGAAGACAGACAAAACATAGGATCCAAAAGGGCTAGGATTAGACTGAAATGAATGAGACCAGTGCAGGGTCCAAACCAGTCTTTATTTAAAAAATTGATATATTGTGCATCATGGACAATGGTTGCATTAATTTTGATTTTAAAATATTGCATTAAAATATAATTTCTCTTGATTACTGAGATTTTGGACATCCCCTTGAATTTTACATCCAAGGCCTCACTGGCCTCACCCAAGTCCCCACTCTGCTGTGCCCTCACGTTACCAGAGTCTAATAAGAAGTAAAATTCTGTTAGAATTTTCTCTGTGTCAGAGATAACAAGTATACATTAAGGGACTTGAGGTCAGGAAGTTAAAGATGTGGGTGTGAGGTGAGGGTAAAAATCAGGGAGATTTCACAGAACTAGGTAGCATTTGAAGCAGTCCAAGAATAGACCAGATTTTACCAGAGAGTGTTGGAACCAAAGGAATGTCCCGAACAGGGACTGGACCCATTAGTAGTCTTTCATTTATTCAACAACGACTTCTCTAGCTAATTATGCAGCCAAATGACCCAGTCCTGGAGATGCTGATTCTTTCTGTTCATCCTTAGTTCCTGGGATTTATTTTGACTATGGGGGTCCCAGTGGTTCTAGTTCATGGCCAGACAAATAAGAATGTCATCTGTTCCTGCTCTTCAGGAAAGACAGACAGTTAGGGGAGATGGCATGTTCAAAATTAATTTGAGAGCGAAGGTGTAATGAGAAATATGTAAACATAAATGGATAGGTGCCTGCTGGCTTGGAGACCATGATAGCCCATGAAGAATGCAAAATGTGGCTGGGTGGAATTTTGGGGAGAAGTCACAGGGAGGAAAAGACACAGCAGACTCTCTTTTTTTCAGGGCCCAGTGCAAAATGAAAATGTGGGGCCTTTTATTTTGAAAAGGCAGGAGGAAAATGCCACTATAGGTACAAAATATAAAGGTATCTCCTGTCTTCCATGTTCTCTGGAATTGTTGTGGTATATTTTTTATTTGTTGTTTAATATCATTCTAAGAAAAATAAACATTTAAAATTATTAGCATCAGTTTTACTGTTCATCTTTACATCATGCAATACTAGTTTTTAATGCAAATGGAAGAGCATTTGCAAAATCAATAAAATTACATAATTTGTGTTTTGTAGCCAGTATGTGCATATGCATTTGCAGTCTGTTTTGGTCTTATCAGAACTGTGGCATCAGCACAAAATTCACGCAATTGTTTTTATTTTACTTCTTATTGTGTGCTCATTCTACAACACTCTATCTTGAACTTACTGTACTGATGAGTAAGGAAGAACTGAAAGGAAAAGGAACTATAGGTTGCCCTTTCCTTCAATGTCATCATTTTCAGAGTAACTGGTTAGCTAGTACAGGGAAGTAACACAAGTAAGAGAGGACATGATAAAGTTTTCCTCTGGTTGTTGCCTTCATTTTGCATTTAGAGCAAGTTTTGGTTGGAATGGAAAGCATGTAACGTGCTTACCTTGCACTCAGTTTCTGTGTTGCTGACCTTTCACACATCATGGGACCATTGGAATTCTGTGCTCATGGGGCATCAAGAATGCTATGCATGAATGGAGCCGTGAAGAACAGTCATGGATGTATGTATTAAGTGCATTTCCTCTGCTCATGCACATGCTCCATTGTCCCATCAGATGTCACTTACAGAAACACAAATTCAAAGATAAAATTACTAGGAATTTCAAGACAGTAAAACAGAGCATTAAACTAGGTGTCAGGCCTGGTGCACGGGGCCCTTCTAAGCATGGGCCCTATGCAGCTGTACTGACCACATGCCCATGGCCCTGCCATGGTGAAAGCCTAGGGCATGTTGGAGATGTAGTAGACATTCTGGCATGGCTGGTTATAACAAGGAGTAGGCAATACAGCTAACATTTATTACACATGTATTATGTATCAGGTATTATCTTAAATGCTTCACACATTTTTTAATTTTTGCTCAAGAAAAAGTGAAGCAGTATTATTGCATACTCCATTTTCCAGATGGGGAAGCTAAGACATGGTATTATCAAATGATTTGCTCAAGCTCAGGCCCAGACAATGGTGGCACAGATGGACTCTTAAGCAGCCCATCATGCTACCTATAAGCAGGAGAAGGAGTCATCGGGCTGCAAAATGTGAACACATTCTGGGAGTCATAAGACAACTCCCTTGCTCCTTGCTTCAGGGGCTGCTGTACACTGGGACGATCTGAAGAAGCTTAAGTAAAACATGCATGTCACCAGCTAGAAACCTAGAAAATTCCCTAATTGCATTCTTTCTCTCTTCTTGTCTTCCAACTGGTGGTATAAGATTCTGGGGCCCCTGGGCAGGAACTAGTAAGCCACAAGCTGGAAGGAACCTGGGTCCCTAAAACACCATGCAGAGGAGAATGATAAGATTCACATTGGACTCTTCAATGATTGAGTAATCAGCTTCTTCTGTGGTAAGCCACTGAAATATGAAAGCGTATTTGTTGCAGTACTTAGTGTTACGTCATCACACCCGTCAGCCAAGCCAAACTCCATCAGAGCCTAAATCATCTTTTCTTTAGATAGATACTGTTAAAGTAATGAAGTAGGCCTAGGTGCATCAACGTCAATATAGCTGTAAAACAAAGTGTGTTGAAAACAATGTTCAGAGTGATAATTTTTTTATTGAAGTATAATTTATGTACGGTAAATAGACAAATGCTAACTATTCAGTTGGATACATTTTTAGATTTTTATACCGTTGTGTAATCACCACACAGAATAAGAGAGGAAAAATTCAGCAATTCAGAAAGTTTCTCTGTATGTAGTCTGTGTTGATTAACATTCCTCTTCTAGAAATAAACACTATTTTGAATCCTATCATCATTTATTAGCTTTGCTAATATTTATTTTATTGCACTTCATATAAATGGAATCACACAATGTATTCTCTTTTATAGCTGGTTTCTTTCACACTATGTAATGTTTTTGAGATAAATCCACATTACTGTGTGGATTAGATAGTTGTCCTATTTTTAATTTCTATTTGATATTCAATCATGTAAATATATAGTACCACAATTTATTTATTTTTTCTCCAGTTGGTGGATATTTCAGTTGCTTCCAGTTTGGGACTATTACAAATAAAGCAAATTGTTCAATAAAATTCTTGAATAATTCTTTTTGGTACATGTATTCATATCTCTTGGACACATACTTAGGAGTGGAATTGTTGGTCATATATTATCTCTTAATCATGCTATCAGAGCTCTGTTGTTCATTCTTACAGTTATCACAAATAAAGTCTAATTTGAGTGAATAAATATTAGTATCACAAATATGAAAATCCTAAAAATAATTAATATTCAAGACAACTCTTACCTTATATAGCAATTATAAGTTCTGCTTGCAGCCACAAATCATTTCTATGTACTAAGCCACATACTAAAAATTATTTTGATGAATTAAAGTGCATTGAGAGTGCTCGCTTCGGCAGCACATATACTAAAGTGCATTGAGAAAAAGGTGAGTGAGGGAAAGAAGAATACCAAAACATTTTAAAATTAAATATTAATTTTCAGCTGTCTGAAAAATAGCTTTAAGATGAGTTGAATAATTGCTAATTGGACTGTAGTAACCATGTTCATCATGAGCATACAAAAGTATAGTATGTTATTAAATTCTGTCACAGAAGAAATTTAGTGGTTTAAGACACATCTTCTGCAAACATGTCAATTAAGTGTACTACTTTTTTTAGTTATGTTTATCAAAAATGGAAATGTAATTTTAAAAATTCCGTGAAAATATCCTTTCTGTTTAGGAAGGGAATAAAGTGCTTCTTAGTCATTTTCATGGAATAAATTCTAATTTATCTAGATGCAATAACACATATAATATAACACTTATGATTATGGGCTATTTTCAGGTCCTGGAATTCCTGAATGAGTCTTATCTGGAGTGACAGTTATAACATTGAATTTATCTGCTTTTGTTAGTTAAATGAGAGTCCCAATTTGAGGGCAATATAGGTCTTGTTGACACTTCCTATCTTCATGTATTATTATAGCTCTCTTTTACAATCAGTTTGCCTCAGCCAAAGTTTACACAGCCTTGCATGAAACATTAGTCAGAGTGCTCCTGCAGAGCAACTGCAGAACGTATTTTGAGCATCCATAAATGATACATTTAGGGCAAACAACAAACCTAGAAGTGGCAGAGAAAACAACAGACTCCTGAATCTCCATTTATGCAGGTTAGAGCAAAGCCTTCCACTGTGGTTCCTGACAATAATGGGCTGGCTAAGGATTTGAGCTCTAAGTTTGTACCTTTTCGAATCACTTGGGCATGTTATGTAGCTTCTCCATGCCTCAGTTACATGGAGAAAACAATTATGCCTGCTTGATTGAGATGTGTGAAGAAAAAATGTAAAAATAGATGAATAATGCTGTACACAGTGCTTGGCACATAGCAAGTGGCCACTGAATATGACCTGTTCTTATTTTGTAAAAAAATCCACTGATGCTATTTAAAAATGTAGAAAAATGGTAAAGGCTAAAATCTTATCTTGAAAGATTCTTTTAAAACAAATTTACTTTGATAATTTTTTAACTGGAGTATAATTCTAAATTAATTGACTCAATAAATATTTATAAATATTTGTAACAATATTTACCAACTGGCTACTCCTGGGCTGGCACTGCTGTAGGCTCTGGAGAGAGAACAGTGAACAGGATGTAAACAGCTTCTGAAAGAGGAGGAACACTCCTATCTGTGGCAAAGATTGAGCACAAACCCAGATACATGATGGAAATTAGCTGTGCAGAAACAATATCTTCTGGAGACAGACTCCTTTACTGATCTCTGAGTTCTAAGCTTTAATGTTGGTCTTTTGGAGGAAATGACTCTGTTTTAGAAAAATCTTTTTCTGAATAATTTTTTTCTCTAGCATTTCCTAACGGCTACTAAACTCTTAAGTTAGAATGCCTTTCTCTAACATCCAGTTTCTAGAATGTCTGCCTGGAATTCTGGAATTTTTTTCCCAATACAGGTGAGAGTAAAGTCATCCAGAAATCCCCAAATGCTAGATTTGGAGGTAGGCTGATCTGATCTGAGACATGAAATAACTTGTATTCTCTTGGCCTCATCATTGATTTCCTGGTTCTCCCATCTACGTGAATAAATGTAAGGGATTGGACTATGTAATTGCCAGCTTCTACATTTTGAAACTGTATGCAATTTTATCCCCACTCAATCACCAGAGAAAGACATTTATTTGATGGAGAGCTCCTTATTTTTTAAACAATATTTTGCATTCATTTACTAAATTAAATACCCAGGAAACTTAATTGTTTAAAGCAGACTTTGATATTATTCTCCACTTTATGGGATAAAAATGAAATAGGCCCAAATTCCACCCATGATGACAGCTTCTTTGGGGAAGACAGGAAAGCATCTGCTTTGTTTTCCTGACCATGTTAATAGCATTTTCATGAGACATGTAAGTCAAATGACAGAACGCTTTTAATTGTTTGTTTGGATAAACTACAGATTGAATTTGCCATGCTTTTGGATTTAATTAATGATAAGAGATTCTATAAATTTAGGTCATCAAATGTTCTTTTCTGGTATTTCCTTTAGTAATTCCTACTTGTTCTTACACTCATTCCTGACATTAAAAATAATGTGAACAAAATTAAAGAAGAACTAAAGAAGCAAAGATACATTTCAAGCTCATCGATAAGAAGACTCAATATTGTCACCATGTCAGGATTTTCCAAGTTGATATATAGATTCTATGCAATCCCAATCAAAATCCCAGCACATTATTTTGGGGATACTGACAAACTAATTACAAAGTTTGTATGGATAGCAAAAGACCTAGAATAGCCAATACAGTATTGAAGAAGAAGAACAAAGTTTGAGAACTGACATTATGCAATGTCAAGACTTACTGTAAAGCTACAGTAATCAAGACAGTATGATACTGGCAAAAGAACAGACAAATAGATAAATTCAATAGAGAGTCCAGAAACAGGTCTCCATAAACATAGTCACTCACAATTGACAAAGAAGGAAAGGTAATACAACAGAGCAAAAATAGTCTTTCCACAAATGGTGCTGGAACAACTAGACATCTACATGCAAAAATTAAAATTAATCTAGACCTTATACCCTTCTCAAAAATTAACTTGAAGTGGATCACAGACTTAAATGTAGGATGCAAAATTATAAAAGTCCTAAAAGATAACATAGGAGAAACTCAAAGTGACTTTGGAAATGCCCAAAACTTTTAGATATAACAGCAAAAGAACAATTCATAAAATAAATAATTGATAAGATGGAGTTCATTAAAATTAAAAACTTCTGCTTTGCCAAAGACAATGTCAAGAGAATGAAAAAAAACAAGCCACAGACTGGCAGAAAATGTTTGCAAAAGACATATCTGATAAAAGATCGTTATTCAAAGTATAAAAAACTCTTAAAAATCAGCAGTAAGAAAACAAACAACCTGATTAAGAAATGGTCCAAAGATCTGAATAGATACCTCACCAAAGAAGATATACAGAGGGCAAAGAAACACTTGAAAAGATACCCCATACCTGATGGCATTAGGGAAATGCAAATTTAAACAACAACCAGATATCTACACACCTATTACAGTGGCCAAAATTCACAACATTAACAACACCAAATGCTGGCAGGGATGGGGAGCAACAAGAACTCTCATTAATTACTGGTGGGAATGCAAAATGATACAGCACTTTGGAAGACAGTTTGGCAAAATTAAATATACTCTTATCGTATAATTGAGCAATTGAATTCCTTGGCATTTACCCAAAGTATCTGAAAACTTACTAGTATGTCCATACAAAAACCTGCACACAGCTGTTTATAGCAGCTTTATCCATAATTACCCAAACTTGGAAGCATCCAGGATGTTCTTCAATAGGTAAGTGAATAAATAAACTGTGGTACATCCACACAATAGAATATTGTTCAGTGCTAAAAAGAAATGAGCTATCAAGTAATTAAAGAACATGGAAGAAACTTAAAGGCATATTCTTACATGAAAGGACCCAATATGAAAAGGCTACATACTGTATGATTTTAAGTATGTGACATTTTGGAAAAGGCAGGACTATGGAGACAATAAAAAGATCAGTTGCCACTGGTTGGGGTGGGGGAAGGGATAAATAGGTGGAGCACAGAGTATTTTTTAGGGCAGTGAAAATCTCTGTATGATACAATGATGGATACATGTCATCCTACATTTGTCCAAACCAAACTAGTAGAATGCACACCACTAAGAGTGAATTGTCATGTAAACTATGGACTTTTAATGATTATAATGTGTCAATGTAGATTCCTCAGTTGAACAAATGTACCACTCCCTCTATTAGAATACAAGCTGTTATAGAGAGACTTGGTCACTAATATATCCCCAGCATTCACACTCTCAACAAAGATTTTGAGATGAGTGAATGACTTGCCACTTTAGAGTTGTCATGACTCATCAAAAACAGAATACAATACAGAAAACAACGTGTCGTGCATCATTTTTAAAATTTCCATCCAAGGTGACACGAATAGGTTGATGACCTAGAAAGGAAGGAATTACGTCTCTCATTTTATCTAATTTTACCCAATTAGATTTATGAAAGGCTCTACAGTTTGTAAACTCTACACCTTGAACCAGAACCAAGATCTCACAGTTCTTGTTCAGTCCCCTTTCCATTGCATTCAGAGTAGGGTTTCAGCAATGATGTTGATGCCAATATTGTGATGCCAAGAGGTCATAAAAGTTTGAAAAGGGGGAGGGTGTCTTTAGCATTTTTTAGCAGGTATCTTTCCTTTTACTGCATGGCTCCTCAGAATTTTTAATATACAGTTTCTTTTGCAAATCTCAAAGTGGAAAATGCATTAGAATGCAGTGATTCCCAAACTTTGGATCAGGAAGTCCCTTTTTATACCTTGGACAATCTTAGGGTACTAGTGCCAGACTTACAATTTATAAACTCCTGGACCAGTCACATAGTAATGTGCTACTTGTGACTGTATCAGTTAGCTTGACTGCCTAACAAATCACTTTCCAAATTAGTGGCTTAAAGCAGAAGCCATTTTCTTTCCCATGATTGTATGGGTTAGCTGGGCTTAATTTGAGGTTGGGTAATCTCTAATCATTTCACTTACATGTTTGGTGGTGTCGACTGGTCAGGCTGGGAGGCCCTCAGCTGTGATGGATCAGCTTTGCTCCTCATCAGCTTCTTCACATGGTGGTGGTCTGAGTCCAAAGATCATCAAGAGAGCAAGCCCCAAAGCACAAGCACTTTCAGGTCTCTGCTTATGTCACATGTGCCAAAGTTCTATTGGTCAAAGCAAGTCACATGTTCAGCCTAGGTTGGATGGAAGGGAAAATGGGCTCCACCACTGGAGGGGAGAATCAGCAATGCCATGTTGCTAGGATGTGACTGAGGCAAATGGCTGAGGTTTAGAGGCAAACATGTCGTTTGAGAAGTTCCAAATGAGAACAATCATAGGTCCCTTTCATTCTCCTCTTTTAATTGAGCAACATCTTCCAAGAAGCCTTGCCTACCCCTGGTTCCTTGCTTAGCCTAGGGGATCTATCACCATACCAAGAATTTTTCACTTTATGCCACATACGCAGGGAAAAATAGACTGAGGCCAAATAATGCAATGTGTTTGTGTATTCAGCTTATCAAGAAAAGGAAGCATGCTTTGATTGTCTCAGGGCTCCTGGCAGTCAGTGTACCCTGAGTGAGTAGCTTTTTTCTCATCCATAAACATTCACTGAAGGCAAAGTAGGTTCTGGAAAAATCATGGTGGCCAATATAAAATGATTTCTTCTCTCTTTGTAGAACTTTGACTCAAGTGGGGTAGAAGGACACCTAAAAATATATCCAGATAGATAGATGATAGATAGTTAAATAGATGATAGATAGATAGATAGATAGATAGATAGATAGATAGGTTATAGACAGACAAAAAGAGAATAAATAAGGGAGGGTGGTGAGTGAAGGCACCTAATTTAAATGGGGTAGTCAGGGAAGGTGTCTCTTAGTTGAAAGGGACACTTCAGCTAAGTGCTGAGGGATGAGCAGGAACCAGTCAGGTGAAGAGGAGAGGCAGAGGAATTATTTCAGGCAAAGGGATGGCAAAACTCTGAGGCAGAAAAAGAACTTCTACCAAGAACTCATGTATTCTGTAATGAGTTTTTATTCCCTTTTCATGCGTATTTTAGCAATTAGGTTGTGCTGTCATTGGTCTGTTTGCAGTCTATGATTTGTTTATTTTTATGTTCAAGAGGAATAAATAAATCCGCTGTGAATATATTTCTCCTTCCATGATCTTGCCAGCTATTAAAATGGTGTCTAAAAAGCCTATTCCCTCTTTCCCCATGGTTTGGTACCGATTGCCATTATGTGTGATTTTTTTCTTAAGAGAGATCATCTTCCTACTTCTTGGAAATATACCTTTATTTTCCTTAAAACTCCAAAGAAATGGTATTCGAAAGAAAAGTCTTCCTTCAGAATTCTTACTTGTCCTTGGCCATGCTATTTTGGCCAACTGGAGGAGGAGTGCTTACTCTCATTTATTTTCTAAAATAAGTAAGGGAAGAGCTGCAGGATGTTTATATTATCACTAGAGGCCTGGTACATGAAATTCGTGCCCAGTAGGGTCCCTAGGCCTGGCTGGTGATCAGGGCTGATCTGTGGGGTGACCAGTGGGGCAATCAGAGGGCTCCCTCCTGCCCCTGCTGGCACCCACCTTGGCCGGTCTGGGGCCTGCAGGCTGGGGGCAGCTCCTGCATTGAGCGTCTGCCCCCTGGTAGTCAGTGCGCATCATAGTGACCAGTCGTTCCACTGTTCGGTCAATTTGCATATTAGGCTTTTATTATATAGGATTGTGTGTGCATGTGTTTTTACCTGTGTGTGTGTGCTTGCCTTTGTCTCTGTGAGTGTGTATGTGTGTATATGTATATGTGTGTGTGTGTGTGTGTGTGTGTGTGCCAGTTCCATGAGAGTAGGGTTTGTTTTTGTCTACATTGCTTTCTGAAATCTCCCAAACACCTAGAACAGTACCAAATACTACATAGATGGTGCTTAATAAATATTGCTGAGCATACAGTTTCAAAATCATGCTCTGATTTTTTTCAAAAAGAAACAATAGCTTTATTTAATGAGCATCTATTATGTGCCAGATATCTTCTAAGCTCCCACTTTCCTACTTATACACAACAATACTCTCAGAGAGATAGTAGAAGTATTTTCATTTACAGACCAGGAAATGGAGACTTGTAAGAAATTATCCAACATAATTTGCTTAAACTCTAAGCTATAAGAAAGGGTTTTATAATATACTAGAGGCCTGATGCACGAAATTCATGCAACAGTAGGCCTTCCTTCCCCTGGCTGCCGGAACCGGCTTCCCTCTGGCACCTGGGACCTGGGCTTCCCTTGCAGCCCTGGCTTCATCCAGAAGGTCATCCGGAAGGATGTCCAGTGTAATTAGCATATTACACTTTTACTATTATAGGTGGCAGCGGTCAGTGGGAAAAATGTTTAGGAGATATATATACATATCAGGATCAAGTCAGGATTAAAGCAATGGGTAAGACAGAACAAAAGAATAAAGTTGCAAGAGAATATACCACAATGTATCCTGAAAAAGAAAGAATCAGCATTCAAATCATTGTGAAATATATGATTTATATTTATCCTGAAGCCCCATCTCAGTTTTTCAGTGTTTTTCTTTTGTCATATTGTTAGGTTTGAACAACAACAAAAAAGCTTAGAAGAACATCTGCTTTAAATTATCACCCTGTTTTAAAGGCTATACTCTATGAGCAGAATTAAAAGCAGAAGGATAGCATACACTTCAGCCATCAGCGTATGCACTATTAGAAAAGGGGGGAACACATTTCGTGGTGTGTGGTGATGCCATGCCCTAATTTACAGCATATTAAAGTTAAGAAGAACAAATAAAACAATTTGTAGGAACTAAAGAGCATGTGGTCACGCATCATTATAATGGAATGGTTCTTGCACTTGTATTTCTTAATGAGATTTGGAACACAAAGGAACAAAGGTTTCCTTTCTTCTTGTATCCTAGGTCAAGTTCATCTTTTAGGTTGCTACATTCTCACCTTTGAAAAGGATAGGGGTCCAGTATGTAAAGTTCAGCCTGCCCCAGTGGTTTTCATTTGCATTTAAAACAAGATTCTAGACCAGGGTTTCCCTATCTCAGAACCATAGACATTCTGGGCTGGTAAATCTTCGTTGTGTTTTGCATTGTACAGAGTTGAGCAGCATCCCTGACCTCTACCCACTAGATGCCAGTAGCACATACTAGTACATCCACCTCTTCCTCCCCCTCCTCCTCCTGGTCCCACCAAAAGTGTCTCCAGACTTTGCCAAATGTCCCCTAGGGGGCAAGCTCATCCCCAGTTGAGAGCCACTGTTTCTACCTCCCACTGTCAGAGCATTTGAACTTTGCTGCTGAAATGATTTTCTAGATTAAGAAATTGCTTCCTGGCATGTTTCAGCATCTTATAGAGAATAGAGAAAAATATGGAGCTTATTAATAACATGTTATTTAATCCACTTCTATTAAAAAACAATTTAATTTAATTTAAACAATGTTTTCCTTAAAAAGCGGGAAAAGAAAAAAGAATTCTGCAAGCATGACATGTCAAGTAATATACTTCTCACAAACTGCCCAATACATAGAAATGATTGGACCAAGAAATCAGATGATTTTTATAAACGTTGCTGCTAAGATTTAAAAAAAAATGCACATTCTGTAATTATGGATTACCTACAATTATTTTGTTTGGCAAAAGTGTAGCCAAGGAAATTAATTACCTAGGAAATACACAGCACCACTAGAATGTATCTGAATATCTTATATCACCTCATTCCCTTTTATAAATGTCTCTGAATACAGAGCCAGTGTATTTAAATTTGTAATTCGATACTTTTCTCCCAACTTACCCACATGATACTCTATTACTCCGTGGGGACATTGCAACATAAAACAATTCATCTTTTCAGAAGACATCGGCAGTTATATAACCTAATCAGGTTGAAAGGACTCTAAAATGCAGGTTCATTTCCCAGGTTGTGGATGAGAGAAAGTAATACATTGTTACTGCTACTGCCAACACCATGGGATCATGAGAGAAGGGAGGACCTGCTTACCCAATGAAGGTCAGCTGACCAGTGATGACAAATTAGCAGGGAGTTGTTAATGTGCTTGCATGACCCATGACTAGTTAGCAAAATGTTTATCTCAGACATAAAAGCCTAAGCTAGTGGGATATTCACAGATCATTAGGAATGATAAATGAAAAACCTGTCTGACTCCAACCGAGCCTGGACTTAAGAACCCATTGACTATGGGAGGTAAGCGTGAATTAGATAGTTTATCAAATAAAACTGATATGTTGTTAAGGGAGTCCTCACTAGTATGGTGCCACCCAGGGAAAGATGATGTCCAACAAAGTAGCGAAGTAAAATGAGAATTATTTAAGTTTCCTCTGAATTCTTTTCTATTTAAAACATTTTTTTCTTGAACTGCGTGGTATCTGGATTTAGCAGTGTATTCCTGCTGGGTGTTCAAAGGACATTGCAATATGAATTCAGCATCTGGCATCGTTGGTTTTCTTGGCATGTTAAGCCTGGTATTTTTTATTGACACAATATTAAAAAAAAAGTTTTTTCCATCTGCCATTAGGAATTATCCCCTAGGCAATAACAAATGAGAGATTAGTGATTGTAGGGTATATATACACATTGAGCTTGTAACCCAATTTAATTGAACATGTATATTCAAACAGAACATGGAGCATGATGCTATTTTACCTTCCATTCACGTGGAGCAACCATTTTCCAAGTTATTTTTTATTTTTATTATTATTATTTTTTTAATTATGTTTTTTTTTTATTTTTATTTATTTTTTATTTTTTTAGATATTTTATTGATTTTTTACAGAGAGGAAGGGAGAGGGATAGAGAGTTAGAAACATCGATGAGAGAGAAACATCGATCAGCTGCCTCTTGCACACCCCCTACTGGGGATGTGCCCGCAACCAAGGTACATGCCCTTGACCGGAATTGAACCTGGGACCCTTGAGTCCGCAGGCCGACGCTCTATCCACTGAGCCAAACCGGTTTTGGCCCAAGTTATTTTTTAATAAAATGACCACAATAATTGAAATGATAACTAAATAGATGGTTGAATTTTATTTTCGTTAACACACGACAGCTCTAAACACCCTCTGAGATCCTAAGGTGAAACCCCACAAACGGTGGCTTATGTTCTTCACTGGTGTGCTTACTCTTGTGGCATTTATATTTCTTATCAAGTTTGGTGATCTGGTTTCACATATCTTTGTAGAGTTGAAAGAGAACAGGTTGAAGGAAGAAGACACGTGAAGGGATAAAAGTGGGATGGGCAGTAATGAGTGTGTTGGGAAATAATTTGCTGTCATCCTGGCAACAAAGACCAAAAACTCTGAGGCAGTTGCCTACCTATGTTGGCTATTCTGCCACGTATCATAAGAAGTGATCACAACTATCAGAGAGTCACAGTTAGGGATTGGAGTGAAAGGGGCTAAAAGTCTACCCTGGCCTCCCTTCCAAGCCTCCAAACTATTACTCCTGTCAAGTGGTCTTCTTGCCTGTGTTTTAATACCCATGGGGAATGGTATTGTGTTCTAGTCTGGCTCAGTTTGCCACCTGTGTTTACATCCAAAATGAGAAAGAGGAAGACAGGACTGAGGGTAGAATCCACTGGCAAACTGGAAGAAAGATCTACTCAAGATGACACTCCTCCAACTCAACACACATTAATATTGCCTCATATTCCTGGTTAGTCCAATATATATGCCTGCATCATTTCTCTTATTTACAAATCTAACAGTCTAGTAATAAAAAATAATTTTAGCCCGAGATACTTATTCTCAAGGATCTCATCATGCTGACTCCTATTTCATCACTCTCTCTTTTATGGATCTACTAGAGGCCTGGTGCATGAAAATTCATGCACTGGATGGGGGGTCCCTCAGCCCGGCTTGCCCCCTCTCACAGTCCAGGAGCCCTCAGGGGCGGGAGGCAACCTGGACATCAGGGGAAGGCGATGCTGCTGCCACTGCCAGCAGCGCAAGCTTTGGCCGGCCCTGGTTACCTTACCCTCGGGTGGCCCTGGGTGGCTGGGGGTACTGAGGGGACTGGGGGACTCCGGAGGCAGGCACGCAGAATGGCCAGACCCACCTTGGGGATGGGCCCGGCTGTGCCATGTGCCTGCCACCCTGGTGGGGCTGAGGGGACTGGGCACCACCATTGTGGCTGTGGGTGCTGCCATCTTTGAGGGAGTGGCAGTCAATTAGCATATTCCCTCCTTCTTGGCTGTGGGCGCCGCCATCTTTGTGAGGGTGTGACGGTCAATTAGCATATTCCCTCTTTATTAGATAGGATGACTGTCCCTTTGGAAATACATTCTAGAAATATTCAGGTTGATCTTTAAGTTCATGTATCAAAAGCCATACTTTATCATCTTTTCTGGAATCAAAATGAACTATTGATGATCTCAGCCCCAAAGTGAATTTAAGTATTTAAGAGCACCTGCTCACAGACACAAAAGTAATAATGATACATTTTAGGAAAGTTTTCATCAGAGTGGATTGAAATAAGAACATGTCCCACCTGAAGTTAGCTTCACTTATAGGGAACATTCAGTTGCCAGGGATGCTTTACCCCCTAATCATGCCAATTATAGGAATTAATCTTGCAGATTTGTGTCCCCTCCAGATCCATTAGAAATGTAGAATCTTGGACTCCACCCAAGACCTCTTTACTGAATCAGAGTTTCTGGAGGGTGAGACCCAGCCATTGATTCCTGTGTACACTGACCTTTGAGAACCACTGTGGTAGAAACTAAAATAGAACTGAGATTATAACGCGCAGCTTTCCAGTGTCACTAACTTCATGGTAGTGGTTAGGGTGATGGTGATGATCATTTTAATAAATAATCTTTTGCGAACCCAACTGTTCATGTAAGTTTTATGCTATGTATTTTAAGCAGTAGTTCATTTAATTCCCTCTCACAAGAGCCCAACAAAGTACTGTTATTCCCATTTTATAGAAGAGAGAATGAAGTCAAGAAAAATTAATCAATTTGCCCAAGATCAGCCATTAAGTTGCAGAGCTGGGAAAATGGTTTGTGTCTAGTTGATCCCTCTCTCTCTCTCTCTCTCTCTCTCTCTCTCTCTCTCTCTCTCTCTCTCTCTCTCTATATATATATATATATATATATATATATATATATATATATCTACCTATATATATATATAGTTTCTACCACAGTGGTTCTCAAAGGTCAGTGTACACAGGAATCAATGGCTGGGTCTCACCCTCCAGAAACTCTGATTCAGTAAAGAGGTCTTGGGTGGAGTCCCACACTCTTCACTATCATGCCATGCTGCCTTCCAGAATAAGAAAAAAAGAAATATCCCAACTGAAATTTCCTCAAGCCTCCTTCCACTTCTAAAATTGCCTTTGTCCTGAGGACCATGACAGAACAATCCCCTTTGGCCACCTTCTCATCAGCCACCTATCTACTGACCCCTTAGCTATGTCCTGACCTTCACTTCCAAGATCCATCAGCACTCTAGAGAGATAATTTCAGACTGGTTTTCCTCTCAAGTGAACCCAAATCCTCCATCCCTTCTTTATGCAAAAATGGGCCATTATCATAATTATAAACTACAGTGTTGAAGCTGAAAGATACTCTTGCTAGATCTTCCCTACGCAAAGTGAGATACTTAGGCCAGTAGCAGCAGCCTCATTCTGGAAGCTAGTTAGAAGTTCAGAATCTTGAACCTCCCACCCCTACCCCCAGATCTGCTGAATCAAAGGCTGCGTTTTAACAACACCCTCAGGTGATTCTTTGCACATTAATATTTAAGAAGCACTAATTTGTCTGTACTTAGCCCCTTATTTTACCTGAGGAAATTGAGCCCCAAGGAAATTGAATGACCTTTCAAGGTCAAAAATCTAGTTAAACTAGATCTCTAGTTGAATATGCCCTTCTCCTTTACCCTGTAGCCTTCAACTATGTGTCATAAAATGCTGTTGCAGCTTCCTATGTTCTGGACTTATGTGGATTATCACAATTACTCCTTTACCACATTGTATGAGTTCAGTACTGTTATTATTTCTGTGTTGTTGTTGTTGTTGTTTTCTGACAGGGAACTTAGAGAGGTTTAAGTACATGCCCCAAATCATGCAACTTCCAAGTAGCAAATCAGAGATCAGATCCCATGTAGCCCAACTTTGCAATAAGACTTGTAGCTACTGGATATGCACTACATGTGTACCTTTATCTTTTCCTATGACTCTATAGCTTCTATCTGTCTGTCTGTCTGCTTGTCTGACTGTTCTTCCATCCAAATCTATCATCTACTAGTATCTATCTATCTATCTATCTATCTATCTATCTATCTATCTATCATCTATCTATCATCTATCTATCTGTCTATCTATCATCTATCAATCATCAATCTATCATCTATCTATGTTTGGAGATTAAGGAGTATATAAGTGAAGTCATTCTGTTTGATGTCTCTTTTTCTTTCATTAATCTCAGTGATAGAGGTTCTTTTCTATAGCTGCTTAGAAAAGAAGCAAAGACTCCTTAACCATTTACCCACCTTCTTATCCCTTACAGCTCAGTTGTCCTGTCCTGCAGGTCCTCCTTCCCAGCCACCTCTCCCATCACCACAGGAGCTCTGGCTTAGCCATCACTGTGACTTAGAGGTTGAGAAGGTTCTGGCTACTGAGGTGGAGGGATAAGAAGCTATTGCCCTCCCTCCCCTGAAGCACTCAAAAGTTAAAGAAAAAAAGTGTTGAAGAACGATTGCTAAAGAGCTTTAGATAAATGAATTGCCTTTGTGTGCTTTTTGAAAATCCAGCACGTAAGAGATTGTTTCCAGTAGAAACCTTTGCATTCCAATCAACTTAACATCTGAAATGCAACCCAGGAGTAAATTGGAAACAGCCTTGTTTATGTCCCAATACAATTACAAAAGTTCCACTTCTTTATAGCACCTTTAAAGAAGTGTTTGAATGTTTCAGAATAAAATTTTTCTTGCAAAAAGCCAGTACATTCTCCTCATCCCATGACACACATATTAGATAAGCAAAAATAATATGAGAAAAGCTCAGATTTAGAAAAACTCCTAAATTAGAATTTGATTTTTAAAAATTGAGTTAATCATTCAGTATTATTAAATTGGTGTTCATTTATACAAAAACAAATTTTTTACACAAGTTTTCTGAATCTGGGTGTTATATATAGTGAGATGAACTATACATACTTTTGCTAGGGTCACTGGATCTAGACAATAAATAAATACTTTAGAAATTGTTGCTATGTGAATCACAAGTTATATCAATCATTCTGACCTGTTCTATCCCCAAAAGAAAATATTCCAGAATTGTATTAACATCTGAAACAAACTTTATCTGTTTATTGATGTTCTCCATAAAGAATATTACCTATGTATTCACACACACACACACACACACACACACACACACACACACACACACACACTATTTGATTCCAAATATCTTCTGACAGGCTCCAAGATCCTCAGGGCAAGGAGCCTGTCTTACTCATGGTTTAATTTATCTTATTATGATAATACGGGTTTTTTTTTTGTTTTTTTTTACTGCCTTAATAAATGTTTGCTGAGCTGAACAACACACCTTAACTACATATATCTGGAATTTCTGTTGTAAACTTTATTTAATTGGGAAGGGAAAAGATTTGTGTGTGGCGGGGGGGGGGGGGGCGGTTTGGTAGGACTATAATTTTCAGTCTCCTGATTTTTAAGAGCTGGCCATAATGCTATATAGTTCTCTGATTTTATTTCTTCGATACAAAAAAAGCAAAATGAATGATTGTGATTGAGTCATGCAGCCCAGTTCCTTGCATATGTAATAGGGCTTCTAAATTATCACATAAACACAGCTGCAGTTTTTCAGTCTGAAGCTTTGAGAAGCATGTTGACTGGTTAGTGGGGGTATTGGCACTCTAAATTTAAGAGTATTATTATGAGCTGGGATAGACAATCATTCCACCTTATTTAAACATCTGAGCAATTGTAAAACTAGAGGGTGTCTTGCTTAAATATCCAGGTTTCTTATCTATGCCCAAATCTGAGCAAGCAAGTTTAGCTCATATCTTAAAAGAGGACAAATTATATTATGGTAAGTCATTGGCTGCTGCATTTTATCAAGTTACCAGAAGATTAATAGTTTTAAAATCATTTCTATTTCAATTATCTCACTGAAAAATCATTTCAAAGGTCATACAAATGGACATAAATCATGCTTTATTTTTCAGGGCAAATAGCCCCATGCAGGAAAATAGATGAAAATATTTGCATCTGTATCTATTTATAGATATGTATTCCCTCACTAATTTTTGAAATGCCCTTATTTGAAGAGAAAATATACTTCCAAAGGACAGGCACCTTGTTTGCTAAATTGGTTATTTAAATTAATTTAATAAGAAATATGGTTCATGATTTAAACAGTGCTTTCATAAAATTTATATATTCAATGCTTTCTTTTTAATATTCCTTAAGATGCCTTTCACAGGAATAACTCCTAATTGATGGAAAATCTGTAGAATCCTATTTCATGCCAGCAGTTCTTTGAGTTACTCAATTAAGGCAAATCAAATCAAGAAAGCTTTGCATACTAAATGAAATAGGAATTATCGCTTTACTCTAATACTGAATCAATTAATTCAATAGTAAATTGGAATCAGAGTCCAAGTTATCATTTGGCCATTTTTCTATGGCTAGCTAGAGTTATGAAGAGTCTAGAGACAAAAGTCAAGACCAAATAACCTGCATTATAGATGATCTACATTGTGGTGTAATCTTGAAAAATTATAAATCCAAGTTCATTTCCTGTGGGTAACCAGTACTTTCATGAGTTACCTTCCACTATCACTTCGGAAAATTCAGTCTAACCACTGGAGATAACCCAAACAACATTGAACAATAAACATGTTTAAAACGAACAAACAAAACCAGAATAGGTAAACTGTTTCTTTATCCCAACTGTCTAAAATCAGATTTGGAAGAAGGGTTGATGATAATTTTGATTAATTTCTGGTTGTTCTACTCACTACTAAAAATTAATAATTATTTTAACTGAAGAAGTATTTGTTTATATTTCCTTAAAAGAAGATATACTTATTTCTAATGTTTTTTTCAGATCACATGGTTAACTTAAGGAACCATAAAAATGTACATTTTCCATTGTTTGACTTTTTTTTTTTACTTTTTTTATTTTCCACAAAATAAATGTATCAAATACATAAAGGGCCAGCAAAACAACATGTTTGACTAGTTCTAGTCAATCCAGCTTTAGCAAAGAGAATAATTGCAGGAAAAATCATATGTGTCTTCAGCAAAATGTATTTGCTTGTAACAAATAAACTATAATCATTATAAAGGCCCTCATTGTAAATAAAGTGTATATAGAATCATAGCACTCTAGAGCTGGAAGAAATGATAAAGCTCACCTGGTAGGAACCCTCTTGTTTGATAGATGAGAAACACTAATATTCGAAAGGTGGAAACCATTGACCTTGAATTGTTGAAAGCCCTTAAAAATGAAAAACCTCTAATTCCATTTTGGGGGAAAATGTGGATTGTCCCTCAATATTCTCCCTTTATTCCAAGTAATAGGATTTCTAGCTGCAAACACAGCTGTCCAGAGTGAAGACTATGTTTCCCAGCATCCCTTGCAGCTTTTCTGGATCAGGTGAATAAATATGGGCAATGGATATAAACAGAAGTGTTGTACGGTTGCTTTGGGGAAGATTTTTAAATATATTTTGCCCCTTGTTTTTTATTCTCCTCTTCCTGATGGCTGCAAGTATAATGCCAGTGTAGTGTAATGGCCAGAGCTGGAGCAGCCATCATAGGGGAGCTTGAGAATGGACGCCCCGCCAGGAGTAGCAATAAGCATGGTGAGCGTGAAGCCCTGGCTTCCCTAAGTTGGGGAGCTCGGTAAACTGGGAGGCAGAAGAGGGTAGGAGAGAGTTGGAGAACCTTCAGGCTGTGGCTTTTTTATTTTTATTTTTTAATCTCTGGGGTCTGGGCTCAGTTGTCATCTCCTCTTAGCTGCCTTCTCTGACCAGCCCATTTTAAATGCCCTTCCCCATCTCATGGCCCAGGTTGTTTTTTTTTTTTTTTTTTTTTTTTTTTTTTTAATATATTTTTAGCTTGGCCGGTATGGCTCAGTGGTTGAGCATTGACCTATGAACCAGGAGGTCAGGGCACATGCCCAGGTTGCGGGCTCAATCGCGAGTGTGGGGTGTGCAGGAGACAGCCGATCGGGTGATTTTCTCTCACTGATGTTTCTATCTCTCTCTCCCTCTCCCTTCTTCTCTGAAATCAATAAAAATATATACACTGGGGATCGAGCTCGCAACCCTGGCATGTGTCCTAACCGGGAATCGAACCGATATTCAACCACTGAGCCCCGCCAGCCCGGCACCTGGCCCAGTCTTATTGTTTTCCCAGCACTCACGGCCATCAGGTATTAACTTGTCTAGGTATTTGTCAACATACTAGTACATACTGTCTGTGTCCCTGCTGGAACTCCTTGAGTACAGGGGCTCAGTGTGTTGGGTTCATTGCACAAAGAGGTCCTCCATAAATCCTGGTCTTGAAGCCGCGGGAATTCTCCTACTTTGGAATTCTCCTACTTTGCCGGTGAGAAGTCAATGGGTACAGCACTTTGGTCATCTTTTTGGCCAAGTTTACTAAAACCGAACATATACCTTCCTGTGACCCAGCAATTCCATTCCTAGGTGTTTACCCACATAAATCATCCCAGAGCTGGAAGTTACCTACATTTCCACGAAAATATACAAAGAAACAAATTCTGGTACGTTCCATACAAGAAAATACAATACAGAAATGAGAACCTTCAACCGGAGGCCACATGATGTCGAGTGAAAAGAAGCCAGACACAAAAGAACACACTCTCGACCATGACATTTACATAAACTCTAAAAGCAGGCAAACGAATCTGGTGTTGGAATCAGGAGCAGGTTGCGGGGTGGGTGGAAGGGCATAGAGGCTGGAAGGAGCTGGCGTGGGGGTGGAGCACCTGGGGTGCTGGCCATGGTCTGTTTCTTGCTCTGGCTGCTGGTTGCAGGGGTGTGTGCAGTGTGTGATCATTCTCCCCGCTGTGCAGGTGCACGTTCAGTGCAGGCTTTGCACTGCAATGAAATTGACATTAAAGCAATTGCATGGGGATTTGCCCAGGAATGCGTGGGAGCTCTCAATCACATTTACAAAGTACTTGGGGTTTGGAGCTCTGGCCCTGGGCGCTCACTCTTGGCGGAGAAGGGACTTGCCGCTGGGTCTGCAGCGCGCACAGCCTGATGCTCAGCGCTGGAGGGTCAAGTGCGAGACCGCGGAGGGGGGCTAGCGCTCCGCCGGGCCGCGGGGTCGGGCTCCGAAAGCTCCAGGGAAGGAAACACTGGGGTGCAAAGCCCAAATGACCCGCGGGATTCTCTGTCCTCGAGCCCTAGCGACACTCCTCCGCCTGGGTCCCCTGCGTCTCAGCCCGTGAAGTTCACAGCTCCGCCTCCCGGGCGCTCGCCTATCGCGGCCGCCCAGGTCCGCTCTCCCTGGCGCGGGGCTGGAACAGGGGCCGGGATAGGGTTCCAGCGTCGTGCGGGAGTCGTAGGCTCCGCACCCGCCCGGGCTTCGCTGCGGCCGCCGCCCGAGGCTTGGACTCCCGCTGAGGGAGGGCGGGGAGGCGCCTGTCCCCGAGTGACCCCGCGGCGGAGGAAGGGCGGGCTGCCGGCCACAGCCCTGGGGACCACAAGGAGGAGGGAGAGGTGGGGGTGCCACAGGCTAGAGTGGGGGCCCCGCGAATCAGTCCGGCGCCTCCTAGGGGCAAAGGGTGGGAGATTCCCCTACGGGTACAGAATCGGGGCCAGGGGGGGAAGTGGGGGGTTCTCTGGGAGCCCGAGCCAGGAGCCGTATCAAGAGTGGAACGTCTAGAGCCCAAAGCTCGGGAGAGTTGGAGGAGAGAGCGCGCGCCTCCTCTCCATCCTACAACTAAGGGAGGTGAAGGAAGGGGAGACCCCGCGTGCTCAGGACCTGGGGGTGTTGGCGGGGAGGTGGCTCTGCACCCAAGAGCCGGGGCAGAGGTGGGTGGGGGACTGGAAAGCAGCGAGAGTCGGGAAGTGGGGGATGGGCAGCAGCGAAGAGCCAGCGACAGTCACGCGGAGACTTTCTGGGTCGCCAGGTTTTGCTCTAATGCCCCTGGGCTTTGAAAACCAGTGGCTGTTTGCGCGTGAGTGGCAACTATCCTGGCACAGGCGATTTGATACTCTCCACAGGCCTGGCGTCACCTGTGCGCAGCTGGGCCGCTGGCTGGCACTTTCTATCCCCCAAGAACCGCCCCGCGCCCATCGCTTCCCTGGTCCCCAGGCCGTGGCACCAACCAGCGATGGAAGGGGAGCCCAGATGAGAACTTTACTGGCTCCTCCAGAGAGGCCTCGCCTTCTGCCTGATCCCCATCTCTGCGCAGGCTGGGCATGGAGATCTTGGTGCAGGGTGGCGAGGTGGGATCTGGGAGGGAGCTGCCTGAGCGAGTGGCTGGAACGCTAGCGTATCCCACATTTCTTTCTGAAAACATAAAAGTTTCGGGTCCCTGGGCCCAACTCCGGGCTCCGCCCTCCCAAAGTTCCCTCTCTCCTGGGGTCACTGAGAGAGAAGAGCACAAAGGCCTTGTCCACGATGGTCGCTGGTCCTGCTCTGCAGGTCAATGGTGGAAGTGCTGTCAGATGGCCACTTAATTTCCCAGTCATCACAGAGGAGGGGATCCTGCTTAGAGATTTTCAGAGGTGATTTTAATTTTCACCGGGGGAAGCCAGGGATAACTCCTGAAAATACCCAGGACTAAAATCAAAGGAGACCGCAGTAATTGGAGGGTCGCAGGCTTGTTCTCAGGGACCTGTCTCAGCTGGTTTTCAAGCAATAACCTGTAAGCACTGTTGGGTTGCGGGGAGGAGGGGGGGCGGGGAAGAAGGAAAAGATTTACCACTATATCTCTCCTCTATGTTTATCCATTTCCTCTACTGGGTCCTATTTTTACTCCACCAAAGAAAGTCATCATCTGCCTGTATTATATACTCAGATTTTCTCCTTAATTACAAGTTTCAAAAAAGAAAGAAAGAAAAAGACAAAATGGAAAGTGTTGGGATATTGTATAGAAACTGGAAACTATTATAACGATAGTATAAAAGAAGGGTACTGGACTGACTTTGGGAGACCTGGCATCTTTTTTTCTGTGCCACTCATTTGCAAGCCAGTGACCCCCAAGTTTCTGCCTCCATTTCTTCAGTAAAATGTGGGCATTATCTCAAAATCTGCCAGTCCAAGTGTCTTTGGGGAGAGGTTAAACAATTTGATTCAATCAAATTTCCATCAGGTGTGTAATTTAATATTCGATTCCTTTCCAGCTTAATGCTGAGGAGATGACTGAATCTATACCTCCTCATTCTAACCCCCTTTTCTCTTCTCCTAATGCTCAAAGGACACTGTGATCTCTGGCAGGCATCGTGTTGCCTTTGCAAACAGTGAGGATTACCACGGGATGGAAGAGTAGCTGCAGGATTTCTTGGATTTGAGAATCTCACACTTCTCTTTCAATTTTCACTCTCATTAGCACACAACTTTAAAAGAAGTTGGCCTGGGCACAGCAACACGTTCACACATCATACCAAAATCCATGCTAATCTTTCCCACGGGATGTAATTCAATTGAGTTGACATTCTAATAAAATGCTGGCAAGATGCAATCACAGTTTGCCTGCAATGCATAATTAAAATAGCACTATGCAGAGGCTTAAACCTTAGAGAATGGCTTCCTACATATTGTTGGTTATGAGATTTCAGGGTTTCCATTCCTGGATGTTAATAGAACATTGGAAAGCCACTCTTTTTTAGCAAAGTTGATTGTGATTTCGTTGGCCATTGCTAGGGATGCATTAAAGTCTGCTTTCAGATTTGTCTTGGGGAGTTACCTAATGCATCTAAACCTGCCTTCAAATTTGTATTTTCTGCTGATAGCTGACTGAATCCCCTCTAAGTCCCCTTGCTGTCTTCAAATCATATATCTATATCTATACCTATACCTATATCTATATCTATATCTATATCATCTATCATCATTTGAATCAACCATCCATGGCATTTTGGGAAATCTTAACTATTTTCTAAAACACTGAAGACAAAAGGACTTGCCTTGGATAATGAAACTGAGATTTTGCTGTTGGTTTCCCCCCAAAGTATTTTACACTGAGAGAGCAACCCTGCTTTAGCATTGTCCTTGATAACGAACTACAGAAATACCATATGGTTTGGGTTCCTACATTTCATTTAAACTTTGTGATTGCTGAGTGGTTGCTACGTTTTAGGCTATTACTTAATCTGCATTCAAACTGATCCGTTGCATTATGGATCGTGTTTGTTTTATGGCTAAGAAGTTCTGAAACGTTGATAAGGAGCTGGAGAAAGACAGTAGGCCCCTTTGTGGATTCCTACATGTTTCGGGTGATATTTTGGTAGTTGTGCGGTTAATATTTATGATATTAACGATCTCTGACTACAGGGATAGAACACCTCAGAAAAAAGGTGACATTTGTTATTGGAGCTGGGAATGGTCATATCATGTATTGGGGCTCAAGGCATTTAATCGCTATTGACTCTCACATGAACTCTAAACTGGGTGTATTCTCCAACGCCGAGACAGAACCAGGGTGCCCAAACCAGCGAGGTGGGGAGAACTGAAACAGGAAATGCATTCCCCTGGAAAAGGGAAGCTCGTGTTTGTCTTTGAGCAGAGCTGTGTATTTCGGGAGCCTGCTTCCAGGCAGATAAAACAAGATGCGCTCACCACCCAAGACCAGGAACCATACAGGACAGGATCCAAGTTCAGTACCTTCCGGGCTCTCACGCTTGGTAAAATCCAGGCATCCTTTTACTGGGATTCTTAGGATTAGAAAACCAATACTCCTTATTTGGGGTTCATTTTCCCTTAGGATTTCCATACAGCACAGAAAACTGGCACCCTGTTTTGGCGATGTTAGGAAACTTGCATCCGAAGACAAAAGGGTAGCACAGATATCTGGCAGCTGTGCAGAGTGAACAGTATTGGGGAAAAGTTCAGCTCAAGAGAGAAACTCCGTGGGGATGTGAAGGTGCAAGGCTGAGTGAAACCTTTAATTAGTTGGAAATTTTTCTCATTTGTTTTATAGTGAGACCTTCTGACTTACCAGACCCAGAATATTTAAAAGGTGAATCCTGGCTCCCTACCCACTGTTTTAATTAGTCCAAGTAAGTTGCAGTAACAAATAGACCCCCAAATAAACCTTGGCACAAAGAACAGTCCAGGGATGTTGCTCTTGGCTGGGGTGTAGTGGTAGCTGCATTCCTTCATGCAGGTTTTTCGGGAACGGTGGCTTCTCCCATCCATGGCTCCTCCTTCTGGTAGGGGCTTGTAGTCCTTTGCATGTAGATGGAAGGGGGAAAGCAGGGAGGGGGCATCTACTTCTTAAAAACTTGCGCCCAAAGCCTTTTGTTCACTTCTGTTGGCTAGAACTCAGCCATGTAACCCCCACCTCCCTTGGAGAATCCTGGGGGCAGAGAAAGAAGAAACGAACTACATCTGTGGTGGACACTAGCAGCCTGGGCCACACCATCCCGTTGCTCTAATGTTATAGTTGTAATAGCTGATACTTATTAGTGCTTTTAAAATATATATATTTTTATTGACTTCAGAGAGAAAGGGAGAGGGAGAGAGAGATAGAAACATCAATGATGAGAGAGAATCATTGAACAGTTGCCTCCTGCATGCCCCATACCGGGGATCAAGCCCACAACCTGGGCATGTGCCCTGACCGGGAATCGAACTGTGACCTCCTGGTTCATAGGTCAACATGCCACCACTGAGCCACGCTGGCTGGGCTTTATTAGAGCTTTTAATGTGCTAAGGGTTTCATTTACATGTTTTCACTTAATCTTCACAACAACCCTGTGCGGTGAGAAAATTCATTCCCATTTTACAGATGATGAAACTGTGGTTTGGAGAGGTTAAAAATCCTGCACAAAACTGAACGTCAAATGGGAAGCCAAGATTCACACTTTAAATGCTGTTTATCTGGAGGGTCAGGATTTTCCACCAAGCTAGTGAAATTGGTGTGGACAGGGAAGAAGAGGCAACAGCTTCCAAGTACCTTCACCAGTTTTGCAAAGAATTGCTACCCCTTCCTCCTTCACCATGCTTCTCTTTGTAGATGCTGAGAGGAGAGAGGTCTGTGGTAGAATCGGAGGAGAGAGGTGATTAAATCATCTGAAATCTGTTTTAAAAATCTCCATTTTCAAATGCTTTCTGTTTCTAACAATGCTTGACTCTGTGAGAGACACTAGCCCCTTTTCGGAGCCAACAGAGTAACAGAATGCAACTTGTAACAGACTGGCTGGCCTGCTAAAGTAGCAATTATATTTAAATTTCAGTATCAGTAACACTAGCTGGAACCACCTAAAGCAAAAGGAAGGAAGGGGTATCAGGGTACATTTTCACTCCTAAAGGTGCCCTGGGGGCTAGAAATGGAAAGTTTTATGTGACAGTTTTGTTTTTTTTCCAACTTGAATTTTTCCTCTCTTTTAAAAATTAAGCCAGCCTAACAAAGCCTTATATGTTGGCCAATAGGGCAGTAAATTTAGGAAGTGAAAAAGTGGAGTTTTTCATGGTGTCATAAGCTCACCCACACTGAACTTAAATTTATGACCTAGACTACTCCAGATTTAAGTTCTGTTTTCTAAATAGAGCAAGTGTGCTATGAATAAAATCACTTTAGATTTTAGTTTTTGAAATTAAAAAGCAGCTCATAGCATGGGTGTTATTTATTTCTCTTTTGTAGTAATTGACTGTCCTAAAAACAAAAATATCATGACCTGAAAATCAGTACTTGGATTTAGAAAGTTAGAAAACATTCACCTTTAATGAAGCCAACATTTTTAAATCTTTTTCAACAAACTCAATGTTTTGGATTATTCTTTTCAATATACACTGATGCCTATGTATCCATAAACCATGGAATTCAATTGGTAAAGATACAGAAGTGGGACCCAAAGTATTCTTTAATAAGATTTCCTAAACTTCCCCCTCGGAGCTCTGTTCATCCTGACCCAGCAAGGCTGCTGCATTTCAATTCTGGGCTTCTTTTGCATACAGAAAAGTACAGACTTGCTGAGCTGAGCCAAATCTGTCGATCCAATTACTGGGTAAGAGAGCTGATTGTCGCTTTAGGCAAACCCTGTAATCTGTAAACCTCTATAGTATCAGTGACAGCCTACTGAAAGGGAAGGGCCAATAGAGTATATATGTTACTTGAGTGATACACAGACACATAGTTCTCTCTATAAATACCCCGCTTCAAATCTAACATCAAAGGGCAATGAAGTCTACAGAGCCTTGAAAATACATTATTCGATATGTCTGCAATAATTTTTAGATAGAGTGTTTTACCAATGGAAACAGAATGTTAGCAATGGATTATAAGTCACTTAACTGAGCATTAATTTGAGTGCTTTTATTACCTTTAATAAAACCTGTTTTAGCTACTCTTGTTTTCAGTATCTAACTATTTTAGTGACTTTGTAATGTTTGGTAAAATTTTGTTATTTGGTAAGAGGATGAATTCAAGGATAATGGTTGATTACATTTTATCACACAAAATTCAGTAATGATTTCAATTTGAGATAAAAAGTTGATCTCTATAAACACATGCGGTTAAGTGAAAGAGGCCAGATACCAAAAATGTACATACTGCCTCGTGCCATTTATAGAAAATACAAAGGCAGGCAAACATTTATCTATCATGTTTGAGGTCAGGAGAGGACATATCTTTGGGGAGAAAAGAAGGCATAGTGGTTGGGAGGGGAAAATGTGTTTTTTTTTTTTGGGGGGGGGATGGAGGGGTGGTAGTATTAATAATGATCTATTTCTTGACCTGGATTCTGGTTACATAGCTATGTTCATTGCTGATTTTTGAGCTATACGAGCTGTGCACTTTTCAATATGTGTGTGATAAGCTTATTTAAAGGTCAAAAACATTCATCTCTACAATGTTACATTAGTGTTTTAAGAAAGAAGGGATTCATAAATACGAGCATGGGTGTGTAGTTTTGAACCAAATATTAGCTTTCTAGTCACAAAATACAGAGCTAGTCAAAAATTTTTTTAAAGAAATTGAGATTTCTTCCCATTTTACTTTAAACAATAATTCCATTTTCCATGCAAAAAGAACGTTAGTTTAATCTATATTGGATTGCAATGGGAAAGTGAATTCTTTTTTTCTCATGCATAGAAGTACAGGCAAGAATAAAATCAGGGCAGGGTATACTTCAGAAGATATTTTAATTCATGTTATCAGTATATCTTATAAGAAACCTAAAACCTCTGCAAGCCAGGTTTTGCTGGGCCCAGCATTTTTAGTGGTAATGAAGTTTCATGGCCATTATCATGACCATCTGGTAATCAATACCTGGGATATCTATTCCAGTAGAAATGAAAACCCTGGTAAAATGTTTCCATTTTTAGGCTTTTTTTTTTTTTTAAGAGGTGGGAGCAGATAATAGATAACTCAGTAAATGTATGTCTCCATGGTCCAGCAGCCAACAGTTTCTAATAGACAATGGCTTAACTTAATTTTTAATTTGCTTTCATTTCTTTTAAGATAACTGCAAGGCATTCCATGTGAATTTGGCCTCATTCCATACTGGCAAAGCAAATGACTCAATTCTCAATTCTTTTTTTCATTCCACCAATGTTTATTGAGGGCTTTCTATATGCCAGGCCATGGGGAAACGGTGATACAGGGAGCATGGGCTTTGTCCTCGAGCCTGCAGGCTAAAAGAGTATTTAACTATTCATTCAACAAACGTTTAAAAACTAGAGGCCCGGTGGACAAATTCGTGCACTGGTGGGGTCCAGCCAGCCTGCCCTGATGGGGGCCTATCGGGGGCGGGCCGGCTGGGGCAAGGGGCTGCAGGTGGTTTGTTGGCCAGCCCTGCCCCTGATTGGGGTGGGGGTGCCTGCCCCCAATCGGGGTGGGGGTGCCTGCTCTGGGGCAGGGCCAGTCGGGGTGAGGGGCCGCAGGTGTTCTGGTCATTCCACCATTTGGTCAATTTGCATATTACCCTTTTATTATACAGGATGGCTACTATGTGCCAAGCTCTGTTCTAAGTTCTTAAGATCTTGAGTAAGAAAGGGGAACCTTACAACAATCCCTACCTTTTGGGATTTTCATTCTCCTGGGAGAAGACAAACAATGAACATAATATCTCAAGAAGTTCTCTACATTTAAAGTGTGTCTCTGCTCCACGGGATATAGTAGGCTCTTCAATTCCTGTGTTTTGATTGGAGTGTTTACTCTAAATTACATTTCCCATTAGTGCACATTTCCTACAAACCAGTACATTCTTCACACTCACAATACCACCATCAAAATCAGGAAATTAACATTGATTTATCACTGCCACCTCCTCTCCAAACCTCAATCAAGTTTTGCAAGTTGTCTCACTGATATCCTTTATACAGAGCAAAAGGTCCACTTCAGTATCACCTGTTGCATTTAATTGTTAGGTCTCTTCAGTCTGAAACAGTACTTTAGTCTTTCCTGGATTTCTATGACCTTGACACTTTTGAAAATTAAAGGTCTTTATAGAATTGTTCTTTGATTTTTTTCCCTGATGTTTTCTTTTATGATTCAGATTATGCATCCTTGGCAAGACTATTACAGAGGTCATGCTGTATTCTTATTGCACAATTTAATTTGTCTCGCCACTGATGATGCTCACAGTGGTTACTTGACCAGAAGGTCATGGTTCTATTCCCATTCAGGGCACATGCCTGGGTTGTGGGCTCGATCCTCAGTGTGGGGCGTGCAGGAGGCAGCCATTCAGTGATTTTTTGTCATCATTGATGTTTCTATCTCTCTCTCCCCATCCCTTCCTCTCTGAAATCAATTAAAAAAAAAGATATATATATATTTTTTTTTTTTTTAAAAGAGAGTGTTTTCCAGGCTACACTAAAGTTACCTTTTTCTCTGTCATAATTAATAAGTATTTTATAGGGAGTGTACTATGGAACCAAGCAAATATCCATTTCTCATAAACTTTGAATTTATTCATTAATTTATTTATATAAATATGGATTCATGGTTTCCCATTGTAATCAATAGCTTATAATTAATGATTGTCATAATTCATTTTGCTGCTCAAAATTATTTTGCTGGCTTTCAAATTGGCTTCTGAGTCCTTCTGACATGTCCCCATCTTTCTCTGACCATTTCCTTGCTTTCTGTGCAACCAAAGTTCCAAGTTCATTTACTGTAGGGAGCGGTTATAGGGTTAAGCCTCGGACTGACCTGCTGGCAAAGCCGCAAACAAGTCCCAGCTTAGAGGGCACAGCCCTCTTAGCATAACTAAGCTTGACCTTATGACACTCCCTAGATCCTTCCTGGGTAGCTAATGGGCTGTGGGAGGTGCAGCAAGTGCTGCCAAAACAAGTGAAACTCACAAGAACATTGTAACTATGGTGACCACTACCTTGTTTACCTCTGACTATAAAATAAAGCATCAACTTGCAGTCTGGATCTGTTCTGTGGCCTCAGCCAGGCACAGAAGATCCACCTAGACCCAGCTTATTCTCTTTGTCTGTCTTTTCTTCGTCCTTCACTGGCCCTCCCTCAGGCTCGCCGAACCCTTGGCTGTGCTTGCACGGCACAATTTACTACTTTCTCTGGTCCAGTTCTGCAATCAGTCATTTCTCTCTTTTCTTTTTTTAAATATATTTTTATTGATTTCAGAAAGAAAGAGAGAGGTGAGAGAGAGATAGAAATATCAATGATGAGAATCACTGATCAACTGCCTCCTGCACGTCCCCCACTGGGGACTGAGCCTGCAACCCGGGCATGTGCCCTGACCGGGAATCCAACTGTGACCTCCTGGTTCATAGGTCAACACTCAACAACTGAGCCACACTGGCCAGGCTTCTCTCTTTTCTTATATTGGATGCCTTCTTTACTACCCTCAGCCTCTGATTTTACATGCTGGGCCTTTTTACTCTGGATTCCTCCTCACCCCACTTTTATAGTTACATTTTTTCCATTTCCACTATTCTTCATTCCTTTTATGAGTCTCCATACAGTGTCATTTTCCGACAGCCTAAAAATCTTATTTTAAATCTGCTGGTGGTTAAGTTTTCACATTTGTTCATCTTGAAATATTTTTCACCTGCTTTCATGTTTTTTCAAGGCTATTTTTGCTAGATATATAATTCATGGGTGACAGCTTTTCCTTCCCCCCACTTTATAGATGTAGTATTGTCTTCAGGCTTATACTGTTTCTGGAGAGAACTCACTGGTGATTCTTATCATTGTTCCCCTGGAATGTCTTTTTTTACCTTCTGGCTTCTTCTAGATTTTTCTTTTATTCATTGGTTTTAACATTGGATTAGAATGTGCCTAAATATAGTCTTTCTTCTTATTATTTTTAAAAATATTACTTAGGGTTAATTGAACTTGTTGGACCAATGGTTTCTTTTTTCCCCCTCAGACATTATTTTTTCAATAAATGTATTTTCCTGTCCCCATCCCTTCTCTCTTTCTGCAACACTGTCTGCAGGTTGACTGTCCTGCCTGATATTTTCCCACAAGTCACTGTATGGTCAGAATTCCAGTGACTCCCAGCCACTCTAGAATCTGTATTCAGCTCATTGCTCTCTGGTTCTTGTCCTCATATGCATAGCTTGATATTAAGTGAATGACTAATGGGAACCCCTGGGAACAGCTCTGGAGCTCCTTCTCTGTGTAAACTCCCTTCTCCGCAATACTCTGTCCTGCAAACTCCAGCCACTTCAGCAGCCCTGGAGCCCAGTCTCTCCCCTCAGTTCAGCAAGACCACCTCGCTCTGCTTGCACTGTGGTCTGGAAAGTGCCTTTATGCAGAAAGTCATAGCTATTGTGTAGGTCACCTTGAAATTTCCCTTCTCTCAGGGTCAATAACCCTGACTGCCTGTTGTCTAATATCTGAAAATATTACCCCCTACCCCCATTATATAGGTGTTTATAGTCAGTAGTACTAATTTTATACCAATTAGTCTGTTATGGCCAGAAGTGAACACTGAGTACATTCTATAGTATGTTAAAAAGTGATAAATGTTCTGAAAAAACAATAGAACAGTATAAGGAAGATGGATAATGCTGGGTGAGCAAGGTATGGAGGTATGATTTTAAAGTACAGATCAGGAAAAGGCATACAGTTTAACATGACAATTACAAGTAGAAGAATTTAGGCATCTGAGAAGAAGTGGCATCTAAAAAATCTAGGGGTGTCTGGGAAGATTGAGCAGAGGAAGTCATATCTAGTGTAAGACCTGAAGGATTAGTAAGAACTAATTGGGCAATGGGATGGGATAGGAGAGGGCTGGCATGTTTTCTAAGACACGGGAAACAGCATTTTAAAGACTCAGGGAGATGCATCAGGGCACACTGAGTTTGGCAGAGTATAAATAGTTTTCAGTGGCTGCTGGATTGATATGGAGTGATAAAGCAGAGACCCAGTTACCAGGTGTACCGGCTAATAATGCGGATGTTTTTCACTAGATAGAGTTACACATATCCTATCTAATAAAAGAGTAATATGCATATTGACTGTAACTCCGCCACACCCACAAGCCACACCTACCAGCCAATCAGGAGTGAGTATGCAAATTAACCCAACCAAGTTGGCTGTGGCCACAGAGTGAGCAGGAGGCTTGGGTTTCCCTGGAAATGGAGGAAACCAAGCTTCCCGCACACCCTGGCCACCCCTGGACTCCACTCAAGGCTACAAAGTTCCAATTATAGAAAATAAATAAATCCCAGATACCAGGGCTTCCACTTGGGTCGCCAGGGTACATGGCCGGCCTGCAAACCACCATAGGCCCCTTGCCCAGGCCACCCCATGCCCCAAGGGAACCCCCACCCTGATCCAGGACACCCTTCAGGGCAAACCAGCTGGCCCCACCCGTGCATCAGGCCTCTATCCTATCTAATAAAAAAGTAATATGCAAATTGATCATCACTCCAACACACAAGATGGCTGCCCCCATGTGGATACAAGATGGCCACCACAAGATGGCCAGTAGGGGAGGGCAGTTGGGACGGACCAAGTCTGCAAGGGAGGGCAGTTGTGGGTGATCAGGCCAGCAGGGAAGGGCAGTTGGAAGGGACCAGGCCTGCAAGGGAGGGCAGTTGGGGGCGATCAAGCCTGCAGGGGAGGGCAGTTAGGGGTGACCAGGTCAGCAGAGGAGGGAAGTTGGGGTCGACCGGGCATGCAGGGGAGGGCAGTTTGGGGGAGCCCAGGCCTGCAGGGGAGAGCAGTTAGGGGGACCAGGCCTGCAGGGGAGGGCAGTTAGGGGTGACCAGGCCTGCAGGGGAGGGCAGTTAGGGGCAAACAGGCTGGCAGGGGAGCAGTTAGGCATCAATCAGTCTGGCAGGGGAGTGGTTAGGAGGTGATCAGGCTGGCAGGCAGAAGTGGTTAGGGGCAATCAGGAAGGCAGGCAGGCGAGCAGTTGGGAGCCAGCAGTCCTTGATTGTGAGAGGGGTCCCAGATTGGAGAGGGTGCAGGCTGGGCTGAGGGACACACACCTCTGTGCACGAATTTCGTGCTCTGGGCCTCTAGTGTTGATATATATGCGATTTGATATGTATGCTATTTTGTTGTATTGACAACAAGCTTCAAAACTTTATATGTCAAATTTTCTGAAGGTATTAACATCATAGATATTTTTATGCTTAAAAATGCCGAATTTTGTGCTAAAAAAAGAGCATTTGTGGGAAGTTTTAATTCATTATTTTGAAGAAAAGTGCTGCTGAAAGTTATCATGTACTTCAGGAAGCTTATGGTGAACATGCTCCATCTCAAGATACTTGTGAACTCTGGTTTAAACACTTTAAAAGTGATGATTTCGATGTGAAAGACAAAGAACTTCCAGGTCAACCGAGAAAGTTTGAAGACCAACAATTACAAGCATTATTGGATGAAGGTGCGTGTCAAACTCAAAAACAACTTGCAGAAAGATTAAACGTTGCTCAGCAAACAATTTCCAATCATTTACAAGCAATGGGAAAGATTTTAAAGGAAGGAAAATGGGTGACACATCAACTGACCAAAAGACAAATGGAAAACCGAAAAGTCATCAGTAAAACATTGCTTCAACAGCAGGAAAGAAAGTCTTTTTTTGCATCGAATTGTGACTGGTGATGAAAAGTGGATTTATTTTGAGAATCCCAAATGCACAAAATCATGCGTTGATCCAGGTCAACCATTAACATCGACTGCAAGGCCAACTCACTTTAGAAAGAAGACAATGCTCTGCATTTGGTGGGATCAGGAAGGTGTGGTATTATGAGTTTCTATAACCAGGTGAAACGATTAATACTCATCGCTACTGACAACAAATAATCAATGTGAACCACGCTTTGATTGTGAATTGACCAGAATGGGCCAGAAGACACAGCAAAGTAATTTTGCTTCATGATGACGCACCATCACACACTTCAAAACCAGTTAAAGACACGTTAAAAGATGTTGCCTGGGAAGTATTAACCTACCTGCTGTAGTCACCAGACCTTGCTCCTTCAGATTACCACTTGTTCCAATCGATGGCACACACACTTTCTGAGCAGCACTCCAAAACGTACGAAGTGGAAAATTGGGTCTCTGAATGGTCTGCCTCAAAACAAGAAAAGTTCTATTGGGACGGTACCCACACATTACCTGAAAGATGAGGGAAATGTGTAGCTAGCCATGGACATTACTTTGAATAAAGCACTTTTGATGTTTCTCTTGAAATTATTGTGTTTTCTTTGATTACAAAATCTGCATTTTTAACTGGTATCCACATTATTAATCAGTATCCACATTATTAACCAGTACACCTAGTAAACAGGGCCTTGCAAGCTACATTGAGAGGCTTTCACCTTGTCCTATGGGCCTTGGAAAGCCATTAAAGGGTTTTAAGTGAATGAAATTTGATCATAACCTCTGAATCTCCATATCCTCTTCTATAGAAAGAGTGTTGGAAATAATGACATCAATTATTTCTCTTATAAATGGGTCTCCTTTTTACATGCAGGGTTCAAGTTTTGTAACCATATCAAAAGTCAGTGTCAGATGCCTGATATAAGAGGCCCTTGACAAGATAATGCTTTTCAAACTCGTTTGTGGATCACATATTTCCTGAGAGAAAGAGTGATCGCAACATAGTAAAGGAAATTGATGGTGAAACTCTAAAAACAGAACATAAAACCATTGATTTCTCAATTAAAATATATGAAATATTAAATTATAATAGAGGGTAGTCAATTGAATTATGGTATTTGTTAGTACATAAAAAATCTAGATAGAGTGAATAAAATGTTTATTCTGAAGAATTAGTAGTATCATAAAAGAGAGAAGAGGAATAGAATAAAAAGAAAGCCAGCAAATAAGAAATCAGTCTCTTTATTTCCACACCAGATGGGTAACATAGAAAAAAGTTGATTATTATTATTTTTTATTATACTTGATTTGACTCAATTCAACAAACATTTACTGCATTTCATGGTAGGTGCAGACACTATGAAAAATAGGAAAGGCCTCCATATTGGCCTGAAATATCAGGGAAATGGTTAGATCTGGGCTTTATAGAATTCTGATTGTAGGCAGTCTATTCACTGGTGAATTCTTTATTTCTGTTTTTCTGTTCTCCCTAGTAGTCCTAACCACAGAAACTTTATGTTAATTACCCCAAAAGAAATAGAACATTATCTGCATACCTTGAAGTTGAGCATTCACTTTCTTTATTAAAAGAGGCATGGCTCTTTTGTTCTTGGAGAGCCACGTTCCCCAGCATCTCTGCCAAGGTTCATTTAGCCAATTCCTTATCTTGACCTGTATTTATGAAAGTCCCTTGTCTATGCAAGTGGCATGGATGTCACGTGGGAAAATATAGTCTTTTAAAAATATATATATATTTTTTTATTGATATCAGAGAGGGAGAGAAAGATAGGAACATCAATGATGAGAGAGAATCATTGATTGGCTGCCTCCTGCATGCCCCACACTGGGGATTGATCCCACAACCTGGGCATGTGCCCTTGACTGTACTGGAGCCCAGGATCCTTCAGTCTGCAGGCCAACATTCTATCTGAGGAGCCAAACTGGCTAGGGTGAAAATACAATCTTGATCACTAGCTTTGTATTTTTTTTATCCTCATCTGAGGATATGTTTTATTGATTTGAGAGAGAGAGGAAGGGAGAGAGAGAGAAAGAGAGAGAGAGAAAAGAGAAGAGAAGAGAAGGAAGAAGAGAAGAGAGAAACATTGATCAGTTGCCTCCTATACACGCCCTGACCAGGGATCAAACCAGCAACTTAGGCATGTGCCCTGAATGGGAACTGAACCTGCAACCTTTTGGTGTATGGGACAATGCTCCAACCAACTGAGCCAGCCAGTCAGGGTTAACCTTGTATTTTAAAAAAATGTTTCCCAGTGAAAGCAATTTTGTTTTTTTCAAATAAAAAAATGCTACAGGTCTCATATATGTCTCACATCTGGGGCTTCCTGAAAAGCAGGTAGGTAGTACAAGCATTACATGTTCATAGTGATTATGCCGGGCTACCGGGTAATGTTTTTTCTTTGGGAAAATGGCAATTTAAAGCTAGTGTTTGTGAAGGTCTAAAAATACTCTGTTGCAGGCTCATCCTTTCCCAAGTTGTCAAAGCAGACAAAGAGCTTCCTAGAAGAGAGTTTGGAGTTTGGGGGCTCTAACAAAACTAGACATAGTATTACCCTATGGTCCAGAAATCATGACCCTTGGTATTTACCCACAGGAGCTAAGAACTTATTTTCACACAAAAACCTGCACACAGGTGTTTATAGCAACTTTTATTCGACTTTATTTATAATTGCCAAAAATTGGAAGTAACCAAATGTCCTTTAGCAGATGAATGGATAAATTATTGCACATCTAAACAATGAAATATTATTAAGGGCTAAAAAGAAATGAGCTATCAAGCCATGAAAAGACATGGGGGAAACTTAAACGCATATTCTTTTTTTAAAAAATATATTTTATTATTTTTTACAGAGAGGAAGGGAGAGGGAGAGTTAGAAACATGGATGAGAGAGAAACATCGATCAGCTGCCTCCTGCACACCTCCTACTGGGGATGTGCCCACAACCAAGGTACATGCCCTTCACCGGAATCGAACCTGGGACCCTTCAGTCCGCAGGCGGATGCTCTATCCACTGAGCCAAACAGGTTAGGGCTAAACGCATATTCTTACATGAAAGCAGCCACTCGGAAAGGACTGCATACTGTATGATTACCACTATGTGACCTTCTGGAAAAAAGCAGAACTATGCACACTGCCAGCGGTTTGCGGGGGCGGGGGGCGAGAAGGGATGAATAGGCAGAGCACAGGAATTTTAGGGCAGAAAATAACCTGTATAATACCATAATCACGGTATGTATATTATATACATGTCATTATACATTTGTCCAAAACCAGAGAATGGACTATCTGAAGAGTGATCCATAATGTGAAGTATGGACTCTAAGTCATAATGATGTGTCAGTGTGGGTTCATCAATTGTAACAAATGTACCACTCTGGTAGGGGATGCAGATAATGGGGAGGCTATGCATGTGTAGTGACAGGAGGTATATGAGAAAGCTCTGTACAGACTTTACCCCCCAATCTTGCTGTAACCTTAAACTCCTCTAAAAAGAAAATATTAATAATAAAACAACACATTGTAATATTTTACCAATGATCTCAATCTTCAGAATAAATATCGTGTTACTTTCCCCTCACACAGTGTCCTATGCTGTGTCAAAACATGTTCTGATGTGCTGATAGTAGATGAGTTGAGGAGTAAGGGGTGAGGGTGTTTGGGTCTATCCTGTTTTTAAAAAGATCGCTGAGTGGCCAGTTCGATTCATGGTTAGGGCACATGCCACATGCCGGGGTTGTGGGCTCAATCCCCATAGGGGTTGTGCAAAAGGCAGCTGATCTATTTCTCTCTCTCTCTGTGTCCCTCTTCCTCCTCCTCCTCCCCCCCTCCTCCTCCCCCTCCCCCCTCCTCCTCCTCCTCTTCCTCCTCCTTATTCTTCTCTCTCTCTTTCTCTCAAAAGAAAAGAAAAGAAAAGAAAATGGCTGAGGGAATGTATAGGTCAGATCCCCGCCCTATGTGATGTCTGCAAAGCTGATGATCTTTGGCACGTTGCCTCTCCAGATTCTCCACATTGAAGAGACTATGGCCGCTTCTTAAATTTTAGATGTTCCTTTTTTTCTGGCAAGAGTACATTGGGGTTTCCTAAAGATCAACAAATATATGTCGAATGATGGAGAAGATGCAAGACAAATGCTGCTTTTTTCTGTTTATATGCTTCCCCTCTCTTTTGGGACATGGGATCCTCTATAGATTTGAGGGATAGAAACTGTTTATTCCCTTACAAACCCCAGTCATAGATAGGGAGCTGTGAAGAAATTTGTTGGCTCTGGGGAAAAAGAGTATTGATTACAGGACATGATACTACATTCATGATTGCTATAAAGCTTTTTTGTTTCTTCAAATATATATAATGGATAGTAGTGAGATAATCAACATTTTAAAAATAATATGAAAAGCAGAATTATTTTTCTCACAGAAATTACAGATTGGAGAGAGAAGACAAATAACATACAGATATATTTTTGGAAATCATATATTTTGAAAAATGTGAGAGCATTTTCTTTTCTTGTCCTTAGAAACTGAGAATGTTAGCATATCTAGAAATTATGATTTAGGTACATGCAACTGGGATGGAAAATGTCCCTCAAAATTTCATGTCCTTCCAGGAACCTCAAAATATGATATTAACTGGAAGTAGGGTAAATGACATTAGTTAAGTTGGTGTTTATAGTGCAGTAGGGTGCTGAGGCCTTAGTTCATGTAATCGGTGTCTTTACAAACAGAGGAGAGGAGACACAGAGGGATGATGGTCGTGAAAAAATCGAGTTGGAGCTTGGAGTTAAGCTGCTAGAAGTCAAGGAATACCAGAAACCTCAAAAACACAAAACAATAACTTGATTTCAAACGTCTGGTCTCCAGGACGGTGAGAGTATGAATTTCTGCTGTCTTAAGTCATCCCAGTTTGTGACACTTTGGTTATGGCAACCCTAAACAACTACTACATGGACACAGTCATAAGGTATATAGTTTTGAAGGTCATGACCAATGTCCAAATATTGGGAACTGAGTTAGTTAATTGTGGTATAGCAATAAAATATTTTATTGCCTTTAAATCTGATTAATATGTGCACTTTAGAGATACACAGAAAACTCTTTGCTAAGTTACAAATAGCAATCATGTGCTATGCACACAATAATTACAAGAACCATATATGCATAATCATAGAGGCTTAGAAAAAGACCCTTATTCTTACACAATTGGTAGAACATAGTAAAATATTTATTGTTTACTGTTTCTTTTAATAAAAGGAATAAATACTTGATCTAAAAGTTTAAAAAAAGTGAGTCAAAAATAGTTTGATATAAAAATGGTTTGATATAAAATTCTCTCACATTTTCAAAATATATGATTTCAAAAAATGCATATGTATGTTATTTGTCTTTTCTCTCCAATCTGTAATTTCTGTGAGAAAAATTTATGCCTGTGAGAAATTACAGAAGACTTCTGCTTTTCACATTATTTTTTAAATGCTGATTATCCCACAAGCATAAAATCTAACTACCATCCATTATATATTTGGTTCAAACATAAATTGAGATTTGCACCAAAATTGGTTCATGCACATGACCTAATGCTTTTTCCCCTTTGTTAAACTTTTAAGCCTGAACTAGTAGCATACATTGAAAAATGAGACACATGGCCCTTTAAGGAACTAGGAGTGGTGGACAACTTCAAATTCTATAGATTATATCGATTCTAAAATGCTGAACTTCCTACTAACTGGGGCTAAAACAGAGTGAAAAACAAATAGTCATGGCCAAACAATTTAGGAACAGATATAGAAACGTACAGTTCTTCCACGTGTTTCTTTGTAGAAACTAAACTATAATTAATATTTTGAGCCCACAAAATGAGCAGGATTGGAGGGCTAGGCTTCTGGAGAAATATTTGCAGTGAAAGTTAAGAAGTTGATGAAACAGCTTATTAAACTAGCCTATCCCATATAAATACCATAGTCTGGGCAGTGATGAAATCTTGCTGGAAGACTCCAAGGGAACTTTCAGAGCCAGGTTCAGTTTTCATTATTCAACTGGAGTTGGCTCTTTTTCAGGCCAGCTGACCTCTTTGTGCAAGACGGAGGCCCTCTAGCTTCTCTAAAAAAGAAAAAAAAATTTTGCTCCTCTCTCTCAAAGGCTCTTATGGAAATCAGTTTGTCTGATGGTACTCAGAATTATCAATAAAAAGTGGTAAGTGTGGAAGAATTAAAATATGATCCAATGCAAGAAGGGATTCTTGCATTACTGACCATCCCCATGTGTAATACAGTTGCTATTTATTTGAAGAGCAACACAGGAAGTCATTCTCTTAGTGAACCATCCATTAAGAGTCCGCTTACATGATAATTTATATCCCTTCACAAAACCACTAGTATTTAAAGCAACAAATGCCTTCAGAGTTTTCTAATCAGATTTTTCTTCTGAACAACTAAAAGAATGTGGATATTTGGTATATTCACACTGCAAATAGTCAAATCATCTATTTAATGATTTTTTTCCTCCCAAGAAAAATGCTATGAATAGGAGGAGGAATGCAAACAAAGGCTGTTGTTGTTGTTGTGGATTTGGTCATCTTTCCCTCATTGGGAGGGATTCTTCCAAAGGGCAGTGTTTTATAATCATCAGTGCAACCACGTCACAGAGTAATCTTGGTAAAATCTCTCCTAGAGATTGTTTTAGGAAATGAAAGCACAGAAAGAATAAATAAAGCACCACAGGAGTAGAAGGGGAAAAGATTCAGATGTATTTGGAAAAAAAAAATTCCTATATTTTCTCACCTGTAGATGCAAACAGTGGCTCCTGAACTTCCAGTATGAAGGACCCAACTGGGTACCAGTTGTACTTTGGGTAACTTAGACTCTGGACAGTTCTTGGTGGGCATATACCTCAGGGAGCCCTTGCAGGAAAGGTTTTGCCCCACAGGCGTTGGAAGGAGGTCTGTGAATGGGAAATTTTGGATTTAAAAGTTAACAAGCTTCCTTCTGCACAAAGAGGAATCTGAGTCACCAAAGAGACATTTTCCAGGTAGAAATGCAATCTCAAAATTAGGGTTCTTCATGTGAGAATGTACAATTGCATTTTTCATTCGAATAGCCCTAAAAAGGCCATAGTTCCTGGCCTTTTACCTGTTAAGATGATTGTTATATTCCTGGTGTTTTTTTTTTTTTTTCCCTCTTCTAAATAGGCTAGATGCTCTTAAGAATCCAAAGATAAAGAAGAAAAGGGCCTACATTTGCCCAGTTGCCCAGTGCATAATGACTTCACCAATTACTTTTTCCTGTTTGAAGAGGCTACTGCTAACGTGGTGCCACCTTTTGCAAAGGACTCTCACTGGGATTTTAAGACTATGTCCTTTTATTTGATTGCCAGTAGGGATGACTTGAAACAGACACTTTCTAGACTATGCATGTTCTCCTAGGTCATAGTTGGAGAATAAAAAGTGGGCCAATTTCTGTTAGTCTTATGTAACCTGAGAAATTGTATTCTTTTCCTTCATTGGCAATTTCTGTAATAGTTGAGTCTGATACAGGTTTTATTGATTATCAAAAAACTATTAATTTTAGGTCTGAAAATTCCAGATGAAGTGTCTTGATAGCTAAGACACATGTAATTTTTAGGCTGTCTCTGATATTTTTTTATGGAGCATTATTGAAGTCTACCTTATCTAACAGCCATCCTATCTAATAAAGACAGAATATGCAAATTGACCGTAACTCCACAACAAAGATGGTGGCGCCCACAGCCAATAAGGAAGGAATATGCAAATTGATGCAACAAGCCGAGAGGCAGAAGGCGGTTCTGGCTGGAGGGAAGGCGGTGCCAGAAGCCAAAGGAAGGAAGGCCTATTCTTGCACAAATCTTCATGCATTGGGCCTCTAGTGAGGGGATAAAAGGCAATACAGATACTCCTAACAAAGAAGTAAATTTAAGTGAGGTGACAGTTCTCATGGCACTTGTGCCCACCTTCAATAATTTAATTCTTATCTCCAGTGTTCAAGTAGATAAAAATTACCCAGCAAAGAGCATCTTACCATTTAAATAAAACTTAAGAATCTTTTGGTTCTTAGTCTAAATACCTCTTGAACAACAAGCTATTTTTACAGTTTTGGCTGGTTCTACAAAGCAAAATATTAAGGAAAGAATGAGGACTGCAGATGATTCTGGCTCAAAACTCTACATATCTTTGGTACTACGAATGAGCACTACTGATAGTGTACAAATAGAATACATCTGAAAACAACTATCAAATCCCAAGCAGCTCTTCTAAGTGAACTTTTAAAAAGTTTAAAAAGTATCAATTTTTAAAATTGATTTTAGAGAGAGGAAGGGAGAGAAACATAGATCTGTTGTCTCCTGTACTTGCCCTGAGCAACCTGGGTATGTGCCCTGACTAGGAATTGAACCCACCACCTTTTGGTGTATGGGACAATGCTCCAACCCACTGAGCAATACTGGCCAGGGTTCTTCTAAGTGCACTTTGCAGGTGAGGGCCTACAGAGCCATTCCAGTCTGACCTTCTCATACTGTATGTGAGGGATCTGAAGTTTATTATTAGCTAGTCCTAACTTGAATTATAATGACAATGATGATGATAAAGTCAGTTACATTTATTGAGGTTATGTACCAAACAATGTGGTTCCCAGACATTCTTTTATTTAATCCTCTTGCTAGCCTTGAAAAGTCTGAATAATCTGCAGCTGAAGTAGAGAATTGTAGATGTAATTGATATTTATTTTACTCTAACATTTAAATGTTACTGAAATAGGGAATCCTGGAAATGAAACTACATTAATGTTTAACAAAATATATAAAGAATGATCACCCATATAATCTTTCTTCTAGTTTGTTCTATGATTTTCTGCACAGATACTATTAAGTGTCCAGGGTTTTGTAGCAAATTTGAACTTGTACCAAATACGAAGGAAATATGAGCAAGCAACTGCCAAGCTAATTTTCATAAGTGAGGACACATTTTTAGAAATGAATAACCACTGTATCATACTAATTTTAATTCACACCATTTCCCCTTGTTCTACCCTCCTCGAGTGCATTGTTTGCTCCTTAGATTTGGATAGTAATTTCACTAGTTAGATAGTTTTATTTAATTTAATGCTGCCAGGGGCCTATAGTATTCTTAATTTGACTCAGTATAACAAGTAACAATAGAAGGAGTTTCAACTAGAGGGACTGCTACATTCTCCTAATTAGTACATTGTGCCAGCCACTCTCCTAACTTCTTTCCAAGTATTAATTATTTAATATTCACAGCAACCCACAAAGAAGATGCTATTAATATTATTTGCTGTTTGGCAAGTATCACTCATATGTGAAATCGAATGAATAAAATAAACTGGTGAACAAAATAGAGAGACATAGAAGAATGGAACAGACTGTTGAACCTCAGAGGGAAAGTGGAGGTGGGAGAAGGGTGGGGGGTGGGTGGGTGGGAAAAGATCAACCAAAGAACTCATATGCATATATGCATAACCCATAGACATGTGGTGAAGGCCTGGGGTGAGGGACTGGGGCAGACTAGAAGGGGTCAATGGGGAGAAAAAAGGGACACCTATAATACTTTCAACAATAAAGATTAATATTATTGCTGTTTTTTAGATGAGGAAACTGTTAGGGTTGCTGAAGGAGGAACACACGAGGCCAACATGGTAAAGAATTATAAATGTATTAGGTCATCTGGAAAACCAGATGGGCTGAGCCCCCAAATTGCGCCAGCACCCAAGGACAGGGAGTCAGAGATTTTAAAAGACTCTAGGTGGGCTTTTTCTGGGTGGAGTATTTTCTGGGTGGTCTGGATCCTAGAAGGTCCGGAGGGGAAGGATAATGGTCTCAGAAATTGAGAACATCTCTAATGAATACAAATACCTATTATGAATGCGTTAAGCCATCTGCATACCATAGCTACCTAAAGAAGGAATGATATGCATCACCCATGGACACAGACAATAGGATGGTGAAGGCCTTGGGTGGGGTTTGGGGATGGGCTAGAAGAGGTCAATGGGGGATAAAAGGGGGACATTTCTAATACTTTCAACAATAAAGATTTAAATAAAAAAGGAAAAAAATAAAGAAGGAATGATAAAATTTTTAGATGACAACTTCATCCCTCTCCAAATGATTCGTTTTTAAAGACTCAAAATCAGGAAGATAAAAAAGAGGAAAATAGCTAAAGAAATTAAACAGAATTCTTGTTTGACAGTAATTGAAAACCAGTGATTGGAAGCACGTGGTGCAATATGTTCTACAAAAGGATGTTTTAAACTTCATGTTTTGATTGCTTTTAAGGCTCTTCACCCTTTCAATGTTGTTTAAGAAAAAAGTGTCAGATTGGCATTGGCGTACTTTCCTCACTGCAGGAATACGTTTGAAAAGAGAGTTGCATTTTTTATAGACTAAGTTATATCTTCTTTTAAATTTTAGGAAAGAATCCTCTCCTTGTTCATCTAAGGTCTGAACGTTTTCTTTCTAACAATGGAGGACAACTCCAGAAGAAAACAGAGTTTGTGGGCACAGTTCAAGGAATTCCTATAGTATGTGTTAGTTAACATTTCCTGCTTGGCATTTATAAATCAGGAAACAAAAGGCACCCTCAGAGGATTTAATTGAGAAGCTGAGCAAGGGACTATTTATAGACCTGTGGGCAGGGTTAAGGGAAACAAAACAGATGTGAGCTATCAAAATACTAGCATCAGCTGGGGGCCTATACTGCCTCTAGGTCTGATGGGACCATCCGTGAACTCGGAGGCAGGAGCTGTGGAAGTTGCAGTCCCAGGTAGATAAGCTGTGCTTTCCAGGCCCCTGTATCGGCTGGCTCCCCCCTTGGTTGGGGCAAATGGAAGCAGTGGTGGGAGAGTGGATGGAGAGCAAGAGGAAGGAAGAAGCCACAGTGACTTCCTCTCTCTGTCTCCTTCCCAGTTCCAGTTCCTGTTGGACAGTCCCACCGTGGGGCCAGCTACTGCCTGGTAAGCCTGGCCCCTGGCTCACCGTTTGGCAGTGGCTTCTTTAGGTGGCAGATCTCTGGGTTGGCTCTCTGTCCTGTCTGGCTTTTTAGCTCTTTCATCACTTCTGAAACCAATTCACAGCTTTGATTTCCTCTATTTTAAAAGCTCATAATGGTGTGTGTTTCCCAGTTAGACCCTGATATATATTTTATACTTTTAATGGCTACTTTGAGCAGCATTTTATGTTTCCCTTATAGTTTCTGTAATCTCTATCTTATCTGTTTGGTTACTGCTGGTATAGACAATGACTTTACTGACCAGGCGAGACACTGATATTAATTTAAATGTGTATTGATTCTTTTGTGTTTAAAATGGAGGTAATCATATCTGGGAAAAATGCTTACACCTTTTATTTCTTTTGCTTTGCATATACAATTGGACAAGACTTTAAATCCTATGTTTAGTTTGATGAGAGTGGTGATAGCAGCGTTCTTTTCTTGATTGTAATGTTAATTGAATGTGTCTATAGTTTTTCCATTTTAATGCAATGTTTGTTATAGTTTTTTAGATACATACCATAGATGTTTACAAATTTAGTAAGTTTCTTTATTCCTAAATTGGGTATTTTAATAAAAAAACTGATGATGAACCTTTATCATTACTTTCTCAGCATCTACTTAAATAATCATATAATTTTCCTTGTTTAATTCCTTAACATAGTGTGGCTAGATCTCCTGATGTTGAAACTTTCTTACATTACTGGGATAAATCCTGCTTGATCATGACTTTAAAAAACCCACCACACAACTCTGTTGAGTTCATTAGCTAGAAGGTTTTGTTTTATGCATTTATCACTTAATTAACTTTGGATTCATGTTTATGAGTGAATGAGGTATTTAATATTCTTTTGTCAGCTTTCTATCTTGTTAAGGGTTTCATAATTTCAGCTTTTTATTTTATTAATCTATATTATTTCTGTGTGTTTTATTTCTTTAATTCACATCTTATTATTGCCTTCCTTCTAGTTTCATTGGATTGCTTTATTGCTATTTTTCCAACCCCCTTAATTGTTCATTTTTCAGTATATTTTGTTTTCTGTTGTATGCACTTATACATTTCCTACTGAATATTGCTTTAGATGTGGCCTAAATTTTTCAATAAAATATTTACCTAGTTTTCCTCCTCCTAATGATTTTAGATTTCCCTTATGGTTTTCCCCCCTTGGTGGAGGGGTTATTTAGTAATGTTATTCCGTTTCTATATGCTTGCAGCTTTAAAATTTATTATTTTGTTATTGATTTCCAAGTTTCCCTAATGGAAAGATTATATAGTAGGTATGGTAATTGTTTTTAAAAAGAAGTATTGAGATTTTCATTGTGGAACTTTACATAATTTTTGTTGGTGCTCTGTATTCCAAGAAATATATGTTCTCTTTTGGGAGTCAATACCATAGGGATCTATATGTTATTTTTAATATTTAAAATTTTTCTATTTTTGTTTTGCTTAATTTATTTGGTTCTGAGAGGGACATGTTGAAAACTTCAGTTCCAACTGTTGATGTATCTGTTTTCCACTTTATTTCTCTCAGTTGTGGCTCTATTTGAGTTTATATTAGGTGCACATGTTCGTAATCTTATATCTCTTTGATATTCTGTTCGTTTTTCCAGCATATATTGTTGTTCTTTATTTTTTATGCCTTGAGTTTGGTTTGTCTGATATTAACATTGCTACTGAGGCCTATGTTTGATTTGTTTTCTGGCTTATTGCTCTTGATGTTATAAAGATACTCTCCTATATTGATTCTAAAGGTTTTGAAATTTTGCCTTTTACATATAAATCATTAATCCATCCAGAATTGTGTATGGTGTCAGATAGGGATCTAATTTTATTTCTCCACAGAGTCAACATTTATTTTTCCCCATGGATCTAAAGTGTCAGCTCTGTTATATAATGTTTCTATGTATATGATGTATTATTTCTAGGTTCTTTTTTAAAATGTATTTTTATTGATTTCAGAGAGGAAGGAAGAGGGAGAGAAAGATAGAAACATCAATGATGAGAGAGAATCATTGATTGGCTGCTTCCTGCATGCCCCCTACTGGGGATCAAGCCCGAAACCTGGGCATGTGCCCTTGATTGGAATTGAACCTGGGACCCTTCAGTCTGCAGGTGGACACTCTATTCACTGAACCAAACCAGCTGGGGCTATTTCTGGGTTCTTTATGCAGATCTACTTGTCTATCTTTGTACCAAAATACCATGGTCTTAATTTACTAGTTTTATTACGAAGTTTTACTTCATATAGAGGAAGTCCTCCGAAGTGTTTTTTTTTTCCTTCCCAGGTGTTCTTTGTGAGTATCTTGGTCCTTTGCTATACTACCCTTTACCTCTTTGCACACAATATACCACAATTGCCTAATCCTCACAGCTTCCAACAACACGGTAACATTTAGTCTAGTCCAGTGGTCAGCAAACTCATTAGTCAACAGAGTGGCAAACCGACCACTGCAGTTTACCATATAAGTTTTAGTAAAAGCTTGAACTGGAGAAAATCTCGCTGTATCTTTTTCTTTGGAATACCTTGAATCAACATCTTGACAATATTTGAATCTTGTATTCATGAATGTGACTGTTCTCCTTATTTGTTGTAGAACTCTTTATTTGTTTTTAATTTAAATTTCCGTAATTCTTAACAGTTATTCACTTGGATCACTGAGCCATTGTTGCCAAATTCTTTGTAGGGCTAAAATGATAAACACTTGACAAAAGGCAATCCCTTGTCTTTAGTGTGTCTTAGTCTGCTTGAGCTGCCATAACAAAATACTATAGACTTGTGGCTTCATCATCAACAACAACAACAACACTTATTTCTTACAGTTCTAGAAGCTGCAAACCCAAGATCAAAGTGACAGCTGATTCCATTTCTGGTGAAAGCCCTCTTTCTGGCTTGTAAACAGCCACTTTCTGACAATATTCTCACATGGTGGTAATAGAGAGAGAAAGAGAGGTAGAGAGAAACACACACACACACACACACACAGAGAGAGAGAGAGAGAGAGAGAGAGAGAGAGAGAGAGAGAGAGAGAGAGAGAGAGAGAGAGAGAGAGGTTGAGCGCACTAGGAGCCGGGGAGCAGGTTCCAACACATGAACTTTCTGGTGTTCTTTTTTATAAGGACACATCTACATCCTATGGGATTATAGATTAACTCTTCTAACCCCATTTAACCTTAATTGCCTCCATGAAGGCCCTGTCTCCAAATACATATAGTCACATTATAGGTTAGGTCTTCAACCTCCAATGAATTTTGAGGATATAATTCAGTTCATAGTATAGTGCTACTGGCCCTCTTCTTGTAGCCTTTTGTTTTGGGGACTAGAGGTAAAAGGCACCATGCAAAGCTAGCCACCAGAAAGGCAGAATCTTGCAGAATGTTGCTTATTTTTCTTATCACCCAGGTCCAGTTGGGTGAAGTGGTAAAAGGATGAAGTATTGACTTCATTCTTTCCTTTCTTTAAAGCAGGAAGAGATGTTCTACCTCATGGGCAAAACATCAACTGGTTATACTTTGGTTTTTCTCCATCAGGTTCCAATAACTTTATAGTTAGAAATGCCTTCCAGATACTGGCCTTACGTCAATTGTATTAATTTCCAGCATTATTGTAAACTTTTCTAACTGCCAAGTTATTTTAGTTGGAAGGCAAAGAGGTTAGCTCAACACCCTTTTAAATGGGAATACTCAAATTTTACCAGTTTTAACATCAAATAAGTTTATTATTTTTGGCCACCAAAAAAATACAAACAAAACACCTGAGTGTTGAAATTGGAATTTTTATGAGTGCTTAAATAAGATCCATATTTTCAGTCATGGCTATTTTCCCTTTTTTATGGGCATATCACCAATACTATTAAACTCCTAGAGGTCAAATAAACAAAGAGAAGCCTGCCGGAACCACATTTGATATTGAAATAGATTTAAATGTTTTTCAATATTTTACTATTTTTGTTTCTCATATATATTTTCTTAATCCTCACCTAAGAATATGTTTTTATTGATTTTAGCGAAAGAGACAGGATGAGGGAGAGAGAAATGTCAATGTGAGAGAGAAACATCAAGTGGTTGCCTCCCATACATGTCCAGACTGGGGATTGAACCCACAACCTAGTTATGTGCCCTGACTGGGAATCAAACCTGAAACCCTTTGGTGCCTGGGAAATGCTCCAACCAACTGAGCCACATCAGCCAGGGCTGTTTCTCATATTTATTCCAAGAGTATAATAGTTAAATGCTGCCCTGAGGGTCAACTCTTTTGTGGTTTTGATTAATAGCAATTCTTTTGCAATTATATATAATACAATATGATGATAATCGAATGCCAAATTAATATTTCCATAGTTTTCCATGGTTGATAATAAGCAATTCACACAAGTATATTCTATCTTTAATATTTCAATTATTGAGATGGAGTTCTAAACTGAAAAGAAGTTCATCCTTTAGGGGCCACAGTTTATAAACTCTTGTAGCCAAGGCTTACCTCATTATAGCCATATATAACATAGTTATAAGAACACAGACATAGGAGTCAGGAACTTCTACTTAACCTTGAATGAATAATTAAACTTTCTGAGTCTTAGCTTTCTAATACATAAAATGTAAATGATAATAATACCTACCTTATAGCATTTGTATGACATAAGATTTATTTAGCATAGTGCTTGCCATAAATAAACATGAATGATACCAAAGACTACATGAAGTTTTTGTCTAGTTATATGTTCTCTAAAACTGTATTTTCCAAACCAAATGACACAATGTACTAATAAACTGTCTACACACTGAGTCCCATAAGTGAGAAAAAAGCCAAGCTTAACTATTTTTGCCCAGGGGGTTCTTGGAGGGACTTAGAACATCATACTATAATGAATTATAAGTCCCCTACTTGTCTGTATTTTTTATTAGTAAAATATGCCTGCTTCTTGACATCTTTGAGGAAGATGGCCAATCTCACTGTGATGGTGTTATTTGTCCTATATTGAGAATGAAAGTACATACAGCTTTTGAAAACATGACAATCAATCGCCATGGATTAGTACTTTTTATTCTAAACCAATTAGGAGAGCACAATATAAACTCTTATGAAAAATAAGTTGGGATTTTTTTCCTCCCAGGAATTTCAGATAGCTAGTTCCCATCTCAGTAAAATGGAAGATCTGTGAGGGCAGTGCTTATCTGTGTTATTCAGTGTTATATCCCAGTTGGAATCAGAGCATGCTTTCAGTAAGTGCTTGTTTGAAAACTTCTGGATTCAGCCATATGAATTCTGTTAACAAAATAACCAAAGAGCTCCTTGAGAATTATAAGTCCCCTACTTGTCTCTATTTTTTATTTATCTGGACCACTTGGGTACTGATTAGATTTAATTATTTGAGTCCCTCTCTCAAGGTTAAATACATTATAACCTACTAGATGCCCAGTGCATGAAATTTGTGCACAGGTAGGGTCCCCAGGCCTGGCTGGCAATCAGGGCCTTCCTGCTGTCGGCCGAGGCCTGCCTTCATTCTGCGCCACCCCCTGGTGGTCAGCGCACATCATAGCAAGTGATCAAACTCATGATCTCCCAGTCAAACTCCCCAGGGGACACTGCATATTAGCCTTTTATATATATAGATATTTACCTATAGTAGCATAAAAACAGAGGCAGCAGAAGCCCTACTCTGTGGTTCTACAGAACAAATAATGGCCTCACTTGTACTTTATGAAGAGATAAAATAAATGGGAGAAGGATCTTGAGTCACCATCTTTTAGATTATCCATATTTTATATTCACGCATTATGCTTATGCCCAATTTATCTTGTTAGGCAATGAAACAGCAAATGTTGGTTTACTTTAATTAAAAAGCTACTCAAATTAAACCAACACCATTTAAAGTTACATTACATTAAATGGAATATCCTACATCATGTAGTAGCTACAACTATACAAAAGAAAGGGAGAAGTGGATAGAAATAAAAAAAACAAAAAACAAAAAACTAGTTACTGATTATTCTCAAATTGATCAACTTTGGCACAAAACACCTTTTATATGTCGATTAGAGAATTTAGGTTTGCTTTGATATGCCCTGCTGCTTATGTAGACAGATTCATTCAACATTTTTCACCCTTACCTTTCAAGTTACATAGGATTTTGAGTTATTTAAATCATATTAAATTGAAAAAGGAAAAAAAAGTAATAATCAATGCTGAGTTCTTCCAGTACAGCTGAAGCAAAAGAAAATACATTAGAATAATTACTCATGAAGGGAATATTAATATCATTGACAATTTCATACAGAGTTCACCAAATCAACACTGCAGGACAAATTCTGCTTACCACTACCTATTTTTGTTCAGCCTGAGAGCTGACTGTTTTTGTTTGTTTGTTTGTTTTTGTTCTTTTGTATTTTAACATGGCTAAACAAAAAAAGAAAATATTTAATGACACATGGAAGTTACATGAAATTCAAATCTCCGTGTCCATAAATAGAGTTTCACTGGAACATAGCCACAGCTGTTTATTTACATGTTGTCGGTGGTGGCTACTTTCACGTGAAAGTAGAGTTGAATAGTTTTGAGGTATCATTTGGTCCCCCAAAGCCTAAAATATGTATCTGGACCTTTTCAGAAAATGTTTTCTAACTGTGATTTAGTACATTGATTTTTCCAAACTTTGTTAGTAGGCCATGTGCATCAGAATTAACTAAGGAAAAAAAATGTAGACTCTCCTTCTCTCCCTGGGACATTCTTGTTCAGTGCCTCTCAACAGGTTCAGGGCTCCAGCTCTGGGCCTGTGAGGCTCTGCTGGGGAGCCGGACCTCAGAAGGGCTGGGACTCACTGACTCACCACACCTGGCGTTCTGCAATTTGTCCTCCTAGTAAGTCAACTGAGGCATTACTTACTGTTCACCAGATCTCATTCATTCATTGTATTATTGTAAATAACGAATAACGTTTTCAGGAGGCAGACTTGTTAGTAATGACAGCACACATTTTTCTCAGGGTTTACTTGGTTTACATCCTTAGAGCATCTTTAGGCACACTTATGTTAATATGGAAATTTAAATAGGGTAATGTCATTTACAGAGACAAAATCCATAAAGTGACATTACCGATTAAACTACTTGTCAAGCCGAAACCGGTTTGGCTCAGTGGATAGAGCGTCGGCCTGCGGACTGAAGGGTCCCGGGTTCGATTCCGGTAAAGGGCATGTACCTTGGTTGCGGGCATATCCCCAGTAGGGGGTGTGCAGGAGGCAGCTGATCGATGTTTCTCTCTCATCGATGTTTCTAACTCTCTATCCCTCTCTCTTCCTCTCTGTAAAAAATCAATAAAATATATTTAAACTACTTGTCAAGGAGAACAGATTAAGTACAAATATTTATTAGCAAAACTACCACCAGTTTCTCATTAATTTAGATTTGAAGTGAGGATAGTGTTCACTCTTGAATTATGCCCGGGGCCAGTGCATGACACAGAAGCAAAGGTGTAACCACATGTGCTGCCTCTGTCACTCTGTGTTGAGTCTAGGTAAGGACTTTTGAACTGAATCCTCTAAAACAGAATTAAAGATGATACCAGATGCCTGAGAAACCAGCGTAGACTAAACTCTTTTTCAATTTCTCTTTTTGGCTCTATTCAGTATCTCTCTGACTCATTTTTTTAAAAAATATATTTTTATTGATTTCAGAGAGGAAGGAAGAGGGAGAGAGAAAGAGAAACATCCATGTTGAGAGAGAATCATTGATTGGCTGCCTCCTATAAGTCCCGCACTGGGGATTGAGCCCACAACCCGGGCATGTGCCCTTGACCGGAATTGAACCTGGGATCTTTCAGTTCGCAGGCCGACGCACTATCCACTGAGCAAAACCAGCTAGGGCTCTGACTCATTTTTTTTATATGAAAATATTTAGGCTCTATAATGACATTGTTATTTTCTTCAAGGGTTTGTTATCAAAAAAGTTAATTTTAACAAAAATATTTTCTTAGTGATAGGTCATACAGATAATAAATAAATGTTAAATGACTCAATATGATTTGTATGACTTTTTAACTAAATGGGGGTGGGGGGTGGGGTGGAGAATACTAACTTTATTCTTGCTCTATTGTTCTAAAATTGAGCTAAAAGGATACTCAGTACAGTTCTGTAGATTTGTTTGGTGTATAGGTAAAAATATTTCGTTGAGATAATTGTAGATTCACGTGCAGCAGTACATAATAATAGAATGATACTATACACCCTTTACTTAGTTTCCCCTATTGGAAATATTTTTGAAAAACTATAGTGCTATAATATTACAACCAGTATGTTGACATTGATACACTCCACCTGTCTTATTCTCCAATTGTACTGCAATCCTTTGTGTATGTGTTTATTTCTATAAATTTTATCACATATATGAAGTCACTCCTGCTCTTTTATTATTATTTTTTTAAATTGATGTTTGCCTGATATATCTTTTTCCATTTTAAAACTTTCAACCTACCTGCATTGAACTGAAAGTGAGTTTCTTAAAAGCAGCATATAGTTGGGTCATTTTTAAATCCATTCTTCAATCTTTGTTTTTATAATTGATGTACTTAAATCATTTGCATTCAGGTAATTATTGATATGATAGCATTGTCTGCCATTCGATTCAGTTACTTTCATTTTTGGTTCTTCTGCTTCTCATTCCCATGTCTGCCTCTCTCTCTCAGCTGAAAGTCAAAGCATAGGAAGGATTTCCAGTGAACCATGAGAACATAGGAAGTGGCAAGGAGAGATTCTCCCCTATAGATTTCAGAGGGAATGTGGTCCTGCTGGCCCCTTGATTTCAGACTTCCAGCCCCCAGAATTGTGAAACAATAGATTTCTTTTGTCTGCAGCCGCCCAATCTGTGGTACTTGTCACAGCAACCCTAGAAAACTAATACACCCTATATTTTGAAAATCCCTTCCAGCCACAGGAACATGGTCTGATTATGTATTAAACAAGTGGTGGACCACAGAAGTGTTACATTTTTAGTCTATATCCAAATTAAGTGCTTCTAGGTATTGTCAAATTATTTCTAGAGGAGGGAACCCAGGACAGTAAGGCTCCTGCATGTCTTTTTATAATATTTTTGATTTGAGCATTTACTTACTGTGATGCACGATTAGAGGTTAAAGCCTTCACTGCTGCCTGGAAAACTTTTATTCATCTCTTGTTGATTTCCTGTCCACCCTCTTAAATCTCTTCCATGCTCTGCGAATTATTAATTTCTTCTTTTCTAAGCAAACTCTCTCCGGATGACCTGCCTCCTACTCATTATATGAAATAATAGTTTTATAAAATGAATCACCTCGACTCCTCTCTCATCATTTCCAAAGAAGTGCTCAAATCTGTATTATATCTGCTCCCACGTATTTGTGCAAACATTTGTCTTTGAAAATAAAACTCTGCATTAGACCAACTGGGCCCATCTGGAGGAAAAGTTTTGGGTAGTGGAACAAAGATAATTTAGGCGTATTTATTGGCATGTCTAGACCTCTGGATTTTTCATCCATAAGTGAAGGGTATAGGGTTACATTATCTTGAGGGTTCCTTCCAACCCTAATCATCTAGACACAATTTTAAGAAATCACTTATGGTGACAGTCAACCAAGGGACAGGCTGTACTACTGGGAGAGGGAAGAAGATCTGCCAAAGAGAATTTGACAAGTCATAGATCATCTTCTTCCATTACTTACACTACTTTCTGGTGGTAAGCAATGAGCAAAACAGGAAATCAAGATGAAACTAGAAATCATTGGAGAACCAGTCAAGGTGACATAGGGGAAATCTATGCATCTAAAATGAGATAAAGCCCTAGCCCATTTGCTCAGTGGATAGAGCATCGGACTATGAACTGAAGGGTCCCAGGTTCAATTCCCAGTAGGGGACTGCAGGAGGCAGCCAATCAATGATTCTCTCTCATCATTGATGTTTCTCTCTCTCTCCCTCTCTATTCCTCTCTGAAATCAATAAAAATATAAAAAAATAAAATGAGATGCAAAAATCAAGGGACTCAGTAACAGTCAGTTTCATAGTCATGCTTTATTCAAAACCATTGAGTAGAAATATGGGGCACAAATGAGAGCCACATACATGAAAAGCAACAGGTGAAATCAATACGTTAATAATATGTTACTGTTTAAATCAGAGGATATGTTTTTATTGGGGTTTAGAAAGAAAGAAACATTGATGTGAGAGAGAAACATCAATCAGTTGCCTTCTTTTCGCACCCTGATCAGGGATCCAACCTACAACCTTGGTTTGTATGTGCCCTGACCAGGAATGGAACCTGCAGCATTATTTTGGTGCGTGGGATGATGCTCCAACCAACTGAACCACCTTGCCAGGACTATACTTTTTACCTTAAATTTTTGGACTCCTGTGTGTATTTTTCAGGAACATCTCCATTTGATGAGTGACATTTCATGTGCTCAATAGCCACATATAGCTAGGTGCTACCATACTGAATAGTATAGGTCTATGCTATATACTATGAGTGACTTCTGGTCATGTACACATTCCATTTTCCAATCAGCACCAAAACAAACATTTACTTATTCCCCATCTTCTAGGTTTCTTACTTCCTGCCTTTATCACTGTTTTTTCAGCTTCATGTCTGCTGTTACACTCCAAAGTAGGGTTTTACGAGGACAGTGATTATGCCTGTTAATCATTTCTTACCTTTACAAAATCAGAATATAAAAAAAAACACGTAGAGGACAAAAGCCTACAAGTGGTTTAAAACACCATATGTATATGATATATGTATGTGAATATATGTATATTTTTTGTATAGTGTTTTATGATTTACCATGCCTTTTTCCTGCAATGTCTTATTTAATTTTCACAATGATGCTGTGAAGCTTTCCAACCAATGTTTCCATTTGCTTCCTAGCACATCTGAGGTGTCAATGTGTTTAAAACTAAAATGGTAATTCTTCTTTTCTGTACTTGTATTTCTTTCTGTATTCTTGAGCTTAAGGAGGGTTGTACCAACATTTGTCACATCAGCCTGTCTGGGAGACAATCTAGAAACCTTCTCCCCTCTCTTGTTGTCCAACCTTATATCTAATTAACCATAAGTCCAGTTCATGCTACCTTTTACATGTCTTAATTCTGAATATTTCATTTCTCTCCATATCATTTTGATGGTTGAACCCATATAATTTCATGCCAAAACTATTAAAATATTCTGGCTCTACTTTAGTCCTCTAATCCATCCTCTATAATCCCCTTTCCAAAGCACAAATGTATTTATGATGCTTCCCCATATGAAAATTTATTTTTATTTTTATTTATTTTTTATCTTTCTATTAATCCCAAGGATAGTTTTCTATTGATTTTTAGAGAGAGTGGAAGGGAGAGGGAGAGACAGAGAGAAACATCGATATGAGAGACACATCAATTGGTTACCTCCCACACGAGCCTGCAACCAAGATATGTGCTCTTGACTGGAATCAAACCTGGGACCCTTCAGTGTAAGGGCCAGTGCTCTATCCATTGAGCCAAAACTGGCTCCCCTTATGAAATTTTAATTACGCCACATTTCTTAAATCAGTGCTTCTCTAAGTGTGAATTCAAATAATTGGAACATCTTATCAAAGTGAAGATTCTGATTTAATAGGCCCCAGATTCTGTATTTTGAAAGGTGATGATGATGATGATGCTTGGTCCATGGGCAACCACATTTTGATTAGGTGCAGTCTAGAGGATAAAGTACACATTCTGTAGAATGGCATTCACTAAGCTCTTTTAGATCTAGCCTCTATCTAACTCTCAGCCTTAAAAAATATTTTCCTTCATCTCCAATCAACCTAGGATCTCTAATCTAAGTCCTCCATTTATGTCATGTGAAAACAAAACAAAACAAAACACACAACTCAGTTTTAAAACCCCAAACTTAAAATTTCAACAACTTTTTTGTCCAACCTTACAACCCCATTTCTCATAGTCAACTGGGACAAAATAGGCAACAGAGTCCCACCTCACCATCCATTCTGCCCTCTTGTGGCTTTTGCTTTCAAATGACTTCAGGGAAGATTTTTGGTACAGTCTTCACAATTCTGTTTATGGCTTGGTTCAATTCCGCATGTGGTGTGATGGAGTTGGAAATTGAGGGAAGAAATGCTCAAGCTCCCCAAGACCAGACCTGGAGCATTTATGGAAGCATGTGATGGCCTAGATCCTTTTGGGGCTGTTCCAGACAGCATTGTGAAGGAGGTGACATCTTTGGGCAGTGCTCTTATCTCTCCACTGGAGACCACTGTCCTTTGGTCTCATGTAACTAACGTTGTCATGTTGTCCGAGATTTCCCTCAGTTTTGCTCAATGCACCAGTCTTCTTCCTTCCCCTTTCCCATTATGGTACCTGGGTCAAGTCCTTATCCAGATCCCACTTCACTCTCATACTTTTGTTTGTTCATGAGTTCACTAGTTTTCATCGCAGAAATATTTACTGAGCAACTGCTATGTGCCCAAATTTGTGCAAGGTACTGGGGATATAGTGATGAAGGAGGGAGACCTAACTCCTAAACTTAACATTGTTTAAAGGCTGTGAGTGTGACAGTTAAACAATTGGGGTACAGTGTTGTTAAAACAAACAAAAGAGAAAGACACTGTGCTTTGGGAGGGTGTCACTTACCCCAAGATTTAATATCAGGTGTTACCGTGTCTTGGCTCTCACAGGTATGACCACTATTAAAATAACTCCTTTTGTTACTGTTATTATTAGTTATTGTTTTTTTTATTTTCGGAGCTCAAATATTTCAACTACATTTGGTTAAATAAGTTCATTTTGTGTATTAGTCATTTGGTTGTAAAAAAACAGAAACCAGACTTGAATTACTTAAGCAAAGAGGAGAAAACCATGGTAGGAGCAGTGGGCAAGGTTGAGCAGCCAGGTACCAGGGAAAGACAGAGAACAGAACCTGGTACTTGAACATACCCCTCTTTCCCTTTCTCTCCATGTTGCTCATCCATGTTTCTCTGTCCTGTTTATATCTCACTAGAGGCTCGGTGCATGAAATTTGTACATGGGGGGGGGGTGTGGTGGTGTTTGTGTCCCTCAGCTCAGCCTGCACCCTCTCTAATCTAGGACCCCTAGAGGGATGTCCAACTGCCCGTTTAGGCCCGATCCTACTGGATCACAATCCAGGACTGCTGGCTCCCAACTGCTCGCCTGCCTGCCTTCCTGATTGCCCCTAACCACTTCTGCCTGCCAGCCTGATCACCCCCTAACCACTCTCCTGCCAGCCTGATTGATGCCTAACTGCTCCCCTGCCAGCCTGTTTGCCCCTAACTGCCCTCCCCTGCAGGCCTGGTCCCCCCGCAACTGCTCTCCCTTGCAGGCCCGGTCGCCCCCAACTTCCCTCCTTTGCCGGCCTGGTCAACCCTAACTGCCCTCCCCTGCAGGCTTGATCACCCCCAACTGCCCTTCCTTGCAGGCCTGATCCCTCCCAACTGCCCTCCCCTGCTGACCTGATCGCCCACAACTGCCCTCCCTTGCAGACCTGGTCCCTCCCCTGCTGGCCATCTTATGGTGGCCATCTTGTGTCCACGGGGGGCAGTCATCTTGTGTATTGGAGTGATGGTCAATTTGCACATTACTTTTTTATTAGATAGGATAGAGGCCTGGTGCACGGGTAGGGGCTGGCTGGTTTGCCCTGAAGGGTGTCCCGGATCAAGGTGGGGTTCCCTTGGGGCGTGAGGCGGCCTGGGTGAGGGCCTGTGGTGGTTTGCAGGCTGGCCACGCCCCCCAGCGACCCAAGTGGAGGCTCTGGTATCTGGGATTTATTTATCTTCTATAATTGAAACTTTGTAGCCTTGAGTGGAGGCCTGGGCCAGCCAGGAAGTTTGGCTTCCTCCATTGCTGGGGAAACCCAAGCCTCCTGCTCTCTCCAGCTCTGTGGCTGCCACCATTTTTGTTGGGATTTATTTATCTTCTATAATTGAAACTTTGTAGCCTTGAGTGGAGTCCAGGGCTGGCCAGGGTGTGCGGGAAGCTTGGCTTCCTCCATTGCCGGGGAAACACAAGCCTCCTGCGCGCTCCATGGCCGCTGCCATCTTGGTTGGGTTAATTTGCATACTTGCTCCTGATTGGCTGGTAGGCATGGCTTGTGGGTGTAGCAGAGGTATGGTCAATTTGCATATTGTTCTTTTATTAGATAGGATACCTTCTGCCACGAGACAGAAATAGACTATTTTCCTCAGTTCCAATATGGAAAAGCTCACAGAAACACTCAGTAATCATTTCAGGACTAATCCTGTGTGTCCCTGGGAAAGAGCAGGCAGCCTCCACTGTGGCTATGTGATGGGGGAGGGGAGAAGGACTTAGTTTCCAGGAGAAGGCAGCAGTGATGGGCACATAATACTATACGTGTCTATTTGCTATAACTGGCCAACAAACCAGTAGTGTTTCTAAGTTTCAGACATATAGAGTGTCCAAAAAAATGTACACACCCTTTACAGCTGTTGGCTCAATTGATATTTCTTTCTATTCAGATTTAACACATCGGAATTAATAAATACTCAAAGTGTGTACACATTTTCTGGGGACTCCCTGTATATTGATATTTGGCTTCAGGAATAAGGGATAAAAGAAGCCTTTTTTGAGTAAGTTAAGGAAGCTTGACTAAATATTAGTCCATCTCACCTATACATCAAGGAAGTTATAAAGGGGGTCAAACAATCCTCTTCTTTTGAAGCATTCACCCCCTGTCTCGCCAGGGTTTGGATGTGGACAGTGGACCAATTCTTCTGGGGCTGACCGTTGATATTGGACATCAATAGGTGCTGTGATCACTGAAAGAAGAAAACAAGAATCTTTCTAGCAGAGGACAGACAAGCAGTCTGGGCAGTGTTTGGACTTGGGAAGATTTTCATGAGAACCACAAATAAGAGAGAAATCAAGTGACAAGTCACGGAGACCACAGGACAGTTCTGGCAGTTCACTTGTGTGTCTGCCAAACACATGTACTGAGTGATCCCTCAGGGACTCAACAGTGTAAGATGGGAAGGCAGAGAAGAATGAACTCGGGTGCTGGGCACGCAGAGGGGCAGTAGACATTCAGTGCATTGAATTAAAGTCAGTTCCTTGCCTTTGAGGCACCTTACAATGTAACCTTGATCAATACACCCACCAAAACAAAATTGAAAAGCTTAAAATCACAATTAAAGAAATCCATAAGCAAGAACAAATGAACACAGGTTACATTTACCATAGCAAAACCTCAATTGATTATAACCTTACTTAATCACAACCCTTAATTACCTCGAGTTTTAAAGAAAGGACAAAAAAATCAGGAAATAAATTGACATCAGTGTCTACTAAGAGTCTAACATTCTACTTCCTTCTCTAATTTTGTCAAAAACAGTTTATGGTGAAAAGTATATTCAGAATGATCCATTTTAAACACTGGAATTACTCCAATAATGAATAAAATGTGTCCGTTCTTTAGATTTTTTTTTTTAAATTAAGTTAAGCCAATGGAAAAAAAAATTAAAGAAGTGTTTAAAGGGAAGGCTTTGTAACCAGAGAAATTAAATGAAGCTGAAAAGCAAATTCCTATACATTCTGGTTAATTGAGGCAGCACTATACCTGGGTACCAGGGTAGCTTAGATTTCTAATATCATATCAGCTTTTAAGCCTTCTGGATTTCTAGGCAGTTATGGGGATTACTTACTAAGATCTGACTTTTGTGACGTGATTACCCATCCCTCTAAAATCCAACCCTCCAAATGATATGGCTCTTTACCAAGCCCCTCAACGTCCTGGGGAATTTCCATTGGAAACAAGCAGTTAGTGATAAATGGAGTCCTTTGGGAAATTTCCACTTAGGGGGATCTGATATCTGATTTTTGTTCCTCCAGTGCATCCTCTTGGGGTACTCTCAAGTGTGGCTTAGGGTTATTTGAGCTGCCTCCTCAGATTTATCTCCTTGTTCTATCTGTCTCAGCCCCAAGCTGCGTTGGCAGGTAGTTTGGTAACCGAGAGAGGCTGCTGAGTAGCCAGCCTTCCTCCCCCCAGGGCCTTACACACACCTCCTGGAAATGAGTAATATTACAACAGCCAGGCCGCTCAGCTACACCCAGTGAGAAGCCTGTGGGACAGGCTGGAAGCCTGGAATGATCTCCATTCCAAGCCCAGATTGAAACCAGAAACCCAGAGGAACTCAAGGATGATTTTCAACTCCCCAGCTAATTCAGCCTAAAAGCAAGTAAAAACCAATAAAATAAGCAAATGAAAGAAGGAAGAAGCTGAAATACATTGTTCCCAAGCTACAGTTATAAAGCTAATTATGGAAGAAACAACATGTAAAAATATTAAGTACGCAGCTCTTCTGGGAGGAAGCAATAGCTCTCTACTAGGCAACTACCCAGAGGGTATCTTCAGCTATTTTTAAAAACATGTTATTAAATAGCAGTTTAATTTGTTATTAAATATTACTGTTATCAACATAGTTCTTTTTTATGGTTATAAATGATGTGCTAGTGCAGGAGCTATATTAGTCAAACAAAAAATAATGTGGCTTCCATTTTCTACCATGGCAGTTGCTGTTGAAATTCTTATATAATTAAAATTATGCAGCTGACTACAGGGTTTTTCCACAGGGAAAACCATGGGGCAGATTGACCACAGAAAGCATTTTTCTAAAATAGAAAAAAAAAATGAATTAAATTCAAACCCTATTCTCACCAGAAGACATTCTTTAATCCTTTACATGCAAATGGAACATCCACGATATCCCAATCTTTGACTCACTTATAGTCCATCCAGTGTCTTCCACTGTACCAGTTACTGTCAGCATCCTACCCATATCATCTCAGCTTTCACATTTCTAAGCTCCAGTGATCCTTTCCCTGAGGGTTTTCTCTGGTCCTGGGAGTTCACCTAATCATGTGTGGGGCAGACCTGAAATGCTTAGGAGGTAACACTTTCTGGCAACCACCCTCAACCAGCCACTGAGGGAAGCTGGTGGGAAAATAACCCAGCTGCCTCACCCCTCAATTGGGACAATGCCGAAGTGTATTCTACTGTTAGTCAGAGTTCCCCAGAAGGACTGTTCGCTACTTCTCCATATTGGTAACGTGAGATTACCTGCTGAATCAACTCTTACTTCTGCCATATCCTTATATCAGTATGTTTTGGGGGATCAAGGGCCCAGTTTCATCCTTTCTATCACCTTTATCCCTACAACTCCCACCTCAATCACCTAGGGAACAACAAGTCTCAGAAAAACCTCAGTCTAAGGTGGATATGGGAGCATTCCCTGCCTTCCCTCTTCTGGCTTGTCCTTACTACAGCCCACCTGTAACCTCATTCCCACCTCCAGCCCCTCCCTCACCCCGACCTCCCACCTGTAAGCCACCACCCGTCCTGGAAATAACACCTATTGCTAATTCTTGTTCTAAAATATGGAGCTGCCTAATGAAACAGCAGATGGAAAAGATAGGTACAGATCAACTTCCTGCATACACCCTTTCTCAATTCACCGAGACCAGAATTTCCAAGGAACATCCGGAAATCCAGACATTTCCTTTGATTGTCACAGCTGTGATACAAGCAAGCGGGGCAAAACTGATTCTACACCCACCACTCCTGTCCCCCCACTCCAAGATCATAAATTGTTTAAAATACTTTGCTTTAATGCTGATGATATATTGCTTCTGTTACTGCTTTCTATTTATACCTCTAGTCCGACAGTTCCTGGAACTGTTGATGCATTGAGCTTAAACCAACTGCTACAATTCTGGACAAAACTGACAGCTTTTTCTCTGGGTTCTTTAATTCGGAAAGTCTTTAAGGCAAGGAACTGGATAAAAAGTGTGCATTATTTCTTTCTAATCAGGTACTTTTACATATAAATCAGCACTATTTTTCCCCCTTGATTTGTCCTATATATTGTTTGTATTCCTAGGTGATCATTCTTTAAGTGTTCTGTTCAGTGGGGACTATAACCCTGCCAAGAGCTGCATTTACTCTGTCCCCAGCACATGTAATTTTGGACAGACCAGCAACTTTACAAGAGTCTTCCCAAGCAAGGTCTAGGACCACCTGCATCAGCACCATATGGGGTGATGGTTAAAAAGTAGATTCATCAGGCTACCCTTGGACTCAGTGCAATTTGGGGAGAAGCCCAGTAATTCTTATGTATACATAAGTTTGAGAAAATAGGTTTGGTAGTTCAAATTTGAAAAGAAGATCTAGATTATGAAGTTTAAATCTGTTTTCCTTGTCACTCCCTGGACTGAATTCATGGCATTGACTCCACTAGTTGACTGTAGCTAATCAGCTTTCACACTTATTCCTAGGAGTGACACAGACTCGCACTAATCTTTTCTGCTGGAAAATGGAAAGAAAAAAAAAAAAAACAGTTAAAAAATTGTTTCCAAAGAGTAAAATGTACCCATGTTTCCTAATAGAAACAATATGACACATGTAAGCATAACACTTTAGGGGTCAGGAGGAGCAGGGCTTATATTTTAATCATTTCAATAGACCATTCCTCTGGGAGCAGATCATTAAGTTCTAGTTTCCTGACTTAGATGATGGACAAAAATCAAGGACATTTGTACTGGGAAAGAAATGTTCTTTTTTTTCTTTTTCCTAAAATCAGTGTTGTTGATGATATCTACAGTTCACATCTCATGTAATCTTATGTAAATGCTCTTGGTTTTTCCATCTGTTAAGATGCTATTAAGTAAACCTGATCTCTTTAGAAATAATCATGATTTCACTTATATGTGGAATCTAATGAACAAAATAAATTAACAAAAAAAAATGGAAACAGACTCCTAGAGAAAGAGAGCATACTGACAACTGTCAGAGAGGAGGGGTCTGGGGCCTGGGGGAAAAAGGTGAAGGAATTAAGCAAACACACACACACACACACACACACACACACACACACACACACACACACAACAAAACCCCCTACAACCAAACAAAAAAGAAACACAACAAAACTCAAAAACACAACAGTAAGATGATTATCAGAGGGAAAAGGGGGAGAGGGGAAGAAAAAGAGGATAAGGGGACTATAAGTGGTGATGATAGGAGATTTGACTTGTGGTAGTGAACACACACTACAATATGCAGATGATATAGAATTGTACACCTGAGACCTATATGATTTTATTAACCAACTAGAGGCCCAGTGCACAAATTCATGCATGGGTGGGGTCTGGCCAACCTCCCCCGATTGGCCCCAATTGGGCTAGGGGGGAGAGGCCATGGGAGGTTGGTGGGCTGGCCCCACCCCCAATCAGGGTGGGGGGGCAATTGGGGGCAGGGCAGTTGGCTGGCTGGCTCCGCCCCCTGGTTGAACTCCCAGTCGAGGGGACAATTTGCATATTAGCCTTTTATTATATAGGATGACACTCGAATAAATTCAATATATAAAACAGTAGTAATCATCATTGTTTCCTGGCCCTGGGTTTGGAGGATTTCCAGGCAAGATGGTAGAAGTTTGGAACAGAAACACACTTGGCATTATCCGGTGAGATTCATTATGGGCATGTAAAGTATAGCTGGCTCAAGGAAGAGGGGGAATCTTCCTTTGGAATCCAATAACAAGTGTGTTTGTGGTTGTCAGAAGTCCATTGTGAGAAAACCTACATGTGTCTGATCAATAAGCAAATGCCCTCTTCCTGGAGTTGGGAACTGGTTGTGATATCAGTGGATCTGTGTAAGAACAGAGCAATAGTTGTCTTTCGGGAACTCCCAGCTTTCAGAGCAAGTGCATAGTGCACATTGCTAATGATGAAGTTCACATCTGTCAGTGATGGGAGATGGCAGCTTGTGGCATTCCCCATAAAATTGTTCTTTGGATATTGCGGTCTGTCCTTACATTTATGTAAGGTCATCACAAAATGATATTGTTTGTGGCTTGGTACTACTGATTAGAGTCTTTTGTCAGCACTGGTTCTATATGAGAGATGTTTATACTGCAGGAGTTCATTAATAGAAATGATGAGAGGAGAATGGGCTCCTGCACTTGAAATGGTTTATTAACTCCACTGTCTTTCCAGCCTGGTAAGTTATACACTCCCTGTCCTCCAGATCTCTATCTCTTTATACCTCGCCAAGAATTTCCCAAGACGGAAGGTCTGGAAATGCTTCTTTGTCACTTGACTACCCAGCAACATGAATGAATAATATTTTCCACTGCTTTTCTGTTTATGAGTCATTGACTGGAGGAGCATAAACCAATTTTTCATTTTTTAAATTATTTGAACCTTTTGTTACTCTCCTCCTAATTAGTGTCCATTATGTTTCAAACCCATTTTATATATTTATTAATAGCAAAAATATTAAATGAAACCATAGAAACCTCTGGAGGAGGAGTTCTATTTCTTTTTTAAAAGCAAGTAATTCACTTAACTTCTTTTCTAGTCAAATCAAAAGCTTTGACTTTAATAGTTGGAAATTATCATTTAGTAACTTATTTTTTTCAGCTTTTTAGTAGCTTTGAATTTCCACTTCTACACATAGTCTGCCAACTCCTTGAAAACAACTATTTTAATCAACCATTCAGAAGTACTTTTAAACAAGTGTATAGGTCATATACATGGTTTACATTTTCTGCCTTATTCAATATTTGGACTTCTGAAATGGTACCTTAAAATACCACTTTTGGAAAGCACTTTCCATTCCTTCATTGTGGATATCATAATTTAACTTATTATTACTATTTTTTTGGCTTGGATTTTTAAAACATTGATTTTTAGGTCTTCTGCTTCAATTTTATCCTAAACCCAACCTTCAGATCCCAGCTGAATTTGATAATCTATAAATCCTTGCCACTCAAGATGCACCAGCCTCACCTGAGAGTTTATTAGAAATGCAAAATCTCAGGCCCAACCCCAGACCCACTGAATCATAATTGGCATTTTAGCAAGAGTTCATAGGTGATTCTTGGGCACATTAAATTAGAGAATCTCTGTTCTGATCTAATCCTTCCACTTTATGATGGCATTTCCAAATTAATGGGACTCAGTAGGTAGGTTTTTATAAGTTACTAGAGGCCCGATGCACGAAATTCATGCAAGAGTAGGCCTTCACAGCCATGGTGGCTGCCTGGATCCCTCCCTCACAGCCACGGCGGCTGCCTGGACCCCACGGCTGCAGCCCCGGCTTCGTCCGGAAGGTCATCCGGAAGGATGTCCGGTCTAATTAGCATATTATGCTTTTATTATTATAGATGGTATCTTTTGAAGATACCATCATAATGTGAAGATAGTGACCCCTCACGGTAGAAGGCACCTTGATGGTGACATTTACTGCTGGGCATCCTGCTGGCAGCTCAGCCTGTGTTAAGGTTTTAAGAGCTATGGTATCAGCGTTGACATGGTGACCCTCTGGCACTTACTGGAACTGGAGAAAGGGTTTGAGTGTGCGTGGCGAGGAAGCTCACAGTGAAGAGGAGACACGTAGCTATGACACTCTGTTGGCAGTAGAGATATGGAAGTAGGGCAGAGGAGTGATTAATTCTGTGGGTGGAAGGTGGGTCAGAGGACAGAACAAGGCTTCTCAGAGAAGATGGTTGATTTTAAGCATTTCACCTCAAGGGCAAGCTAGAGGCTGTTCCAAACAGATAAGCATGAAGATAGTGAGACAGATAAGCATCTCTAAGGAAATTCACACATTTGGATTTTGGTAAATACAAGGTATGTGTAGTGTGTGTGGGGGGGAGGGGGACAGTAGGTGGGCAGGAACCCATGGAAAGATGGGAAATGAGGCTGAGTAATAGACACAATACCCTCAGGTGATAAGGAGCTTGGCTTTTGTCAAAGGGTGCCTGGAGAATTTTAAACAGAGGCAGGGCCTAGCCAGCTTTGAAAAGTCATTCGGGATGCAGGGTAGAGAATGAACTGGAGGTAGATAGGGCAGGAATAGGTCAAGGGCGACCAGTATGGATGTGGCTGGAGTAGCCCAGGTGAGAGACAATGATTGCCTGATAACAGTATGGATGGATGGCTTGGGCTAGAATCCAAAAATAAAAAGGAGGAAGTCATTTTCTCTCTGCCACCAGCCTCTCCTCCGAACCTTGGAAGCCAACAGTTCTTTGCTGGGTCTTTCCTTATTCAGAGCAAACTTCTCCAGGTCTTTGAATTGCTGCTCATATGCCATGGTTTTACACGACCCATACAGATATTTTAGTTTATATCACATGCATTGTAGTGCCAAGACTTGAAGAAAAGGTAAAATTGAGTAGGGAAAGGGAACTAAAATTACTGGGTCTCTAGACATGCCAGGTGCACCACCAACATTGGCTCATTTAGTTACTACAACACTGCAAAATAAGGATTATTACCTCTATTTTTAAAGGTGAAAAGAAAGAGGTCCTGGAGGCCAAGGATCTCCCCTGTGATTGTAAGCTACTAGTAGGAGAATCTGAGTTTGCACCCAGAGATCTGAGATTCACATATTAAACTAGCTACACTGCAAATATACTTAGAACAATTTAAATTAACACTTCTCCCAAGGTTTCCTGAATATCTAAGGTTATAATCAATTGCCTTCTCTGGGTACCTACCTTGGCTATTGAACAAATTCACAAGAACCAGAGGATAAGCAGAGAAGATGCCTGAGTGACCAGGTAGATGACCCAAAATCCAAATTCTCTATTTATAATAAAGTACCTCACAGGCAGTTTGTTTGTACACAATTCTCTCAAGCTGGGTCATCTGTTTTTATAGCCTACAGATGATTAGAAATAGCAAATTCAGAATGATTGGTAAGGAAGTGATAGCTAATAACTGACAAGCTGATATCCAGGGAAGAGATGGAAGAATGTAAAGAGCCATCATTATAACAAGTCAAGAAGCCTAGGTAATAGTTTGGTCACTAATATAGAGGCAGACAGTCCCACAGACTTTACTTATCCCCGAGGGCATGACTGTATTGTAGCACAATGTATTGACCCTAAGAGTCAATGTAAACTTTATCTTCAACCCAAAGGCTAGAGGGTCTTTTTTGCTTGAGCCATTCCAGGAGTATGACAACATGCATTTCTTTTCTGATTAGACATTGTTAGTAATTATAGAAGATTTTTATAGCCTGCTAGGCAAAATCTCTCTCTTAGTAATGCCTGCCAATTGGCTAGTGTTCAGTGCTTTTTGTGCATGACAATCAATCAAGGATTAGAAGACAAGTGTTACAGTGTGCAATGGTAACCAGAAACGCCAGGACTCATCGTCTTCAAAGAGTTGCCTCTTCTTTGTCTCTCACTTCTTTTCAAGCCTACTCTGAGGTGATGCTCCTCTCCTGCCAGGGCAGTCCCATGACACTTCTGGTCAACCTTGGGAAATCAATTTCTATGGTCACTTTAAGTTGTAAACACAGACACAATCCTGTGATTTAAAGTGTTCATTCGAAGATACCAATTGATTCTTTCATGGATACTGGAAGTATGCTTTCTTCCCTCCACCCTCTTACCTTGGAGTAGCAGGCTTCCCCGTTCTCTTCATTGCTCATCTCCCCAATTCTATAACTGCTGTTTCCAAACATGGAGATATAAGCAGGGAGGGGAAGGAAAGTTAAGGGAGACAGAAAAGTTCTTATTTGACTGAAACCTCCCTACACTGGCTCCCAAGTCTCAAAATTTAATGTGTATATGAATTATGTGTATATCTCATTAAAGTGAAGATTTTGATTCAAGGCCTGGGTGATAGCTGAGATTCTGCATTTCTAATAAGCTCCCAGGTGATACAGATGGTGCTAGGGTTTGAAGATTCTCCTTTGGATCCACTCACTGCAATTTCTTTAATGCAGCTAACTAATGTAATTAATGCAATTTCTTTAACCCAGCCAACTTCTTTCAATTACAGCCCCAGGTGATATACATCATTACCTTTTACTACTGCGGACACTCATCCCAATGCCCCCCACCCCTTTGGTCAGAATACCTTTCAATTTAACTTCAGGTTCCATTTCCACAGGTAATTAATTCATCTGGTCCCTGGGTTTCACATACTTTTGACTTTCATTTTGACACAAATACAGTTACTTCCTATACAGCCACTTGCTGGGCAGCCATAGAGCACTGTAACTTTCCAAAGATAACTTGCATGCCAGGCACCAGCCCCTCTGTCCTGCACATGTAGGGAATGAATATAGAGCTCTCCCCACAGAATTATGAAGACTACACGCTAGGCTGGGGGGCAGGGGGAGGGAGGAGGGGGATTCAACTCTCTCCCCCCAAAAAATTAAAAAAAAAAATCGCTTCACAATTCCTTTATCCTTATCCAACAATTTAGCTCCTTTAAATTCCCAGTCCGGGTAAAGGGTCATGTATCCTGTAACCAGTTCTAGGTATTTCTTTGGAAAATTTGCATCTTGGTGATTGGTCTCACAGCTAAATTTGGTATCTCATAAAACCCTTATGTTTTCTCTTCTCTGTGACCACTGTCTTGTTTCCACCTAATACCATTTTTTTGAATATTCACTCTTTTCTTGGTGCCCTTTAGTCTACCTAAAGTAAAGTATCTAGAAAGGTACCTAGAATCAGACTCCACTTAGAGTCTGGCCAGCCCAGAGTTCATTAAGGTGGTGTGTTTCTGTCCTTTATATGACTTCATTAACACTCTTGGCAGTTGAATGTTTATGGAAGACAAAGGGGAAAATGGTAGGAATCAGTGATAAGCATATAATCTTGAGCTTAACTACCTGGAATATTGAGATACCATTCATAGCACACAAAGAAATTAAGATAAAGAGATGGTGGTGGGGTCAGGGGTGGGGGAAAGTAGTTCCATTTTAGGCATATTGAGATTGAGGTACCAGCGGGACACCTATGTGGAAATGTTTAATACTCAATATGTGGTAAGAAATTAGGGACAGGAACATACTAGAAGTTAAATCTAGAGATGGAGATTCAGGGGTCATCCTTGTAAAGACAATATCTGAAGTCTAGAGAACAGAGGGTATATGCAGGTTGAGCATAGAAGATGAAGGTAGCCAGTTCATACCTAAAAATGAGGAAGGCTCATACAGATTCCAAGCGAAGGCAACATGGTCTCTAGAACTGGGTATTTACCTATGTGACCCAAAGTATTGCGACCGCTGGCCTGCCACATTGTCTGAAAGTTACATCAGCATAATTTCTTAGAATTCTCCCAACAGAGAAGTGTGCAAGGTGCCACTTAGAAGGGGATCACATATGAGTTTATGATAAAGCATAAGGAACACATTTACCTGGTTAATAACCATTGCTACCCACTGTCTCCCAGACCAGAGTCTTATGAGGATGATACATGGAATTTTGATGCCTATGAGGAATAAGAGGTCAGGTCTGGATTAACTTCAGGTTCCATTTCCACAGGTAATTAATTGTAGATGTCCTTTCAAACAAATTCTGGAGTCTCCCTGTCACATTTGTCCCCACCTCATGGCCTACCCAACCCCTAGCTGCCCAAGCCTATTTTTTCCAAAAATAGGCTTGGGCAGCTAGGGGTTGGGTAGGCCATGAGGTGGGGACAAATGTGACAGGGAGACTCCAGAATTTATTGCTTCATGGCAATACCATTTATTCAAAATCAGTTTATTTTATTGTTGTTGAGTAATCTAGCCAGTGATTTTATTAAAAAATTTGTGTTCTAGTTAAAAATCACTTTAGGATTACTTTTTTCTTTTCACCTTTAAAAATTGAATTATATTATTTCGTATTATATACTAGAGGCCCATTGCACAAAATTCGTGCACTGGTAAGGTCCCTAGCAGCTGCTGGCCCACCCGATGGTTGAACTCCCTATTGAGGGTACAATTTGCATACTATGCTTTTATTATATAGGATTTGTTATCTATGGTCAAGGTGGGGGTGGGAGGCAATGGGGGCATAAGGACACATGTAATACCTTAATCAATAAAGAAAAAAATGTAAAAAAAAAAGAAATAAAAGAGAAGTGGAATGGCTGTTTTATTATAAAATATGAGGAAATGGCACAATAGATACTTGTTTGAAAGGACATCTACAAATATTTGTGCATTTTTCTATTTCAGAATGTATTTTTTGGTATTAGACATCTCGACTTGGAAATATAAATACCCAATGTAAGTTTTGATTATTTTAATTTTTATGAATAAAATACACAGGATAATCATAATTTAAAATTTAATAATTACATGAGATAATCCATTTAAAAGCTGCATAACTAAAGTGATATTCTGTGAAGTATATATGTAAAGAGTATGCTATTACCCATTTGATTTAAACTTTAAGAGACTGTCACCTTGACTATTTCAGCAGACTAATGATATATGAATTATATATACATACATGAACTTTACATTAGATATAGCAATAACGTTCTGGAAAATCTTTGTTCAGACCTGTTACATCTTTAAAGAAGAACATGTTCAGTAGCATAATTTCTGGCGGAAACTTTTTTAGCATTACACAATGCTAAATTGGCAATGTTTGGTAGCTTTTGACATTGACTTAAAATACAAAGATGGCAATCAGAATTACAAGGATTCTTTAGGAGGGTGTGGGGATGTACCAGAGCTCACAATTAGGTGCCACAAACTTGGCTTTAAACAAGTTTAAACTTCCCGAAGTTAGTTTCTAACTTTCCGAAGTTAGTCAAAACCAAAAAACACAGTTAGGGTTAAAAACAGCTATGGTAAAGGCTGGGTGAATCAGCATTTAATAAACTGGAACTCTCAGCCAGCTTGGAAAATTAGAACATAATGATTCCTATTCACAATGATGACTCTCAGTATACAAGTCTTAACAACTATTTCTTTTATACTTACTATATGGCAGAAGCTTTAATAAAGTTTCTAATGTAATATATTATCTTATTTAAGTAACAGAAATATTTCTGTGAAATGAGTTATATTATCATGTTATAGGTGAAACAAATAATGTTCAGAAAGGCTAAAAGTAATTTTTCCAAGGTTACATTGTGAGGAATAGGTATCTTTTAGTTCTCCTGTATCTCAGGAGCACTTAAGCTCCAAATATGTGTCATGTGTTTATTCTTGGAAAGCTTAAATCCATATTTGATATGTTTTTGAGAAAATAGAGTACTTCATTTTCATGTTCAATCATGTTAGATAAGAATACTTATTTGTATTTATCTATATGTGTGTTTCTCTGTACAAATGTAATGTCATTCTGGTCAATAGGGTAGATGCTGTAAGTTATTTTTTCCCAGTGTTAAAGATGGGATTGGCTGTAGTTATCCATCCAGTGTCTCTAGACATCTGCCCATCAGAATCCTCTAGTGACCAAGAGGCTTCTTAAGATGAAAGTTTAGAGATGATATTGGAGCGGTGGCCATGACTTAGAGCAAAGTTAAGTAATTATCTCATTGATTCCATTATCTCTACTCCCTTCCCCCTTTCACACACGTGCGCGCACACACACACACACAACCACACACAACATATCCCCCTCCCCCCCTTTTTTTCTTCCTAAGGGTCTCTAGTTAACAGTGATTTAAAGACTGGGCCCTTGCTCTTGCTTTGTACTGAGTGCTTACAGGTTCTAAAAATATATTGATGCCCAAGCCCCACTCTCACAGGGTTTGAGTCAATTGGGCAAGAACAGAGCCTAGGCATTCTTATATTTCTAAAGGTTACCAGGTGATTGTAGGGTATACCCAAGGTTGAGAACCACAGAAAAAAAATTATTTTATTCCATCCTTCTGATCCCCCTGGTAAGTAGGCTTTGCCATTCTAATTTTGCATACCAAGAAATTCACATTTCTTAATACATCCAGTGAGATCAAAGAATTTTCATAGAAAGATACTTATAACTATTGAAAGAGAAAGGGAAAAGAAAATTCAATTATAGTGGTTAGGCTAAAATTAGAAGGTTTATTTAAGGCTTAGCAGATACTCTGAAGTTCTGCAGGTTTACCAGGATAGAGGGCTCAGTGCTTCTCACTCAGTTACATAATGTCACATTGAACAAGCTGGCACTGTTGTATAAAATATCTCTCTTCTTCCCCTTTTGCCCAATATGTGAACTATAAAGCAGGGCACCAAAAGGTGACATTTCAGAGTTTTCTCCACATGCATTTTAACATTATAGAAAACAACATTTTCAAATCCCTTTTTCTGACACCCACTCTCTTCCATAAAAATGGACAATAAAAACTGTTAGGCATCTGCCATTTCTATGATTGGGTATTTCCTTTTAATTTCTCTGCTCCTCACTTATATTTTTTTTTTGGGGGGGGGAGGGATAAGAGGGAGATATTAAACAGGCAAGATATTTAATGGGCATCTTATCCCTACCATAGCCTCAAAACAAAAGTAATTACCCACACGTAAAAGTCTAAATCTGAGCCTTAGATAGGTCAGTTTTATCTAAGACCTGGTACTAGGCTGTCTGTCTCTCCTCCCATTTTCATGTGTTCCCTTTGGCAGAGTCTTCTGTAGCAGATGAAGTAAGAATGTGTAGAGCTGCCAATATGCTAATCAAGTCCTCATGATTGTTGTGGTTGTCACCTCTAATTTCAGATTCAGAAACAACTTTATCAACTCATCCACAAATGATCAGGTTCTTCAGGGGAAGAATAATTTGTTATTGACAAAAGTCACAAGCAGTTAATTTATAAATCATGTCACCAATTCGTTAAATTATTATGGCCCAAGATGAGTTTCCTCACTGGGCTTTGCTCTTTTTTTGTTGTTTATTTATTTATTTTTATTACAACTAATGGAATGCCTCTTTCTTATAAGATAGCTCTTCCCATTAGGTTGGTTTTCTTAAGGTAACAGATTATAAATCAGAAATGATTTTGGTTGTCTTGTTACAAAGAACAGAAACCCACTTAGGCCTGTCTGAGTTAAAAGGAGGTTTATAGAAAAGTAATGGACACATTCAGAAAAAATGTGTAGGGAGTGAGCAAAGTGGGAGTTATTAAGCACCTCTCTTTCTGTGTTGCATGCTCAGACCAAATGTTCTCTTGTGTCTACAGCTCTCTGCACACCTGCCTCTTTCTAATCAGTCTTCCTTTGCTTGCACATGGCCCAACATGACTGCCATCCTAACACGATCTGCAGTTCAGAATGCACAAGACCTCAAGGCAGTGGCAGTGCCCATCCCTGCTCAACCTGCTCAGTCTCTAGGCTTCTTAGCTTTTATCTTTCTGAAAGAAGTCTGATTAGCTTAACCTAGTCTGTGGATATTTCCCCAGGCCAACTGTCCAAGTCTGGCCCAATCACAATCTCCATATCTGACCTAACTCTACTAGGGCTGGGGATTTCATTTCAATGGAGGGAGTGTGGGTGGGAGACAATGGGAGAGCATCTAATATATTAGTGAATATGGGACATTCTCCAGGCATTCTCCCAGTGGATATAGGAACATGTTGAGTGAGGACTGTGGGAATGGGACCAAGCTGTCAGAGAAATGGAAGGGGGTGTCCTTACTACATGCCATTGTGCCATGAAAGTAAGGATAAGGTAGGTAGGAGGGCCAGTTGAAAAGGGACAGCACCCCACAGAATTCCATGCTTCCAGGGAACACAGCTAAAGTGAAACACTATTGTTCAGAGAGTTATTTTAGCTGGATCATTTTTCCCGGCCCCAGAAAGCAAGCTTTGTAGAGGCCTTTGAATGTGTTTGAAGGACAGACAGGATGATGAAACCCACAGAAGGGAAGGCACTGAGAATTTCTGGAAAAGATGCTGGACATGGGGCATAATGGGTTCAATAGTGGCCTTAAAAAGAAACATCCAAAGCCTCAACTCAGGTACAGGTGAATGTAATTTTGTTTGGAAATAGAATCCTTACAGATGTAAATAAGGTAAGGAACTTAAAATGTGATCATCTTGGGTTAGGGTGGGTCCTTAATCTAATGACAACAGATGTCCTTTAAGAGATAGAAAAGGAGAAGATACAGAGAGACCTTGGAAGAAGGCCATATGAAGATGGAGGTAGAGATTGGAGTTACGTGTCCACAACCTTAGGAAAGCCAGAGGCCATAGTAGCTGGAAGAGGCAAGGAACGATTCTCCTATGGAGCCTTCAGGAGTATGGCTCTTAATTTTGGCCTTTAAGCCTCTAGAACTGTGAGAGAATAAATTTCTGTTGTTTTATGCCAAGGAGTTTGTGGTAATTTGCTATGGCAACCCTAAGAAATTGATGCATGACAGGCAGAGTTCTTCTGGGAAATCCAGTTTGAGCCAAGGGAGATAAGAATCAGGCACCTCAGAGCATGCCTCCGCTTTCTTCAGTAGAAGCTCCCAGACCATGAACATAAGGGTGTGAGGCACTGGGGAGAAAGTGGTGGTGGGGGCCCCAGTCTCTGTGAGAATATAGACTCTGAGCAAGAGTGGATGGAGAGGTCTTTGCTCTGTCTTGAGGTGGAAATACTTGATTGTGAAAAGAAAATCCAAGTTCACCCCTTGCTTTGCCACTAGCTTTCTGCACTGTACACTCTTACACAAGGTCCTTGGCCACAGAATAAAGATTTCACAAGATGGCTTCTACAGGTCCTGTGGTTGAGGCCTTTTGGTTCATGGGCCTGTGTAGTTAGCATAAGGCAGAGAGTCAGGCCAGAGCTTGCAAGATATTTCCTGTGGATTGGTTCCCTCAGTTGGATGTACCAGTTTAATTAAGGTATTACTTCTCCCTACTGCCCTCCTGGTATAGATCCTTATACAGATCCTCCCCATGTCTCAACTACCACCTGGAAGGTTTTGGTTCTTGAGAATTCATTCATAGTCAATGCCTGTGCCTATCTTGGGCTTTTGGGGACAATTTGACTGCTCCAGCCACAGAACCCATTGCTAGTGTTCCATAAGGTATATCCTCTTCCAGGCTCAGAGCAATTCTGGAATGCTCCAGGTGACTTTGGTGCCTTATAGAAGTGAGCTACAAGTGCTCACCAGTGATCCTTTTCTGAGGGCACAGTCTAGAGTTGTGCTCTTCAATATGGTATCCACCAGCCAAATGTGATTTTATAAACATAATTTAAATGAATAAATTTAAAAATTGTGACTCTGAATTGTACAAGTCACAATTTCATTGCTTGATAGTCACATGTGGCTAGTAGCTACCATATTGGCCATTGCAGCGAGAACATTCCTATCACTGCAGAAAGTTCAGTTGGAGAGCACTGCTCTAGATCAGTGCGTCAAGTCATCTAAGGATCTTGTTAAAATATAGATTCAGATTCAGTTGTTCTGGGTTGGGGTCTGAGATTCTGCAGTTCTAGCAAGTGCCTAGGTGATATCGAGGTTGCTGGTTCATGGACCACATTTTGAGAGGCAAGGATCTGGGAATATCATTGTGAATTAATTAGGGCCACTGAGCTAGTTGTATGCTGGGGATAGGGGAAGGGGAGACCTTTTTATCTGCAAGAAGTAGAAAAGAGATTGGGCTACCTTGGTTAGAGCAAAGGTTTTATGCAAGAGAAAAATGGGAAGTCATTTGGGGCCAAGTAAGTCAGGACCTCAATGTCAGCCCAAGATATACAGTTGCCTCTGTAGGGCAAGGCCTTCCAACTAAGGTGAGAGATACATTTGTGTAGAGGGTGGCAAACATTTTTTTGTAAAGGGCCAGATAATATATATTTTAGGCCTGGTGGATCATTATTATCTCTGTCTCAATGCTTCAAGTTTGCTGATATAGAATGAGTGCTGTTATAGATGATATGTAAAGAAACGAGTATGGCTATTTCCAATAAAACTTCATTTACAAAAACAAGTGGCATGTTGGACGTGAACTGTGGAGCATAGTTTACTGACCCTTGCGTTAGTGGCTCCATGGAGGAGGAAGTTTAGAGTGAAGTTGCAACTTGTCAATTAGAATCTATATTTATAAAAGGCTAAGTGTTCAACCGTCCGACTGGTGTCTATGACATGCACTGACCACCAAGGGGCAGACGCTCAACACAGGAGCTGCCGAGCTGCAGTGACTTGGCAGCAGCGGTTCTTGGGTGATGCACCCCGAAACAGAGGAGGGAGTCCTATTCCTTGCAGGGCCATGCCATTCCACCTTCAGCTTGGGTTATGTTGTTGCTGGGGCCCTGTCAGCCCTGAATCTGCTTTACTGCACACTTGCATTTGCATTCCACACCATGTACAACAGCAACTTTGCATAGTGCCCTCTTGCACTCTGGGACCCCTTGAGGGATGTTGGAGAGCTGGTTTTGGCCCGATCCCTGTAGGCCAGTACAAGGGACCCCACCTGCCAGAGGGACCCTGCTCACTCTATAGATGCCTTTTCAGCCATGGCACCACCCCAAGTATGGCTCACCAGGGAGGGACCACGGGAGGTTGGCTCCAGGGCATGTCTGGCCGTCTTGCCCAGTCCCACCCTGCCGGCCACCTTCTAATTAATTTCCTTTCAATGTGCACAAATCTGTGCACCAGGTCACTAGTTTTTATATAATATAGAATCTGTTTTTAACTGTCCTCAATATTAGTCATTACTAATAACATAGGAGCAAATATCAATTATTAGGATAATTGATTCAATTTTAGTTACAAAGCAATAATTCCCTAACATATGAGATACATAATGACTTTTCAGTAATACTGAAGTCACACTAAGTGTTTTATGCTGGTCATAACCAATGTTGTGACTGGACCAACCCTTTTGGTTCTTATTATGATTTTAAGATGACTGTTGCAATAACCATCTGGAAACTTTGAAAAAAAAATGAAGGTTTATTCCTTATTGGACCTGGAAATTACAAAACATACCTGGGACCACACAGCTAGATCATGGGTGGGGGCCTAGGGTTTCTTGGGCTCTTTCGTGGTGAATTTAAAACATAAGAGTGTGAATTTAAAGTGCGAAAAAAGAAAAGAAACGAGTAGTCCAAATGATCAGTGATTGAAATTAACCAAGATCTCTAAAGCAAAAGCACCTCAGTGTGGGGAGGTGGCCTGGCTCTTTATCCAGCACTATGATTGGCAATGTGTTCATTGCAGACATCATTCTTTTAAGTGGATGCCTCAGCAATCAAATCTTATGTCAGGCACTGGCATAAAAAAGAAAACAACAGCAACAACTGTCAAAGGTTACACTCTACTATGATATGTAAAAATTACAAACTGCCCAGAAACACCAAGTGACAAAACATCCAGACAGTCAATTAAAAAGCAAACATCCACCAGCTGGCACCTTCTGTTATCATTTTATAACACAAAATAGTGATCTAAATCCTAGGTGGTAGAAGTGCCTTATTGACCATGAGGGTTAAACAAAGACCTAGGCAGAGTCCCTGGCCCAATGTCCACAGCTAATGGTTGACCACTTTACAACAAAACCAGGATTCTAATTCCCTAAACAGAATTTAACTCTTCCAAGGCATTAACTCTAGAGAGTAGACAAAGCACTATTCAAATACTGTAAGTACAGGGTACCCTTAGTTCAGAGAATGCTCACTGAGCCCAGAAAAATGGTATTAAATTGTGGCTATAACACAATCGTTGATATTGCAGACATTCATTGAACATTTCATAAATCACCTCCCTGTTTTCAAATACTTTTTGGAGAAGGATTTGGATAATCAGCATCTCTCTAAAGAGCTATCCAAGAAATTTTAAATGAAGTTTTTAGTCATTCTTTAAGAACTTCGGTGTGATGAGAAAAAAAAAATTAAAAGAATTTCAATTTAATTTTTTTGAGAATAAACTATTCTATGCAAGTGTTGTTGGAAGAAGCACCAGACCTAGATAATGAGAGTTCTTAGGACCAAGGAATGTTTGTTGAGCCTTCTGCTGATTTAATTTTCTGAGACCTGAATTCCAGATCACCCTTGTCATCTCTGCCCCATTCTCTAAGATCTCTTAATTGTAAACACATTATCCTCTCAAAGACTTGACTATCTTCATAGTCTAGTTGGCAGTCATTCAGCCAAGTCCTAGATCACCAGGAGTTTCAGAATGGGTCATTTTAACAGGATTAAACACCATAATCCCATGACATCTCTGTGACCTATGCAGGACAAATGATACCAATCTTATTTTATAGATGAGGTCATCAAGGCACAGAGAGTTGTATCAATGTACCAAGATCATTTGGAAGGTAAAAGACTGGCCTCCACCCACATCTTCTGCCTCCAGTCCAGCCCTCTTTTCCCATACTTAGTTATAGCACTTGCAGCCTTATCATTTCCCAGATGTCTGGTGGGACCTTGGACAGGGCCCAGTCAGGATAGAAATAGAATGTCCCAACAGCCTCATGTGATGGAAGAACTCAGAGTCTAAATAACTTTGATTTGAAAGAGTAATATTTCTTGAACATTAGCTGTAGACTGATATGTAGCCTTTGTATAGATAAAAAAGAATTAATCATGTGAAAATATCATATTGTCAATGAAAATGTCTTTATCTCAATGAATGGTATAACATAGTCAATCAATTCACTCAACTCTTTGTCCAAATTTATCATAATAGTCAATAACCCATTTACTTTTAAGGTAGTGCTTTATTATTAGATTTTTTTTAAATAAAAAAAGAAAGAAAGAAATTGTCATTAGAAGTAAAACAATACAAAGATGTATTAAGAGAAAAATTAAATTTATTTATTTATTTATATATTTTGGTTTAGTATCTTCCCCTGACCCTGAGGTAATTAACTTAACATTTTGGTGTTTTGGTGTGTATCCTCCAAAACACCTGCCCCCACCCCTCCACCCACAAAATACATAGATAGGGTTTTCCTTCTTTCCTACTTTTCTTGAAAAAAATTATACTATAAACATAGTAAAAAAACAAACAAACAAACCCATAACTTGCTTTTTTTCTTGTAAAAAATTGCATCTCATTGTTTTACTTTTCTAAGTTAGAGGGATATTAAGCATTTTTTTATGCTTTTAATTACTGTATTGCTATTTTTTGCTCATTTTTATATTTATTGATATGTTATAGCTTTAATATATTAGGGATAGTAACCATATGGGTGGCAAATAATTTCTCCCAGTCTAACATACAATAAATTTTGTTTATAGAATCCTTGCTACACAGTTTTTTATTTTGATGTACATCAGTCAACTTCTTCTTTTGTGATTTCTAGTTTTGGTGTTACAGAAGATGTTTTTTCGCCCATCCTTAAATTATGCAGAGAATCTCCTATATTTCATTCTTATATTTTTATAATAAAAATATTAGATTTTTAATCAGTATGTTTATTTTTGTTTCCATGTGATGTGAAGAGGGGAGTCTACTCTTATTTCTTCTACATGAATAGACAGTTGGGGCAACTGAATTAACTAAAACATTCATCCTTTCCCAGTGAATTGGAATGGTGGCTTTATCACTTATTAAGTCCCCATTTATTATACAATATATATTTGGACTCTTCATGTTCCCCTTATCAATTTATTGGCTCATTTGGTAGCTGCCTTCTCTTAAAAGTTCCCAGAGCAGGAGCTTTTATATCCTCCCAAGTCCTATTTTATGGATGATCTTTTAGGTAACACATAGTCTCATTTCTGTCTGGAACCTGAAAGACTCAATGTATGTTTTTTTTAGGAACTACGAGGGGAGTTCCAATGTTTTAAACAAAGCCCTCTAGTTCTCCATGACTTCCAATAAATATTTGCAGTCCATGTCAATGTTTTAAAAAATGGAAAAGGACAGATTCTCTTAGAAAAATGAGCAGCAAAGTACCATATATTGTCTCAAACTTGGGTTGATGATAACCTTTGGACTTCAGTGTCTAAGGTAAAAAAAGTAATAATTGTAATGACAATAATAATATACAAAAAATGAGGAAAATTACTTTAAATTGTTTTGAGTGAGAAACAATCCCAGCAGTTTTTTCTCTCTTTTTAAGGGCAAATTCCTCCTTCACTCCCACCAGGTATCCTCAGTTTCTATGTAAAAATATATTTTTAATATGCAGAGATTATGTCATCTGGGGCTGAAGGTCCTGCTGTAGAAAGTACATGTCTCAACATTGCTAATTAGAATAGAACAAAAAGGAGCCTCATTCACAGTCTTAAATTCTTCCAGGATAGCTTTAAAAAGTGACAGCCTGTAAGAGAGCAGTATGGCCACTAGCCATGAAGATGGCATCCAATCCAGCCTGCGATTGTTCCTCACCAGCCTCACCTTGAGACTCTGGGATTTTTGAATTACCTAAAGGTACATTTTTACCACTGCAAGGGTCTTGTGTGCCAACCACTTCTGTCAAAAGGGTTGAATTGGTTACTCACCCTCTTCTAGTGGCATGAAAATGGATATAAAGTGTTCATGGAGACTCAGATCTAAGGCCCCACCTCTGCCTCCTCTGAATCATGAGGACTTTGTGAAATTTATTGCCCACAAGGGACAAAAGAGCAAAGCAGATGGTGAAATTTTATGTTTTTGTCTGGAGAGTTAAAAATATCATCAATCATGTACTTAGAATTTGGCAGGAACTAAATTTTTGTTATTCCATAAGTTAGAGCAGACAGGAAGATTTTGAAGCAAAAGAGCATGGATGCCTACCTCGAGGTAGACATTGTTCATAATAACTGGTTGCCTAGTGCATTGTTAGAACCTCGAACATTCATCCTCAGCTTCCCTTATAGCTAGAGTATGTACAATGTGACCTAAGTTCTACCAGTCAGACACATTAAATGTGAGACCTCAATTTGCAAGTGAGCAACTGGAAAAGGAAGTGCCAAGTGGATTCCACTATGGTGACAGCAGGGGCCTCCAGCTTTTGGTGTGACCACGGTTACCAGCCAGAGTGTCTGTCCTTGGAGTGACATTGATAGTTGGCAGTGGTCCCTGGTTACTCACCAGGCCAGCTCTGCTGCAGGGTTTCGGACATTGTTCCCAGAAGGTTAGCTTGGGTGTGGCTTTCCATTCCTTCCAACGATTCTTTAAGATCCCCAATATTGTTTTCATAAACTCCTTTTCTGTTTTATAAAGCAGAGATAGCTTCTGTTGCTTGCAGTTCAGAATCCTAAATAAGATAGCACCTATGGCTTTTACTCATGAATATTGGAAGGAAAAAATATTTTGGCTTATCCTTTCTGGTTGAAGCTATCAATAAATTTAACCTGACAGAAGATGTCTAAGATACCAGAATTACCTCTGGGGCAGGCAGATCTCTGAACTCCTGGAGATCTTCCCTAGACCCTTGAAGAAACATACAATGGAGTGAATGAACCCTAAGAACCTTTTCACTAAGAGGGAGCAATCTTTCTCAAAATATCTTGTGTGCCACAAATCTGAAAAATTTATGGGATGCAGAGAAAATTTGGAGTGTGGGGGGGATTTGAATCCCCTCCTATTATCTTTCTTTAAACCATCATGCACTACCCAAAGAATTATGCATTGATTATTTTTGGTGTGGTTTCTTCTTCTATATTAGATTGAACAGTTTGACTCCATGTGTGAAGAAGAAGGTGGATAGAACAGATGCTTGTATCTGATGAGATGCTTGGGAAGACTTTGGTGGGATGGATACTTTTCTTTTCTCAGTAAAAATTGCAAAATAGAAAACATATAGGAAAGCATATAAAATATGTATGACTTTTAGAGAATAATAATAAAGTGAACATGCATATTACCATTACTCAAAATGAGAATAAAGACTATCGTCCATAATCTCCCAGCTTCATGGCTGTCTTTGAATGCCCTTACTCATCTTTAAGGATAACCATTACCCTACCCTTTATGGTAGTTATTCTTTCAGTTTTTTTTTTATAGTTTATCACCAATGTAGGTACCACTGAAAATACTATTTAGTTTTTCCTGTTTTTAAATGTTGTACAATTTTATCTCATGTATTCCTTTGTGTCTTTTTTTGATGCAACACTATGGAGGTAAAATTTGTTCATATTGTTGGATATGGTTGTAGTTCATTCATTATCATTGTTGAGTAGTGTTCTATTGTGTGATATAGTACTATTTACTTATTCATTCTAGTGTTGATGACCATATGGAAGGTTTCCAATATGTGGTTATTGCAAATAATGCTACTATGGACATTTGAGTGCATCTCCTGATATACACATGCAAGTGTTTTGTGTATATATGCCAAACTGTGGGTCTGTATGCCATTACAACTGTATTGTATATTGTTACAACTGTACTATATATTGTTATAATTATGCCATATATAATTAAAACTATGCTGTATAGTATTGTCACAAGCCTACTTAAAAATGGGCATACTTTTGAATCACTGATTTCACTTAGAAATTTATCATAAACAATAAGACATTATGTAAGGGTACATGGACATCAAAATGTTGTTCATAATAGTGAAAAACCCCCACAGAATATCAGGTAATTTTACTAGTGAGGGATTTCTTAAATTTTAATCCACTCACATAATGGAATTCTATTTTGCCATTAAAACTGATGGGGGGATATCATGAAATAAAAACAGACTAATGGCCTCTCAGAAATAAGTAGACTAATATGAGAAAGTTCTGGTAGGAAAAAAAGAGTTCAATTTACCTCTATTAGCTATAATATATGATGACAAGTGATCTTGTAGTTTTGGTCCCAGAAATACGTATTGTTGATACACATTTGGAAGAAAACCACCTGATACTCAGGGCTATCTCTGAGGAAGGACAGCACAGCGACCAAGGAGGTGGGTCTTCATACCCCACGGGAGCTCAGAAATTCACGGAATGGGTGGGTGGCACGGAGTGTAGAGTCTGGGTGGCAGTCTAAGTGGAGACCATAGGGGGAAAATGAAGAAAGGGCTTTTAGAGCCAGCTATGTTTGCAGCATCCATGTGCAAGAATATCTCAGAGGTTACAAGCCTGTTGGTCCTCCCAGCAATTCAGATACTTATCGGTGTAAGTAAACAGAAGATTTGGAGCCTTTGTTGCCTCCACCCACTAGTATCCCTGCCAAGCTTGTTCTTAGGTTAGATGAAAAAATGCAGTATTTGTGAGATGGATTGGGATTATAGGGATCCTGACTGTTTGCCACTGTAACTGAAATATTCCTCTAATCCCCTGTCCCTGCAAAGAGAGGGAGACCTTGGGGGACAGGGTAGAGCTCTCAACCTTGGTACTGTTGACATTTGTATGGGTTATTCTTTTGTGTTACAGAATAGGAGCCTTGCTCTGTATGGTGTTTAGCAACATCCCTGGCCTCTCTCTGCTACATGCCCCTCCTTGTGACAGTCAAAATTGTTTCCAAATATTGACAAATGTCCCCTGGGGCACAATTACCACTGGAACAGGGATGAATACTATTTTTTAAAGTGAGATGATATCTTTAAATAAGACAAGTATGTTACAAAGCAGAGTGGTCTTACAAAGCAGTGTGATCCTATTTTTATTTGAGAATAAAATATATATCTATGTACAGCTACACATTAAGTATTTGATTATGAATGTTGTATATTTTGCTCTATATGTGTTTTGGTATTTTATAAATTTTTGACAGTGGACATTGAATTGTTACATCAGAAGAAAAAAACATGGATATTTTAAATCTTCATATTTGCACATATGCATAGAAAAAACTTGATATACAACAAAATGGCAATGATAGTTACTGCTTAGTATTATTTTTTCTTCTTTTTGTTTGTATTTTCTGAACTTTTTACAGTGAACACATAATTTTGTAATTATAAACAAGGTGAACAGAAATTATTTCAAACATAAATGCCAGATTTCAACTAACCATTAGGTGCCTGCAAATAATTAGGGCCATTGAAATACATGCTTCTAACTTCAGTTGCTCAAGCCATTTGAACTCGTAGACAATGGTTTAATAACCTCTCCTACTTGAAAATAGATAGTAAGTCTTGCAGATGTTCTCCACTCAGCTCTTCATACCTCCATCCCAGCCAAAGAAACACTTCTTATTTTGATGTGAAAATGAGTACCATCCAGTATCAGCATCTTCAATTGTTCTCCCCTCAAAATTTATCTACATGTTAACTTTTCTGTCTTTTTCAGTCTGTTGGCTGTAAAGAATGATCTATGTATTTTTGAATTCACAAGTTTTTTCTCTTGCTTTTTCTACTAAAATTCAGGAGAGAATCCAGGAAGGAAATAAGGAGAAAAGCTTTTCTTTCTTTGGACAGTAGATCATAAGTAAGATTCCGGATCCAAGATGGGCTGGGAGGGTTTTCTCTACAGGCATGCTTGTCTCTTCTCCCAGGTTTTATTAAATAGAAAATCTGAGGATGGGTAGAGGGAATGTGAAGTTTGACAAAACTGTTGCCCTCCACCATCCCTGCCCTGGTTCTAGTAACTGCACCTACCCACACATACACTCCATGTGATTATTATTATTATTTCTTTACTGTTGGAATTTATTTTTTAAAATCTTTATTGTTCAGATTATTACAGATGTTCCTCTTTTTTCTGCCCATAGCTCCTCTCCACCCATTCCCCTCTGCCCCCGCCCCATGCCCTTACCCCCTGCCACTGTCCTCATCCATAGATGTAAGATTTTTGTCCAATCTATTCCCGCCCCCCTCACACCTCCTTCCCCCAGAGAATTGTCAGTCCACTCCCTTTCTATGCCCCTGATTCTATTATATTCACCAGTTTATTCTGTTCATCAGATTTTTTATTCACTTAATTATTAGATTCACTTGTTGATAGATATGTATTTGTTGTTCATAATTTTTATCTTTACCTTTTTCTTCTTCTTCCTCTTCTTAAAGAATACCCTTCAGCATTTCATATAATCCTGGTTTGGTGGTGATGAACTCCTTTAGCTTTTTCTTGTCTATGAAGCTCTTTATCTGCCCTTCAATTCTGCATGATAGCTTTGCTGGGTAGAGTAATCTTAGTTGTAGGTTCTTGCTGTTCATCACTTTGAATATTTCTTGCCATTCCCTTCTGGCCTGCATAGTTTCTGTTGAGAAATCAGTTGACAGTTGTATGGGCACTCCCTTGCAGGTAACTAATTGTTTTTCTCTTGCTGCTTTCAAAATTCTCTCTTTGTCTTTTGCCCTTGGCATTTTAATTATGATGTGTCTTGGAGTGGTCCTCTTTGGATTCCTCTTGTTTGGGAGTTCTCTGTGCTTCCTGGACTTGTAAGTCTATTTCTTTCACCAGGTAGGAAAGTTTTCTGTCATTATTTCTTCAAACAGGTTTTCAATATTTTGCTCTCTCTCTTCTTCTGGCACCCCCATAATTCTGATGTTGGTACGCTTGAAGTTGTTTCAGAGGCTCCTTACACTATCTTCATATTTTTGGATTCTATTTTCTTTTTGTCTTTCTGGTTGGGTGTTTTTTGCTTCCTCATATTTCAAATCTTTGGTTTGATTCTTGGGGTCCTCTAGTCTACTGTTGAATTTCTGTATAGTATTCTTTATTTCAGACAGTGTATGCTTAATTTCTGACTGGTCCTTTTCCATTTTTTTGGCATTCTCATTGAGATCCTTGAAGGTCTCACTAAGTTTCTCAGAGGTTTCTAGAAGATTCTTGCGTAACCTTATAAATGTGGTTTTGAACTCTATGTCCAGTAGTTTGCTTTCCTCCATTTCTTTCATTCGTGACATGTTTCTTTGTCTCCGCATTTTGGTTGCTTCCCTGTGTTGATGGAGTGGCTTTGTGTGGTAAGTGACCTATAGGGCGCAGTGGCTCAGCCTCCCCAATCACCTGAAATAGACACTCTTGGTGCACCACTTTGTGGGCTGGGTGCACAGTCTTGTTGTAGTTAAGCCTTGATTGCTGTTGATACACTGGGAGGAAATGACCTCCAGGCCAATTGGCTATGAGGATCAGCTGTGTCTATAATGGAATAACTACTGTGCTGGAGACACCCTTATGGGGCAGGACTTGTTTCAGTGGGGTTTTGGTGCTCACTGAGTCTGCCTCTTGAGTGTGTCACTTATGGATGTGAGGAGTTGAAATCTGGTATGGTCTCATACTGACCACTAGGTACACTGGCTCCTGGATCTCCCAGGAGGGGCAAGTCAGCTACTGTCTGAGGCCACCCAGCAGGAGCTACAGGGAGATCTGCAGATTTCTCTTTGTTTGGGGTTTGGAAGTTTTGGAGCTGTCTAACCCAGCTGCAGATTGTTAGGCTAAGATGCGAAAGGGCAGGCCATTCATATGCAAAAGCCATTGCACACAGCTTGGTGGGTTTGTAAATTGGGTGGGGCGGGGTCTCAGGGAATCACTAGGGTATGGCAAATAGTGATGGCTGCCAGTCAGCCCTCTCTGCGTCTCCATGTTTCTGTGTCCCTGTGTCCTGCACCCCAGCGCAGTAAACAAAGATTCCTGCGAGCATCTCTGCAAGAAAGCCACCCTCACTTTCCAACCTGATGCCAGACAGTCCAGCTTCTCCCCGTAGGAGTCTGTGTCCTCAGAGTCTCGCCGGAAACTGGAGTTCAGAGCAGTAGGGAGCTTGTATCTCCTTCTGTATTGAAAAAACAAACAAACAAAAAAAAACAGTGCACCCAGTCGCCAGCCCCATTCGCGTGCCTCTGTACCTCTGCTTTTCCATGCCTTTGCACATCCTACCCTGTCTCAATGCACTTTTTTCTTTCCTTCTAGTTGTAGAACTTCTACTCAGCCAGCTTTCCTGTGGTTCTGGGTGATAGTCGTCTTGTCTTTTAGTTATAGTTTTGGTGTAGTTGTGAGAGGCAGCACGTACAGGTGTATATTTTATGCTGCCATCTTGGTTTTTTCTACTGTTGGAATTCCCCCCCCACCCCATGTGATTCTTGTCGGGCTTCCTTCCACAGTCCTACAGCCCTCTCACCACAGTAGTGATCATGCGATTCCAGCTAGGCCAATCACATTCCTTCTGCCTGGAACTGGAATTACAGTATGTGAGTGGAGACACAAGGACAGCAGGTAGTCAAGGGTGGATTTTCTATCTGGTGCAGGAGATCCCTGGAGATGCCATGGTTCCTGAGGAGTAATCAGCTGCATATACCTGATTATTTACTCCTTCCCAACTGAGTCCAGCCCCAAGGGTAACTCAGGTTCTCATTCACCATATCTAGGCAGTGAGAAAAACCTCACATCAATCCCAGGCTTATTTCCATAGCAGCACAGAGTAGTAGACTGTAGTTATTTCCAGTCTTTGTAAGTGCTTGGAAATGTCTCATTCCTACCAGGTGAAAACATGGTTGGCTGTGCCTTCACATAAGCTTTAACCAGAAACAAAGAGGTAATAATTAAGATATTGAAGGCCAAAAATGTGTCAGTGGTAAAAATGTGAGACATGAGCAGACCCAGTAGGATTTTCATTGGGTGAAAAAGCCCCCCCCCCCCCCAATGGTCTCTATTAAATTAAAGGTGCAAAGTTTGAAACACCATGGACTAAGCTACAGGCACTGCCTTGAATAATAAACCAGGAATAATTGGGAATGGAGTGGATGCCACCATAATGGCATTTTTTCCTTTCTATCTAGAAGAGATCCCCAAATAGGAATATTTTTTTTCCAAATTGACACTATAATTTCATAAGTGTAGGAACAATTTTGAAGTAGAGTCAGTTAACTAGATTTTGGAAAATCTATCAAATCTTACCAGATTACTTTGATTTACTTCTAAAAAATAGGATTTCTATATTCCTAAAATGTAGGCTTAAAATAACCTTAAATTTTATTGCTTTGAATCATTATAAGGTTTGATAATTTCCTGATGTTTATACTGTTTCTATCATATATACTTGCCTTCAGCTTATAATATAAACCATAAAAGTAAAGATTAATCTCACCATTTTATATATAATAGGCTAAAAACCATAGAGATTAAATGACTTTCCAATGTCAACTAGCCAAATGACCTGCAAAATTAGAATGAAAACTCACCTTTTGAATTAATGGTTATTTCCACTATGATAGTCATCAGTTATCATGGCAAGTTTACATCAGATGACTCATTAAATTTGCATAATTGAAGCAATACTTCACTAAAAATATTTAGCCCTTGGTATAGTGCTATGAGGAAATGCAGTTGGTGAAGAAATTACCCACTCTCAGAATCTCCTCCAGCTATTCACAAAAGTATGTAATGATTTCACTGCTGATTTAAAAGGGTTTTGAGTACAGTCTGAAGATTATGAATAATTGGAAATTGAATAGAGCAATTTATTTATACGGTCAGAGTGTATAGAAGGCCTGACGCACAAATGCGTGCAAGAGTAGGCCTTCCTTCCCCCAGCTGCCGGCACCGGCTTCCCTCTGGCACCCGGGACCCGGGCTTCCCTTGCAGCCCCGGCTTCATCTGGAAGGTCGTCCGGAAGGACATCCAGTCTAATTAGCATATTATGCATATATGTGTAATTCCCTTAAGGAAACTACTAAAAGTAGAAATAAATAGCTGCCATATGCCCAGACAAAACCTATGAATGAACACTTGACCATATGGTCATCCTATCCATGGGAACTGGAGATATTACTAGTGAGGTCAATGTTTGGGCATCTGCCTACCAGTGTCTCAGTTAAGAAATAGAAGCTTGCCCAGCTGATGTGGCTCAATGGTTGCGCATCGACCTGTGAACCAGGAGGTCACGGTTCAATTCCCAGTCAGGGTGTATGCCTGGGTTGTGGGCTCAATCCCCAGTGGGGGGTGTGCAGGAGGCAGCTGATCAATGATTCTCTCTCATCATTGATGTTTCTATCTCTCTTTCTCTTTCCCTTCCTTTCTGAAATCAATAAAAATATAAAATAAAAAAGAAATAGAAGCTTTAAGCAAGCCATCCAGGAAGGGCCATCTCCAAGTGCCATCTCTACTTCTGAGAGCTGTAGTCCCCCTACCTACCTCTCCTGGCAATAACTCACCTGGCACGTGAGGCCAGGCTGCTGCTGGGACATTCAGCCGGCAGGCCAAGGTATTGGTGTCTGTTTCTTTATTTCTCCCTGGAAATTACTTTTTGACATTTCACTGGGATCAGCTACTGTGAGCAAGGCAACCAGTCACAAAACTATCTTTAGAGTCAGTGTTTGAAATTCTGATTCCACCATGTCTAATCTAAAGTCTACTAAACCAAGGGACAAATGAACCCAATTAGCCAATTGGACTTTTTAAAAAACACACACAAAAAACAGAAGGGAACTTTTAAATGGAAACCTTAAGATTGTATTAGTCAGCAATCAAACATAATAGTAGGGTGACCAGCTATCCTGATTTTCGACTAAAATGCGGAAAACCAGGACAAACCAGATGGTGGGTCACCCTGATATCTGTATGTCATAATAGAAGAGGGGAAAGTAGAAGAAAGTCATGATTTTGTTATATTTAGGTTTATATATTGATCCTAAAAGAATCAATGTTAAAGTGCTCTTTTATTTCAATCTAGAACCTTAAAAAACTCCCTTAAAAATTGAAGTCCCTTAGAAAAATTGATATAAATTTGGTATAAATTCAGAATCAAATCAAATTTCTTCAACAACTGGGTGCCATTTGACCAACTACTGCACATAGGGTGACCAACCATCCCAGGTTGCCTGTGACAGAGGGGTTCTCCGGATGAGGGACTCTCAGTACTAAAACCCAGGAGGCCAGGCTGTTTTATCACCCTATCCATGATCTATTTCTGAAGGAATATTTAAATTAAGTGTGAGAATAAAATCTTTTTTAAAAGATGCCATTTGTGGGAAACTGAACCTTCATTTTACAGATGAGGAAATGGAGGCCTTGAGGGGGTAGGCCAGTGGGGTCATCCCATGTCATAGAGTCAGATTCACATTTTGAGTCTGTCCAGAGCACCTGGCTGCCAGTCCAGACAATTCTCTTTTGAACCCCATTGTTTCTCTTTTCCATGGCTTAAACCGTTGATTGAAATCACAGTGTACTAGAAAGGGTATCTTCCCCCAAATTAATGCTAAAGTTGTGGAAGGCTTGGGAGAACTGTAAATAGTCCCTTGTCAACACATATCTGCTCTTGATTTATGAACCCTGCAACTTTGAGAGGTGGATGGGGACAGCCTGTGGAGCGCCTTGTGTTAGGGTTGGTTGAACGGCTGAATTGCAATAGCAAAAGTTGGTTGAACTGATGAATCCCAATTGCAAAATCACTTCTGTGGGCCCTGATTCATCACAGAGTGATAACAAAGAGTTGACAATATGAGTGATGCTATATCCCCCTGTTTTTCAAGCTTCAGTGTATTAGAACCACCTTGCTTGTTAAAAACCGGGCTGCTGGGCTCCCCCTCAAAGTTTCTGATTCACTGGCTTTGGGGGAGGCTGAGAATATGCATTCCTAACAAATTCCCAGGAGATTTTTCTCTGGGGCTATACTTTGGAAACTATTGCTCTCTCCCAGTGCCCTTCCTTACCCCCAATGCAGAATATTCATGTTAGGGGAGAGGGCAGGTCAGATATCTATTTTAACAAATATAAAAAACTTAATGTGAAAAATTGCTTAAGATTTATAAACTAGAGAAGGAATTTTTTTCTTATTTGTCTGTCTGTCTTCCCTCCCCCCCCCCCCCGCCCCCCGCCCCGTCCCCCACCGCTCCCCGCGGCATCAATTCTCAGTTGTGTATGTGTAGGAAAGGGGGATAGATTTTAGAGATCACTTTATTAAAATTTTCTACTGCAGTAGGTTGAGAACTGTAGGATAGCTTTTTTAATGACTCAATTGCAAATTGTGTTTTTATAGCCTTTCAGTAAAATACACCTTTAGGAAAAGCTTAGTAAGCCTGCATGTGAATCATCTGCAACAGTTACAGCTCTTAATTCATCATTAATTTTCACAATAACTCTTGTTTTATGGCTCAAGTGATTGACTAAACAATGTTTTGTAAGAGTTGTAAACAACTAGTTACATCAAGGCCTTTAGTGTGTGTAATATGAAAGTCAATTAACAGGTTTAATGCCACTGGGGAAATTCTTACCTGTCCTTGGGTGTTAAGAGTTTAAGAATAGCAAGTTCAGTCAAATCAGACATGTGGCTGCTTTGAGACTGTCTCTCAGGCTTCAAAATCTAACTACTACGTCATTTACTATTCAGAAATTTACTTCCATTCTTAATGGAAAAAATATTTATGATGCTATCTTTCTAAAGAGGAAGATATAAGGTTCCCTTCTACATTCTCTCAATTTTAGAGCTTATTTCCACACCATTTTCCTCAAACTACACCCCCTATATTGCCTTTAATATTTTTATCCAGCTACTCTTATTCATCCTTATTTGAAGTGACACTTCCTCAGGGAAGCCTTCAGCAATTCCCCTATTATACTTGCCTAGATCACCATGAGCTCATTCTTTCAGACAAGTTTTATGATAGTAGGAACATAATTATTTATTTAAGGCCAGTTTTGCCTTCAAAATGAAGGATTCATGTCTATTTTCCTCCGAGTGCCTAGTGCATTTCTTAGCCAATCGAAGGTGCTTGTATGAGCCAACCTGTGAGATGGTCCCCCTGAGCCCCACCTCTCCATGTCCACATGTTTGTTAGCCCTCTCCGAGTTGATTTGTGTGACCAATCAAATACAGCAGATGTGATGGTATATCACTTCTGAGGTTAGCTTAGAATGTACTGCAACTGCTACCTTGGGTGTTCTCTTGTTCTTTCTTTCTTCTCTGTGGCAAGCCAGTTGCCATATTGTACAAAGCCCTATACAGAGGCCCATGTGGCAAGGAACCGAGGCCTGCCCATGACTGGTGAGCTTAGAGGTGAATTCCCTAGGCCCGTGGTTCGCAAACTGCGGCTCTCGAGCCACATGCGGTTCTTTGGCCCCTTGAGTGTGGCTCTTCCACAAAATCCATGGCCTGGGGGAGTCTATTTTGAAGAAGTGCTGTTAGAAGAAGTTTAAGTTTAAAAAATTTGGCTCTCAAAAGAAATTTCAATCATTGTACTGTTGATATTTGGCTCTGTTGGCTAATGAGTTTGCCGACCACTGCCCTAGGCTAAGTTGAGCTTCGAGAAGATTGCAGAACGAGCCAGCAGCTTGACTGCAACCTCCTGAGAGACCGTGAGTCAGAACCACCCAGCTAAGGTGCTGTTGTAGTCTGAACCTCACAAACTGTCAGTGAAATAAATGCTTGTCGATTTAAGAGGCTACATTTTGAGGTAATTTATTATTATGCAGCGATATAGACATAATAGAGTACTAATATAAAAAATACAGGGGTGGGCAATAGTAGGTATACAGCTGTGGGTATGCAAAACAGAGTTTATTCTTGTATTATTTATTAATTATTGTATTATTTATTGGTATCGCAACTGTAAGCCTACATTTACCCACCCCTGTATGTGATGACTAACTGAATGAAAGACCTAGAATTATGATTCATATAATAACAATCCATTACAATTAGTATTATCTCAACTTCTGTGATATTATCTTGCTTGTGACAGAACAACATCTGATATAGATCTAAAACTGAAGGCTTGGAGTTCTAATGATTCATGGGAATTATTTCTTTAATCTTTTAATTATTAAACCAGTTTAAATAGCTCACTCACTGTAGAAGTTTTGGTTACTTGTTTAAAAATACATAAATACTCACAGCAACTAACAAGGCCACTACTGGCCCAAAGGTACCAAAAAAGTTTAGTTCTTTATTTATCAATAATAACTAAAACAAATGATGTTATTATATATAAATTACACAGATCAAATTATTAAACACAAGCTTATTCTAAAATGTAAAATTTTGGTCATAATTATACATTAAGTCTTAGGATTTAACAATTTGTTATAAAAGTTACATATCTTGCTTTCATGATAATAAAATTCCTTCTGACAGTTTCAAAGTTTACCTGCTCTAATATCTAATGTTACAGGTATTAGATTTAACAGCCTTTCTTGTGAAGTTATAGAAGAACTTGCATACTTTCTAATACATTTTAATTTTGAGAAGCTACATTCTCTACTGATGAAATTAACTATATAACGAGAGCTATAATATAGTCACAAATATGTCATGTAAATTATTATTTTTTTAGAATTTTTAAATTGACTTTCAGAGAGTGAGGGAGAGAGAAAGAAACAAAGTTATGAGAGTGACAATCGATCAGCTGCCTTCTGCATGACCTGCACAGGGAATGGAGCAAATTCAATTCCTGACCGGGAGTTGAACCTGAAACCTTTCTATGTGCAGGATGATGCCCAACTAACTGAGCAACACTGGCCAGGGCTCATGTAACTTCTTGCTCTAAATACCTACTATAGTACTTCAGCCCACCTCAGATTAGATTTTAGAAAAACAACTTAAAGGCTGTTTATTTCTTATACTTGCACTATCTCATAAATATGCATTCCTTGGTATGTTAATAAATTCAAATTGTACATTTTTACATCGTTGCAATAGCTCGTATTCACTCTAATTCTTCAAATTTCACAGGTCATCTGGAATGTGAAAAAGGTAATGACATTCTTTTGGTTTCTTTAACTTTTTCTTTAAAGATGGTATCATAACACATGTAGGTTGAGAATAAGATTTGCAGGAGAACTGAGCTTTTTTTCAATCCTTTGATTTTATTAGTATTTTCTACATTGGAGAAATTGTTGTCCATGTCTGGGGTAATAATTTATTTAGCATATGTTGTAGGTTAGTTCCATAGGAGATATAGATTAGGATGTGAAAAAGTTATTGGTGAGCACACATGAGATTAACACCTTTGAAAGAGAAGGAAAGGAAGGTGAAGGCAGGACAGATTAGGGAAGGGAAGGAAGCAGGTTTGGACAAAGGGGAGAGGTGAGCTATGATGTGGTCTCAACAAGGCCTTCAACTATTATAATATTTTGGTTTTATTGTTGATATCCTGTATTAATATTCTAATATAAAATAATAAAATACTTTTACCAACTGAATCAGGATTAACAGTAACACACCTGGATGCTCTTTATCTTTCTTGTTCTGTGTCATTAATAACTATATATTTTTAATTTCAATTTTGAATATTAACATAATTTTGATGGACTTTTGGATTTCTTTATTTTATTAAGAATATGTGATAAATGCTGCTACCAATATTCAAGTTTTTTTCCTCTCTCTTTTTTTAATCCCCAAAGAATTTAGCATATAGAATTCTTAGAAGTAGATTTGTGTTTAATATGTTTCTGAAACTTACCTATTCTGTCTTTTGGAAAATTAAAATTTCATGCTTGAAGTGGATAAGAGACTGCTGTGAAATTGAACAACACAGCCATGTAGTTCTGTGAGCAGAAAGAATACTGATTTTAATGGAGACTTTTTTTTTATCATCCAGTTTTTGAAATTCATCTATTATGATTGAGCTACAGTTAGAAAATAAATTCATATTCTGCTGCATTAGTGATATAACTGTAAGTTATTAGGTCTAAAAGTAGAAATATTAGAAATTACCTAATAGAAATTAACTCAAATATTTTTTTACCTTCCAGCTATTTTTTCCAAAATTTATTTAAAAATACAAATATTATATTTTATTTTCTTTTTATATACCATGTCATTTTTTTGTTTTCTGACTGATTTTCTATACAAATTGTTCTATTTTCCATCAGGAAAAAATGTTTTAACTTAGAATTTATAACACTTTAACCCACTTAATTTTAACAGTGATTAATTTTTATACTAGTGGAATTTCCATTAAAAACAATTACTAGAATAAATGAGCATAATTATGTTTATATAATGTTTATTTATAGATTATTAAAGTTAAATATATTCAGATGCTACATTATATTTAATGACATAATTAACGTACTTGTAAATTTTATTTTGGTATTCAACAGCTCCTTTCAGGTGTGTATGTATAAATGGCAGAATATATAAATAGAATATATAAATATATAAATCTGGAATGTCAAATTTAGCCAAGGCACTAATAGCAACATTGAAGAATAGTAGCTTCTTATTTAGAAGCATGGACACTTGAGATATTAGATCAACAAGGTTTTTTCTTTTTCCATTTTTTATTGTGATAAAATACACATAACATGAAATTTACCATAATAATTATTTTCAGTGTACAGTTTAGTTGTATTAAATACATTCATAATGATATGCAACCATCACCACTATCCATTGCCAGGACTCTTTGTATCTTGTAAAACTTGGACTCTCTGCACATTAAACAACTCCCCCAACCCCTGGTAACCACCATTATACTTTCTGTTTCTAGGTCTCTATGACTTCAACAATGTATTTTTATTGTCAAACTGGTTCCAGATTTGTAAGTTTTCAATCTAAAGTTTAAAATTTTTTTAGCCCTTTTAGAATTAAACACGCTAGTTCTATCAACTAGAAGACTGGCAAAATATATTTATTTGGCTAGAAAAAGAGAGAGTCCTGCCATGTGTCAGAAAATTTCAAATTATTATATAAAAGTGCTTAATTAAAATAAGAACTTTTCAAGATAATAAAGATAGTAATGATACCAATGATGCCCTGTTAGATGTGGCACTTGCACGCAGTGCACTACCTGAACAACCAAAGGTGTCACCCTGGCAAAGAAGGTGAAGAAATAAATAGTGCAAACACATTGTTGCGAAGATATGCATGAAGAGATATTTTGTATGCAAAACCTTTCCTTATAGTATAAAATCGGAAATCCTTTCTTTTTCCTGTAGACAAGTTGAAAATGCGTGAGATTCAAGATTCAACGATGTCTGCCTTTGTACTAAACACTTAAAAATGTTAATAAATGTTTTCTATGCTTTTGAGTGAATAACTTTAAATCTTTAAAGTTTTTCAAAGTATGATATATATATTTGTATGTTTATATAGTATATGTAAAGTTTAAATATCAATGCTAAAATTTATATTAATAATTAAAAATTCCAGCTTAAGAAATATCTAAGGTTTTTATTTATTACTAGAGGCCTGATGCATGAAATTCATGCAAGGGGCTTACCCCAGCCCTTTGCAGCCCTGGATTTGTCCGGAAGGTCGTTTGGCTGTCAGATCTAATTAGCATATCATGCTTTTATTATTATAGATACAGAAGTTATAGGCGAATACATGCACATGTAAGGAGAAATCAATGTGTTGTTTTTAAAGATAAAGGAAAGTGACAGGAAATAGTGAAACAGTACATTAAAAATATTTTTAATTTTTAAAATTAAAACTATTACCTTAATGCCAGAGTTCTAACAATTCCTTTATTTTTCTTATCTTATAAAACCTTCACAATGCCAATCTGATAGTCAACAGATAATTATATCCCTAGTATTTGGCACATCAGGTATTCCATATATTTTTATTAAAAGTGATCAAATGGAAAATACCATATTATATCTTGTATTTCTTCTCTTCACAATTCTCACTGTTGTGATTTTGAGAGAAATCTATAATTTACTTCTCTCCATATCCTGTGGTCTTTTCTGCCATAAGTTGCCTCCTTAGTTTCTGAAATATTTTAGAATTTTAAAATTTCATACTATATGTATATATTTTTTATCCTTTCCCTTATGATTGCCTTCAACTTTTTGCCACCACAGCAGTAGCTATCTTTTTATCTTAAGTATAAATTTCCTGTCTATTGCCCATGTTTAACTATCTTTTTCTTGTTGCTTTGTATATTCTAGATATTGATTGCTCTGTGGTTCTTTCAACCTGCCAATTGTCTGTTACCTTTATCCACAGGGATTGAATGAAGGTTGTAAATTTTGATATAATCAAATTCTTTTTTTTTGTCCTAATGATTCATATTTTTAGAGTTTTAATTCTGAAGTTCTCTTCCTTAATTCCTTAATTCCACTTCAAACCACAAAAATATTCTCCTACTTTGTCTTCTATTAATGAACTTCAATGTTTTAACTTTCACACTTAGGTTTTTTATTATATTGTGACGCTATCTTTATGTTAGTCAACTACCCATTTTTAGTTTTCTCCATGGATGAGTTAAGTTTTTTCCTGCACTACACTGGGTTCTTTTTATTTTCGCTTGTGATTTCATCTTAATAATAAAGTTTTCTTACACACCCAATTTTTTTCTGAAGTCTTTATTTTGTTTTATTGGTTAATTTCTCTGTTCTTGAACCAATACTATTTATAATTTTGGCTGTATATGCTAAAATATGTAGTAGGGCAAGTTTACTTTCATTCAAAGTTAACTTAGCTGTTAATGTGCCTTTATTCTTTCATTTACATTTTAGATTTTTTTATATATGGGTTGCATTGGATTCATAATTTTTTGTAAATTGACATTATTATAATATGAAGTTATTCAGTCCCATAGCATGGAATATATTCCAATGTAAGATAATTTTCTATATATTTTATTAGTGTTAAATATTTTTCTCCTTAGCGCATTTGTGTATTTTTTGTTATTTCCAGATATTTTATAATTCTTGTTTCTTTTTTGGACTGGTTTTTTATTTATAATTTTCATTGAATTATACAGAGGGTAGAGAGATTTTTCTAAGGTGATCTTGTATCCAACAATTTTACTAAATTCTATCCTTATTTATGGTAGTTTAAAAAATTTCTGTTGCATTTTCTAGGTGCATCATCAGTATCATCTCCAATTGACAGGTCTCCAATTCTTAAACTGCTTGGTTTTTATTCACAGCATTGGTTTGGATTTAAGCAATGATGATGAAAATGGGTATCCTTGTCTTATTCCCCATCATAGAGAGAATGCATCTGAAATTTCTCCATTACCTATTATATTTTCTCTAATTTTTAAAATAAACATTATCAAATAGATGAGAGTTTTGAGTTTAGCAGTCATAAATAGATGTTGAACTTTATCGAACACTTTTTCTAAATTTTCTGAGATAATCATTAATGTGGAGAATTACATTGATAGCTATTCTGAAGGTGAAACATTCTCTTATTCCCAGGTAAATCTTGCTTGATCATGACCAATTATTTTCAATGCACTTTTTAAATTTGCTTAGCTTACATTAAAAATATCTTTTTTATTTTTAAGTATTTTTATTGATTACGGAGAGGAAGGGAGAGGGAGAGAGAGAGATAGAAACATCAGTGATGAGAGAGAATCATTGATCAGCTGCCTCCTGCATCCCCCACCCTGGGGATTGAGCCCATAACCCGGGTATGTATGTGCCCTTGACTGGAATCAAACCTGGGGCCCTTCAGTCTGCAGGCCAGTGCTCTAGCCACTGAGCAAAACAAGCTAGGGCAGCTTACATTTTATTTAGAACTTTTTGATTCCCACATTTATGGAATGAATGAAAAGGCTTATACTTTTCCTGTTCCAATTTTAATATTATTATGCTTTTTAAATAATTCACCTGTCCAGGCTTTCATATTTATTAGCACTTTCTTTTACCATTTTAAACACCTTCTAGTTCATTTGTGTTTATTTTTTATTTTTCTATCTCTATTTTATTTTCACTAGCTCCCATATTGTTGACCAGTTTTGCCATATGTTTTATTAATCTTTTAAAAGAACTACCTTTTAATTTTGTGAATACTGTCTACTGATTTTTAAAAATTCTCATGCCATGGTTTTCTATCTTTATCTTTACCACTTCTTTCAATCATATTTCTTTGGATGTCCTTTGTTGCTATTTTTCTTACTTTTCGAGTTGAGTTTTTAGCTTGTGGTTTTTAACTTCTCTTATTTCCCAGGTCAATGTATTTAAAGCTATAAATATCTCTTTATGTGTTGCTTTAGCTGTGTCAAATAAATTTGGACCTGGGGTGTTTTGTTGCCATTTAGTTTTAAGTATTTAATTATTCCCTTTTTAGTCCAAGGGTTATTTAGCAGTATATAGTTTAGTTTCTACACATACAGGAATTTAAAAACTCTGGCCTTATATTATTAATTTCTAATTTTACTACATTGTGACCAAAAAATATAGTCAATATAAAAATGAGTCTATGGAATTTATGAAAGTTACCCTTGTGGCCTAATCTGCAGTGAATTTTTATAAATATTTCTCATGTGCTCAAAAAGAATGTTTTCCCTATTTTTGTTCATTTATTTGTTTTTTTTGACGGAGGGTTCCATATATATCTAAATATTTGGAACTTATTCATTGGATTGCCCTGATTTTTCATATACCTGCTTACTTTTTGTTGATTTTCATCTTAAAATTTCTGAGAATGGTTATTAGAATCCTCAAGTGCAATTATTAATAAACATATTTCTCCCTAAATTTCTATGACTATTCTGAAGCTGGATTGTTTTGCTAGTACAACTTTATGGTGGCTAAAATTCTTTTTGTATTATATCTTTTACCAGTACATATGTTTCCTCATTACTCCTTTTCTATTTTTTGCCTTGAATTAAATTTTGCCAGATATTAAGATTTCTATTTTAGCCTTTCTTTAATATTTAAAAAATATATATTTTTATTAATTTTAGAGAGGAAGAGAGAGTGAGAGAGAGAGTTAGAAACATCAGTGATGAGAGAGAATCATTGATTGGCTGCCTCCTGCATGCCTCCTACTGGGATCAAGCCTGCAACCTGGGCATATGCCCTGATCAGGAATTGAACTATGAACTTCTGGTTCATAGGTCGATGCTCAACCACTGAGCTATACCTGGTTGGGCCTTTGTTTAATATTTTTATATCCATTTTCATCCTTTTATTTTTAGTGTTTCTGATCTTTTATTTTAAACTAGAGGCCCAATGCACGAAATTCGTGCAAGGGGCTGGGCCCTCGTAGCCACTGCAGCTTGCCTCGGCCCTTGCAGCCCCAGCTTTGTCTGGAAGGACCTCCGGAAGGTCATTTGGCTGTCTGATCTAATTAGCATATTACACTTTTATTATTATAGATGTGTCTCTTATGAATAACATGTGGTTAGATTTAATGTTTTAAAAAAAATCTTCTGGCTGACTTGCCTTGTCTCCAGTGCCTTCATATAGTGATGTTGTTTTGGCGGTTTTGGGCAAGTTTTTACAGATGTTCTCAATGGGATGTTAGACTAAATCTAGCTACTCTGTCATATCTGAAAACAAAATAAATGCATCGTTAAATGAAAAAAAATCTTTGTTTCAACTAAATGAGATTGAGACCATTTTTTGAAGGAAGCAGTACATATACTTTTTAAATAAAGATTTTGATAGCAGTTAGATATAGGGAGCATAATGCATTAGTTAATTCAGAATTCTTTGAATGGAAATGAATACAATTCACCAATTATTTTATCTTCCATGTGATTTTTAACTTCAGGATCTTCTTTACCTAATATAACTATCAGATACTATTTCTGATAATTTACATTATGGAGATAACATTAAAACCTGAATTAGTGTCATAAGAGCATTACATATATGGCATAGATGACCTTAGTACGCAAATATCAAGTCAATTTATTTATCCATAATTCAAGGACATCCAAGGATTTCAAGACTCATTTTTACAAACCTTCCATGTTTCTACCATTATGACCAAGGCTAATATATCAGTTCCCATGCAAACTATTTAGGCAGATCTCTGGTGAAAATGTCTTCATAAATTTTTTATCCTATAAACTGGTCTTGATTGGCAGAGAGCAGTCAGTACATATAAAATGTGTAAAGTGACTTGTAAAATCTCAGGAAAGCTTTTTTCTTTAAAAAACTCAATCTATTTAAAATACCTTTTTGAATACACAGAATTGCTACAAAAACTAATAGAATAAACAAGGTAAATATAGCTAGCTTGTCCTTGGGTCTATGCCCATACCCCTTGGTCTTAACTCTGAGGAAGATGATGAGGGGGTAGGGGGAGACCAGTAAAAGACACTACTATGATCTCCAACCAACTTTTACAGAAACCCAAGAAGAAGCCTTGAATTTTTTAACCTGATTTTTTGCAGTGATAACATGAGACACACACATATATTTGAGAATGCATGTTTCATTTGCCCTGGCTGCAACAAAGATGTGGGAGTAACAAAAATTAGGACTGGTATTCAGAGCTTCTCTGACACAGGTCCGGTTGAACCACTCTTATGCAAAACCCAACCCCACCCTTTGTAATCCTGCCCTTTATCTATTGGACAAACTTTCTGCAGTCTCTTCTCTAGTCTTTGCCCCAAGATGGGGTTTGACAAGATTACTTGTTTTCTGTGCTTCATTAACTTTTCATGTTATTTACATAAAGCTTTTCTCATTTTAATATTATCTTGGATATTCTAGGTCTTTTGTGTTTCCATATAAACTTTATATTAGGGTGTTAGTACCTACAAAATATCTTGCTGGGATTTTTATTGAGAATGTGTAGAATCTATAGACCAAGTTAGGAATAATTGGCATCTTAACAATATTGAGTCTGCCATCCAGGATCATGGACTATCTATCCATTTATTTAGATCTTCTTTTACTTTCATCAGTTTTATAGTTTTCAGCACATAGATACTACACATATTTTGTTAGATTTATACCAAATTATTTCATAGTTTGGTACTATTTAAGGGGTATTTTCTCAATATGCAACTTGAATTGTTCATTGCTGGTATACAGGACAGCAGTTTGATTTCTGTATAGTAGCCTTGTATTCTGTGAACTTGTTATACTCACTCATTAGTTGCATGAAGTTTTTTTGTTGATGTTTTCTGAGGGAATTTCCTACGTATACAATCATATCATCTGCAAACAAGGATAAATTTATTTTTCCTTCCAAATCTATATTTCTTTATTTCCTTTTATTGTCTTCTACTGGGTAGGATTTTTTGTACTAAAGAATAGAAGTTGTGAGAGGACATCCTTTGCTTTTTCCCAGACATAGGAGGAAACCACCTAGTGTTTCACCATTAAGTATGATGTTAACTGTAGGTTTTTAGAGATATTTTTCATCAAGTTGAGGAAGTTTCCCTATTTCTAGTTTGATGACAATTTTTATCATGAATGAGTGTTGGATTTTGTCAATTATCTTTCACATTAGTGGATATACTTATATTATTTTTCTCCTTTAGACTGTTAATTATTATGTCTTCTTGGAGAATTGACACTTTTAACATTATGTAATGTTCCTCTTTATCCATGATCATTTTTCTTCTTCGGAAGTCTGCTTTGTCTGAAATTAATGTAGCCAGTGGGGACAAGTGATATCCCAAGGTCTTTCTGCTTCATTGCTACCATTACGGACAGTTTCTTGAATCCAGGGCTCTCTATGTAGCCTAGCTTCCTCTGGCTCACAGAACCTAACGATTCCACGTTCCTTCTGTCACAAACCCTGAACTCTCTAGGGTCCTTCACTGGCTGCTGCTATCCGGAGACATAGCCCCTGTCTTCTGAGACATCCTTTTTTTTTTTTTCAAAAGGGGGCGCTTTTTGAGATTTGCTTTTTCTGGATTCCACTCTGAATTTTCATGACTTTCTTCACCTCCTTCAGCTATTATGCTCTGGTATATTTAATTTTTGTTCAAGTAGATTTTACTCAGGGTGAGCTATTTGTTGATTTCTAACATTTGATACCAAAATACCTCAGCTACACTCCCTATTCTTCTCCATATATCTGGCAGCTTCCTGCATAGGACCTGGGCTTGGTTTCTTTTGGCCACATTGACACATAATTTGGAGTTTGTGGGTTTTTCTCTGACTTTTACTTTCACCAGAGATGTATATCATGGCTGTATTTTTGTTCTCCTTGTTGTTCTATTTGGCTTCCAGAAGAAGTGGAAAGATTCAAAACTAAGCAGTCACCATGTTCCTAACCTCTGTGCCACATTTGGAAATAATAAGAAACATTAAGAAATATCAAGAAAGTGAACACCAGAGTCACCATGTTGCCTGATCAGAGAACAGCGTAAATGGTGCCCTCTGGAGTGGCCTAATGTAACATCCTTTATAAATATACAATTTTCAGTCCATTGGCCTTATTCCTGTAATCTAAATATTGTGATCTTCCCTCCCCTCCACCCCCTGATGTTATACGCTCCCAACAAGGATTTCGATTAAGATACAGGTAGTGGTGTAAATGCAAAGTAATTTGTTATTGCTTGGAAGAGTCAGGCTTTGAGAATTTGACTTTGATCGGACAGTATGGGAAAGAAACTCAATTAAACTGATATTTACTTTGATGGAGATTACCTCCTCCCCCGTCACCTATAAACCATGACTATATAAACAAATGATTGTAAATGATTCTAAAGTTCCTTTCATCTGCCTAAACACACATACATTCACACAGGGTAATGGTTTTTAAATATACATAGGCATTTTGATAGTTTTGAATAGAGAAATGTTTCTCTAGTAATTTATGCTAGTTTCCTTCTTCAAGACAAAAAAAACCTGAAAATAAAAATATCTCCAGTCTATACAATTACACATGGTTTTTACATTGCCTCTGAGTAATTACTTAGACAGTAATAATAAAATATTTTAAATGCACTTGCATTTAAGCATATAATTAACCATGTCCATGAAATTTGTGTTTAAAAGAAGTCTGGCAACTTATTGAGGAAGCTAACAGAAAAATCAACATCTGTTCTCAATAGTAGCTATTTTATTGAGTTTTTATAAGAATGTGTGTTGGAGGAGAAATGGAATTGATGTGGTGTCAGTCATATTTTATTACAACATTAGGGATAAATGACATAATTTTCAGTGCCTCATTAACTCTCCCATAGAACCTGCTTACTCTGACCTACACAATTATATTTAACCATATGCCTTAGACCCAGAGAGCTAAATTTCTTAAAAATACTTCCAGAGTCTTTTTAAAGAGAGTTCCAGAGGGCTTAACACAACTTTCTAGTCCTAAGAAGCATAGCCCAGATAGTGTTTTACAACTAGAAATAAAATGTTTGGGACCATAGACTCCAGAAAAAAACTAGGCTAGGCTAGGCCAAGTGGCCTTTGCCAGTCACCTACCCAGGAAGCAGGTAATACCAGACATGCTCAGAGGGGATGTGAAGATACAGAAAACACTGTAAAGATCCCAGGAAGCTCTGCTGTGGCCATCCCTGGAATGAGTCGGAACAGGGACAGAGACAAGGGCATAAAAAGCCTGCGTGTTGTTTCAGGACTGTGCAAATGGCCTAAGCTTCAGGGGCAAGGAGAGGATTCTAGACATGGACACAAGGTTTAGGAAAAATAAAGGGAAGAGATTTGCTCCCTAACTAGATAAATATTTCTTTGGTCTTGGGCAAGCAGAGACAGGAAGTCATGAAGTAGAAAGCCCTTGAGCCCAACATCCTGGACAGAAGCATTAGGGAGGAAGTGAGAGTCAGAGAGGAAGTAGTCACTTAGAAGGGTCATGTGCTTGGTTTCATGCTCTAGTGCTGCCTTCTTGAAAACCTTAATGATTTTGTCTTTGGACTTGGGCTTTGTAAGTGAAGTCTGATGGGAAAACGGAGCGCATGCATGAGCAGAGGACCATTTTCCAATGCTGCCTGAGCTCAGAATTCCAATGGACTCAAAATGAATAATAAGTGTGTTATGTCTGTGACTGAGTAACTGGGGGCACTTCCCAATTGGAACCAGAAGGTGCTTCAAGTGCAGGCAGAAGGCCATGGCACCCTAAGAACCAGGAATGACCTCAACCAAGGGATTTGACATGTCCTTTCTTGCTTGTGTACTTTCCTATATTAGTGAACCACCGAGGATGAAGATGATGATGTAGAAGGAAATGGAAATGATGAGACTACCCATAGTTCCTTTTTGGTTTAGTCCTGTCTGGGTTATCAGCAACCTGAATATAGAGTGTGTTGGTAGATCAAGAATTAAAATAGAAACAGTCAGGTTAGTTTTGTTGTAGAGTTTTCACTGTTGTGGTAAAAACAAAATACATATGTATACATTTGCTACAAATGACAAATTGTGTAATTTAGGGATTGTGCATATGCATTAGATGTTCCTCTATTTGCATTTAAAACTGGCATTGCACAATATAAACTGTGAAATTCATGGTAATTATTTAATATTTTAGTTTCTCTTTACTTAATAAACATTAAATAGCAAATAAAATGTACTCTGACAAGGTGAGAGAGAAAGAACTGAAAAAAGGAAAAAAGCTATTTAGGGCTTTCAATGACACTCCCCCCTACTTTTCAAACAAATTATGTAGGTTCCCCTAGAAGTAGTAGAGTAATTGTCCATATAGATTCTTCCAGATCCTGTGCTCTGAAGTATTAGGGTAGAGAAATCCATGGAGCTGAAGGGGCCACACAAATAGGAATGGCAGCAGTCAGCAGGCATGTGTGGATGGATGCCTGAAGACCAGCTGGGCCTCTCTCCCAGCATCTGAGCACTGTGATAGATCCCCAGGATCTTGACTGATGCCTATGAAGGGGAGGATCCTCAAGACTGAGTTTAAAATGCTGTATAACTTTCTAATTGCTGTTATAGCAAACTAGAGGCCCAGTGCACAAAATTTGTGCACTCAGGGCGGGGGGGGGGGGGGGGTCCCTCAGCCCAGCCTGCACCCTCTTGCAGTCCAGGTGCCCTCGGGGGATGTCCAACTGATGGCTTAGCACTGCCACAGAGCCACTGTGCTCACCAGCCATGAGCCCGGCTCAGGGCTTCTGGCTGAGTGTCGTTCCCCCTGTGGGAGAACACTGACCATCAGGGGGAAGCTCCTGCATTGAGCATCTTCCCCCTGGTGGTAAATGCGCGTCATAGCAACGGTCGTTCCACAGTTCAGTCAATTTGCATATTAGCCTTTTATTATATAGGATTACCACATAGTCATCAATTTAAAACAACACAAATCTGTTATCTCACAGTTCTGGAGGTCTGAAGTAAAAAATGGGTCTGCGTTCCTTTGGAGACTCTAGAAGAAGATCTTGACTTTTCTAGGTTCTAGTGATCACCTATAGTCCTTAGCCTGAAGTCCTTTCCTCCATCTTCAACACTATGTAGTGTCTTCCCTCTCTGCTTCCATATTCACAGTGTCCTCTCTCATATAAGGACACTTATGATTACATCAATTCCACCCAGATAATCCATGATCATCTCCCTATTTCAAGCTCCTTAATTTTATCACATCTACAAAGTCCCTTTTTGCCATATTTGGTAACAAGTTGCAGAGATTAGGACGTGGATATCTTTGAAGGGCCATTATTCAGCCTACCACACCTACCATCCAGTGGGTTGAGTGCTCAACATAGAAAGTAAGCTTAGTTACAACAAAATTAAACTTATTTTGTAAACATACAGGCTGAGACTCATACCCTGTACATTAAAGTAGGCAATGGAAGAAAATAAAACAATCATTAAAACCTCTATCAATGATAGTAGCAAGAAGAGAGTTTAGCATTTAATAGCAGATGATTTCCCTCCCAGATTATTATTGTTAAAGGAACTGGACAGTGGTTGCAAAGTGTATTTTTAAATAAAGCATTTCTTTATTTAAAGAAAGCATAGTGAAGTTGAAGTTCTCAGTGGAGTAAATGTTGGCCATAGCAGTCGTGTCTCATAAAAATGCACACATTTCTGTGAAGGAGATTTATATTCTGGTGACAAATTCATTTCAGAATCTTGTAGCAACTGGGAAGCATTTATGTAATACTATGCTGTAAGATTATTTTCAATTCATGTTAAAAAATATACTGCACATGTAAATTCTACTTGAAATTGCCCAGGGGAGAGTAAAGAATTCCTAAAAGTGACTAATTCCATCAAAACTGTAAACATTTGATTGCTATAAGATACAGTGAGAAAAGTATGGTTGATTCTTATTTAAGAGAGTGAAAACTCAGTGGGTAAAGGGTGGATAGTTTAAGAAGTTGTGCCTGGTGGGGTGAGGGGAACAGATTTTTTTGCTCACCATCATGTAACAAGGCCTCATTCCGTCCTACTAACATGAGTGCTTGTGGTTGTTTTAAAATAATGTTGTCAAGTGGTTGTCATTTGTCATCATGTCTGGGGCAACTCCAGAAAATGATGGTAGAAAATCAACTTTGAAACAAAAATAACTGGCTACCTCTATGCGAACTTGAACTGCCTCATTGGCTCACCCCTGTCCCCTGGCCTCCCTGTTGTGTACTTTCTCTCTCTCTCTCTCTCTCTCTCTCTCTCTCTCTCTCTCTCTCACTGGCATGTTTACTTCAGTGGTTCTCAATTTCAGCTCCACACTGGAATGGCCTGGAAGATATAAAAATACTGATGCCTGATATCTCCAGAGATTCTGGTTAAAGTGTCAGTGGGACCCAGGCATGAGTCTTACTTGTTTATTACAATTTTTAATTTTGGTATAATTCCACACTTACAAAAACTTTGCGATAATCTAAAGAATTCTCAGATATCCTTCACCCAGTTGCCCCCAAATATAATTATTCTGGACCTTTTTAAGAGGACGTTGCAGGTATGATTTTTTTTTCTTTTTTGGCCCTGACTACTCATGCATATTTCCCAAGGAATTCCCATCCAAACCACAGAACAGTTACTGAAATTCAGGATGCTAACAAGAGTACTATTTCATCTACAGCCTGATTGAAATTTTTGTCAGTTGTTTCAATAACATCCTGCATGGCAAAGAAAACCCAACACCAGGGTGGTGATTTTTTAAACAGTTCCATGATGACGCCAATGTGCAGCTGAAATTGGACGCCACACCTGCCTTTAGCTTTAGCTGAAGGGTTATAAATTCTGGAAGATTCCTGGAGCCCCCAGGAGAGGGTTTGTAGGGTAGCACCTGAGACCTGGTGCCCAGATAGTAGAGACCTGGAGGGGCAGGCCCTGCAAGGGAAGCCCAAATGACACCAGGGCCAGGCTATGAGGACTCTACCCACAGAGGACCGGGTGGAGAGGCATACTCAGACCCTGAACTTCACCAGAAGTGAGCCTGTCCCTCTTTTCCTTCTGACACCCACATACAGTCATTGCCAGTCCATGTTGATGTCTTTGCTAAGCAATTTGGGTCTATTGCTTTCGTTAGTAAATTATCCTCTAACAGTAACATCCTCTGACTACTGAATTAAAGCTGCTAAAGAATGACAGACTCTATTGTATGGGGCATCTCTATGAGTAATAAATGGGGCTCTTTTCTTTCCTCTGGGATACTAAATTGTACCAGTCTAGCCTCAGTAATAAACAGTATTATGAGTCCTACTCCATAGGAAGTACATAAAACCTGCTTCGGATGATGGATTTTATATCTCCAATGGGGGTTAAACATTGTATTTAAAGCTCTTACCATGCTGCTTGAATTCTATGTTACATTTTAGAGTTTAAAAAATGCCTTAGTACAAAAATAGAAGAAAAAAAACAACAGATGATTTCACACTTTCCCAGGGTCAAGGCAGTAATATACAAATCAGAGAGGGAAAGAAAATTGCATTTAAATATAGCATATTCTAAGTGAGAATTTTGACTTTTATTTTGAGCTTTATGTAAGTGGTATAATTATGCTGGGCAAATATACATGATGTAATTTTTATGTAAAGAATACACGGGGGTTGGGAGTGAAAAGGGCCTAATGAATGGAGATGGAAGATGACTTGACTTCGGATGGTGGGCACGCAATGCAATATACAGATCTTGTAACAGAAATCTACTCCTGAAACCAATATGATCCTGTCACCCCAGTAAATTCAATTAAAAAAAATATAAGAACTTCTCTATAGTTTTGCTCTCTGCAGTTTCAGTTACCTGCAGTCAAGCATGGTCTGAAAATATTAAATGAAAAATTCTAGAAATTCACAATTTTGAATTGTGGGTCATTCTGAGTAGTGTGATGAAATCGTGAGCCATCCTGCTTCAACCTACCCAGGACACGAATCACTCCTTTGTCCAGCATCTCCACGTGGCATCCACTCCTCACCCATTAGTCACTTCGTAGCTGTCTAGGTTATCAGATGGACTGTGGTGGTATTGTGATGCTTGTCTTCAAGTAACCCTTACTTTACCTGATTAATGGCCCCAAGTGTGGAAGTGGTGATGCTGGCAATTTGGATATACCATGGAGAAGCTTTAAAGTGCTTCCTTTAAATGAAAAGGTATGTATGTAAAAGAAAAACAGTGTATATAGGGTTCATTACTATTGGCAGTTTCAGGCATCCACTGGAAGTCTTGTGACATGTCCTCTTTGCATAAGGGAGGGACTACTATGAGTGACTTGAGAGATCTGTGCAAAACAAAATTTGTAAAATGACAAATATGGTTTAGGACTTTTAAAATAATAATTAGTTTGCAATGTGAATAAAATGTGTAGTTTCTTTTAGAAAGTAAAGACAATATAATTTGCAAATTACTTTCATAATGAGTCCATTTATAATGAATATAAGTCACTACTCTATTTTCTTGATGAATGTATAAATGAGGTTAATGAATCACATTTACATTAGTAGTCTATAAAAATATGGGACCATAGAACTAAATTGAAATATTCCATATGGTAGAATTGAACTGAAGTGGTCTCTATGAAAACTTTTAGGTTTTAGCATGCAGATTTTTAAAAAATGATTTTTTATTATATATTTTAATATATTCTTGCCCTGGCTGGTGTGGCTCATTTCCTGGGTTTGGGGTCACTCCCCATCCCCCAGTTGGGGCACATGCAGGAGGCAACAAGTTGATGTCTCTCTCTCCATCTCTCTCTCTCTCTCTCTCTCTCTCCCTCTCTCTCCTTTTTCCCCTTCCCTCCCTCCCTCCCTCCCTTCCACTCTTTCTGAAAAGCATTGGAGAAATTATCTTCTGGTGAGGATTAATATAAGTAAATAAATGAAAATTGCTGGTGTTGAACACCAAAGAGAAAGGTATCTATCTTTAATCACAGAGCAAGGTCAAAAATGCTTCTTATAGACAATAGCAATTGTTTGGTATGATATTTCTCTTACATTTTATATAGTATGATTCATCCATCCATGCCACAAATATTTATTGAAAGTCACTATTTACCACCCCTATATGAGGTATGGTGCTTACAGAATTGCAGGTGAGGAGTTAGAGGACAGTTGGTCAGGTGATCCTCAGGGCATGCCCATGGCTTAGGGAGGTTAGATGTGTAGCATGATGCCCTAGTGAAGAAACAATTGTGCTTGTTTTATTCCAGTCCATGGAAGGTGCCAGGAAGTTTTCTCTATCAGAAAAGGATAAAATTCAACTTTGATGGTTTGAGGATAATTTCTAATCTCATTCTCTGTGCCCATCCAACCCTATCTATACGCTTTCCCTCAGAAGCGTAGGACATTTGGAAAAGGGAGGGATGGTAGCTATATTGCATGGAAATGTCCTTTAATTATATATTTTTCTGTTTATAATTCTAAAAATATAAGTTTCTAGACAACAGGGAGGAAGAGGATAGGGAGAATGGTGTGATGTTTGTATTTTAAAAGTTATAGTAGCTTGCCCTCGCTGGTTTGGCTCGGTGGATAGAGTGTCAGCCTGTAGACTGAGGGGTCCCGGGTTTGATTCCGGCCAAGGGCACGTGCTCGGGTTGTGGGCTCGATCCCCAGTAGGGGGCGTGCGGAAGGCCTCCGATCAGTGATTCTCTTTCATCATTGATGTTTCTATCTCTCCTCTCTCCCTTCCTCTCTGAAATCAATAAATATATATTAAAAAAAAAAAGTTACAGTAGCTTACGTAGGTTGTCATCTCATGGGGGTGGTGTGTATGCTCAAGGGAGACTACTATACACAGGCCTAAAGCTACTGCCCAGGATAAAGGCCACAGCCTTCTTGTGGCCCAGCACTTCTTAACCGGGGATGGTTTTGCCCCTAAAGGAACACTTAGAAATATCTGGAGACATTTTTGATGGTCAAGACTGGAGAGAGCAGTGTTACTGACAAGAAGTTGGTGGAGGTCAGGATTGCTACTAAACATCCTGCAATTCACCAGATAGCCCCACAACAAAAAATGTTCCATATGTCAATAGTGTGAAAGTTGAAAGGCCCTGTTGTAAGCTGACAGCTTAAGCATAGTACTTTAACATAGGATGTTCTCAAAAATTACTTACTGATTGCATCAATTAATGCATGAGTGAGTAAATGACTAAGCTTTTGAAAGTGATGATTTCTCAAGTCAATACTGTATTCAACTCTATGTCAAGTTGAACTGGAGGTACTGACTGCAAAATTGGCATAGGGAGGCCACAAAAAAAGTATTTTTTTTTCTACAGAGTACTACTACTACTATCCTATTTGCTGGATATTTAATCAATTTTAAAGGATGATATTTATTTAATACATATTTCTTCAGCACCTACTATATGTCAGATACAATTCCAGAGGGAAAGACTGGCATGTTTTCATAGACACACTCACAGACACATATATGAATATTTATGTGAATCTGGAATATACACACCAATTTCATAACAAAGTTTAGTTCTAGAGAATGGTCTAGGATTTGGGGTGTTGGTCAAGGAAGATTTTATCTATAATGTTTGAATATTTTTTACAACAATGTACTTCTGCGTATTTGCATAACTAAAACTTAAACATTAATTCCAGAAAACTAGTACTATCTGCTTTAAAAGTGTGTATATACTTTATTTTTGGTTAATATTTTTTCAATACTTTATTATAAGCATTTTCAAATATACAGAGAAACTGAAAGAATTATACAATGAATACCCAGATATCCACCCCCTAGTTTCACATACATATTTTAATATACTTGGCTTTATCACATATCCCTCCTTCCCTTGTCCATCCATCAATATATCATATTTTTTAATATATTTCAAAGTAAGTTGAGTGCATCAGTGCACTTCTCTCTACTTCAGTCTACATATCATTGACTAGAACTCAGTATTTATAATTCACATGTACTTTTTAATACTATCTTATTATGAAACACAATATGCCTGAAATATAAGCGTGAGTTTCATTTTGTAGGTCAGCCACTGATTTCCTTATGTAACTGGTTCAAGTGAGATCCATGTAGAAGTCTGACCTCTAAACAGTGATTGTTTTAATATTTTTCCTTAAGGGATACCCCTTAAGGAACTCTTATTAATCAAAGGATCAGTTAGTAGATCCATTATTCATTTTATCTAACAATAAAGTTCCACTATGAACTGAAAAAAAAAAATAGTAGGCTCCAGAAAGCACTGCACTGAGTGTTCTCTGTGACTGAAAATCCAGCCACACTTGGATTTTGGTAGCCTTTCCAGAATGCACAAAAGGCCCTATGCGGGGGAGGGGAGAAACCTTATCTCTTTTGTTAATAATTTTTCCCCAGAGCACAGTTCAGTGACTGGCACATAATAGATCCTCAATAAATATTCATTAAATGAATGAATGGTTGAGTGAATATTTTGTGTATAGATGGCATGCAGTAGGTTATTTGTGAAACTGATTAATAAACCTGAAGGTCTGAAGAAAGGGCAGGACCGGGATGACCTTCTGGCATTAGCAGTTAGAGAGTCTTTCATCCATTTTTACCTCTTTCTAAGACATCAATGCACAGAACATTATGAATAAAATTTGAAAACTATTTAATTCAATATCTTCATGATAAAGACAAAGCTACAAAGGCTCACCATAATTACCTGGGGGAAAATATTGGTTAGTTGTCTACAAAGACCATAAAAATTAATTGAATGTAGTATATAAACTAACCATGTTCTTTAAGTATGGTATTGATTTAGATTAGAAAGCATTATAATGAGATAATCTTGATATTTTTTAAAAGTCATGTAAAAATATGAATGTTTTTCATTACTGTTTTTGGTTATTTGTGTTTTCTCTCCTGTTCTTGGTTAATCTTGTCCTAGATATAGAAAGCATGTTAATCCTTTAAAGAAGAAAAATTTGGCTTTAGTGATTCCCTTTATTCTTTTTGTTTTCTATGTTGCTACTTTCTGCTCTTATAGTTATTATTTTTCCCTCCATTCTTATGATTTGATATACTATTCTTCATACTTCTTATTTTTACTTATTTTATTATACATATATACCTTTAAATATTGTTGAAAGTATCACATATGTCCCTTTTTCCATCCCATTGACCTCTTCTAGCCTGCCCCTGCCTCCCACCTCAGGCCTTCACCACCCTATTGTCTATATCCATGGGTTATGCATATATGCATACAAGTTCTTTGGTTGATCTCTTCCCAGCCCCACCCTACCTTCCCTCTGAGATTCAACAGTCTGATTCATGCTTCTGTGTCTCTGGATCTATTTTTGTCATTAGATTCCACATATGAGTGAGATCATGTGATAGATTCCACATATGAGTGAAATCACATGATACTTGTCTTTCTCTGACAGGAAGTAGATAAATTAAAGTATGCTGAGTTCATGATGTTCGGCCTTTCCCCCCCCTCTAGACATCACTTTGTAGCAGTGGTTTTCAACCTGGGGTGATTTTGTCCTATCCCAGGGGACATGTGGAAATATCTGCAGACATTTCTCATGTTACTGGGGAAAAGTGCTATTGGCCTTTAGTGGGTAGAAGCCAGCATCCTACAGTGCACAGGACAGCGCCCTCCCCCGCCCAGAAATACTATCCACTCTTACATGTCCATTGTGTTAAGGTTGAAAAAAACCTACTTTAGAGCATTCTATAAGGTTTGAAATATAACATTTTGTTGTAATTCAGTTAAAAAAACTTTCTAATTTCCATTTTGATTACTTCTTTAATCATGTGTGATTTATAATCGTTAAGCTTCGATTTATAACCATATGGGAGTTTTCTCCTCTTTTTTTGACTGACTGAAGCTTTTAATTTTCTGCTTAAATGAGTTGTGATAAGAAAACATGCTCTCTGTATTTTCAGCCATTTGAATTTTCTTGGGACAGAATTTGTGGCCCAGTAAATGATTGTGTAAGTGTTCAGTTTGTCTTTGAAAAGAAAATGTTTCTGTAGGTGTTGGTTGAAATACTCTGTATACATTAGATTGATTTTTATGATTATACTAGAGGCCCGATGCACAAAACTTGTGCAAGGGGCTCAGCTCTTGCAGCCCTGTCTGCCTCGGGCCCTCACAGCTCATGGCCCTGCAGCTGCTCCCCCCCGCCCCCCACTGGTCGTTCTGGAAGTTCCACCTTCCCGTCTAATTGTCATATTACCTCTTTATTATATAGGATTATTGATAGTTTTGGTGCATGTCTGAAAAGTTACAAAAAACTATTTTAAAATCTTCTACTATGATTGTGGAGTTACTTATCTTCTCATTGTATTTCTCTCAGATCTTTATACATTTAGAAAATGAATTTAGGTATATAAAAATATAGAATTGTTATTTCTTCCTGGTGAATAATCATTATGAAGAAACCATGAATAGAGAATGATCTCTGACTAATGACCTTTTATTGGCTTAAAGTTTACTTTGTCTGATATTTTAAAAGATGTATAGTATTTCTTTTCAAGGACTTACTCAAGAAAATGTAACCTGCATCCTTTACTAATCAACACTTAATGATAACTTGCTCCTATACTTTGATCCGGACAGTAAAAAAACCTTGGAATACTTTAATTTCATGTTTCTTTCTTCTGACTATTATTTTTATCTATTTTAGTTGTATATTTTATTTTATACAAATACCATTTTATTACTGTTTATACTGTCATATTTTATTTAATTTCACTGACATATTCATCATTTTGCTTGATTTTCATTTTTTTTCTATACCTTCTATCTCTAACTTGCAATTACATTTACTTTTGCCTTCTATTTTTAATTTTAGTAATTTTACTACCTATTATTTTCACTTTTTCTTTCTTTTCTGTTTTCTTTAATGTTGATCTACTGGCAGTAAATTATCTTAGTTTTTGTTTGATGAATTAAGAAAAGTTACCTATAATAGCAAAAGATATTTTTTCTGGGTTTAAAATTCTAGTTTGATGGATTTGTTGGGGGCAGGTATATTGAAAATATTATCCTAATATGTTCTGATTTCCATTGTAGCTGTCAATCTAACCACTATTTTTTTAAGGTTTTGTTTTTTTTCTTAGCCTGTTTTTGTGATTTTGTCTTTATCTTTAAACTTGCTGGAGTTTTTTTTTTTAAAATATATTTTATTGATTTTTTACAGAGAGGAAGGAAGAGGGATAGAGAGTTAGAAACATCGATGAGAGAGAAACATTGATCAACTGCCTCCTGCACACCCCCTCCTGGAAATGCACCCACACCCAAGGTACATGCCCTTGACTGGAATTGAACCCGGGACCCTTCAGTCCACAGACCGACGCTCTATCCACTGAGCCAAACCGGTCAGGGCATAAACTTGCTGGAGTTTTGATATCACATGTCTCAGTGTGGATTTTTTCTTTTGTTTGTCCTGATTGTGATCTTTTGCTCTTTTTGAATCAGCATATTGGTGTCCTTCATCAGTCTTGAAAAATTCCCATACATTATCTTGTTGAGTATTGCCTCTGCCTCATTCTCTTTTTCTTGTCCTTCTACGACTCTAATTAAATGCTTACCTTTCATGGTAACTTCTGTTTTATTCACCCTCTCCTCCATATTTCTCATCCTTTTGTATTTCTATACTTCATCCTTAATAATTTTTTGACCTCCTTTCTGTTTCACTAATTTTATTGTCTGCTCTGTCTAATCTTCTATTAAACACATTCCTTGAGTTCCTGAATATTTTTCAATTGACTTTTAGAGAGAGAGGAAGAGGAAGAAAGAGAAACATTGATGTGAGAGAGAAACATTGATTGCTTGCCTCCCATATGAACCATTACTGGGAATCCAACCCACAACCTAGGTATGTGTACTGACTGGGAATAGAACCAGCAACATTTTGGTGTATGAGACAATGCTCCAACCAACTGAGCCACACCAGGGTCTTCATAATGCTTTTTTTTTTTTAAATATATTTTATTGATTTTTTACAGAGAGGAAGGGAGAGGGATAGAGAGCTAGAAACATCGATGAGAGAGAAACATCGATCAGCTGCCTCCTGCACACCTCCCAATGGGGATGTGCCCACAACCAAGGCACATGCCCTTGACCAGAATCGAACCCGGGACCCCCCAGTCCGCAAGCCGACGCTCTATCCACTGAGCCAAACCGGTTTCGGCCATAATGCTTTTTTAACCATACAAATAATTAGAAATCATCATCATCATCATCATTTCATAATTCAATATTTGTTTAGATTTATCCACATATTTACTGATACATTTTTCTTTTATTTTCTCTTGCATTTTAGGACAATCACAATAATAATTTTCCTTATGCTTGAATAACACTCCTTCAATATTTAGTGAGGGTTTATTGCTATAAGTGGTAAATAGTTTTTGTTTGTCTAAAAATTTCTTTATTTCATCATCAATTTTAAAAAGGTAATCATTTTACTGGGTATTTAGTTCTTATTTGATAGTTATTTTTCTCAGAACCCTGAAGGTATAATTCTACTTTTTCCTGGTTTCTATTGTTGTTATTGAGAACTTAGCCATCGTTGTATTTCCTGTTCATTTTTAGGTAACTTGTTTTCTTTCTCAGTCTACTTTGAAGATCCGTACTTTTTCTTTGCTGTTCTGAAGTTTGACTATGCTGTGTCTTTGTACATACATCCTGTTATTTATCCTCTTTGGGATTTATTGGGCTTTCTAAATAGTAGTATTTTTGCCTATAAGCAAATCTGGAAAGTTCTCAGCCATTATCTTTTCAATTGTGCCTCTTTGACATTGTCTCTCATCCCCTTCTGGAATATGTTTTTATCCCTTCTCAATACAGCTTCTGTGCCTCACTGTATCTCTTATTTTCTTTCTTTTGGAATTTCTCCAAATCTCTGTTCTAATTCACTAATAACATCTTCATGTTTGTCTTATTTGCTGTTTAGTTTTAAATCTGAATCATTTTTATTTTCAAAGGTCCATTTGATTTATTCTCAAATATTTTTTAAAATAAATATCTTGTTCTTTGCTCGTGTCTTCCTGCCTATCTTTGATGCTTTCAAATGTATTCAACATACTTTTTTGTATTCCATAATTCCAACATTCCATGTATTGCAAGTTTTATTCTGAAGTCTGCAGATTTCTTCAGGCACTCACAGTAAAGTGGAAATAGTTTTGAGATAAGAATAAAAAATTGAATCCATCCACAAGGGATTTCAATGTGTTATAATCTCATTACCTGAAGGCACTACCAACTGGGGACCACTGTAAATTAAATTTGCACTTGAGGCTTTTTGTCCTAAACATGTAGCAGAAATTCCAGCTTTCAAGTGATGTGAAGGTTGGCTTGAAAAATGAATTTCCTGGGAAAATAAGAAAATTTAGCTACTGGCCCCTATGGGAATCCTCACTGGCAAGACACTTACAAGACCTGGAGAAGAAATAGCAGTGTGTTCACAGGGGCTTATGTTTTTATCAGTAATGTCCAAGTATGATATTTAAACAGCACTTGCTTCAAACTACTGTCTCTTTACATTCCACCATCTCCTCTGTCATACTTTCTTTCCCACTGGGTGATGTTGGAGTTGCCTCACACTTTCTGGATTCTGAGTAAGAATTTAGTTGGGAATGTAATATTTTTACTGCAATTTGGAAGGGCATTTTGGAATGCTTTAACAAAGTAGGTCATTAATTATAGGCTTTTTCAGATATATTTTGTCATCTTAAAATCTATTTCCTAAGAACTGAGAGAGAATTCAGATTAAAAAAATGGAATTTGAAACAATAGCAATAAAGATTGTCAATGATATCAAGAGAAATTATCCTGGCATCAAAAAGTAAATTATAATAAAAAATTTATCATACCAAGAGCAATATTTCATTAGGAGGAAGAGAGAAATGTCAAATAGAAGTAGCAAATAGAATCTTGATTGTTTTACAATCCAATTGATGAAAGGAGGCGAGACATATAAATATGTCAAAAAACTAAGTTTATGCTGCTTTGACAAGAGATATTAACATTGAAGATGAAAACATAAAACTCATAATACATCAGTTTAATGAGAACATCGATTACTTCATGCATATCATCAATTCAAGCATGTTTAAAATTGGCCACTGCATAAGAAAATGTAAAAAAAAAAAAAAGCCCTGAAACTTTCCAGCTCACAAATGAAGAAAAAATACAGATTTTGTCACACTTAATAATCTTAAAATTTTTCATCTTACCAATAATGAATTGTGAAGCAGGAGTCTTTTTAAAGAACTGACTTAAAAATATTGTTTTTGATCAAACATGGTGGAAAAGACTAAATTATCTTTTTATCCCCTCAATGGAATTAATACAACAAAACTTCTGTCATGTAAAGAGGTGGTCAAGGAATTGCAGCCAAGGAAACATGGGAAACCATCATTGACATGCTGTGTTAGGCAGTTATTTAATAGAACATGTTATGTTCTTCTGGATTTTCCAATTTTTGACAGCTTTTTCAAATTTATAACTTATTATGATTATTTTTATTCTAAGTAAATATTTTTAATACTTACCCTTATATTCATAATCTCATATTCATTTTGTTAAAGAGGCCTCCTTGCATAACTTGCTGAAATTTTGGATTCCAGAAATTCTGGGTCCACACCTGGCTGGCTTGTCAGGAATCTTCAGGGAAGAGTTATTTTTCTGTATGCACAGGGCCAAGGCATGACAGGCAAGCACCTTGCTGTCTCCGTCTGTGTTGTATATTTATTTCTTACTGAGATGAGCCCTTTGGGGTCCCTGCTTAGGCCTCTTGCTTCAAACTACTGTCTCTTTACATTCCAACATCTCCTCTGTCTCATGTATCATCCTCAAATACCAGAGGTCCAAGGTCACCAGGTTCCATAGAACTCAAAAGTGGCGCTGGGTGCTTACTTACATCCCAGATTTCCCACCTAGTTAATTCACTTCCTCCCTTCCTTCCCTTTTTCTTTCTTAGTGTCTGTTGATTCCTTTCTTTCTTGCCAGTTGACAATACGTTTTTAAAAATTTTAAACAACCCCCCCCCAGAATTTTAGTTTCTTTTAGTGAAAGGAACTTTTAAATATTTAACCCAATAGCCTTCCAGAAATTAAAATACCTGCACATCCTATGTCCAAAATTATATATAAGATGTTTACCTGATTTTTACCTGAATTGACAGGAATATTTTTCTTGATACTTTACAATCTCTTTCTCTGTAAGTTATTACAATTACAATGTGCACTATAGATTTTCCTTCCTTCTAAGACAATATTTAGTATCAGTTGTCATTTACTTCATGATTCTTACATAATAGTGATTGTCTGTTTTTGTAATATGCCAAAGTTCTGGCTTTTAATCACTTCTCAGCCACCAGCAACCTGCTGAAGTTAAATGGGTCAGGCCCTTGATCTAATTTCAGATAGGAGTCACTAAAAATATTCAAGTTGATGAATAATGATACCTCTCATGCCCACATTGAGAAAGCCTTTGGCAAGCTGCTTAGTTCTCACCAGCTATTATGGAAAGAGATCAAGGCAGGGGAAGCTGCTTTCTCCCTGGCCCCAACTTCTACCCCAGGGCTGTGGAAGAGGTTGCTGCAATAACTGTGGCATTTAGGAACACACACACACACACACACACACACACACACACACACACACGTACATAGAATAGAAAGGTGGAGAAAAAGTGAACCAGATCCAAGAAGAATTAAACTTTGCCTTTCTTACCTCCCAAAGATAGGCTGCAGAAAAAATAGAACCTCCTTAAATCATCTTACTATTTTATAAGTTGGGAAAGGTACTTAGATTGTGTTTAGCATCCAAATCAAACAATAAAACAGTTTCCCCTGAGGGGTTGCTTCAATGATCTGAAAACTCACTGTGTCTGCTTCCGAGTTTTATTTTAATAGCGTCCGGGTCATTAAAAACACCAGCTCTGCTTATAGTTCATGCCCAGCACAAAGGGCCTGAGACACCTGCCTGTCAGTTTGCATCCACTCTTTTGCCTTACTTTCTTTTTTTTGTTCATAAACTGTGAAGAATAAGTGTACTTGACAATTTCTGAAATTTCTGTAGAGTACAGTAATTCCCTTATCCAAGGGGTATACATCCCAAGACCCCAGTGGATGCCTGAAAGTGCAGATAGTACTAACACCTATATGTATATATAATGTTTTCTACCATACATACCTACAATAAAGTTTAATTTATAAATTAAGCATAGTAAGAGATTAACAACAATAACTAACAAAACATAAACCAATTATAACAATATACTGTCATAAAAGTTATGTGAATGTGACCTCTCTCTCTCTCTCTCTCTCAAAATATCTTATTATACTATATTCACCTTTTCATTAAAGAAAGAGCTTTATGGTTTCTCTTTGGTGTATCTGAATTGCCAGCATCACTAAGTTTGTACTTTGGGGTTGTTACTACGTGAAGTAAGGGTGACTTGAACACAAGCACTGTGATACCATGACAGCCAACCTGGTAATCAAGAAGGCTACTAAGTGACTAATAATCATGTTTAAATTAACTGCCAAACCACTAGATGAAGGCTGTGCATGCATTTTGTAGTATTTTCTAAATTTGATTGATTGGTAGTAGCTGTCTGGAATAGGGAGTTTAATTATATTTTAATTTTTTCAGAAGGAATTTAAAGCCATGTCTTGGTCAGAGGGAGAAAACATACAGGAGGATTGATTAGTCATGTATTTTCCCTCACTAGACTTGGTAAAACTTACTAGTTAAAAAAACAACAACTATAAATGATTTTTTAGAACTTACTAATTATTTCAAAAGATGGGGTTGATCTATATATGTCTGTTTTAAATATTAACAAAGAGGGAGAATATCTAAAGAAAGAATGATAATCCCGAGTCTGGAGAAAAAGTAGGAAAGAATCCTGCTAATAAAATGTACCCTATGGTTGAAAAGGCTAATGTTATAGTCATTCATGAAAATCCTGTAACAACAGGACAGTTAAAGTAAGTTTGTGTCTCTGTATCAGACTTTGATTTAAAAAAATTATCAATATTGCAAATAATTGTATAATGATAGAAATACTTCAAAATTAAAACACTAAGGCAATCAATTAATAATGGGTTATTTTCTTACCAACATATCTCCTCCATGAACTCTCTTTGCAAAATAATTATGAATATGTTCAGCTGCTAAGAACAAAAAAAATCTAATTCTTGTTTTTTTTTTTTTTAAATATATTTTATTGATATTTCACAGAGAGGAAGGGAGAGGGATAGAGAGCTAGAAACATCGATGAGAGAGAAACATCGATCAGCTGCCTCCTGCACACCCCCTACTGGGGATGTGCCCGCAACCAAGGTACATGCCCTTGACCGGAATCGAACCTAGGACCCTTGAGTCCCCAGGCCGACGCTCTATCCACGGAGCCAAACCGGTTTCGGCCTAATTCTTGTTTTAAATAAAAGTCTATTTTATTTATACAGTAAGAAGCTGGTAGGCAAGGATTGCTGGCATTGGTTCAACCACTAACAATGATCCCAAGAATCAGCTCTTCCTAGCGTTCTGCTTTGTCATCTTGAATGTGTTGGATTTTACTCTCATGCTTGTCCCTAAATGGTTATAACAAACCAAAGCATCATGTCTACATTCCAAAAAAATGATGTAAAAGGCAAAATGCCTCCTTCTGAGAAGGCTTAGTCTTTTTATTTTGAATAGTATGCCTCTTCCCAGCAAATTTTTCCTTACATCTCTTTAGCCAGAACAGGTCACTTGCCCATCTTTGGGCCCATCATTGGCAAATAGGAATTATCATAGCTGGTTTTATCCCCTGGGGATGGGAGGTGCTTCCCTTTCCAGCCATCAAGAGATTTTCGCCCACTTCCTCAACATAAAAGTGGCACAGTGGCTGTGAGCAATAAACACCGTCATCCGCAAAGGGCACAGATATTTTAGGGGATTCAGAATAATATCATTTGAATCAAAGCATGATTTTCTTGTTGAAATAGCTTAGGGTAAATACTTGCCAAATTCTTAAAATTTGAAATACAGAGTTGGTTCTTCCAAACAAAAATAGGTAAAGGGATATTTTATCAAGCTATTGTTAGAAAAGATGAATCATCATAGCATTAGCCTGCATCATCTAAAAAATCCTAAACTAAGTCTAAATAAAAGTAAGCTAAAGCTAAATTGGTCGGTTTCCATATTAAAAAAAAACATTGACTAAACTGTTGGTTATTTTTGATGTTATATTTTTCTCATAGTGCCAGACACTTTCAAAATTAAGACTATATTTCACTGCAGTGCATGACACAAAATGGTAGTTGGCAGTGCTGTGTTTCTGGGAGAATGCGTCAGAATGATCCCTAATTCCTTTTTTAAGATGAAAAGAAAGTTATTTTCATTGCTCAACCTGTCCTCCCATTTGCCAACCATAAATTTGTTCTCTATATCTATGGACCTGTTTCTGTTTTGTTTCATTTATTCATTTTTTTAAGATTCCACCTATAAGTGAAATCATATGGTGTTTGTCCTTGTCTGACTTATTTCATTTAGCATAATACCCTGTAGGTCCATCCATGTAGTTCAAATTGGCAAGATTTTCATTTTTTTTAATTGCTGAGTAATATTCCATTATATATATTATATATATATATATACATATATATATATATATATATATATATATAACATTTTCATCCATCTATTTGCTGTACATTTGGTTGCTTTCATATCTTGGCTATTTCTAATAATGCTGTAGTGATCATAAGGCTGCATATATATTTTTGAATTAGTCCTTTTGTTATCATTAGATAAATACCCACAAGTGAAATAGATGGATTTTGTGGCAGTTCTATTTAAACATTTTTAAAGAATCTCTCTAGTGGCTTTACTAATTTACAGTCCCACCAACTGTGAATGAAGGTTCCCTTTTCTCCACATCCTCACCAGTATCTAATTTGTTGCTTTATTAATGATAGCCATTCTGACAGCTGTGAGGTGATATGTCATTATGGTTTTAAATTGCATTTCCCTGATGATTAGTGATGAGCATCTTTTCATATGTCTATTAGACATATGTATGTCTTCATTGGAGAAATATCTTTGCAGGTCCTCTGCCCATTTAAATTGGCTTCCAGGGGGGGAAAATCATTAATCATGGTGACTTAGGGAGTTAGGGTCCCTAACTGATTGGTCTCTACCGATTGGTCAGTGCTAGGGTAGGGTAGTTGATGAGTGCATTTGTTCCTTATGTCAGCCATGGCATCACTTCATCTGGTTTGAATGCTTTTCTAGTCCTGGAGCTGAAACACAACTGAGACCTAGATATTATCTCTAGTTCAACTGAAACTGTCTCTAGGATCAATACACATGAGGCTTTATTCCTAAGATTGTTTGATGTTGACCAGAACTGCATTGTCTTGAGGGCTTAATGATGAAGGGAATGGACATGCAAGGGACAAGGATTCAGGTGAGTCAGGGTGCTGGAGGAGGCCAGTTTAAATCAACAGGAAAGAAAGGAGAAAATGTCATATTAAAGAAATGAAGTTTTCTACGGGGTTACAAAGTTCTCCCTAAGTTCCTCTATTCTACTTTCAAGTTTGGTGAGCATCTTTATGTCTGTTTCTTTGTATTCTTTATTAGGCAACGTACTTATCTCCCTTTCTTCAGGATTCCCTACCCCCCGCCCTGGAGATTTTACTTGTTCTTGCATTTGAGAGGTATTTTTCTGTGTGTGTTTGTTTTTCCATTTTGTTTGACTTCCTATATTTGTTTATATGAATTAGGCAAAATAGCTATCTCTCCCAGTCCTGAAGAAGTAGACTTACATAGAAGCAGCCCCTGTATAGGCTGTGTGTGCTGGGGAGTTTTGCCAGGCTGGCAGGAGCTGAATGGGCGCCTAAGGTGGCTGGAGCACTGGCCTATGGAGCTGGATCAACTCTAGGTGGGAAGCCAGGTGTAGGAAGGAAGGCCCTGGTGGTCCTGGCTTGTACCCTTTCTTTGGGTCAGAAATGGGCTTGGGTGATGTGTCCGGGAATGCACTGCAGCAATCCAGCAGGTAGTCCAGAGCACCTGGAGAATGCCCCGCCCACTGTGGGTGTGCAGGGGACTGGAAACAATTGCACTCACCAAGTCCTCTGATCTGGAAAATTCCTGCTGTTTCTGGAGAGCTCCTGCTGCACCCCAGCCTTCTCTATACAGTCTCTGTCTTGCTTGTTGTTTAGAAAGTGGTCTTATGTAAAAGCTACCTCTGTGTCGGCTCCATGTGCTGGGTAGTTTAGGGAAGCAGGTTGGAGCAGGGCAGGCACATATGGTGCTTGGGACACTGGCCTGCGGGGCTGGAGTGGCTCCTGGCAGGGAGCCCAGATGTGTGTGGCGACACCCTGTTGTTCCTGCCGGCTTCTTTGTTCAGAGTCAAAAGGCTCCAAGCAATGTAGCTGAGAACAAAATGTGATGGGAAACTGGGATGATCTTGCAGGTAGGCCAAAGTGCGTAACAGAGCTCTCGTCTGCCCAATCAATGTGGAGTGGGGCATAAGCCAGAGATTTTCAACCTTTTTCATCTCATGGCACACATAAAGTAATCACTAAAATTCTGCAGCACACCAAAATATATATATATATATATATATATATATATATATATATATATATATATATATTTTGCCCATCTGACCAAAAAATGGGTATAATTTTGATCCATTCACACCTGACAGCTATTGTTGTGTTGGTTGTTGTCATTTTTTTACTTGGCAATTTAAGGGAAAAGAGGTCCATGCCCCTGACTAAATAGTCAGGTATTGCAGGTTTTAAAAGTCCTTGAGGCACACTGGTTGAAAATCACTCACATAAACAATGGTGCTCCTGGAGGTCCCACAGCTTCCCAGCCTTTTCTACTCAGTCTCTTTCTCTCCTTTGTTGTTCAGAAGCTGTTTATTCAGCCCCTCAGTTGCACTGCAGGTGTAATTGCTTTCCGTATACATGCACATTTGAGTGTGCTCATGGGAGGGGGCAAGTTCCGCGTCCTCCTGTGCCATAGCCTTCTTGGACATTCGCTTTCTTCAGATTTTGAAAACGGGGTGCTAAGTCTGAAACATCTGAGACGTTACTTGAATTGCAAACCAACAGGTTAGCTTGCCAGTTTTATACATGTATCCTGCAGAAGACACCAGACTTTTGGTCAGAGACAGATGGTTTATTATTCTCAGCAAAGCAGCAGTCAGGACAGAATCTGTGTCAGTTCCCCATGTTCTCTCCCAAACGATGGTGTGCTAAGTGCCAGATGTCTATCTGCACATGCAGTGGTGCTTCCACAGGAAAGGATCCCCCAAATTAGGAGACTTGGGTCTTTCTTGGTGCTGCTGGCACATCTGCCTGTCATCCCCTTTGGAGAGAAAGATCGCCTTGGACTATCCGAAGTCTCTCCAGGGAGGGAAGTAGAGCAATACATCTTTATCATTCTGGATGTATTCAGATCTCTCCAGAGGAAAACATTATCTCTAGCTTCCATGGCTGGTCTGCTGTATAAACATGTCCTTTGCTTAGAAGGGTCAGGCCTCCAAGGAATATAAGGAATCAGTGGAGAATTATCCACTAACACTGGGCTGACATTCTGGGATATTATTCTTAACAGAAGTCAAGGTCAGTAACTTTCACAGACTAATGGGGCTTAATATTAAAACCAAATAACCAATTTTCTTGAGTCAACAATTTTGAGTCAAACCATGAAATAAAACAGTTTGAATTATGTACTATCGTTAGATGTACCCCAAGCACTGCGAGTCGTATTTATATTCCAGGCAAGAATGATGAAGGGACAGCATCTTCTGTGCCTCTTTGGGTTCTTGTCCATTAGTGCTCTTTCCCCATGCTTCAAGCTCTCTTGTATTCAGCCTATCTTTGTCTATAAAGGTGATGGTTAGTTATTTTTAAGTAAATTTGAGTTTATTTATCAGCAAGCAAAAAGTTGAAAAATGAATGAAGAAATTGTTGCCGAAAAAGAAAGAATACAATAAACTTTCATCACATCACTTTTTTTATACAAAATGTATTATTTAATTTTTTTAACCTATATTATTATCAATATTTAATTTTTTATATTTAGCTATCTGTAAAATTACTTGGGCATCTTGGGTTGTGATGGAATATGTCATAATTTCTTTCTATTAAAACTTAACAACTTTTCAGTTAATGGCAAGGTTCTCAGAAATGAATTAAAATAATTAAGAGGGAAATGGTTGATCAGCTTATAAAACTAGTTCTAAGAAGTTATCACCTCCTTCTCTCCCAGCCAGGTGTGAGAGTGAATGGGTGATGATTCCCTCCTTTAGAATTACTATTGGTTTATCCCTAACATTTCCCCTGCTAAATTTTTTTTTTTGTCATCAATGGGCACCATTTTGATGTTCACATCAACAGTAGAAATGAAGACTGAGGACCTCAATTGCAATGAGAACTAGTTTGCTACAGAAAAGTCTCTTCTGTTTTATTTTAGAGAAAAAAAAATACAACACGCATTTATTCAGGCCTAAAATATGATACATGGGACCTCTGGATAGGCTAATAATTTTGAGACCTAATTATCAAAGTAATACTCTTTATTTCTCCAATATTTTTTAAAGGCTGCAAAAGAAAAGAGAGAGAGAAAGAAAAAAAAGGTGGAGGAAAAGGCCTCCTAGTGGCTGCCCTCTTCATATCTTCCATTTACCCAAGCCTTTCAGCTCTGACTACAAACTGCACTCTCTCATCTGAAATACAAAGGCCCTGTCATTCACCAGACCCACTCTCCCAAGAAGGCAGTTTTGGTCTCATCCATTGTTAAATGAGTCTGACACTCAAAGGTCTCAGCACTTACAAGGGTCACTTATCCATGTTTCTTCTAATCACACACAATGTTCTCCCTGAGAGGATTCTGGCAAATGAGATCTTTTCTTTTCTTGTTCTGTTTTGAGCACCTATAGAGATTGGCTCTCCATGCGAATGCTAAGTTACCCTGCTTTTTAATCTGTCACTGCAGTTACTCATTCAACAAATTCTTACAAAGCACCAACTGTGTTGTGCATTGTGATTGGCATTACCCATTCCCACACAGAGCTAACAATCTAGCAAGAGAAGCAGACAGTGGAACAGGAACAAACATAACGCATGTTCATCTCTAAGGTCCTGAGAGCACATGACCTGGTCTGAAGAGGGCAGGGTAAAGTTTCCCAGAAAGGGTGAGGGCCTGTAGCAGGAAGAGGAGTGTCCAGGTAAAGAGGCCGGCCAAGGTAAGATTGGTTCAGGCAGAGGGAACAGCCTGATTGAAGGTGAGGGAGAGCCTGGAGAAAGAGTATTCAAGGAACTGATAAAGACCAAAGGGACTGAGGTGGAGGAAGAAAGGGCAGTGAAGGGTTATTTGAGCAAGGTCATGAAGGAACTTGTGCACCATGTCAAGGTGTCAGGATGTCCCTGTGATCAATGGAACCTCCCTGCAAGGTTTAAGGCAGAGCCATGTCATGAACAGACTTGCAGTTCTGAAGGGCTACTCTTGTCATAGGGTGAAGAAGGGCACGTGAAGGTCAATATTAGAAACCTGGATACCTCTGTTGACTCTCCTAGAGCTGGCCATCCAGGAGCTGGATTGAAGATGAGGATTTTGAAATGATTGATGGAGGAAGTGCTGCTGGAGAAGACCTGTAAGGAAGTAAAGGAAGCAAGACAGGGAGGGGTGAGGAGGCCACACACAGGTGACAGGTGGCATCCCAGCTTCAGCCTGATCCCCATGGGAGCCGTGGAGAGTAAATTGTGCTTCAGCATTTGACCAGCCTCAGAGCAAGGCAGATGGGCCTTCCTGCCCCTGCCAGTCAGGCACTGGCATGGATTCCTCCCCAGGTGTAAATGCCCAGGCAATGCCAGCTCTCTACACCTGTGGGTGATGCAGCTCCAGTAGGCCAAGGGCAAGGGCAGTCCTCTTAAGATAGTTCACAAGTGCAAGCTGTGACAAGCAAAGCAGGCAGAAGCTGGGGGAAGGACACACAAAATGAGAAAAGACTATTCCAGGGAATCTGGGTAGGGCACCAACTGTGTCCCTGCAGAGGCAGTTTTAATAATCCAGATTTCAGGAAAGAGCAGAAGGAAGCGAGAGTCAGGGAGAATGATGACTATGGCGGTGGAGTCAGGGAGGTAGGGAGAGAAAAAGAGACACATTGAAAAGATATGAAAAGATGTGTGTGAGACAGAATAATAGGGATTGTGTAAGTAATTAAATAGTTTATATATTTTTAACTTCTATTAATAAGTAGTATATGCTCTTTTCTAAATGGAATAAGATTAGACAATAAACATACAGCAATTTATGTTTAAGTAATTAAGAATAACATTTATAAAGAGAGATTGCTGCATCAAGTAGAGACTGATGCTTCTTTCTTTATAAAATTCAAAAGAAATATGATAGCTGCAGCCAGTTTTTTAAAGGTGATAAACAGATAGGATGTAAGTACTTACAAATTCAAAAAAAGGAAGAAAACCAAGAATATAAGCCTTCACTGAGAGCAAATCAGTGCTAAAGAGAGAGGGAAGGTGGGGGAGGGTGGGTGGGAAGAGATCAACCAAAGACCTTGTATGTATATATGCATAACCCATGGACCTGGATAATAGGGTGGATGGCCTGGGATGGGGGCTGAGGGTGGGCTAGAAGAGGTCAAGGGAGATAAAAGGGGACATATGTAATAATTTCAACAATAAAGATTTAAAAAAAATAATGCTGTTGCCCAATGATTTCATATAGATCTTAATTGCACTGCTTTTTTTTTTTTTTTTTTTTTTTTTTTTTTTTTTTATGAACTCTAACCAGTGGATGCATTGGGTTGCCCAATAGGATTGAAAAGGTGGCTAGAGCTGGAATTTTCTCTACAGTGCTTTTGGCTAATTTCTCAGAGTTGATTTAATAAAAGGAAGGCAACATATTAATTTCTCTAAAAGCCTGTTTAGTTGGATGGCCTTGGAAAAAAGCAAATAGATGAGTCAAGAAATTAGTTTCATTAGCCAATATTAAAAGTCTATCTCATTGACATATTTTACTGGCTTTCAAGTTGATTTCACTAATGGAGAGACTAGATAGAAAAACATGTAGGAAAATACAGTGCTGATAAAATTCAGTAATTTTCTCTAATGCTTCTTGAAGAAATGCATATCTGGAAAATTGAATTTTTATTAACATTCTCAACCCTCTAATAATTTAGAAAATGAGTTTGTCAATGAGCTCTTTGGTAATGTTTACTTTACAAAATAGGCAGCCCTGGCAATCTGAACAAAATCCCTGTCTTCAGAAACTAGTAACATTTCTTTAGAAAAAGGAAATCAAGTCCCAGGAAGATCTAGAACAGCATTTAGGTACATAGTAGGAAGTTCATGTTGCCTAGTAAACAAACAAACAAACCAAAACATGCAATGTAGAATAAGACTACATCTTTTACTTACCTATCCATCACACTCAGACATATCATTAATTTATCTTTGTCTAGATTTCATTTGGGGGCCAAAAGTACTAACAAAATCTAACTATTAGCTTTGGTTAAACTTCTTTATAAATAGGAAGATGCCTCCTTCTAGCATCCTATATAATAAAGAGCTAATATGCAAATGGTCATCATGCCATCACACCGTCATGCCATCATGCCATAACGGCTCAGACACAACACTGGGGAGAGAGGAAAGGGGACCAGCCAGGTACATATGAGCTTGTGAGAGAGGAATGGGGACCAGCCAGGTACATATGAGCTTGTGAGAGAGGAATGGGGACCAGCCAGGTTGCAGGCGTGGGAGAGGGACAAGCCGCCCGCCCTGTGGTCCTGGGCACTTGCGGCTGCCGCCTGGGCAAAGCTGCCCACCCATGGTCCCCTGTGGCTGCAGCCTACCTGGGTGAAGCTGGCCTGGGTTCTGGGTGCCTGCAACTGGCTAGAGGAGGGAATCCTGGGTTCCAGGTGCAGGGTGAGGCAGAGGTGGTTAGAGGTGATCAGGCCAGCAGGGGAGCAGTTAGGGGCGATCAGGTAGGCAGGCAGAGGTGGTTAGGGACGATCAGGCAGGCAGGCAGGTGAGCAGTCAGGAGCCAGTGGTCCTGGATTGCGAGAGGCAGTTGGACATCCCCCGGGGGATCCCGTATTGGAGAGGGTGCAGGCCGTGTTGAGCCCCCCCTCACCCTGCCATGTATGAATTTCATGCACCGGGCCTCTAGTATGATATAATTGGGTGGTTGCTTATAGTTGTAGACTGGCCTCAGGTCTCCATGATTAACAGTGACTCCAGATTTAAAACCTGTGACTGGCCATTGTCCGGAGCTGGGAAGTGGGGTGCTGGGTGGGGCTTGAGGGGCCGGAAGCTTGTTGGAGTAAATTCTGTGGTGTAGTGGGAAGTGAGGACCAAAGAGGGTAAATAAGAGTAATCTTAGACCATATAACAGGCTCCCCCACTCCCTTCCCAGCTTCTTTCTGGCTTTCTATAATTTATTTAGAAAAAAGCCATAAAATAGCACATTAATTGCTTTAGTTTAGGGAGAAAACAACCAGCTTTGAAGTAAAAATGTCAACTATCCAATGATTTTATCTACTGAAAACCTACAATTCATTTAAAAAAATTAAACAGCTGATTGTTTGGGTGTCAACTACCATAAGTTCGAAGTACTACTAATGTTATAAAGATAGTTTTATCTTAAATTTGAATAAAGCAATCCTATTTAAAAATTCATGTCACTTAGCTTAATAGAAACTTCATTGACATCTGTATATCCCCTTATTTATCCTAAGTCCCATTTCCCTTAACTATCAAATGACATTTCCTCATGCCCTCTCATTCCCGGGACTTGGTACCAACCATGAAACATCATGTATGACTTCCCTTTCTTTCCTGCTCTGGAGCTATGCATTTTTCTACATGCACACTTATCCTTCCTTTTCTTCCTCCAGGCTCAGAGAATGAGTCCATTCTGCCTTCTCTTCAAACTTGTCTGTACATTGTCACCATTTTGCCTACAGGATTGGAGGAGATGTGGTTACACATCAATTCTATTAAATATTTTAAAACGATTCAACTGTTTCACTTTAGGCAAACATTTTCTCTAAATAAATCAAAACCACTGATCTCTTCTTGGACACAGTACTGGAGACACCCAGGGTTATTTTAACCCTCATTTTTCTACATTTCTACATTGGTCATTATATAGCCCTACTTGTGTCATTTTTTCCCATAATGTATTATGGTTTCTATGTTTACAAGTGAGGTTTTTTTTTTTTTTTTTTTGCCATACTTAATTTAGATGTTCCATGGGGATGTGGAACTTAGCAGAAGTCTAGTCATCCCATTGACTGTTGGATTTCTGCAAGATTTGGGACTGGAACATCTCTTTTTCTCTCCTGGCTCTGCTCCCAAGGCTGTCTCAGTCACACTCACCAACTCAGTTACTATCTGAGGATTTGCCCACAGGTATTTTTATTTCTAGCTCAAATCCCTCTTTTGAACTCTCCCTTATACATGCAATGGTTACTTATGTACACAATGGTTTATTTCATAAATGGCATGTTATCCATAAGTGTTTGTTGAATATAGAAGTCAACAAATCAGTTCTATGTTTCTAAATCCCACTGTCTAGGAAATAAGTAGAGAAACAACATATTTTATGCACATTCCATGTACACAAAATGCCAGGACCCAGCTCACTTTCTATCCAAAGTTGTACAATTTTTATTTTGAGGTTTGTTCCTTACACATACTTCGAATGTTTTGCCCAAAAGATGCTTTTAGTCTTTCACTGTGAATTTTATGTGCCATATTATTTACTAATTGAACCCTTTCTGTCATGGAGTAAAACGGAAAGAGGATTTAGAGTTGCCTTTCCTCCTGCCATACTTCTTCCAGCATCACTATCCATGGACGTCCTGACTATCTGTACACCCTCACGATGTTCCATGATGTGCATCAAGAAGACTTACAGCAAGAGAAGTAGAGCAATGAGCTGATACTCAACGGAATTGCTAATCTGATCATGCACTTTCTTTCTCAATTAGAGAATGTACCCTTTAGAGAATGGTGGCATGGTTTATTAAAACTGTGGTTATACCAGCTGAGAGACCACACATTATGAGATTTTGGTGCTGTCTTGTAAGATGTGTATGTGTGAGTGATCAATATTGCATCCAAGTCATTTTTCATGGCCTACGTATGGGCTTAAGAATCAAGTGATGAGAGGGAAGGATGTGCCCATTGCTATTTTTCCTAATGAATCAACTGGAAGAATGTGCTTCCTTTCCCTGTGACTCTGAGAGCTGCTGGTTTTGCTGTTTTAGCAGTGTAGAAATGAAGGCATCTGTGTAGATGCTTTCCTTGAATTATAACTGAGACTGCCATCTCACTCTTTGGGGCATCTGTGACTATTGGGTGAACAAGCAAAAATGGAATACACTATTGGCTTTGAAAACTGATACTGTCAAGGAGCAATAGGGCTGCTATTATATAACTAGAGGTCTGGTGCATGAAAATTCATGCACTGGAGGGTAGTCCCTCAGCCCAGCCTGCCCCCTCTCACAGTCTGGGAGCCCTCAGGGGTGGGAGGTGACCCGGTGATCAGGGGAAAGTGACGCCCCCATCACATCTCTGCTGCTGCCACTGCCGGCAGCACAAGCCTCAGCTGGCCCTGGTTACCTGAGCCTCGGGCTGCCCTCAGCAGCTGGGCAGCCACCATCCAAGGCTTGCCTGCACCTCAGTTCGTCCCTGGGCAGCTGGGGGGCTGTGGGGGCTGGGGGACTCCAGAGGCAGGTGTGCAGCAAGGCTGGGCCCGCCTGAGGGCGAGCCCGGCCTTGCCGCGCTCCTGCCACCCTGGCAGGGCTGAGGGGACTGGGTGTTGCCATCTTGTGGCTGTGGGCACTGCCATCTTTGAGGGCGGGGCAGTCAATTAGCATATTCCCTCCTTATTGGCTGTGGATGCCACCATCTTTGAGGGTGGGGCAGTCAATTAGCATATTCCCTCCTTATTGGCTGTGAGCACCGCCATCTTTGAGGGCAGGGCAGTCAATTAGCATATTCCCTCTTTATTAGGTAGGATGGGGGCAAGTACTCTGGGTATTCCCTGTGGTATCAGAACCCTCATGGATGAAGGTTCAGCTATCTCACCAGCTACTGATCAGCAGAGGTCATAATAATAGGGAATGAGAACCAGCAGAAAGAAATCATAGATACCAAGTATTGCCTCTAGTTGTAAAAATTAGTATGTAACCCTATAGTGTCTACCCATACTTCCTTCTGTGCAGTGAGTCACATATATTTACTTATGCTGATTTTTAAATTTATACTATTGACTTAATTGTCCAAAGGAGAATTTGGACATGGGGCCATGACAGAACCAGAAGAACTGGCATCATCAGAGATCCTCTGCTAGAGCTGGATGTAGGGAATAATGAGACTTTAAGTTTTCTCCCTTTGGTAAGAGTACATTTTTAGAAATGAGAGGTAATTGCATTAGACCACTTTAGGAACAATTTCATAGTTTGGTTTGGGAAGCAAGCACCCATCTTAGAGGTGGCCAATTGCACTTGCTTGGTCTATATCTGAGGTTGGTGTTAGCAATGCAAAGCAGCTACAACCATTCAAGAGTGAATTTTGCAACTGAGCAGCGTTCAATCTTAGGAGGCCACCATCACTTTCAATATTTAGTGGAAGTGAAAGTGCTGTCTTTTCTAGACTGGGTCTCTGCCAAGGTATGGCCTGGCTGCTGTCTGCTGGCCATTGTTTTCTGAGCTCTGTTCTCTGGCCCTCATGGTAATTCTGGAAGCTATCCAATACCTTTTCAATCAATTAATTTTCTGTGTACAGCACCCAGAGTCCACTTTCTGCTTCTTCCAACTAAGAAACTTGATTATGCACTGAGGACACCCATGTGGAGGCTTTTAAGCCTCCTTCTCAGAGAATGGAGCATTCTTAACTCACATGGATGTGGGATGCAGACTCTGTCTGCAAAGGGACCCCATGGCCCAACTCACCCAGAAGCCTCCAGAAAGGCCTGCTTGATTACGTAAATGCAGCATCTATATACAGCTGTTTATCCTTGGTCCTGGAGGTGTGAGGTTAATCCTGCGGTTGTCCTGACTACATGATTCACAGAGCCTGTCTCGATGTTCTGAGTCATAGGAAACCTCAGGTGGGCTGTGGAGGCCCATGAAATGTTAGTGGTATTTTCATCCTGATGTTGCAATAGGAATGCGATCTGTAAATCCTGTCTGCTGGCCTCAAAATGTTGAAAAGGCATAAACATATACTAAAAAAAAAACACACCCAAAAACTGAATGGAAGAGGGGATAAGTAGAAGGAAGTGGGACCCCAAAATATGTGGTTGTTATTTCATTCGCAAAAGTAAAGGTGATCGAAGGGTGGGTGTTCTTTTTTGTTTGTTTGTTTGTTTGTTTTTAATACTTCAGAGTGGAAATCAAAAGGGAAGAAAAGGCAAGTTTCCTAATTAGCAAAAACTGGATGGATCCTTTTCTGAGCAGCTTATGAGATCGTCAGCTAATAATGGGGCTTGGCTAATATGAGCAATTTGAATAATCTAGTTGTTTATTGGGAAAAAAGTTCAGTAGAACATGCTTATCTACTTTTTAATATGAAAAATGTGTGGGTATTCAGAATTCTCATGAATAGGGAAAATTATCCAAAATGTAACCGTGGAAGGCAAATCAGATAAGAGGAAAAGTGGAAAGTGTTTATGATCTTAGGGAGATAAAAGAAAACAACTTTAGATTGAATTGAACCTTAAGGGTGCAGAAGTTCAGGCATTGAAAGGAAGATTCTATGACATGGCCAGAGAGAGATACAGATTAAAAATATATAAAGATTTACTGTGACATACTAGATAAAGGTAATTCTACCGAAGTAGGACTCTTTAAGGCTGTTGAAGTGCAGAAAGTAATTATATGAAGATTGAAAATAAGGACACATAAAACTTCATGCTCATCCATAGCACTAGCTTCTAATAGTTTATAGTTTCAAGAATTGAAGTTGTAGAGTGGTTGAATGAGCAAAGGCTTGACACTGGCAGGCCTGGCTTTGAATTCTTTCTGTCACTGTATGTTTCTAGAGTTGCTATAACAATGTACCACAGACTGGGTGGCTTGACAGTTCTGGAGGTGAGAAGTCTGATATCAAGGTTTCAAGAGGGTTAATTCCTTTGGAGAGTCACGGGGGAAGGTTCTGTTCCAGGCCACCTTTTTGTACATGGTTTGTACATGGCCATCTTTTCCTTGTGTCTTCATATCCTGTTCCCTCCAAATTTTCTTTTCTTAAGAGGACACTGGTCAGATGTATTAGGCTTCACTCTAATGACTTCATTTTAATTTAATTACCTCTTTGAATACCCTATATCAAAATATGGTTACATTCTGAGATACTGTGGGTTAGGGAGGGGTTCAACATACACAATTTGGAGAAGACATAATTCAGCCCTTAATAGTCACCTACTTGGTTTTCTTGAACATGTCACTTAATTCTTCTGAGACATCTTTATTATCTTTAAAGTAGGGATAAAAGATTGTTGTAAGGGGAGAGGTAAACCACCTGTAACCCTGGCTGGCACACAGTAAAAATGGAAAAAGTTAAAATATCATTGCTATTATTGCTGTGAAAAAGTACAGCATGAGTGTTTAAAACACACAAAAGGAAGCCCTCAAATATTTTTAAATTGCATCATTCCAGCACCATCAGTTATTTCAGAAGAACCTCTGTAGCCCAGAGTACTTTTTTCTGAACCTTACAACCAGGAGTGTCTTTGAAGAGATGTCAACTCTTTTTTTCTCTTTCCCGATTCACCCAATATCTCTTACTCAAACGAGAAAATAGCATCTGGCTAGAAAAAAAAAAGTATGATTTTCTGCCTAGATACGCTTTTAGATGAAAAAATAAACAAAGTAAAAAGGGAGAGTTAGGGTATACTAAATTTCATGGATACCTACAACCTACTTTACACTTTTAAACCAAAGGGTACTGTTGCAGCTTTCAGAGGGCTGAGCCAGTTGAAGAAGCTGAACGAAGCCAGTAGAGGGCAGCAAAGTGCCAGACAGCAGAGGGTGCAGGAGCCATTTTAGCAGGTGAGTTTGTTCCAGGATTGTGGTTCTTAACATTTGCTGCATGTTAGAACCACCTGGGGAATTTTTTTAAAAACCCAATTTCCCCGTCAAAGTCCAGTCCAATTGAATCAGATTTTCTAAGACTCAGAGTCTTAGAAAAGAGTTCCAATTGTCCTCATGTGTAGCCAAGTTTGGGAGTCATTGCTCTGGGTGGAACTAATGGAGAGAAGGAGGTAGAGGATATTCTGGAGGGGATGTTGGGGCATATATAACAGTCCATTGGAAGCCCAAAGGACTAAGTTTGGGGTTTGAAGAAAGACTGGGACAGAAATGAGTAAAAACCAGCCAGGTTCATTAGTCAGATTTAGCTATCATCCCCAGGGAAGAAGGCTTTTCAAGTTTCCAAATAGTGACCAAATTTCATGCATTAGTAGTGCTTTGAATGTAGCTCTTCAAACATATTGGAATAATAAATGAGATGATGTTTACTAGGACTGTTTGATGAGATATGGCAAAGGCAAAATGGAAAAAGACCATGTTGGTAGGAGTATGAAAGAAACAGGAGTGAAAATTACCCACAAAATAGGCAATAGAAGGAAGTAATATGAAATACCTACCCAGGATCCCTATGTGAGAGGCCAAGGCAATCCTCCCCACTAACTAGGTCCAGGAATACCTTTGGTATATAAATCACTCTTAGGAAGGAGAAAGGTAACTTGAAGACATTTCAAAGACATGCTTATGCACCCTGCAGTCTCAAGAATGATCAGGGAGGGGTATTAAAAGAGTTTTTATGAAAAGAGAATTTAGAGATCATGGAATCAAAAGATTATGGAGGGAGGAGAAATTTTGACTCTGCTCACCACACCTTTAGCTCTTGAGAAGTTAGAATATGGACTGGGAGAACATAATTGTGAGGAGTGACAACTGTATCTATTGATTGCTATCTGAGGTGGAAGAGTTAAGAACCTGTTTGTCAACCATTGGAAGATAATTTCTTGTGTGCTGTGACTCAAATAATATTGGCATTTTCAAGCCCTGTCATCCTAAAGTTTTAACAGATAATAAATTAGGACAGTGGTTCTCAACCTTTCTAATGCCGTGACCCTTTAATACAGTTCCTCATGTTGTGGTGACCCCCAACCATAAAATTATTTTTGTTGCTACTTCATAACTGTAATTTTGCTACTGTTAATGAATTGTAATGTAAATATCTGTGTTTTCCGATGGTCTCAGGCTCTACAGCAGTGGGGTCGCTAGCAGGGTCGCCTAAGGCCATCAGAAAACACAGATATTTACATTACGATTCATTAACAGTAGCAAAATTACAGTTATGAAGCAGCAACGGAAATAATTTTATGGTTGGGGGTCACCACAACATGAGGAACTGTATTAAAGGGTCGCGGCATTAGAAAGGTTGAGAACCACTGAATTAGGAGGTCCTGAGAGTTTACAGAACACAGACATGTTTCTTTGAAGTAGTGATTCTCAAAATGTACTATTTATCAGGTTAGAACCCAGATAGCTGGGCCCCCAGAATATGTGATTTCAGAGGGTCTTGTAACTTTGCTTTTCTCACAAGTTCTCAAGTAAACTGCTGGTCTGGGGATGACACTTGGAGAACCATTACTTTAAAGGGAAACATTCTTCTTCTGTGAAGAATGCTTACCTCTGCTTAACTCAGTGATTTCAACTTTGTACATTGGAATAACCAGAGATGGTTAAAAATATACCTCGGTCCCATACCCAGAGAGTCTGTTGTAATTGACCTAGCAAGTGAGCACGCCAGGTGACTCACATATGCAGCCTGGAGTAAACGTCAGCTAGCCAAGCCTCCTGGTTCTAGTTGGTCTCTCCTTTTGTCTCTGGATAGCCTCAGAAGTTCTGCAGTAAAGACCATGAATAAGCCCAGCTGACAGTTGTCACACGCTTTTTTATGGGTCTGCACAGTGTGAAGTACTTCACGCTCAGTATCTCATTTAAACCTACAGTAAGAGGCATATTATCTGTCACCCCTGCAGGAACAGTGTCTAGGCCTATGGCTCTGTAGCAAATTAGAAAACTGGTTAAGACTGGGGAAGAAAAAATTGGCTCCAAAACACAAAAGGAGAACAGGAGCCTTGACATTATTTTTCATCATGTTGACAATAAAATGATAAAATTCTCAAACACTTAAAATGATTTCTTATATTTAATAAAGAGTATAAGTGCTTAATATTTTGTAAGGTAAAACTCCCCAAGTGCCTATGAATGTCTTCAGATGGCCCTGCTCATCATAACTTTACATGATAGAAATTATTCACTCCACTTTGTAGCTGAGAAAATTGGGGCACAGAGGACTTTAAGTAATTTGCTTTAAGTCCAAGTAAGGGATGAATAAGTAATTTTAACTCAGAGACTCTGTGAGTCAATGTAATGTAGTGTATCTCCCATACATACATACATACATACATACATAAATACATACATACAAAGACACACACATGCCTTTTGAAAAAATTCCCCAGGGAAGTTGTAAAGGAATTGCAATCGAGGCTGTTTAAAACCCTTTCAGAGAACCTATGGATCAATAAACTATTTGGCCTGATTTTGACAGGGCAGGGAGGCTGTGCTCAGCTGTTCAGAAGGCTCCCTGGAGGTTGTGTGGGAATGACGCCCCTGGGGCTGGGCAGTGAGGCTGCCCTGCATAGGGACCACTAATTCATGAGTTCTGGTTAGCACCGGCCTAGTTAAATATTGCCTAAAAAGAAGAAAAAGTTGAACTATTCAGAGATGCCTTTGGTTCACTTAAAATGACAAACTCTTGCCTGGATGGTGTGGCTCAGCGGTTGAGCATCGACCCATGAACCAGGAGGTTCGATTGGTCAGGGCACATGCCTGGATTGTGAGCTCGATCCCCAGTAGGGGGCATGCAGGAGGCAGCCGCTCAATGATTCTCATCATTGATATTTCTATCCCTCTCTCCCTCTCCCTTCATCTTCTGAAATCAATAAAAACATATTTTTTAAAATGATAAATTATTGATCATTATGTAGGATTTGATCTTGATTTTTTTTTAAAAAAGGGGAATCTGTAGTCCCGAGAGCTTATCATGCGATGCGACCCCCATCCTACTGCAGTTCATGGGAAACCAGGGCTGGGAGGCAGAACCTGGCGGCCCTGTGATGGGAGGTATGATACCTACTGGTATGTTCCACCACCCAAAGTTCAGTTAAGAGATGTGTCATGCTTCTAAAATCATCACCCTTTGGCATGGAAAAGCTGATCATGTCTTCAAGTTTGGAATTCTTTCTCCTCTCCTGCCATCTGGTGGTGCTTCTTAGACACACTTTCACTCAACTGTTCCTGATCCCAATAGTCCTACACTTGTTTAATTTTTGTTGTTGTTGTTTTTTAAATTTTATTTTTTTAAAGTATTACATATGTCTCCTTTTCCCCCCATTGACCTCTCCCCGGCTGTTCCCACCCCCTGGCACTTGCCCTCACACATTTGTTTAGTTTTCAAGGTCATTACTGCGCAAATCATCAAGTTGTATTCTTGGGAGATTCCCAAAATTGTATTTGATGTTCAGGACAGAGTGATGGCTTATGATCCTTTTTATACACTGGAGCATTTCATTTCTGCTAAATATTTAGCTTCTAAAATTTGAGCTAATTATGCAACATTGTTAAATAATAATACTGTGAATCTATACAAATCTACACTTTAAGTAGAATGGAAAATCAAGACATGCAATTGTATTTAGTTGGATATTTATTTAAATATATAAATCACTAATTGGTGTGATATCAGGTATTGAAAGAAAAATGCTGTTTAAAAACTGTCCTTTGAAATAAGTATTTTACTGTAGCTAATGTTGCTGACTTTCCAGTAAAATTAGGAGGTGCCACTATTACACTTGGAGTTAATGAATATCAATTCCATTTCATTCACATTGTTAAGGATTATCTATGAAATTCATCTCTGGAATAATTCAAGAGTTTTCTGCTGTTCTATGAGCTATAGAAGGAAAATCCCAATTCTTTAAATTCTCTGAAGAAATTCTCCTGACCAGTGTTGCTCAGTGTTTGATGACCCAGGAACCAAGAAGTCACTGGTTTGATCCCCCGTCAAGGCACATGCTTGGATTGTGGGCTTGATCCCCAGTAAGGGGTGTGCAGGAGGCAGCTGATCGATCATGTTTCTCTCTCACTGATGTTTTATCTCTATATCCCTCTCCCTTGCTCTCTCTCTAAAAAAAAACAATTAAGAAAACATTAAAGAAATAAGGGAATCTGGCAAACATTGGCCCGATCCTGCAGCTGCCAACTTCTCTGTAAACTGCTGGATCTATGAGGCCTCCACCTTAGGGATCCTGAGAGGGGTCATCTGTCTTTCTCCTTAAATTTCAATCTGGCAAATATACACTCCCAGCCCCCAAAACCAGGTCAAGTTTGCCAAGCAGTGGAGAAAAACTGTATCATGTAAAAATCAAACCCAAAATTATAAACAATGAATAAAAGGCCAAAGGAGACTCCAAATCATCATAGCCACATCTTCAAGAGAAACCAACAATTTAAAAAATGGAGGACAGAAAAAATGCACACTTTGGGAGAATTAATTAAATGTGTTGATTTACCAAATGTCAACATGTAATTAATTCATGTCATCTTTTCTCAACACAAAATGGCAACCATTACACTAAAGAAGCCTGAACATGATTTTGTTGATTAAAGGATACCATGAACAATAAATGCTTGAAAATGAGTTTGAAAATTCTTAGTTGAAAAATAATCTTAAAATATTGATAGCATTAGTAAAAAAGTTGTTGAAATGCTTGAAAATTATTAGTATGCTAAAGTAAAACTGAACATAATTTGTGATTAAAGATAATGAAAACTAAATGCTTGAAAATTATTAGTTTTTGCCTAATACATAAGTTTTTTTTTGTCTACTTGAATTTTCAGTTCATTTTTCTAGTCCTAAATATATAGATGGGATGAAAAATAAGACATCCTGAAGTCTTTTGTGAAATTGGAATAATTAATTGGCTCCACTTTGCTCATTGTGCTAATGTGCAATTTATTTTTGTAGTGCCTTATCCAGACCTTCTAGCTTCTTAAGCAAAAAATGTGTCTTCATATTGACAGCCAGGCTAGCACTGTCTTCCTTCTCATTGTAGCATAATTTTGGAAGGAGAAAACAAAAAAAAACATTCATTTACCCTATGACAAGAATCGGAGTCAGAGAAGGGTCTTGATTAGCCTAAGATCAGAGCTGGGGAAAGAGATGAAATGAAGTTCCAGGTTTCTGGTTTCTACATCCTGTGCACTGCCCTTTACAATTTAAAAGAATTCCAGGCATGATCAACAAGATAAATTTCATCATTTATCCTAAAATAAAATCAACACTCCTGAATAATGCTTCTAAATTTGGTCGATTTTCTCATGAAGCTCTTTGGGGTTGGGGTTGCTGTGATTTGTAAACGGGTACAATAATAGCAGGGCATTGGCAGATTAGGAAGATGGCAGACACACCACTGCACTTGAGTTCTCCTCTGGGAGAGTGGTTCCAGGATTGCATTTGATGTTTCTGTCAGCGCACTGCTAGATCCAGAAATCCCCAGTCTCCTGCCTGATGAAGTCCCAAGGTGTCCTAGTCTGGATGACATGGAGAAGGCAGCAGGCTGGGGGCACAGGCTGAGTGGACCATCCTGGAGAACCATGTCCAGAGAACACAGCAGGGTCTGAGATCCCCAGGGTGGCCACTGGTTCTGTGGATAAAGGATGATAGTGTATATGGATTATTTTTATGTTTTTAGCTTTTTATTTTAAAATGTCCTTATTCACCTGGTGGCTAGAATACATTCAAGTGAGGAGTCTCCAAATTTCTGGGCTTTGGATGAGATCCGGGACCATGTGGGGCTGTAAGACATTCATTTTTCAAAGCTTTCTCTACCCTTGGTTTCTATGAGTGTTTTGACACCATGGTTAGAAACTTTATTTTTTAAGTTAAACATGAAATCACTTGCCCACTTTCTGAGCAACTTGTTGTTTTGTCAACAGATAACTCTAACTTTTAGATGTGAATGCAATGGACTTGAAAGAATAAAGTAATCCTTTAGGAAACACAGCTCAGTCTAATACATTTGCTCATAAAAAAAACTCCTGGCTCTCCAATAAACTCTGAACCAGAGAAGGGTATATTCTCAGTGCATGTCACTAAAAACCCTCATAGAAAATCCCCTCTAGCTATTCACGTTTAGACCTACGTACAATATAGCTTTTGTTCAGCAGTTTTATTTTAATCTGAATGTGCAAAGACTTTCGGCAAGTGTTCTTTATGGGCCCACATGCCACATAATGGTGACAAACTAGCACTTTATTGACATGTAAAAGCCTTTCTAGTTAAACAAGTAGGCACAGCTGTCTATTTTTCCTCTGAATACTAATATGAATCTTGTGCTTCCTGGCTGAGGCATTTTGAAACCTTACAGAGGGGTAGAGTGTCTTGTGCTTTCTAGAAGATGTACCCAGTTGGAATAACTCTGAGTGAGGTTTCTGGTCTGCGGAGACCTGCATTTGATGAAGGATTACATTCATTCTAATTCCATCCCACCCCAACCCCCCTTTTTTAAAATCGGCAGCGTCTGCCATCTCCTAGGTATGGACAACTGAGTTTTATTGCCCTAGATCTAGAAACTCAGAGGACTCTTGTGGGAGCCACCTGACATATAAGATGTCTAATCACTCTGGAGAGGACAGGTGTGGGCAGTCTGGTCGACAGCCCAGATGGCTCCCTCATGCCCCCTCTCAGCCAGTACTTCCCTCCAAAAGTAACCCCTAATCTATCCTCTATCTCTCTTGAATAATTTTATCAGATTTTAATTTCACATAACTGAAATAACACTGTATGTTCTATTTTGTGTTTAAATCAGCATGTCCATGTAATTTTCCATGTTTTTATGAGTAATAACATTATTTTAAAGAGCATTTTGGAATGTAATAGAGGAAAGTTATTTTCATAAATAAAACTATCTCCTTCAATTTTTTAAATCTATTTTTTTCCCTAAACATACGCCACATGACTTCACTGTTTATCATGTCCTTCCTACATAATCATATTCTGTTTGTTATATCCGTGATTCATCCCTCTTTATTTCTGCCATTTGGATGGCTTGCTCATCATATCTAATCGAATCCTGATTCTATTTTGTAGTGCTATCAGATAAATAGTGATGCTTTAGATTTTAATAGTCAAGCATAAAAGAGCTTAGTGAACTGAAATTTTTGCAAGTCCAGTGGCGAGGATTTTCTCATATCTTCAGGGCACAAGGGATCTCTTTATTTCTGCATTGCTGTTTGCAGCACTCAGTTTGATTTCTTTAGGAGAACAGAGTGTTGAATGTCCCTAAGGGTCGGGTTTTAGAGTATTTTCACTTTAATTACTAAAGACAAGGAGTAGGAAGTGAGAAAGCCCCAAATACAAGAGAAATAAATTTAACTGTTCAGTAATAGGTCAAACATGACTCTTTTATTACATTAAAGACCTGGCACAAATCCGGCTACTTTATTCTGTGGATATTGGGTTATCAGGGCCTGATGTTATTAAACATTTAAATTATATGATTGATAGTTCTTATGTGCTCACACTAAGCAAGAATTTTTGGATTATGGATTTGTCAACTGTCAGGTTTTATCTTGGCAGTTATACAGCTTATTGCAAATTAATTTCTCTGATGATTTTATACATCTGCCTTTGTGAACCTCCTCAAGTTGAGTTGATATCGTTAGTTAGAACAACTTTGCTGCCCTTTTGATGATATGGGAATATGTATATGTTTACAATTTAACATAGGTTTTATCTTAAGTAGGCAGTACCCTTGGGAAAAGAATATTGTTACAAATTGAGAATAAATAAAAATTCCATATTGCAAAGTAACAATAGTTTGGAACTTTAGAGTAGCCAATGCCACAAGGTATGCACTACAGTTTGGGAATGTGCCTTTGCCTCCACAATCAAGCAGAATACCACTTCTATATTTGATCAGAGCTCCAGCCAAAGCATAGGCTGTTCCCCTAGAGAAGGCAAGGAGGAGGAAGATGGCTAAGTAATTCCGATGGCATCAGAGCTATGGCTGCATCAGGCAATGCAGGAATTAGGTGAGAATGGAAAGGAGCATGTATTGGGATTGTATATTTTACCTATTTCTGATTCCTTTTTAATATTTGGGGGTGGAATGGGGTTGATATGGGCAGCAAAGATATATAAAATATACTATTTTAATATATAATAATTTTGGGGCAATCTTTTCATCAACTAATTTATATTAAGTGTTTGTTAAATATTACATGCAATTGATTACTTTTATTATATGTGCATATTAGAATGGAAAGTATGTTTTAAATTACTGGATATAACTTTACTTACATTTATGTAAAATCCATCTGAGCCCACTTTGACTCATACTTTTTTCAAGCATAATTTTGGATCTCTGACTTCTTTTAACCCTTATTTTGCTGAGTATCTGAGAGTTAACTGTGCTACCCTCAACACTCCCAGACTAGAAAAGAGCTAACTAATCGCTTTCTGACCAAGAAATAGTTAAGTATGTCTCTGCCTCAAAGTGTTCACAAACCAATTAGATAGAACATGTAGAGTAAGAGGTTAATTCTATACATCACATACAAGCATCACACCATGGGAGGACTGTTTTATTCATGTTGATTCTAAAGAACTCAAAGGCAAGAATAGGCTCTCATACATTCAGAATCCCACATGGTCTTAGGGCTTCTCACCCTCAACACTATTAACCTTTTGGGCCAGATAATGCTTTGTTTTGTGGGGATGTCTTGTGAAGGATATTTAGCAGCATCCCTGGCCTCTCCCAGTAGATGCCAATAGAACCCATCCCAGTTGTGACAACCAAAAATGTTTCCAGATGTCCCCAGGGGGCAAAAGTGCCCTCAGTTGAGAACTACTGCTCTAGGGGCTCAGCAAATATCAGACATTAAATACTTTGAGTTATAACCACATGTTAAGATCAAGTATTTTTAAAATTCAAAAGCAAGCAGTGTTATAATTTTTTTGAGTAAGAGGACATTTCAGAGTTTTGAAATTTCTGAAGTCAAGTAATAAACCTTTCAAGAAACCATTTTATTGTGTTCCTGGTGAAGTAAATAATGTAACAATAAAAGTGAGTAGAGTAAAAGGATCTTTTACCTGCCTATCATCACAAGGGTCTGTTCAGTTTGGCAAACACTGTTGATATTCTTCCAAAAGTTTTGGATCATTCACTCAGAAAGTTTAGCCCTTCAATTCAATCAAATCCTGTCTTATTTAGGCCAAGATCTATTGCCAGATGAATGTTGCCAGTTTGGTAACATTCCAAAAGCCCTTTCTAGTTCTAATGAAATTGTACAATCTTTTAAGAGAATAACAAGTTGTATATGGCTGCCACGAGAGAAGAATTTTATAATACTGAACTGAAAACGTAGAAGAAACATTTAACTTGAAAAAATCATTAGCAAAGGGAAATGCAAATAATAGGTAGTGGAGGCTGGGGCTGTGTATTACCAGTATTTCTGAGTATTTGAAGAGGCTTAGTCCATCATCATTATCTAATCACATCACTATCATTTAAACATTGCTCATACAGAGTCAGAGTCAGAAGTGTGTCTTTGGAAGCTCCAGCTTTCCATTTTGGACCTTTCCTCCTGTTTATAGACTTTTCAGGCATATCCCAAGGTCTTAAGCAATCTCATGTGACCAGTGAGTCAGATCCAGAGACAGAGAAGCATCGATCAGACTGTCAAACCTCAGAGGGAAGGTAGGGGAGGGTGGGGGTAAGGGGGAGAAATCAACCAAAGGACTTGTATGCATGAATATAAGCCTAACCAATGGACACGGACACCAGGGGGGTGAGGGCATAAGTTGGGGGGCGGGATTGGAGGTTAATGGAGGAATGAGGACACATATGTAATACCTTAATCAATAAAGAAATTTTATAAAAGATCTTTTAAAATCCCTATTTAACCTATTATTTGCATCAAAGATCCACTAAGGTATTTGTATTAAGCCAAAGCCCAAGTAAAAGGTTCTGTATCCAGTTCTGATGGTGGGGGAGGGGAGTGAGGGTGATGGTAGGGAGAGGTGTTCCCAGACCAACAAGCACTTTTTGGGCACTGGCTGGGTGTCCTACAATTCAACTGAATTCTGACATCATCTCCCTGGAGATAGAATCAGATCCCACAGGTTACGTGGTCGGATCACACAAGACTGGGCCCTCCCCCAACATCAGCTGTCAGTCTAAAGCCCAGGTTGTCCTTCTGTTTCTGACCAACTTGCTACAGATGAGAGGTTTCCACAATCCCCTCTTTGAGTTTAATTTGCTAGAGTGGCTCACAGAAGTCAGACATTTTATTTACTAGGTTACTGTTTTTGGTTGTTGTTACTGTTTTTTAAAAAAGGATGTAATTCAAGAACACTTCCTCACTGTGTGGCCTGACTAGAGTTTATCCAGTTTTCTTGGGCCAGGCACGTTCTTCTCATGAGGAGGCAAAGATGGCTATAGCAGCTCAGGCTTAGTCAACTCAATAGAAATAAGGAGCTTCTTTGCCAAGAGTCCTAGCTGAGATCTCAGGTGGGCTTTTTGATGTCCTGCCTTGGGTCTCATGTCCATTCCTGAGCTAGTCACTGCAGTTAGAAGGATGGGACTTGACAATTCATTAGATATGTCAGAAGACTCTTAGAAAATGTGGCTTATAGGCTTTCCCAAGCAGATCGTTGTGATAGTTCTTCTTGGGAAGAAATCTAAAGGACTTTTGTTGAGAAACTATTTTGAGCTATTTCAGGGTTCTGATTGCTCACATTAGCACTTTCTGAGGGAACCATTTCATTAATTCGAGGCAGAAATTTTTTTTCTGAACCTTGGTCCAAGATGCTTAAAACACCAGGTGTTGTTAGTATGTTGCTCCCTGGAGCATAGAGTGGGGTCTGCCTTACTCAAAGCACACTTTTCAAGGTAACAGGGAAGTGATTTCACCATAAAGTACCAAGGTGAATTCACCAGAAAAGGGAGGAAATGGATGCTGGGTAGGCAAAAACAACTGTACTAATGTTTAGCATATCAGCTGACACACCTACCTGACACCCAGAATGTGATAACATTTATATCTACATAATGTTCAGATCATGCCCTGTCCTAGATACCAGTGATATAATAACCGAGAGTCCTCAAGAAGCTTAAGTGGAGAGGAGGGAGGAGGAATACAGAAAGTAGATAGATGATTCTGCTTCTGATAAGCAGTCCATAATAAGAGAGAAGTTGCTGTGGGAACTACAGCAGGGAAGCAACACCAGTCTTCAGACAGAAAGTAGCTTCCCAAAGGAGGCAACATCTACACTGATACTCCAGAGCAATGGTAGGAGTAGTAAGATAAAAGGGGGTACTCTCTAAGTCTATGTCCACAAGTTGCCTGAGTTTAAAGTTTATCATTTTGTAAAAGTCTAACAAAGATTAGATATCTTTACCACAGCTGGAGGGAAAGAGGACAGATGGCTAAATCATTTTCTCAGAATTTCAAAAACTTACTCTCGCTAGAGCAGGAAAATATCCTTGGTATGAGTATTCATTTTGGAGACATCATGCTAAGAACATTTTTAAGAAGACCACCATTGTAACTTAACATCTAAAATAAGATTTGTTTTGGATGTTAAACAAAATACGTATTTAAATAAGCAAAGTAAGATTTATTTCCAAAGAAAAGGTAAGAAAACAAGAGACATCCTGAACAATGATCTTAATCAAGGCTCTTACCCATCTGGATGGGACTCAGTGTAGGTGATTATGAACTTAGGAACTGGCTTAAGTAGCAGGTATTTGGGGCAGGGGGAATTCAGACAGGGCCGGGGTGAGAGTGTGAGGCCCGGGACAACTTTAGAGCCTAAGATAAGCAGGTATTCAGGGAGGCAGGAAGAACTAGCAGGATTCACCCATGCATTTATGGACCTTGGCAAATATAAGCATCATATTGGCCAAGAGAACTTAAACAGTGTGCCTCAGCATCCCATGATTCAGAAGATCTGCATTTCCAAAATTCTATTAAAAATTATAGAGTCTGACTTAAAGTGACTTCTAGTAACTTAAACAATAAAATTTGATTGTCAGAAGGATTCTGGACAGTTTCAGATTGAGGAATATGTTGGAAAACAAGACTTCAACAAAAGAAAGGATCTAGGGTGTTTCTGGAAATCAGTAGTTCTCAAAGTGCAGTTCCTACCTGAGCAATATCAGTATCACCTTGGAACTTGTTAGAATTGAAATTTCCTGTCATATCAAATCTACTGAATCAAAAATTCTAGGGGTGGGGACCAGTGATCTGTGTTATAACAGGCCCTCCAGGCAATTCTGATGTAAGCTCAGGTTGTAGAACTACTGCCTGGAATCTTAGAACTAGAACATCCTCAGCTACTTCTCTAGGGCTGCCCTAGGATAAGTCATTTCTAAACCATTTTTGTCTCTGGGAGTCTCCATCCAAGAAGCAAATTCTAGAAAGTACAACATGATTGGCCACCTCTGGTCATGTGCCCACTCCTGCATCAGGTGGTACATGTTGGTGAAAGCCCCTGCCCCAATCACCAGAACCACATGAAGTGAGAAAAGGCAATTTTCCCTGAGGAAAAAGTGGGAAGAGGTGTTTTAAACAAGGAAAGGAATTATGACCAATCATCAGGTATATCTGATTGAGAATTCTGAGGAGTGGCATGTGGGATGGGATTAGACTCTTGCCAAAGATTTTTGGCCACATAACAAGATGAATTATAAAACTGTGAACTCCACAGAAAACAAGGATTTATTGTTTCTTTTTTTCTTTCAATGTAAATATTTCATGTGCTTAAAATGCCTAGTTCAATATTTTTGATGAGATTTATGTCAGTTTTCTAAGCATTTTTTTTTTTCCGAGTTGAAAGAGCAAATGGCAGAAAGGCCACTGCCCTTAAATGGAGGTTCTGAAATACATTTCTCATGATCAAGGTCTTCTTGTGCCTAGTAGCGAATATCATAGAACTTTAAGGAATTAGAAATGAAAAGAAACTAGAAATAGCCTAGTTTAGCTATTTCATTTTAGAGATGAGAATGTTGATGCCAATGGAGTTTGATAGATTTCCTCAAAATCAAATGGCTAATGCCTATCTTTATGGAATGGTATGAGTATTTCAGGAAGTGAAGCCATTGTCTATTTTCCTATCTATGGCCAACTAAGAGAAAACTAATCACCCATTGGCAGTGTTTCTTAAAAGACCTGACTTTGAGCAATCTTATTCTGGCTTGTGCTCTGTTTTCTCCCTTCAGTCTCACTCATTTATGCAGCCAGCCAGTGAGCCAGCCAGCCAGCCAGCATTCAGCCCTTTATTTAGTATTAAATTACTGTTTCCTCAAAAGAGCTAATTGTAAAAAGGTGAACAAAATATATACTTTATTCTTTGGCTTGTATCCAGGCCTAGAACCCAAACTTTCTGACTCCTAGTTTAGGGACCCCATTTCTTACATATGAAAGCAACCAGTAGACTGCTAACTGTGGAGATATTATGGGACATGGGCCAGAAGCTCGACTACCTTGTCCTTCCCTTCTGTCTTTTGTAGGTTTTTGTCGCCATTGTCATTGTGCCTAATGCAATGAATAAGAGTTTTCTATACTTTGAGTTAACTGAAAGTAAAAATTTTTTGAGGATAGAACCAAAATAATAAAATACAACTACTTAGGAAAATTCTATAGCTCTTTGCTAAAGAGAAAGACCCATTTATTTGGGGAATGGGGATGTAAAGGATCTAATTTAGAAATACTGCTTAATGTTTTCTGCAATGACAAATGCTTTGTCTCACATTACTTCTCCACCCTGAATTCCTCCATAGATTTTGAGAGATGGGAAGCCTTTACATGGTTGGGAGTCCTGTGTGAAAGCAATGACACTGCCTTTGGTCACAAGCAAAAGGGTGGACTCAGCTGTGGTTTCTAGAATCTTAGATCTTTAGCTCTTCCACTTTCAAGTTCTTCATCCTAATCTTCACCACCAAATATATAAACTATGGGAGTGGATCTTATACTATGGGGGAAGCTGATAACCACATTGGCCATTTTCTCATTCTCTGAAAATACTAAGGTCAAAGGTCCCACCTCAGAACTTTTGCATATGCTGTTCTCTTTGCCTGGTAGAGTCTTCAGCCTTTCTATGGCCAAATCATTCTTAACTCAAAGGTCACCTACTCAAAGAGGCTTCTCTTACCCTGTTAAAGTGACCATAAATTTACTGGGATAGATTGATTTTTAAAAATGCAAGCAATTTTTCATCCCTCTCTGTGTCCATACCTCTTGAACTACTTAACTCCTCCCATAAAGAGGTGGAATCTTGTAGATTTAATCTGGCCAATAGTATGGAACTGAAGTGACATGAGAGCAAGCATGGCCTGCTGGTGGAGAGCCAAGTGGTCTCAGTGTATATTAGCTGACCCCCCTCTACATGTAAGAGACTCATGCCAAGATCAGCAGAGCCAGTGAACCAACAGGTAGTTGACCACTGATGAATGAGTGAGACAGGCTGAATCCAGAAGAACTATCAAGCTGGTCTATAGCAATAATAAATTTTTATCATAATAACTGATAGCTTCACCACTTTATAGTTCTTATTACTATCTGAAATTATCTTCTATATTTAGTCATTTGTTAGAGTCTACCATTATAAAGTAAGATCTCTATTGGTCCCAATAACTCAATACCTAAAGTAACACATAACAGTTGCTCATTATTAATTTGCTAACTTAGAAAAAAAACCAAGATGGCAGCATAAGGTATACACCTGTACGTGCTGCCTCTCACAACCACACCAAAACTACAACTAAAAGACAAAATGTCTATCACCCAGAACCACAGAAAAGCTGGCTGAGTAGAAGTTCTACAACTAGAAGGAAAGAGAAAAGAGCATTGAGATGTGCACAAGCGCGGAAAAGCTAAGGTACATGAGGTGGGCGAATCGCGTGAATCGGGCTGGCGGCTGGCGGCTGGGTGCACTGTTTTTTTCAACCAGAAGACACAAGCTCTCTATTACTCTGAACTCCAGTTTCTGGCGAGACTCTGGGTAGATCAAACTCCTACGGGGAGAAGCTGGAGTGTCTGCCATCGGGTCGGAAAGTGAGGGTGGCTTTCTTGCAGAGGTGCACACAGAAATCATTGTTTACTGCGCTGGGGTGCAGGACGCGGGGACGCGGAAACTACGAGACGCAGAGACAGCTGACTGACAGCCATGTTGTTTGCCATGCCCTACTGACTCCCTGAGACCCCACCCCGTCCAATTTACAAACCCACCCAAGCACTGTGCAGCGGCTTTTGCATATAAATGGCCTGCCATATCTCAGCTTAACCTAACAAACTGCAGCTCTGGTCAGACAGCTCCAAAACCTCCAAGCAAAGAGGAGAAATCTGCAGATCACGCTGTAGCTCCTGCTGGGTGGCCTCAGACAGTAGTTGACCTGAACCCCATTGGAGATCCAGAAGTCAATATACCTAGTGGTCAGTGTGAGACGACACCAGATTTCAACTCCTCACATCCATAAATGACACATTCAGAGGCAGACTCAGTGAGCACCAAAGCCCCACTGAAACAAGTCCTGCCCCATAAGGGTGTCTCCAGCACAGCAGTTCTTCCATTATAGACACAGCAGGTCCTCACAGCCAATTGGCCTGGAGGTCATTCCTCCCAGTGTACCAACAGCAATCAAGGCTTAACTACAACAAGACTTTGCACTCATCCCACAATGGGGTGCACCAAGAGTGTCCACCTCAGGTGATATGGGAGGCTGAACCACTGGGCCCTATAGGTCACCTACCACAGAAAACCACTCCATCAACACAGGGAAGCAGCAAAATGCGGAGACGAAGAAACATGTCACGAATGAAAAAAATGGAGGAAAGCAAACTACTGGACATAGAGTTCAAAACCACATTTATAAGGTTACTCAAGAATCTTCTAAAAACCTCTGAGGAACTTAGTGAGACCTTTAAGGATCTTAATGAGAATGCCGAAAAATGGAAAAGGACCAGTCAGAAATTAAGCATACACTGTCTGAAATAAAGAATATACAGAAATTCAACAGTAGATCAAAGGACCCAAAGAATGATTTCTCTCTCTTTTTTTTTTAAATAAATCTTTATTGTTCAGATTATTACAGGTGTTCCTCTTTTTTTCCCCCATAGCTCCCCTCCACCTGATTCCCCACCCCACCCCATGCCCTTACCCCCTGCCACAGTCTTCATCCATAGGTGTAAGATTTTTGTCCAATCTCTTCCCGCACCCCTCACACCCCTTTCCCCCTGAGAATTGTCAGTCCACTCCCTTTCTATGTCCCTGATTCTATTATATTCACCAGTCCATTCTGTTCTTCAGATTTTTTATTCACTTGATTTTTAGATTCACTTGTTGGTAGGTATGTATTTGATGTCATTTTGTTGTTCATAATTTTTATCTTTACCTTTTTCTTCTTCTTCCTCTTCTTAAAGAATACCCTTCAGCATTTCACATAATCCTGGTTTGGTGGTGATGAACTCCTTTAGCTTTTTATTGTCTGTGAAGCTCTTTATCTGACCTTCAACTCTGAATGATAGCTTTGCTGGGTAGAGTAATCTTGGTTGTAGGTTCTTGCTGTTCATCACTTTGAATATTTCTTGCCACTCCCTTCTGGCCTGCATAGTTTCTGCCGAGAAATCAGCTGACAGTCATATGGGTGCTCCCTTGTAGGTAACTAACCGTTTTTCTCTTGCTGCTTTCAAGATTCTCTCTTTGTCTTTTGCCCTTGGCATTTTAATTATGATGTGTCTTGGTGTGGTCCTCTTTGGATTCCTCTTGTATGGGGTTCTGTGTGCTTCCTGAACTTGTAAGTCTATTTCTTTCACCAGGTAGGGAAAGTTTTCTGTCACTATTTCTTCTAATAGGTTTTCAATATTTTGCTCTCTCTCTTCTTCTGGCACCCCAAAAATTCGGATGTTGGTACGCTTAAAGTTGTCCCAGAGGCTCCTTACACTATCTTCATATTTTTGGATTTTTTCTTTTTGTTTTTCTGGTTGGGTGTTTTTTGTTTCCTCATATTTCAGATCTTTGGTTTGATTCTTGGGGTACGTTGATCTACAGTTGAGTTTCTGTATATTCTTTATTTCAGACAGTGTATGCTTAATTTCTGACTGGTCCTTTTCCATTTTTTTGGCATTCTCATTAAGGTCCTTGAAGGTCTCACTAAGCTCCTCGGAGGTCTCATCAAGTTTCTCGGCGGTTTTTAGAAGATTCTTGAGTAACCTTATAAATGTGGTTCTGAACTCTATGTCGTCCATTAGTTTGCTTTCCTCCATTTCTCTCCTTCGTGACATGTTTCTTTGTCTCCGCATTTTGCTGCTTCCTTGTGTTGATGGAGTGGCTTTGTGTGGTAGGTGACCTATAGGGGCCAGTAGCTCAGCCTCCCCAATCACCTGAGGTGGACGCCTTTGGTACACCCCTTTGTGGGCTGAGTGCAAAGTCTTGGTGTAGTTAAGCCTTGATTGCTGTTGGTACACTGGGAGGAATTGACCTCCAGGCCAATTGGCTGTGAGGACCCGCTGTGTCTATAATGGAAGAACTGCTGCGCTGGAGACACGCTTATGGTGCAGGACTGGTTTCAGTGGGGCTTTGGTGCTCACTGAGTCTGCCTCTTGAATGTGTCACTTATGGATGTGAGGAGTTGAAATCTGGTATCTCACACTGACCACTAGGTACACTGGCTTCTGGATCTCCAATGGGGTGCAGGTCAGCTACTGTCTGAGGCTACCCAGCAGGCGCTACAGCGAGAACTACAGTTTTCTCCTCTTTGCTTAGGGTTTGGAGGTTTTGGAGCTGTCTGACCCAGGCTGCAAGTTTGCTAGGTTAAGCTTCGATAGGGCAGGCCATTCATATGCTAAAGCTGCTGCTTGGAGCTTGGGTGGGTTTGTAGGTTGTGCAGGGTGGGGTCTCAGGGCGTGACTAGGCTAGGGCGTGGCAAACAGCGATGGCTGCCAGTAAGCCGGCTCTGCGGCTCTGCGTCTCCCACCGTGTCCCCGCTGCCCACGCCCCAGCACAATAAACAATTGTTCCTGCACGCAGCCCTGCAAGCAAGCCACCCTCACTTTCCGACCCCACGGCAGACAGTCCAGCTTCTCCCCGTAGGAGTTTGGGTCCCCCGTGTCTCTCCAGAAACGAGTTCGGAGTAATCAGGAGCTTGTCTCCCTTCGGGTTGAAAACAGCAGTGCTCCCAGTTGCCCGTCGCCAGCCCGATATGCGCGTCTCCGTACCTCAGCTTTTCAGCGCTTGTGCACCCCTCAATGCTGTTTGCTCTTTCCTTCTAGTTGTAGAACTTCCACTCAGCCAGCTTTCCCGTGGTTCTGGGTGATAGACGTTTTGTCTTTTAGTTGTAGTTTTGAAATTGTTGTGCGAGGCAGCAGTTTAGGTGTTTACCTACGCCGCCATCTTGGATTTCCAAGAATGATTTCTCAACAGAAACTATGCAGGCCAGAAAGGAGTGGCAAGAAATATTCAAAGTGATGAACAGCAAGAACCTACAACCAAGATTACTCTACCCAGCAAAGCTATCATTTAGAATTGAAGGTCAGATAAAGAGCTTCACAGACAAGAAAAAGCTAAAGGAGTTCATCACCACCAAACCAGGATTATATGAAATGCTGAAGGGTATTCTTTAAGAAGAGGAAGAAGAAGAACAAGGAAAAGATAAAAATTATGAACAACAAACTGAATAAATACATACCTATCAACAAGTGAATCTAAAAATCAAGTGAATAAAAACTCTGATGAACAGAATAAATTGATGAATATAATAGAATCAGGAACATACAAAGGGAGTGGACTGACAATTCTCAGGGGGAAGGGGGTGTGTGGGGTGCAGGAAGAGATTAGACAAAAATCTTACACCTATGGATGAAGACAGTAGGGGGGGGTAAGGGCATGGGGTGGGGTGGGGAATCAGGTGGAGGGGAGCTATGGGGGAAAAAAAAGAGGAACATCTGTAATAATCTGAACAATAAAGATTTATTAAAAATTAAAAAAAGTAATTTGCTAACTTAGTAAATAAAAGGGAAATAACATTGAAGCACTACTTATTGTAAGATTCTCTCCCTCTTACTTTAATCTTCCCAAGAGTCCTGTCAATAAGGTATTATTATTCATATTTACCAAATCAAAATAATTAAGGTGCTTGCACAAGTCCAGTAATAAAATATCAGTTTGCCTTATATATGTAATATCTATAGACTGATCAAACTGTTCATTGGCATACATTGGAAAGCATTGTTCATGGACATTATATACTACTAGAGGCCCAGTGCACGAAATTCGTGCATGGGAGGGGTGTCCCTCAGCCCAGCCTGCACCCTCTCTAATCTGGGACCCCTCGAGGGATGTCTGACTGCCTGCTTAGGCCCAATCCCAGTGGGCCTAAACGGGCAGTCGGACATCCCTTTCACAATCCAGGACTGTTGGCTCCCAACTACTAACCTGCCTGCCTTCCTGATTGCCCCTAACCGCTTCTGCCTGCCAGCCTGATCACCCCCTAACCACTCCCCTGACAGCCTGATTGATGCCTAACTGCTCCCCTGCCAGCCTGTTTGCCCCTAACTGCCCTCCTCTGCAGGCCTGGTCAGCCCTAACTGCCCTCCCATGCAGACCTGGTCCCCCCCAACTGCTCTCCCCTGCAGGCCTGGTCCCTCCCAACTGCCCTCCCCTGCTGGCCTGTTCACCCACAACTGCCTTCCCTTGCAGTCCTGGTCCCTCCCAACTACCCTCCCCTGCTGGCCATCTTGTGGTGGCCATCTTGTGTCCACATGGGGGCAGGATCTTTGACCATGGGGGCAGCCATCTTGTGTGTTGGAATGGTGGTCAATCTGCATATTACTCTTTTATTAGATAAGATAGAGGTCTGGTGCATGGGTGGGGGCCAGCTGGTTTGCCCTTAAGGGTGTCTTGGATCAGGGTGGGGGTTCCCTTGGGGTGTGGGGCGGCCTGGGCGTGGGGCCTGTGGTGGTTTGCAGGCTGGCCACGCCCCCCAGCGACCCAAGCTGAGGCCCTGGTATCTGGGATTTATTTATCTTCTACAATTGAAACTTTGTAGCCTGGCACGGAGCCAAGCCTTCTGCTCACTCCGTGGCAGCAGCCATTTCTTTTGGGATTTATTTATCTTCTATAATTGAAACTTTGTAGCCTTAAGTGGAGGCCAAAGCAGGCCAGGGCTTCAGAAGCTTGGCTTCCTCCATCACTGGGGGCAACCCTAGCCTCCTGCTCTCTCCAGCTCCGTGGCTGCTGCCATTTCTGTTGGGATTTATTTATCTTCTATAATTGAAACTTTGTAGCCTGCAGTGGAGGCCTGGGCCCGCCAGGGTGTGCAGAAAGCTTGGCTTCCTCCATTGCCAGGGAAACCCAAGCCTCCCTCCTGCTCTCTGTGGCCACAGCCATCTTGGTTGGGTTAATTTGCATACACGCTCATGATTGGCTTGTGGGTGTGGCTTGTGGGTGTAGTGGAAGTACGGTCAATTTGCATATTGCTCTTTTATTAGGTAGGATTTTCTGTTGCTATTACTTTTAGTGGTATACAATCATATCTTGTTCCTAAAAATACATCTAAAAACTATTATTGCATTAAACTATTATTTAATGCAAAATGAAAAGAAGTCACAAATGCAAATTATTTGTATGAACAAACAACTTACATTTACTGACTCAACAAGTACAGTTCTCTGTAAATACACTTTGATATCATTATTCATGTCTCGTACAGTTACTGAAAGAAATACCCATGTGAAATAATAAAGGCATTTTCACTTTTAGGATGGCTACTTGCCATAGGAATAATAGAAGCTCTACTAATTTTGAGTTTAGAATGTATATCCAGCAATCTAGAATATGAGACAGCATGCTAATAGAAGAAATACTCATCAGAAAATAGCAACTTGAGAGGTGTTGGCTATAGAAAAGCTTCCCTATTAAGCAAAATTTAAAAAGGCCCTTTTGGGCTCTCATATGATTCTCACATCGAAATAAATCAGATTTTACTCTATAGTTTTCATTTAAAGTTATTTAATCCTAGTTTAAAAACACAGCCATTTATTTCTCAGGTTGCCTAGGAGGAAATAGAAAACAAATACAAATATCAAATCAAGTAAACATTGGCTATATGGTTATTTTAAGTAAATATTTGGTTTGAAGAATGAGTAACATTGAATCCATTCCTATATTTCCTCTGCTTTTTCTGGCCAAGAGAGTGGAATTAAACTTGACTTGCTCCTATTTATCCTCCGGCCCTGGTGATTTGATTTCCTGGATTATTTGCTTTTTGTGGCTTTGATGGCATAGACTGCAACCCCAGGAGGCCTGTTCCAAAGAGAGGTAGGATTTAAGTCCGGTTGGTGTGAGGTTTGTATTTCTCTTATTCACTAAGTTGCTAGCAAAGAGTTTTTCTCTGAGTAATTAGCTATTTTTTGGTTTCTTTCCTCTTGGTGATCACGGACTATTCTCCAGTGGACAAATATAGACCAGAAAATCATTTCCTCTAAAAACAACCAGGGAAAAAAGGTGTGTCCCCATGTATGAGCTTCAAGAATCCCACTTTCACATCCATGGAATGTGGGTTGGAACGGCTAAAAGACGGAAGCCAACTTTTACTTCAATCTTGACAAAATCGGGCACACTCTAAAATAGCCAATCAGGGCAGAATGAGGAGAAATGCACAGGGTGTTTTTGTGAAATCGGGTCAAAATGCTGCACTGCTGCAAACAAGGGAAACAAATATGGACAAATCTGCCCCCGGGAGGGTGCAAACATTGGTAGTGGAAAGCCAGACAAACAGAGCGATCGGAGCTATGGAAACATTGCTGTTCCCAAACAAACTGCAGTACAAGCCCAGGGAACACCCACGGAGCTCTCACACTGGGCACCAAAGAAGGCGAGGCTGCTAACTTGTGAGCATAGTGACAACAGCAAAGGAAAACCCAGCGGGCTGAGCTGGCCCTTCCCAGCTGGCACCAGAATAACACTGCTTGAGGAAAACAACATGAGGCCTGGCCGTGGGAGAGCCACAAATAAAAGCCGCATTTTAGCAAATGCTGGGCGATAGACGCAGCCTTTATTTCCTAGGGCAGTGGTCGGCAAACTCATTAGTCAACAGAGCCAAATATCAACAGTACAACGATTGAAATTTCTTTTGAGAGCCGAAAACCGACTTCTGCGCCTGGGCCACGAAGTTTCAATCACATTGTACGTGCGCGCCCGCACGTGGTATTTTGTGGAAGAGCCACACTCAAGGGGCCAAAGAGCCGCATGTGGCTCGCGAGCCGCAGTTTGCCGACCACTGTCCTAGGGAAACGACCATGTTTACAATGTTATGAATGGTATGTATTATGTCAGTGCGATCTCCTGCGTGCTGATGCAGAAGTAGATGCTATATCTGTGCTGAACGTAAGATGTGCTTTAAAACACTGACATTTCTGGGTAGCATAAAACCTAGGGGTGAGAATTTACATGAAGGCTCAGCTATGTGAGGCCATTGGAGATGTAGCTGGTTTCCTGAGTCCTAGAACTTAACCTTTAATATGCACAATAGAGTCATCTGCAAAGTGTGTGAAAACGCAGGTACCGATTCAGTAAGTCTGGGGTGAGGCCTGAGAGGAGAGCCTGCATTTCTACCCAGTTCCCAGGTGATGCTGATTCACAGATCACATTTGCAGTTGCAACATTCTGAAAATCATTATGTCAACATAATGAGAAATGGGAGGGCAGGTTTGGAACTAATTGGATTACATACTCAGGCTATGGTAGGATAAGATAATGGACTTCAATTAGCATCTGAATATGCCTATTGCAATATGAGATAGAAAAGACATACACTTACTTTTAGAAGACTTATCCCCTCCCCCCCTCCTGCCCCCATGAGCACAGAGGTTGCAACTGCAGCAGAAGTTAGTAATATGCCAGGATCTCTGAGGCAGAAGAGACCTCAGACATCAACTAGAACATAAGCCTATTGATGGCCCATCTAGTGCTGCATCCACGGTGTCCAAAGGATCCCTTCTGGGTCAATGCAGGAAACTTCCTACCCTCGTGACATATTCGTTTCCTGTGGCTGCTGTCATACACTTAGAGGTTTAAAACAACAGCAATTTCTCCTCTGACAGTTCTGGAGGCCAGAATTCCACATTCGGTATTTCTGGGCTGAAAGCAAGGTGTCCAGAGTTTCTAAAGGAAAATCTGTTCCTTGCCTGGTCCTGCCTGGCACTCCTGGGGCAAGTTGGCATTCCTTGGCAGGTGGCTGCATCATCCCACTCTCCAACATCAGAAACGGAAAACCTTTCTCTGTTCTGCCTTCACATTGCCTTCGCCTGGGAGTGTGCCTGTGTGGAATCTGTCTGTCTTTCTCTTATAAAGACACTGGCGATTGCATTTAGGGTCCACCTGGATAAGCCAGGATGATCTCCTCACCTCCAGATCCTTAACAACATCTGCCAAGGCCCCTTTTCAAAACAAGGTGACATTTACAGGACCCAGAGATTAGGACCGACTGTCGTTGGGGGCTTTATTCAGCCTGTCACACACAGGCAACGACTACACAGCACATGAGGTGTGCTCAGAAACATTTCCCAGACGGCAGGTTAGGATGAAGACAAGCACTTCAGGACAAGTGTCAGCTGAAGTCCTGAGACAGCCACTCCTGTGGCCCTGGGTATCAATGCAGATCAATTTCTCAGATGCACGTGAAGCATTTCTCAATGACATCATCTGCAATGGGATGTAGGGTGCTGGGCAGTGTGTCCGCACAGCTTGTCTCTTGGATCTCAGCTAATAAGTGCTGTCCTATCTTTCAAACTAAAAGCTTTTCCTATAGGACATTAAAACCTTTTTTTTTTTGGTTGTTTTTAAAAATTTTTTTAAATGTTTGTTTTAAATAATTATAGATACCCAGGAAGTTGCAAAGAAATGTACCCAGAGGCCTCTTGCATCTATCACCCTGCCTCCCCCCTTGTTAACACCTTGCCTCACTGCAGTACAATATCAAAACCAGGAAACTGACATTGATATAATCCCCAGCACTTATTTTGAAGACTCATATTTTTAACTGATTAAATAATAACAAAAGGACTTTTCACTTTTTATATTTATTTCAGAAATAAGTGGGCCAGCTGATATTATTATAGGTTGTTTCAGAGAAAATGCTTGCTGTGGGTTAGACGTACAGAAGCGCTTTCACCAGGAGATGGCACCTCACATGTACGAGATGAAACTCCTGAGCCGGGGAACCGGAGCAGTCACTTCTCATTCCAGCTTCCCAGCATTTCATTTGCCATGAGATAGCTGGTAATGAAATAAATTTAAAGACATGAATCCAACGTAATATTCCACTTAGAGTATAGACTTGTTTACATGTGTAGTTAGAGCTTTTTATGTGACAGGGTTTTGATTTCACATTGGAGCCTCATGAATTGTAATGCATTGTAAAATATTTTTAGGGGAGGTTATTATTTTCTGTGAAAGGGATATTGCACTTGGAATGCTCAGGTCTACGCACTTTCCTTTGCTTCCCATTTTCTACTGCTGAGGCTGTTGGCCTGAGGATGGGAGAAAGGGTTCAGGAAGAAGGTCAAAATGAGGCAGCTGAGTCGGGGAGGGTTCTGGCTTCAGCAGACCTCTCCAAAAGGGATCAAAAACGGGTGGGGAGGACTTCCAGGGTCCAAGGTAATGGCAGCTGTTGAAATCCAAATCTCTCCAGATATCCTTTAATTTACCAATCAACAAGAAAAACAAGAGTGCACAACTCCAATGCCTTTGGTGGAACAAGGTCCACTTACCTATGGTAAAAAACAAATACTGCTTTCCACAGAAGCTTTCCCACAAGTTGGGTTGGAGTGGGGTGGGGGGTGAGGGTCCTACTGTGTGAAAGGGAAGAAAAGGAGATTGAGCTAAAATCATTGTTAGACAAAGGAAGACCACAGGAAGTATAACAACAGTGAACAAGAGCACAGGGAAAGGGCTCGGAGTGAGCATGTGCCTCTGGAGGCAGCCCTGGGAAGGTGACAGCTCTGGGAGAGGTGCCCTTTGCAAACTGGATGGAGATGAGAAAAGGAGCCTCAGGAGGGGGTTAGATCCTCTGAAGCAAAAGAAAACCCCCAAATCAAAAATGACACATGGCCCCTCCCTGCCAAAAATTCGGTAATCACGATAACATTTCAGTGCAATATTTTAAAAAATCAGAATCAACAGCCTGGCCGGCATGGCTCAGTGGTTGAACGTCGACCTATGAGCCACAAGGTCATGGTTTGATTCCCGGTCAGGGCACATGCCCTGGTTGTAGGCTTGATCCCCAATGTGGGGCGTGCAGGAGGTGGCCCATCAATGATTCTCTCTCATCATTGATGTTTCTCTCTCTCCCCCTCTCCTTTCCTCTCTGAAATCAATAAAAATATATTAAAAAAATAAAAATGAACATAAAATCCATGATGATCAAAATATCGCCATTTGAAATAAAGACAGGAGTGGTATTGCTGATTTTTCCTTTCACCTCGGGTTCCATTCTGGTTCAAGGACACTTCTCTGAGTGTGACATGCTGCAGAGCTCCCCCTAGAGGTGTCCTCCCACTTTGGTGGCTGCAGTAAAAAGAAAACTCAGCAATACTGCTCCTGTCTTTATGTAAAATGATGATACTTTGATCATCATGGATTTTACGTTCATTCTGATTTTTAAAAATATTGCACTGAAATATCATCTTGATTACCAAATTTTTTGGCTCCCCTTTAAATTGTTTTCCTCTCTTACCTCACCCTTGTCCTGATCCTGACTTAGGGGTCCCTGAAGCAGAGGTGAGGGAGCTGTCGCTACGTGTCGCCCCGGGGAGATGCAGATTCCCAGGCTCCCTGCTCGCTGCATTTGCTGGTGAAGCAGCTCTGGAGCCCCTAAATCCTCTGAGAAAAAACTGTAGGTACTGACTGTTGGATGGGAGAGCCCACCAAAGGATTGGAGAGAGGTTCTCCCCAAACAGTAAAAAGAAATTGATGGAGGTCTCTGGCAGCTCCCACATTGTTTGCTATCCAAGCTGTTTTCCATTACTGATCTTTCAGCAGCTCCTCAGCTCAATCCCAGCGCCACCCTCGCTGTCCTCATCCACAATAGGGCTCTTGACCCAGTGACCTGTCATTCCAATCAGTGATAAACATGCCTTGTCAACACATTCAGGCACAGGGTCCCCTGGCCTGGAAGCAGTGGCTGTTCATGACTGCTGACGGGGAAATAGCCGACAGAGGTGACCCTTGGAGAACCTAGCCCTTGTCTATTCTTTTGCAGACTTCATTAGAACCATTGACATAAATGAGTTATAGATTCTTCTCTCTGTTCTATCTTCTTACAGAGGATCAGGCAGAGTCAAGAGGATGAATCAGTACAAAGATATAGGGCCATTATTGGAAAACACATTCAAAGTAAATAATAGACTGGAAGTAGATAAAAGGCATAATCTTGCATTTGAAAATTGTCATGCATTTCCTATACAAACTCTCTGTAGCTCTTCTCTGTAGGACAGGAGACTGTGCATCAGTGGAGATAACCAACAGCCATTTTCCTATTGTATGAACAAGCAGAATTGGAAGAGAAACAAATTCAGATATTTTTCTCAAAGTAATTGTATTGGTGAGATGTCATACTTACAGAAATGTGCAAAAATTACAAGTGTGCAATTCAATACATTTTCACAAAATTAACATGCCCATATGACCAGCATCTGATAAAAAACTACCAGCAGAGGCCCCCTTATGCCCTTTCCCAGGAAGCAGTCACCCCAGATAATCAGTGTCCTGACATCTAATCCCAATGGGTAGCTGGCCTGGCTTTGCACTTTATATAAATGAGATTGTGCAATATGTATCTATTATGGCTGGCTTCTTTTGCACAAATATTTTTGTGAGAATCATTCATGTTATTTGAACAATAATTTGTTTATTGTCATTGCTGTACAATATTCCCTTTATTTCACTATTTTACAGCTGATGGACATTTGGGTTGTTTCTGGTTTAAGGCTGTTATGAATATGGCTGCTATGAGCATTCTTGTCTGTGTACATTCCTGCATTCTTGGACATGTTTGAAAACATATAAAGACATCTGCTGGGTTATACACAGGAATCAAATTGCTCTGTTTTACAGAGCTTTTTTGAGGTTTATGTGTTTATGAGTATAATTATATATGAACAACTCAAGACAAGATAGCATGAGTGCATGGGCATCATTTAATTCAAATTCTATATTCAGGAGAGCACTATCTAACATGAAACTCCTTCTGCTCATCTAATTATAGTATTTCTATTATATGTGACATCTATCTTGTTAAGGAACTTCAATGATTATTTCTCCTGTGCATGGACATGTCACAAACCCATTTTTAAAACTGAGGGTGGCAACATAACAGTAGCATCTAAGCCATTTCTAACAGGCATATAAGTAATCCCCAAATCTTATCTGTTAAATCAGCATTAAATAGGACTAGAAATTGTGCTCACCTATGCAAGACTCTCTAGTCTTCATATTTTAAATCCATTGCAAGTTCGACCATGTCACACATCATTCAACAATAGTTCTTAAAAATGTTGCCTGATTATAAGACTCACCTGGAACATTTATTAAAAATAGATTCCTAGTCCAATTAGATCAGATGCCATGAGGAGGCACCTAGGAATGCCTGTTTTTTAAAACTTATATTTTAGATCAGCTCTGATTTGAAAAAAGTGCAAAGCAGTATTAAAAATAATTGCATATTTGGTGTCTTCAATAATAATTGTGGAGTCGTGATTTCTAAGGCTTTCTTTAAAAAAAGATTTTGTGTGTGTGTGTGATAGATTACTAATTCTTTTATTCAGTTATTTTATATTACTGGTCATTCAGGTAGTATTTTCATTCATTTAACAAGTATTTATTGAGTGCCCACAAAAACCAGTATCTTAAAATGTTTCACGTAATGTGAGTGCTGCCTGAAAGAATTCTGTAAATGACACATACAAGTAGCTAAATCATAAAGCATGATGCTATTGTATAAACAAAGTGCTATAGAAGTGTTCAGAAGGGGGACATAATTCCTGACCACGTTTTGCCTTTTCTGTTTCAATTCCACCACTGCTCCATACACACCAGGGCAGCAGTCACTAGAGTTCACTGGGATCCATGGTCACCATGACTGTTTATAAAAAACATAAATCTAAATAATGAGGTTAACATTTTATCCACACCAAGTTAGAAACAGCGATAAGAATAACATCCTAGCCCTAGCTGGTTTGGCTTGCAGCCGTGGGCAAACTATGGCCCGCGGGCCGGATCCGGCTTGTTCGGCTGTTCTATCCGGCCCGCGGGCCGAAAGAGCGGAGGGTTCTCTTGCTCTCCCCTCCGCTCCTTTACTTTGAATTTATATTAGTTCACACAAACACTCCATCCATGCTTTTGTTCCGGCCCTCTGGTCCAGTTTAAGAACCCATTGTGGCCCTCGAGTCAAAAAGTTTGCCCACCCCTGGGTGGATAGAGTATCGGCTTGCGGACTGAAGGATCCCGGGTTTGTACCTCAGTTGTATGCAGGAGGCAATCAGTTGATGGATGTATCTCTTTCACATCGATGTTTCTCTCTCTGTATCTCCCCCACTCTCTCTAAAAATCAATGGAAAAATAACCTCGGGTGAGGATTAACAGCAGCAAAAATAAATAATAGCCCACAATCTGCCTTGTCAGCTGCCCCTTAATTTTAAGCTTCTTCAAGTTAAGAAAGTGGTCTATTTGCCATTGCTCTTTCTCCAACTCCTAGAAGAGTAGTAGTTGATCAATAAATATTTTCTAAATGATGGATGAAAACATGTAGTGGAACTTAGCTATATTATTGGTGACAAAAGTAGATTTATATGACCCTGTAATTTTACCTTTGAGGAAAGAATCTAAAAGATGAAAATCACCATTTGGTGTGTAGATAATGTGTGTTATACAGATATTGATATTTATTAAAAATCAGTAAAACATAGAATTTAACAGTTGAGTTGGGTGAACTTGGACTCTGGAGTCAGAAAGAACTTAGATAAAGTCTTATCCTGCCACTTGCTAACTAAGTGAACTAAGGTCTCAGTTTCCTCATCTGTAAAATGGGGTTGACATAAGAGGTTCTACCCTCATAGGATTGCTGAGAGGATTACTGGTATGTGTAGTAATGTGGGAAAAGCTTATTTAACAGAGCCTGGCACATGGTACAGATTTAGTAAATTGGAGCAGCCCACCATTAGGCCAATCCTGTGAGTCGGATAAAGCCAACCCTAATTTAGATACTTTCCTGCCCTCTCGGAGTAGAGACTTATCTAAGTATAAATCCATGGTGACTAGAAGTGTCAGTGATGGCCTCTAGAGTTGAGCCATATTCAACCTACACAACCATCTGTGGCAGCTCGGACTGTGACACTGTTATGACTATCATTATAATTGTTCATGTGGTGCTATTTTTTAAAAAAAGTTCTTTTAGAAGAAGAAAGCATCCTATATATTTCAAAAAGCTGGTTTATCTAAATAGTAAAAAAGAAACCTGGTTAATCAGTTAGCTTAAGATATACTAATTGATAATTTTTATTGGGATAAATTTTAACATGGAAATATTTACAGTGTTACATATACAAATAGAATTCCACATTGTACTTAAACTAGATTAAAGCTATTTCTATATAAGTTTATGACTTGGAAAGTAATTGTTGGAGCGATACCATGGAATTGTACAGTTACTTCTAATTTTAAAACTGTACACGGATTCCTGTTATAATATTTATGTAATAAACATTTCAATCCTTATAGCCATCAGTTATGAAGAAACTTTTGAGAAACTTCATTAAAAAATATGAAAATTTGGAGAAAGACCATAGAATAAAAGCAGGGGAAAACATGTGGATATGATGGAAGCAAAATGGGAATTTAAGAGGAGAGGAAATGGATGTACAGAATAATGGGGGTTAAAACAATGACTCTCTTTCAAATCATTTCAAATCATGTAAGTATTTAAGAAATTAAATGATATTGAATCTTTCCATTGCGTTTTCTTATGCTTTACAGTGATTGATGCTTCAGTCACCAACTTCTAATAAAAGTTCCAGCAGGACTAGGCAGTTCTATGTACTACCTGTGAGCTTAAGGAGACAGAAATAACCCATTTTCAGAAGACACCTGTCCCCCAACTTGGGATGGTTTCTTCTTTGCAGTTTAAGCTACTTGTATTTGCCATCTGGGCACACTTCCTTCTAGTGACAGAAGACAAGTCTCTTATTCCATTCCCCCAAGAAAGCCAGAGTTAGTACTTGATAATACAATATTTCAATTCTATCTCATTTTTCCCCTTGGCCACCACACAATAGTATTCCCTGCATTTTAAAACAACTTAGCTTATTTTACTGACATTTCAAAATCAGCTTATAGCATATAATGTCCTCAGTCATTTTATAATTCATTCTGCTTAGTCCTTTGAGAAGGATGACTTTGGTTAGCCAGGAATAAACTCAGTGGTGTTTCTAAATTAGTAAACTCACTTTTATCCAGATAATGGCAGGCTTGAGGGGTCCTGCTTTTAAGAGTAGAAACATTGGTTCTAACAATTTTGGCTTGGAAGCAAGCCATATTGACCCTCAGTTCTCGGCTTGAGCTGTTTGTAAAACTTGTCATCTGAATTGAATTATTCAGGTGGAAGAAATAAAGTTATACAAAAATGGTTGGCTCTGTTCACATTAGTGATGAAATAAAGTTACATCATTTGTGGCCTATGGCGTCCCCAGAGGACTTGTATACATATTATATTCATGAGGACCTCCCTCGCTCCCCTCCCCCCCCCCCCCACACACACCTTAACAGTGACGTTGGCATGTGTTCCCCATTTTAATGATGAGAAAAATGAAACTCAGAGAGGTCAGTTGCCTTTCTCAGGGTCATGGCACTAGTAAGTGGCAGAAACTGGACTAAAGACCGGGTTTCCTGTTTTGAAGCCTGTCTTGCTGAGGTCAGATGTTAAGCAATTGGGAGTTCACAGACATAAATAAACTATATTTTGGCCCATGTGCTTGAGATCATGGACTATGACCTAGATTTGCCTTCCTTTCCATGAGGCACTTCCCTGACCCGCCCACCCCCCTCTTTTTCGCATATAAATCAGTCTCTGCTAATTTTGCTGATTCAACAGCCAGACTAAAACATTATCACTGGGGGGAATGTACTTTCTTCATTTATCTTAATAGGAAGTTAATTTTGAGACTTAATTATCAGAAACTGCGTCTCTTTGCACTTGCGGTAGGTAACCTATGGTGGCGCTGGAGGACACAGTTGGTGTAATTTTATTCCCTGCTTGTGTGGAAGTAGAATTTTATGCTTGAGGGAGAGAGCTTAGGACAGAAATGTAGGTGTTAACTGTTGGTCTCTGGATAGGGGGAAGTTTTTCTTTTGATGCTTTTCTACATCCAGGAGTTGAACCCCAACTTCCTACCTTTTGACGATAAGAATGTATTTCTTCCAGACCTGCACGTCTTTCTAAGTTGTTTGCTTGTGTATCTTCTCGAAGCCTCTTATGGAAACTGTGTGTATGTGTGTGTGCCAGGATGTGGGTGTGTCACATTCCTGAAAGACGTTAAATTTAAACTTGGACATTTTCTCCAAACGAGGATATACAGATAATTTTATGGTATAGTGGAAAGTGTGGTTTTTAGAGTCAGACTGCCTGCTTTCTAATTCTGGCGCCATCTCTTAGTGCTGTGTGACTTTAGGCAGCTCAGCCAATCTTTCTGTGACTGAGCATCTCATCTGTGCAATAGAGATGATTATAATAATAAAAGAGTAATATGCTAATTAGACCGGATGTCCTTCTGGACGACCTTCTGGATGAAGGGCTGTAAGGGAAGCCAATGTCCTGGGTGACTGCCTGCAGCCAGAAGGAAGCCTGGGTCCCATGTGCCAGAGGGAAGCTGGTGCTGGCAGCCAGGGGAAGGAAGGCCTATTCTTGCACAAATTTTGTGCATCGGGCCTCTAGTAATACATAAATACCTTATGGAGTCATTGAGGGTGCAAGAATATTGTGGGTGTTTCTAAACCCTAGAAACAACAAACATTGGCTATTATTATTTGTGTGTTATAATTAAAGTGGTCATTTGTAAAGTATAAACATTAAAAATATACTCCCATTTTTATGAACCTGATAGGGCATTTTTTTTAATATCTTAATGGGTTGAAAGCCATAAGAAATGGAAATATTCCTGCTCTCTTGTTGGAGAATTTCCTCTTTGTAACGTACTCATGGACTCATGTCTTAGCGTTTCTGATGAGCATATAGATATTTCAATTTAAAATTAAACAACATTTACAAAATGATTTAATCATAAAATCATTTTAGTCATATAATGTACTCTAATAATCACTTTACGTCCTCTCCCCCATTCTGCCGATGCATTTTTGTGGAGCCATTGATTTCCAAAGTGAAAAATCACTCCCAAGGGCCAGTTCTGGTGGTTTTCACTTTTTGGCACTTACAGATTTCATTGTATCTTTGGGCTTATGAGTATGTATCTTTGCCCTTCACTAGATTTTAAGCTCTTTTATTTTATTTACTTTTTATCCTCAAGGAGTGAGGATATTTTTTTTTTCATTTATTTTTCCCCCCCAAAGAAAGTGGAAGGGAGGAGGGGGGTGGGAGAGAAAGAGAGAGAGAGAGATAAACATCCACCTGAGAGAGATATATTGATTGGTTGCCTCCCAAGCTTATCCAACTGGGGACAAGGATCAAACCTGCAACCCAGGTACCTACCCCTGACCAGGAATTGAATCCAAGACCCTCAGGTGTGTAGGCCGACACTCTAACCACTAAGCAATGCCGGCCAGGGCGATATTAAGCTCTTTGAAAGAAGAACTCCTTTGCAATCCCTAGGTAACTTATGCCTCCCTATGTCTCTGACTCCTGAGCCTGTAAGTACTGTCTCTATTTCACCCATATTACTCCAAGTGCAAAGCTCAGATACCCGTATAATTTTTTTTGAGAAATCCATTTACAACAGGCATTTTGTGAGTTTCAGAAAAATTTACACATTTTGGTGGGGAGAGCTGATGTTGAGTGGTCACAGTACAGAGAACAATTTGCCCCCACCTCCTTTCTCTATCTTGCTGGCTTCCACTCTGTCTTTATTAGAGTTTCCAGACAGAGTTCTAGACTCTTCTCTCTCTAGTATTTTTTTTTTTATCTTTTCCACCCTCCTTAGTTGTCTGCAGGGGCAGCTAATCCCCAACAAATAATTTGGGTAAAAAATTTTTTCTTTCTCTAACTTCTTATTGCTTTGGTTTTCCCAGAGTGGCAAGTGTCACTCCTGTAATGTGTATGCAATAAGCATGCAATAAATGCATGTTGCCTGGTGATGCAAAAATGCTTGATTCTGGTAGAAGCAGTTTGGTAATTGGGGGCAAATGAAGATTTCTTAAAAAATCCCTCCCAAATTCATATGTTGAAATCCTAGCTCTCAATGTGATGGTATTATGAAGTGGGGTCTTTGGGAAGGGATTAGGTCATAAATGGGATTAGTGCTCTTACCAAAGAAACCACAGAGAATTTATAGTGATAAGATGGCCATCTATGAGGAAGTGGGCTTCCACCAGACACCCAACCTGCTGGTGCCTTGATCTTGGACTTCCGAGCCTCCAGAACTGTGAAAATAAATTTCTGTTTATAAACCACCTAATCCATAGCATTTTGTTATAGCAGCCTGGATGTGCTAAAATACCTCTCCAGCAGAATTATACAATAAAAGGATATGTTGTCACTCATAGTGAAAGCATTTCAAGGACAGAGCTGTTCTTAAACTGACCATTACCATTTCTTTAACCAATAAAGTCAGAACCGATAATCACCAAAAAGCTAATTACTCTAAGCTCAAGCCTGTGAAACACTTGGAAGATTTTGTTTCTCATAGCTATCACACCTGGACTGTGTGGAAAGGTCATGGGAATTCAACTAATGCTAAACGTTCACTCCTACCCCAGCAATCTGAACTGTGCAGCCTCCGGGGTAAACAAAAAAGCAAGGTAGTACTCCCTCTGTGTGGCAATTAGGTCATGTTTCTCTATCTTTCCCCTTGTGGCTTGGCAAAGAATGTTCCCAGAATCCAGAGAAAAGAGAGCCTATGTTCTTTCTGAGAACAGCTGATCAGAGATAAGTACTAGCTGGTTTCTAGAGGAGAAAACCTTAAAAAGGAAGCTAGAACTCTACAAAACAGGCCTGGAGAGATGATGTTGTCTATTTATGACTCAAGAGATTTGGGGGTAAAATGCTAAACAGACAAGTACACTTGAGCTGGAGAGAGGATCAACGTTGGGAACAGGATTTCGGGCTCAGGTCTGGGCGTGAACTCAGCCTCAGCACACTGGAAGCAGAATTAAGAGTACATACATATATAGGTCTTTGGATTACCACTCCAGTACATTTTTGTAATTTGACACAAAAACCATATCATGGATGTTTGAGAGTATAGACCAGTGTTACCCAAAGTGTGGACTGCAAGATATTTTAGGTGGTACACAGCTTATCTTTTAATTGGTATAGATTTGTGTTTACTAAAATAAATAGAAAATAATTAGTACCTCAAACTCATGATTTCACACACAGGTAGCCATCCAACTCTGCAAATTAGCGAGAACTATAGGCGGTGTGTTCAACATGTCAAGAATTGTTTCAAAATTTTGATAACTGCAGTTTGCACCCAAATCATCTCTGATATAGACAGATGATATGGACAGCTAGTGTGGATTTATATAAATTGAGTCTATATTCACCATCACACGTTTTTCAGAGATAAAAGAAAAGAGGTGGATTGGAGTATTGAAATATCATGATGGTTGTATGTGAATAGCCAGATTTAGGACACTAGGTTAGACAACCACTTGGTGGAGATGTTGTAGAAGAGATTCAAGCACAAAATGGGATACTATGGACTTTGAGGTCCCTTTCCTGATGGAGAGTGTGTGACTCTAACTGGACCTCATGGAAGGGACTTTATAAGGAAGGAATAACATAGCAGTTGTCAAAGGATACAGGACCTCCTTAATGCTGCCATAATGATGGGTATTGGCACTTAGTGAGCAGGGACCATTTTCTTTAGACAGCTTGCACTGCGTGGGTGACTCCCACAATGAATAATGGTGTTATAGCCCATATAAATTTTGAATGTCCTGCTAGGTACTCATTTAGGGGGAAAATCTCTTACAATGATCTGAACCTAAAATTTAACTAAGATGTATAAAAAGTACCTTTTCATGTTTTTCCAGGGATATGAATACTGTGTCATTCACAGTACTTATCTAAGAATAAAAATCCATTTTATCTATAATAATAAAAGCATAATATGCTAATTACATCAAACAGCTGAACAACCTTCTGGACGTCATTCCGGATGTCCTTCCGAATGAAGCCACATTGGTGGGGGCCGAGGCAGAGGTGGTTAGGGTCAATCAGGCAGTCAGGTGAGCGGTTAGGGGTGGTCAGGCAGGCAGGTGAGCAGTTAGGGGCATCAGGCAGGCAAGCAATTGGTTAGGGGTGATGAGGCAGGCAGAGGGGTTAGGGACGATGAGGCAGGCAGGCAAGCAGTTAGGAGCCAGCGGTCCCAATTGCAAGAGGGTACAGGCTGGGCTGAAGGTCCCTCCTCCTCCCTCCCCACTCCGTGCATGATTTTGTGCACCGGGCCTCTAATTTTATTATAAATTCATTTATTTCTATCAAGACTAGGCCACTTTATTAATTTTGAAAAAAAATGTGTTTATTTGGGTTATGTTTTTCTATGAATTTTATATCTGGTTCTATTGAAGACTTTTCTGAACTTGGAGCTCTGTGCACACATTCTCTTGTCATTAATGGGCTCTGTTTGTGTCTCCCAAAGATCATGTCCTGTGATCTGATGAGGGAGTTGTATTCAGTACTTGTATCATAGAAATTCTAAATACTGGGATTTCCAGAAAAGTTTTAGCTAGAAGTTCTACAACAAACCCTGAAGGCCTGTGGATTTCTACATTATTTCAATCCCAAGAGATCTTATCTAGTTTATTAGTGAGCTAAAGAAATATCTTTATCCTATAAAATATTTAATCAGGATATTCTTCTTTTTAGGTTAGTTGTCTTTAGACTTTTCAGTACATGGAATCACTTGGGCCACTTATAGAAAATAAATGCAGATTCATGGGCCTCAGCAACATGAACTTGAATTTCTAAGAAACATCTTCATATTTCTTATGGAGGTGGCTCATTAGCCACAAGTTTGAGGACACTTCTTGAGCTATGATTCCCACTATACTTGTAGAGAAAACCAAATCAGACCCTGGTATCTCACCTGTGAAAATACTCTCTTAGTATCGCCACAGATATAATCAACTCTGCTGTTCCTATGGGTAGAAATCAACCAATTTTTTTTCAAGCCAGTTATTTAAGTAGTTCACCAGGCTAAAAGTTTCAGAGTACATATATCAAGGTAGAAATGCCTTAAAATTGGGAAAAATAGTGTTTCTATATCTAAATGATATACTTCATCTAGTCACCTAAGTTCATGTCTATCATATACATCTTAGTTTATGAAACTGGTTAAGAGCACAACAAAATGAACTTCGGATGATATGTATTTGAATCCAATAGGAAAGCTGTTCTGAATCTTCCTCTCCCAAGGAAATCGAATTAATTTTAGGATATTGAATGTCAGAGAAACTCCATTTACCTAACAGTTAGAAAATCAAACATTAGAAAGGCTTTAAATTAATTAGTTGAAGTTAGTACAAATATTGGTGAGTAAGTGCATTTGTCAGGTATTTTCAGCGAAACAGACCCTCCCCCCAGAGAGAGATTAATTGAGAGAGAGAGAGAGACAAAGAGAGAGAGGGAGAGAGAGAGGGAGAGAGAGAGAGATTTTAAGGAATTGGTTTATGTAATTTTAGAGGCTGTCAAGTCTGAAATCTACATGGCAGGCTGGAAATTCCAATATAAGTTGATCATGCAGTCTTGACTCCAAAGGCAGAATTGCTTTTACTTGGGGGGGCCTCCAGTCCTCGATCCTTTCTCTTAAGGCTTTCAGCCGACTGGATAAGGCCCACCCACATTATGGATGGTAATCTGCTTTACACAAAGTCTACTGCTTTAAATTTCATCACATCTTAAAATTGCTGCCCTGGTTGTTGTGGCTCCGTGGTTAGAGCATTGGCCAGTGTGTGGAAGGGTCCTGGGTTCAATTCTGGATCAAGGGCACGTACCTTGGTTGCATGTTCAATCTTGGGCCCAGGGTGGGGCATGTGCAGGAGGCAACCAATTGATGTGTCTCTCTCACATCAATGTTTTTCTCTCTCCCTCTCCCTCCCACCCTTCTACTTTCTCTAAAAAAAAAAAAAAAAAAAAAAAGGCAATGGAAAAATTATCCTATAGTAAGATTTAGCAACAACAAAAAAATACTACCTTCACAGAAATATCCAGACTGGTGCTTAATTAAATAAGTGGGCACCATAGTCTAGCCAAGTTAACATATAAAATTAATAATCACAGTAAATAATGAAGACCCAAATGGATCATAATGAAAACCTTAAACTTGAAATGTTGGTTTACTATTTGAAAATTATGCCACAGCATCATCTAACCTAACTGGGTTCACCACCCCCCCACCCCCGCCCTCCCATACCACCCTTAAGTTGGAAAATGCCCGTTTTAGGGAAATCTTGGCCATTATCTATGCCATACATTAATTAAATTAATAGGTTGTATTTATAAGGTAATGAGAAAAAGGTTTAAAACTCCAGGAGTCTTAAATTCAGACAGGATTTTTCTGTATTTCTCTAATTCCTACTCTCCATCTTAGTAGGAGGATATAGCGTTTCATCTATGGTCAAACTCGGTGAACAGGAGGTGGGCATCTCTTCTTTCCCTCCAGTGCAAACACCCACTGGTGTTTGTGCCAATGATGATAGACCATGATCATTCATTTACAAGCTTTATTTTTTCTTATCCCTTTGTACATGTAAGATTATAATTTAGTTCTTATCACCCTCTTTTTGTAATGATACAATCAAATTTCCAGCCATTAATTCAACTGCTGCTCTCTGTATCCAGTAGCGTTATGACTATAATTCTGAAACAAAACATCACTTTTCTAACCACGGAGTATATTTAGGAAGGGAAACATGAGATTTGTTAAAAATAAATAAGCAAATAACTTCATATTGGCCTTTCTACCTGGACATTGGAGGGATCCATGGACAAATTTCTTCTTTGGGGAAGACCTTAGGAAATACTAAATTTCAATTTTCCATTGGGTACATCTGCCAGCTTATTGGAGAGTCCTGGAATCCCCTTTTTGTTCTCACCCCACCAACATCCATTTAGCTGTGGCTTTTGAGAAACTGCCCAGAAAGACGGAAGACGGGGCTTCATTTTGAGTTAGGCGGAAGCTTCTCTCTGTCTCCATTACTCTCTTAAGAATTGCCAGTCACACTGGCATTGGGTTCCTTGAGGCTAATGGCCAACATTTCAACCCTTGTTCCAAGGACTTCCTTTCCTTAGGCACTGCCACAGAAGCTGCTCACCTATTCAAACATGGGCCCTCCCACCGGGGTCTCAGAAAAGTCTGCTGGTTGTTTTCTCACCTCCACCTGCCAATCAGCAGTGTGATGAGGGAATGTCTAATCTGGTCCCTGCTGCCAGTCACAAACAAACACATTCCTTCTTAAGGAAACAACCTGGGGCTTTGCTTTCACACCCACAGCTTGCAGAGAGAAACCCAAGGCTAATAGCATTAGATTTGTGTCAAAGGCATTATTTATGTTCATTAGACACAGTGTGAAAACACAATGGCTTGTACACATGCTGAGGAATTTTGCTATCTCACTTGCCAGTTCATTGCTATCTTGTTAAGTATTAATCCAACACTTACTTAGTAATTGATTATTTAAAAAAATATATAATTATGTCTAATTTTCTAATTCATGAAAAGATACATACTTTGATTTTGCATATTTATGAGACTCTGTGTGTGCTTTTTCAGAAAATGAGTTGGTGGATAATGAGCTTACTAAAAACTAATTTATTGAATCAAATTAAAACTCATTAAATCTCCCTGAATAATGGCATTTGCATATTTGGTACTTAAGATTAAATTTCTAAGAAAAACAGAATAAAGATTCACAAATATGCAAGCATGCAAAACCACATTGATTTTTTAAAAATTCAATATTAATCACTGAATTAAATAGTTTCTTTTTTCCAAATATATTTATTGAGGGCCGACTAATTGCCAGGCACTATGATAGGCTTTAAATATGGTGGAAAACAAGCATGCAAGGTCCTAATTATCACAGAACTTCCAATTACTGTGGGTAGGTGGGTGTGAGAAATATTGAATAAATGAACACACCCCCCAAATTATAAATGTATATTGTCGGGGTTCTTGTCCCAGCCTTACAAAGGGTTCTGCAATCTGGAGAAAGGGGCTGATGCATAGATAATTAAAGAGTCCGGAGACGAAAAATAATTTTGAAAGGCATTGGGGGTCAGAGGATCTTCAGCTAAAGGAATTGAAGACTCACCTTGTCTAAGGACCCTGTGCTATTTATTTAACACAATTTGTCCTAAGGCAAGGTGGAGATAATACACTTCAAAGAGTAGGGCTTTGAAGAGTACAGAAGCATTGTCAATTTGAGGAATAGCCTACAGCTGTTCAGGTGTTTGGCCAACAGGAGGCAATAAAATGCCCTGAGCTGCCTGGCAGTTAACAATCCTATTCAGGTTTGGGGGAAGTGCTGTTTAGCCTTTTCCAACAGGTAAACTCCATATGTGGTTCAACCCTTGTTGAGTCGCCCAAGCTTCACCAACCTTTTGGTGAAACTTTTGTAATTATTACATGCTAGAATTGGTTCCTGGCAGTATATACATGAGTAATTTCAAATAATGAAAAAGAAGACTCTAAAGGGGAAGGCTAGAGTGGTATGAGAGAAAACGAAGGGGTCTTTGTTATATCTGTGGGCCTACTATGCCAGTCACTGAAATGATAGAGGGGTCATTCATCACTGGGACACTAGATTTCAGTTTAATTGAGAAAACAAACAAACAAACAAATGAACTAACAGGTGACAATCCACTCTAGTAGGTTCTGGGCTAACCCTCAAGAATGAATCCCCAGGGTCCCCCAGAAGCCCAACTCTATTTGGAATACTCAGAGAAGGCCTCTTGGAGGAGGTCACATACCATTTTGGAAGAACTTAGTTCATTAGTGACCACAATGCCCTAAGCACATTCCCTGGCGTATAAATGACTTCCCTATACTAGCTGTGAAAGAGAACAGAAGAGCATATAGGTCCCAGACCAGGGAAGACAACTGGGGGAGGGGGGAGAATTAAAGGGTGTCTGGATATAGAAGTGAAGCCTTTTTGTTTCCTTGCTTGTCCTAGAGTTTATGTAGTTGAACGTTTCTTTGACTTTACAGGAGAAAAGTAATTATGTTAGAAAAGGGCCATTTACCTAAAGTGTAAATCAAGGAGAAAAAATCTTTTTCTCTCCAGCCACTGTTAGTGCACATGGTGCTGATTTACTGGTACACACTGCAGCTTGCTCTGTCTTTGCACATGCTGCTCATTCTTCTTCACATTGCAGCCCCTCTTTCTTTTCCTCTATGTCACTCTGATAATTTCCACCTGACCTTTGGGAATGCCCTTAAATGTCCCTTTCTCAGAGCAATCCTTACTGATTATTCAAGATTAAGTTAGCTTTGCCCTCAAGCAAGGGCTCCCACAGTATTCTCAATTCCCTATCATCATTTTTGCCACACTATGTTATGATTATCTGTTTATTTATTTGTCTCCACCAGTACACTAGATGGGAACATGTTTAACTGATTCTTATTCTCCCAGAACCTATTGCAGAATCTAGGATCCAGCAGGTACTTAGTAAATTATTTGGCAAATTAAAGGTTAAATAAATGAATACATTAATGAATCTTCAGTAGACTTGTAGCCTTCTGAGAACAATCACAATAGTATATCCAATGTCTCAAAGATGACTTGAACTTGAGGGTAGATTCTTCAATAGAATGGATTACACCAACCCAGACCATCTTAGGTATATTAGTTATCTACTAATGTGTAACAAATAGCTACCCAATGTAGTGGCTTAAAATAAGACTATAAATTCATTATCTTGCAGGTTCTGTGAGTCAGCAATTTATGAGTCACTTGGTTGGGCAGATCTAGCCCAGGTTTCTCATGAGATTGCAGTCAGATGCTGAGTGGGGCTGCTATTATCTGAAGGTTTGACTGTGGCTCAAGGATACCTTCCTCAGGTGGCTCATACATGTTGCTAGCAAATTGGTGCTGGTACGTTAATTCTTCTCCACTTAGGTCTTTTCCTGTGGCTGCTTGAATGTTTTAACCATGTAGTAGTTGACTTCCCCAGAGAAAGCCATGGAAGTCATACATATTTGCCATATTCTATTGGGTAAATACTCTATCTGTAATTCAGTTGTTGAGGGAACAACACTAGAAGACAATACAAGGAAGTAAGGGTCCATGGGCCAACTTGGGGGCCTTCTGTCACACCAAGTTATGTGAATCTTCTCCTTATTCTTTGAGAGAAGAATCAGAGAATCTTTTTTTACTTGGTCATAGCCCAGAGGGGTGTTTGGGAAGGTCATGAAGAGAAGGTTAAACCCATGGAGAATGACACATGAATTATACATGAGTTGTTGACAGGCAAAGAGTGTTTGACTTATCTTCAACCTTTCACCTATGGTCCCCCTTGCCCTTTGGCAACATAAATAAATTTCCACAACATCCCTCTTCAGTGGGTGTTATTTTCCTTATTACAGATGATAAGTTAGGGTCAAAACACAGGCAGGGTACACCATATGTCACTGTCAGAATAGGGATTACAACTCCAGGTATCTGAATTCAATGCTTATGTTTAGACTAGACCACCTCTGGTGCATAATGAGTTGTGGCATGTCCTAATTTCTCTGAATTTCCTTTTAACTCTACCTAACCCTTGCTGAATTCATTCCCTTACCATGACACACCACCACTTCCAATCACATACACCCATTTTAAACACAGCACACAGAAACACATACAGACCACACCACACACACACACACACACACACACACACACACACACGCACGCACACACACACACCCTCTTTTCCTGATAGCTTTAGAAAACCCACATGGTCCATTCATGACAGCCTCTCTCTTGTGCCAATAGAGGGCTCTTCGGGGGTCCTTTTAGAGTAAGAGGCTCCCATGTTCAAAATGAGAAAGCTATAATTTTCATATTGTGTATCCTTGCCAATTGTAAATCAGTCATTTTAAGGATGCTTCTCATTCTTGTTTCCCTTCAGGCAGCTCTTATTCCTCTCCGGAAAAAGAAAAGATTTGCTTTATAGCTAACTGCAGGACTGAAATGACATATAAAATAGCAACAGCAGGGAACAAATGTGTCCCTAAAGTGGCAATATGGTGCCTTTTTGTGTGTTTTAAAGCTTTGGAGTGAGAGGCAATTTTTCTTTTCAAGGCTTCTATTTGAATAGGTGTTGAAAATTTAGAAAACAATATTAGGTGTATTCAGTAATAGGGCCTGACCTGAGTTGTTGTATACTATCAGTAGGGAGAAATATATATATTTAACACATTCCAGTATTACTCTGGCCAGCTACTCTGATGATATTTGCTGGGCAAAGCTATCAAGCTAATAACACAGATTGTTCCATTATTAGGTGTGGGTTTCTTGTTTATTATCTAATACTTTTCCCACCAAAAACTTTGACATTCTATATCATTAATTCAAAAAAAAAACACACACACCATAGAATAAAAACCTATTTTATTCCTTCCTTCACCTTTCCTTTTCCTTCCTTTCAGTGTAAGAAATAGCCATTCTGACTGCCAACCCTATTTTCTTTTTTCCCCTTTTATTTTTTTGTCAAATAGTACAATTCAAACATTTCTTTTGAAACAAAGAGCCCAAAAGCCAAAGTAATATCTATATTTCTCCAAACTCCCTGTAGTATCAATAAATCCAAAGGGCTGACAGCATGGGAGAAGGTTCTATGCTGAGAAAAAAGAGAAAATTGGATCAACAGTGTTGTTCATTATCCCCCATATTAGAAAACAATGCTGCTGAAGGTTATTTCCTGGAGGGAAGACCCCTGTGTGACCTGCCTTCCTCACCACACTGCCTGAGCAAGGGCTCCCTCCCAGCTGAGACTTAGGTTTCTAACAAGGGAAGGACTGCCTGTGCTTTCTTCTTTCCCTCTGTACCCCTTCTCCCTTCCTCATTTCACACTGCTAAATCAGTGTCTTCTCCTGTCCCTTTCACCATTTAAGACACATAAGATTATGGAACAACTTAGTCCCAAACAACTTAGTCCAGCGGATAGTTACGCATTGAGACATGTTCCATCCCCACATAAGAGGAGGACGAATTTCCCACAATGCCCTCTAGCATGGCTTGGTGGGGAGGGTAACTGCCTTGATTCCCATTCTTCATTTCCCACTGACAGCCTGGGCGACCTTGGACTTCTCTGCCTAGTCTTCTCATCTGGAAGATGATCTGCTAGTTCCCTTTCATCTCTAAAAGCTTTTCTGACTTTAGGGGCCAAGGTTCATGGGTGGCATTTCCAGATGGCAGGCTTGAGGAGTGGTGTTTCTCGGGTTTGGTGATAACCCCTGTGCACAATGGTAGTGGGATTGCAGAAGAAGCAAAAAGAAGCTCTAATAACAACTGGCCTGTGTTGTAGTGTTAAGGGGACTATTAATCCTGCACTTTTCCCTTACAGATTTGAAACCACATGAGAAATAGATGTAGGCACTAGAGATCAGAGTTTGACCTAATTGTGGCAACACTGGCTCAGACCTATGGCTCAAATGGGCTTCCTACTCCTTTTTGGATTGTCCCCCAGCCCCCAAGCTAATCACATCTTATACTTACCACTTAATATGTTTTCTAAGCCCTTGATATAGATTAGGAACTCACTTTATTCTCAAAACAAGCCTTTGAGGTAGATACTATTGTGATGCTCACTTTCTAGGTGAGAACATAGATGCTCAGATAGGTTGAGTAGGGTGCCCAAAGTTGTACAGCTTTTATGTGCAGAATCTGCATTCATCCAGTGCTACCACTACACTGGACCAAAAGCAGGCAAAGTAGCTGGTAAGAAGGGCCTCCTTCCACTACCAAGCTGGTCCAGGGGTGCTGAGCAGAGAGGTGAGTGTGTCAGAGTCTGAATGAGGCCTGTACAGGTACCTTGAAGACCCTTCTCTAATATCAACAATTAGATAGGTCACTCCTCTCTTGGCAGGAACGAATGAATCCAAGGTCACCCAGGTTGTCAGTGGGAAATGAAGAATAGGAATTAAGGCAGTTGCCTTACCCACCAAGCCATACTGCTGAGCATTATGAAAATCAGCTGAAGGGTCCTCAGGAAGACATTAGTTGTTCTAGAATTTTCCTTTTGGAAATCCTCAAGTCTGAGGTGCTGCATGGGAAGTACCTACACCTGAGCCTGCTGGTAATAAATGAGTAACAAGTGCTGGGAACAGGAAACATGGGTCCTCAGCATTTGTCTCAGGAGGCAGCAGGGAGCAATAGAGATTATTGCTAACTTGAGCGCCCAAGAGACTTCTAGAGGTGACAGCTCTTTAGTCCTTGACCTTTTGCTGCCCTGAGGCAAGTGTCTGGATGGCCAGATCTTGTTACCCATCAAGAGGAGTTGGATATCCAGATAGTTAAATGAAGTGTCTCATTTTTTACATGTGTAGGCAGCACAAATAAATAACAACATAACATAACATAACATAACATACATAACATAACAAACATAACATAACAAAAACAACAGAAAATATAGTTACTCGATTCTAGTCTCAGAAAATCATGGAGGTGGTTCTCAGACTGCCTTCTAGCAGCTGAATTCAATAGTCATAGAATCAGAGACTCATATGCATTTGAACTAGAAGACACTTTTGTTTCATGGGTGTGGAAACTGAGGCTCAGAGGAAAGGAGGGGACCCAATCAGCCACCCAATCAGTCTGTGGCAAGGCTGGGCATGGAGCACAATGCTTCTGCTCTCACTCCAGTATCCTTTCTCTTGTACCACATATTTTTTTTGGAGAAGAAATGCGGACAGATGCAAAATTTCAGTGATTCCTCACAGAGCAGTTGAGACTTACAGGGTTAGCTAGAGGTTTATCATACATTAAATTCATTGTTCTCCTGATCATTTAAATGAGTAGATACAGTTTGAATTAATGCAGATCTTAAATTTTTGCTGCTTTATTTACAACTGTACCCTTAACACCTACAGCACATGCCTGTCTCATGGCAGATGCTCAATAAATATTTGTTGAATAAGTGATTAAGTGAACAAATCAGCGAATGTCTCAGAGATACAGACTCTCTAAGTGTTTGTGTGCATTTTTAAAAATCCAGTAATCCCCTAACAATCATAGCTACATTATTAGACTATGTTTTAAGTTGCTTTGTTGAATTTATTCAGAAAAAAAAAATCAATTATAATCTTCCGGAATTGAAAGGAATCACTCATTGCAGAAAAAAAAAATATTGCTCACATTTAAAAGCAGTCAATAAATTCATTTCTTTTTTCTTTTTCCTAAAAGTTTTCACAGGGCCAAACAACACAGCAACAGAAAGGCTACCTGGATGAGACTGAGCATCCTGCCTCCTAGCCTTATCTCTGAGCCCCAGAACCGGGTAGCCCTGGAAACCATCAAACAAACGCTGCCGGGCCTCCTAGTTCTGTGTCAAGGCTCACTTGCTTTCCCTGTTCAGGACTTTTAGATTGGCATGCTCAAAATAAGATCGGTTTCACAGTTATCTGGATACAGCCAGGGCACAGGTTTTTCTAGTATCTACTTGCCCATGTGTAGGTAATAATGTTTTTTTTTTGTGTTTTTTTTTTTTCAGAGCAGTTGACAGGTTTTTAAAACATTTTGCCTATTAGATGGGATTTGAACCTCAGCACAGCTCTGGGGGGTCAGCGAACAGCATGTATCTTTATTCTGGTTTCTCAGATAGGGGACTTGAGGCTCCCAGGAATTCCGACTGACTGGGTGTTACAATGCTGAAAAGTAATGTCGTTGATTCCTGAAATCCAGGCTGTGGTTTTGAAAGTTAGTTGACTCTGGAACAACGTGGGCAGGGGGGGCGGGGGGAGAGTTGGGGCAATGAGCCCCACACTGATGAAAATCTGAATAAAATGTTTGATTCTAAAGTTGGCCCTTCACATCCTGGGATTCAACCAACTGTGGATCCAAAACAGTATTTTTGAACTGCAGTTGGGAATCTGAAGTTGGGGATATGAAGAAATTGTTTTTGATCAGTGGTTGGGTTGAATCTATGGATGGGGAACCTGTGGATACAAAAACCAACTGTATTTATTGAAAAAAATTCCACGTATAAATGAACCCAGGCTGTTCAAACTCCTGTTGTTCAAGGGTCAACTGCACTTGAAACACCAAGTTGTGGTGGAGAAGGAATCAGTACACACCATGTACCCTAATTGGCTGCTGGGCCCCTGGAAGGATTTATCCAAGCACCGCGAGGCCGGGGCCTTGGCCATTCAGGGACACAGAGTGGGTGGCACACTATCCCTGGGAGGTGTGTGTTTCCGGGAAGGAGCTTGCCTGCTGAGGTCTTTCCTCCCCCTGGGCTCTTTGATTCTCAGAGGACAGTGATAACAGAGGAAACACGATAGCCAGGAGAGCTGCTTTGCCGGAGGTCTTGGGGAATGAAGTGGGCGTTGGGGAAATCCAGGCTGCTCAGTGCATGGCCAATTCAAGAGGAACTAGGAACGAGGGCTATTCAAACAAACAAGTAATTAAAACATAACAAACTTTTATTGACTTATCCTGACTTCCCTGGTCTGGTTAGCCACGGGGCTTCTTTGGGTTATTAGCTCAGAAACAAATATTGACCTACAAAAATAGCCAGGTCCTAGCTTCCTCCTCATATTTTTAGCACACTATGAATTTCATTACAGAGAACTCAAGTATTTATTTATTTTTTGATCCACTCTCTTGGAAAAACACAGTGAAGGAATTTCTATGTGGTCCAGGGCTGGTAATGGATTATGAAGGGGAACCATGAAGCCACCTTTTCCCTGTAGGTAAGAGCCTGGGAAAGGAAGCCCTTTTCCTATGAATTTGAAACGTCTTTACTTCATGCTGCATTTCCCTACCTGAGTAAATAAACACACGGACTGCCGGCAGCCTCTCTGAGAGGCCTGAGCAATATTCACAGTAACAATAACTATATGGGTGTGTGTATGAGACCTATATGGAGTGCCAGACACTTTGCCAACAATACATGATCATTTTTGCATGATCATGGCATACATGATCTATTTGTTCCTTACAAAAGCCCCATCAATTGGTTATTATTCCCATTTTACAGACGAAGCAGGCCCAGAGGGGGTTAGCAACTTGCCTAGGGTCACACAGCTCGTAAGTAGAAGGATGTCTGAATCCAGAGGCCTGCTCTTCACCATTATACGACACAGACATTTACATATACAACCTTATACCAAACAGACGTCCCAGGCAGCACTCTCTCAAACACTAAATGAGCCCTTCTGTGGCCCAAACACCGATGAAGTGCTGGAATGAGGCTATTATATTGATTTCATTCACCTGATGTTGGTTTTTCATCCTGTTGGTCAATCAGCAAATGTTCCTTAGGTGGTACATATATCTTGTGTACCTTCCCCAGTGTTGTTACACGGCAAGTAAACTGAGCTTCCTCAGCCCAAACCAGGGAGACAGAGGTGAGGAAGTAAGATTTGTAGAGAAATGGAGAACATGAAAGAAGTCCAAAGGTTTGCATTTTCCTGGAGTCACCTTGAGACCAATGCCACTCCCCAGAAGAGAGCTTTGAAGTGGCCTCCTGTCCACCCTCCCCATCAGAGGATGTTGAAGGGGGTAGGATGGATGGGGTGCATGTGCAAGTCATTAAGTCCATCGGCACAAGACCTGAGGCCTTTTCCAGAGTAGGATGTGGACTGGGAAATTAGCAGGGCTTCTTACTAATTGAGCCATTTAATCCCCGGTGAAGTTCAATGTCAGTGTCATTTTTTGACTTATGAGTGTCATAAGGCTGGTTGCCTTTTGATGATAGTGATAATGAGTAAGCATTAGGTCCACATCCCATTATTGAATCCCCGGTAATCATCATAACAGCCAGCATTTATTGAGTATCCACTATTTTCGAAGTCCTTTACGTATATGTCCCCATGACCCTGCTTGAAAAGAGGTATCATTATTCCTTTTTTCAATGTGAAAAAAAAAAAATGAAATCACAGAGGTTTGGGAAAATTAAATTGTTTGCTCAAGGTTACCCAGGGTCAGTGTCAGCCTTTGAACCCATGTCTGCCAAACTCTCATGGCTGTGCTATTTGCCGAACCAGGCCTCTCTGCTAAGGACCAGATGGGGTAGAGCCCACAAAGTATGACATAGATTCCTCTCAAGATGTTAATGAAAGTATCAGGAATGAGCTGTATAGCTGAATGCTGGAGTGCTGGCTCTGGGACATGATGTATGAAATAATGAATTTGGCCAAGTTGCCTAGCTTCCCTAAGCCTCAGTTTCCTTATCTATAAAATGGACGTAATAAAATTACCTATGTGCTAGGGGAGTAGTGAATATTGAATGAGAAATTCCTTCAAGGACTTTACTGCATAAGAACAAACACTAAGAAGCCTCATTAGGGCAGGCTCCAGCTCCTGCCCACATTTCCATTTACCTTTATTTTTCTTTTCTTTTTTTTATTACTTAACTAGAGGCCCGATGCATGAAATTCGTGCAAGAGTAGGCCTTTGCAGCTGTGGCGGCTGCCTGGGTCCCTTCCTTGTAGCCATGGCAGCCACCTCCCCATCCCAAGGCTGCAGGCCGCCCCAGCTTCGTCTGGAAGGTCATCCAGTTTAATTAGCATCTTACGCTTTTATTATTATAGATCTTTTTTATTTTTCAGTTACAGTTGACAGAAAATATTACATTAGTTTTAGGTGTATATTCCAGTGATTAGACATTACATAACTTACTAAATGATCATCCTTTTTACCTTTGTCTGTACACATTCCAGCCACACCAGCCCTTCGCTTTTTTGAATGAGCCAGCTAGCTCCCTCTTGCCTCAGGGCCTTCACCTGCATGATTTCATCTGCTTGCAACACTCTTTCCCTTTCCCCTTAAATATGCTTTTTCAGGAAAATCTCAATTTCCTGATATTCAGGTTAGGTAAGTCCCCTTTCTAAGCTCTACTCATTCCCTATAATTTTTCTTCATAGCCCTTACCATAGTTGTTATACATTGGTAAGATGATTTAATGCACATCTTTCCCCAGCCAGGCTGGGACTTTTCCAAACTAGACTAAACTTATGATGGCTGGTTCTGTCTGTTTTTCCTCATGACTGCATCCCTAATATGTAACACAGTGCTTGGTATGTAGCAGTGTTAGATATGTGTTTGTTGAATGAATGAAGAATAAATGAATGGATGATTGAATAAAAAACACTATGTCTGGCACATAGAACACATTCAATAAATATAAGGTATTTATTTTACCATTATATAACGTATCAAGAATCAATCCTTAAGGGCCAAGACTATCTTTGTTCCCTGTTTTCTCAGGGCCTGGCTTATATTAGGTGCTCAATAAGTAACACTTGAATCAACGAATACTGTATAGAAACTATTTCTATGATCAATGAAGCAAATGTAAAAATAAAAAGTAAAAATTTTAAAAAATCAATTGAGTTCTATAAAAACTATGGTTGACAACAAAAGTGGTAACGTAAGGCAGTGTATCAGTTATCTATTGCCACAATTCTGGTGTGTAACAAAAACAACTCAGTGGCTCAAAACCATAGGCACTTATTTAAAATCTGCAAGTCAGCTGAGTGGTTCCTCTGGTCCCACTGCATGTGCTCATTGGCGATTTTTTTTTTTTTTTTTTTTTTTTTTGGCTGAGCCCTCTCACATGGCATAGGCAGAGACAACTGGGGCAACTCAGCTCTACTGCATGTGTTCATCTTCCAGCTTGCTGGCCTGTGTGTGCTCTCACAGTGAAACCTAACTGTCCTCTGCTCCAGCACTTCAACACATTGCTTTGACTTTAGGGGAGGGTTAAGTAGTGCAAAGGAGGGAAGAGGAAGTCTGGGTGGAAACTGTCACTTTCTTCCCTTAGATTTGTGACTTAGGCTTGTTTTCCAGCTGCCACTAATTGCAAGTTACTAATGATAAATGACAGAATGAATTTGGATGTACTAAAGAAGTGAAGGCCTATTCTGTTTTCCCAGGTAGCATTTTCCCACTGGGCAGCAACTCCATTTTAATTTAACTGGGGACCACTGAGTTAGAGAGCAGAAACAGTTTTTTGTTTTGTTTTGTTTAGATTCTGACATAGCCCAAGACATGATGGATACTTGAGTTTAAATAAAAATACTGAGCGTCACATTGTCAGCCCTCTTTCAATGGGCAGCAGCCTCTTGGAGCCCACACTCAAGTTCAGCTATTGTGTTGACCTTGACAGATTGCAAGCTCTGGGATAGCTTGTTGTGGATTCCTTTGAGGTCTCTTCTTTTTTTTTTATTTTTTTAAATATATTTTATTGATATTTTACAGAGAGGAAGGGAGAGGGATAGAGAGCTAGAAACATCGATGAGAGAGAAACATCGATCAGCTGCCTCCTGCACACCACCTACTGGGGATGTGCCCGCAACCAAGGTACATGCCCTTGACCGGAATCGAACCTGGGACCCTTCAGTCCGCAGGCCAACGCTCTATCCACTGAGCCAAACCGGTTTCGGCTGAGGCCTCTTCTTTATGTCTTTCTCACAGCCTATCTTTCCTTCCTCCTTCTCTCTGGTTTTCTTTCTTATTTTCTCTTTCAAATGCTCATTCTTATTGTGGGTATTGCTTGCCCCTCTCCTCTCTGCAGAAGCCATTCCCCCCTACAACATTCTGCAATGAAGTCTCATATTCTGGGAACATTTACTCTATAGCTTTGGACTTGTTTCACTAAAGCAAGGTGGAAAACCATCAATCCTTATATACCAGTTAATGACCCAAAGCTGGTTAATGTGGGAATAAGTGTTAAATTGAACAATCTGTTGTGTTTCTCTTCATAACTTAATTCCCATATTTAAATGTTTGAAAGATTCTTACTACCAACAATTTCAACATTTATAAAATACTGGAGGCCCAGTGCACAGATTCATGCATATTGAAAGGAAATTAATTAGAAGGTGGCCGGTGGGGCGGGACTGGGTGAGACGGGTTGGACACACCCTGGAGCCAACCTTCTGTGGTCCCTCCCCGACCACCCACACCTGGGGTGGCATCAGGGCTCAAAGGGCATCTGCAGAGTGAGTGGGGTCCCTCCAGCAGGTGGGGTCCCTCGGCCTGGCCTGCGGGGATTGGGCTGAAACCAACAGTCTGACATCCCCCCAGGGGTCCAGGAGTGCAAGAGGGCACTCTGCAAAGTTGCTATTGCTCAGCAGCTCCTGCGTTGAGCATCTGCCCCCTTGTGGTTAGTGTGCGTCATAGCTACTGGCCGGTCGTCCAGTTGGTTGGTCACTTAGGCTTTTATATATATAGATTAGACTTCAAAGAGCTCTTATCTTACAAATAAGAGGAAACTGATGTTCCAAAAGAAACTAGGTGGTTACAAATGAATAAAATAGTTGGGTCAGTGTGGCTCAATGGGTGAACATTGACCTATGAACCAGGAGGTCACAGTTTGATTCCCAGTCAGGGCACATATCAGATGTTGGTGAAATGGAAACATCTGATACCTCCAATTTTGAATTTGGGCCCATAACCCATTTCCTTGAGCCTCAGTCTATGTAGTTCTTACTTTTCTAAGGCCCAACCTTCCTATTTTTTTCTACATTTATTACTTTTTTTTTTTTTCCTTGTGGAACAGAGATAATTGCCTTGGCTCTTTTCCACAATCTTGCCTGTTTTAACTTCTTCACGCCTATGCAGCACATCAAGTAATACACATCCTTGTCCCACTTTTCACAGAACCGTCACACATGTAGTCTATCTCTGCCTGTGGTGGTTTCTTCATTCTTTAAAAAAAAAAAAACAACAAAATATTTTTATTGATTTTTGGAGAAAAGGGAGAGGAAGAGAGAGAAACATCAATATTAGAGCAAAGCACCTATTGGCCATCTCTTGCTAGCCGCAGTGGGGGATTGAGCCCCATCACATGGGCATGTGCCCTGACCAGGAATTAAACCAGCAACACTTTGGTGCATGGGATAATGCCCAAGCAACTGAGCCACACCAGTTTCTTCATTCTTTTACCCACGACTATGGCACTGGATGAGTCCTTAATACCTAGAATAGTGTAGCAATGTCTACTAGTCAGGAGCTTGAGACTGCAATTACATTCCTCTCTTAGATTCCCGAGCTATGTCTAGTTGTTGGAATAGTCTATTATTTCTCTCTGAACTCTTTGAAAAAACTCTCTTCAATTTTCCAATTACCATCTAATGGGCAATAGTGCATTTCCTACTCCACATGACTAATTCGTCTGAATATTTTCTTTTATCTCTTCCAGCTGGGCTTCATCCAGCATCTATTCTGTCCTAATCTCAGATCAAGGTGCCTCTCACTTTGTCCATTCAAATACGGCTCACAGGCTTTTTCCAGGACACTTTATGGATCAGGCTGGAAAAGGCTGTGGATTAGAGAACTGCAAATATCTTTTAAAACGCTATGATTAAATGGCAACACATGTGTGTTGTTAATTACATCACAGTGACTTTTATCCTTTGAAAGCCAGTCAAGTCTCCATGACATAGCTGTTATGTCAATAGACATTCCATAGCATTTAACCCAAGACAATTCAGTCTGATGGTTGCTCAATTTCTTAAGTTAATGGTGCATTTATATGGTAAATTATTGAAATCACAATTTTATGATGTTTTTAGTTCAAGAGTGTGTGGATATGAAGGGAGAAATGATGAAAAACATGCTATTGTAAATATCATTCCAGTGAACATCTTTTTTATTTTTTGAACTATACAACATGAATATAAAAGAACTTTAAGACCTAACCAAGATCAAAGGTTACTGCATAGCAAATCTCAAAATGAGATTTTGAGAAATTAAATTTGTAGGGTCATATACTTTGTATCACTTGCAGGCTGGGATAGGACCATAACAGTTGTGTGACAATGGCATGTAAATAGATTTCAAATTTGATTAACTTGCTAAGGATCTTTGCTATTTTAGAAAAATCAACCTGATTGTATAGCCTAATAAATATATGATTCCCAGTATACACTAAATGAGAGTAAAAGTACCTATGCTAAAACCAGAAATGCAGGTGAATGCCAGGGTGTAGGGCAAAGGAACTCATTATTTGCCAACTCATCACAGAATGCTTCTCTGCAGGACAGAGGCAAAATTTTAGATTCCTTGTCCCCTACTAGGGTCCTTTAAGATAAACACATGCATTTTCAGGGCTGGGGTGACTAAAGCATTGCTTTCATTTATTTTCAAAAAGATAAATTAATAACTTATATCCCCACCCAACAACATTCAATGATTTGATGTGCATACACTTCCATTCCACCCATTTACATAAAGAATCATCCACGTATTAAGGTACACCTGTCATTTGCCTATTAGTGAACCATCACTACATTAAGAAGCTTTCAATACCCAATCTTTCTAATGTTGTGAGACAACCTTGACCTTCGGTTTCTTGCAATGTGAATAATATTGCATCATATCTACACAGAACAGTGTAATCATCTTTTCTATTTGTGGCACTAAGACAGTCAACAGTATTTGATACAATCAGCATGTGTCTTGATACGGAAGGCACATGGTGACAAGCCTAACTGAATGTAGTTATTCGGCTGTCATGAAATGCACCTTATGGTGATAAACTTCCCCCATAAAATTGGAAGACTATCACATAAACATGTTTCACGAAGAAATACACTAGCAGAATTCACTGCCGGGTTATTGTTGGAAAACAGTGTTCTATTTATTGTGCTGCGATTTTTACAGTATGTGTCAGGGTTGCGATGCTCGTTATGTTTTACAATGAAGTAATTACTGGGCGGTGATTTCTTTTCCTGGATAATTCTATCTAATTAGTGAACAACAAATTGAAGTGGTTAGATTAGGGAAATCGGAATGGACATAGCAGGACAGGCTGATTTTCAGTGGGTAAAAGCATTGTGTTGTTTAAATTTAGGTTCCCACACTACATATTTTCAACTTCATGGGCAATTATTATTTTCTATCCACTCAGTGTCTGCTTCCTTTCTGGGTCTCTATCTCTCTGTAATAAAACTGCCTTGTTACTTAATAACACATGAATGATGTTGATGAAGTATCTGAGATACACCATTGAAGATAAGGATATAATAATTAATGCTTATGTCCCCTCTAAACTGACCATATACAACTTATTTAAAGACATTTGTCCTTAAATTTTATTATGTCCTTGGAAATGAAACTCATATTCCCAGATCTGTTGTCCAGCTATGAAGGAAGGGAGGAGGAGCTGCTCATGGACTCTGTGTGCTCATCGGTTTTGCTGAGGAAGGTTCTTAAGGTCTAATTTTTTCCTCATAGAACTAGAAGGCACCTTCAAATTCCATGCATAGTAATGACAGATAAATATTTTTTAAGAGAAAGTTTAAAAATAGAGAAAACCCTAGGCAGGTACAAACCAAGAGAAGTTACTTGGGAGGCTATAGGAATGAGACCCAGCCTCTCCCTGGGTGCCTGGCCATGCTGGCCATCAGTGATGTCACTGGGTCTTCAGAATTCCCAGTGACCTCTCCAATGGTAGGCCAAGATACTGATGTAAGATCTGGTTCTTTGGACCTGAGGGGCAGGTGAAGAGGTTTTTAGAACTGGTAGTCAGGGGGGGGGGGGGGAATAAAGGCTAGAATAGAGGTGAAGGGTAAGAAAAAGAAGAAAATAGAAAAGCATAGAGCAGTCAAGCAATACTCAAAAGAACACCTTGTAATAATACTAACTCAGAAAAAAATAGAATTTTAAAGCAGAACAATTACTAGGAACAAAGAGTGGCATTAAATCATAATACAAACAGCAATCCACCAAGAATACATTATATTCATGTATATGAATCTAACGGTATAGCCTTAAATATATAAAACAAGCACTGGCATGGTTATATGAAGAAAATAAAAAATGCAATTATTGTAGCAAATTTTAACTCTTGCCTATTGGAAACAGGATAAAAAATATAAGAATACAGGTAAAACTATAAAGATTTTTAAAATCTTTGGAAGTTAATGTAAAGGGGGTGACCACTATTCACTTCAGAATTCGGTTATCAGAAGGAAATGCAGGCCTAGTGTTGCTAAAACACCAGATCTTTCAAGAGAAACTTGGAATCAGGATTTTTAGGTGAGATCTTATTGATAGTGTGAGAGTTTAAGACTCCAACATCTTTTTTAAATTTTTATTTTTTAAAAATGCTTTTTATTATTTTTTTAAGAGAGAAAGGAAGGGAGAGGGAGAGAAAGAGAAACAATTAATGTAAGAGAGGAATATCAATTGGCTGCCTCCTATAAGGGCTCCTGCTGGGGATCAAGCCTGCAACCTGGGTATGTGCCCTGACTGGGAATCAAACAGGTAACTTTTTGGTGCACGCGACAGTGCCCAACCAAAGAGCCACACTGGTTAGGACAAGACTTCAACATCTTGATACCACACAAACCAGATCCTCAGGCAGGGTCAGTATTTGAGTGACCTCAAGCCTGCATTCCTCCTTAAACTGTACATTTCTTGAGGTCAGAATCTTTATCTGTTTCTCCATAGCTATGTCTTTAATGGCATTTGAGGATTAAATGAGCAAAAAATCATTCAATGTAATAATGAATACATGAATTATTTATTCTTATAATTTATCTCAATGAATTCTTTATACATGTGAATACTACGGAAGTTTCTGTTAGTGCAGAGAGAAAAGTGATAATGTACACACATTCTCTCCCCTGCCAGTCCCAGGCCTTCTTACAACTTGGAGTGAATCTCATTCTTTTCTGCTTCTCCAGTGCTTACTTAGCTCATTAGTATATTGATGATGAATGAGAAAATAAATAAATGGAATGACTGTGTATGTAATTCTTCTTTATGATTTTCATAATTCTATTGACAAACATTCACTCAGCACTTACCAAGTGTCAGACACTGTGCTTGCTTTTTACATCCAATTTACTAATTCCCACAACTACAAGTATGCCCTTACACACGAGGAAATGTAATCTTAGAGTAAGAGAAAGGGTGACTAATACATTGAAGCTCCCACAGCTTGTAAGTGGTGAAGAAGCCAGGCTGGGACTGCTTCTCATAAAAGTCTTTTGAAACTTACAGAGTTTTTCAGTTAATGAGAAGGGAAGCGCTGATGGCAGCAAATGTGAACTTATAATCCTGTCTTTATCATCTCAACCACTTCACTGACATCTTCAGCAAGACTCATTCACTCATAATTTAGCACCAACTCTAAGTCTGGCTCTTGGCTAGGCACTGAGGATCTAGCAATGAACAAGACAGAGAAAGTTCCTGTCTTCACTGAGTTCATATTCTAGGGGAGAAGGAATAAATAAACAAATATGAATAATATGAAACAAATATGAAAATAAGCACATGCATGCATAATATAATGTTAAGCACTTATAAGAACTACGAATAACAATAGCCAACGTCAAAGGATAGGGGAATGAAGGGCTGCTCTATTATTCGAGATAGTAAGGAAAATCTTTCCTGGGAATATCGGAAGAAAGAAAATTCCAGGGGTGGGGGGAGAGAGAGAAGAGAAGAGAAGAGACGAGACGAGACGAGAAGAAAAGAGAAGAGAATAGAAGGGAGGAGAAGGGAAGAGAAGAGACGAGACAGATGCATAAGAAGGAATATGCTTACTCATTCAAGAACCAGGAAGCTAGAGTCAGTAAGCAAAGAGGGGAGAGCAGAAGATGGAGTCAGGGAAGTGGTCAGAGAAGTCTAAACATGTAAGAACTTATAGACTAGAGAAAGGATTCAGGAGTTTTATTTCAGTGTGATGGTGAGCCACTGGAGGGTTCAGAGCAGGGAAGTGACAAGACCTAATGGCCATTTAGAAGGGGTTAATTGGGGGAAAAAGGGGGTATGTGTAATACTTTCAACACTAAAGATAAAAATAAATGTTCACTATGGTTGCTACATGGAAGTATGGCATAGGGGGCTAACATGGAGATTGTTGTACATTTTGGGCTCATTTGTATGTGTACATTTTTACCTGTCAGTAAATTTTGAGAAAGACTAGAAGCCACCACACTATTATGAAGTCTTGGGTAAATCTTTTAATCTATCTAAACTTTAGTTTCCTCATCTATTACATGGAGATAATACCTGCGCAGCCTTCTCCACAATATTGTTAGGAAGATTGAATGAGATAAATTAAAATGAGCACATACTATACACATGTAAGAGGTAATATTATTAAGATCACAGTACTGATTATAATAGCAAAATGATGAAAATCTGACATTAAAGGAGACCATTTTTTTGGTTTGCTGTGTAGCCCATTTAGCTGAATAGAATGAACACTGTATATTTAATAGTAATAATTCCTTATCTTACAGGAGTGAACAGTACTTTTGGTATTATATTAACTCACAAATGCCCTGCTTGGATTTTGTTGGTGTAGTCCAAAGACATCAGAGCAAGTTTTAAAAAATTCCTCTGTCCCAAAATTCTGAATAGTCAGGAAGATATTTATCGGGTCACCTACACTGTTTTATCTACCAGTGGCCAACTGCCACTTTCACAGACATCTTTTATGAATTTCTTTGGCAATTGGATTTCCCAGGCAAGAGGTCATGAGGTCATGAGGTGGAGATTACGAGCAGATGTTTATCAGGGAGTGGTCTTGGGATCAACACCCATTCAAGAGAGAGGCAGAAAGCGGGCAAATGGAGAAGTTGAGTTGCGAGGCAACCTTAACAAAGGCATCAGCTGAGCTCCTGGGGACCTCTGTAGGTAAAATGGCCTTTACCTCCTGATTTAGAGCAAGAGAGCCAGCCAGGTTGTTTTGTTAACCAGCTAGAGGATGTGGACTCCCGTGGGTGAAGCTGTACTCTATAACTGAAACCATCTTTGAAAGGGTTGACAGCTGAGGCTTTCTGTAAGATTCCTCCTGGTAGGTGGGAAAATGAGTCCTTTAATCCTGAAAGGAGAGTCTGGGTGACACATCATAGACTCCACCACATGAAGTATCTTGCCCAAGGTCACACATTGATTGTTAGAGTGGCTGCGACTTGGACCCAGTGTCTAAACTCCTAGTTCAGCACCTTTTCCATTCCCACTTTGTTTCTTTCCCCAGTGCTCCCACCTAGTACATTCAATCCCACTATCAAAATCTCAAAGCTCTTTACCCTTCTCCTTTGGAAAAACTCTATCCCAGCATGCTAGAAAGGGACATTTCCTTGAATATTGTCTAAGCCTCTCTGTGTAGACTGTTAAATGTCCTGCTGCTCTTGTGCAAGACCAAATAACACCTGCAATTGGAAAAACAGAACCTAATATTAAACTCCATTACTCATCTCAGGAGCACAGTAGACACAGAGAAGGCTCAAAAGGGGGCAATGAAAAAGAATTGAGTCATAACAGAGGTATATGGAGTAATGAGTTTAATTTCCCAAATTCTCGATTTCCAACCTTGGTTCCAACCATGTTTCTTTTTATGCAATTTAGCCATAATTTCAGGGTAGCCTTACAGTGCATTGATTAAGAACTAATTAGTGCATCCAAGCCTTTCATGTGTCTGATTTGTAAATTGCAACTATTAGTGTATTTCTTTTTCTGTGCCATTTGGCCAAAGCCAAGCCATCTTTTAACACGTTACCCTTAAAGATAGTCTTTCCCTTCCAGGAGAGGTCCTGCAGATTTCTGACCATAGCCAGGAAATGAAATGAAAGCATCTCCTCCCCTTAGTTTGTTTATTTGTTTTTGTCCACAGGAGTCAGTTCTCAAGAAGATCCCTGCTATCTAGCTGGGATTGAAAGTGGATTAGGTTATATTCATGCCTCTCTTATCAACATCTCGTCTACTTTCTTACCTGGTTTTCTTTGGTACCCTGAAAATCAGAAATATCAACAATAATAGTCTCTGCACTACAGAAGGCTGTATTATCATAGACATTTTGTGTGCATTTGCTGTTAAGTTATGCAGTCGATGTGACTAGGGTTTCCCAGTATATGGTTCGTCTTGGTTTCTTCTCAACATCCTCTCAGTAAGTGCAACCATGATACATCTCATTTCCAGGCTGAGTCAATAAAAATCCCATGTATTATTCACATCTCATTTTTCCCATGCTCTGGCAATGGTGAAGGAGGCCTTGTGTTAGGATAAAACAATCAAACAATCAAACAAACAAACAAACAAACAAACAAAAAAACCCTCCCATTCCCTCAAAGAGAAAGCTGCCTTGATTTTTAAGTCATCATGTGGAGAATGGCTTCCTACAGAATCATCAGGACCCATCAAGACTTTGAATTAGTGAAAAATAAATTTGCATCTTATAAAATCCCTGATTGTGATATTGGTTGGGCTATATGTCCTGTATTTTTCCTACCCCATCTCTAACAGGAGTTTACTGTGACAATGATTACATAAATCTGGGCTGTGGTATTAGGGAGGAGTGATGTTATAAATAAATCTTTGCATGGGAAGACATGGGCAGTTTGATTTGAAATTTGAAAATTTTCTAGGCATCTCTGATATTTTCTTCCCACTATAATATTCAAGAATGGCTGAGTTAGGTAGTCACATTCCTCATGTATGCTACCGGTAGCCTAGCTTTTACTAACTAATATGAGTGCTTCCTCTTCTACCTTAACTTTTCCCAGCACCAAATACTTACCTAAGAAGTCTGCTTATACCTAAACTCTGTCTCTCTGGTTTGTAACAGCCCAACAAACTTTGCATTGCCAGCTTATGAAGTAGGGGAATATTTCTTCACCTTTGTAAACCCTGAACTTAGTATAAGCTCAGGCTATTATGTAGCATTCAGTAAAAGTTTGTTGGACAATGAATTGATGACTAAATAAATCTTTTGGGGACAGTGTGGTATGCATTTTGGATTCAAGCTTTTTTTTGTTGTTCCTTTTTTTTTTTTAATCCACTACCAGTTCTAATTCACCCTTCTTTAAATCTTGTGCAAAGGGGACAAGAGAGGAAGTAAACTTAGAGAAAAGGAGGCAGAGGATTCTGAATCCTCATTCTCACTCATCATTTACTATCTCTGTAACCTTGGGCAAGTTACTGAGCCTCCTGAAACATAATTTTTCTCATCTGGGGCTAAGAGGATCTACTTTATAGGGCTGATGTAAAGATTATATGAGGCAATTCTTTTAAATAGCTTACCATGACAACCTGCACAAAATATGTTGCTTAAAACAAATAGTCTATTGAGCCTACTTTATACCCTTCCTTCCCTTTAGATTTCTTTCTCTACTGATCCTCTGATGCTGACCTCTAGCTACTACTTGGTATCCCCTCACTATCCAGAGATTGTCTTACTATCTGGTAATATCTCGACTAAGCCTGTCTTCTTCAGACAGTGGCCTGTGCAACAAGTCCACTTTCTTCACTTTAAAAACTGCAGATAGTTGTTGGGTTAAATGGGGCTAATACTCTAATTCCTGCTACTACTACTACTGCCTGACTCAACATGTCAATAACTAACCTGACACTGCTTTAGGAGTTACCTGAGTTTTGAGAAGTGACACCAGCAAATCCAGAGTATAGGAAACACAAAGTTGTGTCTGTAATAGCAGAATCCTGGACATGAGTGGCTGGCTTTGGGGAAGATTGGGGACAGTAGGCACTGGAGATTCTCACTCCTCGTTTGAGTCACACCATGTAGATGGTCATTGACTTTGTTTATGGCTGGAGTTGGTCCTGGTCAGCAGTCCCCACCATAACCATATCTAGATGTATATGAAGTACAGGGGCCATTGTTGTTTTCACATACATTTTAAAATTTTACTTGTGTAGTTGGTATACAGATTGATACAGTCTATCCTCAAATAATGATTAGTTTAAGCATTTATTACTGCTACCTTTCAGCATGTCATTTAAAAAAACCGTTCACAGCATCCACATACTATCACTGATTCAGGCTCTCAGCACTTTACTAGAACCTAAAGCAGAGGATGTATAAGTCACTGGAGTCGTTGTGGTCAGTAAACCTTTATTATACCATACATGTACACAATAAACCTTCTGTTCCTTCCTTCAACACAAGCAAAGACAATTCCATTGCTCCATGCCCACTTCAATTCTCCATGTAACCCTCTGTGCTTGATGTCTTCTGTGTGCCCCATGAAGCAAATCTCTGCCTCCTGCATCCTGGCCTGTGGCCTGTGAGGCTGCCCCACATTGACAACACCAGTGAATTCCCTTATCTTCTGCTTGCAAGTTCTGTTGATGGAAAAAATGAGCAGAATTTTGGAGGATAAGAAGAGATGAGGCCGAGGCATTTATTTTCCTACCTGCCTTCTTGTGGAGTGGCTCTGGGATGATTATGTCCCTCAGTGGAAGGCCAAAGCTCCTGTTGAGAGGTCAGCTCCGTTTGATCACCGCTCTGGGTTTCTGTAACCACTCTCATTTCTTACTCCTTTAGGTCTAAGATGCTAATGGCTCCCCTACTGCAGTTAGTCCCAGGGTATCACATCGTCACGACTTGGTTTCCCTAAATCCTGTTTATACCTTTGTAAATTGTAAATTGTAATTAAGTTCTTCTCAGATATCCCATTGTTTTCTGCCAGGACACTGACATGGATCCACTAACCCACTTTCTACTGGGGCCTGGTCTGCATTGTCCAGAGAAACCTGTCAGATGAACATAATCCTTTCTTTCTGATATCATGGAAATACCTCCATGCTTAAAATTCCTGGACCAAATGGAGTGATTTTTTCCCTTATTTTATGACACCGTGCTTTTTTTTTTTTCTTCCTTAAGAAGTGTTATCAGTAGGAAGAGCTTTCAGCTTATCTCAGGTCAGGATGGGAGGCAGGCTTCCAGAGAGTATGACAAATGCACAAGCATGTCAAGCTGTGACAGTCTCGATGGGCTGAGATTTCAAAAATCTTATGAAAGGAAGACTTTGAAGTGCCTCATTCAAAGGCAGCCAAAGCTTTTATCATCAGAAGAGGAGATCCGAATGTGGCCTGATAATTAGCCTAGAGTGGGAGCCCCCACCCCCTCCCAGGAATGTTCCCTGAGCCTAAATGTAGTTGCACAAAGAGCCTAGGTCTCATTCCTGAAATTTATAACTATGTCAACCAGAGTTTTATGAAATACTGCATCATTTTTACAAAGGCTTGAACCCTGATAGAGCTATTCAAATAAGCATTGAGCAACTTGAGCTGAAATAGGAGTTAGTTCAAAGTGGTAGTTCATAAATTAGAGGTGCTGTCATTTCAAGAAGGGGGCATAAATGCCAAGCAAAGAGACCTATTCACTAGCTTATGAAGTTATTGTTATGCTCATCACTATAGAGAACTGGGGGCCAAACAGGCAGAATGTGACTTTTAATTTGACTTTAGAGTATAATTAGAGGCCATCAGACATACAGAAAATGCTTTACTTTATTTTTTTATTCATTTACTTATTCATTTTTTTTTTAGTTCAAACTATACCCAAGCGGGGGAAATGACTAAATAACAAGGCAGGTCTTTAAAGAATTTCTGGTTGAATAGGGAAGGCCTGGAAATGCAGAACCATGATATAATGAACAAGCTAAGTGCTTTGTGGCACAATGAGCAGGGAATCATGGAACATAGAGGAACTGGTCCTTCCTGATGTGGGCCAAGTGTGGCTAGGGCAAAGACAGAGAAAATTTTGTCCGAGAAAAGGATGTAGAAGCTATTCCTTATAAGACAAGTTATAGTGTCTCAGATGGGCGAGGCCAGAGAGGAATAGCCAAGCAGAGAGTACAGGGAGCTTTGCTGCTAAAGGAAGCAGGAAAAAGCCATAGATCCTCAGATGATCCCTTAGGGTCAGACCGTGATATTTGTGGTGTGGCATGGCCTGGATCTGGGGGGTATTGAGCATTAAGGAATCTGGCTTTAATCCCAAGGGCTAACAGCCTCTTGCCTCTTGCTTTGGCAGACATTCACATCACCTAAAGAATGAGTGAAAATGCAGATTCCTGGGCCCTACTCTTTGACATTCTGATTCAGTAGGTCTGGGATGGGGTTAAAGAATCTGCATTTTAAATTTGCCTTCCTTTGCACTCTTCTCTATTATTCTTCGGCTTTGACACCCCCCGCTTTTGCGAGGAAAGTTGAAGGGTGCTTCTGAAATTATCCATTGTTGAGTGTTGCAGTAAATCTGTGACCCCTTCCATTTGGTCATCTGAGCGCTATTTCATGTTGCCATTTATACAATTGATGTAGATACCAAGCAACGCCAATGTATAATTGAATCGATTAGTAAGATCAAATATAGTAGGCAATGAAGCAAAAACAAAAAAACAAAAACAAAAAGAGGTTTACTAGCACATAAAGAATAAAAAGACAGCTGTAAGGGTGTAGCTCTCTTACACCAGAACCCGCATGCCTTAAACTTACCTTAAAGTATAGCCTTTATAGCCTATGAGTCCTAAATCAAGGATCTGGCAAAGCAGGGTCAAAGGGTAAGAGATTTTGTTGGCAAGGTGTCTGATTGATAGCATTTCCCACAAGATGAGGAAGAGTGGGAGAACACTGGGTAGAATGGGTATACACAAACAGATTACTAGTAAGCAGTAAACACTGCCCAGTCAAGTGTTTCTCAATCCTCTTTTTCATTATTGCCTCCCTCCCTAAGAAGCCTTTGAGACATTTATTTTCCTAATTGCTCCCCCATGAAATTTTATTATCTCAGATATACTGCATATTTGGTTATGTGCTCTATATGTGTGTGTGTGTGTGTGTATACATATACATATATATACATATACATATATATATATATACATACATATATATACATATATATACATATATGTTATATTAGAAGACATTTTTTTTCATCCCCATCAAAACTAAATTTCATGCCAGAGGGGCAATATTGCTTTCATTGAAAGTTCCTGGCCAAGACTATGAAACCTAAAGAAACCCTAAAATTCATTATGTCAAATAACAAACAACTTTATCCACTGTCTTTACAGAAGAAGGTCTCAAACAATGTAGGTATGAGGAGCATGAATAAGATTAACCTACTAGGCAATGCTCATTGTTTTATAACAAATAAGATTAATAAAATAATTAATTATATATTTGTCCAGTATCTCTCTTACCCAATTGCAAGCTCTGTAGTGCTGGGAGCATGTCTATGTTAGTCATTATTGAATTGATTCTGGTACAAAATAGTCATTATTTCTCGAACATAGTAATAAGGATTTTAATGTCTAACAGGGAAATGAGGATGAGGCATGTAAAAAAAGGACATGTATTCATGAGGTTCTTTAGAGTTGTGTGTGAGGAGTAGCAAGAGACAGCCAAGGCCATTTTCCTTTATTCAGTAGAGATTTAATTCTTCCCTTGAGGAGTGTTTTTGACAAAAGCTTGAGAACCTCATCTTGTTCATTGTTAAGTGCTACAGAGGTCTTAACACCATTCCTTCTAAATGGTGGTGGAGTATTGTTTGAATTTTGAATTAGTAGTTAAGACAGAAAGTAATTCTTGAGAAGAAAGAGAGGTGTATGTTTGCTTACATTTTTATTTTCTTTTTCATTTAAAGATATATTGAGAATAATCTAAATTTAGATTTTTAAGACAAGCTTTTCAAAGGAAATATTTTATATTTGAAGACAAATAATTTGACATTAATATTTTCTTCAATTTAATATGTTAAGTTTGTATCTTTATTTTCTCCCTCCAGTTCATATAAAATGTTATAATTCTTTTCCTTTTTAAAAATAAAATAGATTCTAAACACCCAACTATAACCCCTTTAAAATATAAAAGGACTATTAGGAGACTTACACACACACACACACACACACACACACACACACTAAAATGAGTTGGCTATATCAGTTCTCTTTTTTTTTTTGCTGCATTTTTGTGGCTGCCATGGGAAGACTATAAAAACTTCAAGTATGATTTTGGTGAATAAATTCCCAACAACCTCCCCCCCTCAAGGAGTGATCAGTATTATGGACAAAAGGAAGGTAGTTCTTCAATATGTCCATTTGGTTTTATTTTGTGAGGCAACCACCTTTGTAAACCACACTAACATGTCAGAAATATGAAACTGTCTTCAGTTCACTGCCCTGTAAAAGATGCGTGGCACAAAATAAAAAAAATAAATAAATAAAAATAAAGCTAGGAATGCCTGAGTAAGTCATTTTATTTTTTATGATTCAAGCCCCAAAAGGTCTTGAACTGTCAGATTTATTGTCTATCCAATTTTATGACTTTTCGTTGTATTTAGTTTTTGATGTTTACCATCAACTGTGCCGACGTGCGCCGTGGTCTGTGGGATTTCATATTGCTAAATCATTTTTTAAGCTTTAGTTGTAGCTTCTATTTAGCATCAATCCCCAGAGACATGCCATTAACATGAATCATTTTTGAAAGTGTTTGGTGCAATATGAACTCCTTGTTGAGTCAATCACTCATTGCAATGGAAAGAAATGATGACCTTCTCAGAAATACCCATCACGGTTAAATAACCAAGGGCAGTACTCAATGGTCAGGGACTTCTGATTGGGGTGCTCTCATGGACTTAATCATCACTCCTAAAATGGGAAATCAGAGATCAGGAAAATTTAAGAAGGGAAAAAGGGAAAGAGGAGGACAAGTGGAAGGAAGAACGAGAGGCCCAAACCATCATTGTTTTATCAGACGGTTGATTTATTCTTACTTTCACATAGCTTACTTTTACAGCAAGAACTTCAGTGGCTATTATCAGCACTATTTGAATGCATTTTCTTCTAACACTACTTTAAACTTTTGCCCATGTTTTCTTTTTCTATAAAAGTTCAGAGGTTACTTTTTCTTCATTTCTCTTCTCTGCTGTGCAGCCCCCACCCCTCAGTTTTAACTCTATACTCAGCTACTCGGTGGGTAGAGGTCTGGAGTTCTCATGGATAACTTAAAAGTTTCTGAAAGAATTGTGTATAAATACCACGGTGATGAGTTTTTTTCCTTGGTTTATGCCAAGTGTTTAAATATTTTGAAGTTATAAGCCAGTATAGCAAGTTATAGATTATTCTGGCGAGTGAGTCATCATTCTTTCTCAGCTTATGTTTCATTAAATTTGGTCTCTAAATCTTGGGTCTCCTAGCTTTTTTCCTCAGATGAATACATATAAATATACTCTGTACAATGATTAGGGAACAAAGAAGAGGTATACTAGTATTCTAAAGCAAGGGTCAGAAAACTGCAGCCAAAATATGGCCTGCTGACTATTTTTATAAATAAAGTTTTATTGGAACACAGCTACACTCATTTATGTATTATCTATGGCTGCTTTCACTCTATGGCAACAGTTGAGTAGTTGCAACAGAGACTTTATTGCTCACAAACACTAAAATATTTACCATCTCGCACTTTTCAGAAAAATCTGCAGTTCTAACTATTCAAATATAATCTTACTTACTAAATAAACAATAATATGGGTTTTATTTACTGGGCTCTAGAAGGCCAAATTATTGACAAACATAACAGCAAATTTCAGGAGAAAACGGAGGGAGGTAACTTTCAACTTCACTTCGTTACTTGGCTCTATGCTTTCAGGTATCCTTATAGCTGTTTTTTATTTGTTTGTTTGCTTATTTTCTTTGTTTTTTTTTTTTTCTTACTCAAATAGATTCTTTCTGAATTGCACAATATAATTTTTTTTTCAAATATGTATATAAACATTTGGAGACAATCCCCATTTCTAAGTCTCTGTTTGATTAGTCATGCATAAACTGACATTAAATTATTTAGTTAAAACCTGCCTATTTGCCAGTAAAAAAACATAGTCTACTTTTGTTTTAATCTGAAATTTTGGGGGATAAATTTTGAGGTTGAACATTTTTTTCTATGTTCATTGGCTGCCTGTCCTTATCCTTTGTGAATTCTCTTCACATTCTTCATTTATTTTTTAAAATAGGCTTTTGCTGAAATCCTTGACAAAATTGGTTATATCCTTTTTTTTTTTGATATCATACATAGGTGTTTGTTTAATATAAAAATAGGGATTTTTCCAATTTTTTTGTGTATCAACCTACTTAGATATATACAATAATACTATCATACATGCTATTTTAACACAATTTTCCCCTCATTTTTGTATTTGTTTGCCCTTTTCTTTTTTTTTTTTTTGATTTTTTTTTATTAAGGTATTATATGTGTACATATCTTACCATTGCCCCCCCCACCCCACTCCCATACATGCCTCACCCCCCAATGTTTTGCATCCGTTGGTTACTCTTATATACATGCATATAAGTCCTTCAGTTGATCTCTTATTTCCCCCACCTCTCCCTAACCTTACTGCTGTAATTTGACAGTCTGTTTGATGCTTTACTGCCTCTGTATCTATCTTTTTGTTCATCAGTTTATAATGTTTTTCATTATCCCCAAATGAGTGAGATCATGTGGTATTTTTCTTTCATTGACTGGCTTATTTCACTTAGCATAATGTTCTCTAATTCCATCCAGGTGCCTACAAATGGTAGTAATTCCTTCTTTTTTATGGCAGCATAGTATTCCATTGTGTAGATGTACCATAGTTTTCGGATCCAGTCATCTGCTGACGGGCACTTAGGCTGTTTCCAAATCTTAGCTATGGTAAATTGTGCTGCTATGAACATAGGGGTGCATATATCCTTTCTGATTGGTGTTTCTAGTTTCTTAGGATATATTCCCAGGAGTGGGATTACTGGGTCAAATGGGAGTTCCATTTTCAGTTTTTTGAGGAAACTCCATACTGTTCTCCACAGTGGCTGCACCAGTCTGCATTCCCACCAGCAGTGCACGAGGGTTCCTTTTTCTCTGCATCCTCGCCAACACTTGTCGTTTGTTGATTTGTTGATGATAGCCATTTTGACAGGTGTGAGATGGTATCGCATTGTCGTTTTGATTTGCATCTCTCGGATAATTAGTGACTTTGAGCATGTTTTCATATGTCTCTTGGCCCTCCTTCTGTCTTCTTTCGAAAAGATTCTATTTAGGTCTGTTGCCCATTTTTTTATTGGATCATTTATCTTCCTTTTATTAAGTTGTATAAGCTGCCTGTAGATGTTGGAGATTAAACCTTTATCAGTGATAACATTTGCAAATATGTTCTCCCATACAGTGGGGTTTCTTGTTGTTTTGTTGATGGTTTCTTTTGCTGTGAAAAAGCTTTTTATTTTGATGTAGTCCCATTTGTTTATTTTCTGTTTGGCTTCCATTGCCCTAGGGGCAGTATCAGTGAAAAAGTTCTTTTGGCATATGTCTGAGATTTTGCTGCCTGTGGATTCCTCCAGTATTTTTATGGTTTCCCGTCTTATATTTAAGTCCTGTACCCATTTTGAGTTTATTTTTGTGTATGGTGTAAGTTGGTGATCTAGTTTCATTTTTTTGCATGTATCTGTCCAATTTTCCCAACACCATTTATTAAAGAGACTGTCTTGACTCCATTGTATGCTCATGCCTCCTTTGTCAAATATTAAATGCGCATATTGGTTTGGGTCGATATCTGGATTCTCTATTCTGTTCCATTGATCTATATGTCTGTTCTTGTGCCAGTACCAGGCTGTTTTGAGGACAGTGGCTTTGTAATACAGCTTGAAATCTGGTATTGAGATACCTCCTACTTTATTCTTCTTTCTCAGGATTGCTGTGGCTATTCGAGGTCTTTTTTTATTCCAGATGAATTTTTGGAGAGTTCTTTCTAGGTCTGTGAAATATGCAGTTGGTATTTTAATGGGGAGTGCATTGAATCTATAGATTGCTTTGGGTAGTATGGACATTTTAATGATGTTGATTCTACCAATCCATGAACATGGTATGTTCTTCCATCTGTTTACATCTTCCTCTATCTCTTTTTTCAGTGTCCTGTAGTTTTCCGCATATAGGTCTTTTACCTCCTTGGTTAGGTTTATTCCTAAGTATCTTGATTTTTTTGGTGCGATGGAAAATGGGATTGCTTTTTTAGTCTCTCTTTCTGTAAGTTCACTGTTGGTGTATAGAAATGCCATAGATTTCTTGGTGTTAATTTTGTATCCTGCTACATTGCCGAATTCATTTATTAAGTCTGTTAGTTTTTTGATGGAGTCTTTCGGGTTTTTTATGTACAATATCATGTCATCTGCAAATAAGGACAGCTTTACTTCTTCTTTTCCAATTTGGATGCCTTTTATTTCTTCTTCTTGTCTAATTGCAATGGCTAATACTTCCAGTACTATGTCAAACAGGAGTGGTGAGAGTGGGCATCCCTGTCTTGTTCCGGTTCTTAGGGGAAATGGTTTTAGTTTTTGCCCATTGAGTATGATGTTAGCTGTGAGTTTATCATATATAGCTTTTATTATGTTGAGGTATGATCCTTCTATTCCCACCTTGTTGAGAGTTTTTATCAAGAAAGGGTGTTGGATTTTGTCAAATGCTTTTTCTGCATCAATTGATATGACTATGTGATTTTTATCTCTCAATTTGTTTATGTGATGTATCACATTTATTGATTTGCGGATATTGAACCATCCTTGCATTCCTGGGATAAACCCTACTTGGTCATGGTGTATGATCTTTCTGATGTACTGCTGGATCCTATTTGCTAGAATTTTGTTGAGGATTTTGGCATCTACATTCATGAGGGATATTGGCCTGTAATTCTCCTTCATTGTGTTGTCTTTATCTGGTTTTGGTATTAGGGTGATGCTGGCTTCATAGAAGGAGCTTGGAAGTGTTCCTTCCTCTTGAATTTTTTGGAATAGTCTGAGGAGGATAGGTTTTAGTTCTTCCTTGAATGTTTGGTAGAACTCTCCTGTGAAGCCGTCTGGCCCCGGGCTTTTGTTTGCCGGAAGCTCTTTGATGACTGCTTCAATTTCTTCCATAGTTACTGGCATGTTGAGCTGTTTAGATTCTTCCTGGTTGAGTTTTGGAAGGTTATATTTTTCTAGGAATATGTCCATTTCCTCCAGGTTGTCCAGTTTGTTGGAATAGAGTTGTTCGTAGTATTTTTTAACAATCCTTTGTATTTCGGCGGGATCTGTTGTTATTTCACCTCTTTCATTTCTGATCTTGTTTATTTGGGTCCTCTCTCTTTGCTTCTTGGTGAGCCTGGCTAGAGGTTCATCAATCTTGTTTATCCTTTCAAAGAACCAGCTCTTGGTTTTGTTGATCTTTTGTATTGTTTCTTTGGTCTCTATGTCGTTTATCTGTGCTCTGATCTTTATTATTTCCTTCCTTCTGCTTACACTGGGCTTTTCTTGTTGCTCTTTTTCTAACTCTTTGAGTTGTTGGGTTAGGTAATTTATTACCCCTGTTTCTTGTTTTTTGCAGTAGGCTTGTAGAGCTATGAACTTCCCTCTCAAGACTGCTTTCGCTGTGTCCCATAGATTTTGGATTGTAGTGTTTTCATTGTCATTTGTTGTCATGATGTTTTTTATTTCTTCTTTGATCTCTCTGGTAACCCAGTCATGGTTTAATAGCATGCTGTTTAGTCTCCATGTGTTTGATTTCTTTGGGTTGTTTTTATTGTAGTTGATTTCCAGTTTTATGCCACTGTGGTCTGAGAAGATGCTTGATATGATTTCTATCTTCTTGAATTTGAAGAGACTTTGCCTATGTCCCAACATATGGTCTATCTTTGAAAATGACCTATGTGCACTTGAGAAGAATGTATATTCTGTGGCTTTGGGGTGAAATGTTCTGAAGATGTCAATTAATTCCATCTGGTGTAGTGAGTCATTTAAGATTGATGTTTCTTTGCTGATGTTTTGTTTAGAGGATTTGTCCAATGGTGATAGTGGGGTATTAAAGTCTCCTACTATGATTGTATTGCTGTCAATCTCTCCCTTGATATCCTCCAGGAGTTTTTTTATGTATTTGGGTGCTCCTGTATTGGGTGCATATATGTTTACCAGAGTTATTTCTTCTTGTTGGATTGCTCCCTTTAGTATTATGAAATGGCCTTCCTTATCTCTTGTTATGTCCTTCAGTTTGAGATCTAATTTGTCAGAAATAAGTATTGCTACCCCAGCTTTTTTTTCAGTTCCATTTGCCTGGAAAACCTTTTTCCATCCCTTCACCCTCAGTCTGTGTGCTTCTTTTTTTCTGAGGTGGGTTTCTTGTAGACAGCAGATATATGGGTCGTGTTTTCTTATCCAATCCGTTACACTATGTCTTTTGATTGGGGCATTTAATCCATTTACATTTAAAGTTATTATTGATAGGTACTTATTTGTCGCCATTCCTATTCTTTACCCCTGTGTTACTTCTTCGCTTGCTGTTTCTTTCTTTCTTTCTTTTTTTTTTCTTTTTCTTTTTTTTTTTTTTTTACAGCAGACCCTTTAGCATTTCTTGCATTGCTGGTTTGATGGTAATAAATTCCCTTAGTCCTTTTTTGTCTGTGAAGCTCCTGATTTCACCTTCAATTTTGATTGACAGCCTTGCTGGGTACAGTATTCTTGGATTCAGACCCTTCCTTTGCATGACTTTGTATATTTCATTCCATTCCCTTCTGGCCTGATGAGTTTCTGTTGAGAAATCAGTTGCTAGTCTGATGGGGGTTCCTTTGTATGTAACTTTCTGTCTCTCTCTTGCTGCTTTTAAGATTCTTACTTTGTCGTTGGTGTTTGCCAATTTAATTATAATGTGCCTCGGCGTCGGTCTTTTGGGGTTCATTTTGCTTGGGACTCTGTGAGCTTCTTGGATTTGTGTGGGTTTTTTCTTCCCTATATCAGGGAAATTTTCTGTCATTATTTCTTCAAAGAGGTTTTCTATTCCTTGCTCAGCTTCCTTTCCTTCTGGAACCCCTATTATGCCGATGTTGTTTTGTTTCGTGTTGTCCCAAAGTTCCCTTAGGCTCTCCTCCTGCCTTTTAATTTTTTTTTCTAGAAGTTGCTCTACTTGGGTATTTTTTTCCATCTTGTCTTCTAGCTCACTGATGCGGTCCTCTGCTTCTTCTAGTCTACTCTTGATGCTTTCTATTGAGTTCTTTACAGCAGCGATGTCATTTTTCATTTCTTCTTGGTTCTTCTTCATTTCCTCTTGGTTCTTGCTCATATTGTCCAATTTGTCTTCCATTCTTTTCAGCCACCTTATGACCATTTCTCTGAATTATTTTTCTGGAAGGTTGCTTGCCTCCATTTCGTTTACTTCCTTTTCTGGTGATGCCTGCTTTTCTTTCATATGCGGGCTGCTTCTTTGTCTCCCCATGGTCTCTCTTCTCTGGGTGTCTGGTTATGTAGTTCTCTCTCTCCTGGGTTGATTTAAAGGCACAAACTACAGCACTACCAGGTACAACTCACAAGGCACTGAACAGGAATGTATTCACAATATTAATAACCTCCAATATAGGTGACCACCAGAGAAAGGCAAATTAGGTGATAGGAGAGAAAGAAGAAGAGGAAAAAAGAAAGAAAGAAAGAAAAAAAGAAAAAAGGAGTGTGAAAATGAAATTGGGAAAAGGGAAAGTAAAGAAAAAAAAAGTAAGAGAGACACAAAAGTGACTAAGAGAGAAAGGGGAACAGACTATATATATTGGGGATAAAACTCCAATAGAACAATCACTAATCCCAGCAAATGCCAGCAACAAGTGCCTGGGGATTAGTACAAACTACAACACCAACTAATATGGAGTGAGGCAAGGGAAAGCTGAAGCACAAAACAAACAAAAAAATAAACAAAAGAAGAATAAGCAGAACAATCTCACAAAAAAGCATAAAAATTCGATATAATCTACATTCAAGCAAACAACAACAAAAGGACAGAGAGAAGGACAAGTTTATGGATAGCTCAGACAGCGAAGGGAGAGGTGTATGTGGACTTGGAGCAGGGGATTGGAGATTAGATATGTAAGTAGGGTGAAATTTTAACAAGGGGTAAACAGAAAGAATAGGGAAAATCTAAAGCAGTAAAAGGGTAAGATAAACAGGACACTGAAAAGGGGGAGGTTAGGAAGAGAGTGATGGCCTAAAGGTAGAGTTGAGATAGAGTAAAACGATGCTAAAGGAAAGATAAAAATAGAATGTAGAACCCTAATCCCAAAATAAAATGAAGAGAAAATAAAATGACACTTTAAAAAAAAAAAAAGATAAAATAGCAGTAGTAATAATACAGATTGAAAATAAAAATGTAATAATTAAAAAGGTAAAATCAAGTGATGAAAAAAGAAAAAAAGTTTCTTGATTAAAAGATGCAAAAAATGAATATAAAAAAATAAAAAAAATAAAAAAATAAAAGGTAAAAATAAGATGTGAAGTAGTAAAGGTCATTCACTTCCTCTGTTTTTCTGTTTGGCACGCCTGTTTCTCAGTCCAGACAGTATTGCAGTTCCCTGCGATCCACTGCTCTTCAGTGTTGTAAGCCAGTCCTGATTTTAAGCAGGTGGTGTGTCTTAATTTCTCATATTCCTTTATTTTTGATTACACAAGAGTCAATTTGTGATTCAGCCCCTGGGTGGCAGTGTTTCTGGATTGACTTCCGGGTCTATCTATGGCCTCTCTAGGCAGTGTTAGAGCCTTCTTTCCCTGTGGCACTCACTACTGGTTTGTGGGAGTGGGCTGCCTCAGAGCTGACTCTCCGATGGTCACTCCCTGCTCCAATCCCCAGGTTCCAGAAAAACAACTTTCCCCTGCAGTCTCCCAGGGTGACCCCAACTGGGTGATCCTATGTATTGGGCTTAGTAATCAGAAGCAAGAATTTCAAGAGGAAAAAGCCCAGTTGTGTGAACTCCGGGACTGCGCGTAAGCCCAGGCACCCAGGGAACGCAGGGGCTGCGCGTAAGTCTGGACTGCCTGAAATTCTTAGGGTGTCCCTGCACGTCAGATCAAAATGGGTTGCTTTTTAGAGTGCCCTTCTCTTAGCAGCTCTGAGGACCCCTTTCCACAATCACAGATCACGCCAGCCCCTACAGCCACGGATTTTTCTAGGCACAGACTTCCCTGGTCCTCCAGCTCCCGCAAAACACGCGTTCCTCTCTCCCGCCGGGACCAGAGACCTCACCTTATCCCAGGCGAAATCTGACCTTTCCGTGGTGGAGTGTAGAGCTCCTCTGAACCCGTGTGTTTGCGCCAATTGGGGAGCGTTGTTCTGGGGCTTGCAGTCATTCCTTGGGTGCCGCAGTTGTGGATTCTCAGGCTTCCGATCGGTTATATCCTTTACATGTGTTATTCTAGTCTGACTATTTCATTCAACATTTATATTCCTACCAGTTCGGTCTCTCATGTAAGAGGACATGCAGAATGCCTGACCATATAGTAGAATGTTTTATGTGTCTTATGATTTTAAAATATAAAGAAGCACCTATGACAGCATAAATCACAAAACAATAGTAAGTAAACACTTCCAGGAAAGAAAAACTTATATTAAGAATTAAGATTTTATATCTTGAAATAAAGGCAAATGTTTTTACTGAAATTATTGCAAATAAGATGTTCTCTCAATCAAAGAAGGAATTTAAAGTTGGGGGGGGGGCGTTGAGGGATTGAGCAAAACAAAAAAGAGAAAGAACTCGTGAATTTGGACAACAGCGTTGTGATTGCAGTAGGGATGGGTCTGTTTGAAAGGAGAAGAGGGTATGGGGGAATAAATGGTGATGGAAAAATAAAGTAAAGAAAAGAAAGAAAATCCAAGAAAATGAACTAGAAAGATATTATGATAATCAAGAAAGTTTAATATGGCAGCGAGGAACAAAATAAATATAAGGAAAAAATAATATTATTTTACATGTTAAGGGAAAAACAAATAGTTAGAAAGTGATATTGGAAAAATAATAATAAATGTATATAATCTATATCAAGAAAACTATGAAACTTGCTAAGGGACATACAAAAGATTTAAATAAATGGAAAGGCACACAGTGCCTCAGGAAGACTCAATGTGATAAAAATATGAATTCTCTCCAAATTAAGTTATAAATGTAATGTTTTTCCAACTGAAACACCAGCTGTATTTTTCATGTTTGAGATTCCAACCAAATGATTCAAGAGTTCTTTTGAAAGAATAAAGTTGAGAATAAGCTAGACAATTAATGCACTGGAATGTGAAGTGACAAGGGGGTTGAATGAGTATAAGATCAGTTAAACCAAATACAAGATTCACGAGCAAATCCACATAATGTAAGAATTCAGAAAAGTGATAAATAGAATTCTAAGTCAGTGGGGAAACTTAGTAGTTTTCAGTAAATTAGGAATTAGGAATAATTAGCTAACCATTTGAAAAAAATTAGAGTCCTACGTCATATAATGTAGCAAAATAAATTCCTGATTCAAAATTTAAATGTAAAATATGAAATAATAAAGTAATTTTAAGAAAATTTAGATTAGAAAAGTATACTCCAACTGCTTGGGAAGATAAACTTCTTCATAGTTATTTCTCAGGCATTTTCCTAATCTGTATCATCTTTTTAAAATCAATAATCACGTGCTAGAAAAAATAACAAATATGTTTTTGGAAAAATAAAGTTACTTGTCATATTTACCATTTTTTAAGATTTCCTTTTTAAAAAATATATTTTTATTAATTTCAGAGAGAAAAGGAGAGGAAGAGAGAGAGATAGAAACATTAATGATAAGAATCATTGATTGGCTGCCTCCTACATGCCCCACACTGGGGATTGATCCTGCAACATTGGCATGTGCCCTGACCAGGAATTGAACAATGACCTCCTGGTTCATAGGTTGATGCTCAACCACTGAGCCATGCTGGCCAGGTGCCTTCCTTTTTCTTAATTGCATATATGCTTTGGAGTTCATGTGATTTTATTTGGCACGATGCAGTATCATTGAATGAGATCCTAACTTCCAGATGATAGATGTCTATAATTGAGAAGAAAGTGCTTTCTTTAAATTGCATTTGACTTATGAAGATAAATGGCTTGTTAGCATAAGGAGTTTTATATCTAGTCAATTTTAAAGAGACCAAAATATCTATAAGGAAGATAAAAAAAGATGATGAAGAAGCAAGAAGACATAGTAAATAGAAATAATTAAATGCCAAAATGTCCCACTATATCAAATTATAAACATAATAAATTATTATGAATATAAAGTTTAAACTGAATTTAAAGCAAGACATTTTGGTCTACATTAAAAAGTTTATCAATATGTTGCCTAAAAAGGCATATTTAAAACAATAATATTCAGGTGATTTGAAAATAAAGTGATAGAGAATGCTAGATAGGTAAATACAAACTTGGCACAGCAATTTTAATATCAGACAAAATAGAATTTAAGGTAAAATCATATGAGTGAAAAAGGCATATTATGAGAAAAAAAGCTGAGCTGCTAGATCAAGAATTTACAACTGGTGTCAAGAATCACAATGGGAAAAAGATAATTTCTTCAATAAATGGTGCTGGGAAAACTGGATATTCACATTCAAAAGAATGAAATTGGGCCCTCTCTTTAAACCACACATAGAAATAATCTAAAAATGGTTTAGGGCTTAAACATAAGACCTGAAATTAAAACTCATAAAAGAAAACAGGGGGAAAGATTCATGAAAATGTTCTTGACAATGAATTAATAGCTATCACATCAAAAGCACAGACTACAAAAGCAAAAATAGACAACTGGGACTACATCAAACTAAAAAACTATCCAGCAAAGGACACAATCTACAGAATGAAAAGGCAACTTACAGAATGGGAGAAAAATGGTTGTAAACCATGTATCAGATAGGTGGTTCATTCCCCAAATATATACAAACTCCTATAACTCAAAAGGCAAAATACTAATAACTTTATTTTTAAAATGGGCGAAGGACTGGAATATACATTTGTCCAAAGAAGACATATAAACAAATGATCAGCAGGTTTATGAGAAGATGCTCAATGTCACTAATCACCAGGAAAATGCAAACTCAACCACAATGAGTTATCACCTCACACCTGTTAGGGTGTTTTATTTATTTATTTATTTATTTATTTATTTATTTATTTATTTATTTATTCATTCATTCATTCATTCATTCATTCATTCATTCAGTTAGTTACTTAGTTACTTAGTTAGTTAGTTAATCCTCACCCGAGGATATTCTTCCATTGATTTCTAGGGAGAGTGGAAGAGAGAGGAAAAGACAGAGAGAAACATTGATGTGAGAGAAACACATTGATTGGTTGCCTCCTGCCCAAGCCCTGTGCAGGGTCCGGGCCAGGGAGGAGCCTGCAACCAAGGTACGTTCCCTTGACTGGAATCAAACTTGGGACCCTTTGGTCCACAGGCCAACACTTTATCCACTGAGCCAAACAGGGTAGGGCTATTAGGGTGTTTATTATAAAAATAAAAATAACAACAACAACAACAACAGAAGATAGCAAGTATTCTGAGAATGTGGAGAAAAGGGAACCCTGCTACACTGGTGGTGGGAATGCAAAATGGTGCAGCCGTGATTGATAACAGTATGGCAGTTTGTCAAACAATTATAATAGAACTACCTTATGATCCAGCAGTCCCACTTCTGGGTATTTATCCAAAAGAACTGAAATTAGTATCTCAAAAAACTATTAGCACTTCTGTGTCCATTGCAGCTCTTATTCATAATAGCCAAGATGTGGAACATCCTAAATGTGATACATACATACAATGGAATATTATTCAGCCTTAGAAAAGAACAAATCCTACAATACGTGACAATGTGGATGAACCTTGAGGACATACTGCTAAGTAAAATAAGGCAGTCACTGATAGACAAATAAATACTGCAGGGTTCCATTTGTGTGAGGTATCTAAAATAGTAAAACTCAGAGAAGCAGAAAACAGAACAGTGGTTCCCAGGGGGAGGGAAGGGCAAAACATGGAGCTCTACTAATCAATAGGTATAATGTTTCAATAATGCAAAATGAATCACTTCTAGAGATCATTAACGTTGTGCCTCTAGTTAACATTGCTGTATTATAGACTTAAAAATGGTTTTCTTATCGCAATAAAATAAAAATGAAGATGCTATAACCATCATCATAAACATATATACAACTAAACTATGGCCATGAAATACAAAAGCAAAAAATCACATACCCCAGTAAAAGCCACACCTAGTGCCCAGGTCTTGGTTTCTCATATCATTCTCTAATTAAAGGAACCAGGGCCCTTGTAGAAATAAATTATTCTAGGACTGGGGTAGGAAACACACAAGATAAGATTAGAATATGTTGGAGTGCCAGAAAGTAAGACAACGCTAAAAAGAATCTCCCAAACAAAGAACCAAAACAATCCACCCACATTGATATGAACTCGTCAAGGGGCACAGGAGCCAACGGAAAGAACATCCAATGGCCCAAGCTAGAAAAACTTGAGCAATAACAATAAACTAATACTGGATTATTACACAAGGTATAAAATAAAGATCCATGAGTTCATACTGATACAAATGATTGAATAAATTACTAAAATGAGAAGAAACACTTGTCCATTCAGAACAATTCCAAATAATTGATGTAGAAATTCTGCCCTAGAGGAAGGAGAGCATAACTCCCAGCTCCTTAAATGTGAACTGCACATAGTGGCTTGTTCCCAAAGTGTGTGGTATGGAGAGAGGGGGGAAGAAGAGTAACACTGTAGTGGAGAAACCAACAAACTCTACCTCAGCCAGGTGATCAAGGTCAAGATCAACAGTCATGAATCATGTTGATATGATATGATGAAAATGTCACTGTACACTATTATCTTCCTCCAAAAAAATACAACCCCTGACTAATGGGCAATGTCCAATAGAGGGATAGCCAAACTGTCAAGGTCATCAAAACAAAGGAAAGTCTGAGAAACTGTCAGTCAAGAGGAGCTCAAGGGAATATGACAAATATGTAATGTGGCATCCTGGATGGAATCCTGGGACAGAAAAAAAGACATACATTAAAAAGTGAGGAATGCTGGCCCTCGCTGATTTATCTCAGTGAGTAGAGCGTTGGCCTGTGGACTGAAGGGTCCCAGGTTTGATTCCAGTCAAAGGCACATGCCCAGGTTGTTGGCTCAGTCCCCAGTAGGGGGCGTGCAGGAGGCAGCCAATCAATGATTCTCTCTCATCATTGATGTTTCTATCTCTCTCTCCCTTTCGCTTCCTCTCTGAAATCTAAAACAGCTCCTCAAACATAAAGTCTATTAGAAAGAGCAACAAATGATAAGTCAAAAATTTACTCTGGAAATATTAACATAGTTAATGAACTTATAGATCAAGCAGACATATTAATCAACACACATGTGTACATTAAAAAGAGACTATGTCCTTTCTGCGCACACATTGATGATTCATAAGAATATGGCCATATGCTGGGCCACAAAGGATCGACCTCTGAATGTTGGCATTGCTCTGGACTCGACCACCTCTCCTTTGCATGTCCTCCTCTCCTGTGTGACTTCATCTGCTTCTCCTCATCTTTAAATACCAGCCATGTGCTGATGCTGTGCAGCTGGAGCAGCTGGGGTCTCTCCCCTAAGCTCCAGATCTGTATATCTACAGCAGGTTTAATACCTGCACTTATTTTTCTAATAGACATCCTGCACTTGGCATGTCCCCAAACCAAACATCCACTTTTCCCCTATGAGCCTGGAAATGAGAACACCATCCTTCCAGTTGCTAGGGCAAAAAATAAAACATAAACAAACACCACTGGTCCTTACCCACCCCCTGCAAGGATGTTGGCTCTCACTTCAAATTATCAATAATATATCAAGGTTTGACGAGCAAAGTGGATCTTTTTCTTTTTTTAACATCCCCTCATCTAAGTGACAGAATTCTTTCCAGTAATAATCATGAAGTAAAAACAACAATAAAGGCCAGAAAAGAAATAGATTTTTTATTTCATTAAATTTCATATATAAAATTATGCTAGGAAAATATCACAAGTCAAAAATAAAGAACAAAATAAAGATTACAAGACAAAAAAGGGGGGAAAGTAATGGATTAATACTACTTGATTTATTATTTTATAAAACAAAGAACTTACAGCTCTTTGTTTTTTGTGTTAATGAAGTGCTTGAGTCCCAACTTCTGCAAACTTGACATCAATGATATCAACAAAATTGATTTTCTTGATATATTTGTATTTAATAGAGTAGAGCAGACCTGTCAATCTCCCTTGATAGCTGATTGAACAAAACTTTATAAATTTAAATTATATGAGTTAATCAATACAATGTGGTCACAAAAAGTCTCAAAGATAAAAATCCCACTTCACAATAAGACCCAGAAATTTTAAACTCAAGCAGTTCAAGTGATCACATTAAGTGAGAGAATGGAAGTCATTCAGGTCCTGCTTCTTCATCTCTGCAATCACAGCACCATTGCTTCTTTGGAATCTGTTGTTGAACTGTAAGGATAGGCGTTATACTCCCACCCCCCAACTCCATCCCAATGGAGACTGACCGGAAGTGCTCCTAACCCACCCAGCACAGGCAGTTCCTAAACACCGCAAAATGCAAAACGTTTGCTCAGAACCAGTGCAGGCAGCTGAGTCCATCCATGTGTGTCTAAGGCCAACAGTGCAACAGAGCTTTCTCTGAAGTAACCTCCATCTGGCAAACACTGTTTATTAAAGGATAAGAAATAAAATATGCTAAATCGAAGCTCACATGTATATTATTAAAACGGTACGGGAACTACGGAAATTGTTGAGGACTTAAAATAATAAAGGATTTTCTTCTCAGAGGAGTATTTTATCACTGGCTTTGTTTAAAATTGCGGGCTCATACAATTTTGTAATTCTCTGCAGACAACTCCCCACCTATTGCCTGTACCTGGAGCAGATGGTTTCTGCAGCACACCTCTTGGGATGCCAGTGCAAATTATTATCTAGAATCCAACTTTTCTCCACCCCTACTGCTGCCAGCCCGGGCTGGGAAGCCAGCATGTCTTACTTGGATTATTGCAGTTGCCTCATCACTTTATAAATGGACTCGCTGCGTAAGCCTTCTTCCTCTCCCTCAGCTCTTCTAAACACAGCAGCTGAAGTGATCTAAGTGAAAATTAGATCAGTCCCCCCTCGACTCAGACCCTCCAATGGCATTCTATTGCATTAAGAACAAAACCCCATGGAAAGATAAGCCACAAACTAGGAGAAATATTTCTAATCACATATCAGATAAAGGACTTGGATCCAGAACATATAAAGAATTCAGAGAATGTTGCCATACAAAAGCAACCCAGTAAAAAAGAGGCAAGTTCCCTAAAGAAGATATGCAGAGAGAATAAGCATAGGAAAAGATACTCAACATTGTAAGTCATTATAGAAATGAAAATTAAAAGTGCAATGTGATGCCACTCAACACCCATTAGAATCTGGGGGACCACCCCAGTGGCAGCAAGGATGTGGAGCAACTGGAACTCTCAGACACGGCTGGTGGGGGTGGCCATGGGTGTCACCCCTTGCGAAAGGAGTTTGGCAGTTTCTTAAATTTTGACCCAAGCATTCCACTCCTCGTTATTTATCCAAGAGAAATAAAAAAGTATGTTCATACCAAGACTTGTACATGAATGTTCACAGCAGTGTTATTTGTGTTAGCCAAAAACTGGAAGGAACTCAAATGTCTACCCAGAAGTGAATGCATAAACAGATAGTTGTGTATTCATATGATGGAATACTACTCAGCAATAAAAGAATAAAGGATTGAAGCATATAACAGTGTGGATAGATTGCAAAATAATCCTGAGTGAAAAAAGCCACACACACAAAAAGAGAAAATGTTGTTTGATTTCATTTGTATAAAACTCTTAAAAATGCAAACTAATCTAGTGAGAGAAAGAAAATCAATGGTTGTCTATCTTTGGGTCAAGGCTCCCAGGCAAGTTCTTTCTCTCTTTTGGTGTCACCACACCTAACAGGATCACTGCCATTCTGTTGCTGCTATCACTGCCACCAATGTGGGCCCAGCGGACACTTGGGCCCCTCCAAGCTGCCCCAAGCAAACTGCTATGTATATGCCATAGCCCTGGGCATGAGTGCACACCCAGGCTGCTGCTAGGCCACCACTGGGTGCCTCTACTGCAGCTGGGTGTATCTCCTCTGCTCATATGCATGCTACATTGTCCCGTTTGCCTTCACTGACAAAATACAAGTTCAAAGATAAAGTGATGAAGAATTTGAAGATGGCAATAGGAGAGCATTGAACCAAGTATGCAGACCTTCTCCACTGCAGAAGTTGCACACCCATGAAACCATCCTGCATCTTGTGATATGGAGAAAATACACTCATCATGCACTCCTGTGTAATACTTAATTAGTGCACCCATCCTAGAGAGGACCTGGTGTTATTTTGTCAGATATAGGAATTCAGCAACCTAGTAATTGCACCCTGTGTATATAACCCAGGAAACATTTTCTCCAGGCTCATAAAAGGGCATGTATGAGGATGCATATAATAGTAGAGAACAGGAAGAAAATAAGGTATCCACCACCAAGGAATGAATGAATGATGAATGAATGAATGACAGTGGAGGCATGCTATGAAGCAATTAGAAGTAATGAAGTAGATCAGTAGTTCTCATCCTGATTGCTCACCTTAGGAACTTTTAAAAAGTCTTAATGTCTAAGCTCTTTTGCCTGAATTATTTGGTTTAGGGTCGAGAGTAGGAATTAATATTATTTAAAGCCCCCTAGGTGATTTCAGGATTGAAGCTGTTGAATAAGATGGCCATGCAACAATGTGCATACACATTTTAAAAATTAGAATACATCTTATATATTTGACATTAAAAAATGTGACTAACATATGTGTATATATACACACGGTGGACAAAATAGGTTCACAGTTTTTCGTATGGAAAAAGACATGCAGGTTATGATTATTACAATAGTTTTATTAACTCAAAATAATGTCATAATCTTGTAAGTGCTCAAATTACCAGCCTTCATTATTCACACATTCTTGTAGTCTACTTCATATGTACAAATGTATACAGGTTATGTGCTAAGAGATATATTCTCTCTCTCACTCTCTTTCTCTCTTTCAGTATATAGATATAAATGTAGATATAGATATATTACACACACATGGTTTTCTAGGTAATATATATCAAAAAACATATATTAAATAGGGTAGAGTGATTGTCAGAGAGTAGCGAGTACTAGGGAATTATAAGGAATCTTTAATTGTGTTATTTCATTTAATCTCCACATGACCCTGTGAGGTAGGTACTATTATCTCCTTGTTATGGATTAGGAAATGGAAGGCCAGAGTTACAGGATTCATGCATCACAAGGCTTGGTGGCTGAGCTATGTGTGATCCCAGGCAGAGGGCGCTAGAGCTCTGCTCTTAACTACTGTGATTTACTGCTTTTCCTAACAAAAGTTGTGGGGGGAAAAAGAGAAGAAAGAGATACAGAAAGTCAGAGACAGCCATTGACACAGAGAAAGCAGGAAAGAAGGAGAGACATCCTGAGGCTGAGGGTGTGTGCAATACGTTTTTGTTATTGAACTGAGCTTTTAACTGATTGGCACTAACCATAGGTGATCATTTAAAACACAGTATTTCTTATCATGAAAACAAACAATGAAAAAACAAACACCCCACTGTGTTTCTTATTCCTTCTCTTTACTATCAGGCACAGAAATCTTGAACAAACCTAAGTTAAGAAGTTAGCAACTCAAAGGTGAAAGTTGAAAAATATGTGTTTAAAACAAAAGGAAGATGGTGAGAAAATGGCAATTATATGAGCATAAAATAATGAGTAGAAAGACTACAAATCCATGAAGGATGAAAAAGGCAGGAAGTAGACAGACTCCCTTGACAAGAATACCACAGAGATGACATGCTCTTCCTAGGGCCTCGTATGAGGAAATGCATGATGTCAGTAGGTTTTATTACTTGGGATGTGAACCTTCATCTTTGGGAATAAAGTGACTACTTTCTGCAGGGTTTCTCCACTGTAAAGTTCCTATTTTTCCCTTTGTCATTAATAACTAATCTTGAGGAGATACCTTGAAATTATATAAAGTTCCTGTTTCTGCTCAACCATTCACCATTTATTTTAGCATTCCCAGTGGATTTTGTCTGTTCCAAGACAAGCTGAGCTGTTTCATTCATTCATTCATTCATTCATTCATTCACATCAGTATGGCCTCATGGATATATATTTTATTCCATAGGTTATATTCTAATTCATTTTTCCCCCAAATTGTTCCACCTTTAGACTTTGGGAAGTCTTCCCAGCTGTTCCTGTGCGTTTTCTGCATGCTATCACTTTAATTTCTAACACCACAAGATACACCAGGCTCATATTGTGTTTTCTGAGCCCCAGACCTGGAATCAACTACATACTATGGTACCTTGGATCCTTTTATTTAGAAACCAGGATCTGGGAGCTAGATAAGTTCATTACTCCCCAAGTGTAGCTGCTTCTAGATCCTGCCAGTGAACAGAACTAAAATGTGTGTGTGAGTGTGTGTCTGTGTGTGTGTGTGTGTGTGTGTGTGTGTGGTGTGTTTGTGTTTACTGATCCATGAATACACACATCTATATTAATTTCAGTACATATCTGCATGTTCAATAATAATAATGAACAAGAATTCACATTGATATAGCATATTCTAATACAACATTGAGTTTATTTTATATTTTCCCTGTTCCTAATTTCAATTTCTTTTTCCAACAGTGAGAAACCTACAGTATATCTACTTATATGCTCAATTCTGATATATTTATAAAGTAGTTTCAGAATTCCCAACACATACCCTTGTCAGCAAAAACATACTACCTTGAATACCATAATTATGTACAATTCTTTTTGTATTTTACCTTGTACCCTCTAGACTGGCTTCTATGACTTAGCAAAATGTTCTTAAGATTCATCCAGGTTGTTTCATGTATCAATAATTTATTACCTTTTATTTCTGGGTATTGCTTATTCGTTGTATGGACACACCATTCTGCTTATCCATTTATTAGTTGAAGGATGTCAAGGTTGTTTCTACTTTATGACAATTATAAACAAACATTCACATATAGGTTTTTATGTGAATGTATGTATTTCTTTTGGGGAAATACCTAGGAGACAGTCTGTTGGACCATGTGTTAAGTATATGTTTAGCTTTTTAAGAAATTGCGAAATTGTTTTTACAAATTGGCTGTGTCATTTTGCTTTTTCCCCAACAGTGCATCAGAGTTTGAGTCTCTTTACATCCTCACCAACATTTGGTATTAATAATGTTTAAACATTCAGCTGTTTTAATAGATATATATCTCATTGTGATTTTAATTTGCACTTCCCTTCCATGATTAATGTTGTTGAGCATCTAGATGGAAAATAGCTCTAATTCTCATCTGCATTCCTATATGTATGATGCCTTTTTCCCCGTTAGCTGTCAAAATCTTTTTATCTTTTGTCTCAGCAATTTGACTATTATTCTGACATGTGGTATTTTTTATATATACCTTGCTTGTTATTCTCATATCCTCTTTGGTCTGTGGCTTAGTGTCAATAATTAATTCTAGAAAATTCTAAGCCCTTATTTTAAAAAGTATTTCTTTTACCCCATTTTCTCTGTCTCATCCTGGTTGGACTATGAGATTGTTTAATAAATCCACAGTTCTTGAATGCTCTTTCCTGTCTTTATTTTCACACTTTTTTTTTTTTTAGCTTGGATGATTTCTAATGACTTGTCTTTCATTTTACTGATAATTTCTTAGTCTATGTCAAGTCTACTCCTGAGCCTGTTGATGTCATTTTTCATTCCGTTATTGTGCTTTTTATTTTTAGTATTTCCATTTAATGATTTTTAAGTAGTTTTGCATCTCTGCTGAAACTTCCCTTCTGATAATGCAAGTTTTTCCTCCTGTTACATTAGATCCATTAGCACACTAATCATAATTAACATTAGTCACATTATTGACATATTAATCATAACTAAACAACCTCTCAGCTCCAACATCAGTGTCATATCTAAGTCTGGTTCTGTTGATTGCTTGTTTCTTGGTAGTGATTTGTATTTTCTTGACCTTTTGGATGCCTCATAATTTTTTTGTTGAAAATGGGACATCTTGTGTTGGACAATGGAGACGAAGGTAAATAGCATTTATACCTACAAATGGGTATGCCATTTTTCCTTCTGCTAGGTATTTTTCTCCCCTGCTAGATCTTTAATGTACATGTTTAAGTTAATCTAGCCAATAGTTGGAATGTATTCCAGATTTGTTGTTACTATAGTTACCCTCAGTGCTTCTCAGGCTTCAGATTCCTCTGATGATACTTTGTGTTTTACGTGGGGATTGCTTTGCTAGTACACTTTACTTAATACCTGCTTTATCCTCAGCTTCAGGTCTTCCCTTTGTACTGTGCCTTAGATAGTGCCTATCCTATTCTTTCAATAATTCCAGCAGTATTCTGTTGTTACTTTTTCAGTTTGTACTTGCCAACCCGTGTTCTGGTTCAGTCTCCGTCATAGACAGGCACTGTGTCTGTTGGTCTCAGGTGTAACTTTCCCAAGGCCCCTCTTCATCAATCAACTGTAGTTGTTGGTCCAGCACTTATTTCTGATCTTTTCCCAAGGGTAGCGGATTTTCTTTTCTTTTACCTTTTTGAGCCACAGTGGGTTTTCCCCCATTGCCCTCATGGTGAGAGTGTTGGTTGCCCTTCACCTTCTAGATATAGCCTTTTTTTCTAAATAAGAGAGACAGGGGAGAGAGCTCATGGTGGACATGTGCTTCTCCCACAGAGGCTGCTGTTTCCCTGTCCTAGGCCTGCACACTTTCTTGAGATTCTCACCAATCATTTATGTGCAAACATGATTAAGTCTGTGGAGGAGAGCTTGAAAAGGGTAGATACTCCTTCATCTTCTAAGCTCCACAAACTCTCACCAGCCTCTACTGAGCTCCCACAAATACATTAAATATTCTAGCTTAATTCTTACCAGTATTCAGCTGCATCTACCCCAGGTAAGCAAGTACAGTAACTCTCCACTTAACACTGTCCATATATTCTGTGACTTCGAACAAAATGACATAAAACAAAACCAGTTTTAGTGTAGGCTAATTAATATAAACAAGAGTTAAGGTCCTAAGGCATCTCATCAATGTTTTAATGAAACAATGTTGAATAAAAGGACAGTATTCAGGACCTTCAGTTCTCCAGTCCCATCTCTCCCTATATACATCTGTCTCATTAGATTTTGGCTGATTGGCTTCCGGCAACATCAGCTCTCTGATGTGTTCTAGAAAAGTCATGAACTTGTATTTGTTTGGCTCCCTGCCCACCCCGCCACATTGTTGCTGCTATAAGCATAACTCTTCTCATATTTCTATATCCCAAGTGGAAACTAGAAGTTTCTTAACTCTTTTCAGATAATTTCTAATGTTAAGTCAGACTAGTGTAGGTAGGGCCACTGAGAAGATAGTATTTTCAACTGTTAAAGAATTAGGTCTACAGAGCTAGAAGAATAGGGCCTCTGCTATACTTAAAAATAATAGACAATATTCATCCATAGGCAAGTGTTCTTTCTTTGTCCTTTAAGTATAAGAGGTTATAAGATATATTCCAGTACACCATCATGAACAGAGCAAAGAGAAAGACTAATCAACACTTATGCTTAGCACAGTAAAGCAAATAAAAAGTCCCTGAAGAAGGGAATCCCTTTGTTTTTAATCTAAAAAGTTGTCAAATGTAGAGATGTCCCAGGTTTTGCCTCACACTCACTATATTTTACATTCTGCTTGGGTGATCCAACCACATCAAAATTATTATCATGTGAAATTTCATGTTGATTTCATAGAAAAGAGAGGGTTTTCATTGCACACAACAATTGCATTTACATTGCATTGCTATAGTCTTCACATATTCCATTGCACAGCTGTCTTTCACGGTCCTTATTTCCTGCATTTTCTTTAAACAACACTTAGAGTCTTCCAGGTTAGGTTAAACAATTCTGCTCTGCTTTCATATGTGTGAGTCCCACTGACCACAGTGCTCAACAATCACAATGTTCCTTAGTTGCCCTGGCGGGTGTGACTCAGTTGGTTGGAGTGTTGTACCAAACACAGAAAGGTTTCCGGTTTGATTCCTGGTTAGGGCACATAACTAGATTGCAGGTTCAATCCTTGGTTGGGGCTAGTACAGGAGGCAACCGATCAATGTTTCTCTCCCCTCCCCTCCCCTCCCCTCTGCTCCCCTCTCCTCTTTCTTCTCTTCTCTCTCTCTCCTCTCCTCTTCACTCTCTCTCTCCCTCTCTCTCCTTGCTCTCCCACTCTCCTTTTCCTTTCTCTAAAATCAATAAGCTAGTCCTCAGGTGAGGATTTTTAAAAGTCCCTTATTTATAGAACCTCCCCTCCCTACTTCTTAGAAGATATTCTGTTGACCATATATTGCCTCCAGTATGTTTTTTGGGTCTTCTTTCAAACTTGTGATTTAATAAAGGATCTTTTCCAAATATGCACAGTATTTTCCCTGAGAGGAATTATGGGAAATAATTTGATCTACATTATTATAGATATATGCCAAGAAATAGGGATTTTAGAAAGAGGAAAAGTAGCTTGTCATCCCACAGGATCTGGCTTACACAAATGAGGTGGAGAAAACATTCTGACGTGGTATGCATATACTGACATCTGGCTCAATAGGAAGGTCACCTGTTGGGAATATCAGGACCTGATCTATGTGAGGGTTTTAGGAGTGTCACAGATTTACACATGAAGTGTGGCACCTGACAGATGGAGCAGTCTAGTTTAAAGTTTGTTCTCATTGTCATCACCATAGGGCCTTGGTCGGCAAACTGCGGCTCGCGAGCCACATGCGGCTCTTTGGCCCCTTGAGTTTTTAGCAAAGGCCAGCTTAGGAGTACCCCAATTAAGTTAATAACAATATACCTACCTATATAGTTTAAGTTTAAAAAATTGGGCTCTTAAAAGAAATTTCTATCATTGTACTGTTGATATTGGGCTCTGTTGACTAATGAGTTTGCCGACCACCGCCCTAGGGGATAATTTGCTTTTCAAAACTTATAATGATGCCCAGCTGCCTAACACCCCCCCCCGCCACAGCACACTCACACATACACATATACACACATCTCACCTTCTCTCAACAGTTTGAAGTATTAGAAGTTCTTTGTACTCTTTTGTACAAAGTCCTTTGGGTTCTTTAGAAGGAAAATGTTACAAATACACAAGGTAAAAATAGTTTAGCAAAAGGTAACAATTGACATTCAATGTCTAGCAGCCTTTTCTTCCTCTTAACAGCTTGCAAAAGATATAACACTGCATCATTGGCCTGATGACATACCCCAAAGCATTTGAATTTTTTAAAGAAGGTCTTGGGATAAAAGAAAGTCATTCTGAATCATCACTTGGGATTGTGGTATTTAAAGGTCATCAGAAAAGCATCTTTCTGACACATAACATTAATGGCCACCTCTTGGTATATGAGCTGATGATAATATGTTGTTAAAAGCATTGTGTGACAAATAGAAATAAGAATGTTTGTCATCAAATATTTCCTGCTGCTTGTACAAATAGAAAAGATAAGGTTCATAGTATTTATTCTTCTATCTCCTGGTATACGTGTGCATTCCTATCAGTTTTATCTTTATAGAGGTATCTCCTATAAAGATATAATAACCTTGTGTGGAGCTCTTAACCACTAGTAAGGTAAATTTTAGTGTTTGTGGCCAATGTCAGAAATAGCAATGAAATATACTTCTGGCCCTGGAGTGACAAAGAAAATAATTTTTAATTACAAAAAATAAAAATAAAGTAGCTGCATGAGATCACATGTAATTATGTGGGCCTTCCTGTGGGCCTCTGGAGGATATGGCATTGCCTTAAAAAATTATCTGTAAGCAGTTTTATTATTGTGAAATGATAAATGATAGATATATTTAGATGAATCTAGGAATGCCAGAAATATATCAAAGGAAAGGGGTAATTGCTATATAAATCAGGGTAAGTTAAAAAGATTCATTGTATTTTCCTGGAGCTAAATTTTACATTTTTCAGTTCTATTTTACATATAATAGTTTATTTCTCCAGATAAAATAGATTGGAATAGGAAGGTTGTAAGAGTTTGTTCCAGTAGGGCCATCTGTCTCCATGATTCAAAATTTCCCAATAAGTAAGTCATTTAACCTCTCTGTATTGAATTTTTTTTTTTCAATTTGAAGCATTTTCTTTGGGTTTTGATTGTTAAGGACAGTTCTAGTTTGGAAACTTTTGCAGTTCAATTATAATTCAACATATTGTTTAGTATCTTGTTGTTTGATATTAGATATCAAAATATTTGACACTTTATTTAATATATTATTTAATTTTATTGTTCATTATTCTGTAATTTTAGGTTGTGAAACCAACTAAAATAGTCTAGGTTCTGAGAGAAGATATGTAGCACACTCAAAAATTTTTAATTGAAGAAAGTTAAATAAAATATTTTAAAGGGTTTGAGTTAAGGAAACAAACACAGAATGATCAAGAACTGTGCATGAAGCCATTACCGCCCCCAACAAAGATGAGGGAGAAGCATTATAGGAACCTAGAAAGAGCTTGGAGCCATGAAAGAGACACTTCCCACTCCATTAAGAGCTATAGCCCTCCTACTCAGCTACATCAAGAGCCACAGTAAGCGATAGGGAAGGAGATAAATATTCCAACTTTGGTTTTCCCAGCACTTTCCCTGGGCTAATCCAACTGAAAGCCACAGAACTAGGGAACATGAGTGATGTAGTACAGAGATCAACCTCCATAGGGTACAGAACAGAGCAGAGAATGGTGACAAATAGACATGAAAGAGAATGGCAAATGAGTTTTTAAATATATTATCCACATCTGAATGAGATCATACATGTGTGTGCACATGTATGTGTGTATGTGTAAGAAAGAGATCATTCTTTTATATATATATATATTGATTTCAGAGAGGAAGGGAGAGATAGAAACATCAACAATGAGAGAGAATCATTGATTAGCTGACTCCTGCATGCCCTCTACTGCAGATTGAGCCCGCATATGCCCTGACCTGAATTGAACCACGACCTCCTGGTGCATAGGTCAGTGCTCAATCACTGAGCCATGCCCGCTGGCTGGGCAAGAGATAATTCTTTTTGATGTTGACTTGATCTCTCTGGCCTTTGATGTCCACATTTCCAAAGTCCTTTGCTCTGCCTCACTTAGCCATCACTCCCAGAGTCCTACCCAAGGACTTGGAATCATCAGTGATGTCTCCACTTCTTATTTCAATTTTAAGCATTTACTTTAACCACCCTCTTCTGTTTCCAACCTCTTTGCTCTAATATGCCCACTGCAAGAGTTCTCTGACCTGATTAGGACCTAAGGTGTCCTCATATGATCTCATTCCATATTTCCCTTTTCTCTTCATCTTACTTAGAGTCCATGATTCTCATCATAATCTTTTTTTTTTAACACCCTGAACTCCCTATTCCTTTCTCCCTTTATTGTGCTTACCTGGTAAAACCCTAGCCAGCCCAAGCTAACATCTAAACTGAGTCATCTGAACATTAATGAAAAAAAAAAAATATAACACAACTCACTTGACTGGTTTCCATTTATGGTAATGACCATAAACTTCAAATAGATACACATAACAAAAAAATAATAGAAAAACAAAACTATCAATGCTGTAAAAAAGAGTTGTATTTCATATACTAAGAAATCCAGAGGTAGGCAGCTGCAGGATAATTCCAGACTCAACCATGTCAAGATACTACACTGATGTCTCTTGGTCTTTCCAACACAGTATCAAACACCACGGTTCCACTTCACACAGATTCACGGGCCAGGCACCGGAGGTTGTGTTGCAAAAACCACTTCTCATGTAATACTTCTCTTGTTAGAGAGCAAAATTCTTTCTCAGAAGACACCCCCTCATAACACACTGTCCAGAACTAGGCTCAAACCCATTCCTAGACCAGAGCCTGAGCCCACCTTTCGAGAAATCAAATCTTCTCTGCTTAATTTCCAAACATAAAGGGTATTCTGTTGGCAAGGATGAAGGACATAGGAATGATTTATGTAAAGAAACATGTAATCAGGGAAAATAGCTTCTGGTGTAAGTATGTTGGAGTCCTTTCCTTTTGGGATACACACACATATGCACCCTCATATTCAGACCCACAGTGCTAAGTTTGGGAAGTGTATATAGCTATAGATGGGAGTAAGAATAAGGACTTCTGAGAATTCATGACAGTGAGTACTTATTAGCATCCACTTTCTGTCTTAGGTGCTATAGGGGATATAAAGAAAGCCTGATAGTATTTGACTTTGGAGAATCATCTTTAAATGTAATCTTATAGCTTGGCGTGTGTTGCTCAGTGGTTGAACATCAGCCTATGAACCAGCAGGTCATGGTTTGATTCCTGGTCAGGAGTCAGTTTGTGGGCTGGATCCCCAGTAGGGGGAGTGCAGGAAGCAGCCAATCAATGATTCTCTCTCATCATTGATGTTTCTATCTCTTTCTCCCTCTTCCTTCCTCTCTGAAATCAATAAAAATATATTTAAATATAATCTTATAGTTTATGGATCAAAATATTATGTGAGAGTTTTTCTGCCTTCAAAATGTGTAAAATTTATTTGCTGATAAATACTGTTGATTTTCAGTCACGTTTGGCTAGTTCATCTATAGAAAATTATAGATGTATATACAAAAGTTCCAAATTGAACCTCTATGAATGCACTTACTAATTGTGCCTGTTGTATTGAGTAGCTAACATCTAACCATTTGCTATAATGCCCATATTATTTTATCTACCTAGTCTAATATTAAGAGTGTAAAATTCTTTGTTACATTGATGATGTCTAGAGCAGAATCCCCTTAAATTTCAGTGGTGAGGATTACTCAACCATGCTCAGTGGCAAGTAGGTTTTCACTGGTACCAGTCTTTGCAAAATATATTCAATGCTACCACCTGTTATCAAATTAAAGCTAAGTCTAAAGAAAATGCTAATTTCCTAAAAGAAACCTCAGGTAAGGAAAACAGATCAGGAAAGAGTGTGATAGCAAAGTGCGTCACTTGTTTTGAATTCTCACAATAAGTAAATATCAAATAAATGTTACTTCCTCTCTTGGCAAAGATTTGTATCCCATAATTACATTGATACATGTGCTATGTCAGTGGCAGCAGTGAAATTCATAGTATTTTTATGTGAAATGTACTGTTTTATTGCATTAATTCACATTTAATGTGTACACAGTAATAACCATAAAATAAGATAACCAAAGTTATATATCTTCTTCAGAACATTCATTTAGAGAGCTTTCAAAGGAGTCTGAGGAAATTAAAATATCAGTCAGTTTACCTGCAGGATATAGAGCAAGAGCAAAAAGCAGTATAATATCTTTTATAAGCCACCATTCCTCCCATATAATGTTCTTTCTTCTGGCTGATAAAATACAGTAGTCATAACTCTGTACATTTTTTTAAACTATGGTACACAAAACAAAGCGTTCTGGAGTGAAGAAAAGCATACCTTCATCAGTAAAACTGAATTACTCACATGCTTACGAGCAGGAGGGTTGAGTAAGAGAAAGCAGTGAAGGTGGAAGTCCCAAAGCCCCTCTCTTGGTAATGGACCACAGAAAGATGATGCCCATAAAGGCAGGAAGTCTCTTACAAGAGGCAGTAGAGGCCAAAGGAATGTTGAGAAATAACAAATGAGCAGATATCCAGTAAACAGAACAAGAATGAAAAATCTTGGTCATATCAAGGGCCAATAAATAAATAAATAAAAATAGAACAACACAGCAGGAATACTGTTCTGAAATCTGTGAAGGAGGAAACCAATTTAAACTTGCTGGTGAACACAAAATGGTTCTAGAAATACAGGAGGCTTTCTGTGCTTTTTTCTTAATCATCTAAGATTTGAATATTCTTGCAGTTCACAATTCTGCTCTAGTATACATACAAAAGTTAGTTAGTTCAAATTAAAGCATTCTTCAAGACCTAATTCCCATCCTGCATCCTTTGAGAAGGCTCTCATGCCAACTATAACACCTGCTGAATCTTTCCTTAGTTGAATTCTAATTGCCTTCATATAATTTATATAGACATTAATTTATTCTTTCATTCATTCAACATTTAAGAAGCACGTTCCATGGGTTGAACACAGCTTTAGTTTATCACTAAATTATATTCTAATTAAGACATGTGTATTATATCTAAAATTAGATATTTTTGTCATTGTTTAAAATTATTTTTAAAATATAAATCTTATACATATAACTTTAAAAATTTAACTAAAAAGGGAGTTTTAACACAAAGAGTAAAGCCTCTTTCCTTACCACAACCTTAGTCCCCCTCACTAAAATAATCATTTATTATTTTCTTGAGTGTTCAGTAAGAAAACAGAATATACATATTGGTATATGCTTTTCTAAAAACATATTTAAAAATCTAAATAAATAGGATCTATACATATACACACTATGTATATATATACCATATATACACACACACACACACACACACACACACACCATATATACACATACATAAACACACATACATATCCATGCTATTCTGTACATTGCATTTTTTTAAAAATATATTTTATTGATTTTTTTACAGAGAGGAAGGGAGAGGGACAGAGAGTCAGAAACATCGATGAGAGAGAAACATCGATCAGCTGCCTCCTGCACACCCCCCACTGGGGATGTGCCCGCAACCAAGGTACATGCCCTTGACCGGAATCGAACCTGGGACCCTTCAGTCCACAGGCCGACGCTCTATCCACTGAGCCAAACCGGTTTCGGCTGTACATTGCATTTTTCTTTTAACTCTCTATTTTGGAAATTGACTGACATTAAACCATCATGGCATATCTTGTGAGTTGGTCTTAATCACCCAACCCATCTCCTCTCCTTTCTGGTTTCACAGACAGACTGCATTTTTAACACTCCCTAGCAGTTAGGTGTGGCCAGCTGAGGTAGTGGAAGGGATGTGTGTCACCTCCATATCTGGTCATAAAAATATCCACACATGATCCTCTTCCCATTTCCTACCTTCCAGCTGGATATTGATGGCCAGGGGGGCTATAGAGGCCAGATGTTATAGATGGCAGAGCCTATATCAGCCTGATGTCAGAAGGACTGCAAAGAACACATCCCCATGACCTCCTCCTCTGCCCCTGTCTGGGCTATATCATGAACAAGAAATAAAATTCATATTGTTAAGACACTGAAACTCTGGGATTAGTGTTGGCAGTTAATATTAACACAAAATTTTACATACAGGTGATGTAACTGTTTTAATGTCAAAGGAGAACATAGTTCATTGTTTGTAAGAACCATTATTCAGTTGAGCTATCTCTTGTTGATAGGCATTTAAGTTGCTAGTGGTGTATGTTACTAATGATATCATGAATAATCTTATACATTTTTTTTTTTGTTTCTGAGTGCCCATAGGGTAAACTCACAGCAGTAGAATTGCGGATCAAAGATACATACTTCAAAAACTGTGGTACTTTGGCAGTTATGCTGACTTTTCCTTCAAATTATTTGTTTCCTGTAGTTGTGCTTGAGCATACCTCCTTCTTCAAATCTTCAGGGACACTTAGGTATCATAAAATTATTAATGTTTATCCAATCTGGTTGGTGAAAAATAGGTTTTATTGTATGGATTTTCATTTTAAAATTTTTGAGTGAGATGGTGTGTCTTTTCATATGATCTTGGCCATTCATATTTCCTTTTCTACAACTGAATGCTCCTTCCCTTTGCAGATTTATTTAAAGGGCTATTTGTCTTTCTCATGTTGATTTATAACATAAGTATAAGCTCTTGATAGAGATCTTGTTGGATATAGCTTGGTTAACTCTTAGCACAGGAGTCTAATATATTTGAGCAGTTTTTGCATAATTAAAAGTATTTATAGTTTTGCAATTCTTACCACAACAGTATAAATAGTTATCCTCTGCATTCTATGGAAAAAATGAATAGAGGCTAAAAGGAGTTAAATGTTGCCAAGGTCAAATACCACCAAATGGTAGAGCTGACTAAGGATACAGAATCTTCAGCATAAGGTCCTTTGCTCTTTCTAGTATACCACTAACTTTTATGAAGTGTTTTTTCTGTACACATCTACTAGATTACTAAACCCAAAGTGCCCCATATACTACTAATCATCATTATCCATCATCTGTCATTCATTATCAATTATTAAATATCCATGGATGAATAATGCTAACAACGAAATGAAATATCTTGCAAGGGGCATTTTTTATAGCCACCTACAGAAGAAATAAAAAATACAACACTTTCTAAGAATATATCCAGCTCTGAATCTAGGTGAATTCCTAACAGTAGTCATTGGTGGATTCCAGATGTTATAAAAATTGAAGAATACTGGTAAATCTTACTTTAACTATTCATATTTCATATAAGATGAGAGCATGTGTTATATATACTTTATGCCAGGTGCTCAAGATACAATGAAGAATAGTTAAGTTGCTGCCTTGGAGAGACTTATACTTTTCTAGAGAAAATTTTGAAGCAAAATTATACTAAAATACAATCTAAACTCATTTTCCATAGTTCTCTACTACAGCATATCATAGGAGAAGTCAGAAAGAAGTCAGTAACTGCATTTAGAATTTCTGGGAGCAGGTTCACCCAAGAGATGACATTTGATCTGGATATTGGCACACGAGTAGATTTCCTGTATAGGAGACTTAAAATGTTTTCCTGAAAATTGAAGTATTGTCTTGGTAATTAGTAATCTCCAATATGAGACAAAATGCCCTGAGACATATGAAGCTATATATAGTATGAGAGCAGTTGTCAGATACCACTTGGCAATATTAGTTCCCAGCATTTTGTGTATAGAAGGAAACAGAGTGTTCTATTTATAATACCTACACTATAGAAGGAATACAATAAATATGTGTTGAATTAAGTTGAATTGAATGGATTTCTGTGAATCATGTACACTATTATTGGGACAAACTAGAATTTAAAGTGATAAAAAGTGGTTTATCATTAGTTATATCTTCTGATGAGACAATCAATTTAGAAGGAAAAACTAATAGCAAGGATAACATCACAAATCTCCCAATGACACTTGTTTTCTTTACTGACTCTCAGGAGGTAAAGCAAAAATCACGTGTGGTGGAAGGTAGATGTTCACCAATGATTTAAAGTTGCTAGACCCATCATTGCCCATAATATAAAGTTGTGGGGGGAAATGGTTCCCCAGCCAGGGACTACATATCCCAACCTCCTTTGCATCCAAGTATAACCATATGGCCAATTTTTAGCAATAGAATGTGATTGAAAATGGCATATGTCACTGCACTCAAGTAAACATCCATCCAACTGCCAGCATCTGCATTTCTTTTCCTGAAGATTTTGTTCTCACTCCCCTTGCCCCCACAACATACACACACACACACACACACACACACACACACACACACACACACACACACACACACACACACGCAGGTTGAAGGTATCTGGAAACAGCTCCAAACAAGTGGTTGACAACATGGAATAAACCCATCTTCCTCATCCCGTAAGTGAGATAACTCTGAGCCATGTAATTTATACTGTGCCCCAGAATTTTCCCAACAAGATTAAGCTCTGGTTTCCCACAGTGGCACTTTGCTTGATGACATCTCCCTTACTCATTGCATTTTCTTCCCTGTCTCACTTTTTTCATTTCCCTACCAGCATTCATATCCCTGTGTCAGAGTCAGCTCCTGGACAATACGAACTAAGATAATACATCTTCCCCTAGACCCCATGTTTCTTTCTCTAGTCTTACTCTTTTGATTTATTGAAGTACAAGGATCAGTACAAGGAAAATCTTTTGAGATCTTGCATGTCAAAGAATAGCCTTCCCAATGGATTTGTAATTTAGTTATATGCATACAATGATAAATATTACAATGTATTTTATGTAATAGTTATATAAAATTATAATAATTTCCAAAATTATTTTCCCTTCTACTTTCAAAGGCATTACTTCATTGTTTTCTAGCTTCCAGTGTTGTTCTTGAGAGGTTCAATATCATTATAATCCTTCATTTTTTTTGTATGTGATATATTCTTTTCCTGAAAGATTTCAGAATCTTCTCTTTAAGTGAATTTCTTACAATTTAATGATATTGTGCCTTTTTATGATTGTTTCTTCATTCATTGACCTGGGATCTCAAGGAACTCTTACATAGTGTACACTCCTGTCCTTCAGATCTGCAAATGTTTCTTTTATTATTTCTTTATAATTTCCGTGCCTTTCTTTTCTTGTTCTCTCTCCCTGAAACTCTCATTATTAACTCTCATTACACATATGATTAGTTCTCAAATTTCCTTTATTTCTAAAAAATTTTATTATTCTTTGATTAACTTTTATGAAACAATTCCTCAACCCTATTTACCAATCTTTATTTTATTTTTTAATAAAATCGATATTATATTTTTTATTAAAAATTCTGCCATTATAACCAGAAGTCCTGGAATTATTATATCTAAATATATGTTCTTATTAGGGAAGGGTTATTGAGGGGGGCAAGAAAAGTGTGGTTTCAGGTGCACACCTGCTATGAATGAAGATTTAGTAGCCATTGCTTTTCCCTTGCTCACTTTACTCCCAGGCCCAAGAAGTGGTCAATAATAATAATAATAATAATAATAAGAAGAAGAAGAAGAAGAATTGTAACTGTCAGTCAAGTCAGCAAGGTGGAAATACTGTAGTTATTTCAAACAGAGAGAATTTAACAAAAGGAATTGCTTATAACAGTGTTGGAAGAACCAGGGATTTAAGAAGGGAAAGGACGAGAGGTACTCATATCTAGACTAGTACATCCCCAGAGCTGCAAGGACAAAGGGGACAATGGTGTTTCATGGAACCCACATGGGCCGTGCTACTGAGGGTGCTGGAGTGCTATTAGTATCACAGCTGTTATCAGAACCACCACCCCTGCTGCTCTGCAGGAAGCCAAATGCCTGCACTCCCGCTGACTCTGCAGGAGCCCTGGAGCCCAGTCTTGCTGATGCTGTTGGAATTGTTGCTGAGACTTCTGAAGCCCATAGTTGTTTATTTCAGCTGCTACATCTGCCATAACCATGCCACACATGCAGCACCTGGCAGTCACCTCCAGTGACGTGCCGTTGTCACTGCGGCTGCAGCTGCTGCAATCAGAGTCAATGAGCCCATGTTTCTGAGTTTCTTGGCATTCTGCTGCTGCCACTTCCAGAGACAGATGCAAAGGAAGGAACAATGGCTTATCTTTTCTCCTGCTTTTTATTTTTCCACCAGTATCTCCCAATTAGAAGAGGCTAATCAGAAACTCGCTGACAAGGAAATCTGGAGAATGCTGCTTGGAGGTAGGAAGTTTGGGTATAGAGCTGAGAGTCAAAAAGGAAATAACCAACATCTACAGTTCTTGTGCCCCAAGTAAATGCCAGACTATATCTACATTATCTCATTTCATCCTCACAACACCCATTGAAAGTGGATATGGTTGTTGCCCACTTTTTATAGATGAGGAAACAGTCTCAGAGATGCTGAGCAGCTTACCTATGGTTACATAGCTAGGAAGATGGCAGGTGCATCCAGGATTATAACTCAGGTCAGTGTCATATTAATTCTTGAGCGGTTAACCATTCTGCTTCCTACAGATCCTCTGTGAGCTACGCCAGCTGCAGTGTAGAGTGCAGTTGTCCTCTGCATTGGTGATCACTGTTGGTCCTCTCTCTGTCAGACCAAGAAACGTCCCGTCTGCTTTTTATGAACAGCTGTTTCATAGGGTAGAGCTGTTATCCTAAGAGACCCAGCAATCCCTTGGTACTTGAAGTAGCAAGTCTGTATAGCAGCAGCAGCAGCAGCAGCATCACCTACAGGGTATGAAATGCTGAATCTCAGTCCTATTGTCCTTACTCATCCCTGACTATGGAATAAACATCTGCATTTTAACAAGAGTCCATTGATTCTTAAGTTACCTAGAGTTTGAGAAAGGCTGCTCTATATCACACCTCTCTCCTGCCCAGAGCATACCCATACTTCCTGGAAGTGGTGATAGAGATGGTGGGGTGGGTGCCATAGTCTTACACTGGAATCATCTCTTCCCTGTAAATTCTTCCTTAACCCACAGACTGGTCCACTTTGCCAGAATTTTTTCTTCATTCTGCTGATTTTTTGTCAGTGATCACATTGTCTCTGTTATCAATCTGATGGTCTGATCTCAACTATACACTAGTTCAAGGTCTCTTATAAATCCCGAAGTCTCCTATAGACGTGACGTGATAGAAGAGAACCCCGCATGCCAGCCTTCTAGGATAGCAGGAAGCTAATTTTCTGTGATCACAATGGAACACACAAGCTATTCCCTTTACCCACCCTAACTCCCACTCTAATTGCACTATTTATTCCCTATGGATGGGAAACAGATGGTTGTATAGCAGCAAGCAAAAGGAAATGAGAGAACTTGTCCTCAACAGCCCCATTCTCTTCTGTCTCTTCTTCTTTTGTCTGTTCTACATGTAATGCCAGTCCCTCAAGCCCTGCCTGCCCCGCCACCATCAGTGGTGGCATTAATGCATTCTACTTGTGTGATTACCTTCACTCGGTTCCCGGGAGCTGCTGCCAAAATCCAGACATCTAAAGAGCATGATATGAATAGCTTTTTCAAGGAAACCATAGACATATTTTCAAGCAATACATCAGCATTTATTCTGCTTCTTGAACAGCTTCTTAATTCTTGTGGAGTTTATTAGTCACTCTTGTTCTCAGCTGATTAAATTTGTTTGGAGGTTCTATTGACAGATATTCCTCTTTTACAATTTAATAGCAATGTTTTTGGATGAGGTGAGCTGACATGATAAGACAAATGGAAAAGGTGAATGCACTACACTGTAGATATCTGATTCATCTTTCCTCCCGTCTCCTTGTTTTTTTTTTTTTGTTTTTTTTTGTTTTTTTTTTTTTTGTTTTTTTTTTCTGTGTGTGTGCCATGATTGGGCATCAAATGAATAGGGTGACATTTGGTTTTAGTAAGATAACTCTATTATTTTTTTATTTATGTTTTCCTATTTTAAAAAATAAACACAACAATAGTAACAACAGTTACCTGGAGTAACTTGAAAAGCCACTATATTTTATGAGCTAATTGTCTTGAACTATATTATGATTCACACAAATTAAACAACATGTAAGAAAAATATAAGATTCTTTTAAAACTGTATTGTGGTTAATCTGGTTACTTCTGAAGAATAGGGTGCATGTAAGACATGCAGCATGAGAAAGGCTGGTTTGTGGAGCTATTTTCATTTAACTTGCACAATATAGTTGGTATGTTTACTATGTACTTATTACTGGATCATTGATCATCTTTGCAAGGTTGTAAGGAAGAGACAAAATTAAATAACCTTTAGTAGAAACAAAGAAATACATATTTGGCTGTTCCTTGTGGTCTTATAGTCACTTTGAACACAGTACTTCAAGATTAGGCTGCATATTGGGTTTTAGGAGAACCAGGCCATCAGCTAGCAGCAAGTCAATCATGAATTTGTGTTCTAGTGTGTAAGGTATATGAATGTGTTGGTTCGCTACTAAATACCATGAGTATAGACACAGTTGTCCTTCTTCAACACTTTGCTTTTCTCTGGGGGTTCTGATCTGTTGCCCACTTAAGCAAGGTTGGTGTTGTTGCTTGGTCCAAGTCACCAGCCACAGCAGCATTGTGTGGAAAGCTCCAGAATTTGTGATCATGGGTAGGTGGCACTTATGGCTTCGTGGCTTCTTCTGTATCCAGAGATCAATGAATCCCTTTTCCTCCAAAGCAGAAAATTTAAATAAGTTGACCCTTTAAAAAGCTGCCATTTGGGAGCTACCTGGATGACTTATATTCAAACAGTGTAAGCCCCATACACAGGTCAGGGATTGGTCTGTTTTCATCACTGCCGTATCCTCAGTATCTAGAGCAGTGATTGACTTCTGACAGGTAGTCACAAGTCACACACATCTATGGAAGTCACAAGTCACACACATCTATGGAAGAAACAGATAGTCACAAGTCACACACATCTATGGAAGAAACAGATAATAATGGAGCAAATGTTATATTTAACATTGTTGGCTAAAATATAGGCTCAGGATGTATGATAACCTCAGTAAGTTGGAAAGTTTGTGTTCTGTCATTTCAGTGTCTCTGGGATGCCTCATAAGTATGCTAAGAGGATTATTCAGCTGGTAATTTTAAGTACTACCAAGTTAGACAATGCTCTCCTACATTGAATTCTGCATAATTAATGCTTATTATGTTTGCTAATTTTTTAGGCATATAAAGAAATGCAAGACCCTCTCACTGTCCTTATAGAAATTATAATCACATGATTACTCTGATGTATTAACCCCTATACTCATTCTCTCTCCACTGCTTCACTCTTTCTTCAGTTCTTTCATGGATCTAGAACAAGATGGATAAGACTAGCTAGCCTGTGTGTAATGAGGAGTCTCAGGGGAAGACAAAGGTGGACAGGTGTTGGGCTGTGTCGCTACCCCATTGTAGTAGTGAACAAAATACACAAAATACAATGAGGAAATATGGTGTATTTGTCTGTATTCTGAGCCAAAATAAAAAATAGGAAAACAAGATCGATATCTGGGAGATCTTGAGAAGGGCAGTGGCAATTACTGGAAATGGTTCAAAGAGACTCAGAAGTAAGGTTTTTAATAGAGCATCAGCTGATATTTAGGGATAAGAGTGATAGCTTAAAGTTGCTACTCATTGGTGGACAATATTAACTTACCTCAAATTTGCGTTCTAGTCTCATCAATCCAAACTGTTCTTCCATGGATTTCCCTTAGTATCTCTTTTAGTACAACTGACTTAATGGATATAATCCAGGGTCAAGTCACAGGTGATAGTATTTTGTTTAAATCAGTCATTGGTGAGCATTGCGATTAAGTTTTCTCAGGTCCCTATTCTCTCATGGGTGTCAAGATAGTGTGAAATAACTGCATCCTTCTTTATATGTGTCCATAGTTTAGGAAGCACTGGAGACAGATGAACCAACTGCTCATATTTCTTTTATTTCAATTCTCTTACACTACGGATTTCAAGCTGAGGAAAAGTTTGGGAAAAAGTGTTTTTGGAGGTGAACATGGGGTGGGAAGGGGTAGACGTTCAATTTTCTTTGTACATGAGGCCATTAATGAATTACTTAACAGGTATGCCTATGGCAATATATTACATCAATGCCACTCAATAAACTGTCATTTCAAGCACTCACCATCTCCTAGATGCCCACCGTGTTTTAATATCAGTACCTCTGTGCAGAGAGGGGAAGCCACTGCTGCTTCTTAATAGAGTTTCAGTACCCTTTGTACCCTTGTGGATGGGATTCCACACAAGGGCACTAGTGGACTAACATATAAACTTCAAATAAGATGGGAACGTGGATATGACCAATCCATTAGTGCTTTTTTTAAAAAAAATCTCAAAATACAACCATGCAACTTGATATCATGGGATTTGTCCATATTGTCTTCAGACTAGAGTGAGAAAAAGACTGTTATATCAGGTAACGGACCCATATGTATCAATCCTTCAGGAGGCCTAATAATGATATAGGTACACATTGCAGCTGTTTGCACCTTTAGAGACCTCTTCAAAGAGCATTTGCATAATTTTATTTTAAAATATATGGAGTGGGCAGACGCAGGTTTACAGTTGTAATACAAAGAAATAATGCAATAATTAATGAATAATACAAGAATAAACCCTGTGCTTTGCATACTCACAACTGTAAACCTACTTTGCCCACCCAGTATGTAGAGTAAAGCAAGACGCATTTTATTTTTCTCAGCCAACGAGTCTTTTCTACAGAGCTTATCTGTTGGCTGGAGCCCTGGGATGCGATTCTGGAAGACCTCATCCCAAGAGAGGGGTGGCCAACAGCTGCTGGGGGAAGATGCTTCACAAGAGTCATGCCTATATTTTCCTGCTCGAAGAGATATATGCAAGTTATTAGGAAGAGCCATGTTGATCAATAACAGGAAAAAGGAGGTCTCCTACTTTTAAAACACAGGCTAAGAAGCCTAGCATGTTTTGGGAGTAAAAAAATTGGTGGTTGTAGCCTCACCTTCTCGGCCGCTGTTGGATCTGTCCAGGCCAAAAACGAGCTGAGCATCCTGCCTTTTTCTCACCACCCATCTTCCCTGGTTTGCTCCTGCCCTGTCTTGCCAAAAGGTATCACCACAGTGCTGAATGGAAGATTTTATTCTTTACGTCTCTGCATGTGTCCTGTACTAACACGCATGTGGTGAGCGAACACTTGGCATTCTCAGAAACCGGCCACTACATTGCAGTCTGCCTCAATTCTGTGTTAAACAAGGCGCTACTGAGAGCCTTTACCTTTACATATTTCCAGAGTGATCAGTAATAGGTTTTAATAATTACGTTCAGGGATTCAGAGACAAATGCTGAAATTTGAAAGAAGAGATGAAGCATAGCTTCCTAACCTTCTTTGCATAAAAAGGTCTCACAAACATGCCACACACAGAGATACACACACGCGATGATAATTAAAGGCATATTTCAAAAAAAGTTGTAAGGATTCTAATGCAAGTTAAAGGCTCTTAGAAGTGGCTGCCCAGTTTAAGACCTGGTAATATGGAAAGGAAGAAAATGGTGCTGTTATTTCCAAAAGCCGGAATGTGACTGAGAAATGGACTTTATATTGTTTCTCTGCTTTGAGAAGGAACTGCAGTAAGTACATGGTGTTTGGAAATGGCAGAATATTTGTATGCATATCAAAAACAATGTGTAATGGCCTACCTTAATATTTTCATTAAGAATTGTTAAACATATGTATTTCTCAGCTTCTTATTTGCTTTCTTATATCTTTCTAAGATACCATGTTATACACCTGCTCAAGATTTCAGAGACTCTGCAAGATCTAGAATAGAATATTTAAACTCTAAAGCCTTGTCAGCCACAAACTGCCTCAGTTTAGCTTTCTACATGTACTCCACTTTGTAAGACCCACATTCATGCTTTGCTTTGATCAGCCGTCTCGTGTACTCTCATCTGGTCATATCATGCCCATTTCTATCCCTGAGCCCCCATCCAGACTTCTCTGTTGCTTTTATTTATAATTTATCTTTATTGTTATTTAATCTCAAAATGCTGCCATGTGACTTAATATTAAGCTAGAGAGTATTACAGATATCCCCTTTTTATACCCCATTGACCCCCTCTATCCTGCACCCGTTCCTCTGCCCCAGGCCTTCACCACACTACTATCTGTGTCCAGGGGTTATGTATATATGCAAACGAGTTCTTTAGTTGATCTCTTCCCATCCACACACCCACCCCACCCTTTCCTCTGAGATATCAGTCTGTTCCAAGCTTCTATGGCTCTGGTTCTATTTTGTTCATCAATTTAGTTTGTTTATTGGATTCCACATATGAGTGAGATCATGTGACATTTGTCTTTCTCTGACTGGCTTATTTCACTTAGCATAATATTCTCTTAACACAAATCTTACAAGCAACAGATTAATGGAAACTTGAAGTCAAATAGATCAGGCCTGGTCCTGACTACCGCCCTAGCCATTGGATCTTGGGCAAGTTACCTAACTTGGCTGGACCTCAAATTCTTCATCTATAAGATGGAAATAATAATGATTGGTAATGCTGAATGAGATCATGCATATTAAAGAGTCTGGCATACAGTGCTGAAAGAATCTTAATTTGCCTTCTCTGCATACTCCTTTGAATTGAGGATAAAATCTACCTTTGCTGTAAAGACTATTCTCTACCTCCCACCTTGACTTTAGACCATGTTGATTTCTTCAGCTAAGATGCCTTAAGGCACTTCTTTTCAGGTATACTCATTCCCTTAATAGTTACCCACCCATAAAGTGGTTTTGAAGATTGAATGAATTAAAACAGAAAAATAATGTAAATACCTGATAATCAAAAGTACTTTATATGCATTAGCTATTGCTGATACTTTTTTGCCTTTCAGTTCCAATCCCCCAAATATTTTGTGTGTGTGTGTGTGTGTGTGTGTGTGTGTGTGTGTGTGTTGTTTGTTTTGAATGGGACCAATGATTTGATTTGATTTATTTTATTTTTTAAATTTCTTTATCAATTAAGTTGTTACATGTGTCCTTATCCTTATCCCCCCATTACCAAATATTTTGAAAGTTCCTGAGAACAGAGATGTATATTTGTTTGATCTTATCATTTCATGAGGACAAAATGAAATAATAGATGGCATAGGGTAGGTCTAGTACCATGACGAGAGCACTGTAAAAGCTCTATAATAGTTAGTTTCCTTTGCCTTATCTTACCTACCACATATAGTAAGTAATTCTAGGAATTGCTCTTTGAACATTCTTTGAAGGGAATAAATGAATATTGATTTTACCTGTATGCCAAGGTACACCATTAAATATGGAACATTATAATTCAAATGACTGCCTGTTATTCTATGGAAATCTGGTCTGGTAAAATTGTCATGTTCATTTTATTACTGACATTATTTACTGTATTCTGACTGCCCTAAAGCTACTTGCATACTTTACTCTGGAGCCCAGAGTTGTAATATACTTAAGTCAGACATTGTCTTAATTGTCTTTCAGCTTTACCTTCATTTCCCTCCCTGTTTTTCTCATCTGTTCCCTCTCTCTACTGCTTACTTGCATTCATATTTAAACCATTGAACTGTCACTAAATGGCAAAAGAGCTTTCCTTTACAAAAGGCTAGCTAGAATTATTCTCAGCTGCTTCCATCTGCAACATTTTCAACATTTCCACATTTCACAGGTCAAACTGTGAAATCAGCACAAGGCAAAGCAACCATCGCTCTTTATGCCTTTGATTTTGAAGTCATCTCCAGTTAGACAAGTGTAATGTAAAGTTAACCCATGAATAACTTTATCATGGGTGATAAAGTATGAGATGACTAAGACACCAATTGTTAGGTTAATGCTATAATCTTTTTTTTTTAATCCAGCATTACTGAGGTATCATTGACATATAATATATGTAAGTTTAAGGCATACAACATGATGATTTGATACACCTATATATTGTAAAATGATTAACACAATAACACTATAATATAATTACTTTTCATGGTGATAGCATTTAAGATCTTTGCTCTTAGCAAGTTTCAAGTATGTAGTACAGTATTGTTCACTGTAGTCACCATGCCATATATTAGATTCCCAGAATTTAACTTATAACAGGAAGTTTGTAACCTTTGACCAATATCTCCCCATTTCTTCCAACCCCCAACTGCTGACAACCACATTTCTATTCTCTATTTATATGAATTTGGCCTTTTTAGATTCCACATATAAGTGAGAAAATACTCTATTTCTCTTTCTCGGTCTAACTTACCTCACTTAATGTAAAGCCCTCAAGGCCCATCCATGTCACAAATGGCAGGATTTTCTTCTTTTTTTTCTGGCTGAATAATATTCCATTATTATATATATATATCCCATTTTCTTTATCCATTTATTCATTGATGAACATTTAGGTTGTTTCAATATCTTAGCTATTGTGAGAAATGTTGCAGTGAACATAGAGGTGAAGATAATCTCTTCAAGATAGTGATTTCATTTCCTTCAGATGTATACCCAGAAGTGGAATTGCTGGGTCATATGGTAGTTCTAGTTTCAATTCTTTGAGGAGCCACCATACTGTTTTTCCACAGTGGTGGTACCAATTTACATTCCCACCAACAGTGCACAGAGTTGTCTTTTTTCCACATTCTCACTAACACTTGTTATTTCTTGTCTTTTTGGTATGGCCATTCTAACAGGTGTGAGTTGATATCTCATTGTAGTTTTGATTTGCATTTCCTTGATGTTTAGTGATATTGAGCATCTTTTCAGGTACCTGTTAGTTATTTATATGTCGTCTTTGGAAAAACATCTATTAAAGCCCTCTTCCCATTTTTAAATTGGACTGCTTGTTTTCTTGCTAATGAGTTGTGTGAGTTTATTTTATATTTTGGATATCAACTTTTTATTAGATAGATGGTTTGCAAATATTTTCTCTTATTCCAATATTTCCATTTTGTTGACTGCTAGTTTTTCTGAAGGGGTATTGGGCTGTGCACCACAGTGTACACTACAAGTTCCTAACAATAAATGTGTAATAATTTTATATGACACACATTGCTTTGTTTTATTACTTAACAGGACAATATGTTTCTGGTGGAAAAGAGCAACACCTATCTTAACGTCTTGGCACAAAGGAGTATTCAATAAATATGTCTTAAATAAATAGAATTGTTTATAAAAAGTGTTATTTGAAAACATTCTTCTCTCTGTTTAAGGACTCACAAAAATCTATTCTTAGACATGCAGGAATTACTGATATCAATATTTTTGATAAGTTAAATAGAAGACAAAATACAACAAGCAAAACAATACTCTATTTCCCATTATTTGAATATATAATGTCAAAAAATAAACTATGGATTTTTCCATTATGTATATGTACTAGTATATATATTCAATTATATAAATGCAACATCTTATATACATAAGGTATATATATATATATATATATATATATATATATATATATATATACATATATATATATCCCTTTTTCTTTATCCAATCATGTATTATCCCATTTGTTAATTCAATCTCATTTGTAATATTGTTTACTGAGATCTCTATCTTCTGAATTAATAGGTAGATATATGGATGAATAGTAATGTGATATAGTAATATGTTATAGAATCTAGAAAATTCTCTTATAGGTGATCAATATACTATTATTTTATCTTCTGCACATTTGAAAATGTTCAAAATATAATTTTGGGGAGAATAAAGATCCTATTTTCATTAAGTTGGCTATATGTTTATGAAAATATTGAACTAAGATAGTCCTTAAGTGAAATAATTGACAGAGTACTAGTTTGAATAAAGCATTTTGCCATTTAGAGAGGGCTGTAACGAGTTAAGGATATTCCTAGTTGAACCAACAAATAACCTGAGTTTTTATAAGTTATTCCTTTTGGGGGTAGTTGGTGAAGGGCATTTTGTAACAGTGATGGGTATATTATAGAAAGAGACAGCAAAAGACAATATTTCCTGTTGAGAATGAGACTCCAAATACTGAATAAAGATTTATAAAGAGTATAAAGTTAATTGGCTGTAACTCACTGATTTTACAGGTGAGGAAACTGAGACCAGGCATTTGAAGCAACTTGTTCAAAATCACCGAAGTAGTGGTGTCAGAGCAAAACTTTATTTCTTCCAAAAATACTCCTATTTCCCAACACCAACACACACCAAAAAAAAAAAAAAAAAAAAAAAAAAGATTATAATGCCACAGACTCTCATAGATTTTTTTATTTGGGGCAGTAGCAAATCTTTATGGATGTCAATAATACTTTCCCTGACTGAATATGTCTCTCCACTGATAAGCCATAATTATTTATTTATTTTATTTTAAAAATATTTTTATTTATTTTAGAGAGGAAGGGAGAGGGATAGAGAGAGATATAGAAACATCAATGATAAGAGGGGATCACCGATCAGCTGCCTCCTTCACGCCCCCACCAAGGATCGAGCCTGCAACCCAGGCACGTGCCCTTGGCTGGAATCGAACCTGGCAGGCCAACGCTCTATCCATGGAGCCAAACCAGCTAGGGCTATAATTATTTATATTTAAAAATTTCTGCCGGAACCGGTTTGGCTCAGTGGATAGAGCGTCGGCCTGCGGACTGAAGGGTCCCGGGTTCGATTCCGGTCAAGGGCATGTACCTTGGTTGCGGGCACATCCCCAGTGGGGGGTGTGCAGGAGGCAGCTGATCGATGTATCTCTCTCATCGATGTTTCTAGCTATCTATCATCTCCCTTTCCTCTCTGTAAAAAATCAATAAAATATATTAAAAAAAAAATTTCTGAGAATACAAAGCCTTATGTTTATCAAGTGGGTTAGTAAGTGACTGTGCAAATGATTAGATGAATAGCTGGTCATTTATTAAGCCATTATTACTTTGGGTCAAATTGGTTATCAGATTGACTAATGAGTCACATAGAAGTGAGGAAATGGGTTCTAGGACAGGTAAGTTTTGATAAGGAGGAGAGAAGGACAGTAGGACTTGGTGGAAGCTCAGAGTGATGCCTGGATAGAGAGCCAGTGGAAGGCTTTGACAAGTATAGGTGGGGCCAAAGACAAAGAGATGGAAAAGCACTTCACCTATTTAATTTCCAGAAATCTCAATTTATCTCAGAATACACTACCACGGGGGAATGCACAGGGTAACGGGGAGTGCCTTTTGGGAGTTGGTGATGGAGGAATGCCTGACTTTCTCAGAAGCAGAATTTTCCATAGAGGCCAAGTCTAGAATTGGTTGCTTTCCTTCACTTATTGAATTCTAACCCTCAATGTTTTTTTTGTTTATTTGTTTGTTTTTGTTTTTTGCCATTGCCATAGATTAGTGGTCTTCAAATGTGTTCTCAGCTCTGAAATACTGTCTTCATGAGGTATTTTACTTGTAAATTGTGAATGGAAAAGATACAATTGGTGTTGTTCTTTTTTGGGATAGAACAAGGTGTGGTTGAAGGGCCCAGACCCAACAGTCTTCACCCATTCTTGAAGAACTCTGAGGAACATAGGGACTCCAAGGAGCATGGTTAGAAAAGCACTGTCTTAGAAAAATGGAAAGTACATTATGATCATCTGAGTCCAATAGAGAAGCAACTACTAGTATAATGTTATTTAAGTCCTTGAGTTCTCTATGTGTGAAAATATTATCTTCTGGGACTCTACCCTATTCTTTCAGAATAGAGGAGCTGCACCTTAGCTTGAATTGGTTTCATTTCCTACTAAAATGATGAGCCAAACTGATATCGAAAAATACATATTCAAATAGGTTCCATTGTCTTATCTGTTGTGGGAATAATTGTTGTCTAGATTCAGAGGAAAAAGAGTGTCATTTACACTCCTCACACATTACTGAACTCAGAGCCTCATTTCTGTCTTTTAAGAGGTAGATCTTATTATTATTTCTTATTTATAAGTTTACTTGGAAGTTTTAAACCATGTGGATGTCACATTAGTGCCCTCCTAACCCTATTTCTTTACAATTTTCAATGTATCTCCTTTTGAAAGTATGTTAGTAGATATCCTGCTTCATTTGTCCATGTATGAATAGGGGATATCACTCCTTTCTTTTCTTACACTTCAACGTCTTCCTAAGATTTCAAGAAAATATATGGGACTACAAGATGAAATATTGACTATAACACTTAACCTTTATATTCATCCTTCAAAAATCACTTACTCAAAGAAATAGAAAGTTATTTCTTTTACTTTCATTGCTTTTGTTACTGACAGATTCTTGGAGGGTTAAACCAATAGCTACTTTTATTTTTTATTGTTGAATTATTGATTAACTATATGCTGCATGCTTTGTGCTGCCCAATTGTTCACCGCGCTCCAGCAAGCTGCACCAAAATCTTCATGTGGTTCTCTTCCAGGTTGGCTGAGGGTCCTCATATCATGCTGATGGATTCCTCCTAGCAGGAGAGGAGAGAGAAGAGCAGAAAGAGAGGAGAGGAGAGAAAAGGAGAGGAGAGGAGAGGAGAGGAGAGAGAAACAGGTGGAAATGATTCCAGGTTTCATATACACCAAGGGAAGGAATGTTATAAAAAATTCTTATACCCTTGTAGGGTTAACAGTGTCAGTTTAGACAGATTTTTAAGAAGATCTTATTCATCTCTACAGTAAGAACTGTTTTATTGGTAGTAAATTCATTTCAAGAGTTTGTTTCAGAAAAAATGTTACCACTAATTGAAATACAGTTGGAAGAAGAAGCAATTTAATGAACAGTTACACTGTATGCTCAGAGAAAGAATTGAAGAAGAATGGAAATCCATAGTTGTGTAAGATGGAAAATCTAACGGTGCTTGAACTATTGGATTGAAAAGCAATACAGGAAGCCTTAAATCATGAAAACCCTGTTGTTAGTGCTTTGCCAGCCACAGAAGATGCAACATGGTATGGAACTATATTTGGCATATAAATGTATGGTCCATTTAACTTTCATTTCATATGAGTAATTTTAAAATCTGTTTTTGCCATATATTATGGACTTTCACTATTTATGCCTAACATCCAAATACCTGTTATTTCACAAATAAAAATAATAAAACCCTTAATTCACTTTAGGGAATTACAAAATTCTATTATGTGCAGTTTTAGTTGAAATGTAAACCAAGTTGTCTCACCACTCTCTCACCAAAGAGTAGATCCATGAACAAAACCTGTGACAACATGACCTTCTCTTCACTTTTAATTTTTACCAGAGTGACATAAAACCAGAATAAAATAGTTGGGGCTGATTCATTTCAGTGGCAGCCCTGACGTGACTTTTGTGGTGCTTTCAATATGTCTGAATTCCTTGACATTCCTTCCTTTCAAAGGTGGAATCTCATTCTTTGCTCCTTGAATTTGGACTGTACTCAGTGACTTGCTTCTAATGAATATAATGTATAACTGGATGTAAAATGTAACTCTGAAAGCAAGGTGATGAAACGGTTACAGCTTTCACTTTGTTCATGTTCTCTCTCTCTCTCTCTCTCTCTCTCTCTCTCTCTCTCTCTCTCTCTCTCTCTCTCTTTCTTTCTCTCTCTTCTTTACCCACCATGATGTGAGGACACTCAAGGAGACCTGGAAGAATCCCACAATTAGAATAACGGAGGCTCCTGCTAAAAGCTTTCGTACTCTTGATGGTCATGTGAGTGACCCACCTTGGAAGTAAATCCTCTATTCCTAGTTAGCCTTCAGATGTCTGTAGCTGTAATCAACACCTCTATTGCAACTTAATGAGAAACCCTGAGCCAGAAATACTTGGCCACGGTGCTCCCAAATTATTAGCCATTGAAACTGTGAACTACAATGATGTTATTGTTCATTTTGAGTTATGACATTTGGAGGTAATCTGTTAATAATAAATAACTAACAAAATTGGATCAACCCATGCTACCAACACTTTCTAAAGTTTCTTTGCTTCTTTTCACTTCTTCAGTCTCCTTCAGTCTTCCCTGTACTTCTATAAGCCTCTTACCAAACTTTGTTCTGATGAAGTCAGTTTGAATTGCTGGCTATTAAATAACTAAACTTTAAAACAGTAGAAATTGTGAATTTAAACCAAAATAAGGAAAATAATTTTTAATCTGAGAAACTTTAATTCAATATAGTGGTCTCCTGTGGATTTCATTTAATTTTTAAAATCAGAGTTTCATGTACCTACACATTTTACATGTACTCAGCTAAAATGTTGCTCTTTGTCCATGGGCATTGTACAAGTCAAATGTGATTTACCATTGATGCATATGTTTCTTTTTAAAAAATATTTTTAATTGATTTCAGAGAAGAAGGAGAGAGAGAGATACAAACATAAATGATGAAAGGATCATTGATCAGCTGCCTCCTGCACACCCCCTACTGAGGATCATTCTGGCAACTCAGGCATGTGCTCAGAATCTAAACAAACCATCAACTCCTGGTTCATAGGTGGAAAACCAATGAGTCACACAGGCTGGGCAATATATATGTCTCTTGATGAATATTCTAAAGTTGTAGCCATTCTTTATCATATATCATTTATAAAGAATTCTGTGATCATTAGCTATAAAGAATACAAGCTTAAGCTTATAAAATGAAATTAAATATTTTATAATTAATCACAGATATAATTGTTGAACACTTAGGTTGATTTATCCACACAAGTGGTTATTTCAGACAAACTTTGAATATCCTGAACTTAGCACGTTGCCCTCATGAGTCTGTGGTGATTTTTTCCCCCATCTATTTCTACAAATTGATGGAAAGTTCAAGGACAAAAATAATCAACATATAATGAACATTCATTCTTAATATTTTAAATTTAAATGATTTTGTTTAGATTTTTAAAAAGAGCAGTGTGAGCTGTGCTTTTATATCAAGTACAGCAAAGTTTTGGTCATTATTTTTAAAACATTCTTTATTGCACCATTCTCTCATCATCCTCTCCCTTCTCCTCTTTCTCCTCCTCCTCCTCCACCACTTCCTTATCCTCCTCCTCCTCTTCCTTCTTCTCTTCCTCTCCTCTCCTTTCCTTCTAAGATATCATTCCATAGGTCCCATGCTATTCATTTTTTCTATATTATTTCCTCTCTGTTCTTTATTTTTTGTTGTTTTAATTGTTTTCTTTATAGATTAAGGTATTACAATGTGTCCTTATTGCCTCATTCCCCCCTACCCTCCCCCCACCACTCATGCCCTCACCCCCTGGTGTCTGTGTCCATTGGTTAGGCTTATATGCATGCATACAAGTTCTTTGGTTGATCTCTCTGCATAAGTGCATATTGATCTTTCCTTGAGGTCAAGAAGTTTTTTTTTTCCTGTTGTCAATCTTTGCTTAAAACTATCAAGTAAAATTTTTATACTTTTCAATTCTACAATTTCCATTTGGTTTATTTTTATAATTTCCATTTCTATTCTGAGATACCCATCTTTTCACTCATCTACACTAATAAAAGAGAAACATGCAAATTGACCGTACCTCCGCTATGCCCACAAGCCACACACACCAGCCAATCAGGAGTGAGTATGCAAATTAACCCAACCAAGATGGCTGCAGCCATGGAGTGAGCAGGAGGCTTGGGTTTCCCTGGCAATAGAGGAAGCCAAGCTTCCCGCAGCCCTGGCCTGCCCTGGCCTCAGCTTGAGGCTACAACATTTCAATTATAGAAGATAAATAAATCCCAGATACCAGGGCCTCCGCTTGGGTCGCCAGGGGGCGTGGCCGGCCTGCAAACCACCACAAGCCCCTCACCCAGGCCACCCCACACCCTAAGGAAATCCCCACCCTGATCTGGGACACCCTTCAGGGCAAAGCAGCTGGCCCCCACCCGTGCACCAGGCCTCTATCCTTATCTAATAAAAGAGTAATATGCAAATTGACCATCACTCCAACACACAAGATGGCTGCCCCTATGTGGTCAAAGATGGCTTCCCCCATGTGAACACAAGATGGCCACCACAAGATGGCCAGCAGGGGAGGGCAGTTGGGAGGGACCAGGCCTGCAAGGGAGGGCAGTTGTGGGCGATCAGGCCAGCAGGGGAGGGCAGTTAGGGGTGACCAGGCTGGCAGAAGAGGGAATTGGGGGTGACCGAGCCTGCAGGAAAGGGCAATTGGAGGGGACCCAGGCCTGCAGGGGAGAGCAGTTGGGGGTGGGGGACCAGACCAGCAGGGGAGGGCAGTTAGGCATCAATCAGGCTGACAGGGGAGTGATTAGGGGGTGATCAGGCTGGCAGGCAGAAGTGGTTAGGGGCAATCAGGAAGGCAGACAGGCGAACAGTTGGGAGCCAGCAGTCCTGGATTGTGGGGTCTCAGATTGGAGAGGGTGCAGGCTGGGCTGAGGGACACCCCCCTCCTTATGCATGAATTTCGTGCACCGGGCCTCTAGTCAAGACTATATTGTTCTTTAAAATATTTTTAAAAGCTGTTTTAAAATCCCTGTTAGCTATGTCCAACATCTGGATATTTGGTATTGATTTTTATAGGCTGCTTTTTCTTTTAAATGTGGTTCACATTTTTTTTTCTGTTTTCTTACCTTTAGTAACTTTTGCTATATGCTTGACATTATGGATTATAAATTATAGGGAATCTGAATTATATTGTGCCTTAATCAATGTTGATTTTTTTTGTGTGTGTGTCTGGCAGATAAATTATTGCTGTATACTTTTGTTCTTGTCAGGCTTATATTTATTCTTTTCTTCTTTTAAAAAAACTTTATTGAGCTCTAATTCAAATACAATAAAAAGTCACCCTTAAAGTGCATAGTGCTGAGGTTGTTAGTATATTCACTGAGCTTTGCCAGTAAAGCCATAATGTAACTTGAAAATTCTTGATTAGAATTGTATTTATACTTAATGTTTAACTTCATCCTCGGACGTGCTTATACTATAGCATGGTTCTTATGCTCAGGACATAATTTCTCTGAAGTCTCAACTGAGTGATGAATGAAGTCTCTTCACTTTGGCTGGGACTCCCAATTAATTCCAGAACTGTATGCCCTCTAGTGTTACTATTTAGCTCTCAACCCTAAAAAAACAACAATCTTTGGGAGGCCTTGCTAAGTCTCCCTCTGCACATATGCAGCCCAGCCCATGGCCAACAGTTAATCCCACACACTCTTCCTGGGCCCCCATCAGCATAGCTTCTTTTCTAAGGCAACATGTCTTGTAAATTGCAGATATCTCAGCATCTTGGATCACCAATTTCTTTCTCTTCAGACCAATGAGACCACCAGCTCCACTTTTCTGCCATTGGGAAGCTGAGGTAAAGGGCTGACTATGAGGCTCATCTCTAATATGTATGTTCTTCCAAGGATGACCATCTTGTTCAGCCTATTGTTAATTTTAGGAAAATAATGACTTCATATATTTTCTAATTTTATAGTTATTTTTTTCAAGAGGGCATGTCTGGTACCAGTTACTTTATCATGGTCAACTATTGAAGTTGCTTTCAGGTTCAAATGAACATTTTAAACGAGTTTGCTTCATGACTTTTTTTTTTTTTGCACTCAATAAATGTTTACTAAATAAAATTTGGCTCATTCCAAACATGACATTAGAGTGTTAAAAAAAGTATTAAAGCTCATATAGTTCAATCCTCCAACTGATCATAAGATTTCCTACTAAATGCCAGCATTTACATGTTAACAACTAAACACAGAAAGCTTATTAGGATGCTTCAAATAACCTTCCAAAGAAATAAACAAAACACCTAAAAACTCCTAGCATTATATACACATACCATATACATGATCAAAATAGAGAACTCCTTCAGAATTTTTTATAACTTGGATTAAATCTATTTGAGTAAGAACAGATTAACCTACAAGTTGCTTCACAATTTAATTAATGTCAATATTTTGTATTTATACACATGCGAAGATATAATTATGTCACAAGAACCCTATATATTTACGTATATGTGCTACATTAGGCATTATATTTTAAAATGTTAATAGCTTTCAATAGAGAAAAAGAACTCAATTATTTTGATATTTCAACAAATCACATCTAGAAATTATGGAGTCCACAAATTATGCCTAATTCAATTAGAGATCTTTGTTTCTTTTTAAAAAATATATGTTTATTGATTTCAGAGAAGAAGGGAAAGGGAGGGAGAGATAGAAGCATAAATGATGAGAGAGAATCATTGATCGGCTGCCTCCTGCACTCCCCCAACTGGGGATTGAGCCCACAACCTGGGCATGTGCCCCTGACTGGAATCGAACCTGGGACCCTTCAGTCTGCAGGCGGATGCTCTATTCACTGAGTCAAACTGGCCAGGACTAGAGATCTTTGTTTCCTAAGGACAGGGCTCAACTTCCCAAACCAGTTTTCACCAGGACCTTTACTTATTGGAAGTAAACTCAATAAATGATTTTGCCATTAATCTTTCTGTATTTCTATACTATAGTAACAATCTACTAAAATTTAAACCTAGAGTTAAAATACAGATTGTGATATATCATATATTTTAGCTATAAAATTTAAGTCAACACACCACCCAAAGGAGTTTCAAAAGTATTTACAATATATTTTATAGATTGTAGCTAAGAGCTTTGTACAATTCATCTTCCAGATATAGACGCACTAATGAACTTAGGTGTATTAATTTTCTTCTAGCATTTACAATTAACTATTGTCTTGGTTTGGCAGTGAAATGTTAAAAGAGGTTCAAAGTCCAAGTGAAATGATTTTTAAGTGCATTGGGAATGATGAGTTATATTCATTTTAACAATGCCAAGTTCTTTTAAAGGCTCCATGCTGTCAATGTTAAAGTTTTTAAATCAGAATTCTTTTTGATAAATGCCTCACTGAAACACGGAAAAGTCTAGGATAGGCATTTAGTAAACAAGGAAATACATTATTGTATGAAAAAGGCAATGTTTTAAATTTCCTTCTTGATAGTCAAGAAAATAAAAAGCAAAATCACAATGACGTAATATTTTCTGCCCAAGAGATTGGTAAACAATTTTGAAATTTGATAATACCAAATGTTGGCAAAAATGTGAACAACAGAAGACTCGAATGCACTTAATTGGGGAACATAATCACTTTGGAAATGATTGGGCATTTTGTCAAACAATAAATTTGACTAAATGCATACACTACAATCTTGTACATCCACTGAAAGTGCATACCCTCAGAAAAGTGTTAACATCAGGATATATATACAGCAACAGTCATAGCAACATTGTTTACAATAGGCAAAACCTAGGAACAATTCATTATCCATCCATAGCATATGGATAAGAAAATTGCGATAGATTCATATGTTGGAATACTGTACTACAAAGCAACAGAAATAATAAACTGTACTCAACATGGCATGGTAAGTCTCACAAACATAAGTAAAAGAAATCAGTCTTAAAATAATCTATACTAATAAAAGGGTAATATGCTAATTAGATCGGGAGACCTTCCAGGAGACCTTCTGGACCTCCTTCCGGACAAAACCATTGTGGCGGAGCCAAGGCAGAGGTGGTTAGGGGTGATCAGGCCAGGAAGGGAGGGAAGTTGGGGGTGATCAGGCTGGCAGTGGGGAAGAAGCTGGGGGCGAGCAGGCCGGCAGGGGGGGCAGTTGGGGGCGATCAGGCCAATAGGGGGTGCAGCTGGGGGCGAGCAGGCTGGCAGGCAGAGTGGTTAGGGGTGATCAGGCAGGTAGGCAGGTGAGCGGTTAGGAGTCAGTGGTCCCAAATTGTGAGAGGGATGTCTGACTGCTGGTTTAGGCCCAATCCCTGTCAGACATCCCCGGAGGGATAACAGATTTGAGAGGGTGCAGGCTGGTTGAGGGACACCCCCTCCTGTGTACGAATTTCATGCACCAGGCCACTAGTACATATATATTTTACAATCATACAAAATACAAAAGAAATTAAGCTGTATTGTTTAAGGATGCATGCATAACTGGAAAAGCAAAACAAAAATGAGTATTGCAGAAATTAGGACTGTGATTAATGCCAAGGGAAGGACTGTAATTGGAGGTGGAATGCTGAGGCTTCGGGGGAATTAACCTGTTTCCCCCAAAATAAGACAGTGCCTTATATTAATTTTTGCCCCCAAAGACATGCTAGGTCTTATTTTAAGGGGATGTCTTATTTTTCCATGAAGAAGAATACGGTACACATTTATTGTTAAATGAAAATAAAGGAAATTTATTACCTGTATACGGTATGGTAGTACGGTAGTTGTCAACACAAACCAGACAAACTGTGAATCCTACAGTATCAAGAATTTACTCATTTATTCAATGACAATCATGTCATCATCTTCTGGAACATCATCATAACAATCCAATTCCTGAATTTCCTGGTGAATTTCTTGTGACTCCATTTCTTTCAGAATCAGTGGACCAAATCTCTCATGTTTAGCAATAGCACTGTCTTTAAATGAGTACTTCTTGTCAAGGTAGCCTGCTCGCAGTGCATTTGCAATGCAACTGTCAGTGATTTTCTCCCATGAATTCTTCACCCAAGTCACAACTTCTTGCAGTTTAGGTTTCACAAAGTTTCCACGCTGATTTCTCTCCATTCTATTTTCAATGTAGTCATTAATTTCCATGCGCAAATTGTCTTTGAATGGCTTGTTTATTGCAATATCAAGAGTCTGGAGATAGGCCGTCATTCCTGCGGGAATCATTATCTGATCTATTTTTCTTTCGTGAAGAAATGTCTTCATGTCTTTAGCGCGGTGAGTGCTGGCTGCATCCCAGACTAGCAGACCTCTTTGGCTCCCTCGCATAACAAGCGGCAGCATTAAATCAACCCACTTCCTTATAACTGCTTGTGTGGCCCAGGCTTTTTCAGTTTCAAGAATAAAAACGCCCAAAACACGTTCAATCTTTTCCTTCTTGCCCTTAGAAATGATTAAAGGTGGGATTTTAGTGCCATCCAGATGAATTGCCAAAATACAGGAAACACGTGCACTTTCGTAAGCAGTGGAGGGAATGTACGCTAAGGAGGCACCCCGCTGTTCAATTGTTGTTTGAGATGACTGGCCCATAAACACTGCAGTTTCATCCATAGCAATCATGTTGGAAAGATTGTATTTAGAGAAGTCAGCATCATCAATGAAGGACTTGAATGCAAGTGCTCGCTTAATAACTTGAGTATCTTCTAACCTAAACAATGTTGTAGATCTTCTTAAAGACAGTTCACTTCACTGAAGGAAATTATCCAGCCAGTGTCGTGATGCTTTGAAGTCTTCGGGGGCTATGTCAAACTGTGGTGCCATTGCAAGGGCAAATTCTTGAATCTGAGCCCTATTCACAACCAAAGCCTTTGCTCTCCTGTCAACAACCCATTCACAGATCAGGTCTTCCAGCTTGGAAAATAATGGTTGCCGACCTGATCCACACATGCGCTTTTTAGCATTTCCCTTGTCCACTTGTTCAATCAGGTTACCATACTCTGCTCGCCATTTTTGGACCAATTGGATACTCAACATCTTCTCTTTGCAGAAAGCAGTAAAATTTTGGCCCCAAGAGTCTTCCACGATTCCTATCTTGTACTCCACGGAGTAGCTTTTTCTTTTTGCGCTCATTTCTAGGGGTAAAAAAAAAGGAATTGGGGTATCAAGGTGGGGGGAAAGGGATCACTCAAAATGACACAGGGGGGATGAGAGGGGGGAATCAAAATGGCACAGGAGAATCAGAGGGGGGATTACCATTTTAGTAACCCCTTTTGATTCTCCTGTGTCATTTTGATTGTCCCCTCTGATCCTCCTGTGTCATTTTAAGTGATCCCCCTCCCCCCACCCCTGTGCCACTGAACACCTTCACCAGACATCCCCCCTACCCCTTTATCAGACATTTACCCCCTGGGGCCTGCCTGGGGACTGTCACTGGGCTTGCTGGGGCCTGGATCTGGGCTGGAGCATGGTCTGCCACTGACTGAGAACCTTCAGTCATCATGAAGGCGGCCGCGAGCATCAGGTAGTGTCACCAGAGACAGACCAGCACTCACCACCTTCGCCACGTCCCGTCTACTCTAATCCTCCTGTTCTTCTACACACATCTGCAAAAGTCTCCTCCTCTCTCCCGCCCCGCGCTCACCGCTCACTCTGACCTCCGCTCCGCCTCCACACAGCAGTGACGTCAGGACTCCGCGCGTAAAGTCACTGGTTGCTCGACACCAGTCGGGGCGGCCCTAGCGACCAGTTTACGATAAATTAATTTTCATTCTGAGACAGAGCCTGGGGGCCTTATTTTCGGGGGATGCCTTATATTTAACTCAGAAGGAAACCTGTAAGTAGGTCTTATTTTCGGAGGATGTTTTATTTTTGGGGAAACACGAGTTATGTTTCATTTCTTGGCCAAAGTGGTGTTTACAGTAGTGCTTGTTTTATAATAATTCATTATATTCTACATTTATATTTTGTAACATATTCTGAAAATGCATTACCTTTCATAAAAAGTTCTTTAAATATATCCAGAAGATTATATAAATGATTAAGAACAGAGAAAAAAGTAGAGATAAAAGAGCATTAAAATATATTTCAATGCTTTTGTCTGCAAGTAGAATAAAACAATTCAAGATAATTGAAACAATAATTTGTGTTATCTTTTAAAACAAGAAGTTTAGAAATAGGATTGGCTTCAGGTTAGGTTAATTTAGGGGCCAAACAGTGTTGTCAAAATTTTTTTCATGTTTTCACTGCATTTTTCATTTTATACTCCCTGGCTATTTTAGTATGGTGGTCAGAAAGGCAGAACTAATACTCTATCTTTTTTTTATCAGTTAGGATAGTGATCGGCAAACTGCGGTTCACGAGCCACTGTTTGCCGCTCTGTTGACTAATGAGTTTTCTGACCACTGAATTAGGAGAACCTTTTCTCATGTGCTACCCTTACCCACCATCCCGGGACACACACACACACACACACACACACACACACACACACACACACACACACTTTTCCTCTTGACTCAGTGACTGAAATTGCAGCCCAGGCTCATGCCCCAGTTCTGGAAAGGGGGCCACCATGGTTGACTTAGACCTGTGGTCGGCAAACTGCGGCTCGCGAGCCACATGCGGCTCTTTGGCCCCTTGAGTGTGGCTCTTCCACAAAATACCACGTCCTGGGCGAGTCTATTTTGAAGAAGTGGCGTTAGAAGAAGTTTAAGTTTAAAAATTTGGCTCTGAAAAGAAATTTCAATCGTTGTACTGTTGATATTTGGCTCTGTTGACTAATGAGTTTGCCGACCACTGACTTTGACCAATTATGTTTTACCCTCTTACTGCCTCTGAAACAAAGTTGAGGGAAGGAGTAAAGATAATAAAATTGAGGTCCTGTTAGATAGAAGGAAGAAGTGCAAATATTGTCTGCTATAAACTTAAAAATATAGAAAATTTCCCAGAAAATCATAAGCCTGATCAAAGCACTCTTAAAAGTATTAATCAGCATTACTGAAAATGGTCCATATCCAAGCATTTTCTAATGTACTGTTTTTAATTTAAAAAATTAAATTACCAGCAAGTAAATATCATATTACCCAAGTGAAAACTCAATCAGATTAAATAAGAATCCAAATGTTAGAAAAGAAGGAGGAACCTTTATAGAATTTCTAGGGCAAATATCATTTGTTTCTAATCATATCTGTTGTGCTTATGGTATTGTCTACTAGTATAGCAAGGGACAACAACAACAAAAAAGATTGTCAGTCATCTATAGACCAATAAATGTAACCACCCCAAGAACCTTGTTGAAAAAAATGCCAGAAAAGGATGTTTCTGGTTTTCTAGTTATGAAGGGGTAAATCAAATAGAAAAAAATCAAGAATGGGAAAGAACTGTGTTCAAAATAGCATTGAGCAGTGAAACTTAAAGTTTAGACTCAGTACTATACTGGAACAATGAGTGATTCCATAAATATTAGTTATTTTAATAATTGTTAGTTTTGTTTTTAAAATAAACTTTATTTTTAAGAACAGTTTAGATTTACAAAAAATTATAAAGATAGTACAGAGAGTTCCCATAGATACAGTACCCATTTCCCCCTATTATTAACATCTTATATTAGTATAGTATATTTGCTATAATTAACGATCCAATATTGATCCATTATTGATCCATTATTAGCTGAAGTCTATAATTTACTCAGATTTCCTTAGTTTTTACCTAATGTTCTTTTTCTGTCCTAGGATGTCATCCAAGATATCAATTACATATTGTTGTCATTCTCTTTGGTTCCTCTTGGCTGTGATGGTTACTCAGACTTCCCTTGTTTTATATACCTTTGACAGTCTTAAGGAGTGTTGGCTAGGTATTTTGTAGAATGCTCCCTCAATTGAAGTTTGATTTCTTTCATGATTAGATTGGGGCTATGAGTTTTGGGGAGGAAAATCACAGAGGCAAAGTGCCACTCTCATTACATCATATCGAGGGTATATACCAGGGGTGGGCAAACTTTTTTACTCGAGGGCCACAATGGGTTCTTAAACTGGACCAGAGGGCCGGTATAAAAGCATGGATGGAGTGTTTGTGTGAACTAATATAAATTCAAAGTAAAGGAGCGGAGGGGAGAGCAAGAGAACCGGATAGAACAGCCGGATCCGGCCCGCGGGCCGTAGTTTGCCCAAGGCTGGTATATACCATTGTTGGAGAGGGTAATTGAGAAGACATGACCCCCGGGTTGACTTGTGAAGTGGTCCCAGGCATCCAGAGGCTCCTCAACCCCTCCCCTGTCCTTGGAATGTATGCCCACAGTAGGAGCTGCTTCAAGGATGTAGCCTTGAAGGAGTAAGGGGTTGAGTCCATCTGGACGGTATACAATTTTAAAAAATATTAACACTCTGGTGGGGAATTTTGATAGTAGTAGAGGCTTTGCCTATGTGGGGGCAAAGGGTATATGGGAAGTCTCTATACCTTTTGCAGAATTTTTCTGTGAACCTAAAACTTCTCTAAAATATAAAGTCTAAGTAAAAGAACCCCCCCACAAAAAAAAAAAAAACACATACCTATTAGCAATCAGTCATCATTCATTCCCCACTACCACCAAACCCTGAAAACCACAAATTTACCTTCTGTCCTCATGGATTTGCCTATTCTGGGGCTTTCATATAAATAGAACTATGCAATGTAAGCCCTTTGTGTCTTCATTCTTTAACTTATAATGTTTTGAAAGTTCATCCACATTATAGTATATATCAGTACATTATTTTATTTCATGGCTGAATCCCCACCAGCAATATATGAGAGTTCCAATTTCTCTACATCCTCACCAACATACTATTGTCCATCATTTTTGTGCTTACTCACCATCTGCATATCTTATTTGGAAACATGTCTACTCAAAAATTTTGACAATTTTTAAATTTTATTATTTGTCCGTTTCTTTTCTGTTGAGTTGTGTTATTTATATCTTCTGGATGCAAGACCATATCAGATATATGATTTGCAAATATTTTCTTCCATTCTATGGGTTGTCTTTTCAATTTTTGACAATGTCCTTTGATTCTCAAAAGTATTCTGGTTTGATGAAGTCCAAGTTATTGATTTATTTCTTTTGTTACCTGTGCTTTTAACGTCACATATAGAAAACCATTGACAAATTCAAAGTAAAAGGTATTTACTAATGTGTGTACTTCTAAAATTTTATAGTTTTAGCTCTTATATTAAAATCTTTTGTCCATTTTGAGTTAATTTTTATATATGGTATATGGTAGGGGTCCAAATTCATTCTTTTGAATATGGATATCCAGTTGTCCCAGTCCCATTTGTTGAAAAACTTATTCTTTTTCTGTGGGATGGTCTTGGCACTCTTGTGAAAAATTAATTGAGCATAAATGTACAGATTTATTTCTGGACTCTGTTTTCTTAACTATTAACTTGTATGTCTATCCTATGGCAGTGTTACATAGGCTTGATTATTATAGCTTTGTAGTAAGTTTTGAAATAGGAAGGTGGGACCTCCCTTAACTTGTTCTTCTTATTTAAGATTGTGTTGGCTATTTTGGGTCCCTTGCATTTGCATATTAATTTTAGGATAAGCATGTCTTTTGGGCAAAAAAGTAGATGAGGGAATCTGTGCCATAGAAAAATGCCTACACTGTGATGTGATCCATGAGTATACAATGGATCACATTGTTGGGATTACAATCAATGTGCATAGGTATGAATTAAAAATTAAAGTAAGGGATTGTTATTAGGAAAATAAGAATTATGCATTGTATTCCTTTTTCCTTCCATAATTTTTTGGTTTTAGTGCCATTTTACAATAAGGAAAATATGCTTGAAATTTTTTGAGGAAATAACTTATTTCCGAACTCCTTAAAGCATTTAGCATATTGCATTGCACATAGTAGGTTCTTGGGTAAATATTTTGTGGACTGAATTTTGTGTTGTTCATTTGCATATAAAAAACGTGCGTTAATTTATATGGCAGGTAGCTCAAAGTTTATCTTTCAAAACAACTGTTCAGTCCAGCTAAATTCAACAAGTAAATGTATGCACACACATTTCCGTGAATCAACTGTATTAGAGACATAGTTCACCCTTCATACTATTTATTTTCCCCTATAGACACACATTTTCCCCATCACTATTATTACTTCCCTGAAAACTAATCCTTTAAGAAATAATTTGAAATATCAGGAAATAAATTGTTTCAAGTAGGCAGTGTGAGTTAGATCTTGTGCTTTCCCCCCCCGAAACTATTCTATTTTTTGGGAGATTAGTAACTCATCTCCTTCTGAGATATCAAAGTCTAAGACTGTGATCATTGGTTAAACTTTGGTAACCTATTAAATTATTCTTGGAAAATAATATGCACTAATTGACACCCACCTAAGGGGTTGTATCAATAGGGGGAAATGGTAATTGCTGGATACTCATAGGTAGTAGGTTGATTTTATCATCATTAAGGGAAGCAGATGAGAGTTAGTGCAGGAGTGAGAGGCAAGTGGAAAATAGCCTATCTTTATAGTATTCTAGTAATACCACAAGCCACTCCACTTTTACTTACGTGATTGATGATGCCACTGAAAACCCTCCATGGGATGACTGCACTTTCTTGAATCTCAAACTGTAGACTATTCATTATGCTATATATTTTCTAGCCTGACCTGATACTGGTGTACACTGTGTTTAATGAATCATATTTATCACACTCTGTTTCAGCACTGGATGTACTGTGTATCTTATCTTACAGTCATGGTCCAAGTGGAAAACGAAGCCAGTAAGGTCTGGGAATAGAATTGGACTAGAGGGCAGAATTGGGAGCTTCAGAGAGAAAACTTGAGCTGGCATCTCTAGCTGGAACAATGCAGAGCATTTCAAATACTGGTGAAAATCAACCTGCCATCTGGATCCTCCCAGCTTCAAATTATCATCAGCCCCCGTTTCCAATGAGTGGTCATAACAATTTCCCCAAGTGTTGAACCCATGGATATATAACTAGAGCCACACTTGCTAACCAACATAAAAATGAAGTATTTATCTTGATATTTTAAAGGAAACTACAAATGAAAATGAAGGAGAGGATGTCATCCTAGGCATATTTCTAAGCCGATGGTTTACCTTAAAAGAAATTAAAACAATTAGACTTAGACATGGTGTTTAACCACATGTAATTATATTATAGCTTTTCCTCTGTGCCTTGCCTTGCTACTATCTCCAACATTTTAGGGCATATGACAATCAGGCAGGATATGTCCTCAAGCAGTGGACGGGTCTTGCCTGACCACAGCCATCCCAGTAAACATCGGTGTGGAGCCTCAGCTAAGGTAGAGGAGGTTACTTGAGGACATGTCCCAGGAGGCAGCCGGAGAAGTAAACAGTTCCAATGAACTGATTTACTGCACGAACTGAAGTGTAAACGTGAAACTATTATATAGGGCACCCCCCCCCCCAGAATGTATATACACTTTAACAGGTGACAACTCAATGTTCACTCCTTTTCTGGTTTTAACTGGTTTGAAACAATGGGTGAAGCCAGACCAAACTTTGAACAAAGAAAATATATCCTAAAGTGCTACTAGACCTTTTTTTTAAATGGGGATCCATAAAAAATAAAGTTTAGCATACAAAACCGGCAACAGTTGATGAATTGAGGGTGCACAAATACCGAACAAAATGGTTCTTGATGTTGGTGATTCCATTGCTTTGCATCATCCGCAGTGCCTGAACCAGAAAGGTCATCAGTTTAAAAACAGGCATTGACAAAAAAAATTATTCATTTCTGTAGATTCTTCTAAATTTTGAACATGAACTCTATATTCATAATCACTGACTTTATAATCATTCAACGTGTGTATATTTTTTGGGGGGGACATCCTGTATTACTTTCAAGCCACCGGTTCCAAATGCATATGTGAAATCTCTCTTACCTGATAGCAGACCATTCAACAAGACAGATTTCATAACTTATGGCTCACTTTCAGTTACTCACATGTATTAAAAGTTCATCAAGTTTAAATTTCCAGTTTTATCTCCAGTTCAGAGCTCTTTCCCTGATCACAGGCCAGTCTTAAGTGTAAGGAGCCTTAGTTGGTAGGGGGCATAACTTCTTTCTCTCATCAAAGCATCACCTAGGATTCCAGGAGAACCAGTGTTTGGTTTGGGGGATACCTTTTTCCTTCTATATTCAAAGTATAATTCCTTTTTCCTCTGGCTTTAGGAGCTGGGAGAGCAGAAAGTGGGGAGGGGAATTCTCAATACTGTATTTAGTTGCCCTGTGTGGGTTGTCACAACCTCCCTCTCTGGCTAAGATGGGCTGATCATTTCTACACTTTCATGCCAGGCATCAAATGCTGGCTCCCACAGGCAATAAACTTATGAGGACACTGCCAAGTTGGCCTACAGCTTGGCTTACCCAGGTCCCTCAGTGCCCCCACCACCTGACACATAGAACATTCCATAGTGGATTCTTGCTGAGCCTTCCTTTCCCAGTGTTAACCCCTCCTGGTGGGGTTTTAGACACTTAGCTCATGCCTATTGTCCCAAATGGGAAACTCAGATATGGAGAAACTAAGTCAGTGCTCAACCCAGATGATCTCAAATCCTTTTTACTATTTTTGTGTGACATCTCACCTCTCCCAAATTTCTGATTCCATTGCTTTAAAGAGCTAGCAACCTTGACTTTCTTTTGAGGAACAGCCCTCAAGCCACTGGAGCCTACTGAAGTACCAAGAAGTTTTTTTTCCCCTAGCAGGTTGTTAACTGTCCAGAAAATATACTGTCCAGAAAAGGAATATGAATGCCTCTCTCTCTTAATTCAGTTTGGGGCCATTTAGACTCAGAGGTTTAACTTAAACTCCTGAGCTTCCCCACAGAGTCGGGACAAGCCCTACTTGCTGTGGGACTTACAGACTTTTGTGTATGGCTTTCTCTCTTCCCTATTCTGCTCATCAATTCCCTTTGTGGTTTCTCCTGGGAGCAATTTCTTCATCACTTGCAGGATTTCTTTAAAAAATATTTTTATTGATTTCAGAGAAGAAGGGAGAGAGAGAGAAACATCAATGATGAGAGAGGATCATTGCTCGGCTGCCTCCTGAACGCCCCACACTGGGGATTGAGCCCTTTACCGGAATCAAACCCAGGACCCTTCAGTCCACAGGCCAATACTCTATCCACTGAGCAAAACCGACTAGGGCAGAATTCCTTAGGAAGTCCTCACTTAGGGCCTGACCTAAGAAACCAATCCTTGACAGGGAGTGGGGTAAGAATGGAGCTCTGCCACCATTGTCCCTGTAATTCCAAATCTTCCAAAATTAGGGGTTCAAAGCCAGACTCAGTTCCTGGAGCTAGCAGTGGAAGCCAAAGAGCCCTCTGGTGTTCTCCCCCTGACACACAATCACCAGGTCCTCCAGTAGTTAGTTAATAAGACCTGAAGCTGTAGACAGTAGAGTAGAAAATAAGGAGGGGGAGCTCGCTACAAATAACATGGTACAGTGACTGAATGGCTAACATTTGTTTGGTTTTTTTAGTTTAAGCCACATTGTGACTTAGGAAGTTGAAACAAGAGGCCTGGATAAGAGTTTGGATAATTAAGATGGCCACATTCGCAGGAGATGGTTTCCTGTCTCTGATACATAGCATTTATGAATGAAAGTGCTCAGCATCTCAGTGGCTCTCCTTTTGAACTGGCTCATCCATTACTGGGGTAATGATTTTCCGTCTGGGCAACAGCAAAGCCAAAGGCCTATTACACAGGCAACATAAAGTTAAAAAGACATTATGAATAAAACGTTGGCTCGTGCCGGCTTTTGCCAACTCCAGAGAAGATTGCCTGGTGCCGCCGACACGTGTTTATTACACTTAATAATGTTTACATAATTCTTTCTTGAGCTCATTAGAGCTGTCAGATCAGAAGTAAATGTGTTACCCCCTCTGTTTATCTCTAAAGACTTCGCAGTCAATAAAGGAAGATGAATGACACCCAGGGTGCAGACAACGTACTCCCTGGTTTTGCAAACACTGCCAAGTTAAATCCTTGGCCCCGATGGGCTCCAGGGTTTTAGATTTGCATCTGATCAGCCCCTTAGTTCTTGAGCAAAAGAGCAGTGCTTCTCCAACTTCAGTGTACTTGAAATCACCCCAGGAGCTTGTTAAAATACTCAATTCTTGGCCTCACCCCCATACATTCTGATTCAGTTGGTCTGGGGTGGAGCTCAGAAATCTGCATGAAGTACAATGCAAGTTCTGGGCGATGCTGATGCTGCAGGTGCATGGACCATACTTGCCCTGTTCTAGAGAGCATTTCTAATCCTCTGTTGTGCTGAGTCCCCCTTGACAATTCGGGGCATTTTGGTCTGTGGGATGCTTCAGCAGCCGTGGCGAAGACAGCGGTGGTTGCAGCGGGAGCAGCTGCAGCTGCCTCATCGCCACTGCACGCGTGAAAACCCCACTGGGCCAGCTTGGTTCCCTGCGGTTGTAGGCCAGCGTGGAGGGGCGGGGCCTGGCGCCCGAGGGCGGGGCCTGGCGCCTGGGGGCGGGGCTCAGAGAGCAGGCTCCTGCTGTCTGCTCTTGGCGAAGGAGGCAGGGGCGGAGGGCACAGCCAGCGGGCGGCGCGCCGCGGACTCCCAGGCAGCCCGCGGAAAGGTAAAGGCAGGAGAGCGCGCCGGCAGGTCTTCCTGCCCGGCAGCTGCTGTCCAAGTCCCGGAGTGTCCCTGAAGCCCTAAGCTGTGTGTGGGCGCTCGGGGTATTTGCATAGCATCCAGGGAAGGGCAGCTGAGCCAGGGTTTTTGCGTGTATCGCGGCGGGGCCCGGGGCCAGGGGGGTTTGGGGTCTGCAGCAGGAGCCTGCTGCCATCCCAGGACAATCGGACTCTGAGACAACTTTGCGCAGCGGTCCTCCTCCAAGTTCCCTTTATTGCTATTGTCTTAGCGCCTCCAGTCTGACAGTCTCCCCGGACTCCAGCTTTGTTCTCATCAGGCCAAACCCGCGGTCCCCTAGGGCGTGAACCCCTGAGGCGCTGCCAAGTTGCACCTGTCAGCCGGATCCGCCCAACCTCCCTTAGCATCCTTGCCAGGTCCAGGGCAGTCCTGTGTACACTGAGGCTGGGCACTTGAAGCCCTGGCGCCCACGGGGACAGCGGTCCTCGCCCCATTCCCATGTGTGGTCTGGGATCTGGACTAGGGTGGTCAGACCTCCGGGATGCGCGTGATTTGGGGCCGGAGAAATGATGAGAAAAAGTTTGGAGCCTGGGCTGGGGTTAGGGAGTCAGCAGCGCTGAGCTGCACGGGGCAGCAGTTGGAGTCAGTGCTAAGGGCTTGGCGCCCGGCAGAGGGACTGGGACAGGGACAGAACCTTGGAGGATGAGGCTCCAAGCATGGGCTGTCAGCAGAGATGGGTGCTCCTTGTGCGCGCGTGTTGGCATGAAAAGGCTGTGTGTGGTTGCAGAGAAGATGGGTGAAAAGAGAAAGGAAGGTAGAGGTACTAGGGACATAGTATGTAATTGCAGTATCCCGTGTGCACGCCCCCCCTTCAGATATTTTGGAAAAGCTATGCATGGATGCCTCGTGGACCGAACTCCCGGAGGTGGAGGAGGGATAAGTTTTACCCAGCACTACAGCTGGCTTTGAAAGTGAACAGGTGACAGAAGACTTCTGTGTGTGTGTGTGTGTGTGTGTGTGTGTGTGTGTGTGTGTGTGTGTGTGTGTGTGCAGCAGCTAGGGATGCTGGATGGCCCGCGGAGCTTCCACCCTGCCCCCTCCCAGCTGGAGACAGCGGAGTGCGTTTTCCTGTCACTGCCTGCCTGGGGCTGGCAGGCGAGGAGCAAAGTGATGGTCTCAGAGTGGAGCAGACAAAAGGGTGCACTTGGTCGACCCTCCGAAGGCCAGGCGCCTGGTGTGTGGTGTGTGTGTGTGTGTGTGTGTGTGTGTGTGTGTGTGTGTGTGTGTGTGTGTGTAGGGGATCCCTTTTCTGCCAGCTAGGGAGAAAACACTGGGAAAGAGGGATGAGTAGGAGCAGGAGAAAGACAGGTGAAGCCAGAGGATGAGTGGTAACCAGACCGGAGGAAGAAGAGAGCAGGGATTTTAAAGCATCTTGCCTGAGAAATTATAAGTGAATTTTCAGGAGATGCTGTTTAGGGGACTCTGAAGCTAAAATTTTAGAGGAAGGGGCGCAGTAAGTTGGATGGATAAAAAGGTATTTCAGCGAGTGATGGTAAAGTAGGTCTGAAACCTTCACTGAAGTTTATTGCTGGTTTTAGATAATCTCCCTTGACACATCTTTCCAGCACCTACTCCGGAAGTACCTTTTGACTGTCAGAAAGAAGTAAAAGGCATATATACACCAAAAAAAAAATGCAGCTAAAATGAAGTTTAAATGAAGCTTTGAGCAGGATTAAATGGCTTGTGTAACTGCTGAATGTTGCTAAAGTACTATCAGGGCTATAAAATAGCCAGACAAAAATAAAGGGAAAAAATAATTGTAACAAGAAAATGAAGGCTTTACAAGAACTTCAGTAATGAACACATAACAATTGATGGTATGATGCAGTAATTATTTTCGTATTTACGCCATTAACGATTGTAATTTAACGTTAATGTCCTGGTATTTTATTCCTTCTCATTTGCAGACAAAAGCACATCTGAGACACCATCAGGGAGTAATTTGGTAATATAAAGTCATGAATAGAAAACACTAAACCATGCTCAGAACTCTGACAACATAAAGCGTGAAACAAAATAACCTCATTTGCTGTTTATTATCTGTCTTTATAATTCTGTTTACTATCATTTGCATAAATGAATAGCTAAATTGTATAGTATATCCCCTTTAGGAAAAAAATACTTGATGCTTATAGATATACTAGGAGGAAATTGGTAGGCAGGTAATCCTTACATTAAGCATGAAAAATATTTTTAAAAACTTTGTAGCATTAGAAGCCATCTGGAAATAATCAGAACACAAATTCAGCGGACCTAGGCATCCTTATTTTATTTAACTTGGTTCAAGTAGTTTTTAACAACATACAGGTAAATAGTCAACGGGCAGATCCTAAGTTTCTTTTCTCTACCTAATCTTAACCAAACTAAACAAAACCAATCCAATGTACTCTATTTTATTAATCTAAAAACTCTTTTTTTTTCTAGTTAAACTTTCAAAGTGTAAATTTGCTGACACTGAAATGGGAGATGTTTATTGGAGGAAGTTCAAAACAAAATTCTTTCAGCAGATACTTAAATTATTAAAATTTTAAGACAAACGTCAGTTCACACATTTTAAAAATATTGTGCCTGATTTTCACCTTAGGAACTTTTCTAAAACTGCTTTACTCATATGATTAACAGGATGATTAATATCTGTATTAAAAGATATGAAGTAATATGCCAGCAAAACAGCTGAGTAGAATGTGTAGTGGTTGGGAGGAATCAATCACATGAATGCTTTAAAAACCCATTTATCTTGCCAGCCACACAAAATATCACAATGATTGAATGCACCTTTTCCATTCCTTACAAATACGTTGGCCTTATGTGGAACAGCACAATGAAATCAGTATTACCTGAGAATGGGTTCCATGTGGGATTAAGGACCTTGTATGTATTTTAAGTGCAGGGGGAAAAATAAGTCACAAGTGAGTTGTTCATTATTGTGGAGACTGGTGATTCTGTAAGATTAGAGCAAGTTCTTTCTATTTGGCTGGTTACAAACTTGGAAAATGCAATGGTGTGAAGAAATTACATTTTGAATATAGGTTTAAGTATTATATTCAGCCTTAATGAAAGTCACTACTTCTCTATGTTTTCACAATATTCCAAATATTTCAAAGGCTGTCCAATTTTTCTGTATTTCTAATGTTCTTAATACCATTGTTCTATAGAGAAGTTCTGTAGTTTTTCTTTGTTTTAAAGGCCAGAATCTGACTTTTGGTTAATTTATTCATTTCTGAAACATACTTATTAAGTGCCCATTATTAATTACCAGATATTGCACTAGGTGCTGGGGATTCAAGGATGAGTTAGGTTCAGTCCTTGTATTTAAAAAGTGAGGGAGATTTATGTGGATAAATAAATGTGATAAAATGTAATAAGTGGCAGTGCATCTTAGGGCTTTGGAAGGGGATCGCATTTTTTAACCTCTCTGAGCCTCCATTTTCTCAACGGATAAATGGGGGAAAGCAACATTCCTGGATCATAGAGTTATGAAGATTACATGTGAACACCTTTTAATATCCTCCATATTCAAAACAAACTCTGGATCCCATACTTTTCAACATCTTTTACTTCATTTCTCTGCTCCATGTCATTGTCAAATTTCTTGAGTCTTGTCTCTCTCTCTGTTATCTCCTCATCCTCTCTTCTTTTCTATCCATCTTATTCTAATGTGGTTTCTGGCTTACCACTTAAGGAGAAAACTTCAGCCATGACTATTACTTGATAAGATCAAGTGAGCTGCATTCTAACTCAGCTTCTTGGAGCATTTGAAACAGTTCACAGGTTCCTTTTCTTTATAAGTGATCTTCCTTTGGCATAGTAACCGTGGTGGCTTCTGTGACACTACACAGTCCCAGTTTCCTCGTGTTGCTTTATTATTTCTTACTTGGCTCCTCCGTCATTACTCTATCTCTAACTAAAGGTTGGATCTTTCCAACCTTGAGGTTTCATCCTGGGTCCTCTTCTTATATTTCCTCTTCATACCCCTCTCTTTAAGTAAATTTTCATTCTCATGGTTTTTAATCTCATCTATATGCTGATTCAATTTATGTCTTTAGCTCATACCTGGCCTCTGAGCTCCAGAAAACTTTATTCACTTGTCTACTTCTTCATTTGACTATTTTACAAGCATCTACAACTTTTTTACGTTAGAAATTAAAGTCTAGGGCAATGTGGGGATAAGGACACATATGTAATACCTTAATCAATAAAGAAATTAAAAGAAGAAATTAAAGTCTATATTACCCCTATCACCAACACACTAAATTTATTCTTTATTCAGTCTTCCTCATTTTGGGAAATGGCATCACCATACACTCAATCATGAAATCCAGAAACTTTACCACCAACACATTTCTTAATTATTCATCATGTACTATGTGTTCTGTGTGCGTGGTTTAGCTGATATATATAGGTAGGCCTCCCAGTGTCGGTGGTTTATACCTGCATTTATTCTTATTGGCCAGTGATTTGACCATACCAGCTGATAAGTATGTTTTACTATTATCCCTGCTTATATCTATCTGCCTTTGTTCATTTTCATTGTAACCGCCCCCCCCCCCCACAGAGTTCAAGCCAATTATCACCTCTTACCTGTTATTATTAGTATCACTATTTAAAGCTAAACTGACTTGTGAACATCAATAAAGGGCAACCACCTTGTAAGATTTCCTACTAATTTAATACTAAGAGGTTGTATAGAGGAATTCAATTATGGGCGAGGAAATATGCTTGGTTGGCTTCCACACCAAAACAACAGATTACAGAATTTCAGGTTGTTGACTTTTTGCTGAATTTCAAATACTATATCTGCATTTAACTTTAGGAAAAGGAAGTCAAATGAAGTTATAGTACTAAAAAAAGTTTAATCATAATCTTGAATGGTCTACTTCTTTTCTCGTATCCAACAGAGTACATTTAATCAATAAGCTTATCTGAAATATAATTAAGAGATAGTATCAAAAATATTAAACGTTGGTGTACAGATATTTTGACAAATAGTAGCAAATAAAAGCAAAATAATTGTGATAAGTATCATCAGTGTCAAATTTTAAATTGCTTGTTATTTCAGTTCTCCCCTCTTTTGCTAGGAGGCTGGTATTTTTAGCAAAATGGACATCCTTGAGTACATTTAACTTTATATTCACTTCATTTGTGAGTTATAAGATTTTACTTCAACAGGGTAGCAGTGACGTACATGTAACCATGAAAACAAGACTCAAGTAATTTCTCAGTGATGTCATTGGCATTTAAAGATCAAGAAAAGTCAAAGCTTCAGTTCTTTAAAGATAGAGGAAATGTCATTCACAAAAAAGGCTCAGGAATGTAAGAAAAATTGGTTCAATTGTAAATGCACTTTATATTCTGTGTTAGTCTTATGATGCTGATCCTGGCTTTTACCTTGGGATTACATTGGGCTATGGACTCAGACTTTCTCTTTTTATTTCTCTCTCTTCTTTCTCTTCCACTATTTGGTTTCTTCCTTCTTCTTCTTTAATTCCCCCTTTTTACTTTTTAACGTTCTCTTATCCATTTCCCTTTTTTCTCCCCTTCTCCCACCCCTCATATTTTTTACTGCCTTTCTTTATCATCCTAATAGAAGCAAAAACTAATAAAATAGAAAGATCTGCCCGAGCTTCTGCCCTTGGTGTTATCACCATTAGAGGATTTAATCTACCACTTTGCCCCTGCCTTATGTACCTGGTGCTCTTTGCACCCATCACGTCAAACTTACCCTAAGAACCTGAAAATTCTTGCCTCAGTTTTCCCTATGTCAAGAAGTAAATATGTAAGAGGTGGAAGAAAGGGATTGGCAGAATTGCTTTGTGTGTTCGCACTATAGTGTTCTAGAATTACCCCTTTCCAATAAGTTGTCTTTATCAGCAGATGATATAAAGGTAGCATGCCTGCTTCCTGCATTCAGGTACCCTTTTTAAGATGCATGCCAATCTTCACAGTGATGATAACTAGAATAAGGATTTAAACAACAATAATATTTATTGAGTGCTTGCTATGTGCCAGGCTCTGTGCTAAATGCTTGATACATGTTATTTTATTTATTCCTCGCTCCTGATAGGTCCATATTATAGAGAGACTATAATATAAACAGACTAAACAAGGTCAAATTACTTCAATAAAGTTTGCAGAACTAAAAGTGTGGGAGTGGCAACTCAGATTTTCTTAGCTGCTGTGCTCTATGCTATAACAGAGGTACTTTCTCAGTATCACCCAGGTTCTATAACTATGAGTACATTCATATTTATAGTGAACTACAAGGATACACTGAACCCATAGTATCTGCTTGAATGGGACACACTTCAAAGAAATGATTGGTGGGGAGAATGACACTCATTGGCCCTGTGGGCTTAAGTTGTATAGGAGGACGGTTGAGTAAATCTTAAGGTTAGATCTTTCATAGGAAAGCATGATAAAGCAACTTAGTATAGTCAATCTCTCTTGAGATGACCCAGCACACAGGCTTTGATAGAGACTTAAGCAGCTTCTGGGAAATGCCCTTCTTTTTCTTTCAAGGCAATGAACTTTTTAAATTTTGGATAAACATGCTATAGATTGTTTTTGTGTGATAGTGAATGGAATAGACATTGGCTTTGAACAGAGGATAAACAAGATGGCATGGTGCAAGTCAAAGGAGCCTTGACCAAGGAATGAGCAAAACTAAACCCCCTATTCCATAAACTGAGGCAATTGCAATCAGATGGGCTCTCTGATTTTTTTGCAGTGTTAATGCCTATAATTGTATGCATGGGGAGGGACTGCATATAAAAGAGAGGACAGTTTATAATGAATACTGAGTGTCTGACCACAGCTTCTAAAATTAATTCTGTGTCCTAATAATATTCATTTCTAGGTTGAATTACATGAGAGCAGGTGCAGTAAAAATACATGAGCACTCCAACAGCTTCCTGACTATAACCTTGTTTCCATTGCTGATTCACTAGCAAGGTTGGTCTTATTCAAATGTTAATCAGATTATGACACTTGTTGTGTCAAAGTCTTCCAATGGCTTCTGACCTCTCACTCTTACAAAAGCCTAAAACCTTACAGTGGCCTATGAGGATCTTCATGATTTAGTAACCTGTTACTCCTCTAATCCCACTTACCTCATTTGTTGAATGAATGAATGAATAAGTGAATGAATGTACAATATTGAGTGAATGGGGGAATATTCAAGGTGCTCAATAGTGTTTGTTGAATAAATAAAGAAGGGGAATAAATGGTTTTAATGAAGACACTGGAGAAATTAAGCTTAGAAACAAAAGGCATAGGAACAATTTGGTGAGTGAATGAATACAATTAAAGCAATATATCAGCCCAGCTGGTATAGCTCAGTGGTTGAGCATCAACCCATGAACCAGGAAGTCACAGTAGGGTTCCAGTCAGGGCACATGCCTGGGTTAGGGGCTCCATCCCCAGTAGGGGATATTCAGGAGGCGGCTGACCAATGATTCTTCTCATCATTGATGTTTCTATCTTTTTCTCTCCCTCTCCCTTCTTCTCTCTGAAATCAATAAAAAACATATTAAAAAAATAAAAGCAGTATATTCAAACTGATGGATGCTGACCTTGAGTTTTTATAATTTATGTCTTTACTTAACAAGTATTTATTGAGGCTTTACTATATACCAGGCACAAACCTAAAGGCTGGATGCCTAACAATGAACAAGAAGTGAAAAATTACTGGCCCCATGTGGCTGATGTCCTATTAGGAGACATATATTGCAATAAAGTAGACAAAATTATAATTTCAGGTAACATTATACCCTATAAAGAAAACTTCAGCATAGAGTTGGGTGCAGGATAGGTTTCATTGAAGATTCCATACCCTCCTAGTATTAAACACTGAATTAGGTGGTCATCTGTCCTCATTTCTCTTTTGCTGAAAAATGGTACTGATCTCAGAGATGCATATAGTTTAAACAGTCTTGTATTGAGTGATATATTTCTTGTCTTAAGATTTTTGCACTAGTAAAATGAGGCTTCCTATTAAAATATTATTTGAAAACCAGAGTTTGATAAAAGAAGGTCCCTAATTGATAGCTTCTGTGAATGTGCTCTGCATTTAATTTTAAAACTGTAGCATGTGTTCCACTGATACAATGGCATAAATCATTTAATAAAGTCAAATTTAGTGTAGAAAGTTTTTTTTTCTTGCGTCACACATCAATACATTCAATGTTATAGTTACAAGAGATCATTGTGAAAATTTTAAATGGAAGAGATTCAGTTTTCATGGAATTTTTACATTACTTAATTTTCTCAGTACCAATTTTGACCTCTTTATTTTCTGTTTTGTGTTAGTTTGTTAAGGCAGTGATAGAAAACAAAAACAGCTCAAAATCAATATGACTGGCTTAAAAACAAAAGTGATTAATGATGAAGTCTCACCAGCAAAGAAATAATGATTGCTGTGGATGAAGCATCCAGAGTCTTTCTGATACTACCCTCTGGGGTAACTAGTGACCATGGCACCTGCATTGGTACTTCATCATTGCCTTAAAAAGTTAACACAAATGTAGTGGTTTAAACTCTCCACAAATGTACTATCTAATAATAGCTTCTATGGATGAGAATTCCAGGCTTGGTTGAGTACTCTGCATAGAGTTTCACAAGGCTATACAAATTAAGGTCTTATCCAGCTTGCGCTTTTATCTAGAGATTCTAGAACATAATTTGCTTTCAAGCTCATCCAAGTTGTTGGCAGGATTCAGTTTCATGTGGTTGTAGGACTGAGGTCCCCATTTCTTTTATGACGTCACTGAGGATTGGTCTCAATTTCTAGAGACATTTCTTGGCTCATGGACACTTACATCTTCAAAAACAGCAATGGTGAGTTCAGTTCTTTTCAAGCTTCAAATATACCTGGCTTCCCTTTTTTCCACGTCTCTTCTATCTCCAGCCAGAGGAAGTTCTTTGCTTTTTAAGGGCCTCTGTGATTAGATAGTGCCCAGCCTGATAATTCAGGGTAATCTCCCTATTTTAAGGCCAACTGATTAGTAATCTTAATTAGATCTGCAAAGTCCCATTTGCCAAGTAAGGTAGAGTGTTCACAGGAATGATGGCAGAGGGGCCAAAATTTTGCCTATCACAGAGCCTATGAGATCTCCCTCTGGGAAACATGCTTGCCAACTGAGACAGACTATATCACCTGTCAACTAGATTGATTGGAAAACAATAAACTTTTGGTAAAGTGGAAAATGGTGTTGCTCTAGTAGATTCTGTAACAGAGCCACTGCAGATTAAAGAAACAGTATGAAAACAAAACTCAAATATTTAATTTTTTAAGACATGGCTTCTAAAAAGCAAGCTTAAATCACCAAAGGGACTTTCAATCCTGGGGTGCAGCATTCAAACGCCTTCAGTTGGGTGGAGTCAAGAAGGGAGGCAGCCTGGATGTGTGGCAATAGTAGTGTGGATTGAAAACCTTAAGGAGGCAGCCCTACTTCAGTTCCAGGTACTTGCTTTGCTGGGGAGCAATTTCAGTCCAGTAATGGCAAATATCTGACTTGAAATGAGGATTTAGAAATCTGGATTTTTGCTAGAATCTGGACATCTGTGTGAAATCTCCAGGTTTTCTTTTTATGCCAACAAAATCAAAATAGAAAATAATAGGAGTACCCAAATGTATTTGGGGACTAAATTGGACATGTGGGCTGCCAGTAAGCAACTTACGGTTTTACTCATACTGAGTAAAGTGTATGTTTGAGTAAAAAAGTATTCAATATGATGGAAAATACTCAATTCAGGAACTGGTATTGACCAAGATATTAAAGTACTCAAATATAGTAAGACTAGGAAGTTTTGGGCTCTATATTCCAGATGTAACAGTGCCTTCAGTAGTCTTTTAACTTTTTTAACTCATAGTACAAAATAAAGAACAAACAAATAAGGAAGGTAATTAATGCTATAATCCTGTTTCCCAAGTCTTGAGCCTCACACAAGTGTGTAGAATATCATTTTCTTGGTTTAGACTCTTCATGTTTACACAAGTGAAAGGTGTCAGGGTAGAGTGTGATGAATCATCCACTGAATAAGAAAGAGTCTGAAGGAATAGTTTGGATAATTCCAGCACGGATCCTGATTGGCACAACATTACATTTATCTTTAGAGATAGGGAGACTGTTCTTTTTTAAAAAAAACAACAACGTAATATTTTACAAAGTATAAAACAACAGGAAGAGACTGAAAAAGTTTATTGTACAAATTGAATCTGAGATTCTTAAGGGTTTTATAAATGTTTCTTTCTGAGTAGGAACAGGGCATCTGATGCTATAATGGCTGAGAGCACAGCTCTGTGAGTCAAACTAATAGGACCTTAAATTAGGGCTCTACCACTCACTAGATGTGTGACCCTTGGCAAGATTACTTCACTTCTCTAAGATTCTGCTTTCTCACCTGCAAAATGGAATCATGAACATTTAACTCAGAGGTAATTGTGACGATTAAATGGACTGATGCATTTAAAGGACTTGAGTTATGATTATAGGATTCTAGATCAGGGCACCCAACATTTTACCAATTGCCATCAATTCTCAGGCTGTGGATTTAAAAATGACAGAATGTATAACTGCCTAGATAGGACCATGTTTATCTGTCCCTTATTAGATGTGGCACAACTTTTAGACTTGGTGCCTCAGGACCTGAAAACAGTGCTGCTTTTACAACACTCCAACTAAGCCACGTGACTATGGGACCTACACCTAAATTCTCTGAGCTTTACATTCCCTTGGACAAAACAGAGAAGCAAGTTTTCTAATTCACAATGATCTTGAAATGATTGTTTGAGGCAATGTATATAAATGCTTTTCATAGATTTGGAATCTAAATTGTTAGTATTTGCTACTTCCCCTACTGGGCTATTTTTCTGGTTTGCCATGAGTAAGAGCAAAGAAAAATGTGAAGATGACACTCAGCACAACTACTACTGAATCATTTAATAAATGTTTATGGAGCATCTATCCTCTTTCAGCTATTCTAGGTTCTGGGGACAAAAACTAAATACAAACACAAACCGATGACACAGTCCCTAACCTGTTGGAATTCTTGTTCTAGCCAGGACGATAAACACCATCATACATTGTGATACACACCTTGATTCAATTTCTTGGAAAGTATGGTGGAGAGCAATGGGGCAGTAGTTTGGGGAGAGAATCCAGGAAGACATCCTACATGAATAATCATTACAATATATTTTAGCTTGAGATCAGCATCCAGGAGATGTTCTAAAAGACAAAAACACTCAACCACTCAAACCAAATGTCTCCCTATTTGCTTTCTGGAAGTTTCATTATTATATACTCAATTGAACAATTCCATGAATGTTTTCCAAAATTTCCACCTTCAGTCACATTTCTAAAAGTATTGCTTATATAAGATTTCAAAATACAATTGGAAAAGGAGGAATCTACCTTCCCCTGCCCCAGTGGTAATACCAATATAGATCATATATAAAGAATGCATGTGCCAGCCCTGTTGTTCAGTCACAGCACATGGCCATGTGTTGGTAATTGCTCAGAACCTCTGTTTAGATGATCCAGTGTCGCTGTAACCTTCTTCAAATGCTGGAGTGAATCAGGAAGTCCTTAATTAATGTAGGATAGTCCAGAAGGTGTGTTGTTGCAGTTTTAGTAACTGTGAAATACCATATAGTGTATTGGTAAGTTCTCTAAGAACTAGATTTCAAAGAAAAAAAATTAAAGCAACTGTATAATAACCCTTCACATCAAAATTGAATATTATTGTGTCCATCTCACATTTTAGATGAATAGAAAAATTAGGCCAACAGAAGGCAAATAAATTACATGATTCTAATCCTAATATCTTGCTTTGAAAGTACCTCTAATATAAAAATAAATAAAAACTAATAAGGTTATTTAATATTAATGAAATTACTAGCAAAAAATTTCATAATTATAAACAGCAGTTTTATATATTAATAGTAATGGATGAGAAATAGGTTGAGAAAGTATAAAATATACAAATTTTAGAAATTATTATCTTAAATGTATTTATTAATTAATATATTTTGTGACTTTTATCTCTGTTGTCTTTTATAGTATAGCATGGAGCTAGTAATTAAATTTATACATGAAAGAACTTATTGAAAACTGCCCATTATTTTAGTTGTAATAATTAGAACACAGAAAATATCTTTCTGGATCTTTGTTTTTAATTGATGTTGTCTATTTTTGTGCTCCCGAGGCCTAATGATGCATTAAGAATTCTTCATTTTTGTTAGTTCGATTTTCTATTGAGCAACATTCGTGACCATAATAACATGAAGTAAGGAGGGAAAAGATTGAGACTGCCCAAGATTGGCTACAGTTATGGAAATAAGCAGATGATGGGGAATAATTCAGGTTATTTTCATTTTTTTGTCCTTATCAGAGATTCATTATATTTATATATAAAACATAGAAACTATCCCATTATAAATTCAGAGCTATAGTTAGATCAGCATATTAAAAGCTACTTCAAAATGAAATTATTTTATCATTTTGAGTTCTTTATTTTCCTTATAGAAAAATAGATTCCAATTGAGCTGTAAATTATAGAGGATTATCTTCTCTCCTTATAAGAGTTAGAAATATGAATATTATTTTGTGGGGAATTTGATTTGGGGGTTGAGGGAGTTATCTTATTAGCACCAGACTCTCTTGGCCAATAATCTCACAACTATGGGATATATATTAAATCCTTTTCTATTTATATTCTTTGGCAGGCCGTTATTCATTGTTATTGTGGAGATTTTATTAAGTAATAGTTCCCTTGAGAAATCATGGGTGCTTTTTCGAGGTCACAGTTTCCTCTCGTCAGTTAAGAGGGGCCATACATCCTCTCTTCAGTTAAGAACCCACTCTATACCCATTTTCTTTAACACATACTTTATTTTGTAAGGTTTCTGACACTCCTTTCTTCCCAGAACTTAAGAGTGATAGATCACTCTTTATTTTGTGAAGTAAAATTGATTAGAGGAAACGATAAACATAATTCTTTAAGCACGAAACCCAATATATTTTGAATACTTGGCTGAGCTGCCATGGCGATCCTCAGACGTGCATTCTCCAGGGACTGCTGAGCTGGGTTGTGCCAAAGGCCTCCTGGTAAACAGTCCTCACAGTATTTCTTCTTGTGGTAGGAGGAATTTCACCCTTGGCCTCTTATTATTGCGTTGCTGTGATGTGGCGCAAATCCATCACCTTCCACATACTGATACCTGTTTGTTGCTATCCAGTCATTGCCAGAAGGGGAAACACAGCTAATTTGGTGTTGTTTTTTTTTTAATCCACCTAGAGGTTTTAATGATAGCTATGTTTTTAAAAATTGGATTAATTAAGCAATGCTTCTAAGCAAAGAATCACATATTAGACTTTATTGGGTTTCAAGACCCACATGGAGGCAACTCTCATTTCTAAATCTATGGTACTTCCAACGATCTATTTTCAGATAGAAGTCAACCTAAATGGATAAGAGGACAGCATTGGGGAGTGCCTAAAACATGGATTTGAAAAACTAGAGACTTAATTTCAAATGTTTACCTTTACTGCTTACTAATTGTGGGACCATAGACAAGTAACTTCATTGCTCTGCATTTTTTTTCTCACCTGTAAGAGATGTAGCAGCACCTGCCTGTGATAATTTGTTTAAATAGGCAAAATACATGGAATGTTATAGCCTCATTATAAAGAGAGTTCTATACACTGATTTCCTTCATGAGCACATGTCCATTTGAATCAAAGACCTACCTTCTACCTGCCCACACAACAGCAAAATAACATATCAGAGCAGTGTGAAAATTAGGTAAGCCTTGACTGCTCTAAATGTGGTCCTCAGACAAGCAGCATCAGCATCACCAAGGAGCTTGTTAGAAATGCAGAATATTGGTGCAACCCTGAACCTGCTGAGTCATAACCTGCTTTTTAACAAGGTGATTGTGTGCATAGCAAAGTTTGAGAGGTGTTGAAATGGACCACACCATTTTTTTTTCCTGACAAATTCTATCCACTGTGCTATTGTTTATTCAGTTCTTTTCACCATTCACCTGTTTTGGTGATGTCTGGGGGGACAGGCATGCTCAAGGTATTCTCTCAGCATCTGGACCTTGGGGCAGATAAATGCATGTGCACTTCCACACACACCAATGGAACATCCCTCAGCATAGGGCCTGGCACAAGTAGAGTCTCAATAAATGTTTATTGAGTGAAATAAAACAGCCAACAGTCAGACAAGCAGACTCTCCCATCTGTTCTGCAGATGCACAGCAGCCCTAGAAGGGCCTGGAGAGAGATGAATGTGCTTGAGGTCTTTGCCAGGAGGCATTACCCATGCCCAATGGGGAGGAGGGGTTTGCTCACTACTGCTCTTGCCAGGAGATCTGCTGAGGTTCTGAAAGCCTGTCAAATGTGTGCAGCCAGGACAAAGGACAGGGAGCTGCCTTTCTTCTTTCTGTACCCTCCCTGGCAAGGCTGATGCCACAAAGCTTTGGGAGCAGTGTTCTTTTGGTGATGTCTTTATTGCTTAAAAGGGACAAAGGAGTAGGTACAAGGGCATTGCGTCAGGGTTACATTTCCCCACCTCTGTGACTAAATGGGCTAGGTTTCCAAATTTCTCTATTGGTTTCAGGGTTTCAAATTTCTAGGTTGCTGGTTCATAGGCTGGCATAGGGTGTTTGCAGTAGTGGGGGGAATCCTGGGAGCTCATATTACCCAGAGAAAAATGAAATGGAGAGAGGCTCACTGTCTTGGGCACTGTGAGAAACAGGAAACTAGGTTCTTGAAGGTTTGGGAAATGAATTGTACTGCATGACCTTGGACAAATCAAATATGGGATTTCTCTGACCTATAAAATTGTGATAAATACATTTAGATCACATTTTAGACACCTATACTAGAGTGTATTTCAGTGAAGTTCATACCAAGGTCCCAGGACCCTTGAGATCTGAAATCTGCCTCCCCGGTGAGTTAGCCCTCTAACACACTTCTTTCTCCTTCCTTCCATGACCAGTTGTGGCAAAAATGTCATTAGGAGACTTCTTTTGGAGCCATCCCACCTTACTGTATGATTGTTTTAGCCTTGGAAATCTGATGAACTCAGAATGACCAATGTCTTTATCTTCCTCTTCAGCAAACTTCTCTGCTTTTCCTGCAAATTTTTCTTTCTTTTCTCCTATGCAGTGATCCAAGCTCTTGTTTACCCAACATGGCCGATCCCAGATAAGAGTTAGGAGGGGAAGAATCCGATTAACACAAATAAAAGAGTAAAATGGCCCCTAATCCTTTAAGGATTTTTTTCTTTCTAACCTAGATGGAATCTTTTTTTTTTTTAATATATTTTATTGATTTTTTACAGAGAGGAAGGAAGAGGGATAGAGAGTTAGAAACATCGATGAGAGAGAAACATCGATCAGCTGCCTCTTGCACACCTCCTACTGGGGATGTGCCTGCAGCCAAGTTACGTGCCCTTGACTGGAATCGAACCTGGGACCTTTCAGTCCGCAGGCTGATGCTCTATCCACTGAGCCAAACCAGTTTTGGCTGGAATCTTTTATTCATGGGAATTTGGAGCAGACTGAGTGACATATTTAGCATATAACAGATTTTGGGGTAAAGGAGATGTTGATCAGTATAGTCGTTTGGCTAACGCCAGCTGTGGTAACAGACAAATCCCCACTTCTTAGCAGCTTAATAAAATTTGGTCTTATTTAAGATGTAGATAAGAGTGTAATTGTGACATATCTAGACTGAGGAGAAGCAGTAGGTCCATACAGTCATTCAGGGACCCAGGCTGACACAGGCTCTGGGTCTTCCATGTGTGGTTTCCTAGTTACCCTAGGGATTCACATCCAGTTGGCAGATGTGGCAAGAGAGACAGGGTCATGCATGGGAGGTATTTATGGGGTAGACCTGGAGGAGGAATGCAGGACTTCTGCTCACTTCACATTCCATCTAAAATGTATTCACGTAGCCATGCTTACCTGCAAAGGTGGCTGGAAAATGCAATCTAGCTGGGTGCCCATTTTGGTGAGCATCCATTCATCATTGCTGCGATAATAATAAAAAGAACTGCCCTGTTCCTTTTGCTTCTTTCTCCTGCGACTCCCCTGAGAAGTTTGACATTCCCTCCCCATCTTGAGAGTCACATTTCTGCAGCAGAAAGCCCCCCTCCACCCACCTGAAGAGCAAGAATAGAGTCTTGGCAAGCACATTTTGACAGTTGCCAACAATTAATCCAAACTCAATTTCCTGTATTTCAGAAGGATGTTGTGAGAATTAATGAATTATTTTGGGTGATTATCCTCCCTTTGATCATTGTCTTCATCCTGTGCTTTTACGGTTTACACATACAAGCACAGACTTATACAAAACCTCGCTGAGAGGCAGAGAGCTTTTCATTATCCTGCCGACCACAGGAGGAAGCGGAGAGGCTCACCAGTTCAAAGACACATTCTCTCCAGTGCAACAGGATCCTTCCTGCACGCAGCACCCTTTCCATTATGACAATTTTTTTTTTTTGAAAAGCTATAATTGTATGGAGAGAAAAGATAAGACAAGAATGATGGTTTAACGTCTTTCTTATTTGTATGCTGGCTCTGGAATCGGCTTGTTGGGTGACTTTGGGCAAGTTAATAAGCCATACTGTGTCCCAGTTCCCTGGTCTGTGAAACAGGACTCATCATCACAGCTACCTACTAGGTTGCTGCGGGGAGTAAATAAAATAATGGATGTTAAGTGTTGAAGACACTACCTGGAATGTAGCTGGCGATTCATAAATATTAGCTATTATTTATTTATTTATTTATTTATTTTTATTTGCAGGAGAATTGGTATCTAGTTCAGGGAATGCAAAGAAGAAATCACAGTGTATCCAGCCTTACATTACTGGCAAAACTAAAGTGGAGGTAGAAAATGTGCCGGCAGCATTGCGTATTTGCAGAAGGGAATATGCTGCTTTTTAGTAAGATGCACAGGTAGGAATGAGACCTTCCGTGGAGCCAGGGCCAACACAAGAACTCTCATTCGGAGACTGCAGGGACTCTTGCAAAGCCAGGATTCCGAGGTCTGGCTGCAGGTGCTGGCTGTGTCCAGGGGCCCTAAGGGGACTGTCGAGGCATCCGGAGTGGCTGCTTCCCCGTGGAGAGAAGACCTATGTCCCTTGAGCCAGTGCAAATGCTCTTCACTATCAGAGACAGAGCTTTCTGTCCTTGCTGGTGAAGGGAAGGTGTTTCATCCATTGGGCCAATGAACCTGCGTAGCTGGGGAGAAAATGAATTTTCTTTGTCTTTTGTGGTTAAAATGATATAAAATATATAAATAAAAGGGAGAACAGAGGATGCAATACAGGCTCGGGGGAGATGAAGCAGTTGTATTTACACACAGGATGCAGATTTAACAACCTCTAACCGTCTCTACAGGCAGTGCTCCTCAGACTTCACTGTGCAAGTAAGTCACTAGGGGCTTTAGGCAAAACACGGAGTCTGATCCAGCAGGTCCGAGATTCTGCATTTCTAACAAGCTCCTCTGTGATTTGTTTGCTGCTCGTTGGGACTCACCCTCTAAGAAGCAAAATACTACATTGTTTCATTGTTGCGGTTTGGTTTCTTGGAGGACAGGGCATGGAATAAAGGGAGCTCTTTCTTCCAGAATGGAGAAGCTGGGAGCCTTTAGAAGAGTAAGTAGTTCACTAAGTGTGATCCTAAAACTAGTCGGCATCAGCATCTTGTGGGAACATACTAGGAATGCAAAATGTTAGTCTGCAACCTCATATCTCCTCAATGGTCCAAGGGTGAGACCCTGCAGTCTGTGTTTACAAGCTCTCCAGGTGATTCTGACACAGCTAAAGTTTAAGATCCAGGGCACTGGGGCAGCTGACCCTGGTTTTGAAAGGTCAGGTGATGATGTCACCGATCCTACAAAATGGTCTGGGCTCCTGAAGCACGCCTCCTGATCTCTTTCTGCTCAGTTTCAAGATTCCTTGGGCAGTTATGACCTGGAGTAAAAAGGATTGGGTGTGGAGAAAGATTGTTCTTCAAAGTCTCAGCTTGTCACATGAATTCTTCTACCCTTGTCCCTCTTTCCAAATGCGCCTCCAAAATAAAGCCTGGGAAATTGTTTCAGGGTGCAATAATCCCTACGTGGCTGTGTCTCAAGTCTTCCCATTGAGAACGTCCTTTGGTTGTGGTATTGGGATAAATAGGGTGGCTAACTGTCCAGGTTGCCTGAGATTCAGAGTTTTCCCACAGCACATTTGTTTATTTTTGTCTTTTTAAAAAATTTTGTTGAAAGTATTACATAGGTCTTCCTTTTCCCTCCATTAACTTCTTCCAGCCCGCTCCTGTCCCCACCCCTCCCTGACCCTCACCACCCCATTGTCTGTGTTCAGGGGTTATGCAAATATGCATACAAGTTCATTGGTTGATCTCTTCTCACCCACCCTCCCCTGCCTTCCCAATTCAGAGTTAATTTTAGGGTCATCTTCCAAGGCTTCAGGATTGTGGGCTTACTTTCAAATATATAGTATCAATAAGTCTGCCCTTCTGGTCTATAGAACTGTAACCCATCAAACTCAAAGAGAGATCAACAAAAAGACTTGTATGCATGCATATAAGCCTAACCAATGGACACAGACACCAGGGGGGTGAGGGCATGAGTTGGGGGGAGTGGGGAGCAATGGGCAATAAGGACACATTTGTAATACCTTAATCAATAAAGAAAAAAATCTAAAACAAACAGACAACAAAAAAACTCTTTTTAAATATTGTTCTTTACAAGGAGAGGTGACTGCTGTTGACCCATGACTAGAACATTCTCAAACCTCTTGATTTCTCAGATTGTGCTTGAATATTCCTTAATGCTTTTTCTTATTGAAGCTGAGCTTCTGCAGATGACCTGGGATGGTGTTTCTGTAGCGTTTGGTCTTGTCTCTGCCTCACAAGTGGTACATGTGTCCTTCAGTTTACAGCTGTGGTGGACCACAGGGTGTTCTGCTGTTTGCAGTGTTTCTGCTTTTCAGCATAATGAGCTTTGCTTTATTCATATCCCCTTTACTAATTGCAACACAGCAGCACATTCTATATCCCATCTGTTTTCATGATTGATTGTCTCTTACTTCAGAATGTCCTAGAGAGTTACTTTAAAAAATCTGACTTTAGTGTGACCTTTAAGAGCATCATAAATTGTATTTGTATCTAGGTATATCGGTCTATGCCTTATGACCACCCAGAGCACAAGAAATAATTTATTTGATGTTGATTATGTGAATTTTCCTCACTGTCTATTTTGGAAAGGCATGCCTTGAGCTTGTTGCCTTGTGACATCCACTTCATTCTGCTTAAGTCCCCCCAAATTGGTCTTTCTGGCTACATGCCTATCTATTCATAGATGAAGTAAGAGTGTTGTGTCGGTGGCAGAGCTTAGTAATGCTCTCAAGAAGCTGCTGGTCATAGGACTTTCTGATTATGTACAAAGTTGTTTTGATGGATAGTTAATTCTCATTATTCATGGTAGTTATGGTCTGTAGAGACACCTCAAACCCTAAATTAGTGAATACTGAACAGTTGGCCTTAGGGGGCATACCGGGTTAGGTTTTTGGCCTTCTGGTCACAAGATTTTTGTCAACTGATCAATATATAACCTTGTTTTATTATTGTTTCTGTTCAAAAGATGCCCTAATAGATACTGTTGAATCATTATGTTGAAATCATGGCCAATGACACTATAACTCCTGCCTGAATGAAGCTCATCTAACACATGTATTTTTTTTTTTTTTTTCTGTAAGGAACATCACAGCCTTCTTGCACTTAAGACCATTAGACAGTTCTTTAGTACTATGCTTGGGAGCCATTTTAAACAGTGAAATCAGAAAAAAGCACAAAAATGTGAAAATTGTGGCACTAAGAAGACCATGAAGGGGACATTTGTTTATGGTATGAGAGTTGAAACAAGAAGGCAGAGTGCTGCCTTGTTCGACCTGTCGGCAAACTCATTAGTCAACAGAGCCAAATATCAACAGTACAATGATTGAAATTTCTTTTGAGAGCCAAATTTTTTAAACTTAAACTTCTTCTAACGCCACTTCTTCAAAATAGACTTGCCCAGGCCATGGTATTTTGTGGAAGAGCCACACTCAAGGGGCCAAAGAGCCGCATGTGGCTCACAAACCGCAGTTTGCCGACCACGGAGCTAAGCTGATGTGTGCATAAGGTGACTAATTTTTCTCAGCTTTGCACATTCACAAGTGACCTTGAAAGTGCTGCAAGTGTTGATTTTGAGGTTACAAATTAATTTTAGTGAGTGGGAAAATTTAGAAATAGTGACTCCATGAGTAATGAAGATTGACCGTATGTTGTTATATGGCTATAGTTTTTTGTTGTTGTTAATTCTCATCCAAGGATATTTTTCCATTGATTTTTAGAGAGAGTGGAAGGGATTGAGTCGGGGACCAGGGCTGGGGATCGAGTCTGCAACTGAGGTACACGCCCTTGACCAGAATTGAACCTGGGACTCTTCAGTCTGCAGGTGGATGCTCTATTCACTGAGCCAAACCGGCTAGGACTATAGTTTTTATTTATTTAATTAAGTATAATTGGTATACAATATTATATTAGTTTCAGGTGTATAATATAATGATTCAACATTTATATACTTTAGCATGTGATCACCACAATAAGTCTAGTATAACCATACTTTTGATAGCTGACTTTCTTTAGGCTATGAAAGGGCAAAAATTCATTGACTCAACTCTCTCTTAGAGTAATAAAGGCATTTGCCTTTAGTTGTTGAATGACAGCTGGAAGCATGTTGTTAGAGATGTGCCTTTTATATCTGAAGGTACATCACCTGGGCCACACCTTCTCCTACAGTAGTACCCAGAGCTCATGGTATGAACAAACATGGCAGCACGCTTTTGTTGGGTACGATATATGTAACACTGAGGCCAGTGCATGAATCCCTGTGTTTCAAGTGCTTACAGTCTCCATGATGAAGGAGGCTGAAATACAAAATGGTAAACATTAAGTGTCTAATAGCTGGTACAGAGAATATTTGTTAGAAAATTTCAAAATCACTGAGGATTGGCTGTTTTTTTTTGTCTTCCTTTAGACTACCAGTTCCATATCTGTCTTTTTTACCAATGTGCCCCAGTACCAAACATATAGTAGTGACTCAAAAGTATTTACTGAATGAACATGAAAGTATTTGAGCTGGTGTCTCAAGGCCTTACTTAGATCAGTTTTTCAAATGCTGTTAAATAAATTTTCATGGTACATTTATCAAGTGGGATTATATTTCACAAATCAATTGCTTAAGTCTCAGACATATATTCTTTAGCTTGGGTATATGTTACCCTCTGCCCAATATTTTATTATGAAATATTTCAAATATACAGAAAAGTTAAAAGAATTTTATAGTGAATATCCACATAGCCACCATCCATATTTTTTGATGCATTTCAAAATAAATTGAAGACTCAGGGTATGCATAACATTAACTAGAACTCTGGTTTTATTATTATTACTAGAGGCCCGGTGCACAAAATTCATGCACAGGGATGTGTGTCCCTCAGCCCAGCCTGCACCCTCTCCAATCTGGGACCCCTCGAGGGATGTTCGACTGCCCATTTAGGCCCGATCCCAGTAGGATCGGGCCTAAACGGGCAGTCGAACATCCCACTCACAATCCAGGACTGCTGGCTCCCAACTGCTCACCTGCCTGCCTTCCTGATTGCCCCTAAATGCTTCTGCCTGCCAACCTGATAACCCCCTAACCACTCCCCTACCAGCCTGATTGATTCCTAACTGCTCCCCTGCCAGCCTGTTTGCCCCTAACTGCCCTCCCCTACAGGCCTGGTCACCCCTAACTCCCCTCCCCTGCAGGCCTGGTCACCCCTAACTGCCCTCCCCTGCAGGCCTGGTCCCCCCCAACTGCTCTCCCCTGCATGCCTGGGTCCCCCCCAACTGCCTTTCCCTGCAGGCCCGGTCATCCCCAACTTCACTCCCTTGCAGGCCTGGTCCCTCCCAACTGCCCTCTCCTGCTGGCCTGATCACCCACAACTGCCCTCCCTTGCAGTCCTGGTCCCTCCCAACTGCCCTCCCCTGCTGGCCATCTTGTGTCCACATGGGGGGAGACATCTTTGACCTCATGGGGGCAGCCATCTTGTGTGTTGGAGTGATGGTCAATTTGCATATTGCTCTTTTATTAGATAGGATAGAGGCCTGGTGCACGGGTGGGGCCCAGCTGGTTTGCCCTGAAGTGTGTCCTGGATCAGGGTGGGGGTTCCCTTGGGGTGTGGGTGGCCTGGGCGAGGGGCCTGTGGTGGTTTGCAGGCCAGCCATGCCCCCCGGCCACCCAAGTGGAGGCCCTGGTATCTGGGATTTATTTATCTTCTATAATTGAAACTTTGTAGCCTTGAGCAGAGCCAAGACTCCTGCTTGCTCTGTGGCCACAGCCATTTTTGTTGGGATTTATTTATCTTCTATCATTGAAACTTTGTAGCCTTGAGTGGAGACCTGGGCTGGCCAGGGTCTGTGGAAAGCTTGGCTTCCTCCATCGCTGGGGCAACCCAAGCCTCCTGCTCACTCTGTGGCTGCAGCCATCTTGGTTGGGTTAATTTGCATACTCATTTCTGATTGGCTGGTGGGTGTGGCTTGTGAGTGTAGTGGAATGATGGTTAATTTGCATATTATTCTTTTATTAGATAGGATTGTTGACAGCATCACAGATGTCACCTATTTTCTCCCATTTTGGCCCTTTCTTTTTTTATTTAAACGTATTTTTATTGATTTCAGAGAGGAAAGGAGAGTGAGAGAGATATAGAAATATTAATTATGAGAGAGAATCATTGATTGGCTACCTCCTACACACCTCCTACTGGGGATTGAGCCCACAATCCAGGCATTTGCCCTTGACTAGAATCAAACCCAGGACCCTTCAGCCCGCAGGCTGACACTCAATCAACTGAGCCAAACCGGCTAGGGCCCATTTTGCCCTTTTCCACCCAGCCCTTGCCCCACTCCAGGCCTTCACAACATTATTTTTTTATGTGACTTTTTAATTTGTTTGCTTAATAATTCCTTTATCTGTAAAATTATAGTGTTGAAAATGTCTATTACCCTTTCAGATGAAATTTCTGTGGTTTTTGTGAGTCCTTGATCCCTGGCTTAGTTTAAAGGGGGTTAGAGTGTGGGACAAGTTAAGAATAAGCTGTAAGTTTTGAACCTTGAACCAGGGAAGTTTTACTGGAACACAGCCACACCCATTTGTTTATCAAGTTTCTAAGAGTAATTTTATGCTAACATGATAGAGCTGAGTAGTTGTGAGAGACCATATGGCCTACAAAACCCAAAATGTTTAGTATCTGGACATTTACAGAAGAAATTTGCTGATTCCTGCTGTAATTAAATAAAAATAGAGTGGGATGTATCTGGAAATCAGAAGAAGTATAATTTTGAAAATATCGGTAGAATTGGCAGAGAAGAAAGGGACAATATAATAGAGATTTCAAGGGTAAGGGCACCTTTAAGTAAGACTCTGTTCTCTAGTTATGTTTTTCCTGTTTTGTATTTTTTAATTGAAAAGGGGATAAATGATAGTGATTCAAGGGATATCAGCTTTTGCTAAAGTATGCTGTAACAAACTGACTTCCAATGTCTATGGCTTTCAACAGCAAATCTGCTTTCCCTTTCTAAGTCGCCTTAGGTTCTGCCCTATGTTGTCTTCTCTCTGGACTCAAGCTGACAGAGCCTCCTCTATCTGGGTCAATGCCAGTCTTGTGATAGTAGAGAGAGAGAAAGGCAAGGCATCAACTGACTCTTAAAACTTATACTTAAAAAATGACCCTTACCACCTCTGCTTATATTTCATTGGACAGAGCAAGTCATATAAGCAAATCTGGGTTCAACAGGATAGGTCTGTTTAATACTTCTACTGGGAGAGGAAGCAGATAAATATGAACAATAGTGCACTCTTCCTCACTGGGGTAACAAGGTCAAGAGATTTTTGTTGTTTAAGAGACTAGCTTTAGTAGGTTTGGAGGCAGAGAGAAGAAACCTATGAAGAGAGAAGGAAGTGCTTTCTGAATGATAAATGTTCCTTGTTGTTATTCCTGGTAAGGGCAGATTTTCAACTGCATAATGTGAGGTTCTGGATCTGGGGTTAGACCTAGGAATCCATGCTAGTTAAAGTGAAGGATGTAGCTAAAGTTAAGAATCATTTGGGCAGATTGTTAAAATACAGATTATGACCAGTAGGTCAGGGATGAGGTGAGAAATTCTGCATTTCTAACAGGCTCCCAAAGGATGCTGACTTTGTCTGTCTGTAGACCATACTTAAGTAGCAACAATCTACATCACTAGGGAGTCTGAAATAAAACAGGGAAACAGGTATTCATTAGCAAACCATCTGGATCAACTAGGTAAATATTGAATCCAACGGAAATAAAGGTACCTCTTCTGAAATGCTGATCATTTTTAGTCAGTGTTTAGAAAATCTCCAAGACAGAAAAGAATATGGCTTTGAGAGAGGGTGTACTTTTGAATGACAATGAACAGATCAAATAGCATTGGGGTCATGATTGGCAGTAAGAGAGTGGGTAGAACAAGAGGTATGGCCAGAGAAGAGTGAGGTACTAATTTTGAGCTGGAGCAGTTGCATCCACTGACTTAGGCCACCACCATTCTGCCAACAGCCTATTTGTAATGGAATATGAGCCAGATGAAACATCAATACTCTTCGATCACAGACGGGATGCCAGAAACCGGCAATAAATGTGTTTTGAGCACTCAAACATGAACAGCAGTTGTCAGAATTCACATCTTTAGATAGTAGCAAATGACTCAGTACAGTTAATAAAAACCATTCAGCAATTTCATGGCTATGAAGTATGTTTCATTTGAGTTTTGATTGTCATAAATATCTTGCTAGTTAAATCTTCAATCAAAACTACAACTGTGGGAGTTGTCATTTGAAGAGAAAATTTCAAGGGGAAATTATTCTAAAACTTCTAAAACTCCTTAGTTTTTTTCCAGTACACTTTCTTTAAAAAAATCTGTAGTGTTTTGAAACAGATGAATTCACTGTTTGTTAATTCCTCTTTTGATGACATTAACAGAAGTGTCTTGGTCATGATTAATAAGAGGAAGCCCATGCTTATGTTTCAAATATGTCTTCACTTCTGCATGAATAACTCTTATATTTAAGTTTTGTATCACACACATCTGGCTTGGAATTAAGATCCTGCCATCTGCTTGCTGGGATTTCAAGGGCAAATGTTTAACCTTTCCGAGCCTCATTTCTTTATTTGTAAACCACAGGTGATATCTCACTGTGTTCATGATGGGTCAACAGTAATATATTTAAAGAACATTACACAGAGTAGGCCCTCAATACGTGTGAGATGTATTTTTATATTTGTGGTACAAATTTGAAAGCATTATTATTTCAACATTTAGAGTAAACCAGGTATGGCTATAGTAAAAAAGATAGGCAATAATAAGTGCTGGAGAGGATGTGGAGAAACTGGAATCCTCATAGACTGCTGGTAGAATTGTAATAGGTAACAGCCACTTTGGAAAACAGTTCAGCATTTCCTTAAAATGTTACACATAGATTTACCATATGACCCAGAAATTCTACTTCTAGGAATCTACCCAAGGGAAATGAAAATATGTTCACATAAAGGCTTGTACACAAATGTTCATAGCAGCATTATTCATAATAGTCAAAACAAGACAAGTGTCCATGAACTGATGAATGGATAAACAGATTATAATATACCAATACAATGAATACTATCCTATCTAATAAAAGAGTAATATGCAAATTAACCATCACTCTGCTACACCCACAAACCACGCCCACCAGCCAATCAGGAGCCGAGTATGCAAATTAACCCAACCAAGATGGCTGTGGCCATGGAGAGAGCAGGAGGCTTGGATTGCCCCCAGCAATAGAGAAAGCCAAGCTTTCCACCTGCCCTGGCAGGACCAGGCCTCCACTCAAGGCTACAAAGTTTCAATTATAGAAGATAAATAAATCAATAAAGAAATTAATTTTAAAAAAAGAAGATAAATAAATCCCAACAAAAATGGTTGCTGCCACGGAGTGAGCAGGAGGCTTGGCTCGGCTCAAGGCTATAAAGTTTCAAGTATAGAATATAAATAAATCCCAGATACCAGGGCCTCTGCTTGGATCACAGGGGGGCGTGGCTGGCCTGCAAACCACCACAGGCCCCTCGCCCAGGCTGCCCCATGCCCCAGGGGAACCCCCACCCTGATCCGGGACACCCTTCAGGACAAACCAGCTGGCCCCCACCCATGCACCAGGCCTCTATCCTATCTAATCCTATCTAATAAAAGGATAATATGCAAATTGACCGTCACTCCAACACAAGATGGCTGCCCCCATGTGGTCAAAGATGACTGCCCCCATGTGGACACAAGATGGCCACCACAAGATGGCCAGCAGGGGAGGGCAGTTGGGAGGGACCAGGCCTGCAAGGGAGGGCAGTTGTGGGCAATCAAGCATGCAGCGAAGGGCAGTTAGGGGTGACCAGGCCAGCAGGGAAGGGCAGTTGGGGGGGCCCCAGGCGTGCAGGGGAGAGCAGTTGGGGGGGACCAGGCCTGCAAGGGAGGGCAGTTAGGGGTGACCAGGCCTGCAGGGGAGGGCAGTTAGGGGCAAACAGGCTGGCAGGGGAGTGGTTAGGGGCAATCAGGAAGGCAGGCAGGCGATCAGTTGGGAACCAGCAGTCCTAGATTGTGAGAGGGGTCCCAGATTGGAGAGGGTGCAGGCTGGGCTGAGAGACACCCCCCCCCGCCCCCGTGCATGAATTTCATGCACCGGGCCTCTAGTTTTGCAATAAAAAGGAATAAAGTGCTCATGAATGCTAAAGCGTGGATGAACCTCAAAACAATATGCTAAGTGAAAGGAGCCAGGCACAAAGACTACATATTTTATGATTACATTTATATGGAATTTCCATAAAAGGCAAATTTATAGAGACAGAGAGCAAATGAGTGTTTGTTGGGGATAGTAGTTGTTAACTGTAAATGAGCTTGAGGTTTCTCTTTGGGATGATAGATAGTGGCGATCATTGAAGAACTGTGCAAGTATGTGAAGCATCATTAAAATATACACTTAAATAGGTGAATTCCATGTAAATTATATACGTATACATATATATATAAGTAAATTATAACTCAATAATGCTGGTTGTTTTTGTAAAGAGTGAATCATGTTCACTTTTAAGATTTTAATTATTTCTCTTTAAGATTTTCATTGTTGTGAAATGAAGACAACCAGTGAAATGCTTTCTTACTTTCTGAAATGTGTTGGATTCTCCTGGCTCTTGTGAATGTTTCAGAGTTCCTCATTCAATGGGGAAGGCTTGGGATTTTCAGGACAGCCTGAAAACTAATAGCCTGCAGGCATTGGCTAGGGATACCACATCTGAAAACAATAGAAAGTCCAGTCAGTAAATGCAAATCAATAACCATGGCTGATGATTCCACATGAGTAAAAAGAGATTTGTACGATGGAGTGTCTTCACTTTAGCCATTAAGCTTCTCATTCGATAGTTCTTCATTAAATGCCTGTCTTAAACCGGGCAATTGAATCTAAGATATCAGACATGTTTGAATTATGGAGATCAACTGCTTCATTGTTGGCCTTGGGCACAGGATAAAAGGAACTGAATTTAATATCCCCCCAGAAAATGATGTAAGGAGAGGTAATTGGCAGCACCTGGAAGATACTATCATAGAACTGTCATAGATGTGGTTATGGAAGCACAAGTACATTCAAGAAGACACACAGAGTTCTTCCACAAAGTTAAAAATGCAAGGAATTTCACTCAAGTATCATATTTAGGAACTAAGTATATGTGTGTGTGTGTGTGTGTGTGTGTGTGTGTGTGTGTATGAATTCTCCGGCCTTACTTTTTGAGAATGGGAATTGTTTGGCAGGTGATTGTAGGGCCATTTTGTTCCATCATAAATGAATATAAAATGCAGGGACTTGCATTTGACAGTTTGTTTTCTTTGTAAAGATCTTACTGTGGAGATGTAATCTGAGCTTTGTCACCCCCTCCCCCAGGCAAACAGGCACATCTGGGCTGATCCATGAACTCTCATCAGATTTCTTTGATTGGCAATAAATGAACTTAGAAGTCAAAAAGAATAGAAGGGGTCTCAAAGTTGCTGTCCAAACAACAAACAAAAACAACTCTTTTTCTCAGTGTGTCATTCAAGGATTATTGGTGTCAGAATCACCTTGTGGAGGACGGAGAGAGGGATTTGTTACTAAAAAATTAGGAACTTGAGTGACTATAGGATATCATGCTCTGTTGCTGGGGAAGGAGTGAGTAAAATAGACAAAGATCCCTGCTTTATGGAGCATTTGTTCTACTTCATGGTTCTCCAAGTGGGGGCCCTGGACTAACAGCATCTCTTTTCCTTGAGTACTTACTAAGCATGTAAATTTTCAGGCTCCACAGTGGACCAACCTAACAAAGCAGAAACTTTTGAGGTGCAGCCTGACAGTACAAATTTGAAGAAGTCCTCTAGGTATTGCTGCCTGAGGGTGTTTGAGAAGCATTCTTCTAGGGCAGAGTTTTTCAACCCCATCACTATTGACATTTGGGGTGATAATTATTTGCTGTGTGTGGTTGTCCTATGCAATGTAGGATCTTTAGTAGCATCCATGACCTCTACTCATGGACATGCCAAGTAGCTTTCTAACTCCAGTTCTGACAGTAAAAAATGTCTTCAGCTGTTGTGAACTGTTCCCTGAAGGTGAGGGGATATAGGGGGAGAATCTTCCCAGATGAGAATGTATGCCCTCTAGGGCAAGGCTTTTCTAAATGGTCTGCTGATCAGTGCTATTAGCATTTTTTAAATCAAATCTCTGGGGGGTGGGGAGGGGGATGAGGAATCTGTGTTTTAACAAGTCCTCCTGGTGATTCTGAAAGTGCTAAGGTTTGAGAGCCACCATCCTAGCAATAAAAACAGGCAAGAAACTATTCAATGTAGACATACTAGGAGTACCGGTTAATAGTGCGGATTTTTTTTCAATAGATGGAGTTACACATGTGTTGATATATATGCGATTTGATATGCATGCTATTTTGTTGTATTGACAACAAGCTTCAAAACTTCATATGTCAAATTTTCTGAAGGTGTTAACATCATAGATGTTTTTACACTTAAAAATGTCGAATTTCGTGCCAAAAAAAAAAAAAAAAAGCATATGCGGGAAGTTTTAATTCATTATTTTGAAGAAAAGTGCTGCTGAAAGTTATCATATACTTTGGGAAGCTTATGGTGAACATGCTCCATCTCAAGATACTTGTGAATGCTGGTTTAAATGCTTTAAAAGTGATGATACGGGAAGTTTTAATTCATTATTTTGAAGAAAAGTGCTGCTGAAAATTATTATATATTTCGGGAAGCTTATGGTGAACATGCTCCATCTCAAGATACTTGTGAACGCTGGTTTAAATGCTTTAAAAGTGATGATTTCGATGTGAAAGACAAAGAATGTCCAGGTCAATTTGAACCACGCTTTGATCATAAAACGACCAGTTAAAGACACATTAAAAGATCTTGCCTGGGAAGTATTAACCCACCCGCCGTATTCACCAGACCTTGCTCCTTCAGATCACCACTTGTTCCGATCCATGGCACACACACTTTCTGAGCAGCACTTCAAAATGTAAGAAGTGGAAAATTGGGTCTCTGAATGGTCTGCCTCAAAACAAGAAAAGTTCTATTGGGACGGTATCCACAAATTACCTGAAAGGTGGGGGAAATGTGTAGCTAGTGATGGACATTACTTTGAATAAAGCACTTTTGATGTTTCTCTTGAAATTATCGTGTTCTCTTTGATTACAAAATCCACGTTATTAACCGGTATCTTCATTTTTGACCGGCAAAGGGTCAATCCGAATTTTTAACTGGGATCAGTTGTTTGTGGATTTATTTGTTGTCCGTAGTGATCAGTATTAACAGTTTCACCTGGTTTTAAAAGCTCATAATACCACACCTTCCTGATCCCACCAAATGCAGAGCATAGTCTTCTTTCAGAAGCTATTTGGCCTTGCAGTTCATGTTGATGGTTGACCTGGATCAACCCATGATTTTGTGCATGTGGGATTCTCAAAATAAATCCACTTTTCATCGCCAGTCACAATTCGATCATGCCATTGAAGCAATATTTTACTGGTGACTTTTCAGTTTTGTATTTGTCTTTCTTTCAGTTGATGCGGCACCCATTTTCCTCCCTTTAAAATCTTTCCCATTGCTTGTAAACTATCAGAAATTGTTTGCTAAGCAACGTTTAGTCTTTTTGCAAGTTGTTTTTGAGTTTGACACGCACCTTCATCCAATAATGCTTGTAATTGTTGGTCTTCAAACTTTTTCCGTTGACCTGGACGTTCTTTGTCTTTCACATCGAAATCATCACTTTTAAAGCATTTAAACTAGTGTTCACAAGTATCTTGAGGTGGAGCATGTTCACCATAAGCTTCCCAAAGTATACGATAACTTTCAGCAGCACTTTTCTTCAAAATAATGAATTAAAACTTCCTGCAAATGCGCTTTTTTTGGCACAAAATTCAACATTTTTAAGTGTAAAAGTATCTATGATGTTAACACCTTCAGAAAATTTGACATATGATGTTTTGAAGCTTGTTGTCAATACAACAAAATAGCATACATATCCAACTGCATATACTACATATCAACATATATGTAACTCCATCTATTGAAAAAAATCCACATTATTAACCGGTACACCTAGTACATCACTCAGAGTGATTAGAGTGCTACACATAAGATTTGTAAGATGGAGTGTCTTCACTTTATCCATTAAACTTCCACTTTGACAGAATAGGGAAGGCAGAAGGAGGACAGTGTGTTCTGAGAGGGGAGAGTAGTATGTTTTTAATAATATGGTCATGGAAGGTCTCACTGAGGAGGTGATACCTGATCAAAGACTGAAGGAGAGAGTCAAGAGATAACAAAGAATGTTTCAGACATAGAGAAGAGAAAAGGCAAAGGTCCTGGGGCAGGTATATATTTAGTAGGTTCAAAGGACAATAAGTAAGTCAGGGTGACAGAGTGTAGGGGTTTAGGGAAAAAATAGTTGGAAAAGAGATGAGAACAATAATGAATAAATGAATGAGTGAATGAATGTACTTACCTGTTTTCGAACTCGACTTCTGTTTGTACTCTCTATGTGTCTTTGAGTATATTCTGTGGTCTTTTTGGACATCACTTCTGTAAAGCAGATTAATGCCTATCCCTATAGGTCAGTTCTGAGAAATGAACTTTTGAGAGGGAATAGTATAATTTATATATTTTTGAACTGTCAATGCTTAGCATATTACATTGCTCATAATATATGATTAATGAATAGTATATGCATTATAAACAAAACAAAATCCAGAAAAATTTAGACCTACCATATCAGAATTTCTGTGATAAGAGATTGTTAATCTGGATTTATAACAAGTTTCCCCAAGTAATTCTTGAATATGATCACTATTTTGAGAATCTTCATTCTGCTCATATATTTATATGCTGGTCTCCATTTATTTTTGAAATGTCATAGAAATGGAATTTTCCAGGTATGAAAGTTAACACGTGAGGGTTCAAGGCCTTCTCAAGGAGGGGCCAAGTTTTAGACCTACCATGGCCTGCTCAGGGGATTGATTATACTGAGGGGTTCTTAACTCTGTGGTTAGGCTCTCTGGGTTGAAATTCAGGAGACCAGTCAGAGGGAACTAATTCCTTCTTGTTTGCTCAAGCCAATCAATAATATTAAGAAATGGAACCACTCCACTCTGATCCATTGTGTAATGAAAGTAACTCTATGGTTCATAAGGTATTATGTGCACCATAATGTCCCTGAGGTTGGTTCAAGTCATCAAGGCAAAAGATTCCTTGTACCCAATTAGTTATGTTTTTGATCATTTTTGCATTGCACTCAATTCATATCTCCCCGATGAGTTACTTGTCTGCAGCATTATGCTTTGATAACTTAATATGATAACCTTGAAATTCAGTAGTTTCTTTCCTCCTAAATGCTTGGTGTTGGTCCATTTTCAGCTATTAAAAATAAACTACTTTTCAACATGTTTTACTCTTTAGCTACTTGGTTCAACCTTAATTTGCCACCAGGAACCTCAAAGATTAAATTTTACCAAGACTTAAAACTGCAATGATTTGAACTGCTAGGTTTTTCTACCTTAATCTCCCACCTGTGAATTCAAGAGGTCAGACATAGTCTAAGGCAGTGGTCGGCAAACTGCAGCTCGAGATTAATGAGTTTGCGGACCACTGGTCTAAGGCAACACTTAAGGAGTTTGAATCTTGAGAAAGCAATTGGATTAGTCCTTTTAAATCCCTTTGTTTTCCACATTGAAATGATGGAGTGGGAGAGTGTCAAGATGAGCTTTAAACTGATTTATTTGTCAGAGAAAATTCACCAAAGCTGTAGAGTAAATGCCTTTTCTTTATTTAGTTGCTGAGCTATCCCTGATAGTTCATGATGATGGCCAAGAGTGGAATTGAAAGCACCCAAACAGCTTTGTTCTCTTATACAGTCTAGGTATTATAAATTAGTTACACTGATCAGTAATATATATATACAGAGGCAATTTAAGGAAGTTAAAAATATTGGATGTTGAGGTTCATTTTGTATCATAGCTGGTCTATCATTACTCTTACCTCACAGTGCAGGCCCATGCAATATTTAGATAGCAAACCTCACATTTTACAGATTGCAGAATTGAAGATTAAAGGGATTTTGGTTTGTTTCAAAGTTTTTAAGAACTTTGACTTTCCAGGATTATCAGGTACCACATAGTCACCAAACTCCCCCCACCCCTACTTATCGGCCAAGAAGCATTTTGAATTAAAGTTGCTCTTAGGATTGTCAGAAAAAATACAGGAAGCTGAGATAAATTTGAATGTCAGATAATCAACCAATACATTTTTAGTATATGTATACTATTTATTTTGGACATAATTATGCTAAATAGATGTTTGTTGTTTATCTGAATTTCACATTCAGTTCTGTATTTTTATTTGTCAAGTCTGGGAACACTACTTGCTTCTCTTTGATCTAATGCAATCGATTCAGGAATATGCACTTGTGATCATTAAACCCCAATCTAAGAGACTCTTGGAGACGAGTTATTTAGTTTCCCTGCCAGAAATTAAGAAAACAGAATTATATTCTCTGAGTAAAAGACCATTTAGAAGGTAAGAATTTAGTTTTTTAAAAAAATCTATTTTATTGATTTTTTTCCAGATAGGAAGGGGAAAGGATAGAGAGTTAGAAACATTGATGAGAGAGAAACATCGATCAGCTGCCTCCTGCACACTCCCTACTGGGTATGTGCCCACAACCAAGGTACATGCCCTTGACTGGAATTGAACCTAGGACCCTTCAGTCCGCAGGCTGACACTCTATCCACTGAGCCAAACCAGTTAGGGCAAGAATTTAGTTTTTGAGGAAAGCTAGGATTAAAGCTCTTGACATATTTCCTTAAGATGGCTGAGGCAATATAATGAGAGGTACTTCTCAGGAGACCCTAGGACTTCATGTAAAAAGTGAAGAAACCAAAAAGGTCACAATCTGTCTCCTTTTTTTCTTGCCATCTTCATGGATCTGGATTTTAGCAGAACTTGAATCTGCTTTCAATTTGCTATGGAGTCAAAGATCGGTGCTCTGGTAGATGCACCAGTGTGATTAATGGCCATCACCTTTGTAAATTCTTTTGCATAGTAAAGTGCCAGAGCTCACACCTGAGCCCAGGGAATATAAAGCTGAGCACTAAGAGGCTCCAGGCCCTCACTTGGTTTCCTTCCTCTGGGCGATCAGAGCTTCAGTGGAGATGTTTCAGGTTGGTCCAAGATTTAGCAAAAGAGCTTCGTGGTTCTTCATAGTGAGAAGAATAAACATGTCACATCATGGAAAGAAGGTATTGTGAGGCCAGGGAAATACTCTAAATAATAAATTTTTTTAATTTATTTTTCTGCATTGTGCTATTTAAGACTGATAAATGCGGACCATTTCTCTTGCAGGGTCCTGACCATCACCTTAAAGAGACTGTCACCCAACCTTCTCATCTAGAGACTTGTTCTCAGGACCTAAGACAGGAGGTAAGTTCAGCTTCTAGCTCCTCATTCTTTTATCAGTAGTTATGTCGAGCATTTCCCTTTGTAATTGGTCTTACCTGAGTTTGGAAATATGTATTCTAGTTGTCTTAACCAGAGCAATAGTTTCTTGCCCAGGAAGAGCTCAGAGAAAAGAATTGGTGTTGCTGCCCTGTTTTATATGTATTGAAGTATCTCCTGAAACACCCGGGTTCTGTGGGTTGGGCAGTTTACCTCTGTTTGGGGTGGAACGTGAGTTGCTACGGATAAAGTGAGGATGGATACCGGGTGGTGGAATTTTGTCTTAAAGCCTGTTGTAAGAAAAGCGCAGTCCATACTTCATCTCGTACAGTTTTAATGAATTCGCATTAGAATGACCTCAGGCGTGCTGTTATTGTACTCACCTGGAGCTCAAACAGAATGCTCTAAGGCAGCTCTCTCACCTGAGAGGATGTTGGTCCCAAGCCGCTTTATTCTGGCAATTCTAAGTGGGATTTAGAATTCTAAATCTTTCTGGTTCAGCATGTCCTACAAAATCCTAAATTCAGCTAACATCAGTGTGCTTTGCTAAGTCACGAAGGTTTCTCAGAGTGAAATACGCAAAGATATTAAAATCTAAAACATGTGCTTTATATGCTGTGTTGGGAGTGGCGGATTTAGGAGTTTAGATCAGATGTGTGCAAACTTTTCTGTAAAGGACCAGAAAGTAAATATTGTAGGCCATACAGTTTCTATCACAATTACTCAATTCTGCCATTGTAGAAGTAAAGCAGCCCTTGGGAATATGTCATGGAGTGAGTATGGTGTGTCCACTAATGCTTTATTTATGGACACTGAAATCTGAAGGGTACATTTTCAGGTGTCATGAATTTATTTTCCCCCAGCTAAAGACTGGGAACTTTCTTTAAAATACTGGATTTGTCCTGCAGGCTGTAGCTTGCTAACATCTGAATTAGATCAATAAAACTAGGCAAGTTGTCCTGGGGATCTCTGCTTAACTTGTATGCCTTAATATTACAGAGACCTAATGCTACAGTAATGGTTTCCCAAAGAGAACTGGGCCCAAGTCAAGAGAGTTGGTGCCTCAAAGGCTCAGAGAACATATCTTCACCTGTGCATTATGGGAGAAGGAAGGGGTGTCAAATATGGAACCCATGGAGGCATTTTGGGTGTTGATGCTATGAGATCTTAGAACACACCTCTTGCGTCCTGGCCATTCTGCCTTTCCAGCCAGTGGCCTTTCACCTGCTTCCATCCCCTCTTAGCCTTCTTTTAGCTCTTTAATTAGTTAGCAGGACTTGAGGGAGTTGGAGGCTTGATGGCTGCTGTTGAACAGGTCATATGGCAAAAGGTTTCTTTATATTTTATTTATTGCTTTTCTGTGATTAAAAGGTTTTATTTCAAACACTTGGATTATTTGAATATAGGCTTACATCCGTGTAGGCAAATCCAAGTACAAGAAGTTGTGGCTTGAAGATGGTTGTCAACTGAACATTTAAAAATGTAAATGAATGTGTCATATTAGCACTACCTCACAACCTCAAAAATTGGCTGAGTATAAGAGAAAGGAAAATAAGAACTGTTTCTGGTGGCTTACATTGCCCATAGGGTTAGGGGGTTTGTGCGCCTGATTTTTTTGCACTCTCATTATGGATTTGTATTATCTATTAATAGGACTCCATCAGTCATCAAGTGTTTATTGAGTGATACTAAAGACTGAAGTGATTAAAAAGTATAAGGCAGAAAATTACAGCTGTATGGCTTTTCATCTTTCACATGATGAAATGACTGTCCAAAGAGATCAGATGCATTGTCCAAGATTACCTAGCTAGGAAGTACTGAACTTTAAATAGAAAGCAGAGCTTCTTTTTGCATTATATTGTGCTATACCTTTGTTACATGCTCTTGAGCAATTTAACTCTCAAACCAAATATAATTGTGAACGAAATCATAGAATATTGATACAAAGGGTGGTCATTCATCTACATAGATACTCATGAAGACTAGAGTTACTGGAGAAAAATATTGGACTGCCGTGAAATTGAGGCACATTTTGAAGTGCAGAGGGATTGGGTGGGAACAGAATAATCACAGCGGAAGGAAGGACTTGGGGAGAGGTATAAAGGCAGGGTAGCTAGAAAGGAGAAGAGGCTGGTGGACATGGAGGGGGACTGGTGAGGAATAAGGAGAGAGGAGGCTGATTGATGGGGTGATGGCAGCCACACACTGTCTGAATCAGGGGTCCCTTTTGGGAGACAACTCATCCAACTAGGGCTGCAAATTAGTAGCTTATAAAGAGAACCTTCCTAACCGAGCTTTACAAGGGTTCCACTCAAGATTTTGGTCATTTAACTTCATGGATGAAACAACCAAGGGAGCTAACCAGCCACAGATGTTTTGTTTATAACCAGAGGAGTTCATGTGAGCTTGGTGGTGACATTTCCCTGTCTATAAAATGCTGAGAGTTGAACAGTGATACCGTGTGAAGCACTTGGAAATCTCTATCTTGAGAGGCAGCTCTTAAGTGTAATGGTTTAATGGTCATTTAGCATGATGGGCCTTCAGAGGGTAATATCATTTGCCTGCCAGTTAAAATGAACACTTCTCCGTGGGAAGTCAAAGATCATGTCAGCGTAACTTGGGTTAGGTGAAAGAGAGCATCAAGAAGCAAATGCCAAAACACAGAATAGGGAATAAAATCTCATGTATGTCTAGTCTGTTCATAAATCCAGTATAATTAGAGAACACCATCAGTTCCCACCAATTGGTGGGAGGGGGCGGGGGTATACTCTGAATTAGTGAAAAGGTTGACTTAATTTTTTAAATAACTGCTGCTTTATTATTTTCTCCACTTTTCTCAGGTCCTCAATATGAAACCTTTCTAATCTTATTTGATAGCCTTAGCCCTTACTTTATGAAGTTACCAAAAATTAAGCTGAACTTCTTGCTCACCCTGAAACTTCTGTCTCCCCTCTTTCTGCTGGCATGTGGGGAAGGGGTATGCCTATAGGGCTAGTCCCACACCCTAGGCTCTTGGCGCCACCCTTTCCCAGTTCTTCAGGGATCTCAACCCTTCAAGTTCTCCCTCTTTCCTTTTCCTCTCTTCAATCTGTCTCTGCTCCTGGATTTTATTTTTTTCATACTTAGAAAAGTAGGAGCATTTTATCAACTTCTCTCCTCCATCAGAGAAAAAGGATAAAGAAGATGAATCACTCACAAAGCATTTCAGCTTTCTAAAATGTACACATACTATGTCTAGTTGTTGTATTGCATAAGTAAACAACAAATATAATCATACTAGGGGCTCAGTGCACAAATTTGTGCATTTTGAAAGAAACTGTGGGCTGTGAGTCTGCAGTGGGCACAGGGGCAGGTCTCAGCCCCTCCTCCATGCCCCTGCCCAGCCCCTCCTGCCACAGCCCCCCAGCTCCCTGTCTGCTGGCAGCCCCGCTGCCGCTGTTCCCGCTCGCACCCTTTGGGGCCAGGGTCAGCAGTGGGTGCGAGTGGGGCCATCACCAGCAGTGGGTACGAGCAGCAGCTGCTGGCCCTGATCCTCCCTCAGGAGCAGGGGGAGGTGGAGAAGCCCTGAGGGGCGGTCAGGACTGGCAGCCGCTGCTCACACCCACTGATGGCGCCGAGCGGGGCCAGCACCGGACACCAGCAGTGGGTGCGAGTGGTGGCTCTGGTGCTGGCAGCAAGTGCGAGCGGGGCCAGCAGCAGGTGTGAGTGCCAGGTGAGACTGCGATGCACGGGAGCAAAGAATTTTCAGTAACCACCAGAGGCTCAACCTGATGACAGTGACAGGTGCCCCACCTTGGTCTGGCACCCCCACTCACCTGCTCCACCATCCCACTGCAGCCGACGCCTGCCATGTTCCACACACGCCTCCTGATGGTCAGCACACGTCATAGTGATCGGTTGTTCGGTTGTTCCACCATTTGGTCTATTTGCTTATTAGGGTTTTATATATATAGATTTGTGTTCAGACTGATTATTCCTTTAGGATGGCTTCCTAGAAATGAAAACTCCAGATCACTAAGTCAAAAAGGGAACTTCATTCATATGGACAAAATACTTTTCAGATAAGATAGACAGATTTACATTAGCAGAGTAAACATAATGAAAGAAATTCATTTTACTGCTTCAGTATAACATCTTCTAATTTTTAAAAACCTCTTTTGGTAAGCCATTTTTTGACCTATTGCTGTGAAATACTTTGTCACTTGTGTCTACGTCTGGTTACTGTATTTGGTTCCATAAGTGCATATGTTGATCCATTAATTACTAAAACTTTATAACAAGCTTTAGTAATTAGACCCTTTCCTTACTCTTTTTGTTGTTTTTAGCACTCTCCTGGCTGTTCACTCCTGTCTATTATTTTTTTCTCATTTGGAAATTGGAATCAAATTTGAATTATAATTATAGTTCAGGGAGAATTGTCATCATTGCAGCATTAAATTTCCAACCCGGAATAAATTTGTCTTTTTACTCATCTCATTGGTTGTCCACCTATTTTTTTTTTTCTTGGAATCTGGTGACTTGACAAAGATATGTTCTAGCGTTGATTATGTGTTCTGTATTTTCCCACTATTCCCCCCCATTTCCTGCAAACACCCACTATACCCTCTTCATTTGTTGGTTCAGGCCTCCTTTTATTTCAGAAAAAAAATTATTTGAATATTTTTTTCAGCATCTCGTTTTATTAAGGATATAATGTATGCTTTTCTTGTATAACCTTGATCTGACTTAGGCATCAGTGATCTTTTTCTCCATTTGAACATCTTAATTTCATTTTGCTCTGTTTTCCAAGTTACCGTTTTTTACCATGCTTGTCTGGTTGATTTAGTGTGATTTCATTTCTGTAATAGTTTTGTTTTACACTGCCATTCTTTTTTGAGCTAGGCTAGCTAAATTTTCATGTCTTTCTGATTCCTTTAAAATCTTGCATCCCTTCTTTGTAATCTTGCTTCCTAAGGGTCATTTGTTCTTTAATTGCTTTGAAATAATGAAGAGTTTTATCTAAGATTTTCATTCTGCTTTGTAGATTAAATTTTTATAGTGTATTTTTTAGGACAATTACAATAATGAAAGAATGTATAAAAGATAATAAAATCATGAATAAAATAAAATAATAGAAATAATAAGCTTAAAAATTTAATGAAAAATAATGAATTATAACACATAAAATAATCAGCGATAAAATAATGAAACAATAAAACCAACCAATACAAGAAAAATTAATAAAATAATCAATAGAAAAATACATTAATAAAACAAAAGCCCTGCATTCCATACCCAGTTTAAGAAACAGAATGTCATCATTTCCTTTGAGATCCCTGTGTACCCTTTTATTTTATTTTCCTTTTCCGAATGCAACCTTAGCACTCTTGAGTTTAATGTTAATTATTACCTTGTTTATGATTCGGTCACTTGTATTTATGTTGGAATGATGTATTGTGCATAAGTATTCTTGTGGTTTTATATATTCAACATCACTTTGTACCACTAAAGTTCTTTATTTTCCCACACTTGCTTGGTGTAATAAAATATCTCATGATTTCAGCTGGCATTTATCTAATTTATCAATGAGGTTGTGCTTCTTTTCATGTTCAATGTTTTATCTTTAATGAAACATCTGTGATATTTTTGTTGCATTCTAGAAGTTCTTATTAATTTTAATGCATTCTAATTTTCTTTTATAAACTATCTCAAGGAACTAAAAGTACTCTTTTAATCTCTTATAAACATCTTAGTTTTTCCTTTCACATCATTCATTTGGAATTGGTTTTCTGTAACTGGTATGAAATAGGGATCTATTATTTCTCCCCGAATATGGAAACCACTTGTTCCAACACTATTTATTTTCTCATCTACCCTTATCTCAGTAATAAGTATCTCTTCTGTTATATATTACATTTCTGTGTATGTGTCTTTCTGAGCTCTTAGTTCTGTCTTGTTTATAAGTTTACTCTGTGTTAATACTCTTATGTTTAATTCTTCTTAACACTAAGTCTTGATTTCTGGCTCCTACTTTGTACTTCTTTGAGAATGTTTTGGTTTCTATTTTACTTTGTACTTCCTAATTATTTTCAGATGCAACTTGTCAAGTTCCATGAAAAACTACGTATGGATTTTGATTGAACTAGCTTTGCCAGTGTGGATCACTCTAGATGCAGATACAATTCAAGACTATGGCATTACTCTCATTTATTTGACTTTTAGTATGTTTCAGGAATGTTTATATTCTTCTACATGGAAGTGACCTAAATTCTGCTTGGCTTATAATAGATACATTATTATTATTATTTTTAATGACTGCTTTGTAGAAATCACATTTTATGTTTATTTATAGTATATACTTATAATTGACTTTTATATCCAGAAAATTTTAGAAACTCATATTATTATTTTAAAAATGTTTGTAGCTTTTTTGAGATATTATCTCTGGTTCTTCTTTTTTCATCCATTTTGCCCTGTATGTGTATGTTGGAATAGGTGGGGGAGAGAGGATGAGGGCATGTTATTATACTGATTAAGACCTCTAGTACAATTTTTTAAAACCTGTTTTCATTTACTTTTATTTTTTAGAGAGAGAGGATGGGAGAGAGCAACATGGATATGAGAGAGAAACATGGATATGAGAGAGAGACATTGGTTGGCTGCCTCCTGCATGCATCCCACTGGGATCAAACCCACAATCGAGGCATGTGTCCTGATCAGGACTTGAACAGGTGACCTTTCCGTGCACGGGATGACACTCAACCAACTGAGCCACAGGGCCAGGGCTCGAGTACAATTTTTAAGAGAACTTGTGAATTTGGACAGCCTTATCTTGTCCTAATTTTTAAGGGAATGTTTTAAACAATGAGTTGGATATTTTTCTTTTTGGATAGTAATATCATATTAGGCTAAGGAGCTTCATTTATACTCTTCCTTTTGTATGAATTTTTATTATGGTACTGATTTCTATTTTGCATTGTCTCGTTTTGCTTTACCGACTTTCACTCATCACCACCTCTCTCCTGGGTTTTCTCCTTGCTCCATCTCAGGTTCCTTTCTGGTCTTCTTCTCTGTGGCCTCTAGATGTTTGAATGTCCCAGGGCTCAGTGCTTGTACTTTTCTCTTTTAACAATATTTAACTTCTTGGTGATTTCTAGGTTTTTATGCCTACATCTCCAAATTTATATCTCCTGCTCAGTCCCCTCTCTCAAACACCAGACTTGGATATCTACTTGCTACTCGAGTATTACTTTTAAACTCAGAGGAAGGGTGGTCTATGAAGCAAACAAACTTTAAAATACTATGAAGTGAAAGAATCAAGAAAGAGGGCAAAGCAGGAAAACAGTTGCTTTGACGTTCTAATTATAAATACATTAGACTTGGCGCAAAAAATCATCAAACCATCAGTCTTGACGATGGTTAAGTTAATTCAGGTTTTGAAGTTCAATAATTCATCTGCGAAGTGTCAGCAGCTGGGTCTTGTTAATGGTAAGCCTTTCATTCCTGTTAAATCAATTGTAAATAATAGAACCCCTCAGAGAAAAATGATGAAATAAGCATTGATTTCCAAATTGGGTGTCAGATATAGAACATTAATAAAACACATTGCAAGCAAACAAGTACCTAATATACTCTCATCACTGAAATAGTAATCAAAGGGGGGAAATCAATAATTTTTGTGTAAGTTGCTAGTATTTTCATAATTCATTTGTATCTGTATCATCATATCAAATTTCTCATTTTAGACCCTATGTGGTTATTTAATTTTCATTATCCTCACCAGCAAAACCAGGGACTTCTGTGTAATGTTAGATTTGTTTCTCCCTTCTTCTAACTAGGTGACAAGCATCTGGTCACATAGTGTTTTAGTTGCCTGACGCCGATGATTTTGTTTTGTTTAATGCAATACAATCATCATTTACAGCAAGTCACATAAAACACTGCAGAAAAATGTAACAGCTCTAATAAAACTTTCAAAGGAAAATAAAGCTCTCTAGCAGGTATCCATAAAAGTGCTTTATGCTCACAAACTCTATTAAATGTTAATGCCAGTGTCCTGTGACTACCACATATGAAGTCTGGCTGAAAGGAAAATGTGAAACTGTGATTCTGCAGCAAAAGAGGTTGGAAGGGCAATGCTGTGTTATCTATTAGACTGAAATATGAAAACCATTAGGGGCTCTATTGATTGTGCATTTTATGAAGGACTAGTTTGAGGAAAAGTACACTTTTTTTTAAAGCCATACATGGGACAAAGTTGAAAATACTGAGGGCATAACTTTCAAAGGAGCATCACCAAACTTCTCTAAGTTACAGAGCACAATTTTTGTTCAAGGGTGTTCTCTAAAGATTAAACGGCGGTGACATAATGATGGTAGATTTGGGCTTGGTTTTTCTGTTTTTAATGCTGTTTTCTCACACTTCAATAATAAGTGTATTCTTTGTTTTAGTCTATTGCATTTTCCTTATTTCTATATTTTATTTTGCTTTTGAATTTTTTAAAAATTAAATTTATTGGGGTGACATTGGTTAATATCAGTGGTCAGCAAACTGCGGCTCGCGAGCCACATGCCACGGTTTGCCGCTCTGTTGACTAATGAGTTTGCTGACCACTGACCTAGACTCTCGATTCCAATAATTACAGGCTGTTGTTGTTCCTTGTGATTAAGCCCCTATCCCAGTGGTCGGCAAACTCATTAGTCAACAGAGCGGCAAACCACGGCTCGCGAGCCGCATGTGGCTCGCGAGCCGCAGTTCGCTGACCACTGGTTAATATGATTATGTAAGTGTCAAGTGTACAATTCTATGATACATCATTTGTATATTGCTTTGTGTGTCCACCACCCAAAGTTATGTTTCTAAATTTCTTTATAAAACCTTTTTGTGAAGTTATTTAATGTTTTAACTTATCAAATGGTTAAATACCTTGGAATGGGATGTTATGTTGGCTAGCTAATTAACTCTTAGTAGGAACTTAATTTTGAAGAACAGATCCAAATGGTCTCTGAAAAATAGTCAGAAATAGAAGCTATCCCTCACGAGAAAGAAAATATAAGGTGAATACACGATGTGACGTGACTGGCTGCCAAATGTAAAACAACATATTTACAGAATATAGGGAACCAGGATCTGCCATCTTTTCTCAAAACCACACAGAGACCCCCACTGTGCATTCAGAAGAAGAAAGCAGGATGGTTACAGAATTTAAATTATGCCAGGTAAAGACTTCTTGAGGGATATGGGAACTTTTAGCTGTGAATAAAGAAGGCTCAAGCTCAGGCAGTCAACTAGTTTTTAAATATTCTCTCTTCCTTTGGGAATTTTGAACACCAACTGGCTGATTTTGTAGTTACGGATTCATATTTGAGATTCACATTTGATATAAAGTATTGTAGTATTCATAGTTTGAAAAATATTCCCTCCGCAAGAAGCATAGTTTTCTACTTCTCTAATACCTGCTGTTTTGAATTAATGCCATGGAGGCATGAAAATTGGTGTGTTCTAATCACCTGCAGATTCAGGTTTCATCAGTAAGGACCATCAATTACAAAACAGCCTGTGTGTAGAGCGATTGCAAGAGGATTTAAAGTCAGATGTCTTCTGTTAACCGGTGCTCATGAGAAAAAATGATGGATGGTGAAAACTTTCTGGGGCCAGGGAGGAGACAAAAGGGTACTTCTAATACAATGTAAAATGCTTCTCTCAAGCTATTATCACAATGTAAGATTTATATCTGTAATAAATGAGAAGGTAAATTTTGGCCAAGGCCCATTTATTATAGCACATTTCTATAGTGTATTAACTCTGAGCTACTAGTACCTCATGAGAGTTCACGTGGAAGCTCACTTCATGAAGTTCCCTTGCCCTTTAGCCTTAGGATTTGCAATTGTACCTCCTTTGAAGCTTAGAACTATTTATGAGAGAATATCATGGTTATGCTTATGTGTAATATTTATTAAATGGCTGGTAAATGCTTTACTAAGAGACATAGCAGCAACTGAACAATAGATTATCACTTATTATAAGGGGAGAATATGATAGGCAGGCCAACTTCCAGAATCATCTGACACCTTGCACAGCTGCTACTTCTAGAAACGATGCTCAGTATTCTGGTTGCCTATACATTAAGGCCCCATAAAGCTTATATTACATTTTGTCTTTCTTTTAATCATTTTTTTTGTGGCATACCCTTGTTCCTGGCCACTTTGGGAGGAGGACATCATTGACTTGCAGCAACTCTGGCAAGCTTTAGTTTTGCCATGGGTGGTATGACCTTGGCATTAGCACTATTGGGAGAGAATAGTGCTAATAGTGCTAAAGGGTGAAGTTGACAGCCTCGAAGGAAAGGCAAGTGCAGGGGGGATTGAGGCAGTGTACCCCCAAAAGATTTCATCTGGATCTTGGCCTATAAGTTCTGTGCGATTAGCTGATCCATTAGCATGGTTTGAGTGCCCATGGCATACATGGGGATACTGTTGTGATTACATGACACTCAGTGACTAAATTACCATCATTCTTCACTTTGGGGATAAGAAACCCACCTTTGTTGCATGGAAATACTGGATAGCCAGATATGACCCTTTTCATACATCCTGAGACCTGAAAGATGGCCTGTTCTACATAAGATAGGAAATTGTTTATTTTAGCATAACAACAATAAGGATACAAGTAATAGTAAATACTTGGATAGTACTTGGTACATGCTAAACAAATATTTCACCAGAACCCTGTGAGAATTGAGGCTGGAAAAGTGCAGTAACTTACGCAGATAATCATGGTGATGCTGGGTTTTGAACTTGATAACCATACAGAGCAGCCAAAAGTGAATGCCCTGTAATCAGCCAAAGCTGGGTTGAAGTACTGACAATCTGATACTTAGCACTCAAGCTTTAATTTATTTATTATCAATTAATCTGTAAAATGAGCATAGTGATAGAATCGAACTCTAACCGTGCTTTGAGAATTGTGATATCTCTGGCATGTAGCAAGTGCTCAGTAAGTATTCGCTTAGTAAATGTTGATGATGGAAATAGAAGGGGTATCAAAACATGCTTTATACAAGCATGTTTTATGAGCACACATGAGCAGTAATGGTAGTTGGGTCAGAGGGCTAATGGTAGTCAGAGGGGGGAATGGTACCTATATTCTTGTTTTAGAATATGCAGTTTAATCCACTCCTTAGATACTATAGCAAGAGTGTGTAGAAAAATCTTGCCTGGGGCCTGTGCTTCAACTTCCTTCATTTTTAGCAAATCCACCTCACTTTACATCTGAGAGTCCTGGATCTCATTTAACTGGAAAGCAGCAACTGTCAGTCTAATTTCCTCTTGATAATATTGTGAATTTCCTTCTCTAATTGGATAATAGAATTATTGAGAATTTTGAAAATAGAAAACGGGACAATCTGCTGAGGGCAGGAAGTGATAGCAATGTGCTGAGCTATGTAAGAGCTCATTGCAAACAATCCAAGCCACAAAATGTGTGAGTTCATCAAAATCCACAGAAGTGGGGCCTGTCTTCCTTTGTTTTTACTTCCGGATGTGAGTGCTATCACCACAAACCATCCTTATCACCTCTTTTAGTAGTTTGCTTTCCTTGACTAATTCATCCTGGGCAGTTGAATTTCACTAGTAAGATAGGCAGCTTTATTCATTCAAATATGGGCTTTTCATTGGTGACTCAAAGCAACAGAGAAAATCTTGTCTTTTGCAAAAAAAAACCATGTTTTTGCGACCTCCAATTACTGCGGAGGTTTATTTATTGCCTTGTATTTGTCAAAGGAGTAAAAATTAGCTCAGTAAATAACTAGAGCAACACATAATATTAGTATTTTCAAAGATATTATTATACTAGAGGCCCGGTGCACGAAATTCATGCATGGGGGGGGGTGTCCCTCAGCCCAGCCTGCACCCTCTCAAATCTGGGACCCCTCGTGGGATGTCCGACTGCCCGTTTAGGCCTGATCCCAGTGGAATCGGGCCTAAACGGGCAGTCAGACATCCCTCTCACAATCCAGGACTGCTGGCTCCCAACTGCTCGCCTGCCTGCCTTCCTGATTGCCCCTAACCATTTCTGCCTGCCAGCCTGATCACCCCTAACCACTCCCCTGCCAGCCTGATTGATGCCTAACTGCTCCCCTGCAGGCCTGGTCACCCCTAACTGCCCTCCCCTGCAGGCCTGGTCACCTCTAACTGCCTTCCCCTGCAGGCCTGGTCCCCCCCAACTGCTCTCCTCTGCAGGCCTGGCTCCCTCCCAACTGCCTTTCCCTGCAGGCCTGGTCGCCCCCAACTTCCCTCCTCTGCTGGCCTGATCGCCCACAAGTGCCCTCCCTTGCAGGCCTGGTCCCTCCCAACTGCCCTTTCTCGCCGGCCATCTTGTGGTGGCCATCTTGTGTCCACATGGGGGCAGGATCTTGTGTGTTGGAGTGATGGTCAATCTGCATATTACTCTTTTATTAGATAGGATAGAGGCCTGGTGCACAGGTGGGGGCCAGCTGGTTTGCCCTGAAGGGTGTCCTGGATCAGGGTGGGGGTTCCCTTGGGGCGTGGGCGGCCTGGGCGAGGGGCCTGTGTTGGTTTGCAGGCCGGCCACACCCCCTGGTGACCCAAGCAGAGGCCCTGGGATCTAGGGTTTATTTATCTTCTACAATTGAAACTTTGTAGACTGGAGTGGAGCCAAGCCTTCTGCTTGCTCCATGGTGGCAGCCATTTCTGTTGGGATTTATGTATCGTCTATAACTGAAACTTTGTAGCCTTAAGCAGAGGCCTGTGCCAGCCAGAGTGTGCGGAAAGCTTGGCTTCCTCCATCACCGGGGGCAACCCTAGCCTCCTGCTCTTTCCAGCTCTGTGGCTGCTGCCATTTCTGTTTGGATATGTATCTTCTATCATTGAAACTTTGTAGCCTTGAGTAGAGGCCTAGCCCGGCAAGGGCAGGCGGAAAGCTTGGCTTCCTCCATTGCCGGGGAAACCCAAGTCTGCCTCCTGCTCTCTGTGGCTATAGCCATCTTGGTTGGGTTTATTTGCATATTCGCTCCTGATTGGCTGGTGGGCGTGGCTTGTGGGTGTAGCGGAGTGATGGTTAATTTGCATATTACTCTTTTATTAGATAGGATTGATAAAACTATATGTACAGGTTGTTGGCAACTTTGGTGCTCCTGAAATCTTCGTAGCAAACATTTACTTAGAATCTTTTTTAAATTTTCAATTTCTACTGTTAGTGTTTGGGTAGTATCTCCCTTCCTCTCCAAATGTATATATAGGGTATCCCAAAAATGTATACCAAGTCAGTGTTTATTAACACAGTTCATTTTCACAATTTAAGAGAATCTACAGAAATAAATAATTTTTTTTGTCAACACCTGTTCTCAAACTGATGACTGTTCTGGTCCAGGCACGGCTGATAATGCAAAGCAATGGAATCGCAAACATTAAGAATCATTTCATTCGGTATTTGTGCGCCTTCAGTTTGTTGACTGTTGCCGGTTTTGTATCGTAAACTTTTATCTTTTATGTATCCCCATAAAAAGTGTCTAGTGGATAAATTTTCTTTATTCAAAGCTTAGTCTGCTTCATCCATTACTTCAAATCAGTTAAACCTGCAAAGGAGTGAAAGTTAAGTGAGTTATCAGCTGTTAAAGTGTGTGCATTTTGCGGGGACACAGGGTGTATACTAGTACACACTTTGAATTATTATAAAGGCAGTTTTTGTACTTGAACTGTGTTTTCAAACTTCCAGTAGCATTTTAGGATGAATTTTCTTTGTTCAAAGCTTAGTCTGGCTGTAAAGAAGGAAACATTAATTGAGCTATCAGCTGTTAAAGTGTGTATACATGGTTTTGGGACACCCTATAGTTACATCCTAACATAGTACACACACACACTCAAACATACACATACATTTTTTAAAGTTACCTTCAGTAAGGACACAAATTCTACTTTTTAGAAATTTTTTAAAAAATATGAGGTCCAATATATGAAAGGGTTCTGGAAATAAGCAAAGTTTCCTGTTAAGAGTTGTTGAAAATTTTTGGCAGACCATTCAAAGAAGTTACCTTCAGGCTAAGAGTAATGATGTTAAAAAAAACACCTTAAGTCAAAAGAGTTTCTTGGATTGCCATGAGAGAAAATCTTAACGTCTGTGTAGCACACTCATTATTATAATGTGATTGGTAGTACACACAGTAATTACATGTAGAACAAGTTTACATTACCAGGTGAAAAGAGAGAGAATAAGGCCAACCTAGATGTGATTATGGTTTGCTGCCAAATGTCTTACCATGGATAGTCTCTTTTCATTGTTTTCCTAGAGGTTTTTTATTTTCTACCGTCTAAAAGCACTAGTCTTGACTTTGGCCTTGCTGGTGCTGTCAATAACAGTTCAGTAAGAATCTGGGTAACTCTCCTCTCTTCCCCGTTGGCACGGAGCCTCATTTTGTGTGATCTTCTAACTCAAGCATGACAAAACTCAGACTAACATGGGCCAAATAAATGAGGTATGCGGCCCGCGGGCCACAAGTTTGACATGCTTGTCTAACTTGTCAAGTTCATGACCATACCTGGTGTTGAAGTTCCTTAGACTAGTCTCTCACAGTTACTGATGGGGTATTTCAGGAAACTCAAGACCCACTTTCATGTTGATTATACTTCCTGGGAAACTGGACTTGTGTTTCTTAGGCAGCACCATGGAGAAATTTGGCTTTGTCACGTGGCTAATTGATAACCTTGAAGTGTGGGCTCCCCTAGGCTGTGGGGAAACCTGGCAAATGTCTAAGGAATAGCTGGCCTCAGACATATTCACAGACCACCCTTTGAGAACCAGTGCTATAGACTGGAAAAGGCTTATTTACCTAAGTGCTAATATTTAAAAAGCACTCACAGGTTACTGTGCTATTTACACGTTCCTCCTATTTCCATATATTAATTATCTCTATCCCACTTGCTCTCTACAAGTGGGCTTTTTAAAAGGAAATCATGAACCCTTTAGGATGGCTCTTGGGAAATACACAGAGAGTAGCAAGTATTGATGAACATGAAAAGAAGTTAGAATCCCCGTACATTGCGGATGGGAATGTACTAGTATACGGGTGCATCTCCAGTGGAAGACAGCATGGTAGTTCATTAAAACAATTAGGTGTAGAATTAATATGTGATCTAGCAATTCAAGTTCTAGCTATATGCACCCCTAAATTAAAAGCAGGGACTCAAGTAGATATTTGTACACTCACATTCAAAGGAGCATTATTCACAATAGCCAAAAGATGCAAGCAAATAAAATGTTTAAGGATAAATGGAAAAACAAATTGTGGCATATACACTGCATATATATATATATATACATATATATATATATATATATATATATATATATATGTATATATATATATATATGATGGAATATTATTCAGCCTTAAGTAGTAATGCAATTCTGGTACATGCTGCAACATGGATGAACCTTGAGGACATGCTAAGTCAAATAAGCCCGACACTAAAGGACAAATATTGCATGTATCCAGTTATATGAGGTACCTAGGATAGTCAAATTCATAAAGACAGAAAGTAAAATAGTACTTACCAGGGGATGGGGGCGGGGGAGAAGCGGAAAATGGGGAACTATTGCTTAATGAGTACAGAGTTTATTTAAGATAACGTTCTGGAGATAGGTAGTAGTGATGGTTGTATAATGTTGTGAATGTGCTTAATGTCACTGAACTATACACTTAATTGTTAAAATAGTACATTGTGTGGCCTGGCTGGTGTGGCTCAATAGTTGAACATCGATCTATGAACCAGAAAGTCACGATTCGATTCCTGGTCAGGGCACATGCCCAGACTGTGGGCTCAGTCCCCAGTGGGGCATGCAGTAGGCAACTGATCAATGATTCTCTCTTGCCATTGTTGTTTCTATCTCTCCCTCCCCTTTCCTCTCTGAAATCAATTATACACACACACACACTAGTGGCCTGGTGCACGAAATTTGTGCATGGGGGGTGTGTACCTCAGCCCGGCCTGCACCCTCTCCAATCTGGGACCCCTCGATCCTGTGGATCGAGCCTAAACTGTCAGTCAAACATCCCTCTTGCAATCCGGGACTGCTGGCTCCTAACTATTCACCTTCCTACCTGCCTGATCACCCCTAACCATTCTGCCTGCCAGCCTGCTTGCCCCCAACTACCCCCCTCTGCCAGCCTGCTCGCCCCCAACTGCCCTTCCACCTGCCTGCTTGCCCCCACTGCCCCCCTGCCTGCCTGCTTGCCCCAACTGCCCCCCCCCTGCTGGCCTGCTAGCCCCCAGCTGCACCCCCCTGCTGGCCTGCTCACCCCAACTGCCCCCCCCCACCGGACTGATCACCCCCAACTGCCCTTCCCTCTTGGCCTGATCACCCCTAACCACCTCTTCCTCTGCCCCACCACCATGGCTTTGTCTGGAAGGTCTCCCAGAAGGGCTCCTGGTCTAATTAGCATATTACCCTTTTATTAATATAGATATATATTTCAAAAATGTACATTTTTATAATGCTTATTTTTTGACAATACAAAAGGGGCACACACTTCCTTTTGCTCATCTCGGTATTTCTCTAAAGCTTGCTACAATGGTCTCTCGACAGTCTTGCTTGAATGACTGATGAACTTAAAATGGGACAGTACTTACTGCAATAGCGGAAATATAAACCTCTGCTTTAGATATGTCTCATCCTAAAATTTGAGCACTTATGAAAACTGACCTAGAAAAGTGATGTCCACATGGAACTTGGCCAGAAGTTAACCCTTTACATCCAATCACTGACTTGGCTTCCAGGCAAATGACACGTCTCAATTGGTCTGAATGGGAAGCCATTGCCTGTAAGTGCAGCGCTTAGGAAATGGCTGGAAGTCAGAGACTGTCTGATTTGGCATCCCTGATGTCTGTCTTTGACACTTATGTCTAAATTAGACAGCTACTAATTAAATAAACGGGTAAAGCCAGCATCATGCCCTGTCTCTCCTCCTCCATAAAGCTGGGCATTGCCATTTTGGCTAGTTGTCCATATCCATCATTTCATAATTTCTAACCTTAGGCATAGCTGTTTAACTCAATTAAATGTGACCAAAGTGAACTTTGTTGAAAAACCAAATAGTAAGAGAAATATAGGGAGTGAAACGCTGAGGGGTGATTTCTGCAACTCGAGTTTCGGCTGTTGATTTTGGGCAGCTCTTGATCAGACATTTTTCAAAAGATATTTCTGCTTTTTGAATTGTGCTTTGGTGCAGGGAAAGATGGATCCTGAATTTAATGTCACACTTCCATTTCAACAAAACTTTCGTTACATTGAAGTAACCAAGTTTATTAATTGTTGCAATGCAATAACTCTATACTATAAAAGTATATTGAAAGTATAAAATATATTTTAAAACTATAAATGATAAAGTTATATAGTTAGGTTAAATATTGAGTACAAGATTAATACTTGATAGCATGATCATTCTTTTTCTTGGTCTTCCATTTCCTTTACAGTAGCACCCCCCCCCCCCTTATTCAACGGGGGTATATTCCAAGATTTCCCAGTGGATCCCTGAAACCACAGATAGTACCAAACCCTATATATATTGTGTTTTTCCTGTATATGCATATCTTTTCACTAAAAGGAAGCACTTTACACCTTCTCTTTGGCATATCCCAATGGCCAGCATCACTACTCTTGTACTTTGGAATCATAACTAAGTATAAAGGGTGACTTGAACACAGGCACTGTGATACCATGACAGTAGATCTGATAACCAAGACAGCCACTAAGTGACTAATGAGCAGGGGGGTGTATACAGCGTGGAGATGCTAAACAAAAGGCTAATTCATATCCCAAATGGGATGGAACTGGACAGTGCGAGATTTTATCACACTGCTCTGAATGGCATGCAATTTTAAACTTACGAATTGTTTATTTCTGCAATTTTCTGTTTAATATTTTTGGACTGTGATTGACTGTGGGTAACTGAAATTGCAAAATGCAAATCTGAATAAGGGGGGACTATTGTATGTACTCAAAGTCTTAAAATCAGAAGGGACTTTTATCTCCATAGAGCACAATGTTCTGAGAGGTGTTGATGAGATTTTTATTTGAAGAAGGTGTTGTTTGGTAAATCACTTGGGCAAATTTTGGTTTTTAACTAAACTTTTTAAAAAAACTATAGGACTTCGCCTTAGCCTGTTTGGATTAGTGGATCTGTCAGCCTGCATACTGAAGAATCTCGGGTTCTATTCAGGTTAAGGGCACATAACCTGGGTTGCAGGCTTAATCCCTGGCCCCAGCCGGGGCATGTGCGGGAGCCAACCAATCTGTGAGTCTCTCTCACATCGATGTTTCTCTCCCTCTGTCTCTCCTCCTCCCTTCCACTCTCTCTAAAAATCAATGGAAAAAATATCCTCAGGTGAGGATTAGCAAAACAACACAGAATTACAGGACTTCTATTTTGCATTGTGAATCTCCAAGAAGAAATTTGTAGAATTTAGTCTTCTAAAACTTACTGATAATAGAATATTTTTATTTTCCCAGAGGCATCTCTTAGAAGTAGAGGATTATAAAAAAGGACTTTGAGAATGTTAGTTCAACTTCCTGTGTTGGAAAAATAGAGGAAGTAAAGACTTTAGACCTCATAGTTTATTTGATATTCTATGACCTTGCAAATAGATTATTTTCTGCTTTGGAGTATAAAGGCATGGGGTTAGGAGCCAATACCAGAGTTGAGTTCCTGCTCTGTTAGTTAGCTGGGCCCCTCAGACATTTCTGTAACTCTGATGACTTATCCCTGGATTGGATCATTGCTCCCTCCCATACCCAACTCATAGGATTGTTGCCAGCAAGTGAGATGATGCTTGTGAAATAGCCATCAGACTGTGAAGCATGGGCAGTGACACAGCATTGTTATCAGGAGAGTAAGTACAACGAGACAACAGTTTTGGTATTTACTATTTTTGTGATTACATCTAGATACAAAATTTTGTATGTAGTGTGATTACATCGTATTTTCACAACAATGTCTAAAAATAACTCTATGTATAGAGCAAACAGTATTGCAAGGCACAATGCCTAAATGTTAGCAATATTTTTGGTAAGGGGTTTGAGTGAATATTTTCAATTGTATATAATAACTTCAGTATATAGATTTATTTTTCTGATCAACTCTCCTTCTCTGGGAGTAGAAACCCATACTGTGGTGGCTGTTGTTAGCTCCAGAGTGTCAGCATTTTATGTTTGTCCTCATTGTTGCAAGATGGCTGCTGTAGCACCAGGCACCACAACTGCATTCTAGGCAGATGAGCAGGGAAAGGGTTGTGCAGACTAAGGAAGGGAGGCCCTTCTCAGTAAAATTCTATTCACAATTCGTTTTCCAAAATTGTTTCATGACCATCTCTTGCTTGAGGTGGCTTAGAAATCAAGTGTTTAGCATTCTGATTTCTAGCTCATAGTTCTCAAAGTGTAGTCCCCAGACCAGCAGTATTAGCATCACCTAAGATCTTGTTAGAAATGCAAATTCTCCTACTCTACCCTTGACCTTCTGTCAGGACAAACTAGTTAATGTGTGGGGTTCACAAAATGTCAAGCTCCAGTTCAAAAATTATTAAAAATTTCAGGACGGCAGCAGAGCAATGGCAAAGGTCCCATGTCCATGAAGTGGTCCTAACTTCTGTCACAAGGAGTAACACATTGTCCAGGTAAATCTGAGACATTCTCAGGTTTGAGAACCACTGAAAGAGAGGAGACTTGATAGCCTAGAATAGGCACTTAATTATTCTCCAGGCCTTCCAGCTTCTTCTTTTAATATGTTTTTATTGATTTAGAGAGAGAGAGGGATAGATGGAAACATCAATGAGGAACACATCAGTAGGCTTCTTGCTGCATGCCCCCTACTGGGGATTGAGCCCACAACCCTGGGCATATGCCCTGACCAGAAATGGAACCAACAATCTCTTGGTTCACAGGTCAACACTCAACCACTGAGCCACACCAGCCAGGTGATCTTCCAGCTTCTTGAGAAACCTGCTGGGCTCTTTGTAGAAAAATTCAGTCACCAATTAATCAAGTGAGAGGTGGAAGGTTTTCTTTTTTTTTTTTTTTTTTGCCATCAGTGAAAAGCATCTCTTGACATCTGCTCCTGCCCCTCACTGGGGACAAAAGCCCAGTGGGAACTGAGTAGGACCCAGAGGACCTTCTGCCAACCAACAGCTGGGGCCAAGGATGAATTCCAGACTAATAAGCTGGGTAGTGTTGCTCCCCTGATAAATGGTCATTTCAAAGGGTGTAAAAAAAATTGTAGATGAGCATTCAATGAAAGTAAAATTAAAGTCATTTATCCCGGATCATTTGGAAATATCAACTCCCTTCTTAAAGAAGGAAAATATAATAAAGCTCCCTCATAAAGATATAAAATATTTAACATATGACTTCTGCTTTGTACCAGTATCACCTCGTAATGGTCCCATTATTTTGTTATGTTTAACTTCAATGAAAAATTTAGGAGGCAGGTTGGGCAAATGTTTAACCCAAATCAGGATTTTTTTTTTTTTGCTTGCAATCTGTGATTACATCATTGGCACATTTATATCGTAAGACACTTTTACGATATAAGCATTTTTTCATTTGGACAGCAACCATAATAAATTGAAATAAAATTCAGTCTTGATTGATGTTTTAAGTGTCATGTACAGGGCAAGTCCCATCTATTAAGTGTGGTTTGCCGGGGCAGCAATAATAGTAGCATTTGAATGTTTTTCTTATTAAGGAGAAAAATGGTCAGGAACATTGGCTTGGTGGACTCCAAGGACTGGGGTAAATGGAAAATGCCTGCAGCATGTGTGACGCCTTCCCTGGCTTTAGGATGAAGGTGGTCAGAAGGCTGCATGGATTGTTTTTCCTTTTTTTTCAAAATTCGGATAAACTATTACAGTTTGTGGAATGAAAGAGAGAGGCTGATTACAACATAATGGAGTGTACCATATTCATCTCTTTGAAATATGACTTCACCCAGCCTTTTCCATTTTACAATCGATTCTCTCATTCCCTTAATGAACCTTTGCATTCATGAGTCTTCCTTGGAAGTATGCACATGAAGTATTGCTGGAGCGAAGAATAATCGTCTGCCAAGTAAGTAAGAACAAAGTGCCTCTCTTGTCATTCAGTTCAATAACATTAGCAACTGTTAATGCATCATGTTGGGCACCAGATTGTTTTGCTTAATAATTATCTAATTTGCCAAAGCCGGTCTTAAAAAATGTTTTTTGAAAACTGGCACAATAGAGTTGTTTGCCAATTTCTCTAAAGATGGGATGAGGGGGATGATGCCACTGTATTTAACAACAATCTTTAGTTTTTAAAAATGTTGCTAAGCATGTCTAATTTGAGCCAAGTAACACACTCCGTTTAAGCAGCGATACCATGAAAGTGATGGGATAATAAAATTGTAGGGAAAAGTTGGATGCTTGTAACAGAAAGAGATATGAAACAATAAATAACACTTGGGTTTTTGAATAATAACTCATTTACATAATTGGGAATGTATACATTCAAGGTTCATTGATCCAATATTTGAAGACAATATGAATATGATAAGTTTCACATGGCCCAAGACCTAAAATATGTTCAAGTTTTATCTTTTGATTCATTCCCTCTACTAGTAGTAGAATTAAAGTATGTCTGTTAAATATTCTAGTTAAGTACAGGACTTGGTAAAAATCTTGGTGTGAACTGATGGCAGATGACATGCAAAAGGAAAGAAGGAGATTGAACTATGACTGGACTTGTCAGCCACAGAACAATTTCAAAGCTGTGTCCCTTCCTAGAAGCCAAGGATTACAACTGACAACATGTGATGAGATGTTTCGATTGAGCCCAGGACTATTAAGGTTGGACACAAACCAATGAAATAAATAAATAAATAACTTAAAAAAAAGAGGGAAACAATGGGCTTTATCATGGTGCCCCTATTTGAAAGAAGGAAAAAGATCAGAACAAACTGTAAGCCTTATGGGGATTTTAAAAATACAAAGTAGGCAAAATGTCACCCAAGCCTATAATGACCAAATCTTAACAACATATAAAATATCAACTACAGTCATATCTTATGATAGTCAGTAGGTTCCACAGACTAGTGACAGAGGGTCCAGCATGTGTGTTCGCTCTTCTCTCTTTTATCTAAATCTTCTTGTGATGTCCAGTTCAGCTTCCTTCTGGGAGCCTTTTCTGATTGGCAGGGTGAAGCAACAATTCCTCCTGGAGTTCTCACTTCTTTGGAAGCTCTCTTAAATTATACAATTAGTAGGCCTTTGTGTACACTGATATTTGTTGAGCATTTACCATACCAGGAGCTATAAAGGTCTATACATATATCTTCATCTAACCCCCTCCCCATCTCACAAGGTTAATGCTATTTTTAATCCGTTTCACTGAGATTGAGGAAGGTGAAGTGACTTGTCCAAGTTTCCCCAGCTTGGAAATAGCAGATCAAGAATTGCACCTCAGACTTATGCTCTAAGAGACCTGCTTCCAAAGCACACCTCCTTATCTTCATTAGGTTTTTATGAAGCAGGAAAATGAGTAGGAGAGAGAGCATACAAAGTTCCAGGGACTCACTTTCAGAGCCTCACATCCACCTGCTGTTGAAACCATTTCTTCCTTCACTTGACAAAAGAAACACCTCTTCCCCTCCCTAATCTTGCCAAGGCTGGTTGATAGGGCCTTGAGATTTAGACATATTCTGTTGAGGGCAATCCTGAGTTACCAGAAATGGGTAACTTGGTTTATATTGGGTAATTTCTGAATTTAAATATATTGTAGAGTCAAGTGAATATGATAAGACTATTCAAGGACCTCCCCCCCTTTTTTTCAATCCTTACCCCAGTTTATTGATTTGAGAGAGAGCGAGAGAAAGAGGCAAAGAGAAACAGAAAAACAGAAACAGAGAGAGAAACATTAATGTGAGATAGAAATATCGATCAGTTGCCTCTTGTCCGTACCCTGACTAGGGATCAAACCCTCAACCAAGGTTTGTACGCTGACCCGGAATAAACCTGCCAGCGTTTAGTGTATAGGATGACACTCCAACTAACTGAGCCACTGGGTAGGGCGCCTTCCCTTTTTAGCTCCTGACTTCTCAAAGAATGCTCCAGTCTGTCTGTTTCTCTGAAATAGAGAATAATATGGTGATCATAGGAATGTTTGTTGACACCTCTATTTCAAATAAAAACTGAAGACCTGCCTTTCTAGTAAATGTAAATCTAATTTGGTTGTTTGGTTTGACAAGGACTGACTGTTAATTTGGCTATACAGTACCTATTTTATATGAATTACATATACTGTATTTGCGGTTTAAAGGTTTTAGAAAAATTACAAAGCTCATTAGATCAAAGTATTTTTCTTTATATTGGTAAAGTTGTTTTAAAATGGAAAATACTTTAATTTTTCTAAGTATTTCCAAGTATATTGAGATAAACAAGGTACCTATAAGCCAAAGAGCAAGAAGCATAATTAAAGTCATTTGATAAGTTTTAGGGAAGCCATTTGAGATTCTCCCAAAGTTATTGAAAGCTCCATATCACTAAAATCAATTTCCAATACACTTCTCATGTTTAATAGCTATAAGACATTTTATAATTTTTAAAATTTAATAACTAATAATAATTTAATCCAAAAGACATTATTTTTCACAGTAGGACAGCTTTTTGGCCACAGGAAATAAAATTAAAATGATTCATTGGGCAAAGAAGTAGGATAAGACCATAACCATAAAAAATATATTACATTAAGGCAAAATTTTATGTGCAGTAAATGCTCAGTGTTTATGTAAATGATGTGTCTCTAGGAGCACTGAAATGATATGACATACATGCTTTGTCTTCATTCTGAATCCCTTGGACACTGTACAGAAGGGGCCAGGAAGGCCCAGGGATGTGCTGATTGACCTGCCCTATGACTGAGCTTGAGACCAGATAGAAGAAAAGGTTCCAAATTCTTCCTATCCTTTTCTAAACCAACATAAGCTTGTTTTAAGAACAAAGAATAAAGAGGGAAAAATGGACCTAAAGTGATTTTTTTTTAAAAGTGGCATTGATTAAGAAACCAGGAAAATTACCAATGATGTAAAAAAAAAACCAAAAAACACCTGTCAACATATTAAAATGTTAACAATTTAATTTAATGCAGCTCTTTTTACTTTTTTTTTCTTTTCTATTTTATTGATTTTTTACAGCGAGGAAGGGAGAGGGATAGAGAGTTAGAAACATCGATGAGAGAGAAACATCGATTGGCTGCCTCCTGCCCACCCTCTACTGGGGATGTGCCCACAACCAAGGTACATGCCCTTGACCGGAATGGAACCTGGGACCCTTCAGTCCTCAGGCCAGTGCTCTATCCACTGAGCCACACTGGTTAGGCCTATGCAGCTCTTTTTTAAAAAATATATTTTTATTGATTTTTTTTTTTTTTGAGAGAGAGGAAGGGAGAGGGAGAAAGAAAAACATTGATGTGAGAACAGAATATTGATCATGTGCTTCCTACATGCCCCTGACCAGGGATAGAGCCCACAACTCCAGGCATGTTCCCAGACCAGGAATCAATTGACAGTCTTCTGGTGTATGGGACAACACCCAAACAACTGAGCCACACCAGCCAGGGCAACAAGGCAGCTCTTAAGCTGAGAAAATTCTATGTTAAATCTCCATCCTTAGAACCTGGATACTCAAGTGGAATATAACCTGGTACATTTTCAGGTTAGGGCCAGTAAAGGGAGCTTGCTTTGAGAAACGGCAATACTTTGTGTATGATAACATAGAGGAACTTAAATATATTCTCCATACATTTTAAAATAAGCTTTGCACTTAATTGGAAAAACAAACAAATTTTTTACCACTATAATATAAAATATTTTTAGTAAGTCATGTTCTGATGTCTATTTAGGTACCAAAATCACAATTCCTGAGAGTAAGAAACATTTCTGAGGGAATCTGAAATACGTTTTCCCAGGTCATTTTCAAAGTTTGATTAAAAGGTTGGCTTCGGTTTCCATATCTGTCTAGTGCAGTGGTCGGCAAACTGTGGCTCGCGAGCCACATGCAGCTCTTTGGCCCCTTGAGTGTGGCTCTTCCACAAAATACCACGACCTGGGCGAGTCTGTTTTGAAGAAGTGGCGTTAGAAGAAGTTTAAGCTTAAAAAATTTGGCTCTCAAAAGAAATTCCAATCGTTGTACTGTTGATATTTGGCTCTGTTGACTAATGAGTTTGCCGACCACTGGTCTAGTGGAATCAGTCTTTCTTCTTAAAGTGGAGGAAAAGAAAAATGTTAATTCTAAAAATAGAGTTGGACTAGCCCTTACTAATTAATTATACAGGGCTAATTGTTGAACACGTTTTTTGAACCTAACTCGTCTCTAAAGTGGAAAAGATAGCCTTGACCTCATAGGACTGTTTTGAGGATTCAGTGATGTGCCAGGTGTGTTAGTCTGAGTCCTCTGAGAAGCAGATGCCAGGATGGGATTAAGTGTGCTAGGATATTAGGGGGAATCCTGTGAAAGACACCAGGGAGGGAGGCAGGGAAGACAAGGAGGGCCAGAGACTGCAAGCATACAAGTCTGACCCCTAGGCAAGGAGAAAGGGAGGAAGGATGGGAAAGTTTGAGACCTCAGTCCAGTCTAAGAGGCAAGCTCAGCACGCAGCAGAGGCCCTGGGACAGGAGTGGTCCCTGTAGCTGGAGGCCTGTGACTTGCATTCTCGTGGCTGCCACAGTAAGTGCAGGTGTCTGGCATAGATCAGGTTCTTTGCTCCAGCTGCATGGCTTTCTTAGGCTGTTATGGTCATGGCTCATTCTTCCATGGCTTCAGTTTGGTTTATTTTCTTAAGCTAGATTTCCCTTTACTCCATTGAAAGGAATTAATCAAAGCCTCCGTGGTGCTAACAGAGAATGATTAGAGACGTATTCATTTCGCAGATGGTAGAGTGAAAAACCATGTCTTCATAACACTGGGCCCTTGGTGGTTCCTGATTAGGTAGTTCAGATGTGATTAGAATGGTGGTAAAAATGAGTTTTCTAGAACACTCCAATTATATCTCTTGTTTTTTTTTCATTGTCTTAAGGCTAAGTTCAACATCTGAGCACAATGTGAAAATCTTTTTGCTTACTTTGTGCATCTGACCACATCTGTTATCACTCTGCTCATCTTTCTGCTCCAGTGATAGTGTTGATGGTACTCAGCATTGATGGGCTGACTCACACCTATCCTCAGCCTCCTGCTCTCACTCTCTGGGGATGGCCAAGTGACGTAGTTCTGGCCAGCACATCAGGAGACACTACTGGGGTGAAACTTTAGACAGCTTTCTCTTCTGTAATAATAGAAAAATAGCACAGGCAAGCATTTTTCCTTTGCACCTCCATTCTTTATCCCACTTGAAATCTGAAGAAGCAGCTATCATCTTGAGTGAGGCAACAAGACTGAGGAATAATCCCTTAACATATGGTAATTGTAGGCATTTCTAGAACTTGGATCCTTAAAAGCATCACTAGGAGTTGCACCAGCCAAGGGTGCCTCTTTTGACACTTCTTACATGAATTTGATTAATATCTATATATACTGTCAAGTTTCCTGTAACAAATGCAATTTTGACTATTTCACCAGTCATATTTCACCCAAAGCACTTAAGGCTTGGTATTTGAATTGCTGGTTTTCCTGTCTAGACTAGACAGTGAATTCTCTGGTGAGTTTTTTCCTTCAGTTTAGAATGCTCAAAGCACTGAGCCAAGTCCTGGGATATAGAAGGTAAAAACCCCAGCCCCTCTCAGAAAAAAAAAATACAACTGAACAAAAAGATGAGGCTGACTTATTGAGCTAGCCTATATAATGGGGATCTAATCTAGACAGAGAAGGTGGAATGGATACCTGAGTATAAAAATAGCCAGGTGGAGAGTGGGTGACTGTGGTAAAAGTATGGGAAAAGTCCTGGAAGCCAGAAGGAGCATGTCATGTTCAAAGAAGTGAAAGTTTAGTGGGTAGAGTTGGAAGAAAACAGTGGCAAGTGATGAAGCAGAATAGAAAAAAGGGGGCTTTGAAACTCATGAAACAGAGTTTGAACCGTATTTTATGGGCAGTGGGAAAACCAGCAATTAAAAATTTATTGGAAATGTTCTTTCTGCCATTCTAAACCTGACCGTGGTTTATGGGGACCACAGGAGAGGGAAGTCTCATTTCTTTATCAAACTCCCAGAAAAGCTTGGGAATTGGGTGGGATTTCTTTTCTGAATCTAGGACTCTACATAAGTCATAGGTGCTAAGCATCCTACCTAAGCAGTATTACAGCATAGTCTAAGTCTTCAGATGATGGACAACTTGCAGAAAATAGAACTGATTCTTGTCTAGGCATTTGGTCTCCTGGAGGTATACTTGGATTTTTATCATGAAAATTATTTTAAGGCATTTGCTTCTTTAAATTTTCTTTAAAAAATTGTCTCCCTTAAGTTTTTTTTTTTTTTATAAAATGCAACATACAGTAGTTATATAATTTAGTGTTACTTTTTTTGCAAACACATTTTTTTTCTTTAAAATATATAGCAGCAGAATATATACTAGAAGAGATTATAGTCACCATATACTCTGTATATTGACAGCCAATACACACACAGTTTTAGCCAAGGCAAATCAATGAAGCAAGAACCTTAACAATTTGGATCTTCTCGTTGATAAGACTAATTCTGGTATGCAGCTTGGCTCAATATAATGAACACTGTTCAGCTGTTCTGATTTGGGAATGCTTTCTTGTAGAGCAGAAATGAGGTCAAATCAAGGACCTTAGTGGGAGGATGGGAAAATTGACTAGATAAACATAACGCCTTCTTAGCTCTATAAGTCCATAATTCTTGAGAAGTAACCAGTTCTGCGTTTTTTGCTAATGTGAAGGTTAATTCACTTTGTATGGGAAATCTAGGGAAAAAAATAAAACAGAAAATGCATTGGCCTGGTCTTTAACAGATTAACTTATCTTTCTTTTGTGGTCCTATAAATATCAACATTAACATATCTAGTCGACTACTTTTATTTGAGTAAAATATAAATTTAATTTGCTCCCAGCTTTTATGTCTTAACACACACTCTATCTTCCCAGATCTTTCAACTGTCCATGTGCAATCATTAGGTAGTTCAGCTATCATTATCTAGCTAAATCCTAATTTTTCCATGAAGTGTTTATTTGCTGAGGACTTCATCAGAAAAGCATGCTGTTAATGATACTAACAATTATCATTTGTATAATAATGTTAGAAATAGCTAAGCCTTTTTCAAAATATCCTTTTTACTCTTCATAGGAAGAGTTATTATCATGATGGCCTGTTTATAGAGGAAGAAACCAAGTCTCTAAGAGGTTAAATGCCAATAAGTTGTAGACTTGAACTCAAGTCAGAATTTATGCTACTAATTTTATAGTTTATTCTCTACTTCTTGGCTTTTTACATTTATCCACTCAAGAAAATACTTATTTAGCCTCTGTTACATTCTGCTATAATTTCCTTCCATTTGCTAATCTTACAGTTTTCAGTGTTCAGGTTATAGTTTATCCTGGAAGTAATTTCCATTACTGCCAGCCAGCAGGAAAAAGACCATAGAGCCCTAGCTGGTTGACTCAGTGGATGGAGCATTGGCCTGCAGAGGTTCCATTCTGGTCAAGGTCACATACCTTGGTTGCAGGCTCCATCCCCAGCCCCAGTCAGGGTGTGTGTGGGAGCCAACCAGTGGATGTGTCTATCATCAAAGTTTCTTTCTCTCTGTCTCTTGCCCTCCCTTCCATTCTCTCTAAGCTAATCAATGGAAAAAATATCCTAGGGTGAGGATTAACAACAACAAAAAGAGCATAGAGAGTTAAGAGGGAGGAGTCTGTGTACCCAGAAGGGAGAGGATCTACACTTTGTGAGCAGCTAGCCAGTTTCTGCCACAGGGTTGACATAAGTTCTTTAACAACTCAAGCTTTATGTGTAAAACTATTGCTTCTAGCAGAATAACTTTCTCTACGGCAAGTTGTGATAAATGTTATGACTTTAGATTGTATTTTATAGCACCTCTGCTCCGTTCCTTCGAAATTGCCTTATTACGTTTCATTATGGGCGCTAATGATGAATTAAGTTGGACTGCTTAATAATTAAAAGTATCTCTAGGATAAAACCATATTTTCTCTTGGAGCAAATCTATTTCGCTTTGTTCACAGCTGCCACATTCAGTGGAAGATAATTGGAATTCTTAAGCAATGAACAAGCAGACCTCTCAGAAAGTGACATTGACAGGGTTGTTCGGTTTGATTGTAAAAGAAAAGAACTTGTACAAAATGCAAAGAGGAGCTTTTTAATCAAGATAACACAAACATGAGTGGTAAGAACGTTTACAAATAACCCTTGACTGAACTGACACGTCCGAAAGAAAACTCTAGAAACAACCAATCTCTGACACGTATTTGGAGAAAAATTGAGGGAAAATAGTCCTATGAATTAAAGTCAAGCATAAGTGTTACCTACTGTCAAAGAGTTACTTACATTTTATTTATTTGTTTTTGCCTTAAAATAGTATCACCATAACACTGTAAAAATTTAAATAAACTTTCATCCTATGCTTCCTCCATGGATGGTATCAGAGGATCTATGTATGTATCAAATTGAGGGTTAAAATGTGTATCTTGGGTGTATGTTTTCTTGGGAAAAGGATTCATAGCTTTTATTCGATTGTTAAAGATCCTCTGGTAGTCCCCTAAAAGGCTTAGACCCTACTGATATAAGAAGACTCAAATCTTAAGATTGGTGAGAACAGAGAGCATATGGTGGCTTTAAAGAAATTCATGTCTCCAGACCTAGAAGACGACATCCAGAATGCTAAAAAGCCTGAACGTGGCACCTCAGAACTATTCTGAGTAACATTTCTGCATGTGCATATTAATCAGGTATTACTTGAGTGCCTTTTTCATGCTGCAACCTGAGCTTAAATATCCTAATAGATGAAGAGAAGGGGCAGGGAGAAGACATGGCTGTGTAAGAGGTCAAGTGTTGCCCTGACTGGTTTGGCTCAGTGGATAGAGCGTCGGCCTGCGGACTGAATGGTCCCAGATTTGATTACGGTCAAGGGCATATATCTTGGTTGTGGGCTCATCCCCAGTATGGAGTGTGCAGGAGGCAGCTGATCGATGTTTCTCTCTCATCGATATTTCTAAGTCTCTCCCTTTCCCTTCCTCTCTGTAAAAATCAATAAAAATATGTATATAAAAAAGAGGTCAAGTGTTGGCACTGGTTCCAAGAGTTCGAAGCCCACTTCTTCAGTTTATTATCTGTTGTCCTGGGTGGGTTGGGGAACCTTTCCACACCTCCATTTGTTTTTCTATAAATGGAAGATTAATGTACCTACTTCTGTTTATTGTTATGAAGAGTAAATTATACACATAACGTATTTAATATGGCACCCAATACACAATAAAATCTCAATAAGTGGTAGATAATATTTGGTGTCTTTACATATTATATCTGTCAAGTATAAGATGAATTAGTCTTACTATGGGTGGCCCTGTGGGGAGGATGAAACAGTTATAGGAAGGTACAGTTCAGCTTAACATAGAGAATCTTTTAATAATTATGGAAATAGATGAAAATAGAACCAGGTCACAGGGCAATGAGCTCTATCACTGGGAGTATTTTAATAGAAGAAGCCACTAATTTCTCAACTCCAGCAAGAAATTGGCAGATAGTCAAGAAAGTTATTCCATCCAGGTATGTCATTTTTAAAGAAAGCTTGACCCATGAATACCTATAGTGATAGTATATAATACACTATTTGCTTAACAGAGGGTTTTCCCATTGGTATTTACTTCAATTAACAGATAACTCTGTAGGGACACAGCAAATATATGAAGTGATGGTTTCTTTATATTTTGTTAAGTCAGAGATAATCAATAGTAGTGAATCAAGAAAGACAATTAAACACATGCTTCTTCACTCAAGGCCAGAGAGGAAAACATACTTTCAGTAAGAATTTATGCAGTTATTTCTAGAACAGCAAGGTTGAAAACAGTACTATAGCACTACCCACTAACATCCTGGGTTTACTCACTATGTCTTAGAAATAGAAGCCAGCTTTGTAAAGCTCTTTGTAATGCTAGCTTGTCTGTTTTACACAATGGAGATATGCACAAGTCAACCAGATGTGGAAGGTAGCTACAGCCATAGAAAGATAGATGGACATGCTCAACAGACAGCACCAACCACACATGGAACTCTGTGTAGTTCATGATACTAGGTGCACAATGTCAGAAAGAGAAGGGATCTGAAATACCAAATCCTGTATCACTCCACCCTCCATATGCCCCAACATATTACAGCATGATCTGAAGCAGAGAATATTTAAATGATCTAACATCCCTTAGTGGCATAAGAAGGACCCAGTCAGGCTCAGGTAGGTTTCTTGAGCAATAACATTTTCCAGAGCTTTCTTGTGACATCTCAGTGATGAGCAAGGTCTTGGATTACTAGAATACTGCTACTCACTGAAGCTTCAGAGCTTTTGAAGATGGGAGATGCTACTGAATTATTGGAGGCAGGGCAGGATGGGTATTATGCTTTCTCAGATGGGCCTCAGTCTGCTTATGGGAAGATGCAAGTAAACTCTCTGAATTTGGCACATAGAACGCCTTATGCCAATTGTATTTAAAGTATAAGTGGCCAAGATGATGTAGTAATCTCAGTACTAGCAGCGATACTACTAGCCTGTCCTAACCACATGCATGTTACACTTATACTTTACTGCCATCAGTTTCTATGACACTTTAGATTTATTGCCCTGCTTATTAGTGGACCTAATACCTTGGCTTTGCATGGAAGACCTAGCTACCAAGTGTAGCACTATGGAGATCCATATTGCTAGGCTCTAAAAAGCTGGTTGGAAAGACCAAAGTGGCTGTTTAAAACTCTGCACTTAGTGGAGGGGGAAGAGGCATTTCTGAAGCAGTTATTCCATTGGTTTTCGATAAGACATGCTAAAGTTGAAGTAAATAGGATAAACCATTCTGAAAGAAAAATTTCTTTTAAGATTTATTGAAGGTATTACATATGTCCCTCTTTTTTCCCCATTGACCCCTTCTAGCCCTCCACTACACCACCAAACCCGCCCCCCCCCCCCCCCCGGCCCGCCGCAGGCCTTCACCACTATTGTCTGTGTCCATGAGTTATGCATATATGCATACACGTTCTTTGGTTGATCTCTCCCACCTACTTACCCACCTCTCCTTCCTTCTGAGAGTCTACAAGATCTCACTCTTATGTGGAATCTAATGAACAAAATAAACTGATGAGCAAAATAGATCCAGAGACATAGAAGCATGGAATGAAAGCTTTCTTTAAAATACTCTAGGCCTGTGCTGTCCAATAGAAATGTGATACAAGTAAATATGAGATTTAAATTTTCCAGTAGTCACATTGAGAAGAATAAATACACAGGTGACATTTATGTTTAAAATGTTATTTACCTTAGTATGTACAAAAATATTTTAACATGTGATCAATATTGCAAAAGGATTGCTGTATTTTACCTTTTTGGAGCTGTCTTTAAAATCTAATGTTCATTTTAACCTTACAACACATCTCTGTTTTGAGGACCTGCATTTCCATGCCCCCTAGCCAATGTGGCTTGCGGCTGTTGTAATGGACAGGGCAGGACACGCCCCTAAATTGCTGGGAAATCAGGACTGAAGAGTAAATGCGCCAATTTTGTTTCCAGAGGGAGCTTCTTAAGCCCCTGAGAATGGGAAAAGCGTTTTCAGGTGTTATGTGTTTACCAGGCAGCATTGTCTGGGTGATATGTGACTTTCGACCTGCTCCAACTGACATGTGAGATAAGATGAGTCTCAGCCACAGCGAGCTCACCAAACAGTTTTCTTCTGGAAATGTAATCAGTTGATCTGCGTCTGCACAAACACAGGTGAGGAGGGAAGGCATTAAACTGAGGGACCTGTAGAGATATCATCCAGTAGAAGGAATGGGATTGCCGAAGCCGAGAAATGAAGTGTTGATTAGGAAGCTGGCAAGGGAAGCCCCAGGACCTCACAGGAGAGGCCAAGCAGACGCTGGCTCAGGGGAGGCGTCAGGTGCGGGCAAGGCAGAGCACAGCCTTATGGCACTTAAGAAATAGAAAGCTTTCAGAAGCTTTGAGGAGGTTGCTGATTTTAGTGGACATGGAGAATTAGTAGAAAACCAGCCTGTCAATGTCAGTTTACTACTGTACAAGGAGAACACAAGCAGAGATGTCTGTTTTTATATCTGGGCTAAAGAAAAAGTTTCACAGAAAACAGTAGATACAGTGAACAGGAGAGCCCTCTTTGTGATTCGGAGGGTAGGATAGCATTCACCTCCACTTCAGTCATGGGTGCAGAGGAAAGTGGAAAGAATCATGGGGACCATCAACCTTGTTTCTCTTCTACCCCTAATGTACTGAAGCCCCCCACAGAAAGGCAACAGGCGAGGACTAATATAATCTCTGTCTCTTGATCAGTGATGATTTATTCCAGAGCTTATTGTGTTGGATTTTCATATCAGTTACAGCACCCGAGAAGGTCTTGGTCTCCTGTTCGTAAAATAGACGCCTGGATTTGTCAAATTACCCACTCCTTCTAGACATATTGTAGCATAATTCTGTGACACCCACGATGTCTGATGTGAGTAATATACACTCTAGGGGTGTCTCCCAGAATGTATGTTGGTGGCGATGTTGTACAATTGGAAGTTTCCTGTGTTGCTGATGGGGGTGTAAAATGGTATAACCACTCAGGGGAAAAAGCTTTGCACTTTCTGATCATATTAAATACACATCTGTTTTATGACCCACCAGTCTCATTTCTGTTTACTGTCCAAAAAAATTCACAAGAAGGCAAATAGCAGGGTTCTTTTACTCCAAACAGAAACAGGCCACATGTCTATCACCAGGAGAATGCAGAAACAAAGTACATCCATACAATGAAATACTGTTCAGCAGCAGAAGATGCATAAATGTCAGCCATACTTTGAGTGAGAGACGCATGATGCAAGAGTTCATAACGAGTACATACTATATAAATTCCATTTGTATGAAGTTAAAGAAGAGGCAGAATTAATTAAGGTTAAAAACATCAGAGCAGTGGTTGGTTGAGTTGGGGGGAAAATGCCTGGTAAAGGTCATGAGAAAAATGTGGGGGAAATAAATCTTTTATATCTTGATAGGATTTGGGCTCAGTGTGTGATTTTTTTTCAAAATGTGAGAAAAACTATGTGAATTTTTCAAATGTACAGGTAAAATTTGTGCATTTCACATGTAAATTTTACCTTAAATACAATAGAATTGAAAACCATTTTGAACTCTAGTAAGATACTTTGAAATTCATCAGAAAGTAAGATGAACTAATAGATGGGTAGATATGTGGATAGGTATGTGATAAAGTGAATGCATCAAATATTAACACTTATAGAATCTAAGTGATCTATAGTTGTTCACTGTACAATTTTTCAACTTTTCTGTATTGAAAAATTTCATAGTCTTATGAGAGGAAATGAAATTATTTATAAACTCTGATACTTTAGTGGGAACAAATTTCTTTAGACTTTCGCCCCATACCATACACAAAAATGAATTCAAAATGGATCACAACCCTAACTAGAAGAGCTAACACTATAAAAGTTATAGAAAGGTAAAATCTTAATGATCTTGGGTCAACCAGAGGTTTTAGATATGACACCAAATAGTATTCACAGGAAAAAAAAAAAGACTGTTCAATTGAAATACTCAACAAAATTTTAAATATTTATGCTTCAAAATAATTAAGAAAGTGAAGACAAATCACAGATTGGGAAAATGTTACCTTCCAACTCAATATTAAAACAACCCAATTAAATATGAGCAAAAGATTTGAATAGTCTTTGCTGAATAAGTCCACAAAATGATGTGCAATGTCATTAGTCTTTAGGGAAAACCAAAATCCACTTTACACTCACTAGAACTGTTATAATAAAAAAGACAAAGCAGGTGTTTGTGAGGATATGAAGAATCTGGAACCCTCACACATTGCTGGTGGAAATGTTAAGAGGTGCAGTTACTTTGGAAAATATTTTGACATTTCCCCAAAAAGATAAATTTAAATTGACCGCTCAATCCACAAATCTTACACCAAGGATGTTATGCAAGAGAAATAAAACCATAGGTCCATGTAAGGACTTTGAAAAGAATTATTAATAGGAACAAAAACTGGAAACAATCCTAATGTCTAAAAGATGAAGGACTAAACATATAGTGTATCCATACAATGGAATATGATTCGGCAATGAAAAGGCATAAACTACTAATACATGCTATGACCTTGTTGAGCCTCAGAAACATTTGCTTGGTGAAAGAGGCCAGATACCCAAAGGCTTCGTATTGTAAGTTTTCATTTGTATGAAATATCTAGAAAAGGCAAATATAGAGACAGAAAATAGGTAAATGGCTGTTAGTAGGGGAACAGGGATTGACTGCAAATGATCAAGAGGGGCTTTTGGAGTGATAAAAATGTCCTAAAGCTGAATTGTGGCAATGGTTGTATACGTCTGTAAATTCACTAAAAACACTGAATTGTACACTTACAGCTGGTGGATGGTATGTTACTATCTCAAGGCTGTTAAAGAATAGCATATGATACTTAGATGGATAAAACTTATTGGAGTCACTCTAAAATGTGATGATAGTGGAGTTTTGTGGCTAAGAAATCTGGTGTATGATTTTCTTCATCCTTACTGTGTGAATTCCACAAGTTAACCTCCCTATGACTTATTTTACTCCTCTATAAAATAGGAATAACAATAGTATCTACCCCATGTTAATGCTAAAAAAAATAAATTGGATACACAGTACTTGAGCACATTGAGAGCTTAATAAAAGTTAATTCTTATTACTATCCTAATGATGATTTAGGGGAATTGTTTCTTTTTGGTTCAAAGATCTTAAATCTTAAATAATAATTTGTCCCCAGGATTTGGTTTGGGGTTTTGTGGACCTTCCTGAAAGAGCCTATGATGGTGTACTTTTATAGTTCGTTATCTTCTAATCTTATTCTATCTCCCTCTTGGCCAGGGTGCCTTTAATTTCTTCTCATCAGACTTTTTAGTGCTCTCTCTAGCAGCTTCCTATTCCTCCTCATTTGCAGCTTCCTGTGGTGCTGCTTAACTTTGCGATCAGCCTTGATACAACTGTGTATAAAAATCCAAAATAGCTAAATGGAGGTCTGAGGTCTTTGTCTACAAAGTCAAATGCTGGGGGTTTTAATAGGCTTATTTTGTAATGACTTTGTTGGGCACTCATAGGCTTATCTTTTGTGATATAATTTTTGGTTGACATTGGTTGAGAGAGAATACTCAGGTGAGAAAAATAACAGTGTTTATTGTTCAGCTTTGTTGGGGGTGGATGGGGGTGGATGGGGCTGGGGAGAGGGTAAGGGTTAAATTTCTGTTCACAGAAATTGGGAGAATGAATGTCAGTCATATAAACTTAAGAGACTGAATTTAAGATTATTTGAAAATAAAAAGCAGTTTTATTACTTTTCAAGAACACTAACAATGTCAACTAGCTGTTAACCAAGTGTTTTCATGAAGAGGTCCTGCTGGGACTTTTAATTTGCAATTAGCAGCACCATTTACATATAAATAACAATATGCTGAAGTCCTTAAACAGTCCATTCACACCCCAAATTAAGGTCAATATCCAAAAGAAATCCTATTAATCCTATTCATTTGTGGAGCAAATATTTCCTAAGTACTAGTACATAATACAACAATAGACTTACAACCAACTCAAGAGGGATAATCACAAATTTAAAATTGGAAAACATGGAATCAACACATATAAATATTGTATCAAAAATGGTAATCTTTCCCATACCCACTGTCACCTCTGATTTTCCAGGTACCTCTTAAGCTTTTCAGCTTCAGCTATTAGTTTCCATGACCTTACACAATTAAGTTAAAATGGGGGGGTTAAAATAATCTATTTCAATTTCCTCATTTTCCAGATAAAGAACTAGGGAGAGGATGATATGACCTTGGGCAAGGTCACAACACTAGTTGGCAGCTGCACTAGACAGGAACTCTTCTTCCAGATGCCCCGTTCCATTTTTTGTCCACTGTATTGTGTTGAGTTTTATATATGGTTACACCACAACCTGTTTCCACTCTGTCTTGAGCTCAGTGGGTCATAAACTCCTCTAGAGAACCAACTTTCGCCTGTGGCTCAACTTTTTATCAGTCACCATTAATCTAGCTCACTGTTGGCAATTGTTGTTTAACTGGGTGCTGCATTTATTGCACGTCCCCAGGAAGCAGTGAGACAGTCAGTCCTGCTTAAGTGAAAGGGTGTGAGTGGCAAAGCAAAGTCCCCTTCACTCCAATTATTAGCTCTTAAGCTTTTATAGCATTGCTGCCCTTCCTGTGGCTTCTCATTCCCACTATTATAGCTATGCCTTTAGGTCAGATACCTACAAAACCCCAGCAGGTGAAAATGGGTCAAGGTGGCATCTGCCTGTTCTGTAGGGAGCAGTTACTACTCAGCTCCAGCTCAGTGCTGTTAGTGTTGCTAGATTGCTCCATTTTTGAAAAGAAATGGTAAATCCAGGTTTCTATATAAAGTCACCCAATTAGTAAATGCTGGAAATTAATTCCTAATTTTTTTAAACACTCAGTAGTCCTAGCAATTTGTTAATACAGCCAAAGCTAACATAGCTCAATGAGACTATCAATTTGTGACTTCCGAGTTAGGGTCATTATTTCATTTTGTGTGTGTGTGTGTGTGTGTGTGTGTGTGTGTGTGTGTGTGTGTGTTACTGTGCTACATGTTTTTATTCTAGAGCTAATTCTAGAGCTAGTGACAAATAATGCTGACTTCCCCAGTGTAATAAACTCTGTATCCTTCTGCTCCCTGAAGCTAGGAGTTACTGGAAGTCTATACCACCTTCCCTCTTTTCTTTCAACTTCACTTAAGTTTAGCCCTGCACCAGACTCTGGAGCACATTTTGTCTTTGGTTGGATGAAAATGAAGCATTCCTGTGACCTTGCATTAACACTGCCACCTCTGGTCTGGCTGACCAAGTGCTCATGTTTACCAATGAGTTTCCCACCTGGCTCTTCAGCTCAGCCTTTGTTGCTTTGTCTTCCTTATCCCAGCAGACGATCATTGAGAAGGTTCCTGTAGCTTTCCAACCCCTGGAGTCCCTCATCCCCTCTACCCTCCCCTCCCACATAGTCTAGTGCAGATTGTATCACTCCTCCCGAGATCTACACTAGTTCTCTTGTCTTCAAGGGTGTCAACCACCGTCTCCCCAATTTATCCTCACATTCTGCCAATCTGATCTAAGATCCACCACCACAGATACTTTTAAAAAGAATTTAGGAGTGCGCTGTTCAAGTTGGATTTTTGTGTTAACCAACTTTTTGCCTTTCCTGATGCTGAAACTTACTGAATATTTCTGAACTTAGTCCAAGAAGTAAATATAGCAGGAACAGAATTAATTTGTATAGAATAACTCAGCTGTTAGTGACCCAATGCCGCAATTCTTAGATGATGCCACAATTCTAAGAAATGATACATTTCAGATGCCCTGATTCTGGTATTGATTCATGCATTTGCTGACTTGGAGACTTCAAATTCAACACAGCCTTCTGTTCCCTGCCCTACATTGCTTCTTTCCTCTTGGATCTCAGCGGAGAGTCCTGTCCTATGGTATGTATCCCCGGGTCTAGGAATTGTAGTCAAATCTCTAGTTCTGCATGCTATGATCCTATGAGCTAAGGCAAGTTAATTTTTTCTAAGATGCTATTTCCTCATGTAAAATGAGAACACCACTATCTTCTTTGTTACTGGAAAGTGTTTTATAAAAGAATGTCTGACAAATATTAAGAACAGAGTCTCTAGAGTGAAACAACCTTGGTTCAAATCCTGGTTCTGCCATCCATATCTTTGTAAGCCTGTGAAATGAAGATGCATATGGTTAATGAAATAGTTTTCTAAGTGCTTAGCACAATGCCTGGCACATAGGGCTCTATATTAGGGGGATGATGGTGAGGATGATGGCAATGTTTTGTTTTGCTGCTAATTGTATCCAGTATCTGCAGGGAACAGATAATAACGAAAGCCAACTTGTATTGAGGACTTACACTTTTCTGGGTACTATGTCAAGCATTATTAAATCATTCAGTTCTCTCACGTCAAGCCTATGCTGTAGGTCAAGCGTGTCTAACTCAAAGGCTAACACGGGCCAAATAAACAAGGTTTAAGTTTACTCGTTTGTGGCCACAAAAAAACAAAAGCTTCAATTTTCATAGAAAGATAGGTTTATTTCGATAGAGACATGCTGAATACAAAGGGCTGAAATAAATGAATAATTGTTAACAAAATAATAGGACATTTTAATAAAAGTTATTTTTTTCTTGAACATTAACGTACCAGACACTGAATAACTGCACAAATTAATAAGCATAACACAAATAAACCGATTTTTCTTGTTCTCCAAAAGCGAAATATTTCCTCTTGTGCACACCAAACAAGTCAGTCCAAGACTAATGGCGTGGCCATCAGCCAAAATATTCACTGCTAGTATTAGTGGAGAGAAATGGTGCACCTGCGTGTAAGGTGTGTAAGGGAAATGAAATGCAACACAGTTATAGCAATCAGTCATTAGTGAATGTTGTAGTTCATTATTAATGATTATGTATACTAGGATATTGTAAAAATTAAGTTAGGAAATTTTTATTGAAACATTTCTTACATACCGTTATATTGGCTGGGCTGCAAAAGTATTCGTGTGGGCCGCATGCGGCCCGGGGGCTGCGAGTTTGACATGCTTGCTGTAGGTGTTTATAGGAGATATTCACTATCCCATTGTCACAGATGAGGAAACCGAGTTTGATAGTAGTTAAACATTTTTGTTCAGTCACACACAGTGTGGGAGAACCAGGATAAACAAACAGGGACTCTAGCTCTAAATCTGCTCTCTCAACCCCTGCATTAAGCCGCCTCCTGGATGGTACAAAGAAAAGATGAAGAGGCAGTGGGCCCAACTGGAGTCGAAAACACAGACCCTGTGTTTGAAAGTGGAAAGGCTAAATGCTCATGGCTCCAGCTGGCTGCTGCCAGCTCTGCTGAGAATCACCTTCTGAAAGGGAGTGGGGAGAAGGGTGTTTCAGCCAGGGGTCCTCAAACTTTTTAAACAGGGGGCCAGTTCACTGTCCCTCGGACCGTTGGAGGGCCAGACTATAGTTAAAAAAAAAATCTATGAACAAATTCCTATGCGCACTGCGGGCCCGGGACGAATCGGCTGCTAAGCAGGACAGGCAGCGGCACCCGGTGGGCTGGATAAATGTCCTCGGCGGGCCGCATGTGGCCCGCGGGTCGTAGTTTGAGGACCCCTGGAACCCTCAGGGTCTCCATGGTCAACATGGAGAAAATGAAATCCTGAGACAACTGGAGAAGAATAAATGCGTTAGAGAAATGGTTGCATAATTATAAATAAAAAAAATGTAACTGACAGAGAAACTATTTTTCTTTGTTCTTGGATTTTTTATTTATATCCTGCCAACTTCCAAAATGATGACTTGTGACACGTTACAACAAAAGATACACAAACAATAGAAATGTTCAGACAGGGTAAAAGGTCAGGAGACTGAGTATTTGAGCTATTCATTGAGTACATTATCTTCCCAGATAAGAAATCTACTGAAAAACTGAACTAAGATCAGAAGGGTGCTTCATAAATATATAGGTTAATTCTAGCAATATATTTGAAGTGCTAACATAGCAAACCTCTCCTTATTTCACTATAATGGCCCAGCTTAATTTGTCACCTTTTTTTCCCCCTCCTTTTAAAGCATTGCTGGGACTTTAAGATACTCATTGTGAATTAATTTGGGATTTGGCATAATAACACTAATCATGATAAAAGAATTCATTTGACAGTAATGCAGTATAATTAGTGATGTACTAAATCCATTGAGATCTACCAATAATTATAGAATCGTTATTTTAAAACCTTATATAGGCATTCCATTTTCCTTTCTTCTTTTTTTTTCTATTTTGAATCTGCAGCATGTAGAAGCAAAGACTCAGCTCTGACAATTTGCTTTTTGAAATATTGGGCACAAGTATCAAGATTAAACCATAGCACACTGAGTGCTAACTTTAGAGGCCCTTTGACTAGGGCCGTGGTCGGCAAACTGCGGCTCGCGAGCCACATGTGGCTCTTTGGCCCTTGAGTGTGGCTCTTCCACAAAATACCATGGCCTGGGCGAGTCTATTTTGAAGAAGTGGTGTTAGAAGAAGTTTAAGTTTAAAAAATTTGGCTCTCAAAAGAAGTTTCAATCGTTGTACTGCTGATATTTGGCTCTGTTGACTAATGAGTTTGCTGACCACTGGACTAGGGCAAGTTGTAAGAATTGACTTAAAGAAGACTATTTAATTCAGAAGCTAGCTGGCCAAATTATGTGGAATTATTGGTATGGCTTAAAAAAATAATGTGGAAATAAACAGACCTAAGTTTAAGAGCTTCTGAAGCTAAAAGACTGACAGAGGGTGAGAGAATACCTAGAAATTTTTATTCCTGGATTGTGGTAAATGTTTAATCTTCCTTTTTTCTTTCATCTTTTTAATCAGAAAGGAAAGGAGAGGGAGAGAGAGTTAGAAACATCAATGATGAGAGAATCATTGATCGGCTGCCTCCTGCACGCCCAGCACTGGGGATTGAGCCCACAACCTGGGCATGGGCCCTTGACCCGAACCGAAACCAGGACCTTTCAGTCCACAGGCCAATGCTCTATCCACCGGGCCAAACCGACTAGGGCTGTTTAATCTTTCTTAAAAGTTCTAACAGCCACCTTGGAGTGGGAATAGGTAAGTAGGGTGGTTTCTTTGGTTGTAGATTTTTAAAAATTTCAACAGAATAAGATCTTAGAAATCCACAGGTCAAATTGTACATTTCACATAATAAATGAGGCCTGTTGAGATTGTATGGCTTATTCAAGTGCAAAATCTGGTGACACAGCCAGGTCTGTACTCCAGTAAACATAGTCTCCATGTCAGGGGTCCTCAAACTACGGCCTGCGGGCCACATGCAGCCCGCCGAGGACATTTATCCGGCCCGCCGGGTGCCGCTGCCTGTCCTGCTTAGCAGCCGACTTGTCCCGGGCCTGCAGTGTGCATAGAAATTTGTTCATAGTTTTTTTTTTTTTTAAACTATAGTCCGGCCCTCCAATGGTCTGAGGGACAGTGAACTGGCCCCCTGTTTAAAAAGTTTGAGGACCCCTGCTCCATGTCATAAGCGTTTGACTTCTGTAAGAGTTTAGAATCAAGCCCTAATGTTTAAGAGTTTAGAATAGCTCTTCTCAATAGGAAGTACTAGAGAGACGCAAGCCCTAATGTTCGAAGGCACCCTTTGCATCTATGGTAATAGCCATGCACTACATTTGAGAAAATTATAAAAATATTCGTCCACATGATTTTCTACATTCTTTGGTCCATCCAAGGAACCATGGTTGAGGAAGCCATAGAACTTTCTGTGATAATGGAAATATTGTATATATGCACTGTCCAGTGGCCACTGGCCATATATGGCCACTGAACATTAGAAATGTGACCAGCATGGTTCAGGAAGTGAATTTTGAATTTAAATTAATTTTAACTTGAGGTGCATGTGACTGGTTGCTACTATACTGAACAGCAAATCTCTGAGTATTTCAGCTCAGTCAGTATATAAAGCCACATAACAACCATATGTTGTTTAGGATAATGTACTGTTGCATTTGAATATATCAGTCTTTTAGTCCCATTTCTGTATTTTGCAAGGAGCATAGCATTGTGCCCTATAGGACTTGATTTAACAGGGCCTGGGTCCAAAATCAAGCTCTAGCAGTGTCTTTACTTACTTTTTACAGAATGTTATCCTTACCCTCAGGTGCAAATTAAGGAGTTAATAGATGTGAACTACTTAGGACAGTGCCTGACACATGCAAAATGCTGATGATGGTGAACATTACTCTTCGATTTCTGCAACTCAGATATGGCTTTCCAAGCCTTTAAAAATCATGACATTTAATTGCACAGATGATTGATGTACTGAGGAGAGGGGACAGACAGTGGCAGCATTTGGCCCAGTGGCAAGGAGTATTTTATCACTGAAATTATTCGGACTTGCTGACAGATGGAGATCATAAAATGCAGACAGACTTTTATTTAGTATTTTAAAAATTATTTAAATTATCTACAGGCAATGCAACCCTTTATCACCAGTTCCTGGCCTGAACACTACCACTGCCCCCTGTTCCCCTGACCTAATATCCTCTTGCCACAGATGAGTACATAGTAACAAAGGTCTAATCTTATCATTTTCACCTTTCTTTTCTCAGCCCTCTGATATGCATTAATTAGTGAAATAAAAATTATATCCCTAAAACCTTACACTCTATCTAACTTACCCAAAGCATTCAAATATTTACAAATGCAAGAATAATATTATTCTCACTTAATCATTTCTAATTTGTTTCTTTAATTGTAAAATACTGATAACTGTATGAAAACACAGAAAACATGACAGATTCATTACCCATAGAGGATGATAGATTGTTAATATTTTGCCATATCTGTTTTATATAACTCCTTTAAAAGGAAATCTCAGCATGGTATATAGTTTGAAAGCCCCTCACTCTTTTGGGAATGCAGCAGGTTATCAATAAAAAGATATATGTTGGCATTTTCATATACTGTGGGATCCCTATAATTTTGAGACTTTGAGTGAAAAGAATGAGGCAAAAGCAGGAGACATTAGTGTATTAGAAACTAGGTGGGAAGAAGGATAATTGTCACATCAAGTCAGATTACAGTGAAGAGTATATGAAATTGAAGACAATTTTTGGAGTATAAGTTACCCTAAGCCAGGGGTGAGGAACCTTTTTTCTGCCAAGGGCCATTTGGATATTTTGTATTATTTTATAATTGACAGGCCATACAAAATTATAAACTAAAAAATTAGCCTGCTATATTTGGTCAACCATTTAATTAACTCATCCCTAATGCCTGGCAGGGCCAGACCCAATGATTTCGGAGGTTTCCCAACCCTGCATTGGTGGGATCCAAAGCATTGTCTCACAGCAACTAATTGGTTCTCCGTGACTTGCTATTTTCTGTGGTGCTTTGAATGTAAATGACAAAGTCCTTGCCTTCAAGTACAAGTTCAACTAGAGAGATAATACTGACTCACAAATATATCTGAATTGAGAAATGGAGCAATTATCTGTGGACGGTGCTAAAATATTACTGGAAATGTGAGCAAGTCACCAGGACGTGGTGACTTATGATACAGCTATTAAATGAGAAGGATGAGTTAGCAGTGATGGCCTCAAAGTGTTTGAGCCTGATTGAGACAGTGGGGTTGCCAAGGAAAAAGAGGAAGATTAAGAGCTATTTTTGTGGTAAGAATGAGGAGTTTGGTTTTAAATATATCAGAATGGATAAGACAACAGGGCAAGCATAGTAGATGTATAGTGTGCTCTTGAAAATCAAAGCCCCTGGGTGCTTTTTCTAGGCTTCTGTAAGAACAAATTATACTATTCAAATAGTTGTATCTTTAGATCAGAATAAATTACCCAAATGGGGCTTAATATGATACTCCCATCACTACCCTATTCTCAAACCAAAATGTGCTTGGCTTAAGAAATTAAGTGAAAAGGCCAGTCTTAATGTTTTCTTGCCATAATTCAGCTGAATTTCTAAACAAGAGCCATGGAAGGTTGATTTTATTAATTTACAGAGTACACACAAGACTCTAAAGATGAGAAGAATGGACTCCAGTTATGTTTTCATTACTACTGTAACAGGGCAGATTAATCCAGTAATGTTATTTCCCTAACCACCCACATTCTCATATTACACTTTTCCTACAGAATCATTTTTGTTCTTATAATAACAAATCAAATAATTAATCCAACATCTATGATATTTTACTAGGCCTCCTGGATCTGTATAGAAAAAAAAAAAATGAAGCCTGGAAATTTCTATGAAGAAGCTTAATTATTAAATTTACTTTATATTTAGTGTATTAGAAATTAGTGTATTTATATTTATATATCTACTAGAAGCCCAGTGCACGAATTTGTGCACGGATGGGGTCCCTCAGCTGGGCCGGTGATTGGGGCCGATAGGGGCCATCTTGCCCAGTCTCGATGGGGGCTGATAGGGGCTGGCGGGCTGGGGAAAGGGACTGCAGGAGGTTGGTTGGCTGTGGGAGAACACTGACCACCTGGGAGGCAGCTCTTGCATTGAGTGTCTGCCCCCTGGTGGTCAGTGTGCATCATAGCGATAGGTCGACCGGTCGTTCAGTCAACGAGTCATAATGGTCTCTTAGGCTTTTATATATATAGATATCATCTATACTTCTATTTATATTTATATTTATGTTGGAACCACTTGTTCTTAGTTCCTCATTTAAGTCCCTGAGTAAGAACGGAGAGGAGCAAAAGTAGGTTTACAGTTGTTCATATGAAAAATAATATAATCTATATTATATAAACCTAAACTACTGAATGACCAGTTGCGATGATGTGCACTGACCACCAGGGGGCAGCCGCTCAATGCAGGAGCTGCCCCCTGGTGGTCAATGCACTCCCACAGCCAACCTCTCATGGCCAGCCAACCTCCTGCTGGCCCTCCTCCCTGGCCGGCCAGTTCCCCCCACGCCCCTATGGCCCCCATTGCTGGCCAGGCCGAGGGATCCCCACCCATGTATGCATTGGTGCACAGGGCTTCTAGTTAATAAATAATAATACAATACAATAAAGTCTGTGTTTTACGTACTCACAACTGTAAACCTACTTTTGCCCAACCCTCTTCCATTGACCCTAAAAGGATAGTAATAAAATGCATATAGTAGACCTGTTTTTATATTTTATATGAGGCAATCCTGTAGCCTGCTTGGCTTATACATGGCCATGGCAAGCACTGACCATGATCTTTGTCTTCAGTTAGAGATGTATTAGGTTGAAGGCTCTATGTAACATCTGCTTATCGGGTTTTAAACACTTGAGTGTCTACAGTAGTTCTGATAAGAGTTGAAGATGTATGGCCAGAGCAAGGAAACATGCAAAGGAACCTGCCACTTTGACAGTATCTGTGGCCAAAACTCATTTACTTCCTGAACACAAACTAAGAAATACTATTACCCATAATTAACCTGTGCATCATGATATAGGCTCACCAATCTCTTCCCACCCCACCTCAGCATTCTAATCTTGTTAAAGTTTATTTCTTAAAAGTATATTAGGCCCTTCCAGTGTTGCTCAGTGATTGGGTGTCAACGGATGAATCAGCAGGTCACAGTTCGATTCCTGGTCAGGGCACATGCCCAGATTTCAGGCTTGATTCCCAGTAGATGGCATGCAGGAGGCAGCTAAGAAATGATTCTCTCTCATCATTGATGTTTCTCTCTCTTCCTCTCCCTTCATCTCTGAAATCAATAAGAATATAAAAAAATCTTTTTTAGAAAGTATATTAGGTTGATTTTAATGTGTATTCAAATGAGTTGGAATGAATAGGTGCTAGAAATTTTGCATGTTTTTAATACACACTAAAGCCAGCCTGTAGAGAATAAGATAAAATGTACTGTGTTCTGCAGCAAAAGTGACAGACACATCTAAAGGCTTAACTTTGTTTTCTATAATGTAGGTACATTACCAAACCAGATCTTCACCAACTTTGTACAAGATTATTGCTTTATTGTGGGGGTCAAATGGGAAAAGTAAGACCCAAGGGTTGTAAATGATTTTGAACAGAGCATTTTAAGTTAAAGTTCATCTTTATTGAGAATCGAAAAACAATTTGCAAAAACAAAAATCAGCTAATGGTGGAATTTTGAAGTTCAAGTGGGTCTATGCTATTGGAAGTCAGTGGATAAAGACAAGTCAGTGTCAATTGTCAATATTTCCATTATGTACACTGTCATAAATGAAAGGGTTAGTTTACTCCTTACATTATTCCTAGTCTTAGTGGACAAGAATGAGAAGATCAAATGCATTTTGTAGCAAAAGTATGATCCATCTTTGACATGCCAAAGGTATAATCCATATTGGTACTAAAACATAACCCATCTGTCAAGTAACTACATTTTAACTTTCAGTGTATCATTAATTACAAAGATGGAAAAACCTGAGGGCAACATATAGTTTTTAATTTGTGAAATATTTTTTACTTAATTTGTTTTTTTAATTTAAAATTTTTGTTTGAGTAATTGTTTCCTTTTTTCTATAGTCTTAACCATTTCTTACTTAGACTCAACCTCTAGAAATTCTTGCGGTTCTGTTTTTTCAAAGCTAAGATTCTTTCTCAAGAAAAAAGTGTCACCTCACTGTTTGCTTATGCTTTTCAAGGTCTTTTAGAAACAAAGGAAGGTCCACCTGTCCCTCCACAGATAGATACCTGTGGTTAATTCACATTCTCAGCCCGAGTTTTCACTCAGAATTTCTACAATTTTAGGAACATTTTCCTTCTTTAGAGATTCTCTCTTTGGTTTCATAGACCACATGCAGTGATTCCAAATAATCTGATATAGCAAACCATGCTTATTTTTGTATTAGTAATTCCTAGAAACTGTGTTGGTTTTAGAAGCCAGCTATGTACTCAGATAACAACAAACCTTGAAATAGAAAAAAGAATTCACCACCCAGAAATGATTACTGTTAGAGTATTGATCAGGTTTTCTCTTGGTCTTTTTTGTATACACTAGAGGCCCAGTGCACGAAATGCCTATTTTGTTTAGAAAAGGGGCTTTTGAAAAAACATGATGTTAAAGCAATATGAATATTTTTTCAATTATTATCCTGCCAAATTTACAATATTCTTTGAAAATAAGATTTCATTTAATTGCCAAACACATGTGTAAATAGAAAGTATTTTCAAATATTTCAAGGGAAAACAGAGTGAGGACAAAAGATTACTAATGGGATCCTCTAAGAGATGAACTCAGGTTTGAGCTTTACTTAATATTTTAATAAATGATTTGGAAGTTAGAGTGCATAGTGAAATCTCTGTGTTTGCACATTATACCAGCTATTCTTATGGATAAATTATAGGAAGATCTCACTGTGCTCTGAGAGTAAGCAGAAACATGACTGATGGTCTTCAATAAAAATGCATTTTAGGGGAAATATGTCCTGAGCTGTAGTTTATAATATGATGGTTTGGAACTATCACTTACGAAACAGCATAGAAGAGCAGTTTTATTCTGGTGTTGAAAATATGACTTTAGGCAAAAAAAAAGTCAACAAAACATGGGTCATTATTCATTCATTAAACAAATAGTCCCTTATTCTCCTTACATAATTGTAAACACCATGGTAGATTCTGAAAATGTAGAGTTAAAAAACCCATAGTAATTTATGGCTCATAACTAATAGCAGCTATACTCTTTTGCTGAACTCTTATCCTCCCTGTCTGTCCTTTTTATGCCATTCCTTAGATTTGCTTCTTAGCACTTCAAAAGGGAATTGAAGTTTCAGACTATATGTGATGCCAACACCTATGTTGTCATAATGGCCCACCTAGAACACCCGGGCAATGCCACCACATGAACCAGTACGTATTCTTTAGATCAGTTTCTTAAGAAACATTTTCTTAATAAATATGAGAAGTGATAATTGTGAAGAAGTAACTATGAAAGATGCTTCTTAATTATGAAAACAATGTATATGTTATTCTACCTATTTTAATAGGCTACTCTTAAGTCTTTATTTCTCATTGCTAATGATAATCTGGCACACAATATGATAGCTCAAATAGTTATAATTATAGATATCCTTAAAAAGGGCTATGGATAGCATTCTGCAATCTATCTTGATATATAATATTTTAATTTGGATGGAAAATAACAAGGACGGGGTTGTTTTTTTTAAAGGTCATACTGTCAAAGAACATTCTAGCACACTGAAAACAGAAACAGTTCTGTTAAATAGAATTAATGACAAGAGGAAGTATAAAGTAAAATTATAACACAACAGCTGTCTGAATTCAGGTGGAGTGCAGAGAACTCTCCTTGGAGGGCCATGTGCTAGGGCCTTACCCTTTTATGATTCTGAATGAAAGGGAAATGAGTAAGAGGTGGGATGCATCCAGGTGTGGAAGCTTTACCACCATTAACTTTGTATCTATGAGTCCTGCTGGAATTGAAGAATATGGTTGTACTTATGGTCTTAAATTCTCAACAAAATTCCCCAAACCAAAGTAATTTTAATTCACAATCATTAAAAGAAAACCAAGAGCTTTTTTTTTAATAGGGCCTTGAATGTTGCTTTGATGTAAATTCCATCAGAGCAGGTGGTTCCTTCCTTGTCTTTTTTATTCTTACACTAGAGGCCTAGCGCACAAAATTCAAGCGTGGGTATGTTTCCTAGGCCTGGCCTGCAATCATGGCTATCTTCCCTGGCTTCCTACAGCTGGCCCCACCCCCTGCCACTACCCACCCATTCACCCTCAGGCGATCGGAGCCTGCTGGCTGGGGAAAGGGACCAAGTGGTGGTCAGTGCGCCTCATAGTGACTGGTTGAGTGGTCATTCTGGTCGGTCCACCATTGGGGTCAATTTGCATATTACCCATTTTATTATATAGGATAGAGGCCTGGAGCACAGCTGGGGACCGGCTGGCCTGCCCTAATGGGGGCCCTGGATTGGGGTGGGGTCCCCGCTGGGGGGCGGGGCCAGCCCAAGCGAGTTGCCATGGTCATTCTGGTCTCTGGTCATTCTGGTCGTTCTGCCATTTCAGTTGCTGGGTTTTTATTATATAGGATTGCCAAATGCCTGGTACTATATAGGAGTTTAGTTAATACTTGTTCGTCTACCACACACTTGCATAGAGCCTACTATGTGCCAGACACTGTTCTAAATGCTTTTCAAATATTAACTACTTCATCCTTACAGCAACCCTGGGAGATATGCATCCCCATAAAGGCAAGGACACTTAAATATCACAAAAGTTAAATTGCTCAAGATCATGCAACTTGTAAGTAGTGGAGCTGGGATTCAAACCCAGGCAGTCTGGCTCCACAGTCCATGCTTTTAACTACTTGAAAATAATTGAATTGAAAATAATTTGGGGAGAGCCACTGATCCATTCCTCATTCATATATTTTTAAGCTTATATCCAATTATTTTTTTCTCCTGCCAGAACATTGCCCCATCTTCCAATCAGATAAGCTTACACTTCTTGGCATATCATTTAAGACTTTTCTTAATTTGACCATGTTTATTTTCCATCTTATTTCTCTTCATTACCCTATGGCTAGGTACAAGTGTCATAAAACATTTCAATGGCCTTGAGTAGGCTGTTTGATTTTATACTTATACCTCAATGATCTTGACATCCCTTTGCCCAACCCCAGTTCTACAGAACTGTCAAGACCAGATTAAATGCCACCAGTTCTATGAAGGTTGCAGAGAATTGTCTAATTTGTATATGTGACCTAGAGTCTAGCATTGTGTCTGGTGATGGGTCAGACTCACAGTGTGCACTGAGCAGCTTCTGTAGATTTCACACATGTGATTGCAGGCATCTTCACACACACCTTAACATACACCTATCTATGGCATTCTCAGAGTCTAGGACAGTGGTCGGCAAACTCATTAGTCAACAGAGCCAAATATCAACAGTACAATGATTGAAATTTCTTTTGAGAGCCAAATTTTTTAAACTTAAACTTCTTCTAACGCCACTTCTTCAAAATAGACTCACCCAGGCCGTGGTATTTTGTGGAAGAGCCACACTCAAGGGGCCAAAGAGCTGCATGTGGCTCGCGAGCCGCGGTTTGCCGACCATTGGTCTAGGTCTAGGACATAAATGGTGACCCTGGACGTGGGCAGTGCAGATTGGTACAACAGGACAAGACAGTGATGCTGGTAAATAGTAGGGGCTCACTAAGCTTTCATAGAATGAGTTGTGCATTTATTCACTGTCACAAGACCAGAGAGTGTCCAGTGTGATTTGGATTTCCTATTGGTTATTTGGAGAATATTGACCACGCAGTCAGCTTGTAGACTTATGATTCGAACCTTACATTTCTAAACTTGCATCTCCTTCCACAGAACTTTATTTAGTAGAACAATTGGGGCAATCCCAGCTGAATGCCAAACTGTATCTTTGGATTCCTTTGATTTCCATGATAACAAATTCCTAAATTTTGGAGCCTGCTTGAAAGAAGAAATTTTTATCTTTTCACCTATTCCAAGTGCCATATGCTCTGATGAGAAAGAAGTGAGGAGCCTTCAACCGGGATGATTGAAGTCACTTCCTTGATTGATATATAGAGAAAAAGGGAAGGAAGGCAGTAACTCCCAGCAATATCTCAAAGTCATAAATCTAAAATTGGACTGGACCTCTCTCCCACATTTAAACCCCAGCACCAGAATAAAGGGCATAGAAATATCTGTCACTGATAATTGCAATAACTCTCATTTGTGTAGTGCCTGCTGGAATCATTAAGGTTACCAATATGTTATCTTTTATCACTTTGACACTAAATTTATATTTAATAGCAAGTCTAAATAACTCATTATGTACATATTTAAAGTTATCTCCAAGTGTGTGTGTATATATATATATATATTTGTGTATGTGTGTAAATGTGTATATATACACATTTACACACATACACAAATATATCAATATATGGAATATTTGTTATAATTTTTCAGTAACCTCCAAGTCTTCTACATATTTGTCATGGGCTTACTCTATCAGGTTTGTATAATTTGATATTTTTAGTAATTTAAAAAATAAGGACAACTAGTATTGTATTCAACAAATCAGAGAGACTGTTAATAAAAGTTTAGCTATGTGGCCAGAAAAATATTATTTATTAATTAAGCAAGAAACATCCAGTGGTATTTAATCATAATTAATTGGTACTTTGATTGAGAAAAGTACCACTGATAAACAGAATTCATGAAGGGGCTATTTTCCTAGGGAGAAGGGAGATGTATAATTGAATTTAAGTTTATTTCCCTATTAATAAATCTATCAAAAAAGAAAAGCAATGGTAAATTATAAAAATACTGCAAAAACATTTTTCACATGATGTTCTGCATCTTTTCAGTCTCTAAAAGAGAATTGTTAACTTTTGATTTGAATGAAAAGACCAGTAAAAATAACATTTCACTATAAATTTTCTTTACAGATCTTCACGAAAATAATGTTTAAAACATTAATCTATTAGAAAAGAATATTTTACTTCTTTTATATTATTTTTTCTAAGCCTATTTCACAAATTGTCCTAAATGTCACTTTTGAACACTGATAAGGAATTTTGCAAGAAGCCAGTTCAAACAAAATTGAGATTTCCTACTTGTGAGTTTTGTTAGGCTCTTTAGTAACTCTTGCCTTTTACAGTCTTGACACGGAGCAAGATTTCACCTGCTCAGAGTGTGACCTCTTCCAGCCAGGAGAGGCAGTGTGGTCTGATGGTTAGCGTGAGACCCTGCACCTAGCATGTGCATCTACAGCCAAGCTCACCCATAGCAAAAATGACTAGAACACTCATGGAAACAAATGCCCTAGATGGCCAGAAACCTCCTTCTTCATAAAATGGCCACTTTAACAAGTTTAAAACTATTTATGTAAGAAATAAAACAATATAAATGAATAGGTTTTTATAATCACTTTTCCACAGACCCTGTACCTTTTATTGTAGTAGGTGATAAGATGTAATGTAGTAAGAAAGTATCAGACAAATAACTAAGAAACAAAATATATCGACCTTCTAAACAAGTCCATGTAACAATATGTACACTTGCTTGTGTACCTTATTCTCCAATAACATAATAAACTGCACACATTCTAATGAGAGAATAGAAACTTTTCTTAGTGTCTCTGGAACCTTTAGAGAAGGGCCTTTTTGTTTGGTTTTGTTAAGCTGACTTCCCAGCTTCTCAATGAAGTTCCTTTTGAAGAGCGTAATGATAAATAATGGAGCGATTTCAATTGTTATTTTGCCAAAAGGTATTGTCTGAGTTTTTGTGTTCATCATGACTTGTGAAATTCGGCTGTGTCCTGGGTCCTAGACAGCCAGGGGAGGGAAAAGCAAAGCCACTCCATTGTGGCTCTCTTTAGAGTGAAAAATCAAATGCCAGGCCCTGATGGTGGTTAGTCTCATAACTGCTTGCCTACCATTCTGGCTGGTGGTGGAAAAGTTAGCGGCACATCTCAGTCTGAGTTCATGTAACCCAGAAGTAATCTGGCAGATCTTTCAGGTAAGGACAGCTCTTTTAAATGCATTATTTGAATGACTTTGGAGATTGAAATTGCCTTTGTCTTTCTTACTTACACATCTGCTTAAATGATACCATACACCATGAATTTCTTACTTTTGCTAAATTGAATTTGGCCTTCGTCTATAAATTGTCTGTAAATAAGCCCAGAGTCTCTATTGGTAGAAACTTCTGTCTTTTGATAGTCCTGATGCATGAAACTAATAATTTCATACCTCCTCTACTATAGCTCTGCTTAGTTTTAGTACGTGTTTTAGTTGCTTTTCTCATCAAAATATGAATATTTTTTTCCTGTCATAAGTATATCACTTTTAATGTCCAAAAAATAATGCTTGGTTGTGTTTTTATGTAGTGAGGACCAAATACTATTTCATTTCCAAGTTTTTTTATTGATAAATTTGCTGCGCTGGAAAAAGTTTTTGAGGGAGCTATCATAAACCATAAATGAATTCAGAGCCTATGAATGACGAATAAGATTTATCAAGCAGCAAACAGCAAATTGGTACATTTAAAAGTTAATGGTATTTTGGAGTACCAAATTACAGTGGGGAGATGACAGAAATATTTTGCAATTTCGAAAAGCACCCTAAAGACGTGAAGTGTTTAACGAACCATATCATGTGGTATTATAATATTGGTTTACATTCCTTTTGGACTATGATTGCATTAGCTTATGTTTTCCAGAGGTGGGTATTTTTGAAAGGCAGCTGTTTATTAATGTTTTGTCATTTTCCTCATAAAGCTGAGTAATGGGCTGTAGCTGGCTAATTTAATCCATAAGGCACTTTCATACTCTGTTGCAGGTTTTAAACAGAAGTCAAATGGCTTTGTTACATTTAGGTATAGAACAAAGGCATTATGTCATTCTCTATGTATACATCCCACTGAGCTCCAATAGGTAAGAAAAAAAGAAAGAATAGTACTTCATTTCTTTCCCTCTCTGGTGTCTGATAGGTATACGACCTCCAAAGCCAGCAAACAAAAATAGTCATGCCTTTAAAAAAATAAAAAATAAGTAAAAAGCCATGGCAGTATATGAAAACCTGCTAACCCATTCTACAAAAACTGTTAACTTTCTCTCTCTTGGTATTCTTTTTTCTTTCTTTTTAATCACTTCAACCCTTGCTCATATTGTATTCTGTTCTGATTTCACAGAAGTGAAATTAATTTTTAAAATCTGTTAGTGTTCTGAAACATTCACACCCCTAATTCTGTAGGCAGATAATTTGAAAATGGGGTTTATGCTGATTTTTATAATCCTCAGGACGTGGAATACGCTGCCATATGTTAGGGTAAGACGACTTACGATGGCAAATTGGTGGAACGTTTTTAAGCAGCCCTGGCAGGATAAGGGAATCTTGTTTAGATCCAAAAATTGGATTGTTTTTACTTTCTTACATGATGACTCTAATATGGCATAATCAGAACCGAATTGCAACAACATGGCTGTTTGTTGGCTTCTTTTCATTACAGGCCTGTCAGGAGGGACCTCTGTCTGATTGTTCCCTGTTTCTACTCATTTTTTAAATCTTTCCTTGATTTCACCACCAATGAATTGGCATGAAGTAGATGAATTTGTTTCATGATATTTTAGGAGAATATATAAATTGGAAAATTAATTAGAGGGAACCTGGATATCTTTTAGAACTTAACACTTTGGAAACAATGTAGGTGCTGAAGAGCCAAAATGTGCCTTAAAAATATCCTTTATGGTCTCCAAATTATATTCTAGAGACAGTCCTCTAAATTAGTGTACATAATATAAGTGATATCATCCTGTCTGTGTGTGGAATAGGGCATAGATGCCAATGTTGGCAGATAGCATCAGCATTTTGAGGTGTGTGATGGTGATTGGGATACAGAACTTTTCCTGAGATTCTACTTGTTTTACAAATTAATACGTTGATTAAAGAAGTTTTCTGACTTTTAGGTGTTGGGACCTGAGATCACACAATTAAAAGATCTAAGAGTATAATCTGTAACATAATTTTATACATTCTCAGGATACCCAACTTCATATAATCTTAGTTACAAAGTCATGGAGTAATAGAGGATTAAAATCCAGAAAGGCATTTTTCACACCAGCTTAACCAAGAGTCTTTACCAAGGCAGCTAACAATCAGCCCAAATGACTAATTTGATTTTCTACTTCTCTTCCTTTCCCTAATCAGACTTCTGATAGAGGGATTAATTAGCAGTAAAGCAGCACGAGGAAGAAGGAAAGAAAATGAGGGCATAGATAATCCACAAACTATATATAATCATCCCTGCATAATCAAAAGTTAACTGTCATTAACATGACATTTGCTTTTAAAGCCAGGGAGAAAATTATGATTTTTGGCACTAACCTAATCTTTAATTATAGCACAGTACCATTTTTTTTCCTTGTGTTAGTTCAGATAGCTATAAATTATATTAGTCTAGGGCTTTTGTGTCATTTCCTTTCCTTTTCCATGATTTATATAGTCAGAATACTGACCTATAATTAAGTGTACTTGAGAATGCTCTCCAGTTAATTAAATGCTGTGGAGTGTGTAGGGTGTACTTTGCCAAAATTCCAAAGGAAAAGGCCATCCTTGGGTTAAATATCTAGGAGGAGTCTGGGTAAGTATTCAGTGCTAGGCTGCTCTGCTGAAGCTGTCATGAGAAGTAAAAATGAGTCTCTTGACTATTGTCTGTAAAAGAATGTAAGATTCATCTTTTTGTATAATTTAAGGATGTCACTTCACAAAGTAATTGTTTCATGGTAGGCATGCCCCGGGCTCTTCTTTGGCCACAGATAATATTAATTGGGTCAGGAAAAAGGCAAATTCTTCCCATTCTAATCCAAAAGAGTTTCATCATGGCCAAATTTTGATCAACACTGTTGTTTCTCTTTTTCAAGCCCATATGCAGCACTTTTTAGGTTCAGATGAACTATTCTGGTGATGTAAAATTTAGTATTGTAAAATCTAAATTCCTCTATGAAAACCAGCACAGTTGATGAGCCTGTTCTTTGCAAAACTAAGAACATTAAGTCCTCTGAGCTCCCATTCATTTAGTCCTGGAAGTTAATTTGTTAGCACATTACAACACATACTACACAAATGCCTTTATGCAATCATACATGAACAAGTGTGTTTTGAGAATGATACTGATACAAGCGCATACACACTGAGGAATAATTTATACAATACAGTCTATACACACAGATAATAGCCCATGCCATGCTTTTCCTTATAAGCAAATGTCACTTGCTTTAAATACATTTTACGATTGCCATCAAAACAATTCACACTCATTTATGCACATTTTAGTTTTATTATGTAAATGAGCTCTGGGGATGGCTGTGTAGTGTGAAAGTGAGCTCTGAAGCTGTTCACTGTTGACTTCGGTAGAAAAGAAATGTCACTGTTGGCAGTAATCTCTACACGTCTCCTTTAAATGGTGGCGGTGGTCTGTGTCTGCAATCAAAGGTGTGGCGCACCATTTCATCTTTTCATAGTACAAAAGGAGTTTCATTTGACAATTTCATACCAAATAGTCCTTTCTATTCAGCCATGGAAATAATGGGAGCAGCTCGGTGGGTGGGAATTTCTTCTCTGGCTCAGGAAAGTCTCAGGACTAAGATACAGATCTATGATGTTGACAGTGTGGAAAGGAGATTCAATATGAAAAAGGAGGAGCTATGTCTTTTGTTTAAAGATCTAAATTAATTCCATTTCCTCTTACTTTTTACAGTAGGATAAGGGGAGAGAAAGGACTTCCTACCACTGTAGTTTTCAAGATAATTATTCAAGTGAACTACTTGGCTAAGCAACAACCCAGATTTCCTCTCAATCTAATTTCTTTGCTCTGTGCCTCGGCTTGCAGCTCTGTGGCAATATCCCACAGGGCACTCTCCTTCAGCTGGACCAAGCTGAGTTCCTGCCCATGTTGTGCTCTCAGCATAGCCAGCCACTTTTAACTTACTACATCCTGGGGGAAAGGCATGGGCTTAGGATTTCACTCTGCCAGGGCACAGTGATGGGATGTGGGGAAAGCACGGACTCTGGAGTTAAAAGACTCTGGATTTGGGGGTCTGCTTTTTTTTCCTTATTGACATTGTCAACTTGAATAAGTCAGTTAACTTCTTGGAGCATTAAGTTTCCTCATTCAATATGTTTTACGTGAAAAATACTGCATAGAAATTTAGGGAGAAAGTGAGGATTGGGGCACTGAGAGAGAAGAAGGTCAGTGAGGAATTATCTAAAGTGGAGTTGCCCAGGGTACTGTAAGAGCACCTCCAGGTAGCATTAAATTTTAAGTTGTTTATAATCCCACTAGAGGCCCGGTGCATGAAATTCGTGCATGGGGTGGGAGGGTGTCCCTCAGCCTGGCCTGCGCCCTCTCGCAATCTGGGACCCCTTGGGGGATGTCTTACTGCTGGTTTAGGCCCGATCCCTGCAGGTAGTCAGACATCACTCTCACAATCTGGGACCGCCTACTTCTAACCACTCGCCTGCCTGCCCACCCACTCATAACTGCTCGCCTGCCTGCCTGCTCAGTGCGTGTTATAGCAACTGGTCATTCCAGTCTTTCTGGTCATTCAAGCCTTCCAGTTGCTGGGCTTTTATATATATATAGATGCTTTAATGGAAATCCCCCCTCTATTACTATTATTATGGGGGGGGGACACTATTGCCAATACGTTAGAATGAGGATGAGTAAAAGGGGGGTCCATTTCTGTATTAATAGAGCCTGCAAAGAAACATCAGTTGTAGGTTAAGAATATAGGGTTGATCAAAGACAGAATGGATCCTTCCTGAACATCCTTGGAGATATTGGACTAACTTTGGATTGCCATTTTTTTCTTATATCAAAGCATATTTTAAAAGAAATAATTCTTTCTTCAAAAAAAGGATATTTTAATGCAAAAATAGGAAGTAAACAATCATATAAAAAATGAAAGGCCTTTAAACCAAATAAATATGGCTTTATGAAATTCACTACATTGTCCTTAAATTTGCTTCATTTTCCTGTCAACTTTTGAATTCTTCACTCCTGAGCCAGCATTTGATAATCTTAAGTCGAGATTCCAATCCCTTCTTTTAAAGCAAAGGAGATTGATATTTACATAAAGTGTCTTGCCCAGTTCACATGGTTGGGAGGCCCAAAAGCTAGGGGTGATTCCAAGTTTCAGATTTGTGGTTCTCTTTGTGTCTCATCACACTTTCCCATGAGAGAAAAGTGTGACTAATCAGGAACCCAAACTGAAAGATTTAAATTTTTTCCCCAAAGAGACAATGAAAGTTCCCTAACACAGGAATGATTTGGCCATGTTGATAATGGAAGCTTTCTTAGATTGTTTTTTTTTTTTTTTTTTTTGTCTGAGCTCCTCTTTGTACAGATGTTTTTATTTAAGTTCAGGAGAAATAAGTGATCTGCTCAAGGTCTCATAGCCATGTTGTGGTAAAAAATGAGATTGGGATTGAACTCGGGTTTCATGATTCCCGGTTCATCCAGACACTCATCTATTTTCACACCTTCTAGATGCCATTAATGCACTAAGTGCTGAGTAATAAAAATAAAGCAGTCTTTCCTGGAACTATGTTTATAATTCTTGAGACCGGAAAGATGCACCCAAAAAGCAATAATTCTAGATATACCAAAACTTACATTTAAAATAGACTTTAGGATTTATTTCCTCTAATTTATATCTGAGATAGTAAGGCCCTAATCTAGTGCGATAATTTGGGATGAACAGACACATTTGAGTAATTTTGGTGTTAGGAGCCAATAAGACTTGATGGTGAATTAACAAGGGGAGGCTGAAATTAGAGAAGTCAACGATACACCTACAGAGAATTAAGAACTTGGGAGCAGAATAGCTTAGCAGTTAAAAGCATAGTCTTTGGAGTTCTCTATTACTACCCCAGGGATAGTAGATCATGGGACCTTAGTTTATTCATTTGCGAAATCAAGATAATCTCAACTTTTGAGGTTTTGTAAGGATCAGTGCTGTTATATTTGTTAAATCTGCTTACATTGCCTGGCACATAGTGCACATCCAGTATTATTACCGAGAGCATTAGTGGTATTGACTTGTGAGGAAAAAAAAGGAGCTATGTTGGGTTAAGGGATTTCTTTTTCCATTGGCCTATGGCAGTGGTCGGCAAACTGCGGCTCGCGAGCCACATGCGGCTCAGCCGCGGTTTGCCGCTCTGTTGACTAATGAGTTTGCTGACCACTGGCCTGTGGACTCAATTTTTGATTTGTGAAGCTTCTAGAACTTGGTTTTAGCAATTACTTTTGTTTCTTGTATCTTCCACCTGTATTAAGTTTTTTTATTAAGAAAAGTTTAAGGACATGAGGCTTAGATTTTGGGCCCCTAACTCTTGGAGAGGCCAACATGTGGACCAAAAATTCAATAAAAGATGAGTTGGGAAGCATCTAATGCAATCCAGGCAAAGAGTGGTCTGTGTGGATTCTACAGTGTTGACTGTGAGCTTAGTGAATGATGCCAACAGGGTTTCTGGACTTAGACACCTAAGTCAGACCACACAAGGAGGGAGAATTTTGTTGGGGTAATCTTAGTGGTTAGCACTAGATTAAAATACTTCTGAGTTTACTGGGAGAAATAGTAACCAAAAGCCTCACATAAAACAAACTTCTATTTCCGTTTATTGCACTTGGTGAAGGTTATTAAGAATGTAATTCTTTCTGCTTGCTATGTGATTAGCAGCCAAACCTTTTGGGGGTAAATTTCCATTGCTACGCTCTTGTTATCACAAATGGAATTTGCATGCCTAATTCTCTTCCCTCCATATTGAATCTATACCCCTGTAGGTCTAACGGCATGCTAAAAATGATTCCAAATCTCCAATGTTGATTGTGGGCCATATGTTAGCACTAATTATATAAATGAGACTTGGTGGAAATGTGACATGCTAAGCATTCGGAGCTTAAGGAATTATCTAAATGAATTCTAGCTTGAGTTAGTGCTAGCAGAGGCAAGGAAATGAGGGCGCAGGTTTGGAGCAGATGTTAACAGGTCTGCATGGCTCTTCATTGTCTTTATCTGTCTAACAATAAGGACTGCTGATGGAACATTGTGTCAGAATATTTTAAGGTGCCATTTTCCTGAAAATTGCATTTTGCACCTACAGATGGATCCATTTTCTGAATAAGCACGGTGGAATGACAGAATATCAGAGATTGGAATTAGCAGTCTGGCTGTGAGTTTGAAAACTGAACATCCATTGAGGTCAATTGCCATGATCTTTACGGCATCGAGGCTGGAGACTTCCAGAAGGATATTTTATTTCAATATCAAACATTCTTGACTTTTAATTCTCAAAATGAAAATGAGTGGCGAGAAAAAATGGTTCTGATTCGAAACATAAGAGTATAACAATATTGTGACTATCTAACAGTTTCTCTCTGTGTATAACAATTAAGGAAGGTGGTGTCATGGTATGTACATTAATTGACATGGTCAGGAGAGCTTTAGGTCCCTATATGGTGTGAAGATACAACTCCAGACTGCCCCCTTTACCAGGACATGATGAAGTCTTGGACATGTGGATGATTGCCTGTTTCAGAGACTATTGTAAACCTAACTTGCACCCTTGTTTCCCTCACTAAGACTTCCTGAGATTGGGTTGAATTGTTGTTTAAAAGTGGCAAAAAAACCAACAACAACCAGTCTATTGGTATCCAATCTCCAATCAGTAAGCATATTTTGTGCATCTCCTCTCACATATACCCTACCTTCTCCTATGTTTTCCACACACTGATCCCCTGGAAGATGTAAACTCTGCCTTTTCGTTCTGGGTCCCCACCGCAAAGCTTAGTGCTTGACACAAAACAAATGTTTGCTGAATGAACATTTCTGAAATCATAGAAATAGCTGATATTTATTGAGGACTTAACTGTGTCACAAATGTTTGACTATCATTGTTTCATTTAATCCATACGGATGTGTTCTTCGACGGATGCTGCACTTGTCATTTTGCAAATGTGGATGGAGATTGAGGCTATGGGACATTAAACAGCTTGCCTAAAAGCGCACAATTAAAGTCATAGAGATGGAATTTGAACTTAGGAATGTCTGACCCTGTTGCTCAGACCTGTAGGGTATGGATTCTATCTTTTACATACTCTGTGCTAAATTAATTGTTTTCAAATTTGGGTCTCTGGGTGTATTTTTGAGGGTTGGTGAGTTTCTTTGGGTGAGCTGTTCTATATTCTGTTTGATTTTATTGAATTTGTAATCTAAGTAAAATGGATCTGAGTGTAATTTTGATCATCTGGATGACCATATTGTAATAGTGTTTACTATCACGTTAGTGCCAACTAGTATTACTGTAATTGTAGGCCATTATTCAGGGAGGAACAGAAGCAGACTAACTATGGAGATAATAATGTGTTTGTGCCAATGAAGGTTCAGGAACATTATGGGTTTTGGAGTAGCTTAAATAGAGGGCTGAAGTAGAAAGAAATTAATTTCCATGGAGCACAAAGTAATGGTGTTGTGACAACCTCACAGGAATTGGGCCATGTTTCAGTCAGGCCAGTCACATGGGAAAGAGTGACACTGTTTCAATCATCTCATATCATCCATTGCGTTGAAGATATGTGGCTAATGTCATTTCTTTCATAATCTTAGGTGTTTGGTTTTCTTTGACTTCTCTTGGTTTTGTGGCTGCAGAGTAGTGCTGACATAAGGGGTCAACCATTTCATGTCTGTGCGTATTTACGTAACAAACTGAATTTTTCAAGAAGGGGAAGAGAACCGTGATTTTCTTTCTTCTTTCAAAGGGATGTGTATACTCTTTGAGGTGAGAGTGCCTACGTCAGCCTTTGGGCATCATATGTTACCCAGAGATTGAACTGAAACTAGATCAGGATAACAGGTGTGTGTATGTATGCGTGCACCATGCACACATACACATATACACACCTGATAATATCTGTGAAACAAAGTGGTGCAGTGGAAGTTGGAGGGGAATGTTGACTAACATTTCCTGGAGCCGAGCTATTTTAGGTCTTGATACAAGCAAACACCCATGAAGCATCTTTCCTCTCCCATACGGTTCTTTCTCTGAGTGTCTTATTTATTCAATTCCTATTGTTCCAAAGAAAGATGGCTTCTTTGAACCAGCATATTTCCAGAATCTTAGTGACCCTCCTTTGCTAATAATTAAAGGGGAATAACCTTAGTGTACTTGGTCATTGCAATATCTTTATATGCTGGCTTCCAGCCACCAGACCGCACACTGGAACAAAGATGTATTTCTTGTTCTCCTTGACACCTTTAGCAATTCCCTGCAGCATTACTTCTCTCCGAAGTCAGTGAGGCATCCATGGGGCTTTGGGGTGGTGAGCAATGAGACCAGTTCACAGTAGTTAATATTCTGCTTTCAAATCGACATTAATTTATCCTTGGAAGTTTATCTGCCACTGTTCTTTTTGGAACTCACAGGCTCTAATGTCTCAAGCTATCCTGAGAACCCCCATAATATATTACTTAAGCATGATTGTAATTCAAGTGGTTGTATAGTTAGTGGACAGTATTTTTTCCAGAGTCGAGTGTTATTTTTACTAAAACTCAGCCAGTTCTGAGTTATAATTACATAACCAAATCTATTGCTCTCAGAAACTAAGGGGGGCAGTTTGGAACAGTCAGCACCTGATGAGGAGTATTATGCTTTCTTTGCAGAATGTGTTGCAAAATAAGGTTACCCAGCTAACTCGAATGCAGATGTTTTTGCTATAATACAATGTATGCAATTCTTGGAAAAATCTGGAGTTCTGAAAAATGACACATTAGTAATGGCAGAACAGTCCACTCAAAAGAGATGCAATTTTGTAATCTGTGTGAATAAATCCAATTACAAACGACCAGTGCCATAATGAAAACAAACCAAAACATGCTTAATTCCTCATAAAGAAATGCTTTATATATATGGAGTTTACATTTTAAAAAAGTGAAATTGACTTAATGATAGGGTTATTGCCAAGTGATGGAGCTCAGATTAGATGGACAGAACCAAATGATTAGCCTTTCCAAGACAAGGCTTGTGGCCACATTGAGCCAAGAGGAGGACATAAGGGAATTGTGTGTAGTACATTCTTCCACAGCTTCCTGTACTACCGCGTTTCCCCGAAAATAAGACATCCTCCAAAAATAAGACCTACTTACAGGTTTCCTTCTGAGTGAAATATAAGGCATCCCCCGAAAATAAGGCCCCCAGGCTCTGTCTCAGGATGAAAATTAATTTACCGTAAACTGGTCGCTAGGGCCGCCCCGACTGGTTTCTAGCAACCAGTGACGTTACGCGGAGTCCTGACGTCACTGCTATGTGGAGGAGGAACGGAGGTCGGAGTGAGCGGTGAGTGCGGGGCGGGAGAGAGGAGGAGACTTTCGCAGATGCGTGTAGAAGAACAGGAGGATTGGAGCGGACGGGACGTGGCGAAGGTGGTGAGTGCTGGTCTGTCTCTGGTGACACTACCTGATGCTCGCGGCCGCCTTCATGATGACTGAAGGTTCTCAGTCAGTGGCAGACCCTGCTCCAGCCCAGATTCAGGCCCCAGCAAGCCCAGTGACAGTCCCCAGGCAGGCCCCAGGGGGTAAATGTCTGATAAAGGGGTAGGGGGGATGTCTGGTGAAGGTGTTCAGTGGCACAGGGGTGGGGGAGGGGGATCACTTAAAATGACACAGGAGGATCAGAGGGGGCAATCAAAATGACACAGGAGGATCAAAAGGGGTTACTAAAATGGTAATTCCCCCTCTGATTCTCCTGTGCCATTTTGATTCCCCCATCTGATCCCCCCTGTGTCATTTTGAGTGATCCCCCTCCCCCCACCTTGATACCCCAATTCCTTTTTTTTATCCCTACGGTAGAAATGAGCGCAAAAAGAAAAAGCTACTCCATGGAGTACAAGAAAGGAATCGTGGAAGACTCCTGGGGCCAAAATCTTACTGCTTTCTGCAAAGAGAAGATGTTGAGTATCCGACTGGTCCGAAAAAGGCGAGCAGAGTATGGTAACCTCATTGAACAAGTGGACAAGGGAAATGCTAAAACGCACAAGTGTGGATCAGGTCGGCAACCATTATTTTCCGAGCTGGAAGACCTGATCTGTGAATGGGTTGTTGACAGGAGAGCAAAGGCTTTGGTTGTGAATAGGGCTCAGATTCAAGAATTTGCCCTTGCAATGGCACCACAGTTTGACATAGCCCCCGAAGACTTCAAAGCATCACAACACTGGCTGGATAATTTCCTTCAGCGAAGTGAACTGTCTTTAAGAAGATCTACAACATTGTTTAGGTTGGAAGATACTCAAGTTATTAAGCGAGCACTTGCATTCAAGTCCTTTATTGATGATGCTGACTTCTCTAAATACAATCTTTCCAACATGATTGCTATGGATGAAACTGCAGTGTTTATGGGCCAATCATCTCAAACAACAATTGAACAGCGGGGTGCCTCCTTAGCGTACATTCCCTCCACTGCTTACGAAAGTGCACGTGTTTCCTGTATTTTGGCAATTCATCTGGATGGCACTAAAATCCCACCTTCAATCATTTCTAAGGGCAAGAAAGAAAAGATTGAACGTATTTTGGGCGTTTTTATTCTTGAAACTGAAAAAGCCTGGGCCACACAAGCAGTTATAAGGAAGTGGGTCGATTTAATGCTGCCACTTGTTATGCGAGGGAGCCAAAGAGGTCTGCTAGTCTGGGATGCAGCCAGCACTCACTGCGCTAAAGACATGAAGACATTTCTTCACGAAAGAATAATAGATCAGATAATGATTCCCATAGGAATGACGGCCTATCTCCAGACTCTTGATATTGCAATAAACAAGCCATTCAAAGACAATTTGTGCATGGAAATTAATGACTACATTGAAAATAGAATGGAGAGAAATCAGCGTGGAAACTTTGTGAAACCTAAACTGCAAGAAGTTGTGACTTGGGTGAAGAATTCATGGGAGAAAATCACTGACAGTTGCATTGCAAATGCACTGCGAGCAGGCTACCTTGACAAGAAGTACTCATTTAAAGACAGTGCTATTTGGATTCCTTTTGTTTGGGGTTCTGTGGGCTTCCTGGACTTGTAAGTCTATTTCTTTCACCAGGTGGGGGAAGTTTTCGGTCATTATTTCTTCAAATAGGTTTTCAGTATCTTGCTCTCTATCTTCTTCTGGCAGCCCCATAATTCTGATGTTGGTACACTTGAAGTTGTCCCAGAGTCTTCTTACATTATCTTCAACTTTTTGGATTTTTTTTTTTTTTGCTTTTTGCTTTTTCGGTTGAGTGTTTTTTGCTTCTTTGTATTTCAATTCTTTGACTTGATTTTTGTGTTCCTCTTGTCTGTTTTTGGGTCTCTGTATAATATTTTTATTTCAGTCAGTGTATGTTTAATTTCTAGTTGGTCCTTTTTCATATCTTCGAGGGTCTCATTATATTTATCGGCCTTTTCTAGGATATTCTTAAAAAGCCTTATAACCGTGGTTTTGAATTCTATATCCAGTCGTTTGTTTTCCTCCATTTCTTTCGTTTGTGATCTGATTCTTTGACACCGCATTTTCACTGCTTCCCTGAGTTGGTAAGGTAGATTTGTGTGCTAGGTTTCCATTATGGCCCAGTGGGTCTGCCTCCCCAGTTAAACTGAGGTGGACACTCTCCAAGACACATCATAATTAAAATGCCAAGAGCAAAAGACAAAGAGAGAATATTAAAAGCAGCAAGAGAAAAACAGTTAGTTACCTACAAGGGAGCACCCATACGATTGTCAGCTGACTTCTCAACAGAAACTATGCAGGCCAGACGGGATTGGCAAGAAATTTTCAATGTGATGAATAGCAAGAACCTACAACCAAGATTACTCTACCCAGCAAAGCTATCATTCAGAATTGAAGGGCAGATAAAGAGCTTCACAGATAAGAAAAAGCTGAAGGAGTTCATCACCACCAAACCAGTATTATATGAAATGCTGAAAGGTATTCTTAAAGAAGAGGAAGAAGAAAAAAGTAAAGATAAAAATTATGAACAACAAATACATATCTATCAACAAGCGAACCTAAAAATCAAGTGAATTAAAAACCTGAGGAACAGAATAATCTGGTGAATATAATAGAATCAGGGGCATAGAAAGGGAGTGGACTGATAATTCTCAGGGGGAAAGGGGTATGGGGGGTTCATGAAGAGACTGGGCAAAAATCATACACCTATGGATGAGGACAGTGTGGGGGAGGTAAGGGCAGAAGGTGGGTTGGGAAATGGGTGGAGGGGAGCTATGGGGGGAAAAAGGAGAAATAATTGTAATAATCTGAATAAAGATTTATTTAAAAAAGAAAAAAATAATAAAGACAGTGTTATTGCTAAACATGAGAGATTTGGTCCACTGATTCTGAAAGAAATGGAGTCACAAGAAACTCACCAGGAAATTCAGGAATTGGATTGTTTTGATGATGTTCCAGAAGATGATGACATGATTGTCATTGAATAAATGAGTAAATTCTTGATACTGTAGGATTCACAGTTTGTCTGGTTTGTGTTGACAACTACCGTACTACCGTACCGTATACAGGTAATAAATTTCCTTTATTTTCATTTAACAATAAATGTGTACCGTATTCTTCTTCATGGAAAAATAAGACATCCCCTGAAAATAAGACCTAGCGTGTCTTTGGGGGCAAAAATTAGTATAAGACACTGTCTTATTTTCGGGGAAACACGGTAGAAGGTCATGTGTTCACTACTATTATTGACTAAAAATATTAATGTACCGGGGAAAATCATATATGCACCTATATAACTTCTTCCTTAAGATACCATTCCTCTGTTTACAAATCCCATAGTGCTAATTTGGGTTACAGATGCGCATTTTGTAGCAAACAGACTGTGAATTTATTGAGATATTGGAAGGCTAATTTACCTGATTGAATCTGGGACATTTTATGTTTGAGGAAGAGTTTTGTTTCATTTTGAGAAATAGAACATGAGTAAATCATGAAGTTGGACTAATGGGAGCCTCAGGCCATACGCTGCCATCTCCTCTACTACATGGAAACATGCACATCTCTATTTATGGTATTTTTATGTCAGCCAGGAAGGCTCACAGATACAGATAACCTTCAGTGACAGTGGCTTGTGCCAAAGATCCTCCATCTAGTCTAGTAGGGTTAGAGTAGCATGGTTGGTTTTACTGGCCCAATAAGTCATGGCCCTTAACCATACCAATAAAGTTACTTATTATTTTCTCAAAAAGTGGTTGCTCCTTAGCCTACTCTTTGCCACATCTAGAATGACAAGTGCCCAACTGCAATGTCTTGACCATAGTCTAACTAAAACCCATGTGTCTCTTTCATACTATGACTCAAGACACCTCTCTCAGGCCAGCTGGCAGGAGGCAGTGTGCCAGGTTACTGAAGATGCTTGAAAGGGCTTTTGAGAAGGAAGCACTGGCAACCCATGGGACTTAGTCTGAGTGTGCTCACTGGAGTAGCACCAGTTATAGAAGCAGCTTCCTCCGCCCACAGTGATGGAAAGACCAGGCAGAGGGAATGCAGATATGACCAAAATTCTGGGTTTAAACCCTAGCTCCTCCTTTTTCTATCTGGGTGACATTGCTTTCTCCATTTGCAAGGTATGGAAACTTGACCATGCAAGGTGTGGATGCATAGAAGCAGAAAAAATGTTTATGCCCATCCTTTCCACTTGGTCCCTTTGTTTTAAGCTAGAAAACTTCTAGGGCTTCTTTTTCTATTTGCTTTTCTAAGACTGAAAGAAAATTTAAGAGGAAGAAATGCTTTCATGCTGTGATTCAGTGATACGTGATGTACCATCCATATAGCTCCTATACTTGCCTCCCCTAGCTGTTCCTGGTGAAAAACAATATCTCTTTGAAGAGCAAAGTCAAGAGATATACCCAGATTGGGATGTCCCCAGGCCTGGTTACCCCTGGATCCATTTCATCAGCTGCCTATCAACTGAGGAAACCTCACTGCACATCCTTCTTATTTCTTAGAACCATAGTTTTCCAATGTCAAAGCCAAAGAATAACTCCCACTGTAGAAGGGGAGTGACGCTATTCTCTGCTGGTGACCTCAGGGGGGCAGAGGGTTAGCTCTCTGGGAGGGGACAGCCATGATTCTCCCAAAGCTATGTTGCAGATGGTGCCAATGAAGGAAAAAGTGTCACAGAAGACACACTTTTCCCTGGTCACAGCTGATGCCGTCACCCCAAGCACCTCCTATAGGAGATGTACAAAATATCATTCTCCTTCTCCCACAGAGAAAATTGTGCAAATAGGTGGACCCCTGGTTCACCTTGTTAGAAAAGAGTGAATAGTGGAATTGAAGATCAAATTGGATGAAAGGCAACTGGTCAAAATAACACTATGGCAATTTGGGATTTGTAAAATGATTTCACTTTTTTTTTCTCTCAATGAAGACCTTACATTAAAAATGGAAAACAAAATATCAGTATTGCATTTTGAAATGAGAATATAAACTTCTTGAATCTTTTGGTTTGATCTAAAGTTTATTTATTTCAGCCTTTGATTGTAAGCATCCGCGGGATTTCCCTCTGTGCAGGACATTAAACTGGAGCCTCTGAGATCGATTAAGTCCTCGTCATTTTCTAAAGCTAGTTTTTAAATGGGACGTTTTCTGAATGTACACAAGATGCATTTGATGTGTGCCTATAATGTTTCCTCCCATATCCAGCAACTGGGTAGGAAATACTAGCCTCGGTTGGCACAGGTGTAAGAAAATGATACAAGATTCACCAGCCAGCCATATTTTCATACCTTTGGAATGCACCCAAGATCAGAGGGAAGAGTGAAGGGGCAGATTGTAGCAATTGCAACAGTGTGTAACAAAAATATTGTGCCATTGAGATGCTAATGTGGGTGAGCATCCCCTGTAAAATTCTCATTGTTAGAAGGCAAGCCTAACCATTTGAATCACATAGACTGATTTTTATGGGAGGCCTCTTATTTTATTCTTTGAGTATTTCATTTTCATCCTGTGTTTCCTTTGGAATTAATAGAGCCTCTTAAAAACTGCTGTCTATAAATTTTCTCCCCTACATATGTCTCAAAACAGTTTCATTTCTTCATTTAAAACATTACAGCCATTTCCAAATGCCCTATTTTGTATTTAATTTCACCATCTCATATAAAATACATGCTCTTCCCATAATTATGTAAAAATGGGTTTGCAAATGCCCTAGAGATCCATATGATGGGCACATTATAGGATTCTAAGTAATAATAATCTCCTGTTTACATGAGACCTGATTTTCATGCCAGTTTTTACACTTTAATATATCCAGAACACGGCTTTGCTCAAATATGCTAGTTTATTCTGGTCCATGAAGTGCATTTGAAACATCACAGATTGGTTTGCCTGGCAGAGTGTGCAGCTACATCTGATACTTGAGAGGTGGAGCCAGAGATGGGAACCATTGTTGTCCTGTTTCCTATGAACAGAGCTAAACAAAGCCCAGCAGGGTTACCTAAGGCGAAGGAAGATCTAAGGCAAAGGCGGGAGAGAAAGAAGCAGAAAAAGAAAATTGAAAAAAAGTAGGGGATTAGGCAAAAGGAATCAAAAGAAAAGGGATTATATTACTTAAACGAGAGATTGAGCAATTAATACAAAGAAAGCATAGTGGAGAGCAGTGGGTTTTAGAGGTGTTCTGAGAGCTTCAGCATCAGCATCACCTGTGTGTTAGAAATGCTCGTGGTTTCAGTTGACCCCCATCCCCATGATGGATCAGAAATGATGGGGATGGGGCCCAAGAATCTGTCTTAACAAGAATCTGTTTTAACAAGCTCTCTAGATGATTCTGAGATGCACTCGTTTGAAAACTACCCCCTACTGGTGGGTTCCAACAACGTCAATACAGTGTTCTGAGTGTTTGAGATGCTATGCATGTGTGTAGGAGGGCCACCAAGCCCACCAGCAAGAGGGGGCGAATCAGAGACCTGAAGGACACGCAGGTGAAAAACAGGACACAGCTAGGAGAGATACGTGGGTTAGTTATTCCCTCTGGAGAAAGTGCTTTGAAAGCAGTATTTTTTCAGTGACTTCTAAGGTGACAGATGTTATGATAGGGTTAAGATAGTCAAGGGCACATGCCTGGGTTTCAGGCTTAATCCCCAGTGTGGGGCATGCAGGAGGCAGCTGATCAGTGATTCTCATCATTGCTGTTTCCATCTCTCTCTCCTTTTCCCTTCTCTCTGAAATTAATAAAAATATTAATAATAATAATAAAATGCAACCTATTCTCTACCACCACCTAGTCCTAACAATCACTTCACCTCTCTAAGTCCAATAAGGGCAAGATTGTATGGATGTGCCCCACCCACAGCCTCTCAGCCTGTAGCACAGTGCCTGGCACAGTAGATGCTCAATAAACATTTATTTTAAATCAATTAATTGATACCGAAGACTGTTCTGTGTACCTGCTTTTGGAAACTGTTCTCTCTCCCATTATCTTCTCTTACCCTCTTCCTCATCCTGTCCTGATGGATGCATTACAAAGACATTAAACCCAGTCCTTGATTTCTCTAAATTGTTTATGCAATTCATTGAATTATGTTAAAAGTAGCAAAGCCCCACAGTAAAACTAACTTTTTTTTGCACCAGAAACTGTGTAATTTAGGAATATAATGTAGCTCACAATGAACATTAATTATGAAAGGATATATATCATATCCCATTGAAACTACTCATTGTGGGGAAAACACGCATACACACCAAAACCTTTTTGATTATTTAGTGTCAAATGAATTCCATTTAATTACAGCCCCTTCCAAGGAGAGGCTAATAGAGTGAACTGGGGTTTGGGGGCATGTAGATGCATGAAGATAAAGGAGTTCATGGGCAGGGTTTCATGAAATTTGAATGTGAAGTGGTATTATGCATCTCTTTCATTTAAATAACCTAAAACGAGTAATTCACTCCCTAGAACATTTGATAAAAATCCTTGGAAGTTTGCCAGCAGGCACGGTGGGGGAACAAATGCATATTCAAAAGTAGATGGGGGTGAGGGGGAGAGAAGAGAAAATTAGAAAGCAAAAACCTGCAAAAGCAATCTATACCTGGTTTGTTTTCTAAAATAAATGGAAACATCTTGGTTAAAATTGCTTTAAAGGGCCAGGGCCTCACTTTACACGGCTAAGCAGTGCAGTCTTCTGGAAACACCACCTTTGAAACACCAGTGCATTTAAGAAAGGACCCAGGAACACTTTCTTCGCGTTGTGTTCACCTCAGGTGACAGATCCCATGAACTAGAAGCTTGGTTCTGGAGTGTCAAAACACCTCCATGCAATGGGATCGTTGCCATAGAGATAACTGGATGATAGATAGCTAGATGATAGATAGACGCTGAATAGATAGTAGATAAATGATTTCATGTGTCAGAAGAGGCCTTTGTGCCTAGGAAATTATAGATTTTTTTTTTCCAAAACAATTCTTCTGTCAAAATCAAAAATAGAACTCTCTTTGCTGTACTCCCACTCTATATGCATTCCCCTTCTCTTCCAAAGCTTTCTTATTATCACATTTATGAAGTGTTACGCCCATTCAATTCCTACTTGACTTCTTGTCTAGGAGATTAACTTTCTCCAGAGGGTTGAATGTACTCCTTGTGCGAGGGGGCAAGAGGGTAGACAGCTGACCACTAAGGTTTCTTTATTTTACAATAAATAAGGGCTTCACTTGTTCTTACTTTGTCCTTTTTTTATTTTTTGTAATCAGACCAGTTTTCCCCCTTTTTCTAGTTCATTACTTTTAACTTATTTGTTTATCCCAATTTTCTGATCTGCCTTCACCCTCTTGTTCCCATTTCTGTGTTCCCCTGACTTTCCTGCCTGTTTTCTGTCCCTGCTCTTTTTACAGTTACCTCTGTGTATTTTTCTGATTCCAAATGTTCTAACGCATTGTGAGTCCACTTGATTCTTAAAATGACAGTGGGCAATTGCCGCAGATAGAGCTGTACATTTTATTAAATGATAGTGTGCTATAGGGCCTTGCAAAGCCATCTTGAAATTTGGCTTTTGCCCACTGGTCTGAATCCTCGAAAGGACTTTGTAGAATAAATAGGTAAGAATGTGAGCTCAGTCCTATTATTTTCTCTGCAATGTAACCTCTGACAGCCTGAAAAAGCAGACCCCATTTTATGGGCCATTAAATAGCAACTGAGTCCTGAATTGTGCTTGGAGCTGTGGGCAATCATGAAGAAATCAGAAGTCAAGGTGTGCTCCTTGGGGAAGCTTTAGAAAAAAAAAAAAAATCCAACTCCTTCATTTTACAGATAAAGAAAAATAGGGGTACAGAGAGCTTGTGATTTACTTGACATTTTATAACTGATAATTCTAAGAATCTAGAACCCAGAGATTCTGACACATGGTCAAGTGACTTTTCAGTCCACCGTGTTACAGAAAGGTAAGTGAGAGAACAGTCTGCTAATCATCATTGCTGCTAATGCAGTGGGATTTGGGGCCCTTATCCAAGTTGGGGAAAGTGGAGAAAGGAGATTAAAAAAAATTTTTAAGTTGGTTTTTGAAAGAGAAAGGAAGGAAGAGGGAGAGAGAAAGAAACATCAATGTGAGAGTGAAACATGAATCAGCTCTCTCCTGCTTGCCCCCTGCTGGGGATCAAGCCCAAAACCTGGGCATGTGCTCTGAATGGGAATCAAACCAGCAACCTTTCAGTGCACAGGACAACGCCCAACCATCTGAGCCACATTACCACATTAGCCAGGGCAAGAAGGAAATATATATATATATATTTATGTTTAATAATAAACATATATATATATATATATGTATATATATATATATATATATATGTGTGTGTGTGTGTGTTTTAATTGATTTTTTTTTTTTTTTAGAGAAAGGTGAGGAATAGAGAGAGAGAAACATCAATGATGAGAGAAAATCACTGATTTGGCTGCCTTCTGCATGGCCCCGACTGGGGATGAGTCTGCAACCCAGTCATGTGCCCTGACCAGGAATCGAACCATGACCTCCTGGTTCATAGGTTGAAGATGCTCAACCATTGAACGACACTGGCTGGGCAGAAAGGAAATATTTTTAAGAAAAGAGACACTATATTTATTCCCAGGAGGATGAGAGAGGGAAGATAATGAAAATAATAGTTAGAAAAAATCTATCTTAGTTTTATTGTTTGTTAAATGCAGATAACAATGTTTTCATTGTAAGTTGTCATGATCAAATGAGAAAAAATTATAGGGTTAATTGTAGAATGCACTCAACAAATAGTAACTATTGTTTTGGATTTGTGACAACTATCTTTTTAACCAGCCTCATGGTAGGAATAGTTAACACTCATATCTGAAGCTAGTTTTCAACATTTTGACAGTTATTAAAGGGCAAACTAATTCTACCTAGCTCTGAAACCAGAATCTGAAACCTGGTCCCAAGCTCTTTGCTTCCTGTCATTGTAGTCGCAGCCACTCAGGGAAGGTAACATACAGACACGGTGACTATTGGTCAAAAATGATTAACTGATGCCCCATGCATGGACATATCTGTAACTTGGTCTCAATTCTGATGAAGTCTGATATATTGGATTTTTTAAACATTGTAGTGACTGATCATGGTCATAGGTCAAATAAAGGTTTAAAAAATGGATTTAGCTCTAGAAGATGTTGCTCACTGGTTAGAATGTCAGCCTGCAGACTGAAAGATAGTAAGTTCAATTCCTATCAAGGACACGTACCTTGGTTTCAGGCTTGATCCCTGGCCCAGGGTTGGGATGTGTGTGGGAGGCAACCAATCAATGTATCTCTCACATAAATGTTTCTCTCTCTGTCTCCTCTCTCCCCCCCCACCCCCACCTTCCACTCTGTAATAATCAATGGGAAAATAGCCTCAGTTGAGGATTAACAACAACAGGAAATGAATTTAGTCAGGTTCCCCAGGAAACAGCAGACTATCAGCTGTTTATTGACAGGCAGGAAGGTTATTGGAAAGTTCACTCGGGATCTATACAGGTGAGAGAATGAGAAAAACTGCATCAGGTGGAAAGAGAAATTCAGTACAGTTACAACAGTACATAAGGTTCTCAGTCAATCCCTTGATGAGTTATGGAGTTGGGATGGTCCTTTAGAATTATCCAGAATTGAGGCAAAGGGGCTGGATCTGTGTACTCCATACCAATCCACCCTTAGATGCTACTGCCCCTATAGAGGAAGAGTGACATTGAACAAGGCGTGTCTCTTCTGCTGAGAGAAATTGCTAGAAATGACAGCAGCCACCATTGCAGGCAGCAGGGGCAATGAGTGCTGCCCTTCTGAAGTGGGATCTGGACAGGACACTGCAGAATCCAACACAGAAGGCCACGCTGTTTTTTAAATAGATTGGAGCTGCTTGGAGAGTGTTGTGAGTTCTTGGAAAGGGACTAAGGGCCCTGGGAACCCAAAGAAAAATATCATTTCTTCTTCCTTAAAAAACAGCTGAGGTACATTTATACAATGAAATACTATGCAACTATAAAAAATAAGGAAATCTTACCCTTTGAGACATTATGGAAGGACTTGGAGACTATTATGCTAAGCAAAATAAGCCAGTCAGAGAAAAACAAGTATCATATGATCTCACTTACATGTGGAATCTAATCAACAAAATAAACTGACAAAGTAAATCCAGAGACATGGAAGCATGGAAAAAACTGACAAATCTTGAAGGGAAAGGGAGGGGGATGAGAAGAGATTAACCAGAGAACTAATATGCACATATGCATAACCCATGGACACAGAAAATAATGGGGGGGGGGGGTCAATGGAGGACAAAGGGGTGACTGACATCTGTAATACTTTCAGTAATAAAGATAAATTTTTAAAAAGTCTAAAATCAGACCTCTTTCAAGTTTTAACAAAAATTATTGTTTTATAAATATCATTGCGGAGACTAATTGGAACATCTTGCTGAAAATAGGCCCATCAGAGCTGTCAGTCTGTGGAATTGGAAAGAACACAGGAGATGTCCTCCCAGTTTGTTTTAGCATTCTATTGGAATGGTTATTCCATGGCAAAGGAAAAGGTCCTGTGTGCACAACCAGAATTGTGAGGGAGGAGGGGGAGGAGGGGGAGGAGGAAAAGACTGGTGCTGAGTAAAGCTATGATAACTCACAGAATTTGAAAAAACAAAATTGTTATCCACATACTATGAGACTTAAAGCTAATCTCGTACCTCGATTATTTGGAGGTTTCAAATAAAGTTATTAGAATTTTCCATAAATTTATTTAAATTCAGCCTCATTTTATATACATAGATTTAAAACCATAGCTCTAGTATTCTAGCTGTAAACTAAGCCATATTCTTCTCACATATTCATCAAGAGTTTATATCCTCCTAAGAGTTGTTTTTGTTTTTGTTTTTGTGGTGGTTTTGTTTTTTGTGTTAACTCTCCATTTTGTGTGTGTGTGTGTGTGTGTAGAAATTTCCACATCAATTTTACGGAGTTAGCCCAACTCATTCATCCATTGCATGAACCAAATGAAATTAATGTAAAGCCTTTGGTATGGGTGAGCTAACCCATGTATATCAAAGATAAATTGAATAATTCAACCTCAACCCTGCTTGTGAGACTGAATATTTTTACCAGAAATATTATTAATAATCAACATTTTTCCATATGTGATTGATTTGCCTACTAGTCTTTCTTTTAGAAAATCAAAATGAATTATGACTGAAACAATTAAGCTCCTCTCCCTGCTCCTCCCTGTCCCTTCATCTCCTCCTACCAATAAATACTTGCTGAAACCATTAATACATTCCATTTTAACATCTTTGACTCAGTTACCAAAGGCAGAAACGTGGGAATCATATGGAACTTATTTTTCTCTTGTACATTGTATATTTCATAAGTCACCAAATACTGCCTATTCTGTCTTCTAAATACCTCATCTGTGGCTTCTTCATAATTTCTACTTCATATTCCTTTCTCTGATCCACTTCTCTTACCTCGTGACAATGATAGGGAAATTTGTATACCAATGATCTTCCATACCACCAGCATAAGAATGATCTCACACAAATCCTTCATTGTTTCCTTTTAACACTCTTGAATAAATGTTAGATCTCTGTGAATGTCAAAGAAGGCATTTCATGATCTCATCCCTAGCTGCTTCATTAGAGTTCCCCACTCTCATGAATTCCTGCTCCTTTCACCCCAAACTATTCTCCCTGTCATCCCATGACATTTTCCACAGGTAGGCATGACCTCCAGTCCCAGGCCAAAAACTATTCTTTGTCCAAGACTCAGCTTAAGTATCACCTTCTTTATGACCTGTTCCTCTGATGACCCCCAGCCCATGCCCCTTTCCTGTCAGATTGCTTGCCCCTCTGTGCTTTCATATATCTGTTAAGACAGTCAAGTTGATTAAGAATTATGGTGGTCTAGATACATGTCTTTATCACCCATCATAAGGGAAATGATCTAAAGGGCAGAATTATCTATTCCTCTGTATTTAGTGTCTAGAACGGGGTTTGGCACTTAGTACATGTCCAGAAAGTGTTAATCAGTTTAGCCATTTAATGAATGAGAATATTATACATGATTCTCTTAGCTCCTGAAAGAGAAATTTGACTTTTAATTATAAAATAATACTAATTCCTTAGTCAAATCAATATAAGATAAAACTATTTTCTGACCAGGTTAATTAATTGCTTAGAGTTCTCAGAGTTGTGGATCCAAGTAATTTTTTTTTTCTTCCATGGCCTGCAGAAAGAAAAATCTATCAAAAGAAGCCCCTATTTGATTAATTCTAGAATTTAAGGTATAATTTTAAAAAGTACTCTCGATTATTTTATTAGGTCTGTTTTTTCTTTACCAAAAGTTTTGTTGTAGTCAGTGCTTCAGTTTGTATCTTGTTATATGAAAAGGAAAGCCACTCAAGGTATCTCAAATAAAGGGCATTTAATCATAAGAATATATGGGGGAGGGAGGTGGGGGTAGATGGGGTCCAGAATAAGAGCTACTGTGCATTACAGGCTCAGGGAGTAAGAGGACAGTTCTGGACCAAAGGCAGCTCTGGTACTCTCTTGTGCTGTATCATTAGTATCACTCAGGTCAGTAGCCAGACACTGGATTGGCTGCTCTTGGGTCAGGTGCCTGTCAGAAGTCCAGTCAGCTGTCTGTGGGAGGATCCAGTCACAGATAGACAAAGTGTGGCTGCCTATGTAACCCATGATGTGGGCAGAGTAGAGACCTTTGGAAAAGAGTAGGTATGTGGGAAAAAAAAAATGCCTCCAGCATAATCACAGGAGTATTTATTCCATCATATATGTCCACACTGTATAGATAAAACAGATATAAATAAGCCCAAGATAATTGTGCAATGTAACAAAAATTTAGCAAATGAGTTTTGAAAAATGATTACCTTTGTGTTATTATAATTTGATTTTAGGTTTAGATCATATAATTTTATATCAGAGTTTGCGTTCAATGGTAACAACCTGCTGACCAAAATCCCTGAGAATTTAACATTCAGCTGTCATGAGCCAGGACAAGCCCAGCTTCAGGACACCACCCCTGGGACTCAGGGAGCTCTAACTCAATAGCTTTAGATAGTCGGATTTTTAAACTCTGGTGTTCATGGTGAAGGGTAGGAGCTGTTGAATGTGTTAAAACACCAGAGTATGTGAGGAGCATTTGTGCCTTCCCCAGCCAGTCAGAAGGTTTCCTCAGCCATCAGGAAGCACGCAGTCTATTTGAGAATTAATAGTTTACTCAAAACTCATTCTCCTTATATGCCCTCTAATAAAGGCAAGGAGAAAGCTGCTCTTTCTGTTCTTAATTAGTCATTTGGTTCCTAGACGTCTGCCAAAGCGACCATAAAGGCAATTTAATTAAACAATAAACAAAGAGCTATTAAAATTGTCTCACACCCTGATTTTTAGAAATGCATGCAGCTCTCTTTGGGATTTCTTCTTCTTTTTTTCATTTCATGGGTTGGAAGTTTCCCTGCGGTTTCTTCTAGAATGACCACAGACAGGGCTAGATGCATAGCACCACGAGGGGTAAACATCACTGAGACTGCCCCTCTGTGAGCAGCAAAGACACCAAGCATGTGTCCATGACAATTTATAGACACCTGGAGTTCATAAAAATTAGATTTGCTAATAAGATGTTTCTTGATGCCTGGTGGGGTAAAGTCTTTTGACCATGAATATTTTGGCCATGAATGACCATATAGTCACTTTCTTGGGCTTATGTTAGGATTTGTACTTGAAATTCTTCTAGGAGTATTTTAAGTAAAAAAGGTGGCTGGGCTTAGAAAAGAAAACAAAAATAAAACAGAATTTGACAGTGAGCTCTTTCTTTTGTTCTCATTAGTAAAAGGGATGTTAGAGGCAAGGAACAAGGGGAACGAGGCAGAGAAGAGAATTCACCTACCGTGATCCAAGCCCTTTATTTATATTAATGTTATTTCATCTCACCAGAACCCTATTAAGTCAGCATTGTTATCTTTACTTTTACAGTTGAAAAAAATGGGTGCTCAGAGAAGTTTGGAGACATCTTCAGATTTAGGGTTTTGGGTCCCAGTCTATCCACATACCTCACGACAGTGGCTAGTCCTTAAAAAAAAAAAAAAAAAAGAAAGAAAAAAAAGGTACAAACAATGATCAATAAATCATAGCAAGAGAAAGAATGGTGCTGATCATGTGGACACTGTTTTCTCTAACTTATCATCCACTGTTTTTCTTTCTAGTGCTTCTAAACCTGAATATCTCCTGGTAGTTATAATGGCATTATAGCCTACTATTTTGAGAGGGGTGTGAGAGGAAGGAACTTGTCTAATATTTAAGTTGGAGCTTTTAGTCCACGCATCTTTGAATATCAGAAGATTGCATTTAAAATGTTTTTAGATGCATCTTATGAAATGGATAAGTTCTAGGAATGTATCAGTAGTACAATCTGCCAAAATAAGTTGCTCATCACAATGGCTTTTATAAATGTTGAGATGTGTTCCTTGGAAAAAATTTTATTCCGCCCCCCCACGACCCGCAATTATCTCACTGAAAAGGTTTTCTTCCAATCTATTATGAGTTCCATTCTTTCTTTTCAATTGACCAGACATCCTGTTAATTTGTGTGCATGTGAACCCACGTGCTTTTTATATGTATACTTGGGCTCTGGGGGCAGAGCGAGTCAGAAGGGGTAGACAGGGTGTTGGCAGGAGACAATATAGGAAATTGTGGCAGCCTTCTGGGTATGCTAAATCTATATATGCAACCTATTGCTCCTTATTAAAACAAACCCAAAATAAATTGCTATGGATCAAATAATTTAATTTCTGACAGTGTAGCTAAAACCATAGATTGTATAAAAAAGTAGAAAATTGCAACTTCAGTTGAGAATTAGGCTATTGGATTTCTTTTTCCATTTAGGAGTAACATAATTGGGGGTTAATAGTATAAAATTCTTACCAATCTGACCCTCTCTGTCTCTTTTTTGAATAAAACTTGGAAGAAAATAAGTGATTATACACACAGTGTCTCTTGTCATAAACATAACATATATGAGGTGGGATTGGGGACAATGCAAGATGGGAGAGAGCAGGTTATAGAATCTTGACAGTGACTAGTCGTGGGGATGGGGGCGGGGGAGGGAGGAAGGGTAGGGATTAATTTCTCTTAGATCTGTTTCCTTATTTGTCAAATTTAGTCACTGCAATCTGTCCTGTTAAAACTATTAAATGAGAGAGAAATGAGAAGGTGTTTCTAAAAAGTGCAAAGTGCTATCTGTGTAAGCTACTTTGTTATTGTACATATTAATGATAAATTAGGACCTAGGGTCTGCTATTCAATAAATAAATATTTATTGAGCATCTACTATGTAAAGTACCCTGCTAGGGTAGTTATACAAGAGCTCTAATTTCCCCTCTTTTTCCTAGACCAGAAACAAATATTGTGTAATGAATAACTGGAAATAACATATTCACATTCTCATTGAAGTCTTAACAGACTAATGGCTTCATTGCTCAACTTTGTGGGTATTAACTGATGATGAAATTGATAAATCACATTACAATTGGCCATTTGCTGTAACTGAGAGAATTTGTAAAAGAGGAATTAATTTTTTTTGATCAAGCAGTCTGCTATTAATACAGGTAATAACTCATGATTTCTGTGAGAGGAATCATCTGAGACCCCACAGGTCATTTGGAGAGATTAACTCAGTGAAGCTCACCACACTGTGAGAAGAATATGGGGCAAGGAGTTCTGAAGATGATCAGGGTGTCTGAGTGAGAGTGTGGGAAACGAAGGACCAACTCAAACCAGAAGATGACTTGGATAGTCAGGAAACAGGGACTCCAAGAGGCCATTTGGCCACCAGCAAAGCATCTGACTACACTGGATTGCATTATCTAGGGTTGAGAACACCCTGTACTTAATGCCTACAAGAACAAAGCATTTTGCTTTCCAAAAGGGGTGTGTGTGTGTGTGTGTGTGTGTGTGTGTGTGTGTGTGTGTATGAGAGAGAGAGATCTATAACAAACTCTATTTATATCCTTAGATCATGGTTTCCAACTTTGGCACTGTTGACAATTTGGGCAAAATATTATTTATTGTTGGGGACTATCCCATACATTTTTAGGATATTTAGGAACATTCCTGGTCTCTCTCTACCCACTAGATACCAGTAGTAACCCCAATCATGACAATAAAAAAAAAAAAATTCTCTAAACATTGCTGAATTTGCCTGGGGACAAAAATCATCCCTGGTTAAAAACCACTGCCTTAGGTGGTACGCTAATCATGTGGCAGGCACTCTTCTAAGCTCTTTATCTGTGTTAACTCATTATATCAGAGCTACTTTATAAAGTCGATTCTGTTATCATCCCCATTTACAGATGAGGAACTGTCATACAGAAAGGTTAAGTAACTTGCTGAGGTCACTCAATTATAATGTAATCCCTTCAGTCTGGCTATAGCGCTCTATAATCTTGACCATTTATTCTTGTCTGTTCTACATAGGTGATTTGTACCTACTAGTGAACTACTCATTTTAACACCTTGTGAACAACTCTAGATACTATAAAATGTGTATTGCTGTTGTTTCTATTATATTTATATATATATATGTATATATATGCATATATATAATTTTTAAATATACTTTTATTGATTTCAGAAAGGAAGGGAGAAGGAGAGAGAAATAGAAACATCAATAATGAGAGAGAATCAATGTTTGGCATCCTCTTGCTCGCCCCATACTAGGGATCGAGCCCGCAACCCGGGCATGTGCCCTGACTGAAATCGAACCATGACCTCCTGGTTCATAGGTCGATGCTCAACCACTGACCCACACCGACCAGGCCCAGTCTTTCGTGACACACCCCCAGGCAACATTTAAGGCTCAACCACTGAGCCACGCCAGCTAGGGTGTTTCTTTTTTTTAAAATAAAGGAAATATATCTTGTTCCACAGGTACAGTGGATCTCTCCTTGGCCCCTTGGCTATTTGAAATGGGGTAAGCTCTGGGCAAGTTCCTTTGCAATATTGAGCAAATGAATATGTTCATATAAATGCCAGTGAATTAATTAAAGAGGCTCTCTTAGGGGCCAGCCACAGGTAACTCATTTATTTTTGTCCTTGGTCAGCTGTGCTGCATCTGAAGCATTAGCGCCTAATGGCTTCCCCTCCTTGTTGTCACGCTCCTGGCTTCTTGATCTAGTTTGCCTTCTCTTGCTTGCATTGGCCTTACTTCAGCCTCCTCTGAGAATGAGATTATTTTCCATTACATTATGACTATTATTTGCTTAATGAACCAAATTCAGGAAGCAGAATAACTTTTAGAACTAAACCCTCCAAATCCTGAAACAGAGTAGCGGCCTTGGAGAATTCAAGCCACACAGATGAGAACCATTTCCTAAGCAGTGAGAGGACAGGAACCCGTCAGCGTGGGCAGAGGGTTCACACTCATGCTCTCAGTCATGGGAGGGCCCCGGGAGAGAATGTCTAACTAAACTAGGAAACTAGAAGAAATGACTCTGTTCTCTTCAGAAAACAACTTATTTAGATTCAATCAGTATTTAATTAATCTTGAAAAGAAATTTCGGGGACAAGTCTAACTGTAATTTGGGGTGGGATAGAAGTGAGGGGGAATCTCTACTTTCTCTTTAAAAAGTCTTTTCCAGAATTCTAGGGAATTACCTTGTATACAATCTTGACCAGCAGAGGGCTTCCATACCTGACAAATGATGCCTGCACAGAACAAAAGGGACTCAGAACACTTCTTAATATTTTAATATTGTTTTCCTTTTCTCCTGTTTTTTTTTTTTTTAATATATCACCAAAGTCCTTTAAAGTTGAGTTTTTACTAAACTACAAAACACTGAATTTTTTCTGCATATATTGTATAGGGTACACTGAGGCTTCCTTTGTAAAAAGGTAGGTTAGCATTGTAAGCATTTTTTTTTTTTTTTGCTTAATTTGATTACATAAAAGCTGTACCTAGAGTGAGTGATATTTTACAAGCATTTACAAATCAAATAGATTCAAGAGAATCTGTTCATTGCCAACCCTCATTAAGAGAAATATCCTCTTTTTAATGCATACCTCACATGGAGCATCAGCTTTGGAATACTGTTAGTATTTGCCTCCCGCAACTGTTCTTGAATCTTTTTTCGATACCTGGCTGCCAAAGAGAACTTTTATCAGTCCACTGTTTTCTGCTCCCAGTTTTACATTTAATTATTTTTAACATTTAGAAAACTTCAGATTTTGAAAACACACTCCAGATTGTTAAGGACTGGTGCATGATTATTCTGAACAGGCAAAGGGGAGGAGATCTGGATGAGTATGTTGATGCATGGATGCCTTTCCTGTGAGTTGGTGCCCAGAGGTGGTGAAGTTGAAGTTAAAATAGGTTCGTCATTAATAATTTGGGTTCGTCGTCATTGACCCAATGAATTCTTCAGTGCACATGTAGAGATACATAGAAGGGACACCTTAGCAATCTCTCTGCCAGGCATCCTGCACACCATCATTGAACTCTCAAGGTCATGCCCTCCCTTAGGGTTCTCCTTTGAGGCGCATTTCTAATAGCAGGTGCTTTGTGCAAGCTCCTTAGTTACCATCACATTCTCATGTGTGCTGGTCTCACTTATGAGCTGTCCTAGTGACATAAAATGTTGACAACTGAAGGTAACATGAAGGTGGATTGCTTTGCTTCTAAAGACAGAACTGAAACTAAATTATGGATTTGCAGAAACTAGGTCTTATACAATGAATTACGCTTTCTTTTTCTTTTTCTTTTTTTTTATGTTGGCTCACAGCCACATTTACTCATCTCCAGACGGTATAGTTATAGTATCTCGTGACATAAACACGTGCGTTCTCCTCATTTTTCCCATTTTTTTTTGTATTGAATGTATTTTTGTCAGGTTCTTTGTCTATTTTGAGTGCCAAGGAGAGTATAAAAATAGATACAAAAATTCCAAATCCTGGAGTAGAATGGTCATACCAAAGGATAACAACAGCAACAACAAAATCAAAATATTTGAATCCGGGCGAATTGGAGTCCTTTGGGGAAAGCTAATGACATATTGTCTCTTAATGTGTGGAAAAAGTAGTCGACTTGGTCTTTCAGGTTCAGGAGTGAAACATTTGGAGCAGAATTTTTAAAATAGTCAATTTGGAATCAGGAAACTGGAGTTTGCATTTTGAAGAGCAAAATTTTTGGTCATGAATCTGGGCGCCCTGGTTAATTTGAATCTCAGCATCATCTCAAAGGTCACTAGGTGACTTTGATCAAGTTACTTTATTTCTCTGTGCCCTACTTTTGTCACCTGTGAGACATAGGGAAAGTTAGTAGTACCTGCCTCACCGGGTTGTAAGGATTAATTGAAATAATACAGTAAAATGTAAAACGCTTAGAGAGATGCCTGCTAAATAGTCAAACCTCAATAAATCCTCTTTGTTACTAAGACAGTTATCTGGTCCTGTCACTTTTATTGGAATTGTCACTATAGCTAAGTCCCAGTTTCCCCCCCCTCCCCCGTCCCCTTCCCAAATAATAATACCACCTTCTAATCTTTTGAAGATTCAAGGGAGGTAATTGTGAAAGAATTTGTAGTTAAAGCACTGAATAAAGGTAATGTGGTATTAGTATTGCCTTTTTTGTGCATGTATTCATTTTGTATTAGAATAAATATGCTGCTTAATATTGAAATACACTTAAGCCTGATTAGCTACATTGTAGTAGGTGAGTTGGGAAACTTGTTCAAAAGTTTAAAAATACAGCAGAAGTGACACCTTTATCTTTGAATACTTTCTTTGTTATTTTAGATCATCATTAAATTATTTTTCTTGCCCTGGCCAGTTTGGCTTGGTGGATGGAGCGTCGGCCTTCGAACTGAAAGGTCCCAGGTTCGATTCTGTTCAAGGGCACATGCCCGGGTTGTGGGCTCAATCCCCAGTGGGATTCTCTCTCATCATGGATGTTTCTATCTCTCTCTACCTCTTCCTTCCTCTCTGAAATCAATAAAAATATATTTAAAAAATTATTTTTCTTCAGCACTGACCTTTGACATTTTTAATACTTAATTGTGCAGGGATTCCAAAGCCAAGAGTGGACATGTATCTGTGATTGAATTTGGAGAAGTCAGAAGGAAAGAGAGAGACAGACTGTGTTAGGTCAGCCAGGATAAGACTGAAGATGACTGAGGTGAGGAGTTGGAGGAGAGTAGGACCTAATCATGTAGGAGAAACAGTCTTAGAAAACGAAAGAAGGAGGTGAGTGTTGCTTTAAGACATGGGGATTTCCATTCCTATTAGGCTCTATCACTTGTGCAATATCAGCAGGTGGCTTGCATTTCTAACCAACTGGCTCTCTCATTTCCTTAGTGATATTTTATGGTTTCCACACCTCACTGTGTTTTTCTTAGCACACTCCTTGGTCTGATTAAGTACAGGAATGTCAAGGGTCACTTTAGCATTATCTGTGTCTGACCTTGGTTTACACTCGTCTCTCCGCTCTCTGAAGTCACTAACAAGAAGCAGAGCAGTGAGGATATTGGGCAGATGTTTGACAGACCAGGGATGGCTAAAAGGATGCCTAACTCACTTTAAAGAACAACAACAACAAAATTCAGACTCTGCTTTTCTTTTTTATTATAAATGCTTAAAATAGTCCATAAATAAACTTAATATAGTTCAGATGGTCTTTACACATGTTAATTAATAACACCCTGCACCCTCCAGCAATATTGACCCACACTCTTCCCAGAATTCATTTTCATTCCTCCATACTTGGCTCATCCCAGGATGCTTTCTATCATGAAAGTCACAAACCAGCTGACTAGATTCAAAGGTAAATCCATTGATGTGGTTCTTTTGCTTTGCATAGTTTTTTTTGTTTTTTTTTTTAAATAGAATTGCACATACTTTAGAAGTAAGTGATTTCACATACAGTTGCAGATTTTCATCTTAGCTTGAAAAATCAGAAGATCTGGCAATTGGCCCAGGAACCTCCATAGCAGTGGCCAGAACTATGTAGTGGCTGTCATCTTTGACAGGGTCCAAAGTCTCTAGTTGATCACTGTTGCCACCCCATTTGCTTTCCTTCCCTTTGGCCAGAGTCAGTCCTTTAAAGTATGTGTCTCATACCTGTATGGTGTGCGTTTATGACCTTGTAGTAGAAGCCAGATCATCTCTCAGTACTTCCTGGGTTTTCTCCAACCTCCATGTTGCACTTAGCAAGTTATTAGAGTAGCATTTGATTTCTCTCTATCTTTGATTTGTAAGGAGTTGCTTTGTAAATTTGTCTCATCAATTTACATGATCATCTTTTCAGGACAGAATCTAATCTCTTCCCACTTAATCTGTGCTAACACTAATCTCTCCCACACACATGTGTCTTTCAGCCGATTTTCCTGGATACAGAATGAACTGGTTGAACGATAGCAGAGCCCCGGAATGAGTTATGACCCTATCCCTGGCCTTTATGAGCTCCTCTGCAGTCATGTAATTAAGAAGGCATTCACAGTTTGCTTTATAGCACTATCAAAGTTTCCAAAATGAATAAAATAGCTTCATCATTAATAATTTGGGTTCGTCATCTTTGACCCAAAGGCACCCCACACTAGAGACTGCAAATATTATTGTAAGCAGTTTAATGGATTACCGGGAGAATAACTAATGGATTAACAGGTCAAATAAATTAATGGGTAAATTGATGTGAACATGTGGTTGAATGACTTTCCAATTGTAATTGTAACTGTAAAAGGCAGACACCCTGAGGGGGGATTAAGCAGTAGCAACAAACACTATTATCATTAGAGTTTCCTCAGGAAGCGAACATAACAGACAGGATGTTTTCTAATGAAACAGTAAAACAATTATAATAGCCCTTTGGAGATTTGGTAGCTTTTTTGTTTGGTTGGTTGGTCTTTTATTTATTTATTTATTTTTAACTAGTCTATCCAAAGGAAAAAGCTGTGTTTGGAGTGCCAGCCAGTTAAAATATCACAATTATTATAAATAACCATGTATTCAATGGGCATAAGATGGACAGCAAAGTAGGCAATTAAACATGTGCTCCATAAATATGCATAAATCCAATACCATCTGCCACGTTGTCCAATTTGACTAGTTGTCTCTATATAGCTACCACATAAATCAGTTTAAAAGGGTTCCTCTGAAGCAATGTTTCCTATAATGACTGGGTAAAAGATCTTCATTCTTTTGCTAAGACTATATTTCTCATGTTTCCCAGGACAAAAATAATATTCTTTCCTTTGGGGGCTAGAGAATCAGTTAACTTTGCCATGTAATAAACCACCTTAGAACTTAATGGCTTAAAATAACAGCCATTTATTTAGCGCCTGATTCTGCTGTATGTTCTCTTGGGCTCGGTTAGGCTTGGTTGATTTTAGCTGGGCTGCCTCCGGCTTCTATAGTTAACTGACAGGTCAGCTGGGAGCTGGCTAGTCCCCTATGGCCGATATATATATCTACTGGTTGGTTGGCTATTGGCTAAGTTACTTATCTTTCATTCTCCTGCAGGCTAGCCTGGGTTTGTTCATATGGTGTTCATGGGGCTCTAAGAGCAGCAAGAGAGGGCAAGCTCGTTTTTAAGTTCTGCCTCACAATTATTGAAACACTAGTGACCCAATGCATGGATTCGTGCACATTGAAAGGAAATTGATTAGAAGGTGGCCAATAGGGCGGGACTGGGCAAGATGGGCCAGACGCACCCTGGAGCCAACCTCCTGCGGTCCCTCCCTGGCGGCCCCACCTGGGGCGGCGCCATGGCTCAAAGGGCAACTGTGGAGTAAGCGGGGTCCCTCCAGCAGGTGGGATCCCTTGGCCTGGCTTGCGAGGATCGGGGCGAAACCGGCTCTCTGACATCCCCAGTGGGGTCCCAGAGTATGAGAAGGCACTCTGCAAAGTTGCTGCAGTACAAGGTGTGGAACGCAAATGCAAGTGTGCAGTAAACCGGATTCGGGGCGACAATGCCCCCGCAACAACATAACCCATGGCCAAAGGTGGAATCACATGGCCCCGGGAGGAATCGGGCTCCCTCCTCCTCTCTGGTTTTGGGATGTGTCACCTGAGAATTGCTGCCCCTCGCTCAGCAGCTCCTGTGTTAGCGTCTGCTCCCTGGTGGTCAGTGTGCTTCATAGCGACCGGTCGGATGGGCGGAGGGACACCTAGCATATTAGCCTTGTATATATATATGGAGAGAGAGAGATTGACCAAAGCTAGTCATGTGGGTAAGTCCAGAGTCAGTGTGGTAGTAAACTACCCAATGACACAGATGCAGGGGGGCAAGAATTAATGAAGGGCCATTACACTGATGAGCTACCATAAGTATTCTTTTAGATTCATGTCAATGCACTTTTATTGCATGTGAATTACCTTGTATTGTGCTAAGCAAGTTTCTGGTTAATTTTAAATATATTTTTCTCAGCCAGCGTGGCTCAGTGGTTTGAGTGCCAACCTATGAACCAGGGCACATAGGGCTTGATCCCCAGTGTGGGGCATGCAGGAGGCAGGCAATCAATGATTCTTTCTCATCAATGTTGTTTCTCTCTCTCCCTCTCTCTTCCTCTCTGAAATCAATTAAAATATATTTTAAAAATATATACATATTTGACCATCTTTTAAAAAAAAAAACAAAAAAAAAAAAACAAGGCTTACTATAGTCAATGAATTACCTGATGGACCCAGGAAGGGGAAAAACTGATTTATAATTCTGATACACTATTCATTATGAATAATTTTAAAAAATGTGTAAATGATGCCTTCTGAAGTTGTATAAATCTATGTATGTAAATATTAATAGAAATCTAAAAATATTTGCTACCTTTTTATGCATGTTTATTTCTCTCTCATTCCCCATTTTCTTATCTGTAAAAAGCATACCACAAAAGGTGCCTTTCCCATAGAGCTGTCAGCATAGTGCCCACCACATAGTAAGCACTCTCTAAATGTTACCTGTGAGGGGCAGTATGGAGCAGCAGTGATGTCTAGTTCTGCTGTTGGTATTGTTGTTAAATAGTAGTAATAATGTCAGTTACAACATCTTTCCAAAGAAGTGAGATTTTGGTCATACAAAAGCCACAAATCTATCTATTTACCCCAGCCATTGTTTTTCCATAATGTGCCTGTCTTTCAGACATGAGACTCAATCTTGGCATAATTGTGCCTAAGTTTTCCCTGGCTCTCAGTTATTTATGTGCCATTTCATCTCCCCATCCCAGAGCATACATACTCATTATGTCTGTCTCAATACATCAAATTTCCAACTAATTTTGTTTTAAGAAGAGAGAGCTAGAAAGTGGGTTGAATTTCAATTACTGCTTCCTCTCTAAGCCCTCTGTGTAACTCCCAATGACTGTGATGAGGCACGAAGTTCTGCTTCAGAGCTTTGGATAATAGGAGATGTGGAGAAGATGTTTCCTCAGAGAGTGGCATGTCCATTTAGAGAATTACGGTTTCATTGTTAAATATAGTGTTAGCTATGCATTTCCTTCCCCGCCAAACCTTATATGCAGCCAAAGAGCTCCGTCTTCTACACAATGTTGAAAGCATTCAGTAAATCTTTTATTGCACAGGACATTATATACCATGACCTCACTTAAAAGGAAAAAATAAAACTATGACCCACAACAGGAGTCAGCAAACTTTTTCTGCAAAGGGCCAGGTAGTAAATATTCTATAGGTCTGTGGTGAAAATCTGCTTTTGTAGCAAAAGCAGCCACAGACAATAGGTAAATGGGTGTCCCCTTGTTCCAATAAAACTTTATCAAAACAACAGTGAGCCAGATTTTACCTGTGGCCATGATTAACCCACCCTTGACCTAGAAGGAATTCTAAATATTTTAGGCAGTCAACAGAAAGAAAAGAACGTCACTAAGAAATTTATAACAAGAGGTATAGTTGCTTTTGGTGATAGGAATTGAAACCACCATCAATGTCCCTGCTTTCTTCCTGAGTGTGGTGTCATTCCTAAACTTTTAAAATTTTCAAGAAGATTATTCCATTTTCTTTTCAAATATATATATATATTTTATTGATTTTTTTTACAGAGAGGAGAGGGAGAGAGAGTTAGAAACATCGATGAGAGAGAAACATCGATCAGCTGCCTCCCGCACACCCCCTACTGGGGATGTGCCCACAACCAAGGTATATGCCCCTGACTGGAATCAAACCCGGGACCCTTCAGTCCGCAGGCCGACGCTCTATCCACTGAGCCAAACCAGCCAGGAATGATTCCATTTTTTTTAAATGATTATTCCATTTAGGGAGGTCATCTCGGTGTGTCTTTTGCATTTGGGAATGAATATTGATCATGGGGTAGTTAACTGAATATCACAGACCTGTAAATTTATACTTTAAAAGAAGCTTTGGACCAAGGCAATTTTTGATTAAACTGTGGTTGTCATTTAAACACACATATGCACACCCTCTTTGCCAATATCTACTCTAACACCTAAAAAAAAGGCATGTCATTTTAGTATTCAAAGGAGAGAGGGCATACAATATAGTCCTTTGAGTTGGAAAAATAAAGTATTGTGTATAATGCGTATATATTTTCCTTTGTCATGGAGCCATTCTAGTGCATCAACTTGTATTTCAGACTATTCAATCAAGACCACTATTGCACCTACCTACTCTATTTCTAAATTAGAATAGGAAGACTTTGTGACTTTAGTGTCAACTCAAAAACTTTCCACTGAATGTCCAAACCGCTTTCTCTAGTGAGGCACCTCCTTGCTGACAGACATGCATGATAATTGTCTTTATAGCTAACTGCTGGTTGCTCTATTGAGGATTCTAATTGGCTCTCCTTAAAAATCCTATGATCTTTCCCTAACCAGTTTGGCTCAGTGGATAGAGCATTGGCCTGTGGACTGAAGGGTCCTGGGTTCGATTCCGGTCAAGGGCATGTACCTTGGTTGTGGGCACATCCCCAGGTGGGGGTGTGCAGGAGGCAGCTGATTGATGTTTCTCTCTCATCGATGTTTCTAATTCTCTATCCCTCTCCCTTCCTTTCTGTAAAAATCAATAAAATATATTTCTTTAAAAATCCTTATGAGCTTAGCATTCATTAAACTAATTGATACACAAGGAAACTGAGGCTCAGAGTATCTGAGCAATCTGTCTACTTTCATAAAACTCATCGGTCTAAGCTGGGGCCTGAGCCCACACCTCTGACACCAAGGGCATTTCTGTTCCACTGCAGTGATGTGACCCTCAATACTGTGATTCAGCTCAGGGCTGGACATGTTCTATTGCTCACCTTGAGCGCTGTCAGTCCCTCACCTTGGCCACTGTCAGGGTCATTGTTCTAGTGCTCTGCTGTACTCAATTACCAGGTTGTACCCATTGCAAAAGACTTATATTGCAAAGAAGCAGCAATACTTAGAACCTAACAGATGAGATCATATAAATGACATCACTATGGATATCTACTGAAGGCTGATGCTGTGCTGGGTACCAGGCCAGTTGTCCTCATGCATTATGTTATTTATTTTTCACAACAAATCTCTGAAGTGGATATAATTATTATTCTTATTCAGCAGATGAGGACACTGAAGTTAGGAATTTAGTTATTTAATCTTTAACTATTTATTTTTCCCTTGGGCTTGTTGTTTGGACTTTAGCTTGCCTTTATTTGAAAATAAGTGTGAAAAGCCAAATCTTGGACATAAATAATATTTTGGAAAAGCCAAATCTTGGACATAAATAATATTTTGGATGAAATCACCCTTAGTTTCTGAACCACATTTGTAACTCTAATAGATTTAGAATAACATTAGTGTTTTAAATCAGAAATATACAGATTCTAGTAATTTCTTTTTTTTTAAAATATATTTTATTGATATTTCACAGAGAGGAAGGGAGAGGGATAGAGAGCCAGAAACATTGATGAGAGAGAAACATCGATCAGCTGCCTCCTGCACACCTCCCACTGAGGATGTGCCCGCAACCAAGGTACATGCCCTTGACCGGAATCGAACCCAGGACCTCTCAGTCCACAGGCCGACGCTCTATCCACTGAGCCAAACCGGTTTCGACAGATTCTAGTAATTTCTTATGCATCTAATATTGTGTAATATCTTGTCAGTGCATCTACTAGATAATTGCAGCTGACTCTTTAAGTGGCAAAATTTAAATTAAAAATATTATTCTCCCGACTCTAATGAACTTTTAAAAATAGCTTAACTTGGGCTTAGTATGCTTTGGCTCTTTGATGCACAAATACATTATTTTACCTTCTAAACCTTCTATATCCAGAGGATCAAAAATTAGGTTATCTCCTGTCAAGCATGGAGGTCTTTTCAATATCATGAATAAATATGAAAGTTTAGAAGTGTTGTCTTTGAAAAGAAGCCCACATGGAGAGTCAGACTTCCGCAGAGTAGCTATTTCATTCACTGTTTCTCACTTCTCCTTGGTCCCAGCTTTATAGCCATCACAATATACGATGGAATGACCTGACCTGACTCAGCACAGGCCTCTGAAGGAGAGGGGAAGAGAACCTCCTTATTTCAGTCACCATCACTTCAATCATCCCTGTAAAATAATGGGGTTCCCTCCCAATAAGGCTGAGTATGGAGTTATTAGGCTCCTGATAGAGGCAAGTTAACCCATATATGCATGAACAAATGTATGCTATCCCTAAGTCTTAATATAGAAACACAAGAGAGATTGCAAATGGGTATCAGCAAATGTCAAGTGCAATGCTTTTTCTCAGCCACTGTTCCACTAAAAGGAACATTCTCTCTCAACCATCAATATTTTGAAGGGGATGAAAACTTTGGAGAGGCCTTTAGAGATGGCTAAAAGCTGTGTTTACACTCTACTCAGCACTTAGAGAATTTTTTTCGATGATGGAAATGTCCTATAATGTTTGTTTAGCTTCTAGGGCTCAACTGCCCAGTAGAGGAGCCATAATTCACATATGGCCATTGAATGGCCACTTAACATGTGGCTAGTGTGACTTTTAAATTTTACTTAATGCTAATTAATCAAATGGATTTAAATGAATTCCTGAAATGAATCGAGGATGTATTTGACTTTCATATAGTGAATAGCATAATGATTGGGAGTTAAAATCTGATGAATATCAGTTGAATTATTCAAGTTAAAACTTGCTTTCATGGGTTGATAATTCAAGTTTTATACCCTTAATGTTAATTGTTCAACCAAAGGTAGTTATTATTAGTACCAGGGCCCAGCTGTTCTTTTTTGCTGACTTGGCTGCACCTCTGCTTTTCCTGGGTCTACAACCTCCCTGAGTTTGCCTGTGACCCAGACCCAGATGGACCACCTTGCAGCTCTCTGCATAGGGCCAACTTTGTCCTCCTCATTGTCACTCTTACAGCCCGATCTTTATCCAGAATCTTGGCTAATTTCTACAGCCCCTCTCAGAGTGTGTGAAAGTTTCAGGCTCCCCTCCAAAACACAGAGGAGTTGGTTTAGGAAAGTTAAACTCGGCCTCTCCTTCTGCCGCACATCCTGAACTCCTCAGTTACCTTTGATGCAGTCATTCTCCAAGTAGGGTTGGGATGGGAGTGGTCCCAGGAGGTCATCTCCTTTCCGAGTCCTGGGGCTGCTGGTTCCCTCCATCCTTGGCTTTCTTTTCTGTTTATGTAATACTTTCTCCTCTGGGTCGAAAAGAATGCAAGAGACATCAGTGTACAAATGTCCAAACCTCCTCCCTTTTATTCCTCTTTCTGTAATTCTCTGGAGTTGTTGGTGTTTTTCAGTGGTGTGTGTGTGTGTGTTTTACATTCCTTTTCTGGATAGCTCCAACTTCCCCTCTGTCAGAAGCTCTTAATAATAGTTACAGCATGTAAGTGTTGGGGTGTTTTGTGGTTGGGGTATCATCATGATTGTAGGACTCTATGGACCCTTAAGGGACACCCCTTAAAGCATTAGACTCCCATCCAGCAATGCATACATCCTGTGTCTGCATGACCTTCGAATGTCCTTTGAGAAATTGGTAAAGAAGCCTCTATAAAATAATCTGAACCTATGTAATAATTTCTTCTTACACATAAACATACATGTATATTAAATACATATATTGAATTTTCCAAGAATCTAACAACCAAATAAATGAAAAGAGGATCTCACTTTGTTTCGTTTGTAAATTTGCATATATCACTAATACTATGCCATTCCTAATACTTCAGATGCCAGTGAAATACACATGTACTAGTCAGCATTTGTAGCTATCACATCCTTCATGCACTTGCATATAGGGCTACAAATCTGCCAACCTCGTTATGTCTTCTATTGGAATTGTACCTGAACACTTCCACACAAAAATATGTTTTATATCATTATCATTTACCTTTTGTTTATTCTCTATCCTACTGTTAGAGACTACTACTTTTCATTTTAATTTTTTAAATCCTCACCTGGGGATATTGTCCCATTGATTTTTAGGGAGAGTGGAAGAGAGAGGGAAAGACGATTGGTTGCCTCCTACATGAGCCCTGACCAGGGCCCAGGCCAGGGAGGAGCCTGCAACCAGGGTATGTGCCTTTGACTGGAATCAAACCCAGGACCCTTTGATCCGCAGTTCGGTGCTTATTCCACCCAGCCAAACCGGCTAGGGCGAGACTATTGATTTTTAATCTGTGTTTGTATTTTCTATGAATTACAATTCAGGATATTTTATAAATGTTAAAAAGTGGGGGGGTACCTTCAGTCTGTCCTACCTCTCCTCTATGACTTCAGCCATAGCTAAATCATACTGTGTGGATGAAAGTGATTAGCTTATAAAATATGTGGAGAGGAAGGATCTTCACCTAAGTCTTAAAATAACATACTAAAGAACATTAAATATTCAAATCAGGTAAAGTACAATATAAAAAAAAAGATATGTAGTAATAGTGCAATAAAATAAACCAAGTGCAAAACAGGCAATTTCTGATTAATTTCCATTTAGTTTCATTTTTCATGATTCTCACTAATTCTACTTTAGTCTGTGATGGAGCCATTCTGGCCACTACTCTGTTAGTATCATTATAGATTAATAAAATCATTTCGGAAAGCAATTTGGCTGTATAATCCAGAGTCATTATAATGTGCATTACTATTGATTTGGTAATTCTTTCTGAAAATTTAAGCTAAGTTGAGCAAAAGGGAAGAAATAAGCCATACAAATGAAGGTATTTACTGCAGTGTAAGAATAACTTAATTAGCAAAGAACAGGTGGAAATGTTAATAAATATAAAGTAATAACAACATGGAAGCAAACATAAAGCAATTATATGCGCTATAGAAATATATTTGTGATCATTTACTCATTTATTCCTTTACTTATTTACCTATTTATTTAGTACATATAGGTGAGAAGCATTGAACAAGATTCTGGAATTATTAGAAGGGAAGGATAGGAGAAAGGAAAAAATATGCATGGGAAGGGGCATGTTTTAAAAATCACATAACATCTTTAGCTCGGTAAAATATACTAGGTGTGCTGGTTAATAATGTGGATTTTTTTCAATAGATGCAGTTACACATATGTTGATATATATATGCGATTTGATATGTATGCTATTTTTTGTATTGACAACAAGCTTCAAAATGTCATATGTCAAATTTTCTGAAGGTGTTAACACCATAGATATTTTTACACTTAAAAATGTTGAATTTCATGCCAAAAAAAGAGCATTTGCGGGAAGTTTTAATTCATTACTTTATTTTGAAGAAAAGTGCTGCTGAAAGTTATCGTATACTTTGGGAAGCTTATGGTGAACATGCTCCATCTCAAGATACTTGTGAACGCTGGTTTAAATGCGTTAAAAGTGATGATTTCTATGTGAAAGACAAAGAACATCCAGGTTAATTTGAACCACGCTTTGGTAATAAAATGATCAGATACAGACGCGTTAAAAGGACTTGTATGCATGCATATAAGCCTAATCAATTTACACAGACAACAGGGGGGTGAGGGCATGAGTGAGGGGGATGGGGGGGGTAATGTGGGAATAAGGACACATATGTAACACCTTAATCAATGAAGAAATTAAAAAAATAATAAAAATAACAAGTTAATAATGCGGATACCGGTTAAAAATGCGGATTGACCATTTACCGGTTAATAATGTGGATTTTGTAATCAAAGAAAACACGATAATTTCAAGAGAAACATCAAAAGTGCTTTATTCAAAGTAATGTCCATCGCTCGCTACACATTTCCCTCATCTTTCAGGTAATTTGTGGATACCGCCCCAATAGAACTTTTCTTGTTTTGAGGCAGACCATTCAGAGACCCAATTTTCCACTTCTTCGTATGTTTTGAAGTGCTGCTCAGAAAGTGCGTGTGCCGTGGATTGGAACAAGTGGTAATCTGAAGGAGCAAGGTCTGGTGAATACGGCGGGTGGGTTAATACTTCCCAGGCAAGATCTTTTAATGTGTCTTTAACTGGTTTTAAAGTGTGGGATGGTGCGTCAACATGAAGCAAAATTACTTTGCCGTGTCTTCTGGCCCATTCTGGTGTTTTTACAATCAAAGCGTGGTTCAAATTGATTATTTGTTGTTGGTAGCGATCAGTATTAACGGTTTCACCTGATTTTAGAAGCTCATAATACCACACCTTCCTGATCCCACCAAACGCAGTGCATTTGTCTTCTTTCCGAAGCGATTTGGCCTTGCAGTCAATGTTGGTGGTTGACCTGGATCAACCCATGATTTTGTGTATTTGGGATTCTCAAAATAAATCCACTTCGCCAGGCACAATTCGATGCAAAAATACTTTCTTTTGTGCCGTTGAAGCAACATTTTACTGATGACTTTTTGGGTTTCCATTTGTCTTTCGTTCAGTTGATGTGGCACCCATTTTCCTTCCTTTAAAATCTTTCCCATTGCTTGTAAACAATCAGAAATTGTTTGCTGACCAATGTTTAATCTTTCTGCAAGGTTTTTGTTGTTGTTGTTTTTTGCATTTGACACGCATCTTCATCCAATGATGCTTGTAATTGTTGGTCTTCAAACTTTTTCGGTTGACCTGGACATTCTTTGTCTTTCACATTGAAATCATCACTTTTAAAGCATTTAAATCAGCATTCACAAGTATCTTGAGATGGAGCATATTCACCATAAGCTCCCGAAGTATACGATAACTTTCAGCAGCACTTTTCTTCAAAATAAAGTAATGAGTTAAAACGTCCCGCAATTGCTCTTTTTTTGGCATGAAATTCAACATTTTTAAGCGTAAAAATATCTATGATGTTAACACCTTCAGCATATTTGACATATGACGTTTTGAAGCTTGTTGTTAATACAAAAAAGAGCATCCATATCAAATCACATATATATATATATATATATATATATATATATATATATATATATATATATATCAACATATATGTAACTGCATCTATTGAGAAAAATCCGCATTATTAACCGGTACACCTAGTAAATTAAAAAAGCAATCACTTATAGCCTGCTCCTGATCTTATCTCTACTGTTAACCTCTGAGTGTCCCTGGGCAAATAGTTTCTCCCTTCTGAAGCTCAGTTTTCTTACCTGTGAAGCGGGGAGTTTAACTTATAGAAAACAATGCAATAATCTCATTCATTGATTCTACAAATGTTTTAAATATTTGATTCTTTCTCATATCATAAATTATTATATCTGGCTAATCATCAATATTGCTAGTGTGGAAATAGTAACCATTCTTTTCAAAACAGTATAAGCTAATATGTTTTTCAATTCCTAGCCTTTTACTTGTTTTTATTCTAACTTAGTAGCGACCGCACATAGCATGTTGGAATAGATCATAAGAATTTCCATTCCTCACCATGAAATTTAATGGGGCATTGAGATTGCATATGAACATCTCAAAACCTTAGAAATAACAATTGGACTTTTCCTGTTTCCATCACTGCCATGATATTTTGCTTGTGGTTATTTTTGATGAGACTATTTCCCCACTGAACAATATTATATTTGGGTTAAAATAAGGAGACAGTTTATGTGACTTCTCCGCTAAACCTGAAGGGGATAAACAAACAACAGAAACACCTTTGGTACATAGCTTAGTTAATGGGTAATTTTACACAAAGCAATTTTACCTTACACGTTTTCCTTGTGGCAAAAATTGAAACAAGGATCATGATTCAAGAAATACAAAATATATGTCAAGCGCTCTTTGGTTTGATTAAAATGTAAAGAATTCATATTTGGCTCTTGGAGAAAGGGGAGATGTGGGTCTTTTGTTTCCAGAAATTTCGTTCCACACCTCCCCACCCCCTCCCACCCCCCGTTTTACGAGCCATGCCTTTTCCAGGGCAGTGCCACGTTTTTGTACTTCACACAGTAGCTGCAACAGCTGTGTTAATTAAATAGATATGTCACGGCGCTGAGGCCAGTGCCTGCTGCCACGTTGGCAGCCGGGAGCCTCCACGCATGGCAGGCAGCATCCTGCCGCAGTCACAGCCGCAGACTCCGACAGGACAGGGCGGACGGCGACGGGGAAAATCATAAGCCGGGAACAGAGACCTCGCGCTCATCTGTGTCCGTATTAACTATACCATAAAATATTTATGGGATTAAATATGAGCACACTTTTCTCCCCGGCCTTGGGATATTTGAATATAATTCTAAGAACCATGGGTAAGATCACCTAGAGTGGTGACAAGCTGGGTGTAAGTGCTAAGCTATAAATTGTTCGATTATGAACACTAGGCGGTAGTGCTCATTGACTCGGGAAATATTTATTGAATGTCTGTGTGTTCCTGCCCTGTGTCGAGGCTGGAAATACAGAGGTGAATAAGACGGACCTTTGACACGCACCATGTTCCATTCTAATCAATATTTACAGTGTGGTAGAGATGCTAAATATATTGGGTGCATGGGTAATCATTCAATATTACTAACCATATGCCCGATTTCTATCTCTTCTGCTTATTTCAAAAGAGAAAATCTTTATCATGCCGGTAAAGATCCAAGATCCAGAGTATGAAAGTTATTTTAGGAATACTTTTTTTTTTTTTTAAAAAAAACCACCATTCTGTAGTTAATTCTTGCCAGAGTTTTACTTTCCCAAAATTAGTCCTGGCTGTTTGTTGATTACTTTGGGATTAACGTCCAAATGGGTTTTGTGGTTTTAGTTAAAGAAATATTAATAGTAGTTAATGTTTTGTTGCTGAAATTTAATTTGTCTTCTCTGGATTCTGCTTGCATAATGCTATTTTTTGTTCTAATTGATTCATAAAGATCATTAAACAAGAGAATAAAAACAATTTGTAGTTAATTTCTGGGAGATTGCAGCATGTGTGTTTTATGGTTCAAATAACAGATGTTATTTCGGAGACACTAAGCAGTACTGTAACTTCAGAGGAAATCAGCCTGGTGATGCGCATGGCAGGCTCCGCTGCGCTCCCGAGAGCTGTGCGGTGAACTCCTGCCCCCGCGCCCGGCTGCGCAGGGAAACGCAGACCTCGACAGTTTCACCTCTCCGCGGGCCTTCACGCCGCTCGGCTGAAGAACCCAAAAGGAGCCTGTCTATCTAAACCCCATGACTGAAGAACATTCAGAACATTCAACTTAGGTCATGTTTCCATTTTTAGAAATCTGATACTCAGAAAAATCCAGGTTCGAAAAGGCAATCTCTCCCCTAAGAAAATTCTGATTTAACAGCCCAGCTTTTAGTGCTATATCTGCCATTCGTCTTTGGGAAGTTACTTGACTAAATCTTTGGTCAGTGAGTGGAATATAGATAGATAGATAGAGAGAGAGAGAGAGATATATAGATATGCATATATATATATATACACATATATAGATATAGGTATATAGATATAGGTATACATATATACACATGTGTATATATATACAGTATATGCATATCTATATCTATACTTATATCTATACCTATATCTATATCTATACCTATATCTATATACCTATATGTATACCTATATCTATATCTATATCTATATACATATATCTATATTCCTATACCTATACCTATACCTATATCTATATACCTATATCTGTACCTATATCTATATACCATATCTATACCTATATCTATATACCTATATGTATACCTATATCTATATCTATATATCTATATCTATATACCTATATCTATATACCTATATCTGTACCTATATCTATATACCATATCTATACCTATATCTATATACCTATATGTATACCTATATCTATATCTATATCTATATCTATATCTATATACCTATATCTATATTCCTATATCTATATACCATATCTATACCTATATCTATATACCTATATGTATACCTATATCTATATCTATATATCTATATCTATATATCTATATCTATATACCTATATCTATATACCTATATCTATATACCTATATCTATATACCTATATCTATATACCTATGTGTATACCTATATCTATATACCTATATCTATATATTCACAGCACAAAATGCAGAAGAGCAAACTAAGAAAAGGAAAGCATTAGCAATCTGCTATTTCTATTGTGCCCCAACCTATATCTCAAGACCATCATCTGTTCCATTGGCCCCCCTCCACCATTTTTTATTAAAATATTTCAAGGTAAAGACTCCTAACCACTAACGCACACAAGGGTCAACCGGATGGAAGTCTAACCGGAAAGTCCTTTAGTGGCTGCGATAAGGAGACCAGCAAAGAAGAAAGGCCTTAAGAAGGAAAAATTATGCCGTGTGAAAAATGATGACCCCAGAGGGGCTGATGGAATCTTCATCTTAAATACACACTGCAAAGGGGTGAAAAAGAGGAGGAGAGGGTTCCTCTGATGTGAAACTGTTATGCTATTAACTTGCCTCAGGGCAACATAAGAAATATATTCTATTTTTAAGACAAGAGACATAGCCCTCCTGAGGGAATGTACTGTACAGCGAAAGGCCAGGTTTTGAGAGGGAAAAAATAAATATGTAGAGATTATGTAAGTCTAAATCTTGATGGAAAATAGAAAAGAATTTCCAAATTTAACTCCACATACTTTTAAATGGGCAAGTTGAAAATAAGGGAATAGATTTGAGTTTTAGCCACACAGCTCACTTCAGGCCCCCAATCTGTGCCCTCCTGCCCCCATCTCACATACACAAAACTCTCAAACACACACATGCGTGTGCACCCACATGTACACCCACATAAACATATGCAAACAAAACCAAAATATAACAGCAAAAATTAACCCTTAGTGGGCTGGAGGGGGTCAGGGAGAAAAAAAACATTTGAACAATAAAGTTTAAAAAATATATATATATATCCCTTGACTTCTCTCCTTTTAACATTAATGTTAAGAACTTTTGCTCCATTTTTCCAGTAAATATTAGAGAACTCAATAAATTACCTTTACTTTGGAATGAGCTTGGTTGAGATACTAGATATAGTTGTTCCATATGAAACCCTTAAGGAAGGCATTTTAAACATGTCATATTACCAGGTATCATCTGCATGATGCTGTATTTTAACATCATCATTAGTTAATACAATTCTACTTGTTTACCATATGGGGTGAATTAAAAGTCAAAGCCATTCTTTGAGTTTAGGCGGTGTGAGTAGGTGTGAACATAGAGGCCTTGAAATGGATCTTTCTCTTCCATTCAGGGTAGAAAATGTGTGTGTACCATGTTTTCTAAATTATAAAATATTTTAAATACACGAGAAAACATCAAGACTTTTAACATCATGCTCCTTTCTATCAGACTTTATAAACTTTTTTTGCACCTTATTTTATTTAATTTTTTAAATGTATTTTTTATTGATAGTATTACAGATATCTCCCATTTCCCTCCCCCTTTTCCCTCTCCTCTCCCCACCTTCTTGGTCTTCACTACGGTATCGCCTGTCTCCATGGGCTAAGCATATCCTATATAAGAGGAATATGCTAATTAACTGTTATGTCCTAAGCATAACAACCAACCGCACATGCATAATGACCCACGGATCTGCAGGAGGATGGGGCAGTGAACTACAAGCGGGCAGCGGAGAGGTACAGGACTGGGCAGGGCAGCAAGCTATGGGGGGCGGGGCAGCTGGCTGAGAGCTACAGGAGGGCGGCAGCAACCTACTGGTGCACGGATTCGTGCACAGGGCTACTAGGAAGTACATAAGTTCTTTGGTTTATCTTAAAACAATAAAATTAAACATTCCATGTGTGGTTGGAAGATTTGTCCCATCCCATTTCTTTCCTATGCTCTGTGGGGAGATAATCACACCCTGAAGTTGGAGAGCATACTTCTAGCACACATGCTCCTGTGTTTGTACTTTGGTAACATGTACTTGTTTCCTTAAACGATATGTAGTTTTGGCCGGCTGGTGTGGTGCAATGGTTAAGTGTCAACCTATGAATCCGGAGATCATGGTTTGATTCCCAGTCAGGGCACATGCCCAGATTGCAGGCTCCATTCCTGGTGTGGGGTGTGCAGGAGACAGCCCATCAATGATTCTCTCTCATTATTGATGTTTCTACCTCTCTTCCACTGCCTTTCTCTCTGAAATCAATAAAAAAATATTTAAAAAAATGTAGTTCGGGTTTCATCTGTTTGGACATTTTATCTTAATACTGTCACCTTCTTTCCTTTTACAACTTTATTCTATAAAATTTGGTATTGTGTACTAGATAACATCAAATTTTTGGTAGATGTAGATTTAATTCATCAGTTTATCTGCTATACAATAGTGATCTATTATGAGATTATACTGCAGTTTTTCCATTCGCACATGGATGGCCATTTATATTGTTCCCTTCTTTTGATATGATTTTGTTGTTTGCTTTTTTGTCTTTATCTCTTGGACACATGTTACTGCAGTAATAGTCAAGCTTCTTAAAAAACTCTACAGCAGAAGTGCTCGCCCATCATCATGGGAAACTGAATTACAGGCGTGGATGCCAGCCATAGAAATTGTCACAGCTGTAATTAGGTGTACCAGCTGAAGAGCCTAGTGTTCGAGAATACTTCTCAGGGAAATGGTTAGAACCGGGAATTGTTGTCATAGGGAGGCACTCAACTACTCCATTAAGCTGCTTTTCAGCGTTGTAGTACCCATTTACTCCTACCAGGAATATATTAGAGCCCCCACTTTTCTACATCCTCAATTATTGATACTGCAAGATATGTTAGTGTTTACTTGCTGATGGATTTGAAATATCTCCTTGATGTTTAATACATCTTTTTGTGATTATCACTGAGGTTGAACATTGTTCCATATATTTATTAGTCATTCACATCATCTCATCTATGAATTACTTACATCATTTGCTCTTTTTCTATTTATGCATTATATCATTGTGTTGAATACTCTTTATGAATTATATGCAAAACAAATATAGTTATCCAGTCCACAATTTTATTATCAAATTTTATGTTGCTCATTTTCATATATAAGTTCTCCATTTTACTATTGTTGAATTCTTATTTTTAGAAATCTTAATCCAACATCATAAATGTACTTATACATTTATAATTATAAATTTTTGTTTTTATGTTCTTTAATCTATCTGGAATTCTTAATGTCAGAATGGGATCTGATTTGCTATCTTTTTAAATTTCTCTCATATGCCAAGTTTAAATACACAGGTCTTTTCTATTTTATTTTTTTTGTATTCAGTTTGATTTCATTTCATGCTAGCTTTGTATCAGTACCACCCTGTCTAATTATTATTGCTCTGATATTAACATCTTTAGTCCAATCTCATTTTTACTCTTCAAAGTTTTCTTATTTTTTTTTTTTACCTTTTATTCTTCTTTATGACTTTCAAATTAATTTGACAGCCATCCAAGAAATCCCTGATATGATTTTAGTTAGGAACAGCATTGCATTATAGACTAATTTAAGAAAAATATACATCTTTAAACATTGAATATTTTCATCTGTATTCATCAGAAACATAGTATAGCTTTCCATTTATTTCCATTTATTTGTTGTTTGTGTGTGTGTGTGTGTGTGTGTGTGTGTGTGTGTGTGTGTGTTTTCGGGGGCGGGGGTGATTCATCAGTGTTTTAAAATTTGCTTCCTACATGTCTTGGGCATTTTTGTTAGGCTGATTGCTAAACACTTCATAGTCTATTGCTATTGTAAATAGGGTTATTTAAATCTTTTTTTTCTAATTGCCAGATCCTACAGTATAGGAATATAATTGTCTGTATGTTGGTCTTGTAACCAGCAGCCTTGCTGAATTATCTTCTTTCTAATAGTCTATGTGCATATTTTATTGAGTTTCTAAGTGGACAGTCATATTGTTATAGACTAAGTATTTGTGTTCTCCCCAAATTCATATGTGGAAATCCTAACCCCCAATGTGATTGTATTAGGAGGTGATGAGGGTGGATTCCTCATGAACGGCATTAGCGGCCCCCAGAGAGATCTCTTGTGCACTTTTACTGTTGATTATTTTTTATTTTAATTTTCACTTGTTTTATTTTCTTTTATTTACTTTCTGTGAGTTTTTTTTTTTTTTTTTTTTGGTATGATTTTTCCTCTAAATTTCAGAGTTGAAAAACAATGTCATTGACTTTTTGGTATTTCTCATTTCTTATTTCTATTTCTATTATATACATTTAAAGCTGTAGATTTGACTCTGAATAGCCTGTGGATTATTAATTGTAGTATTTTCATTCTCATGTGAAATTTCTAGTATGATGCATTGTTTGGTTTATAAAACTTACTATATCTTAAGATGGCTAAATATGTGGATTTTTCTTTTTTTGTTATTCCATTGACATTGTATTTCTAATTTAATTGAAATGAATGATAAAATTATTAGGCTATACACTCTTGATATACGGGTATTAGGGGATTTTTTAATACATTCTATGTACACATGTGAAATGTAGATTTTCTAAATATTGAACGGTGTTCTACAAGTATGCATTACATCTACCTTTTTAACTGAGTTTTTATAAATTTCTTATTCTCATGTTACATTAAATGCAAATAAGCTCTAAATTATTTTTAACTTATTAGTAAATGGTTCATTTTATCATTATATAGTTTTTTATCATTAATATTTTTAACTTCATAGTGTATTTTGACTAACATCAGTGTAGTTACCTAAATATTCTTTTGGTTTTCAGATTATTTATATGTATATATATATAATTGATTTCAGAAGAAGTGAAGAGGGAGAGAGATAGAAACATCAACGATGAGAGAGAATCATTGATCAGTTGTCTCTTGCACACCCCACACTGGGGACCGCGCCCACAACCTGGGCATATGCCCTGACCATGAATCAAACTGTTACCTTCTGGTTCATAGGTCTACGCTCAACCATTGAGCCATGCCCTCTGGGGTTCAGGTGCCTTTTATTTTTAGAGGTTTTACTTTATTTTCAAACTGGCATATTCTTTTTTCTTAGTTAACTTGATCCATGGACACAGACAACAGTATGGTGATTGCCAGAGGGAAGGGGGTAGAGGGAGGAGGAAGAAGGTAAGGAGGGCTAAGTGGTGATGGAAGGAGACTTGACTTGGGGTGGTGGACACACAGTGCGGTATGCAAATAATGTATTTTAGAGTTGTATACCTGAAGCCAATATAATTTTACTAACCATTGTCACGCCAATAAATTCAATTTAAAAAAAAAGAGAATTTTTTTATCTTCATTTTTAGCCTTTCAAACATCATCAACATACTTCAGATGCTCACAGAACATTTTTAGCTCATTGGGTAGTAATTTGCCCTCTGGTTGCTCTCTGTCAACTTTCTCTCATGGGGATTCATTTCCTTTGGATTTGTGAGTTTTGTTTTTTTCTTTATTGCCCTCTGTGCTCTGGGGCCCTAGGAATGTGAGTTATAGAAAAGTTCTTCAATCAATTTTGTTAACGTGGGATTTATACCACTGAGTTTAAGCCCATCATGCATGTGGCACAATTATGGTATTTGTATATTTCACAGTAGGTTTTTTTTTTTTTTCATCTTTCATCACTGAGACCCCTGATAAGAAGTAACTTTCCTTGCTACATTTAAAAATGGAGATTTTATAATATTCTTTTTTTGTGTTCAGGAGAACCATTGGAAGGCCAAGGCTTTAATTGGCCTTAGGCCACATGTCTATTCCTCGCCTTTTATCCTAAGAAGTATATCTATTTCGTATCCCTTATGTTTCTACAGTCTTCTGGAGAGGACCACTCTAGCTTTACATAGGTTCTTTCATTCTGTCTTCTAGGGGATTTTATTTACACTTGCTAGAAACTCGACTAGTTTACACATGTCTGCTTAAACTTGAAAGTTCTAATACGTTTTGAAAAAAAATCCAGATTCTTTCAGATATTGTCATAACATTTCTAAAAACTTGAAGTGCCATATTCTTGAAAAATAATATTTATACACACCTACTGCATGTTAGATAGCCTGCTGGGAGCTTCCATATGTCTGGTTTTATTATATTGTAGAGTTCCCCAGTATTATTCTTACCCTACAAGTGAGAAAAGCTGGATTAAAGATATTAAACAACATGTTCATAACCAGAGCTCTAACTGTCCCAGGATACATAAACAGACTGTAATATTATTCAGAATTATATAATATACTAGAGGCCCAGTGCATGAAATTCGTGCACGGGGGTGTGTGTTCCTCAGCCCAGCCTGCACCCTCTCCAATCTGGGACCCCTCGAGGGATGTCCGACTGCCCGTTTAGGCCCGATCCCAGTAGCATTGGGCCTAAACGGGGAGTCGGACATCCCTCTCACAATCCAGGACTGCTGGCTCCCAACTGTTCACCTGCCTGCCTTCCTGATTGCCCCTAACCGCTTCTGCCTGCCAGCCTGATCACCCCCTAACCACTCCCCTGCCAGCCTGATTGATGCCTAACTGCTCCCCTGCCAGCCTGTTTGCCCCTAACTACCTTCCCCGGCTGGACTGGTCACCCCTAACTGCCCTCCCCTACAAGCTTGATCACCCCCAACTGCCCTCTCTTGCAGGCCTGGTCCCTCCCAACTGCCCTCCCCTGCTGGCCATCTTGTGGCAGCCATCTGTGTCCATATGGGGGCAGTCATCTTTGACCACATGGGGGCAGCCATCTTGTGTGTTGGAGTGATCGTCAATTTGCATATTATTCTTTTATTAGATAGGATAGAGGCCTGGTGAGCAGGTGGGGGCCAGCTGGTTTGCCCTGAAGGGTGTCCCGGATCAGGGTGGGGGTTCCCTTGGGGCATGGGGCGGCCTGGGCGAGGGGCCTGTGTTGGTTTGCAGGCTGGCAACACCCCCCGGCAACCCAAGCAGAGGCCTTGGTATCTGGGATTTATTTATCTTCTATAATTGAAACTTTGTAGCCTTCAGCAGAGCCAAGCCTCCTGCTTGCTCCATGGCTGCAGCCATTTTTGTTGGGATTTATTTATCTTCTATAAATGAAACTTTGTAGTCTTTAGCGGAGGCCAAGGCAGGCCAGGGCAGGCGGAAAGCTTGGCTTCCTTCATTGCCAGGGAAACCCAAGCCTCCTGCTCTCTCCGTGGCTGCAGCCATCTTGGCTGGGTTAATTTGCATACTTGCTCCTGATTGGCTGGTGGGCGTGGCTTTGGGGTGTTGTGGGGATATGGTCAATTTGCATATTACTCTTTTATTAGATAGGATTAGAGATATAAGTCCTTATGTGTTTGCCAAATGTTTATCCCATCATGTTAAATTAGAGATGTTGTCTTGCATTGTTGTGTAACCTGTAGTGTACTGTCAGTCATGTTATAAAAACTTGCCTTATGTCACATGCATAAATGTTTCCAAAAGCCTTTTCTGTCCTATACATTTGCATAAAAGCAATTTATTCCCATGATTAGATTCTGCTAATATGTTTGGGAGAATGTCTCACATGGCCTTTGCAACAGCAGTGATTTCTTGTTGCTTATGAGGCAAACCAGTTAAGGAATCAAGGCTTACATATGCGTATTTTTGTACATGCTTGAAGTCAGTAGTTCATGACATCAAATTGTCAGACACAGGCAGAGAAGAAGGAAACAGGGTGTTTCTTGGGCTGTAGTGTGCAAACTAATGACCAACAAGAAAGTGACAAAGGGAGGATGCTAGTACCCAGGACTCTTCTGGTTGAATTCATTAGCATGCAACTTAGGCTTGCTTAAGCACAGAGGACTGTATTAGCTCCTGTAGTCAATCTCACTAAGAGTCATGGCGGTAGGTGTGCCTCTTTCTCACTCCACTCTTAACTCTCTTGTGTGAATTTTAGTTTCAGGGATATTCTCTTCACATGTAGCAAAGATGGCCCTAGACAGTTCCAGAATTACTGCTTTGTAGCCTTTGATGCAAGGAAAAAGAGAGCGGGGGACAGGGAGTCAAACCCATTTTCCCTCCAACAGCCACATTAATCCAAGAAAATATTTTGACTAGCTCTACTTGAATCTTGAACTCACTCCTGAGATCTGTAACTAGGGTAAAGGGTCACCCAACCAGTTCAGTGGCAATGGAGATCAGACTTCAAACACTGGAATGACAGACAGACAATTTACACAAGGGAAAAAAGAGGTATTATATTTCCAAAAGAGAGACAGGATGCTGAGAAGTCAAAACAACAGATGTCAACTACAAAATTTCTACTTTCACATGGGTACAATGATTTAGGGATTCGGGTAGTTTCAAAAATTTAAGGTGCTGGTGCTTTACTTATTTCTAGAATGTAAATTTTAGACCGGCCCCATCTAATCTCAATACAAAGTAATACATGTATTTCATAGGCCTTGCCAAATCAGGGGTTGGGGGAGAAAGAACAGGTGCAGTTATATCATGAGTGCTATCCAGATACCTTTATGTATTCAATTAATTATGGGGCACTGTTATTTTGGCTCATCTCTCTTATTTAAAGAGAGAGATCCTCTTTTTTTTTGTGGTTTCTTTTATCTGGTTTCAGGATTTTTCCCCCCATGGAAATCTTAAGTACTCCCTTAACTTACAAGCCTGATTTTTAAAAATCAAATTATCCCTAGCTTAAAAAATACCTTTTGTTTCTGTTTTTTTTTTTTTTAACTGGTGAATGTAATTTATTCTATTCACCTGGATGTTATTAAGATTAAAAATGTCTGCTCCATGAAAGGCAATGTCAAGAGAATCAGAAGACAAGCCACAGACTGGGAGAAAATAATTGCAAAAGTCATACCTGATAAAGGACTGTTATTAAAAATATACAGATAACACTTAAAATTCAACAATAAGAGATTAAACAAATCAATTTAAAAAATGGGCTAAAGATTTTAGCAGGCACCTTACCAAAGAAGATATACTGTGGCAAATAAGCCTATGAAAAAAAATGTTGTACATTCTATGTCATCAGGAAATACAAATAAAAACAGTAGTGAGATATCACTACCAGAATGGCCAGATCCAGAACACTGACAACACCAAATGCTGGCAAGAATGTGGAGCAACAGGTACTCTCACTTATTGCTGTTGGGAATGCAAAATGATACAGCCACTTTGGAAGAGTTTGGCAGTGTTTTATAAAACTAAATATATTATTACCCCATGATCCAGCAATTGTGCTCCCTATCATCTACCCAAAGGAGTTGAAAATTTGTGTCCATTCGGAAACCTGAGCATATATGTTTATAGCAGCATTATTTACAATTTCCAAAAGTTGGAAGCAACCAAAATGTCTTTCAGTAGGTGAATGGATAAATAAATTGTCGCACATTCAGGCAGTGGAAAAGTATTCTCACTTTAAAAAGTGAGCTATCAAACATGATAAAATAGGAAGAAACCTTAAATGCATACCACTAAGAAGCCAGTCTAAAAGTGCTGCCTACATACAAACTATATGTCATCTCTGGAAAAGGCAAAATGACGGAGACAGTAAAAGCATCCGTGGTGGGTGGGGATGAGGCAGGGGTGAGGAGAGGAGCATGGAGGATTTTTAGATCAGTGAAAACACTCTATATGATATTATAATGATGGGTACATGTAATTATATATTTATCCAAATGCACAGAATGCGCAACACCAAGAGTGAACCCTGAGGTAAACTGCAGACTCCGGGTGGTTATTAACGTCTCAATGTTGGTTCGTCAGCTATAACCAATGTAACCCTCTCATGCAGAATGCTGATACTGTAGAAGGCTATGAAGATAGGGGCTGGAGCTGTATGGGAAATGGCTGTATGTTTTTCTCAACTTTTCTGTGAATCCAAAACTGTTCCAAAAAGTCTTTTAAAAAATGATGAGACAGAAATAAATAATCATAAAAAAAGATTCAGTGTTTGATGACTTCTGGTTTAATGAAGGCTTGTTACAAAGTAATCTTAGGCAGTGAGGTAAAAGACAAATAATAATAGGCCCAGCTGGCATGACTCGACCTATGATTAGAAGGTCACAGTTTGATTCCCTGTCAGGGCATATGCCTGAGTTGTGGGCTTGATCCCCAGTGTGGGGCTTTCTTTCTCATCATTGATGTTTCGATCTCTCTCTCCCTCTCCCTTCCTCTCTGAAATCAATAAACATATATATTTTTTAAAATAATAGGTTTTGAACATGGATTTTTATTCCTGTGTTCCTCTTTTTTGAGACCATTCTTACTCAAGAGGCAATCATTACACCTTGGAGTTCTGTTTTGAGTTTTGCTGTTTGAAGCATTTGTTTGATTTATAAATTCACTAAATAGTGAGACTTTTTCCCAACAATACCAAATGATTTTATGTACTAGAACTCCTGGTGTGGAAGGGGAAGGTCAGTGGTTCAGTGTCCTCCAATGTAATATTTAGTAATAATCCATAGTATTTGTCTGCTCTTTAATTTCCATGTCTTCAGAATAAGAATGAGTATGAATATTGCAAGGATTCCTAAAAGCAACTGTGACTTTCCACCCGGAATTTGATTTATGCTTTAAACTTTTAGCATCTGCCAACCTCAAAAGATACACCATACATGCAATGGTGCTGTAGAAATCAGCAATGAAGTGAAAGGGCATGGGGCCTGAGTCGTCTGATGATTCCAAATAGGAAAGCAAAGGAAATTGCTACATTTGCCCTTTGATCTTACCCAAGTCAGAGTAAGTCATGAGGGGTAACTAATTAATAAAGGATGCTCTTTTACATGTGGGACTCGATTCTGAGAACCAAAACTACACTGGTATTTTTCTGAAAGTTGTTCATGCATTTGTTAGGAAAAAAATAGGGGGGGGGGAGAGAAAATTTTTAAAAGTTTCAATAATTGCTAGTTTAGTAAGCTTCAAGTGCCCACTGCACAAAATATATAATTCTCAAAAGTCACATTTTCTCTTTGGTTTAGGACGCAAAGATGCTTTATTTCTGTTTCTGGACCTAATACTTTAAGCTCTGTGATGCTTTGTAATGTGTTGTATCTTTGTGGTAGAGAGTGGTCTGAACTTTGGGTCAGATGGTCATAGTTTGATTCCTTGCCCACGCACATACCAAGGTGGTACCTTGGACACATTACTGAACCTGGGTAATTATACTATGCTGACCATCCTATGTGTAACTCACAAGTTTTTCTTGAGTTTGTTAAAATAATAAAATATGTATAAGGCCATCACACAGCTTTCGGCATATAAAATGCTGTATACTCTCATTTTAGTTGAATCTTGAAACGTCATACACAGATACCTCGACCCACAGGCTGAAACATGACTCATAAAAATGTTTTGTTTAGCCCTAGCTGGTTTGGCTCAGCGGATAGAGTGTCGGACTGAGGACTGAAGGGTCCCAGGGTCCGATTCCAGTCAAGGGCACATGTCCGGGTTGCAGGCTCAATCCCCAGTTGGGGGCGTGCAGGAGGTAGCCAATCAGTGATTCTCTCTCATCATTGATGTTTCTCTCTCTTTCCCTCTCCTTTCCTCTCTGAAATCAATAAAAATGTATTTTTAAAAAATGTTTTGTTTGGATAAATAAAGTTTTTAAGAAGTGTTGAATTTGAATGCCTTTGGTTGGGCCACACACACTTTAGCAATTTGCAACAATTCCTGTCATCCCCTATAGTTTTGTTACTTTTGTGTAGAAGCCCACCTTGTGTCCTCCTGACCCTACCCATTCCTTCTAACTATAGATCACTACTACTCCGAGTTTTATCACCATAAGTTCGTTTTGGCTACTGTGCTTCAGGAGCTTGGCCTTGCAAGTCCTAGCTGTCTTAGCAGCTCTGAACTTGGATTTGATCTCATGAGAATGTTGAATGCTCTCAGGTTGTGTTTCTGACTTCTCATCTTTTTTTTTTTTAAATTTCTTTATTGATTAAGGTATTACATATGTGCAGCAGGGGGTGAGGGCATTAGTGGGGGGGTTGGGGGGATAATGAGGGGATAAGGACATATATGACTTCTCATCTTTTAAGCTCCTCAGGGCACTGCTTAAGTGTTTGAATGCCTTGAGTAGGAAATTGATGTAGAATAGTGGGCTTGCCTCAGTGGGGTTCCTCCTTGGTCCCTCAAGTCCTGGATACCTTGGTGCTTCTCTAATGCCTTGGAACAGATGATGATGATGATCATCATCATCACTATTATATCCAGCTTTTGGAGATCTTAAAAGAAGTAAAAAATGTGGTTTGCTGTAAGGGCACCATTTCCAGAAGCTGACCTTTTTATCTCTTTAATCCTGTGTAACTCATACATTTATTACCAGCCTGACCTTCTAAGCATTTGATATGCCTACGCCCAATGTAGCCAAAGGTAGCTGGGTCATGTGAATAATGCCCTTCTTCCTTATATGCTTTCCAAATTCTTATTTATCAATTCCAGGTTTTCATTATATGGAATTTTTACTCATAAAAGATAATATTAAAGTCAAATCCTAATTATAGTAAGTAGTAGCCCTTCATTGGTTTTCTCAAGATGTGATAGTTCTAGTAATCTTGAATTTGCTTCAGAGTTAAAAGCAATAAAATGAAATCTATTTGCCCAAAGAAACAGTGCAACCTGTTATGAAGTTTCTGGTAATAGGGAAACCAGATGCAAGTTTTGTCACAATCTGGTGTCCTTGAGCAACTAACTTAACTCTAGGTGTATCTGGCTAACTACAAAATCATATCTCTAAAATTTTATGACTTTAAGAAAAAGACCATGGGTATATGGATGAGGGCTAGAAAGACTGATAGAAGATAATGTATTCCCTTGGGTCCATAATTTTGTGATTGAGTTAATGGAGCAGTTTTCTCTTTTAAGACAATTATATTTCATTTTTTTTCACATTGAAAATATCCCAAAACTTTACCATATCAACAATCCTACTTCAAATAATCATGACTTTAAGTCTCTCTTCTCTTACCCTACATCCTCCTATCAAATAAAACTGGGTAATTGTTATCAGCATAAAAATTCAAATATTGTGGCACTAGTAAACAGCTCTAACTTCAGAGAATTATTTTAAAATCTCTGGTTTCAGATCATCCCCTTATCAATGGGAATCTCTTGATTGGCAAGAGCAAAGTCCACATTCACACTTTCTGTGGGTTCACTGCTGAACACCCTAGAACTGTTAGGCATTCCACAGCTCGAGTCTCCAAGGGATCCCCACCCCAACCCCACCATAGCTGATCTTTCTTCAGGAGGTCTCTCTTGCCATTTTCTGGGATTGTGAGTTGGGATAAGCCTTATTCCAGAAGGCTTAGAAGGGGGATGGAAAATATGCTTGTTTGCCTTACTCTGTCTGGTAAAGGTCAGAGTGGAATGACTGTGGTGTCAGGGTTAGGGGAAGCAGTGGAAGGGAGAGAAGCAGGAAGGAAGGGATAATTTAACTGAACCCAAGTTGAACCTTGAAGCAGTTCAGTTCAGGGACAGCACTGACGTCAAAGCTGTTTCTTATTTTATAAAAGCCAGGCTGTCTGATTCTAGTAGCCCCTCTTACCTTCTGCCAGTCCAAAGGGCTAGGTCGTGACCCTTTGACAGATTGTTTTTTATAGCCTTATTTCAGGTAAAGGTTTTCTTAGGGTAACTTACCCCTTTCTTTCTCCTGTAAGATAGGGTTCCAATACTGAGGGCCAAAGGACAAAGGCATAAAGAAAACCTTAAGGATCACATCTGATAGGTTTTACTGTCTTATTCCAACAGACTCCATATCTGTAGTGAAGAGAAAGAAGCAATAAGCAGAATAAAGAGGCAAATCGTGTAGTATCAGATAATAATGATGTTATAGAGAAAAATAAAGAAGGCAAGGGGAAAGTTGTATAGAGATGGTCAGAGAACATCTCACTGAGAAGATCACATTTGAACAAATCGTGAAGGAAGTGAGGGAGTGAGCTGTGTATATATACCATTGGCATTTATTTTTATTTGTATGAATTTAAAACATTTTCAAAAGTAAAGCCAAACATTGGGGGATTTCTCCTTCCAATTTTAGCTACATTCTGTTAATATAAGACTAGAAAGAACCTTAGGAATTACTTTGTCCTTCCTCATCTTTCCCTATTTTCTAGGTAAGGACCTGAGGCTCAAAGAGGTCAAGCATGCCTGGCCAGAATGACCCAGTTGGTTTAGTATTGTCCCATGCAGACTAAGGTTGCCTGACAGTTTGATTCCCTGTCAGGGTACATACCTGGGTTGTGGATTTGATCTCCAGTCAGGGAGTGTACAGAAGGCAACTGATCGATGTTTCTCTCTCACATCGATGTTTCTCTCCCTCTCTCCTCTCTTTTTCTCCCTCTTTTTCTCTCTCTAAGCATGTCCTCAGATGAGAATTTAAAAAAAAAGGTCAAGTGCACAAGTTTCTTTACTTGGCCTTAGATTGACCAATGAAATGTTAGCAGCTTGCTGAAAAATCCAATTGAGCATTAAGAGTCAGGTTATTCTTCCACCCACCCATTTGTCCACTTACGCAGCAAGCTCTTACCTATGTCTGTTCTGGAAATTAGTGCTTCTAGCCTACAAACAATGTCAAAGAAACTGGTGTGTCCTTGGTGGACTTTATAATCTATAAAGAAGACCAGACTCATACCTAGGATTCAAGTCTATCTAAGGCAAATATAAGCAACAGTATGAATTCAAATGCTGAAAATAATCACTATGGCATGAAGTTGGTCAGAGCATCGACTCTTGATCCAGTACCTGGTGAAAATAGGCATCATTTTAGGGGAGAGAGAGAGAGAGAGAGAGAGAGAGAGAGAGAGAGAGAGAGAGAGAGAGAGAGAGAGAGAGAAGGTCATTCATTCCAAGTAAAGAAAGCAGGAGGCTACAATGTTAATAGGGCAGGCAAGACTGACATCACCCAAGTTGGATTGGGAATCCCACACTGAGAAGCAGTGACAAACAGTTCCAACACTGCATACAAAGGTAATGTCAGTGGGGAAAATAATAATTAAGCTTCATTTAGTTTCCAACTTGGACAGAGTAAATGTTTGCGTGTCTCCATGTTTGTTTCTGGACTAAATTGGCAGAGCTACACACTGAAACGGAAATTGAAGGCACTTCAAAAGTGTCTTGTTGCATATGTTTGATCTTCCTAGCTGATATTAACATTCTAAAATATCATCTAAATGTAGGAAATCCACTTTGATTTTTAAAGTGGTTTGTTTCTAATTGCCAAGAAAGTGGTTCTCAAATCTGACAAGATGAGTCACCTGGGAAGTGTTTAAAAAACTATTCCTTGGTCTCACACCCAGATGTTTTGATTCAGAAGGTCTTGCATAGGGCAACAGAATGAATATTTTTAACAAGCTCCACATGAATTCAGATAATTAGCCAGGTTCAGAAATACCCTGTAACAGAGGACTTCTCCTTGCCCAGAACTGTTAGCTGCTCACATCTCCACATTAGAAACTTGAATGATATACTGATTTCAATTTGAACTGTCTTATTACACATAAAAGGCCTGAATAGGAAAGTGTCCTGTATCATTGCTTCTGAAGGCTGGCATATTTTGACTTCCTAATGAGTGAGCTTCGAATTGTTTGAGGTGATTTAGAGTTCTTTCTCTTTAGGTAGGAAGGAAAATGAGACACTTTATCTTATATCTAGGAGAAAATTAATCTACACAAATAGTGATACACAAAGTATGTGGTCATAAAATGGAAAAATTTGATTATTTTAGGCTTTATTGTACATAAACAATATGATGAGTACACCTGAAAAATGAGAAAATGATAAAGTTGATTCCATAGATCAAATAAGAGATTGTTTGTAATGTATCTGGTACAGTCTCTGGTACATAGTTAGGATTCCCAAATAACAATAATCGCTGCTATTATTTGTTTAAGAATTTTCTTCATGTCTTCCGCAGGTTGAGATCTGACTGACCAGACACATAAAATAATTGGTGTAGCCTTGACTGATGTGGCTCAGTTGGTTGAGCGTTGTCATCTTTGGAAAAATGCCTATTTAGGTCCTATGCCATTTTAAAAATGAGGTTTGGTTTTTCTTGCTATTGAGTTGTATGAGTTCTTTATGTATTTTGGAAAATCAAATGTATGATTTACAAATATTTTCTTCAGTTCAGTAGGTTGCTTTTTCATTTTATTGATGGTTGTCTTTGCTATGCAGAGGCTTTTTAGTTTTAGGTAGCCTGACTTCTTTACTTTTGCTTTTGTTTCAAAAAAAAAAAAAAAAAAACTCCACAAAACAAACAAACAAAAAATGGCAAGGAGCTTATGGCCTATGTTTTCTGCTAGGAATCTTATGGTTTCAGGTCTTAAATTTAAGTCTAATTGAGTATGGATGTCATTGGATATGATTAGATTTGTTTTACTTTTTAAGTTGGATATTATCATAGGAATAATTATTCAGACAAAACCCTCACCCCCACCCCTACTTTGGTTATATTTCTCGAACTTTGTCTCTGTTACTCTTCCTATTTGTCTTTATGGAGCTTCTAAAAGATAAGACCATCCCTGTTTCCTTTTTGCATTTCTCTACGAGTGTGACACATTCAGGGAAAGAGCCTTGTTTATACACAAACAAATTTGAAATGCTTATAGTCATGACCTATTCACATTTTGTGTTTTATTGTCTTGAAAAATCTGACTTTGAGAGTATGACTATAAGCAAATAGCATGCTGAAAACTCGAAATTCTCTAGCAAGAGAAAAAAAGCACATGATAACGTGACTTCACCTCAAAGATACCCATTAATACTGACCACAGTAACTTACATTAAATAAAAAAGCACAAGAGGGAATGAAACATGCATAAATACAAATAATTTAACACTCATGGGTTTCTGTTTTAGCTCATTCTGAATTTCTTATTACAGTGTGTTTCATGGAGAGGTGTGAGAAATACTTTGTACTTTCCAGAAATGGAATCTTTCATAGGAAAGCATATTATCTTTACAACTTGTTAAAACAACTGTGAAATAAACTGAATCTTTTCATCTTCACAGTGGAAGGGCTGGTTGACACCCTCCCTCATTTACATGTAAGAGATTTTTTTTTTTCCTGAACCAGGCATCATGGGAAACTTCTTAATAGGATCTGCTGTAAATTCCAAACTGATTTGAAGAATTCATCTACTGTAATGTTTAGACATTGCCAACAAAACGAGGCTGGTTCCCACAGCCTCCCTCTTGATGTAGTCTAAAATTGCTAAAAGCCCTTTATTTCCCTATATGCTCTAAGTGGGTGATATTTTTTCTCTCTGGTCATAGATGAAATAGATTTAGTGCTTTAAAACTAAATGCACATGAATATAAACTGGAAGCCATTTCAAGAAGTCAGTGGACCAGCACATAGAGTGAGAACACACAGCAGAGTGTACATATTATAAATTTTGACCAGTTCAAGTCATTTTGACTACCATAATTTAATCTAGCCATATCATTTTTTTGACCAGTTCAAGTCATTTTGACTACCATAATTTAATCTAGCCATATCATAAGTTACCACAGCTTAAGTGACCCTAACGGATTATTATTTCAGATTTTTCTCTAAATCTATTTATAGAAAAAATTTGGAATGTGTTCATTTCTTCAGCGATTTTCCCATAAGATCTTCTTTCAGAGGAAAATAGGTGCATGCTAGTTGTTGGTTGAATGAATAAGTGAGGAGAGATTGGAGTTTAGCAAGGGCAAATTCAGTCTGGGTGACACAGGAGTCACCTACCTGTAGTAGTTTTTAATAATTTTTTGGAAGTGGTAGTATTGTTGGGTAATATGTAGGGCACACACTGTATTTTCAGACTTGAATATGGAAGAAATGAAGCAGGAATCTAGGATTAAGATACTTTTATTTGTGCACATAAGCCTCTATTACATCAACTCATGCCCAAGGAAAGCTATTCTGGGGCGTTAGTTAGAATAGTCTTTCTCAGCCTCAGTGGTATTGATATTTTAGACTGGATAATTCTTGTTGTGGGAGGCTTCCCTGTGGATTGTGGGAGGTTGAACAACACCTCTGACCTTCTACCCAATAGATGCCAGTAGCACCCTCCTCCACTAGTTGTGACAACTAATAATGTCATTGGGCATTGACCAATTTCTGCTGGAGCAAAGGAGGAGAGGGGAATCATCTCAGGTTGAGAACTATAGGTTTGGAACAATCATGGATGCTATGCTTGTGATTTTCAATCACATGTCATGAAATACTCTGATTAGAACATCAATAGTAAGTATAATTTTTTCTATAAGGCTGGGCTCCAAAGAAAGTTAGTGCAGTGGGAGCAGTCACTTAAGTGTATCAGAAACATGACTTTATTTTGGGAGGATTTTACTTAATTTCTATTGTGGTACCCATCCATCTCCAGCCAGGCCCTTTCCACTAGGATAGCAGAAACTTAATCATGGTCAATCTAGTCAATCTTTTTTTCAGAATTTGTCAGGCCTCAGGGACATAGTGCCCATGAATCAGGAATGGGGTTCCAACCTAATTTGCCTATTCTGGTATCCTTTGTAATGTCCATCAGTCCATCTGGACATCAGCCATTGGTCTATGTTGGTCAGTACTTAATCAATTATCTTCCCTTTGCTGAAGTCTCTTCAAGATATGATTGCTCTCTGCTACTTCTGTGTTCTTCTTGACTATAGGGAAGTCTTTCTGCTGCTCTTATATCATCTTGAGAAATGGGAAATTCCATAGGTTGTCTAAAGAATTGGGAAGGTTGGAATAAAGGTGAATATTATATAAGATGATCATGATTAGGGACCATTTTTATCTTACTAGAAACTTTTGGTTAAATGTGAACTAGCACCATACTCTGTGATTTTTATTTTTTTGTCAGCATTGGGTTATGGATTATTTTCACCTTGTATTCAGTTTCCATATCAAATTTCTTCAGTAAGTTACTATCTCTAATTTCTCTTAAATTGTGTCTAGTTTAGCTATCCTTAAATTTGATCATATGAATTCTTGTGTCCTAATCTTGTCTGACTCCTCTCCCTAATCTCTACCCCCTCTTCTCTTTCTCTTTCCCTTCCCCTTTTTGTCCCTCCCCCTTATTTCCTCCTCCCTTCTCCTCCCTCCTCTTCCTCATATTTCTTCTTCTCTCCCTCACTTTCTTCATTCCTCCCTCCTTTTTGACATTGTTTGCATCCTAAATTGCCTGTGTTCGGACTATTCTGTTCCACCTCCCATTGTCTTGATCAACTTGAGTAATAAATATTGATAATGGCTAACCATTCACTAGCGTTTTATTTACATTGCCTAGATACCCTAATATCTCTGAGTTCTGAGAAGACCAAGGCAGAAGTTAAAAGGATTCTCTGACCTAGCCTTAGAAGCCACACAGCATTATTCTCACTGCATTTTACTGGTTACAAGTGAGTCACTAAAGCCAGCTCAGGTTCAAGAAAATGAGAGTTAGACTCCAAGTCTTGCTGGGGAGTGGTAGGGTCCCATTACAGAAGAGCTCGTGGGATAAGAGAGATTGTTGCCACCAGCATTGGAATATACACTTTGCTACATCTATGTTGGGATGGTGACCCTGTCATGTACCGTTTGACTCTCTTTTTTGCCCTATGCTCCCAAATCTCCGAAGTGAGAGTTAAACTGAATTATGACTAATTTCTCTTCTGGCTATTAATAAAAAGTCTTTGTTTCCACATAGACCCCACATAACCCAGGTTATGTCTTCCCAAAATTTAAGCAAGGCATTCATCATACAAAAAAAGAAAGGGGAAGGCAAGAAAAATTCTGCCATTTTAATGACTCTACCGTCAACATTACTTAAAATTTAAGAGGAAACTGAAGTTCAGGTTTCCCCTAGAGCATTGGCTCATCTGGAGCATTTTCCCTATAATGTTCTAAGAAAGCAGCACACCTAATAACTATCTTGACTTTAGCTATTTGATTGATCAGATACCTTTGCGTTTAAAGATGAATATCTATATGACAGGAGATAAGAAAGAAATAGGAAGACAGCTTGTTAATACTGTGTCAAGTATAGTTCTTTATCTTTTAAGGTAGGTAAAAGGCACTTTTAATAAGTAGTACTAAACTTAGTGCCTCTGAGTCAGAGCCAATCACTTACTTTTTAAATGGGAGATCACAAAGAATCATCTCAACCCTTAACATGTAGGTAGATTTGAAGTTTTAGAAGGCCTGTTTTTCAATGTTTAACTGGGTGGATGGCGTAATTACAACAAGCACAGATGGTTGCAGTAGAACAAACATATTGAGCACAGAGCATAACAAATACAGTCAAATCATATTTCCTGCAACTGTAGGCCATCATAAGTAGGTAAATGCATTGTTATAAAAAATACGAAGTATAATAATAATTCTCAATCTGGTCTCTCAATAAGTGGAATTCCAGTTGCTGCACTGGTTATCATAGGCTGGAATCAAAAGTGGCAGTGGATGGGAAGAAAGACAAGTCAGTTTAGAAAGATTATTTTAGAAAATTGTCAAGAATTTTAGTATCTTGACAATATGCCTCAAAGTCTTAATAATTGAAGGATATCTTCTTTATCACAACTGTTCCTCTCTTTGAAGGCTGTCACTAATGATAGGCAATTGTTAAAAGACATTGACTCCTATATCTTGAAACCTTCGACAGATGAGCAAGTCACATTCATTTAATAAGTTAAGATTGTGCTGTTCTGTGTAGTTAGAAAAGCCATTGTGTGTGCAGTCAGAAAATCTGAGCAGTCTGGCTCTAATAAGTCTGTGGGTCACTCACCTTAGGTAAGCACCTATTCTGCCCAGCTGACATTTGCTAATATGTAAAACTCAAGAATTCCTTTCATCCCTTGAGCTCTAGTTCCATTAAATTGTCCTAAATTAGCAAGTTTTCTTGGTGAGTGATCTTTTAAGAAACTTTTACAGGCACTAGCACTGGGAGCACATATTTTTAAACTCATTTCAGTCATTTAGTCTTGTTTCCCCTTACCATCCTAGCTCAAGACTGGATGCTACAACCCCATTTAACAAAGCTAAAGGCTTCAAATTAAACATGTTCCCATTTATAATTGGCATAAAAGTACAGCCTATATAAACCATGAATAGAAGGAAAAACAGAACTTGCTCAAATACTGAGCCACTTTTCAAATTAAATGGCTTCAGCTGAAAGAGGACTCATGGGAAATCACCTTTTCAATAGAGCTGTGGAGTTCCCATGTCATACCTCATTTGAACATTTCACTGTAGCAGCCACTGAGCTGTACTGGGCAGAGAGAATTTTATGCCTAGTACTGTTGAATGATTGTTATTTTTGAAAATGCCCCAAAAACGTTGAATCAAATTTAGAACTATATTTGAGTGTAATAGAAAGTCAAGAAATAAAAATAAGGCAAAAAAGCCGGGATGATTGTTAGAGAAACCCAAGAAAAAGAAAGAAAACAGAGAGTATGAAATAGCATAGGAAGGACAGCACAGAGGGCAATAAACCATGAGATTGTGGATGGGGCTGGGTAAGGATTGCCATATGAAACCTGTTTTGTACATAGGAGGGTGCCAGTGATGCCAGATTCCCTTACTTTTTCTTCATAGGTTTATAACCTTCTAAAAATAATTCTTTGTAGCTCAAGTTTCAGAAAGCTTAATTTGCATTAGTATATAATGTGAATATCAGAGCTTTTTATCTGTGCCAAACCTTGTAACTAGCTCAAAAGTCAGGTGGGGCATTCATTTCCATTCTCTTTTGCTTCAGGGGAGGATGGGGGAGGCTGAGGCATAGCATGATTATTCCCTTGTTCCTTAGATTGTTACCCAGCGTGGTACTCAAGAAGAATGACAGTATTTTGGAATGCAGTGGTATCCAGCTCAGGCTGACCCATGCTGAATGGTTTGAGCTTCAGGTGGCTCTAAGTTGTGAAGTCTTCCATGGGGAACCTTGTTTCATAGTCAGCAGGGCAGAACTCAGAATTAGGACTTGGATATGAAAGAGACTCCAGGTCACTGTAGATTCTGAGAAAGCTGCCCAGAGAAGCTATCCACCCGTCTTTTAGCCCAACTCTCACACTCTGAACCCTGGGGAACAGATCATGTTTTTATTTACCTGTCTCCAGTGACCTCCTCCAACCCACATGGAGCATGTAACCTTTTATACACGACTCAGTACAGAAGGGATTTTACCCAAAATAATTGCCCAAAATAAAAGGTACAGATTTATACTCGAATTTTTATAAAGCATCTCATGTATGGGATGGCCTCACAGTTATTTTATATTGAACAACCATGAATCCTGTTTGGAGAAAACACATTTGCCTAATACATCCTCCGTTAATGCTGGTTTGGAATACCTGTAGGGGCCATGTCAGAAGAATCACTCTTACAAAAAGAGACAAATTTAACATGGTGTTGGATTTCACTGGCTGAACGACCTTTAAAGATCACTTTCAAAAGCAACAGAGCAAGTGCCTGTGTTGTGATTACAAACACTTACAGGATGAATAAATAAGTAATGACTCCTAAGGTTTTACAAACGAGTGCTTAAGGCTTGACTTAAGTTTTCCAGTAGCCTCATTTTACATGGGCTCAAAAAGTCAGATCTCAAATGGAAATAAAAGTGACTCTGGAAATTCTTAGAGGATTAAAACATGGTTCTTTCGATGGCAAAGACACTTAAAAAATAATGCATTTGATGTTTCAATAATATTGTTTGAAATGGTGGGTGGTATTATTTCTGAAAGTAGTATATTACTAGTGTCATAGAATTGTACACCCTAAAGTAAGAAATATCCTAAATCTATATTTAATAACTTAATCCCTAAATGAGTCTATGTTTAAAAGAGTCCAGAATTCTTTTCTAGTGTTGCCTCACTGGGAAAGTAGAAGATTGACTTATTTATAGCCTTATCATTAGGAAGCCATCATTTATTACCTATTCATTCAACTAGACCCAAGGTGCCCTAAGCTGTTTCCTTGTAAGTTAAGAACCTAACATACAAGCTGTAAACTCACCAGAACAACCAGATGTTAACTGGATCTGGGCCCAAGAGGTGATGAACAGTAGAAATCGAGTCTGGCAGGGTTGTGGTCTTAAGACTTTAGGAATGGACATATATGCTTAAGTATGCATATTTCTCCCCACCAAGATGAGAGAAATACAATGGATTGTTTATCTTGGTGTTTTTGTTCACTTGAGGGTATTTTATACTGGAAAGGTTCTTAATCCAATTTAATGTGCATTCAGTCTTCCATTCATTCAACAAAAGAAGCACACAAAAAATGAAGACCTGTAATATTCCAACTACTGTACTGAGTGCCAGAGAAACAGTGGTCAGCCAGAGAGACACAGGCCTCTCCTTCCCTCAGCTGAATGTGTGCTGCTCTTACAAGATGAGTTCTAGGACATAGGTCTTTGGATCCTCAGTTTTACACTTTGGATTGCTGAAGCTGGGTTGCATAATCAAATAATGAAAATGTGTACTCCTGCATTTATTCTTTTTTAATTTCTCAAATGTTTGGTAAATAAAGAGGTAGGTGCTGGAGAGTAATGACCTCATGGAGCCTTAGTCAAGTCTCTGAAGGGCATTAGAGGCATTGATCAAACAATGACACAAATCAAGGTAAAAATCCGAGGGAGGGGTGCTACAAAGAATAAGTATTTGTTATTTCCAGAACCTAAATAAAGTTTTTAAAAATGTTTATCAAAGTGTAATTTACTCATAGAAAAGTTAACAAATCATAGATGTCCAGCTTGATGAATTTTCATAAAGAAACAGAACATGATAAGCATCTCAGAAGCCTCCCTTTGTCACCACTTATCTCAATCCTGTCTAATATTCTGCGTCTGAAGCCATGGAATATTTCTTCTATTTGGGAACTTTATATATTTAAAAATCACATTTCGCCCAGTGATTGTGGCTCAGTGATTGAACATGGACCTATGAACCAGGAGGTCACAGTTTGATTCCCTGTCAGGGCACATGCCCAGGTTGCAGCTCAATTCCCGGGATGGGGCATGCAGGAGGCAGCTGATCAATGATTCTTTCTCATCATTTATGTTTCTAGCTCTCTCTCCCTTCCTCTCTGAAATTAATAAAAAAATATATTTTAAAAAATGAAAATCACATTGCTTCTATTTTTCTGTATCAACTTTTTTGCTCAACATTACCTTTGTAAGATTCCTTTATATAATTGTATATAAATTGTATAGTATTTTGTTCTATGGGTACACTTCAATTTATTGAGCTAAGGTTTGCAGTGATGAGCTATAGTTAACTGGAAAAGAGGGGAACAAAGCATTCCATGGAAAGTGAACAGCACTGTGCAAGGATCTGGTGGCAGGAGGCGGCCTGGTGAGCAAGAGCTGGTGAAGGGAGCAGGTGTGGCTGGAGCAGAGGTGGAGACAATCAGATGAGATGAGGGTGGATATGTAAGCAGTAGCCTGATAGACCAGAATTGTGGAGGTTCATCTTTATAATCAGGGCGACAGAAAATCACCGTAAGACTCTAAGCAGAGGAGAAAAGCCCATCAGATTTGTTCTGATCACTCTAGCTGCTTCATAAAATGAAAATTAGAAGGGGCAGGTGGGTGGAAAAGCAGGGAGATGGATCTGGAGAGGGGGCTACTATAGTAGCCCAGAAGCACAGCTCCAGGTCTTGAGAAAAAGGCTTCTTTCTGTGGCTGCATGGCTTGTGTGGGCCTGGAAGTCCATAGTGGGCCTAATCTTAGAACCTGATGTCACCACAACCTGAGGACCTTTTGGAATATATAACCTATTCCTCAAAACTGGGCGGGGGGGAGGGGGCTAACTATACTTCACAGTAATGTAAGACAAGTCTGGTCACAATCTTAGCATTGGTTTGGTTAACCAAAATATCTATTTTATAATTTCCAAGCACTTGAATGAGAGAGTTACTAATTGACTAACAGTTAAAATGATGGGCTCTGTAGTCTTTTATTCATTTACTGAAGTTGAGATGAAAGCTAGCTCTGCCTTTATATTGATTACATGTTGAAACTAAGAGTATCCTATGTGTTTATGAGCACTCATCAGACATACTGATGCAGCCGATGTTGGCTTCAACATAAAGGAAATGCAGGTGGTATGGCTTTATGATGAAAGAAGTGTATCCTTCTTGCAGACCAATCAAAACTAGAGTCTGAGTTGGGGTGGTTACATGGAATTGACAAGAATGTAATTACCGCATCAAGATGTGTATATATTTACCACTAGTAGGTATTGCCAAAGTGGTTTTCCAAAGTGGCTCTATCATTTGCATTTTTGAATGGCAATGTGCAAGAGTTTCAGTTTTTCTATAAGATTTTTTATAGATTTTTTTTGCAGCCCTGAGAAAATCAAGATAGTTCTATCTCTTTAGTTTTTGAAATGATTGTGTGATTAGTGATTAGTAGATACAGCCAAAATGCAATGATTTGATTGATATTATTTATTGACTATTAGTCAATAAAACTATCAGAGGATACTTTGGAAATATTATCTGGGTCACTATTATTAAGGACTTGAGATGAATTTTTCACTCTGTGATTTGTCATGAGTGTATAAAATATATAAATGTGGTGCATTGATGTTTATGTACAATGCAACAATGAAAGGATAGGGTGGAAGTTCTTTTAGTGAGCTTACCTAGTGAAACCTCAGTAGATCAGAACAGCTATTTAAACAGTCATTAACATGACAACATAATGATCTTGAGAAATTAATTTAGAGTAAATTAAAAAGTAATCTTCAGAAATCTCTCTAAATGTGGATGTTTTGAGGATGGAGGATATCTGTGAGTGTGAGTGTGTGTGTGTGTGTGTGTGGCTGGGGGTGGGTATTATGGACTGATATGGACTGAAGTTTAGCATTAACTCTGTGCTGTTGAACAATTCATTTCCTCTCTCCAGACATTGGTTTATATGCCTTAAAATAAAGGAATTGGTCTGAGATAATCCTTAAGGACTATCAAGCTCTAATGTCTGAGACTTTATTAGTAAATCAGCTATGATAATATGCTCTCCAATGAGCCCTCCATAATAGCCTAATCCCTTACTCTCAAATTAGAAAATTAAGATGATTAAAACATGCAGAAAAAGTACGATTTTTATGGATTTTTCTTTGCAGCCCTGAGAAAACCAAGATAGTTCTATCTCTTTAGTTTTTGAAATGATTGTGTGAGTAGTAGTACAGCCAAAATGCAATAATTTGATTGATATTATTTCTGACTATTAGTCAATAAAACTGTCAGAGGATACTTGGGAAATATTTGAGTATGTGTTGCCCTAACTTTGAGACTGTGGAGATACACGGTGTTGTACTTTTTAATCCATATAAGCTGACATGATAAAAAGTAATAACATTTGAGAGTAATTATAAAGACTGTCATAAATATTAATTAAGCAACAAATTGTGCCTTTGAGATCAATTTCAATTTATCATCTTTGTAGATAAGAAAGGGGCCTAAGAAAATTTTCTCATCAATAAGACAACCTAAAATAGTCCCTAAATATTAGGATAAATAACCTAACAGGCTAGAAAGCCATTAGATAGTGATTTCAGCTGCAGCAAGATAAGAAATTAAATGAAATTCTCAAATTAAAAAAAAGAAATTGGTTAGAGAAAACTCTATCTGCCAATAAAAGATCTAAGCAGTCATATGAGTAAAGACTTGATGTTCCTCCTTTGATGTTGTCCTCCTGAAATATAGTAATTATGACATTTTTATCTACACAGCACTTCCAAAATGATCTTTAAGTGTCATTTAATTGTATTCAGATGTTTATGGGAGTTGCGAGCAAATTATTCCATTGCTAACTGAGACCAGTTAGTTCTGGGTCTCAGATCCTTTCTTCTTTTGACTTGTCTGCAAATATGAAGTACAGTTTATATCGTGTTGAACTTAACCCTATAGGGTTGTGCTAAGTCCTTGATAACCTCCCTTTCTGGGCTTGCACTCCTGACCCTGGGTGATTCATTACCTAATTGTATATATATTCGACTGATTGATGAGATGTGAGACAGGCAAGATAGAGGAAAGCTAAAGGAGGAACTATATGTTTCACAGTTGCCAACACAGATATGCCTAAGGCCAGGCAGAAATTACACGTGAGCAACATGGCCTGCGTAAGGGACAGGGATAATCTTGAGAGTGGGCCCCATTTTGATGGATGAGTTGCCGGGATCGGTATGGGCACTGTGTTGCCTGATCTTCCATGTTTCAAGAGAACCCAGAATCTCAAAATCCTAGGACACTTACTCGATTTTTAAATGTTGGGGCTAATTAAAATTGCAAATCAACATGTTGTGAAACAATATTTGTGGCTCATGCGACTCTCATCCATAATCTTTAGTTTGTTGAAGCCTTTTTAAGAATAAGAAATCTAAAGGAGGATCCAAACCACATAGTCAAATTCTATTAAATTGAACCAGAAGACATTGCCATTTTATAGCAAAAAAGAGTCAGGTATCAGCAATTTCTTATGATTCAGCCTAATAGTTTGCTATTCCAAAATATTAAGAATGGATCCGCTTATATACCTTTACTTTTGCATAAAGTTGTGAGATGTGGGAGAGGAGAGTTCTAAAACATAGAAGTCAGATTTCAGGTTAAGGACCTCTATGTGAGCAGGTCCAAAAACAGTACTGTATTAGCTTTCCAGGACTCCTAAAACTAAGGACTACAGACTGGGTGGCTTAAACAAAAGAATCTGATTTTCTTCCAATTTTGGAAGCTACAATTCCAAGGTCAAGATGTTGGCAAATATGGTCTCTTCTGTGGCCTCTCTCTTTAGCTTTTCACTGTGTCCTCACATGACCACTTTCTGTGTTTATATAACCCTGTTATTCTTAATGTGTCCAAATTTCCTCCTCTTCTAAAGGCATCAGTCAGATTGCATCAAAGCCCACCAACATGATTTCTTCTTTCCTCAATTACCTTTGTAAAGACCCTCTCACCAAATAGTCACACCTGGGAAACAGGGCTTCAACATGTGAATTTGGAGGGTGGGGAACAGAGCACAATTTAGCCCATCACAAGTGGTATGCTGGTAAATTGTGACCAAATAGCTCTGTAGCATTTGCCAATTTCTGTGGTGTAAGTACTCCCACCATAGCTGACTTCATATTATCAACATGTTATCACTAACCACAGACTCGGGAATATGTGTAGTAGCACGCTGTTTCACACCAATTCCACCATCCCCATTCAATGGTCAAAAACAGCCTCAAAAGCACAGATTATAGTAAAATGTGGTATAATAATTAGGAGATGAGTTTTAGTCTTTATTACCTTTGTTATTAATATCATTTGTCTTTGTAAGTTTATATAATTTAGTCTTTTCTAATGGCTATGTTGGTTTAACCATCAGCTAACAAAATTGCTGAAAACTTAACAATGGATGCTCAAGAGCCACTACAAACCAGCTCCAGCACACCACTGAGTCATATAGGTAGAATTCTGTCATTAGGAATAGAAAAGTAGGACAACTTCCTGTGAAATTACCAGGAGAGAATCTGTTGGACATGTGGACAGACAGGATATGAACAGAAATCAACGGGAGCAAGTCAAGATAAATGAATGAGACCAGAAATAGAGTTTGGCAAGGAGAGCTAGTTTTAGATGGGGTGGTGAATTAGTGGAGCAGGATGGGAAGAGCAAGCCCTGGGGTCAGGTGACCTGAATTCCTATCCACCTCTTACCCAACAAGCTAGGTGATTTGGGCAAGAACAGCCTCTCTTAGCCTCAGTTTCCCACTCTCCAAAATGCATTCCCCTCTGCATAATTTCTCAGGAGCCTCTCAGCGCTGAAATTCTGGGATCCTATCACTTACTATATAATTGCCAAGTCCTTTTTATTTCTGTCTCTATAAGTTCATTAAAAAAAAAAAAAAACAATGTAAAGGTCAGATGTGTGCCTGTTCCTTACATATTTTACAGTCACCCGAGAAGATATATTCAATGGATAAAAAAAAATACAATTCTGCTATCTCTAATAGTTTGCATGATTTTTATCAAAAAAAGATATTTTTTTCAAAACAGTTTTTTTTCCTTATGAGCCTTGGAAGCAACCCATTTACATGTGCATCTGGCTTAGAAGAATAGGTATATGTGTGAACTATATCAGAAACACAGGCGACCCCAGAGGAATTCTACTTTCAGTTCAGTAGTTAAGCTCAAGTGTATGCTTCATGTTTCGACTGTATCATGGTAGGGAGCCTTCTGGCTGTTCTCTTAAAAAGGTTCTTTTAAGAGAAAATTGAGAGTTTCCTGCACTTAAGACCTTCCCTGAAAAAACACAGAGATCTTGGCTCATGGATTTTTTTATTCTTCTGCAAATACTCCTTCATAACCTTTCAAAAATGGTTTTGTAAGTAACTAAATTTTGGCTAGAAATGAAAATAATCAACTTACAATATGTTGATCACCCCACCTACTTTATTTTGTGACATGATTCTTACCTTGGTGCTTTTCAAAATGTGTTCCCTGGGCCACTGGCAGCAGTATCACCTGGCAACTTGTTAGAAATGCAGATTTCCCAGACCTCCTCTCAGACCTGGTAAGGGAGAATCTCTGAGAATGGAGGCCAGCATTTGTGTTTTTGTTAGTGTTTTGTTTGTTTGTTTCTTTCTTTTTTTTTTTTTTTTTTTTGCTAAATCAGTTTACTTTTTTCACTTGGCCCTCAATCCCCTCTTCTCTGACAGATGTCACCCTCTTTTCTGTATCTCTGAGATGGTCTCTATTTTGTTAGTTTATTTTTTTCATTAGGCTCCACATATAAGTAAAATCACATGATATTGTCTTTCTCTGACTGGCTTATTTCACTTAGCATAATACTCTCCAGGTCATCCATGCTGGCACAAATGATAAGATTTCCTTTTTATTTTTTATTTTTATGGCCGAGTAGTATTCCATTGTGTAAATGTCCCACTCAGCACACACACACACACACACACACACACACACACACACACACACAAAATAAAATAAACAATCGAATTTAAAAAATGGGCAAAAGACCTGAATAGACACTTCTCCAAAGAGGCCATACAGATAGGCCAAAAGATACATAAAAAGATGCTCAATGTCCCTAATCGTCAGAGAGATGCAAATTAAAACCACAGTGAGATATCACCTCACATGTCAGAATGGTTATCCTCAATAAATCAACAACCAAGTGTCAGTGAGGATGGGGAGAAAAGGAAACCCTTGTGCAGCATTTGTGTTTTCATAATCCCTCAGAGTGACTGATGCAGGCTAATTGATGGGTCATTCTATAGAAAACTGCAGGGAGTCAGGCTTTCTCTCATTTGTTCATCACATTTTTCATCTCTTTAGGCCAGTGGTTCTTGAAGTGCAGTCCTTGAAATAGCAGTCTCAGCATCACTTGGGGACTTGCGAAGAATGCAGCAAATTCCTGGACTGGGTCCATTAAGAATTTGGGGATTGTGGGGTTCAGCAAGAGAAAGAGTTATGGCCAAAGCATAATGAAAAGTAATGGATCTGGGTAGCTCTGCTGGGGTTGTGTAAAACAAAATATTAGCTGGGCAAAAATACATCCATTTTGGAGAAAGAGCAGATGGAGAAGAGGAAGGAGGAGCAGTGAGAAAGAATGACTCTGTGGTTTCAGGTATATTGGGATAAAGCATTGTTGGGAGAGAGGAAACCTAGTTTAGGAGGAATCTGCCTCCTTTATGTGGAAATAAAAGGTTTGGCTGTCCTCTTCTTCCTGGCCGTACCATCCCCCACTCTCTCCACCCTGCCCTTGCTCCTGCTCTCTCCCAGCTCTAGCCCACTGCATATCACAGGCACCGAAGAGCCCAGCCCTGCTCTCATCACCTTCCTAGCATCAGGGTTACTTCGCATTCTCCAAATTAAAGCACAGAAGGGCACATTCTTGGACAGGTCTCCTTGCACAATCCTCACTGCCCTGCAGAGCAGTCTAACTTGAACTTTAGGACCTTCTTAACTCGGGTGAAGCTGGCTTGGGCAGGGACAGGTTCTGTACTTACAAAGAGGACATTTTACAGAACAGGGAGGTGTCCTGGGGAAGACCCACTCACAGTCTGAAAGCAATATCTAAAGCACAATCCTTCTGCTGCCCAGGACTTAGCCCCACCAGTATCCTGCCAATTCTCATAAAACTATAGGTCAGTGTTGAAGAACCAAGGAATCACATGACTGATATGTTTCCTCTTCCTAGTAAGCAGAAGCCCCTGGCTAAGCAAATAAATAAGACATCAATACATAAATAAACTCCAAGGATAAGAAATAAATTAAGTGAATTGGTCTTGAGGTTGGCCCAACTCTGATTTGCATAACTGCTTCAAAACTAGTGACCTGGAGATAAATTCCAAGTGGAAGGTATTTCCAAGTTCCGTTTATGGATCAATGGCCCATGGGAGCCTTTTCCTTGGTCTTCACTGATGAGCCTTCTTAGCTCTTTAAAATGTGTGGCCAGTGGGGAGTTTCCTTTTCTCCATGTGATTCCGACCCATTTCTCAACCACTTCCCCGACACCCTGAAGCACCATTTAGCACTCCAGGAGACCTTGCGTATTAAAGATAATCCTTTGAGAGATCAGGGTCCATAAACCAGTGAATAAGTCACGTGTGGCACAGCAGTGCTGCTTTTCATCTCAGGAATGGGCAATAAGGGTCATGCTACTATTTCATCCAAATGGGAAGAGGAAATTAACATGGGACACAGTAGAAGGCAGAAATCCTTTAGTTGCATTTAGCTGCCATGGAACACTAGGTCCAAGAAATCATACCAGAGTGAAAATATCTGCTTGATGATGTATGAGGCAGGGCTACTGAATTTGGGGACTCGTGGAATATGGTGTCAGGAAAGACAAATCACATCCTTCACTTATATTGCAGTTGGAAAGCTCTGTATTCCTTTGAGAGGCAGATATCTCATGCCATCAAATTGAGCTTTCATTGCTAAGAATGGAGTCCTGCAGAGTGATCAAGTAGATTGCATTGCTGGTCAATACCTTTTCTATTATTATGTTACTGGAGATAATTATTATCTTCTGCTCGAGCCTGTGCGAGATTGAGGAAGATCAGGGAGAGGAAAAATACTGCATTGTTCAACTAGAATTTTGTATCGGCCCCTAGCCGTGTTAGAGCCAGCAATGCTAGCTAAAGAATACTTTGTATTATTTTTTTAAATCATCACCCTACAGCAATTTCTTCTGCCTTTCTTTATTATCATTTAGCTGGGCTGGGAATGTGATTCTGAAATTTATAATCACAGAAAGAGTATTGAACATATCAACATTTAATTCCCTATTCTTTCACAGATTTGGTTTTGGTTAAAAACTTGATATCTATTGGCTTTTAATCCCAACAATGTCAAAGATGTTTCACAAAGTTTTGAGTGAAGAAAACAGTCTTGAGGTTTAAGTTAGTAAAGTTTATAATTTGTATTATATTATGTCCCCTCCTTGCAACTATCCAAATAAATAAATGGGGCCTAGAAAAGTTCCATGTTTTTGCAGTAGGAAACGTGATGTTTTGTCACATACATTTGAAAGCATTCTGCAGCGTTCTGGAAAAGCTATGGAGAATGTCGGGCCCTGCTGAGAGCTGGTTTTTACTTGTCATGTTCTGGAGCTCTCTTGCATTTACTAAACATGTCTCTCTGGTTCTTATAATCCTAAATGTAAGTTCTTTAAGAGCTAGGGCTCCGAGGTATTTTTTCTAGTTTGTCATCACTGCATTTTAGATACTAAAATAGAGGTTGCTTAACTTTGAGAAAAGCGAACAAAAATCCCCTTTTCCCCCTTCAACCGGGATATGCAGCAGAAAATCAGTTTCTGAATATCCTTATTCTAAGATATTATTCTGGAGGCTTCTTCCCAGTCACCTTCTATCACAGGAATATTAACCCTTTGTGTAGATGGGATATAGTCATAAAGTTTCTTGAGTCAGCCCTTTCATGATCATTTCTGTTGTGCAGGGCTATACTGTGTGTTATAGGATTTTTAGCAGCAGAGATCCTGACCTTTACTCACCAAGTGCCAGTAGCACCCTCTTCCACTAAGTTGGGATAATAAAACGTGCCCAGACATTGCCAGATGTCCCCTAGGGGGCAAGAAGTAATTCTGGCCCCCACCTCATTTTGAGAACCACTGGACTAGCGCAATGCTACTTAACACACACAGGTCAGCTCTCACCCTGTAAAACTCTTAGGAAACAGGAACAATGGGGCATGCCCTGAGCAGGGTTCATTGTCTTCTTCCTTCTCTATAAGCTTTTCCTACAGATTCCCAAGGGAAGAGAGCTGGCTGTTTTAATGAAAAGATATGTTATAAGCGCCCCTCCTCCAACCACCTTGATAATAAAGACATTTTGCAGATATCTGGAGTGGGAAATTTGAAGAGAAGGGTGGGGAGCTGGGAAGAGTATACTATGGAAAAGAGAATGCAGTAGAAGCTAAATAGGCTCATTGGTGTTACCATACTCTGTGGACCTGCTTTCTCTTACCTGATGGACACTCCCGCACCTGCCTGCACTATGTAGCAAGCACTTGGGGTAGTGACTCAGAAGAGAACTCTACCCACATATACTTGTTTTCATTAAGCACACCTGAAAACATCAGTTTTTTGCCTTACCATCGTATGAAGTAAGAACTACCAAAAAGGGAAGTTGTAAATAACCCCATGTTTTTATATACTTATTTCAAGCTCTTATTCCAGTTTTAGAGATTAATATAAATGCTAAAGCAAAACAAAACAACCTAAAAATAAACCAAGAAGCCCAAGGCTGGCCTGGAAAGAATCCACACCAGGAAACACATACAGTAAGAAAATTAATACATTTACATTTGACTTTTCTGAACATTCTATTGTTATCCTATATAATAAGAGGCTAATATGCAAACTGACCAAACAGCGGAATGACCAGTCGCTATGATGTGCACTGACCACCAGGGGGCATATGTTCAATGCAGGGTGAGTGCCACTCAGCCAGAAGCCGGGCTCACAGATGGCCAGTGCAGTGGTGGTGGCAGGAGCCTTTTCCACCTCCGCTGCAGCCGGGCTGTAAGGAGCGAGGGGTCCTGGACTGCGAGAGGGTGCAGGCCAGGCTGAGGGACACCACCCCCCCCTCCAGTGCACGAATGTCGTGCACTGGGCCTCTAGTAGTTAACAATGTATTATTCCTGGGGGCTTTTGTCCTGATTATAGCCATTAGAAGGAGTTTTCCCCTAAACATCCACACCCATCTACTAACCTGGTAATCAGGGTAGAGTGTCAATTAAACTAAAATTATTTTCTTTCCCCCAAAAGCCATTAATGGGCCCATAATTCACAAACTTGCTAATTGTTTTTCTCTGTTACTAACAGGAGCCAGTGTTGGTGACAATAGCCACCATTGAGATTGCATTGTAAAAGACATATCCAAAATCAGTGAACTGTCCTATTTATCTTAATTAACCCATAGTCTGCATAATGGAGCCTGCCTTTCCACACCTCCCACTTACCTAATAAGAGCTGGTAAAACAAAGACAGTAAAAGCTAATGTCCCTATGGGCTATGATAATTAGCAGCAACACTTTTTTTCCTCAGAGCCAGTTCCAGTCATTAGTTGAAGTGCTACATAAATGCTAAGTATCCCTTGTTGGTTTATAAAGTTAATCCCATCCCAGGATGAGACCGGTTTATTGATTGGTTATGTGGATCTGAAGTGAAGTAGAGGTGAGAAGTCCAGGCACTACTGAGTCTTCAAAAGCAATGTTCACTTTAAACACCGTTGATATGCCATTGGTTCCCATCAGATTGGCAGAGGTAGAAAAGTTCTAGAGCTTTGGTCAGGATGTTGGGAAACAGGCACTTTTATGCACTGCTGGTGGAAGTCTAGATTGATAGAACATAGATGGAGGGTGTTTTAGCAGAGTGGGGGCGGGGGAAGGGAGATGGAATACCAGGTACAGGAATTACAAATGAACCCACCCTTTGTTCCAGCAACTCTACTTCGGAGAATTTATCTTACAGATCTGCTCACAAAATTTCAGAATGATGAAAGTGCAAGGTTATATTGAAGTTGCATTGTTTCCAAGCATACAAAAGAAAACATCTCAATTGTCAATCGAAGAACACCTTAGCTTTTGCCATGAATACAGTATTTTTGCAACCAGATACGCAAAGAAGCCTCTGAAGCTGAATTGAAAAGTCACATATCCTATCTCAGCTTAAGGCATTCTTCAGCTCATTTACTCAAATGAATAGTAAATGTCTTAGATTGCCAGGTATTCACCTAGGTTTTTGCTACTGATAAAATTTGTGCTTTTGTTTTTATTTATTTTTTAAAAATTATCATTATTTTTTTTTAAATCTTCACAAAATATTGACTGGATAAAAGAAATACAATTAAAATCCTCACCCGAGGATATTTTTCCGTTGATTTTTAGAGAGAGTGCAAGAGAGAGAGAAAGACTGAGAGAAATATTGATGTGAGAGAAACAGGTCGATTGGTTTCCTCCTGCATGAGCCTGGACCAGTGCCTGGGCCGGGGAGAAGCCTGCAACCGAGGTACGCGCTCTTGACCAGAATTGAACCCGGGACCCTTCAGTTTACAGACTGACGCTTATCCACTGAGCCGAACTAGCTAGGCCTGTGCTTTTGTTTTTAAAATAAAGAGATGGTGGAATGGTACAGATAATTTTAATTGTATTTCTTTTATCCAGTCAATATTTAGTGAGTGAAAACCATCACAAAAAGCATTGCTCTGGAGGAGCAAAGGAGTCCTGGCCCCCAGGAACGTGCAGGCAGTGGGGGAGACAAAGCAGCAATCATTTACTATTGTAAAAGGGTTCCGTCAGAGAAGCACAGCCCACATGAGTCTCAGGATAAGGGATTTATCGCAGGAATTAGATAAATCAGTTGTGGGAGGAGCTTAGGAAGTAAACATCTGAAAGGGAAAGAGTTTGAATCAGAGACTATATCAACTAGTAAACCTAAGACCGGAGCATCTCCAGTCCCCAAAATGGGACTGCATGAACACGTGTGTGGGAGGACGAAGGGCAGCTGTGTCTATGCAGCTACCACCTTGTGGGTCCACTGCCAAGTGTCAGAAAGGAGCCTGCGGACATTATCAGACAAAGGTCAATAGTCAAGAAGAAAACTAGACGTTGAGGAGAGGAAGGTCAAGCCAGAACCACATTAAACACAAGGACTTCACAAAGTAATGGCTGCTGCTTTGTTTCTGCATTGCCCATCTCGATCAGATTGTTCTTGACCAACTATAACTTGAACCCATCCAGAGAAGGGGGTTCTGGGAAACAAATTTCAGCTTAGTCAAGTTGGCTTGATACAAAATCCCACAATATGTATTTGTTTGCTTAAGCCTTCTATCTTACATTGCTGAAACGTTTATGTCCAGCCAAAGTACATGGAGGTCTTTCCTCAACTTTATCTCATGGGTAAGTGAAGAGTAGACAATTTATATATTGCTAAATCTATGTCTCGAGATTATTAATTCTTCTAATCTTGGAGTAATGCTGAAGCGGTGGGATGCAGACACCATCAGAACAACTTGTGTTGCTCTGAGGGTGTGTTTGAGCCTCTCTTCCCTTCTTGTTACCCAGGGGGCCCAAGGGTGGATGGCTTGGATATAGCTCAGTATCTAAGGTGAAGAGTGTTGTGGTTTGGAGGGTGTTTTGCACCTTAGCTTAAAAAATGAAATGTCTTTCATGGAGTAGGTGCAAAATAAATGCTTGAATGAATGCCTGTGGGTAAATGAAAACGTGTGCCTGGCCAGTGTCACTCAGTGATTGAGCAGTGAACCAGCAGGTCATGGTTTGATTCCTGGTGAGGGTACATGCAGGGTTGAAGGCTTGATCCCCAGTAGGGGGCATGCAGGAGGCAGCCAATCAGTGATTCTCATCATTGACGTGTCTAACTCTCGCTCCTCTTCTCTCTGAAATCAATAAAAACATATTTAAAAAAAGAAAAAGAAAATGTGTATGGGCTGTTCTTTCTTTGGCAGAGGAAGATGGATACAGATATTTGTTCAATATCACAGAAATACATGTGCAAAGATAAAGCTGAACAAAGGTATTCTAGGTCAACACCATCATCTGCCATCTTCATGCCAGGTACAAAAATGTTCCTCCCCTTTCCTCCTTCCACTCTTTCTTTTACTCAGGCAAACAGGAATGAGACTACATGTATTGTTTCTGACTCATAGAGTGACTGTATATATATATTAGTCAGTTACCAGCATTTAAAAATGGAGATATCGCATAAGTATCCAAATGTCCAGTGTCTCTGGGAAATCCAGTGGGGCTGCCCCCTTTAGACCAAGTACCCTCCTGATTGTCATAGCCCCCACCACTTTGAATTGTCACTTGGCACACAGGCTGCATGTCCTTTGCCATTTATCATCCCACATGTGACTTAATATGTCTGTCTGATATTATGTAAAGAAATATTGACAGTTGATAGTAATAATGCTACCACAATTTATTTAACCTTTACCACATGCAAGTCGCTGTGCTAAGTACTTTAACACCTAATTTTTTATCTCATTCTCTCAGCCTTACAAGGTAGCTATTATGTCCATCTTCTGGATAAAAATTGAGATTAAGGGACTTAAAGACCTCCCCTGAGTTAAATCAAAGGAAATGACACAGCAGCTAGTACAGAAAAATAGGATCTAATTCAAGAGCCTGGGTTCACAGTCAGCAGACCTTTTCTCAAAAGGACCAAATAGTTAATAATTTAATTCTGCTTTGTTGGCTCTCCAGTTTCTGTTGCAGCCACTCAGCTCCACCCTTATAGAGTAAAAGTAGCCCGGATGATACCTAAGGGAATGGGTGTGACTGTGTTCCAATAAAATGTTATTTAGCAAAGCAGGCAGTGGCTGGATTTGGCCTAGAAGCTGTAGTTGGTTGACCACTGGTCTCTACCCAGAGCCTGTGAGCCTCAGTGGCTGCAACACCAACCAAGATGCTTGTACATTCAGTAACTGAATGGTGACCTGCCACAGAGGACAGTGGGTGGCGTAGCATGGTCCTTCACGTGATCCTCATAGGAGGTGTAACCATGTGAAATTGCTGTTTGCAAATACTGGCAAATTCACAGAGTTCAACCTAAGTGCAACGCCAATCTGTGGATGAAAATCGACTAGTATTTACTTTAAAATTCTTGATTATTTCTGGTTCCAAATTCGAATTGTTTCTGGCTCCTTTTCAAACACTTGACATGCCCCCATGGGAACAAAAGGAAAGGAGTGAACACCGAAGGCTGCTATGAACAAGAACGGCATCATTACACGAGCTAGACGTGGTTAGTTCCCTGGACTGTGAGGGAACTGAGATTCACACACATTATGAAACACGTACCAAATCACACACCAGTCCACAAGGTAGAATGTGCAGCACGTGTCTGTAGCCCCAAAGCCTCAGCTGTCTCCATTTTATTGTGTACATATCTGGAGTTTCTATTCTGAATTTACCTATATCCCTGGAAAGAAACAACTAGACCCATCGGTCACCTTTCCCTTTATTTTTAAAAAAATCTTTACTGTTGAAAGTATTACATATGTACCCCCTGCCCCCCATTGACCCCTTCTAGCCCTCCCCCACCCCCTGCCCCAGGCCTTCACCACCCTATCCTCTGCGTCCATGGCTTATGCATATATGCATACAAGTTCTTTGGTTGATCTCTTCCCACCCACCCATTCACCTTCACCTTTTCCTTTAAATATGCACTTTCATTATTATTTATGAGGGGCCTACTGTGTGCAGGGCACTGGATATGGCAGAAACACAAGCCTGGAGGATACATTTCAGTGGAGAGAGACAGCAAATGATTCTCTAAGTGACAAGCTGTGCCAGCCTGCCTCCTGGACTTCAGGCTCTATGCTCACACCAGTACTTGAGTGTGGGCCAACAGCATGCCTGTCTGTGTGGAGGGCTGCTTCGGAGAGCACTGGGATTGCTAGGATGTCAAAAAGGCATCACGAGACGTCACGCAGCCAACTGATTCCCAAGTGTGTGTATTTGTGTTCAGGGGATCTGGCCAGATTCTTTGGGTTCCTTTGGCGTTTTGTCCAAACGCTGCATTTTTCTGTCTCATAAAACTGCGTATTGTCTTCAAACCTTTCAAGGTCATATGCTAGGTGTCAGGTACGCTCCGTGAAAATGGGGCTTTACAAAAGTTGGTGAGTGTCATGGTTTTTATTTCCCCCCTTTCAAAATTATTGCTGGCTCTAAAAGAGTCAAGAACTCCAACTTGCATGAACTCTTCAACACCTCTCCAAATTCAACAAAACTGACATTTATAGCTCCGTTGAAGCAGAGACATGGCATTTGGCTTCGGATTGTTTGGACTGTAGAGTGTCAGTATAAATAGCTTTGATTGACTTTTGTATCGTGCACATCTGGAAGCAATTTATGGCATTCCAGCTAGATTAAAGCGCATTTTAAAGGAATTTCACCAGCTCTTTTCTTTTTTTTTTTTTTTCCTGTTGGCCATGGTGAATAAAGTTTCAAAGAAGGTTTAGCTGCTGTTCTTAATGTAGACTGTGGTGAAGTCAAATTCAGGGCAAATGCAGGGTGGGGGGGAGAAAGGAAGAGGGAGCTTTGTTTTGCCAAAAGAGCTAAACACAGAAGTGACTTTTCCTCAATTGTTTTGTTCACACTGAAAGGAGAGAGAAACCGTTAGGCCCCGGGAAGCTGGTATCACTGCACAGAAACCCTGAACTAAGTCATTTCTAAAGAGAGGCTTAGGAGTGACCTAGGAGAGCTCGAAAGAGCTAAGTATGTGTCACTTGGCTCAACCACCAGAAAGGCTGAGCAGAAACATGAGCACTGACTTTTATTTCTTGAATATGTGCCTACTGTGCTATTCATTCAGCACATACTTACAGAGCACCTACTATGAGCTCGGCGCAAGAGAGAGCACACGAGAAGGGGCAGAGATGAAGACGGGCTTGCCACCCTCATGGAGCTTAGGTTCTAGTGAAGCAGAAAGACATTACACGCATGTCTCACACATGATTTCATTACCTTTGTGATTAAAGTACAGTGGAGAAATACAGGGTGTCCTGGGTGCCTGTGGAACTGAGTTAGAAGATCAGGGAAGGCTTCCTGGATTGATATAAAATTTGACACAAGATAGAAAAGGTAGTACTTGCCATGGCCAGTGTGGCTCAGCGTCGACTTATGAAACAGGAGGTCCCAGTTTGTTTCCCAGTCAAGGGCACATGCCCAGGTGCTGGCTTAATCCCCAGTAGGGAGCATGCAGGAGGCAGGTGATCAATGATTCTCTCTCATCATTGATGTTTCTATCTCTCTCTCCCTGTCCCTTCCTCTCTCAATAAATTATATATTTTTTAAAAATAGTACTTAACTGGGAAAGCAAGTCAAGGGAGAGAAAAGGAATAACGTGCCAGGCAAGGGGATAGTTGCCATTTTCATACCCCAAAATATGGGAAGGAACAACCCAACAACATAGGTATTTTCCCATTTAGACATGAGAAAAAAGAGGCTCAAATTGGTAATAAACTTCTTCAGTGTCACTCAGCTATTAACTGTCCTTCCCTTAAAGCAGTGGTCGGCAAACTCATTAGTCAACAGAGCCAAATATCAACAGTACAATGATTGAAATTTCTTTTGAGAGCCAAAATTTTTAAACTTAAACTTCTTCTAACGCCACTTCTTCAAAATAGACTCGCCCAGGCCGTGGTATTTTGTGGAAGAGCCACACTCAAGAGGCCAAAGAGCCGCATGTGGCTCGCGAACCGCAGTTTGCCAACCACGGCCTTAAAGCATAATCTCCCTTAAGGCCCTTTAATCTGTTAGCACTGATGGTCTGCACAGGTGCAAGCAAGTCACGTTACTTCTCTTGGCCTCAGTTTCTCCACTTTTTGATGAGGGAATTTGATAGATGTTTTATGAGTTGGCGTCCCCTGGGAAGTCGAGGCATCTACGTAAAAATGAAGTTGTGTGTAACATATAAATCATTACATATAATACTGCTGTTCTAAACTTTAAAGATAAAAATTTTCAGATGGACAGACTTGGAGAAGCAGTCAAAGCCTTGGAGAAAAGGAGAATGTACCCCCAAATTTCCCTACCTTAGGTAAGAAAATGAAATATCCATTATTAAATCAGACTCACAGGCTTGGAGAGTCCGACCCCCACACATGGTTAGAGCGATGATATATAGGTCATTATGGCCCTTCTTTCTCTTTCTGTTGCTGAAGGAAAGTGATGAAGTGGTGCCAAGAAAGTGGCAAATTGACCTAAAAATCACATAAAAGTGCAATTTAGCGCACACAGTTCTGCTGAAGAAAACCACCTTTGTTTCATTATTAGCTTCCCAGGGATTTCTTTCCTTGGTTGGCATTTAAGTGTGGAAACTTGTCCTTTTTTCCTTAACATAATGAGACAGTTCTTATGTTTTAAGAACAATAGAAAAAGGCATGAAGAGTGATCGATACATTACTGGAGATTTATTAACTACCAACTGGAGCCTTATTGCCCACCTCTGGGTATGATTTGGAAAGACAAGGGGGTATAAACCTCTGTTGTTTTAAGTAAAAATAGAAAGAAATCTAATCTCTGAGACCATAGGATGAAAAATGTTCTATTAGGGATTTGCTTTGCCTTCCTCCCCCTCTCCCCCTAATTCAGGTTCAGGCTTTGACCTACAGACAAAAGAGGAGCTACTTTGCTTAAAAGGTTTAGAACTAATAGGAAGGTAAACTCTGAAGTTATTTGTTGACATAATTTCTGGCATTATTTTCCCAGCTTCTGTTTCAATTCTCTTTCCACTTGTCTGTACAGGCTTGACCAAGATACATCAAAACTGAGCTGGGCTAATGTGGTCACATATCGTATTTCATGCACTCTGTATTGATATGAGACAAAGCAGGTTAAGGCAGGGGAGAAGCAAGAGGCTAAGAATGTTGAGTCCTGTTGTAGTAGCAGGAAATGGTTGGAGCTGAGACCAAACCTCAGTGGAAAATGGGCTATGAATTAAATAAGGCAGTGGTGAGGCAGATCAGTAAAGCCTTTTTATTCTGTTGATGAAAAAAATATGTTGTTCTGTGTAAAATGGATCAAAGGGAGTTTATAGTTCAAATGATGCATTTTCTAATTTCCTGATTGTTTTAATTCAACAAATACTTACTAAGCGCCTCCAATGTGGCAAGAATTATATCAGGGGATGGCGGCATAGTGGTGAGGAGGCAGATGTGATCTTGGCACTCACATTCTAGGTCAGTGGTCGGCAAACTGCAGCTCGCGAGCCACATGCGGCTCGTGAGCCGCGGTTTGCCGCTCTGTTGGCTAATGAGTTTGCCGACCACTGTTCTAGGTGCACATGGACATTAACTAACTAAGCACACATTGGATTATGTTGCTATCATTGTTTTATGCATTATTGAAAGTTATGGAAACATAACAAACCATTTGGGGATGAGAGCTGTGACCTGAAGGCTAAGAAACTGTTTTGTTTGCCTCCTTTATTATAGTTAATTTGCATAGGTGATTTTGGCTTCCTGAGTCTTGTCAAAGTTCCCCAGTCTGAAGAAGTGTCAAGTATAGACATAGGGATGTCTCTGGAGAAATGTAGGGAAAGTGGAGAATCATTGCAAACTTTTTTGCGGAAAATCAGGGTGAGTTCATTATACATCATTTTTGCTGGATGGAAGACAAAATAGTCTTGTAGATTGGAATAGGAAGTAGAGATGCAACTGCTCACAGGAGGGTTTTACTTGGCTCATAACAGAAAAATAGATGTTAACTGGAGAAAGTTAACGTAATGATGACATTCTCCCAATGTCCTGAGGGTAAACCCTGAAGGCCACGCCAGGGGCATTTATGGTAATGTGAGGAGCAAGCTCATTTTTATTTTCCGGTCTGAAGTGTTGTGGAAGCAGTGAAAAAAATTCTGTCAACAGAGACAAAATGAAATGGAAAAAAAGTGGAGCTCTTTAGGGAGCAAATTATTCAATTTGGATTTTTCTGTGGTGATGGAATTGAGACATGATATTCAGGTCTCTGCGTGGTCTTTATTTAAATATAGTCAGTGGAGGCACCATTTTTTCCAACAGATTTGCATCAAATTGGGTTAAGATGAAGCCAATGGAAATATTTTGTGGTTCTTAGGAAGATAGAGTCTATTACTATCATGTCTTTTACATTGTGAATGGCCAAATGTGCTGGATCAGTCATTGACATGTTAGACTTTGCAACAAAACTTTGCAGAACACTTTGATGTTACAAAGAATTTTTTTCTGGCCATTGTCTCACAAGATAGTTACGATAGTCCCAAGTGGTAACTTGGCTATGGGTCTGAGGTCTGTTTAGTGTCATGGAAGCTTGGGTTGGGTTGGAATGTGAGCTTTTTGAGGGCAGAAATGTTTGACTCTTTAGTTCATGGTGTATCACCAGCACCCAGAACAGTGCCTGGCATAGAGAAGAAACTCAAAAAATGTATGTTGAGTTTGTGAAAGAATTAAAATTTTACTATAAAATTTGCTTGCCTATTAGAATTAAAAAGTGAGTGGTGGTGGGCAATGGGGTTATCAGATGGTCTGTATTGTTATTCAGTGTTCAAAAACAAAACAAGTATCTGGAGATGCTTAAATCTGAGATTGAGTTCGGTATGTTACTGATTATCTCCAAGGTTTGAGAAATGTCACTTACTCTGTTCTAAGTTTCCCACCTATAAACATTAAATGATGAATTTATTTTTCTGCTGATACATTTTCTCAAGTATTTTTTCAAAGTTAACATTTAGCATTTAAATATTTCAATTATTTGACATGATCATTAAGAGCTTGCATTTGAAAAGTTTGTAGAGCAAAGTTTTTGGATTTGGCTCTCAAATATATATTCTGTTCTTTACCTCCTAGCCCAAATAACTTGCCTCACATCCTTTTTTTTTTTTTAATATATTTTATTGATATTTTACAGAGAGGAAGGGAGAGGGATAGAGAGCTGGAAACATCGATGAGAGAGAAACATCAATCAGCTGCCTCCTGCACACCTCCCACTGGGGATGTGCCCGCAACCAAGGTACATGCCCTTGACCGGAATCGAACCCGGGACCCTTCAGTCTGCAGCCCGACGCTCTATCCACTGAGCCAAACCGGTTTCGGCTTGCCTCACATCCTTAAAGAGGAGAGAAAAAGACAGGAAACATAGATAAGAGAGGGAGGTCATGACAAAATAAAAGGTCTTTACACTTGTCCTCCTACAAACTGTAGATCAGAATTTATGGTCTGACACATGCCTCTCCAGCTAAGAAGTCTCTAAATCTCTGCCACTCTCCTCCACTCTAGTTTTCTCTTAGATTACGGAGTTCTTGAGGACACTTACTCATCTATTTGCCCACCCCAAACCCCCATGAGTTATGAAATAATAAATAAATGTATAAATAGCTAAGAGTGCAGTTGGAACTGTAGCAGAAAATGCAGGCATTAATGAGTAAAGGTGTTTAGGAGAGTAGAGGTAATAATAGAGCATCCACAGAACAGAGGAAGGCAAAGTACTGAAAAGCCAAGACTGTCTGAATTAATGATGCAATGAAAGCTTGACATTTACAAAGCAGCTGCCTCTAAAAGCAGAGCATGTAAAGTCAGTGAATGAAGTTTCACTCACTAAAGCCATCCCCAAGGTATAATAACATCAAGAGTGGAAGAGGCTATGGTAAAGTGGATGGCACACCCCCGTATTAAAAGGAAGCTGAATGCCACTCTGTACCTGCCTATGGATGCTAATATGAGAATCTTGCCAGACCTTACTTTTTTAAAAAGAAAAAAGATTGGATATGTAGTTGCTTATGTAAAATTTTATTTTATTTTTAAGCTTTGGCAGTGATATATTATATTGTTAAAGCTTTGTATGGCCAAAGGAACCCTTCCAGGCCCTACTCATTTGCCAACAGATCTACTAATTAAAGAGAGATGATACTATGATATTTAGTGGAGGCATTGGGAATGTAGATTAGGTACTGAAGCTGTGTTCAGACCAAGACTAAGTTCTGTAGCCCTTTGCTTTGCAGAATGCCTTAGTGTCTTGTCTGCTTTTGACTCTCCCCATGGCCAGTTTATCTGAGCCCTTATTATTTGAAGGAGCCACTTCATGCTCAGCCTAGACAAATGACATCAAATTAACATCCAGACTTCTGATTCCATGAGACATCTTTATATGGAAATGTCACTTTGAAGAACTCTGGTTTGTGTCACTTGACAGACACCAAATAATACTTAAAGCAATTATAGCAATACTAGAGGCCCGGTGCACAAATTTGTGCATGGGTGGGGTCCCTAGATCTGGCTGGTGATTGGGCCGGCTGGCCAGGGGTGCGGTGGGGGGAGCGACTGCAGGAGGTTGGCCAGATATGGGAGGTTGGGGAGGTTGGCTGTGGGAGCGCACTGACCATCAGGGAGCAGCTCCTGCATTGATCGTCTGCCCCCTGGTGGTCAGTGCACATTATAGTGACCTATTGTTCAGTCACTTAGGCTTTAATATCCTATATAATAAAAGACTAATATGCAAATAGACCAAACGGCAGAACGACTAGTCACTATGATGCGCACTGACCACTGGGGGTAGATGCTCAATGCAGGAGCTGCTTCCAGCCCGCAGGCCTCAGGCCAGCCAAGGCAGATGTGAGCAGGGGGCCAGGTAATCACCCCACAGGTTGCTCCACAGATGGGCCCTGATCGCTGGTCAGGCCTGGGGACCCTACCCGTGCACGAATTTCGCCTCTAGTCTATAGATAATCCACACTATGATTAGTTGTTAAATGCCCACACCTGCCTAGCATGTGAGTTCCAAGATTACATCTATCTGTTTCACTACCATGTCCCCACCTCTCGATACTTTTTGCTCAGTTCTGATGTTGTTGTGTCGCTTGTACATCACCAGCTTCAGATGTCTGTCATCAAATACCTGTCTTCACAGATGAAAACATTGAAACATAAAAGCAGTTTTATCAATTGGATGTGCCTTCATAAAGTAACAACATGATGGTAGGAGAGTGGCCATCAGAGGCCACTAGGGTAAGAGGTTCATGTGGTAAGCTTAAGCTTCTACATTTCTTTCTTTAGCCCAATCATTTTCATTTGTCCTTTTTTTATGGCCTTAACTCACCAAAACCATGTTTTGACAAATACTCCTTCTAAGTTTACTCAAATCCATTTCTCTCTTTAATGTTGAATTCACAAGCTATACTTGTATAACATAGTTATTTAGCAGTCACATAAAATGTGTATCTGGTCATTCTTAACAGGCTCATTTATACATGGGCCACATAAAATTTGCATTCTTATACCAGCGACTCATTTATTAATGGTAATAAATACACCCAGCAATAGTCCAAGCACACTTCAGAGGCTTGTAACCTGAAAATGGTCACAGTAGATGTTAAAGGTAATGTGTTTTTTTAAACAATATTTTAAAAAAATGCTTTCAACAGGACTTGGAAGTGAATCAGAAATAAGGAGAGGGAGGGGGGAGGGAGAGAGGGAAGGAAGGAGAAAGGAAAGAAGGAAGAAAAGGAAAGAAGGAAAGGAAAAAGGAAGGAAGGAAGGAAGGAAGGAAGGAAGGAAGGAAGGAAGGAAGGAAGGAGGAAGGAAGGAAGGAAGGAAGGAAGGAAGGAAGGAAGGAAGGAAGGAAGGAAGGAGAAAATTTGGAGTGTTGTATTACTATCAAAAGAATATCTTTCTCCAGAAAGAAAGCTTATTCCTACGAATGAGTCCAGGGAGAGGGAAGGAAAATTAGATGTTACAGATTTTTCCTTAAAAAAACAAAAATACAATCTATGACCTCAAGATGATTTCTATCTGAGTAGCAAATTAGGCTGTGTAATGAAAGGCAGGCAGCCTTGCATGTTTTATGGCCACTCAGCATGCTCCCAAAGATGCAAAGAGGTTCGCCCATGGGTCAGAAAGTGTAGGAAACCTCAAGCCCATGGTAGGAAGTTAGACACACTCAATAAAAGGCAATCATTTCATGAATATTGGTGAGAATTAATAGCACTTTATTTTGTGGCTCACTGAGGAAATGTGTGGTTGATTCTGTTCAGAAGTACTCAATGTTCTAATAGAAACCATGTGCCTATGTAAGGAGTTGGAGCACAAACCATCCCGGCTGGGCAGCTGATGCTCTGCAGACCTCTCAAGTTCTCCCTTTTCTTTGTTTTAATTAAGATTTCAGTCCAGTGAAATCCTCTGAAGTTAATGAAAATGAATCAACAGAAGGTAAATGAGTTCAGGGAAGAATTTGAAACAACAACCCCCTTTCAATCAGTTCTTAATAAACTCTTCCCTTTTCTTTGATCCCAGTTCTTCTGTATAATGCCTCATAACCCTCTCTGCCTCACCTTCAAGGATGAATGACAGTTATGATCTCACTTATATGTGAAATATAAAGATGTCAAACTCATAGAACGAGAGAGTAGAACAGTGGTTTTCAGAGGCTAGGAGGCAGAGCAATGGGGAGATGTTCAAATGGTTCAATGAGCAAGTTCTGGAGATCTAACATATAGCATAGTAATTATACTGAATAATACTGTATTGTAAAAAAAAGTTAAAAAACTGTATTATATACTATGACATTTTCTAAGAAAGTAGAACTTAAATGTTCTCACCATTTGAAAAAGGTCACTGTGAGGTAATGGAGTAAGTTAATTGTATTAATCATTTCATAATACATATGTAAAAGTCAAACTTCACTTTATGCACCTTTAAAAAATCACATATCATGTAAATATAGGCAATATTTTGATTAATCAGACTTCAATAAAGCTGGGGGTGAAGATAGATCAAGGACAAAAGATAGTTAAAATTTTAGATGTTTGTGTGATCCTCACATTAATATCTTCTTCCCCAATTGGGAAAAACATGAGAAATTTGGCTTGTGCCAACTTATCTAAGGGTCAGGCAGGAACCACACCTAGGTCTCCCCACTGTTGTATCCTCAGTGCCCAGTGTTCCACCAAACTCATATGGATGCTGTATTAATATATTTTAAAAAGATGGAAAGAAGACATGTTATTTTTGTAGATTCTAAGGCTCCAAGTAATCCCTAAGTTCTCCCTTCTCAGGCCATAAAATAGTAATCAGAGCCTAGAATTTGTACGTCAATGTTCATGTGCCAGCGCCCTTGGTGTGTGGTCAGCACATGCCTGGCTTATCCTCGAAATATATTGTGGAAGTGAATAAATTGTGTCTCTCTTGTTCCCTATAAATAGTGTCTGGAAAAGAGTAGGTAATCAACCTTTTGCCAAATGAATGAATAGTAATTAAAATAAGTATCTTTCTAATGTTACTAAAATATTTTACAGCTATATTAAACTTCTTTCTAGTCACAATGGGATCTGGAGGAAGCAACAGTCAACCAACTATCTAATATGTAAGGCAGTCCTGGAAACTTTGAACATTCTTTTACCCACACAGCAGTCCTATTTCTCTTTATTCATCTCCATTATTCTCAGTGAATTCCCTTTTGGCATGTGACAGTTTATAACTTCAAGGAGGGTCATCAACTTGATCATCAAAATTCTTCTAGCATTTTGGCTCTACTGGGAGGAATGGACTATAACCAATGACTTCTGAAAGACAAAGTTCAAAAATCTATAAAGCATAGTTTGGTGGTCCCAACAGGTTTGAGAAGAGAGGAAGAAAGATGTCAGGTCTGTTTCTAGGACATCCTGGTCTAAAAGTTGAGACAAGCACAGGTAGAGTGCCTCCTTGCAAAAGCAACTTGCCCAGCTATTGGATGGAGAAGAGAGATCTTACACTTCCAAGGTGGGAAGATGGAATGAGGTGCTGTACATGTATAAATATGTCAGTAAGCTTTCTGGCTTTCCTTTCCTTTTCTTCTCTCCCCTGATTCACAGAGTTGAGAAAGATTGTGGGTTCAACATGGAGTAGGAGAATGTTGATCAGGAGGCCCTTCCAAGAGAGAAAGGGCAGTAACTGTTGGTATCTGAGAGGTTTAAGTTAATAGATAACCTGTTGGCTCCCTTCCACACTTTCAGAGCCAGAGCTATCTCCCTCCAGAGCAGTGTACTGTTGCTGTGTGTTCATTGTTTGGTGGTCTCTGCTTGTGTCCCATGGTCAAAATGACTCCAGGCTTGCTGCATCTACTACATTATATGATTTGTATCAGAAGAATCAGACTTGACTGCACTGTTTCAGATTAAATTTTATATAACACCAATGAAAGCTTTTTTTTAATGTGGGCTGTGATTCTCTGGAATATAAAATTCATTGTCATGGACTTGAATCAATAATTACTTCAGTAAATTATAAGCGTATTACTGGTTCAGCTGCCCTAATGAAGCTTCAGAAGTTCTTTAGGTTCAATACTTTTATTAGTTCTAAAATAAAATTTAATGTAGGCTTTATCTAAAAATGTCTTAATGAATATGAACTATATAGAATACTTCAAAATACAGTTGAATTTGTGAACATGACTTAGTATTTTGTTACACATTGCAAAATGACTTGATCAGATTTAACATCGTTTAGACCTAGCTGTTCAATAGCTCAGTTAAATATGCATTTCTTTTTATTAGGAATCCATCGTGCCCTGGGCAAAGGCCAACATATTGGCTTTGTAAATTATGTAGTCTGCCCAACCCTTTAGAATCTAGGCACACCATTGCTGGGACCACTTGGGAAGTTAAAGAAAGAAGAAAGTCTGGAAAGGCATGGAGAGAAGACTATTGTGTCTGTTGATTTCTGAGAATTCCCTAGAAAATATCCTGGGGTAGATTGATGTATCCACAGGCTTGTGTGATTTTCTTTCACATCCATTTAAAAAAAGGAAGAAAAGACTCAAAATAGGCCCTGGCCAATGTGGCTCAGGTGGTTGGGTGTCAGCCCATGCACCAAAAAGATTGCTGGTTAGATTCTCTTTCAGGGCACATGCCTGAGTTGCAGGCTCAGTTCCCACTAGGGGGCATGCAGGAGGCAGCCAATTGGTGATGTTTCTATCCCTCTCCCTTTCTCTCTCTCTAAAAATTAATAAAAAATCTTTTTTTAAAAAAGACTCAAAATAGGCAGTACCCTAATCTATTCCCTGAGTGAATAGATTCTAAGCAACTACAGGTCAATTATAGGCCAATTTAGAACATATTGGAGACTTTGGTATTCTGGAAGACAACATTGTCCAAAACAGGGTACACTAGACTTCCATTGGAATATGGAAAATATTATAATTTCTATTAGAATTTAGGTTTTATCAAAGTATACTATGCTTTGCTAATAGTTAGTATATGGGTCAACCATAGCAGATGCATATATTTTATAAGTAAATACACATACACTGGGAATTCTTGCTACTTTTTTTTTAACAGATGAGATATGCACTCAACCACTGCTGTTCTGCCTCAAGAACACTCATGTCTTAAGACACAGCAGGGAGAATCTGCCTCATTAACTTATCTCATGCCCAGAGTCTTACAATTTTTTCCAAATTTATTCGTGATGTATAATTGTACCACCTATGTCACCAAGAACTCCAGTGTACCATGTGGTGAAAGATAACATTATTCTAAGTCCTCCTTTATTTTCAAAGACTTCTGGGGGGAATTTCAGCCTTGAGCTTTACAGATTACTTACTGAAAAGAGCCCGGGAGTTATTGCTATCCATTGGGTAATTAGGTAGTTCCAAGGAAAATAATAAAACTATTTTGTGCCTGGGAGATTAGAATGGCACACAGTGACTCATATTAGTCAGCTGAGTAATTATGTAATTACAAAAGAAGGGGAAGAAAACCCTTCAGATTGTTTTTCCTAAGAGGCCCTTTTGGAAGTGTTCCAGCCCATCAGGTACTTATGTAATTAGGTCAGGGGCGCAATCCGTAGAGGAAAGGCTGGGGAGAGGGGTTTTGTTTTTAAAAATGTTTATGTAAAAGAACCTGGTGGAAGAAGAAAAAAGAGCTCTTAAAAGATTCATCCAGCTTCCACACATACTATGTAAGATGCTGTAGCAAACATTAAGGAACGTGGTGTTCCATAGTAACTTGAGTCCATGTGTAAATGGGTAAAATGCAAAGAAGAGCTGTGTATATTTTAGAGTAATAACCACTATTTATTAAGTCTATGCTAGTTTCTCTCTTTCAATAGCTCGATATAGTGGCTCTTGCTGTGTTTGTACTATTTCTGCAGCTAAGTAAACTGAGAGGCTCAAAGGATTAGAACCAAGTCCTTTTAAGGTTCAACACCTGCTCTCCCCCACTGCACAATGATACCTACCAGCATTTCTGGACTGAATTATGCCGGTTGTTCTGCTTGTATAAATCAGTAGGATCATTATCCATTTCATCTCTTCACTTTGTATACATATTGTCTACACAGTGAAAAACACAAGATTGAAAAATAGTTAACTTGCTGATTTGGGCCATTTAAATGATCGGTCTGGATTTCCTACATTGTTGATCTGAAGAGCTATATCTTGCAGAATCCTTAGTACAAACTAGCTCCACCTCCCCTCACCCAATATATAATATCGTACTTGAATGCATTCAACTTTCTCAGGTTAAAACATTTTAGTAAAAGCAGAATGTTGATATTTTGAGGGAATGTATTGTTATGATATTAAATGCCTTATTTCATTGTACAAGTTCTGCTTAAACATATTCACTCAAGTTCTTAAAAAGTGCTTATAATTGTGTCTGTTTTTATGAGACATTCTGTATGTGTTGATCAATCTTTGTGGCAGAAAACCAGCAGATTAAATGGCCAAAGTCTTGTCATCTTATATTTCTTTACTCTTTACCTGATGGTTGTGTTTCATCCAGCCATGCTTTTTTCATTTTGGGGGATAAAAAAAAAATACATCTTTAGAGAAATGAATTAAGGCCATTTCTTTCTTTTAAATATATTTTTATTGATTTTAGAGAGGAAGAGAGAGGGAGAGAGAGATAGAAATGTCAATGATGAGAGAGAATCATTGATTGGCTGCCTCCTGCATGCCACCTACTGGGGATTGAGCCTGCAACCCAGGCATGTGCCTGACTGAAAATCGAACCCTGATCTCCTGGATCATAGGTTGATGCTCAACCACTGAGCCATGCTGACTGGGCTAAGGCCATGTCTTTTCTCCTTAGCTTAGATATAATTGTCTCTGGTATGGGAATACAACCAGGCATAGTTTTCACCTGACTTGGAGAAGTCTTGGTGGGTGAAGCCACTTCAAATAAGCAGCAGGACTCCGTATGAGTGTCTGTGGAAGAACTGAGATACCAGAAAATGGGAGAAAGGAAATAGGTTTGGAAGAGCAGGCAAAGGCTCATCAAGAAACATGCCTTTCTGCCAATTCTAGACAAATGTGTCTTCTACCACAGACACTAGCATTCATGTGATTTAACTCAGAATTGTCAAAAGTCCACCAAATAATGATTTAGAGTTTCAAGAATTTCAGCATTGAATTTGGTGAAATATGGACAATTTGGACTGGCAACTTGTCCTTTCTAATTTCCACCACGCTGACCCTTCTTTTTCCTTGAGATGCTTGCCATGAAAAAGTTAGGAGACTTTCTGGGGCAGGCTGAGAGATTCATAAAGGTGACAGTGGTTTCTGTGAACATTTTAGCTCTGTTGATGTATTTGCCTGTGTAACATGTTTCTTATGTAGTGTTAAGAATTGAAGAATATCATTTTAGCTGAACATCTTCACTTCGGTTGGACTTTTAAATACCAACCAATGGTGGCCTACAAATAATTTCTTGTGAAATTAATGAATGTTTCAGGTATTTGATAGGAGCTGCATAATTTCCTAAATCCATTTACTTATTAGATAAATATTTTTGACACTGAAGAGAAAATAAGTTAGATACAGGTCCCCCCCACCCCCAAAGACCCTAATTGGTTGAGTGGTATCATGAGTACTATAATCAAGCAAATAGGAAAAATACATCATTTACTATTTGGGGAGGGAAAACTTCCTAGAAGCAGGAGCATTTGCTTCAGATTTTAAAGACTGAATAAGCAAGTATGGCAAGTTTCTAGACTCACAGAGTTTCATGTGACAACACTTAGGTGGTGTGTTGGCATGACCAGAAGATCAAGCTTAGAAAGCTCTGCCCCACTTCCCATTCCCAGCGTGAGACTATGGATAGGGTCTAGCAGGTGGCATGTCAACTGCCACAGGGTTAACCTTCTTTAAGCACATGGCACATATTTCATGACCTTCACAACTAAAGCCACTTTAAATGATTAATATTTTTATACCAGGTTTAACCCTGAAGATGAGACCCATAAACTAGTACTTTTAAAATGATTCTTTACTTCTCAAAAGGCTTGTGGTTTCAGAAATACTAAATTAGGTTCCACCACACTTGAATAAAGTGGTTTTGTTTTAGAGAACTTTCACACACATTCAGTTCAAGAAGGGAAATGGTTCTACATGACTAAGAGCAATTCCATGCTCTACCATTTTCCAGCAGTTACTCCTGCTCCGTCCAGGTAATCCTCTTCAAGTTTTCAGCAGTTTTCTTTTATTCTATTCTAATTTATTTATTCAAACTTGTTTTATTGTTCAATTGTAGAAATCATTTACTGGCATCCAATAATAGAAGACAAAGATTTTCTTTCAAATTATATTCTTGTGCTCAGTTCCCACACCCATTTTCCACCATAGTTCATTCACAATCTTAACTTAATCAATATTCAATATTACACATATGATTGTGCAAATATCACTTATAGTTGAATATGCCATGTACTGTGATTACACTTCCTTCAAGCATATAATTTGGCTTGGTTCTTGTTGACCCAACTTCTCTTTGACACAACTCACAATTTAATGTTTTAATTCTCTCTGGTCTGCTAAAATTTCCATATGCTTTCAGACTACTAAAATTTTGTTGACACCTGTCATCTGCTGTTGTCTCCTCTCCCATTCTTTTTAACCTTGAGGATTTTTGCTTGGGGGAGGAACTAGAGATAAAGGGGCATCTTTGATATGCTATGTTTAACAAAAGTAGGATAGGGTTTTGCATGTGGGGCCACTGAAAAGGAAGGAGTGGAATTTTAAATGAAATGTCTCATCTCAGAGGAAAAGCAGGTGTTGAGGCAGAGCAGAGTTTAAACTACTTGTCAGAGATAGTAAGTAACACAGATAAAGTACATGTATGGAGGAGGACTAGAAAGGTGTCATTGTCCCTGTGAACGTTCTATTTGTAAAAGTGGGAGAGATGGAGTGTTTACAGTAAAAAGACAGGTCTTGGCCTGGGGGTTAAAAGGAAGCTTGCAAATACTTTCAAAGAATTATCTGAAGGTGATTCATGCCTAACAACCAAAGTAGACTCCAGCCTCTTTGAAACTTAAGTGCATAGAAATATGAGAAGCAAGAAAGGAGGATAAAGGTATTTGCAAAAATCAACTCGTAAATCTTTGGAGTAGGATACTAGGGTAGAGCGACTCTTTGGAAGAACCATCAGGCAGCTATAGGTAAAATATATTTATTTTTTATTTTTTTAAAATATATTTTATTGCTTTTTTACAGAGAGGAAGGGAGAGGGATAGAGAGTTAGAAACATCGATCAGCTACCTCCTGCACACCTCCTACTGGGGATGTGCCCACAACCAAGGTACATGCCCTTGATTGGAATCGAACCTGGGACCTTTCAGTCCGCAAGCCGACGCTCTATCCACTGAGCCAAACCGGTTAGGGCTAGGTAAAATATATTTAGAACAGAATGGTCATAGAGGTAGGATGAGAAGGTAGGATGCTGTGATAGCAAGAGTAGAAATAAGATAAAGGAAAATGTAAAGCAGCTTACTGACAGTTGGTGTGGAGAGACGAGGCAAATGTGAGGAAAGGGATAGAAAAATATACTTACTAATTACCAAATACAAAAACAATAACAGGGGTGTAAAGTACAGCACAGAGAATATAGTCAATAATATTGTAATAACTGTATATGGTATCAGATGGGTACTAGATTTATCAAGGTGACCGCTTCTTAAGTTATATAAATGCCTAATCACTGCCCAGCTGGTGTGGCTCAGTGGTTGACCATCAACCTATGAACCAGGAGATCACAGTTTGATTCCCAATCAGGGCATATGCCCAGGTTGCAGGCTCGATCCCCAGTAGGGAGGTGTGCAAGAGGCAGCTGATAAATGATTCTCTCTCATCATTGATGTTTCTATACCTTTCTCTCTCTGTGAAATCAATAAAAACATATTTTTAAAATGTCTAATTACTATGTTGTACACCTGAAACTAATATAATATTTTATGTTAGCTGTAATTGGAAAAAAATTTAAAACACACATACTCTAGAACAGTTGGAAGAGGGAGCAGAAGTACTCAAAGTTCAGTCATTCAAATTTGGATAACTACATTAGTGATGGTTCCATTCACAGAAATGGAGAAGTTATTAGAAGCAGAAACTAGAGAGGAATTGAGTTGTTTGTGAATATAATAAATTTGAGTTCTTAAACCATAGGAAAATATCCAAGAGAATATTGGAAGTGTTGATTTAATTTAAGAAAAAACACCAGGGTTAAAAAAGAGAGAGGGCCTGCAATAAAAATAAGGAGTGTCAGTAAATCACTAAGCTCCCTGTTTAACTCAAGTGACCCCACCCCCCAAACTAAAACTACATCAATGAAAAAAGTGGTGTTGCTTTACATTGTGGTTATTGCTCCTTATCTCAACATCACCTATCCCTTTTAGTAGCTCTGATACCATTACCAAACCTTTATAATGGAGACTATCACTTAACTAAGGTAAGATACTTAATTTTCTTGTTCCTATCTCCACACAATAAAATGAGAATAGTAACAGCACCTATCCCAATAGGTTGTAAGAATTAAATGAGTTAATATTTGTAAAGTGCTTAAAACCATATGAAGCCTGTGGCAAGTCCCAAACAGGTATTACGGCTCTTTGCAGTTTTGTTTCGCTTTTGTCATTGATGAGGTGATGTGTCATACTTATTTCCGTAACCCTCGCAGTATTATCACATTTGGCGGTCAATGCTCACTGTAGTGAATCTTAGGTTGACAAAGAATTATCAGTGCCATTTTCCTACTTAGAGCATTTTGCCAGACATCACAAAGTGAATCAGTAGAAAGTTAAGTTTTAAGTGTAGGTCTTGTGATTTCAGATTCATTGTCCTTTCCCATAAATATTAGGCTATTCTATAAATTTTGCTAATTTAGTCCCCAAAATGTATTTGTCATTCATGCTACCTGCCCACTGTAAGATACTCTGCTTATTGAAGATACTTGGGATCCAAACGAATGGAGACTCCACCATAGTATATGCCTCTATGATCATTAAGGGAGGAAAAAGGGGAGGGGCTTCTGTACCCATTTCATTGGCCAAAGCTAATTGGTCACACCTAACTTAAACTAGACAGAGGATGTGAATTTGTACCTTTTATCCTCAGGAGAGGAGTGCCAGAATATTTGTAAGGAGCCCTAATTATGATCCAACTATGGACAAACACACAGGATGCAAACTATTTTATGTATCATTCCAGAACCTCCACTCTTGATCATCATATGAAACTGCCTCCCAAATTCTGTTATAATTTTGAGATACAAAGAAGTACAGTTGCCAGATTTAGCAAATAGAACATCAAGGCAAATTTTAGATTTCAGATAAATATTTTTTTGGTATAAGAATATCCCCATGCAATCATTGAGACACATTTATACCCAGTTACTTGTTATTTATGTGGAATTCAAACTTAACAGGATGCTCTTTCCTGTTTTGTGGCAATCCTACAGAAGAGCTTTACAGATCTAAAATCTGGTAGGAAATACCTAAACTCTTTTGGACGGACAACCATACAATAACAGAGATAAGTGGGTTAGATTATAATTGCAAGTATTTTCCTGAAGGTTAGCAGGAAGTTCCTTCAGGGAAAAATAGCGAAGATGATTGCAAAGTAACAATTATGCCTTTTCCCTAAAGTATCTTTCCCTCACACCAAAGGTAGTTCCATGCTCTCCTGTAGAAAACCATAGAAATCAGTGGCTTCTTGGGCATAACAATAAAAAAGAAGCCAGGAGTAGTAAGGGTGGGGCCACACGTAAGATGTGAAACAGTCTGTTTTGTTTTGTTTTAGAAAATGAGGAGAGATTTTAGGACTTGGTGCTGCTGAGGGAAAAGACTAGGCAGAAGCAATCTTTAGGATGCCTACACTCAACTTTTATTAGTTTGTTCACTGTTCATAGTTTGGGGGCATTCCTACTTGATTAGACTGAGTTCAGAGCAGAACATCAAAAGTAATTAAAATTGGGAAGTATTCCTAATAAGGAAAGGCAAAAAGAACTGAAATAGGTTGAAAGAAGAGATTGTAGTTTTTATGCAAATGAAGGCACATCTAATTTAGTGAACAACACCATCCCTGGGCCACATGGGAGTGTGGCTCATGACAGGACATAATGGTGACTAATTTATTGGATAAACATTACACACACAGAGACATACACAATTAAGAACATAAGGACTAGGTCAGATAACACATTTTTGGGTCTGGTTCCTGGACATTCCATGGTTACAGGGAAAGAGACCAGACACCTATCAAAACTCTTCCCAACTCTTTGAATATGTAATGTTATGAAATTAAACTCAATCCCTTTACACTATCACATCGAGCATCTCGTTCTTAAGAAAAACTGTTACAACTCCCCTTGTTTCAAACATAGTCACTTATCTGTCTCCCCCCCTGACAAGATTGCAAACTTTCTGGGGGTAAGGATGGGGCTGTGTTTATATTTACCTTGTTCCTAATCCACATGCAGCTTCCTCTGCTTAGCAGTTCCACAGTAAATGCTTCTGAATTGAGCTGGGTCCTTGGCAGCAGTCCCTAAGATCCAGATGCAGAGCATTTTGCTGCCATTCCAGCTGGGAGCCAGCTTCAGAAAAGTCAGATCTCCTTTCCTCCAGGAACCTGTGATCTATGTGGGGAAACGCTTACAATGGTCTTGAACATGACTTGCCAACAGATGAAAAGAAATCCAGTGCCAATAAATACAGCCCATGTGTTCCATAAATGTTGATGGAGTGCTGATAGGTGAGTTTGGAAATCACTTCACTTTGGACGTTAGCTAAAAACTTTCAAAGCTTCTGTGGAGTCCCTAAATCAAGTAGGACACTGGGGCTAGGTTAGAGTTTGTGGGTACGCTACTGTCTCTCTCCCTCACTGGCCTTACAACGTGGCCTCTAACACAGTGGTCCATGAAGCACCCTGCCTGTGATCCTCTATGGAAACATAAACTTTGGGAAGGAAAACTGCTGAAATCACAGAGTGCCATGATCCCATTCACTCCACAGAAATGGCTCAAGCTCTGCTCTGGGCCTGCCACACACCATTGTCATTGTCCTTGAGGAGTTCTCAGGCTAGTGGGGATGGGTGGAGTGGGGGGTGAAGGGGGTCGGGCACACAAACACAGTACCAGTACTTGTTCAGTGCTAGAAACTATGGATTGACACAGACTCCGAGGTGAGTTGGTGAAACTTGTATGGGAGGAACTAAAGTAACCTCATGTGACTAAAACCTGGACAAATCTCTCTTAACCTAATGCCATTCATTAATTGATCCAATGGTTTATTTATTCATGCAACTTTTATTTTACAAGGAACACAGCAAAGCACTACATGAAATATGTGAATGAATGGCTTGTCAGTTGTGACCTTGAGAAGCTGATTGTCTAGTAGGGGAGAAAGGCATGTGAATACTTTTATCTAAATCAGCATAGAGAGATGAAGGAGCATGGGAGAGACACAGAGGCATCCAGGGAGCAGCTGTGTGCTCTTCTACCTAGGGAGGTCTGCAGAGGCTCTGTAGAGATGGTGGTCTTTGACCTGAACCCCGGGCTCACTTCTTGGGGTATTTGTAATTGTAGACAGGAAGCTACTTCAAGCAGAGGATACAAAGGTGAGCAAAGGCAAGGAGGCTAGAAATCTCAGGTATGTGAATAACTTTCTCCTATCATTTGTCCCTGGGAGGAGAAGGAGACAGAGGAAATGACAGCATGCGAAACAGAGGGACTGTGGATGTGGAAGAGGCTGTGACAAAAGGGCTGGGAGCATGGAGAGCAAACTGTGTCTACTTAGCCAGTTTGCCAAAGGCCAGCTCTGCTTAAGAATCTGAAGAGAAAACTGAGATTATTTATGTTCTACTATGAGCAATACATCTGAGGCCAAGAGGAGCTGAGAGTTATTGAGCTAGTTCAAAGCAATCTCGATTATTGAAAATGAATGAAATTGAATTCCGCTTCCTACAGAGTCATTTATTGAGACACAAAAGCAATTAATATTGAAAATAAAATAATTGTGAACTTCTGAACTAAATTACCATGCAGATATAATGTACTGTTTCATCAGTCTTTAAATACTTCATGTATTAGAAAATCATAACACCAGTCTGTGAACCAGGGTCCTCTACATCATTAGCATTTATTCATTCTGCTTTGGCCAGAAGGGGATTCTCGAGAGTAGTAAATTAAAAACCAAGGATTCAGAAATATAATTCCAAATATAAAATTCACAACCATATGGACATTTGGGATTTCAGCTTGTAAATTAATTCTTTCATTTGGTAACATATTTTTAAAAAGCTCAACTTGTAATGTGTTCCATAGTTCATTATGGAACAGCAACAGGAACTTTTGCATTTTATTGAAAATTTGACATTGAAAATTTGAGCACCTGTTGCTAGGTACCATGCATGCATTTGATGAATAAGTCTGCCCTCAACCTCAAGCATCCTGGTGTAACTGATTTATGTACTAAGAGATGTTACATATCTTGTAACCCACTCAAGTCCCGACTTACATCACTTTGTTTTATGAAAACACTACAAGGTCTGTAGCAGGGTTGGTCACCCATTATACTTATTTCTTCCTATTTTGGGAAATGAGCTATCTTTAACTAGGGAACCAATGTAGAGCTTATGATGAGAATTGGAAGAAAATAATTAGGAATATTTGGGAGGGTGAGAGTGGAAATAAAAGGAGGCTAGCAAAGGGACAATATCAAGAAAAGTATCCTGGAGAGTAACTTAGGTCCTCTCATGCTGTAGAGCTCTGGAATTAGTATAGGACATGCCAGAAGCATTGCAAACAGGAGCGAAGGAGCTGGTGTACTTATTCCTCTGATATCTGATGCTTACCCATGAAGAATCAGAGTTTGACTATTAGGAGTGAAAGCACGTTGGGTGCTAATGTGTGGGAAGACGGGAAAGGGGTCTGAGAGGATGTGGACAGTGCCCTGACAGCATCTGCCACATCAGCCATATCAGATATCCCGTGGTTATCATTAAATATGGAAAGATAGTTTAATCTTACCAGACCATGGTGATAGCAAAGAATTTACTATCACCATCCTGGGAAAAATGCCTAATTCTTAGCAGTCTCCATTCAGAGCTTGACATGCATGGAGAGCTTTCAGAGGGGCCAAGAAGTCAATTTCCTAGTGGTCCCTGGCTGGTGACATATACTAGGCACTCTACTAAGTTAGGAAAACAAAGTAGGAGAGGCATGGTAGATAATGTCATTGTGAGAAAGCTTCCAAACTGCTGGGCGTAAGGCAGCAGGGAAGAGGGGGTCTCTGAAGAGCCAGAGATACATCCATCTGAAAGAGTACTGCTTCAAAAATATGTTTGAGTGCACAATTTGACTGACCTGTTTACAACATTGAATGTCTAAAATAAATGACCATATTAACATAAATATGGTTTGGGCATTGAATGTCTAAAATAAATAACCTTCATATTAACATAAATATGGTTTGGGCATTGATTGAAAACTTTCCAGAATATAGAAAGGGAGAATAATGTTAAATTCTCTAGATTCCTGCCATCTCTTTAATGCTTGGGACTCTGCCTCAGAGAAATAGGTGCTTGTAGTAGTAGGTTCCATTGTAATATATAGCCTATACCTGATGATTTCTTTAATACATATATGTATCCCAGGGAAGATCAATTAAACCCTTATTTTGAATGAGAGTTTGCCATCAGCATTTTGGGAGTAAATAATTCTCTTAAGTATTCAATAAAACATAATGTTGTCTGTCTTTAAATATGAAATAAAACGCTGTCTCAATGCAATCCTTCCTTTGCCCCTCCTCAGAATCATTAGAGGGGAAAAATCTCTTTAATGACCAATACCCAACTAATGTCCATGTAAATTGATTGAACGTAGCACTAATCCGCAAGCCTTGAAGTAAACCATACCATGAGTGTATGAGCCTTCATTGTTAGATCTTTGCAAAGTTATATTTTATAGTGGCACTCACCTGTATTAATCCCAGGTGCCATGACATCTTTGGGGTTTTCACAGTGATTCACCATCCATGATCAGGCAGATAATTGAAATGCTAGTTTCTAACCTTTGGGCTAACTATGAATGGTCCCAGGGCTACATTTAAACATTATAAATCTTTCTGCTGGAAATTTCCATGCTTTTTGCATTCAACATGCAAACTAGGTCCTATTGGCAGTTATAAACCAGCAGGGAATAGACATTTTAGGAACCTTTTGCAATAAGCACTCTTGTGTACTGACTGTGACTTAAGATGTTCCATTGTTAAGGAACTTATGGTTATCTCCACAACTTTTCAAATTATGTTTGCGAATGGGAGTTGGGTTTTGATATCCCACTTATTTTCCCCCTCTTAAGGTTTAAAACAAAAATACTTACCTAAAGACTGAATTTTAAATACTTAATCTCTTTGAAAAATTATAAGCAAAACTAAGTACTTAAAATAAAACTTCAATTAATCTGGGTTGGCTTGCTACACTGACTGAATTTGCCAGGTAGTTGAGTAACTTTCCACTTCACTTTTTGCTTTGAAGACTTGGCATAGGAAGGGCTTACTCATTCCTAGATCCTATGGGATGAAAGCAGCTTCAAAGTAAAAATAAGGACTTCTTTTGTTTCAGTTTCTTGACCTTGGAAATATATTTGTGCTTGCTTTTATATTTTAAGAAGATGATGACCTTTTGTTCATTCAGACTCACTAGAGGAAGACTATCCAAATGATGGAGAAAGCTAAACTATCAATTATTTTAAAAGAAATAGAACATTTTTTACTAAGAACAATATCTTAACTACAGGCAATATTTTTACTATGAGCTTGATCATTAAAGTCCTTTTAGAAGGGCTCTTAGAGAAATTGAATGATTGCTTAGATAAGAATGATTTATAAAAAGTTGTTTTGTCTTTATTTTTTAATGTGTTTCTTACACTATTAATTTGCTTTGGAAGCCTGTCTTTATCAGTGATACAAAGATACACTTCTGAACAATTAGCATTATAGTTATATGTGTGTTTTTTTCTGAGTTAAACTATTCCTCTTTGACACCATTCAAACCAGTGTTTAATTATTCACTTCCACTTTGCTCAGGTGGTAAAAAATGTCTTTACAGCATGAACTTCCTGCCCATTAACATTCACCTAAATGACATTGGGGTGCCATTTGGTTAATTACATTTGGAGTTCAAAATTTTGATTATGGCTGATTTATCAGAGGTAATCTCTTAAAGGCATAAAATTAAATAATGGGCAATGCAGGTAAAGAAGATTAACTTTCCCTAAATCATCAGGATTGTCTTGTTTTTCATAAGTATACTGGATGTTGATATAGTACACTTGGCTTTTGTGTTGGGTAGTCTGTGTAAACTCCAAGTGGTTAGGTTCAGGGGATATTATGCCAAGCTTGGGTCATTATAGCTTACAGGAACAAACTTACTGAGCTAATGACGTTTGATTTTAAAATGTTATAAGACTTCACTAGTTTTTTCTTTCATCTAGTCTATTGAACTATTTAATGTGATCTATGCTAAGTGAAGCACAAAGGTAAAACTCATGTTCTCATGGAGTATACAAGTTGAGTGGGTGAGCAAATCCAAACCAAATAAGAAGTTAATGAATACAATTATTACAAGTTGTTTTAAAAAATGTTTGGAAATTAAAGACCTATGTCCTAAGACAGAGAATGAGAGGGTGTGAAGTGATAGATGACTTAATTTATTTTAGAACTATATCTAGACACTTAAGTTATTTTTAGAACTATAATTTACTGCTCCTAAATAATTCTCATGATAATATAATATGTGATCAATGCAAAAAACTTGAAAATTACCAAAAAATCCACCTATAATTTTTTTTCACCAAGTGGTAAGCAGTATTAACATTTTGGCAAACTTGCCCACTTTCTGACATATATATGAATATTCATACATATGCATTTTTACAAGAAATAAAATCTTACTCCACACATTATTATACAGCCATTTTCTACTTTTCAGAATGAACATTTCTCCCAGGACATTTTATATTGTTTTACATTATAATTTTAATGGCTGCATATAATTACAGTTATGTCTTTACCAATCCACCATTTGTGTACATTTCAGTTGTTTACAGTTTTTCACTTATATAAAGAGTGGGATGTCTATCCTTTTTCTTATTTATATGATTTCCTCAGGGAACACTCCTAAAAGTGGAATTGCTTGGTTTAACTCCTGAGACTTTGAATATAGAAGTAGTATCCATCAAAAACAAAAAACAACAACAAAAAAAACCCCACATACTGAATACTTTCACTAGCTAGAAACATGTCCCCTCTCTCCATATGTCACTTTTATTAGGTTATTTTTTCATTTTTAACTTTTATAATTTTAGTAGTCACCAAATGACAACAATAACTATTCTATTTTTTATTTTATGTGAAATTTGAATATACATCTAGAATTGTTTTAAGATTTGCAATTGCTTTTAAAGTAAAACTAGGGACAAAATAAAATGCAGAGTAATTGGGAACTTCTAGAATATGAGCATTCTGAAGACAAAATTGAAGGTGATGCTCTTTACAAAAGCAAGTCAACAAGGTACCAATAAGAACATAAGTAGTAGAATGGGAACAACAACAAAAAAATGTACCGTGTAGTGAAAACAAACTTGGAATCAGGATCAGGAATTTTTGTCCCATGAATCAGTTTGCTGAAATTTCTGATGAGCAATTTATTTTTAAATTGAATTATGAAAATTGGTAGTATGTTAGAATTCCTGAGATTATTCTTTTGAAAGAGATTATAGTGAACCAATGAGAAAAAGATGATAAGTGGAAAATTTTAATTTGTAGGTCCCCTGGCAAACATTTATCCCTATGACTGTTAGTTACCAAATGAAATAATACTAAGAAAATTTAGTGGCTGTATTAAAAACAGTAACAGAACGTAGAATTTTTAGAACTATAATTTACTGTAGAATTAAAAGGAATTTGGAAGATTGTCTAACACAGCTCCTCATTTTACAGGTAAAAGTGAGTACTGCAGAGATGAAGTGATTTGTCCAAGGACCCATACTTGGTGAGTAAAGAAAGAAGAAATAAACAAATTTGAAAAATTAACATAATTAATATCCTGAATGGAGATAGAAAAGAGCTGGGTTTAAGTTTCCCTGATAGCTTTGGGGACAAATGCAGAATTTTTGTACTTGCATAGATGAAGCACTTGAGCAAGGAAAATTTGATCAAATTTATTGTTACCTCAACAAGAGAGACTTATATCATATAGATTCCCTTGAAAGTCATGTTTTCATATTGTTTGCAAAGATTGGGTAGACATGACTATACCAAAATAGTCCTGAGATTTTCTGAGAAAAGATTAACATGCTTGGCATGGAACTTTTGCAATAAAGAAAACACTATAGTTTAATTCATAGTGATTTAAGAAGATGGGAAATTTTTTGAGATAGGAAATCTAATTATAGTGAAAATAAAATTTCACTTACCCATCATTTCCTCCATTATTCATTATATTTTTTATTGGGAAGATAAGTATGTACAAAGAGTAGCAAAAACATTTTAAAGTGTACTAGGAAAAAATAAGGAATTAATGTAATGCTACTTAACTATAAATTTCTCATATTACAATCATATTTTAATTTAACCTTCAAGTGAACCTATTGGGTAAGTTCAATTGGTTATTTTAAAATAGAATTCCTATAGCAGTTCCAAATAACTTTATTGCTTTTTCTAATTCATTTGGAATTTAATGTATTTATTAATGACTTGATAACTTTATTTTCTATTCTACTTGGTGTGGTTATACATTCAGTTGGAAATTTTAATATTTCAACACAGCTTCCTTCTGTTTGGTTTTGTTTAGTGGCTTTTCTTAATTATTAGCTAGCTTTTCATCCAAATTTAAATGTAAAGTGAAATAATTTAATTAACTTATTGTTATAGTTTAACACCAATATATTGATTCATTTAATTTTATATTCCAGAAATCAAAGCATTTCATACTAATTAAATGTTGCTAATAATGACTATGGCATACACGTTAGAGAAAAAAGTGATTCATGTTGTTTTGTTCATTTGTGGGAAAAAGTGTATGAATATGGGCAAGATTTTTTGAAAATGAAAACCTTGTCAAATCTGATATGCAGTGCATCTTTTAATAAAGCTTAAGTAACTAAAACATCATGGCACTAGTTTAGGAATAACGAGATCAGTGAAACAATAGGTTCTAGAAAGAAATCTAAGTATAGGGATTTAATATTGGATAGAAATAGCATTTCAACATAATAGCAAAATAATGGTACAGTCAAGAAGTAGTAAAGAGAAAAAAAGACAACATAAAAATGTCTTTATGGAAAAGAAAAAATTAAAGGTTTTTTCCCAGCAAATAAGGAACATATACATATAGACACATCCATAAGAATAGAGTAAATAATTTAGTGGCGAAATAGACAAATGGTATTTTTACAAGAAAAATCAATGACCAGTAAATAAGATTTAAAAATTGTTCAAGTGTACTAATACTTAAATACAGGTTAAAAATGGATTTTGTGTTTTAGAATTGATAACACTGAACAATGGCGAGGCCATAGGGACATGTGCACTCTCTTCATTATAGGTGGGGATATGAGTGAAATAACTTTTCTTGGAGTAAAATTGACCAATTTTTACTAAAATTCCAATTATAAGCACTGTATGACCCAATTGCCTAACTTCTCAGAAAATATTCTATGAGGTTATTGAAGTTCATAAGCTATATGTTCAAGATGTTCATTGTGCTTTGTTTATGACAGAAAAAAATAATAAAATAGAAAACTGGTTAAATAATTCATAGGAATTCATTATAAGGAAATCTATATGTTTTGTTAAAATGCAGTAAATCTATGTCAGATGACATGAAAATATGTCAATGGTGATTGAGAAATGCAAGTTATATGTTTTTGTTAAAAATAACACTATAATTATAAAAAACTAGAGGCTCAGTGCACGAAATTCATGCATGGGTAGGGTCCCTAGGCCTGGCCAGCAATCAGGGCTGATTGCGGCCTTCTGGCTGCTAGCCAGGGCCTTCGTTTCCTGGCTGCCAGCCAGAACCTTCATTCCCTGGCTGCTGGCTGCCGGCTGCTGGCCAAGGCCTTCCTTCATTCTGCGCTGCCCCTGGTGGTCAGTGCATGTCATAGTGAGTGATCGAACTCCCCATCTCCTGGTCGAACTCCCGAGGGAACACTTTGCATATAGCCTTTTATATATATAGATACTTGTCTCTGGGTTTAGAATTGGAAGAGTAGGTAGGTTATCTATTTTATCCTTTATTATTTTAATGTATTCTGATTATAGGTGCTTTTTACTTGTTATTTGATTTTGAAATATATAATTAGCATATAGACATGGAAAAAAAACAGAAAAGTGAAAGTAGAACAATAAAAATAGTAGACAAGAAATCTATTTTATTCTTGTGCTACCTAACTACAAAATTACTTTGTTATATAAACTTGAAATGAAGTATTAATCAAAAGTGCATATCTTCCAGAAATTACATTCCTAGGTATACACACAAGAAAAATGAAAATAGATGTCTGCACAGAACTTGTATTACTTATAATATACAAAGTGTGGGAAAAAAAGCAGATTTTTACCAACTGATGAATAGATAAATAAAATTTGGTATATCTGTATAATGAAATATTACTTAGTAAAAAGAAATAATGTACCAATGCATACTATAAGCTGGCTAAATCTTGAAAACACTGTGTTAAATGAAAGTAGCCATTCCCAAAGAACATAAGTTATTCCACTAATATAAAATGTTTAAGATATGTACATACAGAGAGAGAAAATAGATTATTGGTTGCCTAAGACAGGCTGGGAAAGATAAGATAAAGAGTTATTGCTTTTGGGATTTCTTTTGGGGAGATGAAAATTTTCTAAAATTAGGTCATGCTGATGGTTGTACAACTCTGAATATACTACAACCATTGAATTATACACTTTAAATAGATGAATTTTATGGTATATGAATTATCTATAATAATAAAAGCATAATATGTTAATTATACCGGACATCATTCCAGACGAAGCCAGGGCTGCGAGGGAAGCCCAGGTCCCGGGTGCCTGCCGGTGGCTGGAGGGAAGCCGGTGCCGGCAGCTGGGGGAAGGAAGGCCTACTCTTGCACGAATTTCATGCATCGGGCCTCTAATATCTCAATAAAGATTCTTAAAAGTACACATTTTCGACACTGGAAATAAGGAGACTTTAGGACATGCAACTCATAGAGTCCATGGAACTTTCCTTTGGATTTTTAGACAACAAAACAAGAGATTGTAAATTAGGACAATTTCTGAGATGGCTTCTTAGAGATAGGGAGTAATAAAGATTATCAGTACTTTAGTAGTCTGGAGTTGAGTCTGAAAATGTAACATACCCTTTTAGTAGTTACGGAAGTTTTCCTAGCAAATGGGATCTACACCAGTGGTGGTACCAGTGATGATTTAAATCATATTAAATTATATAGTGAGGAAATTCTTTTATTCCCCTTACAACTTTGGATTATCTTGGTAACAGAGGGTATTTGATGGTTTCCCATTGTCTATAGCTTTTTTTTTTTTTTTAAAGAGACCAGTCCTGAGACAGCACTATCCTTAGGCCACCCCATCTAGCAGGGCTCATTCACATTGTTTGTTTTCATCCTTTTTATTTATATAATTTATTGTTTATTTGAGTTAAGTGAAGCTGATTTATCATTTCAGAGCATTATAACTTGCCCAATATAAACACATTTATTCAAGTACAACACATACAAAATGTGCTGACCTAAATAGAAATAATAAGAATGAAAGTTGTTTGTCTAGTTAGGCAAGATTCATGCTGGTGGAATGTGAATAACTGTAATTTAAGAAGAACTTTCAGACTATAGCAGTCATACAATTTTGGCACTTCAGGGACCTGTAGACCATTTGGTTCAAGACATTTGTTCGACAAATGAGGTAACATAGACCATAGAAGGTTGGGGCCTTGAACAGAGTCACATTTTCAGACCCAGTTTTAAGGTAAGAGAAGCACTGGTAACTCCTTTTACCCCACATCACTAACAGGGAATCCCAGGAGGTGTGGTTTAGCTCAGCTGCACCAGAATTTATTCCTCTATGATTTAGGGAGACTCAATTAGGGAAGACTGTGATCACCAAATGCCGAGTTACAATCTCCCCATTTCTGATTGCAGTTGAGTGTTCTTGAACTTTTGTTGTCAGGGACAGACAGAGAGTAGAGAGAAGGGATTAGGAAAAGGCAGGAGGGGGAGGAAGGGCAGACCTATCCTGCCTTTTTGTAAAATGCCAAACCTAATTTCAATGATTGCTTTAGTGATATAACGATAACCAAGATTAAAGCAAGCAAGCACCCACTTTAGGTTATGAGAGCTGAAATTTTAGATTTCATTATAAGATTGCCATTTCAACAAAATAGTAATATGATGGCAATGGATTTTCATTTTTTTCTCCATTTCTGTTGAAACAGTCTCATAAATATCCTTAGATACAAAGGAGATCTCTCAATTCCACAAGAGCTTGCGAGCTCTATTTTATCCTATGCTGATTTATCTCCAAAATATCTTTTTGATGTACAGCTTCAATATTCTTGCCAATGTCCATGACATCAGCAATCGAAAATGGCATTATTTTTAGGGTTGTTTTATTTTTACATATAGTTGTATGTTATCAGAAAAAGTGCGGGGAACGCCTGCTTTGTGCTCACTCACTGAAACATCTCCCTACTGTTAGAAAGGGAGTTTATGGCTCATGTAGCTAATTTTTCCAAGAGGGGGGGAAGTAGTATCCATGAAAAGAGGCAACTTTACCTAGTGCTACTGGGTAAAATGAACATAAGGCACAGAGAAGGAAACTAGTACCTTTACCTATTAATATTTCTTATACTAGGAGAAAGTGTTTTTCCAAATTATATTTTAGGAAACTGAGGTTCTCAGGCCACATAGGTAGAAAGTGACAGAGCTCTGCATCTCTCTAACCCTCTACACTCCCAGGTCCACAAACTGAACTTGAGACCATGTTCAAGTGGGCCAGCCTTCCCAGGCCTCAGTAATGAATATTTTACCCAGTGAGGCTGTTAGCTACAAAGATAGTGATTAAATGTCATGATCAATGAGGTTCATTTAGTTGAAGAACATAGGAAAGCATAAATTGGTTAGGTACAGACCTGACTGGTTTGGCTCAGTGGATAGAATGTCGGGCTGCGGACAAGGGTCCCAGGTTCGATTCCAGTCAAGGGCATGTACTTTGGTTGCGTGCACATCCCCAGTGGGGGGTGTGCAGGAGGCAGCTGATCGATGTTTCTCTCTCATCGATGTTTCTGACTCTCTGTCCCTCTCCCTTCTTCTCTGTAAAAAAAATCAATAAAATATATAGAAAAAAAATTTGGTTAGGTACACTTGATTTTAACTAATATTCTAGCACTTTTCTCTTTTTTTAATTTCTAAAGTTCAAGCCTACATTACTGTGAAGTCTCTTTAAGTTATTATTTTAGTTATTAAAATCCCTTGCAAAGAATCTAAAATTCACCTGGTTTGCATATAATTCCTTTCTGTGTCAAATAGTGCTTTAGTAAAACTTTAACTCTGAAATATTGGCATTAAAGAATTAGTTATTGGCTTAGTAATTATGCTTTTCCTCTAGACAGTCCATTTAAAAAGAAATCAATGTATTTTTATATTCAAAGAATGATGTTAAACTAATGTAATAAAATAAGCAGCGAATCTCTGAAGTATACAAGCAACACTAGGTGTAAATAGTATTGATAGTGTTATACTGACTCAAACATTATAGAAGTATTTTCACTAGATGTGCCACATCTTCTAGTGAAGTTTTCTGTTGCTATCTTAAATAATTAAAGGGTAACATGCAAATTGTCCCCTCGACCGGGAGTTCAACCAAGGTTTGACCAGAGGGCAGGGCAGGCCTGCCAACCACCTGGGGCCTCTCCCCCTGGCTGGCCCCGCCCCTGATCACCTCTCCTGATCAGGGGTGGGGCCAGCCCACCAACCATCCCCAGTCTTTCCCCCTGGCCAGCCTGGCCCAATCGGCCCTGATTGGGGCAGTCCGGCCAGAACCCACCTGTGCACAAATTTGTGCACTGGGCCTCTAGTACTCATAATAAAGTACCAACTATGACCAAGATATAGACATGAGCATGACCAGAATCCATGGCTACCTTCCTTATCACAAAGGTCTCTTAAGTAAATGTGTAGTTATCAAATTGTGTAGATGGTATTAGGTACCATATCTGAGAATCTAAGATCTTAATGCCTTACATAACCCAGCCAAACATGAAAAATAAATCAGTGGGCTACTTAATGGATGGAAGGCATTGGCTACTTCATTCCTAAAAAAGGAACAACTCAAGGTTACCATGATTTTAACACTTTGATGGCCCTTGAGATTGTTCTGTAGAATCACTCTTTTACCATGAAAGGAAGAATTTGGTACTGTTTTCCTCTGTGATCCATTAACTAGTGCAGAAATGTGCCCTACCCCCATTCTCAACAGAATACAACAGTCGGAAAATCATACAGTGCCTACATATGGAATAAGCAGGTTTTTTTTCTGAAGGACTCCATGGTTCCCATATTACTGTGGTATCTAAAGAAGCTGCTGCCTTTTAATTTTAATGTGAGAGATGTAATTTCCCTGTTGTTTTCCAAGGCTGTCAGATAATAGACAAATTGCCTTTGATAAAACACGCTTTCAACTTCTCCAATGTAATATTCAATTTTCATTTTCATAAGGGGTTACTTTAATGGCTTGAATTGGTTGCCTAGGATGTCAGTGCCTAGCACTCATCAGTAAAGCTTATAGTATGAGTTATAATTAAGAAGGGCATATGTTACTATCACATTTATTATTTTCAAATACTTCTCTATGCTCATTCTTGAAAATCAGGAGTGACAAGCAATTTGAAGAAATAATTTCTCTTTGCTCTCTTTTTCCCTAAAAGTCACTTAGAAACAAGCAATTTGGGCATCTGTTTATTAAAGAATTTGAGCAATACTGTTTATTGAAGAAAGGTGTGTTCTAACTCCTGGAATTCCAACTCCTAGAATTCCTGCTAGTAGTTTCTATTCCCTTTTAATTTCACTATCGTGTGTGTGTGTGTGTGTGTGTGTGTGTGTGTGTTCATGTGTTCATACACATACTTTCCTCTCTCTTGCCCTATAAAAACACAAAGCAGACCTCAAAAAAAACACTTTATTTTTTTTTAAATTCGCAATTATAAAGGTAGCATATATCCAGTGTAAAAAATTGGTAATATAGAAAAACAGAAAAAAATTAAAATTGTCAAATCCCATGTGTACTTCTTTTTTATAATCTTATTTAAACCTCTCATAATTAACAGATTATCATCTGAGCCTGGCCAGTGTGGTTCAGGGGTTGAGCATCAACCTATGAACCAGGAGGTCATGGTTCAATTCATGGTCAGGGCACATACCTGGGTTGCAGGCTCGATCCCCAGTGTGGAGCATGCAGGAGGCAGCTGATCAATGGTTCTCTCTTATCATTGATGTTCCTATCTCTCTCTCCCTCTCCCTTCTTTCTCTGAAATCAATAAAAATTTATTTTAAAAAAAAGGAGATTATGTGTATCTGCTTGAGGGCTTAATTACATGTGGGAAGTAGTTCTATTAGTATCTTTGTTCAGCTGTTTGGTCATGTATGCACCATGCCCATGCAGAGTGACCAGCACCCCCGTATATGTGATTCTGCTGCACATGCTGCCCACAAGCCCTGTCCCAATTTCAGTCAACAGCTGAGCAAATGGTGAACCCATAGTACATGCCACATTAAATAAAGACACACAGATGAATAATGTACAGGTCCTTACTGACAGGTATAGACAGACACGTACTCACTGAGTAAGCACCCCAGCAAGTGCCTGCCTGGGAGAGTCAGGCACTCCACATGGGTTGTACAGGAAGAAGTGTACCTGCAGAACAAAATTTAAATCTTCTTAGTTTATTATAGGTAGTTGAAGCCAGAGGTTGAATGGAATTGCCCCTAAGAGAATATGGAGAAGAGAAGTAAGCACAGGACAGAATCTTGGAGAAATCATAATATTTAGTGGTTGGCAAAAGGAGATAAGCTTGCAGAAGAGATTGAAAAGAAGCAACCAGAAAGCTTATTGGAAAATCAGAGTATATGGAATGTAGTAGGCACAAAAAGAGAATGTTGCAAGTTGGAGGAAGTTGTTCATTGGATCAAATGCTATTTGTTGATAATAATGTCTGAAAGATACTTATTGGGTTTACCACCACAAATGTTATTGGTGACACTGATGAGAGCTGTTTTAGGACATGATATAGATAAGAAAGAACAGACAGAAGTGGATTCAGAGGTTTTGGTAATATTTTTAAATGACTTGTATCACATTTTAACATTTAATGTAATTATTTGATGTGCAGCTCTGGTGTTTTCATTATTTAAAATGTGTGTTCCTCATGTGTATTGACTATGCTTTAACTTTGATGACCCTAGTCATAGTACCATACCTATTCTCTAAAAAGTGCTTAATAAATATTTGAATGATGGGTAAATCTGTCATAAACCTATACCTCCTAGACTTACTCTGCCATTTCCTTCTGGTCTTTGATTCCTTCCTTCTCCTGACTTTCTGCATTTGATGGGTTGTCAGGTGATATCAATTCTTCTGCAACATCTCTCTGTGTTACAATTTTTGGCTAGGGACAAATGAACATTCCTTTCTTCATGAAATTAAATCTTCAATTAATTAAAGTTTAACATATGTAAATCCCCTCCTACTTCCCTCCCCTCTCTTCCTCTGTGTGAGTGTATGTCCCCAGCCTTCTCCTCTGCCTCTTAACTCTACTTCTTCCCTCTCCATCTCTCTCCCCCATCTCCGCGTCTTCCTAAGACTTCAAGCACCATTATGAACCAAAACATGTAAGTTGTAGAAGTACAAAAAAAAAATTACTAATCACCACACTTGTCCTACAAAGAGATATTGAAAGATAGCTTGAGGAAGAAAACAATAGATTTACATAAGAACTAAGAACACATATTAAAGAGGTAAAATTTGAGAAATACTTAAGTTGAAACATAAAAACTCAGCTGACTGAAGGAAGAAAATTCTATGAGTCTGTCAACTTCTCCTTTGATTAATGACATCAAGAGTAAATTCACAGAAGATGGGTAGTGGGGAATTAGCTATTGCTTTCATTATTGTATCCAGCATGATGTTTGAATCCTTAGATACCCATGAACTAAAAGGACGGGACTGAGTTTATATGTCCTGTGGTGCAGTCCTCCAGCACAGAGCACCGGCTGGGCTGCTGAAGGATGGATCTGATTGAGACAGGAAACGCCATCCATAATGGAGGCCTCATCTATAGTGATGGTGCGCCTTCACCTCCTGCGATGCTCAGGGGAGGAGCGGCTTATCTTCAGGATGGCCAATTCTTTATGGTTAGTATCAGAAATGAGCCTATCAATCAGCCACATGAGACTTTTAAAGGGGCACCAGGGCCATAAACTTTATGAAAAAGGCTAGAGATTGCATTCAGCCCTCAAGCAGATACACAATTACCCTAAACCCAGTTCAGGGCAGGGAGACTAAATCTTCTTTAAAAAAAAAAAAAAAAGTGAAGACTTCCACACTCATCATGGCTTTTAGAAGCTAAGAGATAGGAGATAACAGTTGTCAGACAAATCTTTCCTCCTATGTCTATACAGAAAAATGAATAATTAGAAGGGCAAGGAAGGAAAGAAATGGTAGAAAAAGAAAAGAAGAGAAGCAATTGGCCCTGAGTGCGGAGGAGAAAAAGAAGACTGGAGAGAGGTTTTATGGAATCTGTAAAGACTTGCCTGCTTATGAGATAAACTCATTGATATTGAGGGGTCTTGAAAAATCCCATTGATTTATCCACTGTAGGCAGAAGTTAGAGAAAATCTCATTTTCATGAGCTTTCTTTTCTATCACTCTTTTCCCCAGTGACACAGAAAGTAAACCTTTTCTAAGGGCTTTCCCAGACAGTTTGACATTTTGTTGAATTAACTGGTATATATTGTACCAAATTTATCGGCTGTATCTTTCTATCCAAGCAAGGAATGATGTTATATTGAATAGAGTTCTTAGGGCACCAAGAGAACTCTGGGAACTTCCCAGAGTGATCTTACTTCTGAAGTCCTCCTGTCTGCCTCAAATTCCCCCGTGGCTCACTCCCTATCTACCTGGATATAAAATGGTGAGGAGATGCTAAATCTTTTGGGATTTTTTGTAACACCCTAGATCTGTCCCCCGAGGCTCCATGTATGTGTATGTGTGTGTGTATTTATATATTTATATTTATATACATATAAATATATATATATAAATGTATATGTGTATATATGTATATATAGTATATATACTGTTAAAATTGTTATAATATTTTATATTATGTATATATTGTTAATATTTTATCTGGCTGATGTCATGAACATCTGAAATATTTGGAAAAAGGTGTAAGAAGGGAAAGTTAGATGAGTAATGAGGCATCATTTTGCTGGAACAACTGAGTCTGTTTTGACCCTTTAGGGGCAAATATTTCATACATAAATGTTGAGTCACAAAATCAATAGAACATTTTGTGATGTGGCTTCCATTTAGGAAGTCCGTGTCACTCAACTCCTGGTAATGACTCAGTGAGGCAGAGTGTGACTATAGTTTCCTAGGGTTGCTGGAACAAAGTTTTACCATATGGGTGGCTTAAAACAACAGAAATGTACCATCTCACAGTTCTGGAGGCTAGAATTCTAAAATTAAGATGTCAGTAGGACCATGCTGAGATGTATAGAGGCACATCCTTTCTTGGACTCTTCCTATTCTGACTGTTTGCTGACAATCTTTGGCCTGCTGCCACATAACTGTAATCTCTACCTTGACCATAATGTGGCATTCTTTGTGTCTCTCTGTTTTCACATGGGTGTCTTCTTAAAAAACATCAGTCATTTTAGATTAGGGGCCTACACTACTCCACTATAGTCTCAACTTAATGAATTACATCTTCAATGACCTTAGTTCTAAATAAGGTCACATTTGGAGATTAGCCTCCTTTTCTTTTTTCTTTTCTTGAAGGGTAGGGAAACAATTCAACCCATAACAATGACTCCAAGTGATGTTGGTCTGAAGTCTTAATTGAATAGTCTTAAAGAAATATTTCCAATTTGATACAATACACACTTAACTAGAAATCATTGCTATCAAAGTCTGTGCTAGATGCTGTCTGAGTTAAGATGATCAGAATCAGAGCCCACCCACCGCATTTCCATCAAACTTCCAAGAACCTCTATGTACCTGTGTATAGCAGTATCCCATTATTAAAGATCTCTCAGATGAAGATATAATTATATAAACATTTTATACATACAATATACAGGACACAGAGGATATAATAATGGTTAATAATCAGTATAGCTAATATTTACAGAGCATAAAATATTTGCCAGCACAATTCTAAGTGCTTTATATTTATTTAACCCTCACAACAATTCTATGTTGAGTACAAGGCAGGTCAAGCCCTTTCCTTATAGAACTTACATCCTCAATGTTTGTTTTCTAGTCCCAGTAGGCCTGAAGCATTTCATCTGTAGACTGAGATAAAAGTGAGCTCCATGGCCCTAACCGGTTTAGCTCAGTGGATAGAGTGTCAACTTGCAGACTCAAGGGTCCCAGGTTCGATTCCGGTCAAGGGCATGTACCTTGCTTGCAGGCACATAACCAGTAGGAAGTGTGCAAGAGGCAGCTGATCGATGTTTCTCTCTCATCGATGTTTCTAATTCTCTATCCCTCCCCCTTCCTCTCTGTAAAAAATCAATAAAATACATATTTTTTAAAAAGTGAGCTCCATGGTTGTCTCCTACTCCAACATATCCAATGTACTAGAATTGTTGTTTTTATTGCCTTGTTGCTGCTGTTTTGGGAAAAGGTAAGAACTGGACGGTTTTAGCATTTAAAACATAGCTGGAATAGATTTCACTCAGGATCTTCTTTGCCCTCAGTCGACATTTACCAGACCGAGTCCACCATGTTTGTTTAAAATCTTGTGTGCCATTGACAGGGATGAGTATAAAATAGAGTCACTAAAATATAAAATTATGACCATTTAAAAGTAAGTTCCATGCCACCTAGAATTGTTATCTGTTCACTGCTATTTCTGTAGTACCCAAAAGAGTAGCTGGCCCATTAGGAGATAAATATTCGTAGAATGAGTGGATGAGAACAATAGCAGACAATCTCAACCCAAAGCTGAATCAAGGCAGGGAGAACAGAAGGTGTTACTGGCTTTTGGTTGTTACAAACACTCTATTTTGGCTATAAAATTTAAAATATGTATTATATTACTTTGGATATACTGATCTGAGACTTTGCTGAAGCAAAGCCACATGAGAAAGTGAAGCAATATGCCTTTTCCTCTACTCCCAACCCAACACTTACTAATCCAAATGCCCTGTCTGACCTAAGTGGTTGCTGTGTGGCATTTCTGCTTGAAACTCCTTCATGCCAAATGAGGAAAACATAAACATGAAAATGCTTCATTGCAACTTTAGTTATTTCCATTTCTTTTCAGACCATAAGCTTGCATCCTTTTTGGTGACAATATAACCCATGGACTTTGAGGGATAATAATAATAAATTATGAAATGCTAATGTCTGACATGATTAAAAAAGATAAAAGTTTCAAATTAGAAATTATATTAGGGAAGAAACTCTGGTCTTGCAGTATAAGGAGAGGCATTTCTGAAATTCACTTTTTAGCCTAAAGTGGTGAAAAATAAATGGTGGGATATGCTATTTTCAAGACAAATCATGCTAGGAGTGGCAGGCACTATTTGGGGAATTCATGTGGAGCACAGACAGGAGAAGCTGTGTCTGCTACCTTTGCCCTATAGCTGCTCTTCTCTGGAAAAAGTCTGGTTTGTGTGTTGACCTTTCCTAGTAGAAGGCTACATGATGGTTTTGTGCCAAATATTCCCTGTGGTTTTCTGATCTTTCCCAGTGCCCCCATTGCCTCAAAAGTTTGCAAATTTAAATATGTTTAATTATAAAATCTGGAAAAATAAGTTATTTTAGCAACTGAGACACTAAAGTGTCCAGTTTATCATATCACCTCAGAAGAATAAAAATATTTTTTAAAAGAGGAGGTAAGGCCCAGCAAGTGTGGCTCAGTGGTTGAGCATCAACCCATGAGCTAACAGCCGTGGGCAAACTACAGCCCGCGGGCCGGATCCGGCCCGTTCAGCTGTTCTATCCGGCCCGCGGAGCCAAAAGAGTGGAGGGTTCTCTTGCTCTTCCCTCCGCTCCTTTACTTTGAATTTATATTAGTTCACACAAACACTCCATCCATGCTTTTGTTCCGGCCCTCCGGTCCAGTTTAAGAACCCATTGTGGCCCTCGAGTCAAAAAGTTTGCCCACCCCTGAGAGGTCACTGGTTCGATTCCTGGTCAGGGCACATGCCAGGTTTGCTAGTTTGATCCCCAATAGGGGGTGTGCAGAAGGCAGCCAATCCATGATGTTTCTCTCGTTGATGTTTCTATCTCTCTGTCTTTCTCTCTCTCTAAAAATCATTAAAAATGTATTTTAAACAAAGAAAAAGAGGAGCTAAGGACCCACTTTGGAGAACCAGGGGCTTCCTGTGAAGGCTAGATGCTATGAAGACCCAGTGCTGTGTGTTGGTAAATGAGAGTTCAGCCTGGAGCCCCATAGACCCGCAGAACAGCCAGTCATTGGCGTGTGAGCCTACAAAGATCTGAAATATGAAATAATGAATGTTCCCATTCAGAAGTAAGCATTCATTTCTGTGGAGTGTACTTCATGGTGATAAGGTTTTGTAACATCCCAAGATTCCTGTATTATTTTAAGAAGATTATGGATTTGCAAATGCAAAGAATGGGGCTGGGGGACAAATATCATTTGGTGGCCAACATGTTGATAACAGGCACCTTCTTTTTTAGGGGCCCAGTTCAGCAGGTATAGAAATTACTTCTAGTAGCTAATAAGGGGGTTCATCTTTTTTTTTAAATTAAATTTATTGGGATGACATTGGCTAATAAGATTATATAGATTTCAAGTGTACCATTCTATGATACATTATCTGTATATTGTATTGTGTGCCTACCACTCAAAGTCAAATCTTTTTGTCACCACATATCTGATTCCCTTTGCCGTTTACTGTCCTCCCACTCACATTCTCTCTGGCAACTACCATTCTGTTGTCTGTATATATAAGGTTCAGTACTATCTGCAGTGTTAGACATCTAGTGGAGGTCTTAGAATGTATCCCCCAAGGATAAGAGGGACTACTATAATGACCTGTCTTTTTCCTGCCTTTTGAATATTGCTATTCCTTCTCCTAAAAGAGTGGTAGGAACACCTGAATAACTAAGATACTCCAGGACAAGAATTCCTAAGTCACACATCTATAGGAACCAGGCAAATGATGTACATATCTGAAATGATCTGGGAATAATGGAAAGGGAATGCCACAGCCAAAACAAATCAGAAAAGGTATGTGCATTATAAAGGGGGAGCAGGACTGCTGCTAGGTGAGAATGTGGGGCCCATTGTTGCCAGAATGTGCTGACATTTCTCTCCCCTCTCTCAGTATGTGTGATCACTCAAGCTTAACATAGCGTTCAGCTCATCAGTTTTTAATCTTTATCTTCGAATGTTGTTCCAAGGATCCACCTCAGAACACTTGCACTGAAAGAGAGTAAAAGCCGTTCGGAATAGGTTCCATGGTCAGAACCATTTAAAAAGCAACAGGTTAAACAGAGGTCACTGGTTTCTTGACTGCAGGGCTATTCAGAACCTTAAATGTGTTACAAAGTGAATTTCCAAACTCATCTGACCCCTTTCTGTGGATACCTTATCAAAGTACTATGGATGGCCATGTAGTAATTCACTTAGCAGTAAATAATATGAGTGAAAATCCAAGGGGAACAGATGTTGAAAACAAACAAGTAGCCTAGCTAAAATAAGAATGCTTGTAAGTGACCTTGACAACTTAGAGCCCAGCATTTCAATGTATGAAGTAGAAGTGGGAAACAATTGTGATTTTTTCCCCCAATCAGCTACCTTGTGAATTAGACTTTCTTATAACTCATGTACTTTTTAATTTTAAATTGAGAGTGAGACCAGAGATGACAAAGGAAGCCTATTCTATAAAACAATTTATTCCTCAGTACATGACAAGAACTTGACTTCTAAAATTCATGCAACAAATATTTCTCACACACCTACTATGTGCCAGGCAACATGTCAGGCACTAAACAGAGTCTGGAATTGAGTTACTGGTATAGCTAATTCCAGTTCTAACCTAAAGCCAGGGATCAAATTAAAATGTACATTTTAGTTCATAATTTATCAGAATGGAAAACTGCTAACAGCAAATAAAGAAAAACAAAGAATGGTGTTTTCTTTTCAAAAGAATAGCTTGATCCATCACCACTTACCTGACTTGGCTTGTAGTTACATAAGTAACTACAAACAACATTTGTTTCCTCATCAGATGCTGAAAATCAGAATAATAGGAATGTGTTCATTTCAACCTGGACAATTGCTCCTGAGAATTAAGAATATCACTGCTATTTCCTGTTGATCTCTAGAAATTCTCCACATCTCTGTCATACTGTTTTGTTCTTCCTCAGTGTCATTTGGAACCTCCAAATAGCCTATCTAATAAAGAGGGAATATGCTAATTGACCCTATGCAAATAGCCTATCTAATAAAGAGGGAATATGCCCTCACAAAGATGGCAGCACCCACAGCCAATAAAAAGGGAATATGCTAATTGACTGCCACACCCTCAAAGATGGCAGCACCCACAGCCACAAGATGGTGTCCCCCAGTCCCCTCAGCCTCCCCAGCTCCCAGGGCTGGCCTGAGGCACAGGCAAGCCTCAGATGTTGGCTGCCCAGCCGCCCAGGACCACCCGAGGCTCAGGTAGCCAGGGCCAGCTGAGGCTTGCATTGCCAGCAGTGGTAGCAGCAGAGGTGTGATGGGGGCGTCGCCTTCCCCTGATCACCGGGTCGCCTCCTGCCCCTGAGGGCTCCCGGATTGTGAGAAGGGGCAGGCCAGGCTGCAGGACACCTTTTCATGCACTGGTCCTCAATTTCTAAATATTAAAGCTCAAATCACATGCCATGTCTCTCTAAAGTCATCTTTGACCTTTCCATCTGAAATCCTTCACCCTTTGAAACCCGCCACTCATATCTGTAATTTTCTTATGGTTGTTCCTACTTTCTCTCTTACTTAAAAAATTTAATTCAATAATTTATTCAGCACGTGTCTATGAAGGGCCTATTATATCTAAAGAACTACTGACAATTGGAGATGAAGTAGACACCAAGGTAAATCTGATGATTGCCAACCTGGCTCTTGTAACCTAGTATATATTTGAATATATCTTCCCTCTGCCTAATTTAAGCTGTAGGATCCTTGAGTCTAGGATCCCATCTCATATACATGGAGTGCAGTGATTGTATATATCTGCCAGCTCGTTTACTAAATATGGGCTTGATTTCTCCCACATTCCTCAATCTTAGTTTTAGTTCTATAGTCTGATAATGCTTCAACAAACAAGGTTCATTTTCCTGAACATATGTCCATTCTGTTTGAAAACACTGTTGACTCCCTCTCTTCATTGCTCTCATGGCAACTCCATTTATAGGTCAAAACCTCCTCTGTTCTTAACCATCAGGCATGAAAAAAGTATCACACAGGCCAAGATGCAGATGTGGGGTTCTTCTAAGGAGTCAGCAAGGGCCTGCCACTTGACCAGAAAACTACAACTCAATTAGAGTGTGTTGACTCGGGTTTTGTCCTACAGTTTGCTAGGCTTGTTTGTTCTCCTCTGAAGATCCTGCTCTCCTCTCCTACACCCCATCTTTCTCTGTTAATGAAAACCGTCCTTCAATCTCTGTTTATCCTGTAGCCAACAAACCAGTTTCTGTGGCAGCATTATGATTACAGCCCATAGAAACCTTTTCTGTGCAGTAATTTAGCTGTCAGTTTGGAAGTGGTAAAGCAGCAGAAAGATGGATGCTGAGCCTGGAGCAGGCCTGAGCATATAACCTGCATGTCCCTGCTTGGATGTGCACTTATTAAAATAGATAGGAAAAATGTTTGCCTCAATTTCTCTTGGCCATTACTACATTATATTGAGAAGGAAATATCTTTACTGGAACTCTGATAATTGCTAAGAGCCCTTTTATTATCTGTATAGAGGGTGGGAATAAAGGGTGGAGATGATTTCATGAGAGAATTGACCTCAAATTAAAGAAACTACAAAATCAAATCACAATGGTATTTGTTGTATAATTCCCTGATACAGTATTTTATAAGCTCGCTGTTTTGGAATTATTTGACAGGAGAGAAACTTGGGAGCTAGCATGCAAAATAATAATGATTCCAGTTCCATCCACTGACTGATGACCATGAACAATCAACACATTGGTAAATTACCTCTCTTAATTTGGTTTATAGACCAACAAGTTATGTATTGGGTTGTGCCCTTAGATGTCTAAAAGAGTGTACTGGAAAACCCACAGTCAGCATCTGGTCATCAAAGTCAATTTTTAAAAATTAATTCAGATATAGTTTATTGCTTTGTATTCTCAACAAACTTTGTTAAGATAAATCAATACTCTATTGAAGGGTTTAAGCCCTCCATTAAGTTAACAAGCCCATAAATTGAACATTCATTAGTATCTACAGAAGCATTTATTTTTTAAATCTGGGAGCATTGCATATGCCTTATATTTATAATGCCAATTACTAGAGTTCTGTGTCTTTTTTAGACCTGAATTTGCCCACTTTCAGTATTATTTCCTTGAGGCTTCAAGTGCATACCAAATACTCTGTGCTAAAATGTCCCAACTGTGTTTTCCATGAAGCAACTCATTGCTGAGATTTTTAGTGCATAAATGACTCTATGGCTATGCTCAAGTAGGTTTGAAAAGTTTTCTTAATATATTCCCTTTTTGTTATTGCTGCTGTTGTTTGTTAATCCTCACCTGAGGATATTTTTCCATTGATTTTTAGAAAGAGGAAAAGGGTGGGGGAGAGACAGAGAGAGAAACATCAATGTGAGAGAGACACATCAATTGGTTGCCTCCAACATGTACCCCAACCAGGGCCAGGGTCAAGCCTGAAACTGAGGTGTGTGCCCTTGACTGGAATTGAGCCCAGAAGCCTTCAGTCTGGGGCTGATGTTCCATCCACTGAGCCAAACTGGCTTGGACAATATATTCCCATTTTTGAGGAGTCACCCTGAACATTTTCATATTAATTTTGTGAAAGTTATGCAGTAAATTAAATCTTTTCAGGTGTTTGTTGTTTTTGTTTTTAAACCAAGCAGTTGTTAAATCAAGTCAAACCAATTAACATGTGGGAGAACAAGAGACTCTTAGTCTACCTTGAGAAATAGGAACTTACCTTATGAACTATAATGCTTCTCATGAGGCAGAGGTTCTGAGGGTGGAATTTCTAAAACAAATCTAGTATGATGGGAGCTATGGATGGACATCATGGCAATCAAGCACATCATCTCTCTCTTTTTTGCTTTTCCCAGTCTTTGAGATCTTTGTGTGGAAAAAGAGGGATTTCTGCTGCTCATTTACTGTGTGTCATCTACAATAAGCCAACTCTGCCTTGGGCCTGAGAAGAATTATATTGGTCTTCCCTATATGCTGAAATGAAATATAAATAATTAATATGCTCCTCAAATGGAATGTTTTTCTATTTTCTTAAATTATTTCTTATAAACCAAATGTGCTGAAAAAAATTTTATACTTCTACTTACCATGTACACATAGTAAAATACACAGATCTTACATACATAGTTCAGTGAGTTTTGACCCATACATACATGCATGTAAACAATGTTCCTATCAAGATATATTTTTATCCTTATCCTTCCAGAAAGTTCTCTCAATTTAGTAAATCTTTTTCCCACCCCGTTCTAAGTCAACCACTGTTCTGATTTCTATTATCATAGGTTAATTTTGTTCTAAAATGTTATATGAATGAATCTATCACTTTGTATTTACCTTGGTATGTTTTATCTATGATGTTGTATGTTCCAGTAGTTCCTTTTTACTGCTGAGGAGTATACATTTACTTCTGTATGAATATGCCTCAATTTGGCCATATATCAGTGGGTTTTATTTTGTGGACTATTCTGTTTGACTGGTCTGTGTCTGTTTATATGTCAACACTACACTGTTTTAATTACTGTAGCTTTGTAACATATTTTGAAATCACAAAATGTGATGAATCCAGCTTTGTTCTTCTTTCTCAAGATTTCTTTACCTATTTAGGGTCTTTCGTGATTCTATATAAATCTTTAGAATTGTTTGTTCTATTTCTGTGAAAAAATGCCATTAGAATTATGAGGGAGATAGCATTGAATCCATAGATTGCTTAGGGTAGTAAGTATGGACATTTTAACAATGTTAATTCTTATAATCGATGAGCATGAAATATCCTTCCATTTATCTTTGTCTTTTTCAGTTTCTTTCATCAATGTCTTATAGTTTTTAGTGTATAAGTGTTTCACCTCCTGGGAAAATTTTATTCCTAAGTATTTTATTATTTCCAATGCAATTGTGATATTTTTTAAATTTCTCTTTTCAATAGTTTATTAGTGTCTAGAAATGTCATTGGTTTTTGTATATTGCTATGGATCTTGACACTTTATTAAATTTGTTTATTCTAAGTTTTTGGTACTCTTTAGACTCTTCTATATATTCTAGTAATCTGTCACCTGCAAGTAGATACAGTTGTACTTCTTTTGTCCCCCAATTTGGATGCCTTGTGTCTAGTTGCTCCAGTATTGTGTTGAATTAAAGTGTTGAGAGTGGGCATTCTTGTATTTTTCCTGATCTTAGAGGAGAAGGTTTGTTTTTCACTGATGAGCATGATGTTAGCTGTAGGCTTGACATATATCGCCTTTATCATGTTGAGGTACATTCCCTCTAAACCCACTTTGTTGAGAGTTTTTATCATAAATAGATGCTGCATTTTGCCAAATGCTTTTTCTGCATCTGTTGAGATTATTATATAATTTTATCCTTAATTTTGTTAAGGCAGTATATCACATTGATTAATTTGTGTATATTGAACTATCCTTGCATCCTTGAAATAAATCCCACTTGATCATTGTGTATTATTCTTTCAATGTGTTGTTGAGTTTGGTTTGATAACATTTTGTTGAGGATTTCTATATTTATTTTAATTAGGAATATTGGCCTTGTAATTTTCTTATGACATTCTTGTCTGGTGAAGGTGTTAGTGTAAAGGTGGCCTTATGAGTTTGGAAATATTCCCTTCTGGGTTTGTTTTTTTTTATTATTTGGAAGAATTTAAATATTTGGGAGAGTTACTCAGTGAAATAATCTGTTATATCTTTTTTGGGGGGGGTAATTTTTCATTACTGAGTCCGTCTTCTTACCAGAACTTGCTCTATTCAGATTTTATATTTCTTCATGATGCAGTCTTAGTAGGTTGTATGATAGTAGGCATTCATGTATTTCTCCTAGGATGTCTAATTTGTTGGCACACAATTTTCCCTCAGTCTCATGCTTTTTATATTTCTGTGGTTATCAGTTATAACATTTCCTCTTCATTTCTGATTTTAAGTCCTTTCTCTTTTTTTCTTGGTGAGTCTATCTAAAAGTTTGTCTGTTTTGTTTATCTTTTCAGTAAACCAGCTCTTAGTTCTATTAAGCTTTTATATTGTTATCTTAGTCTCCATTTTATTTATTTCTATTTTTAGTCTTCATTTTATTTATTTCTTAGTCTCCATTTTTGTTATTTCATTTTTGTACTACTTTTTATTCTTAATATAGGCATTTATTGATGTGAACTGCCCTTCTAGACCTGCTTTGCTGGGTCCCATAAATTTTGGCATGTTGCGTTTCCATTTTCATTTATGTCGAGGTATTTTTTTATTTTTATGTTTATTTCTTTTTGATCATTCAGTAACATGTTTAATATACATATATTTGTGTGTTTTTTCCAGTTTACTTCTTATAATTTATTTCTAATTTCTGTTTTTAAAAATATATTTTATTGATTTCAGAGAGGAAGAAAGAGATAGAAACACCAATGATGAGAGAGAATCATTGATCAACTTCCCCTGCATGCCCCCTGTTGGGATTGGAGCCCACAACCTAGGCTATGCCCTGGATGGGATCTGAACCTTGATCTCCTGGTTCATAGGTCGTGGCTCAACCTCTGAGGTTCACTAGCAGGGTTGATTTCTAGTTTCATACCATTGTGGTCAGAAAATATGATTTAAATCTTCTTGATTTTACTAAGACTTGTCTTGTGGCCTATCATATAATCTATCCTGGGGAGTGTTATGTGTATGCTGGAGAAGAATCTGAATTTCGTTGCTTTTGGATGAAATGTCCTGTAAATGTCTGTTAAGTTCATCTGAACTAATGTGTCACTTAAGTCCAATGTTTCATTATTGATTTTATGTCTGAATGATCTATCCATTGTTGAAAGTGGGATATTAAAGTTCCCTACTATTATTATATTGCTATCTATTTCTCCTTTTATTTCTGTTAATATTTGCTTTATATATTTAGGTGCTTCTATGTAGAGTACATAAATATTCACAAATGTTATATGCTCTTGTTGGATTGTCCCCTTTATCTTTACATGTAGCGATCTTCTTTGTTTCATATTACAGGCTTCTCTTAAAGTCTATTTTGTCTAAATAAGTATAACTACTTCAGGTTTTTTTTAATTCCCATTTGCATGAAATATAATTTCCATCCCTTCATTTTCAGTCTCTGTGTGCTCTTAAAGCTGAAGTGAATCACCTATAGGTAATATATAGTTAAGTCTTGATGTTTATACATCCAGCCACTTGGTCTTTTGGAGAAGTTAGTCCATTCACATGTAATTATTAACAGGCAAGTATTTAATGTAATTTTGTTAATTGTGGGGTTTTTTGGGGGGGAGGGGGGATTCTGTTTAATAATTTCTTTTTCTCTTGATCTCTTCCTTTGTAATTTGATCACTTTCTTTAGTGGTATACTTAAATTCTTTTTTTTTTCTTTATCTTTCGTATATCTGCCATAGGTGTTTGATTTGTGGTTTCCATGAAGCTTGCATAACACATCTCAGATATACAATAGTCTATTTTAAGTTGGTCTTCTTGATGTTGTTCCATAAGTCTCTTATGCTATCTCCATCCTTTTTGTTTCCTTTTCTGTTGTTCTGTTTTGCTTCTCTTTTTGTCACTCTTCAAATTGGCTGATTCATTCTTTTGCTTCACATAGTTAGCTGTTGACCCCCTCTATTGAATATTTTAATACAGTTATCATATTGTTAAGGTCTGTGATACCTGTTTGGTACTTTCTTATGTTTTCTATCTCTTTGTAAAAATTCTCACTTTATTCAGGCATGTTCTTCTGACTGTGGTATCTTTATTACTGTTATTTTCAACTCTGTGTCAGGTAAGTCGCTCATCTCCATTTCACTAAAGTTTTTTTCTGAGGTTTTTATCTTATTCTTTGGTTTGAAACAGATGCCTATGTTTCTTCATTTTCCTTGACACTCTGTGTGGTTTTCACACAACCGATAAAATTGCCTCTTCTCTCAGTCTTGAAAGAGTGGTCTTACATAAGAGATGAAACTTATAGTTCAACCCTGCTCTAAATCTTGAATATCTCTCAAAGCTTTTTGATTATTTAGGCAGTCTTCTTTGTCCTTATGGCTCCCAGTAATTGACTTGTCAGTGTCCCAAAAAGGAGGGTCTCAGTAAGCAACTAGATGCAAGCTGACTGGAAGCTGAATCATCAGGCAGCAGCTTTCAAGGTGAGCATACCTCTTTTATGGGAAGACTGAAAGATGGGCATTTCTGTCTGCTTCCTCAAGCTCAGAAGTTTCTCTGTGACATTTATTATAATGCCCATCCCCAGCTTCCAAGTATTGAAACTTTTGTTAATCTGAAGGTGTCTTTGTATCATCTTTGTTTTGAAGAATATTTTTTATTTGATATAGAATTCAAGCTTGTAATTTGTCTAGTTTTATTTTTCTTTTCTTTTTTTAATTTCAGTACTTTACAGATGTTGTTCCATTGTCTTCTGGCTTGCATTATTTCTGATAGACAGAGCTATTATTCTCACTATTGTTCCTCTCCATGTAATATATCTTATCCTCTGTGGCTGCTTTTTAAAAAAATATATTTTATTGATTTTTTGAGAGGAAGGGAGAGGGATAGAGAGTTAGAAACATCAATCAGCTGCCTCCTGCACACTCCCTACTGGGTATGTGCCCCAAACCAAGGTACATGCCTTTGACCAGAATCGAACCTGGGACCCTTGATTCCACAGGCCAACGCTCTATCCACTGAACCAAACCAGTTAGGGCTGTGGCTGCTTTTTTTCTCTTTACCTTTGTTTTCAGTATTTAATATAATGTGCTTAAGGTTTTGTTTTTCTTGTAGTTATTTTTTGTTTTATTTAGCTCCTCATATCTTGATAGTTAAAAAAGTATTTTGAAATACTATTACCTATTTTGTTCAAATATGTTTCTACTGGCCTAATCTGTCTCTTCTCTCTTTTGGAGATTTCAGTTACATGTCTGATATATCATTTTATGTTGTCCCATAGATTGCTAAGGCTCTATTTATTCTTTTTTTTTCTTTTAATTTTCTCTATGCTTCACTTTTAGACAGTTTCTATTTATCTTTCTTCAAGTCTACTGGTGTTTGTTTGTTTGTTTGTTTTGCAATTTTTAATCTGCTATTGATCTCATCCAGTGAGTTTTTCCTTTCAGACACTGTATTTCCATTCTGGAATTTCTATTTGGTTCTTTTATAGTTTGTATTTGTTTCTTGGGGTTTGCTATTTGTTCACTCATTATGTCCGTATTTTATTTAAATTATTGAAATTCTTTATAATAACCTTTTAAATCATTACTTGCTAACTAACATCTGTGCCATGTCTGTATTCTCCATTTTGTTTTATTTCTCATGGTTATTTTCCTGCTTCTTTTATTGTCTATTAATTTCTGAATGTGTACTAGACATGGTAAATGCTGTGTTATTGGGAATCTGGGTTATATTATCACCCTTTAAAGATGGCTGGGTTGTGTTCTAGTAGGCCATTAAGTAGCTGGACTTTCAGTTGGGTTTTGGACTTTGTTGGGACAAATCTAAAGTAGCTCATATTATAGGCTACAGTTGCCATTCTTCTAAAGCATGGCCTTTATAAAGTTTCCCCTGGATGATCGTGCTACTCAAGGAAGTCTTTGAACAAAATTGAAAAATTTCAAAGTACTGTGTGACTTTTGAAATCTTCATTTATTTCTCCACCACCAGTAGGTATTCTCTGCTAGATCTCAGTGAGTTTCACTCTTTGGATGAGAATAGTATTTGACTAATGATTAAATAAGTAATCTTTCTTTATAGAACAAACTATTCTCAGATATTTTTTATGGCTAGATAAATTACTGGAATTTGTGGAGGGGCTTTTGAAATACTATTTAAAATGGTAAGTATAAGCTGTTCTTTTAGGATTCATCAGAAAATGAAAGAGGATATATTTTCTATTATTTCTCTGACTTTAATTATATTGCTCTTGTACTTTTCCCTTTTTTACATTCCATCTGTTTGGGGTTTTGAACATTTGTTTCACATTCTTTAGATTATTTTTATTTTTAATGTGTATATTTACCTTCATCTGAAATTTTTATTGGATTTTGAAGTCAATTTGTTTTGAGTACCTTTTTATAAGAGCTTTTGCCAACTTGTATTTGTCCACATAGATCAATTGAATTTCCTAAATATCCGCATTTTTGCCACCACTTGACTAAATGCTGCAATATATTTTTATGTAAGAACCATGACAAATAAGAAATAATTTGGGTACTGTCCTTTCATTATAAAATTATGAGTTTGCAGCCCTTTCATTGGAACCTACAGATTAAGAAGTTCCATTATTTTGAAGATTTCAAAAGCAGTATAACAAAGGCAATGACTATAGTTGTGCCACCTGAAGTTAAAAAAAAACTGGATTACTATATCAATTGGGATTTATCCTTTAGCAAGCAACAGTGTCATCTATTTGAAGTATGAAAATACAGCAGAATTTCTTTAAGAAATGTGAGAAATGCCAAAAAAAATTAACAATAACAACAAAAAAACAACAGGATGATTAGGCATCATATCAAAAAATTTAAAGTTAAATAAATTTAGCTTGTTTTCAGTTTTTCTTCTTTTTTAGTAATGGATCTGTTTTTCTCCATTGTCATTGATGGGGAAAATAAAAATTATTTACAACGGAGCTTCTAGATTTTAGTAAGAACTATATTTGTTGATATTATTGGTTTAATTTTATTTAACCGCTCACATTTCTCTTCTTCCTTCTTCTTTCCTATACATTTTCTTTTTTCCAGCTTCTTACCTGGCCCCTGCCAATTTTTTTACACCCTTAACCATTTAATTTATGTTTGTTTGTTTTTTATTTCCAGAGCACAAAACTGAAGATAAACACTTCCAATTTAAAACATTTAATTTCTTAGACTTGATAAAGGCCTGCTTCCTTTCAATAATGAAATTAGAAATTCTTGGCTTTATTATCTTTTTTCTATCTTACTTGTTCCTGACCCGCCCCTCCATAATTATTCATATTTGTCCCAGATTTATTTTCATGATCTTAATTCTGACTAATGAAATAATATAAACTTAAAATATAGCTCAATTTTATTGCATTGTTATTGTACTAGCTAGGGTAGGCTAAACAGCTCTAAAAAATAGACGGAACTATACAAAGTTTTAACCTGATGGAAGTTTATTTCTTGTGGCCGTTTAGGTTGGAGGTATCTCTCTTCCATGTAATGATTCAAGGATGCAGGCTCCTTCCATCCTGTGACTTTGCCATACCCTACAACCTTGATGAGTCAGCATGGTCAATGCAGGTTGACCCATCCAGGTCTCTTGGCAGAAGAGAAAAGAACATAACCGAGAGTCACTCACCTCTTAACGGTCTGGACCCAGAAGGGGCCCACATCATATCCACTCATATTACACTTTGGATGTGTGAGTGATTAATTCTGATTAGGCCTGAATAATATGCCCACTACTTGTCCAGTTCCTACTAGAAAAACATGGAATAGGCTTTCCAGATTGAAAAAAACAAACAAACAAACAAACAAACAAACAAAAAAAACAGTTCTGTTATTAAGGCAAAGGAAGCAATAATGGGCAAGATAACTGCAGATGTCTTATATACCTTAAAAGATTTCCCTTCCATATTCATACACTATATCAATTGATTTTATTCTCACAAGTTGCTAAGGTAAGAAGATGAGTGGGGCAAGTAAGGATATCTTTCCTTAGGAAATTTGTTCAACTTAATGAAGATTTTGATTCACTTTTGAGTGATTTAAGGAAGATTTTTTAAAAAAATTTTACCCCAAACATGAGGTTAGTTGTAGGGATTAAGATCATATACTCAAGCCTGATTCAACTCATGAACCAGGAAGTTATGGTTCAATTCATGGTCAGGGCACATGCCCTGGTTATGGGCTTGATCCCCAGTAGGGGGCATGCAGGAGGCAGTTGATCAATGATTCTCTCTCATAATTGATGTTTCTATCCCTCTCTCCCTTTCCCTTTCTCTCTCTGAAATAAATAAAAATGTATATTTTTTTAAAATAGATCATGCACTCAAGAAATCATACTTCCTGGTTCAAAGACAGGATCCACTATGTCTTGCGTAATTTCTAAACCATGCAACTGCAGGCAAGTTAGCCTCTTTATGCATCAGGTTCTTCTACCATAAAATGGAGAGGATAATAGTGAAACTTCATAGTTTTGTTCTGATAAATAAATAATACACATAAAATGCTCAATAAAAATTATAACGGCAATGGCCATTGTTATTAGAATTATTTTTTTATTCTCTCACCTAAGTACATACATGTTTTACAGGTGTGAGCAATTTCTGGCTCTAAGAGAGAAAGCTCTTGAAAAATGTTGGCGCTTCGGGATAAAAAGCCCTAGAAAACTATAGCATCATTTATTTAATTTCATGCCTTCTGCGCTTGATTTGCCTCCTGATGGTATTTCTAGTTGTTTTTACAAAAGTCAATATTTTCCTGTTTCTCCTTATAATATAAAGTTTAATGGAGGGCATGTAAACAGTATCTGAGACAAGTGAAATTAAATTTTGCAAAGTGTAGGATCAAAATAGAAAGAAAGGTATGAGCCTGATACCATGGTTCACAGGGAGGTTGAAATTTGCTAGCAAAGAAACCAAAACTAAGTAGGGAGGGAGGGACAGAGCATTTGATAATTAAAGATTTCACAGTAGGGATCTAAAGTGAGGGTTCAAATTCATACGAATAAAAACATTATTTGGCTAAACTTTTGGTGATCAGGGAAGAGCTTCATTTGGTTTTATATTAGGTTATTCACATTTCTCCTTGCTGTTTTCTCAATCAATCCTCCAGTGACTTGATACACCATGTCTAATTCTTCATAAATCAGCTCAACTTTAGAGAGATATTGACGGTGGCTTTGCCGACTCCATTGTTTTCTGTCAAGAGTTTTATTCGGCTTCAAAACAATTTGCCATGAACACCCTTGTTTGCTTGCCACACTGGTCTTTGTTTCGGCTGAAAACTTTGATTTATAACTGTATGTAATTGATGGCTGTGGGGTAGGAGGACTATAGCTCATGCTCCTCCTCTTTTAATCTAGCTTTGCCTAGAAATCCATGTAGTGGAGCATTCTCAAGGGAACCGGGCTGGGAAATTTCCCATATACCCAATGGGAGGCCATTAATCATGGTGAGGAGCGTGTTTGTGAAAGTAAAGAAAGCAAAAGTCAGACCACCTCAAGATGGCTTATCAAAAGAATAGATGTTAAAGCAAATGTCTTCATTGTGAGGCGTTAATTAAAAAATAAAAATGAGTTGAGCTATTTGGTGAGCCAGATATATTTGCTCCCCCAAAAGCAAAATTTGACATTGGTACTTCAAATTATTAATATTGAAAAGCTGTTGAGAGTCCCTGACAAGTGGCTCAGTCACTGACTGGGGAGCAGTTGAAAGCTCTTTTTAAATAGCACATGTCTTTTTTTTTTTTCTAATAATGAAAAAAGAAAGAAAATACATTTTTTTTTCTTTTTGGCAGCTTCATCACAATGTAGCTTGTGATACCTGTCATTCTAGCATTTGCTGAATTTAAGGCCATGCTCTCTGCTCATTCAGCCCCCCTTTAGGTGCTACTTGTTCAAAAACAGTCAGTGAACTTCTCAGTTGTGCATTTCTTGAAGGTGCAAAGATTGATGGTGAGGTTCTGAAAGTAATTAGAGATTCCTCTCAAGGGTTGGAAAGACTAGAGTGAGCCAATTTTTTTTCTGTCATATTCATTGTGAAGATATCAGACTTTATAATTTATCTTTGGTTTATTTTGGGTTTCCTCCATAAAATTTACCCTGCCAGCTAAAGCTGTTTTGTGATATTTCAATAGCCTAATCAGAAAAAAAATTAAGTATTATATCTGTAAATAAATTATAATGCCAAATCGGAGTAATATATCACTAGAGGAGATTTTAGGTGGTTTATTTACACAAAGTATTTTAGTGATTGAGAATGTTGATCCAGCAGGGATAAATAAAGGAAGTAACAAAGAAAATCAAAGAGAGTTTAAGCACTGGTGGGGACTGGATCATATCCCACAAAAATATCTCAAATTATGTTGAAATGCTGCTTAATATCAGTTAACTCTATTCGCTAAGTAAACAACTCTTACCATTGAAGTGGTACTAAAGTGGTCTGAGGCAAGCATGCTGTAGGCATTTTTTTTTTATTCACATACTGATGTAGGCATTATTTAAAGGTATTTGTTTTATTTTACATTGTTTTATCTCAGTGAGATTCAGCAATAGCAAGCCAAGAACATTTTGAATTCATTTCCTCCTCTTTAAAAGAGTTTGAACTGATAAATAGTTCCCATGTGAATGATGCTAACATCAGAATGGAAGGAGTATTTTTCACAGATTATATTCCTTGTTAGATCAGAATCTTTTGAAATTAGGAGAAGGACAGTTCCCAGATGTGGGTACATTAGCACTCAGCGTGCCCACTTAATGACACAAGAATCAATAGACCTTGGAGAACAGTCCCTTAGCATTGACCTAAGTGGGCTGTAACTTCAATGCAGACCTACTGATGTGACTTATCAGAAAAATATTCATTAACCAAATGACAGAAAGCAGTAATTAAAATCCATAGTTAATCTGAATGAAAGCACAAAATAACAGGGACAAGGAACAACTTTGAAGAATTAAAAATCCATTTCCTTGAAAGGGGTGAGAGACAAACTGATCTCACTTCTCATCGGAAAGAACTTGGCACCTTTGCATGTCATCAAAGAGAACTTCATTCAAAATCAACCTTATAGAGATGAGAAGCATGCACTTGAGTGGGTTTTAGTTCTTTATTGAGAAAAATAAGGATTGGAAGAAAGATTCTAATGTATGTAGGATATTTCAAGCCTCTCCAAACTACTGATATTTGTTCTTAGTTCTAAGAGATTTGCATTTCCATACCAATATTAAAAAAAACACACATCCACACCACTATTTAACTTATTTTGCACACATGTTCTAATCTTAAGAACTATTTAACTACCTATGTTCAGTGTGTAACTTCCTCTCTTTAAAAAAAAAATCCCATCACTTTACTCATAATCCCCTGTGCTCTTAAAAAGTTGAAGTTTCAGAACAAAACATCATTCTGGAAGTTCTCCTTTGAACCACCTACCCATTGTCTGATGCTGTCATCTAAATGTGGATGTTTTTGCCTTAGGGGACAAGATTTTTTATTAGACTTTTGGGATATAGCCCTTTAATATAGAGTCCATAAATCTACTTTCACTTCCTGTATAAACAGTTCATATTAGGCAAAAATAAAATATTCATGGTACTGAGGAGACAAAAATACACCCCCCCGCCCCCTGCAATGATGTGGAACATTTTTATCGTAAGCAGAGAAAAATTTCAGAAACAGCCAATATGTGCTGAAATGAATAATTGCTGTGCGGTGTATCATCACCAGCATCGCTTGTTCAAGCTCACACTCCATTTTTCATGTGGGGGAAAGAGATGGTTTCCTTCAAGAAATGTTTAAAATAATCCATGATCTCCCAAGTATTACATACATATTATTAAAGTAAAATATGAAGCCTATTGGCTGTGTTCCAGAAAAACTGAACTAGGTTAACTGACATAATGAACCATACTAGCTTTGCGTGCAATTATTTAATTGGAGAATAGATTTTTCTCTCCATGTCCCTGGCAGTAGCAGCCATTTGATCCCAAGGCTTGGATTAAATGTTCCATCGGTAGTGCCTATTTAAGGATCTTTATGGAACAACAAGTCGGTCCCCTGGGCAAGTCCATGTCAACTACAATAAAGAGATCCGCACAAGCGAGTGAAAGAATTTTTTTTTTTTTCTTTTTTAAGATGTAGGGAGACTCTAATGTGAGCACTGTGCTATCCGGACTGCTTTCTGCGGTGTGAGGGTGCACTGTCTCCTGATGGCAAAGGTGGGAAGCTGAACTCAGCCTGTCCCGGGGATTTTTGTGATTTCTTTAGGAAAATGAATTCTCAAGCTCCTGCCCTCTTTCTAAGCACAGGTGAGTGCTTGTCGAAGAGGAGAAGTGCGCAGACTCTGTGACTTGCCTTTCTTTTCCAGGGAAGAGCTTAAACTGGACAGTTCATTGCTTTCTGCCTTCGACAAAACCCACCATCTGTTTCGCATGGGTTAGATGCAAATTTTATAGACTTCACAATTATCTCCTCGTTTGGTTTTAGTTTGGTTAGGTTTTCCTCCACTTATCCTCTGAGCGGTTGTAGACATAAATGCACGCAGCTAAGTATGGCTGGAATATTTGTGGAGTGGGCGCTAAAAACGCATTTGTCACATTAAAACAGTTGGACCCATTTAAAACCATTCTGGAAATTGAAATCTGAACATCTGTATATAGTAAAGAAGGCAAACAATAAAATCTGTTGTTGCTACTATCAATAGCCATGTAAAAAAAAGGTTTAATTTGAGGTTTATTTTTCCCTGTGTGATGCTGTGATCATGTTGTTGTGGTCTGAGTATTCTGCAAGCTATCTCAAAATTGATAAAAATGCATCCTGCGACGTGGTTGAATCAGAAGATGTTGTATGGAGATTTATCCTCAGGATCTGGGGATGTGTTCGGGCATGCCGTTTCACTCAAATTAAGAAACCAATTGCGGCACAATGTTCTTTTATAGACTTCTAGTATTTGAATAATTGAATGGCTATGCTCTGCCTCACTACAGCTTAAGAGGCATCTTTTCGCGATTGGGGGGAAAAGGAGAAACAAGTGCTTTTACAGCCCAGGCTCCAGGAATCTGCTGACGAGGCACTTAGGAGAGAGGAGGCGGTCCTGTCGGTTGCTTAGAAAAGTTCACAAAATCTTCATCCCATCTGTTAAGTGAAGGAAAAAAGTAACCAACCAAAAAGGTTGCAAACTATTGTGGTGTTTGAGCTTTTCTGAGAACAAGATAGCAAAGAAAATACTCCAAATGCCTTTTTTTCTCTTAGTTTCATTAGGACTCTTTGTTCATTTGTTTGCCCAAGTTCTTTAAAAAGAAAGAAAAAAAGGAGGCTCTGTTTCTGAATAAAGTGTCTCTATTCTGCTAATTTGTAGGCAGGCATTCCTCCAGAATTTAGGGAAAATGGAAGTAAAGAGGAGTTGTCTCTGACTTTCACGTTTGCTGTTGTTTCTAACACCATCTTTCCTGGTGTGTGAGAACGGTTGCCATCTCTGTCAACTCCAGCCCCAGCCCCATGCCACCACTGAAGCCAGGCCGTTACCTGGAAATTGTAATCTTGACTCATATTACATGCTTGCTCCTTATTTTTTCCCCCCAGAAAAGAATGTAAGACAACATTGACAATTTTGCAGTAGTTTTATGAATACCTTATTTGCAATAAAATATGTCTCTGAGAAGTGTGTTGTTGTGCTATGTAATTGCTATTGGTTGTAGGGACATTTTTCCACTGAATGGAAACCCAAATCACAGTGTCACCTGAACCTGAGTTCTAGGTGTTGAGGGAAGATGTTTGAAGCACAGGTCGTTTTTCCTTGTGCCCTTATTCAATCTCTAATGTTAAGTTAGGAGTTAGGAAGAGAGGACTGTGCCTATAGCTCAGAACAAGTACGTGACATTCTTTATAGCATTGTAGAGAAGTGGGACAAAAGGGGTTTTAAATTACAATATTCCAATTGACGTGTTCAATTAAATGGCACTTGGTCCTCACTTCAAGCACATGTGTGGCTCACAATGGTATTGACTTTGGATTAGTCTCCTGTCATGGTCATCCCTTGCTCTAAACAGGTGGTAAATTAGAATTCCCTTGCTCACAGTAAACATGTTATTCTACATAATTTTTTTTTGCTACCTTCTCCACTGGAAGATTAGGTTTTATTTGTTTCAGTTTTAGTTCTGTGATTTGGCGCTACTGAAAGCTCAGATTTTTCTCCTTTGATGCAAGTATCTGGACTGGACTAAATTTTGGTTTGTTTTGTTTCTACTTTAATTTTTATTGGTGAAAGGAAAGAATGATATTTCTCAGGACCCAGGTGATGTCAGGACTCCTGGTCTATGGGTAGCAAGGGTATAGGACAATCTCTATGAATTTACAGGCTATATGTGCACTTGTACAAATAACAAAGGGCAAACTGTGAGGAGGGAGACATTTAGCTAACATTGATCACCTATTACATGTGAGTCACATGCTATGCTAAATGATCATGAGATGGTCCCTGATCTTTATTATACCCTCTAGCTGGTTTGAGAGATAGGCATACAAACCATTAATTGCACTGGAGTGAGACAGATAAAACTTTGTTCCAAGATGGCAGTGGCACCAAAGGGAGGAAGTAGCTTTGAATGTGTAAGTCAAGGAGCCATCACAGAAGTGAGTGACCTTGTTCATCTGGGTCTTAAAAGATGAGAGGTTTCCAAGCTGATGAGGTAGGAATGTGCCTGTTCAAAGGTAACGAGGCACAAAGGTCACATAGAGTGTTTGAGGGAGCCCACAATTCCTGGGCCAGGAAAATACATAATATGCCAGGCATTTCTCATTTATTAGTTCTAGTCTCACAACAAACCTGAAAGGAGATAGTATTTCTCCCGATTTTTCAGATAAATAAACTGAAGTTCAGGGAGATCATGGAACTCGTTGGTAGGTACATAGCTTGTCAGAGGTTGAGCTGGATTTCAAGCACAAATCTCAGTGACACCAAAGTCATGGCTATCGCCCTTCTGCCAAGCTTAGGGAGGTCAGCAGGAGCCAGAGCAAAAGGAACCTTATAAACTGCTCTAAGGAAGTTAAGCTGGACCTTATCATGCACCATGTGAAACCTTGGAAGACTTTTAAGTAGAGAGATGGAATTTGGATTTTTAAAAAATTGTTCTGGAAGCGGTGTGGAGGGTAAATTCAAAGGGGGCATTGTGAAAAATGACTATCAAGCACCCAGAATTGTCAGCTCATGGGTGTGCTAAGAAAATATGAACATTGTGATATTCAAGGAGTTTTCTGGCTAGTACAGAGAAAACACAAAACAAATTATCAGATAGAAAATCTGAAGGTACCCCCAAATTCAGGCTAACCACCAGTAAATGCATGCAGTGTCCAAGGAGCAGACCAGCTTATACATGGGTATTGTCCAGCCACTGGAGGAAAGGATGATAAGACTGTAATTCTAAGGACCCTGCTGCTTTAAGACCCAGCCATTGAACTGCTTAAACGGAATTACATCTTCACTCCCCACAATTGTCTATGGTCTCTTATAGGAGATCCACCTAATGCTGTTTTCTAGACTTTTCACTGTTAATTTCACTAACCTCTCTTTGAAATATTTCTCAAGGGGATGCCTTCTCCATATCAAGGAATGATGACATGTGTACTAGTAGTATCATTCATCAAATATGCCATAACAGTCATCTCTTGAGCATCCACAATATCTTGGGCAGATATCAAAATTGCCTTTGAGGAACCCCATGTGGAAGGCAACAAACACCATTCACTTTTTAAAGGGGAGGAAACTTCAATGCAGAGCAGTTAAATTAAATTGCTTAGGCCACAGAGCTAGTCAGAATCAGGGTGCTGATCCAGGTCTTCTGATGTCTAAGCCTTTGCATCTTACTCTTGGCAACACTGCCTCCCTAGGCATGTGCTACATCTCTAGACCACTTCCTAATTTTCAAAATCAGTTTACTTGTTTTATATATTTTTCTTGCTGTTGATTCTTTAGAGAAAAAGAAAGGGATAGTCATCTTGTTTGATGGATGAGAAAAAAGAGACTAGGGAAATAAAATGATTGTCCCAAGGTCACAATTAATAAGAGCTGTTCTTCTTCCTTCTGGCCTCTGGTCTAATGCTCTTTCCCTCCATCTCTAGGCCTCATCCCAAGGTTCATTGGTTCCCAAACTCTGCTGTGTATTGCAGTTGCCTGGAGATCTTTGAAAAGTACTGATTCTTGGCTTAGAAAAAAAAGCATATGCCTGCATAGATATTCTGATTTACTTGGTATAAAATGCATTGGCATTTTCAAAGATCTTCAAGTGATTCTGAGATGCCACAGAGTTTGGGAATCACTGCCCATCACTTTTGAGATAGCAGGTTTGGGATGGATTGAGATCAGTGGTTCTTGTTGTATGGTCTCTGGAACAGCAGCATCAGTACCTAAGGGAACTTATTAGAAATGCAACTTTTTTGGATTCCGTACCAGACCTACATATCAGAAACTCTGGGGGTGGAGTCCAGAAATCTGTGTTTGAACAAGCTTTCCAAGTAATTCTGATGCAAGCCAACCCCCTTGGCCATACTTCCTCCCAACATGTTTATGGTGTGGAACATGGTGACCAGCTGTCTGCTATTTTTACTGAGGCCAGAGCTCAGGGGAAATATATTTAAACTCAAAGGACAGTTCAAGGCATTCAGATTTGTATTAAAGATGGATTTCCTGGTAGTGTAGGTTGCCAACTGCAACGCTAAAAAACTGAGGGAGGATTTTGGAATCTTTCTGGGGGTGGCCAGAGTACCGCACCATCAAACAGCAAAAAAAAGGAAAAGGAAGAAATCAGCCCCTGGAGAAAAATAAAAGCAATATTATTGTCATCTGACTTTACTTTAGTCATTTACGGTCCTTCCTTCCTGTGCTTTGAAGTTAATGGTGATGTCTTTCTTCTTAACTGGCACCTTTTGTTTTCTCCTGAGAATCTCAATGTGGTTGAAATCTCCATCTTCCAAATAGTTCCATGTTTATGGCAGAAAGCAGGCGCTGGCTGCCTGAGAAGGGAAGGCTTGGGTTATGGATGGCAAAGTGACTTCTCCCCTGCCTCCTTCTCATTACTAGGCTACCTAATTGGCATCATTTCCCTGACACTGTAATTATTTTTTCAACATTATAATTTTAAGTAAATCAGTATATTAACCAATTTCCATAATGCCCTTTGTTGCATGTTCATTCAATTTGGCTGGTTTTTGTCATAATTTCCAAGTAATTCCCCACTGGACTTCACTCATTAATGCTTGGGTTGGGATTATTACTTCTTTGACAATGGTTGGTGAAAGAATTAAGAGTCCAGCATGTTGGGGTGGGGGAGGCATTAATGGCATATAATTATTAAGACTGAGAATTTGTTTGAGGAGTGGGGACAGGGAAGGGAAATATTTATGCAAGGCTGGATACCATTTGAAAGTTTATGGGAGAAGTTGGGAGAAATTATATCTAAATTTATTGCACAAATTTAAAAAATCCAGCTGTTTGATATTAGTCATTACTCACCAATTCTAAGATGTTTTATAATCTCTGCAAAATATTTCCCTATCATTTAGTAAATTATTATTTTTAGTTGGACCATTTTTCAACATGTGTTTTATATATTATACATATTGTTCTGCAAATCACTTGTTTTACTTAGAAATTTATCTTGGAGACCTTTCCATATCCTTACATAAGGGTCCAGCTCTTTTCCATTTCTTTTAGGCTTCATTGTATGATTTTGTGCAGTTATACCAAAATTTATGTAACCAATCTTTTATTGATAACCCTTGATTTTTATTTTATATTTTTCTATTCAATATGGATATTCTTGGCATGTTTTTTTGACTCTTTCCATGAGGTAGTTAGCAATAGGGTTACTGAGTCAAAGTACATGTGATTTTAAATTCTTAAAAAAAAAGCGCCTCTTAAAAAGTTTGCCCCAATATATATTCCCACCAATAGTGTATGAGGGTCTCTGCTTCCCATGTCCTCTTCTACCTTGGCCACTCTTTTTTTTTTTTGGCTGCACTATTAGGTGAAAGCCCATGTCTCTTTGTTATGATTTGCATTTCTTTAAAATAATTCAGATTAAGGGTAAACCAGGACATAGAGTTTGAGAGCAAGATCTGTTGTGAGCCTGGTACCGGTCTGCATTTCTTTATTCAATACTCTTGGAGCCTGAGTCACTTCAAGATTTAAAATTGTTCACACTTCGAAAGATAACATGAAATAGATGCCATGAGTTAGTACCAATCCCCACCCAATCTGGACCAGTGGCCCCTAAGCAAGCACACTGATACTTCTGTAGCAAAATATATAGATGACCCCACACAGTTGGCTAAGTAAAGATGATAAGTATGCTCACATCAGCTCAGGAAAGGTTTTTGCCATGAAATAAGTTTGGATCAGATGAGGTCTCGCCTCCAAGTGACTTATAAAAGGGAAATTTTGAGATTCAGAGCTATTTGGGTCTCAGAATTGCCATGAAGATGTTGGGAACTTGTGTAGAGAGACTTACTTGCTTTAGAATTTTGATTAAGATGCCATGAGCTCATGTAAAGGGAGGGAGGCCCTTCTAGGATGAGTGGATAGCACCAGAGTAGAATCCTCTACCGGCTTATGAGGGTGGGCTGAGGAAACTGAACCATGCAAAGGTAGCTCAAAAGAGTTGCTAGGAGAGTCTGATTGTTTCCCCTTGTTTTTATCATTTTCTTTGGGCAAGAGCACTTTTTCACCGGTAGGCAATGGTTAACCTCATTGTTGGTCAAGAAACAGTTTGAAGAGATTTGCTAAGGAGAGGGTGAGTTCATGAGTACATCAGAAAACATCAGAAGTGATGTGCATCATTGTCAGTGTCAGGGAAATTCCCTGCTCTTTCTTGTAATTTCATCATTGAATCCTCCTGACTCCTTTTTCATGCTTATAGGTGATGACTTAAATGACCCAAAAGTAAGTGTCTTGCTTTAGATAAAAATTGGGAAAGACCTTCTTCTCTCTCTTTTTTTAAGTTTTTGTTAAGGACAAGAGAATTAATAATATAAAAGAACTAACAAAAATCAACTAGAGTCAAGAACTTTATTATTTCCAAGTGTATAAAACATGAGAGTTAGGGCTGAGCATCAAGTATGGCTTTTACCTAAAATGCTTTCCTTGAGCATTTTTTGTTTTGTTTTTGGCAAAGCAAACTTTATTGTGTTCCTGAGGTTGGAGCTCTTCCCTCCAGGTCCTGCTGAATCCAGAGAGCTGGAATAAGGGGCTCTTGTGTTGCCTCCCAATACTTCTATCGCTTTGAGGTACCAGGGAAACCAGACCTGCAGTGACACAGTGCTGTGGCAGTAAACTGAGTTAAAGTTAAGTTTGGTCAAATTTTGGATTTCTCTCTCTCTCTCTCTTTAAATTTGCCTTGCTATTTTAAAAACTTTAAAAAAAAGAACTTATTTTCTTGATGACTAATAGTCATTGCCTAATCTCTTGTCATCTTCAGTAGGCTTTTAAGAACAGGCAGATTCACAGAAATCATGAAAGATTTGTCCCCAGGAGAAAGAAAGCTGTCCTTGAGCAAGAGAAAGGAGAATAGAACTAAAAAACAATACAATATTTTTAGTTAATCCTCGCAATAATGCTTCCTGGAGATGAAGTAGCTTGTCAGTGTTACTCAGCACAGTGAATTGAACATTGCTATCATAAAGCAAGTCACATGCACTTGACAAAGTCAAGGTCATAAACTGGGATCTCCTTTTGCTTCTATGGTAAATGGCAGATCTGACATTTACACTCAGAGCAGTCTAGCCTTTTCCATTCTTCCTCCCTTTCTGCTTTTGATAAACTTCATCTGATCAATGTGATTTCTCAATTTTGTTTGGAAATGACTATGCAATGGATTGTATTGGGAAGGAATCTGATCCAGGCTCAGTGATCAATTAGCTGTATATTCTGAAGGTACAGGCAGGGATGGTGCAGGGGTTCATGGGGGCACATGTATCATACACTTGCCATCCCTGAAGTGTGTGATCTTGGAGATCCTTTACTGTCTCATGATTCTGTAAAATGCACATTTGTATGAAAATAAATCAAAAAGTCTTATTCTGCATAACATCATTAGTCAACAAGGAAATTCGCATTAAAATCATAGTGTGATTATATCACACACCTGAGTGGCTAAAATGAAAAATACACATAATACCAAGTTTCAGTGAAGCTATGGAGCTACCAGAACTCCCATACATTGCAGGTGGGAGTATAAACTGGTACAATCACTTTGGAAAACTGTCAGTATCAACTAAATCTGAATATGCACATATCTTATGATCTATTGATTCTATGCCTAAGTATAAACCTAACAAAAAGCACTAGCATATGTTCACCAAAACACATGCATAAAAAGTTTATACTAATACTATTCCTAGTACTAAAAAGTACCCAAAGGTCTATCAGTATTAGAATAGATACATAAATGTGGGTATGTCTACAACAATGGAATAATATACTAGTACTAGAGGCCCAGTGCATGAAATTTGTGGGAGGGGGAGGGGACAGGATCCCCCAGCCCGGCCTGCACCCTTTCACAGTCCAGGACCCCTCGCTACTTACCGCCCACCTGCTCACTGCTCCTTACCACTCAGCTCGCTGCTCCTTAGCGCTGCTGTGGAGGCAGGAGAGGCTCCCGCCACTGCCGCTGTGCTCACCAGCCGTGAGCCCAGCTTCTGGCTGAGTGGCACTCCCCCATGGGAGCGCACTGACCACCTGGGGGCAGCTCCTGCATTGAGCGTCTGCCCCCTGGTGGTCAGTACACATCATAGCTACTGGTCATTCTGGTCATTCTACCCTAACAGTTGCTTAGGCTTTTATTATATAGATGTCACTGAGAATGAATGAAGTACAACCACATACAACATTATGGATGAACCTCACCTTTTATAACAGTACATACTGTTTGATTCTAGTGTGTAGATACATATGTGCTCAACTAATCTCCAATGTTAGAAGGTGGGGGAGATTTTCCTGGAAAAGTGGAGGTAATGAGTTGCATGGGTAGCTTCAGTTTATTGGTCATCTTCTATTTTTTGTTTTAAATATTTTTTTATTGATTTCAGAGAGGAAGGAAGAGGGAGAGATAGACAGAAGAATCATTGATGAGAGAGAATCATTGATCGGCTGCCTCCTGCACGCCCCACACTGGGGATCCAGCCCATAACCCGGGCATGTGCCCTGACCGGGAATCGAACATGACCTTCTGGTTTATAGGTCGACGCTCAACTACTGAGCAATGCCAGCTGGGCCATCTTCTATTTTTTAATGTGAACGGTGGTCACATGAGTGTTTGGTGAAAATTCATTTAGCTTACACTTAGAATTTGTGAACTTTTCCAGAAGCATGTATAGTTTCATAAAAAAGTTAAAATGTTTTTCAAATTCTTAATGATGAAGAAATAGTTCTTTGAATTCAAGCATGTTTACCCTAAAGGTAAAATATTTTCATAACTACGATTTTCAGTGTTAGAGAATTTTTATTTGGCTCCCCGCAGTTTATACCACATACAAATATCCTGAGTCCCCGCAGAGAATCCGCACGGGGCGAGACGTTATTCCTCCCCTACCTAATGAGCTTTAGGATGCGCACCCAGGCTGCTCTGAGACCTACTGTAAAAGGGGAAAAAGAAAAAGGAAAAGACAGTAAAAAGACAGTAAAACAAGTGCTTTGATAGCACTTTTTAAAAATTCATAACAGGTATAAAAAGAAGTGACAGCTGTTTAGTGTATACATGTGCAAAAAACAACACACACACAAAAAGATTTGTGGTGCCATAAAGAGCATCAGTCATATTTTTTGCCAAGTAAGACTGTACTGCTTCTTCCAAAATAATAGTCTTAGTTCTTCCCTTGGCCTTTTTCTTGTGAATAATGGAATTGGCTCTTTATAGGCCTCAGTGCATTGGGAAGAAGGGATTGGAAAAATATGATCACCAAATTTGCACTCTCCTGAAATTTCCCTGCTATGTAGCGGGTAGAGGCTCCTGTTGCCTGCCTTGCAGTTGGCATTGTTCCCCATTCCTGGGGTTTTCACTCATCAATCTCTCTTTTCCATAGGCTGGCTGGTCTAAACCATAAATGCACATTGGATGATATGGCGTTGCTATTACAAAGCAAATCATACCCACTTTCTAAAGTCAGTATCATAAACAGATGATATCTTCTTTTCTACACACTATACTTTTAACATAAGAAAAAAAGAGTAAAGCACACATTTCTCTAGTATAGAAATCAAATGCAATCTCAATGCAACCCCCAGGTGGATTACATAGTAATATTAGCATGGCGGTTACTGATCCCAGCAGGAAGGCAGCACCGATGAGTTCCACAGTTTACACTGTGTGCCCCAGAATGACAACAGTGGAAAGATAACTACCACCCAGAGTGTGGGCTAGGCAACAACTTGTGAGGAAGAGCTCTTGTGATTCTCATCGGAAGAGGTCTTTGTTCCAGTAAATGGGAATACATTAAAAAATGGAGACTGCTTCTGCGATTCTGCATTATCACATCTAACCGCCATTGAAATCTCCTATAGGATTTATAGTCGTGATTTTTCAAAGAATGGTTTCTTAGATAAACAAATGCACAGTGATCGCACCACCATGTAGAGGTTTGCCGTTTCATGTAAGTACATTTTCCAGTTAACTAAAGCACATCCCTTAGGCAGCAGGATTTATTTTTTTTTAATGTTGACCATGTCAGCTGGAAAATATTCATAGGCATATTGTAGCACTTTTCTGCTTTCTTAAACAGAGCTTAGGGAACATGACTTAACTTTTTGATAACTGAAGTCATCATTACAGACATCAACTATTGAAAGGAAAAATTATCCTGCCATTCCCTCAAAGGCTTTAAGGGTGGACGGAGCTAAGGCCCTGCACCAAATGGCCCCAGAATGCTTTTTTTTTTTTTCTTACATGGTCCATGTGTTGCTTTGCCACCAAGCTGTCAGCTGTCAGTTCTTGCTGCTATCAGTGATCTTATTAACAGATAAATCTCCCTCTTTGTTTTCTAGTTTTCTCCTTCTAGTCGAATTTGAACTGGAAGAATATCTAACTAGGCTCATTTATGCCATGTGCAAAGTACAGAGAGGTTCTGAAAAGGCCTTTCAAAAATAGGTATGTGTGTGATGCTGAAACCAGTTTCTAACACTTTATAAGGGCTTAGTAAATATTAGCTGACATTATTATTTTAGTGTTATCAATGTAATTATTTAAAGTCATGAGTATATCACTTAAGGATAGATTAAAGGGTAGAAACAAATACACTCAAACATGAAATGGCCCAGTCATAATGGAAGTTAATTTCCCACATACAGAAAAGCCCAGGATAGGGGTGGAAGTCACTAAGTAGTTATCTTCCATGACATGAAACATCTATCTAGGCATCCTCCAACTTAAGGTTCTTCTATCTCCTAGATTCTTGGTATCATCTATGCCTACCCAAAGAGAAAAGAAGATGAAAGCAAGAGGTTTTATGGGCCAAATCAGAAGAGAGGGAGAATGAACTTTTTAAAAAATATTTTTTATTGATTTTTAGAGAGAGGGGGAGGGAGAGGGAGCGGGAGAGAGAGAGAAGCAGCACATTAATGTGACATCAATAGGCTGCCTCCTGCATGCCCCCTACCAGGGATCAATGGAGCCTGCAACCCAGGCATGTGTCCCGAAAGGAATCAAACCAGCAATCTTTTCTGATGCCCAACCAACTGAGCCACACCAACCAGGGCGAGAGAATGGATTTTGATGGATTGATATCAGTTTCTGATACAGTATTTCTTTAATGTAGGAACATATCTTTGTGATTATTTTTATGGTTGCTGCTACTGTTGTTACTCAAAATAGGGTCAAACTAACAGCATTCTATAGTTTTCAAAGGGCATTCACGTGTCTTATCTTATTTAATCCTTTCTTTTCCTCTTTGAGGAACTTGACAAATGAGGAAACTCCACCTCTGTGATGCTTGAAATCACTTATTTATTAAATGGAAGAGCTAAAGTTTCAAATTCAGATATTTTAATTCAATACTTTTCCTCTACACTAAAGCCACCTGTTAGAAATGTTTTAAAAGTACTAATTGCTTCATGTAGAGCAAACTTTGTCTTAAATATTAAGACTTCTTACATCGAGAGGATGAAATGCCAGTTGACATCCTAAAGCAGAAAGATAATGCCATAAATCGGCTTAGTTTAGTCACAAAGCTACAGCCTCCGGACGCTGTAATCATGTCTTATTCTGGAAGTGAAATAATTTTTGGCTTTTCCCATTTTAAAAGATATTCAATTTCAAAATCTCAGGAAGGAGAAATAATTTGTGTATTGTATCAGTTTAAGCTGATCAAGCATTAGGAGTAAGAATCTGTTCTTAATTACCCAACTCAAATGGAATAACCTCAGTATTGCCCCAGGTATCAAAATCTCTCATCCTTCATTCTCAGGGAAACAATGAGCTGCATTATGTGAAAGACACACACAGCTCCAAATTTAAGTTTACTTTGACATCAGTAGAGTGTATTTTTACAAATGTGGAGGTATTATGTACATTTTTATGAGTTTGACAGAAAGGGGAACGGTGGGACTGGGGAGATATTTCTCACATCTTGGCCCTCCTTCCAGCCTCTTGGCTTTCTAAAGCTTGGCAGGATTATTTTCATACCAGTTAAACACTTGTATGGCTGTGACTGCAAGGACGTCTAGAATGCATCCCAAATCCATGGTGTTTTTTCAGATGCAAGTAATCAATCCTAATACTGTTTTGATTTCATTTGCTGAGAGATATATTTTTACAAAGCTTTTGGAGGAAAAGTGAGTGGTATAATTTTAGGAAGAGCTTGAATTATATTCAAGAATCAAGCTGTATTTAATTGTATTCCCTATTAAGTTCTCTGCCATCTTTTAAAAATAACAGTTGTGTAGGTTTAAGGTGTACAGCATGATAATGTGATATACATATACATAGTGAAATGATTACTAGTCAAGCTAATTAACGTTATCTCTTGGCATAGTTGTGTGTGTTGAGAGCACCTGAAATCTACTCTTATCAAATTTCCAATATTCAATTAGATTATTAACTGTAATCATCATACTGTACATTAGATCTCTAGGCTTATTCATCCTACATAACTATAACTTTGTACCCTTTGACCAACATCTCTCCATGTCCTTCATCTTCCTGCTCATGGTAACCACCATTCCACTCTCTGCCTCCCTATATTTGACTTTTTTTTATTCCACTTGTGAGTGATATCATGCAAATTTTTTTCTTCTTTCTGTGTCTGTTTATTTCACTTAGCACAATGTTCTAAAGTTACATCCATGTTGTTGTAAATGGCAGAGTCTCCTTTTTTAAGGCTGAATAATATTCCATTGTGTGTGAATTGTATATAATATATCACCTTATTTAGCCATCTATCTGGCAACAGACAGGCTATTTCTACATTTTAGCTGTTGTGAATAACACCAATGAAGATGGAGCACAGATACCTGCTCCAGGTGCTGATTTCATTTCCTTTGAATGTATACCCAGAAGCAGGATTGTGGGTCATATGGAAGTTGTATTTTTAGGTTTTTGAGGATCCTCCATATTGTTTTCCATAATGCCTATACCAATTTACATTCCCACCGACAGCATACGAGGCTTCCCTTTTTGTTTTGTTTTTGTTAACCCTCACATGCGAATTATTTTTCCATTGATTTTTAGAGAGAGTGGAAGAAAGGGGGAGAAACAAAGGGAGAGAAACATTGATGTGAGAGAGAGACACATCGATTGGTTGCCTCCTGTATGTACCCCTAGCAGGACCAGGGATCGAGCCTGCAATGGAGTACATTCCCTTGACTGGAATAAAACCTGGGACCCTTCAGACTATCCACTGAACCAGCCGATCTAGGGCTCAAAGGTTCCCTTTTTGCCACATCCTTGGCAATGCTTGTTATCTTCTTTTTAATTGTCCTTTTTTGTGAGGTGTTATCTCACTGTGGTTTTGATTTGCATTTCCCTGATCACTATCAGTATTTGTTTTAACCACCAAGAATTCTGTTGACAACTGTAGCTTTATTTCTTGTGACTTTAGCGCGTTCTCTCATCTGCAGCCTAACCCATTGCTTTTTCCATCATTTCTGAGATGTCATGCCCTCTCATAGGAATTGTCCCAAAGAAAACTAACAGCTCTATAATATATATTACAATTGATTTCCTAAACCAAATCATCTCAAGTTCTTCCAACTTTTATCTTTATTTTTCTTTTACTATGAAAACAAAATAAACCTTTTATTTAGCTATGATTTGAAAACATGCATTCTTTGGTGTAGCTCTTGTTCTTTGGAAGGTCATGTACATGCCACACCAGTGTTTTTGTGTTGGATTATAAACTCCAGGGGGCAGGAGTTAGTATTTCTGTGTATAATCTAACCTGCCACTCCACAGGTATTAGGCAGCTATTCAGTGTTCTGATTATGATAATGTTTTTAAATAAAAGAGAGAGCAGGCTCTTATAGAAGTTCAAAGTTATTTGGACATAGGTGATCTTAAACCAAAAATTCTAATTGAGAACAGACATAATTCTGAACTGGAAGTTGATCATCCTTTGGTCCACATATCACTAGTGAAAGACCCCACCAATACTAGAGGCCACATGGTGAGCCTTGCTACTCAAGTCATGGTCCACAGAACACAGCCTCGGCATCACCTCAGAGCTTGTTAAAATGCAGATGCTCAGGCCTCATTTTATTTATTTTTTAAATATATTTTTTATTGATTTCAGAGAGGAAGGGAGAGGAAAAGAGAGATAAAAACATCAATGTTGATAGAGAATCATTGATTGGCTACCTCCTGTATGGGGGGATGAGCCTGCAACCCAGGCATGTGCCCTTGACCAGAATTGAATCCAGGACCCTTCAGTCCGCAGTACGACGCTCTATCCACTGACACAAACCAGGTCGGCCTCAGGCCTCATTTTAGACCTACTGAATCAGACTCTGCATTTACATGATCTCCAAGTGGTTTGGATACACTACAAAATCTGAGAAGCATTGATGTAAGAGTCATATTGGCCTAGAAGCATTTTAATATTTATGGTTTCCTAATATTAGCAAAAACTAACCTTCCTATTTTAAAATATAATCCACATTTTTAAAAACTTAAAAAAGAAGAATAAAGCAGAATCCACTTTCTACTTAAACTATTATGCTACAGAATTAACAAAATTTCTCAAAATCCTATAACTTAAATATTCAGTTAAAATTTGATACAAGCTCTGGCCAGTTTTGATTAGTGGTTGGAGCTTTAGCCCATGGACCAAAGGGTCGTGGGTTTGATTTCCAGTCAAGGGCACGTACCTCCATATCTCTCTTTCTCTCTCTCTCTCTGTTCCTTTCCTCCCTCCCTTCCACTCTCTCTAGAAATCAATAGAAAAAATATCCTCAGGTGAGGACTGAAAAAACGAATAAAATAAAAATTTGATGTAAAAATTAAAAAGAGGCATTTCTTGCATTACATACTAGTTTTCTTAACTATATTAGGGTGTTTTAAAATAGCAATTTTTATAAAAGCTAAGGCATTTTTCTAACCCTGGAATATAGGAAATTGATTTTGAATATACTACTTTTTATGCAGAGACATGTCGGCCTGATGGTATAAAATTTATAGAGACTGTAAAGTCTTTCCTATACTTTCTTAGATTCATCCTCAATTTTTTTCTGAATACTAGGGTATTTTTCTTTTTACCTAGTAAATATCTATTTTTATGGTGTTCTTGATAGATATTCGGCATCACTGAAAGCCAGTTTTTGTGCTGACTTGTCATTTATTTTAAAACACAGCACATTATAAGGTGATCTGTCACTTTGGTTAGTTTTGTTCTGATCTTTTTCTTCTTTTTTCTTTTTCTCACTGAGAATTTCCTTGCTTTTGCCCCTTTATATTTGTATTATCTGAACCAGCGTGGTCTGATACCAATTGTTACAGTTAGCAGTTAGCTTATTTTCTGCATTCTCTTCATTATTTTTTCTCGGATTTGGGTTCATTTTGTTCCCAGTTTCTCTTGGAAGAGGTGGATAAGGAAATTAAATTACCACTGAGTATATTTCAGCATCACTGTAAGTTTCCTAAAAGTCTACATTTCATATTCCATTTATTTTGACAACCCTAGAAGCCAATTTAGCAATATATGTACAGTGTCAATATTTTGGGTTTGTTTTCTTATTTGAAGAATAAAGTCATCTTCCAAATATAAGAACTAAGACAAAGATAATTGCTTTATTTAGTAGAAAGGGAATAACTTGCATTATTATTCATTTTTATACAACTTCCTGCTAGTAATTGAGTTGCCACTTAATTTCCTTTGCATTGGCTTACTAGTAGTCAAATCCTGCTAATCTCTCCCAGATCTTTAGAACCTTCTCAGCTTGAAACTGACCCAGTCTTGTCACCCAGTTTCACAGTCTTGTCACCCAGCTGGAATGTAGACAATGGAGTTAGGAAGGAATCTTGAATTAAAGAGTGATAAGTGGAACACCGGCCAAAAAGTTTCCCAGCAACAAGCAGTGGCCACGAAGGCTGGAAGAAAGGACACTGAATGGAAAGTTTAGTTGTGTTGGCAACACCCTTTCTCCCCAGGAAGGCAGAGGCCAAGAATATGTATACCTTTCAGGATAGAAAGGTCCGTCCCATTCCCCTAGAATTTATTGTTATCATTTCTAGATTTTATGTTTGGAGGACCTTGTGAATCAACCCAAAAGCTTTGAAAGATTCAAAGATGGTACATACAGAATATTTTGTTAACCTACACACCTACTTAACAAGTTTGTTTCTTGAGTATTTCAATTGAATATAACTTGCATAAACTTTCTTATTTGTAAGGACAGGTAGGGGTGAGGTAGGGCAATGATATATTTAAGCCAGTTGTGTTTCTGTTCTGTTCTATTCCATCTACTCCATCTCTGCGTAGCTGGGAGAAATGGAAATATCACCCTGCATGAAACTTCTGCCTCCTCTGGATCAGGAGAGCTTGCAGTGAAATTCCTTTTAATAAAGAAGATCCATGTGCACAAACCAGTCAGTTGAAATAGTCATTTTGTGTTGATTTTTCTACCACTAAGCTACTCTACATGCAAGTAACTAAGAGATTTAACTAGTTTTGGAATACTCTAAAAAAGTATCCTTGAGTAAAAAATATTTATTTTCCCAGAGGTAAAAATGATCAAGCCCACCCTACAGGGATTGTACTTTGTATTTTGTGGTGAGACTCTAACACTGTATTTCCTTTCTTCAAAGACATACTTTCCCCTAACACAGGCACATTCTAGTATCTCTAAAAGCAGGATGTAGCTTACAGTTTATGGCATCTCACAAGTGTTGTTGGCAGCAGCCGTGACATAATTGCCATTTTTGCATGCATGATCATGGTTGTTATTTCTAGTTGCATGACTAGACAATCATAGCTTCTTGACACTTAAGACAGCTATTTAAGGACCAATTGAGGAAGGAAGATTAGCTTATTGTCTGACCATATTCTGTTGACACTTTCTGGTAAGATCAAGAAAGCTCTAGCATGAAAACTTGCCAAAAGTTGGTTGGCAGCTAAAAGAATAATGGAGTAGCCTTTTAGGCCATGCATAGTTATCAAAGATTGAATTAAAAAGTGATTTGAAAGAGTTGGACTCTCAGTATAAAGATGTTTTACCAGTACCTTAACCAATATATTAATTCAGCTTTCCCCTTCTTTGCATAAGAATAATGTGCTATAAATTTGTCTATCTACATCTAAAAGAGTTATTTCAAGAAGTATAAAATAAAAAATAAGTGGTAAGAAAACCTCTATCATCATTTAATTGGCAGCATTTTGTTTTGTTTTGGGTTTTTTTAGAACATTAGAAAGCGTGTTTTACTGTTGATAGCATTTTGTTTATTTTTATCTTTATTGTTGAAAGTAAAACAGATTTACCCCATTTCCCCCCATTGACTCCTTCTAGCCTGCCCTCTACCCCTTCCCCAGGGCTTCACCACTCCATTGCCTGTGTCCATGGGTTACACACACTCGACAAAGTATTATCTAGCCCTTCTAACTACTGAATTTTATAGTATTAAAATTAACATTTAAAGTCTACAAAATTCAGTAGTTAGAAAGGGCAGATAATACTTTGGTGAGTGTACATGTGTATGCATAAAAGATGATTACTGAATTGTGCTCAACCTATATGCTGGAGAAGTCAGCATTTCTAATTGTGCTTAGTATTCTTCAGTGTTTTATTTTTTTAAATCATTTTTATTTCTGTTTATGAAGTACTGTTCTGATTCTCTCTCATGAAGATAATTTCAAGACATGATTCTCTTTACTTTCTCTGTTTCACTGGTACTCAGATCACCCATGTGTTTGATATCTATGGACTGAGTTTACCTGCTTTACTAGTTCAGGGTCTCTTGGTTGCACATAACAGAAGTCACCATAGAAAAACACATGGCATCTCACAGAACACAGAGTCTGAGATGCAGCTGAATCTGATAAATCAAAATCTACAGCAACCCGGGAGTCTTCTCTTCATCACACGTAACTGAGAGTTTTAACTAGTTTGGAAATGCTCCATAGGCATTATTAAAGTAAAATGTTTATTTTAGCAGAAGTAAGAGTAATCATTTTGTCTGAATTTTGTGGAACTCATAACCTACATTATTCTCATGTACCAAATAGGAAGCATCTCATTAGAATTTATGAACGAGCAAGAGTCAAGGATGAAGGAAATAAAGGAAGAGAAGCCAAGTACCTATTGGTCCATCCTAAGTCTACATACATACATTCAACCCAAGAATAAAAGTTTATGATATTGTCTTTCCTTGTAGTATGTGCAGAAAAGGTAACAGCATAATTTATTTGAATGAAAAGGTAGGAACGATTGGTGCCATAAGTAGGTTGCATTCCACTGGCTGTACAAGGGGAAATTGAGGCTCCTGGTGATTTTGGCATGTAAATGACATCTCTAAATCACTTAGTGATTATCTTTCTTCTTCGCTTTCCCTCTCACACAGACAACCAAACCTGCCTTTAAATCTAAATAACAAAGTTTCCCTTGGTAAGTGGGCAGATCTCTGAAGATTAACTTTGTTGTTGCATTACCCTGGGTGATTATGGCAGTTGAATAAGGAATTAACCTAGGAATGATAGGCTTGTGTGAATTCTCCTCTATTTTAAAGTGAAGATATTAAAATGTTAAAAAAAAAGGAGTAAGCAAATGTAATGACTTTTTTTTTTTACATAAAAATAAGTAAGAGCAACTTTGCAGGTTGTTTCATTACATTTATGAGTCCATTAAAGTTATACTTAGCCAGGAATTTTGTATGTTGCTTTCCTAATTTCTGGTGCTTTAATGCTGATTTATCTTATTCTATCAATCATTGAACCAGTATTTTTACTATGTGCCCATAATGTTCCAGGTACTGCCTTGAGAGCAGTGAACAAAATTGTATCCCTTTGCTAGAGGGCAGCAGGGAAAACAGACTAACTAATCAGCACCTTCAGTTAAATACAATAGTCTTCACTTCCCAAATAATAACTGCTCCTGGAGGCATGTAACAGAAATGTGTAACCAAATCTAAGATGCCAGAAAACCTGCCCCCCCCAAGGAAACATTTGAATTGAAAAATGGGTAAAAGTGAGCCAGTGTGGAATAGAGCTGTTGCAGGCAAAGGGAAAACAGCATGTGCAAATGTTCAAAAGAGGGAGAGAGCACTGTACTTTTGAAGAAGAAAAAGATGTTGCATGGGTTAGATCAAAAAGTGTTCATTCCAGATTTTCCAGGGACTTCACAGGTCTTTTTAGGGAGTTTGGAACTTATCTTAATGCCAAAGGGGAGCCATTGTAGGGTTTCCAGCCTAGCTCAGTGGTCGGCAAACTCATTAGTCAACAGAGCCAAATATCAACAGTACAACAATTGAAATTTCTTTTGAGAGCCAAATTTTTTTAAACTTAAACTTCTTCTAACGCCACTTCTTCAAAATAGACTCACCCAGGCCGTGGTATTTTGTAGAAGAGCCACACTCAAGGGGCCAAAGAGCCACATGTGGCTCGCGAGCCGCAGTTTGCCGACCACTGGCCTAGCTGAAGCTCAGAGAATTCTTTGGGTAGGAAGCTTAGGCGGGAGGATGTAAGAGCACTTAAGTTATTGCAGTGGCCCAGCTGAGAGGCGGCTATTGGCTTGGAGTAAGATAGTGGCAGTGGAGTTATAAGTGGATGAATATGCAGCAGAATGAACTGTGAGCACAAGGAAGAAGGAAGAGTCGAGCATGATTTTCAGGGTGTTTGTGGTAGTAACTGGATCATTAGAGGAACCTGGGAAGACAAAATGCACACACACAAAAGAAATGGCTTATCCTCACCCTTCTTGGTTCAGAAACTCATACTAAAATGTATGACTAAACCTGATCAGTACAACACAATAGATGAAGGAAAGAGATGATTGAAGGTTGTGACAGTCGGGAATAGAACCAACACATCCCTGAAGTCTGACCTCCTTTGTAAAGAAGGGCCACACGTTTGACACCGAGCATTTCAGCAGCCCACGAGAGGAGGCGAGCATGATTCATAGTGTTCATAAGTGAAATGAAGCCAGTTGCTTGCAGGAGCCCCATCCTGCTTGATACTGAGACCAAAAAGAAATTTCTTCAATAAGTCTTTCTAAGAAAGACACTGGATAATGTCACGAATGACATCCTCATTGGAAACACAGTGATAACCTTCATCAGCTCTCTCCTCACTATGGACCAGTGCATCTGCTATGGCAAAATTAACTGAAAATCAATTCTGTGGAAGAAGGAGTGTTTCCATCAGGTTCCACCTTATGGAGTCCAGACTGTCACTTTCTGATGGTCGGCCATCAATCCCCAGATGGAATGTGGAGTATCTTTTCCTTACCTTGTGTCTGTGGGTATAAGTACATTCTGTGTATTTTATTGGATGTCAAAATTGGGAAGAATTTAATTTCTTCACTGTTTCTGAGGAATAGATGTAGCTTTGGGGGAATCCTCCATAAGTACATCTCCTCTCCACCAAATTTTGAAAAGATATTGCTGGATCAATAATGAGATTAAGGCTATATTCTTGGAGAAATTTATGAATGACAGCTGCCCTGTGTTTGCCTGGAAGTGCTAAGCCATATGCTTTTCCAACCAAGCTAGGAGTAGAGTTAATACCCTCCAGTGGAATTCGAGGTATTTAACTATGAGATATGCCTCAATAGAAGTGGTTTTGCTTAGGACTGAGCCCTAGGAGTAGTCCCAGGAAACCCAAGATCCTCCCCAGAAAGTCATCTTGAGTCCATTATAACACAGACAGATGGGAAATGAAGGTCCCAGAACTCCCTGTTTTAAGGTACAACTTTAATCGTTATCTCGGAAAAATTTAAAAGCAGCTGTAACTAAATGCCCACTTGGTCATTTAAAAAATCCTCAATAAATAGAGTATCCAGAGAACATCAAGCATTAAGCAATCCCATTTCCAGGGTAGGCTGAAAAAAATATCCAGTGAAAAATTTTCAAGTTTCCATTAAAGTTTTATCACTATCCCAGATTCTTTAAGCCTAAATATAGTAAATCTGTATTATCTTTTTCAATACTAAACAAGAATATGGATAGTTCTGGGATGCAGTATTATTATAGTTAGATTTCAGTGTAAAGGCTGAATTAGTAGATTGCTAGCAATACCTTGGGTTTGAACTTGTTTGGATAAGAGGCTTGCTTCTGCTGGACAGTCATCTACTGAGTGAAATAGGAGCAGTGGGGCTCAGCAGTCAAGGAGAATATGCTTTGAAATCCTATTTCCTGGATTCAAATCCATGTTCCTCTATTTGAATTGGCAAATTACCTGTTTGTGTCATGGATATATAAGATATATAATAGTATATACTCCATGAGTGTCTTGAGAGAATTAAACAAAATATTCTATGTTAAAAGATCTTAGGATTGTCTTGGGCAGAGACAATGCTCAATAAATATTGCAAATGAACTGCTAGAATTTTTTTTCCCTTTGAAGCAAAATTGATTATTTTAGAAATTTTTCTAAATATTTCCCCAACTTCTCTGTGTTCCCTGTGAACCTGTGAAACATATCCACTGAAATGCAGCTTTGAAGTTTTGACCTGGAGACAAGTTTAGATTGAGGTATTTGCTTTCTCTTTCCATTTGATTGATGTTCCTTATTTGTGGGCCATCAGTTTTATTAGCCTCCTATTTGTTGTCAGACTAGCTGCAGCTGTCCTGTAGTCCATGTGCAAACTAGAACCCATTCAATTGGGTCACCTCTAAGTTCCTTATGTATTTTCTAAATAGATCAGTCATTTTGCTTTTTTCTTTTAATTATACCACTCATGTGGCTAACTTAGTAAGAGGTAAGTGATTTTCATGGGAATTTTGGTACTAATTACTTGCATGTTAACTTAATTGTTTAGCTTTTAGTCACTGATAAAAAACTCTGGTGATGATGATGTAGTTTTCTACTGAGTTCCATATAGTTTTAAATGAGAAAATCAGAAATTAAATAAAGCCGTAACAGTTTCTAATATTATACGACTATTAAATGACTAGGAAAGATGAGATGTAGGTTCAGAGGCCTTAAAAATATTTATTTTCTTCTAGACAACTATACTTTACCCAGACACACATAGCGTTGTTAAGTGAATAAGTAAACAAGTAAGAAACTTAAAGATGAGTTTTAATCAGGGCATCTGCAATGAGAAGAAGGTAATCAATGAAGCAGAAACGAGATTTGGAGAGTTGAACACTTTCCTGTATCCATTCAGGAAATATTTATTAGTTGCCTGAAAGAGTACCCCACCGGGTTGCCTGTATTGATTGGAGAGCAAACCAGCCCAGCCCCGGTTCCTCTAGAAGTAGTATAAGGAAAAGACGAAGGGAAACAAATAAAGGCACACAAACTAAAATTAGAGCCTTTATTAAGTGCTGTGAAAGGGAAGAACTAGGTTATATGAGAGAAGAGCAAGAGCAAAAATTGATGTTCACTTGGGTGGGCAGGAAAGATGTCTCTGAGGAGGGGACATTTAAGCAGTATTGCTAGTTTCAGATATTTAACAACAAGGGCAAGAGAAGACACAATGCATTTAACACTCTAAAAGTGGGATTAAATCTCCATAATTGTGAGCATTCTAAGTTTTAAGGGAAGTTCATTTCTTTTGTCTTTGAAATTGTCAATGTGAAAACTTCTCAATCAGCAACTTTCAGTAGCTCTATATGCACATAATTCAAAAAAAGCCCAAGTGTTATAGGTGTTCAATAAATACTTGTTGACTGGAATTGAACTTTGATTGTCTTCAAACTTTGATTAATAACCCCGGTGCAAACAAATACAGAGGTATCAGCAGCACAGTTCTGGAAAACATCTTGATTTCGTTTTTAAACAGATGGCTTTTGCATACAGCTTTTAGTGACTTCTCCAAGAAGGAAACCCAGATTTGGAGGGCAGTGTGCTTCTCAATGAGGTCCCCTGAACTTAAGTAAGCAGTGAGCTACATATAAATGGTCCCAATCTCAGTAGATTCACTGCCTATTGGAAATGTAGTTGAGTACATAGATGTTTATTATAATTTTTTGCAGCTCTTATGTGTGTGATATATTGAAGTGTTAGCTTCTTTGCCTTTGTTTCATTAAATACATCATAAAACATTTAGAGGCCTGTGCAGAAATTGCTGTGACCTCTATTTATAATTGAAGAAAGCAATGTTTTCTTTCAAATATTACCAGAGAGCACTGTTTCTGACCACAAGAGCCTGAAATCTTCTAACCAGATTGTGCAGATTCCCATTCTCTTGTGTGCAATTATTAAAAGGACAGGAAAGTGAGTTCATCAGAAAGGGAAAGAAATATGGTAAGGAGACTTGAAGCAATCTTATAGATTTAGCTTTTTAACAAATCCTATATAATAAAGAGCTAATATGCAAATGGTCATCCCACCCTTGCACCCTCACGCCCTTGCACCAGGGCCTTGGGACCTGAGACCAGGCGAGGTGACCTGGGGCCACGCCCCCTGCCCTGGCACTGGGGCTAGGGGACCAAGCCTGGTGCCAGGGCCAGGGGACCTGAGGCTGCACCCTCCACCCTGTGGGGCTTGACGGGGGTGGGGCGGGCCCGGTCTGGGTCTCGTGTGATTTCGAGGCGCATGTGGGTGGGCGGGGACTTGACTCTGGGTCCCGCAGCATGCCCCAGACTCTGACAGAAGGGAGATTATCATATACATTTTACTAATTTTCTTTCATCTCTGACACTGCTATTATAGAGAAAGGGCAAAGAGCAATATTAAAATATTTCCTCTAATTAATTCCCTTTTAATGTGCACAAATTTCATGCACTGGGCCATATACATATACATATATATATATAATTGATTTCAGAGAGGAAGGGAGAGGGAGCGAGGGATAGAAACATCAATGATGAGAGAGAATTATTGATTGGCTGCCTTCTGCATGCCCCCTACTGGGGATTGAGCCTGCATCCTGGGCATGTGCCCTTGACCGGAATTAAACCTGGGACCTTTCAGTCCACAGGCCAATGCTCTATCCACTGGGCCAAACTGGCTAGGGCTAGGGCTAGGAGCTAGCTTTAATGTTTTTTGTTTTTGGTGTTGTTTTTTTGTGGTGGTATTCCAATGAAAGTAGCTTCTATTTTTTAAAGTAGTTTTCTATTTTTGCTAAATAGGCAAAGTGCCTCTGTATATTTCTTAAAAGATGAGGCCTCCAATTAGCTAGAACTTTCTTTGCCATGGCCTCTCCAACTTTACTGGGTGTAGGATTCTCCTGGGAATGTTGTTACAAATCGATTCTAATTCACGGGGTCTAGAATGGGGGCTGAGACTATGCCTTTGCCACCAGATAATTCAGTGCCGATGTCCCCAGACCACACTTCAAGTAGCAAGGCTCTAAGTGATAACTCATTTCCGGAGAGGTGAATTATATCATTGGTCATTCAAACACTCGCTTTGTGTTTACACTCTGACGAGTTTTCTCCATGTCCTTGTCTTTTGGATGACTTGCCAGAATTGCTCAGTTGAGTTATCAGCAGTTGCTTATTTCATCTGAGAATTAGTCCTGAAGGCAGCTAAGGCAAGACAAACCTTTTGTCATCTTTGGTCATTCTTTCTCCTTCACACACCACGTTCCATGTATCAGCATGCCCCTGCCATTTGTTCCTTTATAATACACCCCCTATCCATCCTCCTTTCTTCATGGCCACCATACCTTTCCAATCAGACCATCAAGATCTCTCACCTGGGCTCTAAGAGTCCCCGAACTCATCTCCCTGCTTCCACTCTTGGCCAACAGCAGCTAGGTGATCTTTGAAGAGTATAAATCAAACTATGTCACTCCCTGCTTAAAATCATCCAACAGCTTCCCCTGTACTCAGAATAAAACCCAAGCCCATGACCATGGCATAAAAGCACTACTTGATCTGACCCTGAAAACCTCCCTCTCCTTGTCCTGGGCCCTCTCCCCACTGAGCCTCACTCCAGCGCACAGCCTTCCCTCTATCCGCTGAACACAACACACCAACCTCCTTCCTACCTCCGAGCTTTGGCCTGGCTCTTCTTCCTGTCTGAAAGGCTTTTCCTGGTGCCTTCTGATTTTTCAGGTCACTTCCTCTGAGTGGCAGTCCCTCAAGGCCCTTTTCAAGTCATTGTGCCCATTTCTCTGTATTTCATCTGCCTGCTTTATTTCATTTTTAGCTCTTATCACTGTCCAAAAGTATCTTTTTGTATCTCTGTTTACTTGATTATTTTTTGGCTCCCATCATCAAACTAGAATATAAACTCCTTGAGGACATGACATTTAGTAGGTGATGGGGTGGTATTGACAGTGGATGATGGAAGGAGAGAAGGAAAGAAGACAATTGTAATACCTTAGATAAAAACATCCCTGATTTTTCAGTTTGATACTGAGTACTATTAGAAATTAGCTTTCTCTCTTAGTCTAGGAAAGAGAGGCAGAAATTACTATGTATACTATACAGGTTTAAAAATGTTTTCTTATAAAGAATAGCTCATTTCTGTGTTGCATTTCAGTAAGATCATTAACTTTTATTTCTACAAATTCAAATGAGTTGAAAAAAGACACCATTTGGGGAAATTTACATAGAATGACACTCCCAATAAAGTTTCTCCACTGTGGATAATGCATTTCTGCTGACAGAGCTCTAGACCTGCTGTGTGAGGATACAGAGAACATAACTGGTAAATGGCCAACTAGGACCAGCATTGTCTGTGATCATGGGGCAGAATGACGTACTCTGGCTCACTTTGGTATTTAATCTCTGCCCTTGGCCTCTGTAGTGGTGTGTTCTCACCTGTTGAAAACCCAAGACACAGAGAGCAAGAATCACACACCTCAGAGTAATTAATTCCATGTCAGGTGGTGCAAAGAATGTGCGCTTTGGAGTCTGTCAAGTCAGCATTCAAATCTTGGCTCCTTACTTCTTAGTAACCGGACTTTGAGAATGTCCCAGAACTTTTTCCGAGCCTCCTTATTCTCACCTGTAACATGAAAATAAGAATCTGTTGTGGTGATGTTTTGAAGGCATTTATGTAAAGTAACTAGGCATGTATTTCTGGGACACTGGGGACTATGCAGTTCTAGGAGGCAGCCTTTATTTTGCAATCTCTCTATGTTTTAAAATATATTTTTATTACGAATTGCAGAGAGGAAGGGAGAGAGAGAGAAACATCATCGATGATCCACATTGGGGATCAAGCCCACAACCTGTGCATGTGCCCTGAATGGGAATCGAATCATGATCTCCTGGTTCATAGGTCGATGCTCAACCACTGAGCCACGCTGGCTGGGCTTTTGAAATTTATGTAAATGGTTTCCAGGAGCAGCAATTCACAGATATACACAGAATGCAACATAAATGGTAGCCCTGGAATTGTACAGGGAGGCAGTCCCTGGTGAACCAGACAACCAGAAGTCCTCTCACTGAAAGCAACTAACTATTCTGGGAGAGTTCTCAGCCAATCAATGAGCAAAGAATAAGGGACCTGAGACAATTTTAAGAGATTTAGAAAAAAATCAAATTAGAAATTACAATAATTAAAAATGAAAACTTAACAAATGAGGTAATCAGCAGATTAGAGCCTGCTGAAAAAAAAAATTAGTTCACGACAAGCTAGAGCTGAAGAAATGACATAATTAGCTGAGGAAGGTAAAATGATGGAATATAAAACAGAAATTAAAAGACAGGGAGGATAGTGTGAGAAGGTTCAGCATAGGTTCTAACGAGGAAGAGGCAATATGTTTTAAAAATATTAGTTTTCAACCCATCATTTAAGTCCAGTGAATTAGAATTTGGTGTTTTGGTAAATATTTGTTTTCTCCTTTTAGTGTGGCACTAGATGTATTCCATGCTATTTTGCTGGTTGAAGGGGATAAACTATTAAAAGAGCAGATAAGTTTAGTGAAAAGGGGTGATACCAATCATTCCACATTTTAAAAAAATATATTTTATTGATTTTTTACAGAGAGGAAGGGAGGAGGACAGAGAGTTAGAAACATCAATCAGCTGCCTCCTGCACACCCCCTACTGGGGATGTGCCCGCAACCAAGGTACATGCCCTTGACCAGAATAGAACCCGGGACTCTTCAGTCCGCAGGCCAACGCTCTATCCACTGAACCAAACCAGTCAGGGCCATTCCACATTTTTAATCAAATGTTTTCTTGTGTGTAAATATTGGAACCTTGATTTTTATTTTTGCGTTTTCATACAAAGATTGACTTACCTTTTATCATCCACCATAGATATTTTAAAGCTTCGGTTGAGTGTGTCTCTTTGTAGAGAAATGGTTTCAGGTTTTCTGAGCTTCCATTTGTTTAAAACAAAGTCTGGAGTATAAATGTATAACAGGCACATTTAGACTCAGATTATGTAGGTTCTGTTTATATTAAAATAACTAACCTCAATACTAAGATGAAGTAGATTTAATAGTCCCAGTGTTTGCATTTAAACTTACTCTCACTTTAACCTTCCAATTTGTCTAGATCCATGGTTGGCAAACTGCGGCTCGCGAGCCACATGTGGCTCTTTGGCCCTTTGAGTGTGGCTCTTCCACAAAATACCACAGCCTGGGCGAGTCTATTTTGAAGAAGTGGCGTTAGAAGAAGTTTAAGTTTAAAAAATTTGGCTCTCAAAAGAAATTTCAATCGTTGTACTGTTGATATTTGGCTCTGTTGACTAATGAGTTTGCTGACCACTGGCTCTAGATGATAGGTTAGAAAACATTTAATTATAAATAAAAGACAGAGCCATTATTAATTCTTAGCATATAGTTAGTATTTAATAAATACTTGTTGAATGACTGAATTAATGACTACTATAACTTCATTTTAAATCTTAGGAAGATTAATTAAAAGAAATAAATTAAATCAAAGGATGTTTTTACATCTGGTTGGATTTGCCATCTCCCTAAATGATATAATGATCAATTTTGGTGTTAGTTTCCTACTATCTTGGCACAGCATGATAGAGAAAGAAAGTGATTAGAATTGTTTGGCAATATTTCCTGCCTATTAAAAGCGATTTTTACATTATTTTATTTCAGAATTTCTTCTTCATATGGCCTTTTTGTCATGGAACCCTCTACACTCCTGTTAGTCACATTTGTGAATTTGTAAACCCAGCTTGAAAGATCTGCAGGAAAACCGTGTTAAAGGCCTTGTTGAGACTTTACTAGCCCTTTATGGGAAACTATAGGCAAAATGTTCTTTCTACCCAGGATGTGACCATGGCATAGGACAAAGATACATCACAGGCCTCTAGGTGTCTAGTCTATTTAGTTCTTTTCCAGGTAGAATAACAAAACAGCTGTGCCTTCCCTAGCACCAGTCATTGCTGACTACTTTTACTGTCTTGGAATCTCCCTCCCCCTCCCCTAGTAGAACTCACCAGCTAAAATGCCACCTACAACATGGAGCCTTCCCCTGATGTTCTCAGCTGAATGCTTATTTTAAAACTAGAGGTCTGGTGCATGAAAATTCATGCACTGGAGGGGGGTGGTCCCTCAGCCCGGCCTGCCCCCTCTCACAGTCCAGGAGCCCTCAGGGGTGGGAGGCAACCTGGCAATCAGGGGAAGGTGATGTCCCATCACACCTCTGCTGCTGCCACTGCCAACAGCACAAGCCTCGGCTGGCCCTGGTTACCTGATCCTCGTGTGGCTTTGGGCGACTGGGCAGCCGCCATCTGAGGCTTGCCTGTGCCTCGGGCCAGCCCTGGGTGGCTGGGAAGCCAACATCCGAGGCTTGCCTGCGCCTCAGGCTGGCCCTGGGCAGCTGGGCAGCCACCATCCATGGCTTACCTGTGCTTTGGGCTGTCCCTGGGGGGCTGGGGGACTCGTGGAGTGGCCTTGCCGCATGCCTGCTGCCCAGTAGGGCTGAGGGGACTGGGCGCGGCCATCTTGTGGCTGTGGGTGCCACCATCTTTGAGGGCATGGCAGTCAATTAGCATATTCCCTCCTTATTGGCTGTGAGCAACACCATCTTTGAGGGCAGGGCAGTCTATTAGCACAGTGATCGGCAAACTGCGGCTCGCGAGCCACATGCAGCTCTTTGGCCCCTTGAGTGTGGCTCTTCCACAAAATACCACGGCCTGGGTGAGTCTATTTTGAAGAAGTGGCATTAGAAGAAGTTTAAGTTTAAAAAATTTGGCTCTCAAAAGAAATTTCAATTGTTGTACTGTTGATATTTGGCTCTGTTGACTAATGAGTTTGCTGACCACTGAATTAGCATATTCCCTCCTTATTGGCTGTGGGCGCTGCCATATTTGCAAAGGTGTGAGGGTCAATTAGTATATTCCCTCTTTATTAGATAGGATGTGTTGTCAGGTGAATAACATCTGTGACTAACTTTGACAATTAAGGGCTAAAGCATTGGTCTAAGATGCTGTGTTCCTGCACAACTTTGCCAGCAAGACTGAGCATGTTTTGGTGTTTTTTTAAATAAAATTGTGGCCAGATTAGTAATATCCCACTTTGTATTTATTCCTTTTCTTTCATGCCTCACTGCATTTTTTTCTCTCTCATTCTTGCTGCCCTGGGATTACATTGCCTACTAAGTATCTGGAAAAAAAGGGAGGGGTGCTTTTCCTGCTAAAAATCAGCAATGAACATTGTCAGCTTTTATAGCTCTTCTTATAAATATCCTGGCTTTCCTGCAGTAATTGTAAGAGGCCAGAGTTCTGTCTCACTCATCTTCTTTCCCGCAGTCCCATCTTTCCATCTTTGCATATAGAAAGTGCAGGATCTGGAAAGTTTGAGTGAACAAATCGTTCATCTCTGCTTTCATCTCATATAACATAGCCATGTGTCCCAACAGACTTGGAAATCTTTATCATGCATTCTTCCAAACCTCTCTCTTTATTTCTGTGAAGTCAACCTCTTTGTCTTCACGAAAGCAAGCCTGAATGGAAAGTCAATGCGATCTTAGGACACGCACAGAAATTAATCCCCAAAGCTATGCAAGGTGAGGTGTGTACAACCTAAGCCAAGTTTCGAGCTAAATTCATAAGCTTAAAGCCAAGGACAAGAAAGGCCAGTGAAGGCCCATGCCTTCCCCTGAGCTCGTAATCATTTTGTGTTGAGCCTGAGTCCTTTACTCTTAAACATCAAGTACTTCAGTGACTTGGCTCCTTCTGCAGATATTGCACTAAAAATAAAGGGCTTTGGAAAATAATCTTGGCACACCCTTGTTTCTTTTTAAACATTTTTGATCAAATGTGGGGTTTTATAGTCATATTGTTTGTGAAATGCCTTTTCTATACATTTTTTTTCATGGCAGTGTTTATGTTGCATGTCTAATTAGCTTCAACATACCAGATGAATTGTTTAAACCCGTCTGGCATGCTATAATTTTTCAGTTTCTCATCTGCTAAGAAAAATATATTTGTCAAGGTTTTAGATTTCAGGAATCAAAAGTCTATGATGGATCCTGTTTACCATAGGAAATTTTTAAGGGGTGGGGGGAATAAAGGGTAGAACCATTTGCCAGACTAGCCAGTGGGAGAGAAGACAAGGCCCAAAACACGTTTACAATTCTAATTTGAGAATCAATGCCAAGATCAACATTTCTTCCCCTTCTCACTCCCCACCCCTGCCCCAAATTAAGGGAAACAAAATACTGAGCTGAGAGGTTTCTCACCATTACCAGCCCTAGATACATTTGTGATAGAAAAAGTCAGAGGAAATTGTGGGCTCACAAGAGAGAGGGTAGAATATGAGATTAAGTGTGCAAAAGGTAGTGAGGTTGAAGAAGAGGAGGGGTTGAAGCCAAGAAAATAAAAGGCAGGGATCTAAAGCTGAGGATCCATCAAGAGTTAAGTACTTGCCTGCCACACATTCTTCAGCTTAACACATTTCTCCATCTTGATGCATTACACAATCAACCTTACTGATACTAGATTTTAAAAAATCTTACAAGTGAAAGGAAGTTTAGAGATGATCTAATCTCAGTTTCTCCTCTTCTACTCCCCAGAAAAGGTTTCAATCTCTTCATTCTTTCCATCTCTGCTTGAACCCAGGTAGTAAGTCCTTTCTGTACCAAGTGACTCATAACCATGGGAGACAGGATCTTTGTTTTTGATACCATTGATCATTGCTATAATTACAAATTATAACAGCATTTTTGTTAGACCAGTTTACCATTTTGTGCTTTCATAAATATTATGTTTAAATATCACAACAGCCCTATGAGATCACACAGGGAATTTTAGACTCAACTTGAGAAGAAAACTCAGCATCCAATAATATTGTAACTTGCTCATATTAACACACATATAATAATGTATGTGTTAATATGAGCTAGCATTTACAGAGTCCTGATTATGTGCTAGCATTTATAGCTAGTATTTATAGAGTCCTGATTATGTGCTAGGCATTGTGCTAAGGTGCTTTCCCTGCATTATTCCATTTAATCTTCCCCAACATACTAGGATAGGGACTTTCAGGTCCTCATTTAAAAGATAATGAAATTAAAAATCAGAGATGTAAAGTAATTCATCAGAGGACTCAAGATGGAGGAGGAGGAGGAAGAGGAGAAGGAGGAAGAGGAGGAGGAGCAGGAGGAGGAGGAGGAGGAGGAGGAGGAGGAGGAGGAGAGGTGAAGGTGGTGAAGGAGATAAAGAAGGTGGTAGTCAAGGAATTATCCCAGGTTCAACTGACTGATGTTCTGAGCTACTATGTTATAGTTTTTTGTTAAATCTAAGATGGTATCCCTACAAGACACACCATTATTTTATGAACCACTAAGAAAGAAAAATTACTGAGAGTTAAACTGTGGCAATATCACTTAGAATTTTTTTTAGTTTATTGAAATAGTTATTTTAGACTAAATTTAGACATAGGTTTTTATAATCTATCACTCTTATATTTTCCCTTTTATATATGGTTAAGTGAAATATATTGGTTGCGATGTTTCTAAACTTCTGGACATTTAGAGACTGACTCTTCTCAATCCTTTTATAACTCAGACTCACCAATTGTCTCTCTAAGATAATTGTCTGATGACATACTTTTTGTAATCAAGAACATTGGCCATTCATATATATTAAAAAGTGCTTCACTATTTTTGTCAGAATTTTTGCTAACCTCTGGTACCCACTATGCAAGTTTGGAGACCCACATGTAGTCAGTGACAACCACATCACAGCAGCACTCTAAGACAGGAATCGACAGCAGAAATATTAAAAGGGAACAATTATGTGGTTTAGAATCAATGGCATGTGGTTTACTGTCTCTTGGTTTACAGCAGAGCTGAGCATAAATTCCAGCTACGTATTATGTCTCTTAAGTCATCCAAAAGTTAACATTTTCTTTTTCAACTTATACCCATTTTTCAGGATTTTGTCTTCTGTAACTACACAGAGTCCACATGGTTCTTATTTTTTCTACACAGCAGCCTTTTAAGGATTCAAAGACAGGCATCATGAAGATATGATAAACAGAGTTTTGGCACAGAAGTACACACGTGCGTACACACACACACACACACACACACACACATTTCCAAGTAGAAGAGTTGTTCAGCTCTAATGAAAACTTTAAAAGTGTATAAATTTGGGAAGGATGGGGAAGCAACAGTAGAAAGATCATTTTCACGGAAACATTTAAGAAAAATGAGTATAAAATGTCATCAATATGTTGATCCAGCTGTGAAGTTAATTAAATATTACAGTCCTGGCTGAACAAAAACAAAAACTGAGGTTTCCTAGGGAGTACTCTTTTGGGTTTTATTTTTGAAAGAGCCACTTTGCCATTATTTAAAAGAGCATTTCTTTCATTTTGTTCTTGCAGCAATTCTGTCAGTCCTGCTTTTTAGTCTTTGTATTTTCTGTCTACTTGAAAAAGTGGAGGAGTAAACCAGTTGCCTAACATTTTGTTAACCAAACTTCTTTGGTCTCCAATACTTTACAAATCATTAATTTAGTGAAACTCTTGCTTGGAATGAAAATCGAGAGATCTGGAAACATCTGAACTGTTTTCTGAGCCAAAGGAGCAATATTAAGTGATATTTAGTAGAATTTTGGAACTCTGTATTATGAAATCTTTTAACTGGTCAAAAATTTAGACCATAGTAGATTAAAATCGTGAAGATGTAAGTGCTAGAGTTGGCCTGCCTAGTTTTTAGTCTGGTACTGCTGCTTATTATTAACTGTCACCTGGGTTACTTACTCATCTTTTCTGTGCCTCTGTTCTTCAAGGCTAATCCAGGTGCCCTCCTAACAAGTTTGTTGTAAGAATTAAATGAGCTAATACATATCAAGTGCTGGCTCATAGTAATCAAAGGTATTAGTTAATATGATGTGATAATATATGTGAATACTTACTGTCAACTAAAATATTTTAATGCCCTGAAAACTTATTCTGCATTTACCCAATAACAAAATAGTCTATTTTAGGGGGCCGGGGAAAGACTATAAGATCCACATTGGATTAGAATTGAGTGGTTTTTTTAAAACTAGATTTATGGTTGTTTCCGGTCATCATATAAATCATGGAAGAATCAGAGTGTATCCCAGCCAGTATGGCTCAGTGGTTGAGCATTGACCTATGAACAAGGAGGTCACAGTTCTATTCCTAGTCAGGGCATATGACCGGGGTGTGGGCTCGATCCCCAATGTGGGGCATGCAGAAGGCAGACAATCAATGATTCTCTCTCATCATTGATGTTTCTCTCTCTCTCCCACCCCCGCCTTCCTCTCTGAAATCAATAAAAATATATATTTAAAAAAGAATCAGAGTGTAACTTAGGATGGATTCAACCGTGACCATCACTGCCTCTCCCTGAGTCTGAACCTTACAAAGAGCATCACATGTGAAGCTTTCTTGGTTATACATAGACGCTTCCCCCACAATGGATTTTTATTTTGTGAACTTTAACAATATCAATACTGTATGAAGATTAAACTCGATGTTGCCTAAAAATAAGATAGTGAGAATTTGGGAGAGGCATCTTTGGAGCCCATCATCTCTTTCCTTTTAATAGTCTATGTTTAATATGCCTAAAGACATTTTTTTCTAGTCCTCTAAAGCCATAGTCAGCAAACTGCGGCTCGCGAGTCACATGCGGCTCTTTGGCCCCTTGAGTGTGGCTCTTCCACAAAATACCACAGCCTGGGTGAGTCTATTTTGAAGAAGTGGCATTAGAAGAAGTTTAAGTTTAAAAAATTTGGCTCTCAAAAGCAATTTCAATCGTTGTACTGTTGATATTTGGCTCTGTTGACTAATGAGTTTACCAACCACTGCTCTAAAGCATCATTGTATAGCAGAACTTTCTATGAAAGGACAAATGTGTTTTGCACCATCTGATATAGTAGCCACAAGCTATATGTGGCTATTGAGCACTCAAAAGATAGCCAATGAAATGGAGTAACTGATTTTTAAGATTTAATTGATTTTAATTTAAATAGATGCATTTAGCTAGTGACTACCATATTGAACATTCTCAACATTCTTATTCATATCATTTCTGTTCTTTTGGGAATTGTAGAAACAACCCCTGTTATCCAGACATCTAAATTTTAGGAAATGTAAACATAATTCACTAGCTGAAAAAACAGAGGTAAGGCCTAGAATGACAAACATTAGCCAATGCTACAATGATTCTTGATGTCAAAGTGTTGTACTCAATACTTCAAGGATAGATTGACCCACACTGGGATTCTCACCTAAACAATTGGGCATAAAGTAAGACAGCCAGGAAAGCCAGAAAAACATTGATTTCAGTGAGAAGATAAAGCTAAATGGTAGGAAAAAGGAGAGCAAATACTTTTTTAAAAGCAAGTAGTGTATTAAGTCATTTTTTTTTTGAGACAGGCAGTGTATGAAGCACATATTATGGGAAATAAAATAGAAAAAGTAGACAGTAGAACCATAAGGACATATCAATCTGGGGCCATTTTCCAAGGGGAAGAACTTAATTTAGGGCCAACTTCAGAAGTTGTCCCAGTATCATGGACAATGTTCATAATGTTAAAACTAGTTCAACAAGAAAAACCTTAAGTTGTATTTGAAAAATTCCTATTGTGAAGGCAGCAAGGTATAAAATTGTAACTGTTTTATAAAAAATATTGAAGGAAAGTCTTGGCATTTGGAACTGCATGATCAATACTTAGCAAAAGCTTAGCCACGGACACCTGTGGATAAGCTAGTTTCTTTATTTTTGCTTTTATTTAAAAAAGAAGAAAGAAAAAAATCTTAGATTTAAAATTAAGAATGATTGTATAAAAATCCATATGTGGTCCCTGTTTGAATGGGTTTATGGCTTACTGTGAAAACTTCCCTTTGCTTTTAACCGTAAGTAGAACATCTATTTTGTGTTTTGGTAAATATAACTCATAGAGCCTATTGGATCAATTTGTTTCATAAATAGCTGAATATCTAGATTATTGGATTATTGCTTTAAAATATAAGGCATGACTAATTAAAGGGCCATAGAAGACCACCATGGAAGCAGCAGCACAAAGCTGAATATAGTATGTACCTCATGTTCCCAATTAACAGGACCTCTAACAGGCAGTATGCTGAAATCGGAAGAGAAGATGGTTTAATAGATGTCATAGTACTGGATTTCAGTACTGAAGGTTGGAGAGAGTTGGGGGATGAAGAGTGAGTGCCATGGAAGAACCATCACTGGCTTGAAGGTTGGGTTCAGGGAATGCTGTGGAAAGCATTAGGGGTGTTTTTATTGAATAGTTCAATTGGGAAATAGAGTGCTATATATTCAGCAAGCGAGGTTGGGCTGAGATTGCTAATGGCATTGAATACTAAGCTAATTTGCTGAGAGCACAAAAGAGCCAGCGACTTCATTGCACTTAAATTGTTGGAAAAGAAAAAAAAAGTGTTAAGCAAGGAGCAGCTGACAGATTTTCAAACTGTAATCACTGAGGTGCTCAAATATTGCTTTCAGATGAAGGTACATTAGTCTCAGGATTTTTAATGTAGGCTAAAAGCTCTATTATTTTCTTCAAACACTGAATATTTTTACCATTTTAAAAGATGTTTCACCATAACTGTAGTATTTAAAAGAATGGGCTTCCATAGCCTAAGAAAACAAGCTTTAAGAACCTAAAATTCAAGGAATGCTTATAATTTCTTATTTCTTGCATAAGCTATCACTTGATATTGTAAGATATGTTTTCTGTTTCACTAGTGAAATGAGTAAAGAATGTGATTTCTGTCTCCTCCTTACCTTTAAAGCATGGTAATGTTGAATTCAGGAATATTAGGTCATGTATACAGTGTGTTTTGGTTTTGTTTATTAATATTTTACAGTGATTTATAGAGAACCCTGTGAAATCAGTTAGGTCAGATATGAAGAAACGAAAAAATGTTTTCAGTAGGAAATTTTACTTTCCATGTGGATATTCAAGTTTGAAGAGCTTTATGAATTATAATAAATACATTCATGTTGAATGTAACTGTGATTCTATATTTCCAGCAGAAATTAATACCTTACAGTAAGATTTACTAGACCTGTGAGTGCCTCTTAGCTGTAGCTCTGTTTATTGCCATTTCAGTGACTATGTAATAAGACGCCATATAGTCATGTTAAGGTCCCACTGATATTTTTTAAAGAATTTGGCCAAAGAATCCTTCCTTCTAATCCCAATTATCCCTGTCTTCTCAGCACTCAGCCATGACTGAGTGGCAGAACCATTTTGTAAGACTGAAAGGCAAAGGTTAGTTGAGTTTAAAAAAAGCTGTTGCTTTTGAAAGACTAGAGCTCTCTGAAATCGCCATTGTCTACACAAGAGTAAAGGTACTCAAAACAACCTTTTCACCGAGATCAAACTTGAGATCTCATTCAGGGGGGTGCCTGGTCAGGCAACTGAAGAGATAAAAGACTCTAGCAGAACAAGTCTAGAAAGCTTTGTTTTGACTTCAGATGATATACTTCAGGGTTACAGAGAATTCCAGTCTTCAGGGAGCTACAAGCTTGTCTTTCAAGCTGTTCCCCAACATCTGGCATGGCCACGAGTCAGGCGGTGATTGGAGACTGTTGGGGAATGCTCAGATTACAGTTGTGCATAGATAAAAGTAAACATATTTGTGAAAAAAATTGCTACAAGTTACCTATTTATATCTTGTCCCAGGCTACGACACATCCTTTAAAAGGCAGCACCCTCATTGTTGGTGGGATGGTATTGTTGTTGTTTAAGAAAATTCTTCCAGTTTCTAGGTTAAACATTGATTCAAATAGGACCACTCATTCAGTTCCTTCTCCTGGTTTGTTACACCAAGATGTATACTATACTGTGAAACAGAAAAATATTTAACTTGCATATTTGTCTTACTCTTTCTGTTTAAGCTTTCAGCCCAGATTCTAATTAACAACGTGAGTCCTCATTCTTGATAGATTTGAACATGAGGGGACATTTAAAAACAATATTCGTTTCTAAGAAAAGGAAATCAAGGTGGCTGTTCAAGATTATTTTATGTTACTACAGTTATTATCAATTATCTGGAGGAACTGTCAGCATAGATAATGTTACTACATAAATCACTACACTATTTTTAACTCAGACCATATATAAGCAAAAAAAAAAAAAAAAACCAAAAACACCCTATTAGTTTCAACCTTGAGAAAATAAGTATTAGAATTACTAATTAATAAGAGTTCTATATTCAAAACATTTGTCTCTTTTATCATATAAGATGTGGTTCTTTAGTTCAAAAACACTGTGGACTAAAGTCCATAGCATCAGGCAGGAAACTGATAAATGTTCTCAAATATATTTGCTTTTCCCTGGATAACTGTTGACGCTGACAAATATACATTCTGAATTTAATATACTAGATGTGTAAAGATGGTATGAATAGAATCGATTCTAGGTTCTTTGGGCTTGTTTTTAGCCTGATGGTTTTTGAAGAAGCACCCAACCTATTTGTTTGGACGCATTCGTTTACTTCCCAGGTGGCCACTCACAGGTAGAAAGATCTGCCAATTTTAGAGACTCTTATCCATTGAAATCTGCTTCCCATTGTCTGGGAGTAGCTAAAAGCCTTAGGACAGATTTAGCCACTCAAACAGAGTCAAAGGGCTATCATTTCAATCTTGTGGTGTAACTTTTCCCCTCCATATCTCAATTTAGATGTTTACCAGTTTAAAAATGAATGGTTTCCTATACTTTTGTATTCCAAGTAGAACTTATAAAAATAAGTATTTTCCTAGTAGGGGAGCTTTCTACTTCTAGGAATCCTAAAGTCGGCTCTTTCCTAAGAGGTATAAGTCAGATCAATAAATCCAGATTTTTATAAAATAAAGTTACACTTATAATAAACGAAATGCCTCCCTCACTTTCTGCAGGTAGCATAGTGACATGAAAGCCAGGTGAGTGGGGTATGCATATTTTTGGGTTGTAAGATTGGGCACTGGAAATATTAACAGTTCTGATGAGGTCCACATACAGAATTCTCTTAGCCTTGCCACTCCAAGTGCAGTCTGAGGACCAGCAGCATTGGCCTAACCTGGGAGGGAGTTTGTTTGAAATGCAAATTGGCCGCAGAACTCCTTGAAACTGGACAACCAATGGGTCCGGGCTGCCTGTCACTACTTCAGCAGAGACAGGGTCGAATCATATATGAGTGTTTATTCCAAAAATGCCGGCAGTATGGGAGAGCAGCAGATCATCCACAAAAATCTGCTCTCCACTCCCCCTTCCCCAATAAACCAGCTTCTTATATTGGGTAGAAGGACAAAGATGGGGAAGTAGGCAAAAGGAATAAGAATGGGTATGCAAAATGGACATAATGGTTACATTTTACAGGCAATGCTGGCTGGGAGTTTGCAAAGGGCTGGCACCCCTGGTTTCTGCAACAAGGTTGTTAATCTTTTCATGATAATAGGCACCACCCAGATGGGGAGGATGGGCCAAATTTCCAGGTGAGCTTCAGGTCCTGTGTGCAACTCCCAGCCAGGTTAGAATGTGTTTTCTTTCATCAGAACAAAATAATCACGGTTAACAGAGCATGATTAATATTTCTTATAATTATAGCTGGTCCCCAATATTTTCTTTCTGCCCCAGACAGGATCAGAATCTGCATTTTAAAAGATCCCCAAGTGGCTGGAATGCACATTGAAATTTGAGAAGTCCTGCCCTGTAGCTTTATAAACTATGCCCAATAACAGCTCATTTATCCCTCACAATAATACTCTGAGGCAAAGCTACGATCTCTATGCCCTCCTCTTTCTTACTAGAATCCTCTTCCAATGCAATAAATCCCTGCTACTATTTTTTTTTTAAAATAGGCCCATCAATGGCGTGTCTGAGTTACATAGCCATTTAGCATCAGCGTTAGCTTTTTAAGGAAAGGTAACTTTGGGTTAACAGGCAGATGGTGTTTCTGCCTTCTTAAGAGGGAATCCTGCCTCAGAGAGAGCCTACAGGAACCAAGAGCAGAGCACCACAGTCAGCAAATAGGCTGCAATTCATAGCTGGCTGGTGTGTGCTTTATCTCATGACCCATAGTCCAGACAAGGAACTGTAGTCCACAGAGGAACTGTAGCTGCTTAGTAAGCAAATCCAGACAATCACCATGTCTAGGCCTTTGCGGCATGAGTGGATCCAACCTCAGAGATAATGATATCTACATGAAATATACATGACTTTTAAAAAATGTCATATCAGTGATATGAATCTTCTAGACTGTTTTGGTAAGAGGAATTCAATTCTGGGGCAGACAGAGAAGATGAGCTTTTAGCTGGGGGCATTTATTCTGAGCAGAAGTTAGCCTGGAGTATCCACTAATACTTGCTAAGTAGTCTCTTGCCAGGGAATTCTTTGCTCACTGTGCCATTGTGGAATCTGTACTTACACATGCTCTCCCAACTCACCTAGCAGTCTGTTAGAGGTTATAATTTAGCTAGCTGCTGCTAACACATTGAAGCAAATTGAAAGAGGCAGCTACTAAGCTTCTCTGACAGTGAGGGATGATGAGGAAAGGGGCATTGCTGAGGCACTTAAAAAATTGTATTCCCTACGTAAATCCCAAGGAGATTTTTCTTCAACATTTCTAATTCCCTCTAGTACACAATTTTGCCAAGCTGTGTAATTAGTTTTGGCCTAGTACCTAGATGAAGGTCAATGCCACCTGATACAATCCATAATGAGGCTGCCTGGATGGGGAGGGTCCCAAAGGTGTGCGTCACACCAGCTCAGGTGAGAATTGGGTCACCTGGGTATCCTAATCAGGGCACTGTACTCCTTGGCCTGTCTCTTTAACCCAGGGATGCCCACAGAATGCCTTGTTAGGCTCTGTAGGTCTTTTCCCTTCCCTCCATTATAATCTGAGCAACCCAGAACTATCCCACCTTTATTTTATTATTATTATTTTTTAATCCTCACCTGAGGATATTTTTTCCATTGATTTTTAGAGAGAGTAGAAGAGAGAAGGAAAGACAGAGAGAAACGTCAATGTGAAAGAAACACATTGATTGGTTGCCTCCTGCATGCACCCCCACCAGGGTCCGGGCCAGGGAGGAGCCTGCAACTGAGGTACGTGCCCTTGACAGGAATTGAACCCAGGAGCCTTTGGTCCACAGTCAGACACTCTATCCACTGAGCCAAACCCATTAGGGCAGAACTATCCCACCTTTAGCACTAGGTAACTAGACCAGCAGTATAACTCAGTGGATGAGTTTGCCCACATTGGAATTGGACTTCCTGGCTTGAGATGCTGCCCTGGCCCTTGGAATTATATGACTTTGACATCTTTTTTGGGGCTTCAATTTTATGATCTGTTAAATGGGCTGTTGTGAGAATGGAGATAATACATATAAGGTGCCTGGCACACGCCCTGATACTAAAGTGGGGAGAGAGGAAGGGGGAGCACAGTGCCTAAAGCACAGCAGTCAACCTAGAACTGTTCATTTCCTTTTCCTCCAGCTCTAAATGGGAGAAATTACATTAGCTCAGATTCTATGAAAGATATTTATAACTTTACATCAGTCAAGGGTCCCAGAAAAAATGTTTTACTGTAGGAACAATTTATTCTCCTCTTTACCTATCTCCCTAGAATCACCAGTCTCTAACAACCTTCAGCAAAATTTGTTGAGCAACTACTTGAGCAAGGTTTCTGGTCTCAAGGATTAGATTATTTGCAGAGATGATTTAACTTAAATCATCTAGAAAGCTAATATAAAGTCGATTCTTGTGGGGGACTTAAAAATGGTACAGACCAAATACAATATGGGTCCAGAATCAGTAAAAGAGGCTTCTCGAAGAAAGTAATATTTGACTTGGGAATTAAATGGTGTATTAGTATTTCAACCAACAGCAATTGGGAAGGGTGTTTTAGATAAAAGAAGGAAGGCAAGCCAGCCTTAGCTGGCAAGAAGGCAAGGGAAATGCTTGGAAGGCATCTAGTAGCCTAGTTTGATTTCCTCATTTGACTGGAAAAGGGAGTTTACTAAATACAGAGAAAGATTTGAATGTATCATTGGAAGGAGGGCATCCTCAGCTTTGCTTATTCATCTTCCTGAGACTTTATGGTTCTATGAGAAATGGCAGTCAAGCTTTAGGGGGATCACCTTCCCTTTCTCTCTAGCCTCCATCACTGTCAAAGCTGGATGCTCTAGATCAGTGGTTCTCAACCTTCCTAATGCCGCAACCCTTTAATACAGTTCTTCGTGTTGTGGTGACCCCCAACCATAAAATTATTTTCGTTGCTACTTCATAACTGTAATTTTGCTACTGTTAATGAATCATAATGTAAATATCTGTGTTTTCTTAGGCTTTACAGCAGCGGTTTTCAACCTGTGGGTCGCGACCCACAGGTTGAGAACCGCTAGCAGGGTCGCCTAAGACCATCAGAAAACACAGATATTTACATTATGATTCATAACAGTGGCAAAATTACAGTTATTAAGTAGCAACAAAAATAATTTTATGGTTGGGGGTCACCACAACACGAGGAACTGTATTAAAGAGTCGCAGCATTAGAAAGGTTGAGAACCACTACTCTAGATTGTAACATCAGCACTAAGGTCTTAGGTCCTTGGTTATTATCTACACATGTGACCTCACTTGGAGACCATTCAGATGAATGATGGCTTCTCCCTTGGAATGTAGGGGAGAGGTTACCAACCTCTGGGTAAAAAGAGACCAAGAATCCTTTCCTAGAATCCTGAGAGAGAAAAGCATTGGGAAGAGGTTTTAGAGTGGGACTAGGGATGGGTACAATAAGTAAAACAGTTCCCAAAGTGTAGAGTGGTAAGGGGAAGAGAAGGTGGTCAGCAATGAATAGACATCAAAGTTCTCTGGTTAAAGAATTCAGATCAAATCTGCATTATACATTTAAAAATGAAGGGGGTGCAATGTAATATAACAAGTTCCAATGACTAAGTTGACCCTTCAGATAATATCTGAGTTCCTGGTAGGGTGCCAGATGCCAAACAGGCTTATCTCAACTGATGTAATCATTAGGTAGACCTGGTTCAGCTTTTCCATTGATAAGTAACACCATTGTCAGCCTTACCAACAGCCTGGCCTTGTATATTAAATATCTCATATGCATTGGTAGCCAGTAAACCTAGAATGTGGTTCCCAGTCAATATAAGCATGTGGTCAGGCCTCTCAAGGCTATATAGGTCAATCAACAATAAATTAGACCAATGGAGGGATTTTGGTGGGGTGATAGGACTCAGGACTCTGCTCACCCTTCATTTACCTTGTCTGATTAGCACTTTGGCATATAGTGTGCCTAATCTAGGGATATACAATTTTGGAATACAAAATAATTAAATGTTGTGTGGCTTTTGTCCTTGCAACTAAGATGATGGGAGTTCTGCTATTAGCGGTGGATGATCCAGAAGCTACCCCTAAGGCCCTTTTGTGGCTAGATTATCTCAGTATATAATTTATATGTTCGGTTGCTTTATTGGCTTCCTTTAAAGCAAACTATCGACAATAAAATTGCTATTTTTGTCTTACCAGCCACCACATGGTCTTTGCTCCTCTGCGTTTAATGGCCGCACGCTCTCCTCTTCCCACTGCTTTGCTGTTCCCCTGACAAACAGCCACAGCCCACGAGGATCCCAGAATAACGTCTAATCTTTACCAGCAAACTGTCTATCCTGCTGACCCTGTGGAAAATGAGGAACATATTGAATATATCACGGAACAAATTAAGGGTGTGAGGCTTAATGCAGCCAAGGAAGTGATCATAATGCCATTATGTCTGGGAGCCATGAATGATTCTTAGAACTACAGCTCACAGAGTTACTCATATTGAACATTGTAAATTTTAAAAAGAAAAAGAAAATGTACAGTTCAGCACTGACCATTTTTTAAGCTTGATAAAAGAATGAATCCTTTTCAGTCTGACTGCTCCAGTGGACACTAAGCATGAGGGAAAGACAAGTTCTGGCTTAGATAGTTCAGACATCTGTCTTCTTGACTTACCATTGCTCTTCTTGCACCTTGTCAGAGAAGTCATGACTGAGAGACATACTAATTAAACTAAAAAGGGACATTCTGAACTCTGGAGTCAAACAGCCTGCACTCAAGTTCTGATCTTGTCTCCTGCTAGCTTTGTGACTCTAGATGAGTTTCTCAACCTCTCAACGTTTTCTTGTTAGTAAAAGGAGAATCAAAGTTAATAGAGCCCTGACCAGTGTGGCTCAGTTGGTTGAATATTATCCCATGTACTGAAGGGTCGCCAGTTCAATTCCCAGTCAGGGCACATGCCCAGGTTGCAGGCTTGATCCCCAGTAGAGGATATGCAGGAGGCAGGTGATCAATGTTTCTCCCTCACATCAATGTTTCTCTCTCTCTCTCCCTCTCCTTTCCTCTCTCTGTCTAAAATCAATTTAAAAAGAATATTTTAAAAAAGAGTTAATAGATGCAGAACACTCAGAACTGTCTTCTTTATAACCAGAGCTTATTATTATTATTGTAATTTGTTAACAGTCTAAAAACTACTCTCAGTCCAGATGTTCAGTGAGTTCAGGGGTAGGTAAGCTTTTCTTTAAGGAGCCAGCTAGTAAATATTTTTGGCTTTGTGAGCCATATATGACGTCTGTTTACATGCCTAGATCTGAAAGATGCCTGTTCAGCTCCATGGTAGAGCAGAGAGCAGCTATAGAAAATATGTAAAGAAATGGGCATGGCTGTGTTCCAATAAAGCTTTATTTATGAAACAGGCAGAACATAAGATTGGACATAGTTGGGATCCCAAATTCTTTTGGCTGCCTCAGCTCTTTTTCTAAGCTGTCGTGCTTACATATGGGCTTGTATGCCAGAGTTTCTGCCTGTGTCACAACCACACAGTAGAACTACCAGAGATGTTTTTAAAAATACTAATGCTGGGTTGTATGCTCTGATATTTTGGTTAAGGGTAAGGCTCCAGTCGTTGGTGTTTTATACAAGCTCTCCAGATAATTCTAATGAGCTCTGAGGACTAAGAGCCACTGATGATAAAGTTTAGTGGGACACTTGTTAAAAAAAGAAAACAGATGTCCAGACTTCTGCCTGCAAATTCTGAATCAATTCTGTCTTTGGGCCCAGGAATCTGTGTTTTTAACAAGCACTCCAAGTGATTCTTATTGTTAGGCAATTTTGGGGAACTCACCTTCTCTTCTTTACTCTCTCCATTAAATATTTCTTATCCTGTAGATTCTTCTCAACACCTAGACTGGGAGAACCAGGCCAGGGCAGCCCATTGTTCTAAGGAACTATGGCCACATTTCTAGGAAAGCCATATATGAGGCAAAGGAGATGAGTAGGGATGCTGAGGTTTGTTCCAGTCTAGAGAGTATGGCCAATGTGTGATAATGGATTCTCCTGGGTGGTTGAGTTGAAGTGATATGTCTTGTTTCCGAGAAAAGAGTCCCAGTTTTTTTATTAAAGAAAAATGGTTACTGTACCAAGTGGGGAGATAGTTTGGGGCCAGAAAGGTTTTCCCTTTTTTTTTTTTTAATCAGGTATGGAGGATCAATGGCAATATAAGGCCTGACATTGGTTTATAATTGATAGTAACTGCAAACTTGTGTGAAGACAACCTGGGAAGTCTATGAGTGGCAAAGGAAGTCATTAGCAATAACTGTTAGTATGCAATCTGGTTATCTCTTGCCTCTCATCAAAGTTTGAAAAAAATAATAAAAGGGAGTATAGGTGAGAATCATATCAGGCTTTGAAAATTATTGTACAGTACAAATAAAGAGAGTAATGTGTACGTTGAAATCTGATACTACAAAATAATGTTGTGATGTTAACAGTCTGAAACAAAATCCTTTGGTGTATCAGAGAGGCTGATGCTGCCCATTGCCAACAGCCACATCAACCTCTTCTCCCACCCTGACTTCCACTAAAGAGACTAGAAAACTACACACTTTCTCAGCTTCCCCTGCAGCATGGGCTGGTCATGTGACATAGTTCTGGTCATTGAGAATTAAGCAGAAGTCTGCAGAGTCCTTTGGAGAAAGCTTGGTTGTCCTGGTAAAAGGTACACACACCCTTTTACAGCCTCTCACTCTTCCTGCATTGCCTGTAGAGACCATCTGTTACCCTGAGGCAGAAAGCCAACATGCTGAGACGGTAGAAAGAAGATTAGGGGACCTGGGGCCATTGATCATTTCTTTGAACTATACTCCTTTTCTGATTTGCCATGTCTCCAGACCGCTGTTTATGTGACATTCTCAAACACTTTTATGCTTAAACCACTCAGAAATTCTGCTACATGCAGCTAAAAGAATTCCTAACTGGGGTATGTAAGCTACATCTTTATTACAGAGGGTGCAATGGGTAAGAGACATTCATATCCTGATATGTTGATGTAAGCCTTCTGAATGAGCCAGCCAGGAAGGCCCTTTGCTGACAGGTTTTAAAAGCAAAAAATTGTCCTATCCATTGGCCAGAGGCAGGATCGCTTTCATTAATTGTGTGCAGAAATTTTAAAAGAAAATGCCATAGTCAAATAATAGGGCAACTGCTTTACAAAAACAATGTTTAAACGCTCTTACAAATGACAACCTTGATGTGTTACAAAATCACTGAGTCAGTAGATCTCATTGAATTAGTGAGGTTGGATCCGTGAGAAAGGCTCTTTCCAAGGTTTTGATGGCTCCCTGTACTGGATCTTTTTTTAGTTTGACTTCCAATAGCCGTTCCTACAATATTTAATGAGATGATCACTGATTACTAAGCAATAACTATGGCTGCTCTTTATTGGAAGCAGCTGATAAATGGAAAATCCAAGTTCAGACCCTGTTTAAAATGTTTCTACCTTTGTGAACATGAACACATTATCTAATTTCTCTTTGTCTCAGTTTCCTCATGTGTGAAGTATGAATAATAATTCATTTTCTGTTAGCATTACTGAAAGGTTTGAACCAAATGATTATATGCAAAAATGCCAGTAAGTAGTTGCCCAATATTTCCTTTTCCTTTTTAAAGCCACAGCTTAGGTGTCTACCCTTGAACAGTTTAGTCTCTGAAAGAGAGGAGCTGTGAGCTGCTTCCTTTTCCATTTAATTTTCTTCATCATCTTAGCTCACTTTAAACATCTCTCTCTGTGTCTGCTCTGTCTTCGTAGCCTCTGAGTAGTAGAAAGATACAAGATAGGAGTAAAGAATTCATTTTATTTCAAAATGCTATGGAGATGGGCTGAAACCATCTAGTGACATGGCTATCCCATTACCTCTCTTTGAACTTCATCCAGAAATAACACTCTTGAGCAGGGAAGAAAAATTAATTACTATCTGTATGCATTTGGGAGCGAGGAGGGAGACATGGGAGTGGGCGGCACAGAGAGGATGATTTAGTCTGTAGGAAATATATATAGTGACATTATGGTGAAACATTCACAAGAATAGATTATAAAATTCTTGAAAAATGTCTCTGTTGACAATTGAGTATTGTCAAAATTACTCTAGAAAATCAAATCACTCATAAAGAGGACAATTCATGTGCAGTTTGGCATCTACAATCCTTTGCAGTAATGCATGTGTATAAATATACAACCTATAAAGTAATGTATAGCATATAATAAAGAGCACATATGCTGGCCACAATTTTACCAGAAAATGTGATTGTGGAAAAATTACTTCTCTGAACCACTTTCATCATCTGCTAAGTGGGTTGATGCTCATACACACACCACGATAGCTTCCTGGGAAAACAGGCCAACTGAAGACACATCTGTGGCCCTGTTTCATGCTGGGGCTGGAACACAAACTCTAAAAGAGGAAAGACGGTCACCATCTAGTATTTAACTTGTTTCTGTCTCCCACTTCCCACTTAACTCCTACATCCACAGTCCATGTAGTTTCACTGTGCATGAATTAATGCATGTACAATGCTGTTTCTCTCTCTCTCTCTCTCTCTCTCTCTCTCTCTCTCTCTCTCCCTCTCCCCCTCTCCCCCTCCCTCCCTCCCTCCCTCTCTCCTTCCAATGAAGAGAGTCTCAATTTATATGTCATTCTTTATCAATGATTCTGTCATATGCCTCAAAAGAGTAGGTCAGCCAGCTGGTGTGGCTCAATGGTTGAGTGTCAACCTATAAAACAGGAGGTCATAGTTCGATTCCCCATCAGGCCACATGGCCACATGTCTGGGTTGTGGGCTCAATCTCCAGGGTGGGGTGTGCAGGAGGCAGCTGATCAACGATTCTCTCTCATCATTGATATTTCTCTCTCTCTCTTCCTCTCCCTTCCCCTCTCAAATCAATCAATACATACACACACACACACACACACACACTCACACACTCACACACTCACACACTGAGTGGCCAGATTATTCTGATTTCTGAATGCATAATAATCTGGCCACTCAGTGTATATCCTATATAATAAAAGGCTAATATGCAAATTGTCCCCTCGACCAGGAGTTCAACCAGCAGGCAGGCTGGCCAACTGCCCATGTCCCCTCCCTCTGGCCAGGCTGGCTGGACCCCACCCATGCACGAATTCATGCACTGGGCCTCTAATAGATAGATAGATAGATAGATAGGTAGATAGGTAGATAGGTAGATAGGTAGATAGGTAGATATATAGATATATATATTGAGTGGCCAGATTATTATGCATTCAGAGATCATAATAATCTGGCCACTCAGTGTATATATATATCTCTGTGTGTGTGATATATATATATATATATATATATATATATATATATATATATATAATAGGTCAGCACACGAATGCACTTTATAAAGGTAATGAAATTTTCAAGCCTTGACTGTATTCATGAGCATCAGAATCTTAGACCTAAAAAGCCCAAACAAAGAGGCTGGTTCAAGTGACAAGCAGAGGTGCCCTCCTGGAGCTAGTTTCAGGAAGCAGGGGGCTCTCCGGGAAAGAACAGCCTGTGTTTGTAGAAGCTGCCTCTAGCACGGACTCCTACAGCCCAAACCTGGAGCTGGTACTTCTCATCCTGTTCTCTGGTCTCTCAGACCATGAAAATGGCCAGTTCTTGGGTTTCTCTTGGTTCAGATGCTTTAGGTAGGAAGGGGATCATGTAGAGACTGGTAGACATTCAGAAAGACAGGTACAAAGAAATCACATCTATCCTGACGTATGAAAAACTCCAGACAAGTAAGAACTTTTCCCCTTTACCCTCCTGAGAAATCCAGCCCAGCTTTCTGACATACACACAGAGCGAAGCCATTTGAGAGGATGGTCATATACATTAGTGCACTGGCTGTGTGTTCAAAATGATCTTTCTGAACAGGATTATGGGAGACCAGGAAAGAAATTCTCTGACTTTCAAGCAAGTAGAACAGTGTGTTGTAAAAATAATAAGAAATGCTTAAAGAATCACGCCTTCTGGTAGCTTAGGAGTAACTAACACAAGAGGCACGGCCTCGGTGAAGCCCCTAAGGCAGACCCTAGACAGCTGTTTACATGGGAACAAGTAATATACAAATTGAACATCCACTACCCAAAAGGAACTTCCTTTCTCATTTCTTTAAGGCAGATGTGTGGTAGGTGTTGGGTGGGGGATGAGGCTGACCTAGATATTTTTTCCACTTACAGACAGTGGGCAATTGGCTCAGAGGCTCTGTGTATAATCTCGGATCTCTTCTGAATGGATTGGCCCAGATAAAACATTCAGCCTGTTGTCTTTTATGGAGGTACAGCTGGTCTACCTCCCTTTTTGCCCCATGGCTTCCAATTTGGCAGACGCACATGCAGGTGCTGCATCTCTGAACCGAAGCACTGTGTTTGGTTGGAGTGGGGAGGATGGCACCTCCTGGAAATGCTTAGCGTTACAGTTTGAGGGAGTGTTTTGTCCTGCACAATTACTTTGTTTGTACTGACTTCCTTTACATAGAATACCTTTCCTACCTAGCCAGCTTTGGACATTTTTTTTCTACCTTTTCTTAAATCTTTCACAATGGAGAAAGCCCCTGTCAGGCAGGAAAGGGAAGGACATTAAATATCACTTTGCCAAAAAGAAATCCTCCAACATCTTGTAGTACTTTTCCTTTAAGAGCCTCATTTCTTCTTCTCCAGCTGCTTTCATCTCTTTGATACATAAGGGTACACTAAGTTGAATCTATAAACAGAACCCACTAATTAAGAGTAATTGCTTCGGAGATTGGTCCAGACGATTCGGCATTCTATGCGTGTTCTTCTCAGATATCCATTAGCTGCTAATAAGATACTACAGATGTGCCCGTCTGTTTCCTGTTTCCGTCTATTGTACCTTTACTGCCATATATGGACCAATCGGATGGGCGGAACAATAAGTGGATGTCCTTTTGCTCCCAGAACATGTCTCAAAGGAATGTTTGTTATTAGACAGCTTTTTCTGTTTAGTTAGCATCAGTATGTTAATAAAGAAAAAACACGGAGAAAGTTTTTGTTGCTCTTCTTCACTTCTGTCATCTAACTGGTTCATTGTTTAATTAAGTCCCTTTGTATAGTTTTTTCTTTCTTTCTTTTTTTTTTTTAAAGTAGTACTTAATGCAAAAATGCCTGGGCAATGTTGAGCAGGGGGAAAAATGACATTCTTCCACCCGCTGTCTTGAAAAGAAAGTTTCCAGCTAAATGTTTTAAGTACTTAGAAATTCAGCATGAATATCATGTTGCTATATTTGACTGATTTACACTTGACACTTGGTAAAAAGCCTATGAATTATTCATTCCCAAGTGATTCTATAAGCCAGAACACCAGAAATCACATCCCCCGTTGGAATTTCTAAAGTGAAGTAGTTTAAATACTCTCTAGACATGGGAATATCTATAGACTTGGCTTTCCTTGTGATTTCAAATTGCTGTGCTTTCCACTTGTCTTTTTATTTTAGGATCACTTAGCTAAAGACCTGACCCTTTTCTATAGTAACCCTGGCTAACATATGTTATTGGTACAGAATATGATGCTATAGATTCATCATTGGTACCTTTTGTTCTTCTTAGGTCCAAAGGAACCTTATTTTGAAACAACTGATGGGAAAATAATTATTGACTTCCTTTACTTACTAGTATATGGAACTAAAAGTGAGAAGTAAATTACAATCTATTAAATAGACTTAAATACTATATCTAGGAAGGAAAATAAATACATTATTCCATGAAAACTATATAGACATAGAAAACTATATATCTAGATATATAGATATACACATACAGTAATACCGACCAGCCTGGTACATTAAAACTATTTGTAATATTAAATGATTCTACATAGTCCCTATATCCAGGAGTCCACAAATGTTAAGTCTTGGCAGCTAACTTTTTATGGAAATACATTAAAATCATTTAAAATGCTACTTACAATAGTAACGCTTTGACCCACGTGCTCATCAGAATTCATAAACTAAATAAGGTCAGGTGGGGCCATGAGCTGGATGACACTTCCCGAGAACATGCTAAGCCGCTACAAATATGTGGGCTGCAGTAGTGGATCGGAGCGGCCTCAGCACATTATTTTGAGTGGAACCATGACAAACGTTTGAGGGGAGATGAGAAGTGAAATTCCTCAGGGGAAAAGTACAGAAGAGCTTGGAATCTACTGATGGGTGCCACCCATTACAACGCTCATGTGTTTTCAGAAGCAGTGTCCTGAATTATCCCTCACCAGGAAATGTGTACAGCAATTACACACACAGCACAGTGGAGTGTTTTATTTGGTGCACATCATTCTCAGCCTCTTTATGAGAAGTTTCCAAATTAGGTTGGTCATCAAAATACCACAAATAAACGATCTGTCTGCCAAAATGTGGCTTACAATTTTATTCCCTCCTGGGAACATGCAGAGATAATTTCTTCATTGAGTTATTGCTATGAAGTACTTTGACTCAAATTTTGTAAAATTTTAAATTTTATAAAATCTTTTTGTAAAATTTTTGCTGTAAGCAAAGGACTGAGCAGAAGGTGACAATTTGATGAAGTTAGAGTTGGGAAGTCATGCCTTGAATTATTGTGCACATTGGAATGATATAAAACAGTAATAAGAATAGATAGCTGTAATTGAACAATGTCTTCTAACTTGTTTTTATCAATGGTGGCTACTATAGTCATTAAGAGTCTTCTATTTTCACCCTAGCCAGTTTGGGTCAGTGGATAGAGTGTAGGCCTGCGAACTGAAGGGTCCTGGCTTCAATTCTGGTCAAGGGCACGTACCTTCATTGCAGGCACGATCCCTGGCCCTGGTCAGGAGCATGTGGGAGGCAACCAATCGATGTGTCTCTCTCACATCAATGTGTCTCTCTTCTGTCTTTCCCCCTCCCTTCCACTCTCTCTTAAAAAAAAAATCAATGGAGAAATATCCTTGGGTGAGGATTAGCAAAACAAAACAAAAAAAGAACCTTCTATTTTCAACACTCAGGCAAGTTATATACCACTATGGTCTGGGCACAGGCCCGTGCACTGAGGATATAGTAGAGCATCTGCTGGAAGGAATTTCTGTCCCTAGTGGAGGAGTCAGCAAACTCCACCTTTGTCTGCTCAACTTATTTGTGTTGGGTTCTGAAATGCATAGACCTGTTGAGGAATGGAGGGAAAGAATAGTCTTAATGAAAATCAAAATACATAAGTTAAATTGGAAATTACCCTTAGAAGAAGCAAAATGTAAAATCTGAGCTAATTAATAATATTTCTCTTGGTAATTCACTGTAGAGGATTTGCCCAAAAGAAAGCTCTAATTGTAGCTATTGGTTAAACTGTGTTGAGGAGGCAGCTCTGTTCATGAGAGGAATGAAGAATAATTGAGATATTAGGAGGGGAAAGTCATTCGGGGACTTTGATAATTACTGGTTGTTTTTCTGCCTCATCTGAACTACAGGTAACTTTTCCTGAGATGGGGCATGCAGGGGGCTTACCTCAGGTATACAATATACAAGGGCACCAAAAAAACAAAAACAAACAAACAAAAAAAAAAACTCAGCAATTAAGCCAATATTTTAACTCCATTTTTTAAAATAAAAATTAATGCAAAAAATCCATGATGCAGCCCAGTTGGCATGGCTCAGTGGTTGAACACTGACCTATAAGCCAGGAGGTCACGTTTCGATTCCAGGTCAGGGAATGCCCAGATTGTGTGCTCGATCCCCAGTGTGAGGCCTGCAGGACGCAGCCGATCAATGATTCTAACCATTGATCTCTATCTCTCTCTCCCTTTCCCTTCCTCTCTGAAATAATATATATATATATATATATATATATATATATATATATATATATATATATATAAAATTAAAAATCCATGAGGCAAAATACCATAATTGAATAAGAACCAGCTTACTATTGTCACCCATTATTTACTTTGACTTTGTCTGGCCCTCACCTACCTCCAAACTCCCAAAGCACTTTGTTCATTGGTCCTGTCCAAGGCTTCATTGTGCATTATGGTCATGTGCATTATGGTCATATCAACCACATGGATGATATCTTACTGTTAGGGACAAAGCCAGTCTGTTTTGATATTCCTCAGTTTACCCAGTATTGTACATCGCACATAATAGCTACTCTCTAAGTGCTTATTAAATCAAAGAGCTGGGCAAGTTAGAGTTCAGACCCTGTTGACATTTACTGAGCCTTCCGAAAACTATTATCTCTAAAGAGATGTATAAAAGAATTCAGAGAATCTATGTGGCTGCTTTTTGCATTTGAGACTTTATCTTTATCTGCTTTTCACTGTTATTATATTCATTCTAAATTACTCTGTTCTGTAATCATGCTGATTTTTTAAGGAGCCTGTTATGTTGGGGTGCATAATTAGAGATATCATGTTTTTCCTTCTTCTGGAAAATTTTGACTTGTTTTAACATCCATTTGTGCTAATGAACATCTCTGCTAGTATGCTCCACAGGCACTTCACATTCACTCATCCAAAACTGCGTTCATCGTGAAACCTGTTGCTGCTTCTCTGTGCTCTGTCTCGATGAAAGGCACCATCCTTTGCTTGGTTTCTGAAACCACAATTCTGGAGTAAGCCTTGATTCTTTATTCTCCTTTAATGCCCTGCGTCCAATCCATGTCTTACTCTATCCCTAATACCTCATTAATATCCTTTTGGTTGATCATGACCATGGACCAAAGTTTCGGTCCCTCGTGGCAGGACCAGTGTAATCATCTCTTGTCTGGTTTTCCAGCCTCCCGCCTTTGCCACACATTTGCAAAAGTGGCCTTTGTAAAACGTAAATCTGATAACACCCTTCTCCTACTTCTAACTCATTGATGACTCACTGGCTCTTACCTTCAGGAAAACAGTTCACTCCTCATAACAATGCATCCCATGTCCTCCATCTAGTTCCTTCCTTGCTGGTCTCCTCTCACACTATTCCTTGGCCCATACCCTGCATTTTCTCTATTCTGTGTAGAAGTCCCTTCCAAGTTCAGTTGTCACACTTCCCCCACCTGCCCTCGATTGGCGTAGGTACCCATCCTCTGTGCCCCCATAATATTGGGCACAAAAGTCCATGAGAGCATGGAGCAACCCCAAGCCTAGTTGGGGTTGTCTTTCCCCCACTAGGCTCTGTGCTACTTGAGGAGGGGGAACCGGCATGAGTGTGTCTTTTGTTTTTGTATCCCAGCATCCAGTATAGAACCTAACACAGCAATCAAGTGTTTAGGAACTTGCCCAAGTCATTCAATCACTTGTTAAATTCATTATATTATTCTCACATCCATTCCCCTCTCATCTTCTAGTTTAGATTTATATCACTTCATTATATATGTTTTATGTTCCATCTAAATTGGACTAATGCTAGCCCCAAAATATATCTGTGATCCCTTATCTCTATTTGGAGAATTCCTTTTTGAATATTTCAATTCATCTTCCACCCTCTCTGCTCCATCAAGTCTTTTCTGCTTTCCTACACATGCACATAATCCCTCCTTTCTTTGAACAGTTCTCTCTTCTCCTACCACACCACCCAGCACACATACACTTTATTTGTATCCGATTGCTGTAATTTGTGAACAGTGCCCATTTCCTTCTTAAACTGTGGGCAGGGATTGTTCCTCCTTCTCTCTGCTCCCCCATGGGTCTTGCTCAGTGCTTTGGTCATAGAAGGGGCTCAGAATTGAATTGGAACTGAACTGAATTGAATAAACTACCCATTTATGAAATAATTTGCTTTAGAGTTGCCAGAATTAAATGGCCACTCCAGTGGCACTATTACTCTATCTCAGTAATATCATTTGATCCACGGAGGAGCTAGTTAATTAAGTAGGTGGATTAAAAAATATAATCTCCTAGAGGAAGAATGTTTTGGCAGGCACCCATACATTTTTTTTTTCTGAAAAGCGTTATGATCTCTCAGCTATAATTCCTCTTGCTTTCCACCCAAAATAGCAATAGGGCTTTTTGCACATGACTTTTGATGGCTGGCTTAGGGATGCAGGCCATACACCTGTGTGCCAGATGTGAGCTGCAGCCTGTGTGCTCTCCCAGTCCATCTGCAAAGCAGACCCCATGCTGGCTCCTTTCTATAGAAAAGGGGGCATTGGTCCCCAGCCTTTTTACATGATAGGTTCCCTGGTGCTTGCCTGTTTTCCTTAACTTAAAACCCCCTTCATTGAATTTCAATGTCTTGGATGACCTTTGCCAACACAGGAGGCCTTAGTGCATTTGCTTGTCCATGAGTCTGCTTTTTCTCTGCATGTTTGATTTTTGCCCGGTGCTTTTTTGACTTGTACCACCACTTGTGAGAGTGCTGTTTGGTCTTCTGTCGCCGAAACAGCCACATCAGCATCAAGCGTAGTTAATAGCTGATCGAGTCCTTGGGATTTCCATGTGGAGGAGCCTGAAGAGTGTCATCTGATAGTGAATGTAGCTTTCTCTGGAATGAATGGGATTCGATAACGAATGGGTCTGCATTGATGGGCACTGGGGACAGGATAGCTTTGTCATCTTCTTTGTTTCTGTAAGAATGCCTCTGCAACCGAATCTGACCCATTTCTATGCCAGTGTGCTAATAGTTGTGGAATCTCATTCATCTCAACTGAGGCCAGTTAGCCCTGGAATCCCATCTGTTTGAGTGGATGCAGTAAAATGTCATGGAAATGTGGCCATTCATTCACATCGCCAGTGAGAGCTTTCTCCCTGTTAATTTCCCTGCATTTCCAGTGACGCCAATTGCAAAGATTCTTGCACCATTTAAAAACCAAAAGGTGGTGTTTGGAGTTTTCATTTATTTTTTTATTTTGATTTTTAAGTGTTGACAAAGAGAGAGCTAAACAGTTATAAAAATATGCACAGAATCTAAATGGAGATGCTTTCCTCCCTACAATAGATTAAAAAAATGCCTCGGCCAGAGTTTTTGAGTCCCTCTTAGCATAAGATGCCCAATGCTGTATATTTGGCCAAGAGGAATTTTTAGGCTGATTTTTTTTTTCCTCCTGAAAATACAGTTTAAGCAATAGAGAGACAGGATGAGTCTTAACAAGAGCAGTGGTAAAAGAGGTGCTGTCTCTTGCAGATTGCTGGAGTGACACAATAGTTAGGAATGTGGCAGGCCTTCCAGTTAAACTCCTGGCTAGCTGGAGGGCAAAAATCCTGGAGCCAGTGTGGCCAGAGAGTGTGGTGAGTGCTTGTAAAATCACAGTCAGTAGGAAATAATGATCATTTTCATACATTTGTCATTTCCTTAAGAAATTTCCTAAATTGATTTTTAAGTCAAGAATTTTGGCTTTTAAAAAAGAATGATGTCTTTGTGTATATTTAAACATCTGATATAAATGGCTGGGTAAATAACATAGGAGACAATAGACTATTTGCAAAATAAAAGTATGGGGAAAAGCATTTTGTTCTGTTTCTGGGTACCCACGAGTGTGAACTGGCTTAACCAATCAATAAAATTTGCTTAAAGTTATCAGGCATTTTCATGGACTCAACAATAGTACCAATAACTACTGTTTTCTAAGTCTAGGCCCAGTTCTAAGTATTCGCATATGTTAACTCATTTGATCCCTGTCACAAACTGGTGAGCAAAGTACTGTTTTTATATAATCCCATTTTACAAATCAGGAAAATGAGACTCATTAAACTTAAGATTTTTACCCTTCACTTATTTCCTAGAATAAGAGTCACCTCCTTATTTGCAAGGTATGAATTCACAAAGCAATGTGCCTACCAGTTTTAACCCAACAGCCAGAACTAAAGCAGCAAACTATTATTTATCTAGAATGCCTATCATCTGACATACTCTGAATTAATAGCTTTTCCAGAATGTGGGTCTCTTGACTTTGAAAGAATGCAACAGTTGATATATGGCATTTTAGCCCATAATGTAATATTTGCACATGTGAAGTTAAATACTTTAAATAAAATATCCTGCCCAAACACATATACAAATAAGGAACATTACAGCTCATGCATTATCAGCCAAATTGTCAAGATACCGCTGCTGTATTTTCTTATGAACTTCCTTTCTCCTATTTTTATTCTGAAAACTAGGCTACCAATATGTGAGCTGGTGATCACATCATCACTTTATACCATACATAAAACCAAACTATGCCATAATATTAGAATGCTGTGGTTATTAAAGTGGTAATTGTTTTTAAATATTATTTTATAGTCAACTAGAGGCCTGATGCTCAAAGATTCGTGCAAGAATGGGCCTTCCTTCCCCTGGCTCCTGACACCGCTCTGGCCGGAGTCACCTTTCCACCTTCCTATGCTGCCCAGAGGCCCGGAGCAGCTGGGGTGGTGCGGAATGCCTGCATCCCGCCCCCAGCCACTCAGCACCCGTGTATGCAAATTAACCCACCATCTTTGTTGGGTTAATTTGCATACTCACTCCTGATTGGCTGGTGGGCGTCATGAAGGTACAGTCAATTGGCATGTTACTCTTTTATTAGGTAGATGGCTTGAATTCTTACTATGTTATAATCTCTGATGAACTATGTTATGTATTTAAATGAGTGCTATTGGTTTCAAAAATGACCCTTGGGGAAGCTATAGACCTGTTTCAGTGGGGCTACCAATGCTCAAAGTTTCTTTGGAATTCTTCTTCTATTTAATTGCCTTTGTAGCAAGCATTAGTTTGTTTAGGAAGGTGGCCACTCTTCATGCTTGGTATAGATTTGCTTTGAAAATGTAATTTCAGATGGAAGTCCAGTCAATAGGGGCAGGGGAGATTTGGGAATGAAAAATGGAACCACAAATACAGTCATGAATTAATAATTATTTTTATATGGTCAATGGCTTTGTTAGCTTTGTTAGTCAGGCTGGCTATAATATACACCTCCAAATCTCAGTTATTTTATTCAATACCCATTTATTTCTTGCTAATGTCACATTCCAATGCAGGTCAATAGTCTGCTCCATACAGCCATTCAGGGATCTAGCTCCTTCTATGTAGTGGCTTTGCTGTCTTCTAGGTTGACAGAGATCTATATTAGACTGTGGGTATCTGGCCAGGAATTGAGGGAGAGAAAGAACATGAAGAATTCCCCAGGAGGTTTGGAGAATCAGGCCCAGAGGTGGCACACATCATATCTACCCACATGCCACTGGCCAGGGCTCATTGTGCCCCTATCTAATTGCAGGAGACATTGGGAAATATTGTCTAGCAGTGTGACTAGAAGGAAAAGGAAATGGGGTTTTGTGAGAACATAGCAATGTCTCTGCCACATTACCTCTAGTGATGTTCTCTTCCAAAAAGGTGCTCCAAATATGTCTTCAGTAATTGCAGCATAATCTGAATACATTGTTGAGCCACTTAGTATCACTGTTTTCAAGTGAAAGTACCCCTTGGAAATACATTCTAGGAGATTCTTATATTTGTTTTAAATTTTATCCACATCACATATGTGTTTCCATTTAGAAGAGATAGACAAAGCAGTTTCAAGATCTGTCATCTTTGATCTGTCACATTTTTAGGCGTCTCTCTGGCAAACAGAGAGAGACAGAGAACAGGTCTTGTGATGTGACTGGGGCAATATTGCAAAACTGCCAAGGGAGAAGAAAGCATTGGGATAACTAAAAAGGAAATAACCCATTCCCTGATGAAGGGTACCAAGCTTAGTGTTCAAGTGAGGTTAAGTGTTTCATTTTACTTCTAGGCACTATCTTTCTTTCTCCCAAACAAAATAAGAGAAGATATTTCAGAAAAGTCCTTATTTGTAGGAAAGAGGTTGCTACTTTTCATTCTTCTACTCTCAAGTCTCTTGAAAACTATAGATACGGTAATTAAGACAGTGAAGGAAATCTGTCAGTAAAAAGAATAAAACAACAACAAAAACAACCATGAAATTTGCTATTTTTTTTGTTTCAGACTCTTTTTACAAGCATGCATGTACAAATCCTCTCATTTTTATTCTTTAACTGCCTCCATCACATCCACTTCAGGTTAAACAGCCTATCACATAGGCCCAGACTCTGGCAATTTTCAAGGAAGCTCTGAAGCTGCAGATAAATAAATGACCTTGTACAATTTTCACATGACATATAGAAAGGCAAAATTGTCAAATAAACATTTCAAACATTCATTCAGGAATGGTTGTACATTCCCAGCAAAGGTACCACACTCTTGCCTCTTCTCTTGACATGACTCTGACCCCTGGCTTCCTTTTAAACCCACATCTCTACACCTGACATCATGGGGCTTCATCTGTGCTTCAGTGTTGTAGGAAATTTTAATAGGCAGTGGTGAGCATCTTCAAGTTTCTCTCCCTGGCCAATACCACACAGTGGGTTTTTCCCTCCAGGGAGAAAAATTCTATTTTGGCAAAATTGGCTCTTGGCTCCAGGATGAGTAATATATTAGTGCTATGGTTCATGTTTTTTATTAGATCCTTCAAGCCTCTGAGTGGGCTGATGTATTAGTTTCCTGTTGCTGCTATAACAAATGACAGCAAACTCAGTTGTTTAAAAACCACATAAATATATTATCTTATAGCTCTGGATGTCAAAAGCCCAAAATCAGCTGCTCTGAGCTAAAGTCAAGGTTTAAGCAAAATTGGTTCCTTATGGATCTGGGGAGAGAATCTGTTTCCTAGCCTTTTCCAACTTCTAAGGCTGACTGTATTCTTTGGATGTTGGCCCCTTCCTCTCCCTTTAAAGCATACTACTCCCAGTTCTTATTCCATCATCATATCACCTTCTCCTCTTCTGTAATCAAATCTCCCTTTGCCTCCCTTTTACAAGGATCCCTGTTTTGATATTGGGCTACCTGAATAATCTCCCCATTTTAAGATTCTTAAGTTCATATCATCACATCTGTGAAGTCCCTTTTGACTTATAAGGTAATAAGAGGCCCAGTGCATGAAAATTCATGCAGTGGAGCGGGAGGTCCCTGAGCCCAGCCTGCCCCCTCTCACAGTCCGGGAGTCCTCAGGGGTGGGAGGCAACTCAGCCATCAGGGGAAGGTGATGCACCCATCACACCTCTGCTGCTGCCACTGCCAGCAGTGCAAGCCTTGGCCAGCCCTGCTTACCTGAGCCTCGGGTGGCCCTGGGCGGCCAGGCAGCCACCATCTGAGGCTTGCCTTTGCCTCGGGCCAGCCCTGGGCAGCTGGGCAGCTGCCATCCAAGGCTTTCCTGTGCCTCGGGCCAGCCCTGGGCGGCTGGGGAGCTGAGGGGACTGGAGGACTCCGGAGGCAGGTGCGCGGAGTGGCAGGGCCCACCTGGGGGCAGGCTTAGGCCTTGCTGTGCACCTGCCACTCTGGCGGGGCTGAGGGGACTGGGTGCCTCCATCTTGTGGCTGTGGGCGCCACCATCTTTGAGGGTGGGGCAGTCAATTAGCATATTCGCTCCTTATTGGCTGTGGGTGCCACCATCTTTTGCAACAACATGAGAGTCAATTAGCATATTCCCTCTTTATTAGATAGGATAGTCTCAGGTTACAGGAACTAGGATATGGACACTTTGGGGAGCCATTATTCAGTTCACCACAGCTGGTGTAGAGGAGCTTTACACAGAGAACTAATTCTATGTATGTTATGGTCTGATTTATATGTTGACATCCTAACCCCCAAGGTGATGGTATTAGGAGGTGAGGCCTCTAATAAGTGAATAGGTCATGAGGGCAGAGCCATAAATATTGGGATTAATGCTCTTATAAAAGAGACCCCAGAGAACTAGTTTGCCCACCACCAGCCCCCCTCCCGCACCATCACCACCATGTAAACCACAGCAAGAAGGCACCAGCTTTGAACCAGGAAGAGGACCCCTGCCAGAACATGACCATGCTGGACCTTGATCTTGGACTTTCCAGCTTCTGGGACTGTGAGAAATAAAGTCTGTTGTTAAGCTACCCAGTCTATGGCATTTTGTTATAGCAGCCTTAGCAGACTAAGATAATAAAGTAGGACTGTCAATCAGAAACCTCCTCCAGACTTAGTTCATGGTCTCTATGGGCTCAAACATGTACAATTCTCATCATTCTCTTCTGTCTTTGGCCTCCCCACTCTTCTTAGAAATACAATTTGGTAGTTTGTTGTATGAAAGAGAAAAGCAAGGCAAAATACAACATAATTAAACAGTTAAAGATTCAGGCCTCACCAAATTAACAATGCTGTTCCTGACACTAAAGCCAACCTTAGCAACACAATACTAGCTATTGTGACTTGTTTTACCTACTTTTATAAATACCTTGGGTCTATTGTCCTCTCTGTCTCGTGTCTCTTGCTCGGTCATGGTTTCTCTAGCCTCTTGGCTTCTGCCCACTTCTCTAGATCTCCCCATGTGCATGCCAGTCTCCTTTCTATGTCTTTCTTGGTGTATTGGGCATTCAAAACCAATTAATAGTAAGTATAGATGTCTTACCATCCAACATGGAGATTCCTGTTGGGAATACTACTACTTCTAGGTCACTCACCAGCCTATGGGTGGTCAACTTTCCCTTGAAAACCAGACTCTAGTCTAGTCATTTACTTGGCTTGGCAGGTTTCCATGACACAAAGCATGGAAGACATTGTACAAGGGGTTGCCTGCTGCTACTTTTCTTAAAAACAAACAGTGGTACCATCAGATATTTGCTCCAACACATAATCTATACATTATGTTTTGGAAAAACTCTAGGTAAGGCTGACTCTTCAGGAGGTATGTGTCATGCTAGCATACATAGCAACTTTGGGTTGAATGTTCATTCCCTAAGAACCCATATTTATATTACTATTCCCATAACTTTTGAAGTTAAATCTTAGACATTCTTGTACATTCTAATGTATGTATATTCCTGCTGGTTATTTTCTGAAAGTCTTATTTTCACTTTGGGTGTCTTTAGCAGATGGAATCTTATAAAAATGGCCTAAAAAGGAATACAGGGACATTTTGTATATGCTTTTAAAAATAGGACTTTAATGTGCCAAATGACCTCCTCCTGATGCCGAGGAGTGATTCAGATTTCACTCTCTGCTCATTTGGCAGTCAAAGGAATTCCTCAGACTGTGTTATTTCCTCTAAATGACTCTGTTCTGTCTCTTTCATTCCCAAATTAAATTAATAGGAGATAAGAAATATCTCTTTTTGGTCAAATTTAAGTTACTCAATGCGGTTTCCCTAGGTTGAACATAATTTTATCAGTAACATTTATGATGAAGATGGTGGATATAAGAAAAGCTGCAAAACTACTAGGCATGCAAAACTGACTTCCTTAAAGCCATGTTTCTTTTCTATCAAGAATAGCAGTGAAAGCAACTGACAGGATTTTTGCTGAGTTCGGAATATTTGCTGAAAACAGGTATTTGGCTGAATGCATTTGAGAAATTTTAAGTGGCATTACCTGGAACCAATGCCTTAAATAAATAGGGAGGTCTGAGCTAAAATAAACTGGAAAAAGAGGACAATGCATGTACAGTCTGTTGAAGCAAAGATTTCCCCACAACAAATTCTAAATCAGCTAAAGAAACCCAGGAGAGCTGTCTGTGCTGCATCACAAGAAATCTAAAAATCTATCCTTTGTTTGCCTCTGTCTGTTTTTTATGGTGTCATTGAATTTTAGGAGGAGGAAATGGATATAGTGTTCTCTCCCACAATCTTGTCTGTTTTGTTGCTTGGACTACAATTGAAGCCAGCACAGTAAAATTACCATTAATTGCCTTGTTGAAGTGTTGGGTTCCTGTGTCTCAAGGCAGACACTAATAAGAGTCCTCTCTCCAATTTGGAGTCTTCAAGAAAGCACATATGAAATCATCAATGCATTAAGTGGCATTTCTAATTATCCAATACGCCTGCAGGTGCATGGCTAAGGCGGATCAAATTCTATCTTTATTTGCTTATTAGTAGAAGGTGTTTGACAAAATCCATGGCATGTTCATGAAGGCAGGTCAAATCTCACCTTTTGTTGTTTAGTTTCAGATTGGCACCAGTGTTGTACTGTCTTTCTTTTTCCATATACTGATAACAATTTAGACATGCTGAAGGAACCTTATCTCAGCTGGGGTCTTGAGTGAACCCTTCCCTCTTAGATTACTCTTTAACTCCCTTTTCATAGGAAGAATTAATTTAGAACTGAACAGCATTAAGGGATCATTCAGTCTAGGTATGCCAAACTTATTTGACCACAGGTTACTTTTTTAAAAATTCAGTGACTTTCTAGTGAAATATAATGGATGAACAACATGCACTTTTCCTTATCCCCTCCCAAATATTTACTAAAATGGTAGGAAGGAGATGGAAAAAGAAGAAACCATTGAAGTTAACAAGGACACATGCTAATTGTAGACAGGAAATGGCAGCATTTTTTGAAGATGGGAAGTAGATGGGCATTAGTCGTGAATAAATCAGCAAAGTGCAGAAAGCAGATTGCTAAGTGCCTAAAGAAGGAGACACAAGCTGCGGGATTTGAGACAGTCCCAAAGTGTAGAGGCACCAGATATCCTGAGAGCGGGAAGTGATGACTGAGATAGGAAAAAATGGTCAAGTTCTAAACAAGGAGCAATAAAGCTGCTCCTCCACCTCTTACATTCTAGTACTTACTGCAACCTAACCCTGGGAGGAAAGATGAGTCTATTCTTTGAAGATACTGAACTAGAGAGGTTACTGTTCTGGACACCCAGCATCAATGTGGTACTAGACTAGGAGGAAGAAGTGAAAGGCTACACATTTAATAGTAAGCCCACTGGCAGCCCCAGGCTTAATTCTTCCTTTCAAATACCAGAAGTCTTTTCAGTAAGCCTTTTTCTTTCGTCCCTATCTTGGGCAGCATGGTAGAGGATTTCTCAATGAAGTTACCTAGGAACCTGTGGGGGAGGAAAAATAATCCTCCCCCTCCTATTCTGAGTTCTTGACTGAAACCCCCGTAATAAAAGACAGATTAACAAGAGAAGAACAAGAAAAGTTTATTAACACATACACCTCATGTTTACGTTGATGATAACCAGAGAAAGATAACTGAGTCATTCCAGAGGTGGCTTAGAATTCAGTATTAAAGCGCTTCTTAATAGGGAAGGGGATGGGTATGGAGTTGCTTAGGAGGGAGTAAATGGTTTGACTAGACTCTTCTCTGGTGAGAAGAGTAAGTCTTTGCTGGTTCACGAAACGGCTGGGAAGGAGATTTATCCCCTTTTTGGAGGATCTGTCTTTAGGCGCATTAGGAGAGTTCAGAGAAAGTCTGCTTTTCCTGTTTTTGTGTTTGTTTTTTCAAGTGCCTACTTCACAAAATAATTAATATACCACAGCAGCATATTTTGGGGTGGCATTTTCTACCTTTCAACCCTAAATAAAAAAAGCCTAAAACTCCCATTGTGGGACTCCCACAAAAAAATGTCCAAGTTAGATTACTTTTTCAGGAAATGCACCCTTAGACAAGCTTTGCTCATGAAAACAGTGCTTGCCATAAGTTTTCCCGTTTAGATATAAATAGGGCTAGGATTATGCAGATAATACACTTGAGAAATGCATATAGTACTACAGGAAATAAAACAACAGAAGTGAAAAGGAACAGAGTTGATGTAGAGAGCAGAATAAGACATTAAAATAAAAACTATTATTAATATCCTCAATGGTATTCAGAAAAGATAAGGCATTCATGACAAAAAGCAGAATTATAAATAAATGGGAAAAATAATAAAAACTCTTGTATGTTAAAAATATGGTAGCATAAGCATAAAATTCAATAGAGTAAGGCCCTGGCCAGGTAGCTCAATAGGTTGGAGTGTCATTCCAGTATACCACGGTTGCAGGTGACTCCCCAATCAGTGCACATACAAGAAGCATCCAATTAAAGCATCAATAAATGGAACAATATATCTCTCTCTACATATAAAAAATTTTAAATTCAATAGAGCAATTGGGAGTTAAATGCAGGGAATATATTGCAGAATGTATGGATGAAGAAGTAGAAGATGAGAAAATAGGTAATAAAATTAGAAAATTCATGTAGAAGGTCTACTATCTAATAAGATTTCCAAAAGGAGAGGTTAAAGAAGATATTATCAAATAATATTAAGAAAAAAACCCACAAAATTTTTCTTAACAGAAGAACATGAGTTACCAAATTGAAGATCTCTCCCAGTTGTCTAGCACAAGTAGGAAAAGATCCATAGGGGATAAAGAGAAGATGACAAAGGCTTACAGAAAAAGAAAAGTGTCACACACAAAGGGTCTGAAATTATAATAGTATTAGGAATTTCCAGAGCGATATAGAAAGCTTGAAAAGTGGTGCAATGTACTTTAAAATTTTAATTTAAAAGGCTATTTCCAAACCACAGTTTTAATCCAGCCAGACTATTAAACAGACGTGAGGTGTAACCTAAAAAATATTTTAATATATGAAAAGTCTCAAAACATGCACTCTTCCTCCCATGCACTATTTCTCAGAAAGTTAAGGAGAAAAGCCACCAAGATGAAGAAATAAACCAAGAAAATGGAACACATGAGATCTACAAAAGAGTTCCAAGAAAACAGAAAAACAATAATAGAAAGTTCTACTTTGACAGCAATGCATGAGGCTAGGAAAGCAGCCAGCCAGCCCTGGGGTGGGAGGAATGTCCCCAGTTGTAGAACTCATATATCATATGACATGTCTGGCAAAATTTTTAGAGAGTTGGGAAAGAATTATTCATAGATACAAAAACAATTAAATTGTATAAACAAAGCAATTATTAACTCCAGGAAAACCCAAAAGTTTTATAAGAAAAGAACTGTAAATAGAGTGCATCGTGTGGCTCAGCTGTAACAATATTTACCTAGTCATAGTTATGTAAGCATAATAATATAGATTGATTGAATGATTTTTTTTATTTTTTCAAGTTGTGATGAAATTATGTTGGGAGTAAGACAGGAGGAAGAGTTTTATTTGTGTGGGCAGTAGCCTAAAAGAGCTAAATCACATTTACAGTAAAAACCAACAGGTAGTTGGTTACGAAATTATGAAAAAACTTGTTTAAATATATGACCTATAAATATAAATAACAAAAAAAAAAACAACAGCTAAAATATTTTGGAGTCATTTCTCGTAGGGAGGAGAGCTTCAGGATGGGGAAGGTAAATTATTGTTTTTCTTTATGAATCTAAAGCCGGGTCAGGAAGCCGTCGTCCATGGGCGAAATTTGGCAGGCTGCCGGTTCTGTAAATAATGTTTTATTGGAATACAGCCATGCCTACACATTCATGGATTGGCTGGGGTTGCTCTTCTGCCCTAAGAAGTTGGTGCAAAAGCAGAGTGGAGTGGTTGTGACAGAGACTGTACAGCCTGCCATCTAAAATATTTACTTTCTTTGAGGAAGAAATTTGCCAATCTTGTGCCTAGAGCAGTGGTTCTCTACTTTTAGCTGAATCAGAACCATCTGGAGGCTTGTTAGAACAGACTGCTGGGCTCACCTAGAATTTCTGATTCTGTAGATCTCGGGTGGGGTTTGAAGAATCTGCATTTCTAACAAGTGTCCAGATGATGCCGTTGCTGATGGACCAGGGCCTCTGCTTGGAGAACCACTGGTCAAAAGGAACTATTTGGCCTTTTTAAAAAATCATATGTAAGTATCATATTTATAAAATAAATATTTAGAAGTATAAGCTTGGAAGCTTGCATGAAAATTTAAGCTAAAAACAACCTCCAGTGAATTAAATGTGACATGAAATGATTAAAATGTAAGTTTTTAAACCTTATATTGGAACAAGAACCTTAACAAATTAAACTGGAGAAAATATACTGTGTTTTACCTATAATATGATCTCACAGATACAAGCATAGATGTTAACGATTTCTGTGGCCTCTGCCTCTGCAGTGACACATTTCGTCCAAGCGGTTGGTGGGCAGACCTATCACTCTCCGTCCTGTCATTCCACCGTTTATCAAAGGCAGATTCCTGAATATAACAACACCAACTATGCAAACAGTTACTTAAAAATCTTTTCTGTTTCCTGCCCTAAAATATTTTTTCAGCATTTTTAAAAATTTAGTATTCTTGTAAGACACCTGTGTTCTGAACAACACAGTTTAAGAAACTTGATTTAAAACCTACTCCTCTTCTCTTGACCCCTCTCACAGATGAAGAAACTGACACCCAGGGAATGATGGTGGTAGATCCAAGACCTCCTGACCCAGTCCCCACTTCCTTCCCCTCCTGCACCCCAGCTCCTGTTTTCTTTGCCTCAGGGGGTGAAGAAAAGAACCCTGAATGAGCCCAAACTCAAATCAGACATGAAGGGGGAAAAAAACCCACTGCTAATACCAGTGAACAAAGAAAACTCTCTGCTTCCAGGAATAGCCTTAATCAGTCACATATGTGAACACAGACCCAGTGACCGTTCAGACAGTTTTCCACCAACATAACAGGATTTTCCCGACACATTGATTTTTTTTTTTTTTCGTTTGCCTATTATCAGTATCAGTCTTTTTTTTTTTTTTTTTTTTTAAGATCCTAGGCATGATAGCAGACCTTTTAACCAGGCAGGCAGGATGCCAAAAATCTGAAGTGTTTGAAAGCAAAGAGAAATAAAGGATAGTGAGGGTAGAAATAGTCCCTGGTTGGTAAAAACAAACAAACAAACAGCTTTAAAAATCTAAGAATTGTGCCCTGCGGGGGTGGGTTTGCTGAACTGTCAGCTCTACCAGTTAATGAGGCAGTTTGTCTAATGGAGATAGAAAAGACCACTGATAACAATGCTGGGCTTTGTGTGTGTGAGATTTAAAAATCAAATTGAGTGGAAGTGCAGCAAACACTAAATGGTATTGTTTATTTTCTAATTAATTTGCTGCAAACTGCAAAATGCAAGTGCTAAATATGTTAGATGGTGCGTGATTTTTAGAAGAGAAAGCAATGGAAACATTCACCTCTCATAGTCCATTTGCTTTCTTTTCATTCTAGAAACAATTCATGATTTGAAAGTTTGAAAAGGACATTGATATTTGGGGTGGGACATCCCTTTTGTGTGTTACATAAGCCAACCAGGGATGTAGTCTCCTTGGTAAGGTTTCGTGGAGATGCAGGGGGCCTGGGACCATATGGTCTGACTGTTGAGGATGCTCATTTTTAATATTAATAGGCCAGGGATTCGAGGCCCTGCCGAGAATGTCATCTAAGTGAGGACAGCCGCTCCCATCACAACTGCTCATGGACTTTTTCCTCTGTGGGACACAACCAGACAATGCAGGCGCTCAGCATAAATAGTACAACCGGCCAGATCTAGGTGCAAATTCTGTCTTAACCTCGGGCTGACTCTGTGACATTAAGGATGAGTCATTTAAATTCACTTAGTTTTTTTCCTCTGAAAAATAGAGATTATAATGCCTGCCTTATGGGACTATTCTTAGACCTACCCGGCACATAAGTGAAGTGCCTGACACACAGCAGACAAATAAGTGGAAGTTGTGATGTATTGGAACATTTTAGGATTAGTAATAACCAAACGCTAACTTCACAAACTGAGGAAGTGGTAAACTCTCATGAGTCTTTGTTCTTAAATTTATCTAAATCCCACCTCTTCTTCTTCATTTCCATGACAAATGTTTTAGTCCTAATCTCTTTCCGAAGGATTTTTGTGATGTGTTCTCTCCCCTGCCCTAACCCCAAAGCCTCTTTTCCATTCCAGCAAACTTGTTTCAGAAGCATGTCATCTGATGGGACAATACACGTATTTGTAGCAAACTTTTGCCAACTGTTCACTATCTACCTAGTCTTTACTCTGCATCAGATACTGATCTTTTCTTTTTTTTTTTTTTAATATATTTTATTTATATTTCACAGAGAGGAAGGGAGAGGGATAGAGAGCTAGAAACATCGATGAGAGAGAAACATCGATCAGCTGCCTCCTGCACACCTCCCACTGAGGATGTGCCCGCAACCAAGGTACATGCCCTTGACCGGAATCGAACCCGGTACCTTTCAGTCCACAGGCCGACGCTCTATCCACTGAGCCAAACCGGTTTCGGCCTGATCTTTTCTTGATATTACCTCATTTAATCCTCACAACACTCCTCTGAAGTAAATTGTATTATTACCCCAATTAAAATGTAAAAAACAACAACACACACACAACATATTGAGAGGTAATTGTCAAAGGGATGGAGCCATGATTTGAACCTAGGCAGTCTGACTCTAGAATCAGGCTCTTAACAATTGGCCTTTATGCTGATCTGGAGATACCGTTCCTGCTTCGTGCAACGTGGGCTTACACCCAGGGCTTGCTATTCAGTGAGCTCCAGAATTTTGACTTTTACTGAATATTGGTCATCAGGGCCAAGGTAAATCTCTGAAGTTCATAGCCAGCCCACCCTCAAATCTATTTCAGTCTTCTTCCATTCCCTGTCTTGAGGAATTCTCAGTGCTGAGCATCCTGAAAGTGCCCTTTGTAGGGGACAGGGCAGCTTCGTCATCCTCAACAATATGACCTCAATTGGGAGCTGTTAAAACTAGAAATTCCATGAGAGCAGAAGCCACATTAGTGTTGCTCCACTCTGTATGTCTCTAGTACCTACATCAGCACCTGGCACATAATTGTAAGTTAGGATTTGACTGACTGATGAATGATTGAATGAGTGGACAAATGGATTATGGTCGTAAGAATAAATTGCTGGACAGATGGATGGGTAGATGGTATTCTTTTTTTTTTTTTAATTGTTTGAAGTATTACAAATAGTAGTACATATGTCTCCCTTTTTTTTTTTCCCCATTGACCTTCCCCCAGCCTCCCCTCCCCCCCAGTACATGCCTTTACCTGCCCCCCGCCCCAGTGTCTTGTATCCATTGGTTATGCTTATATGCATGTGTACAAATCCTTCGGTTGATCTCTTACAGCCCCCCGCCACCTCCCCCCCCCCGCAACCTCCTCTGCCTTCCTGCTGTAGTTTGACAGTCTGTTCAATGCTTCTTTGCCTCTGTATCTATTTTTTGCCCCATTTCATTCCTTTAAAAAATCTTGCGTCTGCAGACTAGAAATAAAGATATAATAACAAAAAATGTTTGAGTCCCAATTTCCATGTCCAACAGTTCTGAGTCCCCATTTCAATGTCAAACAGTTCCTTAAGTGTACATGTCAGCAATGATATCTGGATGGTGGGCACATGGTGGCAATGCATGTCCGACCCTCTCTGGTTTGGTCCTAGGCAACCTGCTGTGTTGCACAGCTGCTGACTGCTGGCGTGGCAAGGCGTCGTCAGCGTCTTCCATCTCTGGACTGTTTCTCATCTTGTCTTCGTGGTTGGAGCAGACCTGTCAATTCCTCTCGGTTGCAGGAATCCACATGGTCTTGGAGTTGTTTTCTGAAAATATACAAACATATTCTTGACCAAAAGTTAATAAAGGAATCTTTTCTATATAATTGATTTGGGATCCTTTTTATTTTTGCCCAAACGATTTTCCTTTGTCTTATTTAGACACCATGTGTGTTTTTCATGGGTGTCTTGCTGGTAGCATTACAAATGAAAACTAATTTTGTAAAGTAAAAGTTTTCTAGATGTGATTTACTTATAGGATATTTTTCCTTACATGATATTACCCTTCTATCCCCCCTTTTCTGATTAATGGAGGCTTTTGTAACTTTTATAATGCAGTCTTGATGACTTTAAATTTTAATTTTTTGACAAAAATATGACTGCTTTAGTTTCATTGCATGTTCAGGAATTTTACCATGAGATGAACTACCAATAGAAATTTTAGTTACCGCATTAGGAACAGCTTTTTGTCCAGTACAATTAAATTTTCTTGAATATTCACTTATTTCAATTAGCCTATTTAAATTAATCTGAAAACTTATTATTTTACTGTCAAATTTAATACTCTACCAACAATCTTAATTTACCCTGTAAATATTAGTGGAAAGGATTATTTGCATTCTTGAGTAGGCCCTGAGCATTCCTGGTGCAAGGCTGGATTTAGATACAGGGCAGCTGCTGTCGGCCAAGTCTCTGTCTGTTACCTTGGTCCCAATCTGAGCTGGGCCAAGTCACTGTCTGTCACCTGTGTCCCTATCTGAGCTGGGCGTGGGAAGCAAAGCAGCCATGGGGGCAGGAGACCTCCCTCAGACGGGGTGAGGGTTCAGGCCCCTACAAGGTTGGGGGGGTGAGGGTCTGTGCCCCACCTCTGTTGATCCCCAAGTTCTCTCCTGATGGCCCCTCTGCGATATGTGATCAGTGCTGAGGCCCCGCCAGCAGGCCAGGGGATCCCAAGGCAGGTACTGGGCGTGGAGGCCACGGGGGCATAGGCTACCAAGGAGACAGAACTGAACCTCACATCACTTTGCTTGGCCCGGAGGATGACTGGTTAGCCAGAGACGGGTAAGATTCCTCAGGGAAGGAACAACCTAAGACAGATGGTATTCTTATAAAAGTGTACACTGTTGACAATAAGGGTTGATATATTTCTCTGATCTTTGATGACTATATCTTACTTACCTTTTATTAGATTATAGTTTTCTCCCACAATTCTATTTATCTTGTTGGGTATATCATTCCCAATGGCTGCATTAAAATCCGAAGTTCTTCATATGAGATATGTAAAATCTTGGAAGCATAAAGGTTAGGACAACATTAATCAAATTGTTTATAAAATAAGCAAAAAATCATTTATTCAACCAATATTTATTGAGCATCTGCCTGTCTAGTACTCTTATAGGAGCTTAAACTAGAGCTATTAACAAAATAGAAAAACTTTGCCCTCCTGGTGAGTACATTCTAATATGGGAGACAAACAAAAACAAACACTCCCAATGTGTAATGGATCACGTTAAGTGCCATGGAGAAAAATTAAGCAGGGTGAGGACTATAGAAATGATGGTGGGTGGAGATTGATATTTAATATCAGATAGAGTTATTTTGAAATTGTATGTAAGTTTCATTCTATATTAGAATGTGAACACTTAAGAAAATTAAAGTAGTAAGTGTAGGGGAATAACTGGGAATTAAAAGACAGGTTAATATTAGAGATTTTTCATAACTTGATTAAGAGGAGACTATTTTTGACTTGTGAAATATAAACATACATATATTTTTTCTTACAGGATTAGCAGCTCTGGACTTTTAGAGTGATAGCCTTTCCCAGCCTCAAACTGAAAGAAAAAGGAAAGATATCCATCATCAGCATAGCAACATGAGAGGTGGATAAACCATGCTGGGGAGACGCAAGGTCAGCTGCTGAACTGTCTTGCCTTTGGTCCAGAACACAGCTCAGACTCAAGTGTTGCCCTGAATTTACCTCTCCAACTTTGGTCCAAGACCCGGAGTGATGTGTTCCCACCCCAGAACACCTTCCATTTTGTGAGGTTTGAAACATGACCACCAGTAGCCACGCATGTCCCGTCCCAGCCGTGAATGGACACATGACTCACTATCCAGCTGCACCCTACCCATTACTCTTTCCGCCGGTCATCGGAGGACTTTCCCTGCCTCCACTTCATGGCCTTCATGGGCACCCTCCTCCAAGTGGATGCAGCACCCCGTCACCTGCAAGTAAGTACCACTGGAATCTCCTCTCTTATCTCTTTGTTGATTGGCTTAATGGGCCTGAGGAAACAGGATGGTTCATATCTGGAGTGAGTTTTTATTCTGTTGGATGTTGGTTTCTCTTGGTGTAGAATTGTACCTTTAGTGCTATTGGCAGAAATATGAAACAGATAAATGGTGAATTTTAGAATTTGGGTCATTCGAAGCCACACTGATATTTTGCTAGATTTTATAAAATGTATAGACTGATATTTTGTTAGATTTTATAAAAGATAATCAGCATATGCGGCCAATATACCTGAAGAAATTAGACACTTAATGATGTGAATAGTGAATTAGTAGTTGGTGCCATAAAAATCATTAATGATAACCCTGGATTGAACATCGATTTTGGTCGTAAAGTTCCCTTTGTCTATCTTACTCATTTCCCAAGTACTGATAACATGCATAATTGTTCTCAATTTCCCAGGGACCTTTGCTACCAATTCATATCACATAAGCTTTTTAAATGCCCTTGACCATTTGATTCTACTAAGCTATTTATTACTTCCGATCTCTAAAATGTGGGATGTAAAGTACGATAGAATGAAAGTGAGTTAGAATTCTTCCAACTGATATGACTTATTCATAGAAAGCACCTATGTCATGTGATTTAAAAAGAGAAGTTTTGCCTGTTTAAGGACAAACTATGATAGCCAGTGAACAATCCCACCTCTTAGACTTGGGTTGCCTGGTAAAAAGGCATATTGATTCCACGTGCCACACCAGGTATCACAGCACCTACTCCAGGTTCTTCCTGGTTCACAGCTCAACAAGAGCACTTTCAGAGCTCTTCCTGGTGATTACTCTGCATTTTGCTGCTTTTTAAAGAATTCCTCCAAATATTTGCTTGGTACTTAGACATTTTTATTTTGAAGTACCGCCTTATTTTCTTCTTTATTGTGATATTTGTGCTTTATCTTCTCTCTCCCACTACATTTTTAGCTCACTGGGAGCAGGGGGATACCTCATCTAACCAGGATCCCTTAGCTCCTGGTATATTAGTAGGGGATAGATGTTTGGATGTCTTCATGTCTGGATGCATGATGGACAGATGAGCAGATTGGTGGACAGATTTTCACTGCAGAGATGTCGATGGTAATCAGAGTATTACCGTGCCTGATATATATAGACTTACTTTCCTTCTTGGAATGACCTGACTATAATTCTTCTTTTCTGAATTTCTGACCAGAGCATGTGACCTATAATTTTTTTGAAATGATTAATAACATTCTCCCATGTTTCTCAAGTTCAAACTGAGAGTAGCTGTAGCCAAAGTAGCTTCTTTGCTATCAGGAGCAATGGAAATAGTTCCTGTATTCAAAATATTGTTCACCCAATGCAAATGATATAGTGAAGTTGCTTTCAGCTAACGCATAAAGGGGGTCTGACTAAATTATTATTAAAGCCATTAAAATTTCACCCAACTACCTCTATCTAATGCCATAACTCAGCCAGCCTGATGGACAGCATGTCTAATGCATTTCTTCCCTAAGATCAGAAGTGTATTTTTTACATGTAGCCAAGAGTTAAACAAGACATAGGTATTATTCCCATTCTGGGATATCTAATCTTACAGATAGGTAGCTATCTTACAGATAGGTAGCTAATATTACTCTTAGGTAGCTGCAGCCCCTAGGTGCTCACAACAAATCCCAGCAACTTTAAGATCCTTTGGTTACTGATTTTAAGAAAAATACAGAGCATAGTTAATGGTGGGTGAGATCTTTATGCTGGATTAGCATCCCTGAACACTTCAACAGGTTCTCAATATGTAAATCCAACACCCATCTCTTCACAGATATTCTAAGGTCAAAGAATTCTATAGAATAGTGCTTGGCAAACTACACAATCTATAAGTCAAATCCAGCCCAGCATGTTTTTGTTAATAAAGTTTTATTGGAACACAGCCACAGTCATTTGTTTACATATTTTCTGTGGCTGCTTTCGTGCTACAATGTTAGAGATCATAGAGCCCACAAAAACTAAAACCTTGACTATCTTGATCTTTCCAGAAAAAGTTTGCTGACCCCTGTTATGAAGGTAAGAGCATTGAAATAGGAGTCAAATCATCTACATCTAATTAGGCTCTGTCTCAAACTGGTGATGTTAGCTCTTCTAATTTCTTCCCACAATCAGAGCCTCAGTGGCTCAGCCTGTACCCTGGATGAGTTGGGCTGTATCATATCTAGGGCTCCCTGTATCTCTAAATGCAAGGCTGTTCTTTTCATTTCATAGTCTTATATAATAAAAGCGTAGTATGCAAATTGTCCCCTCGACCAGGAGTTCCTTTGGGAGTTCAACCAGGGGGGCGGGGCTGGCCGGGAGTACCCCGCTGGCAGCCCGCAGCTGCTAGGCACCCTACCAGTGCAGGAATTTCATGCACTGGGCCTCTAATTACTAATAAAGCACACGATGCTATCACTACCAGGTTAAACCATAAGGCAATTGCTTTTTCTAGATCAAAATTGGTCAAACCTTGGTAGTTTCATATGATTCAACCTTTAGAAGGAGAGGGTTTGCAGCTCAAAAAAAGGGGGGGGATATATAATGGGTGACAATTTTTTTTCTGAGAGCCTTAGGGTGCTGAGTAACTGCACCTTGAAGGTGGCTGGAGAAGGGGCAGACAGAGAACAAGGTACAGAAAGTTCAGGCTGAAAACTTTATTGTTGGCTTACTTCAAATCCTGGCTAATGCATCGTTTTGTTTTTGCTACAGACAAAGCACATGAAAACCACTCAGATTGAAATTATTGAAAAGCCACTGTTACTATGCAGTCAGTTAGCTGGCCCTTGAATAGGGAGCTTTGTTATAGCTTGTGGTTTAGAAGAGCAGGGAACAAGGGAAGGTCTTAAAAGTTGCACACAGACGCTCTCTTGGCTAAAAATAAACTTAAGAGTTTTATTCACGTCCTGAGGTTAATTAGGAAGGTAGCCAAATTCTATAAAGTCACAATAACTAACAAAACACATGCTTGGGTGGAAAAGCCGGCTAATATAGAATGCAAAGGGAACAAACATTTTGGGGAATGACTCCATAAAGGGGGTCCTGTCATTGAACTATAGGATTTAATGGTGTTTCTTTCATAATCTGTACACATCTAGATTCTCCTGCCCTGTAACAGGGTTCTTTTAGCATCCTGTATTATAAAGGCTCAACAACCTTCTACCTTAAAGGGAAGTGAGAGCAATTTCCATTGTGGCTACTGATGTTACACCCACTCCCTACACTTCTGTCCATTCACTTCCAATTCTCTGGTCACCTGTCCTCCTAGATTAGAACCTGAAATCAATATGTTTAAGCACTCTTTTCCTATAATACAGATGTCCCCCTTCCCACATATAAATATATGGCTATTTAACCTGTCTCAGTTTCTCTCCCATCAACTATAAACTATTTTTATTTGAAGAATAGTCTTCTTTAATTATCATATTCAAGTATTTTGAGGATGAAGTAGAGTATAAATGATAAATTATAAAGAAAAATTGTACTATAAAGGGATGAAATAAGATCATCTCCAAGGCCCTTTCAACTCTAGCAGGCGATGTATAGTCAGATTTTTTTCCTGGTCTCCAAGCCATTTGCAAGCAAAAACCCATATCTCCTTGTTTGGTGCCTGCTGTTATGCAGCATGACATTCTTGCTATTGGTTTGACCATTTGTCACCATTCACAATTCAGAGGGAAAGATGTGGCCACTTTTCAGAAACTGTGTTCTCCAAAACCTTCTATCCTAGGGAACAAATGGTTCATGCTTTCAGGAGAGAGATGAATTTAAGGCAGCTCCTACGTGTGCACATTCTTGTCTTTGCATTCTGACTTATCTCATGTATCATGGAGTCTCTGTAAGCTTAGAAATCAGGAAACATATAAGAAAAGAGGGAGTTTAAATAAGTAATAAAAACACTGCCATATATCAAGCACTTCCTGGATCATCCACTAAGCACATAATGTATGTCATTCTTAATTTTTTATAATAGTCTCCCAATTTTGATCCCAGGCCATGAGCAGCAGTCCCATTTATAGATGAAAACATGAAGCTTAGAGAAAGTAAAGAGCTTATATAGCTAGTTAATGTTGGAACCAAATTTCAAGCCAACATCTTGGGTCCACAAAGTGCATGTCTTTCCCTTTGGGTTGAGCAATGAGGCCAACTTAACCCCTCAGATTAATTGCATGTACCATGTGCAGTGAATGGGTATCTCTTTCCCATGATGCTTCAGGAGGTCCTTAGAGATAAAGGGCATTGAAAGGACCTCACAACTTCTTTACTTTCACCAACTACTGTGGAAGCAAGCTATCATTTTTCATTAAAATGGGGCGATGAGGGTGGACCCCACAGTTAAGGAGTCACTTTAGATGCCTCTGTTTAGCTCTGTCCTATGAGTAGAGAGCTGGTCACCTTCAGGCAAGGGTGATTTCCAACAAGAACGAAGCTGATATGCTATGCCAGGGAACACTTAAAATTTCGTGTCCCTGAGCTCCGTGAAAGTTGGACAACTGTCCGTCTGTCTCTCTTTATGTTCCTTTCATTGCTGCTTGTTCTGTTTTATTGCCACACATGTGCTTTTTTATAGGTTGTTGTAAGCTATAAAATATTGTTAAAAGTTTTGGCTTTAGAGCCACTCTCAAAATGATCTCAGTTTAACTTTAGCATCTTAAAATGAGAGTTCTTCCCCTGGTTCTTTAATGACCAGAAAGTGCTCTCCTATCAAAATCACAAAATGGGGTATATGCTTAAAAAAGGCCCAACCTTCTGGAGAGACAGACTGTGAGTCTCAGAATTACCAACAACAGGACATAAAATGAGTTTTATTTCTATATCTTGTCTTAAACTAAGAGGAGTCTTGTTACCCAACTTGTCTAAAGCAGTGTAGGCTACCTGATTGGACTTCCTTACTGTATGTTAAGGACAATTGTCCCTGAGGTGTTGATCTTGTTTTAAATACATGCAGATTGATGGTTACTAAAACCAACTCATTAATTCTTATTATCCATCACCCTTGCTCTATGGTCTTGTCTTCTTTCTACTGTGAGTTATATTTGTCCTTAAACATATACAATGACCCCACTGGACAGGGATCACATCTCATTTTAAGATGTCTGGGGCTTAGTATATTATTGGTATTTAGTGAATACCAAATAAAACACACACACACACACACACACACACACACACGTATATTATGTGTATGTTTACATATATATACACACATAAACATACATGAATAGGTCATATATATGTATCTTTCTTATTTTTAAACCAAATAAAAATAAGGTAAAATAAATTTGTTAGGAATTTGAATAAACCAATTATACCTACTTGGCCTATTTCATCTGCCTTCGGTCATTGGATACTTTGAAGTTTTGAAGCTGAGGGAGGGAGGTAAATGCTTTTACCTCAATGTTTTAGAAATAGAGTTTACATATTTGGGATGATTGAACAGTTCTAATGGTCTTGCATAGGCCTATAGCTATATGTGTATTATATGAGTTCATTTCTTAAAGGTATTGATTATTTGTGTACAGTGCCTCTCTTCCCCCAAGATAAAAGAATTTTTGTGTCTTCCTAATATCTCTACAATTTCCCCAGACTCTCTGGTTTAGTACAGTGTGTAATTCTCTAAATAGTTCTAATGAGGAGTTAGGCTCATTCTGTTTGTTGAACTTTACCCCAAAGGGATCAAGAGTATGTGAACATGAATTAGAAACAAAAGGATTATTGTTCAATTTTATCAAATTAACTACAATGCCCAAAGGAGAATCTCAACTCTGGAAGTGTGTTCTTAAAGACAAATGGGCTTTCAGTCCACAGAGCATATCATAAAAACAGGAATGGATTTATCTCTAAGTTATCCTACCAATGATTATTCCTAGGGAGAGCATGTTTGGAAGAATATACAAAAAGTTATCGACTTATTAGATAATTAAACTAAGCGGAGAAATTAAAAAAAACACATTTTTGACTCTATGAAAATTGAACCTGTAAAAATTGGAATTACCACAACAGTTGGCTATGATATATGAGGACTTCAATGTGTTCCAAAATTCTGTCTTGATGAATTCATCAATCTGCAGCTTCTATATATTTCATATGGTCTATTTTTCCCCTAATGAAGAAAAACCCATTGAGATGAACTTGAGTGATGGGAGATTAACTTCTGTACAGGTAGATGGACATGAGGACAGATGGAATCACCACCAGGTGCCACGCTCTGGGCCATCTTCAGGATGTACATCAGGCAGTCCCACAGAACCTCTGCTAGTACAGACTTATGCTGGGTCTTTAAAGTGATAGTTGCTTCCTACTCTTTCTCTGTTTTTCTATTTTGACTCCCTCTGGTATTTGAATGATTCTTGATCATTTAAACTGGAAAGAGAGAAGGGGAAAGAGAAGAAGAGGGAGAGGGATGCAAAGAGGGAGGGAGGGAAAGAGAGAGAAACAGACTGAAGACAAGAAAAAGACAGAGAGACTAGTTAATTCTATTCTTTGAGCTCCAGACCACCTCTAAGAACTTGAGGCCATCAGGTCAACCAATGGCTAGGTGGTACCAACAACTCTCTTGTTGTTGTTTTTTTAACTTTGCCATGAGAATAAATATTAAAAGTAGTTACCATTTACTTAGTTAGCTACAGGTGTTACCTCTTTCTGCCAACTGGAAAAGAGAAATAGGGAAACAATGACCTACATAACCAACTTTCATAAGGTTGCTTAGATAAAAATGTTGAAACTGGGTTTGAACTCTTCTTGCTTTGCATAAAGCCAGTGTTTGTTTGTTTGTTTGTTTTTAACAAATCTATGTTGGCTGTGGATATAAGGAAATAAAAATACTTTTAAAACACTGTATCTGTCTTCAAGGATGTGGCAATCCTATTGGGAGGTCATAATTACCTAAAACCATTTAGATCTAAAAACCCTGATTGCTCTTTGCCCTATAAGGCCTTGATTTTGTAAAGCTTGTGACATCCCCTCCCACCCACACACCCACTGTACATGCTTTGATTTATGATGCATATTCTATTCTGCTGTCTTTAGTTGTTTTCATAACTTTCCTCCTCTGCTCCTCTGTTAACCTGATGCCAGACACATGTCGGAAACTCACTGAAGGTATGTGGAATGACTGACTCAGTGGTTCTCACTGGTCAGAGATTTTGGAAATTTGTGGATGGGCTTTTGGATGTCACAATGAGGGAGCCCTCTGGGCATTTAATCGGCAGGAGTGAGGAGGCTGAATGTCCTGCACTATGCACAATAGTTGCAAATAATAAAAAATGGTCTCATATGCTTGTGACTTCTCAATGTCTCACCAGACTCTTATGTTAAGAGCTCCCCAGGAATAAATTATGATTAACTAAAACATAAACCATAACTCCATTTTATATTGAAATGTGAAATATTGTGTGCTTTTATTATGCCCTGAGTTATTTTAGGACTGTAATTGCTGTGTAAATCAAGTATAGCCTGACCTTTTTTTTTTTTTTTTGGAACATTTCTAAGAATCATCCACCATTTTAGAAAATTACGTCACTGAGGACTGCTGTTCTTGGTATTTGAGTCACCAATACCATGCGTTTTTTCAATCTGTATTTGTAGCTAAAACATTCCTATAATTCTGCATATAGAGGCAAGCATCTTACACTCCTTTATGGCTTAGCCTTTACACATTGAAATCACAATTATTTTATCACAAGTTACTTTTAAAAATTCTTCCTCAATATTGTGTTATGGGAATTATGTTAACCACTTTGAAATTATATGTGTAGGTGGACTCTATTATCTATAACTTTCATTTTGAAATAGTAAAGTAGGTGTTATAAAATATGTTACTAAAAGAAGCATGGATTCCAAAATGTTAAAGATTACTGGAATGAATGAATATATGAATGAATACATGACTGAATCAGTGGAAAATGACTAACAGTGTCAAGTAAAGTGCTTAGAAAGTAAATGATATGGCCTGGCTGGTGTTGCTCAATGGTTGAGTGTGGACCCATGAATCAGGAGGTCATGGTTCAATTCCTGATCAGGGCACATGCCTGAGTTGTAAGCTTGATTCCCAGTTGCCAAAACCTCAAAAAAAGCTTTTGTACTAATGAAAATGACCACTTTCCAATAAGAATATCAATTGTTAATTTAGTGCTGAGCTACTTTACCAAATGCCCATAAGCTTTGCAAATGTTTAAACAAAAGTTTTAGGGTGTTTTGGAAACAAGGACAGTGGTTATCTGTGGCCCTGTTGACACGGATGATAGCAATAAGTTATTTAGCCATGACTTTGTGGTGAATCCTGAAATTTAGTGCTGTACAGGGTGCTGCACAGGGACTGCCCTAACCTCAGGGAGCTTACAGTCAGAGACAGACGTACCGATTAGGAAAGGTTCATCTTGTCAAACCAAAAATGGTGTTCATGGGGATCATTTGGGGTGGGGGGGGGCGGGTATGGTGCAGGAGGTAGGAGGTTAGAAATGGGGCAAGAGAGATTGCTATTTCCAGACCCCAATCTATGTCCTAAAACAAGTTTTTTTTAACCTCTTATGTGCTTCAGCTTCCTCCCCAATAAAATAAGGATAATAATAGCACCTCGAAAGGGTTGTGAGGAAATTGTCACCAATTGATACATGTGAACTACTTGTAACAATGCTATAACAGTAAAGACTCAGTAAATGATAAGCAGTCATTATTATTCTTATCTGTGCTTTGCAGTCAGAACCCATCTACTCATAAGCAAAAGTCTTCGTTGTCACAGGACTGTCATTCTGTCAACTGTTCATTCTAATGATTGCCTCCCAAACATACAGGTTGTTCTACACACATGTACCTTTCCATATTTCTTAAGTGTCTCTATCGGGCATGTGGAAGTTTTCACTTCACAGTTTCTACTCTGCCAAGACTTTCCTTTAAACTTCAAAATTACCCAGGGGGTGGTTTGGAATTAGGGTATTGGAAAGGACTCTCTTTCATGAGTATCCATGGCTGCTGAATGATTGTGTATTTGTCACAAGGATTTCACATCCAAGAAATACATGTGAGGTTGAGGTTTTCTTTGGCAGAGGAGCTCCCCTCAGGGCCAGGGAACTTGGGCAAAGACTGAACCAGCCTTTCCTCCGAGGACCTGCCGACTCTGCAGGTCACTTTGTCTGTAGAGACCATCTCTAATGGTTGGTGTCAATTCAGTGATGTCTATAATAAGGTACATTTCTCAAACAATGTGGTTTTGCTTCTATTAATACCAAGCTACTCTAATGTTAACTGCTTAATGGCTACAAAGTTGGCCAATCCACACACAAAAAAAAAAAAACGTAAAGGAAAAAAAATAATAATGACATTTCACACAAGTAAATAGCACTTTGGTGAAGATCGTGTGGTTAGAAGGAAAGCTACCCTCCAGCATATTTAGTAAACCTTTTTTGTTAGACTCAGTTGATGGAATATTTTATAAAACAGGGATTTTCTTCAGTTCTGATGGAAATCTCTCAGATATGAAGTGACCTTTACACCATCCTTGACACTTGCCCTGATTTCCTGTAGGTAATCCTTCACGTGTTAGAAACAGACAGGAGAAAGGAAAAATAGAGAAAAAATAACAATAGCCCGGAACAGAAAATATCCATATTAAAAAAAAAAAAAGACAAATCCCCAAGGAAACATTTCAGCCTTAAAAGTAATTGTACAAATGCAAATTTTAAAATGAAACGCAAATTAAGATTTTACTTCTTGCTCTTGAGAAGACCAATTTTTTTTTTTTAAAAGTTGCCATTGTTTTTCAGGCTATGGAGAAATAAATACTCAGATACAGCCCTGATGGTGGGAATGAAAATTTATATGTTCTTTCTATGGAATAATTTTCCAGTAAATGACAAAGGCCTTAAAATATTTGTAACAATGGCTTTTGCTCCATGAATTTATTCCAAAGAACTAAATGTTTTGGTGTGCTTGGAAAACACACATATTAACACATACTTGTTTATAATTTTAAAAAACACCTGGAGACAAACTTCCTGCCTAATGAAAAATGATTGAATAAAATATAGAGTGAATGAAAATAATAAGCAGTTGTTTAAAATATTTATGGAGAAGTGAATATATGGACATGAAAATGTCCAACAGGAAAAACAAGTTATAGAAGTAGTAATAATAAGTATTCTTAATACTTAAAACTACATTCTATAGAAGTAATAGAATGTAGTTTTAAGTATTAAGAATACTTATTATTCTTTTTTAAATATATTTTTATTGATTTCAGAGAAGAAGTGAGAGGGAAAGAAAGAGAAAAACATCAATGATGAGAGAGAATCATTGATCAGCTGTCTCCTGCACGCTCCACACTGGGGATCGAGCCTGCAACCCAGGCCATGTTCCCTAACCAGGAATCGAACTGTGACCTCCTGGTTCATAAGTCGACACTCAACCACTGAGCCACACCAACCAGGCTTATTATTCTTTTTTTAACAGATATATATGGTGTATGTTTGAGGGTGTTTATTTGGGTTTAGGACAAAGTTTGGGGAGCATAGTAATAGTATTTAGTTCTAAGTTATGGCATTATCCATGATGTTTTCTTTATCTTTATTCAGTGATCATGACTATCTTGCTCACTGTGGTATCCTCACTGCTTAGTGGTTGGCACATAGTAGATACTCACTAAATGTTTGCTGTATGAATGAATGCCTTAAATAACTTGTGGAATTAATTAAACAAAAGAAGGGAGATGTTTTAGTGAGCTAATTCAGTGTATTCAATTGAAACAAATATCTTACCTAAATCAGAATTCTTGCCTTCCAAGGGCTAAGTAACACATTAAAGGTATTCATGTCTGATTTCATTTCTAAGAAATTAACCCTTCAGAGATATATTTGCATTTTGAAATGGTAACTTTTAAGTTAAGATGCTGACTGCAGTGGTAGAATTTCCAAGGGGATCATTTTGGAATGAGAAAGTTATTCTATCAGCTTCTTCAAAGACTGTGCCATATGGTACCCATGTAATCCATCTATGTCCCAGTCCTCTTCTGCTTAAATAAACTCTAGATCGATTACAGTTGTTAGTAGCATTACTGCCTATGAAAATCATAATCATCACCTACACGAGAAAGTATATCCATTATCTTGTTTATTCCTACAACAAATACATGAGGTATTTTTAAAATTAACTTACGTACATCCTATTTTATTTGGAAATAAAGTCTTAAAACAACTTTTAAAAATTACATGTGAAACTTTTTAAAATCATAAAGGAGTACATTTGGGGATAGAGAAAGTAAGTATAGGGAAAATTGATTGAAACCAATTTGAGGCAGGTGCATGAAAATACATTCTATGAGGTGGATAATAAATGTTGCTCAGATGACCTAAAAAAAGAGCCTACCCCAAGAAGAGAATTCACCAGTTACATAGTTGATAGGTTCATAAAATGAAGTCACTCAGCCACCCAGATAAGCACATCCTAATGACATTGTAAATCCAACTCTGTTTATGTATGTTTGTGTTTTTAATAACACCCCTCAATGTGGGCTCAATTAATCATTCTAAAGCTCAGTCGGTGAAAGCAGGTCCCTGTGGGGGTCCCAAACAATGTCTGCAGGTACATAGCTCTCTCACAATCTGAACTTAATCCAAAAATAAATATTAGAGTGTCAAGATAAATAAATGATCTTCATAGCCTTTAGGCACATCATAAAACCATTTTCCTCAGCCAAAAATTTTTGTGAGCATTGAGAAGCCATGAAGTTGAGCTTATACTCCCTTAACAAGGACCTGAGGACCCGAAGGCCTACCCCACTCATAGAAAGAGGGATTTCCCTTACAAAACAATGTTGAATCAACTCCAACAGACACCAGGCCATGGAAAATGTTGAGCAGCATGCTTATTTTTTTATTTTTAGTTTTGAAACTTTATCTTTATGGTTGAAAGTATTACAGATGTCCCCTTTTTATACCCCACTGACCCCTCCACTCCGCTCCCACCTCCCCCCAGGCCTTCACTGCACTATTGTCTGTGTCCAGGGTTATGTATATAAGTTCTTTGGTTAATCTCTTCCTGCTCCCAGCCTCCTCCTTCCCCCTGAGTTTAGTTACTCTGTTTCATGCTTCCATGACTCTAGATCTATTTTGCTCATCAGTTTCTTTTGTTCATTAGATTCCATGTAATGTGAAATCATATGATACTGGTCTTTCTCTGACTAGCTTATTTAGCTTAGCGTAATACCCTCCAGATCCCTCCACGCTGTCTCATAGGGTAAGAGTTCCTTCTTTTTTATAGCTGCATAGTAATTAATTGTGTAAATGTACCACAGCTTTTTTATCCACTCATCTACTGATGGGCACTTGGGCTATTTCCAGATCTTAACAATTGTAAATAGCACTGCTATGAGCATAGGGGTGCATATTTTTATTGAATTTATTGGGGTAACATTGGTTAATAAAATTATATAGGTTTCAAGTGTACAATTCTATAATATCATCTGTATGTTGTATTGTGTTTTCACCACCCAAAGTCGTCTCCTTTCATCACCATTTATCCCCTCTTTATCCTCTTCTACCTACCCCCACACCCCTACCCCTTTCCCTTTGGTTATCACCATACTGTTGCCTGTATCTGTGAGTTTTGGGGTTTTTGTTGTTGTTTTTTTGCTCTATCCCTTCACATTTTTCCCCGCAGTTCCCCTCCCCTCTGACAGCTGTCAGTCTGTCCCCTGTAGTTATGAGCGTGTTTCTATTTTGTTTGTTTATTTTGTTCATTATAGTCCATGTATAAGTGAAATCATATGGCATGTGTCTTTCTTTGACTGGCTTATTTCACTTAGCATAATACTCTCCAGGTTCATTCATGTTGTCTCAAAGGTAAGATTTCCTTCTCTTTTATGACCAAATAGTTTTCCATTGTGTAAATGTACCATAGCTTTTATATCCACTTCTCTACTGATGGGCAATTGGACTGCTTCAAATCTTGGCTATTATGAATAACCAGAGGCCCGGTGCATGAAATTCATGCATGGGGGGGTGGTCCCCTCAGTCCAGCCTGCACCCTCTCCAATCCGGGACCCCTCGGGGGATGTCTGACGGCCGGTTTAGGCCTCATCCCGGGGATTGGGCCTAAACCGGCCGTCAGACATCCCTCTCACAATCCGGGACCACTGGCTCCTAACTGCTTGCCTGCCTGCCTGATCGCCCCTAACTGCCCCCCTGCTAGCCTGGTTGCTCCCAACTGCCCCCCCCCACTGGCCTGGTCACCCCTAACTGCCCTCTCCTGCCAGCCTGGTTGCCCCTCATTAACCCCCCCTGCCAGCCTGGTCACCCCATGAAGCCTGCTGCTTGGTCATTTGATCGTCCCTCACTAACCCCCCTGCCGGCCTGGTCGCCCCACGCAGCCTGTTCGGTCATTTGTTCGGTTGTTTCAGTTGTGATGGTCGCTTAGGCTTTTATATATAGAGATGCTGCAATGAACATGGGCCTGCATATATTTTTTCAAACTAGTGTTTTGCATTTTTTCTTATAAATTCCTAGAAGTGGAATTGCTGGGTCATAAGGCAGTTCCATTTTGAATTTTTTGAGAAAACTCCATACTGTTTTCCACATGGCTGCACAAATCTGCATTGCACCAACCCACAGTGTACCAGGGTTCCTTTTCTCCACATCACTTGTTTGTTCATCTATTAATGGTAGCCATTCTCACAGGTATAAGGTGATATCTCATTGTGATTTTAATTTACATTTCTCTGATGATTAGTGACTTTGAGCATCTTTCTATGTCTATTGGCCTTCTGTTTGTCATTTTTGGAGAAGTGGCTATTCAGGTCCTTTGCCAATTTTTTAATTGGATTGTTTGGTTTCTTTATTTTTTGGTGTTGAGTTGTAGAAGTTCTTTGTAAATTTTCATTATTAACCCCTTATCAAATGTATCGTTGAGGAATATGTTCTCCCAGTCAGTGGGTTTCTTTTCATTTGTTAATGGCTTCCTTTACTGTGCAACAACATTTCAGTTTGATGTAGTCCCATTTGTTTATTTTTTCTTTTGTTTCCCTTGCCTGAGGATATATATCAGAAAAAATATTGCTATGAGAAATGTCCAAGATTTAACTGCTCGTGTTTTCTTCTAGGTCTTTTATGTTTTGAGTCTTACATTTGAGTCTGTAATCCATTTTGAATTTATTCTTGTGTATGGTATAAGAAAAAAGTCTAGATTTTTTCTTTGTACCTATCTATTCAATTTTTCCAACACCATTTATTGAATAGATTGTCTTTACCCCATTGTATGTTCTTGCTTCCTTTGTCAAATATTAATTGACTGTAAAGGTGTGGGTTTATTTCTGGGCTCTCTATTCTGTTCCATTTATCTACTTGTCTGTTTTTATGCCAGTAGCATGCTGTTTTGATTACTGTCGCTTTGTGGTATCATTTTATATTAGGTAGCATGATTCCTCCAACTTTGTTCTTCTTTCTCAAGATTGCTGTGGCTATTCAAGGTCTTTTGTGGTTCCATATAAATCTTTGGAATATTTGTTCTACTAGTATTTCTGTGAAATACACCATTAATATCTTGACAGAAGTTGTATTGAATTCATAGATTGCTTTGGATATATGGACATTTTAATGATGTTAATTTTTCCTATCCTTGAACATGATGTATGCTTCCACTTATTTGTATCTTCAGTGTCTTATATTTTCTGAGTACAGGTCTTTTAGATCCTTGGTTAAATTTATTCCTAAGGTGTTTGTTTTTGATGCAATTGTAAATGGTATTGTTTTCTTAGTTTCCCTTCCTGATACTTCATTACTGGTGTATAACAATGCAATTGATTTCTGGATATTTATTTTGTATCCTGCTACTTTACTGAATTTATTTATCAGTTCTTATAGTTTTTTAATGGAATTTTTTAAATACATAGAGGTGTCAGAAACACCTGCATTGTGACTCAGTTGTGTGACCATTAAACAAATTATCTCACCTTTCCTCTTGGCACTGCTATCCCCAAATTTTATCTGCCTGAAGTAGGTCTGGCTTGAAGACTGAATGAAAGATGCTTCAGAGGGACTTTGCGTAGAGCCTCACTTAGGCCCAATTTATCCCTTTGCATGGGTCAGTTTATTATAGGGAGGCAAGGAGTTGAGGAAGAGGAAGAATATGAAGAACTTGAAGATGAAGTGAAAATAATAATATCTAGAACTAAGACTCTTTCTCATGGAAGGAAAACTACCTCAGCAGAAGCAAATAGATTCAAGGGTGCATTTTTCTCAATCAGATTATTTCTTTGGACACTGGAAAAAATAGTCAATGAATGTACTCCCAGTCCCCCTTGCCTCTCTCAGCCCCATCCCTCAGACACACACATTCAACAAAAACACTAATGGGAGGAGATGGTTTATGTTTCCAGAGGATAATGCCATCTTTTATGTGATCTTAAGGGGAGAGATATGTGTGACAATATGTGTGTGTTTTTATTTGGGGGAAATATGAAGTATTTCCTAATCTTATGAATCTTGCATTACAGAGCACAGCAGGATATGCTTAACTCGCAAGTTCTCTCTGAGGTCACAATGTGCCACATTTTTTCATGGAAAACTTCAACTGCTCCACTAAAGAATGCTTTTCTTTAACAGGCAAATGAAAAAGAGACTGTCAGGTGATTCCTTGAGGTATGCTTAATTAATTCCCATCTATTAATGACGGTAATTTTCCAGTTTCAGATGATAAATGGTGGCCTTTTCTAAAAGGCATGTCAAAGAAAAAGGACCTTCTTCCCACCCCCAGATGTTTTGTGTGTTTTATTTTCTCTTTGTCCTTGGCTACTTCTGTCCACTGCTGCTCAGAATAAGCTCACATCAGTAGCAGTCATAACTGATTTACAAAAGTAATTCCTGTCTAATCACTTGGGACCTGGAGTTTTTTATGATGTTGCCAGATGTGCCATCAAAAAATATCATCCGGTTCAGAAACTTGTGATAAATCGAGTCAAAGTCGACTAATTCCCTACAGGCACCTCGTTGCTTTGCATGGATTTGTGTTGGGGGCTGCGCCCATCTTCTTCCTATTCTCTATCCACATGAAGAAGACAAATAGAATTCTGTACATGCAAAGTTACTGGAAGGTTGTTCGTGTGTATTAAAGTCCCTAGCACAACCTCTGTGTTTTTCTTATGTGTTAAAAGGATATTTTAGTCTAATGAAGGGGGTAGGGGGGGCACGTTTTGAAGAGCCCCAATTGTATTTCTCATATAGTAGACTGTCACTCATGATGCTGGCGCCAACATTGCATAAATAACTCAGACGTTGCCTGTGGGATAATATTCTCCCCTTTTGGATAAAAGTCCCCCTCAGAATTCATGTTTACTTCCTCTGGACCCTCACCACGGGAGTTCTATATCTCTAATAAATAATTTTGCTTATTTCACCTTATAATGTGGTCAGTGGTTTAAACCCATGAAATGGTCATCTAGCTGAGGGTAAGGCCCACATTATGTGCAACTTCACTTAGGTTGAAGCCTTTCACCAGGGAGATTCTCACTAATTTTTTTGAATGAAAGAAAAAAAATCCAAAAATGAACGACTATGGATTTTTGCTCCAAAGCACACGGAGGAATAAGTGAAAAGATCCTACTGAGCTTTTAAACCAGTTTGCTGGATTGTGTTACAGTCAATGAGCTAAGTAGTAATGAAGTAATGTTCATTGGGGAAGACTTTAACTTGTTTTATACCATGTGTACAAGGACTTGAAATGGTACCTTCCCAAACCAGGAATTCTATTTGTCTCTCAGTGGAGATTAAAATCTCCACAAGCCAGTATAACAAGGCCAGTAGTGTGCTTTAATGACAAAGTAAGTATTTGCAAGAAAAATTTTTCATGTTGTCTCTGATTACATAGTCAAGGAATCCTATGAATTTGCTGATGTGTAGGTTTTCCTTTAATGTAAGCAGGCAAGAAAAGGGGGTGGGGACATGAGAAAAGGAAGGGGTGGGGGCAGGAATGTGGAGTCTCTTAGGGGAAGAGACTGAGTGTTGACATGCTACAGAGTCACAGCAGTTATTCTGGGAGGGCTTATTTAAACAGCTTTGCACAAGTGCAACAATGACAAATCTTTGTTCAAAATCTAATATTTACATAATTATTTATCTTTGGGTCTTATAGGACATAAAGATAATATTAATGCCCAAAATCTTCGTAAATATCAGAATAGGAATCCGAAACCTTTTTGATGCTTTAAGTACAACTAAATAATGTCTCATAGTTAAATAATTTATAGATTAAATAGTGTGAAATCCTATAGCCTCTTGGAGTCCCTCATAAGCTAATTATTCTCCAGATTTTCTGCTATCTTTATTAAAAATATATTTTTTTATTGCTTTCAGAGAGAAAGGAAGAGGGAGAGATAGAAACATCATTGACAGTGAGAATCATTGATCAGCTACCTCCCACACGCCCCCTACTGGGGAACGATCCCACAATCCGGGCATGTGCCCTGACCTGGAATCAAACTGTGACCTCCTGGCTCATAGATCCATGCTCAACTAGTGTGTCTACTATGCTTTTAAACTATTTTGATTGGTACAAATCAATGTAATTGTTTCAAAACTATTGGTCAATCATTTGGTGGAATTAACTACATTTTCAGGAATGATACAATAAAGATAGATATTAGCCAGTACAACTTAGATTATTTTCTGTTTATTATTAGATACTATAGCCTGCAGTTTATTTCAACACATGCATTTATTGAATAGAAATAGCTCATAAATGTCCCAATACTGAGTCATTAGAATGTAATTTATCTAAAATATTACCCTAGAAAATTAAACTATATTTTCCTTATTTTCCATTTTGGTCTTGGCTCATAGGCATACACAATTTTATATCATTGTAGTCATGAAGCAAAGACAATTTTTACTTACGGTTTCTGCTTCTCTTCCTATTGCCAATGCATGTTGTTGCCAGTTGCTCTGCTGGATGTTGCTGAGTATATAGCTTGCTATATATTCCACAGTTCTCTTCATGAGCCTTTATAGGAGGGAGATTTTTTCTGATTTCTATAGCACAAATCATCATCTTTCTGGTGAACAAAAGACTTTTTTTAAAAATCTTAGGACCATGGAGACCCATTTGATGATTACTTCTCCCTTTTTTATTACTTTCTAGGTGTAGAGTCACCTTTGTTGTCTGCTTTAAATTCAGAACTTATGAGCAATTTTCAGACTAACCTTCCTTCATGCATCTCATTTTCTTGCCCTCATCCAATTCTACTTTTTCAACCCATTTTCTATTTTTTTAAATTTTGTTTTATGCATGTTATATAAGGCACTTACATAAACCTTTATACAAGAAATTGTTTCTTTTATTATGATATATCATTTTAATTTATATGATATTTTATGGAGTAAAAGTAAACCATTACATGTAACTTGCACTTATGTGGTTTCTATTTTTTCTATGATGGAGAAAATTATAACTTTCACACCCAACTGTTTTATTTTCCCCATTTAAAAATTTTACTTTGGATAAATTTTCAAGAATGAAATGACTTGTTCTTTTAATGCTGACAAGTAATGTCAATTTTGGCCTTTTTTTAAGGTAGAGAGGAGGATTAATCCATGGGAAATCTGTATTTACAGGTAGACTAAAGGATATAATTATTACTGAAAACTTACTTGTCATAGGAAGTAATTGGACCTTCATATTTCAGTCTGCTCAGTGAATATACATTTCTATGCAGAGTTGGGTCAAAATCAATGTGGGCTTCAAAAGTCTGACACAATGTAAATATTCTCCTTGATTAATGAAAGAAAAATGATTGAAATTAAGATACATCTACTCAATAAAATAATAGAGACTAAAACTGAACTTTTAATACACATGTAATAAGAATGAAAACCTTTTTATAAAGACCTATTATTCAACCTAGTAATTTAGCATTTAGTAATTCTCTTTACTCATCTATTTTTTTCCTTCAGTCGTTCTCAACTGGGAGGTGGAACTGTCCCCCAGAAAGCATTTGGAAATATGTAGGAAATTTTTGGTTTGTCTTTTACAACTGAAGGCTGATGCTGGCATCTAATGGGTGCCAGCCAAGGATATTCAAGATCTATATTGTACCAGACAATCTGGTGCCTATGCCACACAAAAAAAAAGGGGGGGGGGAGAGAAAGAAAGAGACAGAGAGAGAGAAAAAAGAAAGAAAGAAAGAAAGAAAGAAAGAAAGAAAGAAAGAAAGAAAGAAAGAAAGAAAGAAAGAAAGAAATTGTTCTGCACAAAATGCCAGGAGCCCAAATTGAGGAACACAAGTGTCTATGGGAACGAGGTGATTGACTTGGAGCCTGGTCCATTGTAGATAGATACTAAGAACCTACTGTGTGCCTAGCATGCTTCTAGGCACTTTGAATATACATACATCTGGGAACAAAACAAAGAGTCAGTCCCTCATGGAATTTACATTCAAGAAAGATTTTCTCTTGCTCTAACCAGTTTGGTTCAGTGGATACAGCATCGGCCCATGGACTGAAGGGTCCCGGGTTCGAATCTGGTCAAGGACACGTACCTCAGTTGCAGGCTCCATCCCGGCCCCGGTTGGAGTACATGCAGAGGCAACCAATTGATGTCTCTCTCTCTCTTTTTTAATTTCTTTATTGATTAAGGTATCACATATTTGTCCTCATCCCCCCATTCCCATCCCAAACCCCTCCCCATGCATGCCCCCACCGCCCTGTTGTCCATGACCACTGGTTAGGCTTATATGCATGCATACAAGTGTGTCTCTCTCACATCGATGTGTTTGTCTCTTTGTCTCTTCCCGTCCTTCCCACTCTCTAAAAATCAATGGAAAAATATCCTTGGGTGAAGATTTAAAAAAAAAAAAAAGGAAGAAAGGAAGAAGATCTTAATATTACTTCAGGTCATGTAAATGGAAAAAGCAATATGTAAAACCTCGTTCACCTTGTAGCTGAATAAATAAGCAAAAGGAAACTTTGAGTGACAGGACTGGGGGCTTCAAGCAGTAGCTAACATTCCATGCAATGCAAAAGCATTACATCACTCCTTCCACTAATCCTCCCCTCACCTCCCCCTCCCCCCCCCCCCCCTCCGCCGACCTTTTTGATCTTGACCATTTGGGCTTGGTTTTGTGTCTTCCTTTTCCATTGATCCCAACTTCTCCCAAACTCTTGATTTTATATTCTGCCTAATCCAAAAATGAGTAAATTCTCATGGAATAGAATCCAGACTTCCACTGTATTTAGATACCTCAAGGATTTTCCAATGTAGAAAGAAGTCTTCCAAAAATTAACTTTCAAGCAAAAAACAAATCTGTTTGCATGGGAGTGAAAATATAGGAACATTAAAACATTAAGACCCTAAAAAAGTTCAGGAATCACTTCTCTGTTCCATCAAACTGCAATTTGATTGTGCTTTTTATTGTTTTATATGTTTCAATTAACTCAATTGTAATTGCTTGTCAGCATTTTATTCTAAGCAATAAATTTGTCATAAAAAAGAGTAGAAATGATTAAATTTCATTGTTCATCATTTTAGTGTTTATTTCCCTTATCTATTCATGCAACTTTGGAATATATTCTCTTGGTAGCAGCTGCTGTGATATGTTTTATAGGGAGACATTTTAACAATTTCCTTTCTAATTTTCCTTCAGTTTTATATGTAGATTATTGCTTTTTAGAGTAAGAAAGAAAATGATCAGATGGGAAAGGAAGAAGGGAAATGAGGAGACTATATATACATGTGCACTGTGAACATTTTATATGTTTACTAGAGGCCCGGTGTACAAAATTCGTGCACGGGGGTGGGGGTTCCCTCAGCCCAGCCTGCACCCTCTCCAATCTGGGACCCATCGAGGGATGTCCAACTGCCCGTTTAGGCCTGATCCCGGGCCTAACCACTTGATTGCCCCTAACCGCTTCTGCCTGCCAGCCAGATCACCCCCTAACCACTCCCCTGCCAGCCTGATTGATGCCTAATTGCTCCACTGCCAGCCTGTTTGTCCCTAACTGCCCTTCTCTGCAGGACCAGTCGCCCCCAACTTCCCTCCTCTGCCAGCCTGGTCACCCCTAACTGCCCTCCCCTGCAGGCTTAATCACCCCCAACTGCCCTCCCTTGCAGGCCTGGTCCCTCCCAACTGCCTTCTCCTGCTGGCCTGATCACCCACAACTGCCCTCTCTTGCAGGCCTGGTCCCTCCCAACTGCCCTCCCCTGATGGCCATCTTGTGGTGGCCATCTTGTGTCCACATGGATATTTGACCACATGGGGGCAGCTATCTTGTGTGTTGGAGTGATGGTCAATTTGCATATCACTCTTTTATTAGATAGGATGTGACTTATTTTCATACCATATAGTTGTACTCAGTTTTGAAATATATATCAAAAGTATTTAAAATTACTTATATGATTAACCAGTTAGTAAAATGATTATTTTTTGCTATTCAATTTAGATGGACACATTCATGTATTCAGATAAGACTATAGGATTTTGTTGATGTCTGAGAACCACAGTACCAAATAGTTATGGCAGTTGTTTTGGTCTGAACCTCTTGATGCTCAGTGATACTCTCCTCTTCTTCTGACTTCTCCTCTTTAAGGCATGCTCAAAGGAGTGTGGTGGGAAAGGATACAAATTTATACTAAAGGACAAATGGCTTACTATCATACACCACTCCTAGATATTTTATTTTAACGGAAACACAAGTTTTAACCAAAAATATTAAGATATGACTCTAAAAGTGCATGTTTGACATCAGTCAGTATTCGAAAGACAAGAGGTATTTCTTGATACAAAAGGTCTTTGTGATACCACTAAAATTACATCACACAAACCATTGCCTATTCTCCCTATTGGTCTTGATATGAGAAGTTCTTTTTCAAACGGTTTCACCAGCAGATATTTATTTCTTGAGAGCCTACTAATTCCTCATTAACACAAGCCTTATTCTTGAAATCAGAACACTTAAAAATATGCAGTGTCTTAGATACTCAACTTCTGATGCTGTAATAGATAAAAAGCTTTCTTAGAGTTATTCATGGCTAATGAAATAGATGTTTAATATCATTGGATTTGGTTGGTAGTTTTAGTAGTATCATGCTATAGTAGTATTCCTTAATACAGTGGTTGGCAAACTGCGGCTCGCGAGCCACATGCGGCTCTTTGGTCCCTTTAGTGTGGCTCTTCCACAAAATACCATGGCCTGGGTGAGTCTATTTTGAAGAAGTGGTGTTAGAAGAAGTTTAAGTTTAAAAAATTTGGCTCTCAAAAGAAATTTCAATCGTTGTACTGTTGATATTTGGCTCTGTTGACTAATGAGTTTGCCGACCACTGCCTTAATATGATTCAGACATTTTTTTAAAAAGTACTGGTAGCATTAGCTCAGTTATATGATATCATATTCACTTTCTGAATTTAATCCAAATAAATTTACCAAATTTCACTCCTATTACTCCTCTTTCCATCTTTACTGAGCTCTCAAGCACTTTCTTAGCACCTTATAAAGTTCAGTGAGTTTAAAATGCTCTTAATGGAATAAAGGCACATTCAAAATTGAACTTGATAGTGAATTTCAGTTCAATGGGTTGTATTTTACTGTTGACTTATTGTGAAATTATAGCTTCATTACCAGGATTTAAAAAATGGAATATTAAGTCCAATTAAAATTACATGTGGAATTTTTATGAATCTAATCGCATATTTAAAGGAAAAACCATGTTTTGCTAAAACATTTGCAGTGATTTATCAAAATGTAACAACTTCCATAAAATACTCCAAACTAAATATATTTGAAGTATATGCAATCTGTTAATTTTCTAGAACCAGTGTTTTTGACTCTATTTAAATCAATTATACATTTAATGAATTAATGCAGACAAGGTTGTTGAGGAGTTGGTCATTATATTTGCTTTGTTCTCCTGTTTTCTTCAAGTCCTTAAAAAATTCTTTGTCATAGTCAGCACCTACCTGCAAAGTAGGTTATTGGGTGTACCAGTAATAGAATTTTATTAAATTTTCAAAATCTCTTATATATGCAGATGAAATTTTCTCCATAGCGTCTGACTTTTGAGCAGGACATTCTTGTGCCTATTATTATCTTTCTCAAGGGGAGCTATTACAGGCCAGGAAAACCTAAGCGTTACAGATGCCTCTGCCAGTTTCTTAGGATGGGTTCCCTTAGAAACAGACTCTGAGACAAAGATATGAGTGCAAGTAGTTATATTAGGAGGTGCAAGGAAATTAGAGGTGTGGGGAGTTAAAACAGGTAAGAGAAGGAAGCCAGTGAAGAATGATTATCATGCAAATTACCATGTGGCAGAACATGCATCTTTGAGTTACCACACTCTAGGGTTAAGCAACTTGGTTATTTATCCACCATCCCACTGACTGAGATTCCAGGGAAAGATGCTCAGAGCCCAGTACATCTTGCTACTACACTCACAGTAGCAGAGAAAGCCTCCCACAAAGAGATGCAGGTACTGGCAGTAGGGATGCTCTGAAAGGATCAGTGTCCACATGGGCCTGTCTCCCCCAGTGAGGGCATCTGCTATATCGGTTACCAATTCGTGGCCACCTAGCCTTTTAATCATCAGAGAAATATCCCACTGCCATTTCCCTGTAAAATGAACAATCCACTCACCACAAATAATTTTTTAAAAGGTACCTACCCTGCCTGGCTGGGTGCGGCTCAGTGGTTGAGTGACAGTCTATGAACCAGGAGGTCACAGTTCGATTCCCAGTCAGGGCACATGCCCCATTTGCAGACTTGATCCCCAGTAGGCAGCTTACAGGAGGCAGCCGGTCAATGATTCTCTCTCATAATTGATGTTTCTATCCCCCCCCCCTCTCTCTCCCTCCCTTCCTCTCTGAAATCAATAAAAATATGTTTTTTAAAAAGGGCACCTACCCTCAGGTGCCTTTTCCAGTGTATCTAATTGCCCAAATGTCTATGTACTATGGATGCTAATAGCTAAATGTTTGCCCAGCTTCAACTTACCAGCACTGGATATATTCCTCTGGGATGAGCCCCACCCCTGGTTCTGTTTGCCCGTGCAGTGTAAGACCTACCTCTGGAATTTAGATTGCCCGTATCCTTTCTTTGCTAAGTTGTTATTTTAAGGCTTGTCCAAGTGAAATGTCTAATTCTGAAAAGGAAATCTCTATTGCTCACTCAAGTTTTTACTCGTAAGTCATTCAGGTCACATTTTAACTTTCAGGTAAAAATGTATATATCGCTGATGCTTTACTGTGGAAATTTTGCTGGTTGTCAGGGAATAATGAGGTCATTTGCCTGGGGGTAGAGTGCCAGCGGAGATCTCCTAAGTATGTTTTTATTTTGAGCCTTAAGTTAAGAAATCCCTCAGGTCATGCCCCATGCCCAACTTTCATTCTAGCTTCAAGTGTGCTTGAGGAACCATTTAGAGTAGATTACCAAATTAATAGTGTTTGGATGCAGCACAGTAGCACAATGAGACACACAAAAATTATGTTGGGATTCATTCTGTGGACTGAAGGTACCCTAGAACTTGCTCAGTTCTTACCGAAAAAAAATAGATTAAGGTGAGTACTGCCACAGTGCTGGTGTGCTATGGAGCCCCAGTCACACCTGATAACTTCCAAGAGATGCCCCGAACCCTGGCTCCACTTTTCCTCACCCACATTTGCAATTACCTAGACTGGCAGCTAGCTACCCTGAGTGTTAAAATCAACTTTTCGTACCTTTGTGGTAGTCCATCCCAGGCATGTGGCATGGGACAGTTCTTGTTCTCATAGCTATTCAATCATGGGAGAGTGAGTACAATGAATGTCATGAAAGGAAGGGATTTTACTTCCGATGCCTTTCTTTTCATGGTTGTTTAATTCTCTCTGATTAAAGCAATTCTTAGAGTCACAGAATCAAGAGGTTAAGAAGAGGAGGAGCCTGCAAAATACATTATCAAGTTCAATCCACTTATTCTCACGATGAGGAGCATGAGATTGAGAAAGGTCATGTGCTTTGACCAAGGAACCACAGCTGAGCTGGGACATGCACTCATATTTTTTCTTTCCTCTTTTCTAGTTCAATGTTCTTCTTACATATCCTGCATCACACTAAGCAAAGCACATATCAAACACATAGAAAAAGCAATTGTTTATTTTTGACAAGTAGTAATAACTAATAAAATTACAAAACAAAAATAAATTAAAATCCCTCCTACTTCATTTTCTCTGTACTACTAAAACCTTTCTGCACCAACTCATCTACTTACTTTTTCTTTCTCTAATAGAATGAAAACTCCAAAGAAGTAAGGATATTTACCTATTTTATTTGCTGAGGTACTTCAAGCACTTAGAATAGCATCAAGGTGCTCAGTAAATATTTATCAAATGAGTGAATGAATGCAATCCATACTCTTCATAGGGATTGAATATTTTATTATTTTGAATTAAACCCTAAGGATCCAAGGATCCCTGTTTCTATCAGAGGAAGCTAATTATAGAATAGGAGGAAGCTCCTATTCTAATATTCTGAAAAATTAAATTAGGTTATCAGAATAAATTCTTTTTGAAGCTCTTGATTCATCAAAAGGCTCATCTGGGTATTGACAGTTAAATAATTGATTGCTCAGCTTTCTTCCAATGTTCAATAGGATTTCTACTGCTGACATTTCAGGCAAGTCATGTGCTGTCACTTTACATTTCTTTTTTCATATTTAAAAATTATGCAAATAAGGCCCACCTTAGCAGGCCCCCATAAATCCAGGATAGAGTCTCATCCTAAACATTGGCACTATTCTGTCCTTTTTTTAAAAATACCCACCATGCCATACACCACCAGGGATTACTTATAACTAGAAGTTAATACCTTTGACTGCCCTCACCTATTTTATCCATTCCCCACCCCATGCTTCTACCAACTGCCAATTTGTTTCCATGATTTCAGTTTGTGTATGTGTGTGTGTTTAGATTCCACATATAAATGAGATCGTACAGCATTTGTCTGTATTTTATTTATTTCACTTAGTGTAATGCCCTTAAGCTTCATTCATGTTGTTGCAAATGGCAGGATTTCCTTTTATATGGCTGAATAATATTCCATTATATATATAATTATATCTATATCTATGACAGATAGATACCACGTTTTCTTTATCCATTCATCCATTGATAGACACTTAGATTGTTTTCATATCAGACCTATTGTAAATAATGCTTCAGTGAACATGGGGGTTCAGATATATTTTTGTGATTTTTGTTTCACTTGGATAAATATCCAGAGGTGGAATTGCTGGATTGTATAGTTCATTTGTTTTTATTTTTAGGATCCTCCATACTGTTTTTCAAAATGGCTGTACCAATTTACATTCCTACCAACAATGCATAAATGTTCCCCTGTCTTCACATCATTGCCAACACCTGTTGTCTCTTGTGCTTTTGATTATAGCCATTCTAATAGATATGAGATGATATCTGTGGTTTTGATATGCATTTCCCTGATGATTAGTAATGTTGAACATCTTTACATAAGCCTGTTGGCCATTTGTGTGTCCTCTTTGGAGAAATGTCTGTTCAGATCATCTGCCCATTTTTTAAATCAATCTTTTAAATTGTATGAGCTCTTTATATTTTTGGATATTAGCCCCTTATCACATAGATGATTTGCAAATATTATCTCCCATTTCTTAGGTTGACTTTTCATTTTGTCGATGTTTCCTTTGCTGTCTGTACAGCACCTTTCTGTCTTAAAAAATATAACATTATTCCCTACTATTTTGAAATTTGTTTTACTCTTCTCTTTTCTTACAAATGACACAAAATATCCTACTGCACAATGCATTTGAGCCAGCCCTCTGACATGACATTTTTGTCTTCTTTCCCTCATTTGTTTTACAGAAGAAATGTATTTCCTTTCTTAAACAATGCAGTGGGGTCACCCTGAGCCCCTCAGATTTGACTGCCAATTCCAAAGCTACTGAACTTGTACCTTCTCTTAACCATCCAGGGAAGGTAACCTGGACACAGGGCCAGTCATCTTCCTTGCAAGCTGCCAACTATTTCATTATCCTTGGAGTTCATGAAAAGGTCTTTTCTCTTATCAAGGAACTCTTCACTTAATAAAGTGGCCCACACAGCATGCAGAAGCCGTGAAGTACCCTGGGTTCAGTCTAACGCTTGAAAACAAACATGAATCATGGCTCCCTGTATTGAGACGAGGGCTTTAAGTTAAAAGGAAACAGAAGGCTGAGGACGTGCCACCTCTTCTCACTGTCATTGTGACAAGTGACCACAAATATATGTGAATCCACAAACCAGCTTAGTCTATCCTTGGCTTCACATTTCTGTGTCCCAACCACTGGACCCCTTCATCAGTCAGCGGGAGCTCCATGCCCAGGTGGCTGAGTCCGGTTATTTATGCAAAGATCACTGGAGACCAAAGAAAGTTATTGACTCACCCTTTGTTGTTTCTCGCTTGCTGTTACTTCACTTAATGTCTCTGTTTGGAAGCATGAGTGCTTTCTTAGGTGCATAGTCATTGCTTGGGTGGGTGTTGAAGATATTTTGAAGCTTATTCCTAAGCTTATATAGACGTGATGAGAACCTGTAATCATATGAGGTAAGATGAAATTAAACTTCTTTTTGTAGTCATATATAATATTATATGTAATAATTGTATATGCCCTGAGTGGCCAGATTATTATGATCTCTGAACACATAATAATCTGGCCACTCAGTGTATTTGTATCTCAAATGGGTACCCAAAGTATTCTAGACTTTTGCTGGAGATGAACCACCTATTTGCCCTGAGCTTTCTATCAGCCAGTGAAAAGGGGAAAACTGATCAGGTGCATGATTTATAGTATCTTTGATATCAAATAAATGAGGTACTCAAGAGAAGTACACTGAGTGGCCAGATTATTATGCGTTCAGAGATCATAATAATCTGGACACTCAGTGTATGTATATTGTTTTTTTTGTATCATTCGCCCATCTATGGACATTCAGATTGTGTCAATATCCTGTCTATAGTGAATAATGTTGAAATGAGTATGGGAGTTCGGATATCTCTTCAAGATACTGATTTCATTTCTAAAAGAATAGAGTATGTTGTTAAATGAGACAGTGTGTTATCCAGATCATTGTTACTAAATCTTTATATCATTTATTAACATATCTTAGTCTGGTGTTTTTTCTATGATTGTGCCAATTATTTTAACTCCCACATTTTTATGAATGTGAAAGAAAAATAGCTTAGAAACCTCTGATTCCGAGCTTGAAGTCTATATCTGCCTGAACCAAAAGAACAAGGCAATTCAACTAAGGAAACTTTTTTACCTAAAAAGTAAAACTATACATAACTTTACTTTTTAGGTAAAGCCATGTATAGTGAAATCTTAATTATCGGAGATTACTTACTTGGGAACCCAAACTAGGGCACAGAAAAGAAGCAAGGGATGTCCCTGAGCATCGTGACAACTAAAGATTTTTTTTTGGCTCATAAATGAACCTCTCAAGCTTTCCTCAGAGTGCACATAGTCAATGTAAATAGACTTTTTTGTGCCTGTTTTCTTGCTCATTACAGTTCTTTATTTTTAACTTTTTAGGGAAGCATAACACACATATAGGAAAATACACATATTATGCATAACGCTCAATGAATCAGGTCCAAAACCAGATTCTCAGCCTTCGGAAGCCCCTTCCCTCTTCCATCACTGCCCCCAAGAGTCTTGCTGTCCTGGTTGCAGCAGGATAGATTCGTGTGGCTTTGCTTGCACTCTGTGTAGTGCAGTCACACAGTCTGGGCTCTTTTTCGTTGACTCAATATTATGTTTGAGAGATTATCCATATTATTGCATGTGACTATTGTTTGTTCTTTTTCATTTCTGTAGGCTATTTAATTTAAAAAATACATAGCATTTTACTTATCCATTCCAATATCAATGGGACTTTTTGGACTATTGCAAATATGGCTTCCATGAGCTTGTAGTATATGTCTTTTGGTTACCGTATATGCACATGACCACTGACTATACACCCGCAAGGTGAGTCACAGGGTATAAATATGCTCAGCTTCAATAGTTTCTATCGGTTTTCTGAAGCACACAGCAGTTTTTAAACAACATATTAGAAATCATTCCTGTTAAAGGCAGGCATGTAGATGGCAACAGTGATGAGAACTGGAGTAGCATTCAATAGTGCTTAAAGCAGAGTCAGTTTAGCATAGGAGCATTGCTGTACCATGGCAGAGTGGCAATAATTGATTTTAGCTATATTGACCTTGACTCACCAAAAATGGCAAGCAATGGTCAATCACTGCTATTTAAAATGGCAAGGGAAGATGCCTTTGAAAGGTAGCCATCATTTTTAAAGTTTCCACCCTTACATTGATAAACTTTTCTTCTTAAAAAGTCATTTTTGCAACCCCTCCTTGCCCACTATGCCTTACTCTCTTTTGGTGAATAAACTAATGAATTTTGTGATATATTGCTAGACTGTTGGCTTATCAGAGCACATAGAAGTACTAGTAAAAATGTGATGGTTTAAGAATCCAGAGAAGCCAACTCACCAAAAATATGCATATACATTTTGTATGTTCCTTTGATGTTGCAACATTTCTATTATATTTTATAGTCAGGATGGAGAATCTTGATGATATATGGAAGTTTTGAGGTCAAATGTAATGTGTGAGTTCTCCCAACATAGAAGTTCAAAATTTTGGAACTTGAGGCTGAATGCACGGGCATGACCTGTAGGAGGAAACTGTTCACGGGGCCCCATCCTTGGCTTTGTGGATTTCTCCCTCTTTGTACTGGAAGAACTTGTGTTGACTTCAAAAGGAGAGCTTCTGGCCAGTAAGAGAAGCACTGTGGAGGGATTGGAATGAGATAAGCCAATGGGCTGTGTGGGAGCATTTCCCACCAGTAAGGACCCTTGCTAATGGAGAGCACCTGCTAACTTTGAGGAGTTCCAGTTCTTATGTATTTCAGCCACACACAGGGAGACTATATCTGAGCTAATGGAGTTCAATGGCTTTTCCATTTAAAATAATATATAAATAGACATGAATTTAAATATAAATATCTGATATAAATATTTGTGTGTAAGTCATATATTTTCACATTGAATTCATGTGACTACTGGATGCATCCTGAGCATAATTTTGACAGGTGTCAGCAAATGCACCAGAAAGGACTTCAGAGCCTGAGTGGGTCTGATACAGGTTACAGGCTTCCCAAGGGAATTATTAGATTAAAAGTTCCCATGATCTGTGCTCTTACAACAGACCAGTTTCCTTCTAACTATCATTTTCTATCTTCACAGTAGAAAAGCTAACATTATTGTTCCCATTTTACATATGCTAAAGCAGAGGTTAAGCCACCTTCCCAAGGTCATGTCATTAGCAAGGAATAGAGCCCTGACCTTCACCAATTTTCTTCCCATTATCACACTCTTAACTCAGGAGGATTTGCAGGGGCCCTTTCTGAGGGCGGATGTAAACCACACACAACTACAATTGGGAATGACTAGGGCAGGAGAGAATGGTGGTTGGAACATAGGTACAGTGAATACAAAATGGGAAATATGCGAAGAAATAAACACCTGTCAAATGGGACTGATTGATTTCACCCCCACTTGTAAAGATCCCAGCTAGTGGTTGTCAATTGCAGCTGCACAAAGAGTGCCAGGGGGCCCCCAGACTCCAGGACCCCAGTTTCTGTTTCATTTGGTTGAGGACGAAGCCCAGCAGCAATGGATTTGAAACGCTTCCCAGGTGATTCTCCAAGCCAGGGTTGAGAACGGCAGATATAGATGAAATGCCTTTGTAGACTAAGCAATTAAATCTAAATCATGAATGTAATTTTTTAAAGAAAGCATGAAAATGAAATGAAAGCATCTATGTGGAAGCGTTTGACAAATGGCGAACTGTTCTACATATGGCACTTTAATGACGAGACAAATGGAGAACATAATTTATTAAAGTAATTGGACACCTGGTCCATGAGCAGGGGAGAGGAGACAGGGCATGTTGAAGGCTACTAAGGAGCATTTGGTTTATGGGATGGTTTGAAGCCAGCCTCTCCCGTGACTGGCCCATCAGAGTGCCTCTGGCCTTCAGGCTTTGAAAAGGAAACTTGGAGTGAAGTGAGGCCAGTGGTACATAAAGGTGGAAAAATAAGAGGCCGCTGGGTCTCCAAGTCAGCAGAATCAGCATGATTCCCTGGACTGCTCAACCAATGGACTTGCTCTGTGATGTATTTATAAAGAACTGACGATTATAAAGAAGACAGAGCCTTAGAATTTTCGTTTTAAATAAGCCAGGTTTTTTAAGTAATTCTTCCCAGATGTGCATTTTATACTCTAGGACATGACCTAATTCTTTTAGAACTCAGAGCCCTAAACTACCACTTGGAAATATGTGATTGAAGCAAGTCAGAGAGGAGCAATCACACACACACACACATACACACACACACACACACAAACACACAGTTATATATTATTCAAGTAACACAGATGTGTAGCTTAGTTATTAAAGGTGGACACCCTTATAACCACCACCCATGGAAGGACCTAGACTTTGCTAAGTACCCCATGAACCCTCTAACTGCCTCCTCCCAAAGACAATCCTCCCACCCACCCCCCAAGAGGAACCACTATCATGACTTTATGGTAATCAACTTTTTGGATTTTGTTTTCATAGTTTTATCATCCAAATATACATCCCCAAACACTAGAGTTAGCATTGCCTATTTTCATCTTTCAATATCATTAAGCTATTGTTTAATCTATAATTTTGCCCATCATGAAAAAAAATGTGTTGATTTGAATTCATTTTTTTCTATAGACAATTATTGAATAGGAATATAGAATTATCTCAAAAAGGCATCTGTATCATCCTACATAAAAAATCCACTGTTTAACATGTTTCATAAAACCCTCATACACAACCATTGATTAAATATCGTAATTGAACTACCCGTGGATTCCTTCACCATAACTCTAGCTCAACCAGTCACTCTGACAGTTGTATTTCCCTAACTGCATGGTTCAGCAGACATCAACTAATAGACAATTTTCTTCTGTTTAGAAACATAGAACAATAATTTTTCTGCATATGAGAATTCATCTTGCACTAGCTTAGCTCTTCCATTTCTAACCAATCTTTAACAGTTATCAAAAATCTTTTGATTAGTATTGTGATTCTTTTGGAGAAATCACTATATATGAGAAAGAGAACTAACTGATCTTAAAGTTACAAAACTCAGGTTCTGTAGAGGTGGGTGGGTGGGTAGGAAGAGATCAACCAAAGAACTTGTATGCATATATGCATAACCCATGGACACAGACAACACAGTAGTAAAGGCCTGGGGTAGGGCACGGGGGCAGGCTAGAAGGGGCCAATGGCAGGGGGTACATATAACCACTAATTCCTTATGTGATATTCAACAGCCATGCATTGAATGGAGATGGTCATTCATGGTTTTGGCTATCTAAAAGGGTCACTTATGAAGGTCAAGTGAGATGAATAAATAGCACTTACAGAAGTGTAAAGCAATAAATAATGTCAAGTTTTGTTTTTGCACTTCACACACACACAGACACTCAAAAACTTTGCAGATCTGCTCTTTTTTTAGTTGTAATTTATGCTCCACTTCCAACTTTTTTGAAGTGTCTTATGAACAAGACACATATATAATAGAATCAGTCAAACAAGGATGCATGAGCAGCAACCAGATAATGAAGGCAAGAGAAATTAGAACTACCAACATTACACATAAAATTCCCTAAGCTTCCTAACAGTTGAGACAATAGGGAAAATACATTTTGCATAGTCTTTCCAGTCTGATTGAGTAAACCTTTTTGTCCCTTCACTCTATCTTCCTTAAAATAGGACCTTTGTTTTGCTCATGAAACTGAATTAATAGTTTGTAAATCAGTCTTGTTCAAATCTATTTTAGAATGTTGTTAAATAAAGGCCACCTTTCTACTGATGTGTCCACACTTTAAATGAAGGGAAAATCACCTTAGAAGAATTTAGGTCATGTGTTTTCATAAGATCTTTATATCACATGAGGGGCACACATATGCCTGGCATGTCTGCATTTGTATACTCCAGAAGTGACCTGAGCCATGAGTTATATTCATAGCTCTTGAATTTTTTTCTTGGATCCCTTTAGTGATATCTGAACTTTGTGTGGACATTAAGAAATTTTTTTTAAATTATTACCAAATTCATATATATACTTAGGTTTAAGTTGAGGAGAAAGGTTTATCTTATAGACTCATCCTTCATTGCAGAGATTTTGGTTTACAGCCTCATAGACAAGAGTTTCTTTCCAAGCTTCGGCATTTACTGGGTGACCTTAAGAAGGTCTCTTGGTATATCTGATCCTTAGTTTCTCCACCTATCATGAAACTTGGAGTGAAGTGATAATGGGACCACCAAATGCTACTCGTTGAGTTGCTCTTTTAGAGGTACAATGCCTACCATATAAACTCTCAGAGCCTCAGTCTCCTTATCTGTACAATGGAGATAATAATGTGAACTTCGTGATGTTGCTGTAAGGATTAATAGTAGCACATTAAAAATGTCTACTACCTTGCCTGACACAAAGTAGACAAGTAATAAATGGTAATGTTTTTTTATTAACAGTTTAATAAATAATCCTCCTTTTCCTCATTAGTATTATGTTTTTATTGCTTTCTTTGGCTGATACTGGTATTATCAAAATTCCTCAGAATTCTAAGTCATTGGTGGGTTTATTTTTATGTCTAATCTATTTGAAAACAATCTATCTTTGTGAAGATATCATTTGTGTAATAAACAGTTTCCACCAGCCTTAAAGGGAAGTCACTGTATTTCTTCTCCCCCGTCTCCCCCTCTCTTTTGAAACAAATGCAGCTTCCACAACAACTTGATTGACACAAGCACTCAAACCTATATCTTTCAGGCTCCTATTTAGAGATCCACAATAGAAATATGTTTATTTTTCCAGCCTGAAAACCAAGTAGATTCCAGAATATCTTGTTTCTCATCTTGAGACTGTGCGTCTTCTGTGAATGTTTCCAAGTGTGTGGAGTAGAGCTATAAATTATATTTTTATCAGTGCCAAAAACTTGGTGCCAAAGAACATCTTGACATTACTATTAGCGTATGTTGTATCCTGTAATTAAGCAGAATCGGCTTGTAGATGAGTTCTTCTGAAGACAGAGCCCTCCTTTCATGGGAGTGTAATCGGAATGAGCTATTGCTCTCATTAAGTTACTTGGCAATACATCACCAGTGTGACCTGTCATTCTAATGATGCATTAGTGTAATTCATCAACAGGGCAAATCCCACTAATAAGGTGTTGTTCCAGGGGTAGGGCGATCCAGTAGAGAAAGCCTCCAGGGGCCGATGCAGGATGATACAACCTAAGGCCCAAGCAGCTCTGTATAATGGATTTTCCCCACCCTTCTCCTTACCCTGTGAAGTTTAGCTATTTTTAAGCTCTTCAGATCAATGCCCATCTATCCCCACACTCTTCTAATTTTTCTGTTCTGACTAATACCAGGATTCTTTACTGGTCTAGAGACATCCAACTTTCATTCTTTTGGGTGTCAGATTGAGTCACTTGGGTGTTTCCCGAGTTACACTTTGAGAATATTTAGTTTCATAGCTGACACCATTGAAGCACCTCTGGAATTCATTCTGATTCCTCCCCTACATGATTCTAAAGTGGATAAGATTTTTTTTTTTAAAAAAAAGACTCCTGCAATGATGCTACTCCAATAAAAATAAGGTAGGAGATAAATAATGATACTAAAAATCAAGGCCTTGCCACTGGAAGATAACTAAGTCCTGGAGATCTAATACATAGTAAAGGGATTACAGACAATAAAACTGCATTATAAACATTAAACTTACTAAGAGACTATATCTTTTTTTTCAAATGATGATTTTTAATTGAATTTATTGGGGTGATATTGGTTCACAAAATTATATAGGTTTCAAGTGTACAATTCAACAAAACATCATCTGCACACTGCATCGTGGACCCATTGCCCCAAGCAAAGTTTCTTTCCATCCCCATTTATCCCCCCCTTAGCCCTCTTCTTTGTCTTCCTACCCATCACCATACTGTTGTCTGTGTCTATGTGTTACACCATATATATATGGTGTGTGTGATATATATATATATATATTTTTGCTTAATCCCTTTACCTGCTTTCATCCAACCCCCCAACTCCCATGCCCTCTGACAGCTGTCAGTCTCTTCCATATATCCATGCCTCTGTTTCATTTTTGTTCATCAGTTTATTTTGTCCACATATAAGTGATATCATATGGTATTTGTCTTTCTCTAACTGACTTATTTCACTTAGCATAATAATCTACAGGTCCATCCATAATGTCCCAAAAGGTAAGATTCCTTCCTTCCTTCCTTCCTTCCTTCCTTCCTTCCTTCCTTCCTTCCTTCCTTCCTTCCTTTCTCTCTTTCTTTCTTTTTTTCTTTCTCTCTTTCTTCCTCTCTCTCTCTCTCTCTCTCTCTCTCTCTCTCTCTCTCTCTCTCTCTCTCTCTCTCTCCCTCTCTCCCTCTCTCCCTCTCCCTCTCCCTCTCCCTCTCCCTCTCCCTCTCTCCCTCTTTCTACAGCCAAATAGTATTCCATTGTGTAAATGTACCACAGCTTTTTTATCCACTCATCTGCTCATGGTCACTTGGGTTACTTCCAGATATTAGCTATTGTAAGTAACAATGCAGTGGACATAGTGGTGCATATATTCTTTCAAATTAGTGTTTCAAGTTTCTTTGGGTATATTCCCAGAAGTGGAATCCCTGGGTTAAATTTTTTGAGGAACCCCCATATTGTTTTCTACAGTGGCTGTACCAGTCTTCATTCCCACCAGCAGTGTACTAGGGTTCCCTTTTCTCCACATTCTGGCCAACACTTGTGGTTTTAATTTGCATAATAAACAATATCTTAATTGTTCCCACTACTAGAAGAAAGAATTATGTGACCCAATAGCGATGTTAGCTAACATTAATGGCAATCATATTGCAATATAAATCTATTGAATCAATATGTGTACACCTTATACCTACACAGTGTGATATGTTAGTTATATCACAACAAGTAAAATATTCTCTACTAGAAAAAGGGATTAAGGATAATATATCTGGTATTATATTTACCTCTGAGCATCCTGGCAATAAAATAAAAAAGGGACACTGGATTGAAAGAATTAAAACCATTTTTCTTTGAAAACTTACTTTCTAATAGTCTAAGAATGTGAGTTTGGATCCATATCTAGTGAAACAAAAAATTTAATGGGCTTTCCCTACAATGGTAATATCACTGAAAATGCAATGGTATTCTTTATAATTATGGCTTACTCTTATTCTTTAATAAAGTTGAGGATATATTTAATTAAAACATATTCAGTCCAGCCAGTATGGCTCAGTGGTTGAGTGTCTACCTATGAACCAGGAGGTCATGGTTCGATTCTGGGTCAGGGCAATGCCCGGGTTGTGAGCTTGATTCCCAATGGGGTGCATGCAGGAGGCAGCCAGTCAATGAGTCTCTCTCATCATTGATGTTTCTATCTCTCTCTCCTTCTCCCTTCCTCTCTGAAATCAATAAAAATATATAATTTTTAAAAAGATATACCTGAATTGTGTTGGTTTTACAAATCCAGTAAGATGATACCCAAATCCTTGCAGATGATACCCAAATCATTGCTTTCGTGTTCTGTTGCCACTAGATAAAGCTCTGGCTTGCTCCATCCATCCATCAATTCAAAAATTACTTATTAAATGCTAAGTGCTTGAGTGCTATAATACAGGAAGAAGTAATGTTCTCTGATAGTGCAAAGGGAAAAACAAGAGTTCAATATGGGAAAGGAATTAAGAAAGACTTTAAGAGAAGGCAGCTGGGTGTTGTATGAGGGGAAGCATTTTATTAGGTTAACATCATAAAGATGATTCCTGAGGATGCAAAGCAACTCTATGCAAAGGGCAATAAGCAAAGTGTCTCCTCCTTGGATTCATTTTGGAAACGTATAAATGCTTTCAAAGGGAGATATACATCATATTTGGTCTGATTTCAATACCAAGCAGATGGGACTCAGCATGATTTAAGATCCCATACTTTCTGGAATCCCTAAATTTCTAATAATTAATATACCATTAAAATGTTGAAGTCTCTCAAAATGATATATTGATAGAACAGACTGTCATGATTTGGCTTTTAAAATCATGGAACTTTACCTAGAACTTTATGCTATAACTAGAGGCCCGGTGCATGAAATTAGTGCACAGTTGGGGGGGTGTCCCTCAGCCCAGCCTGCAACCTCTCCAATCTGGGACCCCTCAAGGGATGTCTGACTGGTGAGATCGGGCCCAAACCAACAGTCGGACATCTCTCTCACAATCTAGGACTGCTGGCTCCAAACCGCTTGCCTGCCTGCCTGATTGCCCCTAACCAGTTCTGACTGCCAGCCTGATCACCCCCTAACCACTCCCCTGCCAGCCTGATTTACGCCTAACTGCTCCTCTGCTGGCCCAATTGCCCCTAACTGCCCTCCCGTGCCGGCCTGGTCGCCCCCAACTGCCCTCCCCTGCAGGCCTGGTCACCCCTAACTGCCCTCCCCTGCAGGCCTGATCACCCCCAACTGCCCTCCCTTGCAGGCTTGTTCTCTCCTAACTGCCCTCCCCTGCTGGCCTGATTTCCCACAACTACCCTCCCCTGCCGGCCATCTTGTGGTGGCCATCTTGTGTGTTGGAGTGATGGTCAATTTGCATATTACCTCTTTATTATATAGGTTGTTCAATTACAAATAAGAAAGAATTTTACAGGCTACATGACAACTAGATATAGATGATATAGAGATATAAACATGGATACACACACACACACACACACACACACACACACTTGGATGGAGATAACCACACTAATATTGACAATAGTCATTTCTGATCAATAGGTTATTTTAATTTGCTTCAGTAGTGTGATATATTTCATTGGACTTTAAAAAAACAAAAATTGGATTTAAACATCCTAGCACCCATTACAGACTTATGTGTTGCAAAGTTATTTGGTCTTCTTCCAAATAAGGATGTATTTATTGCCCCTAAAACCAGAAAATAGATAAAGTAATTTCATCTATCTAATAAAGTAATTTTTGAGTCTCTGATGTTTTAAATGTTCATGGATAACCATAATTGATCAAGAAAACTGTAGCCTTTTTAGACAAACTGCCCACATGAACATTCAATTTTCTATGATGCATAAGGAAAGGAGGATGTCCACTCTTTTAAATTATTTGCCTTTAGATTTTTTGATGTTGTATTTTCCTTGTTCATTTAGTTTATTTTTTATTGATTTTTTTTTTTTTAGAGAGACCAACAGATGTGAATTTTCTTATTCCACTTATTTATACATTAATTGGTTGATTCTTGTGTGTGCCCTGACCAGGGATCAAACCTGAAACCCTGGTGCATCTGGATGACACTCCAACCAACTGAGCCACCCAGCCAGGACATTCTTGAAGTTTATTTTAGCAGGTATTACAACAACCTTTATTAAACAAACAATGGAGCTAGGTTACAATTACTTTAAAATAGCAGGATAGCCGAAACCGGTTTGGCTCAGTGGATAGAGCGTCGGCCTGCGGACTGAGGGGTCCCGGGTTCGATTCCGGTCAAGGGCATGTACCTTGGTTGCGGGCACATCCCCAGTGGGAGGTGTGCAGGAGGCAGCTGGTCGATGTTTCTGGCTCTCTATCCCTCTCCCTTCCTCTCTGTAAAATATCAATAAAATATATTTAAAAAAAATATAGCAGGATAATTTCATTTTGTCCCCAAATAGCCCCATTGTGCTATTTCTCTTAGGAAACAAGTATTATGACCCCCATCTCTTTTGAAAGGGAACTTAAAGTCAGCTTTATGATGAATTTCTCCAGCATTTTATGGAGCTCTCTATACAGCTTTTCTTGTTTTCTCCAAATAAAACCCACAAACCTGCCAATTCTTATGTTTTAATATTATCTCTACTACATATATGACAGGGGAACAAGTACAACATCTGCTGAGGAACATGAATTTGATTTTACATTCTGCTTGTCTTCAAGCACATTGGCTGCTGTATGAATTGCCAGTGGGTAGTCAATCAAAAATAATGTCTCTCTTCGCTTTTCTGGCGGATTCTCCCAGCCTCCTTGTCCCTCCTGATCAGCCTGCTCTGTGAGTCAAACACAAGGAGACTCCCTAGAAACTGATCAAGATGTGACAGGTTCAGAAAGGCTGAAGGCAGGGACTTTAGGAGGACTTACATTATCCACATGGCATCCCAGGAAGACTTAACTCTGTGATATTTCTCATGATTCAACATGTCACTGTAGAAGATGATTATACGCTAGCCCACAACATTTAAACATAGCATAATTATTGTTCTTTGATTTGATTGGATGCTTTGCTTTCCTTGATGAGCCCAATTCATTTCAAACTTTAGGGTTTTTTAAAATTCCATAAGCTGATGGACACTCTAAAAATTTTGCTTAAAGAGATTCACAGTCCTGGGAAAGCACGTGTAAAAGATGATCATTTGATAGGTTTCTGAACTCATTGATCAGGTAAACAGTTCTGCTTGAAACCACATTTAGAACATAAAGAAACCTGAGAGAAATAGAAGTCTGAGTTTTTTACCTTGAGTGCAAACAAAGGAAATGTTTGCAGCGGAATAAGTTATGCGATAAAATCACTCAAGTCGTCATCAGCTTGACATTGTGACTCAGGGTGGAAGATACAATATTTATCCATTCAAAGGGGAATTTATTTTGATATCTATAATAATAAAAGCATAATATGCTAATTAGACCAGACGTCCTTCCAGAGCTGCTGCTGCAAGGGCCGGGGCGGCGGCAGGGGCTACTGCCTCAGCCCTCGGAGTCCTTTGCACGAATTTTGTGCATTGAGCCTCTAGTTAATTATAAAAACACTGCAGAAATTTCATACTGTTCATAAGTTTTAATTAAAAGGTGTGTTTTTTTTTTCTTTTACCAGTCCTACCCCCTCAAAGTTCACAGTTAGAATCATATTACACATATATTTCTGTGACTATTTTAATTCATTTCTCATAATTCAAGTACACTCCATGCTGATACATAGAGCTACCTTTAGAAAGTAATCTTTGACATCTGGCTATGGAAGGTAACGAAAGTGGCTCACTTACACTTTCTCCCATTTAAAAGTGACTGAAATCTGCATAGGGTGTATTAGTTTTGTTTTTCTTTTAATAACCTTTGCTTCTGTGTCTCCTGGGAGTTAGTGAGGCTATGAGGACGTTGAAGGCCAGCCTGATTTTTATATCTTGTAGCTGATTTAATCTTTTTTTGTCTCCATACCCTGAGATTTCTTTCTCTCTCCTTGCAGTTTAAAAGCCTCAAAATATATATATTACTAATTATTCTGTGACTACTTTTTTTATAAAAACTTCAGTGTCATTTGGAGCTACAGATACAGAACTTACTTCTTCACCAGAAGTTTTTCTTCTGTTTTGGCTTTGAGAGTTTTTGTTGTTTGTTTGGTTGGTTGGTTAGTAACTCATTTGCCAATTCTCTATTTTAAGGGTACTTTATTCTATGTCTGCCATACCTGATATAAATAGCATTTAATGATTTTTTTCCTTTGCATTTATGCTATTTCCTTAAGCTATCCTCTGTGTCATTGCCTCTATTTTTAGCAGAATCCATTCTCCTTCCAGCTGTTCTGATGTGGTTTTCTCTTCTTTAATAATTGTTTTATTGCTTTCTTTCATTTCTTTCCTAAGCATGGCCAGATTGCTTTACATCCTTTCAATTATCTCATCTCTTCTTTCATCTCCTATCAAAGATTTCATGTTTCTTTCAATTTTTAAAAAGTATAGAGGAGTATTTTCCTGTAGTCTTCTTTATTTCCACTCCACTGAAATTTATTGATTACTCTTTATGTATCTTTTTAATTTTTTTTGATGGGAGACAAGGAAGTGTAATGGCAACCATGTGCATGAGTTTTAAAGTCCTCTCTCAAATTACTGCTAAACAATCATGATTCCCCATCAATTACCATCATTTGCAATGACCCTTACAAATTGGTATCTTTTACTGATATTTGTTCACCTTAACATGTAAATAAGCATTCTGCCCCAGTAATCACTGTCTATATTGTGTAATGGGAAAGAAATGTGTAGGCTTTTTGCTACTATTTCCCTATTAAAGACAAAATGATAGACATATATGTGAGTAAAATTTAGTTTTGTGTTTTAAATAGGTGCTTTTTTTTAAAAAGGCAACTGACTCCCTCCCTAACCGCCCCCCCCCCCCCACAACAGTCATTGTTAGAAAGCATTAAATTGAGCATTTAAGATTAATTCTCTGGCAGGTCAAAAGGAGAACAGCATGTAGCCAATCCTACCTTAGTGTGCCTTCTTAATGGTTCCAGCACAGTGTGAAAAAGTAAACAGTTGTGACAAGAGATGTAATGGATGAGCAGTGTGTAACAGGTCACCCCAACTGAAGCTCATCCTCTCTTTAAGTATACTCTATTGCGAAGTGTACTCTAGTCTTTTAGACCATCAAAGACTTGTATTGCAAACCATATTTCTGGAGTGGGGAAGGATTATCAGTCAATATATTATGAATGATGGTGCCCACTGCCACCAAAGGACGAAAAAGAAGTAATGAATAAAATATGCTTATCCTGAAGTTGCAGCCTAGGAATCCCTGCTATTCATTAATAAGGTATCCCCTTTCTCTTCTGCATTCCTACTGCTCTTTTACGTGCCAACATATTCTATTCTATGTGGTTTAGTTTCTTAATAATTACTTGAAGAGAGTGATTTTGTAATTACTATGGACAGTATAACTATTTTTTCCCAAAACCCAACATATATCATACCCTTTCACACACTGGGAACAGATGTACACAGAATATGAAGTGAGATAGTGGTCAAGCTGTCCCTCCCCACTTCATGGATTATAAATAAAAATGTGACATTTTCCTCTTCCCCACTAATCCCCAAATCTCAGGAAGGTGAACTGACAGAAAGAAAACAAAATAATGCCTTATTTACCAACATAAATTATGACTTAAAACTGGACTATATTATTTCAAAGAAAAGTGAAATTGCTCACTTGAATTATATTTGCCCAGTAGTCAATTTGTAACAATAATTATCATTGTAGTTAATATGTACTTAGTACTTATTTTGTGTCAGGCACCCTGATAGTCATTTTATACACATCACCTGGTTTAATCTTCCCTTAAAGGAAGCATTCTTCCATTTACAGAAAGCTGAGGTTAGCCCAGATTATAGAATGGAAACCACAATCTTTGTCTCTATACTATACTATTGCAGTGCTTTCCAATATGGTAGCCACTAGCCATATGTAGCTATGGAGTACAGGAAATGTGGCTAAGGTAAGGAGAAGCTGAATCATTTATTTTATTTAAATTTATAACTGAATTGGACAACCATATTAGACAGCACAGATCTAGCTGGTCTTCTATAAGATTAATTTCTATTTTTGCTTATGTTACATAATACTAAATCATCAATGTATTGAACAAGAAGCATAATATTGCTAAAATCCCTGTATTAAAATCTTATGAAAATAAAATCTTATCAAAATACACAAGTTGTCTTATAAGTTCGTTTTATTGGCTCTCAACTTCCGGAAATACTCCCTCCTCCTTAAAATAAACAAGTAAACAAACATTTAATACCTCGTGTCCAAGAATAAATTTACACTTTGCTGTTACATTTAAAGGGTTTTTCCCAAAAGACATTTGAAAGGACGAACTCAGTACTTCTGGAAAGTTTAACTAAAAGACTGTTCATCAGTAAACTGAGCAGCAAGAAAATGCCTGCACTTCTCAGAAAACAGAAGAGCTTCAAGTTTTGACTTTTCTCACCATCTGCCTACAATTGAATATTTACTTTCCAGAGTCCTCAGCGAGTTGCCTTTTGTATTCTGTTTGAACACTTTGGTTGTAATATGTAGAGGGAGAATTTCTTGCAGACTTACTCTATCTTGGCCAGTACTGTACATTTTTGCCATCAAATATTATAAGCAACATTCAACTCAGAAGGTGAGAAAAAAATTCTTCTGGAAGTTGGACTTCGAATGACAATTGATTCCAAGATTAAGAGACATTTGAGTTGCATTAACATCTTTCTTCTCACCAAAGTGAGATTGGGTTTATTTTCAGAGTCTCAGCAAAGATGGAAGGTGTTCACTCTTCATTCTAGTTGAAGTTCAACTGCCTTTTTCCTCTGTGTCTGTAATTGTCATCATGCTTTTTACTCACTTAAATCACAGACAAAACATTCCATAGATGTAATAAGCAAATCGGCTGTTTCATGTGGTTAATCACTCTTCTATTACTTATTATAGCCCTTGAGTGAGGTTACAAGGTCATAGGGCAGAATGAAGAAATACACATGCAGATATACACCTGGGGTAGAAATGTTTTGTTACAAAAGTCCTTCTTTGACTATTACCCACTCTTTTAGTTGTACATTAAAATAGAAATAGAAATCTCAAGGTTTTCCTCACAGTACTTGTATCTGTGAATAAACAATGTCAAAAGGTACTCCAATACTTATTCAGATCCAAGAAACTTTCTTCACCTCTGTTTTTTACATTAAAATCAACTCTGGAGTTATATAAATCAAAGATGTCTAGATACCCTATAAGATCATCAACCCTAAGACTACATAGCCTGAGAAAAGAGAACATGTGAATTGTTTCTGGGGATCTTAGTTTTAATTCTATCTTCTTTGGCCTTTCTAGATACCCTTTTTGTTTTATTTTGTTTTGTTTTTGTATTAGACATATTCAAAGTTCTGATGTGGTTATCTCATTATATAAATAGATGCCCTTATAAATATAGTTATATGCCCTTCTAAATTCATTCAACAAATATTAATCGTGCCAAGAACAATATTGATTGTTAGAATTAAACAGTAAATAAAAGAATTAGATGTGGTGGATGGAGTGTAAGAACAAAGAAAGGAAGGAAGAGAAGGAAAGAGGGAGGGAGGGTGGAAGATAGGGAGGAAGAAAGGAAGGAATGTAGAGAAGAAGGAAGAGGAAAGAAAGGAGTATTCTTTTTCCCCCTCACTATGCACTTTAATATGAAAGAGCTGGTGCTTCACACTATAATGTTAATACAAACATATGTCATAGAGAAAATAAATGCTGAAGTTTACATCAATACTCTTCTGTTGTTTCAACCACCTACCGTTTTATATTGAATTTAGTATTTGGTAGAGGGAATTAGAAAAATAGAGTAGAACTCTTCCTCATATAATAGTTTTTATAAAGAGTGCTAGCACCATTTTTTAATTTAGATGATGCTATTCATCTGGAAGATCTCACATCAATGCTTATGGTTAATATATTTTAATATTATGATTTTTACTTACTATCTCAGAGATTATGAAAAAAACCTTATTCTGATATTTGTCTGTGCTATTATTCTATTTCTTTATGTAACTCTAAATTCAGGTTAATACGTTTCCAGTACCAAACTAATCAGACTGTGCCCTTTCCACATTTGATATTTTTTCTGTACTTTTGGTCTTGCTTAAAAGCGAATATCTTATGCTATGATCATAATTGCCATCTTTCCATTTACTAAAATTCTCTTTGTATCTGAAAAGATTTCCTTTAACAGTTAAAAGCTTTCTTGCATTAATACCTCACAATAGAATAATTCTATATAGAACAATATTCAGTATATTGTGGGCAGTCCATTTAGAGAATTTGGTTACAAAAGAACTAAAATGATCTCATAATAAGTTAGTGCCATTTATTATGCAGTTTCTCAGGATGGCTTCCCAAAACAGCATTACTAAATGATCTTGAAGCCACCAGAATATTATTTTAATAAATATTCTATTTCTTTTCCCTATTGTCATTTATTTTCCTCTTTCCACTTAAACATTTTAATACTGTATTACCAGCCTATGTAAGGCATTTTACTATATCTTACATAGAGGTAGAAATGTATACCCTACACAGTTATTTGTTTTACATAGGCTGGTAATATTTGTTTAAAAAGCAAAGTCCAAAAATATGATAATGTATAAGCTTTCCCCCAGGAATTCAAATATACTCTTTAAAAAAAAACTTTATTGAGGTATAATTCACATATCATGAAGTTCACCACTTTAAAGTAAAGAATATAGTTAGTTTTAGTAGATTCACAAAATTGTGTAACCATCACCATTATCTAATTTCAGAACTTTTTTATCACCCCCAAAAGAAGCCGCATACCCATTAGCAGTCACTCTTCATTCCACCTCCCCTTGCTCCTAGCAACTACTATTCTGCTTTCTGTCTCTATGGATTTGCCTATTCTGGACTTTTAACAAAAAAAGGCCTCATACAATATGTGGTCTTTTGTGAATGACTTCTTTTACTTATAATAAATGTATTCAATGTGTTATAGCATATATCGATATTTCATACCTTCTCATAGCCAAATACTATCCATTGTTTAGATACAATGTTTTGTTTATCCTTTCTTTAGTTAATGGATATTTGGGTTGGTTCTACTTATTGTGAATAATGCTGCTATAAATATTTATATATGAGTTTTTGTGTGAACATATATTTTCAGTTTTTCTGGATGTATGTCTAGGAGTAAGAATTGTTGGGTCCTATGGTAGCTCTGTGTTCAATGTCTAAAGGACAAACTATTTCAAAGCAGCTGCACAATTTAGCATCCTCACTGGCAGTGTATGAGGGTTCTATTTTCCCCACCTTCCCGTCAGCACTTATGCTTGTCTGTCTGTGATTGTAGCCATCGTAGCAGGCATGCCATGGTATCTCCTTGTGATTTTCATTTGGTTTAAACTTTTACATTGCTGAGCATCTTCCCATGTGCTTATTTGGCTATTTGCATATCTTTTTTGGAGAAGTAAAATACTTTGTCCATTTTTAATTGTGCTGTAAGAGGTTTTCATATATCCTGAATAAAAATCACTTATCGGTTATATGATTTTTTTCAAATACTTCTTTCCATTCTTTGGGTTTTCTTTTCACTTTTTTGATGGTTTCATTTAAAGCACAAAGTTTTTAATTTTAATGAAGTCCAATTTATCTAGTTTATTTTTCCTTTTTTGCTTATGATTTTGGTATCATATCTTAGAAATCATTGCCTAATCCAGGTTCACAAAAAATTTATGCTTTTGCTTCCCTCTAACAATATTTCTAGTTTTAGCTCTTACATTTGGGTCTCTGATCCACTTTCAACTAATTTTTGGATATCGTGTGAGGTAGTGGTTCAAACTAATTTCTTTTGTATGTGGATATCCAGTTGTCCCATTATCCATTTCATAATGGATTAACTTAATACAGACCAAACAGCCTAAGAGAAGAGTTGTAAACATGTGTATTTTAAGATAGTGCATTCTAAAGAAGATACGGTGAAATGATAAATAAAATGTCAACCTGTTAGTTGATTGGCATGATATTATGAGACACCTAATGACTCAGGGGAAAAAAAGAAATATAATTTGTCAGTGTTTCCTGAGCAAAAATTATGTAAAGGAGAAAGATGTATATAGCTGGTACAGGTCACAAAAAAAAGGAGAGAAATGCATTTATTGTGGAATGGAGATAGTTCATCAGGCCTTTCTACAGCCCAGATGATAGGCTTCAGAAATATTTCCTCTCTTCTTTTATTTCTCCCGTTCCCTTTACTGAGAAACAATTCTGTGGAGAACAAGATTGACATCTCTGGACATAGGTAGCTTCTTAACTTAGTAAATGAGTATCTGTGTTAGTCGTCAGTGTTTTTCAAGTTCATGACCTATAGCCTGATCATCTCTGAATGAATGAATGGCATCCCACTTCTTCTCTTGCAAAGCTAAGATACTGATGGATGTCACACCGAGACAGTGCCATTATTGAGCGCCTCCCTGGGCAGCCAATTGGTTTTGTTCTTCTCTGACAGCTTTCCTTAAATTTGTGACCTAAAAAGAAGGCATTGAAAGCATGCTTAAAATATTTAATATGAAGGTATGGCCTTGGGTATATGTGTAGGAGGTGGAGAGGGTGCTGGACAGTTTGGGTGGTAGGGAGTCACCTCACCAAAGTACTTGGAATTTCTTCTGGGTGAAAGGAGGGAGAATGAATACAAGAATACGGTAGAATGAAGCTGAAGACAGTGTGATGGTATCAGAGAAATTCTAGGCTCTGCCACTAACTTTGTAACACTGGGCAACTTACATGTTTCTAGGATGTTTGGTTATCTTGCCTATAGATTGAGTATATTAATCATTACTTAATTAGTTGATATGGAGTTTTTAAGGACCATCCAGCACTATGCCTGATACCTGGTATATTCTCAACCAGTATCATATTTCTAGTTCTCTGTCAGTCTAACCTTAGGGTTGCCCTCAATATTGGTTAAGAGGTCAACTTTGCTGACTGGTTTAAATTTGAATTTAGCTTTGGGTTAACACCTGCCCATTACTGTCACCAAGAATGAGAATAAAGTGAGTGCCTGGTAAGTCCTCTTAAAAAACCTTACCCCTGCCCTGGCTGGTTTTACTTGGTAGAGCATCAGCCCACAGACTGAAGGGCCCTAGGTTCAAGTCCTGTCAAGGGAATGCACCCCAGTTGCAGGCTTGATCCCCGGCCCTGGTAGGGTGTATGCAGGAGGCAACCAATGTGTCTCTCTCACATCGATGTTTCTCCCCCTCTCTTCCACTCTCTCTAAAAAAATCACTAGAAAAAATATTCTCGGATGAGGATTAACAATAAAAACACTTTACCCCCACCTTCACAGGCAAATGTGAATTTTCTCAGGAGTTCAGGACTCTGATATTTAATTTGTTGTTGGAACACAAAATGGGTCCTTATATCTACAATTCTCTAGCTAGAGGTGGTGATCACAGATCATTCTTTGTGAAAAAAACAATTTCTTACCCTCACATGTTGAACTCCATTATAAATTCTTCATAGGACTCTGTTATTATCTGCTTTGTGTCACTTTTGTGAATTTCCTCCTCTGCCTTTCCCATCCCTCAGAAAGGGTGCAATTACAAATTCACAAAAACAATTGAACTTAGAGCTGGAAGCAGCATTTCACCCTTGGCAACAAGAATTCTTAATCATTATGCACCTTATAAGTGAAAAAATAAGAGCTAATATTTTATTCTGATGCCACATTGGTCTATTACATAGCTGATAATATGGGTAAAAAAAAAAACACGTAATTTTAGATTCTGGTTGTAGAGAGATTTTACAACATATTAGAGTGGTTTATGCAGTACAGTTCCATTTATTAGCTGAGCTGATGAAGTCGAAAAACAACCAGACCCTAGTCTTTTAAATGTACAGCTTTTGAAAAAAATAAGTGATTGCTTTTATAACTTTGGACTTAGCAAGTAAAAGCCACTATGGATATAGACAGGTGTAGAGGAGTGTGTGTGTGTGTGTGTGTGTGTGTGTGTGTTAATGAAGTTAACATATTAGTTTCAGGTGTCCAACACTGAGAATTATTAAAGGTGAATTTTTCCTTCTAAACTTTGATTTATTTGTGACTATCTCTTAATCTATCATGTAACTGTCTCCATATTTCTATATATTTCTGTGAGAAATAGGGTTACACTTTGAACTAATCTCCAAGACCTTAATTGCTTCAACCAGTAAGTAATAGTATGTATGTATCTAAACATTAAACCATATTGTTGTAGTTGTGGTTAGCTATTCAAAAATATTCACTGAGCCCCTATTGTGTGCTTGCCACTCCACTGTGATAGCTGTGATAGAAGCAAAAGAACCAATATTCTATAGAAAAGATGTGGTCCCTTCCTGCCATCAAGAAAATGCCAATCTACTTAAGAGTTACAAACTAAATATACATCATGAAGAATCCATAGAATATGCAGCTATCTTTACTAAGCTGTCTTTTCTCATATTGTTCTCTCAGTCTAGAAAATCCATTTCCTTCTATTGTGCCACCCTGTTAACATAATATCCTAGAATGAAAGAGCAACAATGAGAAAAACTTGTTTAAACATTCAGGAGGAATTAGTGGAATTAAACAGGGATTAATCAAAGAGGTAGGTCCCTCCAAGGATGTCCACATATTTTTGAAATTCAACCCCCTCACTATGTTGAGAATGGCTCATAATCAGACATACAATCATGACTTCAGAATTTTTAAGTATTTGAGCAAACTTTAATAGAAATTTCTGAGCAATGACTCAAAAGACAGCCTTCTCAAAAAGGATAGCATGGTGTCAGATATGAAATTCTAACTATGCAGTCAGTGGGACAGACAAGATGAAAAAAACTCAATAAACTAAATTGGCTGTTTATGGAGTTTCCTTATGAACCCAGATATGAAAATAAAAGATATTAAAATATGGGGGGAAATAAGACTATCCAAGGATGAAGATAAAAAGTGGCACAAACAACCTATGCTTGAGAGGTCTTGGATGGCACTTTCTGCAGTTCTGTCTTAGCCTTGTCTCAATATCAAGTCCTTAGAAGGGGACATTGGCTTTGTCATGCTTGTCTAAGACATCATAAAACTCAAAGTACTATTCTAAAAGTACTTGACAGCCTGCAAAAATAGACCAAAACTTTTACTGGGAGGGATGTAAATGGATCAATATAAAGTTACACTCTCACATTCAAAAACCATCTGCCCCTAAATGGAATAAGGAATGAACTTACCAGCATCACTCATGATGAGTGACAGGAAGTTCAGCATGACTAGTAATGTGGTATGTCTGCTTGGTAACTTCATTTGATGCTCGAATGCAGATCAAAGATTGTGCTGGTGAACCACACTTGGAATAGTGTGTTCCATCTGGGTACCACGTTTTAAAGGAAATGTTGCCCGACTGGAATACGTCCAGCACAGAGGACTGTGATAAGAAAGAATAGGGGATTAAAAACATCCTCATACCAAAAAAAACAACACATGAAGAGTGCGTTTAGCCTGGAAAAGAGAAGATACTCTTGGAGACATCACAACTATCTTCCTATTCTTGGAGAGCTGATCTGTGGGAAAGTCGTTATGCGCAATCTACATGTCTAGGAGAGTAGAATCAGGGCAAAAGAGTAGGAACTAAGGTGAGGTCGATTTGGCTGAATATTGAGAAGACCTGCACAACATCTAAAATTGTCCAGATATAAAGTCGCTTTCATCAGGAGGTCTATATCATTAGAGATGTTTAAACTGAAGGCCCTGTGTTTTCCGTCCTTTCAAGTCCAACAGTGTGCTTACTGCCTCCACTCCCTCTCGGGCTCTGTATGCCCTTTGTTTCATAGGACTTCTCCCAGACCTTCCCTTTCCATCCAACTTCTATTCTTCCATCTTGCTCCCCTTCTAGCTTTTCCAGTTTCCTTCTTCTTTCATTTTAGACCCCTCCCATCCCCCAAACCCTTATAATACCTGGAGTCCTTCAAGCCCATTCCTATGATACCCCTTCTACCACCCTCGTTTTTCAACCTTTTCCATCAAAGCACAACTCAGTGTCTACACGTGAAGCTCATTTAGTCCATCCCTTATTTGTATTTCACAGCAGTCCCTTCCTGCCTTAGCAATGGCATTTACCTACTTATACTGTAAATATCCATCTATACAGCAGTATTCCTTGTTAAATTATGAAGTCAGTAACTGGTACTCATCATTCCATTGTCTTCAGCTTCAAGGCAGTGCCTCAGGACAGATGCTGTTGAATAAATAAAGGTGATAGAAGTGATTGAGCATTAGATAGAATATTGAACTAAGGAACTTCTGAGGTTCCCTCAAGTACAACGACTACAGGTTTCTATGTGGCACTGTCTCTGAAGAAGATCACAAAGGAGACTTCCAAAAACATTTTGAAAAATGGTAACCTCATTACACTAAGTAGCTAGTCACCCTAAGGTGACTGTTTTGGATGAACATCGTTCTTTTGTGATGTTTGGAGTATTGTCAGGCACATTGCGATAGGGTCCCATGTAATATGGTAAGGCAGGTAGAATACATGACTTCCTAGGGGAATGTCAATCAGGATGGAAGCCATTGGGACGTTTGCTTTATGAGATCATTCAGATAACCTGATCCAGGAAGAGTTAAGAATTAGCCAATACCTTGAAACTGTGACTGTGGTTTTCAGCCATGACAGTGCCAACCCTGAAATGTATGGCATTTTGGGTTGTCATGGTGTCTGGGAGTGCTCTGGCATTAGTGGGCAGGGATTGAGGATGTGATCCTACTGCAATATGATAAACAGTCCAACAACCAAATAACTGTCTCACCCAAAATGCCAATTTCCCTCCTCTCAAGAAACAATTAAACAGAACAAATGTGTTGATTTGATTATCTTACTTCCTCTCTCCCTCTATTTGTTTTTCAAACCAATAAAATAAAGATATATGGTAAAGAACAGCAAATCCATTGGGGAAGAGGCATCTTGTTTTCACCAATGATTAGTGTTCCCTTTCCACATGTGGAGTTTTTGCTGCAAAGTGGTTGACCTGCCAGAGACTACATCTCCCAACACACCCTGTGTTTAGGTATGGCCGTGTGACCAAGTTCAATCTAGGCAGTGATAGGTAGGCAAAAGTATCCTATATCACTTGTTGACCTGGTGAATAAAAATCCCCTATACAATCCTTCACTCTTTATCTCACCTTTTCTGCCCATGTCCTGGGCAACCTCAGAAGTTACATGTTATAGATGAGAGAACTATCTTTATCCTTGTTCCCTGAATGACTGCCTGCAGCAGAGCAGTGTACCACCTGTTCCCTTCCAATTGGTAGACTTTACATGAGCAAAAAAAATAATCTTCCATTGTGTTGAGCCACTGAGATTTCTGGTTTACCTGTTATAGCAGCTATCATTATCTTAATTAATCCACACAATTCCAAATAAATGCTTCAGTTGGGATGACTTCTACATATAAAAAATATAGATATTAAAGCATTTTTAAAACAACACCTATTTTATTTTTTACATGAACCAAAGCCATCTCCTTACTCCATAGAGTCAGAGCTCTTGGCCTCTGACACTACTTTCCAGATAGCTCAAGAGATTGGAGCCCATTTCCTAGGCAAGTGGAGGGAAGCTTTTCTTAGGCTTTGTCTCACACATTCATGTGGGGGCCGGTCAGTGTGGAGCCAGTCTCAGCCTGCCTTTTTCTCTCCTCATTTTGTTTTTGGAACTTTTTTTCCCTTTCTCCTTCCCCCATGGTGTGAGTTCGTGTGTGGCTGGTTTTCTTGGGCACAAAGCCCAGCTGAGTATCAGTTTTGTTTGTTGTTTGTACTGACTCTGTTCTGAGATCAGCCTCTAATACCCAGTGCTCAGAGTTCCCTGGAACAGGGGACCCCATTTGCATTCTTTTAAGTCAGGTTGGAAGGCAGCAAATGCAAGAACACCAGGGCTTTGCAAGGCTTTGTTCCCAGAGAAGAAAGCTGCAGTATTTTGTGTAGAATCAGAAACACATAGATAGGAGTTTTTGGAGCCTCCATGTTCTGATTTAATCTAAAGAAGTCTCCCGGATATTTGCCTACTGTTTATAAATGAACTAAATGACCAAAAAGTTCACTTAATTGGGATTTGTTCACATTCCTTGATAGGATAAAAAAATTAAGAAGCCTCCAACGGACAGGACAGAATTTCCCATAATCCTACAGGAGACAGAGACCCACCAGGCTGTCCATCAAGAGCCAGAGCTAATAACAAGTACCCAAGAGGTAATAATAAGCCAGAATGGAATCATGTCTTACAAACAGATACCCATTCCCAACCCAGCTCAGTCCTTGTGTGGATTAGATCAGCTTTTCACCTTATCTGCCAGATAAGAGGACCGAGGGATCCTGTGTCATAAAGAGAGGAGAGGGGGACCTGTGTCTTGTGAGAGATGTCATCTGGAGCTTCCTCCTTTGGGTTACACTGGTATTGATTAGTTTTAATATGCAGGCTGGTTCATTCACCCTGATCTCACCTGTCCAGGCCTTTGCCTGGAGCTGGCTGACTTTGGACAAGTTGGCTAATGTTGCTAATCCTTGGTTACATTCTGTGTTTCATTAGGATGGTGGAACCTACTCTTTGGCTTATGTATGGTAAAAGTTAAATGAGATGGGTTGTGATCAGTGAAGATTAAGGTGAAGAAAGTGGCCTCTGGAGAGTCTTGTTTCTGTTGCTTACTAACTGAGTAATTTGGGGCAAGTCATTTAACTTCTCTGTGTTTCTATTTCTTTATCTGAAAAAATGGGGCTACTAATAGTATCTAATAGGATTATTATAGGAATTAAATGAGTTAAAACTCATAAAGCACTTAGGGTAGTTTCTGGTAGGAAGTGTGTGGTATGCATTGGTTAAATACATCACAGTAATTGTCTCATAATGAATGATCAAGAAGTGCCAGTTGCTATTGTGATTATAATTATAGGATGATGAAGATCATGACTACCATCGCCATGATGATCCCATTATTATTTTTCTGAACCCTGCTACATGTGACCTGATGTCTCCTTCTCTTCTTCTTGAAACTATTTCCTTGGCTCCTGGGACACCACACTTGCTAGTTCTCCAGGCTGTTTCCTGCACATTTCTCCTTAATCACTTCCATCTCTTTTTTTGCAACACCTCTTTCATGGTACTGTCACCCAGGGTCCTACCTTCAGCTCACTGTTCTTCTCATTCTGGAGTGATGTTACTGTTCAAATTATCTCTCATATGTGGATGCAGCTCCCCATTTGAGATGACAAATCCATCTCATCAGCCTGGACTCCCATGGATTCCAGATGTACCTATTTGGCTGTCAGCTGTGTGTCTCCATCTGGTCATTCCAAATCATCCAAAAAGAAACTTATCATCTCCTAAATCAACTCCTCCTCCTTTTCCATTCTGGATCTCATTTTAAGGCACTTTCATCTCCCCACTCACCTAAGCTAGAAATGAAGTTATTCTGGATTCCATCTTCAGCCTTATGTCTCACATCCAAGCCATTACTAATGCCAGCCAATATTTCTCACATTGGTACTTCCTTCCTCTCTGACTCCCACTGCCTTATTCCAGACTCTACTACCTCTCACTTGGACCTCTTACGTGGCCTCCTTTCTCATAGCCTGCCTCTTCAAACCCATCCTCCACCTTGCTACCCTAGTAATCTTTCCAAAACACAAAGATCACCCTGTTATTCCTTGGATGGATTAAAGACCCCTCCTGAAGTCCCCTTTTCATAGGTTAAAGACTACACTGCCAATTGTGGGAAGCTCCCAATGACTGGACCCCTGCAAATGGATCCAGTCTCATTCTCAAACATCCCACCTCTCAAACTTTGTGCAGTGAATCAGTAAAACTCTCACATCTTAATCTTTATTCAAACTGGAACCTCTGCCCAGAGTGCCCTCACTATACATAATTTCTGTTCATCCTCTAATGCTTAGCCCTGACCCCTCCCAGAAACTTTTCTTATCCCCATCACTTCTCTCCTTTCCACTTACAAGTTGGACTCTATATCTGTATTACTTTTCTTTGTCTGCTGTAAAAGTTACCACAAGTGTAGTCTTTTAAAACAACACACATATATTATCTTGCAGTTCTGTTGGTGTAAAGTCTAATATGGGTCTTGCTGGACTAAAATCAGAGTATCTTTTATTAAAAATAAATCTTTATTGTTCAGATTATTACAGGTGTTCCTCTTTTTTTTTCCCCATAGCTCCCCTCCACCTGATTCCCCACCCCACCCCATGCTCTTACCCCCCGCCACTGTCTTCATCCATAGGTGTAAGATTTTTGTCCAGTCTCTTCCCGCACTCCTCACACCCCTTTCCCCCTGAGAATTGTCAGTCCACTCCCTTTCTATGTCCCTGATTCTATTATATTCACCAGTCCATTCTGTTCTTCAGATTTTTTATTCACTTGATTTTTGATTCACTTGTTGGTAGGTATGTATTTGATGTCATTTTGTTGTTCATAATTTTTATCTTTACCTTTTTATTCTTCTTCCTCTTCTTAATGAATACCCTTCAGCATTTTATGTAATCCTGGTTTGGTGGTGATGAACTCCTTTAGCTTTTTCTTGTCTGTGAAGCTCTTTATCTGACCTTCAACTCTGAATGATAGCTTTGCTGGGTAGAGTAATCTTGGTTGTAGGTTCTTGCTGTTCATCACTTTGAATATTTCTTGCCACTCCCGCCTGGCCTGCCTAGTTTCTGCCGAGAAATCAGCTGACAGTCGTATGGGTGCTCCCTTGTAGGTAACCAACCGTTTTTCTCTTGCTGCTTTCAAGATTCTCTCTTTGTCTTTTGCCCTTGGCATTTTAATTATGATGTGTCTTGGTGTGGTCCCCTTTGGATTCCTCTTGTACGGGGTTCTGTGCGCTTCCTGAACTTGTAAGTCTATTTCTTTCACCAGGTAGGGAAAGTTTTCCGTCATTATTTCTTCTAATAGGTTTTCAATATTTTGCTCTCTGTCTTCTTCTGGCACCCCAAAAATCCGGATGTTGGTACGCTTAAAGTTGTCCCAGAGGCTCCTTACACTATCTTCATATTTTTGGATTCTTTTTTCTTTTTGTAGTATCTGCAGGGCTTGTCCCTTTCATTATGCTTTAACTGGGATCTGTGTCCTTGCCTTTTTCAGGTTCTGCAAGCCACCTGCATTCCTTGGCACATGGCCCCTTCCTCTAGTTTCAATTCCAGTGATGGAGATTAAGTGCTTCTCACATTGCTTCACTTTGACTCATTCTTCCGCTTCCCTCTCCCATTTTTAAGCACCCTTCTCTTTACACTGGACCCACCCAGAAAATCCAGGATAATTTCTTTATTTCAAGGTCAGCTGTTTAACATCCTTTTGTTTAGCATCCTTAATTCCTCTTCGACATATATGTAACATATTCATAGTCTCTGAGGGTTAGGACATGGACATCTTTGGACAAGCTGTTATTCTGCCTATCATGGTATCTTTTCCATGTTCCCATAAATCTTTATGCTTATCTATATCATTCCACATAATAAATATTGTCAGAGTATCTGTTTCTGTTTTTTTTATTAAGATGTAATCTATAATAATAAAAGCATAAAATGCTAATTAGACTGGATGTCCTTATGGATGACCTTCTGGACGAAGCCGGGGCTGTGAGGGCTGAGCCCCTTGTACGATTTTTGTGCATCGGGCCTCTAGTTGTCATATAATGCTGTACAGGTTTAAGGTGATTTGATATATTTGTTGATTCAATACATTTATATATTATTTCAGCATTTATCTATTTGTCTATCTCCCTGACTTGATTTTGACTTTCTTATGGTCTTATTCATTTTTTAATTCCTGTATTAATAGCAAATAGTAGACTTTCAGTAAATATTTTTGAAACAATGTAGTAATGTAAATACCTAGACATAAGCTAAAATCTTTTTAAGAACCAGCACAGAAGAGGGATTAACCTGAGTTCAGTAATTACAGTTATTAATGTTAATAATCCCATTTCTATGAAAATTGGTGAACCAATATGTGATATTAATAAGTTGCATCACTCTTGTTATTATAGCTAACATTCATTATCTCATTATGTAAGACATTGTCCTGAGTGCTTTTCATGTATTAATTCATTTAATTTTTATGACAATATTCTGGTATAGGTACAATTACTATTGCCCATTTTATGAATGTGGAAACTGAGGCACAAAAGATTAAATAACTTGCCTGATATCAGGCAGCATAGTATACAGTAACTCTGAGTTAACCACTTTAACCACTTTATTCTGCCAACCCAAACAACCCCTTCCGTGACCAGTCTACATAAAGGGGAGGTCACTGTAGTCTATTTGAAATTTTGCTTATTTCTCATGAAACTCAATAGCCTTTAGCCTCATGGGTTTAGGAAAAGAACTGAGTGAATTAGCTGGCTCCATTTGGCATTTTCCAGCCAGCCAACTTCTAAGACATGTAGGCTATGGGCCTCAAGTGTAAAAATGGGCTGTGTATTATCTTTCAAAGCCACCTTGGTCTTTGGGAAAATCCTTGGGCCTAACCATGAGTCCACACATGATCATTTTGTCAGTTTAATGAGAGTCAGTCCCAGGGGAAGGCCAGCATGCGGGGGAGGGAAGGCGGAGGGAAGAAGCACATTAAATCTGTGGTTGCTTATAGCATCTGCCTTTGATGCTGTCTCCTGGGGACACACTGATCGCCTCCTCTCAGTCAACAAATTCTATGTCTTCTCAGCAGTTCTGAAGGGGGAGAGGCCTTTAAGGCATTTTGTACTGACAAGCTTATTTCTCTAAGAGCTCTAGAATGTAATAGAAGCCATCAAAGGCAAGGGATATTAGGAGGTTGTTTGGTGCAACGGCCACAGAATTCATAAGTTTCCAGGCGACTTCCTCACTTTTTCAGCCGTTCAATTAGTGGCAGGGAAAACTAATAAGATGGATTTGTTCGTTTGGGTATTCTTTAAGACATTGATTCTCTTTTGTTGCAAACAACTTTGTTTATAAAGCTGACACTATTTTTCACTGAATTCAAAGCTCTTGCTAAATGGTAACCTGGTCGATTTGTAATCTGGGGAAATGGGACTCTGCGCCTTGGAGATCCCTGAGGAGCGAGGGGACCGTTTTCTTCTTCACTCTAGATATGGTGGGCAGGAGCCACTATTTTGTTTTCTAATTTGGAAGAAAGGCTAAGACATGACTTCTTGCAAAACGCTGAAGGGTGCCATGTGAACTAGGCTTTTCTCCCATTTTTGTTTGTTTGTTTGTTTTACTGATTTAGGGAGAGAGAGAGAGAGACATTGATGCAAGAGTGATACATTGATGGGCTGCTCCTGCACCACCCCCACCAGAGATGGAGCCCCCAACCAGGACATGTGCCCTGACTGGGAAACTGACCAGAAAACTGACCTGGAATTGAACCAGCAACCCCTTTTGCATAGGATGACACCTAACCAACTGAGCCACACCAGCCAGGGCTCTCCCAATTTTTTGTTGCTGGCATCTTTCAAAAGTCTGAGAGAACGAATTGAACAGCTTATTAACAATTAACTTCCTCTTAATTACTTTGGAGGCAAAATTACATATTGCTTCATTTTATTTTACTTCCCTTTAATTACTTTGGAACCAAGTTTGCATATTGCTTTATTTTATTTTAGTGCAATCCAATGGAAATGTCTCCCATAAAATAGAAAATTAACGTGTTTATGAATTTTTATAAACTTGAAACATTACAAAAAGCATGTTATTATGTTGGGAGCTGGCATTCTCCTATGCTCCCACTTCAAGATGGAGGACAGGTTTGACTGCCACTCAGTATTGATTTAGCACCTGCATTTTCCTCAGACTTTATTTATAGCTTATATAATATTAATTTTGAGCAGCCATAATATAGTATGCATTGTGGGGAAATGGTGGCAATACAGTCTTTTGTAATTGTTCTCACAGTGATAGCCTCTCTTTAGAGACCAAATTACTGCCATCGGTCCCACAGTGGCCTTTAGTGAGTCTCCACCTCACGCTGCTGCTGCAAATTCTCTTTCCAGATGATTTCATCCTCTTTATTTGTAGTCAGTCTCTCTCTCTCTCTCTCTCTCTCTCTCTCTCTCTCTCTCTCTCGTTTAAACTGTTTTCCTAACTCTCTTCCACCTACCTTTTTGATCTGCCTTCATTTTGTTATCTCTTGTTTAGTATCCTCTTGTTTGTAAGAACAAAATTCCATGCTCACCAGTGGTGATTGGAAGCTAGAATCCTGTAGAACCCTTCTTTCCCACACTTGACTGAGGGTATTTTTATTCTATAGCAAATATTTTACAGGCTCTTTTTGCAAAGAGATTTTTAATGCTTGGGTATTATTCTGAAATACAGTCATTTAAGTTGCTCAAATTTGGGAGTTATCTAGGTGGGAGTTCATTTTATATGAGCTAAAGGGCTATAATTTGTGGTTACTCCTGTATTTGGTTAAGTATAAAGTAAAAATCAGACCATTATATGTAATAATGGCATAGAAGTAAGTACTCTTATTTTCCAGTGTTTATAGATTGAGATATTCAGAATTAACTATGGAAATCCAATATGGAAAGTTGGCAAATGTATACACATACTGCTGAAGCTAATATATTTTCTTAATTTTGATAATTTCTCAAAGTTTTTGTCAAATGCTATAAGAGGTATATATCTTTTTTAAATTATCTGTGGTTCCAATGTCTAATTTCTTGGGACATATAATTGAATGGTAAAACTTTTTAAACAAAATTTTGCAATAAAAAAATTTGTACTTGAACTCACTGACAAATCCTCACACATGAATCCTCTTCTTTTAATCTTTTAAACAAATCTCATCTATAGATTTCTTTTTTCCTTCTCAATTAGAGAGGATTTGGTGACCATCATTGGGGTTTGTTGAAAGGGCTCATCATTTGATGTAGAAGAAATAACTCTTAACCTCCATTTGGGTGTGTGCACATACAGGTGAACACACAGTATCTTTAATCCAGAGTAAGAAGTGCCTTCCCCCACCCCCATGGATAATTCTTTTTAATGCATAACGTTTCTGATTCATAGTTGCCCACAAAACAGAAAAATAGTCCAGATTCTATTCTACAAAAGCAAATTTATGTTTCCCATGTTACTTTCCCATATCTTAGATATGGTATGTGTCAATACTGGCCCCCTCCTGGTCAGTGACTTTTGATAAATGTCATTGTTACCATAGAGAATTCAAGGAACAGCAGGGTTAATATATTTCAGTCCCCTTTTCTCTCTGTTCCACTCACCCTGGCTTCCTTGCTGTTACACAAACCTCCTAGGGAGACTCTTGCCTCAGGTCCTTTGCACCAGTTGTTTACTTTGTCTGTGATGCTCTTGACCCATTGTTCATTCTCTCATTTTGTTCTGGTCTCTCTCAGACATCATCTCATCATAGAAGCCTTCCCTGACAGCCCTGTCAGTCCCTCTTGGCACCTTATAAACTCTCTCTCCTCTTACCTCTTTATTCTCCTTCCTACTCCCCACATTTACTTGATATTGAAATTTTTTACACAATCATATGTTCAGTGCCTGTCATATCCCCCTTCACCACCCGTTAGAGTAAGGCTTTTCATCTGTTTGCATACCTGGAACCTGGAATAGTATCTAGCACATGAGTCACTCAATAAAGATTAGTGGAACAAGTGAATGAGATTTGAATAGTCTCTTCCAGTATATAAGAATGCTCAATACTAAACATAATTATGACGTACCTTTTTTCCCCTCTAGTAAACTGTCAAACCAAAACAGAATGGTATTGAGGACTATAACTTTTCAGGTATGTTCCAAAATATATCTCATCTTTGGGCTATTAAATAATAGCAAGTGATAGCCATATTGCTGGATCGCTTCAGAGGAACATAGAATAGTCATAGAAATGAGTCCATGAATCTCCTTAAGTATTCTGAAATGAGAGATCATGAGCAATAACCTATTATTTATTGTTCCTCTAACATGCATGTCCCATAAGGTTCGTCAGTGGATCATTGAGCAGCATCCATCATAGAAATGTGTGGTGGTTGGGAACAAGGACTTTGGAGTCTGACTGGCTGAGTTCAAATCCCACTTTTCCTCTTAATAGTTTCATGGGCCTTGGACAAGTTGCTTAGCTTTTTTAAGCCTGTTTCCTTATCTATGAAATAGGAATACTAATAAAACTTGTTTTGAAGAGCAAGTGTGAAGACCCAATAAGTCAGTACATGTGCAAGACTTAGTACAGTGCCTAGAACATGGATAGTATTCAATCATTTTAGATAAAATAACTAATAATTAAAGCTTATTTAAATAATATAATAATGATAACTACTCACTTAACAGTTACTACTAAGGACATTATGACTTTGCAGCTAGATCCTAAAAAAATATTTTTAACAAAATATGTATACTCTCAGGGGCATGAAGAAAGTCATGTTTAAATGGTCAAAGGACTTGGATGAAGTTTTCTCCAAAGAAGAAATACAAATAGCAACAATTATATGCAAAGTTGTTCAACATCACTCATCATTAGGAAAATGCAAGCCAAAACCAAAATGAGATACCACCTCATGCCCATTAAGATGATTATTTAAATTAGAAACAGAAACTAAGTGTGTGTGAGGATGTGGAGAAATCGGGATCTTTGTATATCACTGATAGAAATGTAAAATAGTGCAGCCACTGTGGAAAACTGTGGCAGTTACTCACAAAATTAAAAATAGAATTACCAAATAATCCAGAAATTCCATTTCTGAATATAAACCAAAAGATTTGAAATCAGAGACTCAAAAAGATATTCGTACACACACATTCATAGTAACACTAGTCACAATAGCAAAAGGTAGAAACAACCCAAAATGTCCATTGACAAATGAATGGATAAACAAAACATGGTATATTCATACAATTCAGTATTATTTAACCTTAAAAAAGAATGAAATTCTGATACATGCTATGACATGGAAACTTGAAGACAATATAGAATGCAAGTGGGGACTCCAGTTACCCACCCCCGACACACACACACACACACACACCACAATTGAAAATCTACATATAACTTTTATAAAATTTATTTTTATTGTTGAAAGTATTACAGATGTCCCACTTTTTCCCCCATTGACCCTGTCCACCCCATTCCCACCCCCTCCTCAGGCCTTCCCCACACTATATACCTTTTGACTCCCCTGAAAAATACCTACTAAAAGCCTACAGTTGACTGGAAGCCTTACTGATAACAAACGACTATTAACACATATTTTTTATGTTACATGTATCACATACTGTATTCTTACAATAAAGTAAGCTAGAAAAAATCACAAGGAAAAAAATAAACTTATAGTACTGTACATATTTATGGAAAAAATATGTAAGTGGACCCATGAACAATCAATCCCATGTTGTTCAAGTGTCAACTGTATACTAAGTGAAATAAGCCAGACACAAAAGGACAAATACTTATATGATTGTACCTATAATGAATTACCCAGAATAGTCAAGTTCATAGAGACAGAAAGTAGAATGGTATCTGCCAGAGGCTAGAGTGGGGGAAGGTAGGTGGGAATGGAGACTTTTTCTTTAGTGGGTGCAGAGTTTCAGTTTGGGAAGATGAAGAAGTTCTGGAGATGGATAGTGGGTGATGGTGCACAACAATGTGAATGTACTTAATGCCAGTGAAGTGTACACTTGTAAAAGTTAAATATTAAATTGTATGTTCTGTATATTTTACCCCCCCCCCCAAATTTTTAAAGAATGTCATGTTTGAAGCAAATGGAATGTGTACATACTGGCTCAAGTCCACCATAAACCTAAAAAACAAAGGTGATATACAGGACTTACTGGGAGAGGAATTGGCTGGCTGTATTATCCCATACTGATAATTCACACATGGATAAAACCTTCAGTTTATAAAACATGAAAACATACATCACCTTGTATTCTCATAGCCCCTTGAGGTACTTTGTGTAGATGAGAAAAATGCATCTCAGAAAAACTAGGTTCCCAGGGTTACATTACTGGTAAGGTTGGTGTCAGGACTTCAACCCCAGCCATCTGGCACCCACACAGCCATGCTCTGGCTTCTAAAGCATCCCTTGACCAGATCTTCTTTCCTTCCAGAAATGAATCACTTATTCTGCCTTTCAGGTAAATACAGATAATGCTCAACCCCTGCTGGCAAAGAGTCAGGGATCTCTTCTAACATAACATTGGATTCTACAATAGCAAAGTGAGGTAGGTCAGTTATTACAACCACCAAGAATGATGGAATATGGCTTACATTTATGAGTCCTCGATGTTTATTAGTGTCAATCAAGAAACACTGTCAAGTATATAAAAATGAAATAAAATACCAAGATAGAAATGGCAGCTGGTTTGCATTTCCATCAACATGACACAGTTTTTCATGTGAAAAATAAAGTGCTAACCAAAAATAACTAACTGTTGGAATGTCATATAGGATAAGCATACCAACATCCCAAGAATCTCATCGCTAATGCAGGGCCTAAAAGACTGTTTCTTGGACTGAAAGAAATGATCAGAAAAATTTAGTCATGTTCCTTGGCCAAGGGCCTCTGCTTTAGGAGAATTTGGTGCTTTCTGTGCTTCTGGGAGAATAAGTTAATATTGGCATTCAAAGAACTTGCTTTTGGAAGAGTTTCCACGGAAAGATTGTCATTAGCTCCATCATTACTGCAACATGACTCTTAAACATCTAAGAGCAAGGCAGTTGCTATGAGATTCTTGTTATTCCTAAAACTGATTCTCATTATTGACTTTAATATTCCAAGTCAGGAGTTTTCTCACTCAACTCATGTTTACAATAATCTTGTTTACAAAGGAAAACCAAATACACAAATGGCCTTCTAAAAATTAATGTTACCTGTGCCTTTATTGTCACAGACCTCTGTCTATTAAGGTTTTTGTTTGTTTGTTTGTTTGTTTGTTTTTGTTGTTGTTTTAATGTCCAGTCCTACTGAGCAAGCTAATGTCATGTGTAGATTGAATAGGCAACCACACAATTTAAAATTAAAATACTTATTCTTGTCGTCTACTAATTCTATATCACTTGACACAATTCTAAGACCTTCTTTTCATTGTCCACAGAGGTCACTAACCATATTTAGCTATTTAAATTTAAATATAATTAAAATAAAGTGAGTTAAAATTCAACTTCTTAATTATACTTGCGACGTTACTCAGTAGCAATGTGGCTGGTGGCAACTGTATTAGACAGTGCAGATATAGAACATTATCATCATAGTGAAAAGTTCTGTGGACAGTTCTATGCTTGCTTTAAAAACTTGTTTAACTTATGTTTTGTATCATATTGGTGACTTGGGGCAGGGTGGGAAAATATACCATCGTAGCAACTGAGAACAAAACTGGCATCAGCTGGTGGGCTGGTAGATGTACCATGATCTCCTACTATGTGCACCAGTAAGGTGACTTTGCAACTCACCAGTATCTGTCTAACGAAGACATTTTGAGGTCAAGATCATATTGCTGGTGTGAGCTCCACATTCTCTATAGCAGAGGCCTCTAGATGGACGGGGACATGGCAGTCACCTCAGGCAGGCAATGCCCCACCTTTGAAGACTGAGTCTTCTTTAAGATCACTCAGATAGCCCCTTAGGCAGTAATTCTCAACTACAGGTTAGAACCACCTAGAGAGTTTTTTTAAAGAATAAAGATGCCTAGGGTCCATCCCCAGAGAGCTGAATTAATTGCTCTGATTTACAATCGGGATTTTTTTTAATTCCTCCAGATATTCTGGTATGCAGCCAAGATTGAGAACTACTACCCTAAGACCTGTTCCTAGCATCTCAAGTCATTCTGTTCTAAGACATCTCAGCCCCTCGGTCAACCACAGGTAGCAGTGAAATAAGAGCACTGAAGAGGAACACAGGAGACTTGGGGTTGGCATCCAGCCTTTCTACTGGTGTGTTGTGGATAAATCACTATCCTTCCTGGGCCTCAGTGTCTTCCCCTGTTCAATGAGAAGGTTGATCTTTTTTTTAAAATATATTTTATTTATTTATTTTTTTTACAGAGAGGAAGGGAGAGGGAAAGACAGGTAGAAACATCGATGAGAGAGAAACATCGATCAGCTGCTTCTTGCACAACTCCTACCAGGGATGTGCCCACAACCAAGGTACATTCCCTTGACCGGAATCGAACCTGGGACTTTTTAGTCCATAGCCCCACGCTCTATCCACTGAGCCAAACCGGTCAGGGCGAGAGGGTTGATTTTAACTAATATCCAAACCCTATGGGTCTATGTAATACCAGTTCCTACTTAACCTAATTAAATAGAACTCTTCATACTGAATTATGGGAAGAAATCTTTTATCTTTTGATATCCAACTAGTTCGTATGCATTTTATATCCACCGTAAGATGATGCTTTGCAAGCCTCAAGCAGCGCCCTGCATTTACCCAAATATCCCAGCTGTCTCAGTGTACTGGGGGGAATGAGGTGGCAAATACTAAGTAGCTTCATCCACTGTGTTTAGATTCCAGCTGAATATTTAGTGTCTTCTATGTGGATCCACATGTTGCACTTAGTGTAGAATCATCATGGATGTTTGCATATCTAACAAAGGGCTCTAACTGGCCTCAGTTATTGTGCAGGATCAGCTGATGTTTCTTTTTATATCCCAAGTCTTTCCAGCTGCCCACTTGTGCAATCATTTCATTTCCTTCTCCAGAAGTTTTTACAACTGACCTTTAAAATCATCACGTAATGGGCACTGAGATGGAAGTTCTATTTACATGACATTCTAATCGGGTTATGCCTTGCGTTTCTTTCCACTTGTTTCTTACCAAAGCAGGCTGGCTTTCTGAGAAGCAGCCTCATACTTCTTAGAATGGGCCCGTATCTCATGATGCAGTTAGAAGTGACATCTCCCTGCTCGGGCAGTGATGGGATAACACCTTGGAAGGTGACAGTGTGTGTGACAGCAGGCAGAAGGGCAAGTGTGCTCACTGGCAAAGATAAGGGATGAAATATCATTTGGTCTGTATGTTTCATCACCATAACTGCTTATGGTCTCAAATTGCCCATGAATCAACCTGTAAGTGCCTTCGAATAGGAGAGCAGTTGCTAGCTGGCACTTGACTTCACTATTGCAAATAGTTCACTTCCTCAGTATCTTCCAGTCTCCTCTTACAGTCCACCACTGAATCTCTGCCCAATGGGCTGGCCTCCTGCTTTTAGAAAGATCCTTTCCAAGCACCCTTAAGATATAGCTGCCTCCTTAAGCACGGCATTCAGGTGACAGTAGCCTGCCCTCCGTGAGTCCTCCTGGCCTGCCACCCCCTGCACTGTTTGCCCTGTGTGCCCCAACCAAGCCCCACCTTGTGATGGTTCTTACTCTGGACTTTGCTCCTGTTGTCTCACTGGCATGGAAAAGTCCTATAGCCCAGAACTGCCCGGTAGACATATACTCTAAGCCACCTATGTATTTTTTAATATATTTTTATTGATTTCAGTGCGGAAGGGAGAGGGAGAGAGAGATAGAAACATCAATGATGAGAGAGAATCATTGATCAGCTGTCTCCTGCATGCCCCACAGTGGAAATCAAGCCTGCAACCCAGGCATATGCCCTGACTGGTAATCAAACCATGACCTCCTGGTTCATAGGTTGACACTCAACCACTGAGCCAAGCCAGTTGGGCCACCTATGTATTTTTAAACTTTCTCATTACTGCATGAAAATGAAAAGTAAGAAGCAGGTGAAATTAATGTTCACATTATATAATCATTTAACCTGGCATATTCAAAATACTATCTCAATATGTAGCCAATATAAAAATTAATGAAATAGTTTACATTACCTTTCTCATACTAAGTCTTCAAAATCCAGTGTATATAAAGATAGCTTTTTTAAAAAATCCAGTGTGAATTTTACATTTACAGCACATCTTGGTTTGGATTAGACACATTTCAAGTGCTCACATGTCCAGGCATTGGCTTTAGGAAAACATCGCTGACCTCAGCTCCAACACACCCATTGTTCAATGGTTCTCAACCTTAGCTACTACACATGAGAATCATCTGGGATGTGTTTTTAAATTCCAACGATCAAGCCTCCCTACAGATCAGTTTGATCAGAATGTTACTGGGACCCAGGCTCTAGTTTGGGGGGTTATTTAACTCCCTCAAGTGATTCCAGTGTGCAGCCATTACTAGGAACCACTCTATACTGAGTCACTCAATTACACAGCAAAGTACATATTAGCTGAGCAATTCTAGGTGGAATGGAGGGTTGATGAGGAGATAGGAAGTAAAAAATACATCATATGCAAAATGGTTTTCTATAGCAGCAATTTTCAACCTTTTTCATCTCATGATACACATAAACTAATTACTAAAATATATATATATATTGCCAGTCTGACAAAAAATAGGTACAATTTTTATTCATTCACACCAGATGGCTATTGTTATATTAGCTGCTGTCATTTTTTTATTTGATAATCTAAGGGAAAATATGTCAGCGTCCCTGGCTAAATAGGTATTGCATGTTTAAAAAATTCTTGTGGCACACCAGTTGAAAATCTCTGTTCTATAGTATAAGGAAAAATAAATCAGAGAAAACACAAAGACTGACTGAGGTCGGGGGATGGAGAGAGACTGCCTTATATAGGGTGGCCCGGGAACACCGGGGCTGCTGAGACAGTGATGAAACTAGTACGAATGGAGCCCAGGTGTCTGGAAATGGGACATGAGGCACATCTGTGTGTATTTGCTATAATAAGGCTGTGAAACAAATAGCCCCCAAGTCTCAGGGCTTCATACAGCAGGCATTTTTGTTGTCTGTAGGTCAGCTGGGTTCCGCAGGGCCCTGCAGGGGTTGGTGACAGTAAGGGCTGAGCCTAGGCTTCAGGTTGGGTTCAGCTTTGCTCCTCCTGTCTCCTTATTCTGGGACCAGTAATTGCCTCCTTACATATTCTCCCCACGATGATGGCAGAAGTACAAGAGGGGTGACAGGAAACAGTTAAGGCATCTGAAGACCTAGGCTTGTGACTGGCCCACTGTCACTTCTACACACAGTCCATTGGCCAAGGCAAGTCAATGACCAAGACTGACAGCCCTGGGTGGGGAAGGTCCTGGACCCACAGAGGCTGTGGCAGGGCAAGGAGGGGAGGAAAAGGTGTGAGTCTGTAATCAACCCCATGTACATCTACGGATAATTAGCTGATCAACTTTTGCTTAGAAGCTTTGAAATGCTGTCCTTTAAAAAAATAAGTCCTAAAGTGTCTCTTGACCCCATGCTCTCAAGTGCTTCTCCATTGTGCTCTCAGCGACCCTGCACGCTTCTCAGTCATAGCGGGCACCACATCGTACTCCCGGGCTCTCCATGCAGCTCCCTTTACTAGTAGATCTCAGAGTCCCACGTCATCCGGTTCTGGATTTTTCATCACCTACTCATTGCCTGGAACATCCTGAAACTGCCCCTTTACACTGTCAGTCACAGGAGGACTCTGTGCTCTGCCCTCTGTGATAATATGCACTACTCTCAGGATCATACATGTTCAATGTTATTATGCCCTCTAGCCTAGAAGCCCATGAGGACAGTAACTAGGCCCACTTTGGTCATGGGTGAATCTCCAGGGCCCAGCTCAGTGACGGGAACATCATGGGTTCCTAATGTGTTTGTTCAATTGATTGAGATGATCATAAAATGAACAGCAATGTGAAAGCCATAGAGAGCGTCTCATATGAAACCAGGACATCCCGAGGTCACCAAGTTTCCTCTCCTGTAAAATAAGGTTTATAATAAGAAATTGACTTCATGGGGATGGTGTAAGGATTAAATGAGATAATTGATGTAAAAGCCTTAAAATACATGTGTATCACAAAAACTTGATAGATAAATAGGTAATCATGAAATGGGAATATAGAAAACCAAATGAAGTGAAATATAATAGAAGGAATTTTATTAGGCTCATTCCACATCTCATTTTTCCTCTCGCAATAACTAGAGAGCCAGTCTTAGTGTCCTAGACTATTTATTAGCTACTTATAGAAAAGAGAATGTGTCAGAAGATGTGTTCCTCTAATTTCAAAGAGTGGTCATAGAAATGCTGGGGTGAGCACTGAAGCTGGGAAAGTCCTAAGGAAAAACAAAGCCAGCATTTCCTATGACACTCTGTGTTATAACCCCCTCTGGATGATTTTGCCCCAAACTCCAGGAAATTGTATTACACATCCTGTGTCAATGATACGTTAAAAAAATAAAGGAAGAGGGATTAGGCCAGTCTTTGAGTTGAAGAGGGAAGATAAGAAGGTCAGGTATCTCAGGGGACAAGACAGGAAGTGGAGGTTACGAGATGAGTCAAGATAAGAATGCCGAATGGAAATAACCTGGACGTTAGCCTCCTCAGAAATACTTCGAAATGTTGGAAAGGTCACTAGACTTACTGCAGAACATGGGAGATTGGGGGTCAAATCATTTTATTTGGATATTGGGGGAAAATAGCAGTGATCCCAGCAAATCGGAAGACTTGGAGACATAGCCATTGCATCAATATTTATTGAGTTATTCAGATTAGGGTGCAGGTACCTCAATCTTTGAAAAGTTTACAAGTTTTATTTTGCTGTTTCCCATTGTTCTTAACTTACTGAAAAATGACTCACTTTAACATTCTTGCTCCTTGCTTTCTTTCCTGCTCAGGTGACAAACCAAGGACATGTACAAAGCCAGAATCCTAGTGGTGCGGCTTCTCTCTGTGCTCTACCCGACCCTGGGTCTCAGCATCAGATCTGTGTTTAAGGGAGAGAAAAAAGCAGGGTCACAGAGAGAAGGACGATCACTTACCAGCTTAAGGACAAACTTGTTTACTCTTAAATACGTATTTTTTCAGAGTCAGCAAAAGCTAGAGGCATCCTGCCTATGGAACTGCATTTGCATTTATAGTATAAATAAGAAAAATGTATTTTAGCTAGAGCATGTCCTTAAAGAGATTATAAATTCACTCTCTTGACTGGCGTGCTGGGCAGTACTTTGATTGGTATATGAGGATGTGTGTTGCACTTGAAAGTTAAGGGAAGCGAGAAATTTGGGAAAGGAGCCAGGAGGGACATATTACCATGAAAACAATTTAGTCACGGAGAGCCATCTCTGCTATTGGAAAGTGCTTATACCTGGCTAACTTTGTAGACATTTACTCTGCAATGAAGCTTGGCTTATGGTGGGTTAATAATTAGATACTCTTTGTGTATAGTTCAAGTGAAGGCCACTAGCTATGACTTCACTTTGGCTGGGGTTTCCCTGTAATCCATTTAGCAAATTAAAGAGATTACTTTGATTGGTGCCATTATCTCCTATTCTCTTGCGGGTGAACCACTTAACCTGTGCTTAATTGAAAGAGATAGAGAGGGTACAGTAACAAATACAATCAAAAGGAAGGGGCAATAGGATCTGTAGGCCAAACAAATGATCGGCACTGGGCTAACAATAGCAGATTAGAGGTGAGATCAATTAATTAGAAGCTATTGTAGGCGTTGGGTGATTGCCAAGGTTTCTAATAGCCTAAGCCATCATGCCAGCTCTGTTTAGGAGGATCTTAATGACTGGGAGTTGATGTGGTTATTTCAATAATTACTTACTTTTATAATTACTTCATTAGAATACTAAATGTATTACTTCAGCAAGGAAGATCTTTATCCACCCCAACACACACACACACACACACACACACACACACACACACACACACACCACCATATTGGAGGCTACATCTTCCCATAGAAGAGTCTTCTCTTTGGAAGAGGCAGTGGTTTGGATACAGCTATGCTTGTGTTGTGTTAATAATTATATGTCACGTTCCTGTTCTATAAGGCCTGGGCTAGCCGTATGGAGTACAGAGAAAAATGAGGCACTGTGTTTGGAGTGGATGCAAACACAAAAACCTAATTTCAATGCAATTTGATAGAGGCTAGGACAAAATTGTGCAAAGGGTATGTGTCAATGGCAGTTTAGTAGAGAAGAGATCCTTCCAGTTGTTTCAAGCAGAAAGGTATTTAACATAGGGAATTATTTCTCAGATTTGGATTTTTGGTACCTGACTGACTTCATCTTCTCCTTCCTCTCTTGCCTTGTCCTGCTCCAACTGCATTGGACGCCTCAATGTTCCTTCAATTCCCCAGTCACACTCCCACTGACTGTTCCCTTTGTTTGGAATGTTCTTCCCTCAGAGACCATGGCCAGCTCCCCGCTTCCTTCAAACCTTTCCTCAAATGTCACCTTTTCAGCAAGGGTTTCCCCAGCTGCCTTCTTTAAAATTGCTACTCACTTTCACTTTCAGTACTTCTGATTCCTCTTACACCATTTTATTGTTTTGTTTTTCACAGCACTTAATTTTTAAAATACAAAATATTTACTAAATATGTTTATTCCTACATACATAGTAGAATGCAAGTTCTACAGAAAGGTTCTGTGACTCTTATTTAATGATGAGCCCAAAGGCCCAAATCCATGCCTGGAATATAGATAGTGTTAGATAAATATTTGCAGAGTGAATTAGTTGTTTATAGCATCACTGGAAGAGCTGGTGGAGAGGAAGCCAGGACGCTGCCACTAGAATAATGGGTTCAAAGTCACAGCATCAGGAAGCTGTGCCCACGTCCTGCCAGTGCACCACTGGGACAGCTTGCCACTGCAGCCACTCATGTCTTTAAGACCCTCCTCATCAATCTTGATGGCCACAGGACCATGGCTTCTGCTTCACTACCCCCATCCGAACTTCAAGGAAGACAAGCTAACAAATGCAGTATTTGTTTTCAACTTGTCGAAATAGAATGAGGTACAATGAGGTCTGAGGAAGCCAATCCCACCATTTGCATAGGACTTTATGGGCATGTGAAGGAGGGTCACTGTCTCCCCTTTTGGATGGGCAAGCTGAGGCTCAGGGTTTCGTAACATTGCACAAGTCAAGTCTCACAACAAGTCATTCGCTGAGTCAGGCTGACCCTCTGGTCTCTGCATTGACTGTGTTTCACTCCACATCATCTCTTTTGGCTGCTCAGAGCATAATAAGGCCAAAATCAAGAGTATGTGCCCCCAGGAAGGCTTTGCCCTCTGCTAGAATTATGCCAGTGACCCCTAACCTTTGCCAATGTGGACCAGACCAGAAAGCAGAGTTGGGCTTGTGGAAACCAATCTAAACCTTAAGAATAGCAACTGGGAGCGTGACCTTTTCCGTGGCAGGTTCCTTGCTGTTACACCCAGTCTTCTCAGGTCAAAGAACATTCAATGACCTCGCTCTCTATTTTGGGCCTGACCCCAAGCAGCAATGCTTCGGTTCCTCTGTATCTCAGCCCTGGTGTCACATCAGTCTGACAGGAGGCCACATAATTGCTGAAATTAACGCATAATACTTGACACCTCTGAGGTGTCTCCCAGAGTCTGTGAATATTTATTTAATGGAAATGGAGAGAGTATGACCTTGCTGGGTCAAACTGACTGTTTCTCTCCCTGACACACCTTGTGAAGAAACAGAAATTTTAAGCTGTGAATCAATAAGGTCCTCTGCTGTGGGGTTGCTGTACTGAGCAGGATTATTCCATTATTAAGAGAATTCACAAACATCTCTGAGGGGCCCATTTGTGGATGGCACTGGGTTAGGGCCCAGTGAAACAGGATTAGGGGTAGGGCCTCTAAGAAATTCCACCCTGGGCATTTGTACGAGTGGGGCAGGCAGCCTTCTAAAATGACTCCCAGTAATCCCCACCTCTTGCCATCCTTTCTGTGTGCAGAGTGGACCTACTGACTTTCTAATAAATAGCTTATGGCAAGAGTGATGGGGTCATTTCCATGATAAGGTCATAAAAGACTGACTTCTGTCCTGCTGATGCGATGCTCTCTCTCTCTCTGGCTCCCCCCTCCCCTTATCATTATGCTTGCTTTGATGAAGCAAGCTACCATGTTGGAGAGGTATACATGGCAATCAGACTTCAGCCAATATCCATTGTGGAACTAAGGCTCTCAGTCTAAAACTCCTGAGGAACTGAATCCTGCAAAGATACACATGAACTTGAAAGTTTATCCTTTCCCGATCAGGCCTTAAGATGACTACAACCCAAACAACACCTAGATTGCAGCCAGTAAGAACACCTAGCTAAGTCATGCCCAGATTACTGATCAAAAGAAACTGAGAGATCATAAATGTTAAGCCACTAAGCTGTGAGTAATTCTTTATTCAGCAATAGTAAATATAATGAGGGAGGCAGCATTCTAATATGTGGGTACTCAGTGCTTCATAAATTCCTACAAGATGAAAAGTAGAAGAGGGTCTCAAGCTACTTAGTAAAACCATTTAGATGTGCATTTGGGAATATTAATATTCAGAATTAATAAATCAAAATCTTGACTCATGTTTGAATAATAGTTACATTTACCAAGTGTCAGGAGAATAACTGTGAGATAAGTGCCCTAATATTTGTTCATAATGTGTTTATTCGCTTATTTACTCATTGATTTACCTGTGCATCTCCAGGTAATGTGGAGCCCTTATGGAGCTTATAGTTTTACAGGTGAGAGCAGCATTGCCTCAATGATCACAATGAATATATAATTAAAACCTGAGATGAATTTTACAAAGTATATGAATAGCCTCCCTGTGTTTGTTTCTATGTGTTAGGTAGAACTGCTGTCACCTGGGCTTGGTGGAATGGCCTTAAGTAGTAGGGTGTCCTGTAGGGCCCAGTGGCACAGCCTCCCCATTCACCTGAACTAGGCACTCCAGGTACACTCTCCTGTTGTAGCTGAACCTTGATTGCTGTTGGCGTGTTAGTGCAAGAGATTTACCCTCAGGCCAATTAGGTGCAAGGACTGACTGCAACCACTATGGAGAACCAGCTGTGTAGGAGCCCACCTCTTGGAGTAGAACTTACTTCAGGGGGACTCCGGTGCCCACTGAGACAGCCCCTTAAGTGTTTTGCTTGTGGAGGTGGTTGGGTGGTGCTTCAATGTGATCTGAAGCTGTCCACCAGGTGTGCTAGCTCTGGGGCCTCCCAGGAGGTACAGACCTGGCCAAGGTCAGCCACTGTCTGTGTTCTGCCTGGGCCATCTGGCATGAGCTGCAAAGCAATCTGCAGATGGCTGCTACTTGTGCTGGGTTTAGAGGTGCCCAGGAGAGGCCACACTGTGAACCAACCTGGCGGCTGCTAGTCCTGGGCCTGGAACCACCTAGTAAGAGGTGGGGTACACTAAGGCCAGATCCTGCTGGTTTGAAAGATTTTAGGAAAGTCTGAAGCATGAACGAAGACAGGCTGTATGGAAAAGCCACTGGAAAACAGCTTGGGTGGGCCCTCATGTTGGGTGGGGCAGGGTCTCAGGGAATCATCAGGGCTGGGCAAACATTGATAGTCAGGTTGATGGAGACTCGGATATGGCACTAGCCTGCTGGCTCTGTTGGGGGAGGGCCCAGAAAAGGAACAGTGGCCTCTGCCAGCACTTCTGTCTAGGAGAAAACTACCCCTCTAGCTCTTGTCCTGATGCCACACAATTCAGTTTCTCCCCATATGTCCTTGGTGCCTTTCAGCTCCTGCCACAGCACTGGAGCTCAGAGTGAGTGAGTCCAAGTAAGCCCATGTGCAGGCCCTTTAAGAGGAATGCCTGGGACTTCAGCAGCCCTCTATTTGACTCAGCCATAATCCCTGCTGTGGGTTTTTTTTGTTTTCTTTCATTTTCAAATTATAAGAGAAAGTTTATTTTAAAAGTTACAGAGGTAGTAGAAGTGAGCCAGCTGGACTGTGTAGGCTCAGGAAGCAAAAGAAGGGCCCTTGAAGCTTAGGAGACGGAAAGGCAAAGGTAATGTGCCTGGGGGGAAGAAGAAGAAGATGGGAAAGAAGCAGGTGTGTTCCCAACTGAGTTTTACAGCCAGAAGTTGGGGAGACTTCTCTTCCTGTCACTGGAATCCTAGGTTGCGGGACCTGTTGCGGGGCTGGAACTCCTCCCTCTTCGGGGGGTACCTCTACAGCCGAGATATCTCTCCCAATTTTTACCTGCCACATGTGGGTGTGAGACCAGCTCATTCTGTGTCTCTGCCCATCCTACCAGTCTCAATGTGGCTTTTTCTTTATATCCTTAGTTGTAGGACTTCAGTTCAGGTAAACTTCAGGTGGTTCTGAATGATGGTTGTTCTGGAGTTTAGTTGTAATTTTGATGTGGTTGTGGGAGGGTGCGAGTACTGCATTTACCTACACCACCATCTTGACCAGAAGCCCTTAATTATTTTTCTCTCTGATTTTTTTGTTCACCCAAATTGGCTTAATCTTTACCCATGTGTAGCTGGCCATTTGAACATTTGAATAATACCTAATAACTGACAGCGTTCTTTCTCACGTTCACAATAGCCCTACAAGGTTAGTATTTTCACATTTCACAGAGGAGCAAACCAAGACTCAAAGAGGTTAGTCCCCTACAGTGAGTGACACCTGTGCTAATTCTCTTTCAATACTTCTCTTTAAATACACCTATGTTGTTACATAAATATATATTTATTTTACCAGAAACTTTATATATCATGGCCATAAATGAAAATATCCCTATCACTTATGAGACTAGAGATATGGTCAAGATCCATTGCAACTATAAAGACGTTTTCTGGACTATAACTAGATGCAATTCAAAAAGCAATGTGTTTGTCACTGTGTGATTCAGTTTTGTCATTTGTGTTTGTGTACCACATAAATTAATTCAAATCCTATCAGTGATGCAGGTTTTGCATCTTGTGGCAGGGGGAAATGCATTGATGAAATTCCCATCAGCCTGAACAAAGTTAACCACCCCTGGTGCTCTTGTATAGATTCTGGTATTCTCTTCTGTCTACAGACAATGATTATACCACCCTTTCTCCATTTCTGACTTGGCGTTGTTTTTCCGATGTACTCTTTATTCCAAGCCACTTTCCCCCCTATGTTTCTACTTATAAGAAAGAGAAAGAAGCTAAATTTTTGGAATAAGCAATTTCTCTACAGAGAGTCCCAAGGCTGCACTCATATCAAAGCTAAATAACCTCTCATTCTAAGGGATGTTGGTCCCGCCGGCCAGAACTGAGGTCATTAGCAGGGCAGAAGGAGGAAGTGTGGATAGTAAATGCTTCCATCCATCCTGGTCCACACACAGATAGACACCCTCAGCCTCCCTTAGTATTGGGCCAGCAGACTTCCCCAGCATCAAGAATCACCTCACAAATTCCAGCCCCTCCTGAATGAGTTGAAAATGTTTAAAGAACTTCCCCTTTGTCAACTGGTGAAATGCATGGCAAAACCTTTCGTAAATTGCAAAATATTCTCTGTAAATATAATATCTTTTGTATTTCATATTTTTCATTATTTCATTTCTTTTGAAAACTAAATCCAGGAAGGATGCAAATAGACATCTTGAGAAATAATTGTAGCTTGTGATAGAAACATTTGTCTTCCATTCGTTGTTAGCCATATTCATTAGAGTCTGATAAAAGCAGATGTGCATGTAGGGTTACAAATGGAGACATTCACAAAGCAGGGAGGGGAAAGAAATTTTTCACCATTAACTTTTTAAAAATAAAATGTATCCTTAATAAAAATCGAATATTTTGTGCATTCATACAGTTAAAAATATTACATTTAGTATTAAAAGCAAGTGGCCACAATGGCAACACATTGTCAAAGAAATTTAAGCTGCAAATACTATAAAGCATTTACAGGAAATTGTCCACCATGGTTTACAGGCAATACTGCATTTAGCAATCAATTCCGTTTGTGCTGTAGTCCTGGCTTGGGGAGGAAGGAGGGAAATGGCTAAGATGCCCTGGAATATAAAAAATAAATAAACACGGAGCCACAAAATAAATGATGTAGAGAGAGACCTTGGAACTGAGTTCAAAAGCAGACTACAAAGCAGTTGATCACTTCTTCCCCTCCTAATCATGCCAGGCTGGTTGTGGGAGTTACTGCAAGATTTGGAGCTAATTGAGGCAGAGAGGATACAGACAATGTGCTATTTTCTTTGGTCCAAATCTTTGGTGCAGAATAGTCTTAGTATTTTTGCTGCCCCTTGAAATCAAATACCAGCTGTGTGTTCATTCAAATAACCCATGAGCACAGGACAGGATTCGGGCCAATTTGCATGTATGAGGGACTCTACCCCAGGTGGTATCCATTTGGTGAATGATTACCTGGCCACAGACTGTGTTTCTCCGCTGGAAATGCTTCCATTCTTGATCACCAGCAGAACTCCTTACAACAGAAGCAATGAAAAAGGAGAGCCAAGCGAAATCAGCCCAGAGCCGCCATCTTCCAAGAGAATGTGTCATCCTTTGGAACTGTCCTCCTCTCTTCCTTTGTTCCTCATCTCTTAATGATTGAAATTTCTGTTTTTAACTCACCCTGCAGAAACTTGAGACACCGATATTTCCCCACCTGCCCCCTTTTCCATAACCCTCCTTTTTGTGCAAGTTCCCATCGATTGGCCATTTTCCAACAGTCCAAGGATCAGAACCCTCCATTATTCTTCACCCCTCCTCCTTCACCTGTATTTGGGGGCCTAAAATTTTGGAATAATAATCCCTTGAGCCAAAGATGATATTAACTCACTTATACTGTTGCACCATTGAGGCAAGGCTTTATGGTGTCAAGGGGCACACCATTGCCTGGAGCATCAAAGAAACCTTTTCAGATGTGCAATGTGGGAGGTTAGAGCTCAGGTTGAGCCAAAGGAAGCTGAATTCAAATATCAGCTCTGTCTCCCACATGCTGTGGTACCCTGAGCAGGTTCCCTAGTGTGTCTGACCCTATTTTCTCCTTGCCAAAATGATAAATCAGACATCTCTCTTAGGGATGCTATGAGGTTGACGTGAGAGATGTGTGTAAAACACTGAGCTTGATAGTGGACACTTAGCCAATGCTCCATGAAAATAGCTTTATGGACCACACGCTATCAAAGAGACAGAGTACCCATATTCCCCATTACTACCAATCATCTCTCAAGCACAAGTTACTTTTCCAAAGACCCAGGCTTGTCCACAGATATCTTTATTGTGTGTTGTGTATGAAGTCTGACAAAAACTAAACTGTAGGGAGGTTTAGATCAACAGAATGGCATGTGATCATTTACTAAACTTTGACCAAAAAAAAAAAAAAAAAAGAAGAAGAAGAAAAGAAAAAAGAAAAAAGGATTCTGCTCTCCATAACTCCCAACCACTTGAGATAATTTCACTTGACTTCATTAAGCTTGAAGAATTGCACTTTCCCTTCACCCCTTTCTTCCTCATACTTACTTAGCCTTTACAACTCAAAAGATAATTGGTCTATTAACAAATGTTTATAGCATAATAAAAGAGTGGGAGGGAGGGAAAAGATTTTTTTTTTCTGTCTGGGCCATTCCCTTCAGTTTCTTGGAAGTACTAGAGAGAAATGGAATAAGCCATAAATTATTTTTGGAATTAAACCAAAGGGTTCATTTTTCAGCCACTAGCAAACAGTTCTTAGCCAAAAGACTCCAAGACCTTGTGGGGAATGAGGCTACCAGGAATTCCTAGTGGCTGAACGGATGTCACCACAACTCGCAGTGTGAAGAAATCCTGGCTTTACTGGAAATTAGGAAAAGGCTCTGGCAGGTACTGGTAGGGGCTGTGGAAACCCCCCTTTGGAGCTTGGAGTTGGGGATTTAGAAGAGCCTTCTGGAGAATTTTCCCTTCTTTGGGCTGATGAAGTGTTGCCCTATTTCAATAGAAATCTCTCATATGTGTTATAGACTGAGTTGTGTCTCCCTAGAACTCATCTGTTGAATTCCTGTCCCCAGGACCTAAGAATGTAACTGTATAAAGAGGTAATTAAGGTTAAATAAAATCATTAGGACGGGTCCTGATCCATTCTAACTGGTATCCTGGTGAAAAGAGATTAAGACATAGATACACAGAACACGCCATGTGAAGACACCCAGAGAGAGGTCTTTGAAGAACTAATCCTACCAACACTTGATCTCTGACTTCTAGCTGCCAGACTGTATTTAAACCATCCCATCAATGGTATTTTGTTTTGGCAGCCCAGGCAAATTGATAGACACTGTGTGGTAAGGGACTCCCGCAACACATTCAAGAGGCTTTGGAAGGAGCATCCCTGACACTAGGAAGCTCCAACAGGGTGCATGGTAACAAGGTTCAGGAGTCAGGAGAGACCCTACTCATGCAGTTCACCTCCTTGAAGAGACTGTGCTTTATTGGTTGATAACCCGCCTCTGGCTTTCTTGACCTCTTTCTAGGACATTGTTCCCTTTCTAAGGGCCTTTGACAGTGAAGAATGCACTCAGCTTTCTGCTCACTCCTCTGTTTCTTCCCTTTACCTTCCCCCTGCCCCCTTTCCCCCAGAGCATCAGCTTTGGTTTGTGTTTGACCTGGTGGTAATGTTTTCTTTGAGAATTATATGTAAAATTACCCCATCATCAATGTCTAAGCCCTCTCCTCACCTCTGACCCTGGAATTCTGTATGGCTTGCTCGGGAGGTAGGGAGGGGGATGTGGCAAGCGTTGTTAAAGGGAGAGTTTCTGATAAACCACAGATCACCTATGTCACCTTGGGCACATTCCCTCCTTTCTGTAAGATCTCATTTTTAACTTCTGAAAAATAGAGGATCGGGGCAAAATTGTCTTTAAGATCCCTCCAGCTTTAACATGCAAGGATTCTAACCCATCTACTCAACAAAAAATATGGACACATACATCTGTCCCCTCGGGTCATGAAGGCACAGCCCCATGCTTGAAGATCACTTTGAATTCAAACGCTCTGTAGTCTGTAAAATTATTTAAGCAAAAAGCTGCACTTGCAGAAACCAGTCATTAATGGTCCCAAATAGAACAATTAACTTTTCTTTGTATTCATGTTTGTAAGGACTGTAAAAAAAGCTTGCCCTTAGTCTTGCATAGAATAAGTCATCATTTAAGAGAGATGTGTGAAAATGCTTGAGCCAGATGTTTGATTTTTTTTAAAACACACACAGCTTGTTTGCACACCACCTTTTGCAGTTTGGCCTCTGAGGATCACTAAGAAAAACCTCTGAGATTGTTAGAGGGGAGCTTCACCTGCCAGTCTGGGCTGCAGGATCTCTATAGCAACCAAACATAAATCAAGGAAATGGCCCCTTTTGTAAGTTGGTTAATAGGCACAACATGCTTCTTTAGAAAATCCAACCATTCTTTCAATAGACTTTGATTGAAAGTCAGCCTTTTCTTCAGACACATTCACATTCACATCTAGTAGCAGCTTGTATGGCTGTCCACGGGCTAATTTATTACCCTTTAAAGATCTAGCGAAGAAAAAATGGCTCTCAGAACAATGTTTACATTCAGAGGCATAAGCACAGAGCCACAAAAGAGCATCCTTTTGTTCAGAACTTGGAATATTAATCTTTAACTTGGGACTTTAACCCCCTCCCCCCCTCACCCCCCCACTTTCTGGGGTTCGACAGAACCTCTCCTCTCAATAAAATTTTTACCAATTTAATAGGGCTTTGTTTTTAATATGTGGGAAGTGGGGGGAAGCCTTCCTCCCATTGTTTTGCCAACCCTGATAGAGATGAATTGTTTCTCAGCCTCCCCACCCTTTGCTAGTCTGTTTCAGGGATTGCTGCTGGGGGAAGTTGGCTCTCTGGTCCCCAAGAGGAGAATTGGGCTAATTAACAAAAAGACAAGGAATGCTCCTCACTCCTCTTAGGAAGCAAGAGAAGGGCCATCAGATGGTATGTAGGCCCCCTCACACCCCCATCCCACCACAATGTAATTTGGAAATGGATCCAAGAAATGCTCTGTGCGGAGCCAGTGCTCCCCATGTCCTAGAGGATAAATACAGAGTGGGACACACACTGAGGGCTTCCTTTCATGCGAGCAGGGTCACAGCGCTAAGTAAGTGGTGTGCTTTCTCTCGAGGGTGGGGGAGCCAAAGGCTGGGCCCTGTCTTCTCTGAGGCAGAGGGAGGAGAGGGGGAAAAGCCTACAGAAACGAACCTTTGTAGTTTTTTTCTAAAGCAGATTATGAGTTGAAAAAGTCCTTCTAAAACAAGAGGGAACCTGCATTGCTCTGTGTAGCTTCATATCACAGATGCAGTTGGGCTAGAAAAGATTTATATTAATGCCTCCCTCTTTAGAGCTCTTAAATCCTCAGAAACCAGTCCTCAGAAATCAGACACTTCGGGAGCTCCCTTCCCTTTGATATGGTCGGCTGTCCCCACTGTCAAGAGGGGAAGAGGCCTGGTTTCAAAGTGTGCGTGTGTGAACATGCCCTTTATTTTCATCATGGCCTGTGTTATCAGAAAAAGTTGTCTCATGCTGTTCAGGGCGGATCACTCAGAAATAGCTTTGGCCTTATTAGCCCTAGCCTGGAGAGACCTTTGGGGTCTGTGAAACTGAAGAGTCCCCCAAAAATGTAAGCAAAATAAGTACAGTGTATTAGAGATCCCCTCAAGAGCAGAAAAAAATCCTAGACCATCAGTAAAGGGGATCGGGTTTTGTCTTCTGTGGCCAAGGCCCCCTGGAGCCCAAAGGTTAGTTGTGCTAGTGACTTACAGCCTGACTGTGTGGTCACACTAGCAGATCACTCACTTTGCGCGTAATTTTCCACCACATGCCTGTATCCATGTTCTGACCTACGGGGCACCAGTCAAAACTGTGGGCAAAGGCACTGAATTGTCAACATTCAAATCCCAGCTCTGCCACTTACTGATTCCGTCACTTCCAGAAAGTGACTTCACCTTCCTGTGCTCAGATTCCTCATTTGTAAGATCAAGTTTTAATAGTATCTACCTAACAGAGCTGCTAAGAGAATTCATTGTGTTATAATAGACCATGTAGCCTGGCCCATCATAAGCCCTCAACCTATGATGGCTAGTTCCTATGAATATTGTTAATGTTTTTGTTATAGTAGATGCTGTTGTATTTTTCCCTACAGAAAGAATGCACATGACATTGCAACACACAGCACAACATTTTCCAAGTCCGGGTGACATTTTGCAGAACACTGGACAAAAAAACAAAGTAATTTCCCAAGGCTGGGGTTACTCATTTAAAAAAAAAAAAAAAACCCAGAGATAGGAATCAGCTGCGTCTATGGCAATAACTCATCCAGTTTGCCTAAGACATCATGACCTGGTATCTCCATCCCTTCCTACAATCCTGTGTGATGGAAATACCTCAGGCTCAGGAGTGCTGGCTGTGTGTGTGTGTGTGTGTGTGTGTGTGTGTGTGTGTGTCTGTGTGTATGTGTGTTTGTGTGTATCCGTATTTCCTGCCTCCTGTCTGTTCTCTGCCACCAAAATGAAGAACCGGTTCTCCCCACCTACCCTTGCTTTCACAGGGCCACCATCTAGTCGCATTTTTACAATTTAAGCAGAGAACACTGGGGCCCAATTTTGCACGTGTAGCCAGGAGTAGCTCCTCAGGACTCATTCACCCTCACCCTGCTCATTTGTTTGAAGGGCTTTGTTCCTTTCAATAAGCCTAGTCAGCTTCAGCCCAAGTATCAAGGAGACAATGACTTCAGAGGAGGTAAGAAGAGACGCTCACCAAAGTAGTCACCAAGGAAAATGCAGCCTGTTTCCCAGGAAAGGACCCCACATCTATAAGAATTTTGTGAACAAATCAGAACTTGCAGAAAAGATCAAAAGAATTTAAAAGCTGAAGAAGACTAAGATTTTTTTTTAAAGAAAATATATTGCGGTTATTTTGTTGTTAAGAATTAAATTTTAAACATTGGGTACTCACTGAGGAGCAGCCTGTTCTAACTGGAAAGGTTTAGCTCTTAAAGAAAACCATTTGAACCCCAGGAACTTCAGTACTTACTATGTGGCCTTAGACAAGTCCTGGCCTTGAATTCATCCCAGCTGTCCATCAGTCAGCATTTAGAAAGGAAAAATAAACACCATTTCAGCTATTTCTAGCAGAAGGAATTTAATATTGGGAATTGGTTGATGAAAGAGCTGAGAAAAGAACTTTGGATGGTGGGAAAACCCAGGTGTTAGCTTCACCGGAAGGTGCTCCCACCCCTGAGGCTGAAGGGCTAGTAGGAAGAGATGATACTACCAGAGCCTAAGAGCTGGGCAGATGGTGGGCGCTAGAACCCCAGAGGAGATCCAGTCACATAAGGGAAACCACCTAAGGCAGAAGGAGGAGGAAGTGATGTCCTGGCTTCTCCCCACTTCTGCCCCCTATTGGTAGGAACTTCCTGGAAGCCAGTTGGCAATGTCTTAGTATTTTTCCAGTCTTTCCGCCTCCTGCTCCTGGATAAGTAAAAGGAAAAATCTCAAGCATTGCTGATTTGCTCTCACATCCATTCCCTGCCTTTCCCCTGCTCAGCTCCTTATCACAGGATTCCATGACATGTAAGTAGATAACAGTGGCAGGTTAACCCTTCACTCTTTGATCAGTCCTCTACCCTAACCTCATGGGATACCAGAAACTATTTCCATGTGTTTTCTATAAAGATAGTCTTAATCTGTTCATTTTCCCAAAAGGACCATATAAAACCCTAAGTGATAGACTTATATGTTACCATTTACCATGTAACTCTCTTACGCTAGAGAAGCAACATGGTGTAGTGGTTAAGAACAAGATTGCTTAATTAAGCATTTGGGTTCAAATCTTGGCTATGTCCGCTGTGTGATGTTGAGCAATTTAACTTCTCTGTCCCTCAGCTTCCTCGTCTGTAATGTGGGATTAGGAATAGTCCCAAACTCATGGCATTTTTAAAATCTGCCTCATTGTGAGAGCTGAGTTCTAAGTATTAACTCAACATTTTTTCAGGTTCCACCTGAAGTTCGGACATGTCGGTGTTCTGCTTTAAGTGCTGTGATAGAATGATGAAATGGGATTGTTTCTGCCTCAGATTTGACTAAGGTACCAGAATTCTAGGAATCAGATACCAGCCTAAGTGTGAGGCAGACATCAAGCAGGAAGGGACGTGTTGAGAACAAGCTCCATGACCCTTCAACGCCGTCACCACCAGCAGCCACAGGAAAATTGAGAGTTAACAGGGGGGACAACATGATTATGTGGAGGATTCAGAAAAGGGGGAGCTTCACCTCACACACTAAAAGTGTTTCTCAAAAGGTTGTCTTGTTAACTAACTCAGTTAATGTCCATGGATTTCTGTAGCAGGGACCTATGGTCCAGTGGAGTGGATTGTCCAAGAAAAATACATTCAAGGGTGCATAATCCAACATAATATAATAACCTCTAGGGACAGTCAGACACCAAGAGAGGCAAACCTGGAAAGAAGAAATTTAGAAAAGGATCATAAGACAACAATGTCATTAAATTTTTCCAAAAAAAAAGGCAAAAAATATATCCTCTCACCCACAGTAGAAAAATCTGAAGAGGTAGGCAGCATAGAGTAATCCAAAAAGACTCTCTGTCCCAAAGAAGCTGGGAATCAGGATTTTGCTGGAAGCTACTGCTTAAAGGAGAGTTGAGATAGCCAGGTCATTGGACTAGGAGGGTGGATAGTAAATTTACCTTTTTGTAGCTTGAGGACTTCAGGCAAATTATGTCCCTGTGTCTGTTGCATCACCTATAAAATGTTGATTGCACTGTATCTATCTGTTGACACTGATGTAAGGTTAAAATGAGTTTGTATAGGAAAGTGTATAGCAGGGCATCTGGCAGGCAGTAAACATCAAAATTCTTAGTTCAATTATTTTAATTATTTGGTAGTATAGGTCTGGTAAATTATTTGAGGATGAGTAGGATGGGAATGACTTGTATCACTGGCGGGAAAAGCACTCATTCCACCTGGGAGGTTCAAATTATTCCCTGTCCAAATGGTTTTATTGTTTAATTCAATGGTTCTCAGGGACCCATGAACTGGTCTGTGTCATTATTACTGGTTATAATTTGGAAGTCCTATTCCTCTTGCTTCCTTGCCTGAATCTGTAATACATTTAAGTGAAGCAGACATCTCATTAGTATGCCATCCCCAGCAGTGCTTTACTTCCCAGTCCTTCTGGAGACGATATTTTAGAGAGGCAAAGAGACATTTCTTCCAATATCATGGGAGGTTTTTGAGGCTCATGGACCAAGTTGGTTCCTGGAGACTTTGAGTTTTGTATAGAGCTCTCATTTCCCGAGTGTCTGTGATCTAGATAAAAGTTAAATGGATAAAGATGCAGGCCCTTCAGCTGACCTCTGTGGACTTGTAAGAGTTCTACAGACACTGACCTTAGGATATCCACATGCCTCTGTGATGGGATACAAAATGGTCTGAATCTATGTAAGTGTACGTCTTTCTGAACAGAGCATCCATTGCTTTCTTCATATTCTCAAATGGTTAAAAATAGCTTAGGACAATGAAGGGGAAGTAAGGTCCAGAATTCCACCTGCAGAATAATCAGACCAAGAACTACAGCATAGACCATTGAAGAAAGAAAGGAGCTTATAATCAACTCATTTAAACCTACAATCTCCCCCTCCCTTCCCCTGACATTACATTTGAAAAAAACTGAGGCTCCAGAAGCTACGTTTCCTTTTCCAAACTTATAGTTTACTTTTAATTTTACTTTGGATTTAGACCGGCCAAAGGCTTTCCTGCCTTCTTTACCAAGATGTAATATAATATGAACTCATAAGAATCAGGGTTTGTTTGTTTTCTTGTAATCTGAAACAGCTTTTATCAGAAACCTAATTCACGAGAAGATAATCATGCAGGAAAAAGCAGATCTTTGTGGTGTGTGTGTTTTTTCTCCTTTCCTTTCAGATATCAGAACTATTAAGGATTATTTTTTTTTCTTTTGTTTTCTTCCCTATTAAAAGCAAGAGTCGATCCAATATTTCCCCTCATCCTTCTGTCTAGTCTCACGCATGGGATTAATTAGACAAGAAGAATCACTGAAGGAACATTTATCTTTATCCAGGAGATTGTTTTCATAATTTTTTGATGTCGTCCTAGCATTTCCACTTTTTTAGTGGCTTTTTGTAATGACGGATGGGTGCAACTGCTTTTAATGCCTGGTGGAGCAAGCATTCTCTTATGTGTGTGTATGTACATCTGAGAAACATTAATTTTTAATTTACTCTGTTTACCTTGAGCAACTGCCAGTGGATGATTCAGATATTCCGCAGAAAGGGGCTTTTCTTTTGTATTATAGGACAAAGGACAGCTAAGCGTGTGTTCTTTCTTCAAAGCGGAGGTTCAGAGGGAGGGGGGGGCATAGTCTTTATTTGTGCAGCTTACAAAAGGACCGTTTTGATTATGTAAACACTCATATAATTTTATTAAGAGTTGCTACCAGATCTTTTCATCTAGTGTAGGCTTAAAAATTGGGCTTAGATACAGTGATAAAGAACCAGCATGGGCTGTTCCCATGTTCCTTTAACTCAACAACTCATTGTGTGTCTGTGTGTCAGGAACGCGACTGGCGTAGTGGTGAGTTCAGGCTGGTCTCTGATTTCCAGTCCCAGGTGGGACACCAACATTAGGATGTCCCCAGTTTCATCACCTGTGTTGGGTTCAGGTGCACCAGGAGTTTGGATACATGGGGGCTGCTGATTCTAAGGAGGAGCAAAACTTCCCATCTTCCCTGGGAGGGCTTGGGAATGAAAACTACAGAATTCCAAAGGCTTTCCAATAAATGCTTATACAACCTGATTCCGGGGGTTAGAGTCCTCTTCAACTCTCCCCAAATTGTCTAAGAACTGTTAGGGGTTTACTCAGACAAGAGGACTCAGTTCAGATTCCATAGGTCGGGAGAGCTGGAGAATCTAAACAAGTCACTATTGTTGAGGCTGGGCGGGGCCTTGCATTGATTGCATTAATGTTCAGGGCACATCTGAGGGGACACTCTGAACAGCATAGGTATCAAGGACGTGTGTAGTTATTAAAACAGTTTTCTGGCAGATGGCATTAAGGTGACTTGTTCAAAAAAATATATATCAGCATATTGGCTCAGTTTTAGGTAATACAAAAATAGTTATTATTAGTGCAGCTGTTATTTTTATGATAAATAACAATTAGTGAGAATGAACCAGAGAATGGTGATTAATTGCTTTTTGCCTCTCTCTTCAGGACAGGCTTCTGAACATAAATTTGGAAGATCAGTCAGCTTTGATAGGAAAAAAGAAAGTTGTATCTTCATTATCAATCACTCCTAACTGAAATTTAGGATTATAAATGGAAGCAACCAAACACAATATTATTAGCATTATCTATGACTTTTTATATCACATTTAAATTGTTGCAATATCTCAAAATATTATTCATGCTCATCACAAAGTTATGCTGATTGTTAAAAGCTACCAGTAATATATTATCTAATGAGACAAAAAAGCGGGACATATTACACATTTAAAAAGTATTTTAACTGTCTTTTAATAAAACTGGTATTCTTTGTAATCCTATGTATTTTATCTCATGAAACTTTATTCTGAAAGGGGCTTCATAGTCCTCACCAGCCTATTAAAGGGTCTTGGGCACACAAAGATAAACTAAGAGATTTTGATAAAGGAAGTTAAAGACTAGGAAATATTAATTCCTTTGTCTCTCCTTTTTGATAATCATTTGCCCTCCACCTCCCTCCAGCTGACCGTGGAAAAGTCATCATAATTGTATGAATCCACCTGAACAGTTTGCCTTTAAGTCTAATTGCCATTCAGTATAATTACAGCTACGCATGGCATTACATATATATCAAATTGATTTTTAGTTCATTTGATTCGATTTCAACACCAAATTGTTCATTTCAGCAGGCTTTATGGTTTCATAGTTTATGCCTTAGTAAGATATGGTTTGAGAGAAGATATCACATGAAATCACTTGAGAATCACTGCTCTACATTTAACCTGTGCTTCCATTATGGCTGCTGCATTGTGTCTGATAAACACTCTCTTATATGACAAAAGATGACACTGTTTTTTACAAAATACCTTCGCATTATAATTTGTTCAGCACAAACACATGCTTCTCAATGTGGTAAATTATTAAGATGCTGCAAAATGTGGCCCAACTTCTAGATTGTGCTTTGGCAAACATGTGTCGGAAATACTGTTTTTTCGCAGCACATACAATATTCTCTGGTGCAAAACACGGTCTCTTCAGAATTCCTCAACCCTGGACAGACCATTAGCAAAGACAACCTAGTCTCTGAACCATTCATTGCAAATTCCAGAAGAGAGAATATAACTGTCCACATCTGATGTGCTTCTGGGTCAGTGCAGGAGGCCAAGGGGACAAGGTCCCACAGTGCAAGAAATCCTGCAGGGACCCCAGCAGGTGGGCAGTCCTCTGAGAATGGAGGGGGTCATAAAGGCTTAAAAAGGAGAGACCATAATGGTTATTCAGGACAGATGGGACTATATGGATCCCTGCCTATGAAGGGTGACAGTATATCGCTTTGGTGGCCCAGCCTGATCCCGAGTCCTTAGCAGGAAGACCAGAATAGCAGACTTTTCCATTTGCAAATATATATTCAGGGAACATAAAAGGTCCTTTTACATAAGTGAGTCTGTGTTAGGCAATTTTTATGTACATTGTCCCATTTAATCCTCAGATTCCCCCAGGCAACACCTGCCAATATTTGTCCGATGAAATTTCTAATTTTAAAAATGTATGTTGGTATTGATTTAGAGAGGAAAGGAGAGAGAAAAATAGAAACATCAATGATGAGAATTATTGATCAGCTGCCTCCTGCACACCCCACACTGGGGATGGAACCCGCAATCCGGGCATATGCCCTGACTGGGAATCAAACTGTGTCCTCCTGGTTCAGAGGTTGATGCTCAACCACTGAACCAGGCTGGTAAGGCAGAATGTTTTTGTTTTTTTTAATATGTTTTTTAAAAATATATTTTTATTGATTTCAGAGAGGAAGGAGAGTGAGAGGGATAGAAACATCAATGATGAGAGGAAATCATTGATTGGCTGTTTCCTGCACGCCCCACATTGGGGATCGGGCCCACAACCCAGGCATGTGCCCTTGACTGGAATGGAACCTGGGGCCCTTCAGTCCAAAGGCTGACGCTCTATCCGCTGAGCCAAACCAGCTAGGGCTTTAATATGTTTTTATTGATTTGAGGGAGAAAGGAAAGGGGAGGGAGAGAAAGAAACGTTGATGTGAGAGAGAAACATCAATCCATTGCCTCCCACACACACCCGACCTGGCAATGGATTGATGGCAACCTTTTGGTGCATGGGACAACACTCAACCAACTGAGCATCACGGGCCAGGGTTGATGGAATTTCTTTACAGGATTCTAGTCCTCCCCTTTAATGCTGAACATTTCCGGGAGTCCCAACCTCAAGCACAAAACAATTTCCTGGCATCTCCTGTGGCTGTCTAACATATGCCTGCCAACTTCCCCCGTGTGGGCCATTTTCCTTCTCTTCTGCTTGGTTTTTTAAATGATGGCAGTGGCTGGTGCCTCCGCTGTTTCAGAGGCTGCTGGTGGCTGTTTCTCCACTGCCGTGATCTCCATGCTGATGAAAATGTTCTGGAATTAGATAGTGGTATGGTCGCACACCTTAGTGAATATACTTACAAGCACTGAATTGTACACTTTAACAGGGTGAAGTTTATGTTATGTGAATTCTACCTCAACTAAACGATGAGAAGAAAAATGAGTTCTCATTGAAGCTGGGCTATGCTCGATGGAGACCAGAGTAGGTCCTGTGAGAATAATCCCTCTTCTGAGAGAGAGAGAGAGAGAGAGAGAGAGAGAGAGAGAGAGAGAGAGGAAGAGAGAGGAAGAGAGAGAGGAGAGGAAGGGAGAGAAGTAGCTTTTTCAGTATTTTTCTTTACATCCTCATTTCCCAGGTGTGAAGGGGGCTGGTCTAGAAGACCATCTGAATGGCAGGCTCTGTGCTCTCCTTAGAATGAATGACTCCAACCCTCGATGGCCATCTGAGCCTGAATGTACTCCCTGATTGCTTTCCCAGGAGGCTCCTGGGCCCTTTCCATGAACAGCCACATGGCACACACAGCAGTTCCAGCCCCGAAGCCTAGCAGGACTTTGCGAAGTATCATCACCTCCATTTGCAGATGAGAAAACCCGAGCCCAGAGACTGTGACCTGAGAAGCAAAGAAAACCGACACTGATTTTATCCTCACAACTTTGCCGAGCCCCTTTAATCCGATTCAAGTGCTTCCATCAATGAACCCCTGTTGACAAACTTGGTCGTAGGACTCTCTGTTCGGGGAGCACTGCAATTAAGCTAGGACATAACATTTGACAACAATAGCAAAGTGAGCTTCAATTAAGAGTTGTGAGCTAGCCCAGAGAGTGAGTAAAATAAAAGGCTGAGGCTGAATGAATGCCAACATGAAGACCCCCGTCCCATCTTTAATTCAGCTTTTCCCTCTGATCCCCCCTGATCTTGAGCTGGGCAGACATGGGCAGGCACCCACCACAAGGTTGAGACCTCATCAAGAAAAAGTTCTTTCTTTTCTGCATGGCGGTTGGTGTTCATCATCTCTCTTCCCTCGATAACGTGGGTTCTTTGGGATGCTCAGGTTTCCTTCTCGGTGAAACTCAGATACAGTAACAACTTACCGCAATCACTGGCGGAATTTCAATAGGGCTGCTTTTGAACCCCGTAGGGCCACCGCCAGCCTGGCAGAATGTTTGCATTTTATTTTACTTTGTTTGGTCTTGTTTTTTTTTCTCTAAATTGCAGATTACAGAGTCCAGGGTTCAAGGATGCAGTGGGACTGTGGGTGGCCCACTGATTTAACTAGGCTTGAGAATACTGCCAGGTCATAGCCAGTACAATCCTGAGACTTAGTGGTACCTGGTATGAAAAAAAAAACACAGAACAGTTCCCAAGTTCCAGAAAAATAAAGCATGCTAGTTCCTCCCAGGCCCATCTCACCTCTACCGTAGGCACATGGAGATGTGGGAGAAGACAGAACCCCTTTGACCTCAGTAGTAGGGGTACATGCACATCATTTCAATGATCTTAAAAATGAAATATCCTTAAAGAAAGCAAAATAAACATGAGTCATTCTTAAACTTTACAGCACAGTAGACTCACGTCAAGATTTTTTTGTTGTTAATCCTCACCCAAGGATATATTCCATTGATTTTTTTTTTTAGAGAGAGTGAAAGGGAGGGGGAGAGACAGAGAGAGAGAAACATCAATGTGAGAGAGATACATCTATTGGTTGTCTCCCACACGCACCCTGACCCATGTCCAGGGATCAAGCCTACAACCTAGGTACATGACCTTGACCAGAATTGAACCCTCAACCCTTCAGTCTGTGGGGTGGCACTCTAACTACTGAACCAAACTGGCTAGGGCACCCCCCAGGAGATTTTAACAACCTTCATTTAAATGGGCCTCATCCCACATCAATTAAATCAGAACCTGTATGGGCACTCTTTTATAAAATTCCCCAGGTGATTCCAATGTGCAACCAAGACTATGAACTAGTGCTTCAAATTAACATCATTCAAGATTTACATTCCAATATCCAAAGCAAAAAAATTGAGAATAGAAAAAAATTGCTCTTGTAAAATCCTTTAAATTGCCCATGAACTGGAGTATAAATGACTTTGCATCTGTAGCCTTGAATAGTTAGTGTAAGTTTAGGTGCTTAATGCCCCCAGAAATGCAATGCATATAGTAAATGGTACATGAGCAAAATATAATTTTGCTATGTTAGTTACATAACCAAAGCACACATTGTGTTGAGTTTAGTTAGTAAAATGCAGAAGATGTGTTCCACTGTCCAAATGTGGAGTTCATGTAAATGATTCATCTTTAAATTTTGAATGACCCAATATCAATTTTAAGATCTGAGAGTTTTCGTAACATATCTCTGGTAGTATATTTACAACTATCCAGGGGTTTGCAGAATAAGGTGGCCTCTTATCTGATGCACAGATCATGGCTGAGCCTAGAAGCCAGTGTCCAGATGCCCAGCCTATTACTGGGCAGGAGTAAATCTGGCATATAGTCAAGGCCTTTCAAAACCCAACCCATTTAGCCCTATCTTTATTGTTTCTTAGAGAAGCTGCCCGATTCAGTTCTGCTAGTCTCCTTTTTGCTTGACATTAAATGTTTATTCCATTATTCCACACCTTTGTTCAAGCTCTTCCTTCTGGTGTGAATGTCCTTTAAATCCCCTTCTCTTGCCCATAATCTCAAACATACCCACCTCTATGCTCCATTCATCAGAACCCACAGTGCTCTGGTGTTATCTCCTTAGGCTTCCGAAAGTGGTCTCTCTCTTCATTATTCAGCTTGCCTCTCATCTTCACTCTTTTGGACTTTTCCATTGACCTTGATCAATTCCATTTGGTCTGTCTACCCTTGGAAGAGTCTTTGGCTCTGTCCTTCCCAATGTCTAATCCTGCCATAAGTCTATGGACTGCATCTTGAGAGTCATCCAGAATCTAACCACTGCTTCCCACCTTCACAAGTCCAAGGCTCCATTTGATCCTACCTGAGTTATTGTAATAATCCCCCAATAATTCTTCCCGCTTCCACTCTTGCACTTAAAGACTGTCTCCACATTATCAGCTAGAGCAATCCTTTAGATTGTAATTCCAATTATGTCACCCCCCCCACACACACCATTCGGAGCTCTCCAATGGCTGTCATCATCCTTAGGATGAAATCCCCAAATCCACCAAGTTCTGCCAAGACACCCTAGCAAGTCAGACTTTCTCCACAGAGTTTTACTATTCACATTAGTAATAATAGCTGGCATTTAATGAGTGTCCACTCCATATGAGGCACTGTTCTAAGCCTTTTACATGTTTTACATGACTGGAAACTGAGGCACAAAGAGGTTAGGAGACTTTCACAAAGTACACAGCCAGTAAAGGGTGAACTGGGATTTAAACATAGTCCACAGGCTTGACCCCTGTCCCACCCTGCCTCTAGGCATAGAATACACTAAATTGTGCTTCAAAGCCATACTGTTAAACCCTCATTTTCATTTCAGAGATTTCTATAAGGAACCCAGCAATCTATTTGTTGTTTTATGTTTGCAAATGTATCTGTGTGTGACTTTAGCTGTTGGAGGAAAGGTTTTAAGGAAGGAAAAAAAAATAAAAAGGCTGGAGCCAGAATTAATTAGGGAATCCCAAGTTGCTCAGACAGCAATGTCCCAGAGCCAAGCTGGAAGCCAAGAAATTTGTTTTAAAAATATGATCTCTCCCAAGCTGAAGATTACGTCAAATATATGGTGATATACCACCCAACAGGCAAGACCACAGTTTGCTTGTTTAAAGGCTGTTTTAGGTTGGCTTGGCGGCTGCTCAGAGCTGCACCACAAGCAGTGGGCTGCAGTTCCTGGATGAGGGTTGAAGAGTTTTCTAGAAAAAAGGAACTGTCGTCCTTCCAACCCAACTTTCTGCTTTAGGGAGGACCATCCTGCAAACATCAGGCTTTTCTTGTTGCCACACCTGAGTGACAGTGTCCACCACACTCTCCCTAGTGAGGAGGGAAAAGTCCCATTTGAGTGGCAGAAAGAGTGTGGGCTTCAACTAGAATTCCCCAAGAAAGAGTCTGCTATCTCCCAGTGGTCTTCGGAGATCCTGGTGGAAGTGTCACTCAAGTGTGAGGAGTAAAAAGCAAGTAAATGATTGGTTGTTGGAAAAGTGATTTGACCTGTCTGGTACCCACTGTGTCCTGAGTGTCCCACCTCTTTCTGTTGACTCTGAACGTAAGTGACACTTAGGTGGTCTAACTGGAGCCTTGTAAGTATTTGGGAGGAAGACTTTTGAGGGCTTAGCCTGGCCCCTCCTCGACTCTGTTGTAAACAATTGTTATACAAAACAATTCAGAGCATGGGAAGAAAAGGCCAATCACACACCAAGAAGTCTAGCACCCCCTTTTTGGCGAAGGGGAGTGAGAGAGCGTTGGGTTTCATTGATTGGGTCTCCGCGGCAGGCCGGCTACCCCCCAGGAAGGCCTGGTATTCCTGTCCTCTCCGTGAACCTGCCTGAAAGGGATCCAGGAGTTATTGGGTAATCAGGACTTGTCAGCACCTCGGTTATGCAGGATGGTTCAATCCGATAATGTGAATGGAACCTGTAATAGTGCTGATGAAAAGCGCTCCAGTTTCAAAAGGGCCTTGAATGATTTTTTGTTCATTTTCTGTTTACATGTAATGTGTTATTGATGTCATTACCTTATAATACAGCGGCTTGTTTCATAGAAAAACCAGGAATTATTCATTCTTAAAAAAAAAAAAAAAGACTCCGAAGGTAAAGAAAGAAGTAAAGAAAGAAACCCTGTTACGTGAGGAAAATTGCATTCGAATGCGGCAACTGAAACATATTGATTTTCTGGCACCAGACTTTTTAGATTAAAAATGCCAATACTGAATCCTTTCATGACCTATAGTTCATATGAAGTTCGCATGTCATTTACTATTATTCTGAGGGGAGAAAAAAGCTGAATCTGTAATGAAAACATAGTTGGAAGGAATGTCTACCGTTTCTACAATTTGCATGCCATTAGAATAATGCCTGATGATGAGCTAAACATGCTGGCTTGAACATTTTTCTTCGTTTAAATCAAAGTCATTAATCTGTTTTAATTGTCTGCTTGTCTTGGCTTCATCCTTGGTGAGAGGCATGGATGTGCACACTTTGGTTGTCCTGGCCTGTTAAGGTTGGCTTGTGTAAGCTAACCATGCTAAGGCACATTCCTTCACATTCCACTGGGGTTGGAGACCTACATCTGGTCCTACTGCATCCAGAAATCATTGATGGTACCTATTAGTTGTTCTTCCAAGTTAGTGAAGAACTATAATATAGGCACGTATGTTCCTGGCCTAGTCCTGATTTTATTACATAGCTATTGCAAATCTCTATAAAGTCCCTGAGCCAACACATGAGTGCCCCGATGGTATCTCTGGTTTTTGTTTTCTTATGATGTGCCATGAGCCAGGTTTGAAAGCCAAGCAAAAATCTCTTTCCTAAAAACCCATTTTCTTTTACTATATTCTCTTGTGTTTTTAAGTCATTATCACAAATACCTGTGCTTTCTTCAGAGCTCTCTCCACCTCTTGCTAAGCCAGAGGCTATTTAGTTTCCTTGGCTTTGGACAGAAATGAGAAGATCCTCTGACATTTTGGTTTCAGTGTCTTTATTACTAGAAGGAGGATGAGGCACTCGGCGAGTGTAAATGTCTCGGGTAAGCAGCTTCTCTAGCTAGACTCCTTCTCTGCATCCCCAGCAGGGGTTGGAAAACTATGATTCATGAACCAAATCCAACCTGACACCTACTTTTGTAAATAAAGTTTTATTGGAACACAACCACATCCTTTTGTTTACATACTGCCTAGGGCTGTTTTTGTAATAAATATAACAGCAGAATTGACTAATTGTGACAGAGACTGTATGGACAGCAAAGTCTAAAGTATTTACTGTCTGGCCCTTGGCAAAAAAGTTTGCCAGTCCATGCCTTAGAGCAGTGGTTCTCAACCTTTTTAATGCCGCGACCCTTTAATACAGTTCCTCATGTTGTGGTGACTCCCAACCATAAAATTATTTTCGTTGCTACTTCATAACTGTAATTTTGGTACTGTTATGAATCGTAATGTAAATATCTGTGTTTTCCGATGGTCTTAGGTGACCCTGCTAGCGGTTCTCAACCTGTGGGTCAATCTGTTGCATGCTTCAATGTCTGTGGATCTTTTTTGTTCATTAGTTTATTTTGTTCATTAGATTCCAAATGTAAGTGACCTAATGAGGCACTTATCTTTCTTTGACTGGCTTATTTCGCTTAGCATAATACTCTCCAGATCCCTCCATGCTGTCTCAAAGGGTAATAAATCCTTCTTTTTTACACCTGCATAGTATTCCATTTTGTAAATATACCACAGGTTTTTTTTAATCCATTCATCTACTAATGGGCACTTGGGCTAGATCCAGATCTTAGCTATTATAAATAACACTGCTATGAACATAGGGGAGCATATATTCTTTCTGACTGGTGTTTCAAAACCATAGATTCTTGAATGAGGTGGAGTTTTAGAAATCACTTAGTCCTATTTCCCAATTGACTTGTGTTTGATTATCCTCAATAACAGTTCCAGTATTGAGAAAACTATCAAATCCCCAAATATGCCATTCTGTATTTTGATAGTTCTATTAGGAATTCTTCTTTGTATCATGTAAAAATCTATCTCCTTGTAGATTCTTTTCATTGGTTATGTTCCTCTGCTTTGCAGATATATAAACAGGTATGAGCCCTCTTCAACACAGTAATTATTCAGGTATGGAAAACTGTTGTTATTTTTCTCCCTGAGTGTTTTCTTCTCCAATAGGTACTCCATTTTGCTTCTTCTGTTCCTTTCATGGTAAAGTAGTGAGTCCTTTACCAACCCAGTCACATTCCTCTGGATGTATTAATCCATCACCAGGCAATAATGCAATATTCCAGCTGTGGTTCTCCCAATGTGGGGCTAGGTAGAATCATAGCCTCCATCATTCTAGCCATTATATTTCTGTTACTGTAAACTAAACTTTAGTTTGCCTTTGTGGAGACCCCATCTCACTGTTGATTCAGACTACACATGAAATCAACTGTCTTGGTCAGCTCAGGCTGCTATAATAAAATAGCATAGACTGGGTAGCTTAAGCAACAGACATATTTTTTCATAGTTTTGGAGGCTGGGGATTCTAAGATCAAGGTGCTGGCAGATTTGGTTCCTGGTAAGAGCCCACTTCCTGGTTTGTAGGTAGCTGCCTTCTCACTGTGTCCTTTCATGGCCTTTTCATGGTGTGTACACATGAAGAGAGAAAGGGAGATCTCTCTGTCTTCCTCTTCTTATAAGAGCACTAATCCCATAATGAGGGTCCCACCCTCATGGCCTGATTTAAACCTAATTACCTCCCCAAAACCCCACCTCCAATTATCATCACATTGGGCTTCACCATATGAATTTGATGGGGACACAAACGTCCAGTCCATAACATCAACTGACATGTAGAAAATCACCTTGCTGTTGTTTCTACCTTTGTCCTTTTTCTACCCCCAGCCTTACCTACCTGAACCGTATCCTTTTACAATGAAGCCTGATTCCTTGACATCTGAGAATTGCTTCTTAACTGGGAAAGACTAAGACAAATGTCTCTAATTCTTGCTCCCTTCATCTATCCATGTAAAGGGTGGCTTCTTTTAGACTATTTACTCTTCTCCAACCTACTTTAAATTGAAGCAAAGAAACTAAAAGCAAAGATAAGTAATGGGAGTCACAAATGCTGTTCACTGATGTTGGCAACATAGTAGAATTACCCTTACTGGATCCCTGTGGTTGGGTGAGCCATGTGATGAAATCTGGCCAATGAATTGTGAATTTGGAAGTGATGCATGGCCAAGCATTTAAATGCCAGTTCAAAAGCCTTCAGGGAGATCTCTCTCTCTCTCTCTCTCTCTCTCTCTCTCTCTCTCTCTCTCTCTCTCTCTCACACACACACACACATTGTAATCAGCAGCATTGAAGATGGTGGCTGTTTTATCAATCTGAGTCTCAGAATAAGTTGGGTGAAACAGAATCTCCTGCTAAGTCAGGATGGACATAGAACCTGAGTGAGAAATAACCCTTTGGTTTTACAAGTGGTTGAGGATTAGGGATTATTTTTGCAACATAACCTAGCATATCTGACTGCTAATCACATTTTCCAAGGCACTCATTCATTCAGCATTGGGCAGCTAACTCTTTGGTACCTACTATATAAAAAGCACTTGGACTATCACAGTGAACAACACAACAGTCTCTACCCTTGTAAAAATAGAGGGTTTGCTTGTTTAATGTAAAGGCCACATTAGACCTGGACTCCTCCAAAAATAACATGGCAGACAGAATGCAACATGTTCAGCTGAGATTCTCCAGGTGTGTGATTATCAGGGAGTACATCAGAGAGGATCCTGGCTGGGAGTAGAAGTGCCAGGGGTTAAGTGCAAGTTTTGCCATTTACCTACTGTATAACTTTGGGCTAACCACTCTACCTGTCTGGGCCACTATTTCCTTTACCCCTTTCCAGTCGTGCTTAAATCCACTCTATACCATTTATACCAATGGAGTCCAGTCTCTATTTAAATGCTTTCAGAAACAGTGTGCTCACCACTTCTGGAGGAAATGGTACATCCATGAGCACCTGTCTCTGCTAGGATTTTTTCCTCCGAAGCTCTCAGGCCCTGAAAGCCTGGAGATGTAAGCAATTGCCCTTTGTGGTGAAACCCCCAAGGTCAGAATTTGCACATAAATCTTTTTTTTTTTTTTTTTTTTTTTTTTTTTTTTACTGAGCTACTATTCTGTGCCAAGCTCTACCTTGGACTATGCACTCTGGAGATTAGAGTAGAAGTATACCCAATGGCCCTAAACTTAAAGTTCAGTTTGACAGATGAAATGAGCAGTTAGGTACCAGGACATGACATAAGGTGTGACACTGTGGGTCAGAGTCAGGGAAAGGGAGGTGTAGTGGGGATGAGGATGATCAAGGAAGGTTTCACGAAGGGCATTGAACTTGTGCCCAGCTTGGAAGGATTTTAGATTCTAGATAGGAGAAGGGATTCAAGGAGGGGCATGTCAGGTGGGAGAACAATGTCAGGGAAGACAAAGAGAGGGTGAATGTGGTGATTGTGAAAACAGAATGGTGTCTCACCTGGCAAGACCAGACAGACAGTGGGAGTGAGGATCAGATTCTGACCAGCCCTATGTAGACAGTTATTGGAAGAGTCCACTGACATGGATTTTGAAAGATAAAATACCAGCCAGCCATACTATGTAGGTGGGTAATGATGGGTATATTCATTTCCTTTGCAATCAAGAAGACCTCCTTAGCTACAAAAAAGGAGCTTTGCCAATATGGGTCTTTTCCTTTTATCACAGATTCTCTCTTTGTTTACAGTTTTTATTTAATTAACAGTAGCTACAGTATCAAATTATAGATGTACCTCCCTGGACACTGCTTGTGTTGGTGGCAGATATTGCCATGTCAATATAAATGGATCAATCAAGGGCTTCCACTGGGAACCTGGGGGTGAGGCTTATGCTGCAACCAAACATTTGGAGAAGGGAAACATGGAAAGGAAAACCATTGCCAAATGGGTTCTATTCTTCACATAAGTGATGGGTTTATTTTGCCTTTCAACGAGAATGGCTTTCCCCAGGGCACACATGGAACAGAGACAGTTCAGGTTCATGACACAAACTCTCAAAAAACGTGAGGAATGACAGTGAGGATATGGATACACACACTCAACTGCTCTCGCCCTGGCTCCCAGTTGACCTCCTCAGTGATTCCATCTCCTTGCTCAAGCTAGTGAGTTTCCAGTCTCCAAAGACAAATTCGAGTGAAAACAAACTTCATTACGGTTGTACTTGGTTAAAAAAAAAAAAAAAGGAAGGATAAGGAAAAACAAATTAAGGAGATGTGTGAAAAAGTAAATGCTGTGTTCAAGATGTACATTGGGACAGATGAGTTGTTTCCTGCAGTGTAAGGGGAAGTACGTAATGAACTTGGTGAATTCAAGGCAATCATTTTTGAAATGCCGAGGAGAATGGGGGTAGACTCAGAGACAGAAGAAAAATTAATGTGGTATTTTCTATAAATGGAAAGGGGGAATTTTGGCTAATTAGCTTTTGGAACATTAAGGTTATCATTAAAATAACTGACTTTTCTGTAGATCATGATGGGTTTCAAAACATTCAGATTTTATTTGACTTCCATCACAACACTGGGAGGTAGGAAGAGTGGATTTTTAAAAAAAAAAATCTTCATTTTACAGATGAGAAACTAATATTATGAGAAGTTGAAGGACTCACTCAAGATAATGTGGCTAAAAGGTAACTAAAAACAGTTCCTCCTAACTCTGCTCTGGCCAAGTATAGAGGCAAAGCATAACCTGGGATTTAACAGTGGGTGTATAAAATGCTATCCACTTAAGAGAGGCAATGTGGCAATGTAATTGAGTGAGCAAAGGCTCATTCTGGAGCAAAAATTGCAAATAGAAGCCTGAGGTCATAATCTAGTAGCCAATGAGCTTGCATAATTATGGCCCAAACAATATTTATAAAGTTAAAAAAAAATTAACAACATGTAAAAATAAGGGCATTTCATAGTAAAATGAAGATTTTTTTGTTCTCTTTTTTAAAAAAATCAACATGTCTGTCTCATTAGGAACAGCTGTCCCTTCCTGTAAATGTGAGCTCTCTAGTTTGCCACAGTCACTACCACTCTATTATTAACCCAGTCCTGGAGACCAAAGATTAGTTGTTGTTTTTTTCCTACTCATCTTCATCACTCATTGGATTCTGCAGGCATTTGAATTTGTGTCCCCAGGTCTGGAGGCAGCCTCCCAGTTCTATCCATTTCTAGTCATGTGAACATGAGCAGATTATTTTCACTCTTTAAGCTTTTCTTTTTATTTCCACTTTATAGTGGATATTTGGGATCTTTTTTTCTTTCAACATTATTGTTTTCTTTGTAAGTTTCCATCTTATGAGGATAAGGAAACCCATGTGGTTTCCAAGCCTCCCTAGCATCAAGGGTATGAATGAGTGACTCTGGCTCCTCCAATCAAATGGAGATGAACTAGACTCAGATGTGACATCTAGTGACTCAAAGGAACACACATGGGCGTGGTTCATCTTGCAACAGCCACACTGTACCTCACCTCTGGGGATAGCTATGGCATATGTGTCAGTGGTACCATTAAAAATGCACCATCAGCATTTTGAGCTGGGGCGGGGGGGGGGGGGGGGAGCGGGGTGCCCAATATAGGAAGCAGCTGGGCTTCCTTCATGTCCTGGTATGATGTCAGTCATTATCTCTGATTGTGTAACTTCCAAGTCTTTTCTCTACCCTCACAAAGAAACTGTGAGCTCCTTAAGATCCTGGAGTGCTTGTCTTCTGCCCATTGGTTCTCAGATTCATTCCCATCCTTCCGCTGTTCTACATTGTGTCACACAAGGCAACTGCTCTGAAGTACATTTCCCAAGAGCAGATTTGTAGGGCCTGAAATGTATGCAGTTTGCGGACTCTCTTATATAAAAATAGTTCAACATTATAAACACAGGATTATGTACAAAATTTTAATGAGGAAAAAATCACAGCAAATTACAAATTTAAAAAATGCACTTAGAATGAGGAAAAACAAAACAAATCAAAAATAACAAGCTGAAAAATTGAGAATATTTTTATTAACTATTGAGATATGTCTCTCATATTTTTTTTTGCCTTGATACTCTTTGTTTGTTTCTCCCTATGACAATAAATTTATATAGAAAAAAAGCAGAAATATCCTTCAGTATGCTGATTAGAATAAGTTTTTATCATTAACTTAGCAAAGTTTTTATTCTCAGTTCATTTTTTGTTTTGTTTTTTGTTTTAAATATATTTTTGTTGTTGATAGTATCTGTAATACTATCAATTCATTATTAATGTGGTTATATAAATTTTTAGGGCCATTGTCAATTGTGGGCAAACCTCTATCAAGTTCCTTTCAAACAAGAGCTGTGAGATTTTGAAGGCAGTCTAAATTCCCTATGCTGCCACCTTGGTTTGTCAGTGGTGTCCTTGAGCTGAGACATTTGAGGTGAAAATCAGGCCCAGTGCACAGGCATGTTTTACTGCAGGCCACTCTGACACCCTGAAAAACCCTTTCACTTATCTGAATGTCTGGTAGGACATTTACTTTCATGCAGGCTGTAGGGAAATTCTTAGGAGTGTGGGACAGTCTGACGTCTGTAGGCTGTCCAGCATCTCCAGCCTCTACATACTTAGTGGTACGAGCAACCCCTCAACCCTTACGACAACCACAATCAGACTTAGCTTACACAGAAATAAGGGTGAACCACATAGATAGATCCTACCAACTAAAATCAACCACCTTATTCAACCCCTAAATGTGCCCAGGCCACGCTGTTGCCACCTAACTTGAGAGAAAAATCTGATGGTAGGGATGTCAGAGTACAAAGAGACAGCAGTCCTAACCATGAGTTAAAATAGCATAGTTTCCTTCCCAGGCCTTGTATAAGGGGTCTACATAGTGAGAGTCTCTTAAGCCTGGGCCTCACTAATTTCCCTCTCAATCTACTGCTTCCAGCTTGCTTTGGCCTAAAGGAGCCACTGGCAAGGGATGGGAAGGCCTTTATAAGCACCATCTCTTCCTTTTACCCCTCCAGCCTCAGAACAGGTAGTGGCTTCATGCCTATGTTAATCTCTATCACCATCCCATTCAGCATTTAGCTCTTACAAAACATTTGCGACTAGTTGCTGTATTAAATTCATTCCACTGGTTCAACTAGAATGGAATTGTTTTCCTATCTGGTCCCTGATCTGTACTCTATTTCTACTAAAAAGAATATGCTCAGGAATGTTTATGTATATCCAACTTTGGCCTAAAGATTTCATATAGAGAGATGCCTAATGTCTTCAGTAAACATTTTATATGTAGCACCAAGTTTGAGCCCACAGGTTAATCTGAGGGCCATCCTATATAATAAAAGGGTAATATGCAAATCGACCGAACAGTGGAACAACTGGTCACTATGAAGTGCACTGACCACCAGGGGGCAGACGCTCAATGCAGGAGCTGCCCCCTGGTGGTCAGTGCATTTCCATAGGGGGAGCACCGCTCAACCAGAAGCTGGGCTCACAGCTGGCAAGCACAGCGGTGGTGGCAGAGCTAAGGATGTCCGACTAACGGCTAAGCCATTAGTCAGACATCCCTTGAGGGCTCTGGACTGCAAAAGGGTGCAGGCCAGGCTAAGAGACCGCCCCCCCCCCCCACCCCAGAGTGCATGAATGTCGTCCAGTGGGCCTCTAGTTATATCATATGTCCTTTGCATATATAGTTATATAATTTTTATCCTATCTATTTATTGAGAGATAGGGAGTGTCATTTTTCTCCATAATTGACAATCACACAAAGGGTAACATATTGTATTAGAAGAATGCCTTAATTGTGGGTGAGCACAATTTAGAACCTATGAAAGCACCAGATATAATACATGTAATAGGGCCAAATTATAAAAAATGATACAAAGTGCTATTTATAAATATTTTAAGCCAAGGACTCTAGTGGATTAGAACTGGAACAGAAAATGAAATTTTATTTTATTTGGAAAAGCATGCCTGGGAGAAATAATACATAATTCAAATATATTAGGAGAAGAGAAAACCCAGGATGGTGCTGATGCTGAAAGAGGATTAAAATAGTGACAACGAATCTCGTGTTAGCACTGTAATCAGATGATAATTTTTAAAAGCATAGCCTAGACTGCAAATGGATCTGAGAACAACAAGTTGGATATTAGTAGTAAATGGTAAAAAGAAAAGACAAAACAATACAAATTGTATTGCTAAAGACTAATAAATATGACAATGATGAAATTCTGTACTTCTTTTTTGTCCATTTTTTTTTTTGTAGTTGAGACATTTTCATTAAAGGGACAGCAAAAATTATACATTTCTATAATTTGAAAAGGGATCCTAGAAACTCCCTGGTTAGCCCCCTTATTGGGCAGATGAAGAAATGAGGAGCGAAGAGAATAAATCATTCACATCAGGTCAGTTAGTCAAACAAGGTTCTCTCTTTCCCCTCAGAATTTTACGTTATGTGTGAACTTACAATTCTATAATTGTTGACTAAGGGAATGCTCATAACTAACCATAAATTTTTGATAATTAACAACTGGTGTGAAAAAACATACTTTTGCATAGATTAAAAATAATGTAATTGCTGAAGATTAAAAATAATCCATTCCGTTTGATGAGATGCAGTGGAAACCTCACTCTTGTTTATGTCAGTTAGCCTGTCATAAAACTGGTTTTGTTATATGTCATTTTGCTTAAAGTCACAGACCTACCCACAATGTCCAGGGAGGTTAAATGAGCTTGCACAGTCAGGGCCCCTCACTGTAGCTTGTTACAAAGGGAGCTGCTCTGTCTTGTTCTTCAGTGTATCCTTAGTGCCTACTTTGTGTCTGGCACAGAGAAGGCATTAAACAGATGTTGGATATTTACTAGCTGGGTCACTGGTTGATTATTAGATGGTTGGATGAAAGGAAGGAAGGAGAGAGGGAGGGGACAGAGTAGGAGGGTGGGTGGAAGGATAGGTGAGTGACATTTAAGGGGGAAATTTAATCTAGTCTCTAACTTCCTGTGGAAGAACTGACCTTGGCAATTCTGGGTCATGCTATCTCATTTTGAATGCGGCAATGGATACATTTTTTTAATAATCCTAAACAGCAAGTACTTCATATCAGGTAATATAATAAAGCCAATCTCATTTTTATGATCACTAGACTTGAAATTGCCAAGAGAGGTGCCCAAGAGTGTCAATAGCATGGATAGTAATCATTTGCCTAAATTACAAACAAGACCTCACTATTGCCCTAGCCAATTTGGCTCATTGTATAGAGCTTCGGCCTTCGGACTGAAGGGTCCTGGGTTTGATTCCAATCAAGGATATGTACCTCCATTGCAGGCTCAATCCAACCAATCAATGTTTCTATCCCTGTATCTACCCCCTGCCTTCCACTCTCTCTAAAAATCATTGGAAAAATATCTTTGGTTGAGGATTAACAACAACAAAAAAAAGGGCCTCACTATTTATGACTAAATGGATAGATATGAAATTAGGGAGAATTGGTGGAAAACTGGGAGTATAGAACACAATTTTATTGCTTTTATATACCTATAGAAAAATGGGGTAGACCAGTAAAATTTTATCTAGGAGAGATCATTAGGAAACTCTTTTCATCCGTTGATAAGACTGGTATTATCATCTCAATTACAAGTGAAAGATGCTTCCTACAAATGTACGGATGCTTTTAGACAATTCTCTGGTATAGAAACCTTCTCCTGGCATTTCATTTACACTATTAATTAGATGTGCAAACCCTTTTCTTCACACCACCTGGCCTCTGTCTGAATTTTCACAATTTTGGAATTAGTATCTTTAGTCTAATTTGATGAAGTTTCCAGGACACCACTATTGTTAGAAACAATAGACATCCTGTTGAGTAGTCAACTAAAGATCTTGAACATATGTTACTCAGAAAAAGTTTTATTTGAGCATGCCTTCCCCCAGTGAATTTTGTCTGTCTCACTGATTAATTGTGTAATTTTTAATCTTATACATTTTTAAACTAATGAAGAGAAAATTTGTGGAAAGTCTGCCATTTCCTTCTCTTGCTATGTATAGCTAAGTTCAGTCACCATCAGCACTAAATTCCACTCAGAGTTCACAGCCATCATGATAGCTAGTGCAGTTTTAGGTTAAGCATATTTTATCCATAAATTGCTATATTTGGTTCTCGAGTTATTATTGCAGTTCCTTGGGGTACATTTAAATCCACCTTATTGTAATAGATTATGGAATATAGTGGCTAATGTGTCTAATGTAAAATAAATAACTATAATGATTTATGATGCGACACTTCAATTTTATTGAACATAAGGATCATTGTACTAAAATGGATGGTGTATTGCTGGTTTAGCATAAAATACTGAATAACATATTCAAGAAAATGAATGGCTCGGCCAGTTCATAATATTCTGTCCCTTCAGCTGAGAGGTCTTTAATAAGCAAGAGTGTCATTACACTTGAAAATGTATGTATAGGCAATCTATTATCTAGAACAATGACAGTGATCTGCTCAAGTCCTTATTAAAGAAGAGACCCTTTAGGGGGGGAATGCAGAGTTATTTGGTTTTCCCGAAAGGATGATGTCCACCCAACCATGTGGCAACTATAACAGTTCTTAGCAAAATCATAGGTGGCCCCCATATTTTAAAATTATTATCTCTCATGACCTGCAAGACAGAGGAAATTTCAGGAAGGTTTTTATTATTTTCAGCATTGTCCTTAGGCAATGTCCTTAATGTCCTTTTCTCTCTGTGTCCACTTACCAATCTTTTATTTTAACTCTTGCAGTGCCCAGCATTTATGGTAACTCATCCTACATCTTTACCCTGAACTTCATGTTTGTGCTCGATTACCAAATGATAAGTTAGATTTAAGAAGACCTGATTTCACTATTCTTATTAACTACAATATTAAAGATGGTTTTTTAATGATATATTGGGCCATTACATTTGTGTTCTCAGGCCTGGGAGATGAAAGGACATTCTTTTATGACAGATGATAGGTTTAAATTAATGGAACCAGTACTGCTTTATCTTCTAAAAGGGTGGGGGGAGGAGGAAATATGAGGAACAGTGAAATTTACATAAATGTTTTCAGACCCTCTCATCCATGTGATCCTCTGTTCCTACCATCACAGCCCCATGATCCTTCAGGGATATAGTTTGGTGACATAGGCAATTCCCACCTAATTAGTAAATCATGGAATTTTCTTAATAGTATTAATCTCATTCATGGGAAGGAATACTAGTTTTCCTCCTGTGGAATGGCCACGTTGTTCCGATGGGCGAGAGAACTTGAATATTTTGAACCCAACTGCTGCATTATGGGTAGGACTCTCATAAACTCATTACCAAGACCTCCCACCGCATCACTTTCTGAGTTTATACCCATTCTCCATCCCTCAGCCCAGACAAGCTCCTCTGACCAACCATGATTGAGGATTGGTCAAGTACCTTGCAAACCAGGGATTGAGGGTCTTTCCCTCACAGGCCTAAGAACTCAGTCCAATGTGATGCCACACACACAGGGCAGTTTGGAGTTCCTTCTCCCCAACAGCAGAGCTCCGCACCGCCTGAAAAGGCACGGGTCATGATGAGAATGTAATCTGAGGATGAAGTGAACACTGTGTTTGTGGAGTTTTACATTCCAGAACAGAAAAATAATGTTGACAGTGGATTCTGCACTGTGTGGATTTCAGACATTTATTTATTCAGGATACACACTCAGGCCATTTTTTAAATTATTATTGTTTTGAAAAGGTGACATAGCCTGGAACTATTCCATGCAGAAAGTAACTGGCGATATCTTGATAACCTAACTTAATTTGGGAGGTCAAAGGCTTGTTGCATATCAGCCTATTTCAGAATAGTGGGGATATTTTCTCTGTAATCAGCAACTGAAAATGAAAGTGATAAGGACTATCTTTTTGCTAATGGGTATGTTGCTTTTGGATCTCTTGATACATCAATCTAGAAAAGACCAAGGCATGGGGTCCTGAGATATTTCTGAACCTGCTTGTCCCCCAAGCTCTGGAACCTGTTAACCTCCAGTTCCTAAACTTTAGGGTTCCTTTACACACACACACACACACACACACACACACACACACACACATCTATGCAGTCATCAGAGATTGCCAAGATGTTTTTGTAAAGATGATTAGGGCATTTTCTTTTTCCCTCATACCTTCCCTATTTTTTCTCAAAATATTGTAGTAAATTAAAATGGTTCATAAGATCTTACCACTACCCATACAACCTTGTTTTCTCTGCATTATGTCTCACACCAGCTTCAGTTTGAATTTCTGTCTGGTCATCTTTGGGAACTGATCTATCAGGACTCCAGAAAAGAAGCTCACTAATGCCAAAACACACAATCTAAAGACTGGCCATTGAGGAGCCTTCATATCAATTGACCAACCCACTTACCCAGTGTTTCTTACATCCTTTCCCTTCTTCTATTTCCTTGCACTGTGCCACCCCCATATCGTTGAGTTATAAATTATTCATCATGTCAAATATCTACTTTATTCCTTCTAAATTCTTATGTCTTACTTCTAGTGCCAAAATACTATTTAGAATTCAGGTTTTCATTTATGTGGGTCCATGGGTAGAATTACTGATGTTACCACATCTCTCAAAAAAGTACTAAAGGGCCTTTTTCTGAAATCTCAGATTTACATACATGTTTGCACCAGAGGGATTATTTGGCTTCTTTCCCAGTTAGTTCATCAAACTATTTCTTTTTTTTTTCAGTCTTGAAGCATAAAGATTCCAGTTAAAGCCTCGATGTTCATCACCTAATCCCTTCAAAACACTTTGATTTATAGAACAGAGGCTTGTACCTGGGAAATTTTGAGGTATCCACACAACATTGATATTTAAAAGTGTTTTTTTCCTTTATATTCTCTTTTTAATTGTGAGCTGTATAAGCCCATCAAAGGATCTCTGGACTTCCCTTTAGGAGCAGTTTTTCTAAGTGTTACAGTGTCTATGTGCAGATCTGCCTCAATTTAACAAGCAGAACTTTTAGTACTGGGCACAGTAAGCCTGGGACAAGTTTGGAAACCATTGAGGCTGTCAAATGCAATTATCTCTGAGCTAAACAGGACAGATGACTCATTAAAAGTTATGTGTGACATATTTAGACTTTGGGAACTTGACTGAAATGCCTTTGAAACATATGAGGGAAAACTATGGGTGTTCACTTGGATAGAACAGTAAGGTATCTACTTCTTCCAAGCCAGGGATAATTGAATATTTGTATTGTAAACTTTTTTTCCCCAAAAAAAGTTAAAATATCTGGAGATAAATTTAACAGAGATCAAAAGAAAAATTGTGAATTGTGTCATAAGTCTGTGTGGTTCTTGGATAAATGCAACTAGATCTTGTTCTTGGGTAAGAGGACTCACTGTTATAAAGTAACTTCTCCCCAGCATGACTGAGGAGTGCAATGTGATGCCTGCCATACTATAAAAGATGTTGGGAGAATTTGTGGACACAGGCAGTTGCAGGATGGAAACACAACTGATGTAATTCTTAAGTTCATCTGGGAAAATTAAAAAGATGTTAATAGTTAAAGGGAAAAAAGTTAGTAAAAAGAGACAAAGAAGAAAGGACCTCCTTTCTATCTAATAAACTGCCTGATAAGTAATATCAATCAAAACAGAGTTACTGGTATAGGAGTAGCAGGATGAGTGGGGCAACGTTGAGTCTAGAGGTAACCCCAATATGTATGGAAAATCAGCGTATTAGATGGCCATTCAAATGAGTGATGAAAAGATATTCTATTTAATAAACGTTGGGAGAGATCAAAAGTCTGGTTTTCATACTGAGCAAAGCAAATCATTTATATGTGAATATACATATACACCTAGAAACACACACACATATATAGGTACACATATGCCATTTTAATTTCTCCCAATAGATTCTTAATATTTATGGACTCTGGGAGGATATACACATAGACTTTTACCATGCTTTGGAGACAGTCTTTAATTTTGTAATCTCATTTTTATAATAGTACAAACATGCTATTATTTTTATAAACAAAAACTAAAACCTGCATTGATGTTGTATTTAACTTTGAATGACCTATAAAACAATGTTTATGGTCTTTCCGGAGCTAAGACTCCTGCAGGAATCAGATGAGAGCTGTGGACTCCATCTAATGAAAAGTACACATAAGTACAGACACCCCAAATGCTGCGTGAGCCATGAATCTCTGTTCCGAATGGTTCTTTTAAAGTGAGTTGGTCACAGTTATCCATTACTGTGTGACCACCCCCAAAATAATGGCTTAAAACCTGAACCATTTTATTGCTTGTGATTCTGTGGGTCAGAAATTCAGGCAGGACTCAGCAAGTACAGCTTGCCATTGTTTCAGGTGACATCTGAGCATTACTGAGGTTGGAGGATCAAGGAGGCCTTATGTACATGTTGGGGCCGTGGTCCTATCTGTGGGCGGGGGTGCCTCCCACTCTTCCAGGTGGCCTCTCTCCAACAGGGCTTTAGCTACTTGGAGGCATAGGGCAAACACAGAAGCCACAGGATCTCTGACAACCTGGCCCTGGAAGTCTCACGGTGTCACTTTTACCACATTCTATTAGTCAAAGCAAGTTAAAGGGCCAGCCCAGATTCAAGGGGAGGGGAAACAGACTCTCAGTGCAAGGGACAGCATATACTGCAGAAAAGACACATGAGATACAGTGGGGATTGCTGTGGCCATTTTCCAAAACAATCTACCACAGTATGATTTTGAAAATGTGGCATGTTTACCCAAAAGATGAATTCATCCATTTGTGCTCTAGCATTCATCCTCAACAGAAGTAATCTGGGCGTGACCATAATCTTTAATAGTAATCTATTCAATTTAAATACCCAACTTTTATTCCAATTCCCCCAAAATAAGAACTATGATGGTACAAATGGAATGGGGAAGTGGGTGCCATAACTTGGGCTAATACATTGTATTTCCTTCATTTGGATATAAAATATTTTGCCCATAACTTGGAAAGTTCTGGTTTGGAAACTCTTCAGAATCCCTGTGCTGTCCTAGATAATTAAGGGTCACATTTTTTTTTTTTTTTTTTTTTTTTTTGCTGGACCTCTTATTCCCACACCAAGAGGAAGAATTGAAAGAAAAAAGAACGCAAACCATAGCTCTTAAATAGATTAATGCGGTGATAAGATTGAAAAATTAAAGTGAATTTATGATCCCAAAGTCCAAGAGACCTTCCAGTTAAATGTGATAAATTTAACCACAAGTTCATCTTCCTTCCAAAACATCACGCAAATGCTAGTATCTCACCCTTAAATGACAAGAGACAATCAAGAATCCCCAAGCATTTAAGGAAGGCTTCTGATGTAAAATGGACAGCAAAAGTAAACAAACAAAAGAGGAACCTAAAAGAAACTGAGATAACAAAGGCAATGAAAGAAAATAATTAAAATTAATAGTTTGTAGTCTCAGATAATTTTGAAGATATCGTATGTTAATAAAGAGCAAGAAACTGAAAGAATAAAGAGCTATTGGAAATAAGAATGCTAAAGTGAAACAAGATGTTAAATTCAAATTTTCTTGTGGTCTCAGTTTGAGCTAAATCCAAGAGCAACAGATTGCAGATCACTACCTCATATTCTCTTATGAGTCCTCATAAGAGAATCTGAGATAGTTTTGCATCCCTTATCATCACCCACCTTAACTGTGTATGAGAGAAGGTGAGATTTGTGGAAAAAGGCCAGTAGTGAGAATTTCTTTAGAGTGACTTACCAGTGTGTTCTTATTGCTCATTTCCTTCTGGGATAAGGAAACTAACTTATAGAGAAACACTCCAAGATGTTTTCATGTATCTCCCTAAAATTTCCAGGGTGTTTGGGGTGGAACAGAGTAGTGGGTACCTAATTGCCCCAACAGCAGAACAAGGAGGAAGGATACTGTGAGAGTATACTGCATCCCACTGGTGTTGAACAAAGGTTTGTGCTTCCCACGGGTTCCAGGTGTAAACTATGGAAAGGAGCAGAAATTGAGTCTTCTGGAAAGGACCTCTAGACAGGCATGATGTCCCCAGTTGTCTATTGAGGCAATTGTCTAATTGAGACTATTTTTAATACCTAGAAATGGCTCAGATTTCTTTCAAAGGCAGGAAGAAAATATCAGAAACAATGTGGTTGACAGACTATGGTATTTAAAAAATAAATAATATCCTGATTTCAGTCTTACAAGTTCAACTTTTTTTCCAATAAATTAATTACCTTGTAGTTTCATCACCCTTTAACATCTCCTTAGCAGATCTGTAACTCCTGTTGTCAGCCCCTGGAGTCCCTCTGGAAACCTGGAGACACCCTGTAAAGCCACAATTAACATACTTGTATAGAAATGAAAATATTTAATAGGTAGGCTAAATGAGGATATCCTGAAACTCTCAAAAAAATCTATATATATAAAAGGCTAATATGCTAAGTGTCCGACCGGTCGCTATAACATGCACTGACCACCATGGGGCAGATGCTCAACGCAGGAGCCGCCATGACGCGCACTGGCCATTTACAGAGAAATGGCACCGCGAACCTGGCGCCCACAAAGCAACACGTGGCTTCCCCCAAGTGGGACACAGGCCCCGCCACCACCCTGGAGCGATACCCTACCAAATAGCAACCGATGCTGCCGAGACCCCATGGCGCAAAATGCAGCTCACAGCCCAGCCCAGCCTGAAATGGTGGCTGTGGGCACTGGGTAATGATGTCACGTAGCAACACCTGGCTTTCTCTCCCTAGCGACTAGCCTCCTTGGAGTTTCTTCAGCCTAGGAAAACGACTTGCTTTATAGCCAGGTGGAAACATTTCACACTTTAACCAAATGTCTGTGAAGTGTTTTCTCATGCCTCATCTCATTTGATCCTCACAAAAGTCTTGGAGTAGGCAGATAGGAGACTCAGTGGAATCCTATTTCCTTTTCATTAGCTGGAAAATGGAGATTTAGAAAGCTTAGAAACTTGACCCGACTGAAAAGAAGTAAGAAATGGTGGGCCTTGAAAATGACTTCAGGTTTTCTCACTGCGCAGAATAGTCAAACACTGTTGCAGTTAAATATTTTAGCCTTTGTTCTCCCTGCATGATCTAAAATAATAATCTGCTTCATGTTGATATTTACTGCTGTGTTGCTAACAATTACCTGAAAGAGAAGTTGGGGTGCTTCACTGGAAAAAGTTTAGCTAAATCAGAAAGCAGGTCTAATTAAGCAAGTTTATTATATATATATATATATATATATATATATATATATATATATATATATAGAATATATATATATATATATATATATATATATATGGCTAACTTGACTCTCGCATGCACGATGCATATAAAGCTCTCACTGGCACCATTCATGTGTTTTGATCTGTCATTGTCGATCATGAATTTGGTTTGACACTTTTATTATAGAAAAAGGGCGAAGAGCAATATTAAAATATTTCTTCTAATTAATTTCCTTTCAGTGTTCACGAATTCATGCACTGGGCCATTAGTTGTAGAATAAAAGACACAAAGGGATTATAAATGAGAGAGAGGAAAAAAGGTTTAGATCAACCCAGAATTTTTAAGATTTATCTGTTAATAATTCCAGAAAGAGAGACGAGAGAAAATGGATGAGAAGAGTTTTTTTTGAAGGGGAAAGTTTTCCTGATCTGAAGGACATGATGTTTCAGACTAAATGCTTATGTAAAGTGACTTAAAAAATTGATCAAAAGATACACACCAAGGAATGCTACTGGGATATTTCAAAATAACAAATAGAAGAAGACTCAAAATGGACAAAATGAGGGGGGAAAGTCATACTCAAAGTAATTGGAATCAGAAAGAATCAGGCTTTCTATTTGCCACATTAGAAGAGAGGAAAACATAAGAGCAATTTTTTTTACAATTCAGAGAGGAAAGGGTTTCAGTCTAGAATTCCTCACCTGCCTAAATTTTTGATCCAGTATAAACACTGGAATAAAGACATCTTCAGATATGCAAGGTTTCAGAATATTTCTCTCTCTTGCATGCTTTCCTAATCTGATCCTCCAGGTTTAGCTTTAAATGAGAGTTAACTAAATATAAAGGATCAATGAAACAGAGTATCCAACACAAGAAATCAAAAATGTAAAACAATATCCAGATGATGAGAAAGGTTAAATCCCAGGTGACAAACTGAACCATGAGCCTAGAGAGAAAGTTGTTCACATTAGATCAATAGAATGAAGTACTGCCTGGCCAGCATGGCTTAGTGATTGAACATCGACCTATGAACCAGGAGGTCAAGGTTCAATTCCGGGTTGTGGGCTTGATCCCCAGTGGGGGGGGAATGCAGGAGGCAGCTGATCAATGATTCTCTCTCATCATGGATGTTTCTCTCTCTCTCTTTCTCCTTCTCCCTTTCTTTCTCTGAAATCAATAAAAACATTGAGAGAGAGAGAGAGAGAGAGAGAGAGAGAGAGAGAGAGAGAGAGAGAATGAAATACTCTGGGAAGAAATTCTCCAAAGGGGAGAAAAAAGGAAATTGATATTTTATCTGGTCTCTTTGACTATTAGAAAATAATACTAATAATGAAAGAAAATTATATATATATATAAAATTATATACTATTTATATCAAAGCAAATTTTAAGAGAGAAGCAATTATAAACACATTTGTATTAGAAATGAAAATATAATCTAGTTCATACTTTGCACTGCAGGAAATAATACACAGTTCTTAAAACACTATTGATTTAACAAAAACTTTATTAGGAATTATAAGTATTCTTAATTTATTATGGGAGAGTGGTTTAAAAGCTAGATCGTGTCTCATAAAGGATATCAAATACAATGTATAAAACTGATACACCAAGAAATATCAATATAAGCCATCTGGCAATCTGGGACCAGAATAAATCGCCAAAGGAGATTTAAAGGAAAGAGGTGGGAGCTCAGAAATATAGGGAGGGGATGAAGTTTAATTGTTCTATTTCTTTTGTCACTATTTTTTTAACTGTGTATATGTATTATTTTGGCAAAGAAAAGACACAAGAAGAAGGATATCTAACATGCCTTGATTCAACTCAAGCCTACACTATTTGTTGATTACTTTCCTTTTTCAAATCAGTGTGAATGTGAAGGATGTGATAAGACATACCATGTTCCTTTTGGGGGTTACTTAGGGAAGGAGAAAAAAGACTGGAGTAGTGAGAAGCATGGGATCTGGCTAACTGTGGCTAACCTCTCTGTGCCTCTGTTTTCTCATCTGTAATATGGGAATGGGAATGAACAAGCAAATTGTATAGGCTTGTTGGGAGAATTAAAATGCGTGGCTGCATATCCAGGGAGTGCTTCAGTTCATAACACATACTAAATGCTCAAAAAGCAGTAGTTATCGCTATATTTTAGTTCATAACACATATCATAAAATGTTAAGTGCAATGCTAGAAAGCCTTCCACAATGCTTAGGAAGCGGTGCTCATGGGTTTTAAAAAAACAACAACAATTCACTGATAAAAATAATTGTTAGTTACAGGGCCCTGATTATGAACTGAAAAGCTTTGCAAAAGCAATCCACGGTTGGACAGACTTCCTGAGCCAGCATGTTGGTGTGTATTTGCTTGGCTTCTGTCTCCTGCATTTTACATGTCAGGCCAGGTTTGTCACTTCATTACCTTCCCTCGGCTCCGCTGGTTTCGTCAGTGCCGTCGCCCCTGAAGGTTTCTGCCCCCGCGTCACTGCTAACAGCAGTCACCCCACCTCTTGGCTGTCAGCTGAAAGGCCACTGAGAGTTGACTTCCTGAGAGGAACCCTGCTGGAGAACAGAGACCCCAGCCAAATAGCTAGAATCCACATGTCTTGCAAGGGCAGACAAGCATACCCTAAGCATCTGCCTCTGAGGACCCTGCCTATATGTTCTCTGCTGAATTCTCCTCTTGATATTTTCTCACCTACGTGACAGGGGAACAGACCAGAGGAAAGCAGAGGAGACCATGGGAAGCATCCAAAACTGGGAAATTTTGGTGGTGTCTGTAGTAATATAGCCATACGTAAACTTCCAAAGACTAATTATTAAACCTTGTATTTGATTATTTTTTTAGCCAATAAACTAAGGTTTTAAAAACATGTGAAACATGCCATGATCTTAGGAGGAAAATAGGAAATAAAATTATGTATTCCATCTGATCTTATCTCTGTAAGAAGAAAAAATAACACACAACTGGGAGGAAATAAGCCAAAATGTTAAGAGAGGTCATTCTGGGTTCAAAGATTATGAATAGTTTTTATTTCCTTCCTTACTCCTTTTCTTTGTGTTTTTATTTAGAAAGGCTATTATTTCATCATGATAAAAATCTATATGATTAAAAAATAAGCAGTAATACCTCTAGATAAATAACACAATTAAATTTAATTCCATGAATCCCTGAGTACTTATTTTTCTTTTTCTTATATATTTAGGAGTTAGAATAATTGAATTAAAGTTTAAGGAATCAACACAGATAAAATTTTCTTTTCTCTTTGTATGTTTCATTTATTTTTTTTTTAAATATACAAAATAAATCAGTCTCTATGCGGTCTCCACTTTCAGTCCTCAGGTATCAGGGTTCTCTCCTGTGAGTTTTAAGTTGATTATTCGGGAATTTTTTCTGAATTTTAGTTGTTATTCCCATTTGTTCCTGGGAGCATGTCCATGCAACATCCACTTTACCGCCATTTTTAATTTCCTGAGTACTTATTTTCTAATGTCATGTTAGACACATTTAGAATTCAGTGCACTTGGGCAATGAAATTGGTTTTATTCATTTAGCATTTAGTTTAATAGCATTTTATGAGTCCTATTTTCTCGGTAGATTTTAAACCTCCTGCAGGCAAGAACCAGAGGTTGACTTCTTTGTGACACAAATGCCTGCCTGTTTTCTCCTGATGTGAAGTGCTTCTACATCCCCCAGCTTTGGAGAAGGAGGGCGTGGGGTGTTTCTCTCTGCCCACCACTTATGCTACTTGGAACAAACTCTCAACAATGACAGGAACTATTTGGACGAAGGTGGCCACCTCTCTAATTACTCGGAACTCCACTGAACTGTTCCTAAGTTTAGTGCCCATTACCTAAAGGTTAATGTGGCTGAGCAGTACCAAGAGGATTAGGGTTTTTCCAAGAAATGGTCTGTAGCACAATATGTTCAGGATGAGAGGGTGTGATTGGCACCATAGAACTGCTCGCTGGCAAGACCCACAGTGTTCCACGGTCTTCCTCTCAGAGCTGTGTCCTAGTCTGGGAGGCTTAAGGGAGGAAACGGAAATGACAGGGACGGAGATGAAGCTGGGCAGAGTGTGGACATGCATTCAAAAACTATTTTCAAATCACCATGGATACAGTGACCAACAAACCCCTGTCCTCACAGAAACTACATTCTATTAGAGAAACTTCTTTCGATCCCAGTCTGTTCAGTGAGAGTGTGTGAAAAGAGAGAGAGTTGGGGGCTATTAAGTAAATCAGAAGACGCAGGAATTAGAAATACACATTTTGTTCTATTTTGTAATTAGTTCTACGTCTTGATTTGTCAACCACTAGCACCACCATCCTCACCTCTCTTCCCTCACAGGAAAAAATAAAACATGTTCACTATAGAACCATATGGGAAATCATTCTATGTACCAACAATAATAAAAAAATTTTTAGGGATATAATTCTCCAATTCAGTATCCTAATCTCCACCATTGTAGTTTAGGAAGCATTTTGTTCTTCAGGGAGAACTTAATGGCATTTATATGAAAAGTTTGCACAACCTGACAGAAGGTGGGAACTTGAGGAGCAATAGCACAAGCAACATATAACCTCGTGTCCTACACTTACACCTCATTCAGTCCACACCAGACGCTGGATTTCTTGATGTGACTGGAATACACCAGGCTTATCCCTACCTCAAGGCTCTTGCTTTTATTGTCCTCTATGCCTGGAATGGTTTCCCAACAAATAGTTACAGGTCTCTCTCCCTCAAACTGTTCAGTTCCTTGATCAGAGGTCTGCTCCTTGCAAAGGGCTTCGCTGACCATCCTAGCTAAGATATCTCCACTCACCCCTTACCTAGTTTAATTTTTCTTTAGAGTATTTATTATTACCTGAAGTTTTCATGATTGGAATGTGTGACACTATTTGAGGGTAGGCTAGTGTCTAAATGGAATGGGTGAAGAGAAACAGAAAGACATTCTCTTTGCCACCTTTGCAGAAAGGCGGCTGGGGAATATATGTACTGAATTACCCACTGTCAATTATTGATAGCTCTGGCTGGACTCATTTATCCTCTCTAGTTACTTTGACATAGGGCCGAAAGGCAACTGCTGGCCTGCTTGGTTCTTCACAACCTCTCATCCATAGGGAAGTTCTTAGGAAAAGTTTTAACAAGCTGAACTGACCTTTAGACGCTTCTATGGTTTTCTAAGATATCTCTGGACAACCTAATCTATATATATATATATATAATCTATATATATAAAAGGTTAATATGCTAAGTGTCCAACCATTTGACCATTCGACCAGTAGCTATGATGCACACTGACCACCAGGGGGCAGACGCTCAATACACAGGCATGAAAACATGGAACAGACTGATGAATCTCAGAGGGAAGAGGAGAGGAGGGAGGGTGGGAAGAGATTAACCAAAGATCTTATATGCATACTAGAGGCCTGGTGCATGGATCCGTGCACCGGGCCAATTTTGGCCCAATCCCTGCAGGCCAGGGAAAGGGTCCCTCAGCCTGGCCTGCAGGGATCAGGCTGAAACCAGCTCTCTGACATCCCCCAAGGGGTCCTGGATTGTGAGAGGGCGCAGGCCAGGCTGAGGGACCCCACCGGTGCATGAATCTGTGCACCAGGCCTCTAGTAATTCATAAAAGGAAAAGGTATTCATCTATTCATTCATTCATTTAATTTCGTCCAGGAAACTAAAGCTGATGTTCAGCAGCTTGCACCAATGTAGCTATACTTGGTTATGAAAATACTGAAGTATTTGTGTCCACGTGGTAAATATTATCCATCCTGAGCCCCCTCCTACAGGGTCATCTGGGTTTTCCCCAAAGAATCCCTCACCACTAAAAGGTTGTTGCCTAGCACAACAACGAGCCTTCCAGAACAGGTTTGAGAGAGAATAGCTGAGATCCATTCTGAGTAGCAGGACTCATTACCTTCCATATAATAAACATTTGAGTATTACCCTACCCGAGACTGTAATGGCATTGAGACTTTCATTTGAAAGTTTTATGTCCCTTCCTTCATGGCAAATCCAAGGTATCTTAACAGAGATGGAACTCACATCATCTGAAAATATTGAATTGTTTTCAAACATCCTAAAAGAGAAGTCCTCCAAGATCTATTTCAGTGGCCTTGCCCTACCCAAACAAACCTCACACCCACTGCCAAATGTGAGAGCATTTCTAAAGAAAGGACATTCTGCTTTCAACACGTACACCCACAAGTGCTGTGGGATCTCCTCCTCCGGTCCCGAATTGCCTCTGCGGCTGGGATATATGAGTCCAATGTATTACATTCCCAGGCGCCATCGCGTTGTGCTTTCAGAGAAGGTCTGAGAAATTGGTCCAACTAATAATATATATTGCAATGCTTGGCACCCTGCACATTTTCTGGAAAAGAACTTTGTTCTCGGCAGATTCCACGGAACACTGCTTGAATCTTGCAGAACTCTGGCCACAGTTTCTGGGTTGTGAGTTACACAACTTCTCAGAAATATATCAATCAGAGCCCCACTGTGGAGAGGACCAGGAGCTTAAGATGTGCAGGAATCTTGAATAGGTTGAAAGGGCCCTGCATGGACATCTGAATTAGAAGACTACTAACCATTGGGAAGGAACATGTAAAGCAAGGGGGAACACGTGGGACAAAAGTCACTGACATTCAAGGGCAGAGACCTGCTGGTATTTTTCTTCCTCTGAGAAAGAGTGAGGTGTGTTGGTGCTGAGCTCAATCATCATTCAAGGTAGACTCCAAAAGATACTGAATGGCCAATGGCTGGAAAGGGGGCTCTATTGTACTGCTGCATTTACCTCATTGCACCAATCTAGTGATTTTCTTTCTCTTGGGGAGCTTCCCTGGTGAGTTGCTTTCACCTCCATCAGATTAAAGTTCAATCTCCCAATTACTTGAGTCCCAGTTGTAACTATCTCTCCACTCTGAGCCCTGTTTTCTTTAATTTTCAGGTTTATTCTTTAGTACACAAGTGATGAGCCACCACCATCAAGATCCTTTTTGTAGAAAAAGGAACTATAAATGTATATTCTTGTCAGTCTTTATGCCTCTGATTTTAGTTTATGAACAGCTTGGACTTGTGAATCCCTGTGTGGTTCTGATCAAAAGAAAACATTAATTAGCAAAAGAGTACTTTTTAAATTTTTTCACTTTAAATATCTGGCTCCACAGGGTAAGAAAGAAGTATTTTGCCTCGCTTCAGCTTTCCCGTCCTTGGCAGTTGACTTGGTTAGGCAGGCAATAAACAGGAGAGCTTTTGGGGGAAGGTCTGTCTCAGAGAGAAGGGAGAAGAAGGAAGTAGGTCAAAAGCCTAGCAAGGAATTTTATGAGGAGTCTCACTTTGGGGAAGGTATCCACAGAGCCTGAAGCCAATGAAAACCAAGTCTCAATTGATTCAGCAAATAATTATGAAGAATCAAGCCTAGTGGAATTGCCACTTCAGTTGCAGATTGTCTGACTGAGTTGCATAATCACTGTCATTAATATCAGAATTATCATCAATCAAATCTGCTGGTATTCTCCTTATATTGTCATCAGTGCTGAATCATGAGCTAAATAGCCATCGCCCTTACCTCTCAATCTGTTTTCATTCAAAAGGACATGTGGATTGCAAAAAAATAACTGATAGAACATTCAATGTTTGTCTCTGCAACTCAATCAGCATTGCACCTGAATGAAACAAGAAAATACTAATACATTTATGGAGACTACAGGTCTTTCCTTACTTATATTTATACTGTAGTATCTAGGACAGTGCCTGACATCCACCAGGCCCTCCGAGGCCTGTCTGCAGAGTGGACAAAGGAAAAGGAGTAAGTACGCAGGGTGTCTGTGAAGTCCAGAAACATAGGCCAATCTACATCATCTCATCAAGGACATCTTCAACCTGTGAAAAGGTAAATTAGCATTATGTCTCCAGACTTCATGCACACCCTTGTAGTTTGTGAAACCGTGAGTAGAAGAAAAGGTCATAGGATTTACTATTTATTCGGGATGTGAACCACAGGGAATTTAGCACCTATTTCCCAGTTATTCCACAAACACTTTTTGAAGAAGTGATTTTTAAAGCTCTTTGAATAAAACAAGAGGGTTTCAACATTTTACCAAAGGAAGAGGTTTGGGTGAAAGATGAACTCTGAATTGTTGAGCTCTCCCTCTTGGTGTAATAGAATCTCCTATTCATCCTTCAAGCCTTTGTTTAAATCACTGATTCTAAACTGAGGACAGCTTTGCCTCCAGGGAATATTTGTCACTGTCTGGAGCTATTTTGGGTTCTCACAACTGGGAGGGGAGAGATCTTGGCATCTAATGGTAGAGGCCAGAGAGGCTGCTGAACACCCTATAATTCACAGGGCAACCCATCACAACAAAGAATTATCCAACCCCAAGTGTCAGTGGCATGGGGGCTTAGAAACCCTGGTTTCAGTGTACCTTACAAAATGATTCCCTGACATATCTCAAACTTTACTAACTTCCTGTAAATCCTTATCTCACTTTATACTTTCCCTTCATGGCATTTATCACAATTATAATTAAATACATTATATTTGTTTCTTCCATTAAAAACAAAGACTCATATGAAAAGAAATTATATTTCATTCACCATTGTATCCTAGCACCTATTATAATGCCTGGCACATAGTAGAACCTCAATGAATGAATGAATCAACAAATGACCAATATAAGCAAAATAGATACTCAGGTTGTTAAGTAGAGCTGTAGTTTCAGCCATCATCTGAAATGCGTCAGATGGTCTTGGATCTCTCCTCTATTTCAGTTCAAGAAAATTATGAATTTAACCATGGTATGAAGGGAAAGTAAAACTAATATTCAAACTCCTCTCTGTATACACTTTTAATTTATAGACTTATTGCACTATTTCAGCATTTTAGCAGTCTACCGCTAAAAGAGCTTGGATATTAACCATGACAAAAAAAATATCTGGAATTCCAGGATTGACCTTGTGGCAAAGACTTATTGGCTCCCACAGTACCTCTTCAGGTTCATTTTCTTTCCTCTCTATCCCTCACAGCCATGCGACACACTCTGGTCAATAGGATAAAAACAAGATCTGCACACAAGGGTTCTGAAAAAGCCTTTGTTTTCCTCGTGAAAGGGAGAGGCAAAATAGGCACCAACCTTCTTTCTCCTGGTTGGAAACAACATCATCAAAATGCCTACACCTGGGTTGGTGGTTCAGTAAGAAAAGTAGCCCATATTGTTTAAGCCTCTATGGTCAGGTTTTCTCTTATTTGCAACTGAATACAGTCCTACCTGGTGATACATTCTTCTGTCTTGGCAACTAAGCTTTCTCCATGGTTTTTTATTTTTCTTAATCCTCTCAGAAGGATATTTTTCCCATTGATTTTTAGAGAGAGGCAACATTGACTGGTTGCCTCCTGCATGCACCTCTACTGGCACTGGGGAACCTGCAACCAAGCTACGTTCCCTTGACTGGCAATCGAACCCATGACCTTTCCATCCTAGGGCTGATGCTCTTAACCACTGAGCAAACTGGCCAGAGCTCTACCTGGTCTTTTTAACAATGCAAGGGCAGAAATGGAGGCATCTTGGGCTGGGCTTAAATCTCATCTAAAGTACAAAGGAAATAAAATCATCTGAGGCAGTAGACTTTCTGACATTGAAATGGGGAAGAACAGTGTTCATTGTGAGTACAACCAAGAGAGAGGCCAGAGCTTGTGGTGTAAGTGGAAAAAAGTCAAATACTTGGGATACAAAGTGTACCTGGCTAACTGCCCATTTACATTTTGCAGGCCCCCTTTTTTTTCTGGTAGTGAGTGGGCGTTAAAAATGAGAATTTCAGATGCAGATGTCAAGGTTCTGCAGGGAGAGAAAGACCTTCGCATGAAACAGCGGCTCTACAATTTGGTAGATTCAGACTTGAGGGCTATACCTCCTTCATAGCTCTCTCACTAGACTGTGAGCATCTGGGAGATGAGGGCCATGTCTTCTTGCTGTCGGTGTCCCTGGTCCCAGCAGAGTGCCAGGTCTATAACACATTCTCAGTCAAGATTTTCTCAATTGAACACTTTATGGTTTTCTCCCTTTAGTCTTTTAAGAGCATAATTGTGAAGAGACATCATTCAAGTCTGGAGAAGGAGATTAATTTCACTTCTTCCCCTCATCTCTGTTTTATTTTTTTCTTCGTTTCAGTATATAGTTCCTATGTTTTGAATAGAAAAGAACATGGAACTCTGAAATAGGGAAAATCCTTAAGGGGAAAAAAAACTTCATTCAAGAAAAAATTATTTTAAAAAATATTTTTATTGATTTCAGAGGAAAGGAGAGGGAGAGAGAGATAGAAACATCAATGATGAGAGAGAATCATTGATCAGCTGCCTCCTGCATGCCCCCCACAGGGAATCAAGCCTGCAACCTGGGCATGTGCCCTGACCGGGAATTGAACTAGGACCTCTTGGTTCATAGGTCGATGCTCAACCACTGAGCCATGCCGGCCAGGCAAGAATTTTTTTTTTAATTTAATAAATCTTTATTGTTCAGATTATTACAATAGTTCCTCTTTTTTCCCCCATAGCTACCCTCCACCCCATTCCCACCCCACTTTCTGCCCTTAGCCCCACCCACTGTCCTCATCCATAGGTGTATGCTTTTTGTCCAGTCTCTTCCCACACCCCCCACACCTCTTTCCCCACAAGAATTGTCAGTCCACTCCCTTTCTATGCCCCTGATTCTATTATATTCACCAGTTATTTCTGTTCATCAGATTTTTTATTCACTTGATTTTTAGATTCACTTGTTGATAGACATGTATTTGTTGTTCATAATTTTTATCTTTACCTTTTTCTTCTTCTTCTGCTTCTTCAAGAATACCTTTCAACATTTTATATAATACTGGTTTGGTGGTGATGAACTCCTTTAGCTTTTTCTTATCTGTGAAGCTCTTTATCTGCCCTTCAATTATGAATGACAGCTTTGCTGGGTACAGTAATCTTGGTTGTAGGTTCTTGCTATTCATCACTTTAAATATTTCTTGCCATTCCCATCTGGCCTGCATAGTTTCTGTTGAGAAATCAGCTGACATTCGTATGGGTGCTGCCTTGTAGGTAACTAACTGTTTTTCTCTTGCTGCTTTTAATATTCTCTCTTTGTCTTTTGCTCTTGGCATTTTAATTATGATGTGTCTTGATGTGGTTCTCTTTGGATGCCTTTTGTTTGGGGTTCTGTGCGCTTCCTGGACTTGTAAGTCTATTTCTTTCACCAGGTGGGGGAAGTTTTCTGTCATTATTTCTTCCAATAGGTTTTCAGTATCTTGCTCTCTCTCTTCTTCTGGCACCCCCATAATTCTGATGTTGGTACGCTTGAGGTTGTCCAGAGGCTCCTTACACTGTCTTCATATTTCTGGATTCTTTTTTCTTTTTGCTTTTCCAGTTGAGTGTTTTTTGCTTCTTTGTACTTCAAATCTTTGACTCAATTCTTGTGATCCTCTAGTCTGCTATTAGATCTCTGTATAATATTTTTTATTTCAGTCAATGTGTGCTTAATTTCTAGTTGGTCCTTTTTCATATCCTTGAGGGTCTCACTAAATTTATCGGCCTTTTCTAGGAAATTCTTGAAAAACCTTATAACCGTGGTTTTGAACTCTATATCCAGTCATTTGCTTTCCTCCATTTCTTTCATTTGTGATCTGTTTCTTTGTCTCCGCATTTTGGCTGCTTCCCTGAGTTGATAGAGTGACTTTGTGTGCTAGGTGTCCTATAGGGCCCAGTGGCTCAGCCTCCCCAGTTACCTGAGGTGGACACTCTTGGTGCACCCCTTTGTGGACTGTGTGCACAGTCTTGTTGTAGTTAAGCCTTGATTGTTGTTGGTATCACTGGGAGGAATTGACCTCTAGGCCAATTGGCTGTGAGGATCAGCTGTGTCTATGCTGGGAGAACTTCTGTGGTGGAGACACCCTTATGGGACAAGACTTGCAAAAGCCTCTGTGCTCAGCTTGGTTGGGGCGGAGTCTCATGGTGCAGCAGACAGCATTGGTTTCCCGTCAGCCCTGCCCTAATAGACCCCTGTGTCTCAGTGTCCCGTGGTAATCGCTGCAAGCACCTCTGAGAGAAAGCCGCCTTCGAGTTTCACCCACTGCCAGACAGTCCAGTTTCTCCCCGAATGAGTCTGGGTCCCAGAGTCTCATCCGGAACTGGAGTTCAGTGCAGTCGGGAGCTTTTGTCTCCCTCCTGCTTGAGAAAGCCAGCCACGTACTCAGTTTCTGCCCTCTCCGCGCGCGCGCGTGCCTAGGTACCTCTGCCTTCCGCAATTCCTCTGAGTCTCAGTGTGCTTTTCTCTTTCCTGACAGTCCAGTTTCTCCCCATATGAGTCTGGGTTCCCCAAGTCTTGCCCAGAACTGGAGTTCAGTGCATTCGGGAGCTTTTGTCTGCCTCCCGCTTGAGAAAGCCAGCCGCGCACTCAGTTGCCCGCCCTCTCCGCGCGTGTACCTTGGTACCTCTTCCTCCTACAGCTCCTCTGAGTCTCAGTGAACTTTTCTCTTTCCTTCTAGTTGTAGAATTTCCACTCAGCCAGCCTTCCTGTGGTTCTGGATGATGTCCGTTTTCTCTTTCAGTTGTAGTTTTGAAATTGTTGTGCGAGGCAGCAGTTTAGGTGTTTACCTATGCTGCCATCTTGGTTTCTCCAAGAATTTTTTTGTTAATTCCCCCAAATTATACTCCTCAGGACCCAGTTTCTTAAAATGAATGAATGAATGAATGAATTCTTTACTTTAGGAAATACTGGGTTAAGCAGTTACTACCTTTGATATGCTAGTGTGTGCTACACCTTTTCAAGAATATGGTTTATTGCTCTTCACAACCCTATTTAACTGTGTAACTCAAAAAGGGTTACAGGATCCCAAAACATCATGGAGTAATGATTACCCAGTCATTTGCACACTTGGGTAGAGTTTGGGAGCTGCTGCTTTGCATCAGCAGGTTTGTACTGAGGAAACAAAGGGGCGCACAGAAAGAAGGACTCAAAGGATAGAAGAGGGCAATTCATAAAATGGAAAAGCCAAGCCGACAGAAAGACACAGGAGTTACGAGAGGGAAGTTGGAGTTTCGTGCCTGCTACGACAGTCTCAAAATGTGTGGCTTAGTGTGGAGCCCAAAGAAAGTGTTTTGGCAGAAGTTTTAAGCTAAGAATGAAGAGCCTGGTGATGTGTTCCAGAAACTTCCACTAATGACTGAGTCACTTCTCTAACCCGATTGCCTCAGGGGTAAGGGGGTAATTAAGCCCCTTATGCCTTCTTTCACAAAATCATAACTGAAATGAGTTAGAAGTGCATGTTGGTGGAGAACTTTTGAGTTATGTATGTTAAGAAGAGCCAAATAACGTATGTGTAAAGAAACGGTACTTTGTGAAAACAGTTGTGTTTATTAATTTTTTTCTAAGATGCTTGGGAAGACCTTGGGCAAGTTTTCACATTAACAAATCAAGAACAATTAATTTCTGGGTAATGTTTCTGTCAGAAAGACTTGCCATTGGTTGGGTCAATTAACAAATTGAAATAACTTATGAAAATGCATCTGCCGCACGCTAGGGTGGAAGGTGGAATGATCAGTGTGTCAAAGTGGTAAACTGAGTCATGACTGGGCCTAGAACTTGTGTTTCAAAAGTATTTTGTTCGATATCTGGCAACAAATTTTAAAGTTCAAGTAAACAAACACACGGTTTTTCCTTTTGACTGAATTTGAAAGCTCTAAGATGAGAACCCTAAAACCATAAACATTTACACAGTGAGTCAAGCTCCTCATTATGTAAATACTTTGTGAAAACAACTTCGCTCCATAAAGTATTAATGCTATTTGATAAAAATCAGTTTTTGTTTGGTGTGTCTTTTGAAGCTGGTGTAACTCCCGGTCATTCTATATAACTATAAAAGCTTTTTGGAATCAAATCCTAATCCCAACATGTTTTTCTTGTTCATTTAAACCTTTTATATACATGTGGGAGCCAGAGAGAGTAGAAGACTTTTAGGGCTTAAGCTGAACTTGTTTGTCCTTCTCATGCATGCTCTCTGAAACGTATTTGGCATGTTTGTATTTGTAAGTTAAAGTAGACATTTGTGTTCTTAAGCATTTTCTTTTTTCCCCCCGCTTTATGCATGTTTGCTTGGTTTACAAATATAGACCATCTTAACATGGAAGAGAAGACATGCTGAAGTTTGGATTGTTTGACTAGCCACCTTGTAAAAAATAAATGCCGGTGTTGATTTGCTAAGTTAGCCCCTGACTTAAGCTTCCAAAAAGAAAAGGTGTCCCCAACTCAAACTCAGTAGTATTAATACCCCCGGAGCATAAAAAACTAAACAAACAGAACTCACCAAAGTGCTTGTCCGGTGCTGTAGGAGACCAATTTAACTTCTGGAGTATTTTTAGTTTTGTTTTAAAAAGAAGCAACCGAGATTGCCAAGCAGAAATTCATAGCATTTTATTTTTCCCCTATGGATATTACATCTAATGGCCATATATGATGTCCATAGCAGAATAGGGTTAAGCTACATGAAATTCATAAAAGGACTAAATTTAAATGGACTCAGGAAAAACTTAAAAAGATTTTTCCATGTGCTGAAGCTGCAGACTGAAGCAAATAAGAATGTGTTTCTCAAAAGGTGATTATGTGAAATGAACTATATGTGTTAGCTTGTGCTGTTTATGGAACATCTCCAAAACTTGTAGCTTCAATCAGCCACTATTTAATAAGCTCATGATTCTACAAGTCTGCGTTTTGGGGTGGGCTCAGCTGAGTTGTTCTTCAGATCTGGGCTGGGGTTGACTGATCTCAGTTGGGTTTGCTCATGAATCTATGCTCAGTGGCTGGATTAGATGTGGACTATCTGGTCTCTGATGACCAAGGCAAGGACAGCTAAGGCCTCTTCCTTGTGTTCTCCCATCCAGGTCCTTATTCAGATGAAACTTCCATACCTTTTCCATTTATTTTTAATCTGTCCCTGTCTCTAAATTCCTTTTGTAATTTATTTATTCTGTGTCATGTTAGAACATCCCCAAGGGTAACATCCTTGAACCTGGTTGCCTGGATTTTCTTGAGACAGGGAGTGGAGAGAGCCAACATTTCTTCTGACTTATTTTTAATAACTTTTAGAGTGGTTATATTTATTTATTTTATGGCCATCAGCCCTAAATGCTTTCAGGAAGGAGCCACAGTCCAAACAAAACTAATTGACTGATTAATTAGATAGCCAAATGATTAAAAATTAATGGTGAAATGAATTAGCATCTTTATTGAATTTAGTGCTTTTTATTTCTCCTTCCCATTTCCTGCATGTCTCAGAGAAGCTTACCAGTCCCAGGCAATTTTGCCCTTAGAAACTTGATTCCATGGCTAACCTGGGATACCACTTACAAACTCTGCAGCCACTGCAGAATGTGCCCTGGTTGTCCCTCACCAATTAATCAGGAAACTGATTGAAGTGACTGATTGTAGCAACACAGGATGTTTTGACACAGCAATTTAGACAAAAATGTCAGAGGGCCCCTATAAGGCTCACTGGCATTTGGGAGAGGGACTTGGCCCAAAGGTCAAGGTTCGAAATCAGCCACTCCTCGCTCAGCCAACAGTAATTATTCAAATGCATATTGGAGCATCTACCCTGTGCTAGACCCAAAAAAGAAAACTATGATGCCAGCTCCACCCTCATGCAGTTTAAGTTGAGTTAGCAAGAACATTGTTTATTAGTAATCTTTCCAATAGTTCAAAACCTCTATAATGAGTGCTATGAAGAAAAAGCATTGGAAATACAGATTTGAGGATAGGGAAGAAGGTTCAATATTACGGTTGTTGAGAATGAAGAAGCAGGTCAACCAGGAAAACATCCCAGATTACCAGATGATATAACTGGTGCCATGAAGCCAACATGAGTTTTTCTACAGGACTCAGCTGTGTCAATGCAGAACCTAAGAAATTAGATAATTGGATATATCCAGGGCCAAGGTCATGAGAGCTGGATCTGAGGAAATTGCCAGGGTCCAAGGTAGTTTCAAGCATGGGCAAGAGAGTTCCGAAATGATGAAATGTGATATGCAAGCTCAATCGTGTAAGTGAAAAATGGGTGAGGCTCCCACTCCTCATGGACCACTTGGCCAGTGACCTTGAGCCTGTGAAGAGACACCGTCAGCCATCCTGATCAATGGAGTAACCCATCTAAAGGGAGTCATTGCCACTCGACTGAAAATGACACTTGATAACGTTATCACAAATCATCAATGATAGGTAACAAAGAATATTGTCTTTAGATACACTCAGATTTTTAAGTGACATTTTCTTTCCTCTATCTTACTGATTATTACTTTTTTTAATAAAGTTCACTTTCTTCTAATTTATTTTTCCAAACACAATGGCAAGGGAGTTGAAGTCAGCACTCCAAACGCAGTGGGAACATATGATAGTGACTGAAACTTCAGGCGTGTTTAGACAGTTTGTAAAATCAGCGAAAGGCCTGAAAGCCCATGCTATTTAAACCCATGCCAATTTTCAGGATTTGTATTTTATGAAGAAAAAAATCTGTGTGATGTTGTGAAAAGATTAATACAATGACAGCTGCAGTCAAACATACATGTCCATTCATTGCCGGCAAGACATGGTGAATCCTATCAACCAGCCGTGGTGATACTAGGGGAGACGCTTCTCAGGAAATTTCTACCTTCTCTGGCTTTACTGTCAATGTGTCTGTATTCTTTGTAGATTCACTACTTTCCCTGTTTTCCCAGAATTCATTCAAACTCTCTGGTTAACACAAGTCTCCAACCTGCTTCCAATCTTGTATGGCCAACCTGCATCTTCTGTCATGATCTCTGTGGCCTCATGGACAAAAAGGTCACATTGATGAAGTCAGTCACCTGACAACAACAGGCTCTGGGATCCAACAGATGTTCCACCATTTAAATCTTTCCCTTAGATTATTTTTGAATTGAGATATAATCTATAATAATAAAAAGGTAATATGCAAATTGACCGAACAGCAGAATGACCGTCCGGATGAACTTCCAGACGACCTTCCAGATGAAGCCGGGGCTGCTGCCACCCTCTGCGGGGCAATCAATGTGGGGGAAGGGGGAACCTCCATGATCTATCGCCCTGCAGAAGATGGCAGCTGGGGCTGCGAGGGCCAAGCTCCTTGCACGAATTTTGTGCATCGGGCCTCTAGTTAATATATAACATTATGTTAGTTTCAGGTATACAACATATTGATTCAATATTTGTATATATTGTGAAATGATCAGCATAAGAAGTCTGGTTAACAGTCATTGTCACACATAGCTACAGTGTTTTTTTCTTGTGATGAGAACTTTTAAGTTCTACTCTCTTAGCAACTTATAGTATTAACTATAGACACCATGCTGTACATTATATCCCTAGGACTTACTTATTTTATAACTAGAAGTTTGTACCTTTTAACCACCAATCTCTTCTCTGTATCTGAGTTTTGTGGGTTTTTTTCAGATTCACATGTAAGTGAAATTATATAGTATTTGTCTTTGTCTGTCTGACTCATTTCACCTAGCATAATGCCTTCAAGGTCTATTTCCCTTCAATTTTTGAGAGATTTATGTAATCTCTTTGAGCTCAGTTTCCTCATCTGTCAAATGGGGTTGATTGAGTACTGATTTGAAATAGATTAAAGCTAAATCTCTTCTTGTATATAAACTATCCTAAATCCTAGGCATGATTGTTTCTATGTAGCAATATCTGCTAATTTTATGGCATTGATTCTGTCAATTTTAACTCTCTTTTATATTTTATATTTATATACCACAAAAGGTACCCAAGTGTCACCATTTTCAAACTGTTTCTGAATATTTTATTGGATACCATTCACTTGCCTTGGATAAAAAATGTACATGACTGTACAGTCTTGAGAATTTATTGTGTATGTCTGTACCCTTGCTAACAAGAAATTTAATTTAAAAGAGCATGATGAAGTATATTAGTATATCCTATCAATAAAAGGTACTTGAGAATGAGCACCCAAGATATGTGCAAAATATATGTAAATGTACTCCTGTGCTAATATATTTTACATTATCAAACCATATAAAATAAATATGTAAAGGGATGTTACAAGGTGAAATAAATAATATCTTAAATATTTTAAATTTTGTTATATTGAATAAAAGTGTATTTTGGCACTCACTAAAATATTTTCAGTAATATTTATAGGGCGGACAATGTCATGTCTTATAAAAGTGTGAGCAGATTGTAAAAGTTAATTCTGCCCATTATTTGCTTTAGCTTGGCACTTTCTTTGCAGGACTTGGCCATTTGAGACAGGTAAATGAACTTAAAACTAAGTACTATAATTTGTAAATACACCAGTGGGCATAAGTAAAGAGTAATGTTTTAAAAGAAAATCAAAGTGAATGAACAAGTAGGGATAATAATCTCAAATCCTTTGGGTTGGGAAAACTTCACATCACATATGACACAAGACTTAAGAATCAAGTGAGAACAAGAAAGTCAATTGCATTGCGATGTTAGTAAAGCTTAATGTTTTCCTTTTTAAATTAAAAATAAATATAGCCCTAGCTGGTTTGGCTCAGTGGATAGGGTGTCGGCCTATGGACTGAAGGGTCCAAGGTTCCATTCCGGTCAAGGGCATGTACCTCAGTTGCATGCTCAATCCCTGACCCTGGTCGGGGTGCATGTGGGAGGCAACCAATCTATGTGTCTCTCTCACATCAATGTTTCTCTTTCTGTCTCTCCCCCTCCCTTCCACTCTCCCTAAAAAAATCAATGGAAAAATATCTTCAGATGAGGATTAGCAAAAAATAAAATAAAAAGGGTGAATTTTTTGAAAAAAAGTTTAAAAATAATAATGATAAATAAAATAAATATAAATAGACATTTTAATTGTTCTTCCTAAAATTCAATACACTAGGAATATATCCCAAGAAGCTAGAAACACCAATCAGAACGGATATATGCACCCCTATGTTCATAGCAGCATAATTCACCATAGCTAAGATTTGGAAACAGCCTAAGTGCCCCTCAGCAGATGAGTGGATTTAAAAATTGTGGTACATCTACACAGTGGAATACTATGCTGCTGTAAAAAAGAAGGAATTACTACCATTTGCAGCAGCATGGATGGAACTGGAGAGCATTATGCTAAGTGAAATAAGCTAGTCAGAGAAAGATAAATACCACATGATCTCACTCATTTATGGAATATAATGAACAACATAAACCGATGAACAAAAACAGATCCAGAGACAGAGAAGCATCGATCAGACTGTCAAACTTAGAGGGAAGGTAGGGGAGGGTGGGGGTAAGGGAATAGATCAACCAAAGGACTTGTATGCATGCATATAAGCCTAACCAATGGACACAGACAACAGGGGGGTGAGGGCATGAGTTGCGGGGGGGGGGGGGGTTGGGGGGTTAATGGGGGGATGAGGACACATGTAATACCTTAATCTATAAAGAAATTAAAAAATAAATAAATAGCCGAAACCGGTTTGGCTCAGTGGATAGAGCGTCAGCCTGCGGACTGAAGGGTCCCGGGCTCGATTCCGGTCAAGGGCATGTACCTTGGTTGCGGGCACATCCCCAGTGGGAGGTGTGCAGGAGGCAGCTGATCGATGTTTCTCTCTCATCGATGTTTCTGGCTCTCTATCCCTCTCCCTTCCTCTCTGTAGAATATCAATAAAATATATTTAAAAAAAATAAATAAATAAATAAATAAATAAAATAAAAAGCGTGGATTTTTTAAAAAGTTTAAAAAAATAATAATAAATGAAATAAATAGATATTCTAATTGTTCTTCCTGAAATTCAGTACATTAGTGGTTCCCAAACTTGAGTGTTCATCAACGTTAACTAGAGGGGCTGGTTAGAATATAGATTGCTGGGCCCTGTTCCCAGAGTTTCTGATTCAGTCCATCTTGTTAGGACCCAAGAATTTGCATTTCTGACAAGTTCCCAGGTGATGCTGATGCTACTGATTGCAGGACCACAGTTTGAGAACCACTCAGAGATCATCTTGAAGACCCCCGGGGCTAGATCCTCTCCCAGAACTTTGATGCATATGACACAAATGTAGTTAAGATCAATGCCATCGAGAAGTGATGTTCACACTATATCCTGGTTTAAGTTATCCATTTTTGTCCTAAATTTCCCTACCACCCACTTCACATCACCCATTGCCCTCCCCCCGCAGTGGAGGCAGAAAGGCCCCGGAGGACAAGGGAAGGATAGTGCATCCTCTCTGGGAATACAGCTGACAGTTTGCACTACCTGGCGAATTCATAACCTCAGCATGTTTCCCCAGGGTGAATTAATTGCCTTGCTTTTCCTTTTCCTTTGCATAAAGCCAGGCAGATTTGTCCCTGTTTAGACAAGACTTTCTTGCCAGCACTTTCTGAGGATGGCCAGAAAGTGGCTGCTGTGTGAGGTTGATAGTGTTGTCAGGAATTCCAGGGTGGGGTGCTGTCCCTTGAGTTGGGAAATGCTAACTGAGGTCAATTCCAGTTCAGCTTCCTACCTACAGAATTATGGCAGGACGTGAGTTTGGCCCGAGTGAGAGGAATAGGTCAGCAGAAACATATTCTTGTCTTCCTAATAGCAGATATTCCTGTTTCTAAGCCTTAAGTTGGAACATATTTTTCCCCTATTTGAGATCCAGCAATTCGTGTCCTCAAATGAGGTATTTTAAAACCAAATGCATAGACAACAAAACCAAAGAAAATCAAAACCAGAAAACGTTCCTTTTCCAAGTGAAAATCGTGCATCAAAAGTTATTATGTTTCGTATCTGAAATTAAAAGCCATTGCTTTGGCCCTGGTTGGTTTAGCTCGGTGTTGGAGCATTGGCCCTTGGACTGAAGGGTCACAGCTTCAATTCCTGGTCAAGGTTGCAGGTTCCCCAACCCCTGTAGGGGCATGTACAGGAGACAACCAATTGATGTCTTTCTCTCAGGAGGATGTTTCTCTCTCCCACCCCTCCCTTCCATTCTCTCTAGAAATCAATGGGAAAAAATCCTCGGGTGAGGATTTACAAAAAAAAAACAAACAAACAAAAAAAAACTCATTGCTTTGGCTTCTTAATAACAAAACTGCCCCCAAATTGAATGATTTAATCCAACCACCATTTTATTTCTTTTGCTCGTGCTTCTGCAATTTGTGCAGTGCCTGCTAGAACAGCTTGTCTCTGCTCCACGTGGGGTCAGCTAAGGTGCTCTCCAGGGGCAAGACAGCCCACTCCGAGATCGCTTCACTCACTGCCATTGAGGAGTTGGTGCTGGGGCTGTTGGCAAGCGCCTGGGTTTTCTCCTTGTGGTCTCACCACGTGGCTGGGTTGGTCTTCTCACTGCAGGTTGGTCTCAGGGGAGAAGAACTTCTAAGGCACCATGTGCAAGAGCAGACACTCCCAGGCCTTCTTAACAGCTGAGCCTGGATCTGGCACAACTTTGCTTCCCCCACATCGTTTTGGTTAAAAGAAGTTAAGGGGCCAGCCCAAACTCGAGAGGACAGTCTACACAGGACGTGAACATTAGGAAGGGTGGGTCATTGGGGCCAGCAGAGTGTCAGGATCCTCTCCTCCCTGCTGCTTTGCATTCCACACCACTGTCAGGCACTTCAGCACACACAGGGCAGTGTCAATCTCAGGGTGGACATCAGGGCCTAAAGAGGGAAAAGTGGCTTTGACTTTATCTGAGCATTCTCCGAGTGCAAGGATCTGTATCTGCTATATAGGCATCTCAGTTTAACCTCCCCCTGGAACCTTCCTCTGCTAGCTAACTCTGAAGTATCTTGCTGCCTTATTTTTCCTTCCTAGCACTCACCACCGCCTAACACTTTACTAAGTAGTTGTTTACTTGGTTATTGTCTGTCTCCCCTCAGTGTAAATGCTGATCAAACGTAAAACTCCCGGGGGAAGGTACTCAGTTTCTTTTGCTCTCTGCTGCATGCCCAGCCCCGACAACAGAGCCTGGCACTTAGAAGTCTCTGCAAAAATATCTGTTGAATAAATGAATGTAGAAATGTCATGTCTGAGAATATACCCACGAGGCAGACAGGAAAACTCCAAAGGAAGCTGTTCTGATGCAGGGCGATGGCTGGGGTTTGTGTCTTCTCCATCGGGCTGGGGCTGCGCGCCCCCTTGTTGTGTATGGTGTGTACCTTCTGCTGGTTCCCATGGTGTCATTGTTCAGAGGTGTCAGTGGGCATCCATCATGGGTTTAGAGGGTTTTCTATGCAGCTGGCAGCTCCTTTATTTGGCCAATTAAGCTTTGTGCTCCTGTTTCCAAATACAGAGGTGAAAGAAACATGAACCTGGCTTTATCTAATGCCTCAGTTTTAAGGAGCAGCCTCTGGTGCAATGCTATGTTAGTTCCAATGAAACCTTGGATAGCCTCATCCTTGCTAAAACTGGTTAGTGAGCCTTAGCTATTCATTCCTAAAAAGAGGCTTAACCAGATAGTTTTTCATTATGTTCTGCCTTTCACTGGGTAATAAGGAGGGGGTTGCTTGCTTTCTTCCTTCCTTTCTTTCTCTTTCTTGCTTCCTACCAATTTTGTTTTCTTTCCGTGCTTCTTGTCTATAGCATCCCCTTGAAATTTGGTGTTTTGGGTTGAATCCCTGTTGGAGCTCAATTCTCTAGTGGATTTGTTCTTTTGATTGTTTATCGATCTCAGGAAAACAGATCAGATTTCCTTAATGAATTTTATGTGCTTGCATCTGATTTGGTTACAGGTCACCTATATCTGTCACTTGTGAGGCCTCTCATTTGAATGCCCAGTCTATTTATTATCTTTTAAGGAGTTTCTTTATCTGAAACCCATTCATCCTGGCTCAGAGCAAAGCAGCCCTCAGTGCTGTGGTTTTCAACCATTTTACCAGCCCAGAAGGCATTTGTGTGTGTTTGAAAACAAGGTTAAGTAATTGCTTTGAAAAAGCATTGTAAATGTTTCTCTTGGATTGTGTCCTGGTTATTTTCCTCCACATCTTTTCATTTTCCCATGTTCCAGCCCCCACCGCACCCCCATTCCCAGCTCTGCTTGTATTACTAGAGAATGACGACTCTATCCACTGGATCAGAGACACTAATGTGAGTGTTGTTTCTGATTGTGATGACCTTAACCACAGTCTAAATATGCTATAGCTGCAGGTCAGAGTTTTCTGAGGCATTTCAGATGCTAGGCCTCGAGTTTCCAGAATACAACGTGAGTTTTATTTTTTTATTTTTTTTAAAGTGGAAAGAAGCTTCTCTTTATTCTTAATTATATCCAGTTATTTTTAGATTATAGGAAATAGACATATATTTCCTACAAATGAAATATATCATCTATTTCTCCAATTTTTTTAATTTAATAAATCTTTATTGTTCAGATTATTACAATAGTTCCTCTTTTTCCCCCCATAGCTACCCTCCACCTGGTTCCCACCCCACCCTCTGCCCTTACCTCCCCCTCACTGTCCTCATCCATAGGTGTATGCTTTTTGTCCAGTCTCTTCCCACACCCCCCACACCCCTTTCCCCCTGAGAATTGTCAGTCCACTCCCTTTCTATGCCCCTGATTCTATTATATTCACCAGATTATTCTGTTCATCAGATTTTTTATTCACTTGATTTTTAGATTCACTTGTTGATAGACATGTATTTGTTGTTCATAATTTTAATCTTTACCTTTTTCTTCTTCTTCCTCTTCTTCAAGAATACCTTTCAGCATTTCATGTAATACTGGTTTGGTGGTGATTAACTCCTTTAGCTTTTTCTTATCTGTGAAGCTCTTTATCTGCCCTTTAATTCTGAATGATAGCTTTGCTGGGTAGAGTAATCTTGGTTGTAGGTTCTTGCTATTCATCACTTTGAATATTTCTTGCCACTCCCATCTGGCCTGCATAGTTTCTGTTGAGGAATCAGCTGACAGTCGTATGGGTGCTGCCTTGTAGGTAGCTAACTGTTTTTCTCTTGCTGCTTTTAATATTCTCTCTTTGTCTTTTGCTCTTGGCATTTTAATTATGATGTGTCTTGGTGTGGTCCTCTTTGGATGCCTTTTGTTTGGGGTTCTGTGCGCTTCCTGGACTTGTAAGTCTATTTCTTTCACCAGGTGGGGGAAGTTTTCTGTCATTATTTCTTCAAATAGGTTTTCAGTATCTTGCTCTCTCTCTTCTTCTGGCACCCCCATAATTCGGATGTTGGTACACTTGAAGTTGTCCCAGAGGCTCCTTACACTATCTTCAAATTTTTGGATTCTTTTTGCTTTTTGCTTTTCTGGTTGAGTGTTTTTTGCTTCTTTGTATTTCAAAGCTTTGACTTGATTCTTGCATTCCTCTAGTCTGCTGTTAGGTCTCTGTATAATATTTTTTATTTCAGTCAGTGTATGCTTAATTTCTAGTTGGTCCTTTTTCATATCCTTGAGGGTCTCGCTAAATTTATCGGCCTTTTCTAAGAAATTCTTGAAAAACCTTATAACTGTGGTTTTGAACTCTATATCTAGTCGTTTGCTTTCCTCCATTTCTTTCATTTGTGATCTGTTTCTTTGCCTCCACATTTTTGCTGCTTCCCTGAGTTGGTGAAGTAGCTTTATGTGGTAGGTTTCCTATAGGGCACAGTGGCTCAGCCTCCCCAGTTACCTGAGGTGGACACTCTTGGTGCACCACTTTGTGGACTGTGTGTTCAGCCTTGTTGTAGTTAACCCTTGATTGTTGTTGGTATCACTGGGAGGAATTGACCTCCAGGCCAATTGGCTGTGAGAATCAGCTGTGTCTACGCTGGGAGAACTTCAATGCTGGAGACACCCCTATGAGACAAGACTTGCAAAATTGCAAAAGCCTCTGTGCTCAGCTTAGATGGGGTGGAGTTTCAGGGGGGAGCCAACAGCCTTGGCTTCCCGTCAGCCTCGCCCTATGAGACTCATGGGTCTCATTGTCCCTCAATAATCGCTGCAAGCACCTCTGAGAGAAAGCTGCCCTCGAGTTTTGCCCACTGCCAGACAGTCCACTTTCTCTCCGAATGAGTCTGGGTTCCCAGAAACTCGCCCAGAACTGGAGTTCAGCGCAGTCAGGAGCTTCCGTCTCCCTCCCGCTTTGAAAGCCAGCCATGCACTCAGCCGCCCGTGCATTCAGCCGCCCGTCCTGTTGAGCTCCTGAAAGCAACCCAAGGACAGGCCATGGGAATGGCAGGACCTCAACAAGATAGAATGTGAATGCCCTTCTGTTTGTTCCCTTTGGGATCACCCCACTTTCCTTTCTCTCCCTCTCTCTCCTTCTGAGTTCCTATCTTTTCTGATGTAAACATGCCCCTTGGCTCTTCAAAACTAGGACAAGAAGCCCAGCTGGCATAGCTCAGTGGTTAAGCATTGACCTATGAACCAAGAGGTCATAGTTCAATTCCCAGTCAGGGCACATGCTGGGTTGGGGGCTTGATTCCGAGTGGGGAGCGTGCAGGAGTCAGCCGATCAGTGAGTAATTCTCTCTCATCATTAATGTTTCTATCTCTCTCTCCCTCTCCTTTCCTCTCTGAAATCAATAAAAATCTATTTTTTAAAACAAACTAGGACAAGAAAACAGTCCCAGATCCTCTTGGGTTTGGCAACAGCCTTGAAGCCTCTGATAACAGAAGTGTCCCAGAAGCTAGATTAAAACTCCTTGTTATTTTTTTCACCTTTGGCAAGCAAGTCTGTGCTTTGCATTGGTCCTGCCTGATTTTTGCAGCTTTAACCTGTCCCAATTTTTAAGGAACATAATGTTTTTCTTTATTGTCTTTTTCTTTCTCTCCTTCTGTCTGCTTGCATTTCAGTCACTAATTAGATTATTGCTCATTTCTGTCAAAACTGGTCCATTTAACGTCAGCAGCACAAAATTATTGCGCAGCTCTGAACAGGATCAAGTCCAACTTTACAACCCTCATCTTCCATGATTTACAGCATCCATTTCAGGGGGATGTAAAAATTCACTCATTACTTCCCACTTCCCTGTTGGCCTGTGTATATCGTGGGAACAACACTGGACTAGGAGCTGAAAAGTCCTGAATTCTAAGCGTGGATATGCAGTGTGTGATGATACCTTTGGGCATTCACTTACCTTCTTTAAGACTGAGTTTTTCTCATCTGTGTGAAAGGAATGACCATGATTACCCTGCTACTATGGAGTCATTGAACAACCAAGTGAGAAGTAAGAGGTTTCAGCTACTCAGCAAGCGCTTACTATGTATCAAGTAATATGAGGCACTTAGAATACAGGAATAAAGGGAAGGTCCTTCTTGCTCTTTAGAGGGATCAACATCATCATCATCAACACACAGCTTTACTTTAATGTTCAGACGCATGAGAGCGTGGAGCCCACAGTTTAGCTCATGCTTCTCTTCCACTGATCAGTGATGATGCAGTTGGCATCAGCAGTTAGGAAACCTGGTTCTGAATCTCCACAGTACTTTATTGTCACCCCTGGACAAGATCTGTTGAATTGAGTATCACCACATCATAGAATCTACCACATAATAGACTCTCAATGGAAAGTTGCATAAAGTAATTTATGACTAAGTCATGAATGAGTGACTGAATGAGGACATTTTACCCTGGACAATTTCAGCTTGCTTCCTGTGATTGAGAATATCAATGGACATTCTTTGATAGGTAAAGGTCTTGTTGTCTCCCTGTTTTATCTGATTCCAGTTAGTTTTCACTGGAAACTGATTCTCTCTTAACTCCTTAAACTTAACTGGGAGATTAATATTATCTGGGGGGAAAACTACTGCTGAGATTATTTTGTCTTATCCCAAGTAGATTCAGTAATATTTGTGAAAAATACAATTGAAACCAAAATTCAGATTATTCTTTGCCTGTCTCATAACTCTTATTGGAGGTGACCGACTGTCGCTGGGTATTTTCATACATCTTGCCCATAGATTTTTCTTATTTGGCCAGGTGATTATGGGGAGACCAGAAAATTGCTTGAGTTAGACACAATGGTCTTTGACCCAGTTGCAACAGTAAGTCCAGCCTTCAAGTAGTTCTATACTATCATCTTAAACCATCTATGAATTCCATTGGGACCTAAATATATCACATGGTTTCTAAGGACAGGATAGAGTTGTGAACCCATGTATTTTTCTAGGGAGTACATTCATGCTCCCCAGGTTTCCTCAGATTCTCAAAGAGATCCCTGACCCTCCCCACTCCCACCACCAAAAAGAAAATGTAGAGAATGATTGATTGAGGGATTCTGGTCCCCTTGGAGAATGTTAGCTCTTATGACTAACATGTTTTCCTTTTCCCAGGGCTGCTATGTAGCAGTAATAAAAATGTAGCCCTCAAAACTGCCTGGTGGTAGACTTCAAATCAGACAAGTCTATCGGGTGACTCATGGAACTTTCTCATTCAATAATCAGGAAAATCCCATGTAACTTTTTCATGCTTCTGAAGACAGTAATCAGGAAAATCCTTGAGGAGACTGTGGTTTTAAAGGATGCTAAATCAGGTTAAGATCGTGTGTACCCTGATGTTATGTTTTTCTCTCTCTCTGAAATTTCCTCCTGGGGGGTGGTCTGTTCTCATTTCTAAAACTTGTATCAACATCCTTTTAGACCCAGAAGTATAAGCTACTAGTTCATTTCATTTTATGGTATTTTGTACAATGGAGAAAAGGAGCTATCATAAGCCATGGAAAATCTTCCATGGTATAAGCAAGCCAGATCATTCATTAGTCCTCATCACATGTTGTAGAACTGGAAGCTGAACTCACATGCCTATTTTTCAGCCACTCAATGTAAACTAAACTATGCAATAATAGTATGCCCCAGTTATTTTTTTTTATTATTGCCTTTGTTGCATTGGATGTATTGGTAACAGAGTTTTACACACTTAGGGAATTGGAGGTGCTAATCCTTAAGAAGAAAAACAGCTTTGTTGCTGCTCAACTGTTGAAGGACGAAAGACACTCACCCAGAATTTCATAAAGTAGAAAAGTAGACATTTGGAATCATATAAATTCGTTTACAATGTCTTTTATCCATCTCCTCCAGTATGGGCTAGTTAGTGACCATGAGCACGCACTCTGGATCCAGAATGTCTGGGTTTGAATCCCAGCTCTGCCACTACGAGTTATGCAACTTTGGGCAAGTTATGGGACCTCTCTGTGTTTACAGTCCTCGTCTAGAGAATAGTAATACTAATACTGCTTACCTCATGGTGTTTACAGGAAAATTAAATATTTGCTAAGCTCTTAGAGTACTGTTTGACATGCACAAAGTGCAATATATGTACTTTTTAAATAAATTGGATTGTAGAAGGTAATGTGGGAGTTTGTATGGATACATTCACCCAAGATCAAGCCTGAGAAGCTTATTACCACCATTGGGACTGCTGGTGATAGAGAGGGTTTTCTGTCTTTTGTTTTTTTGTTTTGTTTTAATCTTTTCCATCCATCTCTACTGAGGGCAAGGTTCTCCTTGGCTGGCTTCTCCTTACTCCCAAGAGCTTTCAGATCTGAGATAATCTGATGGAATCCTTGTATTTTAACCCCTTTGTCACACAATGAGGCACTTCAATCAAAGCCACTTAGCCTTTTCTTGACAGAAGTTTCTTTAGCCACTGGGGGTGGGAGTGGGGTGGGGATGAGGGTGAGGGTGGGGGTGGGGGAGGGTTGGTTGGTTGGTTGGTTTTGTCCTCCTCTCCCCACCTGTGGTTGACTTCCACTCCTGACCACTGAACCTGATCTGACCTTTTTATTTTAATGATCATCATTCTACAGGCAAATTAGTTTTGAGAAGAGCCATTTGTAAGTCACCGTGATGTTCCTGATTAAATATAACCCTTTTTTAGCAGACTTGAACAAAAAAGAAAGCAAGAATTGTAAACACAGTACTTTTCAAAACCTCATAATTAGGTTAAATAGTTTGAATGTAAGAATCACAAGATTCAGTTTAGTCATGCAAATTGTAGCCTAGAGTCTCATGAAATACACTTAGGACAGAACACAGAGAATAATTTTGTTTGCCTTGTGATTGGGTCTCATTTTTTTATGAGATGGATGTTTAATAGACTTAGCTATTATTAATTTTTTAAAAGTAGTAAACAGAAACTCAGAAAATAACTCTTTTTAATTCTTCCAAAGAAAATGCTCAGTATCATTCTTGGAAACTCCCTTTTATTTAAAAGAATATTACTTATTTGCAAGTTAGTAGCAAAGAGCTGTTGTAAAGATTACTGATTGCAAGATCTATTTCTTACTGTTATTTATTCTGCTCACATGTAGTTTTAAGCAGAATAAATGATGCATCTCCAGCAATGTTAGTGATTTAACAGAGCCATCTGCACTTTTCAAAAGAAGTGTTTGTAGAATTTTTGACTCTTCTAGCCCAGTTTCTTTATCTTTTGGATGAGAAATTTGAGACCCACAGAACTAATTACACCCAGCTAAGTGCGAGCAGAGTACAAAAGCTAATTTTCAGGGAAACCATAAGAGGAGAATTTTTTTTACATTTACTTTTTTGCCTTTTGACATTTTTTTCTGTTTTATTTATAATAAATATTCTTAGTGTTTTAAAAGTAGTCTAATTTAAAGAGAAAATTGGCTTGATAGTGATTCACATTAAATAGAAAATGAGGACAGAGCCTGGATTTTATGGAAATGATTGATGAATAAGAAGAAAATAAATCAAAATTATTACTTTCAATCTACCTACAAATTTTGGCAATTGAAATCTGAAAGTCTAATGAGGAGCTTAACCCAATATTTTTTGGAGGCAAAACAAGGGATACAGAGTTGGATAGGACACAATCTGAGGACTTTATTGCCCAGTAAGAAGAATGAGAAAAATATTTAGAAAACTATAGTACAAAGAAAAATGAAAAAAATGTTCACCGGGAAAGTACAACAAAATGTTTTAGAGGATCAGAGAGGGGATATATTGGTCTCCTTAATATCAAGAATTGATGAATCCCAAATGTTTATCCCCAGGCGAACCTTTGCCTGGAACTTCTGACGCATCGAGCTGCCAACTAGACATCTCCACTGGGATACCTAACTCAGCACATCCAAAGCTGAATTCCCGACCTTGCCCCAAAACCTGCTCCCTTACGTCTTCCTCAGCTTGATTGATGGCAGACATCCTTCTAATTGTTCAGACTGCAAACCTTGCACCATCCTTGTCTCCTTCCTTTCTCTCTCAGGCCACATCTGATCTCTGAGGAAATCCTATATGACTCTTCCTTAGCGCACTCTATCCAGACTCTGACAACTTCTCCACTCCTGTCATCCGGGGCCAAGCCTCCCTTGTTTCTCACCTAGATTATTATTAAACTAACCTACTGGCTGCTCTTTTGGCCTCCATTCTTTCCAGCCCTTATAGCTTTTTTTTTTTTTTCAACACAACCCAGGTCAGATTCCATCATTTATTTTTCTGAATTCTCCCGTGCTCTCCATTTTTCTCGAAGCCCTACGTGATCAGCAATGCCTCTCAGCCTCATCTCCCACTGCTCTCTCCTTCCCTGACTTTGCTTCAGCCACATTGGCCTTCTTGCTGGTCCTCTTACACCAGACAGACTCTCATCTCAGGGCCTTTGACCGGCTTCCCCTGCGATCTGAAATGCTCTTCTCTCGGACATTCATATGGATCACTTCTTTACCATCTTCAATGCTTTGCTCAAATGGCAAGTTCTTAATAGGGCCTATCCTAACCATTCTATTTGAAATGGAATTTCTCCCACCCCCAACTTTGATCCCCCTTATAGGCTCTATTTTTTCTGCAGAACGTATCTTTTAGCTCACTCTGTAATTTATATCTTTGTTGTTTATTATCTGTTTTGTTATCTACATCCTTCTGCTAGAATATCAGTTCCAAAAGGGTAATATCCTTATTTGTTTTATTCATGCTGTCTCCCAAGTGCCTGGAACAGTGCCTGGCACATAGCAGGCACTCAATAAACATTTGTTGATAAATGAAGAGGTTGACTCATGCAGTAATTAGAGTTATTTTTTTTTTAAAAGGAGATACTGAGTATTTAAAACAAACAAACAAACAAACAAACAAAAAACAACTTGAATCACAGCCTCCTTTGTAAGTCTGGTGAATCCTATGTGCCTCCTTCCCAGAATAATATACATATGCAAATTTATACAAAATTTTGTGTGCACTTCCAGGAGGCTCACATACACCCTGACACTCATCCAAGATTAAGGAGCTGTGTCCTAGGCAGAAAGAACAGCACAGACAAAGGCTCAGTGGAGGGAATGTGTCGGTTGTGTTAGAGGCTCAGCAGGAATCATTTGGCTTGCAAGTGTAATAAAGGAGGGTAATAGAAGGCCACTTTGGGCTATATTATATAGGGCCTGGAGTGCCATGGGGAGGGTTGTTTCTGTTTATCATGGAAGGTGGTAGAGCTGCTATGAGGAGCTGCTAACTTTGCCCTATATTCACCTCCAATTCAATGTGAAACTTGACACAATTTACTTCTGTCTTCAATTTCAGAAATTAATAGAATTTCCTAAAGACAAGCTCCCTCTTTCTGTGAAAGGTATGGATAAGTACTTCATTACTATGACAATTAAAATGCACCCATGCCCCTACTGAAACTATTCTAGTTCATCAACTTCTTCCATTACGCTTCTGAGAGCATGTCTCAGTTGTATCATTCTACTAGTAACTGATTATTATTGCTGTCATTTGATTCAATGAAAACTAAGTTTTTAATTTGATATTGTCCATCTTATGCTATGTTTTGATTGTTATTTGGGGGATATCTGGAAGAATTGTCCCATCCCTCAAAGGCCCTAAAAACCCCTCTGAATGTGGGAATACATAAAATGAGGCCATCTGGGCCCCTAGCTCCTCTCCCAGAATGGCCTCTGTTCCTTAAAGATGGTAAATAAACCATCTGTGTTTTCTATCCCCCAAATTGGAAATATGTTCTATGTTCCCATTACAATTGCTGTGTAACAAACCACTTCAAAACCTAGTGGCATAAAGCTACCAGTTTTATTCTGCTCACATATTCTGAGTGAAGAATTTGGACAGAATACAGCAGGGATGGCATATCTCTGCTCTACAATATCTAGTCTCAGCTGAACATACCTGCAGAGCAGGAGTGACATGCAGGCTAGAGATTGAAATCACGTGGAGGATTACTCAGTTACATGTGTGACGGCCAGGGCTCGGGGGCTCAAAGGCTGGGATTGTGGACTAAAGTGTCTGACTTTCCATGTGATTTGTGCTTCCTCACAGCATGGAGGCCTCGGGGTAATCAAATTTACATGGTGGGTACATTGCGACTGTTCTAATGAACAAGGTGGCAACAGCATAGCTTTTTATGACCAAACCTTGGAAATCACACGGCAATACTTCTGCTCTACTGAAGTAATCACACTGTGCCTCCACTCAAGGAGAGGAACAAAGACCCACCTCTCTATGGGAAGGGAGTCGAAGAACAGTATGGCTCTTTGTTTATTTGTTTTAACACCGCACTCTTACAAATATAAGCATCGTTATGTAGAGCATAGGACAGATTGCGTACTACAGACTTTTTCCCTGTACATGTGAGACTCAACTAGATTCACCATTTATTCACGGCCTGCACAAAAATGCAATTAAGTCCTAACTGTGTGAAACAAATAATCAGATTAACAGAAACAATCTCTGTTTTGAGAGGCTATAGCATCTATGTGCATAACACTAAGATTCCTAGAAAATTTAAGGAACCAGATCTCTGAAAATCAGCAGGGAGATGGGTTTGCGGGGGTGGGGTGGTGGGGGGGTGGAGGGACATGAGTTGGATAATTAAAAATACATACCAATAATTTACAGGCACAGTCAAATTACTTCTAGTTCATGGTTCCTAAAGACCTGTCAACTATTCTTGTCAAAAGTTTACCTTTGTGAGGGGAACTTGTTCCTATTCATCCATAACAAGAGTTGTTATATTTTCTGCACATGTTGGGTCTCTGTGAGTGGGACAGAGAAACTCTCTGTGGGACAGAGAAAATGGGTCTTGAGTGAGAGCTTTTCCCAAATGTTATCTTCACATTTGGAGTGGTTCATGGGCCTCACTTTACCGGATGAGGTAAGCAGGTTATTCCTAGTTTGGTGAACACACTGATAGGCCTGTATTTAGTCATGTTTAGCCTTTTCTGCAGCAGATCCTCAGGATGATAGCAACAGATGTCCTAAAGAAATGCGAATGGAGAGAGGGCAAGGAGAGGCTGACTCTTTAATAGGCAGACTCTCTGGTACCCTCTTTACACCAGGTAAGAGGCCACACCCCATCTTTCATCATTTCCTTCCTGTCATCCTAAACATGTGAAACTAAAGTTCTAAAATGGTTGGACCAACTACCAGGAAAAGCAAAAGACGACATGCTTATTAACATTTACTTGAAAATTGGTTTCAGGATTGGCGTAGAACATCTTTTCTTTTTCCATGGAGCATCACTTTGGCAGACAGTTCCAAGCAATTGAGTCTCCTTTGACACCCAGCATAATGGTATCTGTCACACTTTGTCATCAGAATCTTCTTTCCATGTTCTGGTGTTTGCCAAGAACTCCTCCACCTGAAATGGCAAAAGTGAGCACAGGAATGAGCACGTCTTAACTTATGAGCTAGCATTTCTGCTTCTTAGCCTTTGACAAAGTACCTACCTCAGGGCTGAGCACACAGTAGGGCCACTGAAAATGCTGGTGGAATTGCATCAACCCCTAGCCTAACCAAATCATGACTGTATTGCATTTCATGGGAGAATTTCAGAAGAATCAGGGGAATATTGAAGCAGCCAGGTTGGAAAGTGGTTTCTTAACACTGCTCTTGCACTGGGGCTTGTGGGAGAGCAGGTTTATGGAGCTCCTCTGTGAAATAGAAAATATAAAGAAATCTCTTTGTAAGCCTAAATTTTTTATAAACTTAAATTCCTTCTGACTAAAAGACTTCTTTTTATTCTGAGAATGCCCTTCTGAGCTCTTGGGGTGATGGAGGGCATAAAAATCTTACCTTTTATGAAATGGTGATGGCAGTAAATGATAGTTGTTTTCCTTTTGAATGTCCTTCTGTGGCAAATTGAGAAGTTGGCTGCTCTAGCAGCCCCCAAATTTGTTTATTAGTTTGCTCTTTTCATCATTCCATGAAATGTGAAGTTCTGAGAACTTGTAGATCAGGTCATTGAGAATTTTTGCCGTGAATTTTTTAGAGAAACTAAATAATTGTTTAAACAGTACAATTGGCAACAAAGTTAGTAAATAGCTATAGCACCTTATTTGGAAAAAATAGTATTTATCACTTTTATATGTTATAATTCAGATGTATACAAGCAGACAAGTTCAAAGATGCTCATTGTCAGACCTTATTTAAATATGCACATACTCTTTCATATAGTTAAAGACCAAAAACATATCTGCACAAATACAAGAGGTGGCAATCTGCTTGTAAGGACTTGTCTGTGTTTTCATTGAAAACCTACATCATCACAAGGTGTTCATGGATCTGCTGACATACAGACCTGCCCTTGATGGATGAGTTCATTCTTCCTTTCTAATTGCAAGCAGATTTCCAGGTGTGTTCATTATATTTAAATAAAATCTGCCCGAATTTTATGTGGTGCTAGCCCAGGGATCAGCCAGCAGGATCCATTGCTCCTTTTTATTTTTATCCCTGGCTTCTATTTCTTACCTGTAAATTCTAATGGAGGATCTGGATGGACCCCCTTGAGTAATTCCCCCTGTGCAATCAACTGTCCATGTGCACCACCGTAGGAGCGCAGGTGAGGAAGCTAAGCCACATCATAGTTCTATGCTCGTGAGAAAGCTCTCCTTCTGTATTTTTAATTACATGTTTCAAATACTGATGGCATTTTATGAGTAGATTGTAAAATCTCCAATTTTAATTGTTTTCAATTGGGCAGGGGAGTAAGGACATAGTTTCCATTTTTTAACTATGTAGCAGTTTCTTTTGCTTATTCTGATTTTGATTAGCACCCAAAATATCTCAGAGAACTGAAACACAGGGTACAGAGTGATAGTACAGAGAGTATATTTTCATTGACTTAACAATTAATAGTTCTGAGCACTTATTTTTGGATGAGACACTTGTAGGCATCAGGAAAACGGGAAGAAATGAGTCACTGAGTCACTTTTTCTCTTAGAAGAAGCTCACATTTTACTAAAATAGAGAAATTATCATCCATCCTACAGGTGGTTGTTGAATGCCTACTGAGTGTCAGGCACAATTCTAGGGATACTAGAATACTCTGGCACTTAAATTCTGTGGTTAGTTCATTTAAAAACTATAAAGTGGGTCCTCTCATTCCAGTCTCATAATGAAAGATTTGGCAGTGTTTGCTAAAATTTAAAATGTGTGCTCATTCCAGTGATTCTGCTTTGTATTTACTATAAGAAATGCCATCCCCATCCCCCAAAAAATAAATAAATGCCATCCCATTGGCCTATAAGCAAGCAAGTTCAAAGATGTTCACTTCCCCATCTATAATAATAAAAGTGTAATATGCTAATTAGACCACATGTCCTTCCGGATGACCTTCCAGACGAAGCCAGGGCTGGAGGGAAGCCCGGGTCCCAAGTGCTGGTGGCCAGAGGGAAGCCCGGGTCCTGGGTGCCGGAAGAAAGCCTGTGCTGGCAGTTGGGGGAAGGAAGGCCTACTCTTGCATGAATTTTGTGCATCGGGCCTCTAGTTGAATATAATAATGATATATTGGAAACAGGATAAATGTTCATTTTTAGTAGGGAAACTGAGTGAAAAGGCACAGAGCAGAACAAAACACACACACATGCAGGCATGCATACATATGACATATATTTAAAATACACACAAAATAATACTATACAGTTTCTAATATTTCTATATACAGATAAAAATAGATTTGGAAAAATACAAACCATACCGCTGAGGAGAAAAACTGGTTTAGGGGAGGGGTAGTTAAAGGGACACTTTTGTTTTTTCTAGAATCTTCTTTTTTATATAAAAAGATTGTATTCTGGAATACTTTGTAATTAAAATTAATTAATAAATGTTAACGTTCAAAATATAGTAGCATAAAAATTAACATTATAGTGAAGGTGGGTATTCCAAGCTATGGAGACTCCATAGAGGAGTGATTGGTGTAATAGGGTAGTAAGGTGCTTAAGAAAAAGTGAGGAACCAGACAAATATAAACTGGGCTTTAAATATGGGAAAGAGTTTTCTGGCTTAACTAGAATCAGAAGGGGTGGACAAGCAAGGCAAGCAAAAGGACTGGCTTAATAAGCAGAAAAGAAGAACGAACATAAGTAATTCCATCTGCCTCAAGTATCATGGCTTGTGAGCCTGGGAAAAGGTGTGGCATGTGGACAGCAGGGATGGAGCCTGGAGATGAGACTGGAAAAACAGGTAGAAGCCAAAGCCAGGAGAGCCGTGAGTGACATGCTTGGGAACTAGATGTGTAGTGTGTAGGTACTTATGTTCGTTTCCTGTGGCTACAAAGGAGATTACCAGAAACTTGGTGACTTAACACAATAGCAATTTCCTCTCTCACCGTTCTGAAGACCAGCAATTTGAAATCCAGCAGGGCCATGCTTTCTCCAGGGGTCCTAGGGGAGAGTCCTTCCTTGCTTCTTCTAGCTTTTGATGGCACCAGGCATTTCTTGGCTAGTCCCTCCATAATTCCAGTCTCTGCCTCCTCCTTCACGTGGCCTCTTCCCTTCTGTCTGTGTCTTCTGTCTGTGTGTCTTATAAAACTGCTAGTCATTGGATTTAGGGCCCACCCAGATAATCCAGGATGATTTCACCCAGAGATCATTAACTTAATTACATCTATAAAGACCCTTTTTCCAAATAAGGTCACGTTCATAGGTTCTTGGGATTCGGATCTAGACAAATCCTATTGGGGTGAAGGGAGGGAGCTGGCACAGGGACACTATTCAACCCATTACAGTGCTGATGGGGCAAATCATAAGCAGAGAAGTAATATTGTCAGATTTGATTTCTTGGAAGGTAGAACAGGCAAGTCAAGCCTGAGTGTTTCTCAAGGACTAGAGATGTTGTTTGGTCATTGTTAAGAGCAAAGTACCTTTCATGGTTTCTAACATGCTACTTATTGAAATAACAAACAAATGAATGAATTTGCAAGCAAATCAGTACAGGAAAGCTGGTAAATATTTAGAGGTAAGAGAGGACTTGTCCTGTGGGAGGTTCTCATTAAATGTCTTTGAACAAATGTTGGTCCTGGAGCAAAAATTATTCTTGCATGTAGGTAGGTGTTCCTTATTAGGCTGCTCAAAAACACATGAAGCCAGTAAAGCCTTACTGTACAAACATAAAATTAATTCACTCAACAAATATGTATAGAGCATTTACTGTAGCTTTGTAGATAAAGGGTGAGAATGTTCTCAGCTCTCATGAGCTAACATTCAATAAACAACATGCAAACCAGAAAAAAAAATAGCAGAGTAATAAATGCAAAGAGAAAATAAAATATGATAGTATGAGATTGGACGGTCAGGAAAGGCCTTGTGAAGGAGGTGGCATTTGACATTGAGCCCTGGAAAAGTCTGATGGACATTTCAGGCTCACAGCTGCTGTCAGTAACTTGAGGAGCAAGCCTCATCAGTTTGAGGGACAGTGAGAATGGAAGGAAAAGGAGTATGTGATGAGGGATCACATCTTTTAATATCTTGGTGGTGAAAGTAAAAAATATGGATCTTAAATACAAGCTGAAGCCATTGGTGGATTTTAAAGAGGAGCATGACATGATCTTATTACCATTTAAGTATGGTCCCTCAGCCTCCATACTATTGACATTTTGGGTCAGACAATTTTTGTTTGGAGGGCTTTCCTGCACAAAGTAAGAGGTTTAGTAGCAGCCCTGGCTTCTATCCAGTAGATGCCAGTAAACCCACTTTCCCCAGTTATGATGACCAAAAATATTTCCAGACATTGCTAAATGTCCCCTGGGGGACAAAATCACCTCCAGATGCGAACCATTGATAAAGCACTCTCTGGCTACCATGAGGAGCAATATTTGTAGGTGAGGTAATAGTGGAAGCCAAAAGACCAATTAGGAGGCTGTACTGTGATCCAACAAGAGAAGATAGTGGTTTCTAATGGCAGAGAGAGAAAGAAAGAAGTTAATTTGGAACATGTGTTGGAGGTGCATTTACTGGTGGATTAGAAGTGTGGGTATAAGAGAAAGAGAAGAATCAAAAGTTTGTGGCCTGAGCAATGGGGTGAAGAGCGGAATCTTACTGACATGAGGAAGAATGGTAGAGGACCAAGACTGAGTGGAGGGCACAGTGTGGGAAGGAAAGTCAGTGTTCAGATTTCTAAAACTCACATGCTTGTTTGCAACATCTATTAGATATCCAAGGGAGAAAAGAAGGCAAGTAGGCTATAAGATCTGCATGTCTAGAGTTCAGGAGAAAGGTCTAACTAGCAATATACTTTGGAGCCTTTGGCATGTAGATGGTTTGTAAAGCCATGGTCAAGATGAGATTCCAGGGAGTGAGGGAGAGGGGAAGAAGAAGGAAGAAGAAGACAGGGAGAGAGTATAGGAGTAGGGTAAAGAACAGGGGGGTTGCAGGACTGAGCTTGGGGTCTACCACACTTCAAGTTCAGTTAGAGGAGAAGCCAAAATAAGAAATCAAGAGAGAGGATCCGGTGAATAAGGATGGTTCGGAAAAACAATGAAAGGTATTCTACAGTCCCATGAAAGGCCTTATGCTTTTTAGATGTTGCTGTTGTTGAGTTAGAAAGACAAGAAATGGTAAGCATTTCCCAAAAGTCAGAATGAAGAACCTTAGCAGAGTTGGGAGATCCTAAATATTTCTTCTCCTCTAATCATTTTCGCTATAAATTCTAGTCTGTAGACAAGATGTCCAATGTTCTAAAGCCCTAAAGAACTAATTGCTTCATATTCTTAAGCTCTTCATTTTCAGGTATTCTTCTTTTCTGGTAATTGAAAGGGGTCTCTAGACACCTTTCTACTACAATGGCAGGGCATAGACCATCTAAATTCCCACAATTCTTTCTAACTTTGTGAATCAGCGCTGATACCCATTATTGACTCAAACTATGTCAAACTAGAGAAGCCATTTTTCTTTGTCTTGGTTTGATGCCCCAACTCAGGTGATAGGAAACAAATAGACAGGAAAGGAGTGAAGCCGAAATCAGAATAGCTCACAGATGAGAAGCCAGAATAATACCTGGCTGGATAGAGTACATGGTGAGGACATCATTGTATATTAACTTAAAAAAAAAGAAAGTGAAGGAGGTTCATGATTGCACTAAGACCTCAGGTATGGTTTAATATTTCATGCCACTAACAAACAAAGTCAGGTTCAAATTGGAATTATACTAAACCTTGAAAAGCCCAAGCAGAGGCTTGAGCATGGTGAATGGTCAGAGTAGAAAGGCTGAGTGGACATAGCTGGATGTGGAAGTCAGGGACTGGGGCCAGCATCTAGACAGCACAGTTGGACATGAAGATACACTCATACACTGTGCTTACACTATGCACAAGAAATAGTAGGAAACATGAATGGGGTCCAAGGATTGAGAACGGATGAGCAAGTCTCAGGACCAATTATCCCAGGACAATACTTTGCACCAAGTAAGTTACCAGCAGGAAACAGGTTGGCTAGTTGAGGAGAATCTAAAGGTGTGGATAGAGTTCAGAGAGATCAACAGAGATGAAGAATGATCCTGGTACTAGCAATATCAGCGCTTCATTATTATGCCCAGACCTGAAGTGTGCAGGGAGGAAATAGTTACCAGATTGTGGAGGGGACAGGAGAGGGCCACCCCACTGGAGCTGGGGCCTTCTTAATAGAATGCAGCCAATCTGCTGCCCCCATCTGAGAACGATCTGGGCAGTATGCATCTCAACCTCAGTCTCCTGATATCTGCCAATCAAGCAGAAGCCAGAGTAAATGTTAGCTTCTTTAGGAGAAGGGTGGAGAGTAGATCTAGAGGGGAAAACAGAAGACTTTCCCCACAGGCTCCCTCTGGTATGAATTGGTTCAGCCTAACATGTATGTTCTGCTCTTCAGAGTGAACAAGGTGTCTCTCTTCAAGTGTTAATGGTTTTAGCAAAAATTTAGCTACACTAAGCAATTCTAATCTGGAATTTGCCTATGAAAGAACTACATGACCACATCCAGAGAATCTTCACAGGGAAGACTCTTAATATTATTTTTTTTTCTTTTTTCCTGAGTATCTTTTCTGAAACCCATAGTATTTGTTTATTTGCAGGAAGCACTGATTATCTTCCAGGCTGAGAATAGCCTTTACTGAAAACTTAAAGCAGAGAAAAATAAACCAGGTTGTCAATGAAAAATCATTATTCCAAGGTGGTAGGCACCAAAAATGTTAAGGGCTATCTGCCAGGAAGAAAATAAAGCCTGGAAAATTATCCTCCATCAGCATATCTCATCTCTGAAAAATCATTAGCTTCAAACAAGGCAATAAAATAGGACCCTACACACAGTAGGTGAGCCAGCACACTCTCAATGGTAATGATGTATTTCTATCACTGTGTCATTAGAGCATAATGATGATCTATTTCATGTCTGGAGAACCATGGGTATTGGAGTCAACATCACGACCTTCAATCCTCAACTGTTAGGTTTCCTGTACTAAGTGCTGTTGTTTTAATATCAACGGTCATTGCCTTACTAAGGAACTCTGCAATAATATGGTGACAGTTAAGTCAGAGAAGGTGATAAGTTTTGGGGGAGTCCTTTGGCTTTTATGTCTAATAGTTAGGACTGAATACGTACCATTTTACACTTTGGAGGGATAAAGGACTAAACGGGGCTATTACAAATAGTTTAAATAATGAATACATTTGTTTCAAGCAAACTTGGATCCTTTTGTGATCCATTAGTTTATAAATGAACACCACCTGTTAGATGAGAAACTCTGTAGAATCCCTTCTGACTATACATAAACATAGAGATGCATGCTGGGGCCCATGTACCATCATCAAAATTGCTGTTCTATTTGCGAAAAGCTACAAGCATTTAGTTACACCATTTTTTTTTTTTTGAGTGAGAATGATGAAAAGCATGGACTCCAAAGCCAGACTTCCAGGATTCAAGTTTCCACCCACCATTTACTAGCTATGTGTCCTTGAGGGGCATTATTGAACCTCCCTGTGGTTCAATTTCCTCATCTATGAGATGGGAATAAAATTACATCTTCCTCTTCAGGATTAATGAGGAGTAAATGAGTTAATCCATGTAAAGCTCTTAAAACCATGGCTGACTCATAGGGGATACCCTGTAAATGTTAGCTCTGAGAGTATTATTTTATTGCAGGTCTAATGTATTGCATTGTTTATTAAGAAAACCTCAAAGCAAGCTATTATTATTGTGTGGACACCACTACATAAAATAGTATTTTTCTCACTTGGCTTTGAACATCTTACCATGTCTCTACCCACCACAATACAACCTCCCTGGACGTCCATTATCAACCACCTCAGAAAAGTGCTGGGTGTATAATACATCGTAGGGACTCCATTAATGTTTGTGGGATACATGCAGTCCAATAAGACACAATTCAAATTAGTCTCAAAATGTTATCCTTTGTTAGTGCAGAGAACACTGAAAGAAAAAGAAAAGTTTCTCTTGGTCAGTAATTCTAGTCCCATGGCCCCAGATACAGACATGTCTTTAAGCCACCTTGTAATCCATGCCTTGCTCTAAAACAGAAGTCCTTCTGGGCAAGTTCACAATACACATGCTGTTCCTGAGTAGCAGGTTTTTAATTTGGAAACAGGCTTTTGCTGACAGATGTGTAAAAGTGCAAGCTACCTGTGTAATTCCCTCTCACCTTGACAGCTGTGCATAGAAGGAAAAGACACCATTTCTTGTCATTTGGCATTAACAGACCCTTGAATCTTTTGCCCCAAGTCTACCTGTTTCTGATGGTATCGGGCTGTCCTGAGGATTGTTCAGCTCCGTGCATTCAATTGGGTTTCCCACACCCCTAGTAGAAGCAATTCCAACACAAATATTGAAGACGTGCAAACATGAACTTCTGTTTCCTTCTGGAGGAAATGAGAACTCCACCAGGGTGTCCTTCATTAGGCACTGGTCCCGTTTCCAACCCCACAGGGCCCCCAGAGCCTACCCAGTACACCATGTGTAAAACGTGGACTTGGTGGGACCTGGGTGGGCTCATTTCACAATAATGAAAAATGTCTTGTTTTTCTTCTGTGTAATCTTCTTTCAATCCATTATGTTAGTTCTTTTTTTTTTTTTTTTTTTTTTTTTTGGTGTTGCTTAAGAAATACTCAGTAAGTGATTAATAACCTGTCTTGGTTTTGCTCTTGCTCTCACTGGCTTGTAGAGAAATAATGTGACCTACAAATGTTTGGACAAACAGTACATTGTGTTAATGACAGATTCCGCTCAGACATGCCCCATGCCATTGAGCTTATCAGCACTGAAAGAACAGGTATTCCTGGACTTTGTCTAATTGTCCTTTCTTTGCTTTTCTCGTTAGACTAAATAGCAACCATATTGAAAAGGGGACTGAACAAAACAGTGTTCAGAGCTGTGTATTGCTTTTGTCCTCTACAGGGCAGAGAGGGGGGAAACTGAGCAGACAGGCACATGTGGAGGTCATATGTACAGTCCTAACAGAACAGGAACATGCTTACATGCTAAGCATGGCAGTGAGTAGGTCAAATATTTCTTGAAGTAAAAATAAAATAACAATTTATAAAAAAGTATGGGAGTAGGAAATAGGACTTCACATGCAGATAAAAATGACCAGGCAGAGTTAATTAACTCATCTCTTATAGTATGTAGTTTTATTTAAAATAGGTGATTAATGATAACTGGAACTCTCTGTGCTGGTTTATATATAAGGTTTAACTGGGATTTTAGAGTAAAGGAAAAGGGAGGAGACATAATTTCCAACTGAGTCATGTTCCCTAGATAAGAAAATTCGAATGAGTTGGAGTTACCCAGGAGAGGCATATGGTTAAAATTTAGAACCCAGCTTTTCTTGTAAGTGGCCTGAGGTGACCTCTGAAAATAGTTTGCTATTCACTTGATCCAGAAAACCCTCACAAAATCATGCAAATCAAGAGGTTCAAATCTTTGTGTTCACTGCAAGAACACTCATGAAACTGCCCAGGCCATCAAGGGTACGCATATCCGAAAGTCACCAGCATCTGAAGGATGTCACCTTACAGAAGCAATGGGTGCCATTCCATTGTTACAATGTGGAGTTGATAGGTGCACCCAGGCCAAACAGTGGGGCTGGACCACAGGGTCGGTGTCCCAAAATGAGTACTGACGTTTTGCTGCACATGCCTAAGAAAGCAGAGAGTAATGCTGAACTTAAGGGTTTAGATGTAGATTCTCTGGTCATTGAGTGTATCCAGGTGAACAAAACTCCAAAGATGCAGCGAAGAACTTACAGAGCCCATGGGTAGATTAACCCCCACATGAACTCTCCCTGCCACACTGAGATGATCCTGCTGATAAAGAGCAGATTGTTCCTAAGCCAGCAGCGGAGGTTGCACAGAAAAATATATACATCCTAGAAGAAACTGAAGAAACAAAAATTTACAGGATGGGAGTAAAAATATATGCTAAAAAAATTTTTTAATTAGAATCCAAATTTTAGAAGGGGCAAAAATCTTTGAGTCACTTCATCCAGTGTACCCATTTTACAAATGGGGAAAATGAGGCCCAAGAGGGTTTGGCCACACTGCGAAGGTCCTGTGACTCATCAGCAGCCTAGCAATAACCAGAACCCACTTTTATTTTTTTTTTTTATCTGAGAGTCATATTTTTTCACATTGCTGCCCACCACTTCTTCCTAGTCACACTTTTTAAAATTCACATAGTACACGCAGGCAATGAAGTGTGGCAATTCAGATGAGAAAATAGAATGTGAGAGTTCATCATGTCAGCCATCAACATTATGTTTTTTTCCTCTGCAAAAGAGAGACAGCTGCAAAGCATTTGATCTTAACAATGACGATTAAAATGAACGTTATTTGAAGTTGCAAAATCACCACATTGCATTAGCACAAGACTCCGGCATGTGTGCACAAGGGCACTTGGCAGATGTCTTACAGAGGATACGTTGATGTAGGCACTTTAGGGAACATATGGGACCTGTGGCACTCTGTGGTAAATGGATTCACAGCACCACGGCCATCACCAGAGTGACTGCCTTCTACCTGAGGGAGCAGCGGAGGTGACGTGAGGGCTCTGGTATGTGCATCGGTGGCATACAAGTCCCTTAAGGACATTTCGTCCACAGTGGTACGTTTGGCTTCATCCTGTGCCCCTGCAATGCATCTTTAGTGGTTGCCCAACGTCATTAAAAGATCCATTTTATTTAAACTTCATGAAGGATAACAAAGCAGCACCCAGAAGACTAAATGGTGAAGAGGGAAGCCCATTCTAATCTAAATGTTCTCTGCTTTTATCTTAAACCCAACAAAGTTAGTTTTATTTTTCCTCCAACTTTTGTATTTAGTATGTATGCTATGTACTGTCTTCCCGTGAATTCTCTCTTCCCCAAATATTTTAAGCACTTGGGATTAGAGAATGAAAGGATATTACTTGTAAGGTTGAGTTTCATGAAGACTCTGCTAATAAATAACTTCAAGGTCTTTGGTCTGAAAAATACTGGTAAAAATGTGTGTCTTGGTTCCTCATAAGGTAGCATTTTAGCACCTCATAAAGAAGCTATCAGGAAAGATAGCCGGTTTGGAGAGAGAAAAACCACATAATATCAAACAAAAAGATCAATGAGGTGAACACCGAAGCTATTATCATGATTGTAAAGTATTCTCTGTATGATGGTGTCTTCCCTAATTATTTAGGATCGCTTGTAAAATTGATTTTATGCAAACACAAAAACACTCAGCAACAGCCGACTCCTTGCAGGCAACATAAGTTCTTGGGAATTTATTGACCTGTCGTTCACATGTGTTACTTTACTACCACTTAATGGTCTGTTTAGATAGTCTTGGTGTGTACAAACTCCCTGCCATCAGCTCCACGTACCACACATTGACAGGTTGCTGCCACAGAGATAAAATAAGGGACCCGAGGCCAGAGTAGCAGGGACACAAAACCTTCCTCTTTTTTCACCCAAATCCAGGGTTTTTCTCAGCAGCTGGAATGGGAAGTGAGGAGCCTCCATCTTCCACTTTCTGCTATTTCATGAACATAGAAGGCATAGAAAAAGGCTACACCCAGACCTGGCTTTAGATCTTCGTTTCATCTCTCACTGGTGATGTGACCGTAGAGACATCAGATCACATCTCTGAGCCTCAGGCTGGTTAGCTGTAAAACAGGGGAAAAATCAGTACCTGCCCAGCTCCTAAATGTCCTGGGAAAATTTAAGGGAAAATGGGAATCACGTGCTATACAAATGCATGGTCAAACACGCACATACAAACTCTTGCTCTGTTTCTCTGTGTCTCTTAATTGAAAGTTGTTAGCAAGATAGCTTGGGAAATACACAGAGCTATTTTCTGCCTTGGAGGGGGCTTAAGAGACAAGAGACTAAGGCACAGCCAATGCTTGCAGAGAACCTACAGTCCAATAGAGGAGATCCTCTATGTTTATTTAATGTTGTAACATTTCTGAAATTGAAAAATACCTGATGACCTCTGGTCTGTCTTGGTTGAATAAGCAGACTTTTTATTTTCTTGGTGGCACATGAAATAATGATGCCTCTTTCTTATACTCAGTAGTGTCTTAGATTCAATGAAATATAATCATATGGCCTCGCAGATAACTATTCTCTTGGACTGTGCGGGCTGGGGGCAGAGGGCGATGGAACCCTGGAGGGAAGATGCTAAAAGACTTTGCAGGAAAAGAGACTTTGTCAGCTACATGGCTGGAAAATTAACCTTGAGCTGGATAGGAACTAGTTCCGGGGGAAAGATGATAAATTTTGCAAACATTCCATTGTAAAATTCAACCATTTCCTATTACATACAAAGAGAAATGTAAAGAAAAGGATCCGACCGGTAATGGGAAGGAAGTAGAATAGAAGGGACACGCTGCTCTTCTGCCCACCCACCATTCTTTGCCCCACTGGATGGAGCAGTTCATTTCCAGAGAGGTTCCAGAGTGATCCGATGCCCCACGCAGGACTCGGGCCCTCAGACCAGAGCTGACATCATCCATACTCTTCCCCACGCTGTACCCCTTGCATGAACCCAGCTCTTAATCTAAAACAGAACGCTCAGAGTCTCAGGCTCTGTGACCGGCCTCTGAGGCGACCCCAATTCGATCCCAGGGCTGAGCAAACAGCCTTGCTGCAGGTTTAGTTTTCTGCAGGCCTTTGCTTTCAGGAATGCAGTTCTGTGGCCATTTCCCTGACCTGGCCCTTGTCATAATGAATCCTTCCTTCCCGTTGAATTATTTCCCCCCTTTCCTCTAAAAGATTTATCCTGCATGCCAACCTTTAGTGAAACTTCTTTAGCTCAAGAAAAAATAAACAAGCAACCAGGACTCGAGTGGCAAGAGCTGGGACGAAATGAAATGGCGTTTCCTGGATTTTAAATGCTTGCAAAATAGTCTAATGATGAAAAAGAATGTTGATAAAGCTTAAATGCCCAATTATAACAACCGCAGTTCAAAATCCAATTAATGGCATCGTTTGTCTCCCTCCCCCTCTGATTCTCCTCCCCTTCTGTTTCCTGTATTGCCTCTTCTTTCCTGGTTTTACTCGGAGATTTTCTATTTCTATTTTCTCAGTGTGACATCGACCCAGAGTTTAACTTTTCTATCATGCATGTTTAGTTTTCTGGATTTTTTTTTTCCTCCTATGGAGTCCTTATTTCCCACGTTTTATCTCCCTCGACCTTTCCATCTGGTTATTTTTACCCTTCTTCCTATTGCTTTATTATTTTCTCTTTCCTGTTTATTATTTCCCTTCCTTCACTCAGGTTTCCGTTTTTCTATTTGTCGAGTCATTCTACATCCCTTGTAAAATAATCACTGAATCAAGATACTCCCAGAATGTCAGTGTGTAGGCAAATGAGAAGCTGTGCTCTGTTGTCGTTACTGGGTATTAAAAATAAACTTGACCAAGACTGCCATCCTACAGTCTTGAGACTGTTAGCACTGGATTTAGGGGAGGCTCCAAAGGAGTACTCTCTTAAAGGAATGTTGTCATTTATGCAGGGAAGAGGACAAAGTTGGGAAAGAAAGGGGGTGGGAGGTAGAGGCAGTGCCAGACTTCCTTTGTCCAAACCCCAATTCTACTTCTCACTTTAGCTGTTCACCTTAGGAAAGTTACTTCTCCAAGCCACCTTTGCCAAATAGAGATGATAATATCATACCTATCTTAAATTAAATGAGTCATTACATTTAAGTTCTTAGAACTATGCCTGTAACACTATAAATCTATATAAGATTAACTATTATCATTTGGCTGAGTTACTCAAGTTGGTATCGAACATGAGAAAATATGCATTTTGGGAAATACATTTCCTCTTGCCTATGACCACCTGGGATCAAGTTTGAGAAGGCTTGAAAGTAGTGATTCTCGAAGTTTAGTCCTTGGACCAGCGGCAGCAGCATCAAGGAACCTGTTAGAAATGCAAACCCTCAAGCCCTACCCCTGACCCACACCCCAGGCAACTGAACAGAAACTTCAAGAAGAGAGCCAGGCAATTCAAGTTTTAACAAGCTCTTCAAGTGATTCTGATGATGCTGAAGTTTGAGGACCATGCCCGATGGTAGGTATCCTTTCTACTCTAAAGGTGTGTCCAGAATACAGAATATAGCCGTACCCACCTCTCCCCAACTACCCTCACCTCTCCCCAACCACCCCCCCTCCAGCAGTATGATGAGCCTTTGTATGGTCCATGGTCATGCTCTTTGGAGCAACTTGAGTAGTGAGCAAGCTATGGGTGTGAAGTTGCAATATTCTAACTCAGGAACATTACTTTCATCTCTTCCCAAGGTAGTGAATTACCTGATCTTCAGGTCCAAAGAATAGGAGTCTGAAAGCATATGGTAGGTGAAGACAGATCAAACAAAGAGATGACCTTCATTCTCAAAATGAGTAAGTAAGACTAGATAGTCCAGACAAAGACTTAAACATTAGTGCCTTTCACCTCTCAAAATAATCAGGTCACATGGCAATGAGTGTAGGATGACCTCTGTTTAATGTTTCTAAGTTGTCCACTTTGGGGTATGTTTGGGATCTTTTGAAGTTGATACTATTTAGGGAAAATCACTCTAGTCTTCTTAAGAAGATCCTTGATGCTTAGAGAAGTTCCTCTTTCATGGACATGGACTAGGTAGCCCCACCCGTGTGGCATTGCCTATGTTCCTACAAGCACCAAGTGATCCACTAGAACCTGTGAAACTATCTGTTGAATGTGGGGGAGGGTCACCTGTATCTCTCTTGTTAAGAAAACATAGCACCTGCTGCTAGAAACATCCCCAAAGAGACATTAGCTCAGAGGCCAGAACCTTCACCCATAGGCAGACTTCCCAGAAGTCCTCATAGAAGAAACAGAGTGAGAACAGATAGGTTAGGAGGCTCAATGTCCACATTACAATCTCAGAGCGGTAATTCCTGAATGCAGGCTACTGATGCGTTCACTATGCAAATACAAATGCCTCTACTTGGTTAGGTGGTAAGGACAAAAGTCACAAAACCAGTCGTAGAACTGAGATGAGAGCCCATGACCTCTGAATCCCAGACCAGGGCATTTCCCCGCCACCTCATGGCTCCTGTCTGCCAGCGCACAGCATGGAATGGCCTGTGGGTCTCCATCATGAAAAGAGCTTGGCTGCTCAAGAGGGAGGCCCTTTTTGATTCTGAGAAATGAAATGGTCTTTTCCTTACTAGATTTGGCAGTCCGCATATTGGTAGTCTCCACTATCCTCCAATAATTTTCCCAGGCTTATAGTTGGTAGGAATAGGGGTGTGGCAATGCTATAGAGGATGGCCACTGTTAGTATCTAGCCATGCCATCCAATAGAATTTTGTTGCTATGAAAATGTTCTGTATCTGTGCAATCCAATATGGTGGCCACTAGATGAGGAATTAAATCTTTCATTTATTTAATGTTAATTAAAATAGACCACACATTTTTAGTTGGGTGTTAGGATGGGTTTTACTTGGAAGAAGAAAAAAACAAAAACATAATTTAACTGCTGTCCCCTCAACCTCTCAAAACAAACAAACAAAATCTACTTTCTCCCAAGTATCTGGTTCATCTATTTAGAATGACCTGGGGTCCCTGTGCCCCCAGAAGAGCTCCCATTACTGCATGGCACTTGTTAAATTGTCTGGTTGTTATCTGAACAGCCAACATGGTAGTCCCTCTCTCTCTCTCTCTCTCTCTCTTTCTCTCTCCCCCCTCAGAGCAAGCTTATTTATTTCCTATAAACCACCAGGGTGAGGTGAGAGTCAGTGCACAGACTAACAAGGACAGACTTGTCCTCTGTGTTGGGTGGAGGCCTTGTATTAAGAATTATACACTGGACTCTTGACTCCTGCCTTTAAAAGTGAAAAGGCATCACCCGGCCAGTGGTTAAGCATTGACCTGTGAACCAGGAAATCATGGTTCTATTCTGGTCCGGGCACATGCCCTGGTTGCGGGCTTGATCCCCAGTAGGGGACGTGCAGGAGGCAGCCAATCAATGATTCTCTCTCATCATTGATGTTTCCATCTCTCTCTCCCTCTCCATTCTTCTCTGAAATCAATAAAAATATAATTTAAAAATAAATAAATAAATGTGAAAAGGCATTGATGGTGATGGTCATGCATAGTTGTTGGGTGACAGAATGTGAGAAATTGGGGCAGGGACCAGTTCCTCAACTTTGTCTTCTTTAAAACATCAGAGCCCCATCCACACACAGGACTGGACCCCTTTCTCTGGAATTCTCATCTGAGACTGTTCTTTTCTCTGCTAGGAACTTGCAAAGACAGGAGGGGGCTGATGTGTGGCATATACAGCAGCAGTGAGCTATGGCTTTTTCAGCTGTCTATGTACCCTCCAAAAAAGAGGCATTTCAGAGAGTCCTGCCTTCTGTATGTTTTTAAGGGCAGGAGACCAGCCAGCCAATTGTCCATTCAGAAAGCTTAAAGGGGAGGAGAAGTAAATTATTTTTCTAATTAGCGTGCTGATAATAAAAAATTGCAAGGTGTACCGGTTCCAAATTATTACATGCTACACAGCATTTACAATCTGTTCTGTCTTAATGCATCATAAACTTTTATCTTTGGGGTCATATATTGAGTAGTACTGTGGCCCTAATGGATACCTGCAGGCAGAATAAAGCACACACCCTTCCCTCCAGGCTGGTCCCCTATTTACTGTCATAGCCTTGTGGTTTGCCCTGCACTCCATATACAGGGTGTCCCCAAAAAATGTATACACACCTTAACAGCTGAAAACCCACTTAAGTTTCACTCCTTTGCAGGTTTAACTGATTTGAAATAAATGCTGAAACCAGACTAAGCTTTGAACAAAGAAAATTTATCCACTAGACTTTTTTATGGGGATACATAAATAAAAGATAAAGTTTATGGTACAAAATCAGCAACAGTTGATGAATGGAGGGTGCACAAATACCGAATGAAATGCTTCTTGATGTTTGTGATTCCATTGCTTCGAGTTATCAGCAGTGCCTAGACCAGAATAGTCATCCATTTGAAAACAGGCATTTACCAAAAAAAAAATAATAATAATAATATTAATAATCATTTCTATAGATTCTTTTACATTTTTAAGTGAACTGTATGTAAATAAACACTGAGTTTATAATCATTCAAAATGTGTATAGGTTTTGGAGGGACACCCTGTATGCAATCCTCTAGTTACACACATCTATAGGGCATTTCTGAGATGCACCCTCTCTTCTTACAGCAGACTCGGACTCTTCCCTTTGTCCTGAGTGCCTTTTCCTGACTTCTCCACCTGCCAAAGTTTTGAAGAAAGAGAAGTGGGCTCCAAACATTTGCTCATTTATTCAATTCACATTTAAGGAGCATCTATACTGTCAGTTGCTGAAAAAGACACAATGAAAAGGTGGCAGAAGAGTTACCTGTGTCCAAATCAGGCCCTGTCACCATCCAGATGGATAACTCTGGGCACTCAACTTAATAAACCTCGTATGGAAAAGCCCGAGAAGGCTGCCTCCCTCTCAGGTGAGCATTAGGGGAAGGAGGTGGCAGCCCTCGGCATAGTGGAATGGCTTGCATGAAGCACACACTCAAAGTTGCTTCCTTCCCTTTAAAGTTATGCTTAAATCCCTCCTATTCCAAGGACACCTCCTAAGTTTACCTGGTTGGAATTCATCTCTCCCTCCGCATCATGCCCATAGCCTGTTGCCTGGACTAACAGAGAACACATTTCTATGCCGGGTTCTTTTCCCAGCATTACATAGGGTTCAGCATTCTGGAGAAAGGGGCTGATGCATAGATTCAAGAAGGAGTCCAAATACGAATGATAATTTTGAAAGGCATTGGGGGTCAGAGGATCTTCAGCTGAAGGAGCTAAAGATTCTCCTTGTCTAAGGACCGCCCCCCCCCCCCCCCCTGCTATTTATTTAACATAATTTGTCCTAAGGCAAGGTGGAGATATACACTTCAAAGGGTAAGGTTTCAAAGGGTACCGAAGCATTGTCATTTTGGGGAATAGCCTACAGCTGTTCAGGTGTTTGGCCAACAGGAGGCAATAAAATGCCCTAAGCTGTCTGGCAGTTAACAATACTATTCAGGTTTGGGGGAAGTGCCGTTTAGCCATTCCAACAGGTAAACTACATATGTGGCTCACCCTTGTTGAGACGCCCAAGCTTCACCAACCTTTTGGTGAAACTCTTGTAATTATTACATGCTGGAATTGGTTCCTGGCATTTCTATCCATTTTGTACCAGTTATTTACATGAAATTCAGTCTACTTGACTTGATTTTGAGATTTTAGAAGAAATGGTTTGAGTGTCAGCCCTCTCTGTAGTGCCCGAATTACTTATATTAAATCAACATATAATTGTTGACTGTGTTCTATTTGCCAAGCACTATGTTACATAGGACCTATATACCACATTTCCTGCCTGCACAAAGGCTAGGGCATAAGCAGGGAGAATGTAATGGGCATCATCATTTCTGTCTGTTTGGACCCATTCCTTCTTCCAGAAGTGATATCACCCTTCCTTTGAACAATTGTTCCTGTATTTGAAATCACTGGCCCCCGATCTTCACCCCCTCCTGTATCCCTGCCCTTTGCCTTGTGACTTTGCAATCCCTCCCACTGAGGGGACAGAACCTTTCCGCAGCCCTTGACTTGGTGCTCAGCTGTGTGAGTTGCTTTAGCAAATAGAACGGTATAGAAGGCAGTGTGCCATTTCTAAACCCAGTCCTGGAGATCCACTGTGGGCTTTCATTTCCTCCCTTGTATCCCTGTTACTGCCTTAAAACTTGCCCTTTATCCTGGGCACCAGAATGAGGCACATTAATGGAATAGGACTGAGTTTAATCCACCACAAGGAGCCTCGCTCAGCCAGGCCTACAGCTTAAAGCAGAGTCCCCTGGTCTATATTGGCCAACATCCAACCAGACTGCAGCTGCATGAAAAATAAAAGCATATTGTACTTTCGCACTGGGATTTCGTGGTTGTTGGTTTTGCAACAGTAGGTGATCCTATGCTGACCACACCCTTGCCCTGTCCTCCTCCATGCGCTTCCCTCTACCCAAGAGCTTGAAATGTATTCCAAGTAGGATTGCCATCTTCTTATGTCCTCCCTAACTAAGAGTCACAGTTTTTGCTCTAGGGCAAGTATGAGAACCAAAAAAGAAACAATCAGAATTCTTCCTAAGAACCAAGGAAAATGTGAGCTTAGACCCCCCGCCCCCACCCCGGTAGACATGATTTCATCCTTCTGATAAAAGCCAACATATTGTGTTGTTGACAAAGGAGTGGGGAGACAGACAGAGAGGCAGTGAGCAGAAACAGTTGACACACCAAGACCAGTCTTCAAGGCCCTGATGCAGAATCTGGAAATCTGGGAGGGACCCTAATTTCTACTTCTCTGAAGCTTGATCATTCAGCATTTCCTTTGGTTTTGTGAGCTAGCCAGTCCAATAAATGTCCTTGTAGCTTAAGCTGATTTGAGTTGCGTTTCTGTCCATTACAACCTTGTTATATACTTGTATTCATGGCCCGGGAACATAGGCAATAGGGTAGTGGAGACCTTGGGCGGGGGGAGTGCCTATAGGGGCTGGGAGAGGGGAAGGGGGGAAATGGAAGATATCTGTAATACTATCGACAACAAAAAATATATATTTTTTAAATCTAGAAAAAAAATTCAGAGATAAAAATATGAATAAGCAATACAGTCTGACAGAGCTGTCCTAGAGGCAAAAGGGGGGCATCAGAGCACAGGGATAAGGGCACCTGACCCAACTTGGTGAGTCAGAGAAGATTTATGGGGGAAATGAGCAATTAAGCTGGCACCTGAAGGATGAGTAGGAGTTGACCAGAGAGGAGAGAAAGAAGGAACAGTCTCTGAATGCTTGGAGGCTTATGGTGAGAAATGGGTTTGGGAAGGTTAACAAGCGACCAGTGTGTGGGGGCCTTGTATGTCAAGCTAAAGTGAGACTTCTCCTGCTGGCATGGGCGCCCTTGAAGGACTAGGCCGGGGAGTAATAGCCCTTTAGATGGTTTCTTTTCTGGCTGCACAGTGGAGATTGAAGTCAGGATACCTACTGTGAGGCTGTTAAAAGCATCCAGGCATGAGATGTAGGTCTCCTGGATTCTGACGAGCCTTAGGTATTCAAGTAGGGCTTCCTCTGAGTTCATGTGCTTATGGTATTTGTCAGTTGCATTGAAAATAGGGAAATCTAAGCCACTTTCTCAAAGCTCCCTTTGAGGGGAGCTGTGCCTTCCACTTAAGATTATGAGGACTCTTCATGCTTTGGCAAGGGGAGGGTTGTCTGGCCCCTTGTTCCATATTTCTCCTCCTAGGAGATGCTTCTGAATATGTACAATCTGGGTGTCACCACCCTGGGGCCACCAACTCCTTCCCATTGTTCAAGATGTGCAGTGTTTCCTTTACCCAGAATAAAATGATCCTCATTTACTTACCTCACAGCTGTCAGAGCCTGAAATTTCATTCTGTGGGCGTAAGCAATTTCCCCCCGTCCATGTGGCTTCATCTCCAGTTTGTTATCTGCCAGCAACAGTGAACAGGGTGCTACAGTTTCCCTTCCTCTCTCCTACGAGCAACAATTACAGACCAATTCTGTCCGAGTACAAATGCATCTGTTAGCGATTGTCACTCTTGAGTCCTGGGCTCAGGAGCTTTAATAGTTTTTCCGGAAGACCTTCAGTTGAAGAAATAGCTTTGGTGATGCACTACGGAAACCCAAAAAGAGCAAACAGTGGCTTAACACCTTTTGGAGCTAGCAGGGAAGACTAATTCTGTTCCCTTGGGCAGATAAGGGGATACTGGCTTTGGGCGAACTCAGGATTTGATTCCTTATTGAGGAAGATGGATTCAAAAGGAAGACATACGGGAAAGTGCTTAGATGAGCAACATGGAATTTCACCCAGGCTGGCCTTATCCCTCTAGCACCTGTGGAGGCAAAACACATTGGCTGGATTGTGTCCAGAGAACTGAAGTGAGGCAGAGGTGAAACGAGAAGAAAACAGAAAAAAGAAAAAAAAAATTGGTTTCTGGATTGTGTGGGCAATCATTCTGGTTTTTATAGAAATTTGTGGTATCTCATTAGCATTTCCCTATAGGCCCAAGTGTAAACAGGAACAAGATATGGCCGGGGTACCTCCCAGTCAGTCTTCTGGACACAGGAGGGCCTTGGCTTTGAAATCCACACACAGCAGGCCTCCGTGGGTGTAAAGTGGCTCACCATCAGGTCCTCTTCCCCGTCTCTTTGGGGCTTTTGACCACACACATAATGAGGTCGCACTTCAGCAATGCCTTTGTTCGACCCCAAATGATGTTCCCACCCTCCTGACAAAGAAGCTTTTGTGTCTTATGTCAAAATAATCACTTGCCCAAAATGATGGCTAGACTCAGAAATATCTCTGCTTTATCCCTGGGGTATAGGGGGAAAAAAAGAGTGTTAAATATTTAACCTGGATTGATGAGGTTTGCTGAAACTGTTGGATAAAATAAAAACTTTCCTAGAGGCATAAATCCCTAGGGAGATTTTTTCCCCCCTCTCATTGATTTTTGGATTCGGTTAATGATTCCAGCACTGAAAACATACGGCTAGGTGGGAGTTAAAGAAATGGAAAGGCCACATTAACCTCTAAATTTTACCTATATGTTGATTTTTGACAGTGAAATACTATAATTAACTCAGACTCTTTTCCCAAGATTTAATTTTTTGCTGATGTTCAAAAGTATTGCAGAAGAGCTGATTCCTAATTATTACATACAGCATTGCATAAATTTCTTCCTAATTAAAAAGCCTCTAAATTCTAAATAATCAATTTACGAAGACTTGGTTTTGAAATATTAGGCATTTAATTTCTAAAGATTTATTAGTAATTTGTGCCTTAGCTAATTAATTATGGTCATAATACTATTGCAGCCATAGTAGAGATTGATGTAATGATACGATTGCAAATTTATTTTGATATGTCTTCTTTAATATCAGAGAATTACAATATACTTAGTTTCCAGTCCCTTCTTAATTATGCTTGAAAGCATTAGTTTAATGAAAGATAAGAGGGCTTGATAAGTGTACCATCAGAATTTATTTGAAAAACTATTTTCAACATGAAACAAACAAATTGATTTTTGCCCTGGCAAAATGAAATTTGCTGTTGGTAATAAATTAGCAGACAGAAATGCCTTAAAATTAAATAGGATTTGATACAGAATGTCCCATTAACCATTGTGACAATTCACAGAGAACGTAGCATGAGAAAGTAGTTAAACTGTACAAAGGAAGCCTGCTGACAAAAATGAATGGAACTCAGCATAAACAATGATGGCGTTGTAAATATCCACAACACATGGCATAGGTGGGAAAGAATTTTTTCCTATTTCCTTTGCCATGTGACTTTCTAGCATTAGAAAGAAAAGAAAAAAAGACTCTACAAACCGTTTTGGATATTACCAGCTTTTTCTTTGAAGTTGTCAGAGGACAGAGATTTTTTTTTTTTTATTTCGTGGTAGTAAATGCCCCTGAGCTGATTCATTGAATCGAAACGCATGAGCCCTCTGAATAAACTGGGCGACAGAAACCTATGACTGGTTGCAAGAGAAAGGAAAGGGAAGAGGGTAAAAGCAGTTTTGCAGAATGCATGGAGCCAGCTGAGCTCAGAGTGAGCGTGCCAAATTCACATTAGCTAAAGGATGCATTTCCACATGGAGGAAATCTGGAGGGGGTTCCTGGGGGAGGCGGCAAAAATTCTTAAACTGGAGATCTTTCTGATCAAATTCCAGGTATTAGAGTTGACTGGGCATCTGCCCCTTCTCCGGCTGCCCTGCCCTTCTTGTTTTACATGGTAAGAAGCTAGGATTTTTTATTGTGTAGTTTCTTTATGGACATCCTGGGTTTGAATTGCCTTTGTTACTGCTGTGGCTTTTACCAGGGAAGGTCCATTTTTTTTTTGTGGATCTAGCTTTTCCACAGCACGCCATTCTGCATAGCTGTTTAACTTTGAGAAAATCATTAAACATCTCTTAAGTCTATTTGCTCTTCAATAAAAAGGTGCCAGTAAGAGAATCAGCTCCATTGTGCTGCCGTGAGGGTAAAATGTGGCCATGCATGCTAGCTAGCACTCTGTAACACGTAGGAAGCTAACTCACATAGTCTGTAGAGGGGAGGGCCAGTGCAGAGAACTGGGTGTCTGGTCTATGGGACTGCGGGGCATTTTCATTTGTTCATCTTACAAATATTCATTGTCCATCCACTCTGTCACTCTGTTTTCAGAAGGGCTTACATGCTATGAACGCAGAAGTAAATAGACTATATGGATATCTGCCCTCTCAGAATTCACAATCCAACGGAAAAGAAAATTGTATATAGAAATGATTGAAATAATAATGGCTCGGTTTGGGTTGCATGGGGCACAGAGAGAAGAGCGTTAGAGGGCGGGAAAAGGCCTAAAAGAGAAGGTGATAAATATTTGAGACTTGAAGGAAGGCAAACTAGATGGGAAGAGGACTGAAGAGGAAGAGGTAGTAATGCAAGAGGAAAGGTGCCTGCACGGATAGGAAGGAGCTCTAAGAAATGTGAGTCGGTTGTGACTCAGGAGGTAAAGTGAGGCTGGTGAGAGATGAGTTTGAAGGCTTGGCCAGGGCCCAGAGTTATTTATTGAGTAAAAGACAACCTGTGGGATTTAAAGGGCCAAGTGTGCCTGTGTGAATATTAGTAGACACATTCCTTTTTCCTCTTCAAAAAATAGCACAGGTTTTTAAATATGTGGTGGAAATCTACTTCGAATAGCATAAGCAAATGCATATCCTGTCATATTTATCAAGTTTGAGCTTCACAATAATAAAAGTCATCATCAAAGGAAAAAGTAATATAGCCTTAAAAATTACTCTTTTGGGGTATTTTATCACGTGTACAATAAACTTTTAACACTCTTCCTTCAGTCAGCAAATGTTTATTCAGCTCTTATTATGTTCAGGGCATTCTGCTAAGCCCTATAAGACTATTATATTAGTTTGACTTTTCCTAGTACTTTCAGTAAAACCTGAGTCATTTTGATAAAAATTTTATACTAGGTTAGCTCTGTCCTTTGCATTTAAATATCCTAATACTGGATTTATTTAAGAAGTATTTATTAAGTTTCCATTCTGTCCCAAGTGTGTGTGTGTGTATGTATATGTGTGTGTGTGTGTGTGTGTGTGTGTGTGTGTGTGTGTGTGTGTATATATATATATATATATATATATATATATATGCAAGTTCCACATTATTATGATGTTTTCTATATCCATGGTCAGGGATTAGAACTAACTGTATGACTCTAGGTAGTTCATGGAACCAGAGTAGGTCTCCATTTCCTAATCTGAAAGTAATCCCATTATCACCGTTTTCTTCCCATCTCAAAAAACCGTATGATTTTTTTAAGAGTGGGCTCCTTCAATTAGGAAAAAAAAATACATTTCCTTGTATAAGTCTCAAGAGCCGATATATACAGATTTTAACTGAAAATTATCACATTTCATATATGCTTTCAAGGAAATTCAGGTTGGTGCCAAAGTAAATCTTTGGGGTGAAAGTTTCCCTAATTTTAGATTTTGGAAATCATACAATTTTACATGAAATTTGTTATCATTCCATCTCACATAATTTATGTGGCCATGTATGTACTAGCCTCTGTCAAAATAAAAAGGCAGAAAAGCTCCAAGATTGGGGAACTGGCTAAAAGGAGTGTGGTCACGCACCTTTCATTCCCCCCTGAGAGTTTAAGTAATTGAGACAGGCTCCTGAACTCCAGGCCGTGGTTTCAAGGCTGGTCCATCACCATTAACTACAGGAGCCACATAACCACCCCGCGTGCCCCAACATAACTCCCATTATTATCGATAAAAGTTACACTACTATACCGAGGGGAGAAAAAGGCCACAAGAAGGCTTTTAAAAAGCTATTTAATATATCAGCTTTCACAAAGATAGACGACATCACTAAGACAAAACGAGAAAAGATGTGCCAACTTTACAAGGTATTGGCACTGTTAATCATATTTTGAAATATTGCTGGCATATATCTTGGAAAACACAGCACAGTTGCCATATTTCCGATGAGAGAGATGACAGTTTTAATGTTGAGATACACTGATAATTTCCAGCCCTTTTTTCCACCTTATTGGGGATGAGCTAAAGAAGTAAATTAGGCAACCAGGTGGGTTTCAGGAACTGAAGTATTAAAATTGCACATTGTAAATTCTGCTACATTCCATTCCAAAGATATCACAAAATTGTATTAAAATTATCTACATGCATATATATTTTATATACAAAAGGTTAAAATGTTATGAATTCATATACATGTTTTAGATGGGCTTGTAAAAAGGATTTTTAAATAACCAGCTGGGTTCCATTTATACTTCTTCATTTTTAATTTTTAAATATGTCATAAGAAATAACTAAAATGCAAAGATCAGTAGATTTCAAAGCTTTCCGTATTCATTATGTTGATCCTCCCAATTCTGTGAATGGGTAGGATGCATGCATTTATGCCCATCTTACTGATAAGGAATGTGAAGTTAGTATCTTGTCCAAGAACTCAGGTTACATGCGGCAAGAGCGAGATGTGTTTTTCTGCTGCTAAATCAGGGTGCTTCTCCCTACAACATCATGGCTTTACGACATGAGATCATTTACAGATGGTCACATGCGTAGACATGGCCCAGGAGAGTGGGTTTCTTATTCTAGCTCCATGTATCACTGTGCTGCTCACTGGGAAATAGGGTCTACTGGGCCACCTATTTTTGATGAACTTGTCTCCCTAACTTCAATTAATACTTTAAGAACTATGGCAGATACTTTGGGTTGCTATTGTCCTTTCCTCCTTATTAAAATAATATTTATTTTCTTAGAATCTACCCATTTAAAATATTCCATCTCTGGACTCCTTTGTGGCTAGGTATAGCCATGTCTGACATAGTTCTGGCCAACTAGATGGAAAGAAAGTCCCTTAATGAGGCTTCAGGGAAAGCTATTTAAATGGGAACAGAATTGTTGGCTTTACTTTTTATCTTATCCCCCTTTGATCCTTTTTCTTCTTACCTGAAATACAGACAGAATGCTGGAGAGGTAGCAACCAGCCTGCAAGCATGATGATGAAAGTTACATATTTAACTAACAGAGTAGAAAGGTGGGAAGAGCTTGGATCCTTCAGGGCATTTAGGGAGCCATTGTGTGAGACCCGACTGCCTACCTCCAGAATTCTCATTCTGTGGAAAACATAGGCCCCCTAGCTTATCAGGCCATTGTAGCTGCTGTGACTGAACTCAGTCTTGATTGGCAGAGTAAAACAAATTAAAAATGAAAGGAAAACATGTTAGATGGAACCAGAAGGAAATCCAAGGTTTGTCTCTCAGGCAGAGAATATATATAATCAGCAAGTCTCCCATCAGCTATCCACCCGAGCTACTGCCCATCACCAGGAATGCCTTGAGTTAGGAGGAGGGTTCACTAAAGAACGCCTTGGGGTCTCAGCTGATGTTCCCAGAGAAGTGAACCTTTTCATTGGGTTTTGTAATTTGCCACATTATGTCTCTGTTTCTTTATTTGCAAAATGGGGATGTTAATAAAACCCATCTCTTAGGATTGCTCTAAAGATTTAATAACATAGTATGTAACATGCTTAGGATACTGCCAGGCATCTTAGAAGCACAAAATAAATACTACCCACTCTTCCTCTGACCTGGAAAAAGAAAGGCCAATCACTAACTATTCTACATAGGCAAGAAGAGCTGATGCTTAGAGATACAGTCCCTGCAACTCTCCCCTTTCCATAGATAGGACCCCCCATAAAGAGTGTCACTTCCTTCTTCCCATTCTTTACTGCACAGAAGATACTAAAAACATGGGAGTTTGCCTTGGGAGTGATCAGGATAAAAAAAGAGAGAGAGAAAAGCCCAAAAAAATCTATATTGGGATGGATTTGGAGGTTCCAGCATAAGTATCAAATGTAGTTCCTGTCTTTAAGAAAACTCACAATCCAGTGGGGGAGGGAGTAGGGAACAGTGTGTTAAACAGCTCACACACTGTGACATGTTCTGTGAGGTGCTAATAATAAGTAGCACAAAGTGTCAGAGAAAGAAGACCTCAATGTTTGCCTGAATCTCTGAGCAAAAGTTTATTCGGGGTCTTGAACTAAATGTTCAAAATGAGCAAAAAGGAGAATCAGAATGGAATGGAATCAGATGCACCTTAGAAGAAGCCTGATAGGATGTGAATGCCCCCAGGGTAAAGATATTCTTATTCATTTTAAAACCCCAGTACCAGTGCATGAAAATGAATTTTCCTCGTTGGGTTTTTTTATAGTTTTCTGCCTCTGGGATTTTGCTTTTGCAAAAACCACAGTTATCCAACACTCCTACTTCTGACTCTGATGAAGTAGCTGGTAGCAGACCAATGATCCCAAGAACAACTAGAAAGGCCAGAGAAAATTAAAACAAAAATCTTTCTGAAGCCATCCAGCTCTGTCAAGGCATCCAGGACTTGAGGGGACCAAGCCCACTGAGAAAGGAAGGCCCCAGACTCTTTCCCACTCAGTAATTTTCTCATTCATAGTTGGATAAGGCAAGAGGTTAAAAAGCCAAGCAGAAGAAAATCTGCTAAAAAGCAGAGCGGGTTTTCAGAGTCTCATGGTAATGGAAAGACATATAACATCCCAGGCTCCTCATAGGACCCCTAAAAGGCAACACCCTAGAAATAGGTGAACCCAAAGTAGGCCAGGCCTAAGAAAGGTAAAACTTTCTCTCTGGGCAACTGCACCTTTAGATAAGCTTCCCCTACTCTAGATATCTAGATTTACTTTTTACCTGAAGAGAGGGTAAATCCTCTCTAAAGAGGGCATCATCCAGAGCTTCTAAGATTTTTCATACTCAGTATCCCTCATTCTATCAAAACTTACCAAATACTATGAAACAGGACCAAGAAGAAATAGCTAATAGAAATAGACCCATAGGTGATCTAGATATTGTACTTATCTTTAAAATAAACGTGATTAGTATATTCAAGAAATACATGGTAAGATGAAGAATTGCACCAACAAAGTAGACTTTATATTACCAGAAAACAAGTAGAAGTTCTGGAATTATATAAATATATATATATATATATATATATATATATATATATATATATATACTGGAATGAAGATCTCAATAGATCAGTTTAATTGCTGATTGGACACAGCAAAAGAGAAGATAAGAGACCTGTAAGATAGGTTGGGAAAAAAGTATTCAGAGTGAAGAACTAAGTAGAGCTAAATATAGGGAAAATACAGAAAATATAGATGTAAGAGACATATTGAAAAGTTTATATATATTTGAATTCCCAGAAGGAAAGAAGAGAGAGAATAGGGCAGAGGAAATTTTAAGGAGAAAAAGGCCATGAATTTTCCAAAATTGATGGAAGACATCACTACAGGTTAAAGAATATAATTTGAAGCCCCGAGCTACATAAAACACAATTACTCAGAGCCAGTTTCATCCAACACTATTGATTTGTTCATGGTTTAGAAGGAAAACCATGTGAAGCTTCATTGAGTTCATGGTTCATGTGATTTTGGCTGGAGAATGAGATACTAGGGTTAAATTTGACCTCAACTTTGCCTTTAACCCTGAGTAAATCTAGGAAGATCAGGTTAGAATCAAGTTACCCTACCTTAACTTTAGAATCAGAACAAAAATACAAAATTTAGCTCTGTGATTTTGTGAGTTGTTGTTTTTTTGGTGTTTTGTTGTTTTTTTTAATTTGCTCTGACATAAGAAGAGGCTGTGTCCCAAATTATACTGCCATCTTAATAACTTTTTTAGCTTTTCTGATCACTTCTGATATTTTCCCTCAAAATCGTGTCTTCTTTGACATTTGAGTGCTGGTATTTAGCACTTTTATTTCAATTTATTTTTCTTTTAAGAAATCAGCTATCATCTTTATTTTTTAAAAAAGATGCCAAGTTTCACAAGCTGTAAATTCCATTTTATAAAATAAAAAAATTTTAACTAAAAATTTCCCCCAGAATCTTATAGTTGAAGGGCAAAGCTTCCCCAATAACTTTTAAGTGGCTATTTCAAGATTTCTTTTTTTTTTTTTTCCTGGCCAGGATCCACCTGGAGCCTTTCAGAGGCTGCTGATAAGGCAAAGAAGAGCTCAATCTTGACTATGAAACTCTACTTAAAAAATCGCTCAAGCTTTCACTGCTTGATTCTTATTTGAGGAAAGCAGGGAGGAGTGAGATTTGTCAAAATGTCAATGGATTCTCAGGTTGTTTCACACATTTCAGCAATCTTTGTTACTTCATTTTTTCCAGAGGTCTCTTCTCACTGATGAGTAGTCTTGGCAAAGTCTTGATGGTTTCTTTCCATATTCACAAGGTGTTGGCTGCACTCCATTTCACATACCAGCAGGGTTAGCTTAGCCGGCCTGGAGTGTTGTGTAGCCAACAGTAACATGCTCCTTGGTAGAAAGTTGACTTGCTAATGCTGATCCCCCTTTAAATCCTTGGAGCCACTGGTTTTTTTCTCCAAGAGATACTGCTTCCTAGAGCAAAAGAAGACAAGATGGCTGACTTACTATCTTCCATTTTATAAGGGACATGTTTCTAGGGAATAGAGAATTGGCCCAGGGTAGAGAAAGTAAGCAGAAATATTTATCAACATTCTCTCCCTTTCATTATCTAGTGGACATTTTTTGAGCACCTGTTATTGGCAAGGTCCCATAGTGGGGGATAAAGATAGGATGGGGGGAGGGGATGGCAATGAATTAGGCATGGCCTCTGTAGTTCAAAGATTGCCCACAAAGAGACAGACCCTCATGGATGATACATTAATGCTAGTCACAATCACACAAAATAAATGAAGTTTTTCAAACTTTCTGTCCTGAAAGATCACCCCTCATTCCTCTTTGACACCTACCCTCCAGTAGTTGATTGCTTCTCGAAGAACATAATTTGCTTACTACATTTTGTCAAGAATTTTAATAGGCCTCATGCCCAGTCAGCATTTATTATTATATTTTTCAATCCATGGAAAATAAAAAATGATCCTATAGAACCAGAGAAAAAAATACAATGAGTGTAATCCTAAATCCCCTAAGATAAACTGCAAGTCTGGCTAAAGGACATTTGCAGATCTGAGAGGTGAGCTTAGCTTTATTTCTCTGCTTACTCCACAAGACCTGAACCTTTAGAGGCCCAGGCCGTATTTTAACCATCCCTTGCTCCCCAGAGACTGGAACAGAGACCTGGCATCTAGTGGAACTTGCGAAAGTCATGGAAAGTGTTTCTTTTGCACCACAAGATTGACAAGTAATCTATTTCAGTGATCCAAGACAAAATGGCAATAATAATATGCTCACAAACATGTGATAAGCATGGCCGTATATCAGACACTGAGGTTGGTGTTGTGGAAATGCAAACTTACTTAATAGAGAATCCCTGCTCTCACCTGGCTCACTGTGTGGCTAGAGCAGTGGTTTGCAAACTCATTAGTCAAGAGAGCCAAATATCAACAGTACAACGATTGAAATTTCTTTTGAGAGCCAAACTTTTTAAACTTAAACTTATTCTAACGCCACTTCTTCAAAATAGACTCGCCCAGGCTGTGGTATTTTGTGGAAGAGCCACACTCAAGGGGCCAAAGAGCCGCATGTGGCTCGCGAGCCACAGTTTGCCAACCACTGGGCTAGAGAACTGAGACATGTGCAGAAATATCCATAATCCAAGACATTGTGGGGTGAAGAAATAAATGACATAGTAAACACTCTAGATCTGGGTTGCCAAATATGTTAGCCACTAGCAAAATGTGGCCAATTAAATTAGATAAGATTTAAAATCCTCTTCCTCAGTCACACTCGCTACATTTCAAATCCTCAGTATCCACGTGTGGCAAATGACTACCGCATTATAGAGCTCAGATGTTTTTTCATCATTGCAGAAAGTGCTGTTGGATAGTGCTGTTCTAGAAATTCGGAGAGATGAGAAAGCACTTCTGTTGAGTTGGTCATGGGAGGTTTCAGGGCAGAAGTGGTATAGGAGCCAGCTCTCGGTAGAAGTGCAGGGCATTGATGAGTAAAAAAGAAGAAGACCTTCCAGAGGGATGTATTGCTTTACTAGGGCTGCCATAACTAAAGACCACAGACTGGGTGGCAACATATATTTCTCGTCTCACAGTTTGAGACTGGAAGTTCAAAATCAAGGTGCCAGCAGGGCTGGATTCCTCTGAAGCCTCTGTCCTTGACTTGCATTCGGCCACAGTCTTGATGCCTCTTCACATGGTCATCCCTCTGTGCATGAGCACCATTGGTGTCTCTTTGTCTTACAGGGACATGGATCATATTGGATAAAGCCTCACCTTAACAGCCTCCTTTTAACTCAAAAACCTTCTCTCCAAATATGGTTTCATCCTGAGGCACTGGGGGTTGAGACTTGAACATATGAATTTTGGGAGGATACAATTCAGCCCAAAGTAGGAATGAAACAAGATAGGATCATCTGCTTTGCAACCAGATTAGCCACAAAATGAGCAGGGTGACAGAAGCCACAGCTACCAGACCATCCTGCGCAAATAGTTTGCATTGCCTCAACTCAATAGTGATAAAACCTGAGCTCCTCATTCATCTCATGGCTTCTTGAAGGCTGCTCATCACCCCCACCAACCCTCTGTCTTGGTGCCTCTAAGTTATCTTTACTTCCCTCTCTGCCTTTACTATAGAGTGGTCTTTCAACTCCTGTACGTTTTCCTACAGTAGACACCATCTTTCAAAACCATCTTCTGTTCTATTTCTATCACCCACATTTCTTGACAGTTACCTAAATGACTGCTTCCACCACAGTCTTTTCAGGATATTTTCTTACCAGCTACATCATGTGCTCTTTAAAATCCTTCAGTGGCTCCCCACTGCCTATCGCCCAATATTTGAGGCTTTTGTCAACAGATCCTAATTTCTAAAATCTGCTACAGGTCTCACTACAGCTGAATACATGGATTGACCAGGTAGTATGGTAGCCAAGAGAACAATCTTTCAAGTAAAACAGACACGGATTCAAATTCCAAATTACTCATTGTCATTTGAGACCTGTTAGCTGAAATTCAGTTTCCTTGTCAATACTATAAGAATAGTGATACTTAACTTGAATGTTCCTGAAGAGATTAATTCATGGTATGTACAAGGTGCCTGCTTGAATATGGTATGTTCTCAGTTAAATGTGCAATCATCATCATCTCTGACTCGACTTGGCACCTTTGAGCACACCATTTCACCTGCTGGCTGTGACCTCCCCCTCTATAAGCCTATCTTAGTTCCATTCTTTAAAGCCCATCTCTTATTATCTGTACACACACACACACACACACACACACACACACACACACACACACACCTACCTGTCCCATTCACATCCTGTCACTTGCCCTCTGCACACCGAAGACTGCAGTTCTCTGTCTGAAGGCATGGTTCATGTAGAGTCTCCAGTGCCACCAGAGTTCTTTCTTCCAGAATTATTCAAGGAAGACGTGCCTGGCTTCATGCAGCAAGCAAAGCAAGCCACGACATGGTAAATGCCACCATGGCTTATAAAACAGAACAAGAAAAATTGCGATGCCATGAAATGCCCAAGAATGAGTGTGCCAGTGCAGCAGGTTCTTTGTGATTCTATATGATGACCTAGGACCTTTGGCCACAGTGGCCAAAGCCTATGGCTGTGAGTTTTCTCTGTTCCTTGTTACCAGAGGAAAATGTGTAGTTCATGAATATCTTCTACTGACACAACAATTTTTTTTCTAATTTGTTTTCTTTTTGTTTTCCCAAGAGACCATACAACTGACTTTGCTTTTGTCATTGAGCATCTGCTAGTGAAGGTTCTGTGAACCTTCTTCCCCCTCCTCAGATCACATGCCATATGCCAGTATCTGCTGGGCTTGCACATTTCCCTGGTTGACCGTCACTGTAAAATTTGCATGTCTGGAACACATTTATCATAAACTCAAGGTCTCACTCAAAATTGTGTTACCTCCGTAGTGCCATGGCGTATAAGAACATTCTGGAATCAACTTGAATATTTGGGATTCGTAGAGAATGCAAAATCCCAGAATCTTTTCGGCTATTAGAATCTCTAAAGTGCAACTATGCTTGAAATTTCTCAAGATTTGAAAGCACTAAAGAGGTATGCAAGAGTGTAAACTGTACAAAATTTTGCGCTTTTTTTTTATTACAAAGAACTTTTTGGTGGGGTTCCCTTTAAAAATATGCAGAATTTAAAGTAGCCAATCAAATGTGGAGTGCATGTCCAAGCCAGCTGAGCAGTTCCCCTATGTTCACTCTCCAGAAATATTACTGCTTAAGTCCCCATAAGAACAGTAAGTACGTTCATGCCTTTTACACAAAGCGGTCTTACTTTCCCATGCCAGGAATTCTTCTAGCAGGGAGTTGGAAAAGAATGGAAATATTTCTAATTTTGATCCTGGACAGAGTCTAAATCAGACATGTATTTACATCAGACAGTTTCTCATTGCTATAGATCTTGGTCACTTTTTCACATTTGAGCACCATTTACAACAATCCAGTTCTTGTTTTCATCCATTCTCTTAGCCCAGAGTCCATCCATCATTCTCTCGTGGTGAGATTTTGTACACTGGCCAAAACACACTGTGCTGATCCCTTGGTCCTAAAAATGACTGGTAACGAAACAGCTAAGCGTGGGTTATCATGCCACTCAAGATAGATTGCTCTTCCTTTGACTTAGCGCACATTCACAAGCTAAGATACAACCAACTATGCCTGGTCTGCCACTCATGAATTCTCATTACCTGGCTAATTAAATGGTGTTTTCCAGGTGCTGTCCTTAAATAGTTTCTCAAGTCTAGACAGTTTCACAAATCTGTCTCGGGTGTTTTCTCTCCAAGTGGCAGCAGAATAAATGCTAAGAACGTATCGCCATGTCCTCTAGTTCCCATCTGAACAAGGCAGTTCTTTTTGCCCTGGAATTTCAACTGATATCAGCTGACTTTATAAAGAACTATTTACTTCATGCTTGTCTGCATTGCCTTTGAATCTTAGATCAGTGAACTATCTGAGCCTAACGGCATGTATATGACTATGACTTCTTGGTTTGTTTTCTTTATTATTCTTTGCTTAATTTGTTTCATGGTCCCTGGAGTCCTATTAGGGCAAACTCAATTTACTCTAAAGTCCTGTTGAAAAAAATTGGAGTGGTGTCTAGGCAGAAATTTGGTAACTAATGGGTCCTCATGTCCCCTTACCTAAAAAAACTCACAGGAGCTAATATTTGGTATATCTACCCAATTCTATGTCCAGTGATGTCATGTTAAATGATTCTTAAAATTGGCCATAATCAAAGTATTTACACCATGGAAATTGGCATGCACTACAAATCAGAGCTGATCCCCCACAGAGAGCCAGTTGCTAAATATTTACCATCACACCATTGGGCAAAGATCAGCCTATATTTGGCATAAAAGGTCAAGATCTTACAAAAGCCTTTGAAAGTTTTTCAGAGGAATTGGAGCTATTTTTCTACATCAGTGGATCCCAGCCCTTTGATACCTAGTATCTCCATTATATACTTATAAATATTTAAAACTAGAGGCCTGTTGCAGGAAGGTTCCTGCAATAGGGCTCCCTGCGGTGGTCTGCTTCCCTCCCTTCTCCGCAGCCCCGCTTGCTTGCTTCTCTGCAACTTTGCTCCCTTCTGCAACGCTTGACTTCCTTCTTCTACGCTTTCTTCAGTCTTCGCTCTGCTCCTAGATATGCAAATTAACCGCCATCTTGGTTGGGTTAATTTGCATACCTGCTCCTGATTGGCTGGTGGGCGTGGCTGGTGGGTGTAGTGGAGTGATGGTTAATTTGCATATTACTCTTTTATTAGCTAGGATATTTTACAAAACATCCAATATAATTCTGAAATGAAATTTATCAATAATATAACCTACCTACTATAAACTTCTAAAAAATCAATATAACATCCTAATAATAATATAAAGAAACATGAAAAGGAAGTTAGTTATAGTACATTAATTTATATTTTAATATGTAAATGTTTGGACATGATTACACGGGAAGACAAGATAAGGTAGCCAAATGCTCATACCTTTTAGAACCAGTACAATACTGACTGACAGAGGTGAGGTTTGGGTGAATCAATATGATTATTTTGGAATGACAAACAACTCTTGGTAAAATTCTGCTTAACACAAAATACACCTTGAAAGAACAAGTACATATTAAACCATGCAAAAATTGTTTGTGTGTATGTATATACGAAGGAATTTGTGCCAGGCCAGAGTAGCTCAATTCGTTGGAACATCATCCTATGCACTGAAAGGTTTGGGGTTTGATCCAACCAATGCTTTTTCCCTCCCTCTCTGTCCCTTCCTTCCCCTCTCTCCAAGAATGTCCTCTGGCGAGGATTTAAAAATAGTTATGTATTTTTAAAGAAGGAATTTGTTTCTAGACTCAGGTTAGAATTACCTACATTCTAAAGTCGTGTGGAATATGAGTGGCTATTCCTCATTGTACAGAACAACTGACATCTCTCGCACCACCCACTAAATACCAGTAGTTCCCTAGTCAAAGAGGCAACCAAAAATATCTCCCAAAGCAGCCTAAGAATAGTACTGCTACTCTAAATCAAGGCCAAAGAATTGCCCTTGAGGGCCTGGTCTTTATGTACCCCCTTTGTCTTGATGGGTTGGTATCAAAGAGGAGAATTTCTTGGCTGAAAGGATACCTGGGCATTCAGAGAGGAGGCCCAAACTACCCAAACTCTCAGCAAGTCCGGAGGATGCAGAGACAACAGAGAGAGACAACAGGGAGCTTTAGGGAAAGGGATGGTGTCAGAAAGGCTCCTTTCCAGCAGGTTGGTGCAGCAGGAGCCTAGGAACTGGGCGACGGGGTGAGGAAGAGGGCAGAGCAGCTGACATTGGAGAAATGGCAAACGGCAAGTGGAAACACCAATCCTGTTTTAAAAATTGTCTGTCATCTTGAGGAGCAGTCATTATGGGGCATTATAGAGCCAGGGACTATCCCTCGAAATGACTCTAAATTATTTAATCACTCTTGGCTTCTTTTAATACATTGTGGTTAAGGTGCTTCTTGGTGGGGAATTGATAGCAAACAATTACCTAGAGGAAAAGGCATATTTTATTTTTCTGTTGTCCTCTGTCCCTCATTTTCTTCTTTCTCCTGCATTTAATGTCTTAGATATTTATTTAAAAGATAAATATTATATCTTGGTATTGAGGCTTTGGTGTTTCTTCACTAGATGTTGCTATTAACCAAGGAACCTGGTTATATAAAGGCTGACATGAGGTTTCATTAAAGTGCTCTTAGTACTTTAGAGTTAAATATTCAAAGCTAGTTCTGTAGTGACTTCTAAACTTCTCCTCCCCACTCCCCCCAAGTGTTTGACCTGCTTATGCTAAGAGCTCCTCACCCTCTCAAGATTGTTGACCAGAGTAGTTGTTCTCAAACTTTTTCAATCCAAGGACCAATTGAGAGGAGTTAAAAAAAAAATCTGTGAGTCATCAGACTCATCCATTCTTTATTTTTCTAGTAAACAATTTTATTGAAATATACATAGAAAGAAGTGCACAAATGATATGTACACAGTTTGGAATTTTTTTATAACTGAACATAGTCATTTAACCAGTACCCAGATCAAGAAACAGAAAACCAAGAGTTCCTTTATCCTTCTTCTAGTCACTAATCCTGACCCAAGGGTGACAGGGATCCTGACTTCCAGCAGCATAAATTAATTAGACCTATTTTTGAACTCTTTATAAATAGAATCATAGAGTTATACTTTTTTGTGTGTTCCTGGCTTTTTTCACTCAACATTATGTTTGTGGCATTTATCCATGCTATTGAATGTAGTTGAAGTTCATTTGTTCCATTGTTGGATAGTATTTTAATGGATGAACATATCATTTTATTTATTCATTCTACGATTAATCAATATTTGGGTAGTTTTCTTTTTAGGAATATCATGATTAGTGCTGCTATGGCCAGTTTTTTGTACATGATTTTTATGTGAACTTATGTATGCATTTCTATTGGGCATATATATACAGGAATGGAATTACCATGTCCTGGACTTTGAGGTATGTCAGGTTTCAGTAGATATTGACAAAGGGTCTTCCAAGAAGTTGTACAAATTTCAATTCCAACTGGCAGTGAATGAAAATTCAGATTGCTCCACATCTTTGCATACCCTTGGTATCACTGCTTGTTTGTTTGTTTTCATTTTGGCCCTATGCTGTGCTATTGCATTGTGGTCTTAAGTTTGTTTCCCAGAAAACCAATGAAGTTGAGCACTTTTGCAAACAAGCCTGGTTAGTATTTACCTAGTTGCGGTACATCGGCATGGCCAGCATTTATCCTCAAGGGTTAGTGTCTTTACTGTACTGGCTGTTACTAGTAAATATTTTGTTAAATACTATAATCTGGGGCAGCTTTATTGAGATATGATTGACATACATTGAACTGTAATTTTTAAAGTGTAAAATTTGATAAGTTTTGACAGATGTATTCACCTATGTAACCATTACTATAACCAAAATAATGAACATATATAACAAAAAAAACACACCATCAACAAAATGAAAAGGCAACCTACCAAATGGAAGAAAATATTTTCAAATGATATATCTGATATGGAGTCAATATCCAAAATGTATAAAGAACACATGCAGGTCAATAGCGAAAAAAATAAACAATTTAAAAAATGGGCAGAAGATCTTAACAGACACTTTTTTTTCAAAGAAGGCATATAGATAGCCAACAGGTGCTCAACATCACTAATCTTCAGATAAATAAAAATAAAAACCATACACCTGATATGATAGCTGATATAAACAAGATAGGAATGTAAGAAAAGGGAATGCTTGTATACTTCTGGAGGGATTGTAACTTGGTACAGTCACTATAAAAAACAGTATGGAGGTTCCTCAAATAAATAAAATTAGAACAACTATATGATACAGCAATTCTGCTTCTGGGTATTTATCCAAAGAAAAGAAAAACACTAACTTGAAAAGATATCTGCACCCCCATATTCATTGCACCATACAATAGTCAAGACATGGAAGCAATCTAAATGTCCATTAATAGATGGATGAATAAAGAAGATGCAGTATATACACACATACACTGAAATATTATCCAGCCATAAAAAGAAGGAAATCTTGCCATTTGCAACAACATGAATAGACCTTGTGAGCATTATGATAAGTAAAACAAGTCAGTGAGAAGATGAATATATCATTTATAGGTGGAATCTAAACACACGCGCGCACACACACACACTCATAGATACAGAGAACAGATTGACTGATGGCTACCAGAGACAGAGGTGGAGGTGTAGGGGTGGTGAGCGAAATGGGTGAAGATCATCAAAAGATGCAAACTTCCAGTCATAAAATAAATAAGTTCTGGGGATGTAAATTGTGTTGTATTTGAATGTTGCTAAGAGAATAAATCTTAAAAGTCCTAAACACGAGGAAAAACGTTTGTAACTATATGTGGTGATTATTTCACAATATCTACATAAATTGAGCTCTTATGTTGTACACCTGAAACTAATATAACATTATATGTCAATTGTATCTCAATTAAAAATAGTAATCATGAACATACCCACCACCTTCCCCAGAAGTTTCTCCATGTGCTTTCGTAATCTTGTCTACCTGTCCATCTCAAGTCCCCATCTTCAGGCAACCACTGATTAGCCACCTGCTACGATATATTAAGTTGCCTAGAATTTCCTTATATAAATGGAACCATACTTTAAATATTATTTTGTGTCTGTCTTCTTTCACTCAGCATAATTATTAGGAGATTCATCTCAGTCATAGCACGTATTAGTTCATTTCTTTGTATTGCCAAGAGTTGTCCATTTTATGTTTATCAATCCTCCTGTTGATGGATAGTTGGATTGTTTCCAGGTTTGGGCTATTACAAATAAAATTGCTGTGAACATTCATGTCATTCACTAGAAATATACTTTAACGTTTCTTGAGTAAATAACTAGGAGTGGGATGGCTGGGTCATTTGGTAGGTGCATGTTTAACTTTTTAAGAAATTTCCCAACTTTGCTCAAAGTGTTCGAATGGCTTTAGACTAGTAGTAGTAGTGTGTCAGAGTTTCAATTCTTCCACATCCACAGTGACACTTGGTATGGTGGCCTTTTTATTATTTATTTATTTGTTTGTTTGTTTATTTATTTAATTGTTTGAAGTATTACAAATAGTAGTACATATGTCTCCTTTTTTTTTCCCCCCATTGACCTCCCCCCGGCCTCCCCTTTCCCCCAGTACATGCCTTTACCTGCCCACCCCCCAGTGTCTTGTATCCATTGGTTATGCTTATATGCATGCGTACAAGTCCTTCCGTTGATCTCTTACAGCCCTCCCCCGCCCCACAACCTCCCCTGCGTTCCTGCTGTAGTTTGACAGTCTGTTCAATGCTTCTTTGCCTCTGTATCTATTTTTCCCCCATTTCTTTCCTTTAAAAAATCTTGCCTCTGCAGACTAGAAATAAACATATAATAACAAAAAATGTTTGAGTCCCAATTTCAATGTCCAACAGTTTTGAGTCCCCGTTTTAGTGTCAAACAGTTCCTTATGTGTACATGTCAGCAGTGATATCTGGATGGTGGGCACATGGTGGCAATGTAAGTCCGGCCCTCTCTGGTTTGGTCCTAGGCAACCTGCTGCATCGCACAGCTGCTGACTGCTAGTGTGGCAAGGCGTCATCAGCGTCTTCTATCTCTGGACTGTTTCTCCTCTTGTCTTCGTGGTTGGAGCAGACCTGTCAATTCCTCTCTGTTGCAAGAATCCACATAGTGATTCCAGTAGGTGTGTAGTGGGATCTCCTTGTGGCTTTAATTCGCATTTCCCTAATAACTATTGATGTTGAGCATCTTTTCATGTGTTTGTTTGCCATTGTATTTTGTCTTTGGTGACATTTCTGTTCAAATCATTTACCTACTAGGGGTGAAGGTAGGATGCTTGAGTTATTATTACTAAATTTTGAAATTTCTTTACATATTGTAGATAGAAATTTCTTTTCAAATATATACTTCTTCCCTTAGTGTGTTGTTTGTGTTCTCATTCCTTCAGCAGAGTTTTTTGAAGGAAAAGCATTTTAATTGTGATGAAATCCAAATCATTCATGTGTCATACTTTGGTGTCATATCTAAGAAACCTGTGCCCAACCCATGGTCACAAGATTGTCTCCTATTTTACTTCTAAAAAATTTATAGCTTTTTCTTTTAATTTTAGGTCCATGATCCATGTTGAGTTAATTTTTCTATTTGGCATGAGCTGTGGATCATTTGTTTGTTTGTTTGCTGCAATGGATATCCAGTTGTTCCAATGCTGTTTTCTGAAATGACTGTCCTTTCTCTTGGTCTGTATAACTTCCTTATCACTGAACTAAAAGTAGAAAGCTTATGCCATAGATTTTATTTTTTAAATGATGTCTTTTAATAATTAGTCCTAATTTTATTTTACTTAAGGTAAGGCCATTCTAATTGACTTGAAACAACACATTTTAGTTTCTGCCAATTTTAAATTTCTACTGAGTTGTACATGGCTCTATTAATCACTGTCTTCCAAGAATGCTATTTATTTAACAAATATTTATTGAATGATTAGTATGTGTCATGTACTGTTTTTAATTGGGACCATCACAGTGAACTGGATAGAGTTGCTGCCCTCAAGGGGATAACTTTCTATTATCAAAGACATACAATTAAAAATAAATGTGTGCCAGGTAGTAATAATGACTATAAATCTTAAACTGTAGGACCAAGGAACAGTAATGAACATGACCTAGAGTCCTGTTTTAAATAGGACCATTAGTGTCTCAATTAAGGCAATCTATTCATAAAGAAACAGATTTAATAACTCATGTTACTATCTAAGCAAAGAGTATTCTATGTAAAGTAAAAGGAATCTCAAAGACGCTGAAGGAGTGTATTTGACATATCTTAAAAAAATTGAGAAGTTTAGATCTCAAAGAAACCTTCCATATTACCCAGTTTGAGGATTGCTTGTCAATTTCATCTTCAAAGCCAATTCAAACAGATTGGTAGTGAATGACTACCGAGTAAGGAGTCAGCACTTTTTTTTTTAAAGAAAGGTCCAGATCAAAAATATTTTCAGCTTTGTGGGACATACCATTTCTGTTGCCATCGCTCAAGTCTGTTGTTGGTTGAAAGCAGTCATGGACAATATGTAAACAAATAAATGTGCATGTGCTCTTCTCCTATAAAGCTGTTTTACAAGGACAGGTGGTGGGCTGGTTTTGGCCTTGCAATCTGCCAACCTCTGGGCTAGTCTGTTGCTGGGCAGCCTTACCCAGATCTTTTAGAAGGTACACGTTAGTAATTCTGGCGTGGGCTCCGATGAGGCACCCCAGCCATGTATTTGCCGCCATGAGTCACAACAGCCTCCTCATGTTACTGATAAGACCAGACAAGTTCTCACAAGCTGTTAGTGTTCAGATAGACCTCTGGCCTCCCAACTCAGTTTTGGTACACTAGTCTGTCCTTACCCCTCCAGATTGGCCACAAATTACATATGTGTCAAAAATAGAGCTTTGAGGGTGGCCACCCTCTTCAAGTGCAGCCCACACGGCTAGAACCAGCAGAAGCCTGGATGGCAGCCTTTCCTAGGAAGCTCCTGGTAACATTCAGAGTAGGAAGTGAGGGCTTCTTCAGAGTTTTGACACATTCTGTCTATACCACACAGAGGAGCTCTGTCATTTTTCTTTGAATCTGGAACATGGGGGCGGGGAGTAGATATCAGCTGTGTTCTCTGCCGCTGACCAGTCCTCCCAAAAGGAAGGGGAGGAGGCCTTGGCCCAACTAGGGAAACAGAGCAGGTCTTTAACCTTTAGACCTCAGCGGGGGTTGGGCATTTGCATGAGGAATATTAATATCATCTTTTTTTCTTATTTTATTTTTAAAAATAATTTTATTGACTTCAGATAGGAAGGGAGAAGGAGAGAGAGATAGAAACATCAATGATGAAAGAGAATCATTGATCGGCTGCCTCCTGCACAGCCCCTACTGGGGATCCAGCCCGCAACCCAGGCATGTGCCCTTGAGCAGAACTGAACCCAGAATCCTTCAGTCTACAGGCCAACACTCTATCTACTGAGCCAAGCTTGCTAGGGCACAACTCATTTTTCTTAACACCGATTCCTCTAGGACTGTGTCTTGGCATTCACCAAGTGGAGGGTCTGACACTTTAGTGTGCAGAGTAAGTACCCAAGGACCTTGATTAACATGCAGATTACTTTCCCCAACCCTAGAAATTTTCTTATGTAGTTCTGGGTGGGAAGCCCTGGAATTGCAGTGCTTTGGGAATCATTACAGTGATCTTGTATTTTATCATTGCATTTGACTTAGAGAGGGAGATGTTTCATAGTTCTATTATTTCACTTTCTTGCCCTCCCATGCTTATATGTTCCCTTAAATTTTGGAACTGTTGCTTCTGAAAAAACTTTACTACTCTCTTTGGAACCACCTCTAACTCAAAACAAAAAAGCAAAGAATGACAAAATGCCAAAACTCATTTTGCAATCCACCATGGTACCCTCTCAAACAGAAGTTGTCAAAGCCCTTGATTCAGGTAGATATTGAGAGGGTGGCTTTATACCCTGCTGTTTAAAAGGAGAGAGAAAATGATTTTTTTCATCAAAAATATTTATGTTGTATTTATATTGTGTGTGTGTGTGTGTGTGTGTGTGTGTGTGTGTGTGTGTCTGATGATTGTTTCCCCAATAGAAATTTCACAGAGATTTCTATCAGGCTTTTTGTTACCTTCACACTTCCCATTCAGTCCCATTGGTCTCTTTTATTTGCCTTTTTCTCTGTCAGACACCAGGGTGAATTTAAACTTCATTCCCTCTCCAATAGCTCCTCTGATGTATTTGTGATTTTTTACATCCCTTTTGCTAGTAGAATCTGATGGAAATTCTTTTAGGGCCTTCAGCTTTCCCTCAGTCAGAAACTTTTGTGTTGCTAATAGAACTCAGCTTCATTAGCATTTCAAATCCTGGAATGCTCTTAAAGATCAGTGTTAGATCTGAGGGGTGCCCTGGCAACAACCTGATTATCAAACCTGTTTAACTGAAATCTCCAGTGGTCAGTGACTTTGACCTTATTTCTGCTAGTACCTCTCACCAGGAAATCCTTTTTAAGGATTCTAGAGAAAGACACCTGCATAATCTGAGAAGCTTTACTTTTGTGCCTATCCATACTCTACATATTGCCTTGCAAAAAGCCATGCTCTCTCTATCACTATTGGTGGTTAGATCATGGGTACATGATGGGTCAGAGCATGGATATATGGGCAGATAGATGAGTAAATGGGTAGGTGGACAAGTGAGTAGGTAGATAACTAGAAGGGTAGATGGGTGAATGGATAGAGGGTGAATGGGATGGATAACAGGTACATGAATGAGTAGTAGGTAGGACTGATGGATGGATGAATGGATAGATGGATGGAAGAAAAGATAAGATAAGGTAGACTAGGATAGGATAACACAAGTCTTCCATCTTGTACAATACCTTTGCCATTTTATTAGCCAAAATTGGTCTTATGTTCTTGAGACTAAATACCACTTCTACAGAAAACACCAAGTCATGTGGTATATTTCCTGTTTCCCACAGGAGCAGCAGGGTAGGGCTTGTCAAATAGTTCATTGCCATTCTGACTCAGTGTCGGCTTTATAAAATAAAAGAAACCATCCTCCTTTATCTACACACACACACACACAAGCACACACAAGCACACGTGCGCACACACACATTTCAATGCAATAGCATATAACCAGGCACATACAGCGAAATCTCTTAGGGAACTTGCCCTAATTGCATGTATCCAGATCCCATAGCCTGAAAGGTGCATCCTAGTGGAAAATGACTGCCCGGACAGGAGAGTCCCTGTAGCTGGTGGCACTAGCATTTGAGGAGTAGTTGAGCTATGTGTTCCTGACTTAATTTTCTCCTTGCAGACATTCCACTAACATTTTTAAATCACTTCTATCTCAGGCAATGACCTACGTACTTTCAACTTGTGTTACCTCATTTAATCTTTTCTATGGACTTTTAACATAGGTACCATTAGTATTTCCATTTTGCTGGTGAGAGAATTAAGTCGCGTAGAGGTTAAATTACTTGACGAGGTTCACACTAGTAGAGGGGAGGCTGGGATTCAAGCACAGTCAGTTGATGTCCAGGCTCCATGGTCCCACCTTACTGCCTCTCTGATCACTAAGCTGACCTTTGAGAGTACCATGATCTAACACAACTTTCTGCTAGGATGAAATGTCCTATATCTGTGCTGTTAACATGGCAGCCACGTGTGGGTTTCAAACACTTGAAATGCAGCTAGTGTGACTGAGAAACTAAGTTTTTAATTGTGTTGAATTTTAATTAATTTAAACAGCAGTTTAAGAGCCAACTAATAGCCTCTGTTCATACGTAGGATCTTCAAAAAAAGAAGTGTTGAACTAGGAATTAAGTTAGGCATCTCAGTTATAGACATTATCCTTTATTAATAATATTAACATGAAATAATTGCAAAGCACTCTTAGAATCCTTTGTGCTTCTTTTCATCCTTGAACAAGTCTCACTGTTCTTCTAAGCTCTCTGCCAACGGGGCGGGCACATCTAATCTTAGCTCATTGGAAGGTGTATTGAGACGAGACATGAAAACAATTCAAGCAGAATAATACAGGGACGTCATGGGCATGTTGTATGTAGCATGGCAGTGCCGTTGACATTTATTCTCAGGAATCATTGTTAAAGTTTCCATCTCTCAAATACTGCCATCGTATACTGAGGAGAGAGGAGTGTTGATGGACATAATGGGCTTTACTGGTAAAGGAAGATTTGGTGGTGAACAAAAGGAAGTACAGGGGATCCGTTTGAAGGCAGAAATGTAATCTCACGCCCCTTCTTACAGGAGGAAGTGAAGAGAGTGAAGTAAGAAAGTGGGAAATTATGAGCCAAAACAGGAGAGGTGATTCTAGAAAAAGGAATATAATAAAAGAGCCATATTACTCATGTGGTACACAAGTGAAAACTGGGTGAAGCTTTTAAAGGAGAAGGAAAATTAAAGTGTAAGCAAAACCCAGTGTATATGGGTGGATTTCATAGGGATAGAGACAAAGCAATGTAGAATTTGGTGAAATGTTGGTTTAGAATAGAGGTGGACAAACTTCAGCTCCACTTCACTGCTAATTCTCATAAGGTTTTCTTGAACACATCCATGCCCATTCATTCATGGTCTATGGCTGCTTTATCCTACAACTGCAGAGCTGAGCAGTTATAGCAGAAACTCTATCACCTACAAAGGCTAACATATTTCCTGTGGCATATATACACAACGGTTACTGACCCATGTTTTAGAACAAAAGGGGAATATATATTAGCACAACCATCCTGGAGTACAATTTTATGTAACTATCAGATTTTAAAATGCACATCATCTTTGACTTGGCAATACTGCTCCTAGAATTTTATCCAACAGATGTTTTAGTACACATATCCACAGGACTTCTTAGAACATTGGAAAACTGGAAACAACCTAAATATCCAGTAGCTGGACACTGGTTAAATGAATTAGAGCACATTAATGTAAAGAAGCGCTATTTAGCTTGTAAAATAGATATCTATGTACTCATTTCTTAAATGAGAAAGTTCTGTTTGTTATGAAAAGATGTTCAGGAGATATTGTTAAATTAAAAAATGTTGCAGAATAACATGTATTATTTGATTATGTTTGTTTTAAAAGCAGCAAAGAATACCCCCCCAAAGATATACAGATATATGCCCAGCACCTGTGACAGTGACTGGCACATGGTAGGTACTCAACATTTGATGAGTGAATAACATAGAGTATGTATATATCCTCACTTTATATCTTTCAGACTAAACTCTCTGAGTTTTTATGAAAGGTAGTAGAGGCCCAGTGCACGAAATTCGTGCACAGGTAGGGTCCCTAGACTTGGCTGGCAATCAGGGCCGATCAGGGCCTTCCAGCTGCTGGCTGGGGCCTTCATTCATTTCCACGCCGCCCCCTGATGGTCAGCGCACATCATAGCAACCGGTCAAACTCTGGGTCAGTTGAACTCCCAAGGGGACAATTTGCATATTAGCCTTTTATTATAAAGGATTACTTCAAAAAAAATCTAAATTAAAAAGGGGGAAAGTAAGTAAGAGGAAATAGCCAAAGATAAGTCTCCCCCAAACTGATCATTGAGATGGTGCCCCCAGCAGTGGCCATCAGCTGAGAAATAGTTGGGAGCTTATTACTCAGTACCTAGGCCTTCAGGAGGGGATATATTTAAGTCTCAAGTTGGGATCGACAGAAACTGTTGGTCTTTAATAGGTGTCTTCATGAGTCACACACAGAAAAAGCCAGAGGTGCTAAAGAAAATAACTCAGAACTGTGGAAAGAGAGAAGTGTGCCCCTTGTCCTGGGGGAATGGTGTTTTTTTTTTTTTTTTTTTTTTTTTTTTTTTAATATATATATATATTTTACTGATTTCACAGAGAGGAAGGGAGAGGGATAGAGAGCCAGAAACATCGATGAGAGAGAAACATCGATCAGCTGCCTCCTGCACACCTCCTACTGGGGATGTGCCCGCAACCAAGGTACATGCCCTTGACCGGAATCGAACCCGGGACCTTTCAGTCCGCAGGCCGACACTCTATCCACTGAGCCAAACCGGTTTCGGCGGGGGAATGGTGTTTTTTAAGTAACTGGGAGGAAACTGGAAAAAGCAGGAAGCTGGAGAGAAAGGAGCCCAGTGAAGGAAGGACACAGTGACCAACACTCAAGGTGGAGAGAAGTGTCTGAGGAAAAACAGATGCTTCTTGGGGTCCTAAGAGGACCCAGTCTGCAGTGATGCATACAGCCACCTTGCAAGGCCACGTTTGGTGCTTCTGGTATGAGATCCACGAACATCGACAGTCCTGGTACATTAGCAGGTGTTCCGACGGGAGGGCCTGCAGCCGTTTCCGTGGGTGATGAGTGCTAGAACTTCTCCTAGCCGCTCTGCCTGGTGGTGTGGAAGCCCTGGGAACCGCCCCAACACTTGGCTTGTGCGGGCAACACATCTCTGCCTTGGCTCCCCTGCGAAACACACACATCACTCAGAGCTAACCATTTGTTCTTCTGGCAGAATTGTGGCGAGAGGGGTTTATATGAGATTAACAGCAAAAAATAAATAAATACTTTAAAAAGAAAACATGAAAGAGACAGGTGTGTCTTTTTAAAACAATCCGCGTCCACCTCCCTCCACTCCCCCCTCCCGTGTACGCCTGCACTTTGCATGACTTGTGCCTGGGGTGGATATGTCTGCGCCTGTAAGAATCACTTCATTTAGACATCACACAAAGCCTTCGACCAGTTTTGAACACAACCGGCTGCAATACTGTCGCATCGAGATGGCTGCATTTTCTTCACAAAACTCTCCAGTTCCAACATGTTTGCGAAGCGTGATTCATGGTGTTTCTTTCTGGATTGTCCAGTGGGTAATTGCTGTGTGAAAACCAGGGAAACAGATGTAGACCCTGAACCCTGGCTATAAATTTTTGTTTTATGATTATGGGTTTCAAATGTGCTGTGTCACACTGACAAATACACGGCTACTCTGAAACAAAATGGCTTTTGGTCTCAAACTTGTGCTTTTCTGTTTGGGGTTGGAAGTATGTTTATTAGGGTTTCTTTTATCGTGGGTCAAACACGAAGGAAATGCAGGTCCTCAAATAATGTCATTTTGTTCGTGTTATTTCGTTATGATGTTGATGAAATGTCTCAGGAACTTAACTCGTATTTCTATCCATTAGCCGATGGGAAAACTGGTTTTGTTATACATTGTTTCACTTAGAGAAAATTTTTGACAACAAAAGTGAGGGCTTACTGTCCAGAAAATGACATATATCCAAATCTTATTTTATTCTGTACCAGGAGGATATTTGGGAAAGGTTTTGTCCAACTGATTAATGTGTAAAAGAGGTATCAATAATTTAAACTTCGTTATCAAGAAATTAACCAGGCCATTTGTCACCTTCTACCTAGTCATTCATCTTTTTTAGAACACGGGTATGTATTTAAAGAATTGTGGTTTATTTGTGTGTCTTTCCTTCACTTCACTTAAGTTGAAAATTTGGAGTAGGAATCAAGTTTTCAAGAAGTGTAAGAATTAGATTTACTGATGAAGAAATGATAAGGAACATGCGGCTAAATTGTGGGGCTGCTTTATAAATGAATACTTGGGTTAAATAATAGTTCTCATAATTGCGTTCAGCATAATTAATTCATGATGAGAAAAGATTAACCGACTGAAGACTGTTGCAGTAGAAGACACCCATAGTATTCTGTTCATGAGGATTTAAACGCTGATCGTTCATTTCAAGGCCCAAGTTTATTTCTCTACACTTAAGACGACTTTAAGGCGATTATAAATTTTAAATATTCTTGGCGCAAAAAAGAGAAAACACCAAATCTCCCAGCCCCTACTCTGCACATACTTTGTTATTGTTTTTGTGTTATGACATGGTATTGAGGGAAGAAATTTGGGAGCAAGTGTGCCCTTTGAGATGAGGCTGATTCTCTAGCTTAAGAAATGAGAACAGAATTCAGGGGACACTAACCCATCTTCATTTCCCGGGACCAGTGCACGCTATCCTTCGGCAGGATATTGAGTGAGGAAGTGCAGTGGCCTCTCCTGGGAGCAGACACCTGTACACACACACCTGGCAGCGCTGCCCTGTCCCACCAATTAGTTCCTCCTGCTGTCCTTTAAATAGAGATGCGTCCTCCTCTCTCCCCGAACAACTGTTCACCCACGTCCAGTAGCGGGTCTAAAATGAGCCCAGTTTCCAAGGAACTCTGAGGGCCTTAAATAAACATTTGGAGCTGTAAGTCTCAAGGACCACATAGAAATTGCCACATAATAATGGTGCTTTGTGTAACTTTACAACTATCTTAACGACAGTGTGTTAAATGCTTTGTAAAGTCCTCCATGCTCCTTGCTCAAAATGTGTGTTTTCTTTGTACTTAAAGGGTTTCTTATAATACAGCTCTGTTACAAAATGAGGATGATATAAAACGAGAGAGAGAGGAAATAGGTACATAGATTCAGCAAAATCTCACACCTTTATCACCCTGGACTTTTCAATAGCACGATCTGAGCTTGCTGGGCTGAAAATTGTTTTAATGTACCCTCATAAAAGGACCTTGGACTTGGGAAGTGTGTGCGATGCATACTTTTCATGTTACACCACAAGTGCCACTTAGCAACTCGGCTAGACGGTATGGGGCGGGGTGCCCCCTGACAGGCTTTGTAAAGGCCTGGATGCCAATGCACATTCCAGCACTGTCCACAAGAAAGGAGACGGGAGCAGCATTCTCCCTGCAAGGGGCAAGCAGGCTGTCCACTGGCCCACCCTGCTTTTCGGGAGAATTATGAGTAAATATCGGAGAGGCAGGGGAAGAGGTAGGGTGTCTTAATTCCTCCCAGAGGTTCCTTTCTTTGAAGTACAGTTGCACCCTTTAAGCAAGTTATGCAAAATGGCTGCAGGGTGGGTTGGCTGTCCATCAAAGCTCTCTGTGAGCCGAGTTTATTTGTAAATATTACACCTATCCCTCTCAATGTTTTAAGACTTGTTTAAAAAGTTTCTCCCTCCTCTAGGTAAGGTCAGTGTAGGAGGTACAGAAATAATTCTTTTTCTCTTAAAACGATTCTAAATAAATAGCCAGATTGGGCAGGGGCTCGTATTGGTGAAAATTGGCCCTTGCAAATACAAAACCCTCACCCTTAACCAGTTTTCAAATATGTGTTTAATTTGGGGCGGGGGGGGGGAGTGACTGTGTGATGAGAGAGGCCGCTGAAATATGCTATCGGGGTGCGAGGCTGTGGGAACAGCACAGTAATTTCTGCATTAGGCAGGGATTCCAAGGAACTGGGTTTTAGTTGCGATTCTAAGCTGTGTTACCTTAGGCAGGTCTCCGCTTCTCTGGGCTTTTATTTCCCTCGTTGAAAAATAAGAGAGGCCCTGGGCAGGTAGCTCAGTTGGTTGGAGCATTGTCTGGATACACCAAGGTTGCGGGATCCATCCCAGGTCAGGGCGTATACAAGAAGCAACCAATGAATGCATATATAGGTGGAACAACAAATCATTGTTTTTCCTTTCTCTCTCTAAAATATCAATAAATACATTTTTTAAAAAAAAATAAAATAAGAGGAAGAATCTCAGCTAATATTTGTTCCAGGATATGTCCTAAGTGTCATACAAGCACTATTTCATTTTGTCCTCACAGCAACCCACTGAGGTGGGTAGTAGTATATTCCCATTTTACAGATGAGAAAACTGAGGCCCAGTGTTTAAATGCATGCCCCAATATCACACAGCTGATAAGTGATAGAACTGGATTGGATTTGGGTATCTAGTTCAGTTTTACTCCCACGTCCATGCTCTTGAGCACTATGTATTTGCTCAGGGCAGGACCTGAAGTCCTCTATATCACTGATTGTGTGTGTGTGTGTGTGTGTGTGTGTGTGTGTTTGGGACAGGAGTAACTAATTCTTGACTACTCCCTATGCTGAAAAGTAACTGAATCCGGAAAGCTAGCTTTTTACTCCAGAGCAAATGCAATGCCAGGGCTTGCAAGAGGGATAAGGAGAAAAACATTATGAAATGGAAAGTTTCTCATCTCAAGGCTTCCCCGAGGGGTAGCCGTTCCCTATTCTACAGCTTAGGGCTTGCCTGTGCTTTTTCGGGAGTGGAAAAATACATAAGTTACAAGGAATTTAACAGACAGCAAGGCGCACGGAGGAATTTAAAGGGTGGGCTGGGGGCTAGAGGGTGGGCGGGAGGCGAGAGGGAAAGGGGGAACAGGCGCTTGCAAGCTAAGCGGCTGCAAAGAAAAAGGCGAAAAGGGAGAGAAGTTGGCGCTCAGCGTGAGCCAGGAGCGGCGCCCTGGCTCCTCCCCGGCTCGTTTTAAAAGCACTTCTTGCATTGTTTTTAAGGTGAGAAATGGGAAAGAAAGAGCCGGCTTGCGCGCTCGCTCGCTGCCTGTCTCTCTGGCTGTCTGCGTTTGCAGGGCTGCTGGGAGTTTCTAAGCTCTGTGAGAATCCTGGGAGTTGGTGATGTCAGACTCGTTGGGTCATTTGAAGGTTAGCAGCCCGGGAAGGGTTCACCGAAAGTTCACTCGCATATATTAGGCAATTCAATCTTTCATTCTGTGTGACAGAAGTAGTAGGAAGTGAGCTGTTCAGAGGCAGGAGGGTCTATTCTTTGCCAAAGGGGGGACCAGAATTCCCCCATGCGCGCTGTTTGAGGACTGGGATGCCGAGGACGCGAGCGAGCCGGGCAGGGCTTGCCTGGGCACCGTCGGGGTAGGATCCGGACTGCATTCGGAAGGCTTTTTGCAGGCATTGGCTTGGAAGGAGAACTTGGGATCTTGCTGGGAACCCCCGCCCCGGCTGGATTGGCCGAGCAAGCCTGGAAAATGGTAAATGATCATTTGGATCAATTACAGGCTTTTAGCTGGCTTGTCTGTCATAATTCATGATTCGGGGCTGGGAAAAAGACCAACAGCCTACGTGCCAAAAAAGGGGCAGAGTTTGATGGAGTTGGGTGGACTTTTCTATGCCATTTGCCTCCACACCTAGAGGATAAGCACTTTTGCAGACATTCGGTGCAGGGGAGATCATGTTTGACTGTATGGATGTTCTGTCAGTGAGTCCTGGGCAAATCCTGGATTTCTACACTGCGAGCCCGTCTTCCTGCATGCTCCAGGAGAAAGCTCTCAAAGCATGCTTCAGTGGATTGACCCAAACCGAATGGCAACATCGGCACACTGCTCAATGTAGGTTTATTTTTTCCCTTCTTCTACCAAGCAAAAAAAAAAAAGAAAAAGAAAAGAACGAATTATCTCTCTTGCATGCAATAAAGACATTGGAAACAAACTGCACTGGTAGCAAGACAAAGGGTTTAATGTTTTAATGCTGAAAGGGTGTGATATGCTGGCGTGTGCATATTGATCCCCTCTGCTGAAATTTTCCTGTAAGATGTTTTCTTCCCAAACAACCCCTCCCGACCCCCGCTCCTCTCCTTACCAACCTTACAGTCTCTTGAAAACAGTTTTGTTTTTTTTTTAATCTGCATGGAGGGGGGGGGAAAGTAGAGGGTGACCACAGGACTTTGAAACATTCTTCAAGTAAGGCAATTTGACACATTGTGCAGTTTTTACTAAGATGTATGCAGAGGGGAATTTAACTTTGCTGTTCTTTGGATTAGCTATGGGTTGTGTATATCCCCCCACCCTTCCCCATGTGTTTCAACAGTCCAAAGTAATTAAAATATGACATCTTCCTTGCAAGGAACTTAGCCTGATTAAGATGGCTTGCGGCTCCTGAAGTTCATAAACCACCAGTTAAAGCTGCAGCCCCCAATGTTTTTCTTGCGAAGGAAAAGCAATATTTCTTAGCATTGACCCTGCTGCCACCTTTCCGAGTCACTTTGTTGCTCTAAGAAGTTGCTGTTTTGCTAGAAAACTACTGGCAATGAACACCCCTTGGGCTGAGCCATCCATTATTTTCCATATCTTGCAATTCAGTCAGGAACCTGGACATCAGGTTATAGGGAAGGAAATATAAGCGAGGTAGCCCAGCTTTTAAAAAAAATATATTGACTATTTGGTTATCTGATGCTGACACGGTGCCGAAGCACGCATCTGGTCAACAGTAGCCTGGCTGCTGGCTTGAGAAATGACCAGAAGTCCCAGAAAATCCCACCTTCGGTGGCTGTAGTGGGAGCCTGCAGGATGCATCTTAGCCCTGACAGTGATTTAGATAAATGGCTGAGCTATCTATCAAAATGTTTTTAGTACTTTATTTGACAATTCATTGGAGCATTAGCCTGAAAATGACATTTTAAATCTTTGTTTTCAAAGAGGTCAAAGTTTAACTGGGAGAAATTGAGTTTTCCTAATAACATGGTGGCTTATCTAAAGAGAGAGGAGAAAAAGGAGAGGGGACAGTGACAAGATTTAAATTGCCCTCTCTGAAACTTTTCTTAAGGAGAAAGACTTGTTTCTTGGGCCAGGAAATCAACAGGTTTGTAGCTGAAAAATCAATAACCATTTGATGCCAACAGTCTGGCTGTCTGACTTAATATTTCGTCGAGCCTTAAACCAGGGCAAAAACAATATTTTCAGAAGGCGACTTAATCTTCAGCTGCTTCCCAAATGCCTTTTCTTTCCTGCTTCCTAGTTTCTTTCCAGAGAAGGCAGAGAAACTTAGAGTTACAAAGTAATTTTCCAAGCCTCTCACAGATCTTTTAGACCTGTCCTCTCCAGCAATTAAAACAGGGTGAACAATCTCACCTGGGGTCTCAGGGAACTGGGGGGGTTCTCTCAAACTTCTTGCAGGAGAAAGTTCTAATGAAACATTTTTTTAAGAAGGGGGAAAAATGCCGAAGACCCTGGCATAAAGCTATTAGACCTAATAGAGCTTTTACAAGCAGACATTCTCCCTTTTGTAATTAACCCTCCAAACATGCCCATTAAGTTGTAGGAGTAGGGGGAAAAGCTTTGTTTGTTCTTGAACAAGTTAAACAAGAGATTTTTCTTATCTGGGAAGAGGAGTGGTAAATGTGTCATTCGCCTAGGGCCAGTCGATAAGCAAGAAGTGTTGATAACAGCAAAGTTCAGCTAATCAAAGAAACTTGCATTAGGAAAAGTAAATAAAGGCATTTGACAAAGAGATTTCAGAAATTCCAGTGTCTTATTTTTGTAAGCAGGGCAATTAGAGCTTACTGTGGTCAATTTCACAAGGCTTTGAATCCCATCACCCTAACTTTAGGTTAAAATGTAAATACTGCTTATGCACCATTCAAAGCTGCTTTTTCCCCCATAAACCTCTTTCAGACTGGTCAGTGTAGGTAGGTGTTCCAGTGATTCTGTTTTTAAGCATAAATAAAAATTCTAACAAATGTCTGCCAGGGGTGTTTGGTTCAGAATGGCATAACTGGCTAGCTAGGGCTTTTGAAATAAAAGCATATTAGGGCTAGGTTTGTATAAGTAAAACATAAAAGCCACAACCTTTTCCATTTCACTTAATGACTGTTTTGACGAGAAGCAGATCTGTTTGTGCTCTTAAAGCAGAGGAAACAGTGGGCAAGATGGGAAAAAAATAGTACTAAATTCCAACCAAAACTCCTTTCTGTTTTGAGATCCTACTGATTTTTTTAATGGTGTGTGTGTGTGTGTGTGTGTGTGTGTGTGTTGTGTGTAGTACTTAGAGTAAACCCTTTGAATACAAAACACACCAGAAGCTTTTCTTGAAAGTTGTTAGAATATTATTTTCCTCTTCTTAATTTTTAATTTTCAAGGCAGGAAAATGATATGTCAACCAGCTGCTGTTGGAGGAGGGCCTATAAATTGCTGGTTATAAAAATGCGAAGTCAGGATTAGTGGGCTACTAAGGGAATGTGGTATAAATAATACGATTTAAGACTGCCCCTGGAAGGTATGGGGTCTCTAAGTTTCTGTTCAGATGCCTCTTGGATTATCTTGGGTTTTAGGCTGCTCCAGATGTTTTCAGCATTAATTGCTCAGTGGGCATAGGATAAATCCTAATATTTGTGGTCTAAATATAGTTGCTTTCAGTGAAATGAGTGTGACAATTTCTTGGCCCCCTTCCCTGTCTTTTCCCTACTCAACACATCAAAAGAAAAATAGGGAAAAAATTCTTTTGAAATAGTCTTTTGCCCATTAATGAGAAAGAATAATCTGTGGTTGTTGTTTTTTTAAAAACAGCTGTGGTTATGTGTGATTAAGGAACGAAAAAAGTCCCCTTCTCAGAGACCTGGGACCTGAATTTTAAGTATTAAACAGTATCTAAATCCTCTCCTACTGAGATATAAATTGGGGTCAAAGTGGCAAAATCAAAGATACCCTCTGAAAGAGAGACTAAATAAAGACTGACAGCCACCGTATGAATTGATTGGGGTTTTGAATAAATATTTCGGTGAAAAGGCTCAATTGTTTTTCTAAAGTAGGACATAATTTTCTGCTTCTCGGCCACATGACGGTGGTAACTAATACCACCAGAAAGAAGAGAAGAAAGGGGATTTTTGCTTTAAACCTCAGAGGGTGCAGGACAGGGTCGGTTGAAAACAAGTGGAAGATTCACAGACTTTTCTTCCCTGAAGGAAAAAAGAGATTTACTAAAATAAGTGTTATGTGTATCCAGATACCTTGGTGCTTTGGGTAAGGAGCTATTGATGGGCAACTTAGGAGAAAAAGTGCGTGAGTTTAAATTTCACCACCAGAAAAGCGTAGATTCCAAAAGTAAAACAAAACAGTAGGAGCGGTAGGCATCTGTCTGATTTAGAAGCTCTAGTTAGCATTTGATTTTCAGCCCAAATGCAGAGTCTTTGCATTGGAATGGGCCTCTTTTTTTTTCTTCCCCCTTAGTAGATAAATGATCAGAATGGCAATTTCTGATAGGTTAGCTGACCTGAATCAGAAGTTTTCTTCTCGTTTCTGAAAGCCTGGCTTCGTCCATATATAACCAGTCACTATTGTCATGAACTTTTCTTTACAGCATAAAAGTAAAAGAAAGTTCTGGATATCAGATGTTTATAATTTCCTTTCAACATGGTAAGCCCCTGAGTTGGCTGAAAAGAAAACCTTACCGTTTTATTCTTTATTCCACAGCATCAATAAAGGATTTCAGAAGGGAAATATATGATGAAGATGATAAATTCTGCTCTCAAGGAATTAATCATCTTTAAAAGCAAAAACATTTTTTAAACGCTCGAAATGTTTACTTGGAAAGTAACTCTCTGGGAGGCAGATGGAGATGTAAAACCAAGATGCAAAATAGAAAACTTTTTTCAAGTCGCACAGGACTTATTAAAAATAATACGTGCAGTGTTCATTTTAGAACCTCTTATGAGGAATCTTCTATAGAGTTTAAGTTACATGTAACTGCCAATAAATTTATCCTTAAATGACATTTTTATACTTTAAATGTTCTAATATAAATTCAGTTAACTATCAATTAAATAGGCCATTTCGGAAATGGGAGTTTTGATGAAGGTTAATCAGAAAAAATCTTGGCTAAAAACCTTTCCAAGAGATATTAATGTGGAATCTTGCCTTTCAAATTATAGGGCAGTTATGGCAATCATATATCTCCGATTCTCTAGAAATAACCCACCTTCAAATATACGGCCACAATTCCCACATAAATCATTGAAATATGCCAGCTATTTCGATATTGGGACATTTCCAAGGCTGCCCCTTGAACCCAGGAGTGGCACAGAAAGTCTTTGTTTGGATTCTATGGTCAATGTAACCAGAGTGTTCACAGCTTAATTTTTCCATTATTACTGAAGATCTCCTCGTGCTTCTGGGTCATTCTTGGGAACGTAAATTCCTTTTGTGGCAATTCCTTTTGTGTGAATAGAAGACATCCCTTGCAAAATGCACTTAAGCATTGCGATCGTGGTTCTGACTCCAGCACGTGTGTGCGTGTGTGTGTGTGTGTGTGCTTGTGTGTGTGTGTATGTGTGTGTGTGTAGTCAGGGAAGGGGTAGAATTATTAAATTGCATTACTATGAACCAATCTGTATCAGTTCTCCAGCTTCGTCTTAAAAAGTTGGAATTGGGGGTGATGGAGAGAGGAGTGCAGAGTTAACTCGGGTTTCAGATTTATCAGTAGTCTGTCTGTAAGTGTCTTGGCCTAAGTACCTCTTGTTAAATAGGAGATGAGATAACCTGCCCCGTCTGTAAGGTCTAATAACACAACCTCATCAGTCAATATGCTGCCCTGAATTCTCCTCTTCCTAACCAGCTTCTTTACTTCATCATCAAGAAGCATGATTCCTGTCCCATCCCATCCCCCTAAGTCCTTTCAAATGAAATTTTTTTTTTTTAAGTTGCAAAAGCTCTCTGTACCTAGGAAGCAGTAGAGGGTGAGTCTGCAGTTATTATGTTATTTATCCTGAGCTTTCAGAGCTTCTTAGATGGGAATTCAAACAGGCAGTGGAACTGCTGACTTGATTTTTCTCTGGCCTTGCAGGGTGGGGAGCTGAAAGGGGGCCATTCAGTAAGATAAGACCCTTGGTCCCCAGCATGATAAGGCGAGGATAACAGGAACTGACGTCAGGGACGTGACTGAGCCTGGCCAAGCATTTCCTCTGGTCAGGGCACGGGGGTCCCAGAGGCCTCCAGGCCTCCCGCAACGGCTGCTGAAGTGAACCAGCTCTGATGGGGAGAAGAAAGCTCATTTTAACAGGGGTGATCGTGGGTGACAGGGTCTCTCATTCCCAAAAAGGAGATTGCTCTAAACAGAACATAGAAGAACTTGGGGGGCAAGGAGTGATTTTAATACAAACAGACTTAAGATTATAATGGCAGTTGTCATATCATAGGTATTTGCTTGCTGGCTGTCAACCGTTCCCCTCTGGTGCCTGGTGACACAGTCTATCCAGCAGTCACCAAATAGTATCCCCCATGAATCATGCCAAGTCTCCCTACAGAGCAAAATGGGAGGGAATTCACATTGTCAGAGAGTTAATCCCTGGGACTCCTATTTACTTTTCTAAGTAGCAGGTCCCCACCCCCATCCGCATCATATGACAGCATTGTTCAAGCCAGTGCATTAGCCACCAGCCCAGAAACCACCGAGCAAATTCCCCTCCCCTCTTTCCCTCTTCCTTTTCGCTCAAACTCCGATTTTTTTTTTTTTTTTTTTTTTTTGCAAGTATATCCCATTGGAAGTTTGGAGAAGAAATTCAAATGAAAGTGTCCTATTATTTTTTTCAAGTTCATAGGTTCTCCTCAGCTGACTCCTTTCTTAAAAGATTGCTCTTTTTTTAGTTTTAGTATTGAATAGTAGTTAGTCTCCTCATTTGATTCAGATTTAGTGAAATGTTTGTTGTTGTTGTTATTGTTGTTTTTATCAGTTACTTACTGAACATTTTACCAAGTCAGAAAAAACAAACAAACACATAGCTGAATTCAAAATACTGTGGTAGATAAGAACAGTGCATCAATTAACTGGGAAGAGATAGTGATCACATTTATTACAGTTTTTCTCTAATTTGCAGAGCAAATGAAGACGGCATAGAATAAATCCCTCTTCTCACAAATATTGAAACTTTCAGGGCTACAGTACCTTTGTCTGGTCATCAAAGTCCATAATTATAAAAAGGCTGATGATCTGAAGGTCATTTCAGCTTCAAAAGATTTTTTAGGGTCTGGTCTATTGGAAAGCTTGGGGGTATAATTAACTAAAATGGAAATGGAGGCAAGCAAAATTTAGTTCCTGATGTTTTAATTTAACTCAGTACTGCCATGTGTCATTGAAGAGAATTCTTAAAGGCAAACATAATTATTTCATTATGGGCCTCAGAATGCTTTCATTGGCTTTAATGACAAGAAGCTGTATAAAAAGGCATACATTTTAATTAGTCCTCCTTATATTTACATCAGATAAATAACAAATAATTGATGAAAAACAAGTCTTTGGAATGGATGATTTCACATAGTGCGCTGGTTACAGTTTAATGATGAAACATTTCTCTGTTGCTTTGCATTTTAATTATGCCGACATTACAGTGGTGGGGCCGAGGGGCTAAAATACTGTTGTTGCCTTTTTATTACAAAAAAAAATAATCATGAATTGGAAACTGAGAAAGGTACTAGAACCGCATCTCAGAGGAAGTAAATTGCCAGCCCATTTATTTCACTACATTTGTTCGCACTTATTTTGATCACTTTTATCTTTCTAGCCTCATCTTTTAGGATTAAGACCGTCAAGGGTTTCACATGCATTTTTATGGCCTCATCTCCTCCCAACTACCTTTCTTTCTCTCTTGCTGCTCTTGTTGAAAGACTTGCCTGAAAGTACTTTGCCAAATGCGTCCTGGAAATGCAGAGAGCCATTCTCCAAGCACAGGCCCGCTTTCCCTTTGATTTTATATGAAAACCCATTTCCCATGATTCATCCCTTTTGGTGTACAGAACACTAATTGTTATTATTGATTTTAAATTCCGTGACCATTACACGTAACCCAGATGACTGGCAGATAAAGGGTAATAATCCATGGAGTTCTGGAACACTTTCATGTTTGTGTGGAGTACTTTATGTGATCAATATTAACTGCCCCATTGAAACTAACTGCTGTATCAAATAACAGTCAATCAAATGAATGTGCTTGGAGATTATTTATTGAGAGCTTTAATTGTTCACTGGGGCCCTGCTTATCAGAGGAAACAATAGGAAGTCGAGATAGGAAGACCAGCTTTGGCTTCACGGAGGAAGTTGGAAGAGGCTGATGAAAAGGCATCTCTCTGCTCATTGGGCGAGAGTTTCCAGAAACCCACGATGGGCTTCCCGTGGGCAGAAGTTGCAAATACCCTTACAGAGGCTACGCTGTCACCTGTCTCCCGAGAGCTCTCTAGAGAAGGGCCAATGATTCTCTTGCCCTGTGAAAAGTTGTCGCTCTCTGGGAGTTTTACTGCTTCTCCCCTGCACTCCTACTCACATACATCACCCTTCCCTGCATCTCCCCCCCTGTAGCCCCCTCATTGCCTGGTGGTCTGAGGTCATGGAAATAGTCCGACTTGACACAGGATCGATTTCTACAGCTATGAAATGGGAATAATAATGTCTACCTTGCAGGATTTGTGGAAAGATTAGAGATCATGTAAATGAGGGTTCCATGCTTGTCTCGAAAACACACATACGGACGTCACTGAGCAGACCTTCTGCTCTGATTCCGTGACACCTGTGGCTTATGTGTCTTGATGAATAGTGAACAGTCTTCTTTGTAGCTGGTATCCCTTTTCCTCAGTGAAATGGTGCCTCTCTCTGTGGCTCCTAACGTAGGCGACAGTCCTTCCCGTTTGTCACAGAGTGGATAGCACTGTGGTCCTGATTCAGTGCTCAGCCCCCAGATTTAGTACAAATAGATTGACTTTTACAAGTGAGCGTTGTCACCTTCGAAGTTGTCACAATACACATTGCCCAAGGATGCTGTCAGGGGCGCAGTACGTTTTTATTACTCACTGATGGATTAGATCTCGCAGCGTTCCATTCAACAAAGGGCTCTTGGGTGCCTGCCATGCTCCAGGCTCCCTGGTATGTTGGGTGGGGGACGCCAGGATGAATCGGATGCTGCCGCTGCTCTCTCTGGACTCACACTGTATGGGACACCCTTGGGCATGCAAGTCCCTGTAATGCAGCCCCCTTCTGACACAAACACTAGAGTCTCCTCAGAACTTTGGACCTGAGTTTCACTTGGATAAAAATTAAAAACCAGAGAACCACAGCTGGTGCATAAGGTGAGGGATCAAGTGGGTGACACATTTTTGTCACAGGGAGCAGGCTTGACGTTTTCCTGTGTGTAGGCCTCCCAGGTAATTTCTAAATGTAGTTTACAGAGCAGAGTTTTAAATGTATTCTGAGCAAACAGAATAAGTGCATACCTTCCAAACGTGCTTCTTGAAGACTCTCCCATAAATGTTTGTGGAGTGTTTGTTAAGTAATGTTCTTGTGGGGTTGGGTCTGATTAGATTAGGTGTTTAAAAAGTCACGTATGTCTCTATGATTGTTTCTGTGGCATTTTGCTGAGTAACACACTTCCCCAAAGCTTAGTGGCCTCAGACTTCATTGTCTCATGATCCTGTGGATGGACTGGGCTCAGCTGGGCAGATCTTCTGTTCCACGTGATGTCAGCTGAGGCCACATCACCCAGGGCTGCCCTGGGCGGGAAGTCCCAGGAGGCTGCTCCCAGGGCTGGCAGTGATGTTGCTGGTAGACAGCTCCACTGGGGCTGGGCAGGAGCTGCATAGGCCTTGCTTCTCTCCGCATGGCACCCACATTGTGAGAGGGAGCATTCCCAGAGGGAGGAAGCAGAAGCTCCCAGTCCTCTGAAAGGCTGGATCCAGAGCTGGCACTGAGTCCCTTTCACCATATTCTGTTGCTAAGCAGCCACAGGGCCGGGCCAGATCCAATGAGTCTACCTCTCAAGGGGGGAGGGAGGAAGAATGTGCTGCCATCTTTAGTCCATAATAACAATCATCGCATCTATGCCCCATAACAAAGAAATTACTATCTTCTGACAATAGAGACTACATTGAAGGACTTCTGTGGGATTTTTGTTAGCTTGGGGGTTTTTTTGGTCTGGTTAAATATTTAACAACATTCTACTCTAGTGATTGTACATATATTGTTATCAGTTAATCTTCACAAACAATCCTGTGAGGAAAGTATGATTATCCTCTTTTACAGAAGAGGAGGTGGAGGCCCAGAGAAGGTGAGTGACGTGACGTCGCATGGTTGTGGAGCTGGGTTAAGTCCCAGGAAGGTATCTCCACCCTCCACGTGCAGTGATTCACTGAGGGGTCATCAGCTTCCGCTGTTTGCCTCTGTCATCTGTCAGCTGAGTGAAGACTCCCTGAACCAATTTTTATGTCCTAGTAATACCAAGAAAGGACCATCGAATGTTTTGGTTTGGGGCAATGCAGAAAAGAGAGAAAATGATGGGGAATAGAGTGTGTGTGTGTGTGTGTGTTGCTTTGTTTTATTGGTTGGGTTCCCTTACTAACCCTGGGAAGTCTTTGAGTTCAGACAGGCTAGTAGAGTACTTGTACCTGCCTGGTCAGTACTCCGTTAATGATGGCTTAGTCATGGACACGTTCAAGGAAACCACTACTTGCTATGCTAGATCTCAGCACCGTCCAATCGAACTTTCTACAGTGATGGAAATGATCTATAATTCTGCATTGGCCGATACAGTAGTTGCCACCTGTGGTGACTGAGCACTTGAAATGTGGCTAATATATCTGAGGAAGTAAATCTTGCATTTTATTTCATTTAAATTTTTTTAGCTTTCAGGAGCCACATGTGGCTAGTGGATACTGTATGGAACAATGCAGCTCCATATAAGCCAGCTATTAATATTTTTTAAATATTTGCTCACTCTCTTTACTTCCCTCTTTCTTTAGCCTTTATTCTTCTTCCCTATTGCTGTTGCGGAGCTCTAATGATCTCTTTATGTAGCTGGCAAATAGACTGTAGGAGAATGTAAACAGAAAACGGTGGGGTGGTGATTTCAGTCATTGTTTAACTTGCTTTCCTTCTGGGTGGAACTGTTTTTCCTGGGGCCTGGCACATACTTAGCACTTATTTTACTAACACTTATTTTGCAGAGCTAACCCACGATTTTCACAGAATCCCCGTGGGCTGGACTTAATTATACTCTTTGTAGCAATCATACCAAGGTGGCATACAAATTTCTAGTCCTGTGTTTGGTTTTCAAATCGACAGAGTATCTTCCAACATTTTTCAGCTACTTTCAACTTAAACGTCATGAAAGCGGACAAAACAAGCCATACTCTATGGAAGCCTCCCTGTGTGTTCTAGGAACCCCCATGCTCTGACTCCCACAAGTGCCTTCTGCTAATACATAGGCGCTTTGCTTTGTCACCCAGTGCCTGGCCATAATAGGTGTTCAAGAAAGATGCTGAGAATACTTCAGTGACAACAAACCTGAAATTCGGAACATCACAAGTGGTGTCTGCTTTTATTTATTTGTGTATTTCGGGATTACTCGAAATACCTGAAGCAAACTTGAGGGGCTGTCAAAACTTGGGAGGTTCGAGTTGGCTGTGATGGCAAGCCCTTGTAAATGTACTAGCTGGAACACAGGCCTGAAAATAGAAGAATGGGGTATTTCCCTGAGCTTCTGGCACTTACTTTGATGGCCTGGGTATAGATTTTCTAATGGTACATCCCATTAACCAAGACATTGCTGCTCCTCCTCCCCACCCCACCTCTTTTTTCTCCACATCCCTAGAAATAGTGTGAAGAAGGTAAATAGAAATAGGACCAAAACGAGAGGAACTTTAAAAATATATATTTTGTCACTGATTTTCAGAGAGAGAGAAAGGAAGAGGGAGAGAGAAAAACATCCATTAGAAAGCGAGCATTGATTGGCTGCCTCCTGCATGCCCCCTGCTGGGGATGGAGCCTGTAACCTGGGCCTGGGCCCTGACCAGGTATCTAACCAGCAACCCTTCCATGCACAGGATGATGCCCAACCAACTGAGCCACACAGGCCAGGGCAAAAGGAACTTTATTTTGTGTTTTTCTCCCTAGATGATTGCAAATTGTGATAGATTTTCTCATGAAATAATCACCATCATCACCGTAACTAATATTAAATGCATATTATCTACCAAGTGCACAGAATGGCTTATGTCATCTAAACCTCACAGCAGCCTGAGAGGAAGCGCTGTGCTTTCTCCACTTTATGGAGAGTTCCCAGGCACAGAGGCGTTCAGGTGCCCACTTCAGATTTCTTGAGGAGGAGAAAGTGAGTTGGAAGTTCCCCACCCAGCTTTGCATAATGTGGGTTTCCTTCCCTCGGCCAACTATGCAAAGTCCACTCCTATTTTCTTTGTGGGGAGGGGGAATGAGGAAGGCTGGGAGTCCCAGAACCCACAGAATAATAAAAGGGTTTCCAAGTGAAAGCTGGAAACAATACATTTTTTTAACAAAATGGGCAGTTACTCTAATTGCTTTGCCCCTACTGTTCAATTCCTTTTTATGTCCTGATTCATTAAATTATGTGCACACACAGGCTTATTATTTACAGATGTATGCACTTTTAACTGGCTCATATGAAACAGATGTTTCCCGAAAGGTAGCAGAGAGCAAGTGATCTAAACCCTCCTTAGTGGGTATCAAGTGAGTATTATGGCTCATTACCTGCAGGTCTTTTGCTATTATTTTGAATTGCAATGTCCAGTGTGGGGAGGCTGATTCAATCTGTCCCCTGGAGGAACTAATAAAGAACAACAACCCCATAAGGGGACAGCTGCATCTCAAAATAAAAGAGGGTGCGTGCCGGTGATGGGCAGGTGGTGCTCACATGTGGGCTCAGGTGGATATGAATGAGTTTTATAAGCAATTTGAGAAAAAGAGACCATTGGATTACAGTTGATATTTTAATTTCTTAAGAGCCTTATTCCATGATATCCTAATCATTACAGTCTTTGAATTCATAGCCAAGCAATGATACTTTTTAAAAAAAAAAATCCAGAATGTCTTAATTTTTTATTTTTAGATGGAATTATTCCATTGCTCTTGTAACTGGCAGGAATGCATGTAAAGCTTGGACAGTGCGTATGATGCCAAATTACTATCTACTAGATTCCGGAAGAGTTGAGGTGGGCCATGACCACAAGTTCTTCATGGCTCCACAATAAATAATCTTCAGTTAACTGTAGAATTAGCTTCAGTTATCTATTGCTACACAGCAGACCAGCCCAGTGCTTAGTGGCTTAAAACTTTCAAGGTTCCGTCTCACGTGGGGTCTTTCAAATGGCTGCAGTGAGCTGGTGCTGGGGGGCGGGGAGAGGCTCCCTGAGAGCTTGGCTAGGCTGGATGTTCAGCATAGCTTCTCCTTTCACGTGTGTAGTTCCTTAACTGAGACCGATGGAACAGCTGGGTCTGCCTGCGAGCTCTGTCTCCGTACGGCCTCCTCTTGTGATGTGGGCTTCCTTACAGCATGGTGGTCCCTGGGCTCTCTACATGGCTTCCCCCGGAATAAGCATTGCAAAGAATCCCAGACGGAAGCTGTAAGGCTCCTCATGATCTAGCTTCATGTGTAACACACCATTACCCTCTCCACATTCTATTGATCAAAAGGAAATCACAGTAGCAGCTCAGATTCAAAGGTAAATGATGTGGATCCCTAGAAGTGTGGTTCATTGAGCAGGCCGTCTTCAGAGACCAGCTACCATGCTAATAATGCACTCAAAACAAGGTAGCATGGCCTAATAAAAAATAAGCATGACCAATTCAGATTGCCAACTGGGTGGCATATGTCAATACTCCTTCAGAATATTGGGGAGCAATAATAATCAGCCCTCAAAGTCATGGTGAGATTTATTTTTTATGAATTCTCAGGCGTTCTCTAACCAAACAACAACAAAGGTTGGAGCAAAAAGATGGCTGAAATAGTGTCATTTTGCACGTTGAAAGCTGGAAACCATCACAGCTGAAATATAGAATGGGATGTGAAATATTAAGTGGCATATCAGGTTTATTGCATGTATGACCATGAGAGTGCATTTTATTTTGTCTTATGGAGCTCTAAAAAATCCATGTAATGGATTAAAGGTATTAAAACCCCCATATTCTGCCTGGCTCTAGGCCAGGGAACAAGGTGTGATAAATAATCTCAACAGACAGAATATGTAGGGAGGAATTTTAAAATGAACTTGTGATAAACATATTGACCTCCCTAACTAATAAAAATGCATGCATGAGGTTAGTTTTGAAGGGAAGGTGCAGACCTTACACATTTATGGTGTACATAAATATTATGTACACTATAGCGTTAACATCCTTAAAATATTTCCCACATCTCTGACATATGGCTATCATACTCTGTCTGCCTTTACTCTGGGAGCAAAGAAAAGCGTGGATTTTATAGTAACACGTGCAGTTACTACATGAAGAAATCGTTTTAATATCTTAGCCCTGGCTGAGTAGCTCAGTTGGTTGGAGTGTCATCCAGATACTCCAGGTTTCAGGTTCAATCCCCAGTTAGGGGACAAAGAATCAACCAATGAATGTATAAATGGGTGGAACAACAAATAAATGTTTTTCTCTCTTTCCGCTCTCTCTAAATCAATCAATAAATAAGCAAATCCTTTATCTTAAAGCAGGGGTCCAAAAACTGAGCCAAATCTAGCCTTGTAGCCTGTTTTTGTAAATAAAGTTTTATTCAAACATGCCACACTTGTTCATTTGCATCTTGTCTATAATCACTTTCCTCTGACAATGGCAGACCTGAGTGGCTGTGACAGAGACCAACTATACGGTTTACAAAGCCTCATGTACTTACTATCTGGCCTTTTACTGGAAAAGTTTGCCAACCTTGACTTAAAACATTAAAAAATGAATAGGACAGCTTAGACTATAAATGAGTGCTTTGTTTCTTGTTCATAATAATCTTGTGTGTGGATTCAGGAAGCCAGTTTTGGATCAAGCCATTTCCTAACTGTGTGACCTTGGCCAAGTCATTTACCTTCTCTAAGCTTCAGTTTCCTCCTGCTTTAATGGAGATTTAAAAACTGATCATGATAGCTCTTCTTCACACCTTTATCGCGAGGGAGCAAGTAGGGTAATGTGAGTGAAAACACACACCTCAAGTCACTCACCACCATATAACATGTACTGTTGGCAGATGCTGCTGAATTGGCTGAAACTGTCATCATTCCTTTGATACCGCATAGAAGGATTCCTACGCAGATTTCATTCTTTTCATTCATTAATTTTTTTCAAACCACATTTAGTGTGCTCATGCTATGTCCCAAGCACTCTGTTAAGCACCGGGTGTTTAAAGGCGAGGCAGCTGGAGCCTCCGTGAGTGTAAGTAACATGCCAGGTCATGGCAGCCTTGGGCACCCTTCAGGACCTTCTTCCAGGTTGGGGCCGATTTTACCATCTGGTATTTTTAGTTGTCCATTTGTGTGGGCCAAGAACAGTGTCTTCTAACGTCCCTCTAACCCAGCATGTAGCACAGTCCCTGGACCTGCCAGGTGCTCGATAAATATTTGTCAGCAGCTGGATGTTGTCAGTTGGTAGTCACTGCCCCGTGCTGCCGAGCCTTCCATTCAGTCCAACCAAAGGTCTGTCACTTGGGGTTTACAGCAACTATGGAAGGCTCTCCAATGACAAATTTCTGTGGTAAGGAGTTGTTTAAAGGAGCTGTTTCCGAGGCTTCTAGGCATGTGGGGTGGGGATGAATTAAGAAAACCAAGAGGAGGTGGTCGTTGCAATACTTTACATTAATGCCTGAGAGGCTGGGAAGAGACAGTTGAGAGTGTAATGAGGTAAAGATGACTCAACTTGCTTTATTCATATTAGCATGTACAGGAGGGACTACTATTTTGATAGGGAAATGGAAGTGAAGGTTAAGAAATCAAGATATGAGATTGATGGGTAGGGGAAAGACAGGAAGGTGAGTACATTGAGATTCATCAACACAATAATGACCCTTGATACAGTAAGGATGATAACTCTAATACTGCTACGTGACAGGTATGTGTCAAGTGCTTTACAGTGCACTAGTGTTTAATGCTTACAATGATCTAAGGAGGGATTTTATATAAGGGGAAATTGAGGCTCAGAGAGGTTAAGTAACTTGCCCAAAGTCACACAGCTAGTAAGTAGATGAGTTAAGATTGAATCCAGGCAGGCTGGCTCCAGAGTTCACACTTCCAACTACATGCCTCAATTTGCAGAAAAAAGGAAAGTTCCCTGAAGGAACGAATATCCCAAAAGACTTAAGCCTTGCAGCCTGCTCATAGCTGGGAGATTGGTGAAAATTTCTTTGATATTTTCAAGTTTTCCTTAGCAATTTCTTTCATAAGAACTAAAAGTAAAGCACTTTGAAATTCTCACCTTCTCACATCAAGAAATATTGAAAAACCACTGTTATGAAAGAAAAAAAATCAATGTTATAGTGTTTCTCTAATCTGAACAATTCCATATAGAAACTTAAGAATCTTTAAAAATATTCCCCAGTGTATACTTTTGAACTGATCTGTTCTGCTTAACTGTAGCACTAACAAAATCTTCATATTAGTCAACTAGAAGGTTTGGTAGGTATATTTATTTACTATCTTTCTGCTGTAGTCACTACTTCTACACACCCTGGACCCCAGGGAAGAGAGTAATTCGGCTCCTCTTTCAGGGATTCCAAATCTGCAGACAGCAACAATTCTCCATGCTGGTTTCATTTTCATGCCAAATATGCTTAGGGGCATGGGGAAGGGGGTTAGTCCAGAACCCCCCACCCTTTAGCAGAGCCTGGAGCAGCCGGCAGTACTGCTGACCACATTTGGCCTGAGTTGCTGCTCCTCACAGTGTGTAGTCACACGCCCTTGGACCACTGCCAAAGGCCTTGGAACCTTGGTCTTAGCTGCTGCCATTCTGCCTGCTGGGGGTTGGTTTCTTAGCAATGAAGATGTGGGAGGGGAGAGAGAGAGAGACTTGTAATTCTTGTGTTGGCTTCTGGGGGACTTTCCTATTTTATTGCTCTGACTGGAAAGAAAAAAAAGAGGCTTTATTTCTGTCCCCTTAGCTTCATTTTTAGTTTTCCAGGTTAACTTTTGATCTTTATCTTGGGGTAACTGTGTGTCTTTGACTTAGTCTGTATATCTCAAATTTGCTGCCAGAGATTTTGCCAACCTCTTGCCAGAAAAGTTCTATCCTATATAATAAAAGGCTAAAATATGCAAATCGACCCAACGGCCGAATGACCGGTTGCTATGATATGCACTGACCACCAGGGGGCAGACGCTCAACACAGGAGCTGCCTCCTAGTGGTCAGTGCACTCACACAAGGGGAGTGCCGCTCAGCCAGAAGCCAGGCTCACGGCTGGCAAGTGCAGCGGTGGTGGCAGGAGCCTCTCCCACCTCCACGGCAGCACTAAGGATGTCCAGCTGACAGGGAGCGGGCCTAAGCCATCAGTCGGACATCCCCGAGGACTCCCAGACTGTGAGAGGGCGCAGGCCGGGCTGCGGGACCCCGCCGCCAAATTCACAATTTTCGTGCACTGGGCCTCTAGTGTAGTCATAAGAGAGAATGTTGTTGTCTTCTCCCAACACCTGGTCACACCCATTCTCTTGAACCCAAGACCATTTGCCTTCAATTCTCTGCCCTTGTGTGGCCTTCAGCAAGTTACCTAACCGCCTTGTGTCTCCAGATCTTCCTTGTAAAAAAGAACTACTAAGAGGAGCCATCTCATAGGATCATTATGAGGATCAAGTGAATTAATACATGTAAAATGCTCAGAGCAGAGTGGTGGTGGTGGCTAGCCTATAGTGTATGCTCCAGAACTGTTAGCTATTAATACTGTAAGTTATTATTAGACTAGACCCCAAAGATATTTCTGTCATCTTCTAAGGTAATAATATTAGTCAGGTTATGATACCTGCCTTTCAAATACTCTAATAATGAAGTGTTATCTATCATTTTTATGTGGTTTTATAGTTTGGTAGTTTACTAAGTGTAAACATTGCAGTGTGGTATGCAGACTTGTCATCTTTGCTTTTCAGATTAGGAAGCTGAGGCTCAGGTAGGAGAAGTGACTGCTTAGAGGCAGAGTTAGGAGCTGAGCGTATGCATTCTGTCCTTTTTTATCCTCACCCAAGGATATATTCTTTGTTTTGAGAGAGAAGGGGGAGAAAGAGGGAGAGAGAGAAAGAGGGAGAAACATCATGTGAAAGAGAAACATTAATGTGAGAGAGAAACATCAATCAGTTGCCTCCCATATGCCCCAGACAAGGGATTGAACCTGCAACGGAGGTATGTGCTGTGACCGAGAATCGAACCTGGAAACCCTTGGTGCATGGATGACCCTCCAACCAACTGAGCCAATCGGCCAGGGCTCTTCTGTGCAGTTTCCATGTCTCTGGTGCTACAGGAAATTATTCTACTTGCTGTCCCACTCCTTTGCCTAAAGTGTCCCCACAAGAAGCATCCTTACCCTATATCAGGGCTTTTCAACCTCAGCACTATTTATAACCTGGGACTGATAATTCATTGTTGTTGTTGTTGGGGATGGAGGGAGCTCTCCTGTGCCTTGTGGGATATCTAGTAACATCCCTGGCCTATACCCACGAAAAGCCAGTGGAGGCCCCAAATTATGGCAGCCAAAATTTCCCTAGATACTGCATAATGTCTCTTGGGGGGCAGAATCTGTGTTGGTTAAGAACGGCCACCCTAGCCCAGCTGGCTGGTGTGACTCAGTGGTTGAGCATCAGCCTATGAACCAGGAGGTCACGATTCGATTCCCAGTCAGAACATATGCCCGGGGTGCAGGCTCTGTTCCCAGTGTGGGGTGGGCAGAAGGCAGTCAATCCATGATTCTTTCTCATCATTGATGTTTCTATCTCTCCCTCTCCCTTTCTCTCTGAAATCAATAAAAATACATTAAAAAAAAAAAGAACAGCCACCCTAGATTAAGAAAGAACAAGGGAAATGTGTATGGGGAAAGGGCATGGGGGGAGGGGAAGTCAGGGTTGTCTATCACTTACTAAGCACTTTCTGTGTGTGTGCTGGGCAAGTTGCAAATACTGCCTGCCTGTCACCAGCTCACCAACAGGAATTTTAGGAGTGTCTGCATTTTCAGGAAGGAGACACTGGGGCTTCATGCACACAGGACTCCCGATGGGGCTCAGAGATGTGAAGAAAAGGGACAGAGGAGGGATTCAAATTCAGTGCATCTGGTAGCAAAACCTGTGCCCTTCCCATCACTTCCCTACACACCATTTTCTGCAGGTTCATGGTGTTTTAGTTCTTTTTTGGAAGCAAGAGAATCCACACAAGGAGGATTAAATTGGTTTCAGACATATTTTGAGGCCACTAATATGAGTGTATACCTATAAAAAACAAAACAGAAAAGATCCTTTGCGGCAAACATAACTGAGTGAGCAGAGCATTGTTTTGTTAAGAGGGGTTTGGCTAAATTCTGGTGTAATTTCACTTGAACTTTCTCAGACCGCAGAAGAGTGGCAAGGATTCCCATGTGACAGAGCATAATTTCATTGTCCTCTCCCTTAAGTATCTCAAAAAGCCTCTCCCCATTGCTTTTCTGTGAGGCTGCCACCAACATGGTTGGGAAAAAAAAATGTATTTACAGTACAGAAGCCAAGAAATGTGTATCTGAGACCTTATACATTTTAATGCTCCTATTTTAATCTACTTTGGGCACAGGAAATTTGAACAGATAATAGAATGTCATTTATTAGTGCAATAATTGCTTCTTTAGAAATGATGGGAACCCTGATTAGAAGTGGAATATGGAGCTGAATCGTTTGGTGTTGAGATAAACTCTTCAGGGGGACCTTAATCCTGCGGTGCAATTAGCTTCATGCACACACGACTCCCAAGGCCCGTTCCGGCATTTGTTCAGTTAATACAGTTCCATTTCTGATGCCTCTCAGTTCAGATCATTAATAAGTACTTAGACGGGGCTGCCTGTTAAGTGATTTTAAGGGAGAATTTATTTGAATCCTGTCAAAGCTATCTTAGTATGCCCTAGAAAATAGTGATATAAAGCCTCGTATGTTAAAAACGTCACCCAAAACAACCTATGAGATAATTTTCGACTATATTCCTTGAAGCGAGAAAGCACATTATAAAAATGAAATGTAGGTGCTGAATGTGTCACGGTCCCTTATGAAAATATGACAGCACTTCCCACGGTAAAAGTCAGTCCCAGAAATAATTTCTGCTGCTGGCCGGGAGCCCAGGCAGGTGTAGCTACAGTACAGTGATTAGTGGATACTGAGCCTCCCTCTCTCTCTTTTAAAGGCCCAAACTATCTTGTTCAAAACAACCATGTCTGGGCTCAAACCAGTGTCTGGACAATTATAACCGTGAATTAAAAGAAAGAAAGGGACGCAATTCTGCAGTTCTCAAATTTGGGTAAATAAGACCATACCCATTGATGTTTCTAGCAGAGGAAATAAACGAGGGAGATGGAAAATGAGAAGTGAAAATATGGGGTTTTGTGAAATATACTGGCCCTAACCGGTTTGGCTCAGTGGATAGAGCATCGGCCTTCGGACTGAAAGGTCCCAGGTTCGATTCCGGTCAAGGGCATGTACCTTGGTTGTGGGCACATCCCCAGTAGGAGGCTGATCAATGTTTCTCTCTCATCGATGTTTCTAACTCTCTGTCCTTCTCCCTTCCTCTCTGTAAAAAGGCAATAAAATATATTTAAAAAAAAAAAAGAGTTGTATACTGCATAGGAAGCCATTTAAATCTCTTCTGTAAAGGCCGAGAGGGGTGCTATCTTTTTAAATTTCCTAATTCTAAGGGGCAGAGTTCCTGGTCCCTCCCCTCCCCGTGGATTTGGGAGGAGTAAATGAGTGAAGGCCGATTAAGCACTGAGCACAGCCCCAGGCACATGGTAAGGGCTCAGTAAATAGCAGATCCTATTAGTTCAGGCTCTTCCGGTGCAACTTTGAACCCCCTGCCAACTCAGATCCATTGCCAAAATTCCGTGGGAGAGAACGAAGGCTTCTGGTTTCTGGTGAGCATAAACACACACCCAGCTTGAAGATCTTAATATATTAAGTACTTAACAAGGTGGGGCATTTCATAAGGACCTGTGCAGAGGAAAGCCGACTTGAGTTCCCATGCCAAATTGACTCAGCACAATGCTTGGGATGCTGGGGAGGTGAGGACAGTCACAAGACCTTTTCACAAGTCAGACCTTTTCATGAACGTTGCCCATGTTCCTAGGAATTAATGAGGATTTTCTTACGATGCCTTATTGTGATGGACAGGCATTTCTGGGTGAAGCTGAGAGCCTGCTTTTGCCCAATCGCCCGGGGATGGTATTGCCGCCCACCCTGGGCTGTGTTTTGCCAAAGGAGGCTTTCTTTAAGGAGCCAAAAACCAAAGTCTCCCCCCGGCCCTGCGTTTGGCCCCTGCCTGTGTCCCGCACCTGTTGCATGTGTGGTCAGAATAGCAGGGATTCTCATAACCCCGCTCCAGCCCTCCGCCAGGATCCCGGGTGACCCGGGCAAACACACACTCCTCAGGGTCATGGGCAGGTTACTGAGTCAGGGCTGCCAAAGCCCCACAATGATGTTTTCCTTCTCCCAACACCCCCTCCTTCCCTTGCCTGCCCCAAACCCTGGACTAATCTTGGAGCGGCTTAATAATAACAAAGCCAGCAGCGGTGTGCGGCAAGACCGTTTTAAAGCAGAGTTTTTCTTGTTTGGCAATTACCTAATTTCAGAATGCGATTCACAGATTTGCAAAGCCCATGCATGTGTGGAACCAAACCGCTTCCCCTGAAAGTTGATTAAAAGCAGACCCCCTCACCAAGAGGCGACAGGAAAATTAAATGAGCGACAGTATATGGAGTTCTTTTGCCCCCACTCTAACGTTTGGAGGCATGTAAATTATATTTTAATAAAACACACACACACACACACACACACACACACACACACGCATGCGCACACAGGAGAATCTGGTTCTAATTACTTGTACTTTAGTTGAACTTTGGCGTTTCCTTTGACTTTCTCCCTAATGTATGTGAGCTGTGGGCCTTGCAATCCTGCAGTGAATCCACAGAAAAAGAGGGGAAAATATCCAGACCGGCTCTCTTTGGTGCCAACAAAAATGAAGCCCAACTGAATGTTTTGACCAAATGCAACACTTTGCTATTCTCTCTTAATTAGCTGAAATTACTCCCTCCCATCGGGTCTGGAGCTCTGGGCTCAAATTCCCTGGGGGTCTTGCAGGAAATGCCTTTTGCTTTACAACTCTTTTTTTTTTTCTTTTAAGGCTCAGCTGCCCAGAGAGTGCATTAAAATACTGTCTTAATCATGGAAGGTTCTAGCAAAAAGGCAGTGTTTTCATAAGGCAAGAAGCCTGCCTCTAATCAGGCCCAACATTAAATCCTGAAATCTGTCAACGTGGTTTAGCCAGCAGTAAATTAGTTCTCACAAAGGGGGGGAAAATATTGTATACTGAGCTCTCTCTTAAAAATGGTATCTGCTACTTAATCTAACCTTTAGAAAAAATGCCAAGCATGTTAGGAATTGTGAAGGGAGCTATTGTTGGGGACTCTCTGTGTGTTTAAATGACACTCAGGTGTGTTGTAACAACAAGGACATTTAGACTGTTTTCTCAGGTGAGTTAAGTTTATAAGTGCCAAGTCCTCTTAACAGACAACAGCATTACTTTTTTTTTTCTTTTGAATTTTGGGAATGAATTATCCCCCGGAATTGAGGCGGTGTTTAAGAAAACTGTGTCACTGAGAGTGCTGGCCTTCTACTTTGCACCATTTCAGTCGGTGGAGATTTTGCTTTGTTTTTGTTTTGCCTGCAAACACCCTCTGCGTTCCAAGTCCTTCAGAGCAGTGCTTCTCAAAATGCCATCTGTGGCTGTGTCCTTCCTTAACCTGCCCCTGGCCAGTCCACAACAGGTGTAGACATCGAGAGCAAGTGTTTAGAAACTTGTACAGCAATTGGACAGAGAAATCTGATGTCTACTAACATGTTTTCTAAGTTGGAGGTTGTGTTGTGGTCATCTTTTTCATAATCCTTTTTTTCTAAAGATCCATTGTATTTACATATATTTTTCCCTAGGGATTTGTTTTTATTGAGTTTTATGAATCCTTGATAGATTTAGAGCAGTGGTCGGCAAACTCATTAGTCAACAGAGCCAAATATCAACAGTACAACGATTGAAATTTCTTTTGAGAGCCAAATTTTTTAAACTTAAATTTCTTCTAATGCCACTTCTTCAAAATAGACTCTCCCAGGCCGTGGTATTTTGTGGAAGAGCCACACTCAAGGGGCTAAAGAGCGGCATGTGGCTCGAGAGCCGCAGTTTGCCGACCACGGATTTAGAGTAGAAGGATAAGAAATGGTTCTTTACCATAGAGAGAATGAAAATAACTAATTTAAGCAAATGCCTGCCTACCCCACCTTCCCCAGAATTCTGTTGCTGGTTGCTGGTCTGGATGGACCACATTTTGAGAAGCACTAATGCAGGGCTGGGGAACCCTTTTTCTGCTAAGGGCCATTTGGATATTTATAACATCATTCGTGGCCCATAAAAATTATCAACTTAAAAATTAGCCTGTTATATGTGGTCAAACATTTAATGAACTCACCCCTAATGCCTTGGCAGGGCCAAACCAAATGATTTCGAAGGTCTTATATGGCCTGCGGGCCAGATGTTCCTCACCTCTGAATTAGAGGCAAATGAGACCTGTAATGGATTTTTACACGGGGAAAGTGATCCTAGCTTTGTTTTCCTTAGTGGTAGCCACCTCTGTGTTGCAGGGATGGAGCGGTTTGAAATCCTGGAAGCTCATGTCTGCCCATGCAGGTTTGGGCAGCTTACTGTCTCCTTTCCCACGGGTGCAGCCCAGAGAAGCGCCCTCAGCACCTATGGTGCTGACTCGGCTCTGGGCAGGGAGGGACCCCCGGAGCCAAGCAGAAGTTCTCTGTCTTGGCCATTCCCTGACGAAGCAAGGCAGCCCATCTGGTGAACCGTTGAGATGCCCCATCGGAGGCTGCTGCTTGTCTGGGATGCAATCACCAAAGAGCACTGAGTAAGACAATAAGGAAGCAAGGAAATAAATAACAAGCAGGAGGCCAAAAGCAGATCCGAATTATTCCTCCAAAGGCTGCTTCCCCAAACTGAAATCACGTCAGGACGGCTGGCGTGCAGTTGTCTGGCTGAATGACACAAAGCCTCTTTCTCCCCGCTGGGAAGTCTAAAAACTGCGTTTTTGGCCTGCCTGAGATCGCTGAATGAGCTAATACAGGGCACATTGTCTGCTGAGCCTGCAGAGTTTTCCAGCAAAAATTTTATCATTCCATAGACTGATGGGGCTTGCCTGGAATAAGGAACAAAATGTTTGAGGCCTCTCAAGGGCATTTGATGAATCTAACTCTAATTTAAACGGACTAATAGATTATTGATTTAAGCAGGATGACAGGGAGCAGATCAATGGCCAAGCACTCTGTAGCTACCTTAAATACCAAAGTGACTAGTGAAAGGGGAGCCATTAGGCTGTCTGCCCCCCTTGTTTCCCACTGTCTTAGTGGTGGGGGTGGGGGTGGGGGGACAACAGGGGAAGAGGAACACTAATAAACTTTGCCAAAGTATTTTGCTACATTATCAAAAGGCCAGAGGTTGCATTAAAGTAGGAATTTGCTTTTATTTTTTTATTTTCAATTATTCTTTATTGTTGAAAGTATTATATATGTCCCCCTTTTTCCCCTCTTAATCCCCTCTATCCCCCTCCTGCCCCACCCCCCACCTCAGGCCTTCAGTGCCCTATTGTCTCTGTCCATGGGTTATGCATCTATGCATACAAGGTCTTTGATTGATTACCTTCCACCCCTCGCCACCCTCCCCTGCCTTCTCTCTGAGATTCCCCACTCTGTTCCATGCTTCCATGTCTCTGGATCCACTCTATTCATCAGTTTATTTTGTTACTTAGATTCCACATATGAGTGAGATCATGTGATACTTGTCTTTCTCTGACTGACTTATTTCACTTAGCCTGATATTCTCCAGGTCCCTCCATGCTGTCTCAAAGGGTAAAAGATTCTTCTTTTTCACTGCTGCATAGTATTCCATGGTATAAATGTACCACAACTGTTTATCCAGGCACTTGAGCTGTTTCCAGATTTTAGCTATTGTAAATTTCGCTGCTATGAACATAGGGGTGCATACATTCTTTCTGATTAGGGCTTTGGGTTTCTTAGGATATATTCCTAGAAGTGGGATCACTGGGTCAAATGGCAGTTCCATATTTAATTTTTTTAGGAAATTCCATATTGTTTTTCATAATGGCTGCACCAGTCTGCATTCCCACCAGCAGTGTACTAGGGTTTCCTTTTCTCTACATCCTCGCCAGCACTTGTAGGAATCTACTTTTATATAGATGCCATATCCATATCCTGGCTGTAATCTATAATTCTAGAACTTGCCGTGGAGAGTTTAAGACTAGCTTTAGCAGTCTGATTAAACCATTGTGACCCTTCCTCCCTCCCTCCCTCGTTCTCTCTCTTCTTTCTCTTCCTTTCTTCCTTTCTTTCTTCCTTCCTTTCTTTTCTTTTCCTTTCTTCCTTCCTTTCTTTCTTTCTTCCTTTCTTTCTTCCTTTCTTTCTTTCTTTCTTTCTTTCTTTCTTTCTTTCTTTCTTTCTTTCTTTCTTTCTTTCTTTCATTATTCTCAGTGTTATAGGCCACATGGAGGAAATAAAGAGCTACAGATCACCAATTTTGAGGGTGATATTTGAATATATGAAGGCACACATATTCTTTACTACAAGTGGGAAATTCTGAACATGATTATTTCTTGTCATATATATGCCTTTTCTGTTGAGGTTTGTGTGGGATTCATTTATGGCATTCATATGATTCAAATGCAACCCACAGTAGAAAGAATCAATTTACCTGTCAAAACACAGCCTGGTCATCTCCTCTGGGAAGCCTCCCTTGATTTCTCCTGGGCTGAATATCCTTGAAACTTACTTTGTTATTATAATACCAGTAGTTCCCAAACTGCTGCAATTTGGATTCACCTGGGAATATTTTGTTTTTTAAAAAAAGCATGCTCATGCTTGGTTTCTACTCCCAGACATTCTGGCATAACAGGTCTGAATAAAATCTGTGCCTTAGGATGGTTGAAAACTCCCCCGATAGTTCTAATATATAGCCAAGTCTGGGAACTACTGTTATATTTGAACCGTTCATTTACTCTCTATTAGACCAAACTTGTCAAGGCTAAGGGGATGATACCACGCACTGTCCATGGCATGTAACACAATGCTTGGCATGTTATAGTCACTCAGCAAAAATAAACCATGGAGGAGGTGAACATCCATTGTGCAGATATGGGAAAGTTCATAGCGGCACAGGTGAAATCACCACAGCCTTCATAAAAGTCCAGAGCCTTCACAATTGATGGCTTACAATAGCACATTTCCATTCATGGCAGCTATTCAGGAAAAGCCTTCTAGATTCATTTATTTATTATACATGGCTCTCATCCTTAGAAAAAGTGTTTTTCCAACCTATGCTGGACTCCCTTGAGTACATGTATTTGAAGTGACATATTTATGGAAACTACCACCCACTTTTGAAATTCAGGGCATAGCTCTGACAACTGAATCCAGCCCTAACAATTCTATTTACAACTTCCCTAGTCAAGCTAGATTAGCTGTTCTACATGAGTGAGTAGGACATTGAAACCCCCCCCCACCACCACCACCACCACAAACACACACACAAACACATACACTGCTTCCGTAGAGAACACAATGCAGGATTGGTCACAGTGGTGGCCACGTGGCTCTGTCGGCGTTGGGGAAGTGCTTGGACAGAAGTGGAGGCACACAAGTAGAACCCATCCAGAAGCTTTGGGAAGCATCCAGGGAAGATTCAGTTACCGATTTCAGGAGTGTTAACTGACACAGCCTTTCTAGAAGTCAATTTATCAACATGAATTGAAAACTAACAAAATAATTGTTAAATAACCACCACTTTGAGTGAATAATTCCACTTCTGAGAATTTATCCTAAGGAAATAGAGATGTGCTGAGATTAGCTGCAAAGATATTCATCCTAATGGAATGTTTCTGGGGGGAAACATTTTTTGACAAGGAAATAAACTAACAGAAAAAGTTAAACTAAGTCCCAAATAGAAGAATCTATAGTACAATTCCATTTTAGTAAACAAACCCAAAGCATTTGTATGTATAGGAAAATGGCCTGGAAGGCGTATGCCAAGATGATAACAGGGTTTCTCTCTGAGTGAAAAACTTGTGGATGAACTTGTGTGTGTTTTTTTGTTGTTGTTAGTTTTTTTGTTTATTTGAACAAAGAGTGATATATTATTTTGTACTTTTAACAAGTACTGTTTTCTTCTTGATGTTATTATTACTCATTTGCTTTCCGTGAAGCTGATAAGTATGAGGAATGTTTTTGCATTTACAGCCAAATAAGTGATCTGATAAGCTTTAGGGACATCTCATATGCCAACCCATCTGTAGAACATTTGATATAATTGTGCCAAGCTGTGCAGAGTAGGGGCTTTCTTCATTCCAGATACCTCTGTTCTAACCAATGAAGACTCTAATAGGGTTATCTACTAGACCCGTGCTAATCTAATGAATTCATTCCAAGATTCTTTCGAATGATAAAAATTCTAAAATAATAAGTGATTCTATTCTAAAAGGATACTTATTTTTTTAAGTAAGCAAATGAGCATATGAAAGCTATTTGATTTCCAGTTTTATAATTTCATGACTTAGAGGGACACTTAGTGTTTATAAAGAAAAAGAATTATCAATTCAACAAATATTTATTGATTATTTACCTATTATGTGTCAGGACCTCTTCTAGGCCTGGAACACAGTTGTAAACAATATAGATAAGTGCTTTGGCCTCATTATACCCATCCTGGAGGGTGTGGCAGAGGTATAATATAAATGTGCACACAAACTTTCTAAAGTTAGGGAATTTTATAGAAATTAAAAATAAATAATGGCTTGGAGTGAGGAATGGGGTAGGGCATTTTACTCAGAGACGTCTTCTCTGAGAAGGTGACATTACCTCTAAGATCTAAGAGGTGGGAAGGAACCAGAGGCGTGAAAGTTTGAGAATTTCCATGTAGCAAATATTCAAATATTCATTTGCCTTAAGTTGGTATAAGAGCTTGTCCTATTCAAGAGATAGAATAGAAGCCAAATGTTTAGAGGTTAATAAGTTAGGAGAACCCTTGATATTGCTAATGGCCATATCATGTAGAGCTTCATAGGACATAGCAAGGAGTTGGGCTTTGATCTAATTGGTGATTATCAAAGAGTTTTAGGGCAGGTAAGTGAAAGGGATTGATTTTAACTTTTTGAACAGTTATCTTACTGCTTGTTTGAAGAATGGACTCCAGCATAGAGGAGTAGATACAGTGAAGAGGTTATTGCAGTAGTTGAGGTGAATTCATAGCCTGGTGTGGCAGCAGGATTGCGAGATGAGGTTTTATTAAGTGTGTCTAGTGCAGTGGTTGGCAAACTCATTAGTCAACAGAGCCAGATATCAACAGTACAATGATCGAAATTTCTTTTGAGAGCCAAATTTTTTAAACTTAAACTTTTTCTAACACCACTTCTTCAAAATAGACTTGCCCAGGCCGAGGTATTTTGTGGAAGAGCCACAGTCAAGGGGCCAAAAAGCTGCATGTGGCTCGCGAGCCTCAGTTTGCCAACCTCTGGTGTAGTGGATGAGTTGACTCAACTTGCTGAAAGTTTGGTTATAGGACAATTCAGTTAGCAGAATATCTACTCTGGGAGACTAGGGACAGTGAAACAACTGGAATTTTTATACACTGAGAAATCTTCTGTTGTCAAGTGATTTGGACATTAGAAGATTCTAGAACATTTATTGATCATTTTACTACTTTTCCTATATCCATCAGACTTTATGAACATTTTTGCCTATGATAGGAATAGGGCTGGGCTTTATTTGTACATAAAACATGTACAGTAGGTATTGTAGAATACTTAAGTTCTAGGAATTTCTATTTCCCATGGAATTTGAGTGATTAAACAATGAAATGGGGGAATTCCATCTTTTTAAATCTGGACTAAAGATCAACATGACTCTGTGTCATCATTAGTGCAAAGCAGGGGTCCTCAAACACTAGCTGTACATTTGCTCTCCTGGGGTTTTGTTAAAATGCAGATTCTGATTCCATAGATTTGAGCTGGGGTCTGATACCATGTTTTCTACTAAGTTCTGAAGTGATGCTGATGCTGTGGGTCCCGGGAGGCCTCTTTGAGTAGCGAAGGTCTTGCCAATATTATTATTAATGAAGATCGGTTATGGATGCATGCCAGAGGCCCTCCCCATGTGCTTGAAGAATGGCAACTTGGGGCATTTTCTTCATTTGTCCTCAGGAAATTTGCTATTGGTTAAATGAACAACAGGCTCAAACGAGTTATTTCTTAGACTCTATCTCAATGAGAAGCTGAGAAAATGCAAGAACCCCTTTCATGTCCCATGCGGTTCAGGGTTCAGGTTCAGGGTTTGGGTTCTGGAGGAGGCCACACACAAATGAAAGAGACTAGAAAGGTATTAATTTGGGAATACTGGGGGCCAGGCTGGAGCCCACCTCTAGGGGGAGGACTATCCCTTGCTCTGGCCTTGCAATCCCTTTTATTAAGGTTTGGGATCCACCCATAGCCAATCAGCAAGGATTTACATAAGATTGACAGGTGGAAGTTGCTTCAGCTACCAATGTCTCAATCAGAGGACAATGGGCGGCTTCCGACATCTCCCCCATTTCTTTTCTTTAAAAAAATCTTGCAGCTGCAGACTAAAAATAAACATATAAGAACAAAAAATGAGACAAGCAATAATGGTTATGCTGAGAGGCAAATGAATCACTCTGTAGTAAGTTTCTTTCTGGGCCAATAGTTCTTTGAGTCCCAATTTCAATGTCCAATAGTTTTGAGTCCCAATTTCAATGTCAAACAGTTCCTTATGTGTACATGTCAGCAATGATATTTCCGTTCTGGATGGTGGACAAATGGTGGCAATGCAGGTCTGACCCTCTCTGGTTTGGTCCTGGCAACCTGCAGCGACGCACAGCTGCTGACTGCTAGTATGGTAAGGCATCGTCAGTATCTTCCATCTCTGGACTGTTTCTCCTCTTGTCTTCATGGCTGGAGCAGTCCTGTCAATTCCTCTCTGTTGCAGGAATCCACATGGTCTTGGAGTTGTTTTCTGAAAATATACAAACATATTCTCCACCAAAAGTTAATAAAGGAATATTTTCTATAAATTTGACTTGGGATCCTTTTTATTTTTGCCCAAACGATTTTCCTTTGGCTTATTTTGACACCATGTGTGTTTTTCATGGGTGTCTTGCTGTTAGCATTAAAAATGAAAATTAATTTTCTAAAGTAAAAAATTTCTAGATGTAATTTACTTACAGGATATTTTTCCTTACATGATATTACTCCACTATCCCCCCCTTTTTTTATTTAATTATTAGGAGGCTTTTGGAAATTTTATAATGCATTCTTGATAACAAAAATATGACTGCTTTAGGTTCATAGCATGTTAAGCAATTTTACCATGAGATGAACTACCAATAAAAATTTTAGTTACTACTTCAGGAACAGCTTTTTGTCCAGTACAATTAAACTTATTTCAATTAGCCAATTTAAATTAATCTGAAAACTTAACTACTATTTTACTGTCAAATTTCATACTCTAACAACAATCTTAGTTTACCCTGTAAATATTAGTGGAAAGGATTATTTGCATTCTTGAGTAGGCCCTGAGCATTCCTGGTGCTAGGCTGGATTTAGATATAGGGCAGCTGCTGTCAGCCAAGTCTCTTGTCTGTTACCTGAGTCCTGATCTGAGCTGGGCGTGGGAAGCGAAGCAGCCATGGGGGCAGGAGACCTCCCTCAGAAAGGGTGAGGGTTCAGGCCCCTGCAAAGTTGGGGGGGGGTGAGGGTCTGTGCCCCACCTCTGTTGACCCCCAAGTTCTCTCCTGATGGCCCCTCTGTGACTGTGCCTGTCTTAGGTTGTTCCTTCCCTGAGGAATCTTACCCGTCTCTGGCTAACCAGCCATCCTCCGGGGCCAAGCAGGGTGATATGAGGTTCAGTTCTGTCTCCTTGGTAGCCTATGCCCCCGTGGCCTCCACGCCCAGCACCTGCCTTGGGATCCCCTCGCCTGCTGGCGGGGCCCAGGCACTAATCACATATCTTGGGGAACCCAGGTTTCTTCTCCAGGGAGGGCCCAGCTCACACAATTGGGTAAGAGACAGATCCATGGTACCAGCCACCATGAGGCTTCAAGCTCAGCATGAACAGAGAGCTCAGGCAACAGCTGTGGGCAATTGGATTGTGAGAAATGGTGCCTCTTGGCAAAAAGGGCAAGATGAGCCAATATAGAATGCTCAGGTGCCTTCCCAGGGGGCCCTCTACACAGGGTAAGGGATTAAATCTTTTCATGTCCTTTTTAAATTGCTGCCAAACATTCAAAGAATTAGTTTGTAAGTTTGTTTGGGATAATTGTACAATATGCTGTTGTAATTCTAAAATATCAAGAGTTGTGTTACCTTTGTCTCCAAGCACCAAGAAGATGATTTTTTATTGATTCCCAAGGGTGTGAGGTACTGTTATAGGTAATGGGGGTAACACAAATCTGGGAAAAATTATAATGACATTGTAGAATAATATCATGTAAGGATATTCTTTGCTCTAGGCCATGGCAATTCAATTTCAAACTGGCTGTCAATTTCTTTTTGTAACTTCATATAAACTTTGTCAGGTAGGCAAAAACACAAATTACTTACTTTAGTTCAAGAGGCCAAATATATTGACTTTCAATTACAATCCTTATGACATTTGAAGGAAACCTCTCTTTATTTCCTTCAAAATAATTTTCAGGCTACAGAGAGTTTCATTTAAAAATCTTTGTCACATGAAACAATTTCTCTTAAGGTTATGGTGACCACTAGTATGAATTAGATTTAATATTTTAATAACAATCCACAGTTTATCCTGTAAATACCAGTGAAAGAGATTTCAAAATTTTCAAATTTCTCCTTTTTATTAAGCTAGAATTTTATTTTTAAAGAGTATCCCCATTGTCTGATTTGCATATATAGAGGGATCATGGGAAGCCTTCAGTAACTTTATTCAAAGGAAGGGGTTAGCCTTTACGGTTTCAAGATGGCAGCCCCCAGGGGAGTGGCAAGCCATGTGGCCATCATGGCAGCTGCCAAAGACAGGCAGTCCTCACGGTGACTGTAAAAACTGTTAAAGCCAAAACTACACTGCAGACAAACAGAAATCTTACTAGCAGTTTCTGGTCTTTATTAGAATTGTTTATAAAAATATTGGCTTTATATTTAGCTGAAAACCTTGATTATAATTTAAAAAGGTAATTTATTTAAGTAATTAAAGTAAGTATCTTCATTTAAAAAGCAAAGCAAATTTAGTAAATGTTTACATCTGATTCACAAGCCACAAATGTTGCCCCGCCTCTAGCTTAATTAAGAATGCAGGTGGCTTGGGGCTTTTTGTCATTTTAAATTCTGCTGTTGGATTTTAAGAAAAATTTAATTACTTCATTTTGCCCTTCTTAGAGGCCAAAACCTTCATAGCATTTAAAATATAGTTATTAATTTTTATTTGATAAAGCTTTCCATGTAATTTCAAATATATTAGATTGGTTAAATTTAAAATATTTCCTTGAAGAAGAGAGAATAAATTTCTTGTATTACTCCAGGCGCCCTTGGAGCTTCCCAAGAATCATCTCTCGGTTACAGCCTTGAAATTTTAACATGAAAAAAACCATCAAATATATATATATATATATATACATATATATATATATCCATATATGATTTAAAGATTATAATACTTTTTATAAGATATCAATTAGATTTTAAACTGGTCTTTATATTAAAAATTTTTAGTTGGGAATCACAGAATTAATCCTTCTTTTTTAATTAGACCAATAAACAACATATTTTGAATTCCTAATTATTAGAGAAAACACAATATTTTAATTTTCTCAAAAATAAGTTTTTATACTTTAGGCATTTAATTACCACAACCACATTTTTTCCCAATTTAATTTGCACTTTGAACTTTTAAAGCTGGCAGGTCAAATATATTTAGCATTTCCTAGATTAATAATACTTTACATTTCTAAGAAAAATCCAAGACATAATCAATTAATAGCTTCAATTCTGTCCTCTAGGTTTTTCTCATGAGGCAAATTTAAACTATAATTTTTATTTGCCAGTGGCTCTGGAAAACCAGGTTTGGTCTATTTGAATGTAAATTACCACACTTTTCAAAGATGGCTCCTGGTGGAAACTGGTCTACCTGTCTGCTGGTTCTGCTGGTGGAAGCAAACCTGTAGCCATTCAAATGCAAATTAACACATTCTTTAAAGATGGCTGCTGGCAGGAAACTGAATTACCTGTCTGCTGGGGGAAGGGCATCTACCCCTTCCTCCATTAACAAAGGGCGTAGCCAGTTTCCATCTGGGCTACTTAGATTTTTATAATTAATACATTATTTACCTATATTTCAACAATTTCTTTGAGATTCTAGAGTCAATTCTAATTATTTTAAAGCATTTACTTTGGATAAATTCTATAAAAGAGACAAATTTACTTATTTTCTTGAAGGCCTTAAAAGTTAACTTTGACTGAGGTTCATTAGCATTTTAAAAACTACTCTTTATTATGGAAATGCCAATCCTGCTACAGCTAGAAAAGCTTGAATTTCTTTCCCTGGGTCAACTTCGCCATTTTTCTTAGGAAAAAAACAAACAGTTCTGGGTTTTTCCTTTCTGCAGCCCTTGTAGAGAGATTCCAGCTTAAAACCCTATCTAATATGTCCAAAAATTGGACCATGCACGCATTTGTTTTTAAGCCAGTCTTCTCTCCCCATGAGTACAGAAATTCCAGACACATTTTTAAATTTTTAAAACTTTTTCATGATGAGAAAGGAAACTTTAAATTAGCATACTGGGAGAGTGGCCTTCCATATTGGATTGCCACGTGTCTCCCTTCCCGCACATCCTGCTAGCTCTGGGGGAAGCATCAGTAACAGATCTGGCTGCATTTCTTTTCATGCTTAATAGATAAAGACAGATCTTAAATTTTTTTCTTTCTTTTTCACTTTCCAAAGTAATAACTATCACCCAGTTTGGCCAAGATTTGCATTTCCCTGCGAGTTCTTCCATAATTTTTAAACAAAACATTGAGTAATCTCATTGCGGGAGAGCAGATAGCCCTGCCCTCTCCTGCCACCTTTGAATTTCTCCGCACCAGAGGCGGTTTCAGCAGTGGAGTTTCACTTCTCATTACAGATTTTAGATTCCAAATAAAAAATAAGATTTTAATTTGAACAAGAAACCACATTATTTTATAACCTAATTTTTCCCCATTAGCCTGGCTGAAAAAGACGTTCCCACCCTACTTACAGATCCGGTTTCTATAGCTGGCCGTGGGCTTTGCATGCAGTGAATTTTTTCCACACCTTTTCTCGGTGTATTTTTCCTTCCTTCGCTCTAGGCTTGTGGTTGGCAAACGGCGGCTCGTGAGCCACATGCGGCTCTTTGGCCCCTTGAGTGTGGCTCTTCCACAAAATACCATGGCCTGGGCGAGTCTATTTTGAAGAAGTGGCATTAGAAGAAGTTTAAGTTTAAAAAATTTGGCTCTCAGAAGAAATTTCGATCATTGTACTGTTGATATTTGGCTCTGTTGACTAATGAATTTGCCAATCACTGCTCTAGGTGAAAAATATCATCTCCTCCAGATGTTCCATGTTTGGGCACCAGTTGCGAGAACCCCTTTCACGTCCCGCGTGGTTCAGGGTTCAGGTTCAGGGTTCGGGTTCTGGAGGAGGCCGCACACAAATGAAAGAGACTAGAAAAGTATTAATTTGGGAATATTGGGGCCAGGTGGGAGCCCACCTCAAGGGGGAGGACTACCCCTCCCTCTGGCCTTGTAATCCCTTTTATTAAGGTTTGGGATCCACCCATAGCCAGTAATAGCCAATCAGCAAGGATTTACATAAGATTGACAGGTGGAAGTTGCTTCAGCGACCAATGTCTCAGAGGACAATGGGCAGCTTCCGACAGTAAACTGAAGGGTAGAAAGAGCCTGGCCTTTGCAGTACACGATATGACTCTGTTTTGGCTCTACCACTGCCCTTTTGATCTTGGACAAGTCACTGTACGCCTCTGACTATTTCTCTTCAGGGTGAAATGGTGATAAAATTGTCTCTCTTGCAATGGGAGAAAGAGACATACGGGGTTACTTTGTAAACTGTTGAGCACCCCATCAGTGTCAGTATCCCAATGCTGTGCCTACAGTGACCACTGGTTTTGTGGGCCTTTCTTTGCGAGTGTTGTTGCTGGATTTGGGGTAGAGGTCTATGAATTCACTGGTAAAACAGAAATGAACTGAAATCCATTTTCTCTTTTTCTCCCCCCACCCCATCTCCATTGCAGCGATTGAAACCCAGAGCACCAGCTCTGAGGAACTCGTCCCGAGTCCACCGTCTCCACTTCCTCCCCCTCGCGTATACAAACCCTGCTTCGTCTGCCAGGACAAATCATCGGGGTACCACTATGGGGTCAGCGCATGCGAGGGCTGCAAGGTGAGTTCCCAGGGCTCTGTGCCTGGCGCGCTCTCATTCTCCACGTGCTCCATGGCAGTGACCTCCCAGCTCCAGAAATGGGCTGCTTTGACATCTGTAACATCACCTTCAATCAGCGCGGTGGCCTCGGTGGCCTTTAATGGTCTCATTCCTTACTTATATCTCATTCGTTAAAAATTCAGAAACTTCTGCAGATGACGGATGGGGGCCACGTGTTCTCGGGCCCTTACAATAACTCATAACAGCCCCTTTCAGGTAATAAGAGCCGTTTGAAGGAGTTCTGAAAAGCATACTCCTGTTTCTCTTTAAAATGTGCCATCGGGTGTCTCTGTAGTTTTATTTTATTTTTAAATATGACTGACAGGCCACTGAATCAACTTGCAGAGAATCCAAGGTTGAAATTGGGATTTATCTTCTGGCTGTTTCCTCAGCCCCATGGCCTTTGAATTACAGTTTGATTTTCAGCCTGTAGGGACTTGCTACTGTGTGTGTGTCATAAATTCAGGGGGACTGGATTTAAAATTCCAGCCTCCAGAGTGGTGGAGGCCGAACATGTGTCAGGGAGGATATGGCTGCTTTGAATCAAGCTAGACAATTGTTATCGAATCCAACAGGCTTAATTGAGTGAAAGAGCTTTTTTTTTTTAGAGAGAGAGAGAGAAGAAACAAAGAATGACTTCACAGGCAAATCCAACTCATCCGTAGACAGTTTTTCAAAGGAACTATGGCTGTCTTGAGGCAGCCCTTCCCTAGATAGACAGCCTCTTTGTGTTCTCTCCGATGGGTGTTCAGGTCTGTGGTTTATATACCTACATTGCCTGATCCATTGGTAATGGTAAACAGGTTGGAATAATCCCACAGGTGCTCCCATCAAGTGCTTTATGGCACCTGGTATTTGGTTTGTCAGCGTTAGCACTTGTTGTTCCTGTGTGTATTGGTCAGGCACTATTGTGTAACAAACCATCCTAAAACCGAGTGGCTTAAAACAATAACTTTTTATTTAGCCTACAATTCTCTGGGTCAGCACTTTAGGCCAGGCTCCTCCGGGTGCTTTGTGTATCCATCGTGTATCTCTGGTCAGCTGCAGATTGGCGAGTGGGCTGGGGACCCTCTACTCTGCTCAGCTCTCCTCCATGTGGCCTCTCATTCCCATTGGGCTGGCCCTGGCCATTCACATAGGCAGGGGTCCAGGAGAGAGAACAAGAGCACACGGGTCTCTGAAGGCCTAGGTTCAGAAGTGGCTCACGGTCACTTCTGACAGGTTCCCTTGGCCCAAGCAAGTCATCAGGCCAGTCCATACTCAAGAGGTTGGAACATAAACTCAACTTCTCAATTTGAGGAGCTGCAAAGTGATATTATAAGAGGCAGGAATACAGAAGGAGGAAAACGGGTTATTTTTACATTCACTCTACCACACTGCATGTCTAACTGCCTATGTATACACAGTGGATAGGACTCTCTATTGCCCAGCATCTCACACACAACCTGTCATAGAGAGGGGGTTGAACAAACACATAAATGTCACTCAGCCTCTCAATGAAACTATGTGTATTTCCCCTTCTTTCAAATCGTTTGAATAAACATGTATTATTTTACAGGGTAAGGCCAGTTAGGGAAAATTCATTAAAGACTTAGGTATATATCTCTGGCTCTGGGATTGGTTAGGTTAAAGGAATTCCCTTTCCTTCAGTAGTCTCAGATATAGTGGTCAGGAAAGTTAACACAGCAACCAGTTGGCAGATGGATAAAAAGCAAAATATTTGTGCATCTAATTATTGCTTTATTGTTTGGTAACCTCTAGCTGAATTTAAATTTGTCCTGAGATTTGGGAAGGCTTCAGAATACCAGTTCACTTTGTCCAATATATAAATAATATTGTGCAATATTAAAATCTTCTAGCCCTAACTGGTTTTGCTCAATAGACAGAGCGTCAGTTCATGGACTAAAGGGTCCCGGGTTTGCTTCCAGTCAAGGGTGCTGCGTACTTCAGTTGTAGGCTCGATCCCCGGCCCTGATCAGAACTCATGTGGGAGGCAACCAATCCATGTGTCTCTCTCTCTCTGTCTCCTCCCTCCCTTCTACTCTCTCTAAAAATCAATGGAAAAATATCCTTGGATTAGGATTAACAACGACAACAAAATAATACTCTTCTAGTACTCATTTGAAAGTTAAATGAAAAGGCACTCCTTAATTTCAAAAACGTTTAAGTCATCTCATGTCCAGAAATCTTATGGAGGTTGTAACTCAGCTTACCTGTTCCCATTATGTCCTGGGAAAGAAATTACCCAGCATGACTCTTCTCATCATGCCAGATTCCAGGCCCTACAGATCAAGCTGCCCCGCAATCTTCATGGAACAAACTGTTTTAATCAGCTGTTAGCTAATTCCCTGAATCTCTTGTTTTAATTTAGGATTCTGACTCTTTTTAGGAAAACCCCCAATAAAAACAAAACCCATATCAGCACAAACAACTTTGATACACTTGGTTAAACTGTTCCAAGTCATATTCTGATAAGTCTTTTTAACAGAGCAATAAGCCCAGTAAGGTCAGATGAGCTCGCCTGTTACTTGTCAAATTTGAGGATTTTTGCCTGGGGGGCGGGTCTCTGAAAACATGGACTGCCTTTTCCCTTTGGAAAAGACTGGTCAGCATTTTCGCTTGCTGGGAAAAGGCAGTGACAAAATTCACAGAACTGAAAAACAGGAGAATGTGAAAGTATAATGTAATAACCAAAGGAAAAGAATTATTATCATTTTTTTAAAGTACCAATGCAGTACAGAGTTTATTGTATAAAAAGTACAAAATGAAAACAACCATAGTTCCACCCTGGGAGAAATTCCCTACTAATCCTGTTTTTCTATGTGTATATGATGTTGCTATTTTTGTTTCTTGCAAAAATAGAATTTTACCTTGCACACTGGTTTTAACCTGGTTTTTAATAATCTTTCATGACCACAATTTAAGCTGTATAGTTGTTGTTTTTTAATTGATTTCAGAGAGGAAGGGAGAGGGAGAGAGAGATAGAAACATCAACGATGAGAGAGAAGCATTGATCAGCTGCCTCCTGCACACCCCTTACTGGGGCGGGGTGGTGGGGGCGGGGGGATGGAGCCTACAACCCATGACCAGACTCAAACCTGGGACCCTTTGGTCCGCAAGCCGATACTTTATCCTCTGAGCCAGACTGGCTAGGGCAAGCTGTATAGTTCTTATGGTTATACTATAAATGTAGTGGTTTATGGTTATACCATAATTTATTTAATCACCTATTGTGCAATTAGGGTGTTTCCAGTGTTTTTCTGTTATAACCTAATGCTTTAATGAATAGATTCAAAGTATGTATCTGGTAATTTCCTTGAGGTAAGTTAGTACAAGTAGAATTTCTAGGTCATTGGCTTTATACAATTTTAAGGCTTTTGATGCAAAAATTATCAAAATGCCCTGTAGAAAAGGGATATAAATTTAAGCTCTGTTAATCTGTAAAGGCTAATCTAATTGGAAACTGTCTGTTAGAAATTTCTCCCTTGTGATAATAAGGTAATGAGTCAAGAAACAACTTCTATCTGGAATTCTGCCTGTATTTAATTTGGTTGTTCATAATGGGTCCATGCTTGGTACCATTTTGAGCTCCCAGCACCTGGGGCCCTGGTGGACCTATAAGAGCCGGCCCATCCTTTGGCCTCTGCTCTAATGTAGGACACCCAACAGAACCCAGTTGATAATTTTAAGAAGCAATGGCCTTCTTAAAGAAGTGGCTCCTACCTGTTGCTATCGGAATGAGCTTATTGATTATTGTTTGGGGAAGAGAACATTCTTTCTAGGAAGTAGGTGGCAGTCTCAGCCTCAGGTTTAATGAGCAGGTTCTGGTCCACCTATGGGAATGGCCAGTGGCTGCTATGTTGACACAGCATCACCCTGGCAACATAACCACTGGATGAGCCATAGAGATGCACCATTTTTGGGGATTTCCAGCTCAGCAATGACAATTTTTTGCAGAGGACAAAGACTACATAAAATGAACATGTAGTGTGGTATATAGTAATAAAGCTGATTTTCATGTAAGAAGCTGTTTCATTGCTCATAGCTAGAATTTATGCACAACTTGGGCCTTGGTCATATTTTACATTTCCATTTTTGTAGCTTTCAAAGAGACGGGAGCCTGAGTGAGAATGCCAGGGTCTGAATCCTCGCTAGGCACTTGCTGGCTTTGTGACTTTGGGAAAGCATTTTTAAGTCGGTGTCTCTCTTTTCTCGTTTGGAAAAATGAAGATAATAATGCCATGAGGATAACATGAATGACTATGAAGCACATAGAATAATAATACCTGGCACATGTGAAGTGGGATATGTGCTTAGATATTATTTGTATTAGCATTAACTTATAATGACTTTTGCACATCGTGCTGTAACATCACTTACAATCTTAGTACTGGTTCTTGTAATGTTCTTTCAGAAATTCCCATTTCTTTATACCAAAAGGAACACTCTTTCCTTTAAGTCTCAGCTTAAGACCCAACCACTCCATGGAACCTCCCCTGATTACCCTAGTAAAGGGGTTGGCAAATTGTTTCTGTAAAGAGCCAGATAGTAAACAGTTTAGGCTCTGAAGGCCATAGGGTTTCTGTTGCAACAACTCTACCCTGCAGCGTGAAAGCAGCCATAGGCAATATGTTAAGGAATGGGTATGGCTATGTTCCAGTAAAACTTTATTTACAAAAACAAGCAGTGGGTCACATTTGGCTCTTGGGCCTAGTTTCCTGGCATCTGCTAAAGTATATGATGGTGTGTCATTTCTTACAGTTTCTAAAACTCAGAACTGATAGTGCAAAGCACCCGTGCCAAAGGTGGCAGGCCAGCTGGTTCCAGTGGACTGCAGGCTTGGGGCTGCTGCCCTTCCCGCCCCCCACTTGCTTAAGAAGAGTTGCCAAGCAAGAGTTGCCCATTTGTCCAGGGCTTCATAGAGGGAGCTTTAAACCACTCTCCCTGTCTGGTATTCCTCCACCTCTTTGTTCTCACTCAGCTTCCACTTCCTTATCTCCCAAAATCAGAGAAATTACTAATCTATATACATAAAAGCCTAAGCAACCATCCCACCGTTCAACCATCTCACCAGTAGCTTTGACGCATATTGACCACCAGGGGACAGACACTCAATGCAGGAGCTGCCAAGCTGCGGTGACTTGGCAACTGCGGTTCTTGGGTGATGCACCCAGAACCAGAGAGGAGGGAGCCCGATTCCTGGGTGCATCACTCGAGAACCACCCTCTTGCAATCCAGGACCCCTTGGGGGATGTCGGAGAGCTGGTTTTGGCCCGATCCCTGGTTTTGGCCCGATCCCTGCAGGCAAGGCTGAGGGACCCCACCGGTGCACGAATCTGTGCACCGGGCCTCTAGTTTTCTGATAAGTGAGCTACTTTCCAAAGCACCTGGCATCTTACTTTGGAGTGGTTTTGGGAATGTATTCTATGAGCTGCTGTGCCAGTTAGCTCTTCCTGCTTAACAAGTAACCCAAATGCTTGTTGGCTTAAAACAATAGACATTTATTATTTGCTATAATTCTGTATAGATCTTTTTGTCTGGGCTGGCTTGGCTTGGGCCAGGCGGTCTAGGATGGCCTCACTCACAGGACCGTGGCTTTGGCAGGATGACTGTATCCTCCTCCCATGTTGTTGTTCCTCATCCATTAGCCTAGCCTAGACTTGTTCACATGGTGGTGGATGGGTTCCCATTAGTAAGACAAGACATCATCATTGTGCAAACCCCTGGTTGCATCACATTTGCTAATGTCCCATTGGTCAAACCAGTTACACGGTCAAGTCCAGATCCAGTGGGTGGAGATATAGTTGCAATTCTTAAGAGGAAAAGTGCCAGAGTCATTTTGCAATGGGGTGAGTATACCAGAGCTAGCATTTGATTATATGGGGTCTTCTCTTATTCCCCGGTTTTATGGGTAAGTCTCTTTGGACAACTACTAGTATATTCACCATTCCGTCATCCTTCAGCATATATTTACGAAACACCTACTAAGTTTCAGGGCCTGTGCAAGGTGCTGCAGATACAACAGAGAACACACGATAGACAAGTTTCTCCTGGAACTTACTGTCTTGTACAAGCGGATGGGTGATAAACAATGCAAAGCTGGAAAGAAATGAACAGGATGGTAAGGTAAAGAATACTTGAAGAGGATCTGATTTGACAGAGGGTCAGGTGAGGTCTCTTGACTGAGAAGGAACCATCTGTGTGAGTAAAAAGGGAAAGTATTTTAGGTCAGAAACTGAACACTGGATCCTGGGGGCATTTCTTCGACTGTGGGCTGTATCCATTGCCTTGTCTGGGCCTCAGCAAATCTGCAAAATGAAAGCAAATCCACAAGTTTGAATCCAGTGCTTTGCCAAATAGGAACACTAAAACGGTGAACTGATTTCTTGTTAGGGATGGCTCATATGGCATGGGAGTCCCTGGTGTTTGCAAGTCTGGGGGGAAGGAAAAATTGCCCTTATCGGATACCTACTCTAACCCAGGCACTTGGGCATTTTATGCCCATATTTAATTTAAATCTTACAGCAGCCCTGCAAGGGGGTAAACTTTACAATCCCCATTTTACAGAGGAGGAAACCAAGGTTCAGAGAAGTTAAGAAACTTGGCCAAGGTCACACAGCCTGCCTTTGCGAGGGCTAGAATTGAAATCCTATGCCTTTTGAGGAACACCCCATTGCTTCAGCCACTTTGAAACAGAAGGTAGGCAGGAGTGGCGTGTTGTGGTCTAGATAGGGGGTTTCATGGGGCAACAAAATAAAAACACAAACAGGTGGGGGCATACTTAAAAGAAAAACAACCCTATTTTTTTTAATCATTTCATAAAAGAAATGACATTTTTACAACAAAACTTTAAAAAAAAAAAAAAAGGAAGAGCTCACAAGTCGGTCTTTTCCTAAGAAGGGACAGTTAGCCAATGGGACCCACCCATGGGCACGCTCCCAACTGGTGCTTTGTCCTTGCTCTCTCTGCTTTGCCACTGATGGGTGGAAACTTCCCATCCATAAGCCAGCATTTGGGAGCCACTGTCCAGCCCACATGTGAGCCCCTGGGGTGAGGCCGGGTGCAGCCACGGTGGCGTGCCTTCTCCGCTAGGGCGCAGAGGAAATGCTTGCTCAAGGTCACATTGGTAGCCTTCTATTTAAAGCAGCCTTTAAGAGATTAAACTCCACTAGACCCCACGGTCCCTCAGGGCTAATTTTGTCCAGTTTCTCATCTGCCTTTGTTTGCCTTGTCTCTGAAGATGGGAGCCCTCATCTCCATGGTAGTGTTGGGCTGCTGGGCTGTTTTCTTTCCTGGCAGCCAGCAAGTAGTGCGGTCAGGCACAGAAAGTTTTGCAATCAAGAAGATGGATGTCTATACTTAATTTTAGAATTTCTAGTAAAGACTATTAAATGTGCTTAGTGATTTTATTTGACCAAGGCCATTTCAAACTACATTGCTTTTTTGTTTTTAATTGGCCTGGATAAACATGAACATTGTGCTCTGCTTGGAGAACATTTTTGGCTTTGCCCACCCCGCTAGTTGCTTCTGGTGAGAGGTTTGCTGCCGTATCGGGCCCCAAGAACAATATCACAGATGAAAGGCAATAACAAAAACATGACAACGTCTGCCCGTGTAGTAGCTAAAACTGAATTATGAAGCCTGCCATCAAGTTCATTACTATAGTCCCTGAACCAGAGTAGTAGGTCCGCTTATAGACCCAATGAGCTATTCTCTTTATTAAAATCCACCAAAGATGGAGAATTTATTTATTCTCTCATTCATCAGACACTTATTAAACATCTTCTAGAGACAGGTTCTAGGAATAGGAATTAAAGGTGTTTTTTTAAGGCGTGTGGATATTTTATTGCTTAAATTTTCAATTTCTAAATTTAAGGAAAAAAACTTCCTGAGCTGTGACCCAGGGTCAGATCTGAGTAGACTGTGCTTTGGTGTGTCCTCATGGCCAAGTCTCACAGCCTCCTACTCCCACTCAGAGAGCAGCTTCTGGTGAAGCAAATACACAGGCAAACTTTTGTGCTGCATTTGAATTTGTGGCTGCCTTAACTTATACAAGAAATAGGGGAAAAAAACACCTTAGATCGCAATGTCTTGAGCTCATAACATATTTAAAGGCCTTTCATGGACCTATTCCTTAGTCTTCACAATATCACTCTGAGGTAAATAGGAGATCTGTAGTTTAATCCCTCTTCTACAAAAACAAAATCAGAATGAACTCAGAATTAAATTGTATATGCAGGAAACGAAAGGTTTTTATGGATTTCGTTCCTAATGTTGATTCCCAATGTTTCTAGAAAGTCCATAGTAGGTACATAGTAAATATTTATTGAATGTAGGGATGAATGAAGGGGCAAGGATTTAAACAGCGCATGTGCTATGTGCTGTGATTCTTGTGGTTAGGGAGCTTGATGGGCTCAGAGGAGGAGCTTCATATCCCTGTGACACATTTAAGGGAAGTTTTAGAGAAGAGACGATTTTATAGAGGTGTGAGCAGTTTTCAATGAGGAAGGGAAGAAGAGTGTTCCAGGCAAATGTTGTAGATGAATATGAAAACCAGGGAACTTGAAATAAGCCTATAAAATTTTTTTTGTGAAAAATACCCTGGCTGGTGTGGCTCTCAGTTGGTTGGGTGTCATCTGAAAGGTTGCTGGTTTGATTCCAAGTCAGGACACATGCCCTAGTTGTGGGTTGAATCCCCAGTAGGAGGTTTGCAGGAGGCAGCTGATTGATGTTTTGCTCTCACATCAGTGTTTTTCTCTGGCTCCCTCACTCCCTCCCTCTCAGGGAAAAGAAAATCAATTAAAATCCTAAAAAAATTTTTGTGGAAAAATGGAAACTCTGTTAATGTGAGTTTTGCATATCCCTGTGCAAGCAACTAGATCAGCCAGGCATTTTCTCTCGTTCTCCTTTGTAGCTCTAAACTGTAACTAACTTATTTATGGGCTCATTTGTTTGATCTCAGCCTCTTCTGTCAGACTGTCCACTCCAGGAGGGCTGGAGCTGGTCTTTCACCACAGATTTATTATCCATGCCTAGCACAGAGCTCTACACATAGTAGGGCTGCAGTGCATTGATGTTTTTTTAATCAGAAATTAGATCTAAATACATAGTAATTCATATAGTAACCAATGACACATAATAAAGCAGATATGTGGCAATGCACACCGTAGTATAAGTTTTTACATTCTACTAGAGGCCCGATGCACGAAATTCTTGCAAGAGTAGGCCTTCCTTCCCCCGGCTGGCACCAGCTTCCCTCCTGCTGCTGGCACCCAGACCGGGGCTTCCCTCGCAGAGGGAGGCCCCGCACACCCACTCATTACAGCCTGCCATTCAGTGGCCTGGGCCTCCCTCTTTGGGGCGATCGTGGAGCCCTCCTGCCTCTCATTGATCACCCCACCGACCAGTGGCCTGGGCCTCCCTCTGTGGGGCAATCATGGGCGATGGCCAGGCCCCCGACCAATCGCATCGCACCCACCTTAGCTGGCCTGGTGCCAGTGGGTGTCATAGCGTGGTCCTGGATGGTCCCTACCGGTGGTTGTGCAGCTGTTCAGCCATTCAGTCCGATTTGCTTATTATGCTTTTATTATATGGGATTAGTATAATGAATCACACCTCATTATATAGGGTTTGTGATGATACACTCATGTAAACTTTTGTGAAATATTCTATACCGGACAAGCCTTTGGTGGTCAAAGTTAGCTCCTTTTTTGCAATTTCTGTCTTCTACCTCAGAATTAACCCTTCACTGCAAAAGATTTGTTCTCTTTGAGGTTGTCTTTAAGCAAACTAATTAAGGATTAGCAACTGGAATGATATACTCAAGAATGCTGTGGGATCTTAGTAATTTAAAGGAAATAAAAAATCTCAACATCTAAAATTTACCTCCAGAGCCGGTCACATCGAAATAGCTGATATGGCAATCTGGTTTTTCCTAGTAATAGTTCCTGTAGGAGAAGAAAACTCTTTTTTTTTTTCCTTCTTCTTCTGGACAAATGTTCTAAATTGAGAAATCATTTTGGGTCGAAAAGACAGGAAAATCTGTCTTTTTTTTTTCTTCTGATGCATCAACAAACAGGAAGTGGAGAGTGGATTCTGAATTTGCCTGCAACCCTGTATTTTTTTTTTGGCTTGGCCGGGTGATAATAGTTCATTTAAATTGCTGGTTTTAAGTGGTTTATAAATCTTTTAATAATTAAAAGTTTATAAATGTTTATATAAATGCTTTATTGTTTTAAAATATGAAGAGCACTTTCACTGGCTCTTTTTGTTTAATCAAACAAGCTAAAGTTCTATACTTTTTTTGTAAATGTTTTACCTTTGATGTACAGAAGGGAATAATTTCTAATATTCATAGTTAACCTGTCAATTGAGGTCTCAAGTCCATTTCATGAAGTTTTAGTCACTTTTTAAACAATATCACCAGGAGTCAACAGTTTGTTTGTTTTTAATTAAAGCAACTGAAGAGTAAAATAAGTTGCTTTTACAAAATTCCTAGGGACCAGCCATCATCTAAAAATGAATTATGGCCATGTATTAAAATTACACCAAACAAAAAACAAAAATGTATTTTCATCAGAGAAATAGAAGTATACTTTTGAGGTTTCCTGAGAGAGAGATAAATTATGACTGGGAATCATTTCTGTTTAAATAAAATTTACACCAGCATAGGTAATGATTAGTTACTTTTGGGAAATGGGTGTTCCAGCCTTCTCTCTTTCTAAACCTTCTAGAGAAGTTAGGTAGAGAGCTTTCAGTTCTCTATTTCTTTTTCCTGGGTAAACTCTTGGAAAGAAGACATAAGAAGTGAAATGGCCTGGGAAGATCTTCCTGTTTTATCAGCCCCTGTATTTCTCTTCTCGAGGACACGGCCCCTCGTCTTCCCACTCTGTATGGTCGCCTCCCTTCCCACCTGGGTACCTGTATAAAACCATAGAAACAATAAAAATATCTTACATTTCTATTGCCTCTTCGTGTTTCCAGAGTACTTTCACATACGGACTTAAATTAAGCAGTGCCAAATAGAAACCTCCAAAATGGGCAGTATTTCATACAGAATTTCCTTCTGTCTCGCACAACAGATCAAAGCGTGTATACCTGATTGGTAATCCACACAGTGATTAGGAAGGCAGGCTCCTTCCAGGGTGGCAGCGTGGCGTCCACTAGGTCCTTGGCATGGTCTCTAATAGGAAGGAGCACCTGGAGGAGGCGGCCTGCCTGCCCCTTGGAGCCCAGGACTTGGAGTGCAGACGTCATTGGCAACAGCTGCTCGCAGGACCAAACCCAACTGCCAGTGGTGTCATCTAGCCACGTGCCCAGGCACAGACCTGTTATTATAGAAAGAAACAGTGAATTCGGTGAAGAGCTAGCAGCTTCTGCCTTAGGTTTTGTATTTGACCCTCAGAAGAACTACGGAAGTAGGAAGAATCCGTTTTTTCCCCCGTCCATTTCCCAGATGAGGAAACTAAAGTAGAGTTTAAGGGACTAACATTTAGCCTCCGTGGCCTTGATGGATGATCCAATTCTGTTACTGAAATGGCTATTGTGGAAACTAACGTGGATGCATGTCTGCACTTAATTTCTCCTGAATCTTTTCAAACTGTCTTTTCAAAGTCTATGATTCTAAACATCTTCGTATTCCTCATATTGTTCTGCTTGATATTTGGAGAGACTGGGAAGGCCTTACCCAGTAGAAGGAGACCTTTACCGGGTCCGATTCCAGTGACGTCTCACAAGGCAAACATCGCATGGAGCCAGATGACCCCAGAAATCCCTTCGGCAAGCAAACAGTTGGAGACTGACATATGCCTCTTATTAAGACCCACAAAGCCAGTTCAGCTTTGGAAACAGATTGGGGTTCATTCTGCAGCATGCCAGATGGAATCATTGTTTTCTGTTTTCATGTTGTACCAAAAATGTCTGCCCTGATGCACAAGAATCATGCTAGCACAAGGCTCATGTCACGCAAACCACACATCTTTCTAGATATTTCCTTGTGACCAGGCTTCTCTTACCATAACAGCTTCTCTGGGGTTGGAATCTCTCTTGTCCTTTTATGAGCTGTGTCTTTTTGATGTCGTTCAGTATTTTTCCGCTTCAGAAAGTCAGCTAGATGTGTCATATGGGTAAGCAGTGCCAGAATGGGGAAAATTTTGTTCTGGGGACCCTAGAACTCATCCCTGAAAAAAAAAAAAATCTAGAGAGGGGAATAAAAACCTGTGTGCATCTCCCGCCTGTACAATGCTAGCATTGTCTGGGGTGATGGGGAAAAGCTGGGGTTCTGGCAGCCCTGCCCCATTAGAGCCTTGTTCCTTGTTCCTTATTGAAAAGATGGCATTCCTTTGCTAGCAATGTCCTGCCCGGATTTCTGGCACCATTTCTGCGGCCGGCGCTGTCGCCTGGGGCATTTTTGTTTGCATTGGTTTTGTTCTATTTCAAAGCGGCAAAGTCCAGGCTGCTTAAGTGTACAAGGTAGGGCTGTTTTTATAAAGTTTGTCATCCAACTTGTCAGGACAGTCAAGGTGGCCTGTCTGCCAGGGCGTCTGCTTCCTATTCACTGGTGTCAAAATGTGAGAAGCATACACAGTAAATTTAACTTAGTAACTTGTTCTCCAGGGTTCCGGAGGCAGCTTTTGGGTTGTAACATGGGCACCCACCTCCCTACCGGGATTTCATGTAATGCTTCACTTATAACAGAGTTTGGTGGATTTGCAAAGTAAATATTCCAACGAGAAAAGGCAAAATCGTCAGTGACCCTCTTAGTTCGGCTTGTATGGAGGCTTTTTCTGTGCCTGAAAAAACAACAACACACAATCCTTTACATTAGCTGCAGCTCTGAACTGGAGCATGTCAGATGCAGTTCTCAGGTTCTTATGAGCCTTCACATAAGGAGTGGCAGGAAACTCGAAGGTAGGTCAGCGAGGGGGAGAAGGCTTTGGTTTTAGAAAGGATTTTCGTGATTAAACAGATTTGGAGAAACTAGAAGGATCCAGCAGTGTTAGTTCTCCTCTGTGCTTTTGAATCTGAAAATAGCAGCATGCTAAGTATACAACACCACCATTCATGCAGCCTGGAAAGTCCGCCAAGTTGGGAAAATTATCCTTGTAAGTCGAACCCAGCAGGGATCATCTGACTGTTCCTCAGGGAAAGGAGAATTTTAGTTTGGATCTTATTTCTATATGTTGTCCTCAAATTGTAGATGAGCTGTGATATATCTGGGGACTTTGGGCGTATGGCCATACTATTAGCCCAGAAAGACTTGTGAAAGCTGATGATATCCTTTATATCACTCCTTATTAACAAAAAGAATTAGTTACAGGATAGTAAAATTTGGTGGGGAGGCATATTTTTTTAATATATTTATCAGTTCCCAGGATCATGTCCTGCTGCATAAGATGCTCCTTCAACATTGTACCCTAAATTAGTGAATTTATAGGCCCGGTACTCTGTAATATCTTTTGATGGCATCTTTTCCATTTGAATGCATAATATACCATGTTTATGATTCCATCCAAAATATTATGCTAACAAAAAATATTATGCGAACGTGCTTGAATAGCTTTCAGTATATTTGTTGTGTTGAATTGTGATAGAAGAAGTCTGAAAGTTACCAGTCCAATACCAGAAATTTTGGGAGAGGGCATCAGAGATTGGGTCTGCTAATTCTGCTTGTTTCTCCAAAATGGAACTAAATGTAAAATTCTTCATCCAATATTATATTTTGGTCTTAAATTATTATTTCCTGCTTTGAGTTTGGTGGGAAATAATGCTCTAATTAAATGATTACTTGATGCTAAGCCTTGCCTGTTGATCATAAATTTGAGTCTCGGGCGCACATAGATATACAGTTAATGAATTTATTTATGTAAATATTTGTGGCAGATAGCATCTGCACAAAATTATGAATTCCATAACAAAGCCTAAATGTGTCTAATTGTCACCACCTAATATACTTGGTTTTAAACCCAAACTCATAATGAAGCCATTTCTTCAGTTATCCCTGTGATGGGGTATTTGCTGTGAGAAGAGTTCACAGGATTGGTAATATTAAGAAATCTAAAAGAGTATTTTGAATTAGTGAGTCTAGATCAGATATTCCTTTATGATTTGATTCTGTTCCATCCATCTTATCCTTTATGAGCTCTGGGCCTCAGAAGTAGCATTGCGGTTCTCGACTATGTCCACTAATAGCAATAAGAGCATTGCACGAGAGGTGACAACAGTGACTCCAAGGAACTTTTCTTTGCCTGTATTAGGTCAAGGTTGCTGGGCAGTTGGCAGTTGCTCTAGGCTTGTGGTGGAAAATGAAGATATGTTTAAGTGTTTTCGTATTTAGCATTTTAATAACATTTTAAAATAAAAAGTAAAGATGAAATTCCTACAAGGACATATCAAACAACTTAAGTGGGATAGAAAAAACGATATAGATCATTTTTGGAAACGATATCTTTTTAGCACTTGCCGCTTTTCCTCAAGCCTTCTGGGGGCACAGTCAGAATGGAGTGGGTCAGTCTTTGGTTCTGAAGCCTTGATGGATCACAAGCCACCTCTCTACTCCCGTCCCCAAGGCCCTCTCTTTGTTGGAGCCTCTGTCACTCCCACACACAATTCATTAACTGTAACCATTTTCATATTCAGTGGAGAAAGGCAGTTATGTATTGAATTGAGAAATTCAACCACACCATGGGTCTAGAAGGAGAATAGACAACATTGGTAAACGTCCCTGATGTTTAACCCCCTCTGTCCCTAGAATCACTGCAGATGGTTTCTTTTTTTCATATTCATGTGATTACCAATGCGGTTGTCTTGTACATATGGTTGCATTCATGTGCTGTGGAAGGAGGATTCTCTCCCCATTAGGATCAAGCTCTGTGGGTTTATGTAAAACCCTTTGGGGAAAAACACCCTTATTTGTCTGTGCCTCCTATTTGTTACACCATTCTTCTCTGCCAACATTTTGTTTTACAAGTTCTTTAAGCACAGTTCACAGGAGAGATACAGGAAAACATATTATGTTACACCCCAAATTTCCTCTCTCTGAACTGAATTTGATCATAACATAGCTCTAATTTTATTTTTTAATAATCTTCCCTGCCTCTCTAGGGAAATCCCCAAGAAGTGACGGTGCAGTTTCTCGCCCCCTCTTTATGTGAAAGCCCAGTCCTAGGCCTACAAGCTGTCCTCTTCTGAATCATCACCACTTCTCCAAAGCGGCCTGTTGAGTTTTCATGGAAATAAAAGTGCTGGCAGCTATCCTGACGCGCCTGGATCCCCATAGTGGAACTTCCTTTGTAGCACTTAACCGCTGTTTGAAATTATTTGATTAGTTGTTTACGTATTCACCGTTTTTCTCTCCCCCCCACTAGTATATATGTAGCATGAGAATAGGAGCTTTGTAAGTCTTATTCTGTTCTGTATTTTCCCCACCTACAACAAACCTTGGCATGATGTGGGCACTCAATAAATGTTTGTTGAAGGAATCTATAATAGATAATATGTGGAAGAGATAGGGAAAAGCCAAATAGGATTAGAGCACATTTGTGCTCAATTATTGTGTTAGGTTCAAGTTATCACAGGGCAGAGGCGAAGGAGCAGATAGAGAACATGGTTAGAACAATGTTAGCTGAGAGTGTCTTTGACAGGAAAGACATGAAGAATGACCATTTCAGAAGGCATCATAAGTCATTCCATTTTTATTTTTAGGAGGTGAGTTCTCCTCTGAGCACTCGGGGTGAACACCCCGTACACTTCTATCTGTCTTCTGTCTCTTCCCTGCCACCCATTGCCACACTGCTCTTGGGTGTGGAATAGATGACACAAGAACAACATTTGGGTTCGCTTTGCTACCTGATGAGATGGCTTGCTGATGTCTGCCAAGGGTGACTTTTCTTATCAATTATTAAGGTCACTTCTTAGCCTCAAGCTGAACTGGTTTTGAATTTCAAATATTGGTCTTTCCCCATTTGTCATACACACCAGTGAAATAACAGATGCCTTTTCATCATGAAATGATAAATCCTATAATTACTAACAAGTACAGGGTATACTGCAGTTTACTGAGAGTTCATGAATACAGTATCATCTTGCTTTTTCTAATAACTCTATTATGTATTAGGACAGAGAGAGGGAAATCCCTTCTTCCTTAGTTTAATTTCTAATGTAAGTGTATGAGATAAAAATTATCTAGAGTTAAAATGGCCCTTGATCATCCAAACAGTGTGTTCCAGTTACCATTTTAACAAACCATTGCAAATCTTAGGGACATAAAACAACTTTTTTTTTTTCTCACAGATTCTGTAGGTCAGAAATTTAGACAGGGCACAGTGTGGGTGGCTGGTCTGTGCTCCATTCTCTCTGGGCCTCAGCTAAGAAGACTCAACATCTGACAGTGTCTTGATATTTGGGAGGTGGAATCATTTGGAGGTGTCTTAAGTTTTGCATCTGGTAGTTGATACTGTCTATTGATCAGAGCACCTACGTGTAGTTTCTCAATGCGGCTTGGGTTTCCTCACAAAATGGCAGTCTCAGAGTACAAACTTATTCCATGGAGGTTCCGGGGTCCAAAAGCTAAGCTTTTGTAGAAGACAAGGTGGAAACCACATGGCTTTTTATTTCTTGGAAGTCCCATAGTGCCCCTTCTGTCAAATTCTATTGGTTAAAGCAGTCACAAAGCCACCCAGATTCAAGGGGAAGGGACATAAACCCTCTTCTCATTGGGACAGAGCCAGACTAGCTTTAGAAGAGTATCTGTAAGTGGGAGAAGTTGTGGTGGCAATCTTTGGAAAATCCAGTCTGCTTCACACTGGGTTCTTTTTGCACCAGAGGCTCTTTCTTGTTTGCTGCCAGATGAAGTAAGTGGCTTATTCCTAGGTGTCTACTGTAGGAAAGAAATATGCATCTTTATGCAATAGAAGACTCATGGCTCACTTTGAAAAAGAAGTGGGAACCAAGGGGGACAGAGGGAACCATGGCTTCCCACCACCAGTCTTGCCCTGCTTTTGGGCATGCGCTCACTGAGTCAAATGGTGGGGGAGCATTTGCCTACCATCCATCTTTAAGCTGTCTGAGTGGGTTCTTGCTTCACAGGTAACTTACAAAGTGAAATATACTTAACATATTCATAATGTCTCTGACAACAGAGAGGGAAAAGTAGACCAGAAGGCCCAAGTGAAACCCAGCTCTGCCAGCTTTATTGAACCAGACTGCCAGGGAGCTAGCCTCGCGTTCAAGCCCCCTGCCTTCCCTTGGCTGGTAGCAGATCATATGATTATTATCTTATTGATTCTAGGCCACTGAGTGAATTTTTAGTTTTATGAAATGTGGGTTCTAATGTGAGAGGCTCTCGTCTCTGTGCTTCCCTGAGCTCCCATCCAAGATAGTCATTTATTCCTTTTTGGGCAAGCTATTCTTGTGCATGGTCAGAGTGCTGAACTCCCATTGACTTTGACCGAAATTCTCTTTGGCCTCAGTTTGGAAGTTGTTTATGGGCCCTTAATTATACCCTCTGGCAAAGGAGAAGGAGCACTTGAAACATGCATAAATTCTGTACATATTTCCAAGGCTGGGCTGTTTAAAAAATGCTGTCTGTTGTCTGCTTTTTTTTCTCTTTGAACTTGGACATGAATTTTTATAAAGTACAGCCTGTCAAGGGAAGGGCAGTGAGAAAATATGCAGGGGTGTTTACTTAAAAATTACTCAGTGAATCCATCATGGTATGTTCATTGGTTTTACTGTGGTATACTGTATTATTATGAAATGAGAGATGTTTCATTGTATTTTAGATGGCTGCTTTTAAAATCTCAACCTTGTGCGCTGGCTAGTGTGGCTTATCCCATACACCCAGAGGTGGCAGATTTAATTCCCGACCAGGGCACATACCCAGGTTGCGGGTTCAATCTCTGGTTGGGGTGTGTGCGGGAGGTAACCAGTTGATGTTTCTCTTTCACATCGATGTTTCTCTCTCTCCCCCTCCCACCCTCTTTCCCTTCTCTCTCTAAGCTCAATAATAAAAGAAAAATTTTAACCTTGCTGTGCAATTCATGTTGTTCTCTGACTGTATATTTTTTCCATTTCAAATTATATTAAAACCCCACAAGCTATTAATGAATCAATTAATTAAATTTTTTATTAATTTTATTGCTCTGACATTGGTTACTAAAATTATATAGGTTTCAGGTGTACAATTCTGTAATACATCATCTGTGTTTACCACCCCAAGTCTCCTTTTATCACCATTGATCCCCTGTATATCCTCTTCTATCCCTCCCACCCCTTTCTTTCTGGTGATCACCATGCTGTTGTCTGGATTTATTTATTTATTTATTTTTTTGCTTAATCCCTTTACCTTTTCACCTAGCTATTTATTAACTTGTTTCTATTTAAAATTTAAACACCAAACCAAGTAAAATGTGCTGAATTTTCTCTTTATAAATACTTGCAGCAGTGACTTGTTAAAGTATTGAGTTTTTTGGATTGTAAGGCGATCTGTAGAATAATGGAAGTGTATTGGGTGGCTTTTACCTGTCACTTGGTGAGGCAAAGTTGTGAGAGCTTGAAATTCTTCAAATCTCTTACTGGTCTCAAACATTTCATTGGATTACCACCTCGACTCCTACTTACTGTAAAGGGGGTTGGATTCTCACTGGTCACAGAATCCATAGGTCGTATTAATCCCATTGGATGTTCCAACCCCTCCCTTACTGGAAGTTTTGAATAACAGCCACATGGAGTGAAATAGACTGATTTGACTTCTTCTCCCTTCCCCTGTTCATGCATTACTTGTGGTGAAGGTGGGAAAGAACTAGAATGACCCACAAACTGAACATTATCTCAGGATAACAAAAGAGTGGTTGCATTTCTTTGGAAAAGAGAGATCCGTATATTTCACAGCAGGCTCAGCCTTGGTGAGATGGAATCTTGCAGTGGTGTAGGAATTGGGTAGCCTGGGTTCAAATCCTGGCTCCCCTACTTCTTGGACAAGCCATTGAAACCTAGTTTTGCTTTTGAGGAGAATAACTTACCTGAGCATTCAAATTATTTTGAGAAAGAAACACTCTAACGTATACCCAGTGTTGCTTTAGTGAGAAAAGCACTGATCTAGCGCACACTGTGTGCCAGACACTTACCTTAACTCAGTTAATCCTCACTGCAGCTCTATGAGGAAGGTGCTGTTACTGCTCCATTTTTCCAGGAGAGGTGTAGGCCCTGGGCCACACCAGTGGGCCCCAGCTTACTTCGTTTTCTCTTTTCCTTTACGAATGTGATTCTCCACCTGTCAGGTAAGCCAGGTTAATTTCAAATAATTACTAAGGTTACTTACTTTCATCTTTGATTCATTACTTCTTGAAAGTATGGCAAGGATGCATTTTGGTTATGTTTCATATCATTCGGAAGGTAAAAGTCACCATATGTCATTCCATTTAATTGAGTTTCAGGTTTAAAGGATACCTGATTGTTTTCTGCAAAAAGTAGCCTCATTGAGAAATTGTATTTACTTTTTTTTTTTCTTTTTGGAGTTGAGAATTTGGGTTCCTTATCAGGAAGGCCAGGAGGTAAGTGAATGATGCAGGGTAATTTGGCACAATAGAGAGTACTGAGGAGTGGGACAAAGACAGCAGCTATCTTCTCATTGATTGCTGCCGTGTCTGGATGGAGTTCAAGCTTTAGCATGGGGCAGACTCACCAGGATGGCTTGTTAAACTATGGATTTCTGTGTCCCACCCCCAGAGTTTCAGATCAGGAGTTCTAGGGTAGAGCCTGAGAATTTGCATTTCTAATTAGCTCCCAGAAAATGTGGGGTTCTGGTCTGGGGACCACATTTTGAGAGCCACTGCCCTGTGGGAAATGAGCATAGACCTGGACTAGCCCTGCCAGGTTTTCCAATACTTGAAGTGATTCTCTCTGTGCCTTGAGGATTATCGTATTTTCAAGGTCTTCAAACATTTCACTTCTGGAAGTCACTCAGACCATACGATGATTAATCAAGAAAATATTAGGCAGAAACATTAAGCCAATCTCTTCTGTAATTGAAATCTCCTACTTTTTAAATGTTGGCAACATATTTAAAAGTTTTTAAGAGACTGTGCCGGCCACCACAGCCTGAGCCAAAATAAACATGTCTTTTTGGCTCCGTCCAGCTTGCAGATTAGCAGTTTGCAACTTCTGCTGTAGATGCTAAGAAGACATCATGGATGAGAGTGAGAGAATGAAGTTTTCTGAATTTCTTCCCTGTGATTAAAAATATTATGAAAATTTTTAGCAGCAGAAGAGAAAACGCTAGCACAGAAACCCACAGCATGCAGTTTCCTTTTAACCGGAAATAAACATGCGTGAACTGTTAAAATGAACAGATAATTCCCTCTCGTAGGCATGTACAGCCGGTGAGCTGTGGTCAGTGAATAAGCCTGTCAGCTAATGACAGGCGTGGCTTTGGGGAGGAGCCCAGTGGGCCACGTTTATTTTCACCTTCATCTTCCTGTACCTGTGTTACCTCCCACACTTTGTTCCCTCTTCTCTCCTCCTACATCTAGCTTGCTTGCTTTCCTGGTCTTACCTTACTTTAATTTTTTTTTTTTTAAAAAAAGAAAAACAAACACAAACTGTTTTATTATCTAGACAGCTGATATTAAATATAATGGAATTCTTCTGCCAAAGTATAGTTTATCAATTTGATCCATCAACTTTGATGCTTAAAAAAATTCACTGGAATAAAATTCAACAATCAAATGTTAGTTTGTGTCTTTTATTAACCCAAATATAATTACTTGTCTTCTGGTTTGTTGAAGCAATAGGTCAGACAACATTTGCCACAATAATGTCTGTCAAAGTGGCTGGCCATAAAAACTCCAGCACCACATTCATCTGAAGGGCACTCTCGACGAAGGCGAGTGATTCTGCCATTCTCATCCACTTTGTAGTATTTCAGGACAGCCAGCTTAACCTTCTTTCTCTTATGCTTATTCTTCTTGGGAGCAGTATAAGATTTCTTCTTCCTTTTCTTGTCACCACCACAGATTCTCAACACAAGATGAAGAGCGGACTCCTTTTGAATGCTGTAGTCAGACCAAGTATGCCCGTCTTCCAGTTGCTTGCCAGCAAAGATCAGTCTTTGCTGACCAGGAGGAATTCCTTCCTTAACCTGGATCTTGGCCTTTACATTTTCTATCGTATCCGAGGGTTCAACCTCGAGAGTGATGGTCTTCCCCACGAGGGTTTTCACGAAAATCTGCATCTTGGCGGCGACTCCACCGTAGATGGCAGATCAGAAAGCTTGCCTTACTTTTTGTTTCAGCCTCACTCGCACTTTTTAACACTTCCATTTGCATTGTGCAAGCTATCTACCTTTCAAGGGAGATAAGCAATAATAATAGCTAATAGTTTTGAGTATTTACATCTTTTAAGGTCTTACTGTGTTAGCTTCTTTAATATTCATAGCAACCTCATGAGATAGAAATGATTCTTTCTCCATTTTAAAGATGAGGAAACAAGGCACAGAGAGGTTAAGGGACATGTCCAAGGTCACACAGTGAATAACAGGCAGCAGTGAGATTTGAACCCAGGCTGTCCAGCAGCAGGAGCCAAACCCATATCCACTAGACTGCCTCTACAGCAAGGTTTTTGACCCCTGAAAACAGGAGCTGGACAAGTGAAGAGGCCGAGCACATGGCAGCTCATAGAATCATTTCTACTTTCCCTTTATCTCCAAGTAAACATCTGGTTCATTGAACCTTTATCGCAATAAAAATACAATTTTGCCATGTGCAGGCTGAGACCAGGCTTTCTGCTCTTTGAAATGCCTGGAGTTGCCTGATGGGACTCATGAAGGATTTATTTGATCAACATCTTTACTTGACTTGGCCTTTTAGTGATCATTCTTTTGATCAATAACAGAGCATGTACTCAAAAAATTTCAGCCATCATTGCATTTAGGACCCATTAGACCAGCACTGTCCAGTAAAAATATCACGTTAGCCACAAATGTAACTTAAACATGTAACTTAAAATTATCTAGTAGCCACATTTAAAAAAAAAAAAGTAAAAAGAAACACGTGACATTAATTTCAATAATGTATGTCATCTAACTCAATATCCAGAATGTTATCATCTCAACAGTTAGGTGATATCAAACTATTGAGAGATTGACATTATTTTTCTTACTGGGTCTTCAGAATCTGAAGTTACTTTTACACACACATCTCAGTGTGGACCAAAGAGATGTGGGAATTATACACAGAGCCAAGCAACCCAGTGAGAAAATGGAAATGTCCAGTGCAAATGGGGGAGGAGCCCAGGGCAGAAAAGAATCAACAAAGCATCTGGATGCAATTGTTTTAAAGATGTGGTTTTGGAGGAAGACACTGGGAAACTTTGGGAAACTTTTGCTAATTGGTGCAAAGTCTGGTTGAAAATGTGTGTGTGTGTGTGTGTGTGTGTGTGTGTGTGTGTGTGTTTATTCTTTACTGATTTATTGAGTCAAGTTAATTTTTGTTTGGCGCTAGGCAAAAATTGCACAAACCACAGCCAGGATGTCAGATCATAACGAGAGAGGGAGCTTAGGAAGGAATTTTTTGAGCACCAGAGTTACTCCATTTGAATGACTTAAGCTTCTTGACCTCTAGACCCTTTCAGTTTTTTAGACCAGAGGAGCATAATACATTTTTAAATTACATTTCTCTCTTATTCTTCTGGTGAAAGAATGTGTACCCTTAGCTCTTCCAGAGCTCCAGGTTCAGATGGTGTAAATAAAGCCTGGGCATCCTGGGCCCTGTGTTTTTTGTTGTTGTTGTTTTTTCAGGGGGAGCGGGGATAGAAAAAGAAAAAAAAAGAGAGATAAGAGCTAGGGAGACTGGAGAATGGGATTAGGAGTAAAACTTCTCTGGAGGATGCGTAATGTCAGCAGCACAAACTGTTTTCATTCTCTATGTTAGTTAATGGCTAATGTTGAGATTGTTCTGCCATTTGCTGATAGTGCACAGTTTAAAATATTTTATCATTAATGTGACAGGGAGTTGGATAAAGAAAATGAAGCGTGATTATAAAACGCTAATTATCGTTCTCAAGTGCATATTGGGCACTCGCGAATATTTGCAGCGTAATTTGCTTTATTTATTATTTCAGTTTGGTTATAAATGTTAACTCAATTGCAGATGGTATGTTGGCAATTTACAGCGCTATAAAGTTATTTGAAAATCCTAATATTTTCTACCAAAATGTGCCGTGAGTGATGGATGAACTACATTAAAAAGCCCCTGCTCTTTAGAGTTAAATACATTAATTGGCAAGTAGGCTGCAGGGATTCCCAGGTCAGAGCTGGCTGCCTTCACGCCTTCAAGGAAGAGAGGACATGATCTCTAATGAGAATGGAAATTTTCTTCATGAGCGAGTGGGGGAGGAAGGAGGTCTCTTTCTTCCACCTCCCTCACAACGCTTCTTCAAGGCTGAGATTTCTTCATGTTCTGGTTCATAGCACTAAAGAGACACGCTTGAAGCCACATTTTCTCTATGCTGCAGCAACTGTGTCAGAGACCATGATGTTGGTAATGAAGGTGTATTTGTGTGTAACCATCTATGCATGTGTGTGAGAGAGAAAGAGAAAAAGATGGACAGATATCCTGTTTTCTCAAACCTCACTGATTACTTAAAAACACACACATATTTTGGACCACAGGTTGCCAAACTACAGCCCACAGGCTAAAGCAGGCCTGCCACCTGTTTTGATACAGCCGAAAGCTAAGAATATTTTTCACATTTTAAAAACTTGAAAGGAAAACCTTAGGATATTTGTATGACAGATTGAAATGGGCTAAAATCACATTCAGTGTTTATGAATAAAGTTTTCAGAACATGGCCAGGTCCATTCATTAAGGAATTATCTAGGGCTGCTTTCCCCATGGCAGCGGGGAGGATTTGAGGCAGAGATGATGAGGTCCACAGCCTAAAAGGTTTACATCTGGCCCTTTATGGTAGGAGCCAGCCACACCCTGGATTAGATGCTCTTGGGGGAGTTTACAAAATGGAAGTCTTAGCCTTTTTATTATTTTTTTAAATATATTTTTCTTGATTTCAGAGAGGAAGGGAGAGAGAGAGAAACATCAATGATGAGAGAGAATCATCAGTCAACTGCCTCCTGCACACCCCCTACTGGGGATTGAGCCCGCAACCTAGGCGTATGTCCTGACCAGGAATTGAACGGGTGACCTCTTGGTTCCAGGGTCAGTGCTCAACTGGTGAGCCACACCCGGCTGGGCTGCCTCAGTCAGCCTTAAAAAAAAAATAAAAAAAAAATAAAATAGCTTTATTACAAAATGTATAGAATCATAAGAACTTTGGGGGAACAAATAGCTTCAAAACACAACTTCATTTTTGCAAGCGAAGAAGGAAATGATAACTATGAGCCCTTGCTTCCTCCTTTTGTGGCAATGTAGATAATGAAAAGAAGTGATATTATGTGAGTGATGTAAGTAACTTTGTGCTTCTCATCTACACAACATACTCAAAACATTCTCTTTGCCTCCAAAATAAGGATTAAAGTAAAAATTGTTTTCTTTTGTTATCAAATTAAAAACATAAACTAGGCCACGTTCCTGGAACGCTCTATTGGTGTTAACAATTAAGAATTGTCCACGGAAGCACAGTCATAGCGGGAAAACATGGCTCCCTTCTAGAACTCGCTTGGAAAAAAATGTCATTCTTTACTAAGAAATACTGTGCTTAATTAATTCTTGCTCCTGGGAGGTCAACTTGGGGCACTCATTATGGCCTTAATTGGTGTTATAAATCCTGAGGCCCGAGAGGAGGGCACATGGCCTGGTTAGTGGTCTCTGGCCCTTCGGGTGAGCGCACCCCAGAGCCAGCCCCCTTTGGGAGAGTGACAGCTTCTGGTTTTGATGGCTTCGGGTCTGGCCACACTGCTATTGGGTTGACAGGCCAATAGGCAACGAGAAAAGGAACGCCATGGCTTGTCCCGGTGTTTTACATTAAGCAGTGTGAGACAACCCACTACCTTCTGACTTGGAAAAATGTGTTTCTTTGAACTCTGGTTTTTCGTATTAAATTATATTCATTACACAGCCCATCTGGAATCTCCTGCCAGGCCAGAAATCATCTTACAGACATTAGCAAAAGGAAGTTTCAATGTAATTTTTTTTTAATTGTAGACTTTTCATTTCCATTTTATTTTTTTCCTTTTTATTGGAGAAACCAGATGGGAAGGAAGGCAGGAGCCTCTCTCTCACCCCGGTCCCCTTCGGGAACAGAGGCAGAGCACTCCTGGCTGCTGCTTCTCTCCCACACTGGCTGGAGGTGATGACGGGGCTGTCTAGATTCCGGGGATAATTGCTGGGAAGGTCAGGAGTTCAGTTTGAAGCTCCCACTGGATTGGGGTGCTGAGGTTTGGAGAGTAAGAACAGCGTGGGGTCTAACTTTTGGCTTTCACTGAAGTGGGTTGCCACAAATTATATTTGACAGTGTGGAAATGAAACTCACACATGTCACGTGGGATGCGGTTCGTTGTTTTTGTGTGTGTCCCAGTAGTGACTTGGTTACTTTGCTGGGAGTTGCCTGTCTGCTGGATTTTGACTCAGTGCGAGAAGGACCCATATTTGGGCTCCCTTCATCTCTTTGCATTTACTGAGGCTCATACTGGGGACATTCGAATGTACGTTTCCTTGTTCGAGTGACGGAAATCTCAAATGTCAGCCCTAGGAGGTGTGTAGAGATCAATTTAAATGTGTGAAGTGCAATTGCAAGAGGAGTCCAACAGTCTTCCTGGGGTCCCAAGGCCAGTTAAAGGCAGAGAGTGAAACCAGCTCATGGCCCTTTGGACTTTCACTCAGATGCTTTCTTCTTTGGCCATCCTACCACCCTGGCTGAGGAACTTAGGCACACTGAGTCATTCCCCCATGCAGCCCTCCACCCATTCCCATGAGCAGATATTTACAGAAAGCCAGATCAGGCACTGGACTTGGTGCTGAGGTTACAAAAGAGTTATGATAAGTCTTCAACTTAATAAAAAGCCTATATCGGAAAAAGCTACAGTCACTATCTGTATATACTCTACCACTCATCTGTCGATAAACCAAAATGAATTCCTAAGTTTTTGGGTTTGGAAGGGATGTTTTAAATTCAGATACTGGTGCCCTAGCTGGTTTGGCTCAGTGGATAGAGCATCAGCCTGTGGACTGAAGGGTCCCAGGTTTGATTCTGGTCAAGGGCACATGCCCGGGTTGCTGGCTTGATCCCCAGTAGGGGGTGTGCAGGAGGCAGCCAATCAATGATTCTCTCTCATCTGTTGATGTTTCTATCTCTTTCTCCCTCTCTGAAATCAATAAAAATATATATTTTTTTAAATTCAGATAATGGTGAAATACTTTTGACACCATACGGACATATCCCAAACCTACGGGCATTTCTTGAGGATGGTCTTCTGGTCTTCAGAGGTTGAAAGGGAAGGGAGCAATTAGGGCTCATTTGAACTTGTACCCTATGTACAATTTTATTACAATCAGATTAGTCATTTTATCTAACTATTTTCATTGTTCTAGATATTTCCTTTCATTTAGGACAGGGTTTTCAAGCACACCTGGAGAGGATCCCATCCACTCTACACTCATGCTTTACAGCACATCTGAGATTGGAGGGCAGATGGAGGAGAATGACCCTCCTTCTCACCCACACAGTAGCTGCCTTTGTGCCTGGATAGTGACATAGAGTATCTGCTGTCACAGAGTCCCTCCACTAAGAGCTTCTTTAAGGAACTCGGCTCTGTTTGACCCTCATTCATGTTAGACACGGTAATAGACACATTACCAGTATAAATAGCATCTGCAGGTTTTCCCTGCCTTCGGAGTGTGTTAAAGGGATGTCCACTAAATGGGTTACTTTGGCTTTAAATAATAGACCCCATCACTTCTCAGCTCCTCAGCGCGAGAGGTGGTTTCACATACCACTCTCCACTTTCAACAAAGCAGATAAGGTATCAACACAATTAAAAGTGAAAAATAATCTGTCTGCGTTGCCGGTAGTGAATGCTTACAGAACACACACTGATACAATAGATTTTAAATAATTTATGTCCGGCACTTTTTTTTTTTTCAATCTGTAAATGAGGACACCTAATGCGGAGTGGCGGGCAGGATACTCTATCCCTCCCCCATTAAGATAACAAGATGAGGGGCCAGGATTCAGATCGGTATATTTTTGGAGCACAGCGCGTGGATAAAAATTAAAAATTAAAGGAGATGATGCTCTGAAAGTCTCTGGATAAGCAAGCTCCTAAAAGCCGTGTGGAAACCTGAAATTACAAATTAATTCCGAGTCTCCTTCTGAGGGGCTCCTAAAAGCCCTTTCCGTTTTCTTGGCAGGAGGAGAGCATTACTTTGGTGTCACGGCCCGGTGTTTTCACGATGTCTGTTCTAATGCTCGCTAAGGTGTGGCGCTCAGTCCTAATGTGCCTCTTGCAGCCGCCTTTGGCCTGAACCAGCTCAACTTCAGGTGATGTTAAAAGCAAATAGGAATGACTACGGGATGCATTATACCTCTCCCCTACAGACGCATTAAACCTCAGGTTACCAGAGCGATGTGATTCACAACTTAGTTTCCAGTCTTGAGCAAAGGGGGGTTGGTCTGGTCCTGAAGGATTGACCCGGCTCCTGTCGGTAGTAAAGGGAATTGCTCCCCCCACACCCCCAAAGTCTAGGCACAGGGCTGTCCCACAGAAACAAAACTGCTAAGCTCTTTACGCGACGCCGTTCAGTCCTTTGATGGTTAAATGTAGCTCCATGAGGATTTGTGGGGCCCCAATTCTCATCCCTACACCTGCCTGCGAACGTCTTTTAATTATTCATCGGAGAAAACTCTGGGTAAGAATAGCAATCCTGAAAACATGTGTGTTCCGAGGGAGAAGGCCAACCACATCCAAGGAAATTTCCAGTCCTGTTTGATCTAAGGAAAATAATTCCCCAGTTCCAGGCACAAGGCAGATGCTGAAGAGAGACTGAAGTGCTTTTAGATGAGTTCAAAATAAACACACCCACCTAAGTTATCCTCTTTGCCCTTCTGGAGCAAATTAAAAGGGTAAATGAAGTTTCATGGAATGACTATTTGAAAAGAGAAAAAAAATAGAATAAAGCATCCTCAAAGCGCCCAGGTGAGGCTTCCTGGCCCGGGGAGGGGGACCAGATCGGATACCCCATCTTCTGCCGCCCAGTATAACACCAGGCACGGCCCTCCATTAACAAGCCCCACCTGGGCAGCAGAAAGCTTCGGGAAGTAGCCACCGAGGAGAAAAATGTAATTTTGATACAGGAAATACAAGAAGAACGTACGGCTTTTCACTCAAGATAGATGTTTCTTCTATCTAAAGCCCGCAATTTTGGAAAATGAAGCTGAGTTTAAAAATAAGGGCTCTGTCAGAGAAAAAAAAATAGGTCCCAGTCCATCCATTAGGCTGCCTTTAATTGAAAACTGAAGTACAGTCTAACTAATTGGCAGGTACCTCTTTTATTGCTGGGACCATTTCCCCCCTTCTCTCCGGTGGGATCAAGAGGCTGCCATTCTGAAAGTCAGGTATGAAATGGAAAAGCAGAGAAGGAACACTTAAGAAAATGACGGTGTGTATCCTGCCAGCTTTTCTCCTATAAAATAGGTACAGAAAGTAGAAAAGTTAAGTTCCTCAGAACAGCAGTTAGCTGCTGGAGTGTATTTTATACACATGGTACTTAGGTGGAAGCTGTAACGTGCTAATTGCAAGCAAGTTCATGTTGTTTAAAAGAGCTTTACCTTTTGCTTTGGGGACCTATTTAACTTCCAATCTTGGCACTGTGCTGACATAATATGGCAACTTGAATTTTGAAGATCAAGAAAGAGGAGCTGTGGGTGAAATTTGAGCCTATTTCTTGTTAATTTGGAAATGGAAAGAAGGGAGGTTGGGATAAATCATGAAGTTAGTGTTTCTGTCTGAATTTATGATACTGGAATTTCACTTTTGAAAATATAACTTCCTTTTTCCTTTTCCTTAAAGTTAAGGAATTTTGCTGGTGGTAATATTTACTGAATTTAGGTTTCTATGATGACCTCCCTTTGCTTCTACACAGAATCTCCATGTGATATTTAAAAGGCAAAAAGAGCCCTAACCGGTTTTGCTCAGTGGTTAGAGCGTCGGCCTGCGGACTCAAGGGTCCCAGGTTCGATTCTGGTCAAGGGCATGTACCTTGATTGCAGGCACATCCCCAGTAGGGGTTGTGCAGGAGGCAGCTGATCAGTGTTTCTCTCTCATCGATGTTTCTAACTCTCTATCCCTCTCCCTTTCTCTCTGTAAAAAATTAATAAAATATAATTTAAAAAAAATAAAAGGCAAAAAACAAACTTGTGATGTGTTCTTTTTTAATTTTAAAGGTTGCTCATGTTCCATCATAAAGATGATTAAGATACACCCCTGCCTGCAAAGGACTCCTAGTGTTTTGAGGAAAAATGAGACACAAAAATCAATCAATGCAGTGTTGTAGAATGAATGTTCCAACGAATATACAAGGATGGCGGGTCGGAATTCACAGGTGCCTGACTGCTCTTGGGGCCTGTATCTTAGAGCACGAGTTGGTGTGAACCAAAGGCTAAGGCAGGAAAAGGATTTCTGAGTTTTAGGGAACAGCGTGTGTAAAGGCACAGAGGAGCGAGAACACTCTAGGTTTGGGGGTCTGGATAAGTATGACTGGGGAAAGGGCATGTGCAACTTTGAGGGGCTGGTGGGCTCTACATCATTCTGTGGATTTGGGAGCATGCACTGGATCTGGTCTTAGCCTGGAGGCACCATGGATTTCCCATAAAGGACAGAATCCATTTGGAAAGCTGGAGCGTAAGCAGTATTTTCTCCATAAACTGCTAGTGGGATTTTTGCGCTGTCAGAGCAGCAGAAGGTTGCATCCAGTAAATGCCCGTGATTTTAGTTATCTGGCACTTGAAGACTTCAATGTAGATGTCTGACTAGCTTCCCTTCTACTCGTTCTTCCTCTCTGATTTCTTCCTTTTCGCTTCAGCTTCAGGATGTAAGCACATTTAAAATGAGTGAGGAAAAACTCCAGTGAGAAAATCCCAGAATGGCACTGAAAATTACATTAACTTGGAAAAAGTACAACAAATTGTGGACAAGCTTATCTTTCTTTTTAAATTTAGGTCCTTTTTACCATCATAAAACAATGCAAATGCATCATAATTATTGGTGTCTGTGAAAGGCCTTTGAGTGATGTGATATGCAGTTGCCACGGTGATGCACATTGTCATCAACCCGCAGTTATGACAAAGCTAAGTCCTGGCTTTGTTGATGGCGAAATGTTGCATACCAAACTTCTAAAAGAGATTTTAAAAGTCATGCTCTTCTGCAGAGTTTAAATATATTTGAGCATGTTTTGGCTCTGTTTCCTTCTGCTTACCTTTTATTTCCCCTCTTCAGTACAGATGAGGATCTTTCATTTGGGTCCAGATGAGATTTAGTAATTAATGTGCAAAGCAGCTGGGGTCTGCGAACTTCTGGGCTGTAGCTTAGGAGCTATTTTGGTGCATTTTCTCAGTAAAATAATTGAGAATTAAAAAACTTAAAATGCATTGGCTTCTTGCCCTGTTATATTTAGAGTAATCCTGATAATAAATCGGTAACTATGGGTTTCACCATGGAAGGGCACAAAATAACTGGCCCAAGTAATCTAGAAAACAGATGTCTTTAGTTGGTTTAAAGTAAATTCTCAAGACCAGAATTAAAGAAAGCTATGTCGCAGCCCAGTGAAATCATCCATTTTTGTTTTTTCTTGTCTTAAGTTTTTCTTTTCTGCCATATCTCAACTCTAATTCTTGAGAACAAGGGAGATGGTCTTCAAGAAATTGCATTTATAATATTTAACCTGCTGCACAGAAATTCTTTGGATAACAGGTTAACTTCTCAATCTCCTATTCTTCACCTTATTTGTAATTCACTCTTTATTTAGATGGCTCCCAAGTGGGCGTCAGGGGCAGCTAAGAGGTCTATGAATGAGCTTTCGGGCCTCCTCTCAAAATTGCACCTAAATATACATATGCTATTAGGGGGGAAATGTTATCCAATTCTGAACAAGTTCTTTGTATTCTCCCTGTTCCTTCCAGTCCCTTATGCATGTGGGAAATAAAGTCCAGTAGAAGATCATAAAATATCTTCAGAGTTGTTGTTTTTTTAGTTTCTGGCTCTTGCTGGGGTCATGGAATTGCTCAGAAGCTTCCAGGGGGATCCCCAGGGGACAGTGTGATTATGGTAGCCTTGCTTGATTCTGTCTGATCTACAGTCTTAAAACTAGCGTGAAGGTCAACCTGAGACTATTCAAGATTTCACATCCTCACAAAGGAACCAGGATGGAAACCTTTGCTACAGATGGTATTCTAGAGCCAGGACTGGCGTCTTTATTTGCAAGAACCAATGCAAAATGAAAATGCTTGTCTCTTTGTTCCAAAGTTTAGAAATTTCAAGACAGTCATAGCAGAGCAATAAATCATGCATGAGGTCCTCCTTACTAATCATGTTTACTGATAGTTTTCTTGCCTTAGGAAACTCTCTATCCCAAAATTGTGTTTTGAGATTACTGGCCATAAATAACCTGATGAATTAGCTGCCTCCCAATTAGGAGTTATTATAATCAGAACTATATGATAACCTGTCACTGTAATACATTATTATTGCAAACTATGCCATGTTTTGGAAATATTAAAAAGAGACATTTTTAACCTAAATTAGAAGATATTTTATCGAATTGATGAATTGGTTTTACTGTTGGTTTTCAGTTTATATTCCCTAGTTGCATTTCTTCCCTGGATCGTGTTCCTCTAAAGTAAAGAGCATTGTTACCCCAAAGCATTGGCTCACTGCCCTTCCTGGGACATCTAACCTCTGGAAGTTTAGACCTTGATCTCTCATGTTGTGAGTTCAGGTTCTCAGTTAAGCCCATGGGCTGCCTTTTCATTGCTATTCCCAGGGAGTTTTAATTAATTGGGGATTAAAAGGACTGAGAGCATTGGCCTCTGGGTCTAGCAGAGGTTGAGCTCTCAGGGGTTCACCTGCCAAAGTGCAGGAAAATACTGTGATCACACTCTTCCAGAAAGATAAGTTCCCACGGAGAGATGTTTTTGCTAAATCCGTAGTCATTGCCTTCTTTAGAGCCATCTGTCCAGGCATCTCCCAAAATAAAGGCTTGCTTTTCTAACCTAGGCAAGAGTGAGCGTGCTAAGGAAACTTCTAGTCCCAGGAAGTTGAAAGGACGTAGTTGGGCATAAAACACACGGTCAGGTTCAAAGGGAAAGGACGGAAGAGACATTTTCCAGGTTAGCAGGCAACAGGCGCTATAGAATAAAGGGCCTTATAGAAGCCACAGCTGTTAAACAGGAGAGCACTCAATCTTTACTATTGTCACTCATTCATCTTTATTAAATTCTTAACAGTGGGACCTTGTCCTGGTGGGGATTTTGATGTTTATTTTTTGTGGTTTTTTTTTTTTTTTAAAGAACCCTAAGCCTCTATCCCAGGGGAGAATTCAACTTTCTTGTTTGGAGTATGAATCTTACCTTGTTTTCCTTTTTGTAGCTCAGAGTGTGGCCCCCTCCCTAACTGGACTTGCTCAGCATCCTTTGCGGTACATTCATGCCAACCCTCCCGGCTTAGGAGGAAACTCTAGGTTTGTCATCAGAATAGTAGGCTGTTTTTCTACTTTCTCCCTCCCTCTCACCCATTGTCTTTCAATGGGGTGAAAAGGTCTTTACTTTTCTCTTTCTCCCTCCCAAATCTTGCTATTAATAACTTTGTAGACATTGTCACGCATAGACTTCCACTCACTCCGGAGGGTGTTTTTTGTTTGTTTAAGGCAACGTGTTTCCTGGTCTGAAAACCGTGTTTCCCAAAGTAGCCGTGATGGGATTATTCCATACTCACCTCCTACTGGCAGCATCTTTGCTTCTGGTTGGAAATGGCAATCACACGCAGCGTGGTGCAGGCCTGGGGTCACACCTCACTGCGCTCCAGCCCTGTGGCCGGGGTGAAGGCTACTTGGGGTGGCCACCTGGTTACTTTTTGAGTGAGATGGGATTGACATCTTTTTCTTTTAATGACCAAGATGAAACAATGATTTCCCTACTTTCTTTCTCTTCTTTTGCTCTGGAAGAAGAAATTACCCTTTTGAACTTTGCATGGAATAGAAATTAACTCTGCAAAAGTCCAAGGCAAACAGATGTGCTTCCCACACTATTTTTTGGGGGGTGGATTTCTCCTGATCCAATGCTTTCTTATGACTAATATAGTGCCAAGTTGCCTTTTTTGTAAAAGAAAAAAGAAAGTAGTTTTTACTTTTTCAGACGATCATGACGCATCCTGCACATGTAAAACCTGATATCAATGGTTCTGACACGAAAAAGCAACTTCCATTCAAAACACCACAGTGGGAATTCTCACAAGCAACTTGATAAGTCAGCATGAGTCAGCAGATTGCGATGTTACTTCAGAAATCAAGGATTCTTGGGCTGCATTTATGCCCAGATCTGAGGGCAGGCTCAGGGTTTCAGGTGTGGTATTGATACCCAGAGCTCGCTATCTACTTCCTTATGTGTAAAATAATAGCATGGTGAAATCGGGGATTCACAGCCTGGCAGAATACAATTCTGATCCCAGCTTTCTCCTGCATGGAAGTGTAAATGCCTCTCCATTAAATGTCTTGTGTGGTCTTCATGATCTTACCCAGTCCGAATATCAATCCAGTCTTCGAGCTGTGTCTTAGACTCTGTGTCTGTCTCTCTCTCCCCCTCCCTCCCTTTCTCCCTTCATCCCCCCTCTCTGTCTCTCTATCTCTCCATCCCCATCATTCACATCTCTGCCAACCTGGACCACTGGCCCTTTCCTGTGCTTTTTAACCCCTGACCTCTGCTGCTCATCCATAAAAGTAAAAGCCTGCCATTCAAATCCTACCCCTTCTTTAAAGCTGGGATCAAGTGCCAATTCCCCACTAAGTCCTTTGGATTCCTATGGCCTTTACTCAGTAAATATTTTTTGTGTACCTACTATGCATCAGGCACTATCCTAGGCACTTTTTCACTTTCTGCTTCTAGTAAAGTTCTTATCACACTGCTTGGTGGCATCGGCGACATTGTGTTCACTTATCACTCCTAGGTTGAGAGAGGGCAAAACTGTGCTTTATACAGTTGATCCTTGAACAAATGGGGGTTGGGGCACCAACCCACCCATGCTGTGGAACATTTGGGTATAACTTTTGACTCCTCCAAAACTTTACTTCTAATAGCCTACTGTTAACATAAACAATCCAGTAACACATGTTTTCATGTTATATGTATTATATATACTGTATTCTTACAATAAAATAAGCTAGATAAAAGAAAACATTAAGAATATTGTACGGGAGAGAAAATATGAATATAGTACTGTACATAATTTTGAAAAAAATCTGTGTATACGTGGACCCATGCAGTTCAAAGAGTCAACTGTACATCTTAACAGGCCTAGGAGAGTCCCCCGCCTCCACTCCAGGTAGTTGGCATTGAAAGAGTGAATCAGTATATGAATGAGCAAATAGAGATCGAGATGGCTTTTGGAATCATAAAGCTGTCAACTCACAAGATTCTGTATTGTTCAGAGAGTCAGAAAAGTGTTCCATCCTATTTGGGAATCTTTATTTTAAAAACATAACGTATATTGAAAATTATTCAGAAGAAAGCTTTGAAAAAAGAGATTTTTATCAATAACCGTAGATACTATTCATGGGCACTTGCTAAGTGTGGGGCATTATGCTAACACTTCTCATGTGTTCCCTAATTGGGTACATTCTGTAATCCCATGAGGTAGGCATTTTTATTATCCTCCTTTTACAGATGAGAAAAACTGAGGCTTTAGTGTAACTCACTCAACATCACATAGGTAGTAAGTGACAGAGTCAGAGTTTAAGTACACATATGCCCAAACTAAAGCCTAATTCTTAACCACCAGGCCAGTATCTAAACTGATAAAAATTACCCTCTGTGGGAGAGGGTGGAAAATGTGATGTGTAATAATACTTGAAAACTAGAAAGTGAAACAGGCTCCATGAATGAATGGGGGGAAAAATTACAAGAATTAGAGCAATAATTTGATAGTATTAACAGTGGGACGGTGGCCTGACTTAATATATCAGAATAAAAGGAAGTGACATAAGCCACTTTTAGTTTCTCCATGGTCTCCATAGATTTGGGATTTGAGGCGAGTTCATCAAGAAAATTATGAATTTTAGATTTGGGGGTATCGGAGAATATTTAGTTTTAAAAGAGACTATCTTTCCTTCTGACTTAGGATTGTTTATACACTGTAGAAAGTCATGATTAATTAACAAGAGTTGTGATTAATGAACAGAGGTGACATACATTTTGAAGACCTGCTAGAAGTTTTCTGGATTTACTCGGAAAAAGATGTCCCAGGAAAGTGCGAGAGTGAAATTGTGGTGTCAGCAACCCTAGACTTGGTGTCAGAAAACCACCTGAAAACGTACAGCCATGGGCTTATGGGCCAGTGGTTGAAGTGTTCCAGCTTCAATCCAGCCAGTGTATCTGCCTGAGGCCCCTCACAGGGGTGTCGTGAAGACGCAGTTCCCAGATAAAGGTGAAAGCTATAGGAAAGCCCTCATATGGGTGTCTCTTAAGCCCACGGTTAGTCACAAGAAATTGCCATTCTGCCCACACAGGTGGAGTGCCTCTCCTTCCTTCGTCTCCCAACACCACCTCCTCCTTGGCCATTTTCTTTGTCCACAGAAACTCCCTCATTCTCAACTCTGAAGCCATCCCAACTCATCCCTCTCTGGTGTGATTACACATTAGAATCCCAGAAATGTATAGCTGGAAAGGATCTTAGAAATAAGCCACCCAGGCCCTCACTTAGGAGATGACAGCTTCGCCCCAAGCCGTGCAGTGATAACGAAGAGGCTGCAACCCACCACCTTGACTTCCCCTCCAGGGCACTTCCTCTTCTGCCTCCTCCTCCTCTGTCCCCTTGGGCTGCTTCTCAAAATGGCATCAAATCCTTCCTCCTTATATGCTTAGCTTTTCAATCCTTTCTCCTCCAGATGTGTCCCTACTCAACTACTGGCTTCAAAAACTATCACACTTGAACGCAGGACTGCTAAAGCCCATTTTTACATTGGACAAGTTTGGGGTTACAGTTTTTTTCCCCCAAAGTATGAGGCTCCCAGTTTTAAGTGGGATGGATTCATGTCTTTAAATCACATGGAATTATATAGTAGGACACTTGTTCATTTTCTCTGAATTCTTCCAAGAGGAAGTGTCGGGTCAGTGCCGATCCGTCTCTAACAACTTGCTCAGCTCCCTTTTCAGCAAGGAGTGACACAGCTGGGGCTCCAAGCCCTCAGCAGATCCAGTGTCCAGTGAGAGTGAAATAACATCTGATTATTGTTTGGCTTGACTTCCTTTTTATTTATGAGTGCCTTCTAATATTGACAGTTGGGGACTGGTTTTCCAATTAGCTAGAATTTAAAAGTTCCTATTTTACATTATGTTAAATATATAGAGTCAACCTAAAAAAACATTAAACTTAGGTGACATGGGGCTATGCCTCCACCCCCACTGCCATGCACATGCATGTATGTACACACATGTGTGCACACACATATACACATTCGGTCTTCAAAGCAGAGGTCTGAGAAGAAGCCAGTTTTGTGTAACAGTTCATAGTATCTACAAGGGAGAAGGAGAATTCATATACCGGAAACCACTTTTTGGCCTCAGAGGGCATTCTGTTTACCCAAACCGTGTATAAAAATACCTCACAGCATATAGTTTCATCAGCAAGTATTCTAACTTGGTGGAAATGATTTACTGAAACTTAGACCTTCTCCTGAAATCCAGCCAAAAATCTGATTTGGAAAACTAAGAAGTCCTATTTAGTTTCTGCCGTCATTGTTACTGGACCACACTGACTGGATAATTAGTGACATATAAAGTTCCTTAATTCTGTCTTCGTCTGTCAACCTTTCATCCGAGCCTCATGAGGTTGTCTCTCTCTCCTCCATGGTACTCCCTAAGAATGTGCTGAACTGAACATTTAGTTTTTTTGTGTGTGTTTTTAAAAATATATTTTTATTGATGTCATAGAGGAAGGGAGAGGGAGAGAGCGATAGAAACATCAATGATGAGAGAGAATCAGGATCTGCTGCCTCCTACATGCCCCACACTGGGGATCAAGCCCACAACTCGGGCATGTGTCCTGACCAGGAATTGAACCCAGGACCTCCTGGTTCATAGGTCGATGCTCAACCACGGAGCCACACCAGCTGAACAGAACATTCAGTTTTTTTTTTGTTGTTTTTTTTTAATATATTTTATTGCTTTTTTACAGAGAGGAAGGAAGATTGATAGAGAGTTAGAAACATCGATGAGAGAGAAACATCGATCAGCTGCCTCCTGCACACCTCCCACTGGGGATGTGCCCGCAACCAAGTTACGTGCCCTTGACCGGAATCGAACCTGGGACCTTTCAGTCCACAGGCCGACGCTCTATCCACTGAGCCAAACCGGTTTTGGCCAGAACATTCAGTTTTTAATAAATGGAGGTCAGCTTTGTCCAAAGCTCACTTGCTTCACACATACGGAAAAGACCGGGTCTTCTCTTGTGTCAATGGTTTTTGCAGGAGGGCAGTGAAGTTTGTGTAAAGTGAGTGTGTACATCTGGCAGCCAAAAGTGTCCTGTGGATATTTTTTGCAGGAAAAGGTGTGTTTGGAGATGACCACTCTGCACAGATTCTGTGAGGGTTTCACAGTCTTTGCAACCTGTTATTGTAGATTCTGAGCATATTTGTAGCTCTAGGGGTGTAAAAATAAACCTGTGTTTTCTTGGAAAATGTATGTGTCTCGGATGTGACAGGAGCAGCAACTTTAAATAAGATTTCCAGCCGTTTACAGTTGAAGCTTGCCAGTAAAAATACGTTTATTTAGACATTAAAATCCTAGGGTGCCCATGTAAATATCCTAAACAATGTGTTATATGCACGTTCTTCGCTAATGTGCTTTAGCTTTGAATGTTTTTAGTTCTGGCTCCTGGAGTGTTAATGTACTACAGGGAAAGTTGAACTCAGATGGCGGGTCTTATTTGCTGTTCAACACGTTTAGATGGTGTGTTTCTTACATTCAATAGAATTGTTTCTGATGTAGGTAAAAGTCACATCACAATTGAGAGTGTAAAACTCCCGGTTTTTAATGCTCATCGCGACACAGAGGGTTTTGTTGGGCAATAGAAGAGAGAAGGCAGCAGGTATACCCTTCACTCCCTGTTCGTTCATCCGTGTATTTAACAAGCATCACTAGATTATCTGTTGTCTGCAAAGCTGTGTGATAGAAACGGGGAGGACACAGAAGGCCAGGCCCCTGTGTTCATGGAGCCAACAGCCTGCTTTATCCCATCAGCATTTCACAAAAATCAGGATAAACCGCTTCTGTTGTCAAAATATAATCTTCCAAGAGTTAAAAAACATTAACTACTCCAAATATTCAGTAAGCACACATTGAAGACTTATTTAACTCATTAATGAGGGAACCAGTAGGGTGACTTAGCTGGTTTAAAGGAGGCTATGAGAAAAATATCTGGGTAGGTGGATAGGTAGGACGGACGAATGGATGGATGGATGGATGGATGGATGGATGGATTGATTTATGGGTGGATGAGATGAAAGGAAAAAAATAATGCTTGATTAAGATAGCAAAATTAGATATAAAAGTCATAATGTCCTACAAGGAAATAAAAGAGTAATTTGAGGGGTTATATTTCAACCAAGCAGAAATCCTTTGTACCTATCCTAGACAAATAGTATTTGTAATTTTCCAGTCTTCTATAATCTTTACACAGTCTGGGTCCAATCAATAGTAAATAGTAAGTCAAGCAAAGTTACAATTCTCCAAAGCGTTAGATGACTCTTAGGTAAGTGTGTCAGTCAGTGCTATAGTAAGCGCTACCCGACAGGACTTTCTGTTGTTAAGAAAATATTGCATCTATGAGCTATGCAGTGTGGTAGCCACTGGCCATATGTGGCTATTGAGCATTTGAAATGTAGCCAGTGAAAAGGAGGAATTGAAATTCTAATTTTATTTCATTTTCACTAAGCTTGTTGTCAGTAGTCACATGTGATTAGTAGCTATTCTATTGGGAAGGACAGCTCGAATAGGCCATTAAATGGGCAGTCCTTCTTCTGTTTTGTTTTCTGGATAATTTTTTTCCCTAAACATTTTGTAAATTAAATCACATTTTAAATATTCTAACAGGAGTTAAATGTGTAAAAGGACTCCGAGAAGAGTTCTTTGAAAAGACTTAATTCTGTCACTAATCAAATAATTTCTTTGGTAAATATGGTGGCTCTGACATTGGGTTTCTTGACAGTGGACTTCTCTGAAATCATTGGCCGACGAGGGAACCACTTATGAAGTTAGCCTATTTGGAGAGAACCCAACTCTACATTATGTTTTCCAAATGAATCAGCTTGGTATTAATTTCCTTTAGCAAGATAATAACAATCAGCTCTAGTTTTGATTAAAAGGGGCTCTCTGGTTTGCAAAAAAAAAAAAAAAAAGGAGAACTGATTATTAATATTTCACAAGGACTTTAAGGCTTAACTAAGTTAATGTTTCTGCTGCCATCACTTCATTACTCAGAACGAGCCATCAATGCATCGATAAGGTTGGCTTTGATTTCTCGCAAAGCTCCGTGGTTTTACTTAGTTTTCTCTCGCTTGCCTGCAGGGGTTTTTCCGCAGAAGTATTCAGAAGAACATGATTTACACTTGTCACCGAGATAAGAACTGTGTTATTAATAAAGTCACCAGGAATCGATGCCAGTACTGTCGACTCCAGAAGTGCTTTGAAGTGGGAATGTCCAAAGAATGTAAGTGGAGTCTCAAAAATTTTTTCCCTCTTTGCCTTATCTATAAATATAAGTTGCCCCACTTCCAAAATCCAGTTGTGGGGGACGTCAGCGTGTGGAATTCAGATGTGACACTAATGATATATTGCCAAGGGCAGGTGTAAACAGAGATGGCATGAAAATAGAATAACTGTGGGGCTTTTTTCAGATAAAACTTGAGTGGCAGTTGGTGAAAAGACAGGAGTTGGGTGTCATGGATGGCAGATTTGTATTCCAGAGCAGTTACTCATCTGTGTTTCAGAGCCACGAGTATCTTGGACATACCACATAGCCACTCGGAGACTTCATTGTCCCATCTTGACAATGGAATTCAGTTTGGCTTGTATTGGTGAGAATGAGGTGAGACAAGAGGCATGAACACTGACAGTAGTGATCATTTGCCCTAATTTTTTAGAGGGAAGAAAGCGTAAAACTTTTCTTGTAGAAGAAAGGGAGACATTTGGCATGTTGGCATTTGTCCAAACTTGATTTAGGAAAAATTTGATTTTTTTCCTCCCAGCCACCCAGCCACCCTCTCTGCCAAACAACTATGTACTTTATTAATGCAAAAAAAAAAAAAAAAAAAGAACATTTTAGTAGATTAAAAATTAGTGGTCCATAAACATCAGTTAATAGGGGTTTGTAATAGATGTGCTTTGATACAGGCAGTGTACAAAATACCTTCATTCTCTCTTTGGTGCTTTCAAATCTAGGGAATAAGAAATTGACAGGCAAATGGCTTGGTTTAGGCAGGCCTAAGGAAGATGTTGGGATGTGTGCTGGTGAGGCACTTAATGGGATTGCTGTTGTTTTATTCATCCCATCACTGGGGGATTTGGCGAAGGCAGAACTGTGAATGGGGCACTGGGCTAGGTGCTGAGAGGGGACTCTGAAGATGCCTGAGACATGACCACTGCCCCCTAAGAGCATGGGACAAAAGGCCAGGCATCTTAGCCACAATCCCACAGTGGGGTTTGAAGACTTGCGTTAAAGGCTCTTGGATTTTGGAACATGGAAATGCAGCTGTGGAGGAGGAGGCTGACTGGGGAGGGAAAGTCCCAGGCAGCATGGCTCTGACGGGCTCTCTGCGGGGAGCCGCTCCTTGGGGATGTTTCTTGGTACCCTGCCCAGCATCCTAACTGTGACCTAGGGTTTATTTAATTCACTTTTCTACATCTTGAATTTCTACACTTCAGGGAAAACTTCAGGGTTGGGACTAACTCAGTTGACTCAAGCCTATTTACACTTTCTGTGTCCCAGCCAGTCACTGGTTCATGGTGTGAACATGTCACCTAGTCCCATCCAATGAGAATGAATTCAAGATTCATGCTCATGATCCATGCAAGAAATAAATGATGAATTAAATTTCATCAAAATTAAAAATGTCCACTCTCCAGAGGATACTGTGAAATTCATGAAAAGATAAGCCAACAGACTAGGAGAAAATCTTTCCAAATATCTGATAAAGGACTTGAAAGTAGAACATATAAAAACTCAATAATAAGACAGCAAATAGCTCAATTACAAAAAATAGCCAGACCCCTTAAAAAGTGCCAAGATTATGCAAGACTGAGGAACTGTCCCAAACCAAAGGAGACGTGACAACTAAATGCAATGCATAATCCAAATTGGATCAGGGATCAGAAGTCAAATAGCTCTAGAGGACATTTTTATGCCAATTAGTGAAATCTGAATATGGACTATAAATTAGAATATAGCATTGTATCAATTTTAAGTTTCCTGACTTTGATCATTGGACTGTGATTATATAAGAGAGTGTTCTTGTTCTCAGTGTCTGCAACTCACGCTCCATGGTTCAAGGAGTGTGTGTGTGTGTGTGTGTGTGTGTGTGTGTGTGTGTGTGTAGCAAGAGAAAAAGAGAAAGAAAATGTGACAAAATATTTAGAATTGTGAGTCTGGAAGAAGGATATACAGGAATTCTTTATACTTTTCTTTCAACTTTTCGGCAAATTTGAAATTTTATCAAAATTACAAAAACAAAAAGACTCATGCTTAGACTATTGGGGCAGAAGGAGGACCATCCCTTCCAATGCACATGAATAAGGAAACAAGTAGCCACAAGTAGCTGTCCTCCGCCCCCTAGGGAAGTCCACTCTAGGACAAAGCAGGCACTGTGGATGGGAGAGTAGAAAGAGAGACAGAAGTCACGCCCTGAATGGCATCACTGAATTGCTAAACCAACCAACCCTGAAACCGCTGCCTCCAGATCATTTTGTTCTATTTGCCAAGAAATAGCCATTAAGGCAATTGAGGTAGGAGACTTGTTTATACTTAGGGTCCTGATGAACAAGAATTAACTAGGTCATCAGACAGGAAAGCTTCCTGCATGTATCATCCGGTTTGGGAGAGTCTTTTTCCTCTGGACAGTTCTGTCTCTAGATGATGGGTTAGTTGACCACATTCAGCCGGGTCCTTTTGCTCCCTCCAAACTTTAGAGCTATTGAATTACTTAAAATCAGTGAATGTGAAGATATGAAGCTAATATTCACTTAGCTCAGGTCCCACATCCTATCATTGAAGAGAGAGTATGCTATTATCTGAAATAGCCAGATTATTTATAGGTGCGAGTGGGGCTCACAGGATGATCACCTAATGCTCCATTTTTGGTCTGACATTCTGTAGACACGGATGTCGCACTGTAGGTCTGTGGGAGAATTTCAGTGCAGGCTGGAATTATAAATGAGTAAGCCAGATGTGGACTCAAGGAAAATCAGTACTTTTGCATTTATTTTGTGTGGGCTGGAGACCCGTTTCCTGCTTACATTACTTAAAACCCATATCCTGCTGCTCTGTAAAAGCTGGCAACTTGGTTAGCAATTAAAAAAAAATAATGTTTACACCCACAGGAAAACTCTAGTTTCAACATTCAAGGAACATATCACCTTAATTAGATTTAAAAATATAGAAATGGGAAGAAAATGGGGTCATTATGCCCAAGTACACAAACATAAATATATTTTCTGTAGAAGGAAATTGAAGGGAAAGAAATAAACACTTGGAATATAGGCATGGAGGCGCTAATAGAATATATTTTAAGTTGAAACTGAAGGAAGCAGGACAATATGAGAATTGGTAACCATTTATACCACAACATACGTAACTGAAAGGAACCCAAGAATAATAGAGACTCATGGAATGTTAGAACTGAAAAGGGATCTCAGAGATTGATTTTCACTCACCTCTCTCATTTGACATACAAGTACACTAGGACCCAGCAAGATGAAACGGCAATCCCCAACTGGCTAAGGACAGACCAAGATTGCTGTTCACGCTTGCCACCTCTCCTTGCCAAGCTTTCTTTGCAATACCAAGATTAGAAAGATTTGTATTCAATTCTAGCCATAGGTCAGGTCACTTTGTTCATATGTGTCAGAACTCTTTGGATGCAAGTAACAGAAAACCCAGCTCAAACTGGCATAAGCTAAAAAAATAAAAATAAAAATAAAAATCCGCACATGCAACTGAATGGTTCAGAGTAACACAGCTGGATCCAAGGGCTCTTGTTCCTTTCAGGGCATGGTTCCTCTTCATTGGTCACAGCTGGTTTTTGCTGTTGGTTTCATTTCCGGGAAGTTTTTCCCCAGGGCCAATAAAGAGCAGCTACCAACAGCTCCAGGCCTGTAGTCTACCCAGCAACCAGAGAGACTCCACCTGTGTCCAGGGACCAATTGTGATTGGCCTAACTTAGGTCATGTGCCCCTCCAGGAGCACATTGCTTGTGGGGGAGGGCAGACTACTGTGATTGATTAGGTCTGGATCATGTGCCAGTCCTTGGGAGACAGGATTGAGTTTGACCTCACCCAAACCACATAGGCGGGGAATGGGGGAGGAAGTGTTCCTCAGTGGGAAGTCAGAGAGCCAGGAAGCAAACTTAGGATGGTCACACTGTGCTGTTCCCAGTATATTCTTATTCTTTATGCTGGTGGCAGTGAGAGAGAAAAAGGGAAGGGAAGGTGGACCGAAAGAAAGAAACCTAAGAATCATAGTATAGTAATCGCTAACATAAGGTGTTTCCTGCATGCCAGGCACTGGCTTAACCTCTTTAAATACTTTATCCCATTTGACCCTCACAACAACCTATGAGATAGGTTAGCTAAAATCCTTCTCTTCCTTCCTCCTTTTTTCTTGGCAGTTGAGGAGGCTGAGGCACAGAGAGGTTAATTAACTTACTCAAGGTAACACAGTTAGGGGATTTGGACCAAGGTAGTAATACACACTGCATGCTATAAAAATCCGCTTTTAAAATTCTGAGTTGTCTTTGCAACGCCACTTTATTCAAGGGGTTAATATAACAATAATCACACTCCTTGCTCTATCTTAGAGATATTTCCCCTGGAGAATTATGTGTAAATTTAACTTTTATAGATCAAATTTGGTTTTAAATGTATAGGGGGATTTTATTAGTAAAAGAAATCCTTTCGTGTGGCCCATCAGAACAGCATGAATATTTTTTAATTCTTCTGTGAATGCTGGTTGGTATACCCTATATTTTCCAAGGGGTTTGTAAGGCTAGGGGAGCCTTTTTCCAGAGGAGCAGCTATTTGTCAGAGCATGGAATTTGAAAGCGGTAACAGCAAGTGAAAAAAAAAATCGATTTTCAGCAGCATTCTAAAAGTGGTACAAAAATTTATGAAGAACTTGGGAAGGAGGCAAAGGAAGCAGAATGACTCAGCGGTGAGTGATGAGCTTCTGCTGGCGAGGTGGGAGGCTTAGACCGATGTCAGCACAGGCAAGTCTGAGGCTCAGCCCTAAAATAAAGATGAGAAATAAAAAAGAAACAATAGATGAATGACAGAATTTGAGAGTGTGAACGAGATGTCTGGACAAGCTTATGATGCAGATAAACAGCTCATTGCCCATGATGGGGAAGGGGAAGAGAAAGGTTTAGGACGATGTCGCTTAGAGACTGTAGGAGTGTCGTAAGTCCAACAGAGGCATTTGAGTGAGTTACAGAAATGCTAATGCACCTTTAAGCCAGGGATCAGCAAGTGTTTTTTTAAAGGGCCTCATAGAAAATACGTTTGGCTTTGTAAGCCCTATGACCTCTCTCAATCACTCAACTCTGATGTAACACAAAAGCAGACACAGGAAATATATCACAAAGTGGTGTGGTTGTATTCCAATAAAACTTTATTTACAAAAGCAGGTGAAGGCCTGGGTTTAGCCCAAAGGCTATAGTTTGCCTACTTTTGCATCTAATGGCCAGGTATGCCACTTATGGCTACTCTGTGACCTCATCTCCAGTTCCCACTCTCATCCACTCATCTCCTACCAATAGACAGCCCAGTTCCCAGCCCCCCGGGACCATGCTGACTCACAGGCCTCATACTTTTAGTGTGGCTCCCATACTCCCGCCCCATGTGGTTTGGGTGAGGTCAAGCTCAGTGCTGTCTCCCAGGCACTGGCACATGATCCAGGCCTATATTTTTGCAGACGCTATTCCCTGGCATTGGGCTTCCACCTCCTCCTCCTTCAGCTGAGCCCCAGGAGCCTGCTGAAATGTCACTTCCTCTTTGAAGCTTCCATTGGACCCCACACTCTAGGCAGAGTTATTCATTCTTCCCCATGTCCCTGTAGTGCAATGAACACACCTCCATGAACTGCAAACTTTATTACAATGTGATTCTTCACACACCAGGGAGGCTCCCTGGCTTGATTATAAACGCCTAAAAGGCAAGCCTCAAGTGTTTCTCATGCTGTAGTCCCAGTTAGCACGATGCTTTGCTCAGTGATGTGAGATTGGTCAGGTGGTTAAAGGTGGCCGTTTGAAAAGACAACCAAATCCAGCATCTCTCTGGCTTTACTTTCTGAAAAGCTGTCAGACACACAATAATTCTGGGTGTGTATCTGTTCAGCCCTCAGCCATTGCTTCTTTGATCCGGGTCCAGAACAAGTAATTCAACTTCTTTGGGTTTGTGTTTTCTACCAGGAGAAGAGGAACATCAGGTTTGACTAAAAGCCCAGGCATGATGTGAGAGTCGATGCTTTTAATCCTGTTTAGACAACAGTGTTTCTACAATCTGCCTCCTCTTGCCAGTTCCCTCCCCTAGAAGACATTAGATCCTCCAGTGTGTTTGCTATTGAAAACGGTTGCATGGAGCAGGCTTCTTGTATAACTGTGGGTGGCAAAACACAGTTAAGGTGGACAGGTGCCCGGCCGGAGTGGCTCAGTTGATTGAGTGTTGACCTATGAACCAGGAGGTCACGGTTCAGTTCCCGGTCGGGGCACATGCCTGGGATGTGGGCTCGATCCCCAGGGTGGGGCACGCAGAAGGCAGCCAATTCGTGAATCTGTGCCATCATTGATGTTTCTGTCTCTCTCCCTCTCCCTTCCTCTCTGAAATCAATGGTGTGTGTGTGTGTTTTGTTTTTTTACAGATGGACAGTTGACAGTGGACAAATGGTAGGGTTTGAGGCTCACACACTTTTGTTAAACCTTGGCTATCAAGTGGCTCATTGACAAAAGGAGGGGATCCAGGGATGGGATAGACAACAGGTTTGCCGCTCTGTTGGCTAATGCATTTGCCGACCACTGGGATAGGGGCTTAATCACAAGGAACAACAACAGCCTGTAATTATTGGAATCGAGAGTCTAGGTCAGTGGTAGGCAAACTCGCGAGCCACGGTTTGCCGACCACTGGGATAGACTTTGGGGTCAGGAAGCCAACAGAACAAATGGAAGATAAGAATTAGGCCAGACTCAAGACTTGTGTGCTATGATGAAGGACCCTGCCTGCTTCCAGCATGTGACCAGTTCCCATGGTCCTCTGCCTTTCCGATGGGGCCCCCCCAACCCCATGTCTGTAACAGAGATACTAGGCAAGGTATTATGGCTGCCACCCCCAGTCGATTTCTTTTCTTTCTGAAAACCACCGGCCATTCATTCACAAAGGAACCTCTTCAGATTGCTCTCTGAACTTACGTGTGTGGCCCGTGCCTTTGAGAGGTGGGCAAAGCCTGTCTTTGATTTTGTGTGAGAACGCTGTGTAGTGTTTATTTCCCAGCGTTTTTCCCTGTGACAGTTTCATAAGTGTATTTGTAGAATAGAGCAATTGAATAATCTCTGAATTTAAGAGTCCCTAAGCACTCATTGACATCTTCTCATTTGGGGCGTATTGAGCTTAAAAACTGCTTTTTATAAAGTCTCTAAATTCCGATTTATACTTTAGACGGGAACGTCCCCACGGGTCGATTGGATGGGATGAATGTGCTCAGTACGGATGCTGAGATACTTCCACGGGAGGTTTCTGTTGTTCTGTGCTTTTCTCACTTCCCCTTCAGTGTTAAACTTACATTAAAACAAACCTTTTGGATTAAAGGCACTTAACCTCAGTTAAAATCACTTTTGTTGGGTGCACAAATTATATCGATGTGCGCATTGGTTCTCCGGCTGGATTTTACTGGCTTAATAATGAGGAAATTCATATTGTAGGTTGCCCTGTGTACTTGGGAAATTACATAAAAATCATCATCAGGGCACTTAATGTCTTTCTAATTTTAGTTTATTTCTTCATTTGTTCCCTAGTTACATCCCAGCCTGTGACTGCGTTTCTAAGATTCACTGTGATCATTGCCTTCTGCTCACCAGAAAGGCAGCTTTAACCCCCACCCCCCGTCTTCTCCTTTCCCCAAAGGGCCCCCCCAAAAGTCAATGAAAGGCTGGAAACTTTATATTTTTATTTTTTAAAATGTCATTGGAGCTTGGAACTAAAAATCTGCTGCCCCTTTCCACTGGCCAAATGTTAATGTTTTCCTGCATCTGCCCAGGAGATTAGAAAAAAAACAAACACACATTCCACTTGGGCACCGGCAGCCCAGTGATGTCACTGCCACTGTGGGACTCGGAGCCCATTAACACCCAGACTGCAAAGGAAGTATTAAAATTCCTTCAGCTTTACTAACACATTTCTCCCTGCCGCCTGTGTCCCTGAAACGGGATGCTCAGCACATTCTCACCTTAGAGAAAGGAGAAGTTTCCACTACACAATGGGACAGAGCAGAGGGGGGAACAGAGGGCTTTGGGGTTAGCCTGAGCTGGGTTCAAATCCAACCCTACTCTCTAGCTGTCTCACCTCAGGCAAGATGTGTAATTTTGCTTCAGATGGAGCGAGCTAACCTACAACATGAGGCTTATCATGGAAATCTTGCGGGATTGTGTTGTGCGTTGGATTTCATGAGGATAATGCATTTAGCACCAGGCTTGGCACACAGTAGGTGCTGAATAAATGATAGGTGTTCTCTCAGGTTCTTCCTCTAGTGGGGACACAGGCTCTGTCCTCTGCTCTCTGCTACAGCTATGTTTTCGTTGTTGTTGGTTTGGGGGTTTTTTGTTGTTTATTTTTAATGTCAGCCTCAGTCCCCTTGCAGGAGAAACGTGACGTGTGGAGGCTCTATTTGTTCTGAATGGTTTATAACGCCATAGGGTAGGTGTACAGCCCTGATATTAAGTCACAGCATTACAAATAAAGCTTGAAGGCATCCTTTCCAAAATAGGTAGTCACCTTCCTCGCCTACTGGAAACTGCGAGGCAGATGGTTCATTTGCCCGGAGATGCTGAAATGTGTGTAATCAGAGAAAGGGACAGGATCCTGGTATCATGGAACCCAATGCCATGGGGAAAACTGAACTGGGGTGTTAGAAAGGACGCCTGGCCCCCTTCCCGCATCTGTTAGCTCAAGGTGAGGCCAGTGGGGTCTCCTGGGCAGTGCCAAACCCTCACCAAATCGCCAAGAAGGCAGAGTCTCCCTCCCTCCCAGCATCCTCCTTTGTCACCCATTTTGGGAGGAAGGCTGGGGATGACATTGGCGATTATAGGATAGTTGATGGTCACCAAGTGTTTTACCAACATCTCCACCTGCCAAGACTGCAGGTCATCCGATGTGGCAGGTAGGACAGGCACAGTATTATGATCCTCAGTGTCCTGAGATTCAGGCCAAGAGACCTGCCTGAAGTCGCTCTGCTGGCTTAAACCTATGGGTCCTGCCTAACTCCAGTCCCCGGTATTGACAAGTAGAGTTCTTGTGTGCTTCCGGCACTAAAAACTTTTCAGTATCTTCACCCAGCTTCACTCCCAAATCACATATTCTATCATTTACATACATGATTTGATTTGATATATGTACTAGTTTAAGGCAGTATTTCCCCAAGTGCAAACTCGGCATACAGTGATATGGAACATAATTTTAGGGAGTATTGAATTTTAGCATGGACTGATATCAAATCATGTAGTGATAAAGTCATTCCCTTTTCAGTACTGTCTTTTTATTACCAGTGAGAAAACCTCAGTTTGATGCCAGAGCAGCCTTAATTAATAGCTCTTGAATCTTTGCTAATCCCCCTTTTCTACACAGAACAGGCAGCCATACCTAGTCAACACGAAACTGTATTTATTTCAGAGATGGCGCAAGCTGTTTCTTCAGGGGCCAGGCAGTATGTATTCGAGGCGTTGTAGGCTATTCGGTGTTTATTGCAACTAGTTGATTCTATCTGCTATTGCATCATGAAAGCTTCATGAATGAATAAGGCTTTGTTCCAATAAAACTTTATTTACAAAAACAGGCAGTTGACCTGAAAACCCTGTTAGTTTTTACCCTCCTCTTTATAGAGACTAATACAATTTTTTATAGTAGTAATATAAAATCCTTTAAATTTTATTTAAGGGAAAAAAATCAATTTAGACAGAAACCATAAGAGCATCATGGCCTGTGAGTCTGTGAAAATGGTGAAGGTAGTCCTGGAAGAATGGAAGTTTGAAAAAAAATCTGTTTTCATATGTTAGCTGGTCATGTATTCTTGTATCTTAACAGGAATAGGGAAGAATCTGGGGATGGGGGTGTCTCAGCCCCCTCAGAGCTCTCGATAGTGCCTCAGTTGTGGTCGGGATTCCACTGACCTGCCCCTCAGCCCTTCCCCCATCCTGAGCTGTATAGGACTGGAGAATGGGCAGCTGGGTCTTGCTTTTCTTGGCTCCTCAGGGGTTAGTCCTGTCCTGGTAGAATGAAGGGTCAATGAATGAGTGGAACTGTCAGTATGGGGTTCAGGTATTTAGTGAACTGATGGGGGGAATATGAGGAACCAGGGGACCTTCAGTTGCACTGTTTACTCCCCTTCTGAAGACTAACAAGGGAGTGTTGTGTCTTAAAGCGCCGACTTGAGGAGGCATCTTGGATTTGAATCCAGCCCACGCCTTAGCTCTGTGTGATCTTGGGCAGGTTATTGAGCATCTCTGTGCCTCTGGTTCCTTCTCTAATAATAGGGTCTACCTCATCCGGCTATTGGGGAGAATAAATGAATGAATTAAACTAAAGACATTTCTTAGCTAAGTGTTAGCTCTTGTTACTCTTCTGCTGCTCTGATAATGACCCCGTCTGATCTCCTAGGGATGACTGACTTGATTATCGATATGGCCTTAGTGACTACAGTGCAGCTAATGCTCCTTCTGGCCTCATGATCCATTTACTCAAAACAAGAGGTACTGTCAGATTTGATATTTGTCCTTGGGGGTCTAGATGCAACACCCACAAAGCAAGGTATCAGCTCTGAGCCAGATGATCCTGTATGGGGGATTCATAGCCCTTCATCCCTTACAGAATCAGCTCCAAGCATATCAGCGTGCACAGAGCCCTGCACAGCTGGCTCAGCCTGCCCCAGCCTACCCAGGACCCTGTCAGCTCCCCAAAATTCCCTATAGACCTCCACCAACTAGCACTCAGCATGCCCGTTGCATTGTGCAGCCTCAGGGTGTGCATGCTGTTCTCTCTACCTGTGACGCACATCCCCATCTTGCTCCTAAACACACAAGCACACTTCTCTAACAACAGGGAGCAGGTGTGAATTACTCTCACCTCTCTACAGTGTGACATGGTAGTGGCACCTCTGTTGCCACGAACTGTTGGTTGACTTTGAAAATCAAACTTGTTTTTGAGTCCAGGAAGTAGGGAGGTATGTAAGTAGGGGTGTGTGTGTGTGTGTGTGAGAGAGAGAGAGGGTGGGGGGGACATATACAAGTGTTCTCTGCACTGGTTGTGAGCATCTTAAGGGCAGGCACAGTCTCATTCTATTCCTATTTGGTTCCTCAACTGAAGTCCAATACCTTGTACTTCATAGGAATTTCTAGAATGGATTGGAAACAGAATATTTGAGGAATAGAAATTCTAAATCAGGAACTTGCATTTGATCTTTCCAAGAGTTAGAAACTTGAATTATGTCCCATTGGTATAATGAGTCTGTTTTTGTCTTTTCCACCTTGCCTCCTTCCTAATTTGCATCATGTGAATACTAGCATATTATCCCTTTGATGATATGAAGTCTTGACCTTGTTTGTTCCATGGTCGACGTGACCAGAGGGAGCTTGCCAATAGGTCCTAATAGACAAGATCTGCTTTCTCTCAAAGCTGTGCACACCTAACACCATAGTTCATCAAATCCAGAATTTGTTAGGTGCACTATCATTTTATGTACCACTAACAAGCAATTAAACTGAGACACCCTAAAGATTGTAAGACAGGTGGCAATTTCAGAGCAGGAGAGAGAGAGAAACCAAATATCAGCCGAGTAAGAAAAGGAAGCATCTCACATTCTAGACTGGAGATATCCTATGTTTTTATCTTGAGCTATTTTTTCATTCTGCTTGAAATAGACATTGATAAAACCTCAGTGCCTGAAGACAATCCCCAGCACAGAGAGTTGGCTGAATAAATATGCAAGTGCTTCTGAAAGAGCTAGTAGAGAGCCCTTTGTTTGGAAACAAATGTCCCTGTGAAAATAGCAAACCCGAAATTCTGTCGCCGTTCCCTGTGTTCCGGGGCGATGAACATGGCCCTTTAAGTACCTTCTCCCAGTGACAGCAATTCTCTGGAGGGTGGCTACCTAAATTGCTCAATAAATCCACGCATGGAGTACGGTCAGGAATTTGCTCTTCTTGGAGTGGTGTTGAGCACTTAAACCCATGTCCTCTCCCTCTGCCCTCACAAAATAGTAACTATCACAGTTATTTCTCTCATCCTTCTCTTTTAAAACTGGGCAACAAAGTTTTGGTCAATTATCCAATATTAATGGAGACAGGCATCATTTTAGGACTGGGACCAAGTAACCTATTTCCCAAGAGAAGGAATGTTGTCCCAAAGACACACTTAATTGTTCCAACATTTCATTGCATCAACATAAACTATCCCTGTGATTTTTTTTCTTTAAATTTCTGATTGCTTTGTTTTCCAAATGATTTTACGACAGAAATGCTATTTTGATGTTGGAGAATGCAAACCCCACCCCCCAGTTTGTTTTTGCTTCTGGGGGCGCATTTGATAACATCGCTTGGTCAGGCCTATAAACAGTATTTTGATTCAGCAACATTGTTTAAATATTAAAATAGAACTAAGGGATTTCACTGGGGTTTCAAAATGGACCCGCTTAGAAGCCAGTCACGACAGGCCCTTCCAAAGGGAAAGATAGAAGTTGCTTCTAGTAAACTCTGTCGACTCGGGGTTTAATGAGGACAGGAAGAGAATCAGCACAAAATGTAATGAGTGAAGGACTCCCACTTTGCGTGCCGAAAGTGTCCAGACAAAATGCTTGAGCAATTGTAAACGGAAGGGAAACTTGGCTGGGGTGCTCTTGGACTTTGAGCTCTCAGAAATGTAAAAATTTGCAGGCTCAGCCCTGGCTGGTGTGGCCAGGTTGAGCGTTGGCCCATGCACCAAAAGGTTGGTGGTTCAATTCCCCGTCAGGACACATGCCCAGACTGTGGGATGGGTCCCCAGTAGAGGGTGTGCAGGAGGCAGCCAGTCGATGTTTCTCTCTCTCATGGATGTTTCTCTCTCTCCCTCTCTCCCTTCCTCTCTAAAAATCAACAAAATGTAAATATAAATGCAGGCTCAGAAGGTACTCCCACCCCCCATAAATGGATGCAGCCCAGTGACCTATCCCAGGAAGGGAGACATCAGGACTTCTCCTGCTGGGTCCCTGGGCTGTGCAGTCCCTGGGAGATGGCTTCCCCCACATTCCCCAGGGGGATGATGGTTTCCAGCTCTGTCGATGCAAAGCCCTGCTTCCCCCAAAGAGTGCCTTGTGCCTGGCTCTGTGTTCCTGACTAATAACCATGTCCATCAGATTCAAATGCAGTGCTGACAGTGAAGCACTGGCATTGCCCCGTGATGGCAGGATGTGAAGCAAATAGAACTCATACATGGATGGTGGAAGTATAAATGGGGCCAAAGTTTGGAAAACTGTGCGGCGATAACTCCTAAAGCTAAATGTACCCATGTGGCTCAGTAATTTCCTCCTGGGACATCCTCAAGAGGAGTGAGTGCATCGGCCCACCCGAAGACATACACAAGAATGTTCACATCAGCTCTATTCCTAATCGCCCAAAGCTGGAAGCAACCCATATGTCATCAACAGTAAAATGTGTAAATCACTGTGACAAATTCAAGTAACGGGATGTGCTTAACAATTAAAAAAAGGAACTAATTGCTGGTAAATGTATCAGCCTGGATGAATCTTAGACATAATGTTGAATAAAAGAGCACAGAATAAAACAGAGCCTTCTATATATTTCAAAAGGCAAAAATAGATTGGAATTTGGAAGTAGTGTTCATAGGTGACCATTTCCTGCTGTGCATAGAGAAATCGTGTTACCACTGATGAGAAGTATAGCATCCTCTCATTGGAAGAATCCTCCCCTTTAACTCATTAGCATTTATTCAGGAGGTGTTTTGACCTCTCTGCCTTTGGCCTTTTCATCTGATTTGGACCTTTATCACAGGCAGCTCTGAATTCATAAGCAGCACCAGTGATGGGGTGTTATCCCTGATTCACTCTGAGCTCTCTGAGCGTGGTTATGTAATACCTGTAATTGTGTCCACCCACCTAACGAGCTTTTGCCTTCGGTGCCATGCCCTGCAAATTAATAGCCCAGGGATCCATTTACAGCATGTTGTGTTTTGGAAAACCATTTCGGCCATCAAATAATAAATAGCTGAAAAAAAAGAGAGACCATAAGACTTGTTATTTTTAAATGATGAATGATCAGTAGTGTCAATAAATTCCTCTCAGATATGTAATGTAGTCAAAATATGTTTTCTGAACCTGGTTAAAATCTAATTTAATAATTAGTTGACTATTCCTTTTTACCATACATTTTAAAACATCACAAGATGTGTTCTCATGTTGATTCACTCATTCAAGTCAATGGGACTTTAAACTAGTAAGTGATCAAATGGAGACTGGTTTAGAGAAGCTAACAAGAAAGCTTGGTAGAATAGAAGACAACGTTTTTTTAAAATCCTCACCTAAGGATATGTTGATTGATTTTCTTTAAGAGGGAGATAAAGAGAGGGAGGAAGGGGGAGAGAGAGATAGGTAGATAAAGAGAGAAACAAACAGACAGATATCAATCAGCTGCCTCCTGTACTCACCCCCACTGGGGATCAGACCTGCAGCCTAGGTATGTGCCCTGACTGGGAATGGAACAGCAACCTTTTCAGTGCATGGGACGATGCTGCAACCCACTGAGCCACCTGGCCCAGGCCACCCTGCATCTTTTTACAGCCAGCCGAGGAATTTCTCTGTGAGACTGTTAACATTTGAAAAAAAAGGTCTGAATTTACAAAAAGCTCTTCTTCTTAAAAAAAAAAAAAAAAAAAAAAAAAAAAAAAACAACAACAACCCAAGGAATTTTTAAGTGTTAGCCTAATTGACTTAAAGGAACATAGGAAAATGAACCTTGGCATCCGACCTGAGCACCGAGCGTGTACTTGCCATACAAGGGCTTCTGTTTGGTTCTGGTGCCCCTGGGAGAGCAATGTCTGAGGCAGAATTCTGTGTCCACAAGATGAAAACAGCGTCATTGCTCAGGAGGATCGCAGATTTTTCCAGATGTTGGGGATGAATGTCTCCCAGGGATCCTTATAAAGTGAGAACGGGGAGGTGTTATTTAGGATGTCCTTGACATTTTGGGATGCTCTTCTTTAGGATACTCCTCCAGGTAGTTACTAGTAAATCTCATCTGTTTTCCAAATTAGAGTAAAAAGGGCATAGAAAACCATGGTGATCATTATGACCCTAGACCCCAAAAGAAATACCTATGGACATGACATTGAAGAGAGCTCAATAAAGGCTGTCATATCAAAACAAGGGTTGGCTCACCTCCTCATTCCATTTCAGACTTTGTTAGTTAACACCTTGCTCTTTCAATTACTGTCTTCCATTTCTGTTTGATTTTTTTCTTTTTAAGGCAAAAAGCAACTATATTTTAGAACACTTATCTTTTTAAGGTATAATTTACATCTCTTAAAGGTACAGATCTTAAATGCACTGTTTTATACGTTTTGATAAATGCCTGCATCCTTCTAACCACCTTTCAAGTCAAGATGTTAGAAAGAGACTATGGAAACCTGCTGGGGTTGGAATATTCTAGATCTTGATTTGGGCGGCTTGCAGTTGTCCTGATGTCCACCACCAGAGATTAGTTTTGCTGATGAACTTCACATTCCTGGAATCCTACAGGCTGTACTATCTTGTACTTGGTGTCTTTCATTCATCATTAGGTTTGTGGCATTTTTCCATGTTGGTGCATGTATTGGTTGGTTGCTTCTTATTTTGCTTACTGCTATTCCATTTATAGATGTGCACTCTCACCTGAATGGATGTTTGGGTTGTTTCCTGTTTGGGGCCATTGTGAATAAAACTGCCACGAATATCCTTGTACATGCTTTGTGTGGGACATAGACATTTCTCTTAGGTATATTATACTCAAGAGTAGAATTACTGGGCTATAAGGACACATGTGTTTAATTTTTTTTTAAATGGCCAGTTTTCCAAAGGGGACATAGACACTTATTTCTCTTGGGTATATACTTAAAATTGGAATTACTGGGCCATAAGGATACATGTGCTTAATTTTATAAAAAAAAAAAAAAAAATGGCCCGTTTTCCAAAGTGGATTACCTACCATTTCACACTCCATCAGCAGTGTGTGAGAATTTCGGTTGCTCCACTTCCTTGTCAAACCTCAATTATTTCAGTCCTTTTAGTTTTAGACATTCCACTAGGGATGAAGTGCTATTTCATTGTGGTTTTAGTTTGCATTTTCCTGGTGACTAATGATAGTGCATTTTTTAAAAATTAACAAAACTGGATCTATTGTTAAATTAGAAAATATAAAACAAAACTATGCACAGTTTGATCTCATATTTATTTTTTAAAAAACCACAAAGTTTGGACGATACAGCTCAAAATGTCTCGTTATATTTTTTGAGCTTATCTGTATTTTTATTTTATTATTTCATTTCAATGCACATCTGTTAGTTGTATGATAAATAAAAGAAGAAAAGTTATTTAAAAATATAGGTTCCCCCTTAGATTGAGCGAGGTTAAACTTCTGTTTCTCTGCTTAACTAACACTTCAGGCTATGTAACATTGGGTATTGACAATGCTTTAGATAGAAATAGAAGCCACTACTGTTTTGCATTTGCCTGTTACCCTGGGGAGAAACAAATCCATTCCTATACATTTAGACATCTTGATGTCTGGGAATGACATCCATGTTAACCTCAGTTTAATAGACCATAGACCAGGGGTCAACAAACTTAAGTCTGTGAGCCAAACCTGGCCTACTGCCTGCTTTTATCAATAAAATTTTATTGGAACACAGCCACGTACATTCATTTACATATCATCTACAGCTGCTTCCCTGCTATAACAGCAGAGTTGAGTAGTTGTGACAGAGACCATATAGCCCTCAAAGATGAAAATACTTTTTTTTATCTGGCTCTTTACAGAAGGAGTTTGCTAACCCCTGCCATAAGCCATTCACTCTCTGTAAATTTTCCATTTTAATTCAAACACTGGTTATGAGCATTTGGTTCAATGTCAAACATATGTGCAGTTTGTAACTGTACCTTCATTTCTGTCCAGTTCATATGACCTATTCAGTGGTTATGTGCCTTGCAGTCATGTCTCGATAATTCGGTAGGGACTAACTGTAATAACTTTGGACTGAAAGTTCACAAACAAATCATCTCCCAGCACCATCCCCCAAATCCTTCCATGTTAAATGCAGGAAAATGTAGGGATTTTGTTCTGGGTAGAAATGCAGCTAATCAGAAAACCATGTAACTTTTATTTTATTTTTAGACTAGAGGCCCAGTGCACGAAATTCATGCACTCGGGTAGGGGCGGGGGGGGGGGGGTCCCCTCAGCCTGGCCTGCACCCTCTTGCAGTCCAAGAGCCCTTAGAGTATGTCCAACTGACGGCTCCCAAGGGGAGCGGGCCTAAGGCAGCAGTTGGTCATCCTTAGTGCTGCCATGGAGGCAGGAGAGGCTCCCACCACCACCGCTGCACTCGCCAGCCGTGAGCCCGGCTTCTGGCGCACTGACCACCAGGGGGCAGCTCCTCCGTTGAGCGTCTGCCCCCTGGTGGTCAGTGCATGTCATAGTGACCGGTCGTTCTGTCGTTTGGTCGATTTGCATATTAGCCTTTTATTATATAAGATTATTTTAAAATTGGTTTTTAGAGAGAGAGGGAGAAGGAGAGGGAGAGAAACATCAATGTGAGAGTGAAATATTGGCTGTCTCCTTGCCGCCCACCTCCCCCTCCACCACCACCAGGGATCAAGCCCTCAACCTGGGCATGTGCCCTCACTGGGAATCGAACCGGCAACTCTTAGGTGCATGGGATGATGCCCAACCAACTGAGCCACACTGGCATTGCAAGCCATGTAACTTTTTAAAACAAACACAGAGATGAGAAATTAAACATCCAACCCATAGCTCTTTTGTGGGTGAAATAAGTAGAGACTGTAAATAAATAAGCTTGATTTTCTTGGCTAGAATTTGGCTGTGAAAACTGTTTAGAAGAAGAGAGAAACTTGTGAGCAGCAGCACCATAGTTAGAATGGGTAGAGTCTCGGGATGACATTTTTTGTGTAAATGGTCCTGTTATATTAAACCCCATAAGTTATGTATAGTGAAATGCTTTAACATTTACATCAACTCATAATACACATATTACTCTTCACTGGTGCCTGTTATAAACTATCAAAGAGAAAATTAAAACAAATAGATTTCAATGGGCTAGCATGGTGTTGTGGCCCATTTTAAAGATGGACTCTAAGGCATTTACAAGTTTTGTAACTTGTAATATGAAGAGACATGTTCCTATCCTTTCCACATCTAAGGGTGTTTGTGAGGACAGAAGTATGAAAAAGTGAAAACCTTTGACAGATGACAATGCTGGAGAAACAGAAGACATAATTGTGGTTAATTTTATTGACCCAAGGCTGCAGAAGAACATCTGTCTGGGATCCCCTCTCCCGTCCCCCCTCCACCCCCCCATACACACACACACACATCAGACAGAGGACAGGGCACTGGTTTTTCCCTGAAACCTACTTCCCATCTGCACAGTGCAGAGCCCATCTCCAGTGGAGAAATGTACTCTGTGCATGTTCTTGGCCCAGCAGAACTTCCCAACCTACTTAGTTTTCAAACTTGGCTCATCTAAAAGATGCAACCATCTTTCTGAGAATTTCCTCCAGGAATCAAATTGTATAGAACCTGGGGTGCTCCAAACATCGAAACACATCCAATCTCATCACAGAGGTACCAGCTTCAAGGGTGAATCAACATGGGTACTTTGCTGCTGTAGGAGCTGACAGAGTCTTCTAAGTGATTCCTGTGACAGGAGAGAGAGAGAGAGAGAGAGAGAGAGAGAGAGAGAGAGAGAGAGAGAGAGAGAGAGAGAGAGAGAGATCCACTGGGGCTATGGTTCTGCTGGACTGTAATTCATTGAAAAGTGGAGAAGAGATCTGTACAATAGGCATGAATATATCCTCTGTAGTTTGATGTAACAGCAGCCTGTTAAAAAGCACTACACTCAGAATCCCCAAGGTGTGAGATCTAGAGGCTGGCTGGGCAACCATGTGCAAATCACTTAACCTCTCTGGGTACTACACATCTGAAAGACAAGCATTGAGACAGTGATTGGTAGGAGTCCTTCCAGACATCACACAATCTGAAACAACAGACTGTAACATCCCTTTCATTAGAGTGGGTGAGATCTCTTCATTGAAAATCGTATTTGCTTCCAGGGCACAATTGCACTGAAACCTAATTCGTGCTGGGCTCTGCTCCTCATAAAGTTTTCTAACATAATGATGTACCAGGATTGACTTCTCTCTCTGCTGCTTCTTCATGTGTCACTTTTTTATGCGGGGAAGCTCTGAACATCCCTGCCATGGCCTGCTATAAAAGAGTGTCACCATTTTAGAGCTGAAATGCCTGAGACACAAAGAGGTTAATTACCTTGCCCAAGAAAAGATATAAAATACTTCAAGCGGAAGTGGTCAGGAGGAGTTGCTGTAGGCTTGGATGGAATAAGAGAAGTACAGCTGTAACTTTATGCTCTACAATTTCTAGGTATCTAGCATGAATGTATAGATTTAAAAATCATGAGACTTATATTTCCTGTATCCTTAGACTGTAGTTGGGAAAGGAGAAACTAAGAGAATGGCTGTAAACAGCCCCTCAGTAGGCACAGGGAGCCGGGCATATCTAGGGGAAGGTGACCACATACCCACCCCCACAGCCCTAGTCCCAAGCAAAGCCCACTCATCGCCGGCTTCCCATCCTTAACTTCAGGTGTTCTCCACTTAGCAGAAAGCTTCTCTTTCCAATCCCATGAAAGTGGACGTTCTCCCGGGAAAGGTGGCAGGTTCAATCACTTTGGGGGACTCCAGAGGAAATTAAGTGTTGGCTCCATTTGGTCAGCACACGTGGAAGAGGGGGGAAAGAAGGAAAGTCTGGGGGCACTTTGGGAAGGTCTGTAGGAGCAACAATAGAGAATATGAGGAAGGTCTGGCCTCGAGTCAGCTCCAGTCTGGAAGCCCAGCCCTGGGAAGTGAGAGACCTGCGGGACTTCTCAGAGCCTCCCTGGCATCTCCATTCCTGAGGTGTCCCTGTCCTGCCCTCCTCGTCCGCGTCTGTAATGGACTCTGAGATGCGTTGGGGCGTCATGGGTGTGGCCCTAGATTCTTGGCTCAGGGTTCTGTACAGAGAGCAGGAGACGCAGGCTGGTTGGTCTCCAAGGTGCTGTCCAGGGCAGGCGTGGGCAAACTACGGCCCGCGGGCCGGATCCGGCTGTTCTATCCAGTTCTCTTGCTCTCCCCTCCGCTCCTTTACTTTGAATTTATATTAGTTCACACAAACACTCCATCCATGCTTTTGTTCCGGCCCTCCGGTCCAGTTTAAGAACCCATTGTGGCCCTCGAGTCAAAAAGTTTGCCCACCCCTGGTCCAGGGCATGGCCCCCATAGGCCTTGGATAAAGGACAAATGAACACACGATCAGAATCCAGTTTCTGTTCTACACTAGATGACGGTGTCATCTAGAAGGTTCTCATGGTCACCAGAGCTCATGTTTAACACAAAGAAATATTTCGATGGGTGACAACTTTGCTGAAAAACCGAGTGCCTAATACATAGTAGTATCAAAATAAACATGTGCCTGAATACACTGAGAATATCACTGGTTTCCAGTAAGTTCTGCCAAGGTAATCAGAAGCATTCTCTCTTCGTGTATGAGAAGCTCAGAGATGTCTGCCCAGCAGAATGGCTCTCTGCCCTTGTTGTTGCTTCATTTCTGGCCCCTTGCAGGATAATTCTGCTCCTTGAAAATAGGGAGTTTTTTTCCAGCTATAGGGTGCATGTGGAGCAATCACTGTTTAAAGGATGTGTGGGGTAAGTTTTTTGTAAAGTGGATGATCCTTTTATAACATGAGCAGTCACCTTGAGGTAGTTGGATGTTGGCAAGTATCATGTGAAGCAAGCAAGAGAGATTCTATTTTCAAATCCTATTTAAAGACCTAGGAATATAAGATTGAGAACTAAAATGGCATGGCTAATGTCACTGGCTAGTGGTGGTTGCGCCAGAAATAGAAACTGGGTGTCCTGATTCCGAGGGGAGTGCACGTATTACCATAGCATCTTGCTCTTGGGAGTGCATTTCCACCAGCTGAGCTGAATAAACTACAAATTAGAAGCATCTAGTATGTTTGCTACATGTACTTTATGTCGTTCCCTCAAAAAAAATGCTCACCAAATGCTTTTTGAATATGATGGAAAGATAACCTACCTATCACTTTCCTATTTGAATAAAGAATCAGCCCTGCCCGGCTGGCGTGGCTCAGTGGTTGAGCATTGACCATGGTTCTATTCCTGGTCAAGGCACATGCCCAGGTTGCGGACTCGATCCCCAAGTAGGGGGCATGTAGAAGGCAGCTGATCAATGATTCTCTCTCTTCATTGATATTTCTATCTCTCTCTCCCTTTCCCTTCCCCTCTGAAATCAACAAAAATATATTTTTAAAAAAAAAGAATCAGCCCTTATTCACACCTTCAGAATTGAAACAGGGGAAGAATAACCATAAAACTTATGCAGTGATTCTTGCAAACTCCTTTTCTCTTGCACAAGACCTATTAGTACCATGGCATAATTCTTAAAATGGGCCATTTTTAGTAATAGAAGTGAGGAGGTGAAAAAAAATCTCATTGCCATTCCCATATAAAATACAGTTTGAAAGCTGTTTCTTAAAAAGGTATAGTATTACATGCTATGGGCAATGCCTAAGGCTGATGCATTTAATTTTCTGTGGGGTTCCGCTGCTGTGTCCTCAATACAATACAGGTGGCTCCTTGCAGAGAGGAGGGAATTTATTTGAAAAGTGAAGGGAACTCTTAAGGTTACGTAAGAAGCATTTTGCAGTCAGAGCTAAATGGAACGCTGCCTTTTCCTCTCCACCATGGGTGGCTGATGCAAACACTCACTTTCCTCGGAATTTGAGCCTGGGTACTCACCTGCCAGTTCTGATGGAGTCAGAAAGATGCGCAACCAAATCAGGGTGACCTACTTCTGTTACCACGGCACCCAGCATAAACGTTCATTTTAAAGTAACTCCTTGAAATATCAGATTGAACAACAACCAAAAAAAAGTGAAGTGCATTAGTCCTCTTAAGGTCTCTTTAGTCAAGGTGTTGGCTACAAGAAAAGATCAAAGGATAATTTAATCAGGACTTTTTCCCAGTAGAAATTAGGGTGAGATTTGAAAAGCGATCAGCAGCCTCACTGTGACCACCATTTTTCTCCATCTTGATTGGAATAAAGATGAGTCTCCTAGGTAACTTAGTACAAGTCTTTTTTCATCTCATAAAGGTAAGAATTAAAACCTCAGATGAACAGACCACCTTCAAAAGGAGCTATTGTTCTCCCTCCATTTTGAAAAGGTTTGCTTTGATGGCTCTGGGGATACAATCAGAAATTATACTTTATGTGGAACATTTTCTGTTTTAACCTCATAAAGTGTACTGACAAAGCTCTTCAAAAAGTCCACATGCGTGTGGTGTTAAATGGATAGGGAAAAAGCACTCAAAAATCTTTCTATCATGGAAATAAAACTCCTAGGACGCGGGGATGGCCTGTCCATTTTGGGGTAAAACAATCAATATTCACTTAAAGGCAAAAAAAACAAACAAGACAAAATTAAAGGCTGGTGTCATCTTGAGGTGACAGGCAGAGCACAGAAGGGCCAGAGGGAGCTGGTGTGGAAGGAGTGGAGAGTGCAGACAAGAGGACTTTCGAGGTGGGCATTGACGTGACACCAAATTGCCCATCTCCTGTCCTCAATAGCAAGCTCCTTGAAGTAGGAAAGTTTGCCTTCGTTGACTTTACAGACAAATAAATTTGGAGATAGAACCAGCATTATATCACACAAAAAGGCACTTGGGGACTGTTGGACTGGGCTGGCTGGCTGGCTGGATAGGTAGGTGGCTGGGTGGAAAGACTAATGGATGGATGAATGGTTAGATGGATGGATGATGGCTGCCAGTTCACTGGCCTTCAGTACAATTCTGGCAGACCAATCTCAACCTTTAAAGAGAATTTAGTGATGCGACTTTGAATAGGATGCTAGGGCCTAAGAGATGTTCCCCTTCCTCAAATGGGTCCCTGGATTCCCATGACTCATGATTTTAGTGATAGAGTTTTACTAGTGGAGGTATATTATTCACCAATGATCTTGAGAGAAAACCTTATTTGTGGTTAGGTATACAACTGGTTGGTTGTGTGTGTGTGTGTGCATGCACGCGGGCCTGAGAGCAGGGTGTGTGGAGAACCAGCTTCTGTGGAGCCTTGCACTGCGCCAGGCATGTGGTGGCTGTGTGTCATAGGCTCCGTCCTTTAATCCTTAGGACTGTCAGATGAGATTGACACCATCCAGCCCCGTGTATAGATGAGGAACCTGAAGCTACAGAAGGCAGAGCACTGGCTTGAGATCACAGCAGGTCAGTGGCAGGAATGACTCTCTCCCTACTCTAACGAGCCAGCCCTCCAAATTCTGGTTTTCTGTGTAATTAAGTGAGCAAAGCCCTGGCCGGTGTGGCTCAGCGGATGGAGCGTCGGCCTGCGGACTGAAGGGTCCCAGGTTCAATTCCGGTCAAGAGCATGTACCTTGGTTGTGAGCACATCCACAGTAGGGGGCGTGCAGGAGGCAGCTGACGGATGTTTCTCTCTCATCGATGTTTCTAACTCTCTCTCCCTCTCCCTTCCTCTCTGTAAAAAAAAAAAAAGTGAGCAAAATGTTGCACCTCAGCCCTAAACATTCACTGTTCTAGCATCGTTCCTCAGTGAGGCAAAGGCTCCAGGGATTCCTTGCGATCTGCTTGCTGATGTCAGCCTAGCAGTGGACCCTTTATGACTCAGTTTCCTCTGTCGGGAGACCTAGCTGGGAGGCCTTAGATGGAGAGGCACTAGAAACAGTAGTGAAAAAGTAATCGTATGTTTCAAGTAGACCAATTCCTTTTAGCTTAGAGGTCAAGAGGACCGGGCCTTGAAGTTGCTTAGCTGCGGGTTCAATTCCAACCAACCCCAAGCTGTCTGTGAACTGGAGTTCCTTTAAGTACAGAATGGGCATAAGCTGGCTTCAGGAGTATGCGGTGAGAGGATTTGCTTGTATATATAGGAAGCATTTAGTCCAGATCCTTCCAAGCCCACAGTAAGTGGAACAAAGGACCATTATTTTACCCTATGTCTCAAGGCAAGGAGGGCGCTTTTTTTTTTTTTTTTTTTTTTTTACGGTAACTGGATGTTCTTGGCACTCCTCTAACAAACCTACATGTGATTATTTCTCCTTGAGTGGATAAAAATTAACTGCAGTAATTATCTTTGCTTCTATAGAACTTGAGAAAAAAAGCAAACAAACAGTTTACTCTGCAAACCACAGAAGAAAAGGCTTCCCCCTGCAGATTTCTCACTGTTTGTTTCTGTACCTCAGTCTCTCCCATTCAAAGCATAATGAGCCTTGCATTTGCTCCCGCGTCCGGGCCCCTCACAAAGCTGGGCGGGAGGCCTGCAGATGAGGGGAGCTGAGCCAGAGCCGTCCTTCGGGAAATGCTTGCCAAACACCGATGTTTGACTAATGGTTAATGTCTGGGGAGTTGGCACCAGGAGAAAGGAAAGAAAAGAGGCTGGTGGACTTTGAGGAAGGAAGACAGACTTGAAGCCAAGCATCGAGATCGTGGAGAAAGGGCCTGGCCAACATGGAGGCCAAGGAAGTTTGTCACACAGTTTTGAAATGCTCAATTAAACCCCTGAAGGACAGCGTGCTGAGTTTCCAGCATTAATTAGCTCTAGCCGAGTTGGACTGTGGGAGGGCTGAGGCAGGAGTGTGAGCAGAGTCTCAGGTGCGCCCTCTGGAGGCCAGACAACTCCATGCACCATCAGCCTGAGACACCCCCCGCACCAGCCCTCTACAGCATTTTAGAGGCGCTGAGCTAGGGTTGTGGGTCAGGAGCAATTCCAGCACCTGCCACGCACTGCGTCTGGAGCCAGTCCTTTTCTTTGTTGAGCTGAGGTAACCCACCCAGATGTTTCCCTCTTTTCAAGCTTAGTTTTATCTAAAGAAGGAATGGGGAGGGCTCGCTTTCTACCATGTGATTCAATCCTGGCCACCAGATGAGATCCAGTAATCTGGAAGCTCAATGCAGTCTCTTGCCCTGGCCTCCTCCTGGGAGCCCTGAGGGGCAGTGCTCACCTCTGTGCAGGAGCCCTCATGTTTCAGCTAGGGAAGCTGGGCATGGGCGGCCCTGTGGAGAGCGGGGCCCGCTCCTGTGGCTGCTCGCCTCCAGTAGGCCACGCTGCATGCAGTAGCCTGCCCTGTCCACCTCCAAAAGTGGCCCGCCAACTTCTAACAGGCAGCCTTTTTTCTTAAAATAGAAACGTAAAGACCCACCTTACTGGGAACCCCTCTATAAATCTGATGTAGTCTTTTCGAGCTAGAATTTTCTACCCTTCACATTCTTCAGCCTTGTCATTCTCATTTTTTCTTGGTCAGAATGATCTTTCCGAAGCAAAAATAAAAATTAAAAAAAATAAAATACAACTATGACTCTGACTCTCCTGCTGAAAATTGTTCAATAGGACAATGAGATGAGGAGTAATTGGAATATTATTTGCAGCTGGTTGGAGGGTGAATGGCTGTAACAGATTTGGAAAACAATTTAGCATTTTTTGGTAAAGTGGTAACCTTGTCTGTCTGTCTCTCTTTGTGTGTGTGTGTGTGTGTGTGTGTGTGAAGATATATATATGCTTCCTAGAAAAAAATGTGTATAAGAATGTTCCCAGCAACACTATTCAAAATAGCAAAATGCTGGAAACAATTCAAATTTCAACAGCAGTAGAATACATAAGTTAAAATCAAACACTGAAAAACGACACATTAGTGAAATTGTATAATACAGAATATGGATGAATCTTAGGTTTCATCCTAACATAGAATTAAAAAATATGAATATTTTCATTTATATAAATTTCAAAACATGCCAAACAAAGCAGCCTTTTCTTTTTTGAAAAAATATATTTTATTGATTTTTTTACAGAGTTGAAGGGGAGGGAGAGAGTCAGAAACATGGATGAGAGAGAAACATCACTGCCTCCTGCACACCCCCTACTGGGGATGTGCCCGCAACCAAGGTACATGCCCTTGACCGGAATCGAACCTGGGACCCTTGAGTCTGCAGGCCGACGATCTATCCACTGAGCCAAACCGTTCAGGGCCAGCCTTTCTTTATGGATGGAAATGTGCTAAAATTCAAAAGTAAACCACGGAAATGATAAACACAAAATTTAGAAATAGGGGAACTTAATTCCCGGTCCCGGTGGACCACTTAGCACTCCAGGGCCAAAGAAAGCCCTCAAGCAAAGAGATACGAGTGTTGGCAGTTGGAAGTCAGGCCAGAACACACTGAGAAAGTCAAGGCCAAGGGATACATACATATGTATGTGAAGCACCAACAATGTCTGTTACACTTGCATTAGAACTTGGAAACCTGAATGTAATAGAACAGCAATTTGCAACCAGGATGCCACAAAATTTTTTAAAACATGCAGTATCTAACTATTTAGTCAGGGGCACTTACCTCTTTTCCCTTAGATTGTAAAAAAAAAAAAAAAAAAAAAAAAAAATGACAACAGCCAATACAACAATAGCAGCCAGGTGTGAATGAATCAAAATTATACCTTTTTTTGTATCAGATGGCCAAAAAATATTTTTGGCATGCGGCAGAATCTTAGTAATTAGTTTATGTGTGCCAGGCGATGAAAAAGGTTGAAAATCGCTGAAATAGGACCATGGTGCTGAGTAACGAAGTTGGGTCCTTCAAGAATAGTTTTTTTCCGCCCTGACCAGTTTGGCTCAGTGGATAGAGCATCGGCCTGCGGACTGAAGGGTCTTGGGTTCAATTCTGGTCAAGGGCACGTACCTCGGTTGTGGGCACATCCCCAGTGTGGGGTGTGCAGGAGGCAGCTGATCGATGTTTCTCTCTCACTGATGTTTCTAACTCTCTATCCCTCTCCCTTCCTCTCTGTAAAAAAATCAATAAAATATATTAAAAAATAAAAAAAAGAATAGTTTTTTCCAACTTGTTTTCTGGAGAATTCTGTAGAGAAGACCCCAGGTTCCTTGCAGGGATGTGCCTAGCCAAACCCTCCCTCAGCCGGGGGCACTCACTTTTCTCTTTTCTATGTTGATAGGTTTTTACCTGAGAAAAAGAAAAGATACAGCCCAGCTTGTGTGGTTCCGTGGTTGAATGCCAACCTATGAACCAGCAGGTCACGGTTCTATTCCGGGTGTTGTCTCAACCCCCAGTAGGGGGCGTGCAGGAGGCAGCCAATCAATGATTCTCATTATTGATGTTTCTATCTCTCTCTTACTCTCCTTTCCTCTCTGAAATCAATAAAAATATATTTAAAAAAAGAAAAGATATATTTAAAGGGGGGAGTGGAAAGAGATAAAAAGCACTTTCTTGGTCTACAAGTTATAAAAATTGTGTGTCAGGAATCTTTCCTGCCAGGTAGGAATTTGAGGGAGGCAAAGAAGAACTCAGTTTAATTTCCCTCGGGGTCTTTGCTGAAGGGACAAGCACAGAAATCTGGATTTAGTTTTGTGGGTAAAAATAATCTTTCCAGCCCCAAAATGTGAAAAGCTCCATCATTCAGAATCTTTGGACTTCATTTCAGCACAAGCTGGGAGGGAGGAGTTGGGAAGGGGAGATTTGGAGCTGTTTAGTTTTAATGAAATGTTTAAGGCTGAAATAATGGTCCTGTATAGCTTTTTTGACATAATTTATTCTACTTTGTGTCAATTTGCCTGAAGAGCGTAATGTTGTGGGGTGTTGGAGCTGCAAAGGCTTTCACCGAGTCATGGATTATAATTTATGTGTATAAAGTCTACATATTCCATAATTATGGTATGCTATGAATTAGTAGAGTAATATTGAATATCTCCAAACCCCTTATTATGGCTTCTCACTTGAAATATGTCTTCAATATACATTTATTCAGCAGTGCTTAAACATGGCTAGTCATAAACACATGCTTTTTAAATCATGTGACTGCATTTTCTTCCTACTTAAATGTAAGATCAGATGTTATTAACCGTGTGGGGGGGGGGGGGGATAGGGGAGACACGAGAGGAGCTGTTAGAAAATAAATAGCATTTTTTATTTTAGAAGAAATCTCTCCTATTTATGATACTGTTTTCCCCAAAGCGAAAGAGGAAACAGTACTTGGAGAATTTAGGTAGTTTCTCTGGAGACAATTTATTTTCTTTTTGAAGCCCATTGCCTCCCAAGAGCAATATTATGTTTGAAACCTGCCATATATTACGTGAATGGGCTCGACCAGCTGATTTGGTTAGCAAATGCTCTCTGGCGAGGATCCAGGTAGAAGGGCTGAAGATCCAGCTCTCAGATAATTAAGAACCTGGTCCAAATGGCTGGAGCCTTGAAGAGGCTTCCTCTAACTGTCTCTAAGTGAGAATTTAACTTCATTCTTTGTGGAGAGTAGCCCAGGCACTGAGCCACAAGATGAGGGATTCCTCCCAGTGAATGCAATTAAGTAATTTGGAAAGAGAGGCATTGCTCTCCAGACGCTTAAAGTTCATTGTAGAGGCCCTTTCCATGTCTATCACTTCTGAACCTACTTGAGTCCTATGCTTGCAATTTTAGTGTGCTGCCACCAGGTGGCAGGCAGTGCCGAGGTCATGCCAGATGTCCTATCATACACAGCTAGGGCTGAGTTGAAAAGTATTGAGGATTCAAAAGAGAATCCTTTTCTTTTTTTTTTTTAATAATTCTTTATTATTGAAAATACTGCATATGTGTTCTTTTGCCCCCATAGACCCCCTCCAGTCCCCCTGCCCTCCCTCGCCCCAGGCCTTCAGTACCTATTATCAGTGTCCATGGGTTATGCATATATGCATACAAGGTCTTTGGTTGATTACCTCCCACCCACCCACCCTCCCCCGCCTTCCCTCTGAGATTCCACACTCTGTTCTTTATGAAAGAATAACACTTCCAAAAAAATACTACAGAGACCTCCTCCACTTAAAAACACATGGATTCATTGTAAAGGCCATGTCAGTGTATACTAACAAAAATTATTGAAAAGGATTATAATGTGGTTTTATAGGGGGAATATTATTGTGTTTATGGAAACATAATATGCTCTAAACAAGATGTAACAAGTTCTGGATAAATGGTGATGTTTTACTAATCTTGAATAAGAAATCCCAGAGATTATAATCCCAAATATATTGGTATCAGGAAATAATAGAATATAGAAAGGTTATAATAGTACTAAAGTAAGTAAATCTAAAACATTACAGACGTGAAGCTAAAACATTAAGATAATGGGTCACACTTAATATGTAAAGAATTGTCGGCTTGTGGTTTGTTACTTCACAAGAAGGTAGAATTGTTTATAATTTTACATCTTGGGCTTTGGGTTTCCATGGGCAGTACAAGCTCATGAAATGCAGCATAAGTTTGGAAATGTTTTATTGGTGGGAAAGGAGAGGGTAGATTGCATTTTATATGCCAGCAAATAAAATACGTACGTACTTTGCAAATGATATATTTAAGTTTCTACTTTGTTGCTTTGATCTGCTCAATTATTGGCAGAAATCATCAAGTGATCTGATAGGAGGAGCAAAAAGTAACCCATAGGACTCTAAATACACAGTCCTAAATGAATGAAGAAAACCGGCTATAAAATTTAAGGTAAAGCAGGGACTGTCTGTAATAAAAAGTTATTAAGTTATATAATTGAGAGCATGATTTAAAGAAAAATGAACTCCTGGGCAAAATCAAATGTCTCACTTTCTAACACCAATGCTTCTGAATTAATCTTATATTAGCCCCTGGTTTTCTCTCTTGCGGTAATGACATTGACTCCTGCTGAATCTCTCCTGGGGTTTCTCAGAGTTCCGTTAGAGAAGCCAAGTCAATTCCTTCCTCATCCTCTCCATGTATCCCAACTTAAGAAATGCTTTTTCCATGTAACCCTTGAAGAAACCCCCAGATGATGTTTCAGTCAACTCAGCTCTAACTTCTTATAGTTTTAAGGGTTCGATTTATTCTTTCATAACCAATAAATGGAAAGTCTGAGAATTACAGACTTGGAAGTCAATCCATTGAGTTGGAAACCCATCCTCACCATTTCCTGGCCATAAAACCTTGAACAAATAACCAAGAACATTTGTAATTTTAGAGTAATAATGGTACCTACCTCAAAGGTAGAGAAGGTTAGATGGGAACTTATGTGCAGTGCTTAGGTTCTGTGTACCTGATACTTGGTAAGTATTCAACTCAATAAATGTCAGTTATTTTTATTATTATTATCATTATGTATTATTATTATCATTATTATTATTTTTGTTATCTAGAGGCCCAGTGCACAAAATTCATGCACTCGGGGTGGGGGCGGGGCATCCCTCAGCCCTGCCTGTGCCCTCTTACAGTCCAGGAGCCCTCAGGGGATGTCCAGCTCAGGGCTTCTGGCTGACCGGTGCTTCCCCTGTGGGAGCACACTGACCACCAGGGGGCAGCTCCTTCATTGAGCATCTGCCCTTGGTGGTTAGTGCGCATCATAGTAACCGGTCATTCCACTGTTTGGTCAATTTGCATATTAGCCTTTTATTATATAGGATGGGTATTCAATTACCCTTTCTGAATCTGAGAGTACTCGGGGTTTCTAAACTTGATTTTATACCATAAGTGAACGCAGAGCAGGGCCCCTGCTTCATAAAGCCTATGGGAATATCACGTGTGCTTTTCCCACTCTCCCCTTTCCGTTAAGTACCTGGGTGTAAGCACACAGCCAGTGTCCTGGGCCCCATGGCACAGTGTTTGCTGAACGCACCTGTTTGGATACAGCCTTTTTCTTGTCAGAGGCCATATTTCTTTTCAGAGAAAAGTTATAAATATAGTCGTGTCGCTTAATGACAGGAATACATTCTGAGAAATGCAGTAGGCGATTCCATCATTGTGTGAACATCACAGAGTGCATTTACACAAACCTAGGTGGTATACCCTACAACACACCTAGGCTATAGGGTATAGCCTGTTGCTCCTGGGCTACATGTCTGTACAGCATGTTACTGTATGAAACAACACGAGATTCAATCAAGCACAAGAGAAAATGATGCAATCAGGAGATGAGATAAACGCGAGATGTATGAGGCTTCTACCAGGGTCACACGGAATACTGTTTTAGAGAAAACTTTTTCCTTTATTAAGTGGGAAGAGTACACTCTAAAATAATGATAAAAATTACAGTATAGTAAACACAGAAGCCGGTAACATAGTCATTTTTATGATTATCAAGTATTATATACTGTACATATTATATGTGCTAGACTTTTATATGACTGGCAGCGCAGTAAGTTTGTTGACACCAGCATCACCACAACCACGTGAGGAATGTGTTGCTACGATGTTACTAGGAATTTTTCAGCTCCGTTATAATCTTACTAGAGGTCCAGTGCACGAATTCAGTGGGGTCCCTCAGCCTGGCCTGTGGGGATCGGGCCAAAACCACTCTCCGACATCCCCCAAGGGGTCCCGGATTGCGAGAGGGTGCAGACCAGGCCGAGGGACCCCACTGGTGCATGATCAGGGCCGGGGAAGGACCGTGGGAGGGCTCCAGGGAATGTCCAGCCCATCTCGCCCAGTCCCGATCGGCCAGACCCCAGCAGCAAGCTAACCTACTGGTTGGAGCATCTGCCCCCTGGTGGTCAGTGCACATTGTAGCAACTGGTCGAACGGTCGAGCGAACAGTTGGACTCTTAGCATATTAGGCTTTTATTATATAGGATAGGATAGGATCACCATCATCTATGCAATTCATCATTGACCAAAACATCCTTGTGCAGCGCATGACTGTAAACACATCCAACCTTGTTTCAGATTTGCATTTTGATTTATGAAAAGGGCCCTTTGAAATTAGCACCTAAGAGTTGGTCATCTTTAAAAAAAAAAAAAAAAAAAGCAGAGAAACTCCGCACAGCCAGTGCACTGAAAACTTGAGCAGCTCCTGCCTCAGCTGTTGGATTGGGGTCAGGGCTGCCCACTTAGTCCCTTCCAAACCTCCCCATCAGGAGGGCCCAGCTATGTTACTCTGAAGCCCAAACCATATTCTGTCTACAGCCAATAGTGGTGCTGAAAGGGTCAAAATATCGATGTGGCTGCAGGAGAAACAAAATAAGACCAGGTTGGATTTATCGTGTTAACAACATGAAGCAGGGGAAGTGAAAGTAGTAATCAGGTTTGAGTTTCCCAGTGGAAGAGAAAAAGCAAGGACCCAGGTTTCGGTTTAATTCAGCCATTGGCCGGGCCAGCTCAGTGTTCTGTTGGTTACTTAATTTCTCTGGGCTTTTGGACAGTAACTATAGAACACGCTTCTCTTTTTTTGTTTCTTTATCAAAGAGTGTTGAGGAGTTCTGAACTGGGAATCTCTTGGTTGGGGTCAGTGGTCACTTGTGCGGGGTGATGTCAGAAAGGGCTATATTATCTGCTATTTAGGAGCATGGCTTAGCTTGAGCTCCTGGCTCCACCGCCTACTGGCTGTGTGACCTTGTGTAAATAACCCCTCCATGCCTCGGGGTCCTTAGCCCTAAAATGGAAGAGGATAAGAATTCTACCTCACTTGGTTGCTGTGCGTATGAAATGAGTTAATATTGAGAAGTGCTAATAGGAGTGCTGGACACAGAGGAAGCCATTCACAGATGTCAGCCAAGGTGAGGGGGCTACTGAAGGTGATGATGTGATGCCAAGCCCCCTACCCACTCCCCACCCCCAAAAAAACTTCTTTTTCCAACCTGCCACTTCACTGATGTATACAAACACGTTTAAGCCCTCGCCGGTTTGGTGCAGTGGATAGAGCATCAGCCTGAGGACCGAAGGGTCCTGTGTTTGATTCTGGTCAAGGGCACATGCTTTGGTTATAGGCTCCTCCCTGGCCCGGTCCCTGGTCAGGGCACATGCAGGAGGCAACCAATCGATGTGTTTCTCTCACATCGATGTTTCTCTCTGTCTTTCTCTCTTCCACTCTCCCTAAACATTAATAGAAAAATATCCTCGAGTGAGAATTAACAAAACAAAAACAACAACAAAACTTAAGAACCCTGAGTACACTAGATCATACTCACCACCAAATGTCTAGTTTCCATCCGTCACCATACATTTGACCCCCTTCACCCATTTGGCCCTCCCGGCACTCCCCTTCCACTCTAGTAACCACCAATCTTTTGTCTGCATCTATGAGTTTGTTTTGTGTTGTTTTGTTTGTTCATTCATGTGCGTCTGTTTTATATTCCATATATGAAGGAATAAGGAATTTTCAAGTGTAAATGCCCCAGAAGACTCTGCAGATTCAGCTTCTTCGAGGCTTAAATGGAAGTGAGATGATGCCAATTCATTTTAACCACACAGCCAGCCTAGAGCAAAGCCCACCCCAGCGGGGAGACGGGGAGGTGGCACAGTGGACAAGATGGAAACGAGACATTTAGAGGATGGAAAATTTCCCAAGTCAAACCAGTTATCACAAAGTCGAGTGCAAAATAACATAACATTCATAGTTTTAAAAAATTACACACACACATATATATGTGTGTATGATATATATGTATATATGGTGAATATGGGAAATTTAGTTAAGTACATCTAAAGTTAAACTGCAGTACCAAGTAAGACGTGTCGCTGTTCTGAGCAATCGCAGCGAGGTTTTTTTCTGGAAGAAAGAATATCTCAATGTCACGGTGGGTGGAGGCCAGGGGGTGAGGTTTGGGAGGTAAGTGGTGGGGAGTTATGGGAGGGCAGCAGCATAATCATGAAACAAGAACTCTAGAAGCCTCAGAAAAAAAGAAAGTTGGGGAGTTTTCCAGTGAAAGTTTGGATTGAGAAAGAAAAAAATAAAACCACCTATCTTTTGCCAAACAAGATGGCAGATCCAGTTCAGAGAAATTGAGTAAGAGACTGAATTCCAAGAATCATGAGAAAAACCGGTCCAAGCCTTCCCCGGGGAGCACCCACATCACAGCGCTGGCGGTGCGGCTCTCCCCGCAGGTTGCTGAGGGAGGGCCCGCTGCAGTTGCAGGCTGGAGGCGGTGGCTTGGAACGGCGCCAGGAAAAGACCCCAAGCCCACGGGGACCCAGGGAGTTGGACATGTGGTTTGGCCTAGTGGGAAAGAAGGGAGGTTGGTCAAGAGAGGCCTGCGAACAGAAAAGTGGCTGAAAACAAGAAGCATCTGGAAAGGGCCATTTTAGGCTTTCAACTCACGCCAAGCTAATTGAGTAATGGGAGCGCTTGTTCTTGTAAATTATTGCAACTGTGTATCGAGCTTTCCCTGAGGTTGCCTCACCCCGCAGGTCAGGATGGGTTGTGTTTGAATAGGCTCTGTGTGGGCTGTAACCGTGAGTGTGTGCACGCCTGGTTTATTGATTATAGTCTCTATTCCCAGGACTGTGTACTGACGGATGCGATTTTCACAATTCATTACTTAACATGGCAGATACTGTAATTCCCATACTGCCGAGGTAAGGGCTGTTGTCTGGCTGTGGCACTTAATTCCTAACCCCACGTTGCCGTATCGTGAAAATACTCTGGCATGAGAGGAATGCGTGTCCAGTGTGTATTTCTGAACTGTTTTAGCAGGGGGATCTCTTCTACTGGTCCGGCCTTGAATGGTGATGTCATTTGACTTGGGACCCCCTAGAAAGCCAGGGACAGACCACTGTAGTTCCCAAAACCGAGGATGGAAGTTTTCACTAGAATCGAAACGAAGAATCTTGCCGATCTTCATCCGGGGACCTGGCCCCAACCCTGATCTCCTACCTTTGCTCTCCTCACAGACAGCTCCCAAGATCTCAGCCCGCCTGTTCTGTTTCTGCATGGAAGTCAGAAAATCTAGGTCAGTTTATCCATGTAGAAAGTGCGATTTTATTGAGTTAGCTCTGTGCAAACTGCCGCCTCCATGCTTTATGGAAACAGAGTCCCTTGCGTCCAGGCTCTTTTCTTTGGAAGTTTGCAGAGGCCTCCAAGTCATCACTTAGATTTAAAATCAACAAGGAAAACCCTTTTTTTTTTTAGAAAGACTGCTTCCCGGTAACAAGTGTCTGTCTTTTTAACGGTTTTTGTCAGACTCTAAATCAGTTCAGTCTTTTCGATGGCGAAAGGACTTTCAGTGAAATTGCCAAGGCCAGTACATCAGGGTCCTGGAGAGACGGCCGCGCATCTGACAGACGGGAGGCTGGGGCCCATTTCCTAAGTATGGACTTGCCTTCCGATTTCTGTAATGTGACCCAGTGAGTAGCATTAAACCCACAGTGGCCATTGAGAGAGCAAGGGGTCCTTTTGGTGGCTAAATAGTCTTTTGAGTTATATTATCTTTTCATTTGGGTTTTAGATGTCTTAACAATTGTGGTTTTTTAAAGTATCTTCACATGATAATAATGCTGATGTATAATACTACTTTTCAAGATTTTAGACTTGAGCAACTCACGGTGGGGTCTGTGGACCAGGGATGGTCCCTAAACTGTTACCAGACCCGATGACATAGGTACAGAAGTTGAGAGGAGACATTTAGAAACTCACAGCAATTTGTGATTGCCCTAACAGCCAAGTAGTATTTCATCTTTCTAGCAATTCATCCTTATTGTATTTTGTAAAATATTTGTCTACTATGGATTAGAAAAAAAAAAAAAATCCTGGTTCTTCCCCACAGATAGTTGAGAAAAACTCTTGTTACAGCATCCATCATCTCACTCGAGGCTGCGATGGTTTCGTGTGGGAGATGGGGGTTGCATTTTAAGCCCCATTTTACAGATAGGTAAACCTGGGCTCAGGGAAGTAATAAAGGCTAGCCTGTAACATGTGTAGGTCACTGTCTACTACTCTGCTAACTGCAGAATGCTAAAGCAAGCTCATGGCAAATATTCTTACCTGGGCTTTTAAAAAATGTATGTTTTTAGAGAGAGAGAGAAGGAGAGGGAGAGAAAGAGGGAAACATCAACATCAATCAGCTACCTCCTGGACGGCCCCCAGCTGGGGATTGAGCTCATAACCTGGGCTTGTGCCCTGACAGGAATAGAACCAGCGACCTCCTGGTGTGTAGGTCAATGTTCAACCATTAGCCACACTGACCAGCTTACCTAGGCTTTTTAAAGGAGGTCTCTCTGTACGATTGACCTTGAATGGTCTACGAACAGATAACATTTGCGTTCTCCTAGTTCATAGAATCATTTAGACCAGTGGTCACCAACCTTTTGGACCTCACAGACCACCAGTGGTCTGCGGACCACCGGTTGGCGACCGTGATTTAGACCCCAACAGCCTGGCTAATTCTCTGTGTTTCCCTAAGAAGTTAAAAGATTGTAATTGCTCAGATGCTCAAGGTTTGGAAGAGGCCCTTGAGGTTCATGCAGCCCGTGGCATTGATTTGTCACAGGGGTCCTCAAGCTTTTTAAACAGGGGGCCAGTTCACTGTCCCTCAGACCGTTGGAGGGCCGGACTATAGTTTTAAAAAAAAACTATGAACAAATTCCTATGCGCACTGCGGGCCCGGGACAAGTCGGCTGCTAAGCAGGACAGGCAGTGGCACCCGGCGGGCCGGATAAATGTCCTTGGTGGGCCACATGTGGCCCGCGGGCCGTAGTTTGAGGACCCCTGGTCTAGCAGACATACTGTACCATGGGAGGGATGTAACTCTGTAGACAGAATTCTGTTTGGGGACAGTAGAGACAGTTTAAGTCCTTCCTTGTGTCACACCCAACCCTACTTCTCTAACTCCTACCTATTGGCTCTAGATCTACCTTCTTAAGTCCCAATATTTAGTCAAAGGTATGTGCCCTTTTTCATTCTTCTTCCTCCACCCCAAGCCAAATATCTCAAGTTTTCAAATGGCTTCGGTACTCCATCCCCAGTCTCACCATCCTAGCCACACTCTACATTCTCTTTAGTCAATGTCTATCCTAAAGCGAGAGAGACCCCCAGAAATGAACCTGGCATTACAAAGGATATAGTTCAGAATATAGGAAACTGATCACCTCCCTCAGTCCACACACTATATTTCTTATAATGCAACCTAAGATTATGCTACCCATTTTGCAGCCACATCATGTTGCCATCTCACAATAAGATAAAAATGCTCTTTCATGTGAACATCTTCATTTAGCAATTTACTCTATTTATTGACCCACTAATTTATTAATTTATTAATTCCATCCTTCATACACCATCCAGCCAAGCATCCATCTAGCTAACCAATGGAATTCGGTAATATCTGCTTCAGAATTTTAATCCTATAATTTATTTAAAAAAGAAATCATGCCCAGTGGAAGGAAAGCAGTTCAGTCCTTTTCATCTACCCAGTTAATTTCATCTGGAGCCTCGGTGTCTGTGTGGGCACCCGCTCTTTGGTCCACACCTCAGGGGTTGGTGGGCCAGTTAATGAAATCCCAACTAGCTGCTAACTCTCCCGAATAGGAGTTGATCAGCAAGCCCGCAAGGTGGACATTCCATTGGTTTTGGCTACCTCCCTCATCCTCCTTCCCTTGAAGAACTGCTGATCAGGGAGGTCTCAGCGCTGTGACCTTGGTGGCATCTGTTTCCATAACATGCAGATTGCACATCTGATTATACCTTGCATCTCGGCCTCTGATGGTGCAGCCACCGTGTCCTAGGACCACACCACACAGTGCTAAGTGGTTTGCCTCGGGGGGCCAAGGATGGAGGAGGAGTGGGAAGGAGATCGTTAACATTGTTTCACATGTTATAATAAGCATGTAGGACTCTTGTAATTAAGAAAAGGAATAATAGAAAAGATTAAAGGGAGGAGAAAGAACTCTCTTGTTGGCTCCAGTGGAGCCCTCCCCCTCGGTGGCTGCCGGCCTTTCTCGTGACCCACTCATTCCCTAACTCCTTGCATCGGCCTCTGCCCTAACCACGCTGGGGCGGCGCGGGGACGCTTTCCCCAACTCTGCTAATGACCTAATGCAGAGGTCACCAACCCACAGCCCACAGGCCAAGTCCAGTGGGTCACCTGTTTGTGTAAACCAAGTTTTGCTGAAACACAGCCACGCCCATTTGTTTATCCTGATGGTCTGTGGCTGCTTTCCCAGTACGACCACAGATCTGAGTGGTTGTGACAGGAGACTGGATGGCCCTCAGAGCCTGAAATATTTACTGTCTGGTCCTTTCCAAAGATCAGTTTGCCGACCTCGGTTCTGTGTTACCAAATCCATCGATCTGGCCTCTCCAGTGGCCTCACTCCCCTCAGCCTCTCGCTGCCTTTAGTTCTCATGACCACCCTTCGTGACGGTGTCTTCTCTTATCCCCGGTGACAGCGACGCCCCATCATTCTCGCCTGTCTCTCTGACCACTCTCTTTCTGTCTTCCTTTCTGACCCTTACTTCAACGAGAAACATACACGAGGGCACAGATCTTTGCCTCTTTGTCCACTTCTGTCTCCCCAGTGCCTAGAACAGTGCTTGCCTGGCACATAGGTGTGGGGGATGGATGAATGAGTCTAGGTACTTCCTCAAAGGAAATGAGGGTAATTGTAAGGAGAAGAAAGAGATACTAAGAATTGCCCCCATCATTCCAAACGGCCTAGTGTCCTCTCCCAGTTGCCATCAAAAGTCTCTTATTTCTACTGTAGGATCAAGAAACGTTGTTCAGTTGAGTTGGGTCTTGATTCATCTAAGAATGGCTCAAGAGAGGTGCAATTTGGCCAAATTACAAAATTGGGATGTAATGAAACTTTGCAGCTGTGGGTGCGGACGCCTCTGAAAAAGCCAGCATCCCTTTGCCGCACCTGTATCTGTGTATAACAGGCATTCCCCTGGGCGCATCTGCACAGAAGCCCCTGGTAATACTCTGGCCCTGCCATGTCTGCAGCGCTTCCTAAGGGCTCTACCGAGCACTCTCCATCTGTTCTCCTGCATCATCCCTACGCCTCGGTGAGTTCTGTACTGTTGTCCCTGCTTGCAGGTGAGTCTCAGAAGCTGGGACAGCTAAGTGTTGGCTCACAGAGTCAGTGCTGTGACAGGTCCAATTCCTAAGCTGTGCTCTTATTCATTCATTCAAGATGGTAACGTTCACAGACACCAATGGATCCCAACTACAGGTGATTTTATCCCCCAGACACATTGGCAAGGCCTGGAGACATATTTGGTTATTAAGCTGGGGTGGCTTCTGGCGGGTAGAGGCCAGGAATGATGCTAAATATCCTACTGTGCACAGGATGCATGGAGAGACCCCCATGACAAAGAATGATCTGGCCCCAAATGTCAGTCATGCCAAGGTTGAGAGACCCTGATATATATATACACGCATGGACGCATAGTTTGTGTGCTCATGAAGTGGCCACCGTGTTTTGGGATCTGAACATGCACATGAGTTAGGTCTTAGAAGATGAAGCTCAATGTGAGTAGGAATCGGCTGTTAATATTTTCTTAACTCTGAGTTGCCGGAAAGAAATCTTGCTCCAAGTCCCCCCAGCTTTTATGCTCTCTTGACACACATCTTTCAAAAAGGACAAAGGTCAGTGGGTCTGCTCGGGCTGTGAAACTGATTAAAACCCTCTGCTTCAGGATGGGCCCTCTGCGTGTCTCAATCGCTCTAGATGGAGAGGCAGCCTGGCAAATCCACTCCCTCTGGGCGGTGGCTGCTTGCAAAGCAAGGCTGAGGTTGGCCGAAAGGGTCACCGTTGCCCCGTAATCGGATTACATTGCTATATCCGATCATTGGCCATCTGTGGCCCAATGGGGAGCTATTAAGCCAGCAGGACTGACCTAAGTGAGATGGACGATAGCAATGTTCCTTGGAATAGTGGATTGACTGGAAAGACTGTGTAATAGCCTTGCTAACAGGGGTAGCAGGTGGGCCATTCTGACAGGAGTGGAATTTGTCTGCTCCCCACAAAGGTAAGCTAGATTGGAAGTACAAAAGGAACCCCCATCCAGAGAATGTATCCCAGGATCTGCAAAGAAAAGCAAGAACCAAGCCCATGGCAGACAGACCCCAGCTTAACACTAGAAACTGCCTGCGATTTGGCCCTCTATTTTGATGCAACCTAAGCTCTTTTAACGAAATAACAATGTATGCAATGATAATATACAAAGATGTTCATTTCAGTATTATATATATTAGCAAAAAATATGGGTATAAATTTGCATAGTCATGTGCTTATCGGAAAATGCAGCTTACCTGTGTGGCCCCCATGGGCTTCCTAAACTTCACCCCCAAATTGTATAAGCTTGCCCACCCTGCTTCTGGGAGATTCCACATCATGGCCAGCTGAGCCTTATGCCCTTTCCTGCAAGCAGGCAGATGTGGAGAAGGCCTGGAAAAATTTGGACCCAGAATACTAAGTACCTTCCCTTAGTCTCACCAAGACAAGTCCCCTAACCCCTGGGGAAATGAGAAAGTGAGGTGGGGGGGAAGGTCAAGAGCGTCACTCTACTGAAGCACCTGCACATAGAAACCTGAGGCCCAGGACACAGAGGTATCTTCCTACCATTGAGGATGTAACGAGTAATGAATGTCAAGTTCTTGGTCGTGGGAAATGTTCAATAAATGTCAGCTTCTCCCTTCCTCTACCATTGCCAGAAAAATACCAACATTTCATAAAGGAAATATACACACGCGCCGATCTAAGGGACCACGCTGAATTAGTGGACAATGGTTCCTATTTGTGCCAACCTAGTGAGCCCTCTACATGTAGGATGAATTCAGTAAGTTTTCTTTGGTTGTAATTTCATTAGTCATTCTTCTGACCTTGTAGGTATTCAAATATACTCAAGAGGAAAAAGAGCTCCAAGCTGTCCAGTCTCTGGATCTCCATTGGTGTTCAGTAATTGATTATTGATGGGTGAAGGGATGGATGGATGGATGGGTGGGTGGATGGATAAATGGGTAGATGGAAAAAAAGGAAGGGTAGGAGGAAGGGAGGAGAGAAGGTTAGGAGGTAGATGGATGATAAGAAGATAGATGATAGGAAGGGTAAATTAACAGTCATTGTACTATTTTTTTCTTTCTCTATCAAGATGGTGAGGGGAACCATGTTTCTACATAAGCCAATGTCTTTTCCTCTTTTTTCTCATGTGAAATAAAAACCCAATATGAAAAGCCCTCATTTCTGTTGCAAAAAACTCAGGAGCCACATTCTGATCTAAGTAGCATATTTTATCTGTTTGAGCTGGGGGAGGAAGATGAGTGATTTTCTAGCTTGAGTGACATAAATATGTACCCCCCCCATAAAATATATTGTTATTGCTGTGATTCATTTGGTTTTTTTTTTTTTAAGTGGACTATGGTTTGTGTGCAGTGGATGAAGTAATTGGATTGAGTGCTTCTCCCTAGAGACAGAATCAATCACCGTTGTAGAAGATGGTGACATTTTAGAAAGAAACTCTGAGGAAAATGTCATGCTTAAAAAATTAGATTTAAACCCACTGGCTCCAGATTGATTTTTATTACACTCAAATGGATACCCTGATTGATTATCAGTCTTACAAATGTTTAGCACATTTCTCACTTCTCTAATAATCAGAATAATCTAATTTTCAATGTCATTTAATGTACTCTATTCAAGGTTATAATAGATCATATTTCTAATAAAACACAGCAATTATGTAATGAATAATACAGGACGACCGACATTCGGATTCCCTTGATTTTTAAGGCACTGCCAAGGGAAAGTCTTAGATAAGCCCATTCCTTGAAATGTGAAGTACATTCTAAGCATTTGACTGCATCTTATAGAGTGTGTTTTTTTTTTTTCCTGGTGATCTGAATAGAACTTGGCCAGACTTGACCCTCCACCCCCCAAAAAAAAATTCTTGGGAGGAAACAGCAGGATTTGAACCCTTTAATAGATGATATTGGTGCACCTGGAGAGAAGTGACAGGTTGCCAGGTTATGTATTGAGTTTCTCTAGTAATTGCTGCTTGTTCCCCATTTTTGATATACATCCCCCGGAGAAATACTATATTTTAGTTCTAAACATTTTTCCAATATCCATTGTAGCAACAGCTGACATTACGGATGTTTCAGGGTAAGCCACCGGATATCTAATTTTGAGGAGGTTTGACTATATTTAGAGCCAAACACTTACCTGCCTGTGCTTACTTTGGTGGGTTTTTTTAAGGGGCCTGACTCACCTTGGGAAGTGACTGGTGCTTTTTATATTTGTGGCTTCTGACCAATTCCAGTCATGTCGAAATCCAGGTTAGTAATGATGGGTTCCTCTGTAATGACTCGCCGCTGAGTTGGACGATCTGGCGTGTGTGAAATGGTATGGAAACCGGGTCCCCCAACAGGCAGTAGCACTCCACAGGTGCCCCTTTTATGCACTTTGGTGGGGGCACCCAGGGGCAGCAGGCAGAGCGAAGGCGGCTGAAGAGCTTTCAAGCCTCAGGACCTTTAGAGACTCAAAAGGCCTCTCCTACAATTGGTCTCAGATATGACCCTGGTGGAATGAGACATCAGATCAGAAGCTTCTAGAAGGTCTTAACAAAAGCAAATGATGGGCCAGTACAAATAAGATGCCAGTGAACAGAGGTGGATTCAGAGTCAGGCAGGTGAGGCGTGAAAGGACAGGCTGGGGAAGACCAGCGCTGATGATCTGAGAGCCACAGGCTGGCTCTGAACCAACTTGGCATAGTAACATGTCCTCCCTCTTAAGATCCTTGGTTAATCAGATCACGAAAGACCACCCTCACTCTCCCTATCCGTGGCTGCTCAGAGCAATCTTGAAGCATTATTGTTTTTTTGTTCTGAGCACCTCGTTTTTATGTATTTATTTTTTATTAGTAGTATTTTATTAAGTCTTTATTATTCAAAGTATTACATATATTCCCTTTTCCCCCATTGACTTCTCCCAGCCCATCCCTGCCCCCTACCCCGGACCTTCAGCCCCCTATTGTCTATGTCCATGGGTTACGCATATATGCATACAAGTTCATTGGTTGATCTCTTCCCACCCGCCCACCCTCCCCTACCTTCCCTCTGAGGTTTGACAGTCTGTTCAATGCTTCTATGTCTCTGGATCTATTTCTGTTCATCCGTTTATGTTGTTCATTATATTTCCACATATGCATGAGATCATGTGATATTTTTATTTTTCTCTGACTGGCTTATTTCGCTCAGCATAATGCTCTCCAGGTTCATCTATACTGTTGCAAATGATAAGAATTCTTTCCTTTTTTATAGCTGTGTAGTATTCCATCGTGTAGATGTACCACAGTTTTAAAACTGTAGTAAGCCAGCCTCAAAAACTGCCATTTCACACTAGATCTCCAATGCTATCTAAACTTACACCCACAAGGTAAGATTGCTAATACATAGGAGGTAGCAGGGAGGCTGGAGTTCTCAACCGCCTCCTGTCCTCCAGAGTCCTGAGGCTGTCTCTCCCTGAGGAGGCATTCACATATGTCTTTTTTTTTTCTTTTTAATATATTTTATTGATTTCAGAGAGGAAGGGAGATGGGGAGAGAGAGATAGAAACATCAGTGAAGAGAAAGAATCATTGATCAGCTGCCTCCTGTACGCCCCCTACTGGGGATCAAGCTCACAACCCAGGCATGTGCCCTTGACCAGAATTGAACCCGGGACCCTTCAGTCTGCAGGCCAACGCTCCATCCCCTGAGCCAAACCAGCCAGGGCTCACAGATGTCTTTTTGATTAAAGGAGAGAAAAGCACGTCTGGATGTGGGTGTGGGTGTGAGAGGAAGGGAAAAGGAAGGGCACAGGGAAGTGAGTTGTGCAGGTCTGGCAGGAACGCCGTGTGTTATTTCTTGAACTTCTGTGTGTTTTTTACTCCTTCGCCGAGGCATTCCCGGGAATAGAAACTCGCTTCTCCGTTCATGTCAAACATCCAAGTGTGTGGCTGGGAGCTGTGCAGAGAACGGTGAAGATGGTTTTATTTCTTTCCCAGATGACTCTCTGGAGAAATAAATACCTGAGAATTAAAGTTCCGTAGGCCAGAAAGAGTCCTTTTTGCGAACTAAATAGGATTTTAGCAATCCTTCATTGACGAGGGCAATTTGGGATGATCTATTTATATTGAGAAACTGATAAGTTCACTCGGGGGAAAGCTAAGTTGGCTACAGCGCTGGCCAACACTTCACATGCTGAGACTGACTGGGAGGCTTGGGCGTATTTCTGCTGTTTCGTTTTAAACATTTCCTTGCAGTCACACGTGTGGCCTGAGAGTGACCCCTCCATAGCATTCAGGGCAGCCAAGGCCAAGGAGGAGAATTCCTTAATTACAGTCCTCGGTGCATTCTCCTTATAAACACCGATCTTTTCAAAAAGCACGCCGCTGTAAGAATCATTTTTTTTTTCTTTATTGATTAAGGTATTACATATGTGTCCTTACTCCCCCCCCCCCCATTCCTCCCTCTCCACTCTGTAAGAAGCATTTTAGGAGAAGTATATCGGTTGGGGTTAGAACTGGGTTCCAGTTCTGGCCCTTTCAGTGACTGGCTTAGTGACATTTAAGGTCCCTTCGCCTCAGTTGTCTCAAGTGCAAATGAGGGAGGAATAGCGCTGCCTTCCACTTAGGGTTGCTGTGGGGATTCAATGAGATAATATACGTTGAGCATGCAGCCCAGCGCTGGGAAGAAAGCCTTCCCTTCTTTGAAGGGCTGGGCTTGGCCAGGGTGGTGACGTTTTCTGTTAACACCAAATCATACTTACGGCTGAGGGAGAAGTGAGCGAGGTCGGGGGTCACACACTGAGCCCTGGTCTGTGCCGGTGAGAGATTCGGATTGACCATCCATGTGTACTTCTGATGGTTTTATGGTTTCAGGTCTTAAATTCAAGCCTTGAATCCACTTCAAATTGATTTTTGTTGGCAGTGTAAGATAGTGGTCCAGTTTCATTCCTTGGCATGTGGCTGTCAAGGGTTGTCTTGGTTGTGTTGTTTTTTAACACTGTTTACTGAAGAGACTGTCCTTTCCCCCTTGTATGTTCTTGGCTCTTTTGTTGTAAGTTAATTGAGCACATATGCATGCGTTGGTTTCGGGGCTCTCTGTTCTGTTCCATTGATCTGTGTGTCTGTTTTTTATGACGGTACTCTGATGTTTTGATGACTATAGTTTAAAATCATGGAGTGTGATGCCTCCAGCTTTGTTCTTCTGTCTCCAGATTGCTTTGGCTATTCAGAGTCTTTTGTGGTTCCATACAAATGTGAGGATTATTTGTGCTATTTATGTGAAAATGTCATTGGCATTTTGAGAGGGATTGCATTGAATCTGTAATTCTGGGGGTAGTAGAGACATTTTAACAGAATTATTTCTTCTGATCCATGAGCAAAACATCAAGTATGAATTTCTGTAATGGGTCCGAGTGTCTCACATCTTTGCATTTCAAAGCCAAGGGCAAAGCGTGGACAATATTTTCTAGTAGACAGTTTCTGATATTCAAGGTAGACCAACAATGATATGAATTCATCCCATGAATTTGAATAAGGCATTTCCTATTTGGGGGTTTGTAGACTGCACTTGAAAGAAGTTTCCCTTCTGGGTGCTTTGCTTCTACGTGGTATTGCGCGTGCGCACACACACACACACACTCACACACACACACACACACACACACACACACACACACACACACACCATACTATTTCCATGAAAGCAGGGACTTTTTTATTTGGTTTCCTGCTGTGTCCCAGTGTCTGACACACAGAGCTGATAATTACAGCTCAGTAATTATCAGTAGAATGAATAAATAAATGTCGAGTTCCAAACTGCTGAGTCTACTTCTCATTAAGTCAAAATCTAGAAGACAAGAGCTGGAAGAAACAAAACCCAGAGGCACTAAGGGGCTTACCATCACTCTCCATGGGTCCCTTTCCCATCACAAGTGGATTTTCCCTGAGTCTCCAGCCAGTCACTCTCCTGAGCCCAAGACCCTGATAGCCAACTGCATACCACACACTGGACACCACCACTTGGATGCCACATGGCACCTGAGATTTCATTCATCCTTCTCCTCCTACATTCCCTGACCATCGTCCAAGCCAGAAAACATCTTCTCACCCTTGACCCTCCCCACTTCTGGGCACCCCTGTCCCTTCCCCACAGTCCCTCCCTGGCTCAGACATCCCTCTCTTACTTGGGACTTCCAGCAACCACCTCAGTGATCTCTCCGCCCCTCCAACCATTGCTTCACCATGAACAGAGTGACCCTTCTGAAAGGCAACTCTGATCATGTCACTGCCACTGCCTCCCCAAATGAGTCTAAAACCCCAGTCTCCTTGGCAAGGTTCGCAAGATCACGTGAGCTGTGTTTCAGCATCAACTCCGAATTGGGAGCCCTGGTCCTGTTCTTTGGAGAGGCTCAAAGCTGCCCTGTTGCTTGTGTGCATGCCCTCAGTCTCGCTGTGTCTTCTGCCTGCAAAGCCCTCCCATCTTTCAGCCTTTGGTTAGCCAATTCCTAAGCCAGTGCATCTTCCACGCTCTCATCGCCCGTGTTGACCTTCCAGTGAGCCTCTCCAAATGAACAAGGTCAGATTCCCTGGGAAACTCAGACAGCCTTTTGTGTTTGTAAGCATGGGAGGTCTCACTGACCTCTTACAGGTTTGATTACAGAAAAACAAGTTTTCTAGGGCCTGGACTCGAGTTTATTTCCTAGGTTGACTTTTGAAGGGCTTTCTTTGGCCTCCTCTTAACCCTCCCAGCCCCCAGCATGGCTTCCATTCTCATCACTCTGCTATTAATGTTCTCGTGAAACTCACCACATCCTCCACGGCCAAAACTGATGAACTTTGACCCCTCTTCGTTCTTTCTGACTGTTGGCTACATGGGACTCTCGGCCAGGTTGCTGCTGGTCTTTCAAATTCTATTTTTATTGGTTTCTGTGATTTTTTTTTTATTATCCCAGCGTTCCTGCCCACCATTCATCTGCTTCCATCACTGTATTCTCTTCTCTTCTCCACAAACCACTGGCAACTCCAAAGGATCGATTGATTTCTGATCCTCTTTTATTCTTTCCTCTTTCTCACCTTAGATTGTTCACCGTCTCTCATGACTTCAACAGTCATCTCTAAGGTTTTGACTTTTAAATAATCTACTTCAGACCTGTTCTCTCACCAAATCCATGGTGCCATCGCCCTAACAATCTCTGAAATTGCTGCCTGGGTTTCTGACTCCCTTCCCCTTAAGCCAAGCTCATTTTTCTGCCCCAAACTGGTTTCCCTATTTCCCACCAGCTTCCCCAATTTTCTTCTCTGTTGTGATCTCATCAGTCCCAGTACCAGTGTTAAAATAATATTGCTACCTCCGATTCTTCTTTTTTCATTCCCCATATTCATTATCAAGTCCAATAGACTTTTCACTGCAGTGCCTCCCTAACATTCCTTCTTCTTTCTCTCCTCATTATACCAATCTAATCTTTTCTCCCCACAATCCCTTGTCTTTTTTCTAGTCATACCAGCCACTGTACTGTCCTACAAACTTGATGCAGTCATTACTGGAAGCATTTCCTCATATCCCCCATCCAGAATGTTCTTTCCACCTCTTTCTGCCTCCCCCGTGGGTGGTCATTTAAAGGTCATTGTAAAGCTAACTTCCCTCATATAGCTATATTGCTTCTGATCCTTAAGCCTTTGCATATAATGTTCTCATGACCCAAGATGTTTCCCAGATCTCCAAGCCCCATTCATTTAAGAGGTATTTGTTGAACATCCTTTATGGAAAAGATACTGTACCATGCACTGAGGGCATCTAAATGAATGAGACCTAGCACAGTCCTATAGGGCATTCGGCTCAAGATTCCTCTCTCCTGTCATGTTTTTTATGACTCACACAGACTGGACTCTCAGCTCCCTTGTCTGTGGGTCTAAGTACTATCTCATAACAGACTCCTTAGATTCTTTTATTCCTGTTGCTTAAATTAGTGAATGAATATCTCCTTTCTGGTATCTCGTTCACTGCATGATCGGTATTTGAGTAGGTGACTGGAATGTGAGTCTTTTGAATACTATTCTTGTTTCTTTAATATTCATCAGAGTGTCAACATCTTTAGTAGCTATAGGGCTCAATAAATGTTTGGTGAATAAACAAATTGGTGTAGGACTTCCACTGTCTTAGTACATATTACACCATGTTGTGATTATGTATTTATCAAAATGTATGTAAGAATCTTGTGTATGATAGGGGGAAAAAGTAATGTCCCCATTTTTTCAGATAAGGACACTGAGGTTCAGGGACATTAAGAGCCTCTCCTGAGTTTCCACGGCAATAAATGATGGACTAAAATGCAGACCTTTGGGATTTTACCCCAGTGCCCTTCCTACATGTCCACTGTACCTTTCGTGTTATTTAAGATCTAAGGGGTACAAGTCCATAACCTGTGTTGTAGCAGATGTGAGCAGGATCTTGAACCTTCAGTTGAAGGAATGACCCATTGTTTTCTTTCTTGCCTTAATCACTGAAAAAAGGCAACCATTGATTCAAATAAGCCATGAGGTAAAAGAGTATGTAGGCACAGCCCACTGTTGTATATACCTACTCTTTAAACAGATTGTATCAGTTAGCTACTGCTATATAACAAATCATCCCAAAGTTCAGTGTTTTGAAACAATATACATTTTTCATTGTTCAGAAAACCATGGATCAGCTGGGCTTATGAGGCTATCTCATGTGGCTGTGGTTAGCTGCAGATTGGGTCGGCAACTCTGCTGGTCTTGCCTGACTGCTCTCCCAGGTTCAGGGAGAGGGTAGCTCTAGGTCGATGGAGGATGGTCTTAGCTGGGCTAACTGGGCTGTCCTCCACATCGTCTCTCATTCTGCAGTAGGCTAGCTCAGGCTTGTTCACACCAGTGGCAAGGTTCCAAGGGGGATGAGCAGAAGAGCACAGTATCTCTTGAGTTCTAGGCTTGTAAATGGTACAACATTACTACTGCTGCATTCTAGCTGTAAAAGTGGCCCATAGGCCATCCAGGTAGAAGGAGTGTGGAAGAGTGTCCACACTCCTTCTGTTGATGGGAGGAGTCACAGTGCAGAAAGCTGTATCTAGGAAGACCAAGAGGATTAGGGCCATCTTTGCAGTTGACCAAGAGGATTAGGGCCACCATGCAAGTACAGTCCCCACTTCCTGGAACTCCCCTTCTGTCCTTCCAGTTTGGCAGTGTTGGCCAAGGGGTGTCCTCCCCATGGGGAATCACATAGGTTGCTTCTCAGAAATTTCTCCAAGCTAAGAGCAGTACCTCATTTCTATTTTTTTTTTTTAATGTTAAGAGGAAAAATAGAAGAATGTCAAGGAGAACTGCAATTCATTTTCTGAAAATTAATTGGGGCTAGAGGAAAGGAGGCAAGGAACAAGTGGCCATTAGAATTCATCATGATAGAGATTGTTGTTCAGTAGTTGAAAACCCATAACTTGCCGTGAAGAATGGATATTGCACAGAGTAGGATATAGGTTTATCTGGAGCAGTCTGCTGCTGGGAAGTTTGTTTTTGTCATCCTCCGCCCCCCCTCCCCCAACGCACACACACACACTGACTCCAATCAGATACTATTTCTGAAAGGCTACCCATGCCTACTTCATGAAAGAAATATATAGGGATGTGCCTGCATCTCTACTCAATTCTTTTACCCTAGCCCAGTGATTTCCAACCTTTTTTTATCTCATGGCACACCAAAAATGTATTTTTGCTTATCTGACAAAAAAATAGGTATAATTTTGATTCATTCACACCAGATGGGCTAGTGTTGAGTTTGCTGTTGTCATTGTTTTATCCGACAATCTAAGAGAAAGAGGTCAGTGCCCCTAACCGAATAGTCAGGTATTGCATGTTTTAAACATTCTGTGGCACACCGGTTGAAAATCAGTCTACTAGATATGTGTGTTCTCATTTTAAGACTATCGATTCCTGAATATGACACTGCCTGTACTTTTACAGAGAAGTTAAATTGACCCATAATGCAGTCTTTCAGATGCTTGAGGGCAGGTGGAGCTTCGGCAGTGAGAACTTCAGCTTGATATAACACAGAATTTCCTGCCCTCGAACATGGCTTATAGAAGGGGTTGCTGAACTCTCCTTTTCTAAACTGGGAGCTTTTATAAACAAACCACATTGATCATGCAGAAGATGTGCGGGTCTACTCTTGAGTAAAGCAGAGTGCCAGCCTCAATGTCTCTCACTTCCGTTGTTGGAATTCTGTTTTATGCCATCAGTAAAGACCTTCATCACAGCCCTCGTCATGTTGGATAGCTCTGCCACAAACACAAAGCCAAGGACACATCCACCCGCTGAGGACAGGATTTAGAAAAAGCCAGCATTGATGGCCCACTGCTTCCTGAGGGTCTGTGTTGAGTAATCCTGCCGATTATGAACAAGGCATCTCTGAGACACTGTGCCGTTTCTCAGCTACTTGTTGCCAACCTCCTGATTGGATACATCACACAGGAGTGTTTTATTTTCCTTCATCTCTGGAGTTGAACTTAGGGTATTTCCGATAGTTTATATAAGACTCTTATCCAAAGAAAAGGATTTGTCCCTTATAGCAGAGCCTCTTAACTCCAAACCTCTTCTCTTGCAAGGATGGCCACCACACTGGGCCTGCCCCAAAACAAACACAGCCACAGCAGGGCTGCCCATACCAGCCCAGACAGAGGAGGAAAAAGGTACTTGGAATTATAGGACCAGGGAAACACTGTCCACTTGAGAGGAGGTAAAATCTTGACTTTTAAAAGCAACCAGTAAGAGGAAAGTGTGTTGAAAATTGTTTTGAGTTCCCGGCTGGTTAGCTCAGTGGGTTAGAGCATTGTCCCAATATGCCAAGGTTATGACTCAATTTCCTATCAGGGCACATACAAGAAGCAGCCAATGAATGCATACATAAGTGGAACAATGTCTCTCTCTCTCTCTCTCTCTCTCTCTCTCTCTCTCTCTCTCTCCCTCCCTCCCTCCCTCACCTTCTCTCTCTCAAATCAATAAATGTTTTAAATTAGGAAAATTGTTTTTGAAAGTCTTATTAGCATAATATACTACTTCCACTAGAAAGAATTATGTGGCACTTGCACATTCTGATATTTCAGGCATTTTCTATAAGTGCTTTGAATAACTTTAAAAGCTGGGCTGGGCTGGTAGTTCCTTGTTAAATTCTCAGAATGCCACGTCCAGACTATTTCTCCCAAGACTTGCATATTTAATATGCTGTAAAAATTCTAACTATGCACCCTGTGTGGCCACTGGCACTGAGAATGCTAGGCCCTCCCTCACACTCGGCACCTGTGTGGGCCATCACACGGCCTTCTGAAGTCCTTGCCTGGGTGTGGCCATGCTCCAGGTTGGGAGCAGTCCTCTGAGGATGCTGTTTTAACCTCCCTTTCACAAACCCGGAAATCAAGTCCAATCACAGGACTGTATTCATTTAACAGGCACTCAGGCAACCCTACCCTCAGCCTGTTCCCAAAGGCATGTGTCTCGTTAGTGGCAGAGAAAATGTAGCTGCAACATCATTTACCAACCTCCTTTCTCTGTGTATTTATCCAAATTTCTACTAGTGTTTTCATGGCAAGTCCTGTATTAGGAGAGACACGGCCTCCACCTTTAAGGAGATGCTGATCTTGGAGTATTAACTCACCCGATTTTGCCTAACTTTACCGTGGGAATGGCTACGTTAAGTGCTTGAGGACCAACCCCCAAATCCTAAAATGAAGGGAAAGTATGTCTCTATCCATCATAGGTGCACCTGGCTTCAAATCCATGGGTAGTTCATTTAGAAAATGATTTTTAAACTCAGAGGAAGATATTTTTGTGTTCTTTTAAGCGTATCTGTATGTTAGTGACAGGCCCTCTCCCACACATGGCAGCCAGATAGCTCTAATCCCCAACTGTGGCCTGTGATTCCTGCAGTTAGCAAGGAGGCGAAGAGACAAGACAGAGCCCAGAGTTGGATATTCAAGCAAGAATAAACAGAGCATTATGCTTCCTTTCCTAGACCGAATATAGAAAACTTTATGGACAAAAGCACTGTCAATTGTATTCTGCTCTTTTTTTTTTTCTGTGAAGAAATTTTTAGTGAAGCGTTGTTTTTGTCTCTTCCTGAATCCAAGTGAAATCCACATCTTTTGCATGTTTCCTGCATTGCGTTTTTATTGTGTGCATGGAAATCAATATTCCAGGTACACGCACAAGTGCGCACATTAAAATGAACATGGCTTCATTTATTGCCATGATGAGACATTGAAGTAAAAGTGCTGGGGTGTCTGTTTTCATGTTCCTAGGTTGAGATCTGTACATCAGAGGTATTTGTATAAGTGACACTTTTATTACGTTCATTTCATTTGCAATATGATAGTGGATCATAAATACGTTACTTTTATGCCACCAGGTCTGATTTGTAGCTCTCAGCCCTCACGAGGAGAATACTTGATATTTTATGGAGCACCTTTCGTCCAAGAAGCGCTTTGCCGACATTGGCCAGCTTCTTCCAAGTGTGTAAATCACACGCGAGACCCTTTGGATGCCCCACCTGCTTTATCAGCCTCCCGGCTCCTACTGTAGGTGGAGAGCGGGCAGGGAGTCCCCTGCAGGTCCAGAGGGGATGACGAGACCTCTCATGGCTGAGAGAAAGAGGCTCGGGGGAGCTCTGCGTCGCCCCACAGAGGCCCCGACAGCTGACAGAATCCCACATTAGTCACCTGCTCATCTTGTCCTTCACAAAACTCATTTTGAGCCCCCTTGCGGGTCTGACGCTGTTTTAAATCCTAGGGACACCGATACTAGTAAAACACAGCCCTTGCCTTCCAGGTGCCCACAGATGAGGAGTGTGGAACAGTAATAGTCCCGCCCACCTTGTGATGGTGACAGCGTGTGCCCCTCCTCTGCCTCCTATGCCCTCCCTGGGACACACTGCACCTGACAGCAGTTTGTCCGACCCCCAGATCTGTCACAGGGATGCTGATGCTCGTGCCAGCCGGTTGCGATCGGAGTGAGAGAAGAGCAGTCATCCAACATCACAGGTGCCTTTGGGTGAGCATCAGTTTCACAGCACAGGCTCCCCACCCACCACTCCATCCTTCCTATCAGTTCACCCTCCCCATGCCCCAGCATCAGCTCCCTGAACCCGGGCCCTCCCTCCGCCCCTTACACACACACACACACACACACACACACACACTGGTACACATACCTGTAATACACACGCAGAGCTCCTGCAGCATCCTTCGTAGCGCTTGCCATGCTGTGGAATCATGTATTGTGTGACAGACCTGGCAGAGCACAGTGGTTAAGAGTGAAGGCCATGGAGCCAGGTTTTCTGAGTTTAAATCCCGGCTCTATCGCTTACAGGATGCATGGCCTTGGGCAGGGGGCTTACCCTTCTGTGCCTCAGTTTTCTCATCTGCTAAATGGGTGTAATAATGATACCTCCCTGTCAGGTTTGTGAAGATTGAATAACCTGATATGAATACAGGGTTCAACAAGTGCCCCATAGCTGCTATGGTAGTTGTAGTGAACTTTTTCATTATTATAATAATACTCCAATATGAGTCACAGTACCTATAACAATAGTGATGCCAATATTATGCTTATTATTATTACCATCATCATTACTATATGATTAATGTCTGTCTCTCACCATAAGTGAGCACCGTGGCAGGAGCAGCCATCTGTGTGGCTTGCCATTTTATCCCCACAGCAGGTGGCACCTAGTAGAGGCTCAAAACGTATTTGTTGAATGAATGAATGAATGAATGAATGAATGAATGAATAGACAAAACAGTGAAGGAAAAAATGAGTCCTCCTGCTCATTGGGTGTTATCAAATGGCTTCTTCAAAAGCATCATTGCCACGCACAGCACGGACCCCACGATAATGTCCACAAGTCCTCTGTGATCGGCTCCACCCATGTCCACGTGGAAGGGCCTCACCTCCCTCTTCCTGTATGACTGGCCTCCACTCGCCTTTACCGCAGCCTCACTCTTTCCCACCGCATAGGTGTCTGGGAAAGTGCTGCTGTCCAAGGGGAGAGAGGCCTGGACTCCTCTGTGATGGCAAGCAGTGGAGCTGGTGCGTGTACCAGATCCCCTGCCCCCCACATCATCTGTGTCACCCCTGCCTTGCCTTGGTGCCCTACACAGGAGGCGAGCTCCTGCCTGGTGCCAGCACCTGCTGACCAGGAGTCCCCAGAAGATGGACAGAGCACCGTGCTCAGGCCCGCATCCCGTGTGGTGTTCCAGGCAGTGCACCATCGCCTGAGTCTGCGGTTCTTGGCAGCCGTCCCCACGCCTGGCCCAGATACCATGTCTGCATTCCACAGCCGTCTGAAGCCATTGAGCAAAGCAGCTGCTGAAGCCACGTGCCCAGAACATTTGTCCATTATCTTAGGAACCTGTGCATAATTGGGGAGTAATCACCAGAGGTGTTCCTGCATTTTGCAGTTGCAGGGCGTTTTCCAAGAGTCTGGGAGTCCTTTAGCCACGGGGACAGGGGGGACGTGGCGAGGCATTTTGCTCCGAGAGTGCAGGCGCCGTCTGGAAGGGTGCGGGAGGCTACTACACACAGGTCCCCTGGCCACTCGCTGGTCAGCGGCTAAGAGTTCTCACATTTGGGCCCCAAATCACAGAAGTTGGAGCTTTGGCTTTGCCGCTGTTATTTTGCAAATGGTGGGCATTGTTACTGCACAGCCCAACCCGGTGCCCCCCCTGGGCGACCTGCTGCAGCTCGCTGAGGTCCCCATCCCCCTGACCTCACCCTTCACCTTCAAGCTCAGTGGTGGCCACTCAGAGTGTCACCCTCCCTCCTAGGTAACACCCCCCCCCCCCCCCGCCCCCGCAGAGCTGGGTTTGCTTATCTGAGTTGCCTAGGGGGCCCTGGGAAACAGAATGCTTAGGAATGCAGACGCAGGCCCCAGTCCTGCCTGGGGGTTGGGTGATGGGTAGTTTTGGGTGTGGTTCCTCTCTCGGCTTTTCTGTACATTCCACTGAAATCCTGACTTGATTACTTGCAAACAGGATGATCTTGGGCCTCAGGTTCCTAGAGTGTAGAAATGGGACTGCGATGTGCTCCTCGCCCGGCTCACTGTGGAGTCAATGAGCTGGAATTCCTCGTTGCTTAAGGCAGCGGCCGGCCCTTGCTAAGCAGCCAGTAAGGGCATTACCGTGACTGCTGTGCGAGGTGGTCATGAGTGCCCTCTTGGCTTTCGATTCAGAGCAGTTCCTGGTGTCCAGTGACTTGGGACCTCCCTCGGGACTCTGGGTTGTTCTTGTTTGAAGGTGTATGATTCACATGGTCCATGACCTGTAGTATATCCACAAGGTTGTACAACTGTTAGGACGCTCCAACTCCAGAACATTTCATCTCCCCAAAAAGAAATCCCATACCCTTTAGCAGTCACTCCCCATCCACCCTCCACACCAGCCCTGGGCAACCACTGGTCTGCTTTCTGTCTATGAATCTGCTTATTCTGAGCATCTTATAGAAAAAGAATCAACCAGTGTGTGGCTTCCTTCCTTGAGCATGTTTTCAAGGTTCCTGCGTGTTTGAGCATGTGTTAGTATTTCATTCCTTTTTATGGCTGAATAATATTCCATTGTGTGACTATACCACCTTCTTTGTATCCATTCATCAGCTGAGGGACCTGTGGGCTGTTATGAATAATGCTGCCATGAACGTTTGTGTACAAGTTTTGCATGGACATATATTTTCTGTTCTCTTGGGTATGTATGCAAACGTGGAGTTGCTAGGTCACATGGTAACTCCAGGTTTAACTTTCTGAGGTGCTGCCAAGCTCTCTTCCTCACAGCAGTTCTGCTGTGACTCGGGTGTTAGCTAAAGAAAAAGGGTCATTGGCAGGACCCGGGAAGGGAGAGGGTCCGATAACCTGCACCGGCAGCCCCTGTGCTCACACTCAAGCCTTCAGGCCCCCGCTCACAAACCCAGACTCCATCCCTGTAGAGAGACACAGGGGCATCGCTGCTGCCACACGCCTCCCCCTCCTCCTCACTGTCTCCCTTTTGCTAACTGTGTGTGTTCTTCGTAGTCTCCCTGCTGTAAACCACGCTACCCTCATCCTGTGTTCCCAACCTGCGGGGAACACTCCGGGCGTGGGGAAAGACTGCACCTGAGGCCGGGGTGCCTCACACTGCCTTCCGCCACTTTCTAGACCAGAAATGTTCTGAGCCAAAGAACAGTGTCCTCTCGGAGTCCCAGGGGAAGACAGTCATCTTGGGAGGCTTTTTCTTCTCGGGAACCCACTCCTTTAGGAATAAGTGAAGAAAGAACTGATCAGCTGCATCAACTTGGGCACATTATCCTCCCTGAGGCTCAGTCTCTTTCTCTGTAAAATGGGTTTAAAGTCACCTACCTGATAAGGGGGTTCAGTGAAATACTGTAGGCAATTGTTATGTTCAAGATAGTCAAGAAATGTGGGTTTTTCCCAGCCCCGCTGCCTCCTGGTCAGGTGGAACAGCTTATACATACACTGGTATTTATTCAGTCCCTTTTTTTCCTCTCCTTTTTTCCTCCCTCTCTCCCTCCCCGCCCCCCCATTCCCATCTCTTCACTTTCCCGTTCTCCTCTCCCATGCCTTCCTTTATGCTGCCTTCAGCTCCAGCTCCAGCTCCAAGCAGGGCCTCAGATCCTCCTGGTGTAGACCCAGGGAACTGCTCCCAGGAGGCAGCCCAGGGCAAATCCTCTTGGGTGATCGCTTGTGCCCTGGGTCGTTCTGCAGCACAGATTCCCGGGTCACGGTGGTGGCACACACAGCCAGGTGGTGTCCAGCCTGGCCACCCTGGGTCCCCAGGGCGTGCGGACTCCAGAGAGGGCACATGGGCTAGTTTTACCCGTGGGTCTCCCTGGGTTTCAGTTCCCTTCCCCAAGAGATCCAGGCCAGAGGCCAGAGCTTCGAGTTACACTCGGATTTGAAGTCACCCAAGAAGAGGCCTGTGCTGGGAGAGGAGGCCCCGGGGTCCTGGGTGCCGGCTCTGCCCGGTGCTGAGCTGGGTGGGGCCTGTGGGGCCCAAGACACACCTGCTGAGGGCCAGGGGCCAGACAAGGTGTGCAGCGGCTGTGGGTGAATAAGTGAGTGAATGAATGAATGAATGAATGGTTGTCCAGGCTGAGAGTTCAAAATGCACCGATTATTGTTGTTTAAATAACTTTATAAATAATGAGACATACAATTGATACAGAAAATTTAGCAAGCAGAAAAGCATGAAGGGACAAAAACCATAATCTCATTGCCTGTAAGAGGAATTTCTCCAAAAGTGCCAGTCACTGAACTCAGAAAACTGAAAAGCAAAGTGTCAAACCAAAAAGCTTCGTTTGGAATCACCGACTATGATGTCCCCCCTCTCCCCACCCTCCCGCCGTGTTGTGTGGGGACAAGTCTCCCAGGCAGGTTCCTCTGCGATGCCTCCCAGCCCTCACCCTGGACTTGAGGATCATGCTCTCTGTAAGTCCCGGTCCATGTAGCCGGTCCTCTCCACACAGTTAGCCTCTCGGGCCTCTGGGCGAGCCCACGCCCTCCTCCAGGACTGCATGTGCACACTCAGAAGGACAAGCCCCCAAGGAGAGACTCTGGGGTGCTCTGCCGGCCTCCCAGCCCCGAGCCTCTTTCCTCGGGAGATGTGTTTGCAGCACCTTTTCCCGCTCTTCCTGTTCCCAGTGTCCAAGGAACCCGAGGCGTGGGGAGACGGACCCTCCCAGAGCAGGCAGTGCGGGCCCAGCCGCCAGTGACCCCTGATGTGCCTTGTCTCTCGTTTCCAGCTGTCAGGAATGACAGGAACAAGAAGAAGAAGGAGCCGACGAAGCAGGAATGCACGGAGAGCTATGAAATGACGGCAGAGCTGGACGATCTCACAGAGAAGATCCGAAAAGCGCACCAGGAAACCTTCCCCTCGCTCTGCCAGCTGGGCAAGTACACCACGGTAAGAGACGCTTCCCGCTCCCGGGCTGCCGGCAGGATGGGCACAGGCCCCTGTGCACACGTGTATACACACACACACACACACACACACACAGGCACACATGCACACACACAGGCACAGGCTCTGCCCGGGGCCTGGAGGGGACCTCCACCCAAACTCGGCCCAGGACGTGCCTGTTGGCCCTGGGGCTGCGCAGGGGCACCTTCCTCCTTCCTGGAGTTGCCCTTGGACGCTCTCTATGAGGCCGGTGTTTCCTCCGATCAGTCACACGTGCACGCATCCCCCCGAGAAACTCGAATTGAGCACTTCCTCTACGCCAGGCCGTGCGGGAGGCACTGGCGACATGAACGGAAGGTAAGCTTGCTGCTTGCAGGGACTCGGGGTCTGGTGACGGAGACGAGTGAGGCAGGTGTTCCTTGGGTCACAACGGACACCTCTAAAGAGCCCAGTGGGGACCCGGCAAGTGGGGGGGGGGGGGCGGGCAAGGGATCAATCTTTTAAAAACACAGATCCGCATGTAAGATCCCCCCAAGATTATTGGGGCCCTCCCCTGGGCCAGGGTCTCGCTTGTGTATAACCCGTAAACCAAGGCCTGGAAAAGCACAAAATGGGTGTGGCCCTTCCCCAGGTAGGGAGGTGGCTGGGCGGTCCCCCTTTGTTCCCAGTATTCTGCTGGGAATGGCTCTCACTGAGGCTAGAAATAAAGAGAAGAGGGAGGGAGGGAGAGGAAGTGGGAGCAAAGGTAGGAGGCATATGTTTCCTGGTCTGGGATGAGCTGGTAGAGAAGTCATGAGGTACTTGAATTTTTAAAGTGCATTTTGTACATATTATGTTCTTTGATGAATATTCCTAGTGTGTGGCACTCAGTGAATATTTGTTGAATGAATGAATATAACTAGAATGTTGTTCTGGCCTCTTTAAGTGGCTTATGTTGTTTGCCTAGATGCTAGTAAACATACTTTTTTTAAAATGCAAGTATAGCCCTAGCATAGTGGTCGGCAAACTCATTAGTCAACAGAGCCAAATATCAACAGCACGATTGAAATTTCTTTTGAGAGCCAAATTTTTTAAACTTAAACTATATAGGTAGGTACATTGTTATTAACTTAATTAGGGTACTCCTAAGCTGGCCTTTGCTAAAAACTCAAGGGGCCAAAGAGCTGCATGTGGCTCGCGAGCCGCAGTTTGCCGACCACTGCCCTAGCCGGTTTGGCTCAGTGGATACAGCATCGGCCTGAGGACTGAAGGGTTCCAGGTTTGATTCTGGTCAAGGGCACATGACCAGGTTGCGGGCTCCATCCCCAGTAGGGGGCGTGCAGGAGGCAGCCAATCGATTATTCTCTCTCATCATGGATGTTTCTCTCCTTCTCCCTTCCTCTCTGAAATCAATAAATATATATATATTTTAAATGCAGATATATCAGCATTTGCTGGTTTGGTGACTGGTGTCCTAGGAAAAGAACAGTATGAAAGGCCATGACACAAGATGAAATGGCGTTGCCAGGTAGAGAAAAGAACAGTGAGTGCAGGGGTTGTGAAGTGATTCTTGGGGTGCACGCAGCCATGCATTTGGATGTGGGTGCCACAGTGTCACCTATAAAACAGGGATGGGGGCCAGGAGCAGGCCCAGAAGGTTTGCTGTGGAAATTGTTGCTAGAACGTGCCAGGGCAGCTTCTCAGGTGAGCATGAGGCTGGGCGGTTGGGTGGCACCAGCTGCTGGAGGGCTGGCATTAGACTAAACAGGTCCCCTTGCCAAACCCACGACTGGCTCAGGAAGCGGAGGAAGAACCTAGAGCCGGGCTTCCCAGATCTCAGCCGGGCTTCCTAACCCTCATTAAGATGCAGGTTCTGATTGGCAGGTCTGGGGTGGGACATAACTAACAAGGTCCCAGGTGGTGCTGGTGCTGCCAGTGCACAGACCACACTCTGCAAAGCCAAGGCCATGAACCTATTTTGAGTAGCAAGACCCGGATGACCTTCTGGGGCCTACCCAGACCCTTGGTGCCAGGGAGGAGAGACTCTGGGGTGCGCTACTCTTTAATCTGAGAAGGCACTGGCCTACCTGCCAGGCCAAGGGGGTGCTGGACTCAGTGGGCAAGCCCTCACTGAGCTTGGGGAGCACTGTCCTAGCCCAAAGCAGACCCAGAGCAGGACGTGGCTGGATACCATACGGGAGCTTCCCTTTTCAGTCAGGAGATGACGCAGGCCCGTCAACTGAGAGGCGGTGAAGGGTAATGCCATGTATCAAGAGCAAGGGTGCTGGAACCAGATGGATGTGGTTCAAACCTGCTCAGTCACCCATCAGCCACTTAACTTTCCTCCGCCTCATTTTTCCCATCTGTAAAATGGGGGTGATGGAAACGGGTTAGGAAGAGGAAATGAAACCATTCATGCAAAGCTTCTATGATGGGACCTGGGATGCATTTACACAGCAGGGATGCGACCACATATCCACTTCCTGGGTATGAACCGACCCTTCGGGGACCTGGTCTCATGCCAGGTGCGTGTTGGCCCTGCAGAGAAGTAAAATACGTAATAGCCAGGGCCAAGGAGCTTATCATTTATTCCTTTTAGAAGTAGTGATTGATTGCCAACTATAGTCCAGGCACTGTACTGGGCTGAGTATTAAGGTGAGTGCGTCCTGACCTAGGAACTAGGGAAACTGACTGAGGATGGGCCACAGGAGATGCCAGAAGGAGACAGTGAGAGAGAACAGGTGATCTGGAATGGTGGGATGGTGCTGAGAGTAAGTGGGAAGTGAGAAGGAAAAAACCTTGCAGAGCCTGGAATGCCGACTGAGGAATTTGTATTTTGGTCTGTAAATAATGGAGAGAAATGGACAGTTTGTGATCAGGAGTCTTTACTATTATCATCATCTTTATTATTACAGCTAATATTTATTGAGCACTTACTATGTGCCAGGGACCATGCTAAGGAATCTAAATCTATGAATTCCCTTACTCTTTACAGAGCTCTTACGAGGGGGGTACTGTTGCCCCCTTATGGCAGATGAGTAAGCTGAGGTGCAGAAGGGCTGCATAACTTTCCCCATGTCTCATAGCCAACACGTGGGGCTTGACCATGAACAGACGACTGCAAAGACAGCCCTTTTAACCGCTACTCCGTTCACAGACTACATCAGGAGGGCAGCGGGAGCCCCTGGGCATCTGGTTAGGAGGAGGTGGCAGTCATCTGGGAATCAATCCAACATTTAGCTCCAGAAAAGATGGAGCAAACGGGAACAGTCAGAGTAAGGAGGGCTTCCTGGAGGTGGAAACTTTTGAGCCAGGTTATAAGGAGAAAGACATTATAGGACAGTCCCTGGGATCATGTGCTGCTGTGTCAGGGCCCTCAGATGGAGATACCTTCCTCAGTCCCCCAGGCCCTGACTCACCTGGGAACCAGGTGCCATTGTGCCCACTCGGGTCTGGAGGGGAGGGCAGGGCAAACACAAAATACAGCACTCGACCCTCCTGGAACACGTGTCCTGTGTGGCCTGGCTTCCCCTGGGACCTGGGACCACAGTGCTCCTTCAGGACAGTCCTCTCTCTATGAGCACAGCCCCTCCCCGCCCCAAAGCCTCACGGGGGGTGGGGTAAGGGGGGGGTGTCTCTGCCACCTTCCCTGCCCCAGGCCTCCCGCTGAAATCAGTAGCCTCTCCTGTGGATTCTCATTATGCCATGGGTCCGCCTCCCCCTGCTTCCAGGCCAGCGAGGCTGCCTGCCCTGCCTCCTCAGAGGATGCAGCAGATGCTGTCAGGACCAGACCTGGGTCCCATCGCTCAGCGCCCCCGCCCCCAGGCCGCCTCTGGCTGCCAGAGCTGCTTGGCTCACGTGTGTGGCACCGATGCTCCTGGGAGAGGCCCACCCAATGACCAAAGGAAACGTGGGGAACAGCCCAGCCTCCTTGCCCCTGGCGCGGGATACCTCCTGCGGATCCTCTAAACCCTCTCTCCAGTCCCCCCCACCCCCCCACCCCCGGTGCCCACAGGGATGATCTTCACAGGCTGCCTGCCCTTCCCTGCCCCCTCCCACTCCTCCTCCAAGCTTCCTGGGATCTCTCCCCAAAGAAGCTGTTTGCATTCAAGTCCCAGTCTCGGGGTCTGCTTCTGCCTAAGGCAGGGGGGTTCGCTGAGGGCATCCAGGGCCCCTTCCCATTCACCCTCCTTTGGGGACAAGACACGTCAGTCCCCTGCTCATGCCCATTGTTCGAAGCAGGGACTTTCTGCACCTCTCGCCCAGCAGGGAAAGTGGAAGCGCCAAGTTTCATCTTCAGAGGCCGATCCCACAGCACAGGGCGGCCAGCCTCCCTCCAGGTGCCTGTGGCACGTTTGCAGGAGCGAGGCTGCCCTGAGACAGTCCCTCCTCCGGATGTCTCATGAGTTCTCCTCTCTGCACACAGACCTAGCCCTGTTTTTATCGGAAGCCACTCCAAATCCTTTCTGGAAGTAGCTGGGGGTATAAATAAATAACAGCAGCCATAACACATTCTCTGCAAGTTTCGAGTGAGCTTTTTTTTTTTTTTTAAGCGAGAGCTTTTTTTAGATGGGCGGTGGCTCCCACTGCCAGGAAACTCCCTGCCACCTTCACCAGCCTGGCACCTCTGTCGGGTGCCTTGGGAATACGTAGGCAGAGAGGAATTGAAGAGGCAGCGAGCCGCCCCCCTACAGATGTTGGAGAGAGAACTTCCTTTTTCTTCCCTAATTTGGGCAGGTTTGCTACCACAGGTCAGGCCCCGGAGGCAGCAGGCATGGGTAGGGAAGGCAGAAACATATGCCCACCACCTTCTGGGCCCAGGCGCGGGCAGAGGGCGCTTCAGAGCAAGTCTCCTTGGGAAGATTTCTAACCAGTGGCCCCTCCAAACACAAGGGGTGGGAGGGGATTCCATGTAGAAAAATGGGGAGTGGGGTGTGGCTACCGTATGGAGCTCTCCAAAATGGAACAAGGTTGTGAACCAGAGGAAACCTTCCGACTCTGGGGATACTTAACTCTGCTTCCTTAGGACAAACCCTAGCCACTACGTCATTTAGGCTTTGGGGCCTCTTAGACCCAGGTTCAAATCTCACCTGTGCTACTTAGGAGTTTCATGAGCATGGAGCATCCTGGAGCCTCAGCTTTCTTATCTACATAATGGGGTTTAAACAGTACCTACCTCCTGGGGTTACTGGGAAAGTAGAGGGGTGGGTGGGAAGGCGGGGGTTCCCGGCGGCCGCCCCAGCCTGGCCATCAGCTCAGCTGCGTCTGCTCCTGCCGTGTGGGGCCCTTCATCACCATGTAGAGCTTCATGGGACGTAAGCTGCCCTACGAGGGGCTCGTGAGGGTGAGCTGTGGAGATTTAAGGAGCCTTAATCTACTCGGAAACAATGACCACCAGCAGAATCATTAAGACTGTCAGGAGGTGAGCGCTTTAAAAGAGAAGGGTGTTGTGAGACGTTCCAGCCACATGTGGACTTGGCTTTTGTGTTAGCAACTAACACTGTGATCAGCTGAGAATCTGAATCTGACACACGGAGGTCGGTCGGCCTCCCAGGGAAGAGGGGGAGGTTAGAGTTAGGGTCAGGGTCAGGGTCAGGGTCAGGGCTAGGGTCAGGGTCAGGGCTAGGGCTAGGGCTAGAGATGACAATAGGGTGACTCAGGAGGGTGTGGTGGGAAGGAAAGGGAGTGCGTGGCTGTGGTAAGCCCAACCAAGGGGCTGCTCCGTGAGAAACCTATACAGAGAGAAATGGAACGTGGGTGATGGGAACCTTCGGGGGGCAGAATGTGCAAGGGCATCAGCATGGTCGAAGGGCAAAGACTTCGGGCCCAGGGCGAAGGGGGCCGCCTCAGCGGGGTGCCCAGCATTCCCAGGGAACCTTCATTAATGCTTCTTCCTTTTGAAGAAATGCAGGTTCCTCTTTAGCCTAAAAGAACAAGCAGCAGCCCTGATTCCACCCTGGGAGCTGCCACACGGGATTTTGAAGACACTGGTGATCCCCCCCACCCCACCTGCATTTTTTCGGTCTTGTCCTGAAAGTGAGGCCAGTCGGAAAAGCAGCGACGAACCAGCCTGCAGAAAAGGGACTCAGCTGCTGACAAAACGGCCATCTGATGGGATTTCAGAGTGGAGTTGGGCTTTTCTGCTGCTACAGGGGGCCCCAGGGGGCCCCAGGGTGTGCCCTCCCTCTGGGCCGCTGCTGCACAGCATTCTGGGAAGATGGCTGGGGCTCCTGCCTGGAGAGGGGGTTCCCTCCAGGTCCAAGGCAGCCAAGGGAGGATGGGGAGTTTGGGGGAGGCCTGCCTCGCCCCCTTCTGCTTTGCCTCTCCACCCCATTTCTCCCTGTCCACTCCCAACCCCCCCAACCCCACCCCCACCTCCTACCTCCAACCCCGGTTTCAGAAAAGCTGCAGAAAACCCACACATTCTGCACACCACCCCCCGCCCCCCCAACCACCTCCATCCCCAGCCACCGCAGGCCGCGCTGTCCATTCGCCACAGCTGGGAGATAATATATAAGCCATTTTCAACCTCGTGCCCATGAATCCAGCGCGCAGTCTAATAAAACACCAGGTTATTTTGTGTTTTATTAACTGCCTCTTCCCTTCAGTTTGCATAATAGTGAGTGAGATTTACATGCCGCGGAGACGGCTGTGCATTATTTTTAATAGAAGGTGCCACAGGCTGCTCCCTCTCAGGCCCGGGCGTGATGAAGTAACCTCATCCGATGCTGATGAAGATTTCGTTCACACTTGCTGGGCCGGGCCGATGTCTTTTTTTCCAGATGGATACTCTATTGCAAAATGATTCCCCGCAGTAGGCGCGCCTCTCCGCCCCTCTCCATCGCGTCTCCCTCCCAACCGGATAAACTGCCTATTAAATTTAATTACAGCCCGAATGGCGCACATCTTGATCTTATGTTCCCCCGAGTGCACTGTATTCCGCCAAGGTCCTTGAGGAGGGAGGACAATAAATCTGGAGGGCGCATGCCTACTTTCCGCAAAGAATAGTGCAGAAGGCAACACTGGCCACCAGCTTCTCAGGGCATGGATGGCATCCCTTATGGCAACGTTTCTTTCTGGCTTTGCTCACCAGCATTCAAGGCAGGAGCTAGTTTTACTGGCTCCGTGAACTGATTTCCACTGAGGGGAGGAACGAAGGACATGGGTGGGGGTGCATGGTATCTGTCAGGCCCCACTCAGGCCTGGGAGCCTTGCCTTTCCTTGGATAGCTCAGATCCACCTTCAGAGGCAACAGAGGCCTTGGCAGGGGGCCCAGGCCCCAGCCTAGGAGAGCCTCAGCCTCAAAACCATAGTTGTACTGAGATATTTTAAATAAGCACATGCCCTAACCGGTTTGGCTCAGTGGATAGAGCGTCGGCCTGCAAACTGAAAGGTCCCAGGTTTGATTCCAGTCAAGGGCATGTACCTTGGTTGCGGGCACATCTCCAGTAGGGGGTGTGCAGGAGGCAGCTGATCGATGTTTCTCTCTCATCGATGTTTCCTCTCCCTTCCTCTCTGTAAAAATCAATAAAATATATAAAAAATAAAAAATAAATAAGCACAGGCTTATGGGAACTTCATTCACTCATTGATTCTTTCAGCTCATATTTCTTTAAGGGCCATGTGCCAGGCACTGTTGCAGGCACGATACAGGAATGAAAAATGAGACAAGCCCGGCAGGTATGGCTCAGTGGTTGGGTGTCAACCTATGAACCAGGAGGTCATGGTTCAATTCCATCAAAGGCACATTCCTGGGTTGCAGACTCGATCCCTAGTAGGGGGCGAGCAGGAGGCAGTTGATCAATGATTCTCATCATTGATGTTTCTTTCTCTCTCTCCCTCTCCCTTCCTCTCTTAAATCAATCAAAATATATCTTTAAAAAATGAGACAAGAAGGCCTGTATAATGAGTGCCTGGCAGGGTGTTAGGAGATCAGTGCTATAAACATGGAGCAGGATGGGAGTGGGGGGCCGTCATCTGCAGTGCAGCGGTGGAGGGTCCTGGCTTTTCTGTTTTGGGCAGTGAGGGGCTGAAAGTAAAATCTGTTTAATTACGTATTTAATTCTTTACTAATAATGTTTTACTTTTTCCAATTCTTGAAATGTTTTTTTTCCTCATTGTATTCAGTACAGGAAATACCAGTATCTATGGACGAGTAGAAATTATTATATACCATTATGGAAATATATACAGACATCATGCCAGCAGAGCAACATATATTGAAAACCCCAAGCATAGGCTACCTACAATATAATTAAGGATGTAGGGCAGTGTTTTCTTCTGCAAAATGAGCTAAGTAATTCTACATGTGTAGAGAGAGATTTTTTCAGAGGTCCAAATTACAAATATAATACTAAGAGACGCTCGTTCCCTTTTTTCTTTATAATCTATCAGGTTATAGTTTATGAAATGTCAAGTCAAATGAACAATGCAAATTTTATCTTTTTTAAAGGTATAGTCTTAGGAGTTTGGCAAACGTATGCAGCCAAACATAAGCTTCCTTTGTCGTCACTGCTGACTAGCCCTCTGCCGCCTGGTGTGCCACAGCTTATCCATTCATCAGTTAATGAGCATCTGGGTGGAGCTGCTGTTGATCTATAGGTTTCCCTTTCCATTTCTTTATTCCCTTGCAATGTCTCTGTCGAAGAAAGCAGTCCTTTGGGTTTATGGGGTCTCTCGCCTCTTGGGTGTTGACAGTTGCATCCCACGTGGTGTAGTTCAGCACGCTCCTCTGTCTCCTGGCTTTCCTGTCGTTAGAGCTAGATGCGCGCTGTGATTCTGGGTTGACGTTTCAGAGGCAGTGGTACGTGTTTCCATCAGGACACCCAATTGTCAGGCTGCCTCTTTTTAAGATAATAGCAACCACTGATGGTTAGTGCCTAGAGCCAGTCCTTCTTCAGAGTTCTAGCATGGTGACTCCTTATTCCATTATTCTGTCATTTATTACTGGATCTAGAGGCCCAGTGCACGAATTCGTGCACCAGTAGGGTCCCTCAGCCTGGCCTGCAGGATTGGGGCAGAACCCACTCTCAGACCTCCCCCGAGGGGTCCTGGATTACGAGAGGGCACAGGCCAGGCCAAGGGACCCCACCAGTGCACAATTGGGGGTGGGGAGGGACACAGGAGGTTGGCCAGCCAGGAGGGTACACAGGAGGGCTCTAGGGTATGTCCCGCCTGTCTTGCTTCATCCCGATCGGCCAGACCCCAGCAGCAAGCTAACCTACCAGTTAGAGCATCTGCCCCCTGGTGGTCAGTGCACATCATAGCAAGTGGTTGAGCGGCCTTAGCATATCATTAGCATATTATGTTTTGATTGGTTGAATGGCCGACTGGACAACCAGACACTTAGCATATTAGACTTTTATTATATAGGATAGTTGCACAAAGAGAAATCCACCTCGCCTACCATTTGGTGATCCAGTGATAAGGAATAAGATTTTGAGCATTTTTAAAAGGTAAATCCAAGCTGAAAACTCGGCCAAACCACCAGGATGCTCCCTGATCAAGACTGACATGCAGGCGCATTATCAGGAAATGTGCTGAGTTTCCTGCCTCCCCTGGGGCTCCCCAGCAACTGTGGTGTCTTCTCTCCCTCTTAGAATTCCAGTGCTGACCATCGAGTCCGACTGGACCTGGGCCTCTGGGACAAATTCAGTGAACTGGCCACCAAGTGCATTATCAAGATCGTGGAGTTTGCTAAACGCCTGCCAGGCTTCACCAGCTTGACCATCGCAGACCAGATCACCCTGCTGAAGGCCGCCTGCCTGGACATCCTGGTAGGTGCCCTTCTGACCTGTTAGTAAGGGGCTTGGGGCGGGCGGAATCGGAGACTGAGATGCTTTGAAGACCTCCAGAGGCTCCGGTTCCCTGATCTCTCTTCCTGCCACCTCCTTGGCACCAAGTCCCATCCTCCCAGCCTGCACCTCCGTTCAGCTGCCAAAGGCTCAGAGACCCCCTGGAGTTGGACAGAACCTTCCAACCCTCTCTACATGGTGTGGGAACCCCCCCCCCATATGACCTTGGGAACAGGTCCAGCCAGTCTTGGTCACAGACCTCCAGCGACAGCTTGTTCCCCTTCAACCCCTCCCATGGGACAGTGCTGTAGGTCTTTGAAAGGCCTCCAGGCTAAACCGACTGGAGGTGGCCCATAGCAACCTTGTCCCATCCCCTGATCTCACACCATCACTATTGGTGGCCTTAGGAAATCTTTTTATTCCATGGGCCTCAGTTTCCCCAACTGTGCACAGGGGATCCCTGACACCCCTCCACTTCTGCTGTTCTCACACTGTGACTTCTAGGGCCCTAGATGGGTGAGGGCGCTGTCACACCTTGTCCTCTACAGATCTCTGCTGGCTGGATGCCCACTCTCCCTGGTGGAGGCTTCAGGGGCGGGGCGATCAGTTCTGTCTAAGGCGGTTTTCTTGGGTGGAGAATCAGCTCCCATTAGAGGTGGCAGGGGCATGTCCTGCCTGGGAGACTGTATGCTGACAGGCCTCCGGGGAACATGGATGGGAGGTTGGCCCCCGGGTAGGCATGAGAAAATAGGGAAGGGACAATTAGCTTTTGAGGTACTTTCAAAGCGTAGATTTTTCTTTTTATTACATCTTTCATAGCTTTGGGTATAAACAATTCTGCAAAGCAGTTACTTACTATAATTAAACCCACACACAGTCCTGCTCAGGTGGAGAGAGGACCCTGGAAGGGCGGTCGTGCAGGAAGCTTGAATGTTGTGTCTTTCTGCTTGCAAGTTGGATCTGTGGGAGTGGTAATGATTACTCAGTAGCCTACAGGCTCCAGGAATCCTGAGAGTATATGTGGCATTTTTTTTTATTTTTTTTTAAATATATTTTATTGATATTTTACAGAGAGGAAGGGAGAGGATAGAGAGCTAGAAACATCGATGAGAGAGAAACATCGATCAGCTGCCTCCTGCACACCCCCCACTGGGGATGTGCCCGCAACCAAGGCACATGCCCTTAACCGGAACCGAACCCGGGACCCTTCAGTCCGCAGGCCGACGCTCTATCCACTGAGCCAAACCGGTTTCGGCTATGTGGCATTTTTTTCTTCTCATAAAATCAGTGGGTTTGGGCTGAACCTAAGAACGTTAAAACAAACAAAAAAAATAAATAAACATGAAACATCCAAGCAACATCGATCTGTCACAAACCCATACCCTATAGAGTTTGCAAACCTCAGCTCATTTGCACCTCACACAACTCAGCCTGGGAACAGAGATTCAGCCCATTTTACAGATAACGAGCTAGAGGCTAGGTAAGTCACCCAACTCCGGTGAGTGCTGGAGCCCAAACTCAAGCCCCAAGTCTTGGGACTCCAAAGCCATGAGAAGTACAGACATGAGAGTATTAGAAACATAAACAGGATGTGGTATGGGAGGTGGGGGCCATGTGGAGAGAACTAGCTAGACCAGTGGTCGGCAAACTCATTAGTCAACAGAGCCGCAGTTTGCCGACCACTGAGCTAGACCACCAGAGATTATGAGAGGCAACTTGGGCAAATCAATAATCTATATATATATAAAAGCCTAATATGCAAATTGCCCCCATGGGAGTTTGACCAAGAGACCAATTGCTCGCTATGACATGAGCTGACCACCAGGGGGCAGCGCAGAACAAAGGAAAGCCCCGGCTGGCAGCCAAAAGGCACCGCTCAGCCCTGATCGCTGGCCAGGCCTAGGGACCCTACCTGTGCATGAATTTCGTGCACCAGGCCTCTAGTGACATTAGTAATGATCTAGTAGAATAATTAACTTATTAATGCTTGGCTCACAAGTGCTTCAAATGTAGCACTCAGTAGAATTTCCCCTAAACCTCAGAACACCCCCAATATATTAGTGGAGACTGGGTGATTGGCACATGAATAGAGAGAGGTGCCCAGAGGCCTTGATCGGCTGAGTGATGGGTGAGGTGACACACAGCCAGTCAGAGCCTGCACCCCAGGGAAGGCTGTGGGATTCTGAGGCCACCAAGCGGCGTCCAGAGCCTTCCTGATGCTCGGGCTCCGACTTTGGCCCTCTCTCTGCTCGTTTCTTAGTTCTCTGCTTGTCTAGCTGCCAGGTGGTGACAGTATGAGAGTCCCTCGATTCCAGCCCTTTGGGAAAGAAAGATGGAATGCAAGGGATGTGAGGGATGCTTTGAGATCCTTCCACAATGCCACCTGCTTCATGATCAGGGTGCTTAGATCCCTTCTTAAAATCCCATCCACCTTCCAGCAGCCATCTGCCTACATCTCACATGTACTCCCCAGGCTTGCTCATGGATCTAAGATTTAGCCCTTAGCCCCTTGGTGGAGACAGGGAGAACAGGAACTAATACTGTGACCTTTGTAAAGTTATTTAACCTCTCCAAGCCTCAGTTTATCTATATATAAAATAAGAATAGAGAGAAACCAAGATGGCGGCATAGGTAAACACCTAAACTGCTGCCTCGCACAACAATATCAAAACTACAACTAAAAGACAAAACAGATACCATCCACAACCACAGGAAAGCTGGCTGAGTGGAAATTCTACAACTAGAAGGAAAGGGGAAAGCACATTGAGACTCAGAGGATCTGCAAAAGGCTGAGGTACGGAGACACGCGTGTGGAAAGGATGGGCAGCTGAATGCACGGGTGGCTGAGTGCATGGCTGGCTTTCTAAAGCGGTAGGGAGATGGAAGCTCCCAACTGCACTGAACTCCAGTCCCGGGTGAGACTCTGGGAAACCAGACTCATTCGGGGGGAATCTGAACTGTCAGGAAAAGAGAAAGCACACTGAGACTCAGGGGAGTGGCGGAAGGCAGAGGTCCGGAGGCGCACGCATGCAGAGAGGACTGACTGCTGAGTGCACGGGGGCTGAGTGTACGGCTGCCTTTCTAAAGCGGGAGGGAGACGGAAGCTCCTGACTGCACTGAACTCCAGTTCGAGGCGAGTTTCTGGGAACCCAGACTCATTCAGGGAGAAACTGGACTGCCTGGCAGCGGGTGAAACTCGAGGGCGGCTTTCTCTCAGAGGTGCTTGCAGCGATTACTGAGGGACACTGAGACCCAGGGGCTTCATAGGGCAGGGCTGACGGGAAGCCAAGGCTGTCTGCTCCACCCTGAGACTCCGCCCCATCAAAGCTGAGCACAGAGGCTTTTGCCAGTCTTCTCCCATAAGGGTGTCTCCAGCACAGAAGTTCTCCCAGCGTAGACACAGCTGATCCTCACAGCCAATTGGCCTGGAGGTCAATTCCTCCCAGTGATACCAACAACAATCAAGGCTTAACTACAACAAGACTGTGCACACAGCCCACAAAGGGGTGCACCAAGAGTGTCCACCTCAGGTAACTGGGGAGGCTGAGCCACTGAGCCCTATAGGACACCTAGCACACAAAGCCACTCTATCAACTCAGGGAAGCAGCCAAAATGCGGAGACAAAGAAACAGATCACAAATGAAAGAAATGGAGGAAAGCAAATGACTGGATATACAGTTCAAAACCACGGTTATAAGGTTTTTCAAGAATTTTCTAGAAAAGGCCGATAAATTTAGTGAGACCCTCGAGGATATGAAAAAGGACCAACTAGAAATTAAGTATACACTGACTGAAATAAAAAATATTATACAGAGACCTAACAGCAGACTAGAGGATCACAAGAATCAAGTCAAAGATTTGAAATACAAAGAAGCAAAAAACACTCAACTGGAAAAGCAAAAAGAAAAAGAATCCAAAAATATGAAGATAGTGTAAGGAGCCTCTGGGACAACCTCAAGCATACCAACATCCAAATTATGAGGGTGCCAGAAGAAGAGAGAGAGCAAGATACTGAAAACCTATTTGAAGAAATAATGACCGAAAACTTCCCCCTCCTGGTGAAAGAAATAGACTTACAAGTCCAGGAAGCGCACAGAACCCCAAACAAGAGGAATCTAAAGAGGACCACACCAAGACACATCATAATTAAAATGCCAAGAGCAAAAGACAAAGAGAGAATATTAAAAGCAGCAAGAGAAAAACAGTTACCTACAAGGGAGCACCCATACGACTGTCAGCTGATTTCTCAACAGAAACTATGCAGGCCAGACGGGAGTGGCAAGAAATATTCAAAGTGATGAATAGCAAGAACCTACAACCAAGATTACTCTACCTAGCAAAGCTGTCATTCAGAATTGAAGGTCAGATAAAGAGCTTCACAGATAAGAAAAAGCTAAAGGAGTTCATCACTACCAAACCAGTATTATATGAAATGCTGAAAGGTATTCTTTAAGAAGAGGAAGAAGAAGAAAAAGGTAAAGATAACAATTATGAACAACAAATACATGTCTATCAACAAATGAATCTAAAAATCAAGTGAATAAAAAATCTGATGAACAGAATAAACTGGTGAATATAATAGAATCAGGGGCATAGAAAGGGAGTGGACTGACAATTTTTGGGGGGAAGGGTATGGGGGTGTGGGAAGAGACTGGACAAAAATGGTACACCTATGGATGAAGACAGTTGGGGGAAGGTAAGGGCAGAGGGTGGAGTGGGAACCAGGTGGAGGGGAGCTCTGGGGGAAAAAAAAGAGGAACAATTGTAATAATCTGAACTATAAAGATTTATTAAATTAAAAAATAAAATAGGAATAAAATCAATCAGGCGTTAACTAAGGTAATTCCTTAAATGGGCTTAAATACGGTCATGGATATAATGGGACATGCAGTAGTTTCCCAGTCAGGGATTCTGAAAGCAGGGACAAAACTGGCATAAGCCCAGGGAAGGGCAGAGACACCCTGTCATATGATACAAGGCAGAAGAAATGCTAATTTGGCCCCAGACAAAAGCTCACTTCCAAGAATTTGTAGCAGAGGCAGTTAATCCCAAAATCTTGAGAGTGCACAGCTTCAAAGAGCATTCATTGTATGAGAATGTCAACTGGCTGAGCTGTTTAGAAGCATCTTCTCATCTACGCCATTGATGTATGGATAGAGGGAGACAGGCAGACCAGAAGGACAGACAGGCAGGGGCTGAGGTGAATCTCAGCCCCTGGAAGGGAAAGTCGAGGTGGTACCACTAGCCGGGACCTAGTGCCACCCTTCCTCAGCCGCCAATGCGTTGTGCTGTGTGTGGTCTGTCCTGATGGTCGCCTGCCTGCGGGCTGGTGCTGTGCTGGGAACACGCTCTCGGTTGCGCTTCAGATCCATTGTACTGTAGCTAGAAGTGTGTTTCCTGGTGGTGTCTACTCTGGACCGTTGGCTCAGTGAGGACCAGATTGGGGTTGGCCATGTGGCAGAATCCCAGGCACAAGTGAGGCATTCGCTGGATATTTGTGAATGGATAGATGGGTGCGTGGGCAAATGAATTTAAGATCAAAATTGGAATTTCAGGATCCGGGTTGCCGTCCGAGGATGGCGTGTGTGGAAGCCTCCAGTGCGGGGTCTTCCCCCGTGGGACACGGGGCTTCCCTGGGACCTGCCACCTGCTGCCCTCACTCCCGCAAGGAAAACATTCCCACGCCAGTCACAGCCGCACCTTGCTTCCGGTGACGCAAAAGTGACTGCCCTGCCTGCCTGCCTGCCAACCATGATTTGTGGTCCTGGGGTCCCGGGGACCTGCAACTGTACCGCCACCCAGGGCCGTTCCCACAGGGCCCTGACCCTCCTGCCCTCCCGGGACTCAGCAGAGACAGGCCCCCAGCCTGGCGAGGAGCGAGCTCTGGACGGGAGCCCCACAGCCTCTGTTCAGGCCTCAGCATCGCCTCTGGCCACTGGGCCGTCGTGAGGAGGGCCTGTGTCTGAGTCTCGGCTTTCTCAGCTGGGGTGTGGGGCCGTTACCTGGGAGGCCACCATCACCAGAAGTCACTGTGAGGCAGTCGGTGCAATGGTTAAGAGGGTGGGGCTCGGCGCCAGACTCCCGGAGCTCCAGTCCCAGCTCTGCCACTTGGAGCTGTGAATTTCAGGAAGCGATGTGACTACTCTAAGCCTCAGTTCTGTCTTCAGTGAAATGGGTATAACAGTAACTCCTCCTTAATAAGGCGGTTGGGACGGTTGGTTGGGTTAATGTATGTGAAGCATTTAGTACCTGGCACAGGCAAAGTACTCCTTTAAATTAGCTGCTGTGAGTATCGATATTGGGTTAACCTATCAGGCGTCCTCAAACTACAGTCCGCGGGCCACATGCGGCCCACTGAGGACATTTATTCGGCCCGCCAGGTGTCGCTGTCTGTCCTGCTTAGCAGCTGACTCGTCCCGGGCCCGCAGTGTGCATAGGAATTTGTTCATAGTTTTTTTTAAAAAACTATAGTCCAGTCTGAGGGACAGTGAACTGGCCCCCTGTTTAAAAAGTTTGAGGACCCCTGACGTAGATTGTCCTCGTGAGCTGTACTGAGCTGCCACACACACACACACACACACACACACACACACATGACCTGTGCACTCTCCAATACGGGAGCCACAAGCCATCTGTGGCTGCTGAGCATCGGAAGTGCTGTAATGGTAAAAATACACACTTCATTTCAAAGACTTCTTGTTTATACATGTAAAATACCTCTTTAATGATTTTTATATCAACTATGCGTGGAAACCAAAATATTTTGGATCTAAGTCAGTTAAATAAAATAGACTATTCCATTTATTCCCAGACAATCCTCTTCACATTTTAAAAGAACGGCTCCTGGAGTGCTGGCCTGGAAGCAGGAACCGTGGGCTGAGATCCTGTGCCTGCCGACGTCCTTCCCGGGACTGGCGGGCTGGTGGCAGGTCCCACGGGGAAAACATTTCATTCCCATGAGCTCACACAATAGGTACTGTGTGCTGCCAGGGGAGACGGCCACGCACAGCTCGGGGTTTATTGTTATTATTATCACAACTTCGACATTCCCACAAGCACTGGAGGATAAACACTCAAATCAGATCAGGGTCTGCCCACCAGTTGCCAAACACAATTAGTGCAGAGACTGAACTGGGGGAGCAATCTTAGCGTTCCCTTGCCCCTAAAAACTTAGAAATCCCTGGATGTGCCCCTCTGGTGTTACAAGGTGAAAGAGATTCTGATGAGTTCCTTTATTTAACAAGTGTTCATTGGCCACCTGCTGTGTGGACAGCACTGCCCTATTTGCCAAATGAATAGCAGAGAGCGAGGAGGCAGGGCAGTCTTTTTCTAAGAGCTCATCTTCTCAGGAAGCTCAGAGAGGGATGGTGCTGGGTGATGGTTCATGCTGTGGAATACTACACAGCAGTGAAAAAGAACCACCACTACATGCACTAACCTGGGGGATTTCACAGATACAACATGGAGTAAAAGCAGGTGAGAGAGAGAGAGAGAGAGAGAGAGAGAGAGAGAGAGAGAGAGAGAGAGACTATACTCTGTGATTCCATTTATGTACTAGTCAAGTTCAAGAACAGGCAAATGTAATCTACAGGAAGAGACGCCGGAGTGATGGTTACTTTGGGGAAGGAGGCTTGTTCAGGAGGGAGCCTATAGGTGCTGGAACCGTTCGTATTTTGATCTGGGTGGTGGTTACACAGGCGTGTGCTTTGGGAAGATGCATTCAGCTACACGTGAGATGTGTGCGCAGCTCAAGGCAAGGATGCTGTCGTCGTTATCTACTGCTGCATAACTAGTTGCCACAAAACTTAGCCACTTAAAACATGAATTGTTATTAGCTCACACCGCCCCTGTGGGTGAGGACCTGACCTAGCGGGGAGGTTCTGGCTCAGTGTCTCTCATGAGGTTACAGACGTCATGGGCTGGGGCTGCATGGGCTGGCGGGCCTGCTTCCAAGGTAGCTCATTATGTTTGCCCAGCGAGTCAGTGCTGGTTAGCAACGTAAGGGCTCCATTCCTTGCCAGATGTCCCTCTCCATGGGACAATGTCTTCATGACGTGTCAGCCAGCTTCCCCCAAAACTGGAGAGGGAAGAGAAGGAACAAGAAGGAAGCCAGGATGACTTTTATGACTTTGTCTCCAAAGTCACACCCGTCACTGACCCCGTATTCTTTCAGTAGAATCAAGGCACTGGGTCCAGCCCACACACAAGGGGAGGGGAACGAAGCTGCACTCTTTAAAAAGACTCGTAGCAATGGATTTGTGGGCATATTTTATGATAGGCGGTCATGTGCTTTAGGAAGCGGTGTTTGCTGTGAGTAGGAGGAGTCAGCCACTTGAAGATCAGGAGAAAAGCATCAAAGGCAGAGCGAGCAGCAAGCACAAGTGCTTTGCAGCAGCAACGAGTTGCTGGAGATTCAGAAAGGGCACCGCTGTGACCAGAAGGTAGTGAGCAGCGGGGAAGGAGGGGCAGAGGCTGTGGGGGCCACAGGGAGAAGCTTGGATGTTATGGGTGTAAGATAACTACAAGCCATCAGAGGGACTTTGGCAGGGAAGGAGAAGTCTCCTCTGATGAACATTTTGAACAGCGTGCTGTGACCGCAGGAGCGAAAATAACGGGCGAGAGGCAGTGGTGGCTGGGATTCGGCGGCCACAGGGACCGGAAGAGAGGCGGATGAATCCCCGGCTCTGCCCTGGGATGTCGGATGCTCAGATCCATCCTCCCAGAGATCCAGCCCAGCAGTGTGCTCCCAGGAAACACCCAGAAAGCCATGGGAAAAGACTCAGTCCTCTCTGCCGAAGGCAGGAAGTGAGGGGCCCTCTTGCCCTGAGGAGGACCGGCTTTGCCCAGCAGCAGCGGCTTTGCCAGCCTCCCCTGGGCTATTTACCACCATCGCGTGGGGCTTGTGTGCTCCGCTTCCCAGCGGAGAGACCCTCCTTTCAACAAAGGGTGGCATCCTGGGGAAGCACTGGGTGTTTGCCACTGGCATTTGACCCACTGTGACAAAATGAAGCTCCCGCTTTCCCTCCAGAGGCAGCCAGGCCGGCGCCGGGAGCGGGGTGGTGTGCTGCCCAGGGGGCCCGGCGGGGGCAGGGCTGGGGCGGAGGCCGCTGGCAAAGACGTTGACATTCTTCCATCTCAGGCCACGCACCTTCCGCTCTGAGCGGCCCATTTGTACTTGGCTTTGGTTTGGACTTTGTAGGGAGAGAAGCAACTGGGCATAGTTTAAATGCTTCATCAGAATCCAAATGCTTTTCAGCGTTTCAGGAGGAAAACCCTTCTGAGGAGAAGAGTATGAGGGAGGTGTTTGTGCCCTGCAGTTCGGACGTGGATGCCTAAGGGAGCCACTGACAGCTTGCAGATGTCTAAATCCTGGCCTCCCATTCCTTCCCGACAAGCCCCGGTTCCTTTCACGCTTGCAGGGACAGAGCTCACGCAGTCACATCTTGGCAGCGTGCTGAAGTGCAAAGACTTACTTAGTTCCCATTCGATTCCAGGCCGGACCGGTGTCTGAGGTTTTGAGCCCATAGATACTGAGCATCTTGACTTTGCCCAGCAGTTAGCATCCACAGGGCAGTGGGAACGCGAGCCGGGATTGTCTGTCTACAGACGGAAGGCTTTCTGGTGGCACAGTGCAGGGAGCAGGCGACTCCTTGGCAGCAGGTGCCCTGGGGTGACCAGCAGGGCCATTCATCAGGTAGGACTGGGAGACTGTGGCAGGGTGAGCCAGGCTTCCTGACTATGGAAATTCCACCCCTACATCTTGGCTTTCTCGAAACGCTGCCTCTTCTCCATAAGTCTGCTCTGGATTCGTCCTGGCTGTGTCCAAGCTTCCCTTCTGGGCTCCCAGCCCCCTGCTGGTCCGCTCCTGCTCCTGAGTCATAGTTGTCTGTGGGACAGGGTGTCAGAGGCAGTGCAAGAGGGACCCTAACCTGGGCTTGAATCCGATTCAGCCACTTGTCAACTGTGTGACACTGGGCAAATGGCTTAACACTTCTGAGCTTCAGTCCCTCATCTGTAATATATAAATAATATTCACTTCACCGACGCATTTGCAAGATTTAATGTAGGGCATGTGTAATACTTGATACACACTAGGCATTTAATACATGGTAGATATTGCCCCCCCCCCTCTTTTTTGGTAGGCTGCAAGCTCTTTTGAAAAAAAGAATCTCATTCATTTTTTTATCCCTAGCACCTGGCATAGAGCCTAGGACATAAGTAGGTCCTTGGTAAATGTTTATTTGACTCAAATAGATTAGTTTTAGAAAGAGATTTCTTGTGTCTTAGTTGTTATTCTCTAAAATAACTTTAGCCCGTGTTGTGACTTCTATACGCTTTTAATGAAAGAGCTTGAGGAGACACTCAACAACAGAAAGGGGGGCCGAGCGCCTCCTGGGAGGTGGGAGCCCCTTGGAAATCCTCATGCTACCTCCTGCCTAGAGCTGATGGATGCTGAGGACAGGCTGGCATTGATGATCCATCCAATCTGTTTGTTTTTCTTCCAGATTCTTAGAATTTGCACCAGGTATACCCCAGAACAAGACACCATGACTTTCTCAGATGGCCTTACCCTAAATCGAACTCAGATGCACAATGCTGGATTTGGTCCTCTGACTGACCTTGTGTTCACCTTTGCCAACCAGCTCCTGCCTTTGGAAATGGATGACACAGAAACAGGCCTTCTCAGTGCCATCTGCTTAATCTGTGGAGGTACCGACTACCTAGCAAACCCTCAGGGGATTCCAGGAACAACTTGCACTTGTAATTTATGGGGGAAACTTCATCTCCATTTTGGAGATAAGTTTACTTAGAAGAAGGCATGTGAATAAAGCCAGGCATGCATGCTTGGGGTTTGTTGCATTTTTCCATATTGTTATAAATTAAGTTTGGGATCCTTCTGCTCTGAAATATCAAAATGCTATTTCTCCAATTGCCACAGGTATTTTTTTAAAGGTAGCATCACACTACAAAATGAACTGCCTAGGACTTGCATGTGCTGTTAGCTAATTCAGTGGCCTGGAATACAAGTCATTGGGTTGGCCCCCTACCAGCCCGTAGAGGACTGGGATAAAATAAAGCTTTCTTCTTTGTAGTGACCCCTATCAGCTCGCAGGAGGCTGAATCATAGTGGCTAAAAAGTAATGGCTTTAATTAGGAGACGACTTACCTTGCCTTCATAAGCATCCTGCTCAAGGTTTGCTTTAATTCAGTTCAGTAGTGACACCTCCTGGTCATGAGAAGTAATTCTCTCCCTGGGATAAAAGCAACCAGCCATCAAAATGTGCCTCCCTCCAACAAGGGGGACAATCATTTTCAAGTATCACTGCCCAAAGCAGTCGCATATATCTTCAACATTGCATATGTGATTGAGCCATCAAATTAATAAAGTCATAATGTAGTCAGAACAAGGAAGAACCCTCTAACCTGGAAAGTGTGACACTCTTTTTGTCCTGCTACTAATTGTGTAATACTTTATTTCTGGTATCTAGACCGCCAGGACCTTGAGGAACCAACAAAAGTAGATAAGCTACAAGAACCACTGCTGGAAGCCCTAAAAATTTATATAAGAAAGAGACGACCCAACAAGCCTCACATGTTCCCAAAGATCTTAATGAAAATCACAGATCTCCGCAGCATCAGTGCTAAAGGTAGGTCCTCGGTCTGCGCTGTCTCTGTGATGTGGAGCTTGCGGTCCTGAGCAGGTTGTATTGCTTTTCTAAACCTCATGTTTTAATTCAGGATGTTTGATAATAGCTGCCTTTTTGTTGGTTTTGTTTTAGCATGTACTTCTCATTGAAATCAAAAGGAATGAAATGGTACCCACCCTTACAAAAAAATCTGAAATTTTACCCTACTCAATCTTAGATGATGAGAGCTTTAAAATTCAGGTGACTAAAGATTAGAAAAACTGGTTTCAAGAGAATGGATATACTAGCCATGGCCGGTGTGGCTCAGTTGGTTGGAGCGTCGTCGGATGTACTGAAGGGTTGCTGGTTTGATTCCGGTCAGGGCACATATCTAGGTTGTATGTTTGATCCCCAGTGGAGGTGCATATGGGAGGAAACTGACCGATGTTTCTGTCTCAATCCCTTCTTCTCTCTCTAGTCCAGGCGTCCTCAAACTACGGCCCACGGGCCACATGCGGCCCGCCGAGGACATTTATCCGGCCCGCCGGGTGCCGCTGCCTGTCCTGCTTAGCAGCCGACTCGTCCCAGGCCCACAGTGTGCATAGGAATTTGTTCATAGTTTTTTTTTAAAACTATAGTCTGGCCCTCCAACGGTTTGAGGGACAGTGAACTGGCCCCCTGTTTAAAAAGTTTGAGGACCCCTGCGTCTAGTCAGTAGAATATATCCTCAGGTGAGGATTTTAGAAAGAGAATGTATGATATGACAAGCTTTTTAATGTTCTAGTTTTATATATTTCATTCCAGCTTTCTACACATGCTCTGGTGTATGTAAATTTGACTCGTTTTACCTGAACATCCAAACCTCAAGAAAAATGAATAGTACTTATGACCATTGTTATTGGTGAAGTTTCTCTCAGTGTAGCCATTGCTCTCTTGTGAATGGGCAGATTTACTCCTGCACGCTTCTAAGCAAAGGCATTGCTGCCTTCCTGAGAGGTGTATGGTTGGCCTAGTGATTTTCAGTTCATGGGGCAATTCGAGCAATTATATTTAGTTAGTATGGAAGCTTGTGCCCAGAGCCCTGTAACAGCTGAGTGTTAGCATAGGGTTTTTCTAGGTAGAGAACATTCAGTAGCCATCCCTAGCACCAAATGTTGTCACTCTTCTTTCCATTAGCATACTCTATCCCTGAAGACCTTGGTGAACCAAGGAACAAACTCGCGTTCGGGGGAAGTGCTTCGAAGCACAGTGAACCTGCTTGATAAAGAGTCTCAATCCTTGATCTCCTTCTAAGGTTTCTTCAGTGAGACCTTGAGCTCATCCCTAGCCTAGGATTAAGGATAGATGCAAACAGTGCTTGACCTTGTAATTATGTCTTTAATTTTTAAACAGTGAGGCTGTTTAACTTAATATGGTCATATCCTGTATCTAGCTAAGCCAGTGCTAATAGAATTTACTGTGATTGTGGAAATATCCTGTACTCTGCTTTGTGCAATACAGTAGCCACTAGCCACATGTGGCTCTCGAGCACTTGAAATGTGGCTAATGCAACTGCGGCACTGTTCTCTTCATCGTATTTAACGAATTTAAATTTAAATGGCCGCATTAACAGTGCAATGCTGCATCAAATTGATGCTCACCCCACTTTTATCACTCAAATCACTTCATTTTTTGGTTACTGATGTCCTTTCAACTGTCTCATTTTCAAAATATATACTGTTTCTGTTATCAGGAACTTCTCGTTGTAAATTATGTTAAGCAAAAACATACCAATATTGTTCCCTGAAACTGACTGAGGCATGGAATTATCAAATTTAAACGTGTCACCATATCTATAGATAAACACATTTTAATGTGAAATCAGCATAGGTTCGGGGAGGCCTTGGTAGCACCATTTTCAGCCTTGTTCAAGTAGATGAAGGTTGATCCCTAGTTATTCAGCTTCACTCCTTATCTCTACCAGATTCCTATTATCTCTTTTTAAAAGGTGCAGAACGTGTAATTACCTTGAAAATGGAAATTCCTGGATCAATGCCACCTCTCATTCAGGAAATGCTGGAGAATTCTGAAGGACATGAACCCTTGACCCCAAGTTCAAGTGGGAACACAGCAGAGCACAGTCCCAGCATCTCACCCAGCTCAGTGGAAAACAGTGGTGTCAGTCAGTCACCACTGGTGCAATAAGACACTTTCCAGCTACTTCAAACATTCCCCAGTACCTTCAGTTCCGGGATTTAAAAATGCAAGAAGAAAAAAAAGAAAAAAAAAAAAAAAACCTTTTTACTGCTGCTTAGTTTTTGGACTGAAAATATATTAAAATTCAAGAAGGACCAAGATGTTTTCGTATGTATCCATATATACTATACTCCTCACTGTCTAACTTACCTAGAAATACAAACTTTTTAAATTCTAAACATCAGCCATTTCATGCAACCAGAAACCAGTTAAAAGCTTCTATTTTCTTCTTTGAACACTCAAGTTTGCATGGCAAAGACCCCGTCAAAATCATTAAGCCCTGGTTAAGTTTCTAAAGACTTTGTACATACAGAAATATGGCTGTTCTTTCTATACTGTATGTTTGGTGCTTTCCTTTTGTCTTGCATACTCAAAATAGCCAAGACACCAAGGTCATGGAACAGACTACTGTACATGTCCAGCTAAGAAAGGTTCAAAAGATAACTGTCTTGCCTTCACAGAATAATCAAGACATCAAGGTAAGGAAATGGGATTATTGTACAGTATGACAAGATAAGGCTAAAGATATTCTAATTTAGTTAGTATGGAAGCTTGTCCTTGCTCTTTCTGATGCTTCAAACTGCATCTCTTGATTTCATGTTGCCCAGTAAAAATATACAATTCACTGTACTAGCAGAAGAGAATTCTGTATCAGTGTAACTGCCAGTTCAGTTAATCAAATGTCATTGTTCAATTGTTAATGTCACTTTAAATTAAAAGTGGTTTATTACTTGTTTAATGACAACTACACGATTTTTTAAAAAAGATACATTTTTACAGTAATGATAGCCTCCAAGGCAGAAACACTTTTCAGTGTTAATAAGTTTTTGTTTACCTATTCACAAGCCATTAGGGAAATTTCTTGGTATAATTAACAGGCTGGTGTACCACCTGTACCATGTAACTAGTGTCCTTCCTGACGCATGCCAGATATTGGGGGTTTTTCCAGACTTCTTGATGCCCAGGGGCCCAAACTAACTCCCATGGCATGGGCAGAGAATAAATAAGCATTCTTTGACCTTGTTCAATCACTATGAAGCAGAGTGAAAGCTGTGGTAGAGTGGTTAACAGATACAAGTGTCAGTTTCTTAGTTTTCATTTAAGCACTAGTGGGTGTTTTGTTTTGTTTTTATATTTTAGCAAGTCTGTGATGTATTTTCACTGGCTCTGTTTGTACATTGAGATTGTTTAACAATGCTTTCTATGTTCATATACTGTTTACCTTTTTCCATGGAGTCTCCTGGCAAAGAATAAAATATATTTATTTTAAAGGTGTGTGGGAGCTTTCACTACACTTTCATTTTCAGTAAAGAGACAGAGAAAGCTGTTCCATTTTTAATGTTTAAATTTCATTTCAAAAAGCAGGTCTGTAGTCTGCAATCATGACAGTTAAAATCTGTGCTAATGCACGGCAGTCTATAACAATACTACAAGCCAATCAGACAATACATGACATTTCAATGAGTAAAAAAGAGCATAAAATTGTATGTGTAAGAACAAAATGTTAAAAGGCCTACCACAATAAAAAACCATCAATTACATCATCACATTAAAATAAGCCAGATGTACAAAAGTCTGAGACAGAGAAGACAAAAAGACAACACAAGTTATCTGTTGAAAAATGTTTCTGTGCTCTTTGGGCACTTAATTAAACATTGCAAAATCAACATCATCTTCTTCATCAGACTCTGCAAAATATTTCACTTCTTTCCTAGCTCGACCAGTCCGTGGCAGAGAAGGTGGTTCAGAAGCGAAGTCTGATGGGAAGATGTCCACATCTGAATCCTGATCAAAAGATGTTTTCTTCGGTTTCTAAAACAATAGATTCAAAACCCCAAAGTTAAGAAGAAAAAAAGACTAGTGTTAAAAAGAATTCACTCCTTACACTTCACTTACATTTGAGAATTATAAATAATGGTGCTTTTAAGATTAGAACTGTAATGTTAAGGTTAAGACCAATTACCTAATCATTTTCATGAAGAAAAAAAAAAAAAGGATTAAGTATAATAATTTGCCACCCTGGTAATCTTGTATTACTTATCACCATTACTTATTTCTTTCAGAATTTATATATCAATCAGCAAATATGCACAATGACCAGATTAGTAAAAATTCAAATTGTCTAATTTGTAAGTACCTATGAATTCATGAGAGGAAAACAAGACTCATGCACAGTATGTACTGCACACTATGTTTATAAAAATGCAGAGAAGCGTCACTGAGATGGACCAGAGGTGTAGAAGAAAACTGGATGGAAGAGGTCAGTGTGAAAGCAACATAAAGCTAAAATCACCTATGTTTATATTTTAAAATTTTAATGGACAGAGAAAAAGAGGGGGACATTTGATGCTTCTCATTTACCTAAGAGAGATAGTGTACTTCTGGAGAAGGTTGAGACTAATTGGGAAAATTTAAGTTAAAGATTAAATTAGCCCTGATCAAATAAAGAAATAGCCTTTATTTGATCTGAAAACAGTAATATTTTAGACAGATAGTATATAACTTATACCACACTTGATCCAAGAAATAGCCCTGATTATAGCGATCTAGACTTGGATATTTCTTTACCCATATACAAGTCCCCTACGCATAAATATGCTAGGTTTAAAGTTATTCTAAGACATTATACTAATACTCAAACTAAGCCAGTTATAGATCATCTTAAACAAAACCAGCATTACACATGCTCCCGGTTACCTTGCTTGGTGGTCTGGCTGTTTTCCTGCCAGGGTTATAATCACCTTCATTTTCAGAGCCAGATGTTTTCCTTTTCCTTGCCCCTCGGCCTTTACCTTAAAATTATACAAAAGGTTTTTTCACTCAGGGTTAAGTACAATATAAAAGGATAAAAACATTACTTCTTTGGCATCCCCTGATCTCTTAACATGAATGATATAGAAACAATTCGTCAGCATCATTTCAGTTCTGGAGTTGACAAGACTAAAGAGTATAAACTAATTGGAAGGTCCTCATGACAAATTTTAATACGTAAAAGAAAATATTTGCACCTCAAAAGAAAATCTCTTTAAAAAGTGCTTTTTAAATTGTATTGTGATGAAAAACAATTTAGTTTCTAATTTGCCATAGACCAATATTTTTTTAAAATGTAATACGTTATAATTTATGTTAAAGGTTTAAATCCTTACTCTAAATTTTACTTTCCCACTTTAAGTAGCACAATCTTAGAATAAAACCCTCAGTGTTAACCAGGAAATAATCTATTAAATCTTTATTCCTTCTCAGACCTAGAATTACCACATGCAGCCTATTTTCTTTCATCTACCTTATTTCTTATTCTCATCATTGGAGGAGGAAAAGGTAATGTTTAAATGTTCTCCAGTCTAGTAATTTCAGTGGATAAAAGAAAATGAAACTAAATTGCAATCTACATTTTTAAAATTTCTTTAACAGCTATGACCAGTTAGATTGTACTAGTAAGAAAAGATAGCCTAGATAAACTTGGGATATCATATTTGATCAAATTAATCAATGAAATGGCACATCCTATATAATAAGAGGCTAATATGCAAATTGACCGAACGGTAGAACTGGTCACTATGACACGCACTGACCACCAGGGGGAAGATGCTCAATGCAGGAGCTGCCGTGACTTGGCAGCAGTGGTTCTCAGGTGATGCACCCCGAAACCAGAGAGGAAAAAACGTGATTCCACTTCAGTGGTGGGTTATGTCCTTGCTGGGGCAATGTAGGACCCGAATTTGGTTTACTGCACACTTGCATTTGCGTTCCACACCCTGTACACAGCAACTTTGCAGAGTGCCCTCTCGCACTCTGGGACCCCTCGGGGGATGTTGGAGAGCCGGTTTTGGCCCAATCCCTGCAGGCCAGGCTGAGGGACCACACCTGCCAGAGGGACCCCTTTTGAGCCATGGTACTGATAGCCAGGGAGGGACAGCAGGAGGCTGGCTCCAAGGCGTGTCTGGCACATCACGCCTGCCACCTTCAATGTGCACGAATCCATGCACTGGGTCACTAGTGTATTTATAAAGGTTTCAAACCATGCACACCTTAAGTATTGACCTCCCCAATCACAATGTTTCTTTTCCACCCTGTTATTCTCTCTTGCTTCCCTGTAGGTCTGTATCCTTATCCTAACTGCCACTTTTAGAAATAAACACCATCAGTCAGTTGGATCAAAGATTGAACAGCTACCCTTACAGAAAGTCAACTCTTACCTGAGCACAGCTATTTCACTTCCTAGATCAGCAAAAAGCTCTGCTCTAGGAGTCCTAGCTCCAGCCTACTCCAGTGGGTGTTACACTCTCATCTATCATTTTAATAACTACTTCCAATGAGACCACTGCATGAGGGTCTTTGAACCATACCTAGGTAGGCAAATTGCTACACTTCCCTTTGGATTAATTCAGCACTGATTCTTAGATAAATCGCTTATTGAGGAGTAAAGCAATTTAAAACAATATAGGTTTACTTAGTCTTTCTAATTTCAATGAGTAGAGGAGACAATGTTTTCCACATGGCATGTTTGAGGGTTACACAGAAATAATCCTCACCTTTTGGTGTTGTAGTCTTCTTTGGAATGCCAAATTCTGAATCCGAGTCAGAGTTTATAGTCTCTACTTTCTTCTGTTTGGGAGTTCTCTTGGGCTTAGGCGTTGTATCTGAAGATGGTTTTCCTATTAAGCAAATTTCCATTGCTTAGATCAATATATACTTACTAACAAACCAAGCTGATGTGAGTCCTAAAACAATGGAATTTCTTACAGCTTGTATAAAATTGAGTTACCTTAATAAAATGGTTTCTCTCCACTTGGTGCCAATGTAGAGGCAAATAATTTCTCATAGATGATAAAATGCTTTTTATTTAATTATGATGCATAATTTGCCTTTTGATAATTCAAGTGAGATGTTTTAAATAAGGGCCATTAAAATGAATTAAGCAATAACTTTAAAAAGCAGTAAAAAATACAGTTTAGTCAAGACAAAAAACTATTTGACATATTAATTATAACCCAAGTATAACCATATATTAAGTTCTAACTTTTAAAGCATATTATAGGAATAGAAACCGATTCACTCCCATTAAGTTGGAATTCAGACTTGGCACTATTACATGGAAAGAAATGTGAAAATTCTAGAAAAGTAGACAATAGCCCCAAAGACATTTGTTTTGATGAATTTTGTTTTTCAGCTTCATTTATAGTCAATGTGAAAATTACCACTAATCACTTTGGTGATTAAAATCTAATTTGAAAAAAATATTTTTTTTTATTAAAAAAAAAAAAACAACCTACGCTTTTACGGAAAATGTATTCCCAGTTCCAATTTGAGATGCTAAGCCCCCTCATTAGAACAATACAAGGAGCCCACACTCTTATGGCAGTGGCAGACACATATTTTGTGACTTTTCCCCCTTTGAGTCCTCATGCTGAAATATACCACAAGAGCCACAGCAGCTGCTAGCAGAAATATAGGCTTGGATTAGCAGGATGTTCTAGGGACCACCTTTTTTCTTCGGAAGAGTTTCCAGGCTTGCAAGTGTTAATTGGCACTTTCACCTCTACTGGGCAAATATTGTCAGACATCTGAGTACTGTGAGCAGCGCCTTTTGCTGTAAACTTACTGGAGCTACAGAATTTAACTTTTATAATAATTTATGTAGTCCCCCCTAAGAGGGACATGAAGCATGCTCTCCTTGAAATGGTTTGTTGTGGAAATTGTATTTTTGAAGGAAGGTTGAGGGCTTGCTGCTGGTCCTGAATCTCCCATTCAACTGACAAGGCTAGTGTGATACGCCATCTTTGTAGTTAATGCTAAACTTTAACTCTTTATATTAAATAAGAGTAAAAAGGTTGAGGAAGGAAACAGGTTGATATGTTGAAAGAACTGATATGGCTCCCAAGTTATCAGGGTCGTTATAAAATGCTAATCTGAAGATAAAAAACTGAAAGGAAAATTATAGAGCCTGTCTGGATTTGAGTCCCTCAGAAGTAGACCCCACCTGATCATAAAACAAAGACAAGTATTTATTTGGGAGGTAAAGGAAAAGGAGTACAAAAATGAGACAATGAAGAGAGGGCAGCCAGTAATGGGTAAGTTAACTCAAGCCTGTCATCAATCTAGGAGCTTAATCTCAAGAAGAATCTCTTGCAGCCAATGTAAAAAAACATATCCCAGAGGGTCAAGAGCAGTAAGATACTTGCAGACCAGCTTTCCTCAATCACAGAGGTGGCTGCGTGGGGAAATGTTAATATTCCAGCATAGCAATAGAAAGTCCCGAGGCAAAGAAATATAGACAGACATGCCTCATATGCACTGAAGTGGTAAGGGAAGGGTACCCAATTTCTCACTAGTACATTCAGAATAAGTAGGGGCTTTTGTTGTTGTTCTGTTACATCTAATACATGTGTTTCTACAATAGTGTTGTCTATTGTGCATTTTTAAGATCCTGAAGGGGCAGCCCATACTGTTTGTTTACTTGCTGTGGAAGCAGCAATTATCTTTTAAACACAAAGCACTAATACCTTCTTAAAAAAAACCAAGGTATGTACCTTAGTATTAGTAACAGATTCATGAATCAACTTAATGTTTCAAAGACAATCTTAAGGCTATGGAAAAGAAAGATATTCTATGACTCAAAGAAGAAGAGGACCCCAACTGAACTGACCAATCATTCCACATAGAGGAGTTAAGGCATGACCTGCATAGATAACAGTCAGGCTACTAGCAAAATAAAATTTTAATCTACTTTACTATCTATACTATCTTTAGTATCAATGCATGGGATTATTTTATTATAATTACAGTCTTAAAATCATTGCTAATTACCTCACATGGTTAGAAAACAAGAGGGATTCTCCTTATACACATTTATACTTGACAACTATAGCCTAGTGAAGTCCTAGTGCAACTAGTTTCAATTTATATTAAATTTCCTTTAACATCAACTACATGGTTATGCAATGCTTACAAAAATCAAATATAAGTACATACCCTTTTTAGCAGCTGCTGTTTTACTTGGAACTTTATCTATTTGTTTCAGACCAAATGATGGTGAAAAAACAGAAGCAGAATCTTCTTCATTACTGTCAAATTTAGCTGAATCTAAAAATTAAAGCTTTTTATCAGTAGAGATTCTGTAAAGACCACTTAATAATTAAACTTTGATTCTTTTTATTGCTGATTTCTCTTTAGCTAGGTAATTGATCTTACAAGTTTCTATTCTGTGATCTTATAATCCACAATATACAAATGGCTGAAAATAAAAAATATAGCATATTTCAAAAATGTTAACTGTTTTAAAACAGTAGAGAAATGCATAATGAATTTTTTAATAGTCCCAAAGACTAATCATTTAAAAGTTAACTGACCAATTCAAAAGTAAATACTGATGATTTATTTTAAATGCTATTAACCATTTCAAGAATTAAAGTAATAATGATCAAATCTAAGAGAGTAGTAAGTATATCTATCTAGCTCTGACCAGTGTTGCTCAGTGATTAGAACATTGGCCCGTGCACCAAAGGACTGCGGGTTCAATTCGGGTCAAGGGCATGTTCCTGGATTGCAGGTTCAATCCCAGGCCCGGGAATGTTTGGGAGGCCACCAACTGATGCGTGTCTCTCTCCTTTCTACTCTCTCTAAAAGTCAATGCAAAAATATATCCTCTGTTGTGGATTAACAACAACAACAAAGTGCAAATCTATCTATATGTATAGAGCATGTACAAGATCTATGTGTATTAAAAAATTCAAGACAGACAGTTCAGTCTAACCAGATTGTTTTGACATTAAAAATTCCACACACAAAAATACGGGGCATAAAAAAATATATACCCTGATTAAATTTGCTTCTAGGGTTTAGTAAAACAAATCTGTACATTGCTACCCTTGTAACTTTTTAAAAAACTATCATATATACATTCATGTTGCCATGAAAATAAGATTTCACTCACACTGGTTAGCATCTGCCTATCTACTTAAGTGCTTCCATAATGCCGACTTTGACCAAAGAGTTGGGAATCACCTCAGGAAAAGTAAATAAACCTTATTACATTGAGAAAAACGTTAAAAAGAATGTTAAGATATCTAGTCATAAAAACATCCTGAAATTAAATCATGACCTAATGAGTTATCTACTGTTTCTTTTTCTTCCCCACTAAGTCACAGCAATAAGTAACCAGTGAAAAGACTAAATGAACATACCATCTTCTGACTTTTGAGAGTATGAAGGAAATGAGAAGAGATTCCCAAAATCCTGAGGTTTTTTGTCATGTGAAGATTTTCTGTTAGAAAGAAAAATTAAACACCACAATATAATTTAAATATCTGGTTTCAACCTGGATAAATTATATATAGTATATACTGCAAGATTATAATCATAGAACAAGATTGTTCTCTCATTTGTTTCTAATATTCTCAAGAGTAGGCAATAATCCTATTTTTTATCCTAGACTGCATGTGGTAAAATACTTCCTTAAAAAATCTTAAATAGCTCATACACTTCACATCCTACATGTTAGTCATGTTAGTGTTCAGACTCATTAGAAGCAAGAAAAATCAAGGCCAAAATTAGGAAAGAAAACTAAACTTCCCATCTCTAAAGATTTATTAACTACTGTGTCCCACAGGCCTGCTGCCAATTTTTATAAATAAAGTTTTACTGGAACACAGCACACTTGTTCTTTTACATATTGTTTATGGCTATTTTCTTCTTACAACAGCAAGACTGAATAGTAGTGGCAGAGATCATATGGTCTGCAAAGCCTAAAATATTTATTATTGAGCCCTTTATGGGACAAATTTTGCCAACCTATGTTCTAAAACTATAGCAAGTTATGTCAACAGCTGTAATATTAACCAAATTTACTGCTTCATGAAGAGGACCTTGCCTAGAATAACATTTTCTTAGCCAGAGCTTACTGTAAGATCTTTGATGGATGCCTAATCAAACTGTACCATACAATTGAGTAGCAGTTGCTTCATTACTTACTCTGGAGTAGCTTTTGATTTGGCTGGTGAAAATGTATATTCATCTTTATCTAGGCCATCTGAAGGAACAAATTCATCTTCCTCATCATTTGTTATGGGAGATGCTTTAACTTTTAATTCCTCTAAGTCATTATTGTCATCGTCATCATCAGCATCATCATCCTCTTCTTCTGAGAAATCAAATGTGTACTTAGGCCTCTCAGCTAGGAGAAAAGTGAAAGTTAATGTTATAATCAAATCCAGCTTTATACACATAAAATATTATGAGTAACACATTTGAAAAATATTCCAATTATCTCTAAAAACACTCAAGAGAAAAAAAGAGATAAGCATTTAGAGAATAAATGCCAATAATTTTGCCTCAGTTGTTTTGATAGTGTTAATATCTATCTTGTAATTCTCAGGAGGCTATGGGGTAATAATGCTGCATATATTAGAAGAGCATAAACTGATGAGATTAATTTTTAGAATAATACTAATATTACTTAAAAACAGGAAAGTAGTTATTATGGTCAATGTAAAAGTGACTATGAATAAGATTTCCCATTTCTGCAATTACAAAACACAATGTTTACAGGTCTTTAAAAAGTACAAATCTTTCTCTAAACCTTTTTCACAAAACTCCTATCTTCTAATCATGGTAGTTTTACTACAAAATAACGTTATAATTTTTCAGATGAATAAGAAAAAGTAGAGGTAAGATCTTAATATATTAGCAAGATAATAATATAATGTATTAAAAAAGGTATCTGCTATGGGAAAAGGCATATTGGTATACTACAAATAAGTTTTATTATAATTTCTAGCATATGCTATGAAATAAAATTTAAAAATCATTTGGATACTGTAGAAGTTTTTACTTCATTCCAGATATATGGAAAAAACATAATTTGAATTAATTTTCACGGAACTTAAGTTGCACATTGTAAAAATCCACATATATTGCACTACTTATACACATTAGGAAAAGAAATTCAATCACTTCGTGATTAGAAAACCAAAAAATGTAAGGCCTGAGATATAATTTAAAAAGTATCTTCCAAAGGTAAAACAACCATAATGCTCTATTACTTATTTTACATAAATTAGGTAGGACTTAAATTTTGAGAAGTATCTATAAAATAGGACATGTATCAGTTTTAAATTATTTGAAAACTTCAAGTTAATGAATACTCAGACATGATCAAATCACATGCTTAACGGCAATATATATAATAAAAAAAATGGAAATCTGCAGCCTAACTATGACTGCAATTATCTAAATTATGCCAAGTGACTGGAATCAGACTCCCTTATAGATACAAGGAACAGACAACTAAACAAAAACAAAACGATGAAGTACTACTATTGACCCACCACTCTTGGAATACTACCAAAATAAAAATACTTCTTTTCTTTTAACCAAAATCTTCAAACTATTGATAAAATATAATAAACATCAATAAGAAAACAATTTGACTTTGGGTGGTGGGCACACAATGCAATATACAGATCATGCATGTATCATAGAAATGTATACTTGAAACCTATATAATCTTATTAACCAATGTCACCCCAATAAATTTAATAGAAACAATAAAAGAAAACATGATTCATTTTAGGGAAATTTGTTTTATGTCCAACTTTGCTAAAAAAGATAATTCCGTAAGGAAATTTCTGTCTTCTTGAACTATAACTTCTGAAAAACTAATGGTGTAGCCCTTTAGTTATATTGGTAACACTAACAATACCAACTTATATGAGTAACACTAACTTGGTCAAACTATAATATACAGTAAAATGAATATAAAATGTATCACAATACCAGCTGCTCTCCTAAGCAAAGAATCTCTTGGAATAACCACAGGTTCTGTTTCTTCCAAGTCACTTTCTGACTTGGATTCATCATCTGACCAAGGATTCCGTTTCTTCACTTTCTTTGCACTAGGTTTGCCAGATGATGTAGATGCTTTTCTTTTTCTCACCCTGGTACCTAAAACCAAAAGAACAACAATGATACATGTATCAACACTTATACAAATATAATTAGCAAAAATAAAACTGTTATAATGAAAAGTTCATTATAACATAACAAATGTTGATGAACATTGGAGATATTAGTTAAACTATTAGAAAAAAAGGACAATCAAAAGAATCTAGTAATACTTTCTATATACAGATTTTTTTCACACAAAAAAATTCTTTAAAAATCCTCACCAGGCTCCTTTTTCTCCCTTTTGGGTTTGGGACCTTTATTTATAGGCACTGCCTGGATCAGTGCTTCTTCTCCTGTGCCTTCTACTGGTGTTCCACTGAATTCTTCATCACATTCCACTTTTACTGCTGTGGTATCAAGATCACCCTACACATTAAAAGAAAAGAAAAACCATGAATAAAATGAAAGTTAAATTAATACTATGTACTTTAGAGATATATTTCCAGCCAATATATTGCTTCTTCATATTAAGTGAGTAAAAAAAATAAAATGTAATTCATTGAGGTCTTAACAGATAACTTTGATCAGACCATATTTTACTTTATGGTATTGCTTACCACTCTAATCTGGTACGCACCATGATATGACATCTACTTAAAAGCAACCATAAAAAAATAAGGCCGCTTTTGATTATCAATGGGACATTAAGACCAATAGCTAAGTACACCAAAAGTTACCTGCAAAATAAGTTGCTATAGTTGTGGTCTCTATGTACTAGAAAAAAATCTTCAGATTGAGGGAAAATAAGCAACACAAGTCATGCACTGCTAGGCATTATAAGACAAGGTCCTCTGACTAGGATTATTGAGAGAGAGAGGACACAGTCATTACAATACAAATAAATATACAAGGAGATAGAACAGTGACCCATAGGGAGGAGTGAGCAACTCTGCCTAGGGCAAGGTCAGGGAAGACTCTGTGAGGGGCCTTTCTGATTGGGTTTTGAAGAAATCATGTTTGCCAGGTGGGAAGGAAGGAAGAGCATCCTGGCAAAAGACACAGAGCATGAATCACCACATTATTTAGAAGATTACTAATAGTCTGCTAGGATTCAAGGCAAGGTAAGAGGAAAGATTAGTCATACAGAAACACAGGAAGGCATGCAGGGGCTAAATCACTGTGTACAGGAGTCTGTGTGTATTCAGTGGGGAGTCACTGAAACCTTTTAAGCATTTGTATAATAATCAGACTTACTGTTGGAAATATTACTCTAGTAGTAAGAGATTACAAAATCCTCCTGCCACAGGAACGAAGTGGAAAAAGGTAGAAGTCCTGATTAGATGACTACAGATAGGAAGACTAGTGAAGAGGACCCCTTTAAATTATCTCAGAGAAAACATCAAATCCTAAGACAGTGCTAATGGGAACTAAGATAAGGAGATAGATTTCAGAATTGCTTCATAAGAAGTCATTATGATTTAGTTACTGATTATATGGGAAAGTTTTTGGCTTATGTTAGTGATGGCTGATAGTGCTAGTAACTGAGATAAAGTACAGAGGTGGAAAAGGTGGTTTTGAAATCAGGGTAAGTCCAGTTTCAGAAATGCTGAGTTTGAGGGGCTTTGGATATTCAAATAGCTATAGTAGCTTGGCACTCCTGAGAAGCTTAGGGACATAGATTTAAGAGTCACTACATGAGTGGGAAAAGCTCTGGGCATAGATTATGTTATTCAAGAGAACTATGTAAGGTGAAGAGAACAGTGCTGAGAACTAAACCTGACAAACACCAACTAAAGAAGAGAGGAGACATTTCCCTAAGGAGAAAGCAAGTGCATGTTTACATTAACCTGTGTGTGATGGGGAGCCAGGTTAAGAGGGAAGCAGTAGAGACCTCAGTTTATTAGAACAATAGAAGAGAGTGATCTCTCTGATATCACAGTGCTTCTAAACTTAGAATCTTAGCTCTGTACAGAAAACGCACCAATCTCTCATTCCAGCTCTTAGGCTCATTTTCCAAGCTCTAATTACACTGTTGGGCACATCTATCTATCTATCTATCTATCTATCTATCTATCTATCTATCTATCTATCTATCTATCACCTGAGTTCTAAGATCAATATGGCCAGAAAAATTAGCCTCTTTCAGAACATCATGCCCTCCTTTTTCCTCCACTCTGAACAATATTCTCAATGTTTCCTTCTTCTAGCTAACTCTTGCCCATATGTTGGAGGGTGTAAGTCTCATACTTTTAAATCCTCAATAGTACCAATCAATGCCAATGACCTAAGATGTACTTGATGATTTTTTAACTAATAGTAAAAACAAATAAATAGTAAAACATGATAGCTTATTTTAATAGCCAAACAAATCCTTTTCCACTGTAAAACTTTCTTAATTGGTCATGATATAGTAATAAAGTTTATATTTTAAATTTAATATGTATTTTTTGTTATTCCATGATTTTCATTTAGAATGCTGCTGAATAGAGTATTTCTATCTCTCACTTTAAAAAATGAAATCAAGTAGGTAACTCTTTACATATGTGGTTCCTTGACTAATGTTTTCCTTCTTTGGGTCAACTGCTCTCATAGAACAAATGATTTCCCATCACAAGTGAATATATTAGAAACAAGAAAAGCATTATTTAAGCAAATAGTGAATTAAAATACATATATACATCATTATGGAGGTGGGCCAATGAGCTAAACAAGAGATATGTCATACCTTTTTCTTCTTCAGCAACTTTTTGCTAGCATCTGCCTTCATAGCAGTAATTTCGGGAACTATCCTCCTGCCATAAGGTGAGGGCATTGTCTCTTCCAATTGAAGTTTCTTCACCTTAGGTTTGCCAACTTTACCTTTTATTGCTTTTCCGGCCATTCCAGCCATTAAATCTTCTCGTTCTTGCGCTTCCACTTTCTGAAATATAATTATAAAGGAGGCAGAGTGAGAACAGGTGCATACATAACATTAGGAAAGATAATACCTACTGCATAAAAAATTAAAACTAATTTTATTCACTCAGTAGGAATAAAGCTTTCCTTTCAAGTGATTTAAGATAAAGTAATGGGAAAAATAATAATTCTAAGTAGAAGACCTGGGTTGTAGCCCCAAGTCTGTCTAGCTTATTTGTAGTACAAGAGGGTAGTGAATAAATGACCTACATGGTCTCCTCCAATTCTAGGACCCAAGGTTGTATTATGAAATCAAGACTTCTGATGATGTGGTATCATCAGAATTCTAGCAAATCATACAAAAAGGCAATTATGTTAAATATGAAGTTATTCTTTACTATTGCTTTAGCCATAACAGGAAAAAAAACTGTTCATAAACAAAGTCAGAAAGTATGAAAATTAAAAGGGCCATCTTAATGTTTTGAAGAGTTAAGAAATTCTTATAACATGATAGCTTAACAGAAATAACATAAGCTTTGAAATCAGACAGATCTCGATTTCAATCTTAGCTCTTCCATTTATTAGCTATAAATCCTTGGTAAATAACTCATAAAGCACCTACTATGTGCTAGACTTTAAAAATCATGTGACCCCCATTTTATGGATAAGGAAACTGGAACACTGCGAGGATAAGTAATTGCTCTTAACCATAATGATATAATCCCTCTCTAAGCCAGTTACTTAACCTCTCTAAGCTTCAGGATCTTCATCTATATAATAGGTTAATAATAAATAACCTCTCTCATTTGTTTTGGTGGTGGGAATCATTCTGAGGATTACAGTGCCAACATAGAATAGAGATTCAATTAGTTTTATCATTAGATCTTAAATGACACTGATCAACATGAAAATTAAGTCTAAATATTTTCAATGTAACAAAACCATATCCAAAATAAATTCACTGTTTGGACCTACTTTGCTAACTATCAAATAATAAAATAAGGTGACAGATTAAAAGTGAAAGAGCAGTATTATTCACTGGGATTGTTTTGAGTGGTGCCTTTTCAATAAGGACATTTATAGGCATAACCACAAAAAGTTTTCTCATGTTAATAGTGATCAAATTTAAAGCAATTATTAGATTTCATTAATATTAATTAGGAATAATACTTTCCCTTTGTGTATATATATGTTTATTTCATATTTAATGGATTGTTTCCTATTTAATTTTTAAATGTATAAGTCAGTAGATATAAAGGGTCTCAAATTTTTTAAAAGCTTAATTCATTAACAGTAGAAGAAAAGCATAAACTAAGACATACTTGTGGCACTTGAAAGATTAATAAGAGAACCCATGAACAACTAAAATATTCCAGAAATTTTAGTAGGCAACTAATATACCACACTCATCCTTAACAGTTCTAATTTTGATTTAGGCCATGAAAATAAAACTAGAGTATATGGACAATAAATGAATGAAACAGCTAAAAAGTAAAAATATATATATATATATATATATATATATATATATATATATATATATATCTCACATGAATAATAATAAATCGTAATTACCTTGTGCTACTCAAAATCAGATGATGATATTGCTACATAAATTTGATTCTAAAATATTGAGTTAATTGATTAAAAACAAATTGGCCAATTTTATATCTTTCTCTACATTTTTATTTTTTAAATTAGAATTCTACCTGGAGAAAAATAAGTTACAACAAAAACTATTAATTTTTTTCTGTTATAAGCCCAAAGAGATCATCATTCTATTTTTCTGAAAATCAAAGTATCTATATCCTATCATATATACATGATAACTGCTCTTTGGAGGAAAAACATTAAACTGAATCAAGCTAATTTGAAGTCAGTTAATAAAATTCTTAACTGGTAGAAAGTATTAGTATTTAATTTATCCTAAATTTCAACCCCATAGCTTTATATATTCATTCATAACTTTTCTTTGTAACTTCACAGAAGCTTAATCCTAATGCAGCTTATACACACATTAACTTCACAGAGTTAAAGGAAATTGAGATAATTAAAAAGAATTTTCATTCTGGTTTCATGAATATTACTTTCCTAAATATGTCTTAACTAGAGGCCCGATGCACGAAATTCGTGCAAGGGCCTTGGCCCCGATTCCCACCCACCACTGCCGCCACGGCCCCTGCCCATTGCCATGGCCCCCGCCCGCTGTGGCTTTTTCGGGAAGGAAGGATGTCCGGAAGGACGTCCAGTCTAATTAGGATATTATACTTCTATTATTATAGATAGAAACTTAACCTACGTCCAGTTCTTCAACAAATGCTGCTAAATCTTCTTTCCAAAGATCTGAAGGAGATTTTCTTTTAAGATCATTGACCTCTCGCCCCTATGATAAAAAGAAGTAGTATGATTTTAAATATCTGATAATAGAAAAAAATGTATAAACGGTAAACCAAAATATATCTTTTTGAAAAAAGAAAAACAAAGATATGGATAGCACTGAAATAGTTTCAAATTATTTAACCCACAAAAGTTCATACTTTTGAATCTCTCTGTTTAATCAGTTCTTCAACTTTTTCTTTAGTAAGAGACCACAGAGACATATTTAAAATATAATTAAAATCAGGGCCTGAAGGAGTTCCTGAATCAGAGGAACTATCATCATGCTGGTTTTGTGTTTCTTCCTCTTCTGTTGCCTGTAAAAAATAATAAACTTTGTATTAAAGTCCTGTATAGCATCAAATCATTGTTGAATTTTATTGAATACGGATTTAAAAATTCCATTAATGCTATATTCTTAGTGCTACATCTTCAGTTAGTGGAGTTATTTTAGATTATCTGCACAATTACCTAAAAATATATTTCCTATAAAAAGCTTGAATGTTCTAAAAATGTATAATAAAGTCTTCAAAAGGAGTGGTATATTCAGTCCCTATTCATCCAGGAATATGATAAAAAAATTAACTGTATTGCCCATGCACTATAATTCACAAAATGAAAAGACACAAAATTAATAGAGTGGAACTAAAGTTTTATCACTGCATCTTGTCAGATTTTTATGTCAGTGAGTGAATGAACAATTTGAAACCCAAAATAAATGTCACTTGTGAAAAATGTTTTACAGTTATACTAAATATGCTAAGGTACAGTCAATTCTCTAAGGATGAATTCTTTATAAAAATTCTATAAAGCAAGGCTAGTCAGGTAAGGACTAAGAAAATTCACTTAAGAATTTAAGAGCTGTTGAGTGAGAGTCTGAATTATGAGGGCTATTCTAAAGTTTGACTCATAAGGTCTTCTTCACAAGAAAGGATTGCAATAAAAAATCCTCATGTTAATACCAAATTTCAAAATCCAATGAATTTAACAGAAATTGTGGGTGACATTACCTTTAAATCTTTTTAAATAATAACAGCCATTACATAAAACTGCATCTAAATTGTTTAAGGCACTCAGATAATTAAAAATGACTGAGTTAACCATGACACTCCATTAAACAAAAAGTTCACTTTTGGTAACCAAAAGAGAAAAAAAAAAAAAGTTTTACCTTTTAATTTAAAATGTTCAGTAAAATAATACATATAAACAAAGTCAAGTTTAAGTAAATATACTTTAGCAACAAAAGGAGAAAAGTAAAAAAATTGTAAAGCAAGATGCCGCATTACATAAACAAAACTGTGAAATTAAGCAACAGCAGCCAAATAAGGAATACTGTTGTTCAGCTGATAGATCATTAATGGGTACCTAGATAACTTGTGATAAGTTTTAAAAATTCATCATGAAACAGTGTGCTGCTATGGAATATTTAGGTTGTTACACTACTAAAAAATACTATCAGAGTGTCATAAAATCCTGTTTAGACCCATACTTTACAAAGTATATTTGCTCTAGGTTTTGATGACACTGGAGTATTATTTGTTACCGAGCACTCTAAAATATGTTTATCTATCATTGTTAACATGAAGATGACTAAGGATACTTTCAGAAATTAAAATATAAAAAAACTTTTCAAGTTTCAATGACCAAATTGTACTATGATTTTGAAAAAAATATATACTATAATCTTCTAATTATGTTTTATAATTCTCTCTCATCCAAATTCTACACAATAGGACAGGCTTGTAAAGGTGCTCCTTTTGTTACCTGAACCCACAAATGGAACCCACAAAATGAACCCATGACCAAGATGCTGAGCAAATTCTGATGGTGGCAATGAATTATTAAAACCAAGTACTAGGTTTTATCTATGAAGTCTATTTCCAACAGAAGGGCATTCTCAAACTCTAAACACATATCTTTTAAAACTAAGCATTAAATTCATTAGCTCACTAGTTGATTTTTTTTTTATGATACAGTTTAAACTAACAGTGATACAGAAGGACAAATTAGTATATAAACTATAACTTGGGGGTTACGAATGCAGTAAAACACATTGAAAGGAAAGCAAAATGCTTGTTGGGTTATCTTAATTCTGAATGCTCCCCATCTTATCCTACCCCTTTTTCCTCAAATGATGAATTAGCCTATTATCTTAATATGATGATTTGCAAAATATATAATTTATTCAAATTTTTCTCACTCTAATATATAGTATTCTATTATCTGTTCAAAATTGAAAAAAGCTATAATAGTGTAAATGAAAGCAGCATTTCAATACAGTTTGGTGAAAAATCTGAAAAACAGTATGGTTGAGAACTCATAAGTATAGGGAAGTTTAAAGTTTCAGTTCCAGTTATATCACATGATCATAACTGTATTTTAAAGATGCTAACATCAGTATCATATGTACACAATAGTCTAATTATGTATCAAAAATTAATCATTTCCAATTTTCTTCCTTTTGTACATTTGTGTTCTCAACAACAATGTTGTATTGCCTTTCTAAAATTTTCCTTTAATTATGCAAGACAGCAAGAAACTAATTCTTGAGGGGAATCTCAAAGTTCAATATTCCATTCACTGAACTAATATTAGTACTTTATGATCTGAAATGGACAATTTAATTAAAACATCAGACTTTTAATCTCAAGTTCCAGGGTTTAAATCTCAGCCAAAGATCTAAGCACAGGACAGAATACAGATGGTACTCGATAAATACTATAATATTGAACATTTTGTCTCTACTCTTCCCAGAAAAAATTGAAACCAGATCAAGTGAATGGTGACTAGATAACGATGCTGTGACCAGAGAATGACCAGTGTAAACTTATTTATGTACTACCAGTATATTTCCCAGATAATATGCATGCAGCTCACAAAAACCACCACCATAACTGACACCCTTTAATGGCAGGCTCAGAAAAAAGGCCAAGGAGACTGAGCTACCTTCTCACACCTGGAGTCATTTCTCCAGGCCCTGGTTGAGTCACACTGGCAAAGTGCTTTGTGGTGGGTGTGCACTGCAAATTCCTGTACTGTATCTGTTCTGTGGATAAACAGAAGACTTCAGTCTCCAAACAGACAACTTAACACCTTAAGAAGTACTAAATTTAAGTTTTAAGGGTTGGGTTTTTTGTTTGTTTTGGAAGTTGCTTTTAAAAGCTTCTCTGAATGTCTTGTTCTGCAAATGATTACCTTTTCTTGTGCTTCTTTCCAGGCTTTCACTGGGTCAGATTCATAACCTCTCTGGACTAACATTTGAATCAAATCTTTCTTTGACCTATTCTCTATGTGAGGGAAAAATAAAGTTAGGATCAAGAAAAGAGATTCAATTTGTATTTGTTTATATTCTACTGATAAAAATGTCTTCTATTTAATAAAGAATTTTTCCATTTTAACTAATGTTCAAATTTTTAAAAGTTGTGTCTTACCTATAGTAATTTTCCCTTGTATCTTCTCTAAAATGAAACGAGCTTGATTGTTAAGCTTTGTAGATTCTGCTCCCAACATCCCTACAAGCCACTCCTTACGTAAACCATAATAACTTAATCGTAAATCAAAGAATTCTTTCAAAATGTCTTGCACAGTTTCATATTTCTTCAGACATCCCATATGATCAAAGAGTACCTAATAAGCAAAGCACAAAGTTTTTGAAGATTATATAAATCTGTACTGGTATTTTTAACTTATGTGACATCTACAGTATTTAAAATCATAATACACTTATTTAATCACACACCACCCCTAAAAGCCAAAACTATTAAGTACATTTCTGTAAATATTCCTTTAGTGACTGATGAGCTCAATTCTCAAAACTGTGAAAATATTTTAAATAGAAATAATTTTGAAAGATAAATATAGGTTCTTTAAAAAGGTTACTTAATGTGGCTATAAAACCACCTAAGAAAAACATTTTTCCAATTAAAAGTAAACATATTCTATCTCTAAGTTTAAATTTGTTAATTTTTTTCCAACTAAAAATAAACACATTCTATCTCTAAATTTAAAATTTTTAAATCTACAAGTTCTCTCTCCTATATACTCAATGGATGTGCATTTGCCTCTCTGTTTTTATAATTGTGATATAATTCACCCAAACTTCCTCAATTTTTTTTTGAAATTTTATTCTCTATCCTTTTTCTTCTTTTTGTCAGCTTTTCTTGACATTTTTTATGGTACTCTTTCTCAGACACTGTACAATTGCTGGATTTTTTTTTTTAATATATTTTATTGATTTTTTTACAGAGAGGAAGGAAGAGGGATAGAGAGTTAGAAACATCGATGAGAGAGAAACATCGATCAGCTGCCTCTTGCACACCTCCTACTGGGGATGTGCCCGCAACCAAGTTACATGCCCTTGACCGGAATCGAACCTGGGACCCTTCAGTCCGCAGGCCGACGCTCTATCCACTGAGCCAAACCGGTTTTGGCCAATTGCTGGATTTTTTCTTTTACTCTTCTTTAAATCTAAAAGCTAATTGGAATGGATGGGGATGGAACAAGGGTAAACATACATATTAACTTCCTATCTTCCTCTACAACTATATAAAAACACAAATACACAAGTTTAATAGGGCAGATTGGAGTTATGAGGAGATAATTAAAATGCTAATGGAGACAGGCATAAGGCAGAGGAAAAGCCTGCAACAATCACTCTCATAACTAACTTTTAGTCAGTATGTGCATCCTGAATGTTCAAGCCCAAATGCACAAATGCACAGTTGGGATTAAGAGTAGTAGATAACAGTAGAGGAAAAGAAATAAATGTACAGCAAATGTATGGGGGGAGAGGAGGGAACTGTATTCAGTGTTAACTATAGCCACTCACATCATGAAACCAATTACAAAAATGCAACGTATGGCATGCGAGAAAAGTTAAATTAATAGTAAATCTTAATAGTTACCATGGAATTACAAGTAAGAGTAGTTTGGAGTTTAAAAACTTTGTGCAATCCAGCAGCTTCTGCTTGTGCTAGTTTCTCTTCAGTCATTTTCACCACAAATTTCACAGTTGTATCAGTATGATATTCTTTATAATCAGAAATTAATGCTGGTGTTTTATCTGTTCCATTTAACATAGGTTCTAAAACCTGTTCTTTGTATACCTATAAAAGATTTAACAATAAGTAATGCTTTTCGACACACTCATATTCTCATACCACAAGACATGCAATTTTTAAAAAATTCTCAGTACCTGTGGGGGGGGGAGGGGGAAGGGAAACCTGGAATCATGCATATTCTTACCAGAAAGAACTACTTAATGCAATCCCTCTTCACAGGCAGCTCACATACTTATACTAACCTGTGTCCAAGTCCTGACTGGAAGCTCTGTAATCTCTACTGTATTTCTATCCACCACAAAAATTTCACCACTGACTGCATATTGGTTCTGACCAAGTTCTTGGATGGTTCCTTTAAAGTTTTTGTAGTTTGGAAGCTGTAGAGAAAAATAAAAATAACTTAAAGCTTTGACTTCTGTCCTATGTGCCAATACCACATTTGAATGCCTCTAAGTCTGTGGTCTACTGCTACTGACAGATGAGCATGACTGAAATTCAATTCCTCATCCTCCAAAGTCCCTCTCCAAATTAAAAAAAAAAAATCACTCAGTCTTGAATTCACAGCTTCTGTTAAAATAATCTATCCCCCAATCGCAAAACCTTAGAATCATCTTTCTTAGTCTTCCTCGAATAGTACTTTTTATCCTCCAGCTTATTGTCTCCACACCTCCTTTTCCCCTAGATCAGTGGTTGGCAAACAGCGGCTCGTGAGCCGCGGTTTGCCGCTCTGTTGACTAATGAGTTTGCCGACCACTGATAGACTCTCAATTCCAATAATTACAGGCTGCTGCTGTTCCTTGTGATTAAGCCCCTACCCCAGTGGTCGGCAAACTCATTAGTCAACAGAGCGGCAAACCGCGGCTTGTGAGCCACATGCGGCTCTTTGGCCCCTTGAGTGTGGCTCTTCCACAAAATACCACATGCGGGCGTGCACGTACACAGCGATTGAAGGAGTACCCTAATTAAGTTAATAACAATGTACCTACCTATATAGTTTACGTTTAAAAAATTTGGCTCTCAAAAGAAATTTCAATCGTTGTACTGTTGATATTTAGCTCTGCTGACTAATGAGTTTGCTGACCACTGCCCTAGATTAATAACCCTTTCATTTCCAACTGCTTGGACATTACTTTGAAAGCCTTCCACAGTCTTTACCCAATCTAAATTTTCTCCAATGATTTGCCTTCCAGACCACTACTCTTCTTCCACATTTTGCTTGAATATTGTGAATATTCTTCACTTTCATTCACTCTATCCAGCAGCCCTAACACATATTCAGCTCCACACACCCCATTCATTTATATAAATGTTACTCATCTTTCTCAACCTAATTACAAGTGCTCTCTCCCCCTCTTTTTAAAATTGATATTTGTTATATCACTAAGAAGTTGGGCATGTAGCACAGGACATTTCTTCTGGCACACTGAGCAACTATCTTTTGTCCCTGCAAACTTCATGCCTCAATGTCTTGTCTTGACAACAGATCATCTTTTTGAAGACAGAGATCACAATTTTTTCTCTCACCACTTAGCACATTGTCTCAAAGATAGATAAATTGGTGGATAGAAACAGATTGGTAAATAAATAGATATATTAGATACACAAGAAGCACTGGTCAATACATGGAATAAAATACCCTAAAATGTAGCTGAAAGGATGAAAATAAATACTATAATCATAAAATAGTTTGATGGCTTCTGTTATATTTTTTGGTAATATAAAGTATTTAAGGGGGAAAACATTTTGAGTAAACATGAGTAAATCATACACATAATCTAATTTTTGTTTTGTTTTAAAATACAAAAATAAAACTTGGCAAGAAATACATTAAAATATTAAGTTTGTTTCTACATGGTGGGTTTATTAAGTACATTTTTCTCTTGGCTTACTTATATTTTCTACAATGAGCACTACCATTTTGTAAAAAAAAAAAAAAAATACAAAATACCTTTATTTAAATATCATGAGAAAAAGAAAATTTCCAGATGATTTTAAATCATGTGAAAGTGTCTCAAGATAGACACTTTCTTGAGAGGTTTCTCTTGAGTGGCATTTTGGGGAAGAACTAAACACAGTGAATGGTATAAAAAAAGGGCAAAATTAAAAATATCAGGTGTTGTTAAGCATGGGTCAGTAGTTTGGAAACATGTTAAAGTTACATAACTTTGTCATAAAAACATTATTCTCTATATAGTTTAGATATGAAAGCCTGAAATACTGAGTATTTATATATTTCATTAGTGTTTCCCCATAAGCCTTATCTCTAGGACCAGGCTTTTTCCAAAGTTTGTATCTTTTACAATAAGCACATATCTAATTGAATACTAATAAAATAGTTATTGTCTATAATATGTTCTAAAATAAAAATGGTTCCATTACTTTTTTAAAATGACAGGACTCTGTAGTTTACACGTTGTTGTTTTTTAAATAAGCAATATAAGCAACAAATTCTAAATAATTACCATGGGATGAGGATCCAAGCCATCTAGCATTCTTCTGACATTGTTTACAATTTCCCTAGCATCGTAGTTGGGTAATTTACATGCCCAGCCAGTACCAATGCCCTCAGCACCATTTATTAAAACCATAGGAATTATGGGAATATACCACTCAGGCTCTACCCGTTGATTGTCATCATAAAGGAATTTAAGCAGGTTGTCATCGACAATAGGAAAAAGCCGTCTTGCTAAAGAGCTAATAAAAGGGAAAAAATATATGGAAAAAAAGTCATGGTTTTTGGAAATAAAATTTAATACACAATTAAAAACTACATTTCAAAAAATATTTTTAAAAGAATGCATTTTTTAAATTTTGATTACATGTGCTTCATAGTAACACTGACCTAGCCTTATTACCAAATACATTTCTCTGAGGCATAAAGCTAGAATAAGATAACCCAATTTTACTTCCATACTTACCTACCTAAATTCTTAATATTGATAAATAACTTTTTAAGAATTTCCTCTAACTCTGTCTAAGTCACAAAACCCATCTTCAGCCTAAAAAGTTAAGTTGGGTCTGAAAAATCCTTACATTCATTAGGACTGATTTCACCAATAATTCATAAAAATTTATATCAACAAACTTCATTCTATTTACTATCAAATAATTTAAAATATTTATCCTCAACAATCCCCAATGATACTTCTCCATAATTACAATTCTATTAACCATTTAGTTAGTTCCAACAAACTTCAAATAGAACTTGATACCATTACATCAGCAAACTGTTACCTTAACATTGTGAAAATGTAACGAGGGCTTGCAGCATCTTTGCCACCATGTAGGCGAGTTCCAAACTGACCAATAGGCTGAAGCAAGTTAATGTTGTTACTTCCCACAAAGTTCTGAGCCAAATTCACAATAGTCATCATCAGTGCTTGCTATAGAATAGAAACAGAACATAATATTAATATTCTAAACTTTAATTATCTGTAGGTATTCCCTAATTTTATTAAAATCCAAACTCAATTCTTTTACATTTTCAAAGACCTTATAAAAGAAAAAGTATTTCATTATGCTTCATTGTCATTCTTCACGTCTGTAAGCATAGTTCTCAACTGATTGCAAACTTAATTCTTACTTCTCCATGATGATAAGCAGACATCTCAGCAACAGATCCAGCCAACTGGGCAACTTTTACTTCACGTTTGTCATTCCTTTTGAAACAGGTAAATAAAACTTTTCGTTGGCCTGGTTTAAAGCCTATTTTGAAAAAGAATAATTCTCTTTTAAAAATATTACCGAAAATGTAGTTGTAATATTTCTTTTAGTGACAAAAATGTCCTAATATTCAAGAAAGAAAAGGAAAGATATAGTTTGTTTTTGAAAAATTACTGACTGAAAATAACTGAGATTCTATAACAAAGTAAGTATAAACTAACATGTTTTGATATTTCAATCTATTCCAAAAATGAAGTATCAATTGAAAGACCATCTTTTGGTCTTAAACTGCTCAGTATCATCAAGCTTCTTTCATAGAAAATGCCGAACACTCACATGTCCAAAATGGCAGTTGTAATTAAAGGAGCAGCAAACCATCAATAAGTCTGAAACTATGATTCGAGTATCCTAAATCAGGATAGCCCTTACAAATGAGAGATGTATGTGGTAGTTAAGAATGCAGGGCTTAGAATCTTACTAATCTGGATACTCTTCTTAACTAGGCCATTTATCATGTGCCTTTGCACAAATTACTAAACCAGTAAGCTCAGTGTCCTCATCAGTGTATTAGAAATAATTACCTTCCTAATAGGGTGATCATAAGGATTACATTGAGATAATGCAAGCAAAGCATTCTGCTTCCTTATCATTCTTCTTGTTCTAGACCAATGAGCACAGTAATAAATTTTCAGTATATGCTAGCTATCGTCATCATCATCGTGGGCCCAAAGCATTGTAGAAACAAGAGGATGATAAACATGGTCCCTTTCCTTCAGAATTTTATAATCTAATTGAGAAGGCAAAATTAACACAAATAAAATAATAGGCACACAATTACTGACAAAGTTTAGGCATCTGAGACTAATTTACACTAAAATTGTTAAGGAAGACTTCATAGAAGGGATATAACTTAAAGCTAGAACTTGATGGACAGGTACAATCATCTGCTATTAGCTGAAAAACCAAGGAACACAAAGATCAACTAACTTGCTAAAAGTTATAAAATGAAAATTTAAAAGTGCTAGATAGAAGACCAAAATGTGCTCTAATCACAAGGTAGTTTATAAACTTTTATTTTGTTGAGTAAAATAAGTTAAAGTTTTGAACTCTAAAGGGTTTTTAAAATTTAGTCTCTGATAAATATTTTAGAAGTTATTAAAATCCCATTTTACTATTTATTTTAGGAAGTCTGCAATCAACTTGGGTCAAGGGCTTTTAAAATTTGCCGTAAGTTAATTTTCCTGAAAAATTCAAAAGGGGTTTTAAAAGATTCAAATTAAGAAATATAAAATATTTCAGTACTATGAAAATATTTCTTAAACAATTTATGGATTTTAAGATTTATTCCTGGGATGACTTAAAGCATATGAAATTAAGCTATACTCAATAATGTACAAAAATGAGAAAAAATTTGAAATGACAGCTACTTACCATCAACAAGAGATGGTATAGACCTTTCATTGTCTGAGTTTGAGAAAAGAATCAATTCCTTGTTGATGAAATCATTGTATGTCAAATGCTTTGTTGCTGTGCCATATAAAAATTGCTAAGAAAAAAGTTATATAGCAATATTATCATTATAACTTTATCAGTTTTAGTCTCCTTCTTCCCCCAGATCACCACTCTATATGACTAACCTCTGGTAATCCATGTAACCTACGCTGTCTCCGATCTTCCATAAAATTTGTTAACCATTCTTTTCTGTCATCAATCTTCTTTTTACTGAATGCCTGAAAGATTCCAGGAAATTATTTCACATATTACAAAATAATTTCATTATAAAATTAAAAGTTATAAAGGCAAAAAACATTAATTTCTGAGAAATTTGGTTTTTCCAATATGCTTTTAATAAAAAATACACTTGAACAGGGGTTTTTCATGAAAGAACTCTGAAAACAGGGCATAATCAGGGGCACAGGTGCAAGAAAAACACTAAAATTGACGAGTTTGGGCATAAGAATTCAAAAGAGACTTATTGTAGGAAAACCCAGACTGGGAAGAAAGGTATAGGAGGTAGGGGGGTGGATATAAAAGCAGACTTTTTAAAATTTGCTTTATTACCAACGTAATGGCCGCATCATCCTCAGGCCCAGCATATCTAAACAAGATGCGATGCCTTTCCATATCAGCAAAATATTCCTTTGCTTCTTTAGCTGTACTGGTACCCAACCCTGCACAATTTAAAAAATGAAAATGAAAATAAGAGAGACAAAGACAAATACTGTATAATATCACTTAAATGTGGAAACCAAAAAAGTTGAACTCAAAGAGGGAAGAGATGGTGGTTGCCAGAGGGTTGGGAAGTGGGGAAAAGTGAAATGTCTATCAAAGAATACAAACTTGCAGTTATAAGATGTTAAGTTCTGGGGCTCTAATGAACATCATGGTGCCTATTCTTAACTAGAGGCCCGGTGCACGAAATTTGTGCACGGGTAGGGTCCCTAGGCCTGGCAGGCAATCAGGGCTGATAGGGGCCTTCCTTCCCCAAGCTGCTGGCCAGGGCCTTCCTTCGTTCCGCGCCGCCCACTGGTGGTCAGCGCACATCATAGCGAGCGGTCAAATTCCCAAACTCCCGAGAGGACAATTTTCATATTAGCCTTTTATTATATAGGATAGTGCTATACTGTATACTTGAAAATTGCTGAGAGTAGATGTTAAATGTTCTTAAAAAAAGAAAGGTAACTATGTGAGGTGATAGATATGTATATGTATATCAACTCATCATGTTGTACACCTTGAATACATAAATTGTATTTGTCAGTTATATCTCAAAAAAGCTGAAAAATATTTTAAATGAATCATGAACATCAATGGTTATTTAAAACCATTATGTGAAAAGCTGATGGATCAAGCTGGCAATACCTGGACCAACTGATTAATTTTAGTGGACAAAGAAAGACAAACCATATATTACATGCCCCCTAATATAAATATACAACACCACCTATTACATGTTTTTGCAACTTAAATCTAATCTTCATCTGATCAAGCCTCCAATGTATTACCAGTTATCATAGAATAAGGGGCAGAGGAACATGCTACATATTTAATGAAACTACAGGGGTGCTCAGCAAAATACAGAATGTAAAATTATACAGGACAAAAAAATCCAACTTTTTGAACAAATAAATTACAAGAAAAAAATATAGAAAAAGAAACAATATTCTAAGATTTTAGAAACTTATCAACCAGATGTAATGTGTGAACCTTGTTTGGACATTGACTCAAAAAATAAAAAATAAATAAAAACATTATAAACATTTATAAAATGTAATACAAGCAGGAGGATTTTAAGACTATTTTAAGTTATTAAAGAAAGATATAAAAATGGTATTAAGGACTTTTAAAAAAATTCTTTAGGTGATACATATTAAAGTATTGTAGAAATAATATCTGGAAATTATTCCAAACTATTAGGATGGCAATGAGAAGAGTTTAGATAAAACAAGATTGACCATGAAATGGTGATTGTTAAAGTACATGAGAAGTCCATTATACTGTTCTTTATACTTTATAAAATTTTCCATAACAATTATTTAAAAATCAGCAACAGCTATTTTTAAAGTCTAAAAGAGACAAACTTTCAAAATATTTTGTAATATTTTAATAATATATATTTATGTCACTAGTTATTTTTTAAAAATTTAAATATTTTAAAATACAAACCTTTGTAGTATTTTATTTTCCAGGCTTTCTGGTTTTCTATGTGTTTTTTCCACTCATCAAATTCAGGAATACTGTAGAAGGAAAGTTCTTGCTTATTTTTGCTTGCCTTAAATTAATAAAAAAAAATTAGTTTTTCTGCTACCCTTGAAGCAAACAGTATAAAAACATATTAATATAAATAGTACCTTTACAATTGGAGTAATGAACTCTTCAAGAAAACCATGCTTCAGAAGTGATGGCCAATTGTGGTGGATGAAATTAATAAGCAAGCCTTTTATGTGAGAACCATCTTGATCCTAAATAAATATTAGTAAAGAAAGCTATAATAGTTTTATGAAATATAATTACTTATATAATCAAAGTTTAAAATGTCTGAATGCAGCAAAGAGGCAAAATTCCATTGAAATAGTTTAACCAGATTTCACTATAAGACTGATTTAAGAATAGAAATACAATCAACATGGTTATAATGCAACTTAACTAGGCAATGTCCATGGAGAACAGGTATCCACAAGTCTTCTTTTGACATAACAACTGCTTAACACTCTAAGCAGCTTTTTTAGTTAAAGATTTTTCTCTACAAATGCTTTTCATTAGAGGACGTAAGAGAAAAGCAGTTGGATGCATATGAATTTTCATACTTTTCAATTTTCTAGTTCTTCCCCAGTTACTGCCATTTTACTAATCAATCATCCTAGTTTTTGTGCATCAAAAATTATGCATCATATAGAAATATTACCCGTTATTCTATCTATTAATCTTTCTTTTATTTCCTTCCTACTTACAGGTATGCTTCAACTCCTTAATACTACAGTGTGTTCTACTCTTCTCACATTTATTATATTTTAAAACATTTTTATAATAACCAAAAAAAAAATGGTTACCCATAAATTAGACAATGTAAAATGTGCTTCACACAAACAGTGCCATTAAACAATGTTTTCTTCCCAATTGATGTACAATCACTTTCACTTGTACTATCTTGGAGCAAGTCTCATAAAACAAACATTGAAAGGACAATCTGAAAAAGATATGTTTTAAATATGCAGCAATTTTTAAACTAACCTGATCAGTCATAATCATAATCTTCCCATAACGTAAAGTTTTCAGAGATTCTGCATCATCATAACTTTTCTTGTATTGTAGACCAACTATTTTAATAATATTGTTTATTTCTGCATTTTCCATGATCTATACAGAAAGGAGTTGAAAGTATTTTACATTTAAAAATTCAACAATTTTAGTAAAGTATGAAAATGTCATATATGTGTATGTATATATGTGTATATATATGCCAAACATATACCTGTTTATGAGAAGCTTCCCGTACATTAAGAATTTTTCCCCTGAGTGGAAAGACTCCATATCTGTCTCGCCCAATCACACCTAGTCCAGACACAGCCAGTGATTTCGCAGAGTCTCCCTCTGTTAGTATCAGTGTACACTCCAGGGAATGTTTGCCACCTGAGAGAAATTTAGAAAGACATATATATACTCCACATTCCTCAATTTTACCAATAAGAAAAATGAAGCCAGAAAAATTAATAATAGCAATGATGATAGTGAAAGACTGTAATAATCATCTTATGTTATGCTTAGAATAGTTTAAATGTTGTATATTTTATTGAATTCCTATCCCCTGAAAATTAGTAATATGTGGTACATGTAGCAATTTTAATGAAGTGAAATTATACTCTGAACATAAAATCCTATTGTCTAACTGTATGTGGAAAATGAAAAATTTCTATAACTGGATAAATAAAAACGTAAATCAAATATTTTTTTAAAAATCTAAATCTTACCAGCATCGTTTGCATCATCCAGTTTAGGAATACCTTTGATTTTACTATACTTTACTGATGAACACTTCTTGTTCAGCTGAGTCTGAGCCTTAAATTTCACCCAGTTCAGGATACTTTCTACAATGCCACAATTCGAGGCCTAATAATGAAAGAATAATGAATGATATACAAACAAGCCAGGAGTTCATACACTTACCTAAAATGAACGTAATAGTTGTTACCTATGCAGGTATAGGGCACAACAATAACCATTATGACAATGATATGCACTAGTAAATTTTATTCTAACTACAGTGAAACTAACTCTGACAGTTACTATACTGAAATAAAAAAAACATGAAGAAAAGATTTTACTAGATATGAAAAAATTATAATCTAATAAACTCCATGAGAAATATATGTAGCTTTTCTCACAAGTTAATTTTGCTAAAATTAACACAGTTAAGCTGATCCCCCCCTGGAATTTACCAGCTTGTAAATTCTATTCACTGACATTTCTGTATCTGTCAACACAAAAATGTGAAACTTGAATTCACTATGACAAATAAAAAATATTAATATGAAGGAAACATTAGGATAAATTCAAGAACTTATGAATAGTTCTTATTCTTTAAAAAGTTTGATAATGAGCATTTCAACATTGTAAATAGTGTGTCACTCAGCAGTTAATCAATATGTGACCACATGTTTACCAAAAAGAAAATAAAGTGAACCAGCTCCAAATGGAATTATTTATTTTTCATCATCCTGGGTAGTTTGATTTTAGGTGTACAGAAGTGTTTTTTGGAATGTTGAGATATAAAAGAGGTGAAGTATATTGCCTATTTAATCTTCCAAAAATGAAAAAGTAGAAAATCTAAAATCAAATCAGTTCATAATGAGAACTTTTATGAGAGCATAAATTTGGGGAAACATTAACATAAGGTCATTTGTATTCTGAATCGATTATGAACAGAATTAAAAGTACTATTTTCATAGGCCTTAAGCTACAATCTAAATTTGGTTTTGTTTGTGAGAACCTACCTTTAAAATTCTGATAATGGAATTTGATAAGTATGTTACCACTATCACACTTATTCCTACACCAAATTATAAATTTCCAAAGAAGAGGTGCTATCATTTATTCATCTTTACATTCTTAGTGCAAACATATGTAAAGGGACTTTACATATGTTTATTAATATGTTTTTGAGGATACTGCTGAATAAGGGAACTGAGGCAAATCTTACATATAAACAACAGATTATAAGAAGCTATTAGCAGTTGCAAATCTTGGTTATAAATCCAAGATTCATTATTTATTTGTATTCTCACCTTGTATCAGAAAGGTTAAAGCAGCCTAAATAATTATGTGCAAAGTAAAATAAAATTTTATAATATGTAGAATATAAAAAAATTCTGTTATACATGTGTTACCACAATCTTTTTTAAAAAACTACACAATGGTAAATATCTAAACATAAAGTTGAAATGTATTAAAAGGTTGAAATCAAAAGTCCTAACAGGACCTGAACACCTGTTGGGGGAATATCTAGCTTTATAATGACCAAAGCAAAGCTACAAATACAATTAGTTACAAGATTACCTATTTTAATTCTTGGCAAAATAATCAATTGTTTAACAAAATAAAGTTTACCCTTTGAAGTTTGCAGAATTAAGTGTATTAGTTTGTAGTATAAATATGCCTATACCTAGTTAATATAAGAAACTAATCACAAATAGAATAAAGAAAATTACTTAACTTTCAAAAAAAAACACACTGAAAAATAATACAAATTTTACTCACTGCTTTGAAAAATTTTTCTGACAGTTGGCATTTGGACCCAAAACTTTTGGGTTGCAAAGTCATGTTTTCCTTAGTCTGAGAATCAAAAGTTGGGTTCTCGATAAGGCAATTAATAAAAACCCATATATGGTTTTTTACCTGTTGAAAACATACCAAAAAAAAAGTCAACATCAGAACTGGTATTATTTAATAATTCAAGAGAATACTACAGCATCACTTACTTGAAATGGTTTCACTGATACACCAGCTTTGTTCTTTTTCTTGACTACTTCAATCAGCTTACCAACAACTTGATCTACTACATAATCCACATGCCGTCCACCCTAAAAAGAAAAAAAAATACAAAATCTTCTATAGTAAGGTAGCAAAATACATATTCATTTTTTTCTAAAATGAGTGTTCAATCTTTACAACTTTGTGAAGTATTATTAAACCCATTTTCCAGAGGAGTAATATGAGTGTCAGAATAGCAGAGTTGGGATTTAAAAAAATAAGATCTCTTTGGCCATAGAATCAATTAGCCAATTTTATACAAAGCAAAAACAATTAAAAAAAAACTGACATGGAAATAAGAATGAATACTGGCATGGGGGTGATAAATGACACAATAGTTAAACTTAGGGACTGTGGCAAGCATTACCAGTTGTCCATGCAATATCCATTCTCCCCTTTTACTTCATTGACAAGTCCAAATTTCTTTTTAACTGGCAACATGCCCCATTACAATCTGGACTCCCTTGCAGCTAGAAGTACCCACATGACACGGTTCTAGCCAAAGATGTTAGGAGAGGTCTACTGGATGGGGCTTCCAGAAAAACTATTGTATCTCTAGTAAAAAGGAAGAAATTTAGTTGGCATATGCATTTTCCCAACCCAATTCTCTCTCACTAGAACTTAGAAATGAGGCATGGAATGCAGCAGTCAACTTAAAAGGCATGAGAATAAAAGCCATATGCTAAAGGTGGCAGGAAAGAAAGCCAGGGAGAGCATAGGTGCCTAATAACACTATGGAGTCACGGTACTAAACTAAGACTGCCTACCCCTGGTTCTTAGATATGAGAGAAAAAATAAAACTTTTACATGTTTACATTAGGTTTCTATTACATGTAATAAAATATAATCATAATAGATGCAGGATTTCTGTTGACTAGAGAAAGTGATACTAGATTATTAAAAAATTGAACATTAAAAATGTCAAACTTGAAGAAGAGTGACAAAGTGATAAAACAGTGCTTTAGATTATTCTAGGGATACATGCTTACTTATATTGCATAATAATACTTTATTATTACGGTCATGGATAGATGCTTTTAAATGGGAAGAATTTCATTGATTTTTGAAATAAAAAAAAACTAAAGAAGAGGGTTTAAACTCCATAGAATGACCATCCTAAACATATTTATCTTCTATTAGTCTTTCTCCTATATTTTAAACTCAGAACACAGAATAAGGAATTTATCATTGTAAATTTCATAAAATATAAATGTAGTCACCTTTAAACATTAATAGTATAAACTTATTTCTCAATGGCTGTTAAATTATAAGGCAGCTATTTTGCAGAAAATAAACTTTAATTTTCATAAGTCAATTTTTATTTCACCAGAGCAGATTTGGGGTGGTTTCTTTGCTGTTGTTGTTGTTGATCTTATTGTTTTTAATGAAGCATTGTTCTACCACTTACTTAGAAATAAAAGATAATTAACATACTTACTTTTGTTGTTGCAATGCTATTTACAAAGCTTATTTGCTGGAATCCTTTTTCACTCAATGTAAGACAAACATCCCATCTTTCATTTGCAAGTTCATGAATAACTTTCAGGGCCACTCCAGTTTCATCCAATTTGTCTTTCACATAAAGATCTACATAACTTCGAAATCCATTTACCTATTAGTTTAAAAAACAATAACAATAAATAATCTAATATTGGCAGCTCAACTAGGTGAATGCCATCAGGTACTCTCAAACTTTCATTTCCCTAATTCACAACAGCTTATTTGGCAGATCCAAACCTTCATGACTTTCCCCTATTCTACTCCTTAATCCCTACCCTCTAAAAAGCAATTAATTCCCTATGTACTTGATAAAGAAAGGTTATGAATGGATAGCTGAACTGGTAAATTATTATAAAATCTTTCAAAAGTTTAAGTTTTTTTAAAAATAACGAAGTAGACTTCCACTTAGAGTTCAGACATGGAAGAGGGCTGGAAAAAAAAAATAAGCTTCCACCCTTATAAAGAGTTGGTCAGACAAACTGATATTTTATGAACCCTCAAAAAATTGAGATCACAGACCATCTGGCCATCCTCAGCTTGGAGAGAGTCAGTAGTTTGTAGATACAGAACCTAAACATTTGCTTAACTGGGGCAGAAGCTGCCTAATGTCATATAAGCCAGGAATATTAAACCAGAAATTTTGACAAATTGCTGTAGGACAAGTGTGGACTAGTATGCATGTGTGAATCTCCTGAGGGCTATAGTTATAAGGGGTTCCTACTCTTTTGCAGGCTTTTCCTCCTGGAACCCCCACAAATTCTCACAGGGAAGAGAGAATCTAAAAAAAAGTTCCCCCAATGGTGTTAGCTAGGGGAGGAAAGCAGGAGCCACTGGGAATTCCACCCAGACCATTTCCCTTACCAATAAAAACCTTAATTTGCCATGGGAAGGATATTGCTAGAGAGCATTGGCAAGTATCACTGTAGCTGGAATGAAGTCATTCTGCCCTGCCTTGCCCCATCCCACCCCTAAATCATTTAAGTATTTTTTAAGGCATTCTGCAGGGCAGGAAGTCTCAAGAATACTGAATGAGAATACTGGCAGATACCTACTGCAACTAGGGAAAAGAACAGAGGGCAAAGGAAAAATCTCTGCCTCTAGAAGAGGAATAGAAATATTTGTAAAGACTAAACACAGGCCCATTGTGTACTCCAAAGTCTGAAATTTTATCAGACATAACCTACTACCATGCTAACAGGCCTCCAATAATAATAGTGGATTTCGGCTGGAAGAGCTACAAGAGACATAGCCTCTTTGAGGGGCAGCTCAAAGGGAAGGCCCAAATAAAATAGAAAAGACAAGAACAAGAAAGAATTTGAAGTCTCTGTTGCTCATAGCAACAACAAATCTCAACACCAGTAACTACAACAACAACTGCAAACACATCCCACTTCCTGTATAAATTAACATAAGTCCTCATACTAAAGCTTATTTACTCCGTATCTACTACACTATACAACATAGCTGTTTTTCTACAAAAACTTACAAGGCATGCCAAAAGGCAAGAAAAAACAGTCTGAAAAGATAAAGCAATCACCAGAATCAAACTCAGATTATATCACAGGTATTTTAACTACCAGATAGAGCGTTTAAAATAACTATGGATTCATATGTTAAAGGCTCTAATGGAGAAGGTAGGCAACATGCAACTTTAGCAGAGAGATGGATGCTGTAAGAAAGTATCAAATGGAAATGCCAGGAATCAAAAACAGAAGACATAAAGAATGCCTTCAGCAGGCTAATCGTAAACTTGACACGATAAAGAAAAAAAATCATTAAAATTAAAAGTAGGGCATAAAATAATTAAAATACCATTTCATCTAAAAAAAATAGGGCAATAGAACTTAAACAAACTGGAACACAAAGAAAAAGAATGAAGAAAGCAGAGCAAAACATCCAAGAGCTTAGAACAATACCAAATAGTATAACATGTGCATAAATGAAATACCAGAAGAAAAAGAAAAAACAGCACAAAAGAAATATTGGAAGAAATAATGGCCGAAATTTTCCAAAATCAGTAACAGACAATAAACACCAAACAGAATAAATGCAAAAACACACACACACACAAAAACCCATAAACACACCTAAGCATATCATACTCAAAGAAATCAAAGACAAAGAGAAAATCTTCAAGGCAGCCAGAGGAAAATGAAACACCTTACCAACAGAGGAAGAAGGATATGAACTACAGCAGACTTCTCATCAGAAACCATGCAAGCAAGAAGACAACAGAGTGACATCTTTAAGTATTGAAAGAAAAAGAAATGTCAACCCAAAATTCTGTATCCAGTGAAATTTCTATTGTCTTTGAAAGTGAAGGGAAACAAAGACTCTCAGACAAACATAAACTGAGAGAATTTATTACCAGCAAAAATGCCCTACAAAAATGTTAAAGGAAGATCTCCAGGCAAAAGGAATGTGATTAAAATCAGAAACTTAAATCTACATCAAGAAATTAAGAGCACTGGAAATGGAGTGAATGTAGGTATTGTATTTTTAATTTCTCTAAGAGATAACTGAATGTTTAAAGCATTAACAACATCGCCACTAACTATGAAAAATTTCTGCAATCATTTTCTCAAATGTTTATTCTGCCTCATTGTCATTCTTCTTCTGGTGTTTATAGCATGTGTAAAAATGAACTGTATGATGGTGATGACAGAAGAAATGGAAGATTATGAAGATACACTGTTATAAAGTCCTTTCACTACACATTAAGTGATCAATTATTTGAGGGTAGATTCAAAGTATTTAAAAATGAAATTGTAAAACCTAGGGCAAACACTAAAAAAGTTTTAAAAAGAGGTATAACTAAACAGAGGTGATAAAATGGAATCATTAAAAAATGCTCAATTAACACCAGAGAAGGTTGAGTAAAAGGAAATAAGAAACAAAGAATAAATACAATGAATAGAAAACAGCTAGCAAGATGTTTTAATCCAAATGTATCAATAATCACTTTAAATTGAATCACTGAAATATACCAGTTAAAAGAAAAAGGTTATAATATTAGATTTTAAAACATCTAACAATGTCTACAAAATAACAAAGCATTAACTATTTTAGAAGATACTTACAGGCAATTTCTTTCCATTAAACATGACCTTGACCCCTTTGCATGAACCAGCCAAATCATAAGCTCTTCTGGTCATGAGGGCCACAATATCCTTGTCAAGTTTTTCCATCTTAAATTTGGACAGATCTGGTTGGAATGTTATGCATGTGTAATCTTCACCATCAAAATGTTTAATTTTGGCTTCAGAAGTCTTCATCATATTATTCATCCATGTCTTTAAAAGAAAATATATTCAAATATTTCTATAATGCTTCTATATTTTATAATACGTAAAGACTCAGCTATGAAATACATTTACCACAACTATATACATTTTTCAGCCAAACAACAAACCTAACAAATCTTTGAGCCTGGTTTTAAATATTTAAAAATTTTAAATATTATTTTAACAATCTCATATTGAAAATAAACAAAATAGCCCTGACCGGTTTGGCTCAGTGGATAGGGCGTTGGACTGCAGACTGAAGGGTCCTAGGTTCGATTCTGGTCAAGGGCATGTACCTTGGTTGTGGGCACATTCCCAGTAGGGAGTGTGCAGGAGGCAGCTGAATTGATGTTTCTCTCTCATAGATGTTTCTAACTCTCTGTCCCTCTCTCTCTCCCTTCCTCTCTGTAAAAAATCAATAAAAAATATTTTAAAAAAAGAAAATAAGCAAAATAAATTGCACAACATGATACATTGTTAACAAAATATCCTAAATTTTTCATCATGACTATATAGAATTTTATAAAAATAAGTAGGTATTATGCTTTACTGAGAAAATTATTTCACCTTATGTAAAATTTCACTCTATTTTCAAGGCATACAAGAGTAAAATAAAATAAAGTTTTAAAATATGAATTTCATGAATCAACTAGAGGCCCAATGCACAAAATCCATGCAAGAGTAGGCCTTCCTTCCCCCGGCTGCCGGCACCAGCTTCCCTCTGGCACCCAGGACCCGGGCTTCCCTCTCAGCCCCAGCATCATCCAGAAGGTTGTCCAGAAGGACATCCGGTCTAATTAGCATATTGTGCTTTTATTATTATAGATGAGGAAGTTTTCAAACATCCAAAGTGGATACATTTCAATTATCTTTGAGGTTCAGGGCATTTTCACTAAAGCTTAACGAGATTCAAAGAAAAGTCTGTTAAAGCATTTTATTTTAAGGGAATAGGAGAAAGACAGGCTTATATAAAATCTCCCAGACATTCTAAAGTCTTTTATACTATGATGACATGCTTAACACTTAAGAGTGTGAGTGTATGTGTGTGTGTGTGTGTGTGTGATTGCAATTTAGCTAAGGTATTATCTTAGCAAAGCATCAAAGCATGATTATTTTTAAAAAGCAATTAGACACATATCTATCATACCTGTTTAAAACTATGTTTGTATTCTTTGCAAGCAGTTTCTACTGTAAACTTTGTACTGAAAATATTACAAAGTTTTGCACCATAACCATTTCGACCACCTGTAAGAACAATTGAAAGGTTTAAAGAAAATGATGTTAAAGAACTTTAACTTACCTACCATATGACAGGTCTGTTGCAGTAAGTTTTAATTACTGCACTACCTTAACTAACATCAACTGAATATTTCAGAATACAAACTTTTTCATTTAAAGAAAATTACAATTAAAATTTAGCACATATATAATTAAAATACGTACTTTGTACATTCATTATCTTCATCACACTTTTTAAAATTAAGCTTGATATCTCCTATAATCCAGTAAATATATGAGTATGAAATTTAAACTTTCTATCGAAGTCACTTCTCTATTACAAATTTTTCGTCTTTGGTTTTAAAAACACAAAAGAAAACACTATCAACCTACTTGGTTAACATAATAAGACAACATTTGGTTGATCAAAGCAAACTCTACTGACAGAGTCTAGATTTTCAATCTTAACTCTCTTAAAGAAAACAGTTTAAAAGTAATTTAACTGATACCAAAAGACATAGTGTTTATGAAATACCAAGCTCACATATATAGGAATTACACATTTTACTTTCATCAGTAATTTAAAACTCAATCTGTCATCCTGGTTAGAGTTCCAGGAGTTCTAACATAAATCAATGTACTATAAATTAAGCTTTCAAAATATCTGTCAGGGTATAATCAAGACAGTACTTATACAGGACAGTTTTTCATAGATATTAATTCTGGAAAAAATTTTTCTCACAATAAAACAACACAGGTTTCCTCTTCTGTAATATTTTATATAGGAATAATAAGAGCTTTATGGTGAAAGCAATATTTTTTAACAAAATATCTAACCAGCCATTTAGACTTTCTTTACCTGTTACTTTTTTCTCATCATCGTCATAGTTACTGGATGTTAAAAGCTGTCCAAAAATTAATGCAGGAACATAAACCTTCTCTACTTTATGTTCTACTACTGGAATGCCTTTTCCATTATTCCAAATGCTTATAATGTTAGATTCACTGTAAATAAACAAGCAGAGTTTAGGGCTTAAATAGTTTAAAGACATTTATTTCCATCAAAAGTAAAGTAATACAGAATAGCCCTAGCCAGTTTGACTCAGTGGATAGAGCATCGGCCATGGACTGAAGAGTCCCAGGTTCGATTGCAGTCAAGGGCACATACCTTGGTTGCAGGATCGATCCCAGGCCCTGGTCAAGCCCCCGGAAGGCAACCGACTGATGTGTCTCTCTCACATCGATGTTTCTCTCTCTCTATCTCTCCCCTTCCTTTCCACTCTCTCTAAAAATCAATGGAAAAATATCCTCAGATGAGGATTAACAAAAAAAAAAAAGGAAAAAAAAGTAATACAGAATAAACCTGATTATGAGCAAAACATCAGCCATTACTAATTGAAAGACACTCACTCATCTTTTCAGAAAATACTTACTGAGGACACACATTTGTATCCCTGAAGTTATAACTCTAATTAGGATCACTAAGATCTTCAAGTAATAGTGCAAAATTTCTCAGGAAAAGAAGCTCTTCTCAGCTTCCCAGAAAATAATAGAAGCAGTGAAGCTTTTACAGTAAGAAGTCAGCCAGAGATTCCATTTTCTTTTTATACTAGAGGCCCGGTGCACGAGATTTGTGCACTGGAGGTGGGGGGGATCCCCTCAGCCCAACTTGCGCCCTCTCACAGTCTGAGACCCCTCAGGGAACATCCCTCTTGCAGTCCGGAGCTCTCGCAGTCCAGGACCCCTTGCTCCTTACCACCCGCCTACAGCAGAGGTGGGAGAGGCTCCCGCCACTGCTGCTGTGCTCGCCAGCCATAAGCCCGGCTTCTGTGCTGAGCGTCTGCCCCCTGGTGGTCAGTGCACGTCATAGCAACCGGTTATTCCACTGTTCAATTTGCATATTATGCTTTTATTATATAGGATAAATTAGCCATGATCTTCCTGCTTCATTCTACCAGTAAACCACCTGTAAACCACAAGCTCTGAAGAGCCAGCAGCCATAGTCATTTTCATTTCTTACCTAACTGCTGTAGCAGTACAGATGAAAATAGGATGGGCAGCTTGAACTGTATTCCATTCTGTTGCTAAATATTAGAGAGCTGTTTGTATTGTGGCAATCATTGTCATAAACTAATTTTAATGGTTTTATAATATGTAGATATTACCAATTTTAGGTATTTTTAGATCTTTCTATCACAAAAAAAACTATACATTTTAGTCCTGAATTGTATTGAATAGAGGATCCTATAGCTAACAGAAACTCATGTAGGCAGTAGTCCTGATGGAAAATTTTGCCACCCTGTTTTTTTGTGTCTTGTTGTTTTTTAATGTTTTATTGATTTCAGAGAGAAAAAGGGAGAGGGAGACAGAAACATCAATGATGACAATCATCAATTGGCTGACTGCTGCCTCCCGTATGACCCCTACTGAGGATCAAACCCGCAACCTGGAATGTGCCCCCACCAGTAATAGAACCATGACCTCCTAGTTCATGGGTTGACACTCAACCACTGACCAACACCAGCCAGGCAGCCTACGCTATTGCTTTAAGTAATATATACTATGATTCCTTTACCCATTTAAGATCCAAATTTGCAAAAAAAAAATTATCTTCATAATCAACACTGACAATTGGCTTAAAAAGCTTACCATTTGCCAATCTGATTCAGAATTATTCTTAGACACTGTGTCATGTATATATATGTAACTTAATCTCTTAATAGTTATTATAAATAATTATTACAACTTAAAAATCTACATATATAAAAGCCTAAGCGACTGTTCAACTGGCAGCTATGACGCACACTGACCACCAAGGGGCAGACGCTCAACGCACAGGCATGGAAACATGGAACAGACTGATGAATCTCAGAGGGAAGGGAGGAGGGGGAAGGGAGGGAAGACATTAACCAAAGATCTTATATGCATACTAGAGGCCCAGTGCATGGATTCATGCACAAGTGGGGTCCCTTGGCCTGACCTGCAGGCATGGGGCTGAAACCTGCCTGGTGCACGTGCACCAGTGGGGTCCCTCAGCCTGGCCTATGGGGATCAGGCCAAAACCTGCAGTCTGACATCCCCCAAGGGGTCCCAGATTGCGAGAGGGTGCAGGCCAGGCCGAGGGACCCCACTACAGTGCACGAATCTGTGCACCAGACTGCTAGTGTTGTTATAAAAGCCAAAATGAAAATCAAAGATTCAAGAGGAAATTAATTAAGTAAATTTAAAAATTTTTAAAAATTACTTTTAATACATTATTTTCTTTCCCCAAATCAACAACCATCTTTTTTTTTCCCACTTTCCAATATAAGTTTAATTCTCTTAATCTGGTAAACTCAAAATTTTGTAACATTTTTTAAAATTGATTTTTGGAGAGAGAGGGAGAGCTACATGAGAGAGAAACATCCATCAGTTGCCTCCTATATGTACCCTGACTGAGGATCGAACCTGCAACCTACATATGTGCCCTGACAGGGAATTTAACCTGCCACCTTTTAGTGTACAGAAGACGCTCTGACCAACTGAGCCATCTGGCCAGGGCTTGATAGTGTTTTTATTCATACCTCCTGATCATTCTCTAGACTTACTAGTTTGTCCTATTAGATTCATTTCATATCATTATAATTTTTCATTCCAAATGCCAGTATATGAATCTAGATAAAATAATATCACCTTAAACATTGATTACTCCAACCATCTTACTATCCACTCCCCTTAAATATATTCTGCATGATATAACACTATTTTTTGCTCCAGAACATGTAAGTAGTTCAATCTGTTCTACAAAATCAAGCTTAAAAGTGGATGTTCAAGGCCTGTTACCCATCTCCTCATTTATAATCAACTCTAAGTATTTTGTAACATGCATCCTATCTTTCCCTCAAGTCAGTTTTATTACTTTACCATGTTCATTCCTAGTTTTTCCATTTGTTTGTTTGTTGGTCCTTCTCTTGATTATATCGTCTTTTTCCTTTCTTAGTCTAGACAAATTTTGCCTCAACTTTGAGTCATTTTATGACTCTAGTTCTCCGTTAAGCCTTGAACAATGTTTCCCAACACTCATTATATTGAGGTATAAAGGAGATAATTAAGAGATAAATATTTAAGTATGTAACATTTTTCAAATTGTCAGTGGTACTTGCACTGTATATCCTATCTCCAGAGGTAAAAATGGTGGGCCTTTAGAAACAAGGGCCATATATTGCACTACTTTTTTTACTTCCTATGTTAGGATTAAAATCTATTAATTTATTAAGTACCTATTTTCTTTAATAAACTTCATGAAGCTTAAAATAATAAAGAATTCTGAAGGAAATTAAGAAAAGCAATGAATAAAAAATATTATAGATCTTAAACATCTTACAATGACAACAAAATTCAATATACTCATGAGAAAACCCTTAAAATTTTGTCATGCTATTAGCATGCATGATACTATAATTAAGATAATCCTGCCCTGGCCAGTGTTGCTAAATGGTTAGAGGATTGGCCTTCAGACCAAAGGGCCTCAGGTTCAATTCCTGGTAAAGGGCATGTACCTGGGTTGTAGGTTGGATCCCTGGCCCTGGTCGGGAGCATGTATGAGGCAATCAATCAATGTGTCTCTCTCACATTGATGTCTGTCTGTATACCTCTTTATCTCCTCTCTCTCTCTGCCCCCCCCCCTCCCTCTCCCTCTCCCTCTCCTTCTCCCTTTCCTTCTCTCCACCCCCTCCCTTCCACTCTCTCTAAAAGAAAAAAAAAAGTCAATGGGAAAAATAGCCTCAGGTGAGGACTAACAAAAAAAAAAAAAAAGATAATCCTCATCACAATTAAGGCTTGATATCTCCTATAATTAGTATGTCTATATGAGTATGAAATTGGAACTTTCTATCAAAGTCAATTCTCTATTATAAAATTTCAATTTTATCACTTCCCAGATCTGGTATTTATTTCTGTAATCGCTAAGCAATGATTCAGAACTCTATAACTGTGCTCTTTGCTCCATCAATTGCTTCACAGAAATATTAGAAAAAATATTGCATTTAAATAAGCTACAAATAAAATTTCAAAATATTTAAAGTTAAAAAGAAACCGGAAATAGTCTAAATGTCCACTATCCAAAATATCCAATATTTATCAACTGGAAAGAGGTAAAATACATTATAATATATCAGCCTAATAAAATACTTAGGAATGGTTAAAAAGAATTAACTAGATCTATATGTTAATAAGGAAGGCTGTTTATAATATGTGAAATAAAAATAGGAAGATAAAAATAGTATATAATACCATTAAAAAATATGTTAGTATGTGTGTATTTTTTTTAAAGCAACAGTTTTTAAGAGTTTCAACTCTAAATAAAGAAGAATACTTAAGCTAGAGGAATAGGTAGAACTCTGGTTCATGTGCTTTCCATATTTGTTTTTAATTAGATAGATGCCAGCAAATAAGTCTCAATACTAACCATTATGTTATATTATTTAATAATTTTTAAGGAACTCATGTACGAAGTTGCTTCAAATTCTCTAGCTTTCTAAAAGACCTGTCCAAATTCCAAACATCCCTTGCTATACCTTTTATATTTCTATGCCTTTTATAACCATGGCTAATTACTTAAATTGTATGCCCATATCACAGAGTACTATGGAAAAAGAATAAGAGCTAAACTGTGCTGTATATTCTCTACACTTAACCTTTAACTACCAAAATTCACCTCTTCTTTACAAAGAGTTCATGTATACACATGCACAAAGAAAAAGTAAAATCTTCTATACAAAAATGTTAAAAAAGAATAGAAGTGAAAGGATACCAAAAATGGACAGCAGAGAAAACTGGGTCAATGGAATCAACAGCGTAACAGTTTATTTCCCCATTCCAGTTCTGCTTTAAAATGACTTCTTAAATTAGAAATTTAACTTAAGCAACAATTACATCTCTTAAGTAAAATTCATTTCAATAATAAGATTAATGCTGTAATAAATAAGGAATGCCTTCGTAGAATAAAATTCACAAAAGAATTAAAATTCAAAAATGAAATAAAAATAAATAATGAAATATAAGGATCAGCAATGTTCCCAAAATGCTTGTCTACCATTAATTTTAAATATGTGTATATATACACTGAGTGACCAGATTATAATCTCTGAATGCATAATAATCTAGCCATTCAGTGTGTGTGTGTGATTGTGTACATGTATGTATATATATGTATATATGTGTGTGTGTGTGTGTGTGTGTGTGTGTGTGTGTGTGTGTGTATATATATATATATATATATTAGAGGCCCAGTGCATGAATTCGTGCATGGGTGGGGTCCGGCCAGCCTGGCCAGGGGGAGGGGACATGGGCAGTTGGCCAGCCTGCCTGCTGGTCGAACTCCTGGTCGAGGGGACAATTTGCATATTAGACTTTTATTATATAGGATATACTCTGAGTGGAGTGGCCAGATTATTATGCGTTCAGAGATCATAATAATCTGGCCACTCAGTGTATATTTCAATTAAGAGCAGAGAAAATAGCCGAAACAGGTTTGGCTCAGTGGATAGAGCGTCGGCCTGCGGACTGAAGGGTCCCAGGTTCGGTTCCGGTCAGGGGCACGTGCCTTGGATGCGGACGCATCCCCAGTGGGGGGTGTGCAGGAGGCAGCTGATCGATGTTTCTCTCTCATCGATGTTTCTAGCTCTCTATCCCTCTCCTCTCTCTGTAAAAAATTAATAAAATATATTAAAAAAAAAAAAGAGCAGAGAAAATAAATTTTTAAAAAAGCCTGATGGAGTCACTCATTTAGTTGGTTAGAGCGCCATCACATGCACCAAAAGATTGCCGATTTGATTCCCAGTCAAGGCACATAACTGGGTTGTAGTTTGATCCCCAGTCGGGGTACTTATGAAAAGCAACCAAGCCCTGGGTGGTATGGCTCAGTGGCTAAAGTGTCAGCCTTCAGATTGAAGGGTCCCGGGTTTGATACCCAGTCAGGGCACATGCCCAGGTTGTGGGCTCAATCCCCAGTAGGGGGCGTGCAGGAGGCAGCCAATCAGTGATTCTCTCTCATCACTGATGTTTCTATCTCTCTCTCCTTCTCCCATCCTCTCTGAAATCAGTAAACACATTAAAAAGAGAAAAAGAAAGAAAAGCAACCAATTTCTGTTTCTCTCTCTCTCTCTCTTAAATAAAATTTAAAAAAACATATATCCTCTTGTGAGGATTTAAAAAAAATATAGAATCTCAAAAATTTTTATTAGTTTCACTCCCCCTCAGTCCTCAAAAACAATACCACCATGGTGAGATCTAATTAGCTGAACAACTGGCATATATTTTATAATACCAGCAGTTCCTAATTTACAAATGATGTTATAAATAATGAAAAAATCCAAATGCAAATCATGAAAAGTAAATTTAATTTATACTGTAACTGGAATAATACTGGCAATAGCCCAAACATTGGGTCCCAAAGCAAAGTTAAGAAAAGAGTAATTACTCCAGCAGCTGAAACAGCAACCACAGCATCAAGGAAGAAGAAAAATGGTCTCCAAGAGCTCACATAAGAAAGTGCTTTGGGGGAAAAAATCATAAATGAGAGAAGAAACTATAAGAGTAAAACATTCTAGTTAAAAAGAAAAAGCAAAATTAGCAAGGTCTCAAGCAATAGGGAAACTAAGGAATACTAATTGCATACATTATTCTTTGAGGAACATTAATACCTAGTAAGTTGGGGACTATCTGAATAAAACAACTTAGCATAAAAAATTAAACTTAAAATATACTTACGGATCAATAGAAACTTTAATACAGGTCATGTTCTTATCCCTCTGTTTATTGTCAGCTGCATTAACTACAAAATTAAATATTCAATGAGTAATGAAATATGCAGTATACAAATAAATACATGAACACAACTGCATGTGCATCAGAACTTAATATAAACATTTACATATGGTAATATTTAATGAAAATAATTACTGATAATATCTAATACAAAACCTTATTTTCTAAACAATATTGTTAAATTTTACAGCATACCAAATTCCTGTCGTGTCTTCCATCAGAAAACAAGGAAGGGGGACAATTTTGTAATATATAAAAACACATTAAATAAGAGCAAACATCTGCAGTTTACAACCCCCTACTCCAGATCTAACACCATAAAATTGAATTTAATTATATTTTATCTTGGTAACAAATAACTGCTTTCTCTTGATCTTCAATAAACTAGTGATTTTATAGACAGATTGAGCTAAAACCAATCAGTTGTTTTTTAATTACAAGGGCAAAGTCTTTAGCATCCTCAGAAATCTCTAAATCCTATGCACTATAATTAATAATAATATACTTGTATACATTAACCACTGCTTCAGTAAATTTGAACACAAGCTGGCTATCAAATTAAACTTCAATTATAGAAGGAATATCTACACTAATAAAAGAGTAATATGAAAATTGACTGTACCTTCACAACACCCACCAGCCAATCAGGAGTGAGTATGCAAATTGACCCAACAAATATGGTGGGTTAATTTGCATACGCAGGTGCCCAGCGGCCAGGGGCGGGGCAGGACACTTGTGTCGTCGCCATGGTGACGATGCAGGCATTCCACACCGCCCCAGCCGCTCTGGGCCTCTGGGCAGTGTGGGAAGGTGGAAAGGCGGCTCTGGCCAGAGCGAAGGCGGTGCCAGCAGCCAGGGGAAGGAAGGCCAATTCTTGCACGAATCTTCGTGCATCGGGCCTCTAGTGTTCCTAATAAATACCTAAAAGTAAAACTGGGTGTGGAATTGGAAGGCAATAGTGAAAGAAACAAAACTTAAGTAACCGGTTTTACTCTCCTATCCTTTTCCCAAAGATCCTCTGGAAGAAGCTCAGACCCAGGCAACTCTGCTGTCTAGAAAATTTCAAGTGGCACTGATAAGGAGGCAGAGCATAGTCTTTACAAAGTCCTTGGCTAAAAACATATCCCAAGTGCAAGCATCCCCTAGGAGTCAATTAGACTACGCACTACACCATGATTTAATTATTGACATGATTTGGAGAGAAAAGAGATAATTCAGAACAAAGGTTGTTAAACTTTACTGCCCAACAGAAATACTAAATTTGTTGGTGAAAAACTTTTCACATCAAACTCACTGAATCTGCAAGGCTCAGGCCCTATAATCTCTATTTTTAATATGCCCCCAGGTGACTGGGATTTAAGCAACTCCCAGATTATTGCACATACAGGACCACAGACCAACTTTGGGATTACTAATTAAATATAACACATCCATTTTATAAATGAACAATTAAAACACAAAGATATGATAAGCAGATATTACAGCAAGTTATTTAAATTTTCTGAAGAATATTTATATTCAGCATAAAAAAGATTTGCCTTTAAAATTTATGCTATATGTCTGGCCTTATATAGGGACATTATAATGACGTTAGTAAAAACAGCTGCATCAAATCTTAAGCATGTACTCACCCAAGATTTCATCAAAGATCTTGTATAAACCTGGCACAAAGGTAACTTCTCTGCAATTCATTCCTACATCTTCATCATACACCCACATTAACTGTGTTGAGAAAAATTCAAAAGGACTTATGAAGTAAAAAGTGTTTACCATCAATTTTATAGAATAAACCCACATTTGTCATTTATATTGTAAAAATGTAGACTTTCAAAGTAAATATCAAGAACAACAACAAAATAACATACACTGTTTCAGTTACAATGTCACTCTATTCACAATCAATTTAATAACCTCAAAATTGAAAAATTATTCATTTTGTAGTATATGTATCTTATCCATAAAAGTTAGCTTTAATATTAGGCACCACGAATTGTTATAAATAGTATATAAATAAAATAGAAAGAAAATGAAAATATATTTACTTTACACTTTTACTTCAAGCTATATATTTTTCTATTGTATAAGGAGCCCAGAGTAAAATAATATGAACACAGCATGACTTTGGTATCAAAGAGATCCAGCTTTGAATCCTAGCTCTTACTAGTTGTAGGTCTGAGAAAGGTACTTTATTTAAACTTCAGTGTCCTCATCTATAAAATATAGATAACAGTACCTTCTTCCCAAAATTGTTAAAATCAAACAAGATAAGTGTAAACCAAGTCCACAGTGAGCATTAAGTCATTAGTGTGCATGTATAAATTCTAGAACTTAAAAGTGTCTGTAAACTGCAGCATGCGTGAACATTTTTTTAAAGTTCATATAGATCCATTTTACTCTATACTTCTTACCTCTGATATACTTCTTACCTCTGATAGTTTTTATCTCCTAGTTTTCTTTTTTAATCTCTAGCCAGAAATGAGGACATTTCTACCTCTCTTAAATCCCTCTCCTTATTTTGCTTATGGCACAGAAACAAGAAATTATGTACTTACAAAGTATATAATCATAAACATTTTATTAGAGTAGATATAAATACACATCTCCTAATTCCAATAAAATTTAAAAATAATTACCTGTGTCAACGGTTCCACTGACCCAATGTATGTATCAGGACGAAGGAGAATGTGTTCAAGTTGTGTCTTTTTCTGATACACTCTCTCAACAGACAACTTCTTTGAAGAATCATTTCTGTTTGCAGTTTCTGACTCTTCTTTTTTTGCAGCATTGTTCTGATCAAAAAGAGTCTAAAATTAACCAAAAAATCAAATTTAAATAACCTACCAAGGGCTAAACTAAAATGTATATGGACACACGACATAATTTTGCTGTTGAAAAGAAAACCTATCTTTCAGGCTCACTGATTTTTAAGTCCTAAGAGAACAGCGTATTTACTGACAGTCTAGTTCTTTTTATACTACTAGAGGCCCGATGCACAAAATTCGTGCAAGGGGCTCGACCCTCGCAGCCCCGCTGGCTTCGTCCAGAATGTCGTCCAGAAGGTCGGTCTGCTGTTCGGCCTAATTAGCATATGACCTCTTTATTATATAGGATAGTATGAAACTGCAGTTTTGACTGAGCCCAAAAAGTAGGTATACATATTCACCAGAATAGCTAGGACAGCCTACAGCAGTGGTTCTCAACCTTTCTAATGCCGCGACCCTTTAATGCAGTTCCTCATGTTGTGGTGACCCCAAACCATAAAATTATTTTCATTGCTACTTCATAACTGTAATTTTGCTACTGTTATGAATCGTAATGTAAATATCTGTGTTTTCCGATGGTCTTAGGCTCTACAGCAGTGGTTCCCACAGGTTGAGAACCGCTAGCAGGGTCGCCTAAGACCATCGGAAAATACAGATATTTACATTATGATTCATTAATAGTAGCAATGAATCCACAGATTGAGAACCGCTAGCAGGGTCACCTAAGACCATCGGAAAACACAGATATTTACATTGCGATTCATTAACAGTAGCAAAATTACAGTTATAAAGTAGCAACGAAAATAATTTTATGGTTGGGGGTCACCACAACATGAGGAACTGTATTAAAGGGTCGTGGCATCAGAAAGGTTGAGAACCACTGGCCTACATATATTCAATCCAGAAATATAAACATCTCCTAATTCTGTAAGATAATCAACATAATTTTTGTAGTTCTCAAAACTACCCAAGAAATGTGAGTTCTGATCAGGTTACAAATTTAGAATGACTGAACCTGGCTAGCTGCAAAGGTCCCAAAAACTTCCAAATTAAGTTCCTTGTCATTAACCTATTGAAGATTATGGTAAAGAGTGGGCAAAAAAGTAACTTAAATAAAACAGTAACCTATGTAGTTAGTATACACTGATATGGCTGAGAATAAACACTAAACATGGTTTACAAAATGTTAAATTCCTCACTTTTGCAGGTCATGCCATATTCCTTACATTTCAGTGATAGGTGCTCCATTACTATGGCACCCTATGACTCCAGTTTCTCTCTAGTTCCAAGAAGGCAGAGTTTGGCGATCCTGATTCTAACCATTATAGGAGATAAGGACCCCAAACTCAAATTCCCTACGTCTATAGATTTCCCTATCTCCCTAACAGCATCAGAGAATATCCCTCTCCTCCTGGAATTCCTTAATATTGGTATAAGATATTCCACTAAAAGAAAAGTATTATGAGGCCTGGTTTTGTGTTTTTTTTTTTTTTCAGAGTTAAAACATAACTCAAATATAAGATACAATGAAAAAATGAGGTATCTTCATAGGTCTTTGAAATTTAGTAGAAATGAAACAATCAGAAGACAAACAATGGAAGAGAGATTTTGTGTATTTGAACAAGCTTTGGACAAAAGAAAATAATTCTGTTTCATCAAGTTTTCAAAATGACTAAGATTGCACTCTTGATCAAAGTGCTTAATGATGATAAAGGTAATAGAATAGATGATAGGTAACTGCTTATCATTAACTTAGGATTCTTTGAAATTATTGGCATGAAAGTCAGAAACTTGTAAAGGTTTTTTCCTATTGGAGGCTACTCCTCCCAAACAAATCCCACCACAAAGAAAGCATTTTAAAGATTACACTCAACTAGAGACTCATTTCTCCCTAATTTGGGCTTCCGCATTTGGCGCTGATGAGGGACACTGAACTGGAGTGGCACACAGGTATGGAAAACAGGAGTGAAGCCGAACCTCACTCCTTTTTTAAGAATTTACAACTTGTTGCAACTAATTCTGAAGCTGTATTTGAAAGTATGACCATACGACATTAACTTGCACTGAGCAAACATGACCATATAATGGTTGCCAACATTTGGTTTACAGCTTAAACTAGTGGATTCGTGTACATTGAAAGGAAATTTATTAGAATATTTTAATATCACTATTCTCCCTTTTTCTATAATAGAAGTGTCGTAGATTAAAGAAAATTAGTAAAATGTATATAAAATAATAAATTGATTAATAAACAATAACATGATATAACAACAAAGACATGATATAAAAACAACCAAATTCACAATCGGCAATAACAGATCAAAACACACGCGTGTGATTGGTGCCAGCAAGAGCTTTATAATGTATCGCGCATGCATGAGCCAACGTTTATTTTTAAATTGCCAGTGCACGTCATATGTAGCAGCCTGTCAAGTCAGTCAGATGGTCAGACAAACGTACAGTCGGTCACTTTGCCTTTTATATATAGATGTTAATAAAAATTTTAAATTAAAAGAAAAAAGAATTTACAACTTTCTCTACAACCCTTTACTACCAATGGCCACCACCACCTTCCAAATGGATACATGAAAATGAGGAATGTGGAAAATACAATTAATAATACAAGAATAAACTCTGTGTTTCACAGACTCACAAAAGTAGGTTTCAGTTGTATGTATGGAAAAAAAATTAATAAATAATACAACAAACTCTGTGTTTCACATATTCACAAGTATAAAGCTACTTTTGCCCACCTCTGCATATACATAGTTAGAAAATAAGTGTGACAATGTATTTAAAACATTTTTATGCCAAAATATCTTTTCCTAAATATCACATGACAAGAGTTGAAGCAACAGAGGTACAATTCTATTTAAAGTAATGAAAAGCATTAAGGAATACATATTATTTATAGAATATCATAATAAAACAGACATTTTGAGGTCTTTTGTACACATCCCAAATCAACTCAATTATGATATTAAATAATTTCTTAAACTTCATATAAATCTTTACCCTGGATATTTCGTTGAGTAAATGTTTTTAGTTACCCATACCAAAAAATATATGTGTTAATTATAAACTTCTATTGCTATAATTTTTGTTAAAAATTATATGACAAGTACTTTTAAATTATAGTCTATTAAAACTATACTGTTTAGTGAACAAAGTTACAAAAATGTATATTAAAATGAACCCATATTCATCAGGAAAAAAATTACATTATGTACATGCATAGGAAAAAATATAAAATATATCCACAGAATATCAATAAAAATTATCTGTGAGAAATAGAGGCCATTTTCATCTTCTGATACACACTTTCTCATTTTCTACAATGAATACATATAGACATATTTTAAATCTTATTAACCTATCTATGTAAAAACGTAATTAAGCTAGAATAAAACTGAAGGTTTCTTTTTTCCCAAGGCACCGTTTATACCTTCTTATTACTTCTGCTGTCCCAACTTTCTAACTAGAATTAGAATCTAGGCAAAAAGGTAAGTGAAACCCAAGATTGGCAGCCTTAACAGAGTAGAAAGCAGAAATTAACAGTGCCATCAAATTTGTCTTACTTTCCCATTCTCAACAAATGGTAGTTTGCAATGCTCACTGGCTTATGAGCAATAAAAAAAGGTTTTCTCCTGAGAAATCTATATGTTTTTCTTACAGAAACCTAGAATAATGGTTTCTTTCAGCTCTTGTTTATTAGCAAAGTTGCCTCCTAAGTAGTGGGCTGGCCATTAAAAATCAAAGTCTGGGGGTAAAAGCAAGAGAGGGCAGTTTCCCTCTCCCTTCCCATTCAGTGGGAGGTCCCATCCCTAGAACATGTATGAATACAAACAACATCAGCCTAAGAACAGAGAAATTAAATGAGAAAAAATATATTCACCACTAGATGTAATTATTACTATATTTATCTTTAAAAAAAGAAAAAGAAAAGGTCACCCTCAGTAGCTTTTCAATTTTAACACTGTTACTGATAATATTCAGAAAAAAATCAAGAAATTAATCTGAACAAAAAGAGACCAGCAAACTCTTATGTACATGTTTATAAAAAGCATGCTGAATCCCACAGATGATAAAGGAGAGTGATATATTTGATACTGTAAGCTAAAAGAATTATACTCATTTTAAATATTGAAAAGAAGGATTTTTGGATTCAAAATAATTTAACCTTTTCTTTTTTTGATGCATTCATAGTAATGATATATTGTACTATCATAATTATACTTAAGTATTCCACATTGACTAAAAATCAACAATATGTCTTTTAAAATAATCAATTACCAAGAGCATTACAAATAATCTTTCATCAAAGTTTGATAACAACTGATAACATTATTTAAGTTTATTTGTAATTTATTTTACTTGTTGGGGGGTTACATTACCAAACTGTTTATAGTAATAAACAATACCAGCACCAATTACACTGAAATCTAAGAAATCAAGGTCACATTTTCACTCCCAGGTAAATTAAAGACAATAAAATGTTAAGCAATCTTAATATAGAATAAATATCCTTCAGAGAGCTAAAATAGTTGTGACGATACCATAATTGACTTTTTTCTAAAGTTCAAAAACTGGCTGCCAAATTAAACAATACATTATCAGGGACTTTTAAATTATAACAGAAGCATCAAAATAATATATTAAATCTTTTTTAAAATATTAATCTATTTTATAGGACTTTTGCAATACTGCTAACTCCTAGTAAAAGAATATAGATTTCATATAAACCCGACTCAACCTTTTTTAGGAATACTTCTCAACCACCAGAAAAAACATTCCAATACAACAAACTTCTTATTTTAGAATGAGTATATACCAAGATCCTTTTGTAAAAAGAAAGATTTTTCTTGCACAGAGTTGTCACCTAAAATATAGCAATTTGGGGCAATCACCCACAGTTCCTGTTTTTCTGAGAATAAATTGCTGCCAAAGAGGTGAAAGGAGATGGAGATGGCCTGCCAGTCGGTGCTAAAAAGAAACTGAGTCGCTCATTCACATACTCAGCACAGAAATCTCACCATCCCCAAGCACACAAGAGTGGGACCAGCAAAAGCTTCAGTAACGAGTCTCTTGTATCTTCTAGCAGGGGTGGGGAAGGTCCAGCCCAGGGGTAGTAAAAGGCCCCTGAAATCATTTGGTCTGGCCCTTCCAAGGCAACTGCAGGCGGGACTAGAATTTCAATATATCTTGGAGCTTTTTTCATAGTAACATACATTTATATTAAGTGAATTATATTAAGCAAATTATGTTTAAATATCCAAATGGCCATTGGCAAAAAAAAAGGTTCCACACCCCTGTTCTATAGGCTCCCCGCAGACTTCCATTACCTTTTTGTATCATCTTCTCCCCTTTTCTCCCTCAAAACTGCCATGCTTAATATCCGTTTTAGCCATATTTCACCTATATAACAATGGCAAGGGTCATGTTATCTACCCACCATTAATGAAAACAAAAACTATCTATTTGTCTTCCATCTATGCTCCTCCAAAAGTCCTTCCAAAGACAGGGACAAGGAGAAATGTGGAAGATGAGGGATACTTGAGATCATAAGAAATGCTAAAATGTCCACTGTGAATATAAAATAAAAATACATTTTCTGTAAAAGGCATTTCAATCTGAAAAATTGATCCCAGGGCCTCTGCTTGGGTTGCCAGGGGGCGTGGCTGGCCTGCAAACCACCACAGGCCCCTCGCCCAGGCCGCCTCACACCCCAAGGGAACCCCCACCCTGATCCGGGACACCCTTCAGGGCAAACCAGCTGGCCCCCACCCATGCACTAGGCCTCTATCCTATCTCATAAAAGAGTAATATGCAGATTGACCATCACTCCAACACACAAGATGGCTGCCCCCATGTGGTCAAAGATCCTGCCCCCATGTGGACACAAGATGGCCACCACAAGATGGCCAGCAGGGGAGGGCAGTTAGGGGTGACCAGGCCGGCAGGGGAGGGCAGTTAGGGGAAAACAGGCTGGCAGGGGAGCAGTTAGGCATCAATCAGGCTGGCAGGGGAGTGGTTAGAAGGTGATCAGGCTGGCAGGCAGAAGCAGTTAGGGGCAATCAGGAAGGCAGGCAGGCGAGCAGTTGGGAGCCAGCAGTCCTGGATTGTGAGAGGGATGTCCGACTGCCCATTTAGGCCCGATTTCACCGGGATCGGGCCTAAACAGGCAGTCGGACATCCCTTGAGGGGTCCCAGATTGGAGAGGGTACAGGCTGGGCTGAGGGACACCCCCCCCCCCAGTGCACGAATTTCGTGCACTGGGCCTCTAGTATATATATAAATCCCTAAAGACTTCATCAAAAAAACTATTAGAACTAATCAAAAAACTATTAGAACTAATTTAGTTACAGTTGCAGGATACAAAAACAATATACAAAACTCTGTTGTGTTTCTGTACACTGATAAACTATCAGAAAGAAAGAAAACAACCCAATTTACAACTACATCAAAAAAGAATAACCTAGGAATAAATTTATCCAAGGAGGTGAAGACCTGTGCACTAAAAATTATGAGACATTGATAAAAAACAAAAATTAAAAATAAATAAAACTGAAGACACAAATTAATGGAAAGATATTCTGTGCTCATGGATTGGAAGAATTAATATTGTTATAATGCCCATACTACCCAAAGCAAACTACAAACTACAGATTCAATGCAATCCCTATTAAAATTCCAATAGCATTTTTTACAGAAATCGAACAAAAATCAACTCAAAATGGAATAAAGACTTTGAATGTAAGACCTGAAACCATAAAATTCCTAGAACACAGATGGTAAGCTCCCTGAGATCAGTATTGGTGATGATTTTTAGGATCTCAGACCAAAAGCAAAGGCAACAAAAGCAAAAACAAACAAACAAACGGGACTACATTAAGCTAAAAAGTTTCTTTCTACACAGAAGAGGAAACCATTAACAAAATGAAAAGCAACCTACCAAATGGGAGAAAATATTTGCAAATCATGTATCTAATAAGGGATTAATATCTAAAACATATAAAGACCCCATACAACTCAATAGCAAAAAAAAAAAAAAAGAAAACAAAACAAAAAAACCCCACATACAAACAAACAAAAAATCCCTAAACAATCTGATTTTAAAAATGGGCAGAGAATCTGAGTAGTTATTTTCCAAAGACATACAGATGGCCAACAGGTACATGAAAATGCACTCAGTATCACTAAGCATCAGAGAAATGCAAATCAAAACCATAATATCACCTCTCACCTGTTAGAAGGCTATTACCAAAAACACATGAAATATAAATTGCTGGCAAAGATGTGGAAAAAATGGAATTCTTGTGCACTGCTGATGGGAACATAAGTTGGTATAGCTATTATGAAAAACAGTATGGAGTGTCTTCTAAAAATTAAAAATATAACTACCATATGATCCAGCAATTTCACTTCTGGGTATTTTATCTGAAGAAAAATGAAAACACTGACACAAAAAAGATATATGCACCCCCATGCTCACTGCAGCATTAGTTACAATAGCCAAGATATAGAAGCAACCTAAAGTGTTCATCAATGGATGAATGTATAAAGAAAATGTGGCATACACACACACTGCAATATTATTCAGTCATAAAAAATGAAATCTTCCCATTTGTGACAATATTAATAAACTTGGGAAGTCATTACGTTAAGTGAAATAAGTCTGAGAAAGGCAGATGCTATATGATTTCAATTATGAAGAATCTAAAACAAAACAAACAAAAAACAAACTCATAGATACTGAGCACAGATTGGTGATTGCCAGAGGTGGGGAGTGGAGGGAAGGAGGGTAAAGGTGGTCAAAATAACTCCTGGAAGTATAATGTATAGTATGGCAACTATAGTTAATAATACTTTATTGTATATCTGAAAGTTGCTGAGAATAGATCTTAAAAGTTCCCATCATAAAAAAAAACAAATTCTAACGATGTGTGATGCTGGATGTTAAACATGAACCTTGCTGTTGTTATGTACGTGAAATATGCCTAGAGTTATTGTAGTGATTATTGCTTAACTAGAGGCCCGGTGCATGAATTTCATGCACGGTGGGGTGGTTGTCCCTCAGCCCAGCCTGCACCCTCTCCAATCTGGGTACCCTACCGGGATCGGGCCTAAACGGGCAGTCGGACATCCCTCTCACAATCCAGGACTGCTGGCTCCCAACTGCTCGCCTGCCTGCCTTCCTGAATGCCCCTAACCCAGCCGTGGGCAAACTACGGCCCGTGGGCCGGATCCGGCCCGTTCGGCTGTTCTATCCGGCCCGCGGAGCCGAAAGAGTGGAGGGTTCTCTTGCTCTCCCCTCCGCTCCTTTACTTTGAATTTATATTAGTTCACACAAACACTCCATCCATGCTTTTGTTCCGGCCCTCTGGTCCAGTTTAAGAACCCATTGTGGCCCTCGAGTCAAAAAGTTTGCCCACCAGCCGAAACCGGTTTGGCTCAGTGGATAGAGCGTCGGCCTGCGGATTGAAGGGTCCTAGGTTCGATTCCGGTCAAGGGCATGTACCTTGGTTGCGGGCACATCCCCAGTAGGGGGTGTGCAGGAGGCAGCTGATTGATGTTTCTCTCTCATCGATGTTTCTAACTCTCTATCCTTCTCCCTTCCTCTCTGTAAAAAATCAATAAAATATATTTAAAAAAAAAAAAAAAAAAAGTTTGCCCACCCCTGCCCTTACCGCTTCTGCCTGACAGCCTGATCACCCCCTAACCACTCCCCTGCCAGCCTGATTGATGCCTAACTGCTCCCCTGCCAGCCTGTTTGCCCCTAACTGCCCTCCCCTGCAGGCCTGGTCACCCCTAACTGCCCTCCCCTACAGGCCTGGTCCCCCCAACTGCCCTCCCCTGCAGGTCTGGTCACCCCTAACTGCCCTCCCCTGCAGGCCCGGTCACCCCCAACTTCCCTCCTCTGTCAACCTGGTCCCTCCCAACTGCCTCCCCTGCTGGCCATCTTCTGGCGGCCATCTTGTGTCCACATGGGGACAGCCATCTTTGACCACATGGGGGCAGCCATCTTGTGTGTTGGAGTGATGGTCAATTTGCATATTACTCTTTTATTAGATAGGATATTAAAAAATACACTTTCTCTGAGATAAAATAAATGAAAAAACTTATCACTGGATTTAAAAAAGAGGAAAACCCATTTGGGAGCTTACTATGTGCCAAGTATTATAGGAATTATATGAATAATTTCAATTCATCCTCAAATTTTCTTATTCATTCATAAGAGCTCCATAAAGTCAACACTTATTATGATCCTTTTTTACAGATGAGGAAACTAAGGTCTAAAGAAGTTAGGTGTTTTCCCAAAACCAACAAAGCTAGTACTTGAAGAAGCTGAATTATGAAACCAAATAATGTGATTTCATAGCCCATACTCTTAAAAGAGTATTATGTTATACAAAAGTTATATACCGTGTAAGGGAAATGTACTTCCTAACTTTTTGTGTGAAAGAAAAAGGTTAGTAGAAAAAAGTTATAGATATATCCCAAGAAGGCTTTGTTTATCCTGTCACATCAGGGTATAAAAGACGAGTTGTTTTGTTCTTAATGTTTTCATATGGAAGGGGCAGAGTAAATACTGGTTAAGAACATAAACCTGGTTTAAATCCCACTTTTGCCTTAGCCATACCCCAATAGTTTGTTACCTAATCTCTAGGCCTGTTTCCTTCTCTGAAAATATAAATAATTATACCTTTTCTTTAAATAAAAATCACCTTAATAGGCCTGCATGGCTCAGTGGTTGACCGCTGACCTATGAACCAGGAGGTCACAGTTCAATTCCAGGTCAGGGCACATGCCTGGGTTGCAGGCTCAATTCCCAGTGTGGGGCATGCAGGAGGCAGCCGATCAATGATTCTCTCTCCTTGATGTTTCTATCTTTCTCTCCCTACCTCTCTAAGATCAATAAAAAATTTTTTTTTAAAATGGGTCATATTTGTATTTTAAAAATTGGCTTATTTAAAAAAAATAAATAACTGGAAAAATGCAACTGCTGCTACCACCCAAGTACTGAACAGATTTGAAACCATCCAGGCGAACACACTCACTTATATTCAGAAAAGCTAGCACAGTTTATAAAAAAATGTTACTAAATACTGCTATTATGTTATTTGAGAATGTATCTAAAAAACATTGCTACTTGACCACTTGTTCTTATAATGACAGATGAATTTTCAGGAAGTTAAGCATATTAATTATCCAATTTGTAACAATAACTGAGGTTGCATTCAGCTCTTTGCTACTAAACACTACATGGATATAAACTAGTAAAATACATGGTCTCTGCCTTCAGGAGTTTATAATCTAACTAGAGGCCTGGTGCACGAAATTCATGCATGGATAGGGTCCCTAGGCCTGGCTGGCAATCAGGGTCGATCTGTGGGATAACCAGCAGGGCGATCAGGGGGGCCCCCGCTGGCACCCGCCTTGGCCAGCCTGGCGCTGCCTGCTCACTGGCCCTGCCCCCCAATTACCCCACTGCCAGGGGAGGCGACCAGCGGTGGCAGCGGCAGGAGGTGGCGCTGCCCACTCACCGGCCGGCCCTGCCTCCCGATCACCCCACCGCTGCCGCCGGTTGCCTCCCTCCGCGGGGCAACTGGCGGGGTGATCCAGGGGCCCCCGCTGGCACCCACTTTGGCTGGCCTGGGGCCTGCAGGCTGAGGGCAGCTTCTGCGTTGAGCGTCTGCCCCCTGGTGGACAGTGCACGCCATGGGGACCAGTTGTTCCACCGGTCATTACACCGTTCAGTCGATTTGCAGATTAGGCTTTTATTATATAGGATTGTTAAGACAAAAGTATCACACATGAAAGCTCCATAAAAAAGAAAGACATTTACATTTTATGATCCATAAGAGTAACAGAAAAAGATGAGTATAAACTGGAGGATAAAAGATTGGTGAGACTCTCAAGTGGCCTTGAAGAGTAATTAATATTTAGACTGATAGAGAGGAAAAAGAGGCATTCCTGATGTAAGGTAAGCATGCAAAGGCAAAATGACCAAAATAAACATGACATGCAAGAGACTGTCTAACTATGAGAACTATCTGAAATATATTTCATTTTGAAGGGCACATAATTTATAAAAGAACTGGCTTTGAAAATTTGTTTTAGCAGATTAAACGAGATAATGAGCCACTAAAGCAATGTTCTTTAAAAATAAAATAATATAATATATATATTATTGATTTCAGAGAGGAAGGGAAAGGGAGAGATAGAAACATCAATGATGAGAGGTAATAACTGATTGGCTCCCTCCTGCATGCCACCTACTGTTATTATACTCACAACCCAGGCATGTGCCCTTGACTGGAAAGGAACCCAGGACCATTCAGTCTGCAGGCCGTCACTCTACCCACTGAGCCAAACCAGCTAAGGCAAAAGCAATGTTCTTAAAACAAATCTTGAATAAAAAATACAATCAAAAAAATTGTTTTATATTTCATTAAATTTTACTTTTAAAATACTACAGTGTTAACTGTGGTTTAGTATTTTTTTAAAAAGAGATATACTTTTAGAAATAAACACTGAAATATTTACAAACAGTGATATAATTCTTTGTTTCAAAATAATGGGAAGGGGAAAGGTGGGTAACCTTGAACTAATAATTGTTGAAGATTGATAAAGTCTCTACACTTTTCTGGCCACGACTTTTTTATATGCTTAATATTTTCTTATTTCTTTTTAAAAATTTACCTTTATTGTTGAAAGTATTACAGATATTCCCTTCGTTTTTTAATTTTGTGTTTTTTTTTCCATTGACCCCTCCATCCTGCACCTGTCCCTCCCAGGCCTTCACCACACGATTGCTTAATATTTTCTTTTACAATATTTTTAACCTACCAAATTCGAGTACTACTGGCGGGGGGGGGCGGGAATCAATATTCACATAGTGATTAATTGTATTCTAATATTTCCACAAATCTATTTTTTACAAGCACTTAAATATGATAAAAGACCGGCATGAAATAGACTTTAAGGTCTACTAATTAAAACTTTACAAACTAAAATTGAATTTAAGAAACTCTGCTTGTGTCAGAGGGAGAGGAAGAGAGGGCATCTGTAATACTTTCAACAATAAACGTAAATTTTAAAAAAAAGAAACTGCTGTTTCAGAGAAGTCTTCATAGCTATTTTAACTCAAAATAGTTTTATTGTATACTTTCATTGTTTTAAATTTTAGATAATGGCAAATTCAACACAAAGCAAATACATTATTAAAAAGTTTATCTCAATCTTAAGCCACTTTGCTTTGTGGTTTCAGATATTGTAATGTAAACTTTCATGCAGTGACAAGGTTAACACTACATATCTACATGCCTCTTAATGGAAGTCAATACCAAGAACACATGGCATTACCCACCCATCCCCAAAATAATGATGTCAGGGACTAATTCCATTTTACTTCTTCCTATTACCCACAAGCAGGTGGCAACATAACGCTAGTTTCAACAAAGCAAATTACCCTTCTTCAGAAACAGATGACCACTGCATCAAACCCCTGAACTCTTGCAAAGAAACTATTTGGTTTCACTCTGGAGCAAAGATATTTTATGAAAGATAACTATCATTCTGATTGTGCATTTCTTGAACTTTAACAATAAAAACAAACATTTATTACACCCAGCACTGTGCTACATATGTTATCTCAATTTTACAGATGAGAAAAGAAGCTTAGAAAGATTAAGTTCCTTGTGCAAAGACACACTGACTATGTGTTGGAGACAGGATCTGAATCTACATCAATCTTACCTCAATGTCCCTGCTCCTAATCACCTCACTCTATCATTTCCCACAAAATTAAACAAATCTACCATCAATGGTATAGATATAAAGGTATAATATAATCTGACTTAAATCTAAAGCATCCATCAAATCTTAAAGTAGACATATGGGGTCATTATCTTTTTAATAAATAAATTCAACAAAAAGGATATAATCTATAAATAAAAGACTTATTTTTCTTCTCCTTATTTTACTATATTAATTCTACATAATAAAAGCCTAAGATGCTAAGTGTCCAGTCGCCCGTTCAACCAATCAAAGCTAATGAAATGCTAAGGCAGTGGTGGGCAAACTGTGGCTCGCGAGCCACATGCGGCTCGCAAGCCACGGTGTGCCGCTCTGTTGTCTAATGAGTTTGCCGACCACTGACCTAGACTCTCAATTCCAATAATTACAGGCTGTTGTTGTTCCTTGTGATGAAGCCCCTATCCCAGTGGTCGGCAAACTCTTTAGTCAACAGAGCGGCAAACCGCGGCTCGTGAGCCGCAGTTTGCCGACCACTGTGCTAAGGCCACTCAATCACTCGCTATGACATGCACTGACCATAAGGGGACAGCTGACCAGTTGCTATGACGTGCACTGACCACCAGGGGGCAGACGCTCAGACTGGTAGGTTAGCTTGCTGCTGGGGTCTGGCTGATCCGAACTGAGTGAGACAGGCCAGACACACCTTGGAGCCCTCCGGCGGTCCTCCCTAGCCCCAATCGTGCACAGGTGGGGTCCCTCGGCCTGGCCTGCGCCCTCTCACAATCCAGGACCCCTCAGCGGATGTTGGAGAGCCGGTTTCCACCCATCCAGCAGGGCAGGCTGAGGGACCCCACTAGTGCACGAATTCATGCACCAGGCCTCTAGTAGTTTTATAATGAAAAAAACCTTTTAAAAATAAATTTCAGTTTCAAATGAACTTTTCTGACATTGAATAAGTCCAAAATTTCTTATACAAAGGAAAGTTTCTCACTGAGTTTGAAAGAAAAGGTGGTTAAATATCTTCAAAGTTAAATAGCAATAAATTAAAATATTACTGTCAAATGTGAAAGCCAACCAATCCAATCTTGGAGCAACATGTTTACTATTTCTCAGAGGTCCGCAGGGAAAACACTGATCAGGCCTCAACACTTCCAAACAGTGAATGAGAACCATCTGGCAAACTAGGACAATTTTTAGTTGTTTGATTTTAGTTACAGGAGTAATGGCCATCAATTTTTAAAAATCCTTCTTTTTGTGTTTATACATTCCCTCTCTCCCCCGAATGTCCACATGGGCCATTATCTTATATCAGATGACATTTTATGGCTCTGGCCTGTAGTCTATTCATATTACATTATTGAAGTAATTTACAAATTTCGGAGAGATTCAACAATAAGGGCCTGGCAATTTATTTTGCAAAGCACCTTGGCACACAAACATAAATGGTTAAAATGTTTTCCTGCAAACAGCAACATGCTTTGTACAGGGAGTACTTGTCAATACTCAACTCACCTAAACCTCACCCAAGCAAAGAGAAAATAAAGAAGAATTAAATAATAAAAACGCCAGTATGAAAGTTGCCTTAAGTGCTTTGAAAAAGGGAGGGTCCCTCAAAAGTCCCTGGAAAAAAAAAATGCAACGCTTTTTTCTCGTTCTCCTGGGGACCTAGTCAGTTGGCTGAGCTGGACTATTCCGTGCAGGAAATGACCCCGCTGTGAACTCTATGCTGAGCAAGTGAAACGCCAGTGAATTATCGATCGATCCGCCGTGGGAATTGTATCTCTCTAGGTCTTCCCTCCGCTAGGACTTCGCAGCAGGAACCTAGCGCCGAAATCCTTTAACTCCGGGACAAATCACTTGCGTCTCCTCCCCAATCCTCTCCATTCAGTTCCCGCCCGGATTCACCTGCGAGGCTGAGCGCAGGTGAGCGCTTCTTTGAACCATCCCGCCCTGACAGATGGACGACCCACAGCACAGTCACTGCAGTGAAACAGCCATCCGAAGGCGCTTTCAACCGAATCCGACTCGGCATTTAAGTGTAAATGGCTGTAGACAGATTCCCCGCCAAATCCATTCTTCTTGGAGATTTTAAAGCATCAGAAATGGTTGCATTTACACACACACACACACACACACACACACGCACACACACACACTCTTCTCCGGGATTTTCTGAAGCCACATTTGGAGAAAGTGCTGACCCACACAGACAACACAAGCATATCCGTGATCTCAATCCCGAGATCAGAGAATAGGGCAGCAGGAAAATGATGAAGCGGGGCCCCACGTCCTGTTCAAGGTTTGTCCCCCAAAGTTTCAAGTGCACATGACGCTCCTGCAGCCGGAGCCTCCAGGAGGAAAAAGAGAAGAAAGAAAGGGGGCGGGGAGCTGAGGGTTCTGAGGGAAGAAGCCGACCCAGCGCGTTCCGAGGACCGGATTTCCCTCTCCCCGTCCCCTTGCCCCCGCCCCTCCCCGGGCGCCCGGAGGAATTCCTGCCCCGCTGCGGGCTGGGAACAATGCCGAGGCCAGCCCCCGACCCGAGCGCCCGCCACTCACCACCCAAGTCAGCGCCCCGTTGCCGCCGGCTCCTGCGCCGCCCGCCTTGGCCATGGTGGGTCCTCCGCTCGCAGGCCCCAGGCCCCGCCGCCGCTCCCGCCTCCCCGCGGGCCGCCAGGCCCCGCTGCCCCGCACCGACCGCTCCGCTCGCCCAGCTCCTAGCGGCGGCGCCCCCAGCGCCCCATCGCCCAGACCCGGGAGGACGCCCGGCCGAGCCCAGCGAGGAGGCCGCGCCGCCCGCCGCCCTCAAACTCGAGGCGCGGCGTCCGCCTTGCTCGGGCCTAGTGCCGCTGAGGAAAAGGCAGAGGAGGAAGCGGGAGGAACCGGCGGCGGCTGAGCGGCAGTGGCACCTCCTCGTCTTCCTGCGGGCGCGTCCGCAAGCGGGACCGAGGTCCCGAGGTGCCGGCGGCGGCGGTGCAGGCAGAGAGCTCGGCAGGGGAGCCCGGGGCGTCCGGACGCGGCGGGGACGCAGAGGCGCCTTGTCCTTCCTCGCGCTCCGCGAAGGCCGGCTGCTCGGGCGCCGGAGTCACCGCCTTAGCTGCTGCCTCCAAGGCCGGCTTCGTGGCCCGCGCTGCAGCCCCCAAGTCCTCACATCCACACGCCGAGAGGGACAATAAACAGAGCCGCCGCGGCGGTCGCCTCCCTCTTGTCCGGCATAACACCGCACACACACACACTCGCACACCGGGGAGGGAGGGCGCGGCGGACGCCCCCGCTGTCAGTCAGCGCCTCGCCGCCCAATCGGGGCCTCGTCGCTCAGCCTCTCGGCCAATCCCAAAATTCCAAGCCCCCTGAGGGGCGGGACCCGAGGGGGAAACGTCATTGCGGGTAGCAACCGAAGGGAAGACTTGGGTTTTTTTGTTTGTGTGTGTGTGTGTGTGTGTAGGTTTTCCATCTGAAGCGAGATCGGGGGCTACTGTCAAGGGTCATTTGAGGGCGGCCAAGGGAAAGGGTCGAATTCGCCTGGGTCGATTGTAATCCTCCGAGCGTGCAGCCAGGGCATGTCTTTGCCTCGGGCCACTGGAGGTGGGGGTGAGGGGGAGGTGGCAGGAAGAAGCCGGGGCTGTCCCAAAGGAAAAGTATTTTTAAAGAGCAGTTGTAAACCACAAGCGAGACGTTGTAGATCACTGGTACCGGGAGGGCCGGCCTTGTGACCCCAGCCTCCCCAAGGACCCAAGTGAACGCTGCTGCCAAAAGAATGCTTTGCTCAGACCTTTTCCTCCATCTCCTTCCTCGCATCATCCCCAAAAGGGATACGGTCCGTTTCAAGAAAACTGCTTTTTTTAAAAAAAGAACTTAAAATGATAAGAGACACACAGAGAGCGTGCCAGGGAAAGAATTGCAGGTGGCGTTGAGGGTTCTGTTTTTAATCTTTGTTGACCTTTCTCTCTGCTCTGAAACAATGCGGAAATGTCACTGTCACTTAGTTCTCATCTGTGCACACTGTGCCTGCGTACCCCTTAGAAGGCAGGTTTGCTATTTTAAATTCCTTTCGGTGGAATTTTAAATGCACACTAAGGGATCATTTCATTCACATGAAAGCTTTCTAAGAACCAAAATTACCCATACCGCCGCGCCAAAATCTTTGGCAGATGGAAGGTGGCTTTACTTCATCCTGCTTCTCAATGTAATTCCCTTCAACAAGTATTTATTGGGCGCACAGTCTGTCACCCTGTGCCAGGCTCTGCGATGGGTTCAAAATAAAAACAGCGGTTCCTGATTGCAAATAATTTTTAATCTGGCCTGTGGGACAGGCGATAAAGGGAGTGAACTGTCACCAAAATGAGTCCTTGAGGACATGAAGTGCCACCAGCTAGTTGTGACGAGAGCTTTTTAAAAAGAAGAAACCCGTGTTGCTGCTTTGTGAAAAGGTGTTTCTGCGAACTTCTCTTCCAACTGTGTATTTCCTCTCAAGGGAAAACAAAAATGTCTCGGGTCACATCTTTCAACTGCCTTCTGAGTCCAGACGAGTGGGGAACTCTAAAACATGGGAATAATTTAAACACCGTTTTTCCTAATTAGCTCTCTAGTGGCCATGTAATTTTGGCATATTTGGAACTTTGGTTCAGAACAGTGAGACCTTTCTTTACCTTGAACTTGAGGTGCAAGCTTGTAAATCAAGACACACCAAGGCTCTGAACCTGACTAACTAAATATCTGTGCCTGTTATTTAACTTCCCTGCACCTCTGTTTGCGCCTTGTTAAAATGAGGATTTTTGCTCTTATACTTACTGTGACTTTAGATCTTCAAAGTACACATTATAAAATATGTGTACTTTGAAGATCTAAAGTCACAGTAAGAGAAGGGGTAAGTAATTTTAAAGGCTGTGAGTTTTTTAATATATATGCCTTAAGTAAAAGCTAAGCTATAAAATATAAAGCTGTCTCATTTTTGTAAACTTCGTTGTTCTAAGCCTCAGATTTTGAAATGAATAAAAATATTCAAAGTCAAAAGGTTAATTAATGAAAATCATGGTTATCTTTTCACTTGCCTCAGAGGTGAGGCATTGAGTCTATTAGCTTTCTAAATAGAAGACATGCTAGTAAATGTACCTGGTTTTATTCTTATTAAAATATTGACTTAAAGAGTCACAAATAAAAGTTGTTGACTATATGTGTGTACAGATCACCAGTTTAAAGTAGAGATTTGTGACAAATGGGAGAAGGAATCTAGATCAAAACTAACTCTTAAGGTGAAATTTCCCATGTTTCTCATTATTTTTCTTTATAACTAATACAGGGGTGGGCAAAAGAAAGTTTACAGTTGTGAATACCTAAAACACAGAGTTTATTCTTGTGTTATTAGTAATTAATGCATTAATAATTTGTATTACAACTGTGAACCTACTTTTGATCACCCCTATAAATATTATATTCCCACCAAAAAAAGTATCTCAGTTTCTGAAGAAATGTTAATGTTTTCAACTGTGTGCAGCAAACTGAACCTATACTAGTATATGATAAAATTGGTTGTACTCATCTTAAGCACAGTTTTCCCTTCTGGGGTTTTGTCAAATAATTTTCATTTACACAGTAATTATAGCAATAATTGCCTCATTAAAAAGCTTCTATATCAGGTTTGTCTTGTTTGGAATACTACTTTATTCATAGGTGTATACTATATTTAAAGATAATTTTCACCCCACACCAACACCAGCCAAAATGAAAATTACAAAAATCAAAATCAATTCTATGAATTGTAAAAATAAAGGCCTTAATTTAATTATGCTTTTTGAGTAGCTTTCATGGGAGCTTATGCTAACAACTTTACAATCTTTATTTTTTAGATCTTGCGTTTCCTTATTTTAGCAATTTAAAAAAAAAAGTATTTATTTTGCTACTGTGTGTTGGGTACTCGGACCTAGGAATTTTAAAAAGTGATAAAATTAGGTTTCTGCCTTAACTTCACACCTTGACTTACAAAGTTTTGAGCTAATCTTTTAAGCCAAAAAGCAAGTTTATATTTATTCATTTGCTATTTAATAGCTTACCTGATGAGTCACTGCTATCATTGTACTTTATACAAAGTAGGTAATTTAATCAATAAAAGGAAGTTATCTAACAAGTGTATCTCAAAACTATACTTCTAGGTACCTAGCAAATTTTCAGTAGAGTTTTCAGTCAAATCATGTTTTTGTTCCAACACTGAGATTCACTTGGGGCCTAGGGAACTAATCTTTACTTTAGTGAGCATTTAAAAATAAAATAACATTTTGCCCTAACCGGTTTGGCTCAGTGCATAGAGCATCGGCCTGCAGACTGAAGGGTCCCAGGTTCGATTCCGGTCAAGGGCATGTACCTGGGTTGCGGGCACATCCCCAGTAGGGGGCGTGCAGGAGGCAGCTGATCGATGTCTCTCTCTCATTGATGTTTCTAACTTTCTATCCCTCTCTCTTCCTCTCTGTAAAAAATCAATAAAATATTTTTTTAAAAAAATAAAAATAAAATAACATTTCAATTTAAAATTCAATGTCTGTATAGACCAATGGAACAGAACAGAGAACCCAGAAATCAACCCAAGCCATTATGCTCAATTAATATTTGACAGAGGAGGCAAGAGCATACAATGGAGTCAAAACAGTCTCTTTAATAAATGGTGCTTGGAAATTTGGACAGATATATGCAAAAAAATGAAACTAGACCACCAACTTATACCATACACAAAAACAAACTCAAAATGGCTAAAGGATTTGAATGTAAGACGGGAAACCATAAAAATCCTACAAGACTCCATAGGCAGCAAAATAGCAGACATATCTTTACAGACACAGCTCCTAGGGGAATGGAGACTAAGGAGAAAATAAACAAATGGGACTACACCAAAACAAAAAAAACTTCTGCACAGCAAAAGAAACCACCAACAAAACAACAAGAAAGCCCATGGCATGGGAGAACATATTTGCCAATGCTATTTCAGATAAGGGTTTAATCTCCAACATTTACAGAGAACTCATACAACTTAACAAAAGGAAGAGATAAATGATCCAATCAAAAAAATGGGCAAAGGATCTAAATAGACACTTTTTGAAAGAGGACATACAAAAGGCCGAGAGACATATGAAAACATGCTCAAAGTCACTAATCATCCGAGAGATGCAAATCAAAACAACGAGATACTATCTCACACCTGTCAGAATAGCTATCATCAACAAATCAACAAATGACAAGTGCTGTTGAGGATGCAGAGAAAAAGGAACCCTCCTGCACTGCTGGTGGGAATGCAGACTGGTGCAGCCACTGTGGAGAACAGTATGGAGTTTCCTCAAAAAGTTAAAAATGGAACTCCCATTTGACCCAGTATTCCCACTTCTAGGAATATATCCCAAGAAACTAGAAACATGAATCAGAAAGGATATATGCACCCCTATGTTCATAGCAGCCCAATTTACAATAGCTAAGATTTGGAAACAGCCTAAGTGCTCATCAGCAGATGAGTGGATTAAAAAACTGTGGTACATCTACACAATAGAATACTATGCCGCTATAAAAAAGAAGGAACTTTTACCATTTGCAACAGCATGGATGGAACTGGAGAGCATTATGCTAATCTAAATAAGCCAATTGGAGGGCGATAAATATCACATGATCTCACTCATATATGGGATATAATAATCAACATAATTTGATGAACAAGAATAGATCCAGAGACAAATGGTAGGGGAGGTGGCGGGGCGGGGGGTTAGAGAGCAACCAAAGGACTTGTATGCATGCATATTAGCATAACCAATGGACGGTGGGGGCTTGCCCAGGATGGGAATGGCTGGGTGGGGGGGTGGGGAGTCAATTGGGGAAAAAGGAGACATATGTACAACTTTAGACAATAAAAATAATAAATAAAATAAAATTCAATGTCTGAAATTTTACCTCTCCCTCTCACTGTGTTAATTTTTAAGGATCCTTAATAAATACAAAGTTGCTAGGCTAAGAACAAAAAGAAAAACTAGCCTAGGGTTAGCACAATGAATGGTTGTCCAGGTAATGACTATTAAATGTTTTCAATGTAATTTAGTTGGTTATATATTTTTTACAAGTGAGTTCAAGGTAGGAAAGAAAGCTACTCTTGAGCTTTGGGTATAAGTATTTCAATGGAATGTGTTGAGAGTACCTGAAACACAGAGTTTATTATAATAGATTATGAAGTCTGATTTTTGTGACTACTTAATTGTTCTAAATATTTTGTAAATATAATTTTACTTTTAAGAAGTTACTTAAGCACCAGAGGTAACAGGTGTTTATGGATGACTAAAGACATCAATGACCATCACAGTTCTACATATTATCACCACTAGGAAGACAAAGGCTAAAGGTCTTCATTTTCTACCTATAATAAGTATAGGATGTTTTGTTTTACCTTTTTTGTTTTAGAGACGTTTGCTATGATGAGCCTCTGGTAATGTCTCTAATGACTTGTCCCGATAGAAGGGATATTTCACTTATTTTAGATTATATAGATCAGCAATAACTCAGGGCTCTTTTTAAAAATAAACAACAGAAATTTATTTCTCATGATTCTAGAGGCTACCGTCTCACCTCAGGGTGCCAGTGTGGCCGAGCTCTGGTGAGGGCCCTCTTTTAGGTTGCAGACTGCCTACTTCTTATTGTATCCTGGTAGACAGAGGGCTAGAATGCTCTCTGGGGGTGCTTTTAACTATACTGAATTACACATCTTGGAGAATATAATTAGCATATGCCTTAGTTTAAAAGGCTGTTCTTGACCTTTGAAAGGGCCTAATATTATTCTTTTGAAGAAGCATTTTGTTATAAGAAAACCCAACTTTGGGGGACATTAAATGCCATCATTCACCTAACCTTCACCAATAGATTCCAGCATGTGGATTGCTATATAGTATTTGAAGTTTTTAGTTGCCCAGATCTGACTCAGTTACTCAGTAGGTTTATAAGACTCAGATCTGAAGAAATAAGACAGTGGCTACTTTCCTAACTAAAGTGTTCCATTTCAGAAGAGCTGGGAACTCTAAAGCTTGAGTTGCCAAGTTATTTTCATTCTGCAGCATATTAAAAATTTTAATGGAGATAGAGGAAGCCAAGAAGTGTGAAAATATTTACGAAAAGAATCATCTAAGATGTAAAGCCTTCAGATTAGAGCAATTTCTGGAAATGAACCAAAAAGGTACCTGGCAAGTTATCTAAGCTGATAATTAAAAAATAGAACTTTGAAAAGATACCATCTTCTACTGTTGTCAATTAACAGCAACAAAAATGCAACAAATGTTCCTATTTTTGGAATAGTTACTCCCAGATTAGACCAGATATCTTACATAATACTAGCCAAGGGGGAGAAACCAAGATGGTGGCATAGGTAGCCACCTAAACTGCTGCCTCACACAACAATTTCAAAACTACAACTAAAAGACAAAACAGACATCATCTAGAACCACAGGCTGAGTGGAAATTCTACAACTAGAAGGAAGAGAAAAGCACACTGAGACTCAGAGCAACTGCAGAAGGGAGAGGTACCAAGGCACACGCGCAGAGAGGGCAGGCAACTGAGTACCTGGCTGGCTTTCTCAAGTGGGAGGGAGACAAAAGCTCCCAACTGCACTGAACTCCAGTTCCGGGCAAGACTCTGGGGACCCAGATTCATTTGGGGAGAAACTGGACTGTCTGGCAGCGGGCAGAACTTGAGGGTGGCTTTCTCTCAGAGGTGCTTACAGCGATTACTGAGGGATACTGAGACACAGGGGCCTATTAGGGCAGGGCTGACAGGAAACCAATGCTGTCTGCTCCACCCTGAGACTCCACCCCATCCAAGCTGAGCACAGAGGCTTTTGCAGGTCTTCTCCCATAAGGGTGTCTCCAGCACAGAAGTTCTCCCATCATAGACACAGCTGATCCTCACAGCCAATTGGCCTGGAGGTCAATTCCTCCCAGTGATACCAACAACAATCAAGGCTTAACTACAACAAGACTGTGCACACAGCCCACAAAGGGGTGCACCAAGAGTGTCCACCTCAGGTAACTGGGGAGGCTGAGCCACTGGGCCCTATAGGACACCTAGTACACAAAGCCACTCTATCAACTCAGGGAAGCAGCCAAAATGCAGAGACAAAGAAACAGATCACAAATGAAAGAAATGGAGGAAAGCAAATGACTGGATATAGAGATCAAAACCATGGTTATAAGGTTTTTCAAGAATTTTCTAGAAAAGGCCGATAAATTTAGTGAGACCCTTGAGGATATGAAAAAGGACCAACTAGAAATTAAGCATACATTGACTGAAATAAAAAATATACAGAGATCTAACAGCAGACTAGAGGACCGCAAGAATCAAGTCAAAGATTTGAATTACAAAGAAGCAAAAAAAAACAAAAAAAAAACACTCAACCAGAAAAGCAAAAAGAAAAAAGAATCCAAAAATATGAAGATAGTGTAAGGAGCCTCTGGGACAACTTCAAGCGTACCAACATCTGAATTATGGGGGTGCCAGAAGAAGAGAGAGAGCAAGATACTGAAAACCTATTTGAAGAAATAATGACAGAAAACTTCCCCCACCTGGTGAAAGAAATAGACTTACAAGTCCTGGAAGTGCAGAGAACCCCAAACAAAAGGAATCCAAAGAGGACCACACCAAGACACATCACAATTAAAATGCCAAGAGCAAAAGACAAAGAGAGAATATTAAAAGCAGCAAGAGAAAAACAGTTAGTTACCTACAAGGGAGCACCCATACGACTGTCAGCTGATTTCTCAACAGAAACTATGCAGGCCAGATGGGAGTGGCAAGAAATATTCAAAGTGATGAATAGCAAGAACCTACAATCAAGATTATTCTACCCAGCAAAGCTATCATTCAGAATTGAAGGTCAGATAAAGAGCTTCACAGATAAGAAAAAGCTAAAGGAGTTCATCACCACCAAACCAGTATTATATGAAATGCTGAAAGGTTATTCTTTAAGAAGAGGAAGAAGAAGAAAAAAGTAAAGATAAAAATTATGAACAACAAAGACATATTTATCAACAAGTGAATCTAAAAATCAAGTGAATAAAAAAATCTGATGAACAGAATAAACTGGTGAATATAATAGAATCAGGGGTATAGAAAGGGAGTGGACTGACAATTCTTGGTGGTGGGGGGGGATAGGGGTGTGGGGTGAGGGAAGAGACTGGACAAAAAGCGTACACCTATGGATGAGGACAGTGGGGGGGGGGGGCGGGTAAGGGCAGAGGGTGGGGTGGGAACTAGGTGGAGGGGAGCTATGGGGGGAAAAAAGAGGAACAATTGTAATAATCTGAACAATAAAGATTTATTAAATTAAAAAATAATACTAGCCAAGATCTTTGTCTATAACCTTTCTCCTTTACTTTGAAAGTGCTGTCTGATTGTCAAAGGATCCAGAAGAAGGCCCAAGAATGCTGACTCTTCAAGGAACATTAACTCCACTTTAAATGGTGTTTGAGAAAAGTAAAAGAACAAGACCAGCCTGTTCAGCCCTGACCGGTTTGGCTCAGTGGTTAGAGCGTCGGCCTGCGGACTGAAGGGTCCCAGGTTCAATTCCGGTCAAGGGCATGTACCTTGGTTGCAGGCACATCCCCAGTGGGGGGTGTGGAGGCAGCTGATCGAAGTTTCTCTCTCATTGATGTTTCTAACTCTCTATCCCCCTCCCTTTCTCTCTGTAAAAAATCAATAAAATATATTAAAAAAAAAAAAAAAAGACCAGCCTGTTCAGTAAGTGGTGCACCATATAGTGTTAACTGATCCTAGAAAGCACCTGGCACGTAGGAGTTCAATAAATAATTGCTCGTGGGATGAATTTGAGGCATATCAAGAAGTTCCTCTCAGTGAATTATCTCACCCACTGCCCATGATGGTATTGACACTTTGTTTTTCCAAGTGTTCTTGGTTGAATACCAGAGAGCAGCAAGTACCTTATTCTTTATCAGTTTACAGCTTATCAAGAATTGGCTGAAGCACTCTTCCTCTTTAGGAATGAAAAACAGGACGATATGAGAAGGGAAAGAAGAAGAGAGATTGTGGTACCAAGAGAAAGAATGCGGGGAAGTATAGGCAGACGGATATAAGGAATGCATCCAAGCCTGTAAAACTTGAGTGGAGAAAGTAAACACATTCTGCTATGGCCTCCCTAATGCTTACTCTTCATTTCACGAAGAAGAAAATCCTCATTTACTGAGAACCCTGCTACCGGTTTGTGACAGTTACCAGGCAGGCACTTTCATACCCATTAGCTTAATTAACTGTCAAAAACCCTACGAGAGAGATTATCATTCTTATTTCACAGTGAAGGAAATGAAAACTCAGAAAGTCGCAAGCTCAGTGCTTGGTGGTATTGAAATTCAAACCCAAGTTTCACTTACTCCAAACCTCATCCATTTGTCACACTGACAAGCTGGCTACCATACTTGGCAATATAGCATATTTGGCAATGTGCTAGGAAATTGGCAATATGGCGAATAATTCTGGCCTCCAGCAAAAACCTTTGGTGGTTAAATTTTATTGTTGAACTATGATGACATGCATCTACGATTTGTATGACTAACAAGAAACCAACCCGAATCTGCTTTGTCTAACCTCATTAAGAAATAGGTTGCTTTTAGGGGACAAAGGATCTTCAATAAAACCCCACCAAAAAAACCCTGTGGGCCCTGTGACATCTCTCTGTCCAAATGCTTGTAAGCCTTACACCCTAAACCCAGTGCTATAATGACAGAAGACTCTCAGCCAACTTTCAAATGTAAGAGGAAAAACACCGAAGTACCATGGGACTGGACTTTTGGATTCACATTTTGGGGAACTAAAAATTCACAGAAGATACTTAAAGCAGCATAAAAAGTTCTCAAAGTTTTCACTTAGGTAGGACTTGTTCACAGACATCTATTATAAGGATTATTTGCCTTTTTGTAATTTATTTTTATGTATTACATTTTGGCATCTCCCATTCCACCATTTTGCCTATGATGTTTCTTAGTATACTAATTTCTTGAGGTACAAATGGGTATTTTGGAAATTATAAATTCGAGAAGCCATGCAGACTATTGCGTAGTGCCCATGCATAAAGGGTTCATAAAACACATTAGCATTTTGAAGTCTTTGAGCAATCTTGCAATTAACAAGTCAGAAATATCTATTAATGTCTTTATATTTTAATGTAAAGACTTTGAGAGATACTGTCACTTTTTATATTATTTCTGTTATTACAACAGGCTTATTTTACAAGTTTAGAAAGTATACATAAATATAAAGCAAAGAACAAAATGACCCACAATTTCACCACTCAGGTAATTCGCTATTAACAATTTGGTGAATATCTTTCTATTCCTTTTGTAAATATGCAAAAACATATGTTTTTTTAAAAGGAAACAATAGCCTCGCCAGTGTGGCTCAGTGATTGAGCGGCGACTCATGAGCCAGGAGGTCACGGTTTGATTCCCGGTCAGGGCACATGCCCAGGTTGTGGGCTCAATCCCTGGTGTGGGGCATGCAGGAGGCAGCTGATCAATGATCCTTTCTCATCATTGATGTTTCTGTCTCTCTTTCTCTCTCCCTTCCTCTCTGAAATCAATAATAAAAATATTTTTAAAAGAGTGAATTGTAATGTAAACTATGGACTTTGGATGATTATGATGTGTCAATGTAGATTTCTCAGTTGGAGAAATGTAGCACCCCCTTCTGTTAGAATACAAGCTGTCATAGAAGAGACGTGGTCACTCATATATATCCCCAGTACTCAGGCTCTCAAAAAAGATTTTGAGATGAATGAATAATTTACTACGTCAAGAGTTGTCACAACTCATCCAAAACAGAATACAATACTGAAAACGAAGTGCCATGTACCAAAAACCATGCGTTAGCATGCACATGGCAGCACTGTTGTCACAGCCTCGCCACAGACGATCCAAAGGCCCATCAGTGATAGAATGTATTGTACATGCAAAGGGTGGCACACTGTTCAGCAACCAAAAGTGAATGTTCTGCTACCCCCAGCTATGAATTTCACAAATATAATGTTAAGATGAAAACGTCAAACGGAAAAGAATTTATACTGCATGACTCCCTTTATGTACAACTTAGAAATAGGCAAAACTAGTCTATGAAGCTAGGAGTTAGGATGTGGTTAGGAGGAAGATTCTGGGTGCTGATAATTTCTTTTTTTTTGAACTAGGTGGTGAATACACAGTTATATTTGTTTTGAAACTTCATCCAGCTCTCTGCTTTTGAATTTTTACAATTTTCCACATAAATATTATGTTTCAATTTAAAAGTTTACTTTTAAAAATGCTGTATTAGCCGAAACCGGTTTGGCTCGGTGGATGGAGCGTCAGCCTGCGGACTGAAAGGTCCCGGGTTCGATTCCGGTCAAGGGCATGTACCTTGGTTGCGGGCACATCCCCAGTGGGAGGTGTGCAGGAGGCAGCTGATCGATGTTTCTCTCTCATCGATGTTTCTAGCTCTCTATCCCTCTCCCTTCCTCTCTGTGAAATATCAATAAAATATATTTTAAAAAAAATAAAAATGCTGTATTAGTAACACTTGACAGAAATAAGGATGAGGGTATGTGAAAAGGACAACATGAAACTTAAGTGATAAAAAAAGAATGCTGTCATACTGAACCTCTGCAAAATCATTAATGAAAACTTTTAATTACTCCATTTCCTGAACTAACTTCCCCAACTTTCAAGAAGAAAAAACATGCAATTTTCCTAATAACAAGCAATAGCTATACCTTTTTTTTAGCAGCACTTACTACATATTGGCCCTGTGCTAACACCTTGCTTGCATCGTTTAATACTCACAAGAACCCTGTGAGTTAAGAATTTATTTGCAGAAGTTTTCTAAACTTTAAATGTAATACTACCTTCTGGTTGTAAAAACCCAATAAAAAGTGTGTCTAGTAAGAAATGCAAACATTCTTTAACGTGTCTTTTTCCCATAAATGTCCCTGATTAACAGGTTGGTATTTGTTCTTCTAGACCTTTTATATGTATGTGGGAATACACACACACACACACACACACACACACACACACACACACACACACACGTGCGCGCGCGAGAGGTCAGCCATTAATGGGATCATTTTACTATGTCTCTGAGTTGCTTTACTTTAACTCCATCTCCTGGAAATCTTTCTGTGTCTGTCCATAGATATATCTCATTCATTTAATGATTGCAGTGATGGTTTAACTATGCTACTATACCAGTAAATAGGCACTCAACCAGAAACACTATTGACTTTTGGGGCTGGGTAATTGTTTAAAGACCTGTCCTATGCATTGTGGGATGTTTAGCAGCATTCCTGGCCCTCCCTACGAGAAACCATTTGCATACCACCTCTCCCCACCCACTCACCTACCCACCCCCACTGTGTCCAGACATTTTGTCCCCAGAAAGACAAAATCCTTCTCTCCCACCACTATCAAGAACCCTACTATAGAAGGATATTTATGTTGTTATTTTCAATAATGCAAAAGGGATTCACTGAACAACGTGGTGTTATTAATTTTAAACTGCATTTCCCAGAAGAGGAAGCTGAGGTCAAAATGGTTGATCTGCCCAAGGACCCATTGCTATAGGTAGCAAAAGTGAAGTATGAACCTAGTGTTTTTACCTCCAGAGTCTGTCATCTTAATCTCCTTTTTAATTCTATAATTTTATTACCCAGCAAGTTGTTTTAGAGACCACTCCAAGGGAAATAGTCAGAACAGTGAACATCGCTACTTGTTGAGCGTAAAGTTAATAAATACTAGTGGCCCGGTGCACGAAATTCGTGCACATTAAAAGGGGATTCATTAGAGGAAATAATATTACTATTTGCCCTTTCTCTATAATAGAAGTGTCAGAGATGAAAGAAAATTAATAAAATGTATATGAAAACTTTCCTCCTGTCAGAGTCTGGGGCGCACCCTGGGACCCAGAGTCAAGTCCCCGCCCACCCACATGCACCTCAAAATTGCATGAGACCCAGACCCGGCCGCCCCCCCCCACCACCAATTGGGCTAGATCCAGACCCGTCCAGTCCCACCCTTGTCAAGCCCTGCCGGGCAGGGGGCATAGCCTCAGGTCCCCTGGCCCAGCGCCAGGACAGGGGTCATGGCCTGAGGTCCCCCAGTCCAGACCGGGGTGGGGGGCATGCTTTGAGTTCCCTCATCAAGCCCTGCCAGGTGGGGGGGCGCAGCCTCAGGTCCCCCGTCAAGCCCTGCTGGGCGGGGGCACAGCCTGAGTTCCCCCGACCCAGCACTGGGGGTACACCTTGAGGTCCCCTGTCAAGCCCAGCCAGGGAGGGGGGCGCAGCCTCAGGTCTCCTGTCAAGCCCTGCTGGGCAGGGGCCGTAGCCTCAGGTCCCCTGGCCCGGCGCCAGGATGGGGGTCGTGGCCTGAGGTCCCCCAGCCCAGACCTGGATGGGGGGCATGCCTTGAGGTCCTCCGTCAAGCCCCGCCAGGTGGGGAACATGGCCTGAGACCCCCTGTCAAGCCCCGCTGGGTCGGGGGCACGGCCTGAGGTCCCCTGTCAAGCCCCACCAGCAGGGGGTGCGCAGCCTCAGGTCTCCTGTCAAGCCCTGCTGGGCAGGGGTGCGGCCTGAGTTCCCCCGACCCAGCACTGGGGGTGTACCTTGAGGTCCCCTGTCAAGCCCTGCTGGGTGGGGAGTGTGGTCTAAGGTCCCCCAGCCTGGTGCCGGGGTGGTGGCATGGCCTGAAGTCCCCTGTCAAGCCCCACCTGGTGGGGGGCATTGCCTGAGGTCCCCCGGCCTGGTGCTAGGGCGGGGGGAACAGCCTGAGGTCCCCTAGTCCAGCACCAGGATGGGAAGCACACCTTGAGGTCCTCCATCAAGCCCTGCTGGGCAGGGGACATGGCCTCAGGTCCCCTGGCCTGGCACTGGGGCGGGGGGTGCAGCCTGAGGTCCCCAGCCTGATGCCAGGGCGGGGGGCATGGCCTGAGGTCCCCTGTCAAGCCCCATGGGGGCAGGGGAGGGCACAGCTTCAGGTCCCTGCTGATTGCTTGTTAAGGCTCCTTATGGGAACTTGGCTTCAGCTGTGGCTGCAGCCATCTTTGTGATGGAGTGATGGTCAATTAGCATATTCCCTCTTTATTAGATAGGATTATTAAAGCTATCTTAGCTCTGACAAACATCCTTCAGCTTCTTCTGATAGAACCAGGAGTGAAAATTTTTAGCTTTCTAAAAATGTCTATAGCAGAACAAGTCATTTACGATAAACATTTAAACAAAATTTTATGCATTTCTAAAACAGATAGCTAATGTAGTATCACCACAGTTAATGTATTTAACTATGATGAAGTGCACTGAGAGCTAGCCTAGTTTATATTAGTAATAGGTCCAAGGTCAGGGTTCTAGGCCTTTATGGGCCAAGTAGCTTTGTTATCATCATCAGTAAAGATTACGGGTATGTATCAAGCTCCTATTGCATGCAGTGTAGCTCACTACCAGTCCTCCATACTCCAAATTTCTTCCCCAATGCTGGGCACACATCTTGTAACCCCGAACAATTGATGATAAGGCAAATCAAGCAACAGAGGGAAAGTGAAACATATTCAAAATTAATATAGCTGTCAAAACTGATTATTCACTCTGTACCAAGTTTTTAAATCAGCTGTTATTTTGTCCCACAAATATTTAAGCACCTAGTATGTGCAGATGGTACACCAGGTGCATCAGATATAGGCGTAAACTAGAGGCAGAGAACATGCCTCTAGGAAAGCTTGTGAAAAACATTAAATAGCTAGTCATTTAAATAACTGTGATTAGTCGGGAGAGAACAAAATGAGGTAGGGACTTAGGGGAAAGCTTTCCTAAAAAAAAATAATAAGTTGAGCTCTGAGGTGGAATATGAATTAACATTCAAGACTAGCAATAGTTGCATGAAACACCCAGGCAGGATGGATCATGGGAAGTGAGAAAAGACAACTGTGGTCAAGCAGGGTATATTGGGTCACGTTAGGGACTTTTATCTTTGGTCCTAAAAAGCCCATGGAAAACCAATGAAGGATTTTTAAGCAGTGAAGCGTCATGATTACATTTGGAGTTTTCCTATTTTATTTGCTCTCATATTACTATTATCTCATTCTCACAGAAAAGGAAATCAGAGACCAAGTCTTCGACATTAAACTCACTTGCTCATTACAATAAATTATTTCACTAGTAGAAAAATGAAATAAAGACAGTCAGGGTTATCATTGCCTCCCTCTTACTAATAAGTAATGGCTCCTTTACAGTATTAGCCTTAAATTTATTGGGGATAATGGGACCTCTGGTTAAACAATGAACCGAGGCCTGGGAAGCTTAACAGAGGATATGTTAGTATTGAGTCTCTGCTTCTATTTTGTTCTTTAATTCTCATACCTGTAAAATGAGACAATTCCTTCTGATGAATATGCTGATGAGGAATAATAGGATGAATAAAGAGTGATTGCTAATAGAGTTCTAAGAACAAAAAATTCCCAGTGATTCTAATATTCAGCTCAGGATACCACCATTTATAGGCTGTCATTTAAAAATCTGTCTCCCTGAACACATCATCCATAAATTCACTGCTTTCTTATATTACTGGTGGGGAAGTAATCTCCATAATAGCTGAGCTGACCCATCCCAGAGAGTCTCTAACAACCACACAGTGATTGCCTCACCTGATTATGGACACGTGCTAATAAAGAGCAGTAAAATCAAGAAGTGTTTTGCCATTACCTTGGTCATGAATTTCTCTCAGGAAATGTATGTACTGCACTATCTCCCACCTTCACTTTTTCACATTATATTTCTTGTTTGTTCAACTGTCTGCAGGAACTAACCTCCAATGATGTTTTTCACAGCTATTTTTAACTCCCTGGCCTCAATTTTACAGCTTTTCTTTGTAAAACCATTTGTTTCAAAGTATGATTTCTCTGGGTCTCTAGTTACTTCATCTTAAAATGTAAGGAATTTAGATTCAATACTCCCTTCCAGCTAAATAGTTCTATGATTTTTTTTTTTTTTACTCTTCCTATTATTCAAATGGAAGAGTCGTAATTTGAGGACACGACGAATGAGTTGCCTTCTCCCCTTCACAGCTTCAGGGAGCCTTCTTTTCTGTCACTTGATACCAAACATTTCATATTTTGCCCACACTGCTGGCTTTTGAAAGAATGAACACAGCCAGGCTTCCTTCAACAGCACTGAATGAGAGCCCTATTGTTTACCAGTAGGACTCAACAATCAAATATTCCAGTTTAAAATTAGGAGAGAGAGACATGTGACTAGATGCGTTTTGTGGATGGTTTTGGTAATGTCACAAATGACTTTTCCTGTAAAAAAAAAACACACAACTATTTTGGTATCTTGCTCTTTTATTAGAGTGTCCTCATCAAAGGTCATGGTGGGGAAAAGTCATGCTTCTGGGAAACTAATTTCATCATCCAACTTATCTTTCCACTGGAGAGAGCTGAGCCTGGAGTCCCCGCAAAAGAAATACCTCAGTGCTTAGGGCAGTTCGGCCCCAAGTGAGCTAATCATTCATTTCACTTCTGAGGGAAGAGCCGTCTAGATTTTCCCTATTCCCTAAAGGCCTCCACATGGGCTGGATGAACATTTATTGTACAGATACGTTTTCATTTCTGGAACTCCCCATTTTACCCCTTGACTGATTTTTATGTTAAATTTTAATCATCAGCTTAAAACAAGGCACAGAATTGTTTATCAATAAACTTAAATTGTAAGAAAATCAAGAGTAAAAAAAAAAAAATCAATGCCATAGCCTCCAGGAACTTGCTATAATTCTGTTTTCATGTCAACGGATATGTTTGGAGAGTTGTTATCTCTAGTACAAAAAACCTTTTGGAGATTGTAACAACAAAGCTAGCAGCCACATTGTTGTACTTCATTGTTGGGCCTAAATTCTACTGACATTTTCCATCTGTCTACTCTGTTTCCAGACTGGCCGATGGATCACGGGGGAGTGAAGGAGAGAAAAGACCTTTTAGGGAAGTGCCAGAGTTGGGAGCAGGGGTAGGGTATGGAAGGGATCACTGGAAGATGGAAAATAGGAACAGAAATATAAAGATAATGTGAGAGGGAAAGTTGAACAAGAGAACCAGAGTTAAGACAACAGCAGTAACAATTATTCAAATTTAGCTTCTTTAAGAAGAGTCTGGGACACAGTAGCAGGCAAAGGCAGATAGATTTGTAGCTCATGCTGGGTGGCCCCAGGCAGGGCACAATGAGCAACTGATCTTGGTCTGTACCTCCTGGGAGGCTTCAGAGCCAGCACACCCATTGGCCAACTTCAGACCACACCAGAGCACCACCCCAGGGGCAGACACTGGGGTCGGGCCATGCACAGCAGCTCCTCCATTGTACTTGCAGGCTGTCCTTCCTGCCAATCAGCCCAAGTGTCAATCCCTCCCATTGATTTTCCAAACAACAACAGTCAAGGCTCAACTACAACAGGAGGTTGCACACAGCCCACACAGGAGTGGGGAGGGGGCATGCCTGGAGCACCCCACTGGGTTAAGAAGCTTCTGGAGAGCTGAAAGATATGGGTGCCAAGCTGCCACCCCCACTTCCCTGGTTGGGATACAAGACCTGAGGCGCGGGGGTCAGGAATCTACAACAAGCACCCCACACAATTCCAATGCAAATGTTCCTTTAACTCCACATAGAAACAGTGAACTAGAGGAAGAAGCAGAAAATAACTGCACACGATGGTGTAGAAATAATTTCTGGGATTTTGTGAAATTTCTGGTAGTCACAAAAGGACTTAAAGCTGAAGCTGAGTTCTTATAAGAAAAATCTATGCTTAACCATTTTGCTATAACAGCTTTTGACTAATTCTCACTTTAATTAGAAATCAGTCTTTACCACAAGTCTCTATTTTTAATCCAGACATGAAAAATAGAATGCGTAATAAAGAATGTTAGGATGTGCAGCCATACCTTGAAGATACTGTGGGTTTGGCCTCAGACCACCGCAATAAAGTGAGTTGAAATTCTATTGTTGATGAAGAGTCGTTGCCTTCAATTTGTAAAAACACAACATCTGTGAAGCACAATAAAGGGAAGTGAAATAAAATGAGTTATGGTTGTAATAAGGTTAAGTAAAAGCTATAGTTTAAATGATTTTCTGCCTCTCTCAATTTAGTGTTGCAGAGCTGTGCTTTCACCAATGTGTCACAATTAAAATAATTTCAATGAGGCTGTGTATTGGGTTAGGGTAAAGACACCTATGGGTTAGGGTTAAAGTTTAAAGATAGCTACAAACATAGGGAGACTAGGCCAAGTATCTATCGAACCGCCAATCACATAACCATCATTATTTAGGCACCATGGAGAGGAAGACAAATTTAAAACATTGTCCTTGGTCCCAAGGGTACTATAAATATGGAGAGACAAGGCATTTAATAATAAATGAGAATCATTTATTCATTCAACAAACATTTACTGAGGCTGAAGACTGACAAGTATGAAAGAATTGTTATTTTGTATTAGTTTTATTATTCTTTATGCCTTTTTTGTATGTCTGAATAGCTTATGATAAATGATTCTGAAGCAGCGATTAAATTGTTCACTTTTAGTGTTAGTTGGTAACTAACAACTGCTAATATTATTGATTTCAGGTTTTCAAAAAAACAATAGCACTCAAGGCTGAGGTAGGACTAATACTAATTCGAAATTCTGCCTTCAAATTAATCCAAAGGCCAAAATATCTGGTAACTACTTTATTTTGAAATATGTTTTCATTGACTTTTAGAGAGAGAAGAAGGGAGAGGGAGAGAGAGATAGAAACATTGATCGGCTGCTTCCTGCACACCCTCTACTGGGGATCAAGTCCGAAACCAGGCATGTGCCCTGACCAGGAATTTAACAGGCAACCTCTTGGTGCCCAGGACACCCAACCAACTACGCCTCGCTGCCCTGGCTGGTAACTACTTTTTGCTTTTAATTACCTGTATTTACTTTCCTTTCAAGGTGCCTTTAGTATGAACTCTATTTCATTCATTCCAGTACTTAGTGACCATACTGCCTGGTGATGTTTGTATGACTTCTACACATAAGTCTCTTGGTCTCTAAATTGAGCATAGAGAAGGGACCCTACATTCTCATGCCTCTTTGTATTCCCGTCAGGCAATGTAGCACCTTGCCCTAATGATTGCTAATAATGATTTATTCAAATACAAAAGATTCTTGTTATAAAAACAGTATAATTGGACAGTGTAACACTTTATAGGCTTGCCACATTATTTCAATCTTTTACTGATCAGAATGGTTTTCTAAGAGAGTGGGTGATGCCTTATTCGAAAGAAAAATAAACTTTGAAATAATACAATTACCCTATTTTACTGAGAAAGATGACGGTCAAAGGTTTTCCTGATAGAGAATTATTAGATTCACGGATCATTTAAGTCCATATCCGTGCCCAGAAGAAAAGGGCTTGAATATATTAATCAGCCAAGCCCCCTGTGCAATGTAGGACTGTATAAATGCTAATCTCAAAGTAAGATCTCTGCCCAGTAGAAATTTAAAATCCAGAGCAAAGATAGCAGGGGAAAATGGGGATTTAAAATTAAAATGAGAGAGGATAGGAATTCTAATGCACTCAGTTTAACTTTTGTGTGTTTAGAAAGTACCATAAACTGATTGTGGGCAGTATTTTTCCTTCAATGTTTTAGGTATAATTGTAGCTGCATTTCTATCTCAGCCTCTAGGAACTGCATCAGTTGTTTTTGATGTCTTGCCAAGCATATCTGATAACTCAGACCTACCTTCTTTACTTCACCCCTTTAGATGCCTCCTTCCATCTTCAAGTCCTTCTCCACCCTCATCAGACCACTAGCTCCCTCCTTGCTTCAACATCTCCTTTTAACCTCCTCAACTTCCTGTCCCCGTTTTCCTGCTAGTGAACCCACCTGGCATTACTCAGTCCTGGCTCCCACTTCCCACCAGCTCCACTCTGACGCCAGGGCTATTGTGTGCAAAACCACCTTTCTGCTCCAAGATCTGCAGCACCAGCAGCACCTGGGAGCTTGTGGGAATTGCAGGATCTCAGCCCTGCCCCAGGTCCACTGAATCAGAATGTGCACTTTAACAAGAATTCCTGGTGATTCCCATGAGATTGGCAGGCATCAACTCAAAACACTGGTGCAGCTACAAGAATCACGGCCTCCAGTCACAGCTGCTTCGGCCATCTCTGCACACCCTAGGCCAGGGGTGGGCAAACTTTTTGACTCGAGGGCCACAATGGGTTCTTAAACTGGACCGGAGGGCCGGAACAAAAGCATGGATGGAGTGTTTGTGTGAACTAATATAAATTCAAAGTAAAGGAGCGGAGGGGAGAGCAAGAGAACCCTCCGCTCTTTCGGCTCCGCGGGCCGGATAGAACAGCCGAACGGGCCGGATCCGGCCCGTGGGCCGTAGTTTGCCCACGGCTGCCCTAGGTAGATTGTCCTAGGCAGCAAGTCACCCCAGTCCCCAGAGCTGTGATTTCAAACTTGATATAACAGTCCCCTCTTATCCACAAAGAAAATGTTCCAAGACGCCCACTGGATGCCTAAAACCACAGATAGTACCCACCTGTATATACCCTATGTTTTTTCTATACCTAACTACCTATAATAAAATTTAATATGTAAATTTGGCTCTGTAAGAGATGAACTACCATCACTAGTAATGAAATAGAATAGTTATAACAATACTAGAGGCCTGGTGCACGAAATCGGGCACTGGGGGGGGGGGGGGTCCTCTCAGCCCGGCCTGTTCCCTCTTGCAGTCCAGGAGCCTCACTCCCCCGCTCCCCCACCATCGATTTCCCCACAGAGGGAGGCCCCACCCACCTGCCACAGCCCGCTGGTTGGTGGCCTGGGTCTCCCTCTGTGGGCGATCGTGGGGTGATGTCAGGCCCCCGACCAATTGCATTGCACCCGCCTTGGCTGGCCTGGCACCAGTGCATGTCATAGCATGGTCTTCCAACGGTCGTTCTGCTGTTTGGCCGTTCAGTTGATTTGTGTATTACGCTTTTATTATTATAGATTCTTTAATAAAAGTCATATGAATGTAGTCTCTCTCCCCTTTCTCTTGCAAAATATCTTATTGTACAGTACTCATCTTTTCATTTAAAGAAAGCACTTCACAGCTTCTCTTTGGCATATCCATATTGCCAACACCACTGCTCTTGCTCTTTGTGGCCATTATTAATTAAAATAAGGGTTACGTGAACCCAAGCACTGTGATACCTCGACAGTAGATCTGATACAGAGCTGGCTACCAAGAGACTAAGGGGCAAGGAGCGTATGCTCTCATGAGGGACAGCGTGCAAGTTTTCATCATGTTACTCAGGCCTGCCCTAAACTTCTGAATATTTTCAGACGGTGCTTGACTTCAGGTAACTGAAACCACAGAACCTGAAACCCTGGATGAGAGGGACCACTGTGTTCTCTTTGGAAATCCACCCATTACTGTTTCCCTCTCGTCAGCTAATAGCATTACCTCTTCCTCAGGCAGGAAGTCCTCCACTGCTTACCTCTGTGTCTACTCCATCGCCCTCTCCTGAACCGCAGAAGAGGTGGCTTTCCCAGAGACTGTGGTCAGATAGGCTGTTCCCTCCACCTCCTGGGTTTCACTCCATCCACAGACAAATTTAACCTGCCATCTTTCAAACATTTTGTTCCTGACCCACCTAACTCGGTTCTTTCATCACCAGCCTCTACCCTCACCACCTCATCTCTGATTCAGTCTTCGCTCACTGCAGCCTGGCTTCTCCCTTCACCACCCCAGGGGTCCTGCTCCAGGACCCAGTGTCACTCTGCAGCATTTGCCACTGTTTGTCCTTCTCTCCTTGGGACCCCCCCTCTGTATTTTCCCACAGGATACCTCTCCCCATGGTTTTGTGTTTCAATCTCTCACCACTCCTTCTAAGTATCTTTCACAGATCCATTTTCCTTTACCCATACTTCAAGATCGGTGTTTCCCAGGACAGATCCTTGACTTTTCCCTATTTTCACTCCTCACTGCCTGATCTCATCCACTCTCATGCCCTACTATATCATTCTACTGTTTGATTTCACTGAGATGTAATGGAGATGACTGTAATTCAGCATGTCCTGATTTCATTTGTTCCTTCAATAACTGCTTATTGAGCATCTACCATGAGCCAATTCTAGATGCTGGAGATACAGTCATAAGTAAGCATCCCATCTCCCCTGCATCTGAAGTTTATAGAAGAGGAGCATATAGACCATAAACAAACAGACATTGGGTGGTGATAAGCGTATGAGAAAAATAAAGGCAGGTAAGGAAAGGAAAGGATGCTGGAGCCAAGGCCATGGGAGAAGGGATGTTGTTTTGTTTGTCGAGGTCAGGAAAGGCCCCTCTGATAAGCTGGCGTTTGAGTAGCAACCTGAAGGAAGTGAGGCAATGAGCCATGGTGGGGGTGGGAGGGGTGAGAATTCCAGAATGAGGGACTAAGTACAATGCCTGGAGGCAGCAGAGTGTTGGTGTGTCCCAGGAATGGCCAGGCTGGAGCAACAGGATGAGAGGGAGGCAGGTGGGAGGTGAGTGTGGAGAAGCAGCAGAGAGGAGGTGGTAACAGGGTCCAGGAGGCTGTAGAAAGGAGCTCAGCTCTTTACTTAGTGAACTAGGAGCCTCTTGAAGTTGGAGGAGGAGAGTAGCGTGTTCCAACTTGATTCATATCCACCCAGACTCCACCCGCCCCAGCCTGCTCTTCCCTGTGAAAGGCCATTCTCCATCTCAGTGAAAGTCTCTCCCATCAGCTTGGCTCTTTCAGTTCCCTTTGTCTTTCTGATTCATAGACACCCCTACCCCCAATAAAATACTCCAGTTTAAAATATACCAGTAGCCCTGGCTGCTTTGGCTCAGTGGATATAGCATCAGCCTGCGGACTGAGGGGTCCCGGGTTCGATTCCGGTCAGGGCCATGTACCCTGGTTGTGGGCACATCCCCAGTAGCGGTTGTACAGAAGGCAGCTGATAGATGTTTCTCTCTCATCGATGTTTCTAACTCTCTATCCCTCTCCCTTCCTCTCTGTAAAAAAAAATCAATAAAATATATTAAAAAAATAAATAAATAAAATAAAATATACCAGTAGTCTGCACAGGGATCCTGGTGGCTAATTACTCACAGCCTATAATGCCATAACCAGGGTTTTAACACTAATTTTCCAAATCCAACAAGTAATAAAAGTACTTCAAATCTAACAACTGTTGTTGTTGTTTTTTGGTTGTTGTTTTTTTTTTGTTTTGTTTTTTAGGAAAATGCAGGTATTAGCTTAGAGTCAAAATAACAGAGGATTTAAAGTAAGCGTCGGTCTTTCTGCATTGGGAAAACATATTTATCGCACAGCAGTGAATTCCTAAGTGCTCTGTTTGAGCCCTGGGAGGACCACGCCATAAAGCACTAAAATCATTCTTTAACAGAAGAGGAAACCAAAGTGGAGTGACCTGGCTCAGATCACACAGCTCATAGGAACGTCAACTGGCTCCTGGCTCCTTGCTTTTTCCACTTTAACATATCCTTGCCCAAAAGCCAAACCTCAACAGGTGCACCTTTATTTCCTGACAATCTTTGTTGAAGAAGTAAAAACCAAGTCACCGTGGTGTTCTTTTTTAGAGGCAACGGCAAGACATATTCATTGCAGAGGCAAGATTGAGGCATGCTAGGAGGCCCTTGGAACTGCGCTCGGACAAGTGTGTGAGTCTATGCAATTGTGGTAGTCAAGTCCCAACACGGAGCCTGCCCCACAACTCAAAACTTTCTTATCTAGCTCAGCCCTTCAGGCAAGGTTGAATCACACCTGATCTTATAGTTCTTTGCTGGCTAAAGCACATGCATTTTCCCCATTCCATATGACATTTATTTTATATCAATCCAAAGGAAATCAGTGCTTTTTCTCTGTGGCCTCTTTTCCAAAGGTAATGCTTTACATACAAATGACTCCCATGGTAGGAGGGTGGCGGTGAGCAGTGTACAGTTGTTCAGAAGGAGTGTGCATATCCTAGGGAGACTGGTTATTCAAGAAATGTTTAACATACCCCAGTGCATATAAAGAACATCACACCCAGGCATTATCTGTCTAAATAACTCTCCTTATCCCAGGCCCAAATCTGGCATCATTAATAATTCCTAATAAATGAGTGAACATGTCCCATCCTGAAACTTTGAACTTCTGTGCACAATGACTTAGATCATAATGTTACTGATGAGAGCATGAGACAATGTCAGCCTAATTCTCAATGCACTAGACTCTAATTAGTTTCGGATGAGAAGAAGGACTCAGGTTCCTTGCTCTTGATTTCTTGGCTTTCCCACACCCCCCAGGGTTGGTTGGTTGGTTTGTTTATTTATTTATTTATTTATTTATTTATTTATTTATTTATTTATTATTGTTGACTCTATTACAGGTGTCCCTCGTCCCCCCCTTTTCCCTTCCTCCCAGCCCCTGCCCCGCCCCAGACCTTCACCACATTGTTATCTGTGGGTTATGCATATATATTCTTTGGCTAATCTTTTTCTGTTCCCTCTACCCCTCTTTCCTCCCCTCTGAGATCTGTCAGTCTGTTCCATGCTTCTATGTCTCTGGACCTATTTATTTGTTAGCTTATTTTGTTCATTAGATTCCATATATGAGTGACATCATGTGATATTTGTCTTTCTCTGACTGGCTTATTTCACTTAGCTTAATATTCTCAAGGTCCATCCATGCTGTTGTAAAGGGTAAGAGTTTTTCTTTTTTACAGCTGCATAGTATTCCATTGGGTAATTGTATCACAGCTTTTTTATCCACTCATCTACTGATGGGCACTCGGGCGGTTTCCAGATCTTAGCTATCTATATACGTATTACATAAAAGCCTAAGCAACTGGCCTCTAGTTGTAAATAATGCTGCTATGAACATAGGGGTGCATATATTCTTTCTGACTGACATTCTTAGGGTATATTCCCAGAATTGAGATCCCTGGGTCAAATGGCAGTTCCGTATTTAATTTATTCAGGAAACTCCATACTGTTTTCCATAATGGCTGCACCAGCCTGCATTCCCACCGACAGTGTACCAGGGTTCCCTTCTCTCCACATCCTCACCAGCACTTGTTGATGATTGATTTATTGATGGTAGCCATTCTGATAGGTGTGAGGCAATACCTCATTGTCGTTTTATTGTTTTGTTTTGTTTTTGCTGCAAAAAGCTTTATTGTTTCCATTTGGTCCAATGCATGGAAGAGGGCTCCAGGGTGTTAAAGGCCTAGGGTTTCAGGGAGAGGCTCAGACAAAAACCAGACATCAGGAGAATGCAGAGGGGCCCTCAAAGGCCTCTGGGCTCCAAAGGCTTCTAGTGGTGCTTGAGGTTGAGCCTTTCAAAGGGATACTCGCCCAGCCCAGCCTCAGGGCCGGCCAGCCTGCAGAGGTGAGGCAGGTGTTGCCCGTCTTCTTGATGAGTTTCACCTTCTCACCCAGGAAGTGGTTCTCCAGGAGGTCACATAGTTGAGTGTCTGCATGGGTAAAACTGATCCTGGGAAGGCTTCAGCATATCCTGGAAGAGAATGTGACTACCATGCTGGTTTTGCATCTCTAAGAGATGCTTAGTGCCCTTGCATTTCTTCTCTGCCAACTAAAGGAAGAAGTGGCCCACACCCTCCAGAGCCACATCATGGAGGTCAAAATAGAAGCCCAGAGAGAGGTAGGTGTGGGAGACCCGCAGGTGCAGGTTTATAGCAGCCTCCATCTTGGTGGAATAATTCTGATGAATTTGAGTGCTCATGGTTGTTTGGCAATAATGAGTTAAGGTAAAAGAAATGGTGTTGGCTGGTCTTGGAGGCTAAGGCTGGCTGAGGTGGTTCTGAAGATGGTGACTGGAAAAGAGGTTGGAAGGCGGTCGGAGGCTGAAAGAAGGGGTGTCTCTGGGTCTGTTCCTTCCAAACACTGTTGAAGCAAGAGATAGATCTGGAGGACCACTAAGAACTCTGCTCCTCACTGCAGTTTTAATTTGCATCTCTTTGATGATTAGTAATGTTGAGCATTTTTTCATATGTCTATTGGCCATCTATATGTCCTCTTTGAAGAAGTGTCTATTCAGATCCTTTGCCCATTTTTTAATTGGATTGTTTGTCTTCTTGGTGTTGAATTGTATGAGTTCTTTGTATATTTTGGATATTAACCCCTTATCAGATGGGTCATTGGCAGATATGTTCTTCCATACAGTGGGTTCCCTTTTAATTTTGTTGATGGTTTCTTTTAGTTGGATGTAGTCCCATTTGTTTATTTTTTCCTTTGTTTCCCTTGCCCTCGGAGATTTATCTGCAAAAACAGTGCTATGTGAGATGTCTGAGATTTTTCAGCCTATGTTTTCTTCTAGGATTTTTATGATTTCACAACTTACATTTAAGCCTTTTATCCATTTTGAGTTTATTCTTGTATATGGTGTACGTTGGGGGTCTAGCTTCATTTATTTATTTATTTGCATGTACCTGTCCAATTTCCCCAACACCATTTATTGAAGAGACTGTCTTTACTCCATCATATCCTCCTCCTAGGGTCTATGTGGATGTTAAGTAAGTGTCTCCACTGGGAGGAGATGGGTCTCAGGACAGAAGCTGAGATGCAGATAAACGTCTGCAACATGCCAGCGCAGGTTTACTAGGTGAAGCAGTGAAGGTAGGTACACTGGCCCAGGAAGAACATGCAAAGTGGGAAGAGGCTGTAAGGCAATGAGTTTCACCAGCAGCCTGACAAATCCCAGATATTCAGGGAGAAGCAGACTGAAGGAGAGATGGGGGTTGGTAGAGTGTGGGAGACAAAAAGCTGAAATAATTCAACCGGAGTCTAGTGGGGAAGGAAGCGAAACTATGGGCAGGTTGAGAGGCTTGGAGAAAAGGAAGAAGTCCAAGAATAGTTGTAGCCGTAACACTTACTAGCTGACCTTGAACCAGTCACTTAACATCCCTCTCAAAATGGGCCCATCCCATGCTCAACTGTGCCAAGGTTCTAGCCCCTGCTATCTCAGATGACAAGTAAGCTATCTGACCGACATGTTAAGAGGACTCCTCAGAGCACAGTGTCTTAACCCAAGCAAGTAACTCTAAGAATGGAAAGTCACTTGAAAAGAGTGAGAGGAGAGCAGGGGGGAGAAAATATTTCAGAATATGGGTAATCTTTCTAGCTCCCCACTGACGAAGTTACACACAAGTTATTTCCAACCTAAGCTGGCTCACGTATACCCATCAAGGTGCACGGCTTCTTTCATACCATGTCTTGCAGAAACTTAGGAGTTGCAAGACACACATTTCTGGCAGCAGCAACAAGCAGAGAGGCCCCCTACTCCCATAAACTCCGCATTCTTCTTCCAGCTGCATGCCAGACCAACAATAACCAAACTATACTACTCCCTCAGGACAAGCAGGAATGTGAAAATAGAACAGAACTGAAATCTATTAAGATTCATATCCATAGGAGTTTTTACGAGGCTAACAAAGGACGTTAGAAGAAACTAAGACCAAATGTAGCACCATCCCCCATCTTTAAATTGCTTAGAGGTTGAATCAAAGTGCTTGAGTTAATTAGAATCTCCTTTTTGGGGAGGAGAGCACAGTTCAACAAACCTATTAGCTGTTTGGATTTTGGGAAAGAAACCCAGCCATATATTATGCTTTGGAGAAAAGTAATAAAACCAACTCACAATCTGAATCCTGAAAACCTCCAAACCCCAATTTATTTAGTCATGGACTCTGTTATTAAAATGCTGTGAACAATGCAAAAGGAGGGGGAAAAAGTAAAACCATGCTTCCTGCTCTTAAAAAACTAAACCGTCTACCATGGACATTTGTCTGTATGTGTTTCAGCCTGTGCTGGAGCTCCTCAGAACTAAAATGCAATGTCTTTCATGTTTTGTTTTGGGTTTGTTTTTTTTTTAACTTTTAAAACACTTTTCAGAAACCTTTTTAAAGAGAATGATAATCATAGAATGTTGCTGAATTTTAGAAAATAAAGTACATTGACTCCTGGTGCTTTGAGAGGTACCCGACCAACAGTTTGTCAGTGGTCAACTGTTATGTAGTTAATAACCAAAATCTGAGTAATGCAGACTTTCTGGAATTTTCCACCACCACTCTGCTTCAGCGTAATAAGAAATCTCTCTAGTTCTGAGACCTTCCAGAATACATGTGCACTGGTAGGGGGGTGCTGTGATCTGAATATTTGCATCCCCCTCACCTTCTCCAACCCCCTTCCCTCCTAAATCCATATGTTGAAACCCTAATGCTGGCTGTGGTGGTTTTAGGAGGTGGGGTCTTTGGGAGGTCCTTAATCCTGAGGGTGGAGCCCTCATGATAGGGATGAGTGCTCTTACAAATGGAAAAGTGTTTTGTTTTGTTTTGTTTTTAATCGTGTTCACCTTGTGTTTAAATAAGATGGGATTTCCAGGCTGCCCCACAAAAACTCATTTCCATGCGCCTGTATTAATGGTGTCATTTCTAAGTTTTGACAACTGTAGCAACATCTATTTCTAATCTATTACAGTTATTATTAAATACTTACCTATGTCCCAAACCCTATGCTTTGTATTTTATATATATTCTCTTTAAGCTATCTAGCAACTCAGTAGGGAAGATATTATTCCTTTTCCACACAGGTAAAAAGGGGTCCTGAAAGTTAAGGGATCTCATCCAGTTAAGAAACAACAGAACCAAGATTTGAACAGGTCTGGCTTACTTAACAGCCCTTAGTCTTTCCACTCTGTCAACTAATATACTTTGAAACTGACTATAGAACACAGCCTATCAGTAAACTAGATCCCGTGTTTATGAATAGCAGAACTATAATTTACTAAAAAAAGAAAAGAAAAGAAAAAGAAAGGAAAACTGATAATATATAACTCTTCCAAAAATCTGTCTGCAAAACGTGCCTCAAATTATTGCCTTAATGAGCTTGGTTTTCGGTACAAACAGAATCAAATATACATTCTTTTGGCATTTTCTAATTCACATAACAAAACAGCTTTGATAATACTAAAGTAAACTAGAAAAGGCCTCTGAAAAAGGTAATGCTCCCCGTGTAAAAATAATTCTTAAAAGACATTCAACATAATCCCCAGGCATAGGAAGGAAGTCCCTGCACCTTTCATGTATCACATCATATGTTCCTGCTGATTTCCACTTCAGCAGGAAATGCTTTGTTCAGAGGTCGCTGTCAGGTGTTTTCAGATTCTGCTACAGGTGTTGTCTTGTACTGAAGGAGTAACTTGTGTTATCACACTGGCTGGAGGCAAGATTGTGGAGAGACATGTAGTTGCACTTGGCTTGAAGTCCTTTGAACATATAACTACTCTTTAAAGTTCCAATCTACACAATAACAATTTACAGCAGCAACATCGTGCCAGCACATTGAGAGAGATGTTAAACTTAGCTTATTGGCAAGAAGAGTCTACCGCAGCTTAAAAGAGCTGTACCCATTTTAAGTAACTTTGAAACATAAGCGAATTTCCCACATTTCTCCCCAGTCTGCTTGGAACATGGGCAGCTACAATTAGAAAGTTTAGAGCGTTCAAACAGAAGAGCTAAAAGAGCTATGACTATGAACCAAAGACATACATGTATTCTAGTCAATTATTCAGGAGTTAATGATTCCGAATCATCCAATATTAGATCTGGCTAATCTACTTTACTTCCCTCACTTGCAGTCACTGATCAGCAATTTATACATTTTTCAGGTGTACTTATAGAAATTAAGCTGAGAGAAAAAGAAAACTTTCCTATCAGTGAATATTTAGGGTTCTAAAACCTAAGTGTGGTAAAGACTAGCAATGGTTATCAGTTAGGATTGTGGAGGAGAGAGAATAATACATCAGAATCAGCTTAAGAACTATTTCAAACAACTCACAGGCTTTGTTCAATTTGTGCACTTCGATTATATGTGTCATTTTGAGCTGCTCTATACAATTAATCTAAAGATCTTATTAAGCCTTGCAAACATTTAATGTTTCATGTAAAACTTCTCTTCAACATGTGATGATTAAACTCCACAAGCTCAATGTATTCAATTGATTTACTAACATATATGTGGTAGCCGAAAACCCTAACGTTTCAATCTTGTTTAGGGATGGTCTTGCTCGTGAGCAGCTCACAGACAGATGATTGACAGGTTGGCTGAGTCTAAAAATAAAAGAATGGGAAGAAGGGTTGAGCATACACAGGGAGGTAGAAAATAATGAGGCTGTTTTGCAAGTGAGGATTATGGAAATCAGTTTCTTCACCTTAAAGACACACATTGTAAATGATTCAAGTTTTAATGAAGCACAAGCTAGATTGTGACTCCAAATTATTTCACAAGATAGAAGTGTATTTAAAGATGTAATCTCTTTAGTTGATTCCACTGTCAACAATCATTTTCCAATGCCACCGTGCATTTAATAATTGTAAGTGAAAATAACCTGAAAGAATTATAGTGCCACACTTACAAGTTCAACTTTGGTGGGTCACATGTTTAAGCTAAAACAAAAGCAAAACTTCTCATTTTGGAATGAATTAGTTCATCAGGCATTCAACATTTTTTTTTTAAACCTACTATGTTCAAAGAAGTAAGCTTGTAGGGGATTAAGGGCAAGTTAGAACTGGCAATTGATCTGGGGAAATGAATGTTTTAGAAAGATCACATATCAGGTTAGCAGTGATTTCTGGAATATTTTAGAAAAGGGAGATACCAGAGGCAGAGAAACCAGTGAGGAAGGGTGAAGGCTTGGATCATGTTGTGGGATTAAAAAGGACTAGGTGGAAGATAGAAATATTTTAAAGGAATAATCAGCAAGGACTTGACTGATACTGTTTCATGACATAAGGTGGCAATATAGATAGAAATAGAAAAGATAGAAAAGGAAGTCACTTGGAGATGAGAAGTTAGATTTTTGGTTGGAGTGTTATACCTTCCATTTAAGATGACAATAGCTAATTTAATGGTTGTTGGATCAATTAATTAACTATCAGAATCCAAAGTGTGTGTAATGATGGTGCCGCCCATAATCTATGTAGTGATTAGTTTTGAAAGAAGCAATTGATTATAGTTATACTCTTACACATTTACCTTCTATTAATTAACAATGGGTATAACATCTACTACAGAAAGCTGAGATTTAACTGTATCTTTGAAACCTTACTTTCTTTTCTTTTTTTAAAAATATATTTTTATTGATTTCAGAGAGGAAGGAAGAGGGAGAGAGAGATAGAAACATCCATGATGAAAGAGAATCATGGGCCGAAACCGGTTTGGCTCAGTGGATAGAGCGTCGGCCTGCGGACTGAAGGGTCCCGGGTTCGATTCCGGTCAAGGGCATGTACCTTGGTTGCAGGCACATCCCCAGTGGGAGGTGTGCAGGAGGCAGCTGATCGATGTTTCTCTCTCATCGATGTTTCTAGCTCTCTATCCCGCTCCCTTCCTCTCTGTAAAATATCAATAAAATATATTAAAAAAAAAAAAAAAGAAAAAAAGAAAGAGAATCATGGATCAGCTGCCTCCTGCAAGTCCCCCACTGGGGATCGAGCCCACAACCCGGGCATATGCCTTTGACCGGAATCGAACCTGGGACCTTTCAGTTTGCAGGCCGACGCTCCATCCACTGAGCTAAACCGGCTAGGGCTAAACTTACCTTCTTATACAATAACCATTGTCTGCATCTTACCAGTCAACAGGTTAAAACTTTGCCTATGTTGGCAACTTGTTAGGAGTTTGGGAGCTACACCTGTTTTACTTAATGATGAGTTAATCACAATCTGCCATTTGAAACAGCCCACAGAGGCCAATGTATCCAGGTTAATATTTAGCTCTGAATTCTAGAATTTGGAGCCTCCACATCTCTGCTTTCTTGTAACCAGACTACATGCAGCTCCAGGGCCACAGGCCTGTGCTCAGCCACCAGGTTCTATTTTAATCTCATGTCCTCTTTAAAATGCTGTTATCCTGCAATGCCAAACATATTTGCCACCAATGTCAGAAGTCTTTCCCAATTCTTATGATGTCACTTAATCTTTATTTTACATGGGAGTAAGCAATGAGATTGTGTTTTGTTTTTTAGCATATAAGTAGAAAAAAAGATGAGTAAATGATATCTTTGATGTTCTATATATTTAGACTAGTTAATAAATTTGAGATTCCAATTTAAAGAATATCTCAGTACTAATTCTATGTGTACCACAAAATCTGGCTGATTTTTATTTATATTAGACTAAACAAAAAATGTCTTATTAAAAATCTTTGCTTAAATATTTACTCCCCAAAAAGTGTTAGTCCTGTGCTGAGTAGTTAGTTAAATAGCTCTTCAAAGGCTGGGCTGGTTCCCCACTTCCCACTACAGTACTTGGCATCTAGGAAGTATCCAGCAATGTCAGAGGAGGAAGGGAGGAATCAAGTATCTCAGTAATAGTCTTAATGAATTGGTGACATCATTAAGATGTTACTAAGCAAAGTATTGGAAACTAGAATGAATCTATATCATCTCAGGACATGTTGTGGCTACTTTGATTTTTTTTTAAAAAATATTTGCTAATAGCTGCTTTTTCTTGTCATTTACCTCTTTCTCTTAAAAAACTTGGCACAAACCAAACCAAAATAACAAAACTAGTCAAAACACTAAAAATTCAACAAGAGATTGGTTTGTTAGCAAGAAGGTTGCCATTCTGGAGACTGGGCTGTGTTAGAGAATAGCAAGGGAATATTTGCATGGAAACTGACCTCACATGGCTATGGACATGGAACTCAGGCATGTCTGAAATGTCAGCACAAGGTCCAACTATGGGACTCATCTATGTCTGCATAGGTCAGGGAAACTATGAAATATGTTCAGTTCTAGAAGAGAAATAGTGAAACTGTAACCAAAATCCAGGTTTGGCTGCCTACCATGATGAAAGCCAGTGAGGCAGGAACTGGTGAAAAAGAAAAGGGGTTTATTCAAGTGTTGACCACCTGAGAGGATGGGGGACTCTTGTTGCAAAGCCCATCTCCACATTTCAGTGCAGGCAGAAGTTTTTATAAGGAGGGAGAGGGAAAGCAGAATAAAGAGATTAAGGGAGGGCATTGAAAAGTTCTCTACATGCAGACCCAGTCCATTTCGATAAGGACCTTGAAACTGGTCAAGTGATGGTTTGGTGTGCGTCATCCTGTTTTTACTGTTGATGGTCAGCAATTCTAGAGCTGGGATGACTGAAGGTCAGAGTCTGTATCTTCTGAAGTTAGTTCCTAGGATTCTTATACAAACATGCTCTTTATCTATAAGCTACATATTGGTCAGGTCAGCATTTACAGAAACAATGTCAAAATAATGGTTACAAAATTAGAAAGAAAACTCGACATGGAGCTTCAGAAAAGGAAAACTGACAGGTAATAATTGGCCATGACAAAATAGTTTTATGAAAGATGTGGTATGTGTTACTAGCTGTCCAAGTGTCCCAATGATTATTTTAACCATAGGTTTGCTTTAGATATTACTATTTTTAAATATAAGGACTTATTTAACTCAATAATTAAGGTAAAGGAAAGCCAATTTGGATTATGCTGATAGATACAATCAGAAAAGGAACCAGAATGTGGGTTGAGAGAGCAAGTCCCTGTGCCTAAGGAATAATGAAAAGATATCCATTTATCTGAGACTAGAGGCCTGGTGCATGAATTTGTGCACCAGTGGGGTCCCTTGCCCTGGCCTGTGGGACCGGGCTGAAACCAGCTCTCCGACATCCCCTGAGGGGTCCTGGATTGTGAGAGAGTGTAGGCAAGGCTGAGGGACCCCACTGGTGCATGATCGGGACTGGGGAGGGACGCGGGAAGTTGACCAGCCAGAGAGGGACCACGGGAGGGCTCCAGGGCATGTCCAGCCCATCTCGCTCAGCCCCGATTGGCCAGACCCCAGCAGCAAGCTAACCTACCAGTAGGAGCGTCTGCCCGCTGGTGGTCAGTGCACATGATAGCAAGCGGTTGAGCGGCCTTAGCCTATCATTAGCATATTATGCTTTGATTAGTTGAATGGATGACCAGACACTTAGCATATTAGGTATTTATTATATAGGATTGCTACTTAGCATATTAGGTTTTTATTATATAGGATTGCACTTAGCATATTAGGTTTTTATTATATAGGATTATATAGGAAAGATAAAGAAGAGTTGAGAAGCAGGTCTTCAATGACATTTCGCAAGTTTATACAAGAATCCATGGCACAGTGGGTACAAAATTTTTAAAACTGGGGGGCAAAACTGCTAAATATAACCCCAAAGAATAGCAGTTCCCTGAAGAGGCAGTGAACCCACTATGGGTTCCTTTTATTCTGCAGTTTATCCCCTTATCCTTTGTTGCCTCATACTATATTCTTTCTGGGTGCTATGCTAGGTATAAGAGAGGCAACAAAAAGAACAGGACATAGTTCCCAGCTTGGCTGGGAAGCCATTAAAATGCCATCCTGTGTCTTCAGGCAAATACACACACACACACACACACACACACACACACACACACACACACACATACACATATAGTGTAGTGGGTTCAAAGTGAAATAAGATGCAAAGATGGGCACAGTTCATCTAAAACTCCTTTTTTTTCTCTCTCCTTTTCCACCTTCTTCCTCTGGAGGTAACCTTGGTCTGCTCTAGAAGTAGAAAGAAGAAAACCAGAAAAAAATTATAGTCCTTTCACATTGAATTAAAGAAAAAGCAGCTAGTGCATAATGATGGAAGGGTTAGAACCAAAGAACCCCATGTTAGTCAAAACTTGGTAAAAAAGGAGAATGACAGGTTAACAATAGTAGAGGCTTCCAAATATTAGGCACTGGGTAAGGAATCACTAACTTGTGTGAATTTTAGCCAATGTTTTCTCCCCTCTGACTTTCAATTTCCTCATCATAAAAATGAGAGCATCTGGTTAAAACAGTTCATAAATGTTTGTCCATTTAAGAATCAGGGAACTGTTAATAAACTAAATTCTCTAGCCTCAACCTAAGAATCTTCACTTAAAGATCTGCCTGGGGCCCAGGACTCTGCATTTTAGCTAAACCCTAAGATGGTCTAATACAGTCCTCCAGGGAACAATGCCTGAAAGACTCTGTGTGCTGAGGTATCACCATTACAAAAGGAAATAGCAGCAATATTAAATACACAGCTTGCAATTTCTTCCTGTTTCTCTTTATGTAGTCCCCTTGTAATACGTTTGCAAGTGGGAATTATTTCATAAAGAGAAGTATAATTTCATCTGCATGCAATTCCTTCTGCAGTGAGTGAAATCAAGATTATACATTTACCAAAAATGGGGCTTAGACACAACACAACCTTCAAACTAAGAATAATAATTAACTTGCACTTACAAAGCAGAATGAAAAGTTTCCTCCCCAAAAATCATGATTTATGATGTGGAGTGTAGAGTCTGAGAAATCAAATGTAGAATACTTCCATTCTCCCACTGAAAAATGTTTTCGGAGTAGTGATTAATTACTATGCATGCATATTTGTGAGCAGGCATTCTTTTTTTTTTTTTTAAATATATTTTATTGATTTTTTACAGAGAGGAAGGGAGAGGGATAGAGAGTTAGAAACATCGATCAGCTGCCTCTTGCACACCCCCTACTGGGGATGTGCCCGCAACCAAGGTACACGCCCTTGACCGGAATCGAACCTGGGACCCTTCAGTTCGCAGGCTGACGCTCTATCCACTGAGCCAAATAGGTCAGGGCCGTGAGCAGGCATTCTTGTGGCTCCTGCATGTATCAAGGGACTGACATGAAGGATTGTACAGAGACGTGGAGGGAGAGCAGGAGGTGAAGCACCCAGCCCTTGGAACGGGAACCTTGTGACACCCCAGGGTAGACACACATTCCCATACATCTGGAGAAGGAAAAACTGCACTCTTATCTTTTGGGCAACTCCTCTGCCATCTGGCATTTTCAGGCTAATCGTATTTTATTAATAAAAATATCATATTTTTCCTTAGTGGCCAAGGTGCATGACTTCAGTGCCCGACCACTCAGTGCTTACACTCATTTGGCAGATGAGTTGAATCCAACGGAAATTATAGCTCTCATGTTTTTCAACCATGAGTTTTTTTGAAATGCAACTACTTCCGTGATTCATTTTACAAAGTTCTCCTGCCATCATTCTCCCTGAGCATGTAATCTGTTTCAAATTTAAGTTTACAAGAAGTACCAGAGCTTTGATGGTTCCATATTTATTAAGTGAAGATCAAAGGCTCTCTTTGCTTTTTTCAGTCTTTTTACATCTGCAAGGGATGACATAACATTTCAGATGACAGTATTTCTTTCCACCAAAGAATTCAGCATGAGAATGCCTTCATTTTCAAGCACTTATTTCTTCCTAAGCTGAAACATCTCCAAATTATAAGCATGCTGCCATCACACATGGAATTTCATTCAGTTATATTTCCAGAACACCAGGAAGTTAACACACAACTCTTTATTGCCACCAGATACTGCTTTGTCCCTTTCCTTACCACAAAGCCCTTTACCTAAGAAGACTGGCTTCAGGGATTATAAATCAAAAGTTATCTTCCTCAGGAGATCTTGCATGGGAGTTTGCTTTTTGTTGTTTTGTGTTGTTTCTGTCTGACAAAGAAAGGATCATCAAGATATTAACAAGGAGATCATATATGCAGAGAAATATGTGGAGCAAATTGCTCTTCCAAATATATGAAGACATAAAAATCAGTGAGAAAGGACAAAGAACCCAATAGAAAAGAGGGCAAAATATTGGAATGGACAATCACACAATAGGGATCCCAAATGATTAATACATGTGAAAGGATACTCAAATCATCAGTAATCAGGAAAATACAAAGTAAAGCAACAAAATACTATTTAACTCAGATCATAATGGCAACAATGATAAAGTTCAATGAAATTTTGTGTAGGCCAGGATATAGAGAAGCAGAAATTTAAGTGAGCTGCCAAAAAACACTGTAAGTTGGCACTAAACCTCTTGGAGAACAATTGGCAATACCTTTGAAAAGTACATAGCCCCTGACTCAGCAATTCTATTTCTAGGAAATATCCTAGAGAATCTGCTTTTACTCACAGGGGAATCAGACAGCGTTGATTGTAAAAGTAATAATACCTGCTTGTAACAAACACTGAGAAAAAGCAAAAAGCCGTCAGGTTGGTAAGGTGGAAATAAATTATGGTACTGTTCAATGATGAAATCTATGCAGGAGTTAAGATAGGTAAGTCTATATCGACATAGATTAGAAAATGACTAAAAAAGCAAATTGTAGAACATTATGCACTATTTATAATACTAGTTAGGTATATTTAAAATTATACAAGTCAATATTACTTATTATTAAATGTATGTATATAGTAAAAGTTCAAAAAAATAAGCTCTAAATTCCTGACTATAGTTGTCCCTGGGGAAGATAAAAAAGAGGTAATGGGACTGAAAGAAGGTCCATAGGGGAGATATCTGTAATACTATCAACAATAAAAAATATATTACACAAATACAAAGCACCCATATCTTATCTATCGTCAAATTACAATATTTCCCACAAGAGTTTAACTATAGTTAGAAAAATCATTGGTTCTAATGTCAATTTCAATACTTCCTCAAATAGAATGTACCTATCAAAAGACATAGATTCATGAAACACCTATTAAAACAACCATACAATAGGACTATCATTCTATAACCCTGAAGCTTAGCAGAAGGGAAAGCTGAGATGTATAAGGTAATCTTGCCTATGTCACGAATCCATTGAATTGTTTGGACAGATTTGGTCATGAAACTTCTTCGGGTTTGAGTTTTCTCAGTGAAAAGTGAGGAGCCTGGGTGAAATGATCTCTAATAACCCTTCCTATCCCAAAAGTCCATGACAAGGTGTTTTCTCGCCCTCCCTTAATCCAGGGCACTTTCTCTCCTTATAAACTGATCAAAGCATCAGATGTTGTCTCTTGAGAATGTGATTTCCAGCAAAGGACTTATTTAAAAAAAAAAACAAAACAAAAAACACACCACTGTAACAAAAAACAGACTGTGAAATTCATCATGACGGGATCAGACCTGAATCCAAAGCATAAATTCTTTTAAAAAAATGAGCAATGGCAGCAGAAGGCTAATCAATCACAACATGTTTCAAGAACGTGGTGCAGTTATTTCCTCAGTGCTTCACATCCACTCTTCAGTCACAACAGACCAAATGATTGCTATAAAAAGTGAACCCTCATATTAGTGCCTGTTTATTGAGTATGTTGGCACCAAGGGCCCTTTGCTAAGTTACTGTTGCCTGACCAGATTACTGTCCCTTAGCTTGACACATTATTGAGAACTGTTTTGTTCCACACCTTCTGTACTATTTCCAACCTTTTCTGTATAATAAAATATGTAATAACATGAATTGGGGTTGAAACTCTCAGTTCAACTCTATAACGTATAGCACATCCTTTTCCTGCTTAAAGCCACAGTAAGGATGTATCCTTTTCATAGATAAAGTATAATCAGTTGAATTCCCACATTTTTATTACTATACTAGAGGCCTGGTGCATGGATGAGTCCCTCAGCCTGGCCTGTGGGGATGGAGCCAAAACCAGCTCTCCGACATCCCCCAAAGGAACCCAGATTGCGAGAGGGCGGAGGCCAGGCAGAGGGACCCCACCGGTGCATGAATCTGTGCACTAGGCCTCTAGAATGCATATAAGATCTTTAATTAATCTCTCCCCACCCTCCTCCCTCCCTCTGAGATTCATCAGTCTGTTCCATGTTTCCATGCCTGTGGTTTCTGCTCCTGCGTTAAGCGTCTTCCCCCTGGTGGTCAGTGCGTGTCATAGCTACCGGTCAGCCAGTTGGCCAGTCGCTTAGGCTTTTATACGTATAGATTTATAAAACTGCTTGTTGATCTTCCCGTTTCTCTGAAGGGGTTAAGAGGGTTTATTCACCTGATCATCAACATACTCATGTGCCAATACTGGACACCTTAAGGCTGATGGTGGTGGAAGGCAGGTCAAGGGCAAGTGCAGGTGCTTTGTGTTGGATCTATCAGGCTCCTTTTGGGTTCCAGGCCTTGGAGGAATCTGTTGGAACTTAAGCACTGACCCCTCCTCCCAGGGAGAGGAAAGAATCAAATTTCCAATTTCATGTATTTGGCCACCATACGATGCTATGATTAACTCAGGAGTCCAAGAATTCCTGAAAACTTTCTAATATTAAACTACATTAATAACTCTAGATCAGTGGTTCTCAACCTTCCTAATGCCATGACCCTTTAAATACAGTTCCTCATGTTGTGGTGACCCCCAACCATAAAATTATTTTCATTGCTACTTCATAACTGTAATTTTGCTACTGTTATGAATCATAATGTAAATATCTGTGTTTTCTGATGGTCTTAGGTGACCCCTGTGAAAGGATCGTTGGACCCCCAAAGGGGTCGCGACCCACAGGTTGAGAACCGCTGCTCTAGATGCACAAACTACTTTTCTTGAAATGAAACTTTTTATCAAGAAAGTGATCCTCGCCGAAACCGGTTTGGCTCAGTGGATAGAGCGTCGGCCTGCGGACTGAAGGGTCCCAGGTTCGATTCCGGTCAAGGGCATGTACCTTGGTTGCGGGCACATCCCCAGTGGGAGGTGTGCAGGAGGCAGCTGATCGATGTTTCTCTCTCATCGATGTTTCTAGCTCTCTATCCCTCTCCCTTCCTCTCTGTAAAATATCAATAAAATATATTTAAAAAAAAAAAAAAGAAAGTGATCCTCAACTGAGTTTGACTACAATTAAAGAGGAAATAGAAAACCTCTGTTCCAGAATGATAGTATGTATTTTATAATGCATACACAAGCGTACTGAATTGCACAGGATGAGAATCTCTGAGAATGTACTTTTCTGGTATAAAAAGTTGAGAACTTTGCATAACATCACAAAGGCATTAGAGGACGGGGGCTTTTTTACACTGTCTCCTTCACAGTGCAATCACAATGCTTTTGCACACACACACTAATAAATGTTCACTAAATTTAATTGGAGAGGTTATATGGAACACTTACAAACAACTCTTGATATAGCATATAAATACTGTATAATACAGTTACATAGTTTCAAAGTCGAGATAGTTTATTCAATGAGGTAGATAAAAATAGTCAAAAGAAAAATCGAAAGTAAAACATTTTGTGATGAGTCTACATATTATGGATTTATAATGTATATAAATTTATGCAGTCAATATTTTCATAACTCTTGTCTATTCAAGCAGTTTTCAATGGTTCGCATACTTATTAAAGATTTTTATTTAGGCAAAGTAACCACTAAAAAGATATAAAGCAAAATAATTCAATTTATTTCTTAAATGCCTACGTATTTACAATCATAAAAATTTTCATGCATTATAACTTATGAGATACTACACTTTCACAGTTATTAAACATTAAAAATCTTAGGAAACCTGATTCAATTAACTTATGAAGAAATTAATAGCTGATCATAAAATATCAAGTTACTATTACTAGCTTAAACTTTTATCATAATCATGAACAGCATTTAATCATGAATACCTTCATTTTACTTTTAAACTATGCTTATACTTTTTAGATTAAAATCTCATATTGGGGCAATGAGACTTTACTCCAAATTACAATCACATATGGAAGGGAGCTTTTAATTCAAGGTTTAATTATGGTCCATAGTACAAAGATATATTTCCATGAGGGTTACATGATGGATAACCAGCAAAAGAAATATGCTAGCAGAGTAAATTGCCCACTAAGCATGCACTGAACCAGCAGACTAATCTAAAACATGGTAAGTCCTTGATTATTGCCAGCTTTTCTATAATATTCAGGTTCTCAAAGGTCACTGAATTTTATAATTATCTCCAAACAATTTTCTTCTTGGTCCTTTAAGCTTTGTCTAAATAGTTGAGTATGTTGCCAAGCAACAACACCATCTCCTCTGCTTAATTCTGCTTCCAAAATAACTTCTGTGGCACCAGAAAAATCATGATAGGAGCGAAGAATTTTATCTGTTGGAGGGAAAAAAATAACACTTTGCTTTGGAAACTTAAATAACATAAAAAAGAGTTTTGCGATGCATTTTATACACTTGTAGGTAAAAATCAACCCTTAAAAAATAAATATAAAAACAAATAATTCTTTATGGAGGAAATGTGTCCTTTGAAACAAAGAAATGATTATTATTCTTCCATCTCTTTCAAAATAAAATACATAAGCCCTTACATTAGAATGAGGTTATACAGGTTTTAATTAATTTTTTTCTGCAATAGTATGAATAACTCTTGGGTATAAAAAACTCAAAACTACATCTCAAGTAAGTACAATTACTCTTTAGAGTGTTAAATACACACTTCATGATTAATTCTCTGGTCAAATGCTTACCGCCGGACAGTTCTACTTGTGCTGTATCAGATCGCAGTTTCCACTGTATTGTTCCAGTCTGAAAGGTTTGACTACTTGTTCTAATGGTAATGCTATCTAGTTTTAGGCCAACTGACCCACACTCAAACTTCCAGGAAATATGAGCATGAGATGATCCTTCCTTTCGAGCTAAATATACCTACAAAGTAGGAGGAAAAAAAAGGAATTGTCAGAAAAAATGAAATAGTGTAGAAAACACATATAGTCAAAGTCTTATTTTCACAGGGTACTATGTACAAATGGTTATTAAAAAACCTAATTTTTCCCACCGAAAACATTTTTACTACTAACATTTAAAATTTTTTATTAGCAGTTTTTCCTATAGTATCTTTGAAAGGTATTATTTGAATACAAGTAGCCCAACAAGTATAGCCCTAAAGGGCTGCATGCTAACCAAATTTTAGTAAGTCATATTCTTTTTTAAATTAATACGTTCAGCTATTTAAAATAAATTTTATGATGAAACCTGCTGAAAATGAAGAATCATTTTAAATGCAATTATTTCTTAAATTGTATTCTTTTCAAAGCCTGGATTTTCAGATAAGCTTTCCTAGAGTGAGATGGGCCATATCCTATAAATAAATAAATAAAAATACCTTAGCCACTGCTAAGTAATGTTTTAACAAAAGGTAATATCCTTGCTTGCCTCTTAAATAGTATGCTCCCCATTCCTTCACCATCAATGCTCCTTACCACTTTAAATCTATACTAGTTAAGGCATCCAAGATTATTGGCTGCTTCCAGCTTATCTCCTGTTATAGTTTCATCTAACTCTTCAAAATGATAATATAAAAACTGACTTCCACAGCCATGGTCTTAACAGGTAACTGCATTCACCCAGGCTCAAACCCCTAAGGATCTAACTCTTTAATCATTATGACTAAACAGCCCCCAAAATGATCTATGCATTTTTTGAAAAATGAATATGGGGTGGGGGTCGGGGGAAGCCTTCTCCATTTATACTGCATTTACCACTCGTCATGACTTTACACTCATCTTCGTGCCAGCACCCAGCTCTTGCATTAAATCCAAACTCTTAGCTTTCAGAGTCCTCCCACATTTTATCTCACCTTGAACTACCAGTATTTCCTTACTCAAATGTAACTATTTTATTTTTGGTATACTTGTATGACCTAACTTAACCAAATCATAGCTCTCTGGGGGCACAGGTTCTGAATTCAAAGGATTTCATAAACAGTATTTAAGTAATAAAAAAATTGTATACACAAACATATTCTTTTAGAAATGTCAAATCTACTTCTCAGGGGCCAATAGTTGAAAGTACCATATAAAACACATCTGCATGAAAATCCTATTCCATGTCTTTAGTCGTCAAGTGACAAATCACTGCTAGCATTCTATTGATATTCTATTCAATTTGGAAACTTATGGATATTTTTCTTCCACATTAAATGTGTCAGTTAATTTAATTTGAAAGTTTTTAAAATTAGTGAGCTGGAGATTATAAAACAACTAAATAATCACCCCCCAAGGAAAATGATTTGAACTCCTCAGAATATCCTATATAATAAAAGGGTAATATGCAAATCAACTGAACGGCAGAACAACCAGTCGCTATGATGCACACTGACCACCAGGGGGCAGCTGCTCAATGCAGGAGCTGCCCCCAGCCCACAGGCCCCAATCACCCGATGGGGGCCTGCAGGCCAACCTCTCAGTCTCTTACCCCGGCCCGCAGGCTCTGATTGTCTGATGGGGAACAGGAAACCGGGGATGGGTGGTGGTGGACGCAGGAGGTGCTAGGCCAAGGCCCCCACCCTGTCAGTCGCCCCACACACAGAGGGCGACCTGGGGTGGGGAGGCGGGGCCGGCAAGCCGGCAATAACAGCCAACCTCTTGGTTTCTCTCCCCGCAACTGGCAGGCTCCGATAGCCCGATGGTGAACAGGGAACGGTGGTGGGGGGGGGGGGGGGGTAAGGTGGCAGTGGGGGGCGGGGCCAGCTGCCGGCAGCCAGGGACGATAGCCCTGAATGCAGGCCAGGCCTAGGGACCATACCCATGCACGAATTTGGTGTGCCAGGCCTATAGTATGTGTATAATCAACTATTGTTCTGAATGGCAAACCTAGATGTATGTAATTGTCAACTGCTCCACTGAAGTTCAGGGCAGCCTCACTATAACATCCTCTAATGCTCACGTGTTCCTACAGCATGCTCCTTTCATAGCTATTTGTAAGGAGAACCTGGGGCTCAGGATTGCACCCATGCTTCCTGGGAGTCATTAATTTCACCTGTTGGAAACTACTGGCTATCCATAGCCTAATTACTCCTTCAAAGAAGTGGCTAGTAATGACATTATCTTGAAAAGATGAGCCAACCAACAGGGCTGCAAGAAGAAAGAGGGTTGTAAAGAACTAAAAAATGGGGGAAAGTATTATTAATATAGAAATACATTCAAATTCATATCTCGGTAAATACTTCCATGTAATAGACTTTCGGGGCTCAGTAGTTTTAAATGTCCCCTCAAAAGTATGGGAATAAAATATGATAGGCTAAAGTCAGCCTAATTTCAAATTTCTAGCTTACCCCAAGAACTGTCTTCATTATAGCATGTGGCTCTGGGCCAGAATTGTGGTTTTAACTGTCACAGGAGGTTTATAATAGTTGTTGAACATATGTGAGAGGACTGCCTGTTCTAAGACTTACATTTTTTAACCCTGAGGGCATCAGCTTTTAAGAGTCTAAACAGTTAAAGGATAAAATGAATCATCATTGAATTCTTAAATGCTTCGACACTCAAACACATTGTGAGCAAATAAAAGGTCTCAGGCTAAAGAAACAGTATATGCAGATAAAACAGACACTATTTATACTGAAAATTTGTATTATCTTTTTCACATAATACAGTCTGTCTGGAGCATTTTAACCAATTTATTTTAACTCAGCATTTTTAGAGGTGCCAGGAAGTTATCAAGAATATACACACTGCCCTAACTGGTTTGGCTCAGTGGGTAGAGCGTTGGCCTGCGGACTGAAAGGTCCCAAGTTCGATTCCAGTCAAGGGCATGTACCTTGGTTGCGGGCACATCCCCAGTAGGAAGTGTGCAGGAGGCAGCTGATCGATGTTTCTCTCCCATCGATGTTTCTGACTCTCTATCCCTCTCCCTTCCTCTCTGTAAAAAAATCAATAAAATATATTTAAAAATAAAAAGAATATACATACTTAGTTTGGTAATTTGAAATGCACCAAAACAATAGGATTTACATAAACCTCCAAAAGTGGTCCTGTCTATGTGTTAATACCAACAGAAGGAATAATTTTAATTTATTTAGAATATATTATACTTTCAAATATTCATTTTTTTTTTGGTTGAGACCCCCCCCTCAAAAAAAAACCTTATTTTTTTTAACTGTTGGGTGTTCCTAACTTCTTGAAGTTATTTTAGACAACTTTTGCCTATTGTCTTTTTAAATTCATAGGTGTCATTATTATGTATAGTTCTATATGCTTGTTTGTGCAACTTATGGGACTACTAAGAAGTGAGTGCTGCTACCCCTATTTTAGCAGCAGTGGTATTACAGATGTCATGGAGTTTCCCCCTGCAGACTGAAGTCTATCTAGCACCCCAAAACGACCCACCCTTGCCCCTCTTTGGCATCTGTAAGGACATGAAGGTACATCACAACCTATGGGCAGGAACAAGACTATATGTCTGTGACTTAAGGTCTAAGTTAAATAATGTACACAAATGAAACTTTGCTCTTTGGGTTGTGTCTGTAACCACTAGTTTCAAGACTGAGAGCAATGTGCACGTCAGCTTTCTTAGGTAGTTCACATTCTACACAAGATCTTCACTTAGAGCTTTTCGGATTACTACATGCCAGGCTGGTCTACTGGTTACTATGGATTCCTGGAGGCTCAGTTTGTACTCCACTATTTGAAGTTGTTCTCTAGTGTGCTCTTAAAGTCATTCTTCTGCTTAGGCTGCTAGGATTAACTCTAATTAAGTTCACTGTACAGCAGGCATTCCTACAGATATCCTGCAGAGCAGTTATATTCCAAGAGATTTTAATTTAATGCTGGTAAACTGGTATTGTTCATGAACCTTATTTTGGGTTATTCCATTTCATCACAGAAATCAAACATGAGTCACTACCAGTCTCCACTGTCATCTCTCTATACTATGCTTCTGATTTTTTCCATTTGGAGCCTCTGGAATTGCCTCTGGATCACTAGGGTGGTCACATCCTTTCCTTGCCTGAACTGTCATGGATTATTACATCATCGCAAGGTAATCAAAGTCCCTGGGACCTGACAACTGTTTACCTCTCTATTCTCATTTCTCACTGTTCTGCTCCATATTCCCTATTACTTATTCTTCCCTAGATATCAGGTGATTCTCTCCTCAGCGCTTTTTTTAAAAAATATATATTTCTTTATTGATTTCAGAGAGGAAGGGAGAAGGAGAGAGAGATAGAAACATCAATGATGAGAGAGAATCATTGATAGGCTGCCTCCTGCACACCCCCCACTGGGGATCGAGCCCACAACCCAGGCATGTGCCCCTGGCAGAATCAAACCTGAGACCCTTCAGTCCACAGGCTGACGCTCTATCCAGAGCCAAGCCGACTAGGGCAACTCTCCTCAGCACTTTTGCACATGCTCTTTCTCATGTCCCCAAACACCCTCCCCTTCCACATCCTGTCCTTACACCGAGAAACTCTCTTTCTGCCCCGGAGCCAGTCAGCTGGGGGAGAGACAGCGGGAGGTTGGCTGCAGGAGGTTGGCTGTGGGAGTGCACTGACCACCAGGGGGCAGTTCCTGCATTGTCTGTCTGCCCCCTGGTGGTCAGTGAGCAGCATAGCGACCAGTCGAGTGGTCATTCAGTCGACCGGTTGTAATGGTCACTTAGGCTTTTATATATAGAGGCCTGGTGCACGAGATTCGTGCACTGGGGGGGCAGTCCCTCAGTCTGGCCTGCACCCTCTCACAGTCTGGGAGCCCTCGGGGAATATCTGACTGACAGCTTATGCGGGGAGCAGGCCTAAGCCCTCAGTTGGACATCCTTAACGCTGCTGCTGCCGCCGCCCAGCTTCTGGCTGAGTGGTGCTCCCCCTGTGGGAGTGCACTGACCACCAGGGGGCAGCTCCTGCATTGAGAGTCTGCCCCCTGATGGTCAGTGAGCATCACAGTCATTCTGCTGTTCAGTTGATTTGCATATTACCCTTTTATTATATAGGATAGACTGGTTTCAGGTGTACAGCATAGTGATCAGATATTTGTATAATTTACAGTGCCCCTCCCAATAAATCTATTACCCACCTGGAACCATACTTAGTTAATACAATGTTATTGACTATATTTCCTAGGCTGTACTTTACATCCCTGTGACTATTTTGTAACTATCAATTTGTATTTAGTACCTTCCCCTTGACTATTTCTCAAGCCTATTCCTCACCACACCTTTCCTCCGTAATCTCCATCCTGGAATCTAGACAGATCACATGCAGCCTGCTCTTGTGTATTTAGAACAGATTTTTATTCTCTCAAAGAGGTAGCCTCCCAAGAGCGTAGGGACTTACTGCATTGTACTACTTAGCAAGTACGTTTTTCAGTGATGTGTGAATTTGAAAGGAATATAAAAAGCTAAGTCAGGGACACTTTTTAGGAGGCAAGTGATAACAAGTGATATTAATAGATTCCCAAACTAGTTTCCCTGCATCTGCCCTGGTCCCTTCAAAAATGTTCTCGCCCTAACCGGTTTGGCTCAGTGGATAGAGCGTCGGCCTGCGGATTGAAGGGTACGAGGTTCGATTCCAGTCAAGGGCATGTACCTTGGTTGTGGGTACATCCCCAGTAGGGAGTGTGCAGGAGGCAGCTGATTGATGTTTCTCTCTCATCAATGTTTCTAACTCTCTATCCCTCTCCCTTCCTCTCTGTAAAAAATCAATAAAATATATTTTTAAAAAATGTTCTCTGTGTGGTTGCCATAAATACTTTTTAAAAATCCTGATCATTACTAAATGCTCTCAGGGCAAGAAACAGCTCAAGTATCTTTCTCTGGCCTCGCCTTATACTGTGCTACCCCCCCTGCTCTCTGCTTGTAGTTGCCCTGCCCTCTGCCCTCTCCACAGAACTTTCTTTACTCTCCTTTCTGTTAGATTAACTTATTCTTGTCCTTAGAACTTGGCTTAAGCCTTACTCCCTCCAGTCCCAGCTAACTGGATTCATTTCTCCCTTTATTGACTTACTACACTGTGTACCTCTTCATGATTTTTTCCAACAAATATGTGTGAGAAGAGATTATTTGTCTCTCACCTACTAGATTATAAATATTACCTGGGCAGAGACCTTGTCTTTTTCTACTCACTTTTGTACTACTCTTAGTATTCATATATTTATCATAGTATCTTATATATAAAAATGTTTATAGAAAAGTTTGGTGAATGTAAGAAAGAATGAATGTACATGGCATATATTTTATATCACCTTAGGGCTGTGTAGACCACCACAATAAACTCTGTCTTCATTCAGACTGTGTCCCTTGGCTATTCTTAGATACTTTGCATTTTTGAGCAACTTTTCACTCTCTTTGTTGCTAGGGCACTTTTTGATGTATGGCATTATGTCAAGAATTAATTCATTTCATCATTCAGCAAACATGCACATTGTCAGACACTGCACTTGGCACTTGGGATATAATGTTAAGAGGCAAGTGTCAATGGGGAGCATAGACTAGTGTAGGAGAAAGACACATGGGCCAACTGTTTAGATTAGTAGGATTAGTGATACTGGTGGTCAGTGTGCTCCCACAGCCAACCTTCTGCAGCTGGCCAATCTCCCGCAGTCCCTCCCCCCAGGCAGCTGGCCCCAATGGGCCCTGATTGCCTACCAGGCCAAGGGACCCCACCCGTACATGAAATTGTGCACCGGGCCTCTAGTATAAAATAATATTGAATCAACTATAATTGGCACATAAAATTTAAAAAAAGACTAGAGAAATAGGCTTCTTCTATTTAGTGGAGCTAGAGAATCCCTAACTGGGGACATGCTAGTACAGAACTAAAAATGCTAATTTAGGGGGAAAATTCAAGTTTTAGTGGAAATATATTACTTCTGAGTTATTAGTCTCTACAATATAGTTAAGAGTCTAATATTTTTCTTCATTGGGCACTAAATAGTGTAACTGAGAACTGACTCATTCAACTTCTAAAAAGATGCCCTTCATAAAAGCATATCAAGGCATAAACTTTACTTGAGTAGGAGCCTGTTTTTCATGTAATGGTCTTTGCATCTCATTTACATTACTTAAATCTTTTTATACAATACAGCCTCTCTAGCCACACGCTCTTCCCTTGCCTTATGAACACCTACTCATCCTTCAGCGTCCAGCTCAAATGCTGCCTGCTCTATGGAGCTTTGCCCAATTCCCACAGCCAGAGCTAATTACTCCCTCCTCGGTGTCTCCATGGCAATGTGTTGATATCCTTATTATAGCACTTTTCATCGTGGTTAAGATGGCTGTTTATGCTTGGGTTTCCTGTTAGACTGTGAGAGAAGACACTGTACCTCCCATCTCTTTTTCCGTGTAGCTGACAACAATGCCTAGCACAACAGGCACTCAGTAAATGTTTGCTGATGAACCAATGAGTAACTAGAGAAGAAATATGCCATACAACAGACCTGTTTCTCAGCACATCACATCTTCTGCAACACAGCATTGTTTCCTCTACCATTATTTTCTCCATTCACACTGCTGGTTAGGAAGAATGGCATGCTAGACTAGTTTAGTCCTTGAATAAAAACATATCTATTCTACCTGCTTTCTGTTCAGAAAATAGTTTGGCTAAGGATAGTCTCCAAGAAGTTGTTCAGTGCCCTCATCAACCATATAATTGATTACAGACTCATATTCAAATACAGATTCATATCTTGAAATTTAAAATTTTATATTTCATTTTATATGCCCTTCTTTGACTAAAAAAGGAAGTTCCTAAATCTACAATTTTAATAATGCTATAAGCTATTCTTGGTTTAATACAAAAAGATGACCAAGATAAGTTTTAAAGTAAAAACGTATGATTAGAAAAAAAGCAGGGACCTCATCTCTGCATGCCTTCTGTACTCTGATTACTGCCAACAATGATAAGCATATAATAGATGCTGTTACTCTTTAATCTATCCAGGGTCTTACAAGTGAACAATTCCCTTCCCATTCAAACATTTGTCAAGTTAACTTTAAAAACTCCCTATTAAGTTCATTAACTCCTATGAAAATATATCAGTAACATGGTTAGATCTAGTGAGGTCATTTGAATAACTCTGAGTTTATTTTTGGTGCTTGTCTAAGGGGTAGGGCAGACGAAAAGCAAAGCCTCTTACTTGTTACAGATAATGAACAACAATATACAAGTTGGCATATGGGAACTGCTATAGTCCTAGCAATCCATTTCTTTAGTCTTTAAGACAGAGTAGAAATAACTAATATTACTTCTCAACCATTCATATTGTTATGGAATGAAGGTGTATTAAATGGTTAGCTCTTGGGACTTTGAACTGCATGCTATATTCCATTATAGTCCACCTTAGTAGGCTATCAATACATACTTGTATTGATAGCCTACTAAGTTAAATAACAATATACCTTGTATATTTATGCAAAAATTAGTTACATGGATTGGTCATATACTTATTTATTTTTTCCCAATGAAAGCATTAAATTCAACCTCTAATGAAAACACTTCCTTGTTATAAATGCACAAATTTCTTATGATCTCTTGATTAAATGTTGGGAACACAATGTTCTTTTACAGGTTTAAGGAATACTAGGAGTAATTCTGACATATCAGTTTTCACATCATGCACAACTGAAAAATGAAACCAATCATATGTTTAAACAACAACAAAGGTTTTAAACAGTTTCCTGCATTAAGTTACCATGTTCCAGTCTGTTTCAACTTTTCTGAATATGGATTCCATTTTCCATACACCATTTTCCCATCCAGAAGTGGTTTGATTATTATTTGAAACTCGAACATAATGATCTTTCACAATATTATAACAAAGGTGAAGCTGTTTAGAAATCTTCTCATTTTCAGAGGGGATGAACATGGCTTCCTTTTTCTTAAAAAGGAAAACAGAATTAGTTTTTCAAGGTAATGAAAGACTATATATTGTATATGTATATGGGGAGTGAGAGAGAGAGGAAGGGAAAGAGGGAGAGAGATTGCTATGTATAGTGGTAAGAGATTCCTTCAACATGAAAATGAAAAATTGGTGCCATTAGAAATTCAGAAAATATCTTATAGGTTAAACATGATATAATGTTGATATAGCACAATTGCTACAGGACAGAAAATGAGAAGTATAAATAATAGCTCTGAGTTATATTTTTGTGATTTTGTAAGTTCACCTAAATTCATTTATTTTTCTTCATTTCCACCATAATCGTTTTCTAACTGGACTAGTATAACTGTCTCTTGAAATTAACTCCCAGCTTTCAAGTTTTATTTCTCCTGTTCAAGCTTCACATAGTAATAAAAGTGATTTTTTAAAGATGTAAATTGTGATGTTATTTCCTTGCTTAACTCACTCCACTGACTTCCACTGTACTGAAACTCTAAACCTTTACCAAGGGTTACAGGACCCTGCATGATCTGTCCCCTGCCTACTTCTCCAATCAGATCTCATGTCACTCTGCCCTTTGTCTCTATGCTCTCACCATATTACTTTTCCTTTAGTTCCTCAAAAAGATCCAGTTCGTTTCTGCCCCAGTGCCTTGACACATGCTGTTTCCACTGTCTGGAATGCTGTTCTTTCTACTTCCCCTATCTTTGATTCTCTCTCATCCTTCAAGCCTAAACCTAAAGCCATTTCATCAGAGTGTCCTTTCCTGGTAACCCTAAGGTAGGAGTGTGTCTGGAGATTCTGAAACAATCAATGCAGACCACCGCTCTAGTCTGTGTTAATGTCTTGATACAATATTTACTAATCATTCAGGAGAGTAGGCAATGCTTTTTTTGTTCAGCATTGGGTATTAGGTATTAAACAATATAAAAACTTTGAATATACAAGAATCACTAAAAATATATATCTTAGAGAAGGAAAGAAAAAAATAATTACATATGTATATTTGTAATCACTGTCAGAATTACAAAACAGTAACATTGCATGTATAAATAAGAAGATAATTCCATAGTAGAAACTATGACTTATTATTGTCAAAAAAGTAAAAAGCAGTTTATTCTTTTTAGATATTGGTATTATAAGTTAGTGTATTCACTTCAAAACAAGCATGTAACAACAAAGATATTTCAGAATCGACATAGCCAAATGGAAATAAAATTTAAAGTAGCAGTATCTATATTTTACAAGGATAACTAACTGCAAAAGGGAAAAGAAAAATATATGTTACTGTACATACCAGGTATGCAACTGAACAATCTGGAGTAAGAATGACATTAATATTTCACGAAATCTTTTAAGTCTAAGATTAAGATGAAACTATTCTTTCCAGAAATCACAGGATATCACCAACTCATTTCGAGGTATAGTTCCATAAATTTTTAGGACTGACATTTTTCAATTTACTTTTAAAATAAACATCTATTTCTAAAGAGGAAAATGACATTTTAAATCATGGCTCTAATATGGTCTTCAGTAATAAGAGAAATTTTTAAAAAATTTCAAAAGGGGAAACAATCTGAGCATATGACCCAATTCATATTTTTAAAGTTTAATCAACTTATATGCCATACAAGAGGAAGCACACCCATCCATAAAAAGAAAAAGAAATGAAGACCTAAATAATATCAATGTTTTAAATTGAGCACAGCTGTGAATTAAATTAGCTCTTTTAAACTGGCTTCATTTACATTTATACTTATAACTTGCACTGCATCAGCAGTGATTTGAATGATTTGTTGAATTTAGATCTTGTAATTTTATGGCTGAACCAACACTTCCAACTGCCTGCCAAAGATTCTGGATAAATTAACAAGCAAACAAAGTTACTGAGGATAATTCACTCCTTTTAGACATATTTCTTTATTGGAGAAATGAGTTGCAAATTTAGGAAAAGTATATATAAAACTTTAATTAGTTTAGAACTGTTGATATTGATATCGTGATGGGTTATTTTCCTTTCAAGCACTTTTCATTACATTATCACCTTAGACTTTCATTTTAAATACTTTATAAGATATATTTATTAAAAAGTAAATAAAATAAAATACTTTATAGTGAGACAACTTTAAACTCCCTAAGGGAAAGTGACAGTCTATTGTACTTTCTTCATGTTTATTACAGAGCTTTTCTCCTAGCCTCTAATTATAGACATTATATTTCCATTGTTCATTATTTAATTTTGGGAGATTAATCAAGAGATATCTTAAAATAAGTTTGACAATGTAATAGTAATCACACCAGCAGCAATAATTTCTAGCCAATACCAGATGTATACAAGTCTATTTCTTATTCTAGTTGATGATTACATGGGTGCTCAATCTGTAAAAATCTGTTCAGCTGTACACTTATAATTTGTGCATTTTTCTGTATATACTTCAGTAAAAGTTATACTATACTCAAAATTTATGAAAAATCCTATTTTAAAATGTTTTGCTAACTCTCTAGTATGTGACTAGACTATGACAATCAATCATTGGTTTTACAGTTTTTAATAATTAAGCTGAAAAGTTAATTGAGAGGTCCTGGCCAATGCATTTTTTCAGTAAGTAAAGAGCCCAGCATAAGAAGCAGGAAAGTGAGATTATTATGCTATAATGAATTAAATACCTCTAGACCCATTTCACCTCGGGCTACTCTCCAAGCCACTGACCCAGATATTCTTCCACCAAGTTCTCCAGGTTTAGGGGTCTTGGGAGAAATAAATTCAACAAGCTCCACAATTATCCTCTGGAGAAGTTCTTTTCTTCTGTTTTCTGACAAAGACATTTGCCTCTGCAAAACATGTTTTAAAAAAGTCATTAAGATTAGGAAAATGTGCAAGTCCAACTCTAAGTAAGAATATATTTAAGACATGTATTTTAAGGGAATCTTAAAAGAAGTAACAAACTTTATTTTCATATGTATAATTATTTGGAAAATAAAATGGACACTAGACTATACAAAGTAATTTTTAAAAACTTAGGTAAAGAGATTATTTTATACCCACATCCAATGCTTCATGACCTTTAATATCCTAGATTTATTTTTTTAATATATTTTATTGATTTTTTACAGAGAGGAAGGGAGAGGATAGAGAGTTAGAAACATCGATGAGAGAGAAACATCGATCAGCTGCCTCTTGCACACCCCCCACTGGGGATGTGCCTGCAACCAAGGTACATGCCCTTGACCGGAATCGAACCTGGGACCCCTGAGTCCGAAGGCTGACGCTCTATCCACTGAGCCAAACCAGTCAGGGGTAATATCCTAGATTTAAAATGAAGATAGCAACCTCTGTTTTTTGGCCACAGTAAATTACTTGAGTCAGATCAACTGTCCCACCGAGAAAAGCTAGGAAAGGGTGAACACATACACACAGACACATAACAAAAACTTGTTTGAATGCAACAGAAAACTACCAACGTAGCCAGACTGAAGAAGTTAAGATCCCAAAAGAAGTAAATTGAGGTGAACCAATACTGTGCCACTTGCCCAGCCAGCATGACTCAGTGGTTGAGCATTGATCTATGAACCAGGAGGTCATGGTTCGATTCCCAGTCAGGGCACATGCCTGGGTTTCGGGCTCGATCCCCAGTGTGGGGCGTGCCGGAGGTAGCTAATCAATGATTCTCTCTCATCATTGATGTTCCTATCTCTCTCTCCCTCTCCTTTCCTCTGAAATCAATAATAAAAAAAAAATTTAAAAAAATACTGTTACTTTTCCCTTCCAGGAATTTGCTAATTAACTGAAACGAGGAGGAGGGGCCAAGAAACCAAGCATAAAATGAAGGCTAAAGCGCTAAAAAACAAAGAATTTTTAGCAGAAACAAAGTGCTGATGAGTAAATAATTGGAGTTCAGAGCCTTCCAAGGTGAAGGGATCTAGTAAATACTCCAGGTTTTCAGCTTGGCATCTCTGAAGGACTACACATTAAAGGTGAAATTCCACGGAGATTGAAAAGCTCACTTACAGTGTCAATCATGACTGCATTAAGACGATCCACTCCTATTCTAATTGCCTTGCAACAGTGCAAATATGTAAGTTAAAAACATTTCAATACTACCCAAAGGGTATAAAGTAAAAACTTAATCTCCCCTCTTGACCACCAGGTCTTCTCGGAAGCAGTCATTGTTAACAATTTCCTGTGACTTGTTTTAGAAATTTCCATACATGAACAAGTGTGTGTGTATGTAATTATATTCAAGACACAATTACTTGGATAAATAAAACAACATACTTTTGCCAAGTATTATATATACTGAAATTTTGTTTCACTGAACTTTAAGAGACATAACAATTTAATGTAAAAAAGTACAATATTTAAAATAAGTCATCAGAAATTTGAATTAACAAAAAGACATTTAACATATTAAAATATTGTTGCTTATAAAATAATGCTACAACTTTAAAAACCAGCTCTTGATTATATAAAAATTTTCAAATATCCTCTCAAAAATGACAAATGTCCATCACCTACCTGCTTATTAAGTCCATTAATAGTTTCTCGAAGTAATTCTTCTTTAATCTGAGTTCTTCTAGAGATTACCTCTTCGTGTTTACAAGAATATCGCCAAGTGACATCAACCACCTCAAATTACAGAATACAAATATGTAACAAGATTACAACCATCAACCTTAAATACCTAGAATGTAATTCTTAAACATAAAATTTTAAATGCTATTCTTTTTTCAAGTTCAAAAACCTGTGGAACAAAATCAGAGAATGTGCTTTTTATTCATTTTGTTCAGGCACACTTCCAAGAAAGATTGTGACAAGAAGTTTTCAGAACATTTAGGTTTTTTAAAACTGATTTCCCAAAATACAACAAATAAAAAACCTTTTCCATTTTTACTGTATGAAATGTATATTATAGAACTGATTTTTACAAAAACAATTCAATGGAGAAAAGATAACCTTTTCAACAGAAAGTTCCTTATCCATATGCAAAACAATGAATTTCAATCCACACCTCAGAGTATATACACAATTAACTCAAAATGGATCACACACCCAAGTGTAAAATTTGAAGTATAAAACTTCTAAAAGAAAACAACGGAGAAAATCATTGTGTCTTGCATTAGGCAAAATTTTCTTAGATACACTATCAAAGAGCATAATCCATGAAAGAACAAATTGATAAAATGGACTTCATCAATTTATTCTCTTCAAAAAATGAAAAGATAAGTCTCAGATAAGGAGAATTTTTTTTTGCAAAGCATATATCTAATAAAGGACTTGCATTCAGAACATATAAGGAACTCTCTAAGTCAATGATAAAAATTTAAAAAGTGGGCAAAGTGGACATGTGGATGGCAAATCCTATATAATAAAAGCCTAATATGCTAAGTGACCAGCCTTCCAGTTGTCCGTTCAACCAATCAAAGCGTAATATGCTAATGATATGCTAAGGCCGCTCAACCGCTCGCTATGATGTGCACTGACCTGCAGGGGACAATCGACCTGGTTGACCAGTTGCTATGACGTACACTGACCACCAAGGGGCACACAGTTGACAGGTCGACCAGTTGCTAGGATGTGCACTGACCACCAGGGGCAGACACTTTGACCAGTAGGTTAGCTTGCTGCTGGGGTCCAGCTGATCATCAGGACTGAGCGAGACGGGCCGGACACCCCCTGGAGCCCTCCTGTGGTCCCTCCCCAGCTGGCCAACCTTCTGTGTCCCTCCCCGGTCCTGATCGTGCACCAGTGGGGTCCCTCAGCCTGGCCTGCACCCTCTTGCAATCTGGGGCCCCTTAGGGGATGTCAGAGAGCCAATTTCGGCCCGATCCCACACAACGCAGGAACTGCCCCCTGGTGGTCAGTACACTCCCACAGCGGTAGTGCCACTCAGCCAGAAGTCAGGCTCACGGCTGGCGAGTGCAGCGGCCGTGGCAGGAGCCTCTCCCGCCTCCGTGGCAACGCAAAGGATGTCTGACTGCTGGCTTAGGGGAGCAGGCCTAAGCTGTCAGTCGGACATCCCCTGAGGGCTCCCGGACTGCGCCGGGAGGGCACAGGTTGGGCTGAGGGACCACCCCCCAACCCTGAGTGCATGAATTTTGTGCACCAGGCCTCTAGTAAGCACACAAAAAGATGCTTAGTACTGTATGGATACATGGAACAGACTGACAGATCTCAGGGGGGAAGGGGGGGCGGGGAATTAGATAAAAGAAGGTGAAAAGATTAGCCAAAGAATATATATGCATGATCCACAAACACAGACAAGTGTGGTGATGGCCAGGGGATGGAAGCTGGGTGGAGGTACAGGGGAGAAAACAAGGGGCATCTATAATAGTGTCAACAGTAAAAAAACCCACACATTTTATTATACTAAAATATAAATAATGTCCATCAACAGATGAATGAATAAACTATGGTACATCCATACAAAGGAATACTCAGCAATAAAAATAACCATTGATACACATAGATTAATATCAAAAGTAATTATACAGAGTAAAAGACACTAGACTCTCTCATCCTCACCCCACCAAAAAGAGGATATAGATGCTCCCTGACTTATGATGGATTACATCCCAATAAGTCCATCATAAGTTGAGAATATTGTAAGTTGAAAATGCTCTTAATAGCAGCACACTACAGAGTATTGGTTATTTACCCTGTGACTGAATGATGTACTGGGAGTTGCAGGTTGCTGCCACTGCCCAGCATCATGAGAGTATGGTACATGAGGGCATATCACTAGCACAGAAAAAAGATCAAAATTTAGAATTCGAAGTACAGTTTCTAGGGAATTTGAATTGCTTTTTGCACCATCATAAAGCTGAAAAACCATCAACAGTCGTAAGTAGGACCACCTGTACACTATATGATTCCATTTACATAAAACCGTAGACCTGTGGTTACCCTGACAGGGACAAGTAGGGATAACAAAGGGACATGTGGAAACATCCCGGGATAGTGGATATGTTCACTATCTTGACTTTGTAAAGGTAATTTCATAAGTGTATATAAATGACAAAATTTATTAAATTGTATACTTTAAATATATGCCACATTTTGTATGTCAATTATACTTTCAAAATTTGTCGAAACTATATTTTATTCTTAGGAAAAAAATGTGTTCTCTTATGCCTACCTCATCTTTAGAAAATGCTAGGACATAGGACAGCTTCTTGCCCCACCCTACTTCATAGAGGAGTGGTTTGTCACAGGCATCTTCACAGGCATCACAGTGCAGCCACCGCTGCTGAGAGGGAGAATAGACTTCTGTCCAGACATGGTCTGCTCAGGTACACCAGAGAGCAACAGGAAGAAAAAAAGTTTACAAAACCAGAATGACTTCAGTAACTATATACAAACACCTAAGATAAGAATCACATAATAAAGTTAGGTGTAATTTTCTAAATCTTAGTTAAGACTAAACATTTTGTGGCACACAAGACTCTAGTACACTTGTTTTCTCTGTCCCTTTGAAATCCTTGAAAATGTTTGTGGAATATCTCCTTTCATGCAGTCAGTTTTAGGCTTAATTAAAAATAATGTGAACTATAACTTTAAAAAGGGTGAACATATTGAACAATAGCATCGAAAACAGGGATCAGTTTGCGAATGTGAAGAAGTTAATGTCACTTTTGAAAATGCAGTCTCTCTTGATTTTTAAGACCCAGAACCAAAAGGGAGCCTAAAGAGGATTTGATTATTGATGTTCTACATTGTAAGAAAATAATAACAAATGAAACACAAGTTAAACACTGAGAAAAAGGAAAACAACTTTTTGACATGTAGATGATATATGTCATTTCTAAATAAGAACAAAATAAATTTCACATAGCTTTTATTACTTTTTTGTATATTAAGATTTAAGATTACTAATTTATACTAATCCCTACAAAAGTAAAGATTTCTATAGGATATTATTACACATGTTCTTATCCATATAGAAACACCATTACTAAAAATGGCATGGTAAATTATTAATAAAAGAATGTTTATAGTGCAGAGTACTATGCAAAATACTAGGTGCACCACAAAAACTTTGTGATCCCCTAAAAAAATCCATGAGGTTGGTATTGTTATTTTACAAAAGGCAAATGGAAGCTCAGACTCAGAAGGCCAGAAAGTACAAGACAGAACATAACAAGCCCAGACTGTAAAATCCTTAATTCTGCAAAGCCCTACTACTCTCTGCTCATACCAGTTCTGTACCTGTGTAATCCCAAACGTAGCGAGCTTCAAACCCTAAGGCTCGGCAGCACAGTGTAAAACAATTGGCCCACTCGCCACACCGTCCACATTTCGTTTCCAAAAGTTTCTCAGGGTTATTATACCTGGTTTTAAATAACAATAAAAAAGCTTTGATTCAGTATCAAAACTAAAAATTTCAAAGAATTTATATTATCTCTGTGCTAAACAGTAATATTCCTAATTTTAAATTCGTAATGATTAAAGAGCCTAGAATATATGAGGCAGTGTTACAATCTTTGGTAAAAATGATTAAACAATGGTACAACCTTCAAGGAGTTTACAGTCCTAAGAGAGAGAAGGGATTAACATAACTAACTTGAATACACAGAAGAATGTGATACAGACCTTACAATAGGTCAGTTTAGGGTTACAGGGGAGTGGTCAAGGGAGGAGAGCTAGTATTTGAACTGGCCTTGAAGGACAGACAGGATTTACATAGGCAGAGATTCTCCAGGAAATCTGCTTTGAGCATTAGCATTACCCTAACAAGTAGTCTAATTAGCTCACTGTATTTAAAAGGTAAACAACTTTAACAGACTACTCAATGAAGCTTTAAGCTTAGGTGAATTCAATTTTACTTAAAATCCTTTTCTTGTCTCTAATGATTATTTTGATTGAAATATTATTCAACTACTTAAAGGTGCTTGCTAATTTGGAAGTTGTTTTTTAAAAGATGTTTGCTATGTCTCCAATTAAAAAATTATCACAAAACTGGAGAATAGCAAGATTTGCATTTGGGTTGAGAAGGATTTTGAGCTGATAAAGCTAAGCAGGAAAAGGCCCCAGCTGAGTAGAAATGCTGGCCTTGAATTTGGAAGAGAAGGATGCAGTTGCATGAATAAACTGGCTCTGCAATGACAAGTTTATTTTAAGCAGATGATCTTGTGTAAGCTAATTAAATGAATTTCTAATTCAGGTAATTAAGTCACTGAAACGTTGTAAATTTACAATAAGAAGTAAAACAATAGAATCAGAGCACCTTATACCTCCTCCTTCTATATACTGCTGTGCCAAGTTGAACAACCACCTCAGCCTCTAATTAATAGTGCTCATCATCGGAACTCAATACAGAGAACAGCTAAGAGTACAATGAGCAAATGTTTAGAAAGGAAAAAAAACACTGTATAAATAGTTTTGTTAGACTGGGCTCCTCCACACTATATTATTAGTTTACAACAAATCACTAAGAAAGAATTTATGAGAGGGACTTAATTATATGTATCTTTTATCTTCAAATCTTTGTAAAGTGTGCAAATGTATGCTAAATAAAGATATAAATTTTTGTACAAATTTTTTATAATGATTGGATATTGGATTTTGTTTATCCTATATTCTGTATATCACAGAAATGGTTCCCTTAAGGAGAGAATGGAGTCCCTAAGCCCCCAAAATTAGGTATTTCAAACATATATCTTTCTTGCCTAATGATACAACCAAATTTTACAAGTATTGACAATTAAGAAAAACTGATAAGAGGCTTATAAATTAATAGAAAAAATTAATTGAAAAGTTTAAATTTCCCTTGTTGAAAATTTAGAGATATGAAGGTAGGTTAGATTGGGCAGGGGAGGCACCTAATTAAAACTAACAAATGATGGCACTATACTTTTACCTTCCATATTACCATCTGATGATTATTTAAGTACAGTATTATATTTGCTATCACAATTATCAATATTATTAATGTTGTCAGTATTGTTTTCTACCAAGTATTAATATTAATGTTATCAAAAATGTAAAATTAATGTATGTAGAGAATAGAGATTAATAGCATTAAATGTGCTAGGTCTACACTCAATTTATATTCAAGAGCAAGAGTCAAAAACCTTTCCTTTAAAAAGACAGACAGTAAATATTTTAGACTTTGCAGGCCATACGATCTTTGTTTCCAGTATTCAACTCTGCCACTAAAATATAAAAATAGTTATAGAAAATATATAAATGAATCAGCATGGATGTGTTCCAAAAAAACTTTATTTACAAAAATAGGATGTGGGCTGGATTTAGTCTGCCAGTCATACCTTGTTGTTCCTTGTCCTAATAATTAAAATGAAGATTAAAAATTTCATTTAATAAAAATTCTCTTCTATCCATCCCATTAAGACTTGACTGTCCAGTGGATACCCACCTCGGGAACCGATTGCTGAACTGGCACGCATCACAATAATGATCTTCCACTCTGTTTGCATCCCACTTCAACTCGTCTTCAGTGGGAAATAATCCTTCACCTCTAGACTTCGTCTTGCCACCACATTTGCTGCACAAAATGTCATTCACCCATTGAAAAAATTCTTCCTTAAACCAGTGTAGAAGCTCCAGCAAAAGAAAATCCTCATCACTTAAATTAGTACCTGAGAAATTAAAAGAGAACCAAGTAAGAGCTAAAGCTGACAAAAACTAAAAATATCCACATATTTTATTCTCAGATATGAGCTGAAATAAATGAAAATATAAGATGATCTAAAAGGTTTGCACAAATATTAATGCAAGAAACATCAGTAGATTATGAATGAGGATGAAATATGGTTACCGTACACTGCACATTTAGAACAGTAGGACGTCTACCACTTTGTACCCTGACAGACATTATGCATTAACATGTGAGCTGAACACAAAAATCTCTCAGGGAACTATGGTCAGTTTGGAATTGATCCTGAAACACATGGGAAGTAAGAAAAAAGTCTGATTTGGAAAAACACTTTAAAATTACTGTATTAAAGTTGTTATCAGGTATATATACAACGAAAAATGAAACAATCACAAAATCACAGACAGAAATCACAAAATTCCAGACACTTTAAAAATCATCCTATTAGCTTTTCTATCAGGGTTTCAACATACAACAAATCCACCCATGGATACTCTCTACAAAACATAAAAACATGAGTATGTCTACACTGTATAAAATGACCCTAGCAAGTAAGCATGACACATAATAATATATACCCTCATCAAATAAAAATACCTTTCTTGACCATATTTAAGGCTATGGTATTTCTGGAATGAAGGAAAGGAGAAGGAGGAAAAACCTAGGAGACCTATACAGGGAGCTCTCATCTCTGTATTAAATGTTTTATTATTTAAAAAATGATACATGAAGGAAATGTATAGCATAATGTTAAGCTCTAATAAAGTTTGATGCTGGTCATGGGTGTTTGATATATTATACTCTATTCTTATATTTATTTGATATATTTCAAAATTAAGAAACTACGGAGAATATAAAAAGGCCAGAAACATATTATTTTCCTGTGTTAGAAAACTCAATAGTTCTCCACAAATTAATCTGTAATTTAATGTAATCCCAATAAAATTATAAAATATGAAATCTGAAAAGCTAATCGCAAAGTTCACGTCAAAAGAAAAAAATGCACAAAATAGCCAACATAACTTTGAATAAGAACCATGAGATAAACGTGCCTACTACATAACAAAACACATACAGAATTCTAATGATTAAAATATTGTGATATTGGGAAAGAATAGATAACAAACCAATAAAGCAAGAGTCCTGAAAGACAGATTTTTGTTTTCATTTTTTATTTAATTTATTGGGGTGACACTGGCTAACAAAATTTTACAGGTTTCAGGTGTACAATTCCACAACACATCATCTGTACACTATATTGTCTTCACCACTCCAAGTCAAGTCTCTTTCCATCACCATTTATCCCCTCTATCCCCTCCTCCACCTCTCTCTATGCCACCTCCGCCCCAGCAAACCCCACACTGTTGTCTGTGTCCATGAGTTTTTCATTTTTTTCTCAATCCTTCCACTCCCAGCCTCCCACCCCACTGACAGGTGTCAGCCCGCTCTTTCTATGGGTTTGTCTATATTTTGCTCGATATCATTTTGTTCATTAGATTTCACATGAGTGAAGTCATATAGTACCTGTCTCTCTCTGACTGGCTTATTTCACTTAGCATAATGCTCTTTGGTATATCCATGCTGTCTCAAAGGGTAAGATTTCCTTCTTTTTTAAGACTGAGTAGTATTCCATTGTGTAAGTGCACCACAGCTTTTTTATCCACTCATGCAATGATAAGCACTTGGGCTGTTTCCAAATCTTGGCTATTGTAAACAAGGCTGTAGTGAACATAAGGTTGCATATATTCTTTCAAATTAGTGTTTAGGGTTTCTTTGTATATATTCCCAGAAATGAAATCACTGAGTCATAAGGCAGTTCCATTTTTAATTTTTTTAGGTAACTCCATACTGCTTTCCACAGTGGTTGCACTAATCTGCATTCCCACCAATAGTGCAAGACAGTTCCCTTTTCTCCACATCCTTGCCAACACTTGTTTGTTGATTTATTGATGATAGCCATCCTGACAGGTGTGAGGTAATAACTCATTGTGATTTTAATTTGCATTTCTCTGGTGATTAGTGATGTTGAGCATCTTTCAAATGCCTATTGGTCATCTGTATGTCCTCTTTGCAGAAGTGTTTATTCAGGCCCTATGCCCAATTTTTTAAATTGGGTTGTTTGGTTTTTTGATGTTGAATTTTGTAAGTTCTTTATAAATTTTGGATGTTAATCCATTAACATTGGCAAATATGGTCTCCCATTTAGTGGGTTGTCTTTTCATTTTGTTGATGGTTTATTTTGCTGAGCAAAAACGTTTAACTTTGATGTAGTCCTATTTGTTCATATTTTCTTTTGTTTCCCTTGCCAGAGGAAATATTCAGAAAACAATATTGCTATGAGAAATGTCTGGGATTTTACAGCAATAAATCATATTTAATAAAGTTAGTCTTTCAAAGTAGTTCTAAGAGGAAGGACTGTTCAATAAACAATACTGAGACAGGTAGCTCAAAATAGCAGATTCTTACTGTACTTCATTTATTCTTAAATGTATATTTATAATATTATATATGTGTGTGTGTATATATATATATATATATATATATACACACACACACACACACACACACACACACACAGAAAAAAATGCTATAAAAGTAATAGAAGTTACAAGAGAATGTTTATGACTTTTGTTCATGAATATGTTTAGGGCCTTAACCAAAAATTGTAAAATAATGAAAAATAATTAAATTTTCTTATAGTGTACCATCAAAATATATACTAAATGAAATTAAACAAAGAACACTGGGGGGTGGGGGAGAAGTAACATGACTAACAAAGAAAAAATAAGTACCCAAAATATATAAGAAACTTCTACAAATAAGTAATAATACTAACAAACCTATCAGAAAAATTTAAAAAGTTCATAAAAGAAGTTCAATAATTTCATGTTTGGCAGGATCTATGATAACAAACATATCACACATCCATGCATGTATACCAGGAGGCATGCTTTACAAGAATCTTCACTGCTGCAGCATTTAGAATAGAGATAGATGGTAAAAAAATCTCAATTTCCTTGGATAGGAAATGATACAAATAATAGTATATGCATACTACAGAACACCATGGAAAGTTAAAAAGGTTTCTAAGACATGATAGTAAATTTAACAAACTAAAGAGCTAAAGATATATGCGATAAATTTTATGTAAACCCACACAACTTAAATATTTATTTTTACAGATAACTGTAAATGAGTGTAAATACCCAGGAAAAGACATGAAAAGGAACACATCACAAAATAACAAGTGGTACCTATAGATGAGGAGTAGGACTGATTGCAAGGAGAATTTAGCTTTTCCTGTATAATATGGAAGTTTTCTAACCAAAAAGATAATCATGAATGTTAGATTAAAAACAAACTTTTAGAAATACAGCATTGACATCATCTCTCTCCTTAGAGTCCCTACAACAGCCAGGTAAGAAACAATTACACAGAAACTCATAGTAAAATGCTGAAGTTGGAATAGTTTTACAACTAAAACCCTAAGACCATTAATGATAACAATGACATATAATTATTGGTAGATGAATGTGGCAGGAATTATTCAGAGCCATTTACAAATAATATCATTTATTTCTGAAAATTATCATTCCTATATCAAATAAAGAAATTGAGGCATAGAGATTAAATTACTTGCTCAGTAATGCACAGTAAGTGGCAGAGCTAAAATTATACCCAGGCAGTTGGCTTCAAAAGCTACATTTTCAATTCATAAATAATCTCTTTCTCAACCAAAGTGAATCAATGGTCTAACCAGGGGTCCTCAAACTTTTTAAACAGGGGGCTAGTTCACTGTCCCTCAGACCGTTGGAGGGCCGGACTATAGTTTAAAAAAATAAACTATGAACAAATTCCTATGCGCATTGCGGGCCCGGGACGAGTCGGCTGCTAAGCAGGACAGGCAGCGGCACCCGGCGGGCCGGACAAATGTCCTCGGCGGGCCGCATGTGGCCCGCGGGCCGTAGTTTGAGGACTCCTGTTGTGAATTAATTGTGAATACCGTTTCTGTTAGATTCACATTAAGATTCACTAATAATGCCATCATATATTCTATGGACTCAAGTTCTACTAAACCTAAAAAAAATTCACATACCAATGATTATGATTAAACTGCAAATACATGTTTGGGTAAAAAAGTGGTTTTTGTTTTGTTTTAAATATATTTTTATTTATTTCAGAGAGAGAGTGGGAGAGAAAGAAATAGAAACATCAATGATGAGAGAGAATCATCATTTGGCCATCTCCTGCATGCTCCCACTGGAGATCAAGCCCACAACCTAGGCATGTGCCCTGACCGGGAATTGAACCATGACCCCCTGGTTCAAAGGTTGACACTAAACCACTGAGCCACGCCAGTAGGGGTAAAAAAGTTTGTGGGTTTTTTTTCAAATATTAATAGATGTATTCATTAGTTATATGCAATAAAGTTATGCTGTTATTGTATTCTTTAAAAACCCACATAGAAATAGATTAGATATTTACAACGTTTACAGCAAAAGGCACCATTTAGTGTTTCTGTTTATTTAGCAACTAGTGGCCCTGCGCAGCTCGCTGCCACTTGCCTCAGCTGGCTACCCCACTCACTGCCACTCGTAGCTCTCCGCCGCACGTAGCTAGCTGCCCCACCCTCCTGTACCTCTCCACCCGCTGCCCTACTCCTCTGTAACTCTCTGCCGCAGGTAGCTTGCTGCCCTGCCCTCCTGCTGTTCAGCTGTTACAAGATGGCGTCCCAACCAATTTGCATATTACCCTATTAGAAGTATAGATGATGCATTTTTAGCAATGAATGGTGATGTAAAGCCACTACCTTTATCCAATTTTCTAGCTCTAGATAACTTTTCTTGAGATCTCTTTTTCAGTTCTTGGATGGGAATACAAGCCAATGCTTTCTGCTGGAGAGCAAGATTTTCATAGACCAGCACATGCTGCAGGTTGGCCTGAAGAACTTTCAGAATGATTGAATCAGCAGTAACCTAATAGAAAAAAAAAAAAACACCTGAAATTAGTTTTTCTCCATATTCTATAAAAATAACATAAAAAACACTGGTTATATGATTTCATAAAGAGGAACATATTAATTTACTGAAGTAATTATTCTCAAAACCTTTACAAAATTAATAAGAGATAGCCATATCTGCGTCACAGTCTAAGACATATATTTTTCCCTCTGAGTATATTATATTACTGAGGATATATTGATACAGGGGTGCGATGAATTCTTGACCACAAGCTTGGACCATGACAATGCTCTGTTCAATGCATGTAACAGCCCTTTCCACATCAAATTCCTGTAAGTAATATAATTTTTTAAAACTTTGTTCAGCATTAGCAAAGGATAAGTACTCTTAAAGAGGAAAGGCAGATACAAATGAATTACTAATAAAGGAAGAAACCACAGTAATATGTCCTCTAGAGAGAATGGTTACAAAAACTAAAAAATGTTCTCAAAATAATCCCAAAGGCAGAGGAGCCACAGAATCCACAGAGCAGGAAGAGGCCTTGGAGCAAGCATTAGGGAGACGGCATGGGCCCTGCAGAAGGAACACTTAGACATTTTGCACCTCTCACCCCATCACTTCTTGTCAACAAAGAATGTGCCTCTGAACAGTGCCGGAGGATGCTTAGATTCCTAAAAGGGAAGAGGCATGTCCAAACTAAGAACAATTACTTTTGGCAGAGCTCACTTAAACAAAACAAAAATAGGAAAAAAGATTAAAAAAAAAAAAAAGATTAAAGAGCCAAGAAAGCAAGAACATAGAAAATATAAAATGTCAGAAATAAATTCAAACATGTTATTAATTATAGGAAGTGTACTAAAAGGTAAAGAGATTAATTTAAAGAAATAAAAACAATTGGCAAATACTTTTTAAAAAAATATATTTTTATTGATTTCAGAGAAGAAGGGAGAGAGAGAGATAGAAACATCAATGAGAGAGAATCATTGATTGGCTGCCTCCTGCACACCCCCTACTGGGGATTGAGCCCACAACCCAGGCATGTGCCCCTGAACAGAACTGAACCCGAGACCCTTCAGTCCGCAGGCCAATGCTCCGTCCACGGAGCCAAGCCAGCCAGGGCTGCCAAATACTTTAAATGTTAGGCACTGTATTACTAGTAAGCACTGGGAATGGGTGCACAAGACTGACATGATCACTTTATAAGTGGAGAGGCATTAAACAAAAATGATAGAACCATCACGTTACGTTAAAAATAATGGAGACCTGCCCTAACCGGTTTGGCTCAGTGGATAGAGCGTCGGCCTGCGGACTGAAGGGTCCCGGGTTCGATTCTGGTCAAGGGCATGTATCTTGGTTGCGGGCACATCCCCAGGGGGAGGTGTGCAGGAGGCAGCTGATTGATGTTTCTCTGTCATCGATGTTTCTGGCTCTCTATCCCTCTCCCTTCCTCTCTGTAAAAAATCAATAAAATATATTTAAAATAAATAAATAAATAAATAATGGAGACCAGCCCGACCGGCATAGCTCAGTGGTTGAGCATCGATCTATGAACAAGGAGGTCATGGTTCGATATTCAGTCAGGGCTGAGACAACAGTAGTTTGATGCCCGGGTTGCAGGCATGATCCCCAGTGTGGAGCCTACAGGAAGCAGCCAATCCATGATTCTCTCTCATCACTGATGTTTCTCTCTCTCCCTCTCCCTTCCTCTCTGAAATCAATAAAAAATAGTGGAGACCAAAATAGACAAGGACATTATCCTCTCAGAATAAGTAGCCTATGGATACAGAAACGCTGATAAAAACGATGTTCATTTATTCAAATATTTAACGACCTTTTATTATTTGCTAGGTACTGGGGATATAATGGTAAGTTAGACAATTTATTCATATATATGGTAAGAGTTATAAAGCAAAGAATGAGGATAGTGAGACTTTTCAACAGGTTTCTGACCCTAGAATTCCCTGAATATATGATATTTGTGGTAAAATATGAATAATGAGTAGCAGTTCATAAATAGGGAAAGGAAAAGACCATTCTTGTCAAAGAACAGCATGAAGGTAGGTAGGGAGCATGTGAACTGGGATTATGCTTAGTATAAATTGAAGAATCAGAGAGAAGAAAATCGTAGAGAGAAGGCTGAAAATAAAGTTGAGTTGGTAAGTAGCTGGATCTTTCATACCTCGTTCCATTGTAATGGAATATTATGAAAGAGATTTAAGCAAGATAATAAAATGATCAAATATGTATTATCAGAATATCAATCTTAGCTGTAGTGTAGAGAAAGCAGGTATGAAAGACCCAATGAGGGACAAATGCAGAATTCTTAAGAGAGCTGGTGGCTTAAACTAAAGTGGTTATAGTAGTGGTAGAAAAGTGAATGAGTATAAAAAGAACTTAGGAAGTAGAATCAACAAATCTTGGTGACTGCTGTGGGGCCAGATGAGTTAGAAAAGTAGAAAAACACAGAGGCATGATCCACAGATTTCCTAATATGAGCAATAGGGTCAATAGTTGAACTAGTTACAGAAGGAGAGAAAACCGGAAAATGATTAACTGAGCTAAAAACTATGTATGGTCAGATAAAAATGAAGTGAAAAAGTCCCTTAAATTTAGCAGCATGAAGATTGTTATCTTAGTAAGAGGTTCGGTAATAGTGTTAATAAGGAAAACAAGTTGTAAGAGACTTACTTGTAAGTGGTGCCCCAAAGCAGCCTAAGCACACCAAGGGAGCTGGACAAAATGGTCCACTGAAGCACTGCCTGGTGTTGCCCAGTGGTTAGAGCATCGGACCACGCACTGAAGGGTCACAGGTTTGATTCCTGGTCAAACCTTTAAAGTCCTTCACAGTTCACAAAGCTTTCTTTTCACATATGCTATCTTATCTGATGCCTACAGTCACTTAGCATCATTACTAGTTTATCCAATACTGTCAACTAACAGCTTCCCAGAAGCATTCATAAACGCCAGCTGCACTTATTATTATAAAAAAATATTAGCTGTGATGTTAATGAGTAGAAAATATTTTAAAAACTTAAAGGTTAATATAAGTCAATTGAGGCACAAGAGTGAACCTCGATGAAAAAAAAGTGTATATTTTGTCAAATCACTTGACATAACCACTCAACAAGAATTATAAAATAGAACTGTAACTGTCTCTTCCTCCAGTTTCTACCACTTTTATTCTTTATTTTTTAAAAACAAGCTTTGGCCCTGGCTGGTTTGGCTCAGTGGAAAGAGTGTCGGCCTGAGGACTGAAGGGTCCCAGGTTCGATTCCAGTCAAGGGCACATGCGTAGGTTGCAGGCTTGATCCCCAGTAGGGGGCATGCAGGAGGCAGCTGGTCAATGATTCTCTCTCCCTCTCCCTTCCTTTCTGAAATCAATAAAAATATATTTTTAAAAAATTAAAATAAGAGAATATGAGTTTAAATTGGCTATTGATAAGTTACTATAGTGAAAATACTTAAGGACCTATATCAAAGGGACTTTTGTAAACAGGACAATTTCCTATTAAATAAGACAACAGTAGTTTGATTTCAGTTCTTCAGAACTGTATATCTGTATATGCTAATAACTAAACATCACTAATTTGCTAGTACCACTACCAGTGAATTAATGCATTGTTTACCTTAAACCTAAAAAAGCTGAAATTTTTATTGAACTGAGGCAATGATAATGGTTAGGTTGCTGGAATTAATCATTTCTATGGTGAATGGCAGCAGGTAAAATTTAGATCAGAAGTATCAATGCAGTAGAGGAAATATTTGACAGCCATGCCACCGTCTAGCAAGTTCATTACTTTGTTTTAGATTATATGCTAATTTGTGTAACTGATTTAAGTACCAAGGCATTTCTGTACAGGTACATTTATATTAATAAACAGAACTTACCCTAAGAAGCAGTAAACCACAAGTTAAGATTTAAAAGTATAAATAAAAGACAGCCATTTTCCCCACTTTTGTTACAAATTTGAGAATATTTTAGAGCTGGGAAAATTTGGATGTATTAGAATAGCTGAGACATAAATTCAGGAATAAGTCATATAATATTTCAGAGCTTTTGCTGTTTCAACTTTATAAACAACATTTAGGAAAGGTTTACTTCTAACATTACCATTGGAGCAAATAGTGGATTTGATGACTGCCCTTCACTGTCCCCTACATGCTGGGTTAACCCATTAGGATCTGAAGACTGTGCTGTAGGAAGCTGGATACTGGTTGCAGGTTGCTGAGATAATTCTGCTTTGTGGCTCTTATATGCTTCATCCAATCTGCTACTTCTCTCTGTGGCAATGAGGTCACGAATTTTTTGCAGCTGCTCCACCGAAGCTTTTTTAGGAAAGATAAGATGTGTTTCTCCCTGGAATTTATAAAATTAGGAAAAATTTTAATCTTTGCTTAATACTAATAGTCATTCTTTTACATATATGTATAAATGAAGCCAATATTATAGAAAATATCATATTTTAATAATCAGTTTTCTTATTATATGGCACTTTTTAAATATACAAAGGTAATGCCTAACATAAACAAGATTATTTGTCTTCTTGTTAGCATATAATGCTAAGCCTATTTTATTAGTTCAAAGAACCTTTAGAAAAGTGTTTATCTTTTAGGAATACTAAGTCAGAAAGCCTCATAAGAGTTGCAAATATGCATATTCCTATCTTCCCTGCAATAGTATATGATAACTACTGTTCTCTATGACATTCCCCATGAAATAATGATACTAGAGATACAGCCATACCAAATGATCACTGGTCACATAAGACCAACAAGAAGTTACATAACTTTTTAATCTTCTAAAACCAAGTCTTTAGAGAATATCTACATGATTAGAAGTCTGTATATAGACTTCATTAATTCCACCAAAATAACACAAAGTACACCCTAATGGTCAATTCAAAATCATGGATTGTTAACAATAATAATCATCCAAAGGATTAGAAAAATAAAAGTTGATATACACTAGCCTACTAAGAGCATATGTCTGGTCCAAACAAAGCAAAATATCAAAAAATAAAAATCCAATTATTTATGTAGTGATTCATTTAATAAATATCCAAATTATCAGAATGCTTGAGATATAATAAACATTATAACAAAACTCACAATGTAAAATTGCAAATTACAAAACAAGAAAAAAGATGAAATGAAAATAGATTCAATTTTCAAGGTGCTGAGAAGCAGCAAGCAGTGTTACAACAGTAATTCTACCAACTGCAAATGAGATAAAACAGTTGTTACAAAGTGCAGTAGACAGACTTGTAGACTGTAAGCATTTAAATTAAACTCCACAATTGAGAATAACCTTATTTTCCTGGTGATGGCAGACCTGGAGGAATTAACTGACCAAAACATTACTCAATGACATGAAAATTAATTAAAAAAAACTGAAAGAGGCCAGCAAGCTCCATACATTGCTCATAATAGCTGTAAAAAGAGACTATTTCCACTTATTGTGTTTACTAGAGGCCCTCGGCCTGGCATGACCCTAGGGGTCCCGGATTGCGAGAGGGCACGATCGGGGATGGGGAGGGACACGGGAGGTTGGCCAGGTGGAAAGGCCAGTGGGAGGGCTCCAGGGTATGTCAGGCCCGTCTCGCTCAGTCCCAATTGGCCGGACCCCAGCAGCAAGCTAACCTACCAGTTGGAGTGTTTGCCCCCTGGTGGTCAGTGCACGTCATAGCGACTGGTCGACCGGTCGGTCGACTGTCTGCCCCCTAGTGGTCAGTGCACGTTATAGCAAGCAGCTGAGCGGCCTTAGCATATCATTAGCATATTACGCTTTAAATGGTTGAACGGACGACCAGACACTTAGCATATTAGGCTTTTATTATATAGAATGTGTTCTAGCCTTGTGCTAAGCACTTTACACATGTTAAAGTAATTCTCACAACTAGCCTGAGATAGGCATTAGGTTAATCTCCACTTTTATATGAAAACTAGTAGTCCTGTACACGAATCCGTGTGCCAGTAGGTCGCTGCCACCCTCCTGTAGCTCCCCCCCTCATAGCTTGCTGCCCTGCCCCTTCCTGTAGCTCTCCACCTTCCACTTGCTTGCTGTCCTGCCCCCTCTTGTAGCTCTCTGCCGCCTGTTTGTAGTTCGCTGCCCCACCCTCCTGCAGCTCTGTGATCCAGTCATTACATGGTTGGTTGTTACACCTCACGGCATAACTGATAATTAGCATATTCCTCTCTTATTATATAGGATATGAAGGCTTAGAGAAGTTAAATATCCTGCCTGATGCTACAGAACTGTCAGAACAAGGATTCAAACTGCATGATCTGAATCGTTAGGCTATTACTGACTCTAACTTAGACTAAACAGAGACCAAAAACCATGTTTGTGCAGTTGGAAGGGATGAGCAAAAAGAGAACATTTCTACATTTGTGATGAATATCTACATGATAATTGGCACAAATTGGAACACAATGATTTTTCCAACATTAGAAGGAACTACCTCACATCTATGATGAGGTTTGGGAAGAGAAACCAGACGTCTGGCTTAAATCTAAATATGGAGGCTTCTGATCTCCTACTGTTGTTAGTGGAGGAGCGCTGAGAGAAATAGCTGACACTATGGACAGTGATGGAAAATAGCAGGAAAAGTATCTAGGACTATGTCTCAGTCCACAGGTCAGAGAGGCCTTGATAAGACAGACCCTGATAAGACAGAGATGCTGCTCATGCTTTGTCTCCCTTCCCTTCATTCTTTTTAGGACCAATTCCAGCAGAACATGATTATGGCTAGAGTGTCTGAACCAAACAAGTTTAATCAACAGCACTACATTTTCATTAAAGGAAAAAATTACAGGCTTAATGTCCTAGGTTGAATAACATTTTAAGGTATCAATGAAAATTCTAGTATTTAACAAACCTGTTTCTCAATGCATTTTTGCTGAGATAATTCTCATTGTCAGATGTTAAGCAAACCTAGTCCCTGCCCACTAAATGCTGGTAATTAATATCTTTCAGTCACCAAGACAACCCAAAATGTCCCCTCTAACTCCTCATGTCTACTATCTGTCTAACCTACTAGAATGCAAGCTTCATGTAAGAAAAGACGTATATCTACCTAGTTCACCAATACATCCCTAAGGTATGAAACAGAATCTGGGGAGGCAAGCAGTGAGGCAGAAAGGAAAGTATATCTTATAGCAACTTAGCACCTTAACAATTTCTTCAGCCTGGTCAATTCTGACTGCTACTGACAACTGAGTCTCCATAACCTGGTTCAACATTTTCAGTATTCCACAAACTATAAATAGTTAAGCATATACACATAAAGTAAATTCACAATCTTGATTACTACTTCACTGTGTCATAAAATTAAACTATGCCACAGATGACAGAAGATAGAAACATCATACATTTCTCTTGACCTAAAAACAAACAACAAAAAAACAAGAGACTGAGATTCTTTTCTCCTGTCACAGAACTTATGTGTGGCAACTAAACTCAGCTTTTCTGTTTTAATCTTTTCTTTTTTAAAAAAATATATTTTATTGATTTTTTACAAAGAGGAAGAGAGAGGGATAGAGTTAGAAACATCGATGAGAGAGACACATCGATCAGCTGCTTCCTGCACACCTTCTACTGGGGATGTGCCCACAACCAAGGTACATGCCTCTGACCGGAATTGAACCTGGGACCTTTCAGTCCACAGGCCAATGCTCTATCCACTGAGCCAAACTGGTTAGGGCTGTTTTAATCTTTTCACTTCTTATTGAGACAGGTGGTTGCACCCTATTTATATTCATGTGTGCTCACAAATCAGGTTTTTGCTAGAAGTCAAAAGTGAGCTAGAAATTGGTCCTTCCTTGAGTTGCATGTCTGACCTCACAATTCAGACTGAAACTTTTCCCTGTGGGAGATTTGTTATATTGTACTGTGATTTTACGATATATGTATTGTGACTTTTAATTGTCTAATAGGTGAAATAACTAGTCCCACAGAATTCCCCAATGACCAATTAATTTAAAAAATATTAATCTAATTTAGGTAATTATCCATCAACACAATAATGCATACTTCATACATGAACTGAGGAGAAGAAACCCTTGAACAGACTTACCTCCTCAAAGCCCATTTCAAATAAACATTCAACGGCTCCTCTGACGGGCAAGAGTCTAGTAGAAAAAGTTGTGTTTCCAATCCGGATAGATCTATATTTTTCATCATTAGGGTTTCTGATTAAAAAAAAAAGTCTGATTACATGTTATATGTAATAGTTAATATTTTTCACTTTTTTTGCATTCCTTTTCACATTTTATACTAGCTACATTCCTACAAGATAGGATAAATCCCAACTTTAAAACAAGGGGGAAGCACAGTCTGAAAAAGTGCCTGATTCTGTGATTCTTTCCTCACCATACATTTCTACAACCTCACTGTTTAATTTCACAGCTGAAAATATTAATGCTGCCATAGGAAATCCATGTGATATTTTAATCCTGTGCTATTAAAGCTAGAAACCTTTAGGAGTTTTTAGGTTGCTAAGAAAAAAATCCTTGTCAGCTAACTCCAGAGAGGCAGCAGAAGGCTCTGCTTATTTTGTTCTGATGAATCTCAATCATTAAGAATGGTGTGTGATGGCCCAGCTGCAGTGGCTCATGGTTGAGCATCAACCTATGAACCAGGAGGTCATGGTTCGATTCTCCATCAGGGCACATGCCTGGGTTGTGGGCTCGATCCCCCAGTAGAGGGCATGCAGGAGGCAGTCAGATTCTCTCTCATCATTGATGTTTCTCTCTCTCTCCCTCCCCCACTCCCTTCCTCTCTGAAATAAATAAAAATATATTTAAAAAAAAAGAATGGTGTGTGACACATAGATGGTGGCTAATAAACATTTATGAAATAAATGAATAAAAGAAACTAAGAAGCTATAAAATGGATCACAGTTCCCCAAAGACTTTACTTCTGACAAACATGAACCTAGGTATACTTTTAGTTACTTGATTTTCTTTCTTTTCTAAACAATGACTGACTGTATTTACTGTAAGTTCTGCTTCAGCTTAAGATATATTTTTGTCACAGCAAATATGGTGGTAAAATGAAGATATGAATTTCTTTTACCATAATTAAGATTTTGAATAGTATACATGTGATGAGACCAGCATATGAAAAGCTTTGATTTGAGTTTGTTAAGAACCTTGATAAATCAAAAAGGCTATTAAAAAATACAAAATTAAGGTAATCACACTATCATACTCTAAATATCTTCAGAACATAATTTAGGATGATAAGTAGGTTTTACATCTGATACCAACTCTTTTTAAATGGTGGTGGCTTCCATTAGGATTATATTAAGGATTCTGGTGCTATGTCAGGGATCCGTAGGAAAAAGTTTTGAGGCCATCTGCCTGGGGTATAAAACTGGTGGTGGTGGGGGATGCTAGCAACTGACTGATTATCTTTGCCCTAACTAAACATGCTCTCTGAATATTATGATATAAAAACACCCCCCAAAAGAACTTTTAATTGTGGAAGTCTTGACAAATTTCACGTTTCTTTTCCATCAAGCAATTCCCTACTGCCCAATTGTTATAAATACTATATGAATCGTTTTTAAACCTCTTTTCCTTAATTTCAAAAATTATACAAATTTATTACAGAATATTCATAGACAAAATCTCTAAAATTCTCAAAACATCCACACAGATTGGTGCTAACCTACAAACACTTTGCAACCCATTCACGAGAAGTAATTGAGAATATTCTGTAATTTTTATAACAATTTGATGTTGTCATGAAATTTTCATTATATTTTATAAAAATGTTAGCTTCACATGACTGGAAATTAAAAAAACAACAAACGATGGTTATTCACTCCAGTTCATTTGAGAATCATAGTTGAGAACCTCAAAGAAAAAGCTATATTCTATTCCCGTGTTCAGCAAACTGCGGCTTGCGAGCCACATGCGGCTCTTTGGCCCCTTGAGTGTGGCTCTTCCACAAAATACCATGGCCTGGGCGAGTCTATTTTGAAGAAGTGGCGTTAAAAGAAGTTTAAGTTTAAAAAATTTGGCTCTCAAAAGAAATTTCAATCGTTGTACTGTTGATACTTGGCTCTGTTGACGAATGAGTTTGCCGACCACTATTCTATTCTATTCTTTCATTCTGTATTTTAGTGCAAGGTTTCTTAATCTTGGCATTATTGACATTTGAGGCCTTTATTTTGAGAGGCTGTCTTGGGCACAGCACGTTTAGCATCCTTGGCATCTATGCCACACTGTATCACAAATGTGCCTCTTTTTCTTACCATGTAAACAAAAAACATTAAACTGAAAATAATCCTACATTATCAAAGCTAGTTATAGATAAATTATGCATCTTTCCATGATTTTCAACACTTTCAACAGGATCTAATAAATACATCAATACCTCCAGGATGATATATTCTACCGCTGCAAAACTGCTTGAGCTATTTCAATCTACCTTTTCTCAATAGCTTCCAGATTTCACATGATCAAAGTCTTTCACTGGGCTTCATTTTCTAATTTTTCTTTCCACTTTCACCACTGTTCTGATATAGCTTATTTTTATACATGTTTCAAACTAACTGTTGATATAAAGCTTCTCTGCTACAGACTTTGTATAGTTTAGATTTTTCCTCTTTAGTTTCTAGTGAGCAATTTTCTATCTTTATAACATGGATGGACTTATATCATTTATCTGTTTTTCCCACTAAAAGCAAATTGCAAAGAACAAAAAAATTACAGTATAATGTCCAGTTACTCAAATCCCATCTTCCTCTTTTTAAATATGTTGAGCAGACCAGTCATGGTCTTGAGCCTAGACTGATGCCAAAAGTCTGCCCCGGAAGCACTCAAAGGCTGAGAGAACTTGGTTATATGGACATCACCAGACCTCATATCCATCAAATTCCATTTCCTCCCTTGGAAAAGTGTCATACAAACACTTTCAGAATCTCTAGCTTTATAGCATCATCCCAGGTTGTCTACTATTCTTTTATATATATATATTGAGTTCAGAGAGGAAGGGAGAGGGAGAAAGAGACAGAAACATCAATGATGAGAGAGAATCACTGATCAGCTGCCTCCTGCATGCCCCGTACTGGGGATCAAGCCAGCAATGCAGGCATGTACCCCTTCAACAGAATCGAACCCGGGACCTTTCAGTCCGCAGGCTGACACTCTATCCACTGAGCCAAACCTAGGGCTTGTCTACTATTCTTGACCACATTACTAGTCTCCTAATCCTACAGTGTCTAAAGTATCCCTAAGAATCATCTTTATTTTTGCTTGATCTTCTTCCATTAACTTAATTTTCTCTGTAGACTTTTCTCAGATTTCTTTCTTTTTTAAAAATCTCTGTTGACCATTGACTATCTCTGCAAGTTGTAATATTTATTTTGCTTGTTATCAACTATTTTGCATCTTTACATGCGTTTTTTTAGGGGTGGGTGTTATAGGATGATGATGGTGAATGAATGGGGTCCTGAAAGGGAGCAAAATTTCTGGTACCTCACTCAACCACAACTTTGAACATATTTTGGTGTCTTCAAAGTTTCTCACCCCCAATGTCTACCAAATTGTTTAATTTATGGGGGGGGAAAAGGTCTTTGTTTTTACTATTGCAATGGCAGGGAAGTCATGCTTTTCTCCTTACATATAAAAGGCTAATATACTAAGTGTCCAACCGTCAGGATAATGATGTCAAGTAGCAACGTCTGGCTTCCTCTCCCTAGCGACTAGCCTTCTTGGAGTTTCTTCAGCCCAGGAACATGACTTGCTTTATAGCCAGGTGGAAACATTTCACACTTTAACCAAACGTCTGTGAAGCATTTTCCCGTGCCTCATCTCATTTGATCCTCACAGAAGTCCTGGAGTAGGTAGATAGGAGACTCAGTGGAATCCTATTTTCATTAGTCAGAAAACAGAGATTTAGAAAGCTCAGAAACGTGACCCGACTGAAAAGAAGAAATGGTGGACCTTGAAAATGACTTTGTTTTCTCACTGTGCAGAATATAGTCAAACACTGCTGCAGTTAAATATTTTACCCTTTGTTCTCCCTGTGTGATCTACAATAATAATTTGCTTTGTGTTGATATTTACTGCTGTGTTGCTGACAATTACCTAAAAGATAAGTTGGGGTGCTTCACTGGGCTGGAAAAAGCTTAGCTAAATCAGAAAGCAGGTCTAATAAGCAAGTTTATTCTATATAAAAGGCTAAGTTGACTTGCACATGCGCGGTACATATAAAGCTCTCACTGGCACCAATCGCACGCGTGTTTCCATCTGTCATTGTCAATTGTGAATTTGGTTGACACTTCTATTATAGAGAAAGGGCAAATAGCGATATTAAAATATTTCTTCTAATTAATTTCCTTTCAATGTGCACAAATTCGTGCACCAGGCCACTAGTCTACTATATTTTAAGATTTTAAGAAATGTTAACAATAGGCTTCACACTGAAGTAAGAGCAGCTAAGAAAAAAGAAAAAACGTTTTTCTCTATTTCAGAAACACTGAGAATTAAATATATCTGGTCATTTACCAGCCCTCTTCCTCTTTGGAATGCAAAATACCAGAAAGGGTTCACAAAAATGGAAACTTAGTCATTACTAATCACAAAAGTTGCTTTGTAGGTCACTTAAAAAATTATTTCTAGTCCTTCTGAAAATCTGTTATTCTGAGATACACGTACATTTTCAAAAACATTTATCTGCCTTAGAACCATGTGGGAACCATATCTGGCTTTAACTCTACAATTCCCTAGCTGACCACAAGGGAAACATACACGTAATCTAGCTTGTTTAACATGAAAAACTGATAGATAACATGAGCCAAGTCATTTATGTCTACCTTTTGCAAAAATCCCAAAAAGTAGGTGAGAGTTTACATAAATTGCCTATAATCACACTTTTACAAAATGGTTGACTGGAGATTTAAACCCACCAGCCTGATCACAAACCTTACATATTCTCCACCACACAAGATGCCAACAAACTTTCCAATCCTCATTTAACTACCTTCTCTCAAGGTGTTCAGAGTAACCTAGATTAGAAATCTGAAGTTATTTTGATGTCTCCTCATATTACCAGTTCTTGCATTCAGTCATCCAAAATTGGCCATCCTTGCTTATAATACTTCTCTCTTCATTCTATCCACATTTATGCTTATGATTACTGCAATAGCTTTACAAAGCTCCTTCATATGCTTCTCTTTCAGTCTAGAAACTAATCACTTTGTCTTGTCTATCATGTCAAATACAAGTTCTCTGCTACTCCATCAACTGGACCCATCTTATCAAACTTCTATTCTCAAAACTGTTCTGTGTTAGGTCCCCCTGCTGTCTCCTCACATAAACATGTAAGTGAGAAGCACTGTCATGGAACTTGTTCTCTAGATTTTATGCTGTGGCTATTTTCCATACCTGTGTCTTTCTCCCAAACATATTTATTTGAAAGAAAAAAAACACTTTCCATTCTTGTTTCCCAATCATATAGGTGCTTTCATAAGCAATAACTAAGTAAAGTTTGATAAGGAAATTAGTGGAAAATCTAAATTTTTAAAAGAACAAATTATCTTAGAAAACCATGTGGAATGCCAGTGAAACTATTACAGAATTTTTTAAAAAGTAGGTATCACTGAACAGATCCTCTTTATCTAGAAGTTAGTGAACTGAAAAAAAGGTAAAGGGTTCAAATCCATGGCCTATTGTGCATGCAAATTAGCATGTATTCTATTCTGCAATTTCATTAGCTTTATGACTCAGTGGGAAATAGGAAAAACATCATCCAAAACAGAAATTTAAAACTTAACCAAAAGTATTATTTTCACCTGTGTATAGTGACAAGTATAGTTGTGAAAAATAAATTCTGCTAATGAAATTTTCATTTCAGCTCTCATTCTATGAAATACTATGTCAGACCCTGAGGTAGGAGCAAGGGATATCAAGACACTGTTAACAGGTTCCCCCAAACAGCAACAAGAACAGAAAACCTGGTGTTCTCAACCCTCAAATAAGTTAAATTAGCAAATCTGTAATGTAGTGTGGCTAGAAATATAGAATAAATCTGAAGCTTTCTAAAGAGGTTAGCAGGTCACTGGACTTGAAAGATAAAGGATGGTCCCCACCCCTCCCTGAAATAGTTTAAATTCTAAGAATATGAGGGCAGAGACTAATACTATTACTTACAACAAACTAAAATGGGTAGTTTTTCATACCATCTCCTGTTATATTAGTTCCAAACTCCTAATTCCCTTTTCAGATAAAACACTTTTTAAGATCAGAAGCACAAGCCAGTGAAAGGCTGTAACATGAACTGACAGCATGCCAGTTTCTTCTGTGAGTCTGGTACACATTCATAATGATGATTATGATGCCAAGACATCTGCATGCAAAGGATTTCCCTCCTCAAAACACCTTAATCTTAGAATTTGGGGGTTTCACTGCATTGAAAGCATAAGTAAATCCTCATTACAGGGCCACTTCCCTTTTCTGAATAGAGGGGTTTAAATCGTTTGGCGGCTTTCCACATGGGAGGTCCCAGCTGATGGGCTCTGGAGAAGTCAACCTATGAGTTCATTCATGCAGAGTCCACTGGCATCCTGACACTCTGAAGAGCTGTTAGACCCCTTAGGGCAGGCGTCCTCAGACTACGGCCCACGGGCCACATGCGGCCCGCCGAGGACATTTATCCGGCCCGCCGGGTGCCGCTGCCTGTCCTGCTTAGCAGCCGACTCGTCCCGGGCCCGCAGTGCGCATAGGAATTTGTTCATAGTTTGTTTTTTTTTTAAAACTATAGTCCGGCCCTCCAACGGTCTGAGGGACAGTGAACTGGCCCCCTGTTTAAAAAGTTTGAGGACCCCTGCCTTAGGGTGAAGATGCGTTGAGAAAGGAGTCACAGAGGAGGAAGGTGGTCCCCACCTAGGTCGCAATTGTGTAGCTGTGTACAGTGCACAGGCTGCACCCCCATGTCACATCTGGTACGTAATAAGGGCTCACTATGTTTTTCCTTTAATTTACTTTTAAGTCATTAATGTCACCTATATGACCACTATTGTTAACTGCCACGGGTTAAAACACTGCACTTGTAGCTAATGTCACATGACATCTATAACCTGAAATTAACAGGGATTGCCTTTTAGACTTCATGTCAATCTACCCACCACTTAGAAGATCAAGTGCTCCAGGGGCCGAGGGGGCACAGAGAACCTAGATAACCATCCTGCCATCCTGACCTGATAAATGAGGCCACACGCTAAGGGCCCTGGTACCTGGAGCTCCTCTACTCTAGTTCCATTCCCCTCCCCTGCACACCAGGTCCCTGCTGCGGACACAGCATCTGACCTAAGAGCTGAGGTGCTAATGATTCCAAACGAATAATCAAACTTGCCTCCCAATTCCCCAAATCTGTAAGTTCCCGTGGAGATCTAGAGCTGTGCTTTCGCTCACAGGAGAATGAAATAAGTTACTCTTATCCAGGGTGATTATCTTCACAGATTGGTATTTAAAGTCATTTTGAAAGTGGAATCCAGATGTTAACATGAAAGTGGTAACTTTAAAATAATGTGGCTAATAATGGTTCACTCAACAAAACTGGGCAGAAAAAAAAAAAAACACACCATAGAAGAGTTTTAAAAACCCCACTAATTCCGTATTGTGCTTAATATAATCACAAAATGTTAGGAGGAAAACATTTTGTCAGCGACTAACTTGTGATAAGCATTTGGCAATGGAAGGCATGGGGCTCGGTCAGAATCCAGGCAGTGGAATGAAAGGCTGTTAGGTTTCTGTCCTGTCACGTGAAACTGCTCCAGCAGCGGATCCGAGGCAGGTGTCTGGGGCCCGCCTTCCCCCTCTCCCTCGCCCTGCCCTACCCCCGGGCCCTCCAGCTCACCCCGAGCACCCCGACATCTCGTGCCAAGTTACAAGTGCAAAGAAACTTCCTCTTCCCGGGCGGGGGTGGGGCCTGGCCGGATCTCCAGGCCCCTGCTCCACGGGCTGCGACACGGAGCCAGACCCAGACCCCGGCCCCCTTGGCCTCGCCGCCCTCCGGGGCCGGGGCGGGCGCCCCCAAACCCAGGCCAAGCAGGCGCCGCGCCCCTCCCGTCCCCGCAGCCCTGTCAGACCCCGCTGCCGGCAACCTGAGGATGTTGTCCGCGTAGGTGAGCAACAGCTTGGAGGCCTCCAGAAAGGTCTCCGGGGTGTTCTGGCAAAGCTCGGCCACGGCCGGGGACGCGGAGGCCGAGGAGCTGCCCAGCGCCGCCGCCATGCTTGAGCGCCCGGCGTCGCCGCCCCCTGCACGCCGCGTCCCACACTGAGCACGCGCCGAGCGCGCGGCCGTCCCTGCGGCGGGGTGGGGGTGGGGGCTGCTGGCGGGAGGTGGGGGTGCGAGGGCCTGATGGGAGGGGCGGAGGACTCGCTTGGATGGGAGGGCGAGGGCCTGATGGAAGGGCCGGGGGGAGCGTGGGGGGGTCGCCTGGTAGGGGAGGGCGAGAGCCTGATGGGAGGGGCGGGGGGTCGCCTGGAACGGGAGGGCGAGAGCCTGATGGGAGGGGCGGGGGGTCGCCTGGAAGGGGAGGGCGAGAGCCTGATGGAAGGGGCGGGAGGGGGGGTCGCCTGGAAGGGGAGGGCGAGAGCCTGATGGGAGGGGCGTGGGGGGGGTCGCCTGGAAGGGGAGGGCGAGAGCCTGATGGAAGGGGCGGGGGGGGGGGGTCGCCTGGAAGGGGAGGGCGAGAGCCTGATGGGTGGGGCGAGTCTTGGTCGGGAGGGGCCAGGGGCTTGACCTGTGAGGGGAAAGCCGAGGCCTGGTAGGAGCGTGGCGGGATCGGCGGGCAAGGAGGGGGCTGTTCTGTAGAGACTGGGGGTTCCGCCAAGAGGGGCGGGTCTTGGTCGGGAGGGGCAGGGGACTGGGGCTTGACTGGGAGGGAGACTAAGGGATCGGGGGTGCCTGATGGGAGGGGCGGGTTGGGGGCGCCGGTTCTCGAGGGGCAGGGTGCTTGGCTTGGTGGGATGGAGGATGTTCCCAGGGGGGCCGGGGTTTTGACCAGGAGGGCAGGGGCCTGGTTGTCAGGGCCCGTGGGCTCCGACCAGAAAGGGTGGGGTGCTTGATGGTCAGTGCCGAAGGGTGGGGGACGGGAACTTTGGAGGACTGGCAGGGTGGCTGGTGGTGAGGTTCTTCGCAATTTAAATCGATCCAACCAGGAAGTGGGGAAACGCCCTATACCTCCAACCACCGCTTTCCCCCAAATAAAACAATCTTACAGCTTCCTTCTCAAAGATTGTCCGGCCTTCCTGGACATTTGCGATGAGACACCAGGGGAAGGAGCAACAAACGTTCAAAAACAACCCAGTCGCTTTAAAACTCTGCTGGGTTTCTGGTATAGCAGTTATTTCTAGAATTAGATGAATGATTGAAAATGTCTTAAGTCCCAGCGCAAATATGATGGCTTTTTAAAGAAGTGCTTTTCAGACCTCAGGTTGCAATATAGTGTTTTGTAGGCTCAATTTACCTTCTGTGTGACCAGCATAAAACACACACAATAAGGACACAGTAGAATAGAAACGGGGAGAGGAAAGACAATAAAACTATACATCCCACATAGGAAGGGTATTATTTTGTGACTGTGTTTTGCAGGTTGATCATGTAATCTGTATCCATTATTCCTTTTAGAAGATGAATCCTAACCTCTATAATCCATTCTCTCTCTGCCTTACTAATGTTCTTAAAAATGTTTTTCCTTCTTTGCAGAAATTCCTTTCCTAACCTCAACAAATATTTGTCTTGACCTTATGTTTTTAAGAGAAGCTACTTGCCTAATTAACTTCTTTAAATGTTTTTAATACTTATCTTTTGCTTTTAAAATTTCAAAAATTTCTTAATATGTGTTTTGGACCAGCTTCCAAGACTAGTATGTTTAATTGGTAGTATCTTGCTAGCTGCTATAACTAAAATTTTCAGTGATTTAACACAAGAGAAATGTCTTGCTCACATAACTCTTTAATAATACAGGTGTCATTAGTTGGGGGGCGGGAGAGGGGCAGCTTTCTTTCATGTAATGATTCAGGGACCCAGGCTCCTTCCATCCCATAAAATGGAGGTCAACAAGTATTTTTTGTAAAGGGCCAGATAGTCAGTGTTTAAGGCTTTGTGGCCATAGTCTCTGTTTCAACTCTTTCACTCTGTCTTTGCAATTGTAGTTCCATAGACATTGCTTTAAAATGTATGGGCTTGGCTGTTTCCAATGAAACTCTATCTACAAAACCAGGTAGCTTGCCGGATTTGAATGGTCGTTTGCTAACTTCTGCCATAGATTTACAGAGACTTCTGCATTTAGTTAATGGTTGGGCAGAAAAAAGGCCTACCTTGCTTAACCACAATGGGCTCAGAAATGACACACAGCTTTTGTCTAGCTGCAGTGGTCGGCAAACCGCGGCTCGCGAGCCACATGCGGCTCTTTGGCCCCTTGAGTGTGGCTCTTCCACAAAATACCACATACCCTAATTAAGTTAATAACAATGTACCTACCTATATAGTTTAAGTTTAAAAAATTTGGCTCTCAAAAGAAATTTCAATCGTTGTACTGTTGATACTTGGCTCTGTTGACTAATGAGTTTGCCGACCACTGGTCTAGCATATTGTTGGCAAAAATGAAGCCCCATCTAGATAAAAGGAGGGCAGGCTGGGAAATGTAGTCCCTGTCTGGACAGGTACTGCCCTGCACTCTATAATAAAGATGGAAGTTTGAGGGACTGGGTTATAACTAGCTGTTTCTACCGCAAATTATATTCCTCTTAATTTTTCTTAAGAGAAGTTGTATAACAATTGTATAAGGTTATTAAATCTATATAGTATTTATGATTTATTTTTTTAAAAAGGAAAACACTTTTTAAAAAAATCTTAGGAGGAAACCCAGTATATACAAAACACCAAAGTGGTGTGCTCTGGAATTGAAGGAGTGTGGTGTGTGTGTGTGTGTTGTATATGAGGGACAGAATGCCATCACTTTAGCCATCCCTTTGACAGAGATAATGGCTGTACAGTACTTTTGTGGGGAACATACAATCACAGTGTGAAAACCAATGCCATAGACTTAATACAGTGATAATAACATACAGACCACAAAATCATAGAAATGATCATTTCAGCCGAAACCGGTTTGGCTCAGTGGATAGAGCGTCGGCCTGCGGACTGAGGGGTCCCGGGTTCGATTCCGGTCAAGGGCATGTACCTTGGTTGCGGGCACATCCCCAGTAGGGGGTGTGCAGGAGGCAGCTGATCGATGTTTCTCTCTCATCGATGTTTCTAGCTCTCTGTCCCTCTCCCTTCCTCTCTGTAAAATATCAATAAAATATATTTAAAAAAAAAGAAATGATCATTTCAAGGGTAAATAAGTAATTTATTGTTTATTTTAAATCACTTGAAATTTGAATCCTTTAAATTACTCTTTACCAATACTTCTGTTAAAATTCTTGAGTAATTACAGTTTCTCTTGGACACCACCATTTAGAAAGGTATTAAGGTGCCCTAACCGGTTTGGCTCAGTGGATAGAGCGTTGGCCTACGGACTGAAGTGTCCCAGGTTCAATTCCAGTCAAAGGCATGTACCTTGGTTGTGGGCACATCCCCAGTAGGGGGTGTGCAGGAGGCAGCTGATAGATGTTTTCCTCTCATCGATGTTTCTAACTCTCTATCCCTCTCTGTAAAAAATCAATAAAATGTATTTTTTTTTAAAAAAAGGTATTAAGGTAATTTATTACAAGGTTCTTTGACTCGTTCTTTTTCCCTGTCGGCTTCTTCCACTTAAGTCAAGTGGAAAATATCTTGATTTTTTTAGTTTCCTTTAGAACTAAAATTGAAAATTTGAAGCTACCCTTAATCTCTTTATACCCACCATTGCTTCAAACAACTAAAGGATGTTCTAATATTAATTCAGCTTTGATCTTCCATTCTTTTACTTGGTTTTCTTTTCCTCAGAAATAATGAATTTTTTCCGGATTCTAGCTTTAAAGCACCATCTTTAGAATTGACACATGGTGGCACTATTCTTAAATGGAATATAAAAAGAAAAAAAGAAAACACCCTAAAACCCACACCATTACATTTTCCCCATGATTGGTTTTGTCATAAAAAAGAAAATGCTGAACTCAATAAAGACCATCAGCAAGAGAGGAGTTGAAGCCTTTCAGGAATTGGTATGTATGAAGTGGCTTTGTTCGAGACAAAAAGGAGTAACAGAGACCCTGGTGAAGGGAGTAAGTTCACTGCATCTCTCCTAGAGAAATTTAGATTCAATAACTGATTGCAGTGCAAATTAGACCAGAACTGCCAGTCTATCATCTCTGACCTACAGGCTGTAATCCAGAATCTTCAGCAAGACACCTGAGACTTTTAGATTGGCCCCTCCTTCACTTCTCCTTTACTGTTCTGTTGTTTTGTCCCATATCTCAAATCCAGTATTGGCCAAATTGAACTACTAGTATTTTGTGGCAGATAACCATGTCTCCAGGCCTTAGTTCTACTCCACCTATCAGGATGCTATTTCCCACACAATTTACTAGACAAACATTTACTCGTTTTCAAGATGCAGCTCCAGGATGACTTTTTTGAAGCCTTTCCTGAACTTGGGAGGTAGCATTGATGCACTTGTCCCCTTTGTGTTATTATAATAATTCCATTCTTCTATGATAGCACCTGTGTCAGTAGTTTACACATATGCTTCTATGGCTGTCTCCCTCTTGACTATAAACTTCTCGAAAGTAAGAACATGTCCTGCTCATTTTTGTATGCCAGCTTCTAGCACAAGTCGGAGGAAAATGAACGTTGAAGAGAAAGTACAAAGATGAAAAAAGAAAAGCTAAAGTAAACCCAAAGATAGTGAGATCAGTTTTGCTGGAGGGCAATCTATTTAATAGATAATGGGACCTATTATCTGGAAAGATAGTTTGAATTAAGATTACAAAATGTTTAAGTAAACCTAAGAAGTCTGAACCTGGAGACAATGGTAAGTGGAGCACTTTTGAAGATTTTGATGCAAGAAAACACCATGGTGTTATATAGTGAGGAATATAGTACTAAATCATATGTAGCTATTAAAATATCATAAACTTTCCACCCCTATCCAAACGAAAGGAAAGGAGATCAGAGGTAGAATTAAAAATGAAATGACTTTTTGTGGTTTTACTTTTCTTTTTTTTGTGTGTGGGTTTTACTCCCCCCGCCCCCCCCCCCCCCCCCGCAAAGGATATTAATTGATTTGTCACTTCTTATCCAAGGTAATTTTGTGATATTATAAAAATAAATAAGAGCACATTAAAACTATGTCTCATATGACTTTGGCTTTAAAGAAAATATTGAAGGTCTTTTCACAATGACTTTAAAATATACTACAATGAAAAGAGAGGAAGTTTGGGTACTTACTATCAACAAGTTTTAAGTTATTTTATAACTACTCTTAAAGTAACTGTATTGTCATTGAATAAAGTGACTAAGAAGTGACTGAAGGGGCACTGGATCAAGTATGACTTAAGGCCATACTGGGTTTCAGTGAACAATAATCTAGTTGGAAGCAATCACTTCAAGAGACACTGCCCAACCCTGGCTGGGTGGCTCAGTTCGTTGGAGCATCGTTTTCACTAAATGGTTTCGGGTTTGATTCCAGGTCAGGGCATATACCTAGGTTTTGGGTTCAGTCCCTGGTCTGGGCATGTATGTGGGGCAACCAATCGATATTTCTCTCTGTCTTCTCTCTAAAATCAATAAAACCATACCCTTAGGTGAACATTATAAAAAGAAACTGCCCAGAAAAAAGCAAAATTGTTGGGAGGTTCAGATGCGGATTATATAGTCAATCCTTTATTTAAAGAGGATTAAAGCTCACACCTGTGAGGGCATGTGAGCAATAGAGATGGTTATCTAAATGCTACTTTGATGATTTCTTCCCTTTTAAAATATTTTCAAATTATATTTTCTATTCACAGATTCATAGCCAGCTCTGAGCAAATAAAGATATTGCATTTTTCAGACACTTAGAAATAAACGTATACATTCTTCTGTTTTCTCTGTTTTTTGTCAGATATTGGGTGTGATATTTTGAGCACTGCTCTAGATCCAGCAACAGTTTTCCCCGAAAAATAACTGCATTATCGCAACAGCATGATTTATTGTGGAAAACATAGTAAAAAAAGGCTAAACAAAAATAAAAGGAGGGGGAATAATATCACCATCATTGTACATCCTTGCATATCTTTAAAAAACGTGAAAAAAATGGGTATACACTTTTTTGTAACTTGTATCTCCTAACATAGTTTTAGTATCTTTCCGTATTAATATTCATTTATAAAATTATTTTAAATAGCTGCACAGCACTTAGATGTACCTACAAAATACACAACCAATTTCCTAGTACTGGGCATTTTGGTTAGTTTTACTTTACTATTATAAGTAACTCTGGGAGGCACATTAATACCTTTAAGGCTACAGTAATTTCCTTCTTTTCTGGGATTCCAGTAGAGTATGATGGTGTTTCTTCTCCAACAGGGGATTATGTGAGCATTATCATTACAAAGATAACAGAGAAAATCCCGTTGTGACGGCCAGAATCACGCAGGCGCGTTCTAGATTTACTTCGAATCCCTGAGCTTGCGGGTGAGGAGATTCTGCAAGGACACCAGACTCCGGCGCCCCCACAGTCTGACCTCCGCCAAGGTGACGCGGGGAAGGACACCCGCAGGAGCGGACTCGGACAAAGGCATGCATCTTCACGCGCATGCGCGGGCTTACGTGAACGCGCGTGCGCCGGTTTACGTGAACGCGCGTGCGCGGTTTTACGTGAACGCGCGTGCGCACGCGCGCATTGTCGCCCAGGACGTCGGCTGCACGAGTCGTCAGGAGACTAGTGGAAGGTATTGGCTGCTGGGTTCTCCTGTTATTTCTCCCGTCCCCCACCAAATCGGGTCGGGATTAGATCGTGAGAGGGGAGTCTAATTACTTCTTTTCCTCCCTCCTGCTTTCTTCGGGGGTGTGTGATGCTTGGGACGCGGTGCGGAGGATTGGCTGCACCCCTCTACTCTCCGCCCATGGCCTTCGCAGTCCCAGAAACTCTGGTTATCTCCACGTTTTGAAGATCAATAAAGTCCACTTACTCCCACCTCAAAGAATAGGCCCTGAAATGTGTTTAGTGCCACTGACACCAGAAATGCTATTTAGAATAAGGCTAGGTAATCCTGAAAAAAGTATGCTTCCTGCAGCCCATATCAGGCTCAGAGTACCTTTATATTTTTCAGTGTATGATTCTACTTAGGAGGATTGAATGAATCATCACTGCACCTCTTTGTCTTGTAATCTCTGGGGATACTTACAGACCAAAAAGAAAGTTAAGTCAAAACAGGTGGTCTGGCCGAAACCGGTTTGGCTCAGTGGATAGAGCGTCGGCCTGCGGACTGAAGGGTCCCGGGTTCCATTCCGGTCAAGGGCATGTACCTTGGTTGCGGGCACATCCCCAGTGGGAGGTGTGCAGGAGGCAGCTGATCGATGTTTCTCTCTCATCGATGTTTCTAGCTCTCTATCCCTCTCCCTTCCTTTCTGTAAAATATCAATAAAATATATTAAAAAACAAAACAAAACAAACCAAAAAAACAGGTGATCTGGTGATAGGTATAAATTAAAATGATGTAGCCCTAGCCGGCTTGGCTCAGAGCGTCAGCCTGTGGACTGAAGGGTCCCAGGGTCCCAGGTTCATTCCGGCCAAGGGCACATGCCTGGGTTGGGGGCTCGATCCCCAGTAGGGGGCGTGCAGGAGGCACCCAATCAATGATTCTCATCATTGATGTTTCTCTCTCCTTCTCCCTTCCTCTCTGAAATTTTAAAGAAATATATTCAAAAATTTCTTAAAAAATAAAATGATGTAATATTATTTTCCCTGTGCTCATTAACAGCTCACACCAAGCACCTGAAAGAACATCTTGGATATTGTTTCTTTGGCCTTTAAGCTATTGAAACAATAGTACCTCCTGGGCGTGTTCTGCTCTGTTACGGGAGTGTGTTTCTGATCATCTGAATCTCAACCATGTTTTCAAACTGCTTGCAGAATATCGTAAAAATTACAGACGCTCACCTTCTACATTCAGGATTATGCCACCGATTAATAAGAAATAAAAGGAGGTTTTTTGGAACTATGCCAACATCCAGATTGCACAGGCGGGTTGTCATTACAGGCATTGGTTTAGTGACTCCTCTTGGTGTTGGAACTCAACTGGTGTGGGACCGTCTTATCCGAGGAGAGAGTGGAATTATTTCACTGGTTGGTGAGGAATATAAGAGTATCCCTTGCAGTGTTGCTGCTTTTGTGCCAAGAGGTTGTGATGAAGGTCAGTTCAATGAACAAAACTTTGTGTCCAAATCAGATATCAAGTCCATGTCTTCCCCCACCATTATGGCCATTGGGGCTGCAGAGTTAGCCATGAAAGACTCTGGCTGGCATCCTCAGTCAGAAGCTGATCAAGTGGCTACAGGTGTTGCAATTGGCATGGGAATGGTTCCTCTTGAAGTTGTTTCTGAAACTGCTTTGATGTTTCAGACAAAAGGTTACAATAAAGTCAGCCCATTCTTTGTCCCTAAGATTCTGGTCAACATGGCAGCAGGCCAGGTCAGCATTCGATATAAACTCAGGGGCCCCAATCATGCGGTATCTACAGCCTGTACCACAGGAGCTCATGCTGTGGGAGACTCTTTTAGATTTATAGCCCATGGTGATGCTGATGTGATGGTGGCTGGAGGTACAGATTCCTGCATTAGCCCTTTATCTCTTGCTGGGTTTGCCAGAGCCCGTGCTCTGAGCACAAACCCTGATCCTAAGTTGGCATGTCGACCATTTCATCCAAAGAGAGATGGTTTTGTAATGGGAGAAGGTGCAGCTGTGCTGGTGCTGGAAGAACATGAACATGCTGTTCAAAGAGGAGCCCGGATCTATGCAGAAATTTTGGGCTATGGACTCTCAGGTGATGCTGGTCACATTACTGCCCCCGACTCTGAAGGAGAAGGTGCCTTAAGGTAAAGACTTTTTTTTTCTTTTCATTCAAAATATTTATTCAAATAAGACATTTTATTGGAGTGTTAAGTGAGGGGAAATTGTACTGTCTGGCCTTAGTGTATGGTATCTCTGTTGTTTCATTTTAGATTAAACAAAGTGTTTTTTGCTTTAACATGTTTCAAGTATTTGAAAATATTTGAAAATCCTTACAAAAATTGGAATCAATGTGTTTTTTTCCTCAAGGGAAAAAGTAATTTCAGATAAATGGAAATATATTTTGTTAGAGATTATATAATTGATAGGCTTATATGTTTATCTCTTGGTGATGAATCAGTCCTAGGTACTGGGGGTGACTCATTATTCCCAAGCAGATGGCATGCTAACTCACATGGTAATCTAACATGGGGTTCTGTTATTAGACAAAGGATTATTTTCATTCAGTGTACTTGGATATTTCTTTCATTAAAGCCATATAGATAATGAATCGCATGTTAAAATTAAACTTAGTCCTGATAAATTTCTTTGGTTATTTTACTAGATGTATGGTTGCTGCTGTAAAGGATGCAAATGTACAGCCCGAAGAGATATCCTATGTCAATGCACATGCTACTTCCACACCACTAGGAGATGCTGCTGAAAACAAAGCTATCAAACATCTTTTCAGAGACCATGCACATGCCCTCGCCGTTTCCTCAACTAAGGGAGCCACGGGACATCTGCTGGGAGCTGCAGGGGTGGTTGAGGCAGCATTTACTGCTCTGGCTTGTTATTATCGACAACTACCACCTACTTTAAACCTGGATTGTACAGAACCAGAATTTGATCTCAATTATGTTCCACTGAAGGCACAAGAATGGAAAACTGAGAAAAGACGTATTGGACTCACCAATTCCTTTGGTTTTGGTGGTACTAATGCAACACTTTGCATTGCTGGCATGTAGGACAGACAAATCATTTGTGATTAAACATTGATTTTTAATGTTATAAACAAACTTTATGAAGTGGAGAAATACTATGTTTCTATAAATGCATATTCTTTTATATCTGTGTCAGGGTTTCTCAGTTTTGCCTCTACTGATATTTGAGGCTGGATAATTCTTTGATGGGGAGAGGGGAGTTGTCCTTTACATTGTAGGATGCTATTACAATCTACCCACTAGATTGTAATAGCAGCCCCTTCCCCAGTTGTGACAACCAAAGATGTCTCTAGACATTGCCAAATGTGTCCTGAGGGGCAAAACAATCCCCATGTGCAAAGGACTGATCTAAGTTTTTCTAATACTTTAGATCAAACAACTCTTCATGATATTTCCCTTGCTCTTGTCTCTTTCCAAAACATTTGGTGAGTAGCTGCTCTGTGCTAGGTAAGGTTGCTGCACACTACAACTCCAGACACACCATTTCCATGTAATATATAGGAAAGGAATCAATACTAATAAAAGGGTAATATGCTAATTAGACCAGGTGACTGGACATCTTCTGGACGCCTGACTTCCTTCCGGACAGTTAGGGGGCGACCAGGCCAGCAGGGGGGTAGTTGGGGAGTGACCAGGCCAGCAGGGGGGCAGTTAGGGGGCGATCAGGCAGGCAGGCAGATGAGCAGTTAGGAGCCAGTGGTCCCGGATTGTGAGAGGGATGTCCGACTGCTGGTTATCCCCCCAGGGGTCCCTGATTGGAGAGGGTGCAGGCCAGGCTGAGGGACCCCCCCCCCCCAATGCACGAATTTTGTGCACTGGGCCTCTAGTACATACATGATGAAATTTGTGTGATTGATCAACATTCTTTGAATATAGCAGTCAGCTAGCAATGATCTATTTACTCTTTACCTATCTAGCTCCCTTCATATTATCTATACTGAAATTCTGAAAGAATGAAGTGAAATTGGTTTGGCATTTCTTATTCTTTTTGTATTGATGGCGGTACCTAGTGATTAATGGAGGTAAGGGTTCTTAGGAAGTAGAACAGAACTTGGTGATACAAGCCACGCCACCTTATTCTACCTGCAGCTATAAGAAAATTTTTGTGTTTACTTCCAACATTTCACCCCAAGTGCTGGTGGTACTTCTACTTTTCCACTTTGAGGTTTTCTCTAAAGCCAACAGATCTCCATTGGCTGGAAGTGTTGGGATGGGAAAGGGTGCAAATTCCCTAGAGGCTCAACCAGCTTCTGAAGGATGAGAGTTGGTGGATAAATGTCTCAAGTCTCAGTTGCAACTTCTCAGCTCTGCCCTGGTAGTGCAAAGGCAGCCACAGGCCCTATGCAAATGAATGGGTGTGGCAGGATTTTGCTTGCAGGGAGGGGAGGAGCAGATTTGGCCAATGGGCTGTAGTTTGAAAACTGTTCTAACTCCAAGGAAGCACATTGAAAGGTTTAGCTAGCTAATTTTCTGTGTCAGTGGGGTATCCAGAAATTTTGCCATGTAAGATTGGAAAACTGGATTTCAGTACTGGAATAATAATCTATATAATAAAGAGCTAATATGCTAATTAGACCGAACAGCAGAACAACCATCTGGATGACCTTTCGGAAGAAGCCAGGCCTTCGAGGGCCGGCCGAGGCTGTGAGGGCTGGCTGAGGTAGCCAGGGCTGCGAGGGCCGAGCCCCTTGCACGAATTTCATGCCCTGGGCCTATAGTAATTATAATAACAATCCTTAATGTTTGTATTGTACCTGCATTCTAGGCATTGTTGCAAGTACATTTCTTATTATCTTTTCATTTATTTCTCACAACAACTGTAATTTAGTAATAATGGTATCCAATTTTATGGATAGGGTATTTGAAATTTAATGAAGTTAAAAAGCTAGTCCAAAGTTACACAGCCAAACAGTAGCAGACAAAGACTCAAGAGTGTCCTCTGATTCCAGAGAGCAGGCTCTTAACCTCCTAAACATACCAGCTACTCAAGGGTAAGGATTGAGGCTCCCTACTGAAAGGGCGGGAGAGACCGACTCCATGTTCCCTTTGTTCCATGTCCTCCATCTCATGGAGTCAGGTTCCTGCCCTAGAACCTCTCCAAGAGCCCAACCCACACTTTTGAATTAGCCAATAGAAATGCAAGAGGAAAGTAAGCCGTGCCTGCCCCCATGTGCAACCTGACCTCGACCAATCAGCGGAGGCCACACTACCTCACCCCTCCTACCTCTCCCAGGCCCCCTATAAATCAGCGCATTTAGGGCCTGGGGCTCTCTCTCTGCCTCCTGCCACTGCGTAGGCGAGTGTGGTGGACGGGGAGCTCGAGCTAGCTGGAATAAAGAATCTTTGCTTTTGCATCGGCCTTGGCTCCCTGGTGGTTGTTGGGGATCACGAAATCTGGGCATAACACCTACCAAGGGAGATCCTCCGGGGAGGAGCAGAGCTAACCCATTTCTGAGTTGGGAGAAGGAATGCATCTCCTTGCACCTCTCCTTTTGTTTGAAAAGAATAAAGATGTAACTTGTTTTGTTTATGCAGGTACTGACATATTATATTAGAATGTATAAAGTCTGATAACCAAACCCCAACTTGAAAATCAAAATGATCCTTCTCTAAGTATAAATAATGTACTCTTTCCAGGCTTACTAACCGTACCTTTTTGTAATTTAAAAAATTCATCATACTATCTTAAAGAAAGGACCTATTAATTTATAGGTAAAAACACTGATGGTATATTTTTCATTTACCATCAGATGGTATGTGATATATGCTCATTTTAAATAAGGCAGTGCAGAAGAATATAAGTCATTCTCCACTCCCCTTACACTGGCTAATAACATTTTATAACCTCAAAGTAACTGAAATGTGTATTGCCATTTTAATCTGGCTTAACTTTAGCAACTAACACATGAGAATTTCCTTTATTGTTTCATTGGTTAATTACACCCAGACAAACCCTATTCAAGTTGTCCTGGTGGCAAAAAACCCACCTGAAGATCTCCTTGTTTTCCAGAGTGATTTGGTGGAAAGAATGGGAGATTTGGACTCAATAGACCTCGACTTAAGTCACACTCACCGGGCCTCAGTTTTCTCACATGTAAATGGAGTCAGTAGCACTATTTATGCAAAAAATGGTTTTGAGCCTCAAGGTTGATCAATACACTAAGTGTAATTCTCTGTATAGAGTGGCTATTATGTTAAGAGATGAGTGTGGTCTTTTCCATATTAATAAGTTATCTAGGAGCTTGGTTGCTAAATCTGGAAAAACTTGATCAGTTTAGGATTTTATTGTTTTTATATCTCTATATTGATGTATTATAACTATTATTAATATTAATATTGTGTCATCCTTGTAACCTGTTATTAAATGGTAAAAAGCTTTGCCAAGGTAAAAGCATTAGACTTTAGAAATTTCCCCTAAAGTAAGTGGTGTGAAGCATAGAAACATTAACAAAGAAGCTTATGAAATGAAAGAGATGAAAGGTTAGAAAGCTGCCTCTCTTGGCTGACTCAGGCCCACCCCTTCCCAGCAGCAGGGACTGGGGGTTGGAAGGGATTAGATGACCTCTCAAGGTTCCTTGTAGTCTGTGGTATTTTTTTTTAAAGTCTATTTAAAGATTGCAGTAATACTGCTGATGTGAAATCCTTTGTACACAGTGATGGTTGAAAATACTGGCTCCTGACCTGAATCTCTGCCTGCCTGGTTATAATTATATGCTTGAGATTAACAGGACTCAAATGCTTATGTTTTATACAAGCCATTGGGTCTTTTTTCTCCTCAAGAATTTTTTTAAACCTGTATTTTAGACTGAAGCAAGAAGGAGAAGGTTGATTTAAAAATGCATTCAGATACAGAAGGATTTAGATTATTTTAATAACTAAGCTTAGTTATCATATTGCAGTTCAGAAAGATGAATGAATAATAAGGTAGAATGCTAAGATCCAGGAGGTAATCCCTGAGAGAGGACATTACTGGAGCAGCATATTAACTAGAAAAGAGTCATTCTTAGCAGAGAACAGATAATTCCCCAAATCCATAAGCATCTGGTATATAATAAGTAGCTTGTATAGTATTTTTTCTTTTTTTTTCAATCTTTATTGTTGAGATTATTACAGATGCCCCTCTTTTTTCCTCCCATAGCTCCCCTCCACCCAGGTCCCACCCCACCCCAGGCCCTCGTCACCCTATTGTCTGTGTCCATAGGTAATGCATACATGCATATAAGGTCTTTGTCTATTCTCTTCCTGCATCCCCCTACACCGCCTTCCCTCTGAGAATCGTCAGTCTGTTCCATTTCCATGTCCCTGATTCTATTCCATTAACCAGTTTATTCTGTTCATCAGATTTTTTTATTCATTTGATTTTTAGATTCACTTGTTGATAGATATTTATTTGTTGTCACTTTGTTGTTCATAATTTTTTTATCTTTACCTTTTTCTTCTTCTTCCTCTTTTTAAAGAATACCTTTCAGCATTTCATGTAATACTGGTGTGGTGGTGATGAACTCCTTTAGCTTTTTCTTATCTGTGAAGCTCTTTATCTGACCTTCAATTCTAAATGATAGCTTTGCTGGATAGAGTAATCTTGGTTGTAGGTTCTTGCTATTCATCACTTGGAATATTTCTTGCCACTCCCTTCTGGCCTGCATAGTTTCTATTGAGAAATCAGCTGACAGTTGTATGGGCACTCCCTTGTAGATAACTGTTTTTCTCTTGCTTCTTTTAAGATTCTCTCTTTGTCTTTGCCCTTGGCATTTTAGTTATGATGTGTCTTGGTGTGGTCCTCTTTGGATTCCTCTTGTTTGGGGTTCTGTGTGCTTCCTGGACTTGTAAGTCTATTTCTTTCACCAGGTAGGGGAACTTTTCTGTCATTATTTCTTCAAATAGGTTTTCAGTATCTTGCTCTCTCTCTTCTTCTGGCACCCCCATAATTTGGATGTTGGTACGCTTGAAGTTGTCCCAGAGGCTCCTTACACTGTCCTCATATTTTTGGATTCTTTTTTCTTTTTGCTCTTCTTGTTGGGTGTTTTTTGCTTCCTCATATTTCAAATCATTGACTTGATTCTTGGGATCACCTAGTCTACTGTTGAATCCCCGTATATTTTTCTTTATTTCAGTCAGTGTGTGCTTATTTTCTGACTGGTCCTTTTCCTTTTCCTTTTTTTTTTTTTTTTTTTTTTTTTGACATTCTCACTAAGATTCTTGAAGGTCTCACTAAGTTCCTCGGAGGTTTCTAGAAGATTCTTAAGTAACCTTATAACTGGTGTTGAACTCTATATCCAATAGTTTGCTTTCTTCCATTTATTTCATTTGTGATGCGTTTCTTTGTCTCTGCATTTGGGCTGCTTCGCTGTGTTTGTTTCTATGTATTGGGTAGCTGCTAGGTCTCCTTGAGTTGATGGAGTAGCCTTGTGTAGTAAGTGACCTATAGGGCCCAGTGGCTCAGCCTCCCCAATCACCTGAGGTGATCTTTTTCTGTGAACTCTCATGTATGTACATGAATAGAAATCTGTCCTTTTTCTTCCTCATCTGTTTTTAGTTTATTTATTTATTTATTTATTTATTTTTTTTACAGAGAGAAGGGAGAGAGATAGAGAGTTAGAAACATCAATGAGAGAGAAACATTGATCAGCTGCCTCCTGCACACTCCTTACTGGGGATGTGCCTACAACCAAGGTACATGCCCTTGACGGGAATCAAACCTGGGACCTTTCAGTCCGCAGGCTGGTGCTCTATCCACTGAGCCAAACTGGTCAGGGCCTGTTTTTAGTTTAATTCACAGGCCCCCAATAACTGAATCCCTGCCCCAGTTGGTTGGGCCGCATTTGGGAGGCAACTGATCATGTGTCTCACATCGATGTTTCTCTCTCTCTTTCTCTCGCTCTATCCTTTCTCTCTCTCCCTCCCTTCCACTCTGTAAAAAAAATCAAAGGCAAAATATCATCCACTGAGGATTAACAACAAAATTTATAAAAACAAAACCAAACCAAAATCAATCTTCACACCTAAAAAATGTATTAATATAATCAAATATCCAATTGGTGTTTAAATTTTCCCAAATATCTCAGATATTTTAAAAAAATGGATTTATTTAAAACAGGATCCAAAGGAGGTAAATACATTTGGCAGGTATAGCTCTGAAGTTGTTTTTAATCTGAAGCAATCAGTCCTCTTTCCTTTCTTTACCCCTTGCAATTTATCTGTTAAAGAAACAAGTCATTTGTCCCATACAATTTTCCACACCTGTATTTTGCTGGCTACAAACCTATGGTGTCATTTAACATGTTCCTCTATCCTTTGTGTTGCCTAGAAATTGGTGGTTAAAACTGGGGACTTGACTTGATCCAAGTTCACAAGAACATGTACTCTTCAAGGGTAGTATGTACCTCCATGAGTAACACATAACAACTATTGTGTTTAATGTTAGCAGATAAGCCGAGTATTATAATTTGCTAATTTTGAATAAAAATCAGCAGTGGAAGTGATACCTCTTTGTACAGGAGAAAGGTATACACAGAACAACATTGTGGAATTATTTAAATTTATCCTTATTGATTGGGCATCACAGCAACTATAAATAGATGGTGATTAGCAGAACTTCACTGGTGCAAACCCTGGACTGCTCCTCATTTGAATCACCTTATATATCCAGGATCTACTCACTTAACCATCTCTCAGGTTCCTGCTACTTTGGTCCATGTCGCTGTCATCTCCTGCCTACATCACTACACTAACCTCTTAACAGGTCTCTGTGCCTTTGTACTTGCTTCTCTACACCTGTTCTCAACTCAGTAGCCAGAATAACCCTTTTAAATTCTGGCTTTTTCATCTACTACCCAAGTTATTTAAACTCTCTAAGTCCAATTATTCTTATCTGTAAGAAGTTAACAATACTTACCTTATAAGTTTTTATTCATTAAGCATTTATTGGCAGCTAAAATGTATAAAGAACTGTATCTAATAGGTATTGGGGATAAGATCCTATATAATAAAAGGCTAATATGCAAATAGACCGAATGGTGGAACAACCAGAACAACTGAACAACCGGTTGCTATGATGTGCGCTGACCACCAGGGGGCGTGTGCAGGACATGGCAGATGTTGGCTGTGGTGGGATGGTGGAGCAGATGAGTGGGGGCGCCAGACCAAGATGGGGTGCCGGTCCCTGTCATCAGGGTGAGCCTCTGGTGGTTACTGAAAATTCTTTGCTACTGAACGCCGCAGTCCCGCCCGGTACTTGCACCTGCTGCCAGCGCCAGAGCCGCTGCTCACACCCACTGCAGGTGCCGGTCCTGATCAATCGGTGCCATCAGTGGGTGTGAGCGGTGGCTGCTGGCCCTGATCGCCCCTGAGGGCTTCTCTACCTCCCCCTGCTCCTGAGGGGCGATTGGGGCAGTAGCCACTGCTTGTACCCACTGTTGGCACCAGCCCAAATCGCTCAGTGCCATCAGCGGGTGTGAGCGGGGCCAGCACCATCAGTGAGTGGGAGCGGCAGTGGCGGGAGCAGGACTGCCAGCAGACAGGGGGTCAGGGACCGTGGTGGGAGGGGCCTGGCAGAGGAGCGGAGGATGGGCTGAGACCCGCCCCCGTGCCCACCACAGCCTCACAGCCCACAGTTCCTTTCAAGGTACACGAATTCATGCACTGGGCCCCTAGTAATATATATAAAGTGCCTGGTGCACAGTAGTTGTTCAATAAGTCATAGCTATTATTATTGCTATTATTATTACTAATGTGCATAAGTAAATCAGCAATAAGACTTTTGGAATGGTGGTAGTACAGATATATCAGTTAACCTTCTAACTAACTAACTAGAGGCCCCCGCCTGGTATCTTTGTGAAGCTTTATCTGCTAGGGAAAAGGATTGTTTTTCCCCCTCTAACTGGAAGTACCATGTCTTTCTGCAACAGCTGTGTGACTTCTGACAATCCTGGTCAACTGTGTCCCAGAACAAAATGAAGCTGTTTTCCCTGAATACCATTCTGTTTCACGATGGTTGACAGAAATTCACTAATAATTTTGATCTGGTAAAGAGTCAGTCAGTGGAAAATTAGAAATTTTAATGAAGATTCTCATTAGTTGTTCTTCACAAATAATGGGGCTATAATCCAACTCAAGATTCTTAGCAAAGCAATTCCTATTTCAATTATCACAAGTAATTATTAGTTAGTGTTTATATCACTTTGTGCTTCTTAAGTACTTCCAATTATTTTTTCTTTGAAGAAAAAAAACCCAAAAAACAAAAAACCACAACAACACCAAAGAACCAGAAAACAAACCCTTTGAGGCATCTCAGAATGTTAATCTCCATTTCACAGATGGGGGAATGTGGGATAGTTATTGAGCAAACACCAATGTATTCTGTTATCCTTACAAAAATAATGCAAATTTCTCTCCTAATGGTTGGCCATGACCAGCCCCTACTATTAAACCAATGTATTTATACACAAAAACACCAACATGTACATGCATGGTAGAAAAGATGCTCTTGGATCAATGCTTCTAATGCTCAGCAAAGAAATAGACTCCCTGCATGAATTTTTCTCTCCAGAAAATTCATGTGTTGAATAAACAGGGTCTAAAGATGGTGATTTTGTCACTTCTCTGCTTGCTTCCTGCCTTCAAAATTCCCATTCTCCTGCCCTAGCTGGTTTGGCTCAGTGGATAGAGCATCAGCCTGTGGACTAAAGGGTCCCTGGTTTGATTCCAGGCAAGGCCACATGCCTGGGTTGTGGGCTCGATCCCCAGTGTGGGGCGTGAAGGAGGCAGCTGATTGATGATTCTTTCTCATCATTGATGTTTCTATTTCTCTCTCCCTCTCCCTTCCTCTCTGAAATCAATAAAAATATATTTTAATGAATTCCCATTCTCCTCCTTGTCTTCTTCTACTCTTTTAATTCAGTTGATCAATAAGTCAGTTGATGTTGGCTGTGTAGCAATTACACTGTTTCCGTTGCATGCAACTGTAAGCATTTATTGTTGGCCCATGCACCTGTGGGTTGTCTGGGCTGGTTAGCTCCATGCTGAGGAGGTAGTGCCTTACCAAGGTATGCTTATAGCAAAGATCTTAGGGCAACAGAATAAGCTTAATGCATAAATACATTTTAAACCTTTGCAGGTGGCCTGGCTCAATCGCTCTCCCAAAGTCAAGGTGCAGGGCAGCTTACTCCTCCCACTGGTGGGCCATAGCAAGGGTTTTGGGTGTATTATTGGTGGGAGTTGAGAGATAATCAAGTCCTGCAGACACAGGCAGCATCTTCCTCTTTTCCTTTGCCCCATCTCTTCTCTGACTTGCCTGTTAGAGTGTAACAACATCGGCAAGATCGGGCCACAGTAAGATAGAGTCTTAGCAAGACCGTGATCCCCAAGGATGAGCCAAGTAGAAATGTAATACCCAAGGAGGCTATCCAGGGATTTCCTATGGATGTTAGATTTATGGCTAAAACACTCTAATAATATTCTACCCCTGTAGTTAAGCCCATTGCAATGTGACTTTGAAGATCTTCTCATCAAGAGTTGGAATTCATTTCCCTGCCTCTCGAATCTGAGCTGACTGGTGACTTGCTTTGGCTAATGGCATGCAGTGGACCTTATGGGATGCCAATTTTGAGCCTAGTCATCCAGGGGCTTTCTCTCCTTGCTACCACCATGAGAATAAGCCCAGGCTAGCTTGCTAAAAGGTGAGAAGACCATTTAGGGGAGAGCTGAGACCTCCAAGTTGTCCCTGCTGAAGAAGGCACTGGTGATCAGCCAGTGTATGACCAACCTGCCAGCTCACTGCAGACACAGAAGAGGTCTCAGATCAACAAGCTGCCTGGCTGACCCATATGTGTATGAGAAATAATACATCTGTTTTGAGCCACTAAGTTTTGGATGGCTTGTTAGGCAGAAGTACTAATTTAAATACCTTGGAGCTTCTCATCTTGGCTGCTTTGTACCATAGTATCCCTTTTCCAGATCCTGCATATTTTGGGGGCAGGCTAGAGGTGATAAACTATCCCCTGGTACCTTCCATATTCCCCAAACCTGCATCCTCACAGTTCTTGAGATTTCTGTGACTCTTCCCCAGTAAGCATTTATAGTGGGTAGCTATTTATTTAGAAAGAATATAGAACACAAATTGATTTTGGAGAATGTGATTACTGAGACGATAAAAAGGAAAGCAAAGCACACAATGGTTTTGTGTTCAAGCTGTCAGATGCATTCTAATTTCTGTAACAATGGTAATTAATTTTAGCTGGATAGAAAATCCATTTTCTTTGAGGAATCAGTGAACTATAGAGAAATTTGTCAGTAACCATTGTCTTGAATTTTAGTCTCCAGGAGGCACAATCATTTTGCAATGACAGCTATTATATGGGAAAATCAACCTAAGAGAAAGCTATTAGGCACTACTGTATATTTCTGTGACAATGGGATTGAAGTCAAATAAAAAGGTAAGAGGCCTGAGGCCTGATATCAAAGATCTACTTTTTTCTCAGCACTAAAATGTAATATAAAAAGCGAAATGTAAAGAGATAAGTGTGGTGGCTTACACTTTAAATTTTTACATTATCAAACATATTTCAGGGCATGATCTTTGGGGATTGAGGGAAATAGCAATTTATGAAAATATCAGGGGAATGCTCCATTTTTGCCGTTAAATCTACAATTCTACTGTAAATTTTCTGTGGTTTAGTGTTTTGTTATCAATTATTTTCCTGCTCATCACTGAACTCTAACAGACTAACTTTCACATTTGTGGGCATGTGCTACTACTTCTTTTTTTATGGTATGCTGTGGTAGTTGAACTTTGGTACTGGTTTTAAATTAGCCTATCAAAGCAATGTGGAATTTATCACAAATGAAATCTGTATAAAAGAGGTAAGGGAATGTTTCATAGTGTTTTTATGTGCACTGATGAACCTATTTATCTACTTGGAAGAAGTTTTTCAGATGTGGGGGTGGATTTGCATTGTTGCAGTCACACAACCTCATGTCCCTGGCTGGAGGGCACAGGTGTTATTATTCTACTAGATGCCCGTTGCACGAAGATTCGTGCAAGAATAGGCCTTCCTTCCCCTGGCTTCGCTCCCAGCCGTCCGGGAGCCTGCAAGTCCTCCTGTAGCTCCCTCCGCCCCCTGCCCTCCCTCTCCCCCTCCCCCTCATAGCAGGTGTTCCTCCCTGCCTGGCTGCTCTGCACCTGCATATGCAAATTAACCCACCATATTTGTTGGGTTAATTTACATACTCACCCCTGATTGGCTTATGGGTGTCTCAGAGGTATGGTTAATTTGCATATTTCTCTTTTATTAGTATAGATGTGATGTTACGGTATGTACAAGCACTGAATAAATGCATCAGGCATTTTGGGGCTACAAAGGGGTCAGTCAGCTTCCAGGAAGCCTCTTTGTAGGGACAATAGGAACATGAAGGAGCCAGGCCTTCTTTGCCTACTGACCCTTGCTTGTAAGTTTTCCCTCTATAAAAAGCCTTTGCCTTAAAGTATTTCATGTGTTGTTTTGGAATTCTTCCTGAGCCCTGGAGCTTGACAGGGAGTTGATCACAAAAGGACTTGACTTGCAGAACAATCTGTTTTTAAATGACTCATTAAGGGGAGAAAATAAACATTTTTCTCTTAAGAATGTGAGCACAGCAAGTTTTGTGTTTTGTTCATTGCTCTCTCTCCAGCATCTAAAATAGTACTTGACACAATAAGACCTGTTTAATGAGTGAAAGGAAATCTGAAGAGGATTGAGACCAAGAGATGTAGGTTAACTCACACACCAGCTGAAGAAACCCCGAACAGTTACCTCGTCCTTAGGAGCAATTGAATCACATCCTTAGATTAAACAGCAAATATTTGCCATAATCATTTGGGTTGGCAACCTGCCAGTTACGCAGAAGCTAAAAGCCTGACCCAAACAATGAAACTAGTTCTTTCTCGGTGCTGAGCTGATTCTCTCTTATTGGAAATAGACTTTTAAAAACATTCATGCAGTAAGCCGAAAGCAGGATTCTGATTGGGCCTGCCTGTGTTCATCACATGCACATTCCTGAAGCAATTTGTTACCGGGGTCAGGAGGATGCTGCACTTGACTGACTGACTCAATGTGGGTCACATGCCCAAGCCGGGGACTAGTGGGGAGAGTTTGTTACCAGAAGAAAGGGGAGAGAAAAGTGTGCATGCTAAGTGGACACGAGTAGTTAACTATAGTCTACTATGATCAGCAAAGTCAAGCCTATGCCTCTTATTTGAGGGGCAAATTGAGCTTTGCCTCTGCTTGTTTGAATTTAAATAGGCTAGAGTTCACCCACACAAATGTGTGCAACTTAGAAGACCAAATTATCCTCTGTTATAGATTAGGCAACCGGAAAGTAAAATACTTTTGCTTTTCCTGAATCATTTGTTCTGCTTAAAGTCTATTCTATGGTATTTGCATGGTTTCATTTGGCAAAGGCACAGGAAGTACTTAGCTGTAAATGCAGGGTAATTATATGCGATATAAGTGACTGAGCCATTACACACAGGAAGTTAGGGTAAAACCTGTTACAGGGAAACAGCCTTTGGATTTATCCTGTAATTAATCTAGATTTGCTACAACTATGCTCTAGAAAAATGTTTCTTGGCCAGCTTTCAAGAAATTTAAGAAGACTAAAATTCATATTATTTAAAATCGTTATAGCATTGCATGAAAAAACTAATTCTTGGAATTGGTCAAATGAGGCTGTGAGAGTTCTCTTTGAAAGGAAGGTAATTTAGAGACACTAGTAATTTAATTGCTTCTGGTCATCAGCAGGTTTTAAATTTGTCTTTATGGTATGTATGCTTTTTACCTTGTTGATTTTGGGATTTGAGACCATGATCTGTCAACAACAATAAAAAATGTGAAGCTATCTCTAGCTTCAGCTTGTAATTAAATTAATGTTCATAGCTATTTTCTATCCTCAATGTTTCCCCATTCATTACACCGTCCCTGTGAGGAAGGTCATGATAGAGGAGTGGAGTGGAGAAGCAGAGATATTAAGAAGTTTTTCTAAGGTCATATAGAGAATAAGTGGCAGGTGTGGGACTTATACATAAGTCTTCTATATCAAATAGGATGCCTTCGGCTATGTATGACAGGATACCTGGCTAATAGTGGCTTAAACAAAAAAATACATTTAATAATCTTGCATATAAAGAAGACTGGAAGCAAGTGGTTCTAGGTTAGTTCAAGGAGCTAACCACAACTGGGCATGTACCCTGACAGGGAATGAAACTGGCCAGGCAATATTCTTGTGTTTTTATCATGTTAAAGTATTTCCTTGGATAAATTGTTAGAATTAGATATAGTGGATTTTACCAATGGCCTCCTCACTCCTCATTGTTCTTCTGTGCCCTGTGACATGTAACTTTTCAGCACTGTCCGTCCCACTGTGGGCAGATTGTAATGTCCCACCCACCGTAGGCTAAGATGATTTGTTTCGGTCAATGGGATGTTAGAAATGTTGTACAAGTAGAGTCTTGAAAAATGTTTTTCCAATTGAGCTTCTGACCATTGTCCTGCGAATGGTATTCCTAGCTAGCCTGCTTGTTCTGGAAGGACAGTGAAAGCAGAAACGCCCAGTTAAGCCTGGACAATGTGGCTCAGTGGTTGAGTGTTGATCCATGAACCAGGAAGTCACCAGTTGCAGGCTTGATCCCCAGTGTGTGGTGTGCAGGAGGCAGCCAATCATCATTGATGTTTCTATCTCTCTCTCTCCCTTCCTTTCTCAGAAATCAATAAAAACATATTAAAAAAAAAAAGGAACTACCCAGTTAAGCTGATTTAATACAGCTCTGACAAATCAGAGCTGCCCAACCCACAGACACTTGAGTGAGGCCAGCAAGATCAGCAGAACCCCAAGTCAACCCATGGACATGTGAACACTAAATGCTTGTTTTTTGTGTGACAATGACAACTTGTAGCTGCTGCTATACAGCATTAATGTGGCAACAGAAAACTCATACATTGTGATTTAGCTATATATTTTTTAATGGTACATGTATTTATTTGTAGTTTTTAAAAACATTGATATGTTTTTTGGATTTTTTCAAGATAATACATGCACTTTAGATTAAGTGATAATGTACATCCATTATAATTAGATAAAAGTAAAAATAACAAAACAAACAAAAACCTCCTTAGTTGTTTCTAGACATCATTCCTGTCTTGACCTTTTTAATTAACTTGGCTATTTATTTTTCATATAGATGAAAATATTTTCAGTGGTAAAAAAGTAAGATAATTACTTGTTCAATTATAGAAAGAAAATGGAAAAGCTAAATTACTAAGAACAAGGGAAAATGACCAAATTGATAAGCCAAATTTATTTTTAAAGTTGGCTTAAAAGATAGTTAATTTACTTTATTTTAACCAGCCTCATCAACCCTTAGAATGCTGTGCAATTTAATTTCTGACAACAGTGAACATTATTCTATATAAATTTAAAGCCATGACTCTGACTTCATTTTTCTATCTCTGCACCCATGGGCTCATATTAATATTTATGCTAAGCTAATAGAAAGTTTTTGTCCATTCTCACTTTAGACTTTGAAATGAGATAATTAGTTCCCATAAGTTAAGCAGGATTGAATTTCATTGCATATTCAGTCCAATTATCCTTGAAATCCACAGATAATCCCCAAACCTCATCTGAGTGATTAGTATCCATGTATAAATAACAAGCCTTCCATTCAGAATTGTAATAAAGGAGTAAGATGAACCTTTTTTAAAAAATTGATTTAGAGAAAGAGATAGAGAAAGAGATAGAGATAGAGATAGAGATAGATAGATAGATAGATAGAGAGAGAGACCTATGTGAGTGAGAAAAATCAATCAGTTGCCTCCTGCAGTCGCCCCTACTGGTGATTGAACCTGAAACCTAGGTATGTGCCCTGACCGAGAATGGAACCCACAACCTTTTGGTGTATGAATAATGCTCTAACCAACTGAGCCACCCAGCCAGGGCAAAGATGGAGATTTTAAAGTTTCACCTCCTTGTCCCTTCTCAAACCCATCACTTTTTGACTGTCTTGATTCTTTCAGATCATCAGTTATGGCTTCCATCTTCCTTTGCCTTCCCCATCCAATCTGAGTCCCAGGATTGTCCCTTCAACCACATTCCTCACATAAAGTTCTCTCATCTGTTGAGCCTTCCACTGCACCTACTGTGCCAGCCCTCAACCCGACCCTCCACAAGTGGACCTCATTGGAGGGGTATGTTCACCATTCCTCCAGGGCCCTAGCTCTTCTCCTGTGCCCAGCATTATTGGCAGATGACCGGTTTTGAAGAGAAAATAGTGATCATCAGAGTGAATATTCCTCAATTTTCTTTATTCCTAATCTTCATGGCTCTAGACCTTCTTCCTCCCATCTACCCTCTATATTGCAATTCATTATTTTTCCCCTGATTAAAAACATCTAGTGAATCTCTTCTGCCTACAAATTCTGCGCATGGCATCCAAGGTGTTCACAATCTGTTGACCACTTATTTTCCAGGTTCATTTTCTGCCTCTAGCTATAGGGAACTGAGGAGGCCAGGAGGGAGTGGAATGTAACTGGGAACTAGAAGGAGCTGAAGCGGCAGCCAGGGTAGAACTGGCTGTCAATCAAGGCCAGACGAGTGTGGTAGTTTGTGAGATTCCATGCAGGCACCATGTTCCAGCAGGCTCCACTCTGAAGGAATAAAGTCACAATTTGAAAGTGTAGAGTGGTGTCTTAGGCTGGATTTCCCCGAAAGCAGAACTTGAGATATAAGTTTGTGTCAAGTCAGTTTATTTGGGAATATAATCCCAGGAAGCAGGGGTGCAGGTTGGAAGAATGAAACAAGAAACAAGGGGAAAGCCAATAAATACAAAGGGTGTATGATTGAGTGGGCTAGAGGCATCTCATGTTGGATCTAGAGAAACTTTGTGAGAAGCCTTACAAAATGCATCTAAGGACTATTTTCTTGTGGGGGATGCAAGAAGGGAGCATTTAGTCATTGACTTCTGCACTCCATAGTCAAGGATGTCCTCATTGATGTTTAACTCTCTTGTACATCTGGATTAAGAATGCATGCATTCCAAGCAATTTGAAAGACAACATAGGTTAACCTCAAAGGAATCCCTTGGCAGAAAGCAAGAGCTATACAGTGCAGTTTAGGGCAAGTTGTGATTCATTTGCCCCAGCACAAAGGAGGTCAAAGCCTGCATAGAACTAGCAACAGCAGCAGTGGCTAATGTAAAAGGTGGGTTAAGAAGATTCTGAAATGTGCACAAGAAGCATCTGATTCAGGAGGTGACATGCTGAGCCAGAGTCATTGAAGGTCCCTTCAGCTCACCTGAGACCATGAGAAGTCAAGAGGAACACAGTCAAGGCCTCTGCTCAGAACCTTGCCATGGCTCCTCATTGCCCTCACTGTAAGATTCAAAGTCCCTACAATTGCCCCAAAAGACACAATGAGATCTCTTCTCCCTCTACCTTTCCGATCTTATTTCCATCTTCTCTCCTGTCACTCCTTTCCACTCCACTGGTCTCATTGCTGAGGTTCTAACATGCTCCTGACTTAGGACATTTGCCTAGGCTCTGCCTGAAGCACACTTTCATGATGAGTGTTAGATTCTTAGAGGTCTAACTCTTTCTTCCTTAACATCTTTGTTCTCATGCCGCTCTTCCCAAAGGGGCTTAAGCTGATCACCCATTAAAAATGTCACCCTCTTGCCTGGCCGGCTTGGCTCAGTGGTAGGCCTCAAACCTATGAACCAGGAGGTCATTGTTTGATTCCTGGGTAGGGCACATGCTGGGGTTGTGGGCTCAATCACCTGTTGGGAGCGTGCAGGCGGCAGCCGTTCGATGATTCTCTTGCATCATTGATGTTTTTATCTCTCTCCCCCTCTCCCTTCCTCTCTGAAATCAATAAAAATACGTATTTTTAAAAGTCACCCTCTTATACTCCTCCAGCTCCTTATCTTTCCTATTTTACATAGCATTTCATCAACTTTAACTTTCTATAAAATTTACTTCCTTAGTAGGTTTACTATTTCTTTTTCCTCTGCTGTTATAGAAGGCAAGTTTCACTGGGCTGGCATCTACGAGTGGTTAGTTGGTGAATATATCCCAAGTACCAGCACATAGTTAGTGCTCAGAAAATGTTAATTTTGGAATAATGAAAGCAACACTTCCTGGTGGGAACACTGAAGGGAATTCTGCCCTTAGGAAAGGGGCTCACCGTTGTGCTTTCTTGGACCCATGTAGTTTGTAACCCACTCAGCAGGGACACCAGCTGCCTCGTCCTAATCGGAGCAAAGACAGAGATGGGCTAGAATTTTAACCGTGACCTTCCTTAGATTGAAATTCAAGCAGAGCAGTGGTGAAAACCAAGCAATTTGTTGGCCTAACAGATTTACAAATGAAGGCAAAATCTGTCCCAGAAAGGAAAATAATCATGATTATGATATACTTGATCATGATACATTTATACGATGCTTTCACTTACTGCATAGCATCTTAGTACTATAACAGTCATTTGCTGTAGGTAGGGATTAAGATGCCCACCATAGAAAGAAATGTTTATTGATATATTTGTACTTTAAAAAAAGTTAAAGTTTACACAATATGAACTTAGCCATTTAAAGTACACAATTCAGTGGCATTTAATATATTCACAAATGTTGTGCAACTGTGGCTTCTGTCTAGTTCCAAAACGTTTTGATTATCTCATAAGGAAACCCCATACTCATTATATGGTCAATCTGCATTACTCTCCCAACAGTTCCTGGCAACCACTAATCTGTTTTCTGTCTCTATAGGTTTGCTTCTGCTCAATATTTCATGTAAATGAAAGCCTAAAATATGTGAACTTTTGTGTCTGGCTTCTTTTACTTAGCATAATATTTTTCAAGGTTCATTAGGTTGTAGCATGTTTAGTATTTCATTCCTAGTAACAATTGACTACTGTTCCACTGTATGATATGCCACACTTTGTTTATCCAGTCATCATTTCCTGGACACTTGGGTTCTTTTCACCTTTCGGCTCTTACGAATAGTGCTGCTATGAACATTTGTGTACAAGTTTGTGTTTGAACACCTGGTTTCAATTCTTTTGTGTGTATACTTGAGAGTGGAATGTACATTTATTTTTACCCATTTATTTTTCATTTCTGGAATATATGTCCTGTAAAACACAGACTTTTATTGAGGTGGTATTAAATAGGCTAGCTAAACTGGATATTAGATAATATTAAGAAAATTAGAATGTTGAGATGAGAAAGCAAAACTTTCAAATGAAAATATGTAAACCACAGGTTTCATATGGTTGTTACAATTAAATTGAGAATTTGACTCCTAGGCACCTGGCAGATGTCAAAAACTTTTTTTTTTCTAAGTTAGAAATGAAACCCAGAAGTAAAATTCTTACACAAGCCACAAAACCTAAAAGACAGGTTTGACTACATAAAAATGAAGAAATCCTGTACAACGAAAGAGCTAAAGATAACTAGGAAACGGAAGGGAACTATGTGCAACATCAGTAACAAAAGGTCAAGGCCTTGAATATGTAAAGAGTACTGACAAATCATTAAAAAATACAACCAGTTATATTAAAGGGTAAGAGGCATTTCATCAAAGGAAAAAAATTTGTGGGGGGAGGGGAGAGTTCAGTGGATTGAAAAAAATTTAAAAGACAGATAACATTCAGTATTGATGAGGATGTGGAGAAAAGATAAATGTAAAACAATGTTGATGGGGAGTATATATTGGCAAAGCTTTCTTGCAGGGCAAACTGGTAGTAGGACACATCGATTGATGTGGAGTAATGAATAGAAGAGGGAACTCAGAGATAGACCCTCACAGATCTTTAACAATGGAGCAAAGGCATTTCAATAGAGAAAGGATCATCTTTTCAACGAATGGTGCTGAACGACTGGAATAGCATATGTAAAAAAATGAACCAGACAGCAGACCTTACACATTGTAGTAAACCCCAAAACACTAGGGGGGATAAAAAGAAAGCCCTAAAGGCTACCAGTGATAAAAAACAGATTGCCTACAAAGGAAAGAAAATCAGAATGATGTCATACTTTTCATCAGTAACACTTGATGCATGACACAAGTGTGCAGTGCATTCAGAACCAACAGGAGAGTTCTGAGAACAGAAAGAAATGGACACGCATGCAACTTCCAGAGGCACCATTCGGCTATGTTGCATCCTGCAGCCTCTAAGGCTAGGCCTAAACCTAGACAGAAAAGGAGAGCTCCGCCTATACCTGGGGATGAGTACCATAAATTTGTAGGAAAGAGAAGTGAAAGCGGGGCATGTTAAAGAGCAAACGATTAGTCTGGCTAAGCTAATGAAGTAATGGGAGTCTGGATAGCTGTACGTTTCATCAGCTGTGTGTTCATTCTTTTACACCAACTGCGGCAGAGCAGTTTTCAAATCTACTCATTTAACCCCTGTGCGGCACTATGCTTTCTGTAGAGCTTCTGACAGCTGCCAGGGCTTACGTTCAAGAAAGCCTTCTGGCCAGTGTGATTGCCCAGAGCGTGACAGCTCCTTTTGCAGTAAGACATCATTTCAATAGAAAGGCTTTTGCTCAAAAACAAAGTAGTGTAGCCTTGTCAGTTAATCAAAAAGTATAAAGCCAGGAGATGCAATTGAGTCATGTGGAAAACTTCTGATGCATTATCTCATCTACTTACCAAATGGGGTCTTGCCATTAAAATCACCCCCTGTACCACCAGATGGAATTTTATGCAAGCACACGGAGAGACGGGCTAGGGTAGTCAGGGGAGTTTCAGAGCACAGCTGTCAGCTCTGCCTGACATAGCACCAGAAGAACCAAGTTTGTAAGTGAGTGCTTGCCCAACAGCAGGCCTCTCAGTTTAGCCAATTATGTAAATGGAGCTGGAAGAATGATTTGCACCAGGCACGGTTTCGGGTGGAAGCCTGGCTGTTGTTGTAAATCCCTGTCCTGGGTCTAGTTTGAAAAGTTTCTGGCTTCCTTTCCAGTTCTGATTTGATGTGATTTTCCTGGCTTGTGCAGAGGCTCTCTCTCCTCAAGCAACTGCGGGCACAGAGCATGACCTTAAAAAAAAACACCACAAAAAAGCAAAAAAAAAAACATATATATAAAATTGATTTCAGAGAAGGGAGAGGGAGAGAGAGAAACATCAGTGATGAGAGAGAATCATTGATAGCTGCCTCCTGCACGCCCCACACTGGGGATTGAGCCTACAACCAAGGCTTATGCCCTGACCTGGAATTGAACCGTGACCTCCTGGTTCATAGGTCAACACTCAACCACTGAGCAACACTGGCCGGGCCAGAGTATGACCTTTTTAAAGTTGATAACCTTCATAAAGACATAAAATTGGCAGAAACAATGGAATTTTAATCACTGTGTTACATTTTTAAGGCCAACAGGTAGGAATCGTCAAGAATTGGTTAAATAACTTTTAAAGCGAAGAGTCACCATGTGCATTAGTTGTTGTTTTCTGGTTCCTTGAAGCCAAGTCCAATTCCAGAAAAAAGATGATCATGAGCATTCTTTTGGGACTGTGAACAAATGTTCTATATTTGTGTATAAAGATTGTCTTGGGGCCCCATGCATTGAAAAAGTTTATTTTTTATGGCAGAAGAGAAATATACATTTTGAGAATAGTATGGGACGATGGAAGAAGATCATTTTGGGCACACTTCTCAGGAATGAAAGGGGAGAAGAGCAGGAAGCCATGGGGGTTTTCAGACTATGCTCAGTGCATTCTTCTGAGAAAGTCTTCCAAGTGTTCGAAGGAAGTGTTCTCTTTTACTCAGGATGCTGCGGGCCCCCTGCCCCCAGTCACTGCCACGCAGCATCAATCAGACAAACTCAGTTTTAGATTTTGTGCTTCTGCCCCAAGTTTCATTTGGAAAAAGAGCTACTTGCCTTAAAAAATGTGTAACACCACTTCCTTGACAGAGAATGACTTTGTACCCTTTGTTCAGGGACAACATAGTTACTTATTTGACTTTTAAAAACTTTTTAATTTCCAAACATCTGTAATTTATGGTTCCCTACTCTCTTTCCCCAGGCATTTAGCAATAAAATCCCCCTGAACTGCAATCATATTTAACAGCTTCTCTTGGAGTCTAGAGAAGGGAAAGTAAGAAATAGATGGGTAGTCCTAGCCAGTTTGGCTCAGTGGATAGAGCATTGGCCTGCGAACTGAAAGGTCCCAGGTTTGATTCCGGTCAAGGGCACATGCCCAGGTTGTGGGCTCGATCCCCAGTGGGGGACTTGCAGGAGGCAGCCAATCCATGATTCTCTATCATCATAAATGTTTCTATCTCTCTCTCCCTCTTCCTTCCTCTCTGAAATCAATAAAAACATATATTAAAAAAAAAAAAGAAATAGTTGGGTAGGTACAGTTAATCAAACTACTAAAAAATTAAGGTGTCCAATTATTAATTAATATATAAAACCCAGCAGATTTCTTATATAAAAACATTATTTCTTATGTAAAAACATAATCTATTAGAAATTTATATAGAAAATATAATGAAAGAGTATATTTGTTCATATTCATATCAAAACCCATAAAATATCCATGAAAATCTTAAAAAAAAAGGTAAAAAACCATTAGGAAGAAAACTGTAGAACTCCATGGTGGGGCTTTTAAAAAAGTCTTGAATAAATAAAATATTTTGTTTTCAGATAAGACTCTCAATATTCATCATGCTTTTGTAATTTATATACAAATCATACAGACTCTTGTAGGACAGTAAATGAGTTACAACAATGCTTTTATCAGTCGCATAGGACCTCATTGAATTAATTTCTATATATCCACTAAATACAGTTCTAGAAGTGTAATTCCTGGCTCAAAAAGCCTACATATTTAAAATGTTGGCCAATAATGTCAAACTGCCCTCCAAGAAATGTTTACCAATATACACACCTACCGATGCTGTTTTTTAGTGCCTTTTTCTTTATATCCCTGTTAACACTGAATGTTACCCATCTCTTAACAATTTTTGACTTAGTCTACCAGACTTTCCCCAATATAATATATATATATATATATATATATATATATATATATATATATATATATATTTCTTTTAAAATACCTGCTTACACTTTAATACACTGTGTTGTCTTAAAAATGATTTGTGGGACATTGGCCTTTTGTTACCTATCCTGCTAATAATTTCCTAGTTGTCTTTGAACATTTTTTTTTCCTTTTGTTGCATAGAAGTTCTTCATTTCTATGTAGTCAAACCTGTCCTTTAGGTTTCAAGGCTTCTGTAAATGTTTTACTTCTGGGTTTCATTTCTCACTTAGAAAAGCATTTGACACCTGCCAGGTGCCTGGGAGTCAAATTCTTGATCTGATGATAGCAACCATGTGGAACCTGATCAGTTTTTTAGTCCAGTGGCTTCTACTCCAATTAGGCAGACTGTAGCTTTGGCTACGAATACACCTGCCTCTCTAGATTTTAGGGTGCTATTAGCCCTGCTACCTGAGTTCTCTAATGGGTCCAAGAAAAGTAATTGATTTTCAGTTTGTTCAGATTTTTTTTTTTTGTCTTAAGATGGAAGTGATGACTTCAATCATTTTACATATTGAAGCTGAAATCAGAAGCCTTTTACTGAAAATTACTTTCATTTAAGTGCCGAATAGGTTTATGTGGCTGTAATTTAGTAAGACAAAGAATCCTGGATGAGGAGCAGGTCTCAGGAGTGCCATATCAGGAATCAGTTTAAAAAAATTTTTTTTAATTGATTTTTAGAGAATGAGGAAGGGAGAGGGAGAGAGAGAGAGGGAGAGAGAGAGAGGGAGAGGGAGAGAGAGAGAGAGAGAGAGAGAGAGAGAGAGAGAGAGAGAGAGAGAGGAAGAGAGAGAGGAAAACCTAAGTGAGAAGGAAACATGAATTGGCTGTCTCCTGCACCCCTTTTTTCCTCTCCCTCCCACCAGGGATCTAGCCCGAAACCTGGGCATGTGCTTTTATCAGTCGCATAGGACCTCATTGAATTAATTTCTATATATCCACTAAATACAGTTCTAGAAGTGTAATTCCTGGCTCAAAAATCGAACCAGTAACTAAACCAACTGAGCTGCACCAGCCAGGGCAGAAGTCAGTTTTAAATATGTAATGTCTGAAAGAACATTTAGACAACCAAGGGAAGATAGGGAGTGGTTGGATATACAGGTTTGAGTCAGGGGAAGAGTTGAGGCTGGAGATAAAAGTTTCTGTATCAGCATCAATGTGGTATTTAAAGTCTCTAGTGGTTTCCTGTCTCCCTCCGCTCAAGACCTCACTGTATGCTGTCAGAGTCTGATCTGCTTCTTGTCCTTTCCCTGACCTCCACCTCTCCCCTTCTGCCCTGTTCTCAGAGCTGAAGCCACATTGACCTCTTCGCTATCCTCCTATCTAATAAAGAAGGAATATGCAAATTGACCGTCATGCCATCACAAATATAGAGACACCCACAGCCAATAAGGAGGGAATATGCTAATTGACTGCCACGCCCTCAAATATGGTGGCGCCCACAGCCACAAGATGACAGCACTCAGTCCCCTCAGTCCCACCAGGGTGGCAGGCGCGTGGCACAGTTGGGCTCGCCCCCAGGCAGGTCCGGCCACTCCACGCACCTGCCTCCAGAGTCCCCCAGTCCCCTCAGTCCCCCAGCTGCCCAGGGCCAGCCTGAGGCACAGGCAAGCCTCAGATAGCAGCTTCACAGCAGCCCAGGGCTGGCCCAAGGCACAGGCAAGCCTCGGATGGTGGCTGCCCAGCCACCCAGGGCCTCCCGAGGCTCAGGTAACTATGGCCTGAGGCTTGTGCTGACGGCAATGGCAGCAGCAGAGGTGTGATGGGGGCATTGCCTTCCCCTGATCGCCAGGTCACCTTCTGCCCCTGAGGGCTCCTGGACTGTGAGCGGGGGCAGGCCAGGCTGAGGGACCTCCCTCCCTTCCAGTGCATGAATTTTCATGCACTGGGCCTCTAGTTTCTTAAATAAGCAAGGGCTGCTCCTGCCTCTGCCTTTGCCCTGCTATTTCCTCCTCGTGCAGTTTTCCTCTGGTTGTCTTCCCTCACTTTCCCCGGGATGCAAAACTCACTTCCTCAGTGATGCCTTGCCTCATATTGCTTCCCTGAAATTCAGTCCCTCTGTCCTGTTACCTCATATCTATTTCTTCTCCTTTGAATGTGTCACTATCTTACATACTCTATTTGATGTATGTTGTTTATCTCATACATCATTCCCAGACATTGTAAGCTCCATTTGATTCTTTGTATCTCTAGGTTCTATGTTCACATTATAAAAGTAAAAAGAAACAGATGAAAATAAGTTTAATAATATACTATGTTTAACTCATTATATACAAAGCATTATCATTTCAAAACGTAAGGACTATAAAAATTATTCATGAGATAATTTACATTCTTTTCTATGTGTTAAGTCTTCAAAGTCTGGGGTGCATTTTACATCAACAGCACATTTAATTTGCACGAGCCACATTTCAAATCCTCAACAGTCACCTCTGACTGGAGGCTACTATACTGGACAATGCTAGGTGGCGTGCTATGTTAGCATTGGGACATTTTTCTTAGAAGAAGTGGGACATTATTGAAGGGTTTTAGGTAGGGTTTAGGAATGACATGATCATTTTTACATTAACACAAATTACTGTGGCAGCAGAGTGGAGAATGAATTGGGGGGAATCGAGAGTATATGCAGGGGATTTGGTTTAGGAGACTCTGAGAAAGATGGGCTGAGAATCAGACGTAACTGCCTGGGTGAAGGTATTGGCAGTGGGGAAAGACAGAAAATTATAAAGACACAGTTAGCCAGTAAATTCTACAGGGCCTGACAATAATTGGACTCAAGTAGGCAGGCTGAATTTATAAGTCAGATAATGTTTTGGTTATAATAATTTTTTTTGTCCTCCGTCAGACAAAGAACTGGTTTGATTGAAAAACTGTTTTGTAGTGTTTCCCCTTTATTTTCAAGGATTGCTTATGATTTTTGTGGGGTTGTGGGACTATGTAGATCTTGAGTTTTTAGTGAATATATCTGAATGGCCACATGATGGTGCCAAAAGCTTGGTAGTTTATATGGCTTTTCAGAACTTGCAAATTCCTTCTCTGACAGAAATGTTGCCACCATGGCTAAGTTATTTTATTGTAACAAACAAATTTATTGAACATAAATGAAAAAATGGTTGTGTTTTTAAAGTAATGATTTATTTCTAATCATGTTCTTAAGTCAACAGTAGACCATAGTTCTCATTATTTTATACTTGTAGAATTAGAGTTTTCTAAACCCAGTGTGGCACATTCTCAGAATGGTGCAGAAGAGAAATTCAACCCTATATTTATTTGCTTAAGAATGAAACCAGTAGGATCTGTATATAATAGCTTTCCCATTCCTTTGGCATTTCTCTGTAGTACTTTGGAAGATATACCAAACTTCAGGAAGAGGTAATTATAAAGCTAGTGAATCCAGATGCCTTGATACAATATTTGCAGTGATTAGTTGGAAGTTCTGTACATTATACATAGTAGATTCTTAATATTTGCTGACACAGTGACTGCAAGTGTGAATTAATGAAAACCCAAACCTATTGGCCAAAGAGTGTCACTTTTTCCAAATTAAGTAGCCAGTTTTGGTTGAATACAAAGCATGGTGTATATAAATTTGTAAATATTAGAGATATAATTTTTAGCACGCGTTGGAGACCCAAGAAGGGGTCCTTTACTCATTCAAAAAACATTCTTTGAGTGTCTGCTATGGGCTTGGGGCCATGATTTTCTGATTAGCAAGTGACCCTTAATGCCATTAAACAATGACCTTCTAGAAATGTAAATGCCCCCAGCACTCACAGCCAAGGAGCACCAAGTGTAAAACCTCAAGTTCTGTCAAGGTCTACAAACATAAGTGCCACTGCGTCCCAAGAAGCCTTCACCGTGTGCTGGTTCCACAAAGTGCTGTAAAACATCAGAACCTAGAATCATCTGTGCCATTGAAGTGTTATCAAGTGCCACAAAGTACCATGATACTGGTAATGTCACTGACACCTAAAAGTATCTTGGCACTATTTTAGCTTCTAGTCCAGAGGTCAGCCAATTGTGGTTTGCAGACCTACCATCTGCTTTGGTAAATGAAGTTTTATTGGAATACAACCACACCAACGCTTACATATTACCTATTTTTGCTATAATGGCAGAGGAGTAGTTGCAATAGAGACCTTTGGACTGAAAAGTCTAAAATCTTTACTGTTTGACAAGTGTCATTCATTCCTAGAACCAGATTTGCCTTTAATACTTTATTTTTTTTATCTTTTTTAATTTTTTAAAAAATATATTTTATTGATTTTTTACAGAGAGGAAGGGAGAGGGATAGAGAGTTAGAAACATCGATGAGAGAGAAACATCCATCAGCTGCCTCCTGCACACCCCCTACTGGGGATGTGCCCGCAACCAAGGTACATGCCCTTCACCGGAATCGAACCCGGGACCCCTCAGTCCGCAGGCCGACGCTCTATCCACTGAGCCAAACCAGTTTCAGCACCTTTAATACTTTAAATCAAAGCTGCTATTAAGTGCAACAACACATAGAAACACACTTGTCAATGAGTAAGCATACAGAAAACCAACTTGGAGGAGTGATTAAGCACTGGGGAAAGCGGCCAAGAAAGTTTTTAGAGTCTATCTTTTGCACTACATTTAGAATAAGATTAGAGGATATAGGCAAAGATGATAGGTTTCATCAAAGTTCTCATGATTGCTATTGACTCTATAATTTTGACCTTTCTTAAGGATATTGATTTTGTAAAAGAGGAAATGAAGAGGAGGAAGTAATAAATATTTTCATACATGAATTCTTCTTGGGTATTAATTTTCAGTTTCAGGAGTAATGATTTCATTAACCTTGAAATATCAGAGTGTGGATAAAAGATTATGAATATAAATGAACTCGTGTTGACATCTACTTTAAATAGCAATCGAAATACTGTCAGAAGGGAAAGGGCTGTTGTGGCAAGTTTGGTGATGAGGGTGAGATGAGGGGTTGACACAATATTATGTCATATAATGCTCATTTGTTACTTGTTTAATTTGAAAATATATGAAGAAAATAAGTGTCCCCGCTGGGTTTGTGTAGCAGGTTAGAGATGGACCAATATGGCCCTCGGATCCATTAGGAACAGATTGGCTGATATCTGGGATGCCCCTGAGAGTGAGCAACAAATCAAAACTATTTGCATGTTCAAAGGCCCAGGAGATCCTTGGGTACCATCAAAGAGAAACAAGAAAAACATGAATTAGTATTGGGAGCACTATTTCCCAATTGTGTGGCATTGGGCAAGACACTTAAATCGGAATCTCCGTTCTTTGTAAATAAACTGAACTCAGCATATCATAATTACCTTGGTCATTACATCCTCATTGTCATCATTCTTATCAATATTCTTATCATCATGGCATCTTCACTGGTGCTTGGAAATTGCTTATTATAGGTCACCTTTACATAGATTATTCCTTTTAATCTTCAGAGAAAGCATAGATTATTTGCTTTTTTTGGCTGATGAGAACATTGAAACTTAAAGGAGAAGTGACTTTCCCAAGTTCGCACAGGAGTCATTGATGGAGCTGGATTGCTCCATGGCCCATTTTTTTTTTTTTTTTTAACTCTGTGCTAATAAAAACTCTGCTTTGGTATATCCATGCATTACTGGTAGCTTTGGTATAACCTTTTTGAAAGAAATTTTTAAAGCATATTAACAATCAAATAGTGTTATTATTCTTTTTATCTGGTAATTTCACTTCTGGAAATACCATAAGGAAATACTCTTATAAAATTAAAGTGAATAAGGACAGTCATTACAGCATTATTTGTCATGGTAAATAATTGGTAACTTCCTAAAGGTCAAAATAAATGAGGAAAGATGAAGTGATAATGATATATCACACAGAATCTTAAATATTCTTCAGGAGGTCTATTTGGCAAAATAGTATAATGCAGAGATCTGTTATGTGAAAAACTGAAATATACCTTTTTATCCACATTATGATGCCAATTCAGTAAAATTTTGCATACATATGAAAAAAGGGCAGAGGAATAGAAAGCAAATGTCAAATATTCTTTTCTTGAGGTGGATATTTTGGGTGGATTTTCCTTCTGTTGTTGTCATCATAATCTGTACAAAAATGTATATTGCATTTCAAATTTGTTCATTTTTTGGGGTACAGATTATAAAAAAGTACTTCATAGGATCATTGTGAAGATAAAACAAGAGAATATGAGTAAATGGAAGAATATTAATAAACTGTGAAACAATTCAGTTGTTACTGTTAAAATACCAGGCCTGTTTGGCTGGAAGAAGAGCTCTTGTATTCAAACAACAACAGGTTTGGCTGCTTCTGCTTTCCATCCTCATTATCTAGGCCTGCGTTAGGCAAACTCTGGCCCACAGGCCACATCCTGCCTCTCTGCCTGTTTTCCTATGATCTGGGAGCTAAGCATGCTCTTCACATTTTTAAGTGGCTCAAAAAAAATTCAAAGAAGGATATTATTTCATGACATAAAAATTATATGAAATTCAACTTTCCGTGTCCATAAATAAAGATTTATTGGAACACAGTAACATATATTTATTTATATGTTGTCTGTGGCTGCTTTTCTCCCACAACAGTGGAATTGAGTTGTTGCCATAGAAACCATATGGCCCACAAAACTTAAAATATTTACTCTCTGGCCTTTTACCAGAATTTTCTCAATCCCTGATCTAGGTCAACTTCACTTATCCAGATCCTGTCCTTGCCTCCTGAGAATTTTATTCCATGGATTTTTCTTAATTGCCCTTAAATAGTTAGAAATACTACCTTTTCTTAATATTTAGGCTTGAAAAATGTTTTCACAACATTAGACATGGGGGCCATTGAGTGGCCGTGACACTGATCAGGGTTTCATGGTGATGTTTGCTAACCTGCAAATACAGGTTCTGGTAGCCACTCAGTGGGAAGTACAAGACTCACGTCAGGCATCAAAAGATCCAGTCTTTGTTCTGTTCAGTGTTTGACTCAACTCCCCCTTGTTCCCTCATCCTATGTAATAAAAGGCTAATTTGCAAATCGACTGAACAGCAAAACGACCAGTCACTATGATGTGCACTGACCACCAGGGGGCAGACGCTCAACACAAGGAGGAGCGCCGCTCAGCCAGAAGCTAGGCTCATGGCTGGTGAGCGCAGCAGCGGTGGTGGGAGCTTCTCCCGCCTCTGTGGCAGTGCTAAGGATGTCTGATTACCACTAAGCTGTCAGTAGGACATCACCTGAGGGTTCTCAGACTGTCAGAGGGCGCAGGCCTGGCTGAGGGACCCCCCGCCCCTGAGTGCACGAATTTCATGCACCGGGCCTCTAGTCTGTAATAATTAGGCTGACTGAATAATTTCTGAAGCCCTTTCCAGCTCTGTACTTCTTCATTGACTTGTGCCATTTTAATAGTTGGTGGTTCTTCATGGCCATCATGAGCGTTTCTGCTTCTTTTATAATCTTCCTGGCTCTGGGACTAATTTAAGTCTAGGAATCAAAACATGAATATCTTCAGGGCCCAGACGGGTCGAGAACCCACCTGAGGCGGTAAAGAAGCCATGTTAAGTGCAATAGCAAGCTGCGGAGTGCTGGCCCTGGCTGATGGGAGCAGCGACAACCAGACTCCAGCTATGTGTCACCAGAGTTTTCATATTTTCAAGAGAAAATAGAAAATATGCATTTTGTTGTGAAATCTAATGTTTGAATACAGGCAACAAACTACAAAAATAAAAAGAGCTATAGCTCCTGCACTCCCCAGTCTCTGAGTACAGAATGGCATCTTGGTTGCCATTTAAAAAACTCTTCCCTCTGCAAGTAGGAAATTTTTTATACCTTCCCACTGAGGGTGGACAGCAAAGTTTCTCCAGAAACCCTTGTCCATCAGAAAACCCTACCTTTATATAAATAGAATCTCAAGACACAGTCTACATCAAACACTCTATGAGACAGCAAATTTCTGCATATGCAACTTCTGAAATTTAATAAAAAATACCTTTACATTTTCTCTACCTTTGAGAACAGATAGTAATTTGAAGCTTATTGATGTGGTGGAGGGATAATTATAAACTTGCCATTTATCTCTCAGCTCCTCTGAAACTGAAGCATTTTGATAGTAATATGCTATATATTTAAAGAGCCCCACATCCCATGTGTCAAATGTTTCTCTTCTTTGGATATGAGATATAGAAGAAAAAAATGTCATAATCATCTTACTGGAGAATAACTGACTGCTTATTGTTTATTTTCATGTGGGAATACCACAAAAGAAATAATGTGAACATGCTTTTGAAATGAGAAAGGAAGAGTAAGGTGAGCAGATTTGAGCCAAGGGGTCAGGGCCTTTGCCCATATAGATGTCACATCAGTAATGAAGAGTTCTCCTTGGACAGACGTCTCTATACTTGTGTAGAGTGGTGCATAGCAGCAAGTTCTATTTAAAACCAAATTGCCTGAGGAACATGGCTTGTTTATAATAGTGCTTCTAATGCAAGGTCCCCACTGTTTCAGCTCTGAGTATGGCATCTCAGTTTGGAGATCCTAAAGAGAGCCCCACCTTGTGGTTAGAAGAGGAAGCAACTCCTCTTGGGAGTGAGTGGTATCTAAAAGTCCATCATCTCTCCGTCGTTGTCCCGCTCCCCCCCCCCCCCCCCCCCCGCCCCCTGGAATTTGATGATTACATCCATCATCTCTTTTGCTTTCCATATGTCTTCCCATATGTCCTTGGCAAACAGTCCCCTCACCTGGGATGTTCTTGCTGGTCATTTCTTTCTCTCAGATGACTACAGCTAATCAAAGACTGAACTGAATTGAGCTCAGGGAGTGTTTGCTTTTAACAAATGAAAGCCTCTTCATGAGGTAAATGCCTTCAAGACTCCAGGGTGTATTTTAGCCACTTTGGCATGCAGTGGGAGAAATATTTGGGAAGAGAGAAGAGTAGGAAGAGGAGGCCAGACTTGCTTACACCGAACTCAGCTTATACCATTATTGTAGGAAATTGAAAATAAAGTACATTTTTATCCTATCTAATAAAAGAGAAACATGCAAATTGACCGTACCTCCACTACGCCCACAAGCCACGGCCACCACCCAATCAGGAGCAAGTATACAAACTAACCCAACAAATATGGTGGCGGCCACAGAGCTGGAGCAAGCAGGAGGCTTGGGTTACCCCCAGCAATGGAGGAAGCCAAGCTTCCTGCCTGCCCTGGCTGGCCCTGGCCTCTGCTCAAGGCTACAAAGTTTCAATTATAGAAGATAAATAAATCCCAGATACCAGGGCCTCCACTTGGGTCGCCGGGGGGCATGGCCAGCCTGCAAACCACCACAGGCCCCTCGCCCAGGCTACCCCATGCCTCAAGGGAACCCCCACCCTGGTCCGGGACACCCTTCAGGGCAAACCAGCCAGCCCCCACCCGTGCACCAGGCCTCTATCCTATCTAATAAAAGAATAATATGCAGATTGACCATCACTCCAACACACAAGATGGCTGCCCCCATGTGGTCAAAGATCCTGGCCCCATGTGGACACAAGATGGCCACCACAAGATGGCCAGCAGGGGAGGGCAGTTGGGAGGGACCAGGCCTGCAAGAGGGGGCAGTTGGGGGTGATTAAGCCTGCAGGGGAGGACAGTTAGGGGTGACCAGGCCTTCAGGGGAGGGCAGTTAGGGGCAATCAGGCTGGCTGGGGAGTGGTTAGGGGGTGATCAGGCTGGCAGGCAGAAGCAGTTAGGGACAATCAGGAAGGCAGGCAGGCGAGCAGTTGGGAGCCAGCAGTCCTGGATTGTGAGAGGGATGTCCGACTGCCCATTTAGGCCTGATCCTACTGGGATCGGGCCTAAACGGGCAGCCGGACATCCCTCGAGGGGTCCCAGATTGGAGAGGGTGCAGGCTGGGCTGAGGGACACACCCTCCCGTGCATGAATTTCGTGCACTGGGCCTCTAGTTAATTATAAACACACAGTCTATTTTGTTTTGTTTCTTTTGATTATTGCAAATAATACAGTTTCTCTCTCACCAATCACACTCTTCTTAGCAGATACCCGCCTGCCACTGCCTCCAGCACTCCCAGAGTTATCCAAACTCAGTACTATTGAAAGAGGGAAATCAAGTCATTCTGACATTAGCATTTCCAAATCAAAACTATTATTAAAGAAAATAAATGCCTTTAATGAGAGCCTAGACATTGTCCACAGTAATCCCTTGTTTTTGATGAGATGGCTTTTGTTTTGATTTTATATTTTATCCTTGTTATTGTATGTGTTATGCTGTTATTATTTGTATTTTTGCTTTCGAAGATTCTGAATAGTGCCTCAATTATTTTCATAGAAACTCATTATCAAAAGTAAATTGCTCTTATTAGAAATGTGGTGTTGTGTTTTGTTGTGTTTAAATCATCCTTCACATGGTCAAGATAGAGAGAATGCCTTCCTTAAGGAAGAAATTGCATTTTTAATTTTAAAATAATTGTTTTCTGATTATAAAAATGCAACTTAATTTATTATGGACACTGAAAAATAGAGAACAAAATATACAAAATAAACAAAATAAAAATCTTCTCTAACTCTACTACCCAGAAAAAGCCACTATTAATATTTTGGAGTATATCTGATGAATATTTTAAAATGTATCTATAAATTATAAATATACACATATTTATAATTTATAGATAATGTTATATATTATGTTGTACATAATATATATGTTTGTGTATGTAAAATTATATAGATAACTATAAATAGTCTCATAATTTGCCCTTTTCACTTAATTATTCAGAATATTACCATTCTGTTATAGCATACTTCCTAGTGGTTGCAAAGAATTTTTAACATGTGGATGGATCAACTTTCTTTAAGCAATTGCTATTTTTGGACATTAGGTTGTTTTAGATACTTTCTGTTTTTTTTACTTTTGTATAAACACATTATTGTTTATAGTGTTTTTGCCTTAAAATACATTCCTAAAAGTGCAAGTGCTGGGTCAAAATACATTCCTAAAAGTGCAAGTACTGGGTTAGAATTTTTTTATACTGTTGACCAATTATGGTACAGAAAAATGCACAGCATTCTATTCACTCACTTGCAATATTTAAGAAAGCAAATTTCACAATATATTTCAGAAACCTGGTCATTAAAAAAAGAGAGAGAAGACTTGTAGTTGGATAGATAGTCAAGTTACTCATAAGGATGGGCATTTTTTCATATATTTATATACCAAATGCACTTATCTTGTTGTCCTTTGCCCTTTTTTATTGAGGCATTTAATTTTTTTCTTACTGTAATTTTTTTCTTATGAGTTCTTTGTAGGAATAGTAACCATCATATATATTACAAACATGATTTCTAGTTTAACTTTATTATTTGCTGATAAGTAGCTTTTAATTTTTCCATAGTGTGACATATCAATTTTTTCTTCTTTGTATTTAGGTTTGATTATTTTCATTTTATCTGAGACCAAAGTTTTCCTCTTGGAAATTTTAGGCCCCAGGGCAGCTTTTTTGGGGGTACAAATGTAGGTGGGCAGAGAAACTTGTGTTTAACTTTTTTGGTATCATACTCTGGCTCCAAATAGGTTATTGTTTCATTTTCAGGCTTTTATGTAGTATTAAAAAATTCTGTACCCCCTGATACCTTAGTAAGCTATTTTAATGCTCTCTAATGTATTTTCTAAGAATTGTATATGAAGTTTCAAAACTGTGGTGGAGAGAACATATATGGAGAGAACATATACTTTGGGGCCAAGTAGACATACCTGAACTGGAATCTCAGTTTTTCTATTTACTAATTAGTAATTTGCATAATCTTTAGTCACAGTTTTTTTTTTGTTTTTTTTTTTTATCTGAAAAATGAGCTTGATACTTGTCTCATGAGGTGCCTATGACATATTAGGATTTTTTTTCTTTTCTCTTTTCCTGTCTTTTCTCTTTATTTTCTTCTTCCTCCCCTCCCCTCCCCTCCCCTCCCCTCTTCTCTCTCTCTCTCTCATTAGCAAATGGGTGAATGATACCTGAGCTTTAAGTTATTCAATAAGTAAAAGTTCCAAATGATCTTTTAGGTCATAAGAATACCTTAGGTCTTTTTCTATTTGAAATTACCTTCAGTGCATCCAAGACTATGTTCCTTCCATTTCTTTGAACCAATTGATTTAGATAATTTGAATTTCCTGTCTTTCCCTTACACTCAATGATGTCCATGTGTTCGCATTTTATCCCTAAAGATCTTGGTTTACCTGCAAATATGAGGTGGTTTTTTTTTTTTTTTGAGCATTTGCACTTTACATAATTTGTAAGAGTTTTAAATTCTGAAACTACCATACCATCTGCTTAGATATTGTCTTTTATCCAGGGCAGCTATTGTTTTCCTCTAGTCCACATAAATGGAGTAGTATCAGAGCCACTTTCTGGAGCATTTTCTCAACAACCAAATGTCTCCCTAACTGCCTCTTTACCCACAAAGATGGGCCCAACACCTTGTTTGTGCTACATGATCCTGGACCTCTGGGCCATTGCTGATCGCACTAGAGTCAACCAGATAATGTCTCTGGAGCTAAAGTACAGGAACTAAGGGATTTTAGCTTTCTCTGATCTGGCCCTTCAGATGGAAGAGAAGTGGCCAGCACACACAGTTGTGTAGCTTGAGAAACAGCAAAATGGGAAGAGAGAGAGAGAGAGAGAGAGAGAGAGAGAGAGAGAGAGAGAGAGAGAGAGAGAAGCTGAGTGGGAGGGCTTTGAGGTTCTGGTCTCAGTCCCATCTGGAGACCAGATTGCATTTCTGCACTTGGAGTTTGTGAGTTATCACTTCATCATTATGACACAGTCTCATTTGTCTTAATCTAGCTTTAATGAGCTTCCCTCACATGCAGCTAAAGAGACCTTTATCATTCTCCTTTAGCACAGATATGTTCTATTTGGTTAGCATTTATTGAAGTCTTCTATTAGCTTTTTATATTTTGATTCCAAAAAGTACTCCCAAAGGGAATCTATCTTTCTCCCATTCCCTACAAACTGCTCTCTCCATTTACAATGATTCCCTAAAACCAAATGAAGCTATTTGTACACAAGAAAGAACATGTCCAACTTGGGTTTGCCTCCCATCCTATTAGTATCAAGTTGAACGGAAATATTTCTACACCTATGTTATAAAGAGTATGGGAAGGGAGGCAATGGAGCTTGAATTAAATTTGGTTCTCTTTGTGTGGATCTTTGTTCACATTTCCTAGGCCCTTGCTTTGCACACTTTCCTTAATCATAGAACTTGTATTTAGGTTCATTGTCTAATGACTGCCAAGTCCATGTTCTGTTCTTGGAGAATCAACAGGCCCCTTTTGAAGCATTCCATGACTTTCCCCTCTGATCACAGCTTTTAAACTAATGGACTTGTGACTCAGTCGGGGGAATTTGGATTTCTTCTCCCAGAGATTTAAAATGATAACTCAGGGAGGATCCAAGATGGCGGCGTAGGTAAACACCTAAACTGCTGCCTCACACAACAATTTCAAAACTACAACTAAAAGACAAACCGTCTATCACCCAGAACCACGGGAAAGCTGGCTGAGTGGAAGTTCTACAACTAGAAGGAAAGAGAAAACAGCATTGAGATGTGCACAAGCACTGAAAAGCTGAGGTACGTGAATCAGGCTGGCAACGGGCGACTGGGAGCGCTGCTTTTTTCAACCCTAAGGGAGACAAGCTCCCGATTACTCCAAACTCCAGTTTCTGGGGAGACGTGGGGGACCCAAACTCCTATAGGGAGAAGCTGGACTGTCTGCCGTGGGGTCGGAAAGTGAGGGTGGCTTGTTTGCAGGGCTGCGCGCAGGAATAATTGTTTACTGTGCTGGGGCGCAGGACGCGGGGACGCAGAGCCAGCTTACTGGCAGCCATCGCTGTTTGCCACGCCCTGAGACCCCGCCCTGTACAATCTACAAACCCACCCAAGTGCCAAGCAGCGGCTTTAGCATATAAATGACCTGCCCTATGGCAGCTTAACCTAGCAAACTTGCAGCCCAGGTCAGACAGCTCCAAAACCTCCAAACCCCAAGCAAAGAGGAGAAAACTGTAGTTCTCGCTGTAGCTCCTGCTGGGCGGCCTCAGACAGTAGCTGACCTGCACCCCATTGGAGATCCAGAAGCCAGTGTACCTAGAAGTCAGTGTGAGACACCAGATTTCAACTCCTCACATCCATAAGTGACACATTCAAGAGGCAGACTCAGTGAGCACCAAAGCCCCGCTGAAACAAGTTCTGCACCATAAGCGTGTCTCCAGTGCAGCAGTTCTTCCATTATAGACACAGCGGGTCCTCACAGCCAATTGGCCTGGAGGTCAATTCCTCCCAGTGTACCGACAGCAATCAAGGCTTAACTACACCAAGACTTTGCACTCAGCCCACAAAGGGGTGTACCAAAGGCGTCCACCTCAGGTGATTGGGGAGGCTGAGCTACTGGCCCCTATAGGTCACCTACCACACAAAGCCACTCCATCAACACAAGGAATCAACAAAATGCAGAGACAAAGAAACATGTCACGAATGAAAGAAATGGAGGAAAGCAAACGACTGGATGACAGAGAGTTCAGAACCACATTTATAAGGTTACTCAAGAATCTTCTAAAAACCGCTGAGGAACTTAGTGAGACCTTTAAGGATCTTAATGAGAATGCCAAAAAAAATGGAAAAGGACCAGTCAGAAATTAAGCATACACTGTCTGAAATAAAGAATATACAGAAACTCGCCCTGACCGGTTTGGCTCAGTGGATAGAGCATCGGTCTGCGGACTGAAAGGTCCCAGGTTCGATTCCAGTCAAGGGCATGTGCCTTGGTTGCGGTCACATCCCCAGTGGGAGGTGTGCAGGAGGCAGCTGATCGATGTTTCTCTCTCATCGATGTTTCTAGCTCTCTATCCCTCTCCCTTCCTCTCTGTAATAAATCAATAAAATATATTAAAAAAAAAAAGAATATACAGAAACTCAACTGTAGATCAACGTACCCCAAGAATCAAACCAAAGATCTGAAATATGAGAAAACAAAAAACACCCAACCAGAAAAACAAAAAGAAAAAAGAATCCAAAAATATAAAGATAGTGTAAGGAGCCTCTGGGACAACTTTAAGCATACCAACATCCAAATTTTGGGGGTGCCAGAAGAAGAGAGAGAGCAAAATATTGAAAACCTATTAGAAGAAATAATGACAGAAAACTTTCCCTACCTGGTGAAAGAAATAGACTTACAAGTTCAGGAAGCACACAGAACCCCATACAAGAGGAATCCAAAGAGGACCACACCAAGACACATCATAATTAAAATGCCAAGGGCAAAAGACAAAGAGAGAATCTTGAAAGCAGCAAGAGAAAAACGGTTAGTTACCTACAAGGGAGCACCCATACGACTGTCAGCTGATTTCTCAGCAGAAACTATGCAGGCCAGAAGGGAGTGGCAAGAAATATTCAAAGTGATGAACAGCAAGAACCTACAACCAAGATTACTCTACCCAGCAAAGCTATCATTCAGAGTTGCAGGTCAGATAAAGAGCTTCAAGACAAGAAAAAGCTAAAGGAGTTCATCACCACCAAACCAGGATTACATGAAATGCTGAAGGGTATTCTTTAAGAAGTGGAAGAAGAAGAAAAAGGTAAAGATAAAAATTATGAACAACAAAATGACATCAAATACATACCTACCAACAAGTGAATCTAAAAATCAAGTGAATAAAAAATCTGAAGAACAGAATGGACTGGTGAATATAATAGAATCAGGGACATAGAAAGGGAGTGGACTGACAATTCTCAGGGGGAAGGGGGTATGAGGGGTGCGGGAAGAGATTGGACAAAAATCTTACACCTATGGATGAAGACAGTGGCGGGGGGTAAGGGCATGGGGTGGGGTGGGGAATCAGGTGGAGGGGAGCTATGGGGGGGAAAAAAGAGGAACACCTGTAATAATCTGAACAATAAAGATTTATTTAAAAAAATAAAAATAAATAAAATGATAACTCAGGAATGATAGTTCATAGTTGGAATTGGGTGTTAAATCTGAATGGTCGTGTTACATAAAATTTCACAGACCAAGAGACCAGAGGGAAAGGCTGCCAATGCTATCATTACATTAAGAGTTTATTAAAGAAAACATACAAATGAGGTACACCTCAGCTGCAGCGAGATGCCAAATACTGTGAGGCAGGCACTAAGTATTATATAGGACAGCATAGGAGATATGGGTACTGGGGTGTCATGTGCCCCAGATAAGGGGAAGCCATTTATCATGCTTGCCTGCCTTTTATATTTGTCTGGGACAGGGCAATAGACTATTCCAGAAACTAGCACAAAGCATGCCGTGGGGTATAGGGAAGGGGTGGATCACATAGTTTGGGAGGGTATTTCTGTAAAGCAATCTCTGTTCTGCCCTGGATCTAACTGGATCTAGCATGGGGGTCTGACAGTGGTTACGTCAGGGAACAGCCTTTCCTCCACAGTCATATCAAGCTGAAGCTCTGCAGCTGGGACAGCTGTGGTCTACCAGCATCTTGAAGCTAGGAATGCCTATGTGCAGAGATAGAATATTAAAAAAGACTGCTCAGCTCTAACTGGTTTGGCTCAGTGGATAGAGCATCGGCCTGAGGACTGAAGGGTCCTAGGTTCGATTCCGGTGAAGGGCATGTACCTTGGTTGTGGGCACATCCCCAGTAGGAGGTGTGCAGGAGGCAGCTGATCAATATTTCTCTCTCATCGATGTTTCTAATTCTCTATCCCTCTCCCTTCCTCTCTGTCAAAAATCAATAAAATATGTTTAAAAATAAATAAAAAAGACTGCTCAGACTGAAGCAGAGAGATGAGTTATGCTGTATAATAAGGAATTTGTTTGGTCTTTGTCCTAGGTTCCTGGCACATTGCTTTAAAAACTCTTGGGATTTCATAAGTGATAAATGTATCTTTGTTATTCATGAGCGCCTTAGGTCACATCTGAGTTTATGGTAATGAGAAGACTCAAGGTCAACCTGTAAATAGCTTCAGGATGGGGCCTGGCCACCAGAAAGACCAACTACATGATTAGGAGGTTGGGACTTTGAGTCAGTCTGACCTCTAGGAAGAAAAGAAGGTCTGGAGAATGAGCTTAATCACAGGGCCAATGATTTAGTCAATCATGCTACATCATGAAATCCCAATAAACACTTGGGACACTGAAGTTCAGTGGAGCTTCCTGATAGATGAATATATCAATGTGCCAGCGGATGGCATGTCCTGATTCCATGGAAAGAGGACTTGGAAGCTCTATGTTCAGGACCCTCTCAGATCTTTATTGGCTTTTCTGTCACTTCATTTGACTAGTCCTGATCTGTATCCTTTATAAGAAGACTAATCATAAATATCGTGCTTTCTTGAGTTTTCTGAGTCAATCTAAAAAATTGGGAGTTTATGGGGAACCCTGAATTTATAGCCAGCCAGTCTGAAGTGCAGGTGGCCTGGGTCTGGCTGACATCAAAGTGAGGGTCCTCTTGTAAAGGACTGAGCCCTGAACTTGTTGGGTTGGTGCTAATTCCAGATAGTTAGTACCAGAATTAAATTTTAGTATACCAGTTGGTGGCTGAATAAGCTCTAAAACAGCCCAGAGAATCAAAAAGAGTAACCTCAAATCCTGATGTTCGTGTTTCAGTACCTTTTGAGGCTTAACTGCCCTTGGGTTCCATGCGATCTGCTGTTATTTTGCTAATAAATTTCACGCTTTACTTGAGGTGGTTAGTGTGGGCTACTATTTCAATAATCTCTTACAAAGAGTTAACATAGAACTTTGAAGGAATGGGACATGATGTCAGAAGCTACTATTTGCTAAAACTTATATAAATATTGTAATTTTCTAACTTTCCTTTGCATACCCTCCAAAGGAGATTTTTGAGGAAAGCATGATTTTACTACTCTCTGAAATTGTACAACTTCAATTTACCATGGTCAGTTAGACTTTATAGGTCTCTGTGTTTTTTTTTTTTCCAATTTAATATTTGACTTTGCAGTTTTAGTGGCTCCTTATCTAAGTCCAAATTGTCATAAACTCTGAGAACGTGAATGCAGGAATGGGCCTGAGGGCTCATCTGGTTCACTCTGTTTATTATCACAAATCAGGTATTCAAGGAGCAGAGAACTGAGATGTCTGGCTCAAGATTAGATTACTTATTACTGGCAAAGTCTGGATTTGAATGATTTTCAAGTTTCTGATTTAACAAATAGATTCTTAAACTTTTCAGAGATAAACAGAGGACTTAGTTATTTTTTTTCAATGGTAGAAATGAATTTGAATGTTTCTATAGTTCTAAATTTCTAAAATTTTCAAAAATAGATGTAGCTATGCGTTGACACTGAATCTCACTAGGGAAGTTGCTTTCCACAGGAGGCTGCCTTACCCATCTCTGCTTTTGGGGCATGATGTTCAGATAAGTCTTAACTGACTTAAATAAATAAACCTTTAATAGGATTTGAATCCACTTCTTTTCTATTATTTTTCTTGTTTAGGTGAGTTTTTTTTTTTTTAAATATTTTTATTGATTTCAAAGAGGAAGGGAGAGGGAGAGAGAGAAACATCAATGATGAGAGAGAGTATTGATCGGCTGCCTCCTGCATGCCTCACACTGGGGATGGAGCCCGCAACCCGGGCATGTGCCCTAACCGGGAATCGAATCATGACCTCCTGGTTCATAGGTCGATGCTCAACGCTGAGCCACACAGGCTGGACATGGGTGAGTTTGTCTCTTGATGAATCTGCACAAATTCATTTTCTCTGAGTGAAACATCTGTTTTATTCTGTTTTCTATCTGCAGGTACCTTGAAAGAGGGGAGATTGATTGTTTTTTCTTTTTTTCAGTGTCAGGCACTGAGGTTTAATTTACATACAGTAAAATTCACCCTTTTAGGTGCACAGTTTGAAGTGTTTTAATAAAACAGTTTTGTAACCCCACAACAGTCAAGCTATAGAATATTTCCATCACCCCACAACAGTCAAGCTATAGAATATTTCCATCATGCTTTGGTAGTCAATACCCTCTTCCTACCCCTGTTTTCAAATAAACAAAAACAGAGTTTACTACTAACATTACTAAAGCAATGTCTGAAGACATATAAATCAAGAAATAGCTAAGATATTCATAATTATTTGTGATTTTCATTTCTTTATGATTTTACACACAGCTTATAAACTCATATCTTTAGGTTATAACGTTTTCCCTGATAGCCATCTCTAACTCATGTTTGTTCATTTTCTTATGTGATTTGATTTTTTTTTTTCTGAACTTATCTTTAACTGTTGTTGCCAGTGTCTGAGTGCAGTGTGTAGGAAGTATCCCCTCAAAATGATTTTGTTTGTTTCTGTCAGTCCTTGAAGTCTTTCATGCAGACCAGTTTTCTCATGTTAATTTATTTGCTTGAAATTCCTGCCCCATGAAAGAAGTGTAACATCATTCATGGTATTGATTATCTATTGCTACATAACAAGCTACCCCAACACAGGCTAAAACAACAATTTATCATTGTGTCTCATATATTACTAGAGGCCCAGTGCACGAATTTGTGCATAGGTCGGGTCCAGTGGCCCACCCCGATCGGGGTGAGGGGGGCAATTGGGGGCGGGGCTGGCTGGGGGGAGGGGCCATGGGCAGTTGGTGGGCCAGCCCTACCCCCTGGTTGAACTCTGGTTGAACTCCCAGTGGAGGGGACAATTTGCATATTACCATTTTATTATATAGGATTATTATATAGGATTACCTCTTAACTCTATCCTTGCATGTAGGGCAAGCTGGGGATTTTAAATTTCTTTTAGGAGGCTTTCTTTTTCACACCCAGAAGACAAGTTTCCTTGATTCTTCACCTTCGATGAGGATAGCCTATCTAGTTTCTGTTTCACAGACTGGATGCCTGGGACTAGTTTCTGGTTCTCTGCAGGGGTCCTGGTTTTAATATCACTCTTCCCATTCTGAACCCCATTCAGGCTAGTCATCTCCTTGAGCCTATATTTGGGTCCAATACCACTCCAGGCTGCTGGAGTTTCAAGTAGAGTTAACCATTTTCACTCATGTTTGGAACTTGTATAATTTTTAATGGGAAGGTGGCCCATATCAGCTCAACCTACCATGTATCTAGCTAGACATGTCCTTCATAATTTTCTTCAATGGATATTATTTTCTAAATGGCTTTTTCCCAATTTTTCAAACATCTTACTCCCCCCCCCAAAATGTTCATTTAATTTCCAATATCAAATAATCTGCTATCTTTACTCGTTTTTTTTTTTTTTTTTTTTTTTGTCTCTGGAAGTTGACAACAATTCTTGCCAATTAATTATTAGCTAAGGATAGATGCAATTTCTATTAATCTAAATTTCATTCAGATTGAAAGAGGATATGTCTATTAGTATGTTCCTTTACCTTACATTTTAGAAATTTATTTGCTAGAGATTCTCTTTTGATCTTTGCTGTTCTTTTTCCTTCCCCTCCTGCTTGCCTGTGCTGAGATTGATATCACCCCAGTAAAATGTATTCCTCAAGGATGACTGTTGAAGTCAATTTGTGCATTGTCATTACTTAATCTTTGGCATAGTCTGTGTGCTCTCTGATTTACAACACTGCCTTCTGCTGTTGCATCTTACGTGATGCCTGCAAATGCTTTTAGGATTTCATTATACGAGGGATTGTAGACTAATTTTTTATTTACCTCTTAATGTTCCCATAAGATTGCCATACTGTAGAATGAAACTCAATTCTTTGTTTCATTCCAGCTGCCAGTCAGCAACCAGGCAGACCACACACTACTGAAAGAGAATTAGAACTATCTGCCTGGAATCAAGGTCCCTTAGTGAATGGGTAACTCATCACCACACAGGTTTTTAATAGGTGGAAATTACAAGTTGCAGTGCAAACAATTTACATCTCCATCCTGTGTTGCATGTAAAATATGAAGCAAAATTGGCAGGGATCTGATATCTACATTGACGGTCCATATCTGGCAAAAGGCTGTACTGATGGCATGCATGCTTTAATTAGTGACCCCAAAGGGCCCCAAATAATCACTACTTTTATTCTTAGGACCACTTTTCCCCTTTACACAGAGGGTAGCCATGTTTTCCAAACAAAATTTGAGATACTCTGACAGATAGAATTGCAGTTTTGAGAAGAAGAAAAAAACTTGTGTTCTTGCCTGGCTGGCGTGGCTCAGTGGTTGAGCATTAACCTATGATCCAGGAGATCACAGTTCGATTCTGGTCAGGGCACGTGCCTGGGTTGTGGGCTCAGGGCATGCAGGAGGCAGCGGACCAATGGTTCTTGCTCATCACTGATGTTTCTATCTCTTCCTCTCTGAAAGAAATAAAAGTATATTTTAAAAAATAATAAAATGACTCGTGTTTCTTTCCACTTCCCATTCTGTTTTAGTCATGCTGCTGCTACTCTTTGAGTTAAATGGTTGCATGTTTTACCACTAAGGCTAGGTGTTTAGCAGATAAATGAAGTTGTGAGTTAAAGGAATTAGAATCTAGGTCATTTAAGAAAAATACAACTTTTCAGAAAGCTAAATTACAGAGAAACTGCTTGACATAAAAACAGAGATGAACTCTACATTAAAAAACCAATTCTCATGGAAATATATGATGAAAAACAGAGGATTTATTCCAACCTGTTTGAGTCTAGAATCTATACTCCTAATTCTAATGTTAAGCAGCAAAATAGGAAAAGGGAGCAAAACCCAAGTTGTCTTCCCAGCCTCGATTTCTTTCTTCATAGGATAAAGATAAGAATACCTCATAGAGTTTCTGCAGGGATTAAGTAGATAATGTGTTTCAAGCAAAGTACACACCAAAGACAATCTATAAATGTTTCCTTTCTTCCTCCTCTCATTTAACCCAGACCTTCAAGATAGGTGATTCTGACTCAATATTTAGATTTCAAAACACTAGTTGTGATGTTAGCAAAATTATAATTAAGCTGATTGAATTTTCCAGATGTTCCCAAATATCAATGAAGCCAATATTTAAGCAGAGCTGTATTGGATTGAACTGTAATTCCATAAGCCTTGTATAATTGAAAATTGGCTGTAAACTGAGAATTACTTTGTTCTGCACGATGTCTCCGCATTAACAGGGGCTGAACAAGTGAAGGATTGGAGGTAAGTGAAGTAGCTTGGCAGGAGGAAATATCTCAGGAGGAAATGCAACAGCATAATATGCAACATGATCGCTGGTATTAATTATTTGAGAAAGGTCTGATTTATCTTTCTGGAAAAATTCCCCCTGCGAGTGCCAATTATAACCAGAGTGTGGATTCTATAAGGTGTTCAGTAATCACTCAATTTTCACCAGGGCTCACTCTCCATCCTGGACTCTCTCCCTCAACCCCCTATAATTTTTTTCCCATAAGTGCCTTGATGGGGCATCGAACCTGCAACCTGGGTATGTGTCCTGACTAGGAATGGAAGCACCATCTTTCGGTGTATGGGATGATGCTCCAAACCACTGAATACATTGACCAGGGCTCCATCCTGGCCTTTTAATTTAGACTCATTCATGTTTTCAATTGTTCCAAGTTCTTGCCAAATCTGTTACAAGTAATAGACATTATGGGGACACAGCAAATCAAGCTCCTTTGATATCCCCAAATCTCGTTTTAACTTTGAAATTCTTCCCCCACTGAACTTTGTATTGAACATCAAAAAAGTGGAGTGTGGGGAACTAAATGGATTTCTGAGTCTGCTAGAGGTGGTAATTGTAACTGACATGGCCCCACTATTATAGCTATAGATAGAAGTAATTTTCAAAATCATCCCTGTAACTCCAGGTACTGATTATCTATTGCTACATAACAAGCTACCTCAAAACATATGGCTTAAAACAACAATTTATTATTCTCTCTCACAGTTTAGTGGGTTGACTGGACTCAGCTTGAGGTCTCTCATGCAATTGAAGTCCAACAGAGGCTGCGGCTGCATTTATTTGAAGGTTCAGTTGAGTTGGGATGTCACACGGCTGGCAGTTGATGCTGACTGCTGAGAGAGTTGCTGGGGCTGCCCTCCTGAGCACCTACCCATGGCCTTTCCATGTGACTTAGAGCCCTCAGCATAGCAGCAGTTTGCAGAGGGAGCAGCCCAAAGAGTGACCTGCTCAGAGGTCCAGGGAGAAGTGCTAAGGCATATGATTCTGTTTCAAATGTCCCAGAGTGTCACTCTACCACCTTCTGTAGGTCAAGCAAGCCACTGAGGCCAAGTACAGGTAGGATAATGAGACTTCACCTCTTCTTCCTTCCTTTTTTTTTTTTTTGGGTTGTCCTTTTATTTTTTTATTTTTAATTTAATAAATCTTTATTGTCCAGATTATTACAATTGTTCCTCTTTTTCTCCCCATAGCTCCCCTCCACCCGGTTCCCACCCCACCCTCTGCCCTTACCGCCACACCCCCGACTGTCTTCATCCATAGGTGTACGATTTTTGTCCAGTCTCTTCCCACACCCCCCACACCCCTTTCCCCCTAAGAATTGTCAGTCCACTCCCTTTCTATGCCCCTGATTCTATTATATTCACCAGATTATTCTGTTCATCAGATTTTTTTATTCATTTGATTTTTAGATTCACTTGTTGATAGATATGTGTTTGTTGTTAATAATTTTTATCTTTACCTTTTTCTTCTTCTTCCTCTTCTTAAAGAATACCTTTCAGCATTTCATATAATACTGGTTTGGTGGTGATGAACTCCTTTAGCTTTTTCTTATCTGTGAAGCTCTTTATCTGACCTTCAATTCTGAATGATAGCTTTGCTGGGTAGAGTAATCTTGATTGTAGGTTCTTGCTATTCATCACTTTGAATATTTCTTGCCACTCCCTTCTGGCCTGCATAGTTTCTGTTGAGAAATCAGCTGACAGTCATATGGGTGCTCCCTTGTAGGTAACTAACTGTTTTTTTCTTGCTGCTTTTAATATTCTCTCTTTGTCTTTTGCTCTTGGCATTTTAATTATGATGTGTCTTGGTGTGGTCCTCTTTGGATTCCTTTTGTTTGGGGTTCTCTGCGCTTCCTGGACTTGTAAGTCTATTTCTTTCACCTGGTGGGGGAAGTTTTCTGTCATTATTTCTTCAAATAGGTTTTCAGTATCTTGCTCTCTCTCTTCTTCTGACACTCCCATAATTCTGATGTTGGTATGCTTGAAGTTGTCCCAGAGGCTCCTTACACTATCTTCAACTTTTTGGATTCTTTTTTCTTTTTTCTTTTCCAGTTGAGTGTTTTTTGCTTCTTTGTATTTCAAATCTTTGACTTGATTCTTGCGGTCCTCTAGTCTGCTGTTAGATCTCTGTATAATATTTTTTATTTCAGTCAGTGTATGATTAATTTCTAGTTGGTCCTTTTTCATGTCCTTGAGGGTCTCGCTAAATTTATTGGCCTTTTCCAGAAGGCCAATAAATTGGCTGCTTCCCTGAGTTGATAGAGTGGCTTTGTGTGCTAGGTGTCCTATAGGGCCCAGTGGCTCAGCCTCCCCAGTTACCTGAGGTGGACACTCTTGGTGCACCCCTTTGTGGGCTGTGTGCACAGTCTTGTTGTAGTTAAGCCTTGATTGTTGTTGGTATCACTGGGAGGAATTGACCTCCAGGCCAATTGGCTGTGAGGATCAGCTGTGTCTAAGCTGGGATAACTTCTGTGCTGGGGACACCCTTATGGGAGAAGACTTGCAAAAGCCTTCGTGCTCAGTTTGAATGGGGCGGAGTCTCAAGGCAGAGCAGACAGCATTGATTTCCTGTCAGCCCTGCCCTAATAGGCCCCTGTGTCTCAGTGTCCTGTGGTAATCACTGCAAGCACCTCTGAGAGAAAGCCACCCTCGAATTCTACCTGCTGCCAGACCAGTTTCTCTCTGAATGAGTCTGGGTCCCCAGAGTCTCACCCGGAACTGGAGTTCAGCACATTCAGGAACTTTTGTCTCCCTCCCACTTGAGAAAGCCAGCCGCGCACTCAGTTGCCAGCCCTCTCCGCGCGCACCTCTGTACCTCTGCCTCCTGCAGCTCCTCTGAGTCTCAGTGTGGTTTTCTCTTTCCTTTTAGTTGTAGAATTTCCACTCAGCCAGCCTTCCTGTGGTTCTGCATGATGTCCATTTTGTCTTTTAGTTGTAGTTTTGAAATTGTTGTGCGAGGCAGCAGTTTAGGTGTTTACCTATGCCGCCATCTTGGTTTCTCCCCGAGACTTCAGTTCTTGATGGGAAATGGCAAGGTCACATCGCAGAACAGCATATTTGATGGGAGATATTGTGTTGACCATCTTTGGAAAATATAATCTGCCAAACCCAATTCATCTACTCCTCTTTCTGCTGCCAGCAGAACTCACCTGAATCTGGAATGGCCCTGACTCCAGCTAGTTTAATTACCTGTGAACTCAGAATAATTCATAATAAGTAAAATGCATAGAGGAAGTCAGAGAATATCAGTTTCAGATATATGTTCTGTTTATTTCACAAATCAGACTCTTGCATTCTTATTCTTGGTGCCACTGTCTTGACTGATATGACATTCAGAATTCTATAATTATATCCACCTTGCCATTGAAATCCTGTTGTCTTTCTTACCTCTGCTTTGACCTTTTTGCATTTCCAATGCTTCACTTGCTCCTGATCTCTGATACCCAAGACACGTACCACCTCTGTCTGTAAAGTTTGGCTTCCAGACCTTTGGATAATGGCTGACAACTGCTAGCATAGTTTCTGTAGCTTCTGACTTTACTTCTGGCTTACAGATAACTGCTTCTAATGTGGTAGAAACCTTAATCTTCAGTTGTCCTATCTCAGCCCGACTCCTTCCAAGTTCTCTTCAGATTTTAAGTTATTAACCTGGTCCCATTGGTATCTACTTCTACCAGGATGGAGATACATTTATGTCTACAATCTAAATTTTCCCCTTCAGTTGAAAACAAAGATTCTTTGCCATAAACTACTAGTGTCTGAGCCTTAAGGCTTCCCAATGTCTTCAGGCTTCCAAACATCCTATATTATTAGGCTGCTGTTCTCTCTAGATGTTTGATATTCCTGTACTTCCATGACCCAGGAGATATATTGGCTCAAGTCATAGTCATTCAGTGTGTTTTAGCAATGATTCAGCAACAACTTCTGTAACTCATTTAACATATTGAAGGAAATAGTTTTAGGGGGTGGTAAGGGAAACCCCAGGGGTTTGAGTCAGTATTTTAATGGATTGAAAATAACTCTTGCAAATGGAACATAATCATATAAACTGTCAGAATCTGTAATCTGTATTAACTTCTCATGGATCTCCAAACTTCAAATGAAATGATAGTTAAAATCCATTGGTAATTGGAGACTTGATTTTTTCCCCTCATGGATTTTCCTTTTGGTGGTATCTTATTAAATTTCCTTGCACATACATCATTTAAAGTCTCTGCTTTGTGTAGCTAGAGAGTATTATAGAATATAAAATGTATTAGACAGAATATGTCTTTTCTGATTTGGGAAAACTGGAAGCATTCTAATTTATTGGTAACAGTTTTATTGACCTTCTTTTAACTCCTTAATTAAATTAGAATTTTTTTTTATAGATGATCCATCATGGTTTAGGCCACTGTGGGTATCTGTGAATATGTGGGTGAGGGACATCATTAAGATAAATAAGCCTTGCTTTCAATGATTTAGAATTTAATAGATATATCATGCTCACCCCAAATAGCACTGGTGGTGTTTGTTATTGAGAAGTATAATTTTTGTTGGGTACCATTGGAGATGTGCCCCCAAAATTGGGCTATAATTTATGAGGAGTAAGTGGGGAATAAAAATGGCCACATAGCCCTGGCCAGTTTGGATGGGGCGTCGGCATGTGGACTGAAGGGTCCCAGGTTCGATTCCGGTCAGGGCATGTACCTTGGTTATGGGCACATTCCCAGTAGGGAGTATGTGGGAGGCAGCTGATCAATGTTTCTCTCTCATTGATGTTTTTAACTCTCTATCCCTCTCCCTCTCCTTCTCCCTTCCTCTCTGTAAAAAATCGATAAAATATATATTTTTTTAAAAAGCCACATAAATGGAAAGAGCAGCTTGAATAAAGGTATAGAGGCAGCTCCATGCAGGTGTTTTTAGAGAAATGACAAGATAAATTATATTTAGAAAAATAATGGACTGTAAGACTAGAGAAGTAGGTTTGAGCCACTGGGAATGGCTTTGAATGCCTTAATTGAGAGTGTCTATATTATTCTATAGGCAACACTGGCTACTGAAAATTTTTGTGCCATTTTAGGCCTATTGTCTAACTTAAATTGGAAAGTATGTTCACAGTACATTTGTGGTAGAAAGCTTCAGGAATTCCAGTTAGAGACAAGGAATAGTGACAGCATTGGCTTGCTGGAATCTTGCTGTGTTATGCCATGTATGGTTTGAACTTGAAGGATGTTGGGAATCTGGGCTAGTGGGAGAGGGTAGAAAGTGGGAAAGGAGAAAGCCTAAGTCTAGGTGAGCTAGTGTGGAAATAGAGTTGATCTCGAGAGAAGCGGCCCACAGTCTGACTTTCAGTGGCCAGAGTGGCCAATGCATGTCTGGTTTGCATTTCTTGGTCCTAGAAAATCTTAGTTCTAGAAAACTTTGGTCAGCGGAAAAACCAGGTCCGTTGGGAAGCACCACCTTTCTTTCCTGGAAAGTTTTTCCAGTTTGAAATATGACCCCCAGAGGCTGAAGACACACAAAAGTCTCCAACTAGGAGCAAAATTCCCAGAATCCTCTGGCTCCTTATGGATGCAGAGAACCACAGCCCCTTCTGATGTCCTACTCATTACTGGATGTTTCCACTTGCTCCTTGGACTTATCTCTATTTTGAACGTATCATATTTTCAATATTCTTTTAAAATATTATATTTATCATTTTATATGTTAGAAAAACACAGTCCTCAAATTAAGCAAACTCATTTAGGAACTAAAATCCTTCTAAAAACTGTTTAAGGTTAGCTCATATTTTGAAGAGCAGATTTTCAGCCTTTTTCATTTGTCCCTCATGGTAACCATTGATTAGCCTTATAGCTACTACTCCTTTTGAACTTTGTGCTTGAACTTTGCTTACCCACATAATGTAACCTTGGTGAATGGTTCAAACATTGAGGCTCAGGCAATTGTTGCTGTTTTTTATTTTTTTCCCCAAGAAAAAAAAATTGTGAGATGGATTCTTTTGTAAATGTAAGGTAGTTCTCAGCTCACTCTTAGAGCCACTACTATTTGCATTATGTTTTTGTTTTAGATTGTATAATGGGAAATTTGAATATTCAGCTTACAGCATATAAAACAACACATTAATGAGGATTAAATGAAGAGATATGTAAAAACACGTTGTAAATTTTAATGCCTTATGCAAGCGTAAGTTAATTATTATCAGTCCATGCAAATTATTCTATTTTGATTCAGATATTGACTGTGTTAATGGATTTTGTTCTGTCGTCAATTTATGCTTGAAGGTTGTTTTAATAGATTTTGTTCTGTAGAACAAAAGTTCTGTTTCCAAGCCAAGTATCTGAATTATCCTGGTCTGCATTTTAATACTATCATTAAAGCTTAATTGACAATTGTTAATGTCTTATTAATCAGTGAGTTAGACAATCATCATAAACTTAAAACTGTGGGTTCTCATAGTTCTCAAATTAATAGCCTTGAGATCAGAAAAGCTGGATATTTCAGCAAATTTTGCAATTATAGAATTGAAATATGCTAGAACTGTGAGAAAACTTGGAGGTTGAGCATTGATTACCTAAATCGGTTTTGATTTGATCAGAGTAATCCAGGAATTGGTTACTCCCATCAGAATTTAACCCATTGTATTCCATAAGCGTCTGTAAATGCAAGCGGTGGACCTTCCCCACATGACACAGGCGTCTATAAAATAAAAAAAAATGTTTTCCCTAAGTGGCAGCCCTGACCATCTTTAAAATAATTTTTCATGAGAATTTTCAGCTGAAAATATCAAAAACACCCGAATTGTGAGTAATATATTTATTTTTATAATATTCCTTGCAAATTGATTTTTTAAATTAAATTCAAAATATCGTGGCATGTGGGGATGGGTTCCATTTTGGATGCGTGGCAGTAAACTGGTTAAGCTGCTGAACTAAATTGTGACCCAAGAAACCCAGAGAAAATGTGATCTTGGTCTAAGCACTGTTTTTAAAACCCAGCATAACTCAGGCAGAGCTTTTAGAACCTTATTAGAACTTTCTGTTCTTTTTAAAAAAAATACATATTTTTATTGATTGCGGAGAGGAAGAGAGAGGGAGGGAGAGATAGGAACATCAATGATGAGAGAGAATCATTGATCACCTGCGTCCTGCATACCCCACACTGGGGATTGAGTCCACAACCTGGGCATGTGCCCTGACAGGGAATTGAACCATGACCTCCTGGTTCATAGTTTGAGGCTCAGCCTCTTGAGCCACACGGGCCGGGCAGAACATGCTGTTCTTGAAGTCAATACAGGAGCTCTTGCGATAGAATCCAATTGTCCTGGCACCCTGATCTCAGACTTCTCAGCTTTTAGAACTATGAGAAAAAAATATGTGTTGTTTAAGCCACCCAGTCTACCCTATTTTGTTAAAGCAGCCCAAACTGACTTAGATACACCTATAAGTGAAATCACACAATATGTGTTCTTTTGTGTCTGGCTTACTGCACTTAGCATAATGTTTTCAAAGTTCATCCATAGTGTAGCATGTGTTAGAATTCATTTCTTTTTTTGGGGGGAGGAGAGAGTTTAATTATCTGACTATTTTTTTTCATAGTAAGTAACATTTTTCTTTTTTTATTGTTTAAAGTATTACATATAGTAGTACATATATCTTCTTTTTTCCCCCCATTGACCTTCTCCCAGCCTCCCCTACCCCCTGTCGCATGCCCTCATCCCAACCCCCCAGTGTCTTGTGTCCATTGGTGTGCTTATATGCATGCATACAAGTCCTTTGGTTGATCTATTTCCCTCCCTCCCCAACACTCCCCAGCCTTCCCGCTGTAATTTGACAGTCTGTTCGGTGCTTTACTGCCTCTGTATCTATCTTTTTGTTCATCAGGTTATAATGTTCTTTATTTTCCATAAACGAGTGAGATCATGTGGTATTTTTCTTTCATTGCCTGGCTTATTTCACTTAACATAATGTTCTCCAGGTCCATCCATGCTGCTGCAAATGGTAAGAATTCCTTCTTTTTTATAGCTGTGTAGTATTCCATTGGGTAGATGTACCATAGTTTTTTAATCCACTCATCTGCTGATGGGCATTTTAGGCTGTTTCCAAATCTTAGCTATGGTGAATTGTGCTGCTATGAACATAGGGGTGCATATATCCTTTCTAGTTTCTTGGGATATATTCCTAGAAGTGGGATTACTGGGTCAAATGGGAGTTCCATTTTTAGTTTTTTGAGGAAACTCCATACCGTTCTCCACAGTGGCTGCACCAGTCTGCATTCCCACCAGAATTCATTCCTTTTTAAAGCTGAGAAATATTCTATTGTATGTATATTCCATATTTTGTTTATTTGTTCATCTGTTGATGGGCACAGTTTTTTTCCACCTTTTGTCTGTTGTGACTAATGCTGCAATGAACAATGTTGGACATACCTGTTTCAATCTCTGCTTTCAATTCTTTTGTGTATACACCTAGAAGTGGCATGCCAGGTCATATGCTAATTCTATCTTTAACTTTTTGAGGAACTGTCAAACTGTTTTCCACAGCACCTGTACATTCCCATTAGCAATGCACAAGGGTTTCATTTATCCACACTTGTTATTCTCTCTTTTTTTTTTTTTGTTTTTTGTTTTGTTTTGTTTTTTGTTTTATGGGGTAAAAAAGTCCCAGTTTATTATTACTTATAAAAAAGCAAATATCATTTACATAATTGTTCCAAGAGGCCTATGTAGAGGTATTTTATTTTAAAATATATATGTATGGATTTTTTCACTACAGTAATTCATTTCAAGAGGAATTTCGTTATGTATCTTCTACAGAACCTTAAAATGAGAGTGTCACATATTCAAATAAGCCTGAGTGTGGGGATGCTACAGGCCAGTTCTTCATTAGGAGCTTCAGCATGGGGGCTCCGAAGACCAACACAGAAGGTCTTCCAGGGAGAGCTGAAACATTCAGATAAGTGAGTTCTGGAAAGAAGGGGTAGTTGGCTGGCTCTGGCAGGCTCACCCCTGGGGTAGAGCAAAGAGAACAGACAGGGGAGTTCTGAGAGGCACCAGAGCCATCTAAACTCAGGGGGATGGAACTGTGTGAGCGGCAGCAGTAATTGAGTTTCAGTTACCTGCAGGGTGGCGAAATAAAGTAGTAACTTCACTGGCCTGACATGGGGGAAGTTTAGAGGTGTCCTTGGCATACTCACAGTGAAATCTGTCACCCTTTGCTGTGTTGGGTGATGGCAACCGCACAGCGCTTCCTAGTGACAGCCTGTGCACGTCCTGTTAGGCAGCACCAGCACGCTACAGCTAATGAAGCATTTCCCGCAGGCCTGTCTCCCAGGCTCTCTGCATCCTCTGTCTGAAGGAATGGCACCGTGGGAAAATTTAGCGCAGCCAGCATCAGCCATCACCCAAACTCAAAAGTCTTTGAATGGCAGAGAGGGGCACATTTTCTTTTTCGCCCAGCCCAGGGTTAGAACCATCCTCAGGTCATTTTTTGTGGGTCTGTACAAATGTGCCGACCCGCAGTGAGCCTTTCATGTGAAGACCAGGGCTCTCACCGTCCGCCGGTAGGGCCCATTAATGAGGCGGGAGCAGAGATGAAACGTTTCCCGCTCAGTATTTTCAACCAGTAGGTGATCCATCTCTAATTCCAACGCTTCTGAGAGTAATTTCTGGGCGTTTTTCCTAAGTGCCTCGGTTTTGGAATCACTTCGGACTTCAATAGAGGGTCTATCTCCATGTTTCTCAATGAAAGTTCTCCACTCAGTGCAAACACTTCTTGGGCAAGACAAGCCACTTCTGAATCTGAGTGTTGACACATCTTATTCACCTATCCTTGTTGATTTTAACACTTCCTTGGAGGGTATTTTCTTCTTTAATTCTTGTAAGGTTTCAACTAGATTCTCTTTGGTTTGATTAGGAAGCTCCAGAATAGTTTTCCATCTTTTTATCTTCTACAACCACAACTCTCTTCAGAGATTCAGTTGTGGCCTGCTTGTGTATCTTTCCTCCGGGATCTTTCTTCTGAGGACTACTCTGGAGTCTAGGCGTTCGAATGACGAATTTATCCATTTCTAGGGGCCTCCGACTACCTTCATGTGCTTGCAGTGTGTTCAGGAAAAGCAGCCTGGCAGCAGCGAAGCCCCTCCAGAGAACTAAGGTTGCAAAGAGTCCATTAAAACAGTCTCTTTCCCAGTCTCGGCCTGATGAAACTAAACGGACGCTACTTTCCAGGGTGGTAGTTTCTCCTTGTTATTCTCTTTAACCACACTTTTTATTTTCCTAACGGATGTGAAGTGGTATCTCATTGTGGTTTTAATTTAGTTTCTCTAATGTCTAATGATATTGAGCATCTCTTTATGTGCTTATTGTCTGTGCATATATCTTTGTTGGATAAATATTCAAGTTCAAAATGGGCAATTATTTTTAATAAATTCATAACTTGATTTGGACTGTAAGTTGGTATTCCTCTATCTATAGGATTATCTTGCTGACCAAATGATGCAATGCATGTAGAAATAATAATATTGAATTAAATAAGTTTAATTTCTCATCTAAAACGTGAAAAAATATTTTGTTATTTATGTTTTAGTTCTGATAGAAGGCTCAGTGATCAGATATGGTTCTGTCTTATTAATAATAGCTTTGAGACAATCAACATACATCAGCATCACTGCTTGGTATAATTGATATTTTCACAAATAATTGCATGCTTTCTTACCAGAATCATATCTTAAATATGGTAGAGAAAGTTGCCATCTAAATAATTCTCTATGTAGACTTAAAATTGCCTACTAATTTTATTTGTTGTAAACCTGGAATTTTATACATTAATTTAGCTCTAATGAGACATGCTTACAATAAGATTCCTATCTCTGATGCAATAACAACAAATATCAAGTCTTAAAAAAGGAATCACTATTTTAAGCACTAATGAGAGCTTCATAAAAGAATAAGAATTGGTTTCAGGTCTCATAAAGCACTGGTTTGTGATAGATCCTGTGATCAGAAACCATGAAAGAACTTCAGAAGACAGTAACAGTGTCATGGAGATTAAAAGCCTGTATCTTGAGCCTACAGGACATATTGCTCCCTCAGGGGGTCTCTTAACCTGGGAAATGTGCCTCACTGAGGTTATTGGAGCCTGGTCTGAGAATAAAAAAGATTGTTTAACTCTATAAAGTAGTAACAAATAACCCCTAGAACCTCAGTAGCTTAAAACAACAAGGTTTATTTCTTACTCATTCTATATGTCCACTGAGGGTCTGCTCTGTATTGTTACCATTCTGAGACCCTGTCTGACAGAGAGCAGCCACTAACTGGAACATTGTTCATTGTCTTAGAAGAAGGGAGCTCCCTCTTGAGCAGCTCATATTGGCAAATCTAGTGCTTATTAAGAATGCAGATTCCAGGATTCTCTCTAACCTACTGTGACCAGAAGGCACCAGTTAGTTAAAAACATTTGGGTAACTTCAATATGACTACCATAAGTTGCTTGCATTTGTCTGTTGTTGTACTTACTTGTTCACCAATGTTTGTATGAGTGGCAGAATCTAGCCTGAGACTTACTTTCATTGACAGCTACCACCTGGTAGAGAGGATGGGGGAAAGCAAACAAGAAGTCTTCACTTCTCTTTAAGAAGTGGAAACTATTGGTGTTTACATGCAAAGTATCACACAGTTGTTGAGCAGATAAACTGGCTTAGGTCTGTTTGAACCAAGTAGAATACTAAAAGAAGACATGACTCCTTTCCTTCCCTCCTTCCTTCCTTCCTTCCTTCCTTCCTTCCTTCCTTCCTTCCTTCCTTTCTTCCTTCCTTCATACTGTTTATGTTTAGTAAATATTTCCACATCTTGATTATTCTATGAGATCCCGTAGCACCAAAGACAAACAGTGAAATTCTGACTTTCTCTCACTGGACTCTACAAGCAGGTAGGCTCTTTTAAATAATCCCCTTGTATGTTAAGGATTCTGGAAGGCCTATGTGAAAGTTCCTTTAATCTCCAAAGTCATGGAATAGTCAGAGAAACATCTAAATGAGAGTTAATTTCCAGCAAATAATATGTCTGCATTCACTGCCAATTAACTCTAGCCTAGAGCTAAGCTGTATGATCTGGGGATGCAACTTTTTTTGCAACACAATACACAAAAAGCAATTATAGATTTTTTTTCTTAAACCAGTTAAAAGGTAGAGGAAACAGAACTGTTAATAATTATTGCACTCCGCTTAGCTTCCTCCATAATTTAATAGGTATTGGATTTTTTTAAACCCCAAATCATTCAATAATTTAGCTGTTTTGTAACCTAGATAAATCACCTTATATTTTGCTAGGTAAACCAACTATTTTAAAATGATAAAGTTAAAATATACCACATCTAGAGAGAGCTTTTCTCAGAAGTGTTTTAATTCCATATTAGTTTTCTGAATGAAAAATAATCATATTTGGAATTTAAAACATCCAGGCTTATCTAGATCATGATTAAGTAAAATATCTTGTTGAATTCTAGCCATCAGTGGCAAAGAGAACTACAGATCTATGTGTTTACCTTGTTCTGAATTTAAAAAGAAAACTGCTCGAGAAGTGGAAATGATATAATTTCTATAGTTTTCAACTTAATAACAGTGTTTTAAAATTTTTCTTCTTGAGTCTCTAAGGTAAAAGTTTGCCAATTTAAAAATTGAGTGACATCCAAAATCCTGCTGGTACAAATGCAGTATTTTCCAATGTATTTTCACAAACTAAAGGAACCACTTCCTAACCATACCATAAAAGCAGCTTATAAACTTATATTTATGATTAAGTTGACTCCATTAATACATACACTTTTTTTTTTACCTTAAAATAAACAGAAATTCTGAGTGAGGTATGAGAATGGGAATGGAGCGGTCGTGAGAGTGCTGGAAGAGTAGTGATTACAGGTTGGATAGTCAGGTCTGCCTGGGGATCCGTTTGCTTTATCAATCAGCAAACCACCCAGTGAGGCCCCCCATAGCGAGGGACTCCTGTACATTTTGGTCAAGTTTGTTTTTAGCTTCTCTTCATCACTTCCTTTGGGTTTCTTAGGAGGTTCGTGCTCCTGACATTTTATAAAGCACATCTCCTCTATATTCTACAAGATGGCAATAATTTGAAAAGATGTTGTGTAAACTCAGAAAACTGATGTGTCACCTTTTATGATGGCATTATGCCTCAACACAATAAAAATCTGCTAAGGCCTCAACATGTCAGATTCACTGACAACCACCAGTTAAACGAGGTCCATTTAGTTTCTTCTCAGGGAATGTCAACTTATATGTAGCCACCAGTGATGTCTCCTGGACCACCCCTTTCAAAGCTGCAAGGTGGGAACTGTACTTGGGGACAACAACCTCACAAGCAGAGGATGCCCCTTTGGGAGCACTCTTGCCTGGTGGTAAGAGGTTCACAGTGGTTCCATATCAGAAGAGATGTAGCCAGTCCAAGCAATTCCTGTAGTGTCATTACATTTTCCTGGCTAGTATTAGAAAGAGACCACGGAGGAGAAACAAAAGAAAGAACTTACAGGAAGGAAAATGGAGTAGGCTACTTCCCTGCTTTAAGTCTGATTCTATAGAAATTGGAAGTTTAAAGGAGAAAAAAGACAAGAGGGGAGTGATAATCAACAAGGGGAGTGGTACCTGGTTAGGGAGTGAGAGTTGGAGGAGTTTGTTTCTGAGGACACATGAGGCTACTCTTAGGGACCCTGAGTGAATGCAAACTGGACCGTGCTCTGGGGTCTTGCATTTTGCAGGTAGGAGCAGCAAGCTAATGCAATCTGGCTCATTTCTGTTACAATCCAGTTACGCAGATTTGCTGTGAGGATCAAACAAATGCGATGGTGTATGTAACAGTGCCAGATGAACCATAGAAAATGATGCAAGTGCAATTTAATAAGAGCTGTGTGGGTGTGCAGGAGAAAAACATTGAAAGCAAAGTTGGCACATCATGTCTCCATTCCACTAGCATGCTCCTCTGCCCAGTTTTCTCCAATTTCAAATACTAAAAAGTAAAACTATGGAGAAGGAAAGAAGGGATAGCAAAACTTATCAGCTCTCACCTACACTACTGCAACAGTCCCTCCCTCTGGAGTAATCCTTATAAAGCAAATATGCTCCGATCACTCTCCACCCATGGTAGACACGGAGATATGCCTAGATCCTCCTTCAAGGGAGAACTTGATTCACTACAGAATGGTCAGCTCTTGGCGCCTCAGGCTCTGCCTCAGCTTCAGAGAATTGCAACTCCCTCCACCACCTTCCATTCACCCAGGTCACCCCCTTTTCCTGGAGGCCTAGGCCCAGTGCTGAGTGAAGTGAAGGCTTGACAATTTCTGCTTGAAGGGCTCTTCTTGCCCTGGAGCTCCATACCCACTTGGCCTAGGCTTTGTTGGGCTTGCATCTTAGCTAAACTTCTCCCTCTATGCATTTGTGCTTCCTCTCTCTTCCTTCTCTTCACAGACATTAATCCTTCATAAACATCTTACAAGCTAAACTCTGTCTCATTACCTGCTTTCAGAAAACTCAACCTGCAACACCACCTTTAATCCTTGAAATGGTTGCCCATCTTCTCCCGAGAGCTTTCTAATAGGGACATTTTTTGACTACTAATGGAACTCTGTTTTTTTTTTTTCTTGCCAGAAAATTTTATTTCTTAGAAAGTATTATAAATATGATTGTATAAAATATAATTTCCAACTGGAATAGGTAGTTTCAAGAAGACTATCTTATGATCACATGAAGAATATAGGATGGTGAACTCATTGCTGTACTTTCTGGAGGGCAATTTCAGTCCTTGTTTTTGCAATGATTGAGAAACAACTTTTGTTTCATACTTTTGTTGTGAAAAAAAATTCATGCTTAGCAACAATATTGGAAGTTTCTTTATTCTAGAAAGATTTAAGGTAGACCAGAAGATACAAATCTGCTTTTATTTTTTTTTTTCAAGTGATATTTGAAGTTTCTGTGCATATTTTGGGAAAAACAACTTTCTCATTAGTTATTTTCATTAGTTGAAAATAAAAACCAGTTAGTCTTTTGAACATTTTGATGAGTTATTTTCTTGGTTGCTTAGTGGAATATCTTTCGGCAGTTGAGCAAATATATTAGAGGCAAGTACAAATCTGTCAAACTTGGTGTGTTGACTTTACTTAGAACCAGGTTATGAATATTTCTTAATAAGTGGCCCTTTAATCCTGGTTTTGTAGACTGAACCTTTCTGATATCAAAGGATGAAAAGAGAGACAGTAAACCCTTCTATAAACTCTGAGAGGAAGTTGGTAGGAGGCTCTTTGGCCCTGATGTGGTTTGTAAAATACATCAAAGGGGAGCAGTAGGAAGTAATAGTTATAAGCAAGAAATTGAAAATTGTGGCATGGTTGTATTTCTCTTTTGGTGGGAATCTTACACCATCACATCATTTGAGAGTGATGGTTAGGAAAAGTAATAAACAGAATTTTGTATTAAGAAGAACTAGGAATAATTTTATTTTAATTTTATGGCAAGTAGGCAGGCCTAAAGACCGTACCTGTCTTCTTTTCACCCCAGCAACTTAATTGAAATTTTACTCTTCTTTGCAATAATCTCAAATTCTATAGGTTAGTTAATTCATCTGCTCTATTTGCAATGACTATATGTGTCACAGTGTCATAGAATGACACTATGAGCATGTGCATCTATTTGTCAGTAGGCAAAGCAAATGAAATTATGGTTGTTTGCATTACCAAATACAAAATTTGCTGAGTAAGACTTGGCTGCAGATAGGATAAGGGATATGAATAAATATCATTTGAAATCTTTTAAAATGTGCAGTGGCATTTTATAAAAAATATAGTTAACTGTCTACTTTTTGAAACAGCGAAGATCAGAAGAGTGGAAGGTGGGAGTGATTCTATTACTGTCTCTCCTAGAGTTTATTCTCAAGATCTGAAGATTTTTTTAGATACATACACGAACAATTGTATGAAGAGGGCAGAGAAAACAGCAATTTATTATGATGACTGGATTAAGTATTCTGGCATGAAACAGAGAAAAACAAGCATCTCCACAGATGGAATGTGGCCACATAATGTTTTCAGCAACAGATTTCTATGGAGGATTTTTGGCATGAATGCTAAACATTCACATTGCTGAAATTGCCATCTGACTTATATTGGGGGCTATTTTAAGATAAACTGCAACTTGTTAATTATTTCTTGGACTCTACAGTTCTGGTTTATGTATTAGAGCAGTGGTTCTCAACCTTTTTAATGCTGTGACCCTTTAATACAGTTCCTCATGTTGTGGTGACCCCCAACCATAAAATTATTTTCGTTGCTACTTCATAACTGTAATTTTGCTACTGTTATGAATCGTAATGTAAATATCTGTGACCCACAGGTTGAGAACCGCTGCTGTAGAGCCTAAGACCATCGGAAAACACAGATATTTACATTACGATTCATAACAGTAGCAAAATTACAGTTATGAAGTAGCAACGAAAATAATTTTATGGTTGGGGGTCACCACAACATGAGGAACTGTATTAAAGGGTTGCGGCATTAAAAAGGTTGAGAACCACTGTATTAGAGGCTAAGAAAAATATAAATTATTAGGCCTGGCATTTGTGGTTCTGAAATAGTTTGAAAATTAAAAATTCTGTTTAGCATTTCCAAGTCAGAAGGTGCAGGGTGTATTGATTATTCAAATGAAGATGTTCTGATTAAGTTAATTCTAACTAGAAGACGCAGACTAGAACTCTCAGTAAGATGGGATAGTCTTACCATGGTCACCTTCTCTTATCAGAACGTCATGAAGATAATATTATGATAATAACATCGCAATCTCATAGTATGGCTACTATGAGAAGGAAATAAAATTATGTATGTGAAGAGCACTTTGTAAATTATGAGGTGCCAAATAGTATCTATAATCATTTCTCTTTCAACCCAGCAACATTGCTTCTAGCAAATGCTTATGATGCACTGGCCTGCATCCTGTTAGCCCACCTGGTTTTAGTGCAGCTGAGGTGGACAGCTCCATGTGAGTTACCAACATCCCTCATCAAGTGTAGGAGTGACATCTCTCTACTTTGCTGCTTTAGAGGACCTTTTCTGAGGCCACAGACAGCTGATCAGCTACACACAGATATGGCCTGGAGGCGTGGGGAAGTTAATATCCAATGGTAGCAGTCCTGCTGCCAAGGCTGATGGGAGTTAATGCGTGTCCTAGGTTTCCTGTCCCCTGCTGACACCAGTCCAGTCCCCATGGTTCTGCACAGGCTCCTCAGCAGCTGTGAGCTCTAGTTGTCCACAGAGGTAACCAGTACACTAACATGAGATTGCATTGTCTTTTCTCATTCTCCAGTCTTGCTTTCCCCACTCTCTCACTTCTGCTTGCTTGGACCACCTCCCATAAAACCATCTGTATCTCAGCCCTTGTCTCAACTTCGCTTTCTGGAGGTGCTACCCTACCCTAATTTCCCATTGAAATTTTAGCATAGTGCTAAAGGAAAACAGACATCAAGCTACTGCAAAAGGAGATAAGCACCCTGTTGAGAAAATTCCTGGCAGTGAGTTTTACTACCATACTGAAGGGATTAGGGGGTTGCTATGATGATAGTCAATGTACTCAGGATTTCTAAAGCTTCAAAGCTGTTGTCCCCAGTGTTTTTCAATACCTTAATTATAGAACAAAGTTCCAAATGTGGGGAGCAGAAGCTCAATCGGTTCTTTTTGGGTCATTAAATATTACTGGACAAAGTGCTGTGGTTATAAAGCTCTGTGAATGGAAGAGCAAAACATCAAAGGAAAGAGAGAGAAGGAAGAGTAAGAATAATATGAATAATTGAGCCCCCAAACTTTCCTTTGCCTTATGTTTCAGGCTTCCTCCCAATCCAGCCTTTATCTTATGACTGCTCCGTCCTTAAGTTCCATCAGGGCTGGGAACTCTGTGTATTATTTAGGTTGTGCTCCCTGCATACAACCTGGAACATAGCAGCTGCTCAATAAACAATATGGGAATCTATAATAATAAAAGCATAATATGCTAATTAGACTGGATGCCGGGGCTGCGAGGAAAGCCCGGACCCGGGTGCCAGAGGCAAGCTGGTGCAGGCAGCCGGGGAAAGGAAGGCCTACTCTTACACGAATTTCGTGCATTGGGCCTCTAGTGAATAAATAAATGAGCTGATTGGATTTTTCCCCTTTGGACTGTGATATGAGGGAGAGTCCTAGACCAAGAGGTGGCAGAACTGTTTTAAACCTAGGATCTGTTATTAACCCAGGACATGAGTTAATTTTGGCAACTCAACTGATCATGCTGGTCTGGGTGCTCAACACTCAAACGGAGACCTTTAATTGGTCACAAAGTTCTCAGGAACCATGTTAAGGGACTGGCCTTTGAAGTCAGGCAGAAGTGGATGTCAATTCAGTGCATTTAAGATGTGAGACTTTGTGAAACTTAGTTTACTGTTCTGATCCAAGTTCTGAATTTGTCAGAGGTCTATAATAATACCTTCCTCTCTGGTTTGTTAGGATGCTAACATTTAATATATAATAAAGTTTCCATTTTACCATAGTCAATAATTTTTATCATCCCTATCATCTTCCATTAGTATGGTTTTGTAAATCTCCATTTACCTGAAAAAGCATCATAGGCTAAAGGAAATAGAAAGAGAAAAACACAAGAGGCCTGGATAATCCATAGCTTGGAAATAAACCCTTTAGACATCAAGGATCTATTTATATGTGTTGCTGTATATCCATATATTATAGACATGCCATCAGGGAAATTGGCATACATGCTAGTCATTCATTTTCCAGATACACTAATATTTTTGAACTTTGTTAAAACTCAGGGCATTTTATTTTGGGTCTTCCAGATTGCTCTTGCCTCTCAGCTTTTTGATTTGTTTTTCCCATTTCTCTGTCTTTGTTTTTTTTTTTTTTTTTTTTTTTTACTGGTATTCTGCTTACTTCTGTCAGAAGCCTTCCCTCTCCCCCTCCTTTGGCCCAAGGGCGTTGAGCCTTCAGAGAGTTGGTAGTACCTTGTGAGCCCTCTGTGGTGTGGGCGGTACTTGGGGAAATAGTCTCTGGTGCCTTTGTTCTTGTACTGACCTTTTCTGCCGGTTCTTCTGCTCTCCAGCCCCCTCTTTTAGAAGGAGCCAAGCATTCATTTGTCCATCAAGCGTTTTATTTTTGTAGCTCCTGGATCTTCCAGTTCAGTGGATGCATTCCAGGCCAGGCTGCCTAAATTACTTTGCAACAAACACTGTCCTCCAAACTCTCCTTCCTGGGTGCGAACTGAAGATTGTTTGATAAGAGTAGGAGTGTCTGGCAATAGAACTCCGAGGGAAAAGCCAGTTATCTGGGTAGACTGAAAGCCTAGCCTTATCTAGTTAATGTGCTGAGATTTGTGAAGACCCTTTGAGATTGGAAAGAATTCTTCTTCTCATTCCAAGTTAAACTCCACCCACAGAGAGATTTTTACTTATTTCTGTGGCAGACTGCAAAAATAGTTACCATTCGTCACCTCTCCCTATGTGCCTCCCTTTCGCAATGGGAGACTTTGCAGATTCAGCCATAAAGAGGCAAAGTCCATTTCTCCAAATTGAACCTGGGCTGGGCTTGTGACTTTCCTTGGCAAACAGAATACAACCAAGTAACTATATGTGAGTTAAGAGCCGTACCTCAGGAGACCTTATGTGCTTTCACTCTTTCTCTTGGAACGCAGCCAGCCGCCATGGGAACAAGCCTGGACAGCCAGATGTAGGATGAGATACTATGCGGAGTCATTCCAGTTTCCCAGGCTAAGCCTCAGAAATGTGAAGGAGCTGAGCCAAGACCAGGCAAGCCTGGCTCAGATCAGTAGAACCATCTAGATGACTGTGGACTAGTGAGTCATACTAAAGGGTTCTTTTATACCACTATATTTTGATATGGTTTGTTATGCAACCACATCTAAAGCGTTTTAGGTTTTATAAACCCACCAGTACATATTACATTAAAATGATTGTTTAGACTATAGGGAGACAATGACAAGCATGGATAATCACGATTAGCAGAGCAGAGATGAGAATGGAGGGCAGAATGTCAATGTGGATTCCTTTTTTTTACTTGAACCCATTGGCAGGTAAATCTGAGGATTCACAGATGTTACTGGCTTTCCTAGTAAAAAGCTCGCAGAATGTCATCACCTGCTATTCCAACTGAAGAGATCTCAAGCCCTTGGCTTCCACTCTTCTCTTCTAGGCTTCTGTGTGTTCTGGGGTTTTATGAGAGATGGGCAGCCAGGACAAATTAGATGAGGACTGGCCTTGTCTTAAGGCACTGCTGTTGGATACCCAAGGTTTATGAAAAATTTATTGGAAACATTCTATGCTATATCTTATGTATCACATTAAGTTGTATGGCTTTACTAAATTATTTTTGAAAAACATTTTTTTAACTTCCAAATGACTGAAAGATATAAGTAAAAGATAAAAATGCATAGTTTAGCTTTTGGTCACTCAGCATTTTATCTTGTGCTCATTGGCCCATACATGACACGGAAAGGTCTTTATCACTGAGTGTAAAAATAACTTAAACCAGTTTAATGTAGTAATTTCTTTCCTGAAGTTTCTTTTTTCAGTAAAATCCACAGAAAGTGAATGCTGTGACTAAGGCTCCCTCCTGTTTAAAACGTTTCATAAAAGCTATTTCCTTCACTGGGTGACAATATCCAGATTTTATTGGCTTTATCTGAAGGAGGCAATTTCTTATTACTAGCCAAACTCAAAATACTAAGAGTAAAATTTGGTAAACTCAAGCAGAAGTGGTGTCCAGATATTTGAAGACATTTCTGCATTTACGTTTTTCCTTCAGGAAATTTTAGGACTAATGTAAATTAATATATATTGTTTTTATCTAAGGTGATCAGCTTTCCCACTTTTTAATAGGAATGCAAAACATTCCTTACTTTGAAAAGATATTTGAGATTCAAGAGAGATAAAGAAAAGCACTATTATGAATCACATACTTTCAAAAAGGAAAATGTTCAAATTATCACCAAATTGCATACTGTTTGGCAGGTCAGCTGTGCCAAGATGAGTTTGGAACTTTGTCGATCAGATTCCTTGGCTTCACTGAGCAGAGTCTTACTTGTACCAATGCAGAATAAAATTCTTGCTATTTACTTAAGACATAAATCAACATAGAAGCGCACATTTTAGTCCTAGAGAGTCAGAGAAAAAACTAGTTCTGACAAACTGGTAACATTGAAACTTTACTTAGAAGATTCCTCCCAAATAGAGGTATATAGAGACATTGCCCAGTGATTATTATATGTCAAGAATTTGGTGCTCATATTGGGTAAAACCAAGAGCCCTTCTCCCCCACCTCCTTGCTAAATGCCATCTTATGTTGTGCTATATATTACACTTATAATCTAGGTAGAGAGGGTTGAGTAATGTAAGGTTTGCTTTTGGAGGCTGTATTTGTATCCAAAGACAGATAACAGGTCCTCCTGGAAGATCTGTTGCTTCCAGACACTGAGCAAGCAGCACTTGCATGGGGTTCATTTCAAGTGGCCAAAGGGCCCTTTCTTTACAGAGAACTGTTATCCTCCATTCCCAAGCCAGTTATTTCTGATTCTGCTGTCAGACCCCAATCACAGTGTTTCATGTCTGACTTCAATAAATCACTTTCTAAATCAGTCTTGAAGTCATTGGGTCCTAACTTGGGCATCCAAGGAATGATTTAGGGGGTCTGTAAAACTCATAGAAGTATACTCAGAAGTCAGTGTGATGAGGTATATAAGTGCATTTTTCTAATGAAAAATACTAAATCTTCATTTGATTCTTGCAGGGATCAAAATTAGAGAATCATCCCTTAAACTGGACATTGCAACCAAAGAATGTATATGCATATATGCATAAACCATGGACACAGACAATAGTTCGGTGTCCTGGGGAGGGGGCTGGAATTGGGTGAAGGGGCAAATGGCCGGGGGTGGGAGGGGGAGGGGACATCTGTAATACTTTCAACAATAAAGATAACTAAATGAAAATATCAAATAGGAATATTTTTCATTTGTGTTTACCAGCTACTTAACTTAATAGAGCTTAAATAACAAATGCACTTAAAGAGTGGAGGCAGGTGCTTCCAGCGTTCTATCAGTGGCTCAAGAGTGTCAGATCTTGTTATGGACTGAATATCTCTCCCTCAAATTCATATGATGAAGCCCTGACCCCCAACATGATGGTAATTGGTCATGGGATGTTTGTGAGTAATTAAGGTTAGATGAGGTCATGGGGTTGGGGCCCTCATAATGGATTCATGCTCTTATAAAAAGAGATACCAGAGAGCTATTCCCTCTCTCTCTCTGGCATGTGCATAAAGAAGAGGTCATGTGGGCACCCAGCAAGATGATGGTCACCTGCAAGCTAAGAGAAGAGGCCTCAGAATGAAACCTACCTTGCTGGCACCTCATTCTTGGACCTCCTAACCTCCAGAACGATGAGAAATAGATTTCTGTTAAGCTAGCCCTCTATAGTATTTGTTATGGAAGTCTGAGCGGAGTAATACAGAGCTCTAGGTTGGCATCTCCGTGGTTCTCTTGTCCTTTTCCTCAGGGTTGTAAAATGGCTGCCACATCTCTTGGCATCATATCACATAAGTGACTGTGACTAAGGGCAAAAATCTGGGTGATAGCCAGAACAGTCAATATGATTTCTCTTCACATTCTTCTCTTGTTTTATTAGGGAAGGAAAAGAAATCTTTTCAGAAAACTTTTCTTTACATCTCAAAATCCAGAACTGGGTCACATGGCCATGCCTCGGAGCAGGGAGTCTGAGAAAGCGAGTATCTTGCTTTGTTAGCCTTTGCAAAGGGAAGTGGGAGATGGTTAAGTGTGTCTGGAATGGCTATTGGGCAGCAACAATAACGTCTCTGATATGGTTGGCAAAATAAAATAAAAATCGAGAGATTTTATATAAATCTCGGAATTGTATCATCTTTTGAAAAATGAGAAAATCTGGAAATTCTGGACATGCTGGCATAGAAACCATAAGCCAGCTCTCAGTAGCAGCTGTTCCATTAAGATGGGGCAGGAGAATTGATTTTGCCATAGGCCTCATTGTTTCTCGTTTTTCCCCCATCCCTGGGACCCTGTAATATGCCATTTTTCATTGCTTGCATTATTACTTTTGCAATATGAAGAATCTTTCATTTGTTCATGGCACCTGGTTTATTTTTGTAGGCATATCAGTTGAATTGTCTTAAATGATAGGACTAATGGGAAAAACAGCATCCCAGAGGGATTTGTTTATTTGGGCTCCAGGCTATATGAAAAGTTTTGTTTGCGAAGAAGAAAAATCTAAATTTTGAACAGGTCATTTTGAGTCTTAACTATTGTAGATCATGTGAAAGTAATGGAGATGCCAACTGGATATATCTGGAGATGTCAACTTGTCATGTCCAGCAGTAAAAGTTAAAGAGGACAGAAAAATCAATTTGCATCTACCTAGAAGATGATCAGATTTGGAGTAAAAGCCACACAGCTTTTGAAACAAAATAAAACCCAATCGAATTTTCTTTAAAAAAGGAGTTAGCAAGCTTGTTCATATGAGAACAGCAAGGGGAAATATGACATACAGTGATTTCAGGAGAACTGTAATAGATTCCCACATGAAAATCTCATTAAAGAACTTAGAAAACAGAATCATAATGTTGGGGAGATTTTATTTATATCATTCTTAGGATGTCCCCAATGGATTTTTATTTACATATTGACTTCAGGACCCCAAAGTGTTAAAACTGTACCATTCAATACAGAATGACATGGCAACACTAATGCTTCCTAACTCTTGAAAGTGAAGAACATGCACAGGTTCATAAGGCTCTAATGGTCTCCTAATTTATATACATTATTTTTTTGTACTGTTGCATCAGATTTTATTTAATTCATTTGGTTTTTAAAAAATATTTTTATTGATTTCATAGAGAAAGGGAGAGGGAGAGAGATAGAAACATTAATGATGAGAGAGATTTATTGATCAGCTGCCTCTTGCATGCTCCCTACTGGGGATCAAGAATTGCATGTGCCCTGACCAGGAATTGAACCATGACCTCCTGCTTCATAGGTTGATGCTAAACCACTGAGCAACACCAGCTGGGCTAATACATTTGATTTTAATGTCTGAACAATATATTTCAAAAACTACAATATGGAATTAAAAATAAGAAAGATTCTATGAAATATACAATTGTAAATATTGGGGTGTCAACTAATTGAAAGAAGGTCATTGAAGATTTCAGGATTCAAATGGGTGATTTTAAGTGTACAAGGGGTTAACTAATAAATGTGAATCCAATATACCTTTCAGAATTCTAGGATTCTGATCTTTACTATTTCTAGAGGAAAGATAAAATATTTTCCAAAGTTATTTAAAATATCTATTAACATATACAAACGACCTGCTTTTAGGGAAAGAAGAACAGCGTTGAACTATTTGTGTCTCCCAGTAACTGAAAAACAGCAATTTCTGATACTCTGCCACCTGAGAATGTGCTACATTCACTTAATACCAATGCATTACATCAAAGTTTATCTCAATTTGGAATTACAGAATTCTTCCCTGAGGTATGTTGTTGCACTTATAAATTTGTATGCATCAAATCTTATCTCATCTGCCCAACTCACAAGGTCTGACTCCAGCTAGCCACTCTCACATGCTCCTTCATTATTGTCTTATTGATTCTTTTCACTCCAGAAAGATTAATTTCTTTACTGTTTCAGGCATACAGTGGCTATATTTTTTTTATGTTCTATCTTACTCAATTTCCTTCCTTCATTTGTCTGAGAAGCCAGTTGTTTCACATTCAACTCCTATCCAAATCAAAACAAATTTTCAAGATCCACCTGAAGACTTCTCCTCCCCCAGGAAGCTTACCTCATCTTTGGCATCATTAATATCCCTTTTCATTGAGTTGCACCACTCTCTACAGCCTTGAAGAGAATGTTATTGCGCTATGGATGGGGATGATATGCTCATCAAGAACAAGGATAGAACATATTATTCTTTCGTAGCCTTCACACTGCCCATCATAACACCGAGTACAGACTGGGAACTCATTAAGTGCCGGTGAATAACACTTCCCTGACATTGTCAAGTAGAGCTCAGTGCTCTCTCTCTCTCTCTCTTCTTGTCTTATGAAGACCTTTTTAGAGCTCTGTTAGAACAGTTGGCTGTAAATACATGTTTATACCCTGTCTCCCATTCAAGACAGTAAAACATTGGTGATCTGCAAATATATTCTGTTTCATCCTCATATCTTCAATATCTTTCCCATAGTAGGCTCTTGATAAATATTGGTTGGCTAAATGTGTGCACTGTATTTTTTTAGGTTAGAATAACTGGGATCATAGAAGACAATTCAATTATAAAATGGCATTTACAGTGCTCAATGCTCGAGATATAGAAATGTATGAGACTGGCAGTTGTGATCAGAGGAAGTTTGCTATATTGAAAGAGAATGTTAGGCTCTGGGACTCCACAGAAAATTTCAGGAGGGCTTTGGACTTCTATGGGTCATGGTATAGGGACTGAAGGTCATATTATCTGAATCTTAAGGGATTGGAGTCCTCAGTGGATAAGTGTATTGAATTTGTATGCCCTTGTCAGTACTGTACATCATTCTCACTCATATTTACATCCCTAGCAACTAACCCAGAATGAAGCAAATAGTAGGGGGACTGTATATTTGTTATTTTTATCTTTTACTTTCTAGTTGTGTTCTTAGTACTTTTAAACTCTGCTCCAGAGAACTGGAGGATCCCAGAAGTTGCTTCATACTGGTTTTTGAAGCACATTGATGACTCCCAAGTCCATATCTTCATCCTAGATCCAACTGCCTAGTAAATACCACCAATAGGTTATCCCACAGCCCCTCAAATTCATCACACACAGAAACTCAGGGTTCATGTGGCCATTTTACAAACAGCAAAAAAGAAGAGAGAGTCTCTTGTTCCCAGAAGGTGTAACAGTCCTGAAAGAGGAAACAGTCCCAAACCGTCTTTGGATCAATTCTGTGTCTAGGAAGGTGGAGTAAGCTAATTGGCTCACTTGAGTCATGTGAACTTCCCTCAGGGGAGGTAAGGCAAATCTCCTTGATTGACAACTCCATTAGAGGGTGACTTGGATTAAGGGAGTTGCAATTCCCCAGGGAAATACTTAAAGTGGGGCAGATAAAATGACAGAGGGTGCTTATGGTAGGAACTCAATAAATGCTTGTTAAATTGAGTTGTGGAGAATTTTCACAACCAAAACTTGTTCTGAACTTTACAAAGATTATTCTTGACCTAGCTTTCAATATGAACTTAATTTTTTGTTGAGCCAGCTTGTTCATCCTTGAGAAAATTCTTGGTGTAGAAGCTGTCATGCCAAGTTTTAGCTCCGGCTATCTTGGGCAGATTTATAACCTCCTGAGATTCCAGCATTATAATGAAAATGCTGACAGCCCTGGAGTTTTGCTGACAAGAATGGCACAGCTGTGATAAAAGTAGAAGATTAATGGAAATACAGTGCCTCATCCTTATGGAGTTGTCTGAGTTTAGGTTAAAGAGAAACAAGTCCTTAATGAGTCCAGGGCTGGAAGAAAGACCTTCCAACAAGTGAGTCCTCAGTTGGTTTGAATTAAATTGTCTGGATATATTTTCAGATCATTTAAAACAAGCCCCAAAGAGCTCAGAGATTATTATTTACTAGTGGCCCAGCGTGCACGAAATCGGCCGTGAGTAGCTCACTTCCGCTTGCCTCAGCTGGCCACCCGCCCATTGCCGCTTGTAGCTCTCTGCCCTGCCCTCCTCCCCTCGCTCTAGCTCTCTGCAGCTAGTAGCTCATGCCCCGCCCCACCCACCGTGAGAGCCACTGCTTGTTTGGTTGTAACAGTGTTATGGCGTGACGGCCATGGGCCTTTTATTAATATAGATGACAGCCACGGGCCTTTTATTAATACAGATTGTAATATAAACTACATTATGTCTGATTACTCTATATTTTATTATTATTTTATAAAAATCATTTTACTTTTGGCTTTATCATTTAAATCAGAGATCAGCAAACTAGAACTTATGAACCAAATGTGGGCCTTCACAAGTTTTTGTAATAAAGATTTATTAGAACACAATTATGCCCATTTATTTACATACGTCTATGCAATATTATATGCATAATATATTCATCTATCCTATTCTTTTTAAAAAATATTTTTATTGATTTCAGAAAGGAAAGAAGAGGGAGATAGAGATAGAAACATTAATGATGAGAGGGAATTATTGATCCGCTGCCTCCTGCAAGCCCCCTACTGGGGATTGAGCCCACAACCCGAGCATGTGCCCTTGACTGGAATCGAACCTGGGACCCTCCAGTCTGCAGGCCGATGCTCTATCCACTGAGCCAAACCAGCTAGGGCTATCCTACTTTTGACGAATATTTGGATCACTTCCAGATTTTTGCTATTATGACTAGTATGGCTATGAACATTCTTGTTCATGTCTGGACAAAAATTTCTGTTGGAGAAATTCTTAGGAGTGAAATTGTTGGGTCAGAGGGATTACATATTGCTGTGTCACAGGATGCCTATTGCTGGATCATAGAGGACATGTAAGTTCAGTTTTCTAACAGTTTTGCAAAGTAGTTGTAACAGTTTGCACCCGCACTAGCAGTGCATGAGAGTAAGTTGCCAACATTTGATATTGTTTGTATATTTAATTTTAATCATTCTTGTTGATATGTATAGTAGGTGTCTCACCATGTTTTGAATTTTCATTTCACTGCTGGCTAGTGAAGTTGAGTATCTCTATTCATATGTTATTTGGATAACCATTTCTGTGAAGTATGTTTCAATCACTTGCACATTTTTTTCTATTCTTTTTTCTTATTGATTTAAAGAAATTATTTAAATATCTTACATGTATGTTATTAAATAGCTTTAGGACATTTTTAAGGGTCCTTTAGAGAGTCCTTCTAGCATTCTGTAACCACAATTGTTTAAAATTTAAAATAGCAAAATAGCTTTATTAGTACAGTATCTAATCTCCAACCCATTATCATAAGCTTTGCTATTATTGTAGACATGCAAGTTGCTTCTGTAAATTAACATTTACATGTCAGCTGCTCTGTTTACTCACCATTGCATGTACACTATAGCATGTGGTAGAACAAGAGAGACAATGATACTGTACTTAGAACTTGTCCAGAAGTCATACTGCATAGTTCTTAATAAACGAGCAGCAATGAGATCTCAGATGGTGAACTCAGAGAGTGAGCAGTGACTACCTTGCTTTATAGATATGAATCCACCATCCAAATGCCTGAGAAATGGCCTGTGGAGAAACGTTCTAGCTAATTACCTAAGCCAACACTATAAGCTTTATTGTGGAAGGCAATGGTACAGTTCATTTCCAAAGGAACTTCCCATTCACTGATCAGGGACTTAAACATACAGAAGAATAATCAAATAGTCCTTGACTTTGAATTTGAATGGTTTTCCCCAAATTTCTCATCACTAGTTCTAAACCATGGCTTCACATTAAAATCACCTGAGGAATTTCTAAACAATATTGGTGTCAAATTGTGGTCCTGGAAATCAGGTGTGTGTTTGTTTTTTAAAATTTCCTAGATAATTCTAATTGCTTCCAGATTGAGAACCAGTGCTCTAATGGGATAAATGGTGTATTTTGGGGAAGGAGTTCTGACAGAGTCTAAAACCTATTTGCTTCACTCCCTGGCTCCTCTAAAGTGTGGATGTGAGGGGTCTGAGTTTCCTACTTTTAGGGCACTCTGCTGTCCACCTTTTCTTCTTCTTTTTTTTTTTTTTTTTAAAAATATATTTCTATTGATTTTTAGTGAGAGAGGGAGGGAGAGATAGAAATATCGATGAGAGATCGGCTGCCTCCTGCACGGGGATTGAGCCTGCAACTCACACGTTCCAACCAGGAATCGAACCAGGGACTTTGGTTCATGGGTTAATGCTCAGCCACTGAACCACACCAGCCAGGCTGCTGTCCACCTTTTCAAAGTCAACTAAGAATCTTGTCACTTCTGGTCCTCTATAGGTTCTTCTCCTTTCCTCCCAGTCCTTGGTTTCTTTAAATAATCTCGTTGCTTTCTTTGTTTTGCTTCCCTATCTCCTATCCCAGGAACTTACCTTTACTTCCTTTTTTTTCCTTCCTTTAATTTTTATTAAATTTTATTTTATTATGCTAAGAACACTTAACAGGAGATATACCCTCTTAACAAAATTTTAAGTGTTCCCTACATTATTGTTGACTACAGGGACACTGCTGTAGAGCAGATCTCTAGAGCTTATTCATCTTGCTTAACTGAGACTTTATGATTAGTAACTCCTCATTTCCCTTTCCCTCCAGTCTCTGCCAGGCACCATTCCACTCTGATTCTATGTATTTGACCTAGAGGTGATTCTGATGCAGCTAAAATTCAGAGCCATTGCTCTACTGCCTGGGTGCTGATTTTTGAGGCAGCCAGATCACTCATTCCCCTTCCCCTTCCCTTATCAACTTTATTTGAAAGGTCAGAAGGAGCCACTCTTAGAAACTAAAGGAAAGAAGTTCAGGGTATCTGGGAGTGGCCAATGACATGCTCAGAGACATAGTCTCCAGGAAGAAAGTGCTAAAGATGACAGAAGGAGAAAGGAACGTGGCAGTGCATTCCATAAATGGTAACTTACTTTCATTGATTTAGAGAACCAGAGGCCCAGGAAGATAGATAAGAGAGCACTGCTCCAGGTGAGCAGCAGTAAGAAACTTGCAATTGGACAGGAATTTGACAACTGGTCAAAGTGTTTGGTCAAGGGCAAGCAATATTTCCTCACCAATGATGAAAAAAGTGTGAGAATAAAACCCACAGCCAACACAGAGGGAATGGGAAAAGGACATAGAATGAGGAAAGAGAATAGAATCGTGAAGTCTTTGAGGAAAATCACACCTCTCTAAATGATCTATTGTGAGATTTAGAATAAACTATGAAGAAACAGACATTCTTAAAAGCATGCAGGGAGGCCTGGCCTCTATGGAATAGCAGCCAAAATTATAAAGGGGAAGACAAGAGGATGAAATGAAAAGAGAGAGGGCTAATATTAAAAAGAATTGCAGGTACATTAAAAATTAAATAGTAGAATTAAAGTTGACATTGGAGACAAAAAAAGTGATGATTTAGCATTATAGAAAATCAAATCAATGAAGGTACATTCTTCCAGAATGTAGAAATAAAAAGAAAATTTGATAAAAATGATGAGAACGAAGATAATAAAATGGAAGATGGGGAATAAAGATTCAATAAATGGTATTTTGTGTTCGTGAGAGGAATACTGAACAAAAGAAATAAACGTAATGTTATAGATGAATTAAAAAGACTAGTTTAGGTATACTGGAAGATTCCATTATGATCTTGGTAAAATAATTAAAAAAAAAAGATCCATATTCAAACTTATCCAGACAAAAAATACTGAACTAAATGACAAGGAAAACAATCTTATAAACATCTGGCAGGGAGGAAAGAAATCTGCAAGGGTATAAAAATCAGATGGCTCTGGAACTAGCCTTGCAATATAATTTCTCAAAAATGATTCTTAGAGCTCAAGATGAGGATATTATGTAAAAGATGACTATTGTGTAACTGAAACTAGCTTAATGAGACACATATAAATAATTCTTGTAATACTTCTATACAACTGAGTACTTGTGTTAAATGTTTTTTAAAAAGATACCTAGTGCAAAAACAATTTATTTTAATAAACTTAATGTTGTATACATTTATTATTTATAAGTAATGCATTTAACCACACATTAAATAATATAATAACAACATAGATGAGAGTGTATTATTAGATTATTTTAATAAACATTGAGAACTGAGATAGCAGGTAGTTGGTGAGGAATAAAGGAGTATCCCCATAAAAGAGGAGATTAAAAAGATACCCTTTGCTCTCAGAAGTTGAAGAATGTAGGTCCAAGGATAATTTTGCCCCCAAAAAATTTTAAGGTAACTATTAACAAAATTTTTAAAAGGAGTATGCCTTTTATATATTTGAGTATGAAGAAGCAAAAACAAACAAACAAACACATAAACAAGAGAAAAGGAAACAAGAAAGCTTAAAAACATTAAACAAAAGACACGAACAAAATAAACTAAATGTATCAGTTAAACCAACAAATAAAGTGTCCTGAAATCTCTGTGAAATGGTTAGAAAATACGGATGTTGAGTCATTATCATGGGATTCTGTCCTGTTTCTGTCACTTGCTAGCTTCAGTTGCTTAGGATCATTACTGAACTCCACTATTCAGCTAAAAGGGGATAATAAGACCTACTTCTCAGGGTGTTCAGAAGGTGAAGTGAGACTCACATAAACAAATTAATATTATCCACTGTCTCGCATGCTGAGGAAAGGGCACAGTCTCTAGACTCAGAGCCTGGATTCTGATGTCTGCTAGGTTCTAACTTACCGATCTTATTTACCAACCTTGAGGCAAGTTACTGAGCTCTCCAAGCCTTAGTTCACTTGTCTGTAAAATGGGGATAAAATAGTACTAATCTTATAGGATTGTCATGAGGATTAAATTAAACAATACCTGTGAAATACTTGGGACAATGCCTGGTACAGGTAGTTCTGTTAAATTCACTATAATTATTATAACCGAATAACAGCTTTAAATCAGAAAATTTAAAATGTACATTGTTAAAACTAGAATTATTAATAAAAGAGCAATAGTAGCATTTTGAAATACCAGAGTAGATTATAAAAACCTAAGCATGTAACAATAGTAAGGGATTACTTAAATACATTTGGCAGTTTCCTATGATCAAGTACTACACAGCCATTACATGATGTAAAACAACTCCTATGGAAAAGTTTTATAACATATATCTGAAACACTTATATTTAACTATTAAAAGGGATTAACCCTTTGGAAATATACAGTGTTATTCTTTATGTTTTTATGATAATTCCTAAACACCTATAATAAATCATATGTTATTTTAAAAATCAATAAAAACATGTATTTTAATAGGTATGTTTCTGAAAATGTTTGATTAAACGGGGAAATTATCTTAATATCAAGAGGAAACAGATACAACATTTTATATACAAAATCTAACAAACCGTGTAAAAAGGTACTTGGAAAAATATTAATACTGCTAGCATTTTTATTTCTGGGTGATAGGAATATTATTTAATTTTCTTCTTCAAACTTTGTCTATTTTTCTAACTTTTCTGCAGTACTCAGAACATACTAATGGAGCTTTAACCGGTTTGGCTCAGAGGATAGAGCATCGGCCTGCGGACTGAAAGGTCCCAGGTTCGATTCCGGTCAGGGGCATGTACCTTGGTTGTGGGCACATCCCCAGTAGGAGGTGTGCAGGAGGCAGCTGATCGATGTTTCTCTCTCATCAATGTTTCTAACTCTATCTCTCTCCATTCCTCTCTGTAAAAAATCAATAAAATATATTTTAAAAAAATAACATACTAATGGAATTGGGAAGAAAAAAATAAAGTAATAAGAAAAAAATTAAGTCCTTCATAAATAAGCTATTAGCTCAGATGCTGTGGAGAGCAATATTCTAGTCCTATCCTTTTACAAGTGAGGAATTAAGGCCAAGAAACATTTAGCGGTTTGTTGAAGGCAGAAGTGAGCGGGTGAGAGAGAGATGGAGGATCCCTGACGGTGTAATTTTTCTACTAAATCACATACCCCCTCAATTAGTGCAAACTTTATGCAAAATCTACATAGTTTAATATAAACACCTAATTCCAAATAGGGCATGGGAGATTCCTAATTTGTCCCTAGCTTTAGGAAATTTTTAATGACAATATAGAAAAGTCTTTCACCAGAGGAACAATTAATTGACAGAGAACAGTGGCAAACAGTAATGTCTGTTCCTCAAGGTTGTCACAAATATCCGTGCATGTTGGTTTAAGTTATACTCCCATCCTCCACACAAATTTACTAGTACAGTTCCCTCAAGTTCTCCTGTTCATCTTGACCCAGGTGGGTGCCTAGAAGTCAACAAAGCAGGTCCTGATAGCTTTTAGGTTTTCAAAGGTACATCCAAGTGCCTTCTAGGCAGAAGGACTTTGTTGCTGTCATACCATGAACAGGCTCCCTGGTTTTCTGCAGCGGCTCCCAAGTCCAAGTCCTCAGAAGTTCAGTGCTGAGTTTCAGCTTCTGATTAAAATTTCCCCATGTGAGGCAGTGTAATCAAAGTTAAGGACATGTAGCAATTTATTTCTAAAACTCACTTTATTCACTCTTTTGGGGGTTAAAATGCTCATTTATAAAATGATGGTGACAGTTCTGTGTGTGTGTTCAATGTCCTGACTTAGAAAAATGAAAAGTTGGCAATCTTATGTTGACCTCCAAAATATTTTTGAAATTTTTCTGGTCTGTGGAATTTCTAAATCTGGGACCTACTGACTTAGTATTACACATGAGAGTTTGGGATTATGAGAATCAGAGTTCCAATCCTAGTGCTGCCATATACTTTGAGAAATGTCTTCAGCAGTGAACTGGGGAAGGTAATATTTATCTCAGGAAGATTAAATCCTATCTAATAAAAGAGTAATATGCAAATTAACCATCACTCCTCTATACCCACAACCCACACCCACCAGCCAATCAGGAACGAATATGCAAATAAACCCAACCAAGATGGCTAGGGCCACAGAGAGCAGGAGGGAGGCTTGGGTTTCCCCGGCAATGGAGGAAGCCAAGCTTTCCGCCTGCCCTTGCCCGCCTAGGCCTCCACTCAAAGCTACAAAGTTTCAATGATAGAAGATACATATCCAAACAGAAATGGCGGCAGCCACGGAGCTGGAAAGAGCAGGAGGCTAGGGTTGCCCGCGGTGATGGAGGAAGCCAAGCTTCTGCAGCCCTGGCCAGCCCAGGCCTCCGCTTAAGGCTACAAAGTTTCAATTATAGAAGATACATAAATCCCAACAGAAATGGCTGCTGCCACAGAGCAAGCAGAAGGCTTGGCTCCACTCCAGGCTACAAAGTTTCAATTGTAGAAGATAAATAAATCCCAGATACCAGGGCCTCCACTTGGGTTGCCGGGGGGCATGGCTGGCCTGCAAACCACCACAGGACCCTCGCCCAGGCCACCTCACATCCCAAGGGAACCCCCACCCTGATCCAGGACACCCTTTAGGGCAAACCAGCTGGCCCCCACCCGAGCACCAGGCCTCTATCCTATCTAATAAAAGAGTAATATGCAGATTGACCATCACTCCAACACACAAGATGGCTGCCCCCATGTGGTCAAAGATCCTGCCCCCATGTGGACACAAGATGGCTGCCACAAGATGGCCAGCAGGGGATGGCAGTTGGAAGGGACCAGGCCTGCAAGGGAGGGCAGTTGTGGGCGATCAGGCTTGCAGGGGAGGGCAGTTAGGGGTGACCAAGCCAGCAGAGGAGGGAAGTTGGGATGGACCCAGGCCTGCAGGGGAGGGCAGTTAGGGATGACCAGGCCTTCAGGGGAGGGCAGTTAGGGGTGACCAGGCCTGCAGGGGAGGGCAGTTAGAGGAAAATAGGCTGGCAGGGGAGCAGTTAGGCATCAATCAGGCTGGCAGGGGAGTGGTTAGGGGGTGATCAGGCTGGAAGGCAGAAGCAGTTAGGGGCAATCAGAATGGCAGGCAGGTGAGCGGTTGGGAGCCAGCAGTCCTGGATTGTGAGAGGGATGTCCGACTGCCCATTTAGGGCAGTTGGACATCCCTCTAGGGGTCCCAGATTGGAGAGGGTGCAGGCTGGGCTGAGGGACACCCCCTCCCCCGCCCCGTGCACGAATTTCATGCACCAGGCCTCCAGTATTCTCATAAAACCTCCTGAAAAATTATTGGCACATTTCCCCCCAGATATACTTGCTACAAACTAATATGCCTATAAGTAAGGGCATAATAGAAGACAGTAATGATTTGGACAGTGGTTGTGTGAGATAGCTTACAAGGCAATAAATGCTGGTTCCATTTCCCTTTGTTATTACTTAGCACCATATAGTCATAAAAATCCTGTTAGATAGGGCCGTCTTGAGAAAAAGGATGCTTTTATCATTTTTATATTTTTCCCCTCAGAATCATATATCTTTCAAAAATTTGGTCTAAAGGCTTTTAGTGTAGGTTTCTAGGTGCCATTTATAATAATTTCACATATTCTGAAAAGTTTAGATTTACTTCAAAAGGATTGTCTTACATCACTGTCATATTCTACTCTGTTGTGGCTTGACTTTGTGGCAGATGTTTCCAGAGCAAACAAAGGGAGATGTGTGTCCTGGTAGAAGAGCATAGAGCACATGCCGGCAGCAGCGTGGCCACATGTTTGTGGAATGAGAGAATATTGGAAGCCACCTCACCTAATTTTTCCATTTTGTAGACATTGCTCATGATGCTCTAGCTTCCTCTGTCTGACCTTGCCTTTGTTCTCTTTCTACTCACTGCTCCATCTAGCCCTTATTACTTTTTTTTCAATGGCTCAGCTTGACTCCCAGCCATTCTCTTATCCTATAGGCCTTTGAAATAGCATTTTAAGTCTTTGCCAAACTTTGATTTCTAACAAAGAGACCCCAAAACCTCATTGATTCAAGAAGTCATTCCTGACAGACTGTATGTCAAGTTAGAATTCTTCTTATTATTGTAAGAAATTTATACCCAAGTCCTTCAACTAGGAGTAAATGTTTATTTTACTATAGTCCAGAAATACCTATTTTGGGGGAAGTTGTTGATGTTGGAGATATTATTTTCAACGTGATTTTACCCCTTATTTGTCCTTATTTATTTTTTTCATTGGGAAGAATTTGTGTGGGAATCATCGTGTGCTTGTTTGATATGTAAATATAACACAAGGAAACAATTAACAACTCCTTTCATTGATATTGGAAGTGGGTTGTCTCTTTAGTGAAACCAGGATTTGTTTAGCAAGTGTTTATAAACCTCTGTTATATATAGGACACTATGGTAGAAAGAGCTGAATTCAGCAGCTTGTAATGCCAACCAATGAGTAAGATAATAAGGGTAGGTATTGTCTTCAAAAAGCCATAGTTAAAAATGAAGCAGGGTTTTAACTTTATTTATTAGGATGCAGTTCCCACATGGTTTGTAATACTAACCAACTGATTATTTGAGTGTTAGTCAGTTGACATAGAAGAAAAAGTTCCCAGGTCGGGGAAGAGCCAACTCTTATGCTCTGGGTGTCTGTGTACTTGCTCAGGTCATGGGGTTAGACCGAGGGGAGACTTTGAGGGTAGACTTAGAAAATTGTGTGCAAGAAAAGGTTGAGGAATCAATCAACTTACTAAGCACTGACTACGTGTGGGGCATTCTGCTGCATCTTGAGTATATAACATGAGTAAAACAAGCTCTATCTCTTGGACAGGTTGGTGTTTAGAGGTAGAAAGAGATGTGCAAACAAATAGTCAAAGAACTATGAGAACATCTCTATTAGATGTCTTCACTCATAACAGTCTTATCTAAAAGCTGGATGCCATTTTCTGGGAAGATGTAGTTGAAAAAAATCGTTCCTGACATCAGTTTGCTTTTTTTTTTTTAGGGCTCTTGGGTTTCTTAAACCTGATACTTTGGGCTCATTTTTGGTTTTATTGTTTGCTTTTATTTTTACAAGCCTGATAAATCAGGTCTTTTCCCACTGACATAAGCCTGAAACTATGTCCCTAGGTACAGCATAAAATATAACAATTCTTAGGTCCAAGGCATGCTCTCATGGAGCCAGTGGACCAAGCCCAGAATGCCAGCAGGTATCACATAAAATTTCATTCTCCGCCAGGTGGTTTAGTGCTTGCACACGGTAGGTGTCACTAATTCCAGATGCCCAAATGGAAGGAGCAGGACTGTATTCTTTGGTTCAAAGTGGGTGGGCAATTTGTTCAATCCCAGGGGCCTTTGGACCTGGAGGTGGAGGCTGAAAGAGCCAGCTATCTGAAATGAAGGCGGCTGGCATGGACAGGCTGAGGGCCCAGCAGGGAAGGGAGAGAAGGAGCAGAAAGCCTTCCAAGAAGAAGCTGAAAATTGACCTAGTTATTTTGATGGCATGCTCTGAAACTTTTCCCTTCAGGCCAAGTTCAGACTCCCTGACATGAAATTGAAGCACTCACTGCTAAAGATTTAATGTTTGGGGATATTTCAACATTCTTCTTCCCTCTCTCATACTCTCCCTCCCTCCCTCTCTCCCTCCCTCCCTTATTTGAGTGATAAGAATGCCCTAACAATGAAAGAATATCTGTCCTCAAGCTGAAAAGAGCAATGGTAATTAGGATTATTTGTGTTGAGTCAAAGAGTCCAGCAAAGAGTGGACAAAGCAGAAGGTGAGAGGCAAGGCCATCTGGCTTCTATGTACCACTCCCTTCAGGATCTGGAGAGCCTCTGGGGACATATGGGAAAGAGCGTGGTTAGAGTGTGGGGGCTGAAGAAATGAAGGCAGGTGCAGTCCTGCCCTTTTATTCTCTTGGGCTCTCTGCCAATAGCACAGCTCCTTCCATTTTAGTGATAATTGTTTTTTCCCTAACTTTGAATCTCCATATTTCTTTTGGGCCATTTCTTGGGCTTATAGGTCAAACTATAGTGTAAGATTTTTCAACAGTGGCATTATTGACATTTGGGGCCAGACAATTCTTTATTGGGGTGTGATGGTGGTGGGGGCTGTCCTGTGAATTTTATCATTTTCATCAGCATCTCTGGCCTTTACCCTCTACATGAGTAGGCCCTGCTCCTCTTTCCACCCCCATTTGTGACAACCCAAAATGTCTCCAGACATTAACAAATGTCTCAGAAGGAGAAAAATCACACTCTTTTGAGGACCACTGCTAGGGAGGCAGTTCTTACTCCTTAAATACTCTGAACATGGACCTTTACCTTGCTTATTCTGGAGCAGAAAACCCTCCACATTCTTTCTTCAGACTCTATATGTCATGTACATGCAGAAATGTTCAGAATATTGTAGTGATTTAAATTTGGAATACTCCCTAAGTGAGTCTCATTTGCAGCAAAATTTGAGAACCGTTAGTATGAAATACCTTTACAGGTGGCCCCCATTTTATGATGGTTCAACTTATAACTTCTTGACTTTATGATGGTATAAAAGTGTTAGGCATTCATTAGAAATGTACTTCAAATGATAAATTTTGATTTTTACCTGGGCCAGTGATATGCAGTGTGATCCTCATGTGAAGCTGGACAATGGCAGCGACCTGCAGCTCCCAGTCAGCCACTCGATCATGAGGGTAAACAACCAATACTCTATAGTGTATTGTGTTGTCAGCATTTTTTAAGATTGTGTTTTGTATTTTTTGTATTCCATCATGTTATACAAAACACTCATATTTGAGATGGGTGTTTTGTAGCTCAATATAATTGCCCAGTTGTAGACTAATGTAAATGTTCTGAGTACCTTTGAGGTAGGCTAGGCCAAGCTATGATGTTTGGTGGGTTAGGTGTATTAAATGCATTTTGGACTTCTGATATTTTCAACTTTCATAAGTTGAGGAGCATCTGTACTATCCTTGGGGGTTTACAGTCTACCTGAGGAGCCAGGGTTTCATGTAAATAGGTAAATAAAGTTCCAGGTCACAACCATTGTGTGAGATGAAAAATCCTAAATGTAAACCAGATATTGAAGGTCAAACAATGGTTTCTAAGAAATTGATATGAGCCATAATTAGCCATATCTTAGAATGGAAGAAACACAACATACCCATTTTTCACTTATTGCTAGTATGTAGGATGTATTGTTCTCATCTTCTTTATTAGAATATTAAGTTATTGAGGACAAAGATCAAGTGCTTTGCCACTTCTATGCGCTCCCCCCCCAACACCTAGCACAATGCTAACCCTTAGTAGAGGCTCAAAAAATAGCTGCATAAAATTGGATACCCTTTACTACTTTTTATTTGGAAAATCATGAGTCTGGGACAGATCTATAAATCACTTGCAAAATTCCAGAGAGAGAAGAATTATAAAGATCTTCACATAATACCTTTTAATTCATTCTGGTGTTTAATACCTAAGAACCTGTGCACAATTAAACTAAAATCATTTAGGCTTTTATCACAAGATATTTATTGTGTTTTGATGTTTTTGAGAGAGAAGCAGAAAACCCCTAGATCACCCTTTTCCATATAACAACCATATATTCTTGGAACATATAAATGTTGCCACTGCACAGCAATGTTGTTGGCCTAAAGGGTTAGGATTTCTATAAATCCTCTTTATTTAGCATTAGCTTTAAAGCTAGAATCCACTAAATGAAGTGCTGCTCTTTCCCTAAATATATTTCTTATGAGTACTATCAGTACAAAAATTACAGTAATCAATTTAATAAACAAAGCTCTCAATATTTAACATTCAATCAGAGACTGGTACATGAAGATGATAAATCTTCCTCCATCCTGTGTACCACCAGGTTGCTGCTGATTGTATTTCTTTTACTTAGGATGGCTGAAAAAAAGGGAAGTTCTCCCACTAAGTCTTTCTGACTTGCTTTGTTGACATTCATGCTGTACTTGGCCCCACTTTCTTGGATTCTATGGGGCATTTCTAACTTGACTGCTGATTTAGGTTCATAGAGCCAGGCCTCCTGTACAGAACTGGCAGACCTCATGCCAAGCTTCCTTGTGGCATCATGGGAGTGGGGTGGGAGTCTTCTTTTCTCTTTGCGTTCTCACATTCTTTTCTTTTTCCCTCTATAATAAGGTTATCTCTGACCAGATGCATTCCCATCACCCCCCTCTTTTCCCAGCTATTTTCCACAGTCTACTTACATAAATACAGGACTCATAGTTCATTCTGTTCACCACCATTGGTTTGTGACCCAAGGTGCATATTAGCATTACTGATGAATATTTTAAATGCAGGTATAGAGGTTCTACCCCAGGAGATTCTAAAAAAAAAAAAAAAAAAAAAAAAAAAATCTGGATATTTGACTCAGGCATCTGTGTTTTTAAACAAATGCCAAAGGTGATTCTTAATATACAAGCCCCTTTGAAGACCAATGTCTGAGACACCTTGCAAATATATCCTTGGATTAAGCTTTATGTTCCTTGTACTTGGTAGGAATTTGACTTAAAGGCCAGAATTATTCATTCCTTTGTTATATAATAGCAATTTTAAATGTTAGCCTTTCCTCAAGTTACTTTTTCTTTCAAGCACATTAATTTTATTTAGGATTTTCCTCTAACTTCCCAAGTCATCTGCCCCCCCCTCTTTTTTTTTCTGGGCTAAGAACTGTTCATTTTCCAGTGAGAGTTTTTATCACATCTGTGTACAATGAAGATTAATGCCTGTAAATACAAAGATCCTAGGATTAAAGTAACACCTTTCTTCTTAAATAACAGAAAACATGGAGAAGACCATTTCCTGAGATCTTCATTGTCATCCTCTCCCATTTCCCTCCTCAGCATGTTCACACTCTTTTCTTTGCATATTCTTGGAACCTCTATTCTTTTCTACCAATCCACAGTATATTATCCACCAATAGTACTGTGTACTCGAAATGCCAGCTCTCACACAGTCTTTACTAACTGGCAGTGTCAGCTCTGCCTGCGTCCCTCTGGAATGCACCTTTCTAGTTCCTGCTGATGGCATCCTCCTGCCCAATGGCTTCTTCTCACCCATGTACAAGGTAGGCTGGAAGTGTGTGTGTGTGTGTGTGTGTGTGTGTGTGTGTGTATGTGTGTAGGAATTAACACCTTCCACTCCCTTACCCAAAGATGGATGGGTATTGAATGACATCATGTTGTTCATTCGTTTTTTTGATGTTTCCCAGAGTTCCAAGCAGGAAGGAGCAAGTCAGTTTCCCACAATGGTAAGCTGATAACACTTTTCTGTTCTTACTTCCTTATTTACCTAGTGTGCTCCTTAGAATTATCCAAGATAAACTACTTGCACTTAAAACTTTGTCTTCAATTTTACTCTTCGAGAAAACATTTAAGACATTGACCAATCTTCCTTCTGCCATTCAGTTGAATAACTTGATTTTCTATGGTTTCCTATACATGCCTCTTGTTTTCCCAACCAGATCATGATGACTTTTGGAGCTGGGGCTGACCTTTATGATTCCTTAGAGTCAATCTGCAGAGTCTTGCACATTGCTGAGCCCACAGACTCACCTCTAAGTGTACAGTATGTATGACACATGGGCAGATATACAGAATGGGCACAAATCCTGATTAAGCCCTTGATAAATGGATCTGAAGAGAAAATTAGAATAGAAAATAAAATTCTTTGGGGGTCACTTTAAAAAATTAAGTGAAGACTTTGAGGAAAAATAATAGTCTGGCAGGTCTCACCTCATTCCATAGGAACAAGGTATGGTCTAAAGGAAGTATGAAGAGGGCATAGGGACAGAGGAGGAAGGCATCCTTCATAATGCATTTCAAAGTAACTGTAATAAATTTCATGAAGAAACAGCTCACCTGAGTTTATCAAAAAGATGTCTGAAGCAGGAATATGTGAGAAATTGCTCTGAGGTTTTTAAAGGAAGGGGACTGTGCATTTATCCTAGTCTTCAGGACAAGCCCCCAAATTACTTGGAAAACTGGGTAATTTTTCAACAAGGTACATATAAGGTATATTAAAGTGACATCAACTAATGTGACCTTTTTGGTAGGTCAAATTCAGGAAAGCACAAAGCTATTCTAATTTGCTTAATTCTATACTGGTAAAAAGCAAAATAGGCCATCTTTAAAATAGGCTGGCAGTTATTATACCTGGTTCCTCCAAGGACATTATGGTAAACAAAGGCAACCTAGCTTACAAGCCAATGTCAGTATATTGAACAAAATTTTATCAGCATTTCTTCATTATATCGAAGATATGCTCCTGGCCATTTAAATTAGCATTGAACAAGAGAATACTGAGGCACCCTAGGGCCGTGGTCGGCAAACTGCGGCTCGCAAGCCACATGCAGCTCTTTGGCCCCTTGAGTGTGGCTCTTCCACAAAATACCATGGCCTGGGCAAGTCTATTTTGAAGAAGTGGCGTTAGAAGAAGTTTAAGTTTAAAAAAATTTGGCTCTCAAAAGAAATTTCAATCGTTGTACCGTTGATATTTGGCTCTGTTGACTAATGAGTTTGCCGACCACTGCCCTAGGGAATCTCCTGGGTGCTAAACATAGTCTTCTTTGCTCCTATTATGTAGCAGCACCCCAATTTCATCTTAGTAATTAGAACTCACTTCAGCCTATAGAGTGACCCCTTCTCTGCAGTTTGGTTCAGGACTATACAACTTTTCAGTACTGATGATGTTAATACAATGAGCCCTCAAAACATGAATAGAAGTGGTAATGTACCACTGGTGGCTTTCCGGACCATTTCCATGAATAAAGGTGTTCAGAGAAGAAGGCTATAAGAAGATGAGTGGTAAGTCTTTGTGGGATACAACCTGGAAACCACCAGACACTCTTACAGGGAGTTCTGCAAGGACATACAATACCACATTCAATATACAAATGGGTGAAAGACCCATGCAATTGATTTTATTATTATTGTGACCACATTTGCACCAAAAGTATGGTGAGATTTTTGGCAATCTCAGGGTTGAGTAACTTCAGGATATAGGTAATCATTCCCTCATATCTTCTAAGTTACAAATTAAGGGAATATGAGGTAGGAGTGGCAATGAGTTTATAAACATGTTGTTAGAAATTATTAATGGAATTAATTCTATACAAAGTCAAGCATTTAATTAGGAGTGAATTGCCAACTTATGATCCTGAAGATCCACCTAGGAGAGGTATTGAAAAGAAAGCTCTGATTAATTTTTTTTTTTTTTGCCTTCAGATTTGACTCTCCTTGATCCAACTCTTTATATCATGCAACTGTAGGTATAAAGTCAGGGTATGCCATTCCATCACAGTATTACCTAGGGGCATCACTTTTAAAAATTCACTGACCTATGCCATTGCTTTGGAAATATTTGAATAAATCAACGTTAGTAGTTCTTAGCACTTCCTACTTTATCATTGGTGAAATAAATTGTTGGTTGCATATTATGAGACTGACAGCATGTATTAAATTAGCTAAAGACCCATTTTTAATTTTAATTTTTAACAAATATTTTTAATTGATTTCAGAGAGGAAGGGAGAGGGAAAGAAAAATAGAAACATCAATGATGAGAGAGAATCATTTTTTTTTTCAAATTTTTATTAAGGTATTATATGTGTACATATCTTACCATTGCCCCCCCCACCCCACTCCCATACCTGCCCTCACCCCCCAATGTTTTGCATCCATTGGTTACTCTTATATGCATGCATACAAGTCCTTCAGTTGATCTCTTATTTCCCCCACCTCTCCCTAACCTTACCGCTGTAATTAGACACTCTGTTTGATGCTTTACTGCCTCTGTAACTATCTTTTGGTTCATCAGTTTATAATGTTTTTCATTATCCCTAAATGAGTGAGATCATGTGGTATTTTTCTTTCATTGACTGGCTTATTTCACTTAGCATAATGTTCTCTAATTCCATCCAGGTGTCTACAAATGGTAGTAATTCCTTCTTTTTTATGGCAGCATAGTATTCCATTGTGTAGATGTACCATAGTTTTCTGATCCAGTCATCTGCTGACGGGCACCTAGGCTGTTTCCAAATCTTAGCTATTGTAAATTGTGCTGCTATGAACATAGGGGTGCATATATCCTTTCTGATTGGTGTTTCTGGTTTCTTAGGATATATTCCTAGGAGTGGGATTACTGGGTCAAATGGGAGTTCCATTTTCAGTTTTTTGAGGAAACTCCATACTGTTCTCCACAGTGGCTGCACCAGTCTGCATTCCCACCAGCAGTGCACGAGGGTTCCTTTTTCTCCGCATCCTCGCCAACACTTGTCGTTTGTTGATTTGTTGATGATAGCCATTCTGACAGGTGTGAGATGGTATCGCATTGTCGTTTTGATTTGCATCTCTCGGATAATAAGTGACTTTGAGCATGTTTTCATGTGTCTCTTGGCCTTCCTTCTGTCTTCTTTCGAAAAGATTCTATTTAGGTCCGTTGCCCTTTTTTTTTATTGGATCATTTATCTTCCTTTTATTAAGTTGTATAAGCTGCCTGTAGATGTTGGAAATTAAACCTTTATCAGTGATACCATTTGCAAATATGTTCTCCCATACAGTGGGGTTTCTTGTTGTTTTGTTGATGGTTTCTTTTGCTGTGCAAAAGCTTTTTATTTTGATGTAGTCCCATTTGTTTATTTTCTCTTTGGCTTCCATTGCCCTAGGGGCAGTATCACTGAAAAAGTTCTTTTGGCATATGTCTGAGATTTTGCTGCCTGAGGATTCCTCTAGTATTTTTATGGTTTCCCGTCTTATATTTAAGTCCTGTATCCATTTTGAGTTTATTTTTGTGTATGGTGTAAGTTGGTGATCTAGTTTCATTTTTTTGCATGTATCTGTCCAATTTTCCCAACACCATTTATTGAAGAGACTGTCTTGACTCCATTGTATGCTCATGCCTCCTTTGTCAAATATTAATTGCGCATATTGGTTTGGGTCGATATCTGGATTCTCTATTCTATTCCATTGATCTATATGTCTGTTCTTGTGCCAGTACCAGGCTGTTTTGATGACAGTGGCTTTGTAATACAGCTTGAAATCTGGTATTGAGATCCCTCCTACTTTATTCTTCTTTCTCAGGATTGCTGTGGCTATTCGGGGTCTTTTTTTATTCCAGATGAATTTTTGGAGAGTTCTTTCTAGGTCTGTGAAATATGCCATTGGTATTTTAATGGGGAGTGCATTGAATCTATAGATTGCTTTGGGTAGTATGGACATTTTGATGATGTTGATTCTACCAATCCATGAACATGGTATGTTCTTCCATCTGTTTACATCTTCCTCTATCTCTTTTTTCAGTGTCCTGTAGTTTTCCGCATATAGGTCTTTTACCTCCTTGGTTAGGTTTATTCCTAAGTATCTTAATTTTTTTGGTGCGATGGAAAATGGGATTGCTTTTTTAGTCTCTCTTTCTGTAAGTTCACTGTTGGTGTATAGAAATGCCATAGATTTCTTGGCGTTAATTTTGTATCCTGCTACCTTGCCGAATTCATTTATTAAGTCTGTTAGTTTTTTGATAGAGTCTTTTGGGTTTTTTATGTACAATATCATGTCATCTGCAAGTAAGGACAGCTTTACTTCTTCTTTTCCAATTTGGATGCCTTTTATTTCTTCTTCTTGTCTAATTGCAATGGCTAATACTTCCAGTACTATGTCAAACAGGAGTGGTGAGAGTGGGCATCCCTGTCTTGTTCCTGTTCTTAGGGGAAATGGTTTTAGTTTTTGCCCATTGAGTATGATGGTGGGTTTATCATGTATAGCTTTTATTATGTTGAGGTATGATCCTTCTATTCCCACCTTGTTGAGAGTTTTTATCAAGAAAGGGTGTTGGATTTTGTCAAATGCTTTTTCTGCATCAATTGATATGACTATGTGATTTTTATCTTTCAATTTGTTTATGTGATGTATCACATTTATTGATTTTCGGATATTGAACCATCCTTGCATTCCTGGGATAAACCCTACTTGGTCATGGTGTATGATCTTTCTGATGTAGTGCTGGATCTGATTTGCTAGAATTTTGTTGAGGATTTTGGCATCTACATTCATGAGGGATATTGGCCTGTAATTCTCTTTCATTGTGTTGTCTTTATCTGGTTTTGGTATTAGGGTGATGCTGGCTTCATAGAAGGAGCTTGGAAGTGTTCCTTCCTCTTGAATTTTTTGGAATAGTCTGAGGAGGATAGGTTTTAGTTCTTCCTTGAATGTTTGGTAAAACTCTCCTGTGAAGCCGTCTGGCCCCGGGCTTTTGTTTGCCGGAAGCTCTTTGATGACTGCTTCAATTTCTTCCATAGTTACTGGCATATTGAGCTGTTTAGATTCTTCCTGATTGAGTTTTGGAAGGTTATATTTTTCTAGGAATATGTCCATTTCCTCCAGGTTGTCCAGTTTGTTGGAATAGAGTTGTTCGTAGTATTTTTTAACAATCCTTTGTATTTCGGCGGGATCTGTTGTTATTTCACCTCTTTCATTTCTGATTTTGTTTATTTGGGTCCTCTCTCTTTGCTTCTTGGTGAGCCTGGCTAGAGGTTCATCAATCTTGTTTATCCTTTCAAAGAACCAGCTCTTAGTTTTGTTGATCTTTTGTATTGTTTCTTTGGTCTCTATGTCGTTTATCTGTGCTCTGATCTTTATTATTTCCTTCCTTCTGCTTACACTGGGCTTTTCTTGTTGCTCTTTTTCTAACTCTTTGAGTTGTTGGGTTAGGTAATTTATTACCCCTGTTTCTTGTTTTTTGCAGTAGGCTTGTAGAGCTATGAACTTCCCTCTCAAGACTGCTTTTGCTGTGTCCCATAGATTTTGGATTGTAATGTTTTCATTGTCATTTGTTGTCATGATGTTTTTTATTTCTTCTTTGATCTCTCTGGTAACCCAGTCATGGTTTAATAGCATGCTGTTTAGTCTCCATGTGTTTGATTTCTTTGGGTTGTTTTTATTGTAGTTGATTTCCAGTTTTATGCCATTGTGGTCTGAGAAGATGCTTGATATGATTTCTATCTTCTTGAATTTGAAGAGACTTTGCCTATGTCCCAACATATGGTCTATCTTTGAAAATGACCCATGTGCACTTGAGAAGAATGTATATTCTGTGGCTTTGGGGTGAAATGTTCTGAAGATGTCAATTAATTCCATCTGGTCTAGTGAGTCATTTAGGATTGATGTTTCTTTGCTGATTTTTTGTTTAGAGGATTTGTCCAATGGTGATAGTGGGGTATTAAAGTCTCCTACTATGATTGTATTGCTATCAATCTCTCCCTTGATATCCTCCAGGAGTTTTTTTATGTATTTGGGTGCTCCTGTATTGGGTGCATATATGTTTACCAGAGTTATTTCTTCTTGTTGGATTGCTCCCTTTAGTATTATGAAGTGGCCTTCCTTATCTCTTGTTATGTCCTCCAGTTTGAGATCTAATTTGTCAGATATAAGTATTGCTACCCCAGCTTTTTTTTCAGTTCCATTTGCCTGGAAAACCTTTTTCCATCCCTTCACCCTCAGTCTGTGTGCGTCTTTTTTTCTGAGGTGGGTTTCTTGTAGACAGCAGATATATGGGTCATGTTTTCTTATCCAATCCATTACTCTATGTCTTTTGATTGGGGCATTTAATCCGTTTACATTTAAAGTTATTATTGATAGGTACTTATTTGTCGCCATTCCTATTCTTTACACCTGTGTTCCTTCTTCGCTTCCTATTTCTTTTTTTTTTTTTTACAGTAGACCCTTTAGCATTTCTTGCATTGCTGGTTTGGTGGTAATAAATTCCCTTAGTCCTTTTTAGTCTGTGAGGCTCCTGATTTCACCTTCAATTTTGATTGACAGCCTTGCTGGGTACAGTATTCTTGGATTCAGACCCTTCCTTTGCATGACTTTGTATATTTCATTCCATTCCCTTCTGGCCTGATGAGTTTCTGTTGAGAAATCAGTTGCTAGTCTGATGGGGGTTCCTTTGTATGTAACTTTCTGTCTCTCTCTGGCCGCTTTTAAGATTCTTACTTTGTTGTTGGTGTTTGCCAATTTAATTATAATGTGCCTTGGCGTCGGTCTTTTGGGGTTCATTTTGCTTGGGACTCTGTGAGCTTCTTGGATTTGTGTGGGTTTTTTCTTCTCTATATCAGGGAAATTTTCTGTCATTATTTCTTCAAATAGGTTTTCTATTCCTTGCTCAGCTTCCTTTCCTTCTGGAACCCCTATTATGCGGATGTTGTTTTGTTTCGTGTTGTCCCAAAGTTCCCTTAGGCTCTCCTCCTGCCTTTTAATTTTTTTTTTCTAGAAGTTGCTCTACTTGGGTATTTTTTCCCATCTTGTGTTCTAGCTCACTGATGCAGTCCTCTGCTTCTTCTAGTCTACTCTTGATGCTTTCTATTGAGTTCTTTACAGCAGCGATGTCATTTTTTATTTCTTCTTGGTTCTTCTTCATTTCCTCTTGGTTCTTGCTCATATTGTCGAATTTGTCTTCCATTCTTTTCAGCCACCTTATGACCATTTCTCTGAATTCTTTTTCTGGAAGGTTGCTTGCTTCCATTTCGTTTACTTCCTTTTCTGGTGATGCCTGCTTTTCTTTCATATGCGGGCTGTGTCTTTGTCTCCCCATGGTCTCTCTTCTCTGGGTGTCTGGTTATGTAGTTCTCTCTCTCCTGCGTTGATTTAAAGGCACAAAATACAGCACTACCAGGTACAACACACAAGGCACTGAACAGAAGTGTATTCACGATATTAATAACCTCCAATAAAGGTGACCACCAGAGAAAGGCAAATTAGGGGATAGTAGAGAAAGAAGAAGAGGAAAAAGAAAGAAAGAAGAAGAAGAAAAAAAAAGGGGTGTCAAAATGAAATTGGGAAAAGGGAAAAAAAAGAAGAAAAAAAAGTAAGAGAGACAAGAAAGAGACTAAGAGAGAAAGGGAAACAGACTATATATATTGGGGATAAAACTCCAATAGAACAATCACTTATCCCAGCAAATGCCAGCAACAAGTACCTGGGGATTAATACAAACTACAACACCAACTAATATTGAGTGAGGCAAGGGAAAACAGAAGCACTAAACAAACAAAAAAATAAACAAAAGAAGAATAAGCAAAACAATCTCACAAAAAAGCATAAAAATTCGATATAATCTACATTCAAACGAACAACAACAAAAGGACAGAGAGAAAAACAATTTTTTGGATAGTTAAGACAGCGAAGAGAGAGGTGTGTATGGACTTGGAGTAGGGGATTGGAGATTAGATATATAAGTAGGGTGAAATTTTAAAAGGGGGTAAACAGAAAGAATAGGGAAAATCTAAAGCAGGAAAGGGGTAAGATAAACAGGACACTGAAAAGGGAAAAGTGAGGAAGAGAGTGATGGCATAAAGGTAGATTTGAGATAGAGTAAAATGATGCTAAAGGAAAGATAAAAATAGAATGTAGAACATTAATCCCAAAACAAAATGAAGAGAAAATAAAATGACACTTAAAAAAAAAAAAAAAGATAAAATAGCAGTAGTAATAATACGGATTGAAAATAAAAATGTAATAATTAAAAAGGTAAAATCAAGTGAGGAAAAAAATTAGTTTCTTGAGTAAAAGATGCAAAAAATGAAAATAAAAAAATAAAAAATAAAAATAAAATGTGGAGTAGTGAAGGTTATTCACTTCCTCTGTTGTTCTGTTTGGCACGCCTGTTTCTCAGTCCGGACAGTATTGCAGTTCCCTGCATTCCACTGCTCTTCAGTGATGTAAGCCAGTCCTGATTTTAAGCAGGCGGTGTGTCTTAATTCGTATTCCTTTATTTTTGATTACACAAGAGTCAATTTGTGATTCAGCCCCTGGGTGGCAGTGTTTCTGGATTGACTTCCGGGTTTATCTATGGCCTCTCTAGAGAGTGTTAGAGCCTTCTTTCCCTGTGGCACTCACTACTGGTTTGTGGGAGTGAGCTGCCTCAGAGCTGGCTCTCCGATGGTCACTCCCTGCTCCGATCCCCAGGTTCCAGAAAAACAACTTTCCCCTGCAGTCTCCCAGGGTGTCCCCAACTGGGTGAACCTATGAATTGGGCTTAGTAATCAGAAGCAAGAATTTCAAGAGGAAAAAGCCCAAGTGTGCGCACTCCGTGGCTGCGCGTAAGTCTAGCACACCCCTGAAATTCTTAGGGTGTCCCTGCACTTCAGATCAAAATGGGTTGCTTTTTAGAGAGCCCTTCTGTTAGCAGCTCTGAGGACCCCCTTCCACATTCACAGATCACGCCAGCCCCAGCAGCCACCGATTTTTCTAGGCACAGACTTCCCTGGTCCTCCAGCTCCCGCAAAACGTGAGTTCCTCTCTCGCGCTGGGACCAGAGACCTCACCTTATCCTAGGCGAAATCTGATCTTTCTGTGGTGGAGTGTAGAGCTCCTCTGAACCCGTGTGTTTGCGCCAATTGGGGAGCATTGTTCTGGGGCTCGCAGCTGTTCCGTGGGTGCCGCAGTTGTGGATTCTCAGGCTTCCGATAAGCTCCACTTTCCGGTTCCAGATGGCGGCGACTGCGCGTCCAAGCCCGCAGCTCCAGGAGGGGACCCAGCCGCAGTGGGAGCTTCCAGGTCAGGGGAACCCCGTCTAGCAGTCTCCCACCTTCTTCTGGAGTTCAGCTGTCCCCCAACTTGCCAACAAACACTCCTAGTGCGACCCTCAGCTGTTCTTTCTTTCTGCTCCGGGACAAGGCTCGGAACACGTCTGTCTATTCCGCCGCCATTTTTCTCCCCTCCTGTAAGTCGAGAGAGAATCATTGATCAGCTTCCTCCTGCACATCTGACACTGGGGATTGAGCCCCCAACCTGGACATGTGCCCTGACCAGGTATCAAACCATGACCCCTGGTTCATAGGTCGGCGATCAACCACTAAGTCACGTTGGCTGGGCTTTATTTTTAAAGAGTGATTAAAGTTCTGGTCTTAGTTAATATATATCCTATCCAATGGAATATATATTTTATCCAATGGAATGAAATTTGGGCAGTGATGCAACATCTCAATTAGCAATGGCCCAATCTTTTTTATGCAGCATAAATGCTGCTAATGGCAGTTATATTCTTCGAATTTCTCTGGCTTTGTTTTTAACTCAGCAGGCAGATTTTTCTATGGCCAAATACTCAGAGACTGCTATTTAGTAGGGGGATTGGCCTGTGACCACAGTGATCAGCATCCATTTAACTGATAGTTACTTGAATGTAGCGGAGGCCTTGAATAATTTTAGCAAGGCCATGTGCCTACCTAAAATCATTCTGGGTTTCTTAGAGCAAAACACAGATTCATTGTTTTCTCTTCAATCCTTACATTATTGGTCATGCTGTTGCTTCCATAGTGTCATCCTGAATTCATGCTGAAGACAGTTAGCACTTGAATGAGGTTGAAGAAATTGTAGATTAATGTTCCTGAAATAATGTATAATTTCTTTCTTATAAATTATTCAATCAGCACCTATTTCTGTAGCACTAACTGGTGTTGTATAAAATATTACACAGTATGCATGTAAATGTCTAGCATATTTTATTTCTATGTACTATTTAGAAGTTATTTGGCAAACATAAAATTCTCAGCCTGAAACAAAAAACCTTTACTTTCATATGTAGATTTTTCACTCTCAAAAAATATTAGTCATTTGAACAATAGCACATCTATTTTTCATGCTTCTCTCATACTTTTATAATTTTAAGTCATTATTAAAAGTGTTAAAATCAGATTTATTTTCTTCTCACCTACTTTTCCCTCAGTAAATTATTGAAAGATTATTACTACTGTTTCCAATGGAGACACCTCATTTATTATTAAATTCCTCGTGAATACTGTGTTAGATATACAGGGTAAAATTGTGGCAGCATAGTAAGAAGCTAGGAAAATCCCTGGGCAAGTGGAATAGGGAAACTGAGACAAGGAAAATTAAACAAGGATGAACAATTTAAAAAACTTACAGCCAGCGTGTGAACCACAAGACCTTATCTTGCCCAATTAAGGCCACTTGAGAGCAAATGGTTTATACCTCTCCTCCCTAACCAGAGAACACAGCTTAAATCACTCTGGTCAGCGAGCAAGAGAGAACAGAGACCCAATTAATGCCATTTGTGCCAGCTAAACCCAAGGACAGATGAAGTCAGGGGAACAAAAGACAAAAACCCCATTAGAGCCAGACATATCCAAGATAAAAATAAAACAGTAAAACAGATCAAAGAATAATCCAAAACTCCTCTATACGCTCATTGTGATGCATCAGCATATTAGAACCGCACCTGGAAAGCTGATGAATATTCTGTTGAAACCCTCCCCTAAGATTCTGGCTGCAGAAGAAAAAGATAAGCCCTCAGGACAAAGACTCCGTGTGGCTCGCTCCAGAGCACACCCATGCCCCTTCCCCAGAATGAACTTTTGCTTCCTCCTAAACGCTAAGTGTCCTCAAGAGACTTGCAGCCAGGGGAGCAGTGGGGGGTGGCAGCTTGACCCTGGCTTACCCCCTGGTCCTGTCTCCAAGGTGAGCTAACAGCAGCCCTGCCTTGGCTCACTTCCTTTTTATAATGTTTCTAGGGAGCCAAATCAGAGCACTGCCCAGGCTCGCTCCTGTTGCTTCTTCTACCCTAAGTCTTTCCTTTGTTCCACTGTCCCCAGCTTTAATAACCATACCCTCAAAATCACCTGCTCTCTCATTCAGGCTGCTAGGATGGCTTGTTCACACCTTCATCCTGCCATTTTAGCAAAGCAGTAGATGAGGAAGTCCTCCTTCCAGAATTGTTCCCATTTTGACCTTAGGAAAAAATCTGTTTGGTCCTGCTTGGGTCACTTGCCTACCCCTGTTCAGGGGTGACCTACCATTATGGTAGACAGCTCCTCCATGGACATACAGAGTGGGGGATTTTTCAGAGAAAGAAATACTTCAAAGACAAAGAATAGGCACCTACTTCCACCTTCATGAGGCAAATGTTATCATTTCTTTTCCCATGTAATGAAATAGATGCGAGAGGATACACCACGTGTTCTAGATCACATACTCAATACAACTGGGTTTAGAATGTTACTACTCTCATTTTTTTCTCTACGTAAAGCTGTGAACTGAAAAATTTTACAGAAACTCACTTTACTGCTATCATTACCCCACTCTTGATAAAATTTTACCACTGCAATATAATGTCTGGAATACTGTGTACTTCCCTATGCAAATATATTCTCATAAGAGCTTTGATATCTGAGTTTGCATGATGTAAACAAATAGGAAAATAGTATTAACTAGAAAAAATATAACTTTATACAACTATGGGAGACTACTTAGTTTTTTAAGTGAGAGGCACATCATGGCCTGCAAGAGATGCTGCTGATGTCCTGGCCATATCCTCTGAGCGCTCCGCATTGATTTGACTGCTGACCCCATGGTTTCCAATTAAGAACACCTGATACTCTTTGCCAATGACAGACGGTGGTTAAGTACTCCAGCTTCCTCATGCCCTGGAGGTGCATGTTCCACATTGCTTTCCAGAATTCCCCGGTGGAATTGAGCCACCATTGCCCATAGTAGTCACATGCTCAAAAATGTACTTTATTAGCTTCTTTCTCTTTTTTGTCACATGTACCTATTTCCCTCCCAATGCTCCTTGGGACCAATTTCCAGTCAAACTACATGCTCTCAGATTCTTTGTCTCAGCATCTTCTGGGGGAACCCATCTCAAAAGAAAGGGCATTTAAACATGGGTAACTCTGGTTATTTCAGTCAGCTCATCTTCCAAATAGCTTTCTTTTAATATGTTCATTAGCCATAGCGGTGAAATAACACCAATTAACTGCTGTTATTTATTTTTAGCTACAAACTAAATTTAATCAAAATTATTAAAAACATTCATATTGTTATGGCAACTGCTTTGCCTTAACATGGCCCCTGGAGATGGATGGTTTGGGCTTGAATCTTTTTTAGTTGTGTTCCTTGGCCAACCTTCTTAGCTTCACTGTGTCTTAGTTTCCTATCTGAGATAAAAGATATATATCTTAAAGTTTGCTAAGAGCAATAAATGAGTTAAAATTTGTAATGAGCTCAGAAGTGTGCCTGGCATATGGTAAATGCCATGTGAGTGTTGGTTAAACACTTGAATACAAAATTAGATTGATCATGGTTCAAGTTAAAGCTATACTTTCCCAGGTAGGCCACAGACTAACCATTGCATTAGCAATTTATTTTATTTTAAAAATACATTCTCTTACCTATTAATTATACATTTAAAATCGGAGCACAATTATGTTTTAGCTTCAGGAGTTGTTTATCTTTAATGAGTACTGTACTGAGTTAATTAGCAAGACCTGTCTTTTTGGGCACTGCATCTGTTCTGCAACATTCAATTCAGTACTCATTATTTTAAGACAGCAATTCTCTTTTTTCAAAAATATTTAGAGAAGGAAATTAGTAATTACTCTGCCACACTACATCACTAAGTTTCAAAGTACTAAAAATTGGAAAAAAATGAGTGTGAGGCATGGATATACCTGAGAAGTGACTCCATATTTTATTATGTGAAAGAAATACCTTCTTGCTTATGGAGTTGCTACAGTTCATTATTTTCCCCCTAAGAACTATTTTCATTCTCTCTTCAGAATGTTTATTGTGCCTTCTTTTTGTCTCCTGATTGTCAATCTAACTCTACTCTTGTGAAGCTATACATCATCCAGATTTTTCCCCATCCTCAGAGGTGCCAATCTTTAGTATCCAAATTAGGTCATCATTGTTTTAAAAAATTAAAACTTCAATGATGATCCCTCATCTTCTTTTCAGTTACATATTTCAGCTGTCAATAGCATGGATTACAAATAATGTTCCATAAACTAGCTGTATCAGAACCACCTAAGAAATACTGGTACACACAAATACACACACACACACACACACACACACACACACCTATTGCATAAACATACAGATACATATCTACAAAATACACACATACTGAATATGCACCACTCCTACAGATTCTGACACAGTAGTTGTGGGCTGAAACATAGGAGTCAGTATTTTTTGACAAATTTTTAGAAGTTCCTTAGGCACTCTTGTTCTATGAAAAGTCAGGCGTGGGAGTCCTTGGACAATGGCTCATCCATTGATTCACTGTTATTTCAAACTGATTCTATAACTTTGCCAAACTTCCCCCCCAACTCATTTCTGTTCATGTAATTATACTTCTGGAACTTTAGGCTTAAAGTTTAGAATTAATTTGGTTCCACCTGCTGCTTCATTTCCACTAGCAGTCATTATACTATCCAATAGCCTCTTTCTTCTCACCTTCTCTTCCTTTCCAACTCCTCCTGTTATATATTATATTAGAGTTATTTCAACATGTGTCTTATTTGCTATATTTGATCACGAACACTGGGAAACAGGAGCCTATCATATTCATATTTCAATATGCCTCGGTTTTGACTCACAGCACAGTATCTTGCATGGAGGAGGCATTTAATAAATGTTTGATGAATATCATTTCACCATCAGTCTCCCTCTATTCAAGATGATCTTCCATTGCTTCCACCATGGCCCTATTTTCCAAACAGGCCTATCACAGCCTGCACCTTCTGCCTTAGTCTCCTCCCTCACTTACTGTTCACCCCATCTGGAGCAGATTGTTCTTTTCTTTACTTAAGAAACATTGTATACTTCTTTCAATAACTAGCTTTCCAAGCTTATTATGGAGTAATCCTATATAATAAAAGCCTAATATGCAAATTGACCAAGTGGTGGAATGACCAGTTGCTATGATGCACACTGACCACCAGGGGGCAGATGCTCAATGCAGGAGCTGCCCCCTGGTGGTCAGTGTGCTCCCACGCTCAGCCAGAAGCCAGGCTCATGGCTGGCGAGCGCAGTGGAAGTGGCGGGAGCCTCTCCCTCCTCCGTGGCAGCACTAAGGAGCAGCAAGCTGAGCAGTAAGGAGCAGCGAGCAGGTGGGCAGTCAGGAGCGAGGGCTCCTGGACATCCCCTGAGAGGTCCTGCACTGTGAGAGGGTTCAGGCTGGGCTGAGGGACCCTCCCCCCCCAAAAAAAAGTGCACAAATTTCATGCACCGGGCCTCTAGTGTATTAAATATTAAGCTATGAAGAAGCAATGTAAGACTGTCCACTGACTGATATTTTACAAGGGCTTAAGGTGGCCACCAAGTACATGAGTATTTAATAATGGCCCCACATGCTATGCTATCCTAGACACGTGGGTCTCCCATTTTAGTCATACAATGAATTTAGATCATGAAATTACTATAGGTTATTTTGGTAATTATTCAACTATTTGACCAATATGTATTGAGTGACTATTGTGTACTACATATTCTTCCAAGCACTGGGAATATAGCCATAAATAAAAACAGAGATCTTTATTCTCATATAATCTGAGGGGTGATAGAATATGCGAATATAGATTATGTCAGATGGTAATAAGTGCTATTTGAGAAATACAGCTGAGTAAGGGGAATAGAGAAATTGCTCTATTATAGCTAGTATGCCAGGGGAAGTCTCAACTGAATGGGGGCGGGGGGGGTGGGACCAGTTAGGAGGCTGTAAATAGTAATCAGGCAAGAGTGGTAATGATGGAGATGATGAGGAGTGGTAAGATTTTGGATTCATTCTGAAGGTGTAGCTAACAGGATTTGCTGATGGACAGGGTATAGGATATGAAAAGTAAATATAAAGTAAAAATAAAGTAGAAGGACTGTCATTGGAAGCCAGTGGAGGTATAGCAATGCTACAACTAAAGGAGAGGGCCACAAGACAGGAGCTGGGACCTTCAAAAAAGAAATGCAGTGGCTCTCAATCCACAGACCAGAAGGATGTGAACCAAGGGAATAAAGCCCTGGACCTCCCACTCCTCCCACCCTCAATCCTCCAATCTTCTTGGCTAAATCAACCAGGATCCAGGGGCAACAATGCCGATGCAGCCCATAGAGGTCAGCCTCCCAGACACAGAGCAGGGTGGGAAGAGTGGAGAATGGATCTGAAGGGGATGGACAAAATGAAATACTGTGTTTGGTGTAAGGGCAGGGAGTGAAAATATCGATTCCTGGTCAGGGCACGTGCCCAGGTTAAGGGCTTGATCCCTAGTGTGGGGCGTGAGGAGGCAGCTGATCAATGATTCTCTCTCGTCATTGATGTGCCTATCTCTCTCTCCCTCTCCTTTCCTCTCTGAAATCAATAAAAAAATATTTTTAAAAAATGAGGTATCTGGAAATACCCATGCTTAATTTTCATTAACCATTTCTCTTGAGTTTTTAAAAACAAAAATATTCTTATATTCTTCAGGAAACAGAAGAGAGAAAAATTAACAGGAAACTTGCTGGAAGCTTTTCAATGAGCATTTATTACATTAACCTGTATTTTAAGTGGCATGGCTTAGACACTCAGCTTTCCTCTTGGGAAAACATATGGGAATAATAGAGAGCATTTTAAATGTCCAATCTGGTCAGATTGCATTTTCACTCTTATTGATGAATTAGCCAAAAGATCATTTTATACATCAAGGGTATGTATTCCATTTTGAACTATTTGTGCAATGGGTTTTCCTGTTAATAGAAACCATCAGGAAGTTGGAGGTGACTTGCAGAGTGATTTTTCTTTTGTTGTTCAAGAGAGCAGCAGGATAAGAAGAAACTGGTCAGAATAAAGGTAATGGCTTTCCTTTGTGTCAATAAAATCCCTGTTTCTTACCCACTCATGATGGCTTCTCCCAAGTGGAAGAAATTCTACTGATACAGAACTTCTGAGCCCTATCTGCTTTTTAGCTGTTCACCGTGATTTGCTTGTTTGGTAAAACTGGAAATAATTACTGGGTTTGCCCAGCTCAGCTCTGCCCTTTCTTAACCTGATCCAGCACCACCTGGTTGGGTGCATCATCATGTTTAATTCAGCTCTCTTTGGCTTTCATGCTAAGTTATGTCCTCTAATTAAGTCTCTATCAATAAAAAGATGGCATTTTTGCCTCCTGTGCCACTTCATTGCTTTATACCTTAAACTGTACAAAAGCTGGGGCAATATAGTGCTATTTATTGGGATCAAGTTCCATGATGTAAGACAAGCATGTCAAACTCGTGGCATGCGGGCTGCATGTGGCCCACAACAAGTATCTTTGCGGCCCACCCAATATCACGGTATGTGAGAAACGTTTTAATAAAAATTTAGTAACTTAATTTTTACAATATCTTGTTATGCATAATTATTAATAACGAACTACAACATTCGCTAATGACTGATTACTATAATGGTGTTTCATTCATTTCTCTTACGTGCCTTACACGCAGGCGCACCATTTCTCTCCACTAATACTAGCAGCGAATATTTTAGCAGCTGATTGCCGGGCCATTAGTCTTGGACTGACTTGTTTGGTATGTGCAACAGGAATTATTTCACTTTCGGAGAACAAGAAAAATCAGTTTATTTGTGTTACACTTATTAATTTGTGCAGTTATTCAGTGTCTGGTCAGTTAATGTTCAAAAAATATTAATTTTTATTAAAATGTTCTATTATTTTATGTTAACGATTACTCATTTATAGTCAGCCCTTTGTATTCAGCATGTCTCTATCGAAATAAACCTACATTTCTATGAAAATTGAAGCTTTTGTTTTTTTGCGGCCCACATAAACTTAAACCTTGTTTATTTGAGTTTGACATGCTTGATGTACGAGAAGCCTAAGACCTACACTGGGTCAGAGAGTACTCCTGTGTGATTGCAAAGCTCCTTGTACTTCTTCCTTTTCAGCTCTTAACAACGTACTGCTGGTTTAATGCCTGCTTCTTTGTTAGAATATGGACTCCACGATAGTGGCCAAGTCTGTCTTGTTTATCTTAGTATTGTTAGGACCCAACATGGTGCCTGACAAATAGTAGCACTCAATTTGTTGAGTGAATGAATAAATTAGCTATTGCCTGAGAAAAGATTAAGTTCCTAATTTGTGTAGTGAATGATAAAAGTGGACCACAAATTTGAAATGCTTCATTCAAAAATAAAAACAGATTATAGACACTGTTGTTCTTCCAATACTCCATTTTTTAAAATTTTATTTATTTTCATTTTCTTTCTTTATTGATTAAGGTATTACATATGTGTCCTTATCCTCCCATTGCCCCCCCACCCCCCACCCCACTCACATTCATGCTTTCACCTCCCTGGTGTCTGCGCCCATTGGTTATACTTATATGCTTGCATACAAGTCCATAAGTCTAATTAAAGCTATTTAAACATATGTATCTTCTTTGATGAGTCATGGCTGAACTGAGCTGGAAAAACTGTGGGTTAAATATAGGAAACGTCGGTTTTTGGTTAATCCTCATCTGAGGATATGGTTTTATTGATTTTTAGAGAGAGGATCAAACCGGGGATCGAACCTGCAACCTTTGGATGCATGGGACGACATTCCAACCAACTGAGCCACTCAGCCAAGGCACAAGTCCTTTTTTAAAATAAGGATTATCATTTCACCTCATCCCAGCATATCGTCAGGTCAGCCTTCTAGACAATGTTCATTTTCATCCTCTAGAATTTTGCATAAACAGAAAGTTTTGTAAACAAAGTTTACAACTTAGAAAGTGCTTGATGTGACCCATTGCTTACTAACAATAACAGTTAAACATATTTTAACAATACTTTTAAGGACTAATAGGTAGATATAACTGTTCTGGAAGATTTAGCTATTTCTGCATGAAGAAACTGGGCGATAGTAAAAAAAAAAAAGTAGATTATTGTGATTATTTTAAAAGAAAGTACTGTAATAGAATTGATTTCTAATGAGAAAACATTGGCTTGAGATCCTGGAGTAAAGCTGGTAGAACTGGGACCCCCATTCTAGGTCCATTTCTATATGAAACGTAAAACAGGAGTAGAAAAGAAAGCCTATTTTAGTTTGCAATTAACTACTACTTCTACCAATTAGGTTATCTGGTGTGTAATAATAAATGCTCAGGAATCTGGAGGTGGAAGGGTTCAGACAGGTGATTCTTGCTTAGGATCCCGCATATAATTGCAGGCAGATAGTGGCTGAGGCTGAAGGCATTTGAAGGCTTTCCATTCACTTATCTGGTACCTGGGCTGGGATGGCTGGAGTTGCTGAAGGCTGGTTGGTTGTGTGTCTGTCTCTCTCTTCTGGTGGCCTGTCCATTTGGCTGTCTTGAGCTTCTTCACTGCATGAAGATCTCCCGGGGAGCTGGACCTCTTATTTTATTTTTAATTATATTTTTATTGATTTCAGTGAGGAAGGGAGAGAGAGAGAGGGGTAGAAACGTCAGAGATAGAGAATCATTGATCTGCTGCCTCCTGCATGCACCACACTGGGGATGGAGCCTGCACGTACCCTGACCTGAATCAAACCGTGACCTCATAGGTCCATGCTCAACCACGGAGCCTCCGCAGCTGGGCTGGACCTCTTACTTGGAGCCAGGGTTCTGTTGGAGGAGCTCATCAAGGGAATGTGACCTCCGATTGACCTCAGAGCTCCATCCGGGCAATTGGAGGCTTCTCACTCCTCCCTCTTCCTTATACTGTACCTCCCGCCCACCGTTCCCACAGTGGGAGCCATTTCCAAGGATGCAGCCTTGAGCGTAAGGTGTTGTTGACACCCTCTGGACTGGATACAGGGCTGAACCCAGCTAAGGCCGCTGTGTAAACGTTTAATATACTGACGAGCAAGTGAGGAGCTTTACTCGTCTCTCGGCCTCTGGAGACCACCAGCCTTGCAGGTAAGTCATTTTGTTTGTTATAACTGCCACCTGCCCATCTGGAGTGGGCTGCCTCTTTCTCTGGTCTATCCTTCCTTTTCGTGTTCAGGGGCCAGTTTCAGAGTGCACGTGGGAAGCTCCCGAGATTTCAAACCCACAGCTTTTGGGGCAAGGAGTGTTCCAAGAGAAAGGAGGTGGGAGTGGCCAGTCTCTTAGGGCCTGGGCTCAGGACATTCTGCCATGTTCTCTGTGTGAAATCGGTCCCTGAGCCCACCTTTTTAAAGGAAGGGGTCATGGGCTCCACCTCTTAATGGGAAGGATATCAAAGAATGGGCCCCCCCCCCCCTTTACCTGCACTAGATGTTATTGCCTCCTCAGCTGGAAGTTGTTTTCGTGAACATCAATTGATCGTAATAGAATAAATGGAAGGCGTTAGCCTAAAATTCGTTCTTAAAACTTATGTACTCATGAACCCAAGAAATATTAAATTTTAAATCTCATCTACATTATGTGTATACTCTTCATTGATTCTGTAGCCCATTTAAAAAACAGATCCAGAGACAGAGAAACATCAATCAGAACGTCAAACCTCAGGGAAGGTAGGGGACGGTGGGGGTAAGGGGGAGAGATCAACCAAAGGACTTATATGCATGCATATAAGCCTAATCAATGGACACAGACAACAGGGGGGTGTGGGCATGAATAGGGGGTGGGGGGTAATGGGGGAATAAGGACACATATGTAATACCTTAATAACGAAATAAAAAAAATAAAATTCTAACTTTAAGAGGTAAGAAAAAAAATCAAAGGTAGAATAAATGAGATCTAATTTTCTTTCTATCAGTTTAGGAAATTAATATATATCTTAAGGCCATCATGGCTGGTGAAGTGATTGCCTGTAATACCTCTGAAGATTTATTTTCCCCTTTTAGGTCTTTATATTATGCAAAAGTAAATGATTTTGGTGTCTTCAAATTCTTTTTTTTTTCCCCTAGAGGAAATAAACTTACATATATGGTTCATTCCTTTCTCAATTAGAGATGGTTAGACAATTAAAGGAGGGATTTGCAAAGCCCAAAGCAAAATTAATTTTGACTTGGGGGACAATTTCTTGAAATGAACTTGTGCTTTTTTTGTCTTCCCATTTAAAACCCATGAAACCCATATTTGGAGAACGTTGTCCCCTGTAGGCATAACCTGGATTCGGTAGCTTACAGAACCCCAGCTCTTCTGAGTGATATGGTTCATTGTCAATGCTATGGCTCTCTTGTGTTTATCTTGTTAAAATTATAATAATTGAATGGTAACTAGTATTTGTTGAACACACACCATGTACCATGCCCGGTACTGTGCTAAGTGCTTATTTTGCTTTATTTCAATTACTTGTCTCAGTAGCTCTGTGAGGTAAGTACTAGTATTAGCTGCATTTTTCAGATGAGGAAGTGGAGATGCTGACAGGTTACATCACCTGCCCAAGTTTGCCTAACAGTTGCTAATCTGGGGCTTCATAAATAAGTGTGTCTGATTCTGGAGATTGAGTTCTTAATCACCTAAATATACACCCTCTGAATACATGCAGTGATCTCAAGTTAAGTGGTGCTCATACATTTTTGATTGCGGCTTATATAGGCTGGGGAGAAACTATAGAGACCCAATCTCTAGACCCACATTTCAGCTGAAAAGGTTTTAAAAATAAAAATTGAAGAGAAACAAAAACTGAAAAGTAGTGATTTACTTGCTATTACAGTAACGTGTTTAATTTATGAGAGGAATTTAAACCTATGTATATAATTTTTAATTTCATACAAGCACCCTGCAAACTGAAATGTAACTTAGTAATTTTACCACATTTACCTTGATAATGTGTTACTTAAATAACCTAAATTTATAGGCAGTGTTTCACTAATAAAAAGCTAAACTTACATGTAGGCATGCCTAGACTTTTGAGGTCAATTTGCCTTTGAAGAGAACTTCTGTAACTTCCAACTTTTGGGTTAATATGTTTCCCCTTCTAATCTCCATCCAGAGACAGTGTCTCCAAATAAAGCCTGCGGTCTTAATCAATACAACTGCCAGTATTCACAAAATCAACATTATGTCTTTGAAGGCAAGTAATGGGGAAGCTATGAGAGAGTGGAACATTCATCTTCTCTACCTTTGGTACTCCTAGCTGGCATAATGGCTTATATACTCAATACATATTCCATGGATGAATTAACATGGAAAAATAAATTACAGGCACGTTGGATGGGAGGTGATTGGCAACAACCCATTGATTGCCAAGATTTGATTAAGCAGATCTAGCTTTAGATTTTCCATATGTGCAAGGTGGGTAGGGGAGGGAATGTTCCAGACTACAAAACCAGGTGTGCAGAAAGTGTAGCTTTCTAAATGCTTCTATAACTCAATCTAATCTCTTTTATGAATCTCTGTTTTGTCAACGGTCGGAAGATAATAATCTTAATAAACTCGGGAAAACCTTATGTATGAGATACTTTTATGCTCCAAATCATATCTTTGTGTCATTTCTGATTTTAGCCTCGGCTGGGTGCACAGTTCCATACGGGTTTTGACTTACCTCCACCTGTCAGCCACTAATCTGAGGTCTATGGTCTGAATCTGTTTGTGTTTTTTCTTTTGCCCAGAGATTCCTCCAAATTCGCAAACATTGGCAGGCACTCACGTGGCCTGTAGTGCACAGGTAGCTTGGAAGTGCAGGAGAAGGAACACTTCTGAGGGTGTGATGGTTAATTTTATGTGTCAACTGGTCCAGGCCACAGGGTGCCCAGAGAGCAGCCATGATTCTGAGTATTTCTGTGAGGGATTTTTGGGATAAGATTAATCTTTAAATTGATAGACTGGACAAAGAAAATGGCCCTCCATAATGTGGATGGGCCCCATCCAAACAGTTGAAGGCCTGAATAGAATAAAAAGGCTGACCTTCCCCCAAGTAAGTCAGAACTCTTCTGGCCGGAAGGCCTTTGAACTTTGTGCATTGTCTTTTCCTGACCTTCAGAATGGAGTGAAAACATTGGCTCCTCCTGGGTCTCCAGCCTGCCAGCTCACCCAGCAGATCTTGGGACTTGTCAGGCTCCATAGTCATGTGACCCAGTTTAGTATAATAATTTTCATTACACACACAATTGGTTCTGCTTTTCCTGGAGAGCCCTAATCCAGAGGGCGTCCCCTGGCCACTGTGGAATGGGAAATAATGGGTCAATGCCTCGGCCTTCCATCTTTCAGGTGGACAATTCTCTATGAGTCTCAGGAGGTTCCAAAGGAATTGAGTTCCTCTTGCCACATAGCTCCCTTAACAACACTCCCTTACTTTGGCTTTGCCTCCTTCTCTGTTTTACTCTTCTAGTTCCTCACTTCTGCTCTCTGGAATCACCTCCCAAATAAACGCCCACACTCAAATCCTTGTTTCAAGCTCTCCTTTTAGGGAAACCCAAACTAAAGGTACCTAGCCATTTTAGATTTAACCTTGGCCAATTTGGACATTTCCCCTCTCTGCTTCCTCCCCGAACAAGCATCTAGGCTTTCAGGGAATTTATGCAGTGCCATGGCTTTAGAGGGAGGAATCTGGAACTTTTTGGCATCTGGTATTCTGCTAGCATCCTCTGCAATGGTCTCAGCTGTGTTCTTCTCCGTCATCACTACCCTTCCACTCTGACTTCTGCTGAAATGTTCTATTCCCACTGATCTATCAGTTTGTGAACTCTGCTTTTTCTCATCATGACCTTGAACCTTTTCTTTCCCACTTCTTTAAGCCTTCTTGTATTTTTAGTTACCTGATATCATCCTCCCTGATATCATTTTTTTCCTAGTGTTACTGTTCCAAGCTAGCAAGGTGTGGGGGAACTCAGGGACTTTGCTTGCTTTTAAGGGACCTGCCAGGAACTTGAATGTTTCTGACATGAGACCCCAAAACATATATGAGGGTTCAATAATTTTCCCCCACACTGGACTTAAGGACTGGAGAGCAAAGGGTAGAGGGGCAGGTCCCCCTTTCAAAGAGTCACACAGTGACTCATCTTGGGGCCTTCCCTTCTGCCTCTGTCCCATATTACCTTCTCATAAACCCTCACCCACCTGAGCTGCAGCTATGGACACATCATAGCAGGCACCGCAGTGCCCTGCCCTGTGTTCGCTCATTTCCTCACCCACCTGAGCTGCAGCTGTAGACACTTCTTAGAACTGCCAGTTTCCCACCCAAAGTGCCTGCAGCTGTCACTTTTTGTTTCTCTGCTTGAGGGACTTTTTCTGGTATCATGGGGGCTTGCTTGGCTCTGCAAGTATAGCCTGTAATTACACAGTCTTTTCATCTCTATGGGCAGCTGTTGGCCAGCAGGTGATGGGATTTGGTGGATAAATGCCCCAGCCTCTCTGTCCTTCGGTGAGAAGGTTCCGAGGGGACTTCACAGTTTTCTGAGGGTCCCCAATAAGTTTTAGCCCCAGTTGCCCACAGTGGTAACCAGCTCATTAGCACACCATTGATTGGCAGCTTTTCCTGCCTTCTCTTCTGGAAGGAACCCACAGTGGTTTCTTCATAAATAAACTACCTGCACTCAAGGCATTGCCTGAGAACAGGAACAGTCTCTTCAATAGGTGGGAAAAATTATTTTTGCATGTATTCTTTGAAATCTTCCCATGATAGATGGAACATGGCTTTTGAACTTAAAAGCCAAGGATTTTCCATTTCTCTACTTTTTTCTTGACAACTGAAATGGATCCAAATGGTCAAGGGCTACAGGTTAAAAGGAGTAAGGAAGAGCAAAAACAAACATCCCCCTTACCACATGTAGATGTCAACTAGGCCAACCTTCACAGAAAAAGAGAAGCTGCTCTTGGTTAAAAGTGTAAATGTAGTCCTCCCCCACCTGGACTGCCACTCCTGCCATAGCAACCAAACACTGAGGTCTTTGGCCCATCTGTCATCCCCTGCCCTGAGAGGCTGTCTTCTGGTTATATCTTCCTATGACAATAGGCCAACCACAGGTGCTCTGTGGTATGTGGAGACCAGCTCCCTGGACAGCTGCTGCTGAATACAGATGTGAGCACTCAAGCAATCAATGAGCTGCTGTAGGCAGGTGCCAGACATAAGCATTCAGGGAAGATTGGTTTTATTGTCTGCTGGGTTTATGATTGAGGAATGTACTTCACAGACCTGATTTTGATTAAGTCGAAGAGCAGTGAGGACTTTCTTTTGTTGAATGGGTGGGTCTTCCTGAGAAACAATAAACATTGTGCTGGAGGAATCAGCCCTTCCTGTGGACAGTCTGTACCATTATGGAGGACAATTAGCATGTGCCAAGGTCATTTATGACTACTTCAAAGAACTGGTTCAGTGGGGGAAAAATAGTACAAATTGCAATGAAAGGGAGGCAATTTAGCTCAGAGATATAGGCCATTCCTTTAAAAAATGTCTATTTTTATCATGTAGAGAAAATTAGTGAAGAAGCTTTTGGGAGATGTTTTTGGTTGAATTATCCCCAAAGCAGGCCTGAGATAAGTTTATTTAGGAAGCACTGGTAGGAAGGGGGGAAGTGAGATGAGGAAGGGAAGGAATCCAATAAAGGATGTGGTATCAAGCAGGTTATTACGCTGGGCAACTGGGGCTCCACTCAACTGGGGACTTTTAGGAGACCGTGAACAACATGCTATAGAGTTCTCTCCTCACCCGGCCCAACCCCAAGAGATGAGGAAGCTGGGGCATTTATTCTCCAACCCTTACCAGTCACTGGCTTAGGGCTGCTTTCTGAGGCCTCACAAGGTGCCACCCGGATTCTTCTTTAAGGAAGGGCTTGTTCCCCAGCTCCTGGGGGTGCTCTCGGTAGACATCCACTATCAGTCTGTTCAGTAATCGCCTCAGCTGCAGAGACCTGCTATGCCGTGGTCACACGTCTGTGCTAGCCCACATCCAATGACTGATTGAAGTGGGGTAATAAAAGCCTGGCTAGTTAAGCTCAACTCAATTAAATAACTTTAATTTAGCTCCAGAGCTTCCCATGGCGTTGACAAAGGCTATCATGGGGCTGGTACCACAGTCTGACTTCTCCCTGTGTCCACTCTTGTTTCCACCCTCTCTCTCCATGGGTATCAATCCCAAGGGAACGCCTTAACAAAACAACCTGCACACTAAACTCTACCTCAGAGTCTCCTTCTTGGAGAACCAGATACATTAATTCCCTGGCCTTTCTGGACTGTCACTCAGACAGAGTCCCAGGGGATTTCAGTAGGAAGCTATGGGATTGTGCCAAGAGGGTGAGTGCTGAGGGCAGTGCATACTGTGTCTGCCTAAGGAGTGGTAGGGTGATAGTTATTTCTTTGTTTCCGTTAATGAGGGGAGGGGAGGTCACATGAGGACAGTGGGAACTTAGGGGTGTCAAAAATGGCTGGAGAACTAGAAAAGGGACTCCCTGAAGTGTGATTTAGTGTCCAATATGATGGTGGTAGATTCAGAGCCCCAGGATATGAGTGTGTTAGCAGGTGGTCTGGCAGATAGATAGCTGGGGGTGAAGAGAGGGGGCAGAAAAAGAAATGAAGATAGTCTAGCATGGTATAGAGTCAGATAATAGAAATGGTGAGTCCTTTATGTGTTAGCTATTACTATTATTACTACTGTTATGGGCTGATGTGTGCCCCAAAATTGATATGTTGAAACTCCAACCCCCCAGAACCTCAGATTGTGACTGTATTTGGAGATGGGGCATTTAAAGAAGTGATTAAGGTAAGATGAGGCTATTTGGGTGGTCCTAACTCAATCTGACTGGTGGTCTTATAAAAAAACAACCAGGAGATTGGGATACAGGGAGACACTAGGAGTGCATGTGCACAGAGGTAAGGCCATGTAAGGACACAGGAAGAAGGTGGCCATCTGCAAGGAGGAAGGCAGAAGAAATCAAACCTGCCAATACTTTTATCTTGGACTTCCAGCCTCCAGAACTATGAGAAAATACATTTCTGTTGTTTAAGCCTCCGGTTGTGTGATACTTTGTTATAGCAGCCCTAGCACACTAAAACAACTACTATTACAGTTATTATTTTTATTTTTCTATTTCACTATTACATCACATGGTGAAACCTGTCTAGTTCTCTTTCTCTTTATGGCTCTCTCTCTAATTTAAGCTTTCATTTTCTTTCAATTAGATCCCATAGTAGATGAGGGTTTTTTGTTTTTTTGTTTGTTTTCTGGGTTTATACCTCCCACATCTTCTCTCTGCAAATCAGACAAAATGACCATCTTGCTTAAGTGTATATTTCGTTATGATAGCTCTGCTTGCTCGTGAAGTCGCAGTGCCCCCCATTGTTCCTGGAATAAGGTCCGCACTTTTTAACATGGCTCCCAAGGTCTGCTGAGCCTGGTCTGACCTGCCCTTCTGCATCACTGTCCTCATCGTCAGCCACCCTGCGGTGGCTTCAGTTCCATCCTTTCCCCAACCTCCACACCTTTGCACAGAATACTTCCTTCACAATACTTTTGGTTCCCATCCTTCAGGTTCATGTTTGTGTCTACAGTCCTCAACAGGTCACTGCTGCCACATACATACCCAAATTAACCACTTTCCTTCATGCTGAGTGCAGTCACTTTTTAAAATTGAGATATAATAGACCTATAGCATTATATTCGTTTCAGGTATCCAACATAATGATTCGAGATTTGTACAGATTACAAAATAATTTCTTTCTTAAACATTATTTCGGTGAGGTTACTCCTCTGCTCAGGAAATCACTATGGCTCCCTATTGTTTCTCGGATCAAGTCTAGAATATGTCTGGCTTCCAGGACCTCCACAGTCTTCTTTTGTCCTCCTCATTCATTTTCTAACAAGCATCATCTATAGCAGTGGTCGGTAAACTGCAGCTCGCGAGCCACATGCGGCTTGCGAGGCGCGGTTTGCCGCTCTGTTGACTGAGTTTGCCGACCACTGATCTATAGGCAACAGGCTAGTCCTTTCTACATCTGTACTTTATTTCATTGAAGCTAAGATGCTACCAATTGAAAAATGGGCTGTCATTTTAATTTATTACCATCAGCATGTGTCTACTACATTTTAGAAAATGATGCCAGTTAATCTAAAGGACATCATTGATTAAAAGTACATTCCAATTTCAGAGCTGTTAAAATGTGAAACTGTGTAAATCTTAGAACCAATGCACTACATTATATTTAAAAACTGTGCTTGGCTCAAATTCCACCTACTACATGAAGCACTCCTTGACTAATCTTGGATAAATTTCCTGCATGCCTACAGAACTTATCAGCTTTTTACCCATTTCCTAACTTTGTTAATTTTTTTTCTTTTCTTTCCTCCATTTCATAGATGATGATTGCACGCCTTCTGTGTGCCTGGCACTGGGCATACAGTGATAAAGAGCTTCTAGTTCCTTCATTTTTATTTTTATTTTTCTTGTAAGGAAGTTCCTAAGCATTTACTAACCAGAAAGGTCTATGAAGGAAACAATGCCAAAGATGGAGAATAAAGAAAGGATGGTGGAGAGGAATATATTTAGGTAGAATTTCTCCCACTTCAACCTCATCCTCCTTCCACATGTCCACCTGTTTTTCAAAAGCATCATCTTCCCCCAAATACTTAATATATTTTCTCTCACCTACTATTCTACTCTCTAGCCTCAAGAAATCGCTCCCTCCTCTAGCCTGGAATCTGTGCTTTTCCTTTGAGAGTAAAGGTATAGCATGATGTGGATAATGTGGATTCTTAGAGCCAGTCTCCCTGGATTCAAATCCCAGCATTGTTGTTTATTGACTATATGACTTCTGGGGGGGGGGGGGGCGGAATCTCACTGTGCCTCAGTTTTTCCATCCCTAAATGGAGATAATGCTAGTATCTGCATTGCCACATTGCTATGGGGATTAAATGAATTCAAACACGTGAAGTGTTTAGAACAATGTTGGATATATGGAAAGCATTATAAGGATTATTGCATCTTATCCACGTTAAAGGATTTGGGCTCAGAATAGAAGGAAATCAAATTTTGGTTGAACAAGTTTTCCAGATGCATGAACTTGGATACATCACTTGACTCTTCTGAACCTCACTTTATCATTTAAACTAGAGGCCCGGTGCATGAAAATTCATGCACTGGGAGAGGGGGGGTCCCTCAGCCCGGCCTACCCCCTCTCACAGTCCGGGAGCCCTCAGGGGCGGGAGGCGATCCAGCGATCAGGGGAAGGTGATGCCCCCATCACACCTCTGCTGCTTCCACTGCTGGCAGTGCAAGCCTTGGCCGGCCCTGGTTACCTGAGCCTCGCGCGGCCCTGGGCAGCTGGGCAGCCACCATCGGAGGCTTACCTGTGCCTCGGGCCCACCCTGGGTGGTTGGGCAGCTGAAATCTGAGGCTTGCCTGTGCCTCGGGTGTCGGCTGGGCAGCTGCCATCCGAAGCTTGCCTGTGCCTTGGGCTAGCCCTGGGCAGCTGGGGGACTGATGGCGGGTCTGGCTGCACTGTGCACCTGCTGCCTGCCCCTGCCCCCTGGCTGGGCTGAAAGGACTGGGGAACTCTGGCAGAGCTGAGGGGAGGGCGCTGCCATCTTTGTGATGGTGTGATGGTCAATTTGCATATTCCCTCTTTATTAGATAGGATAGTGATAGCAGTGCCTACATTTTAGGGTTACTTAGAGGAATAAATAAAATATGCAAAATGCCTGCACCATTGGCAACTCTCCACGGAGACTGCTATCATTCTTACCTCAATTCAGGAAGGGTAGACACCATCTTATCCATCTTTGCGTCTTCATATCTCTCAGAGGAACGCAGCATCTGTGATGTCAGTTATATTAATTAAGTGTTTGATCACAACTCATTTTATGAGCGAGCGAGTGAGCAAGCAGCAGGCTCTGCTAGAGACCCTCTCTTGGTGGTTGGCATAATTCACAGCGCACTGCTGCGTTATTTCCTGGGGACAAATTAAGTGCGTGGGGTTTCCTTGGAGAGGGAATCTTGCCCTTCTCTCCACCTCCTTCCAAGTACCTAGAACAGCACATCCTCCCCCTACGCATATTCACCGGTCATGCTGTCATCTCTTACTGTCCTGTTCTTGACACTAATGGGGCTTTGGTTATGGGCATGGCAAACTGGCATTCTTTTCTTACAGGCTGACATTTGAAATTTCCGCTGGAGAATGTAATTATCGAGACCAAGCAAAATATCTGCTTCTGGTTTCCAAACTGGAACTTAGGCATTTGAAACCTCTACAAACTCCTTGGAATACCATATTCCATGATTATAAGCCTTGGAAATGTTTCCTCTCAATAAAGCAGGTGTCTGCAGCTCTGATAATGCCCATTTGTATCACCAAGTGCAACATTTGATTCTCAGGCCCCTTCAGCTCTTTTGTGTCACTGTAGCTATATTACTTTGTGACTTCCCATTAAACCCGGCATCTGGCTTTCTGGCTTTTATTAAGTATTAATTTTGGGGGGACAATTTTCAGGGCTAATCAACCAAAAGCCATATCCATATGGCTCTGGGAAAACATTTTTCTTCTCACCTTGCCCACATTATAATGTTTAGAATAAAATGCTTCATTAAACAAGATCTCAGTGATAGACACATGTCAAAAGTTATTCCATCTTGCAACACTCCCAAGAGATCAGTGTAAAATCAAAATGAAAGCTAAAATAAAAATGGGTCCATTTTAGCAATAAGTATGTCATACTGTTTATTATATGATGTTATTTTTTCCCTCTAGTCACTTTCTTTGGTAACAAAAACATCTGATGACTTACAGCTCTACTGAAAAGCAGAAAGAGGAAATAGTACACTGAACATGTGACTGCTCTTGGCCCCCTCTCTTTGTTCTCCTCTCCCTATGATGTAATCCCAAAGTCACCTACACCATCTCCTAGATATCTGAGGTTGGTCTGTTTCTCTCCATCCTTACAGGTTACACTTCAGTTCAGGCTACTGTTTTCTCCTCTGGTCACTGAAGAAGGAGCATCACCTGTACGTTTATTTAGGTGTCCATGAATCCTATCTAGGACACTCCTTGACTTTTTTCTCCTAGCACCTCTAGGACTTGGCTGTGACATACAGATGGGCCAACAAATGAACTTTGTCTTCTCTTTTTATGGTTCACAGCTCACATAGTTGGGGGCAAGGAGCCATTTTGTCTGATTACATAACTATGACATTCATTTTGGTTTTGTATGGCTTTAAATATATAAAGACAAAGCATTGGTGTATTGCTATCTGGCTTAATTTGAGAAATTATTATTTCTGGAGAGTAAAAGGAGCATGGTAAGGTCAATCCTAAAGGGAGAAAAGAATATGAGACACATGAGCTAATTCATCATAATATCTTATAACAGCTGGAGTCTGGCTCCCACTTGCTTTTCTGTGTCCTGTTTTAATGGAGCTCTTGGAAAGACCCAACCTGGCAACTAGCATTGATAACATTTCTACTCTGCACTCCCAAAGGACATATTCCATTCCTACTTACATTTGGTGTTAAATCTACTTTGATTTTGCTATGTCTCTGTTCAAATTTAGACTTTTTGGACCATCTCCTTCTTGAAGCTGCATTTTTATTTATTCCAGAACCTGCATGAGGTCCTCAGTTTGTCCCTTCTCTTAGTCCCAGCATGCCATGCAGCTGGTGCAGCTGGAAAATTGATGCCATCCCCCTGCTGAGGAATAATTACAGCAATTAAAGCCTAGACTCTTATTTCAAGGGAGCATAATGTCTACATCATTGTTAAAACTGGCTCAATTTGACATGTGGTTTGAGTGGTAAACACTTCAATATTCTCAATTTCAAAAGATTTTACTATCAGTGCTACAGAAAGCTGAAAAATGTATAGCTTAGGGTCATGCATTTGGCCAAAACACTAATAACCATAAAGGCTCTGGTTTACTGTATAAACTGTTATAGGACAAGTCAGCTGTTTTAGGAAAGAGATTTGGCAATTTGAGCAATGCAATAAGAAATGCTCTTTCATCAGAAGGTCAGTTAAAAAAAACTAAATAACCATAATAGATAAAAATTGGTAAAAACATTTGTAACATGCAAACCATAGTGATTTCTTTCAAATGAAGGCAATCAAGCTTGAAAATAAGTTTATAGTTTCCATATACTTTAGTCTTCTAAAGGATGGATTTTCTTAGACTATATGTTTTCATTCATGGACTAAATTTCCCTTCAACTGCTCCCATTCTTCTCCCTATTTCACGAATTTAATGGAAACACACACACACACACACACACACACACTAAAACTAACAAAAACTTAGCTAACACAATGAGAGCCACTCTATACTTTCATGACTTTCATGGCCCCCAGCTAATTATGATTACAAAGAGCTAATGAGTTCCTCAAAAGCATCAAATCTATAAACCATGATAATGGAAAAGTAAACTAAGGGAACTAAGTAAAGTGTTTCTCTTATTGCTTTTATACTAACCAGACCAACAGAAACTCCAGTAAAGCTAATTTTATTTTAGAGAAGATTTTCTTTTAAATAGCTTTATTTGTTTCTATAACTCATTAAGGTAAGTGGTAAGCTAGAATCCACTTATTCTCTCATAACTTGTTGAAGGTGTTACCAAGTCACTGATAACAGGATCTAGAAATATCAGGGTTTAGAAAAATTGGTCAAATTACTTCATATTACTTGAAAACTTAGCTATTTACATTTTCTTTATTTGAAGTAGTGTTCAGACCCAGGGTTTACTTAATTAGACCAGCTCTTCAGTAGGAAGTTTCCCATTCCCCTTTCTTGAACACAGCATATACCAATCAACTATGGGCACAATGATGTACCAACAACAAATAATCACAAAATCTTAGCAGCACATGTGACTAAACATCTAGTAAGCTCATGATTTGGTGGATAGTCTGGGAGTCAGCTGGAGACTGGTCTAGACCAGGGGTGGGCAAACTTTTTGACTCGAGGGCCACAATGGGTTCGTAAACTGGACCGGAGGGCCGGAACAAAAGCATGGATGGAGTGTTTGTGTGAACTAATATAAATTCAAAGTAAAGGAGCGGAGGGGAGAGCAAGAGAACCAGATAGAACAGCCGGATCCGGCCCGCGGGATTTTTGCCCACGGCTGGTCTAGACCTTCTCGCTCAGCTCCACTTGTCTCTCATCTTCCTTTTGAAATAAGGAACTAGTTTAGCACATTGTTATGGCAGTTGCAGAATTGCAAGAAAATTTGATTGAAATCATTCAAGACTTCTTGAATTTGTAATTGACAAGTTGGCAATCACATCATGGTTTGGGAAGAATCCACTCCCAAGCTTGCTCTCATTGTCATTGGTAGGATTTGGTTCTGTGGTCTGTTAAGCTGAGGCTTTGATTCCTCATGAGTTGTTGACTGGAGGTTTCTCTCAATTCCTTGCCATGTAGGCCTCTCTATAGAACATGTTACAGCATGATAGCAAGCAAGAGGGGAAGAGTGAATTTCAGCAAGAGAGAGAGAAAAGTGAGATGGAAGTCAGTCTTCTGTAATATCTCAAAAGTGATGTCCTATGTTGTGTTCTGTTAGTTTGAAGGAAGTCACTGGGTTCAGCCCATACTCAAGGGGAGGAAATTACACAAGGGCATGAAGACTAAGAGGACAGGGCTCATTGTGAACCATTTCAGAAGCTGCCTAGTGCACTCAATCACTCTTCCATTGATGGAACCTCTACTATGTAAAAGCCTTGGGCTGGGAATGGGTGCATACAGAGGTGAAGAAACTGCAAACCCTGACTTTAAACAGTGTAGATTCAGTAATATAATTTAAAAAACATCCATTCAGGCCCTAATAAATTCATGCCTAGATTACTATTTTATTGTAGCATCTTCAAATTTTTATTGTATTTAAGATTCTTCATTGTTCCTATAACATTCAGGATAAGATTCAAGTTCTTTAGATTAGGCCTTTTTTGATCCAGCACCTTCTTACACATGTAGTCCCAGATTTTCTCCATATCTATTTCCCTCTGACACAAGAATGCACTGCTTAGATAAGGCTGCTCTCTCATTCTGTATACTAGACCCAAACAAAGCCCAGGCTTCAGGAGTAGCTATTTGAATGGGAAAGGCTGTAGGTGGCTTTATAAAGTTTGGAAGGAAGCTAGAAAGTATTCACTCCTTTGACAATTAAGACTTTATTTCTCTCAATTGCATGACTTTTAATCACTGTCAATGTTTTGTTCACGAGTCCTTTTCCTTCTCTGGGTTTGATTATTGTAATTCTTCATTATGTGTACACTCTTTGGGAGCCAATCACCTTAGGTAAACTCTTTAAATTGAGCCAGATGCTTTTAATTTAGAATCTGACAGATAAAACAATTTTAGTTCAATCATGGAAATGTTCATTTCCCCTTGGCTAGATAATATTAAGTACAGAAAAGTCATTGTGATTTCTGGAAGTCATGCTGGTGGAATAATACCAATGTTGCCCACAAACATTTTGGCGAAACTTGTTTCTGTTAAAAATTGGATTGGAATTTATCCTAAAGTGACATAGTGAATAGTTTTTCATTTCTTTTGACAGTAATCACATACAAAAATCCATGGAAAATAGCAATATTTTAACATTTCATATGTTAGTAATGACAGGCTTGTAGTTCAAATAATTTAATTTCAATAAATATTTATTAAGAACTTACTATGGGGCTTATGGTTCAAGTAAGTCCATTGGAATCTTGAAAGACAAAATTAACTTTTAAAAAAGAAATTTATGGTTACAGAAGTAGTAAAATGAAATCTATCAGGGTTTAAGCAATTAGTGGGAGCAAGGGAGGTAGAAGAACAGAAAATTCATTTGACCTTGTCATTAGGAACATTGCTCTTTTTAGTGGCACAGAGATAATTATATTTTAATCTTAGGGAAGGAAATTTTACCATAGTTTACAATTTAGCTATGCTGTGAACAATAGAGTTATAATATTGTTTGTTTGTTTTCAACATTTAGAGTTATCTAAATGTTAACTAAGTGCAAACAGATATAAATGTTTCAGAACAGAGTGTAAATATAATCAGTTTTGAAAGTTATAATAATCCTAATTGACATTGAGAAAAAGGAAGAGAGAGGAAATGTGAAGGGAAGATAAGGTTGCTAAGATCCTTATCTTACAAATGCCGAGATTAAGGAGATTCCATCTTTAGTTGGTGGAAAAGAACTATATTGCATTAATGATCTAAGCTTACAAAATTAATCAATGGAAAAACTAAAAATAATGACATAAGTATCAACAGTTTTGAGATTTGGGGACAAATAAAACAAATCCCCATCTATCATTGCTGTGAGGAAATAATTATGTCTAGATTTGATAAATAAAGAATTAATGACTTATGCCTGTTATTTAAAACTAGAGGCCTGGTGCATGAATTCGTGCATGGGTGGGGTCCCTCGGCATGGCCTGTGGGGATTGGGCTGAAACTGGGAGTCCAACGCTACCTGCCACTCCTGCCTGCTGCTCCCACTCATCCTGGCCCTGCTGCGGCTCACACCCAGTCAGTCCTGATTGGGAGAGGCTCTCGTCACTGCAGCAGGACTTGCCAGCTGTGAGCCCTGTGTCTGGTGCCCGTTCCAAGGGGGTGGGGAGGCGGGCGGGAGACAGTCAGCCCTCCGGGTAGATGGTGGGATGCCCTTGCTGGTCCAGGATCCAGATCCTTCCCGCTGACATTCGCGCGGGTTGTTGGGAGCCAACTGGTGGCCGCTTTTTTTTTTTTTTTTTTAAATATATTTTAGTGATATTTTACAGAGAGGAAGGGAGAGGGATAGAGAGTTAGAAACATCGATGAGAGAGAAACATCGATCAGCTGCCTCCTGCACACCTCCTACTGGGGATGTGCCCGCAACCAAGGTACGTGCCCTTGACCGGAATCGAACCTGGGACCTTTCAGTCCGCAGGCCGACGCTCTATCCACTGAGCCAAACCGGTTTCGGCTTTTATATTGTTTCTTCCTTGCAGAGCGTCTAGGAAGGGGAAGCAGCCATGGTGCCTGAGGCCGACTTTCAGGAGGCTGGCAGCACTGTCAGGATTGTGCCAGCTGTGCTGGTCCGTTGGTGCCTGGCCCCTTCTTTGGAGATTGTACCTGCAGGACTACTGAGGGAGTGAGTGGCTGCTGTTGGGCTGGTGAACCACAGGGACGGGTTGGTCAGCTGAGTGGCACTCCCGCTGTGGGAGTGCACTGACCACCAGGGGGCAGCTCCTGCGTTGAGCGTCTGCCCCCTCGTGGTCACTGTGCGTCATAGCGACTGGTCGTTTAGTACCTTAGGCTTTTATATATAGATGTGGAAATAATCCTTTGAAGAACTCAAAACATAAATTATTGAAAGTGGTTCACTCTGAGGAGTATGTGAGTGTGTGGGGAGTACTTAATTTTATGAATGCTTTAATTTGACAAAAAGTTAGAATTGATAAAAAAAAAAAAAAAAAAAGAACCAAGCAGTGAGGAGAGAGAAATGGATAAACCAGGAAAGCCTGGAAGGAGTCACTTGCTGTGTGTCCACTTACTGTGTGACTTAGTGAAGCATGACAAACTGTCATCTTCTATACAGAGTGGACAGCAGTGATCAGATGTGTTCTTTTATTGATCTATATGGAGCCTTTTATCCTTTTCAATTTTATTTTTATAGACTTTTAGATAATAAACCCACTAAGAAGCTATTTTAAAATTATGGGAAGAAGTGATGTGGGCAGGAATGGTGGAATAAGGGCCTTCAAAAATTCTCTTTGCCACAAAAACAATGAAAACAGTGAAAAAAAACCCACAGTAAAATCAACTTTTTCAAACTTCTGGCAATTTACCAGATGATTATAACAATCTGAAGGGTATACAGTCATGAAAATTTGAATCTTGGAAAAAATAGCAAGCTTTGCTGTATTTTAGTCCCATCTTTTTCATATAAGCACAGTGGTAGCTTTGAAGACTAATAGCCTCACACTTATGGTGAATAACAGCAGCCTAACACTCTGAAAAGCACAGTGAAGAGGAAGCTCCTCTGAGCCCAAATCCCGTACAAATGTCATTATTTGACCTGTTTGGCAATCCCTCAGAAAATCCCATTCACAAGGCTTGTCTTCACATGACCTGACTCATAGCTGGCCAGTTGCACATAGCATTTTCCCCAGGAGCATTTGTTTAGAACAGCCTTGGGCAAACTACGGCCCGCGGCCGGATCCGGCTGTTCTATCCGGTTCTCTTGCTCTCCCCTCCGCTTCTTTACTTTGAATTTATATTAGTTCACATAAACACTCCATCCATGCTTTTGTTCTGGCCCTCCTGTCCAGTTTAAGAACCCATTGTGGCCCTCGAGTCAAAAAGTTTGCCCACCCCTGGTTTAGAACAATCAGTGGCAATTAGTAAGAGTTGCAGTTGCCTGAGGTGGTGGTAACAGTTGGGACAAACAATAAGCTGAACAACAAACAAAAGAAAAAGCTGGGGAGTGAGATATACATTGAGAGATTTGAAAGGCTTCAACATATTTATAGGAATATGGAAAGCCACACACATATGCCCAGGAAAGACCTGAGCAGGTTTCAAGCTGTCATCTCCAACTGATCCTAAGACTCAGTGCAAGCAAGACTTAAAGGCTAAGATGAAGTTGTAAATTTCCTGCCTGTGCATTTAAGATGTGCCTGAGCATTCACACAGAGGCCTTCAGCAGAGGCCTGGAGACTTTGGGTTCCAGGTATTTAAGGAAATATTTGTTCAATCATGAGATGACCATTAACTTAGCTGGGCAGAGACTCCAGTGGCCACATGCAATAATATAATTAGAATTAGAATACAGATTGATTTGACAGAATTAGTTCGAGAAAGTCATCCTATATAATCCTATATAATAAAAGCCTGATATGCTAAGTGTCCAGTCGTCTAGTCATCCATTCAGCCAATCAAAGCGTAATATGCTAATAATATGCTAAGGTCGCTCAACCACTCGCTATGATGTGCACTGACCACCAGGGGGCAGACAGTTGACTGGTTGACTAGTTGCTATGACGTGCACTGACCACCAGGTAGGTTAGCTTGCTGCTGGGGTCCAGCTGATTGAGACTGAGCGAGATGGGCCGGACATGCCCTGGAGCCCTCCTGCAGTCCCTCCCCGGCTGGCCAACCTCCTGCGTCCCTCCCCGGCCCTGATCATGCATCAGTGGGGTCCCCCAGCCTGGCCTGAACCCTCTCGCAATCTGGGACCCCTTGGGGGATGTCGGAGAGCCGGATTGGGACCGATCCCACAGGCCAGGTCGAGGGACCCCACTGGTGCACGAATTCGTGCATCTGGCCTTTAGTACTAAATAAAGACGCTGCAGTAACACATTATATTATTTAAAATGTCCAGTTTGCATCCAAAATTTATAGCTGTAAATGTTGTATTAACAAAAGAAGTCCCTAGCTGGTTTGGCTCAGTGGATAGAGTGTTGGCCTGTGATTGAAGGGTCCCAGTTCCATTCCTGTCAAGGACAGGTACCTAGGTTGCAGGCTCAATCCCTAGCCGTGGTCTGGGCACATGCAGGAGGCAACCAATCGAGGAGTCTCATATCAATGTTTCTCTCTCCCTCTCCCTTCCACTTTCTCTAAATATTAATAGAAAAAAATGTCCTCAGGTGAGGATTAACAAAAAAGAAAGATCTCAACTCAATAATCTAATCTTTAATCTTAAGAAACTAGAAAAAGAAAAGCAAACTAAATCTAAAGCAAGCAGAAGAAAAGAAAATAATACAGATTAGAACACAAATAAATAATATAGGCAATAAAAAAATAGAGAAAATTAACAAAACCAAAAGTTGATTCTTTGAAAGTGTCAATACAATTGTCAAACCTTTAGCTAGACTGATGAATTAAAATAAAAGAGAAGACTCAAATTAGTAAAGTCAGGAGTAAAAGAGGCAACATCACTATTGATCTTCAGAAATAAGAAGACCTTTAAGTGAATACTATGAACAATTGTATACCAGCAAATTAGATAAATTCCTAGAAAGTCAAACGTATCAAAACTGACTCAAGAAGACAGAAAATCCATATAGACCTATAACAAGTAAAGAAATTGAATTAGTAATAAAAAAAAACTCCCACAAAGAAAAGGCCTGTACCAGATGGTAGAGTCACTAGTAAATTCTACCAAATGTTTAAAGAAGAATTAACACCTGTGTTTCACAAACTCTTCCCCCCCGCCCCCCAGCCAAAAAAAAAAAAAAAAAAAGAAGAGAAGGGAATAGTTCCCAATTCATTTCTGTGAGGTCAGTAAAACTCTTACACCAAAACCAGACAAAGATATCACAAAACAAACAAAAACCCCCAAACAACAACAACAAAAATACAGACCAGTATTTCTTATGAATGTAGAAGCAAACAGCTTCAACACAGTACCAGCAAACTGAATCCAGTAAGGTACAAAAAGGATCATACACTTTGACCAAGTGGATTTTTCCAGCAATGCAAGGTTGTTTAAAGATATGAAAATCAGTCAGTTTAACACACCATATTGTCAGAATAGATAATCAAACTCACATGATCATCTCAGTTGATTCAGAGAAATTATGTAACAAAATCCAAAACACTTTCATGATAAAAGCACTCAGCTAAATAATAATAGAAGGGAATATCTTGTCTGATGAAGAGCATCAATGAAAAACTCCCAGCTAACATTATACTTATTGGTGAAAGATTGTAAGCTTTTCTCCTAAGATTAGGAATAAGGCAAGGATGTCTGCTCTTACCCTTTGTAGTCAACATTGCACTGGAGGCTTTAGTTAGGGCAATTGGGCAAGAAAATGAAATAAAAGGCATCCAGATCAGAGAGGAAGAATTAAAAGTGTCTATATTCACAGATGACTTAATCTTGCGTATAGAAAATCCTTATGAATCTACACACAATAAAAAAATTACTGTAGCTAATAAACAGTAAAATTGCAGGATCAATATACAAAAATAAGTTGTATTTCTGCACAATCACAGTGAACAATCCAAAAATATAATTATGAAAATAATTCCATATGAAAGAGCATCAAAAAAGAATAAGATACTTAGAAATAAATTTAGCAAAATTAGTATAAGTCATACATCAAAAATGGTAAAAACTTTTAAAAAGACCTAAATAAATGGAAAGACATCATTTTTGGGGGGGGTGGGGGGGTGGGGGGGTGGTTTGGAAGCCTTAATATTGTTAAGGTAGAAATACTCCCCAAACTTGTTTCTGAATTTAGTGAAATACTTTAAAAATCTCGGCTGCCTTTCCCTCCCCTTTTTCTTTGCAGAAAATGGCAAGCTGACCTTAAAATTCATAAGGAAACACATGGGACTAAGAATAGACATAACAATTAAAAAGTTGGAGCACTTATAATTCCCACTTTCAAGACTTAGTATAAAGCTACAACATAAATACTGTGTAGTATTGGCATAAAGACAGACATATATTTCACTGGAATAGAATTGAGAGTCCATAAATAAACCTTTACATTTATGGTCAATTTATTTTTGGCAATGATGACAAGATAATTGTGTGCATGTGTGTGTGTGAATAGTCTCTTCAATAAACAGTGCTGTGACAACTGAATATTCACATGTAACATAACGATGTTGGACATTACCTAACACTATGTACAAAAATTAGCTCAAAATGGATCAAAGACTTTAAAAGGTAAAACTAAAAATTGTGAAAGAAAACATAGGCATAAATTTTTACATCCTTGAATTACATCCATGGTTTCTTAGATATGATATCAAGGACACATGAAAGTAAAGAAAAATATGTACATTTGACTTCATCTTAATTAAAATCTTTTGTGCTTTAAAGGACACCATTAAGAAAATGGAAAGACAGCCCACAGAATGGGAGAAAATATCTGTAAATTATATATCTAGAAAGTGTAAGGTTTGAGGCGCAGGAAACGGGAGTCGGAGACCAAGGCATGTTAAAAGAGGAAGTTTATTCTGCACTAAAGAGCGAGATTCATTACAGAGGAGGGTAGAAAAGCCAGGATTAGAGGAGGAGGAGGAGGAGAAGGACCCAGCCGACTGCCTCCCAGACTGGGGAGACAGCAACACGTGCAGTGGTGAACACCTTTTGAGGGGAGGAACAGGAAGGGGTGGGGCCCAGGGCACTCAGCACATGCTGATTGGTGGTTGAATGTCTCAGGGATGTCCCAGCGGCAGACGCCAGTTACATCATACTCCGCCCACCAGTTGGGGGAAGGGAGGATCTATTGGAAAGGACTAACATTCTGAATATATAAGTAACTTTTACAGTTTAACAATAGACAAAAAATCCAATTAAAATTTGGGCAAAGATTTAATCTAAAAATATATTTAAGTAGCCATTAAGTATATGAAGAGATGCTCAACATCATTCATCATTAGAGAAATACTACAAATAAAAAACAAATGAGATACTGCTTATATTCACTAGGATGGCTACAATAAAAAAGATGGACACAATAAAAAAGATGGACAATAGCAAGTGTTGATAAGGATGTGGAACCACCATATATGTCAAAGGAAGTTGTTTGATTGAATTTTTTTTCTGTTTATGGCATTGTAAGGGGGGGACCAATCTCCTTTGGTTACTAAGACAATTCAGGGTATTTCTGGGGGGCCCTAAGAAGCGAGTCAACATTTCCATGATAATAAGGCAGGTAGGAGTTTGACTGATTATTTGAAGAAGCAAAAGCTTTTTTTCTAATTGTACTTCAAGTTGGTGAATCAGATCAGAGTGACTGCAGGGAGGAGAGTAGGAAGATTGGGAGGAAGTGGTGGAATATTAATAAATCTTCTCAAAAAGTTTTAGCCTGCCAAATTGTACCTGACATAATAGTAAATGGTATGATACCATGATTTTAAGGTTTCTTGTCATGATATTTTACTCAAACCAGTTAAGGGAGGTGGAACAGAATTTTTTTTTACGGAGTCTGTGGAGGGAACCATTCTGCTCTAAGTCCCGTGTTCACTGGCTGTCATTCTGTTACCAGACTACACCCTTTATTTCTCATGTTTCCAGAGAGCCAGTTAAACCATTTGAGTGCAAGTGTAGCATACAAAGAAACCACTTTGGCTAAGGTATGATGAATCATGAATATTTTTTTGGGGGGGGTATTCTTTTTTCCTTTTCTACTTATGACCTTCCTCTTAAAGACATTTTAAACTCAGAAAACTGTCACACAAGCAGCAGCCTCACCCAGCCCTTTCCCCCTTCTCCTGGCTGACAAACACTGGGGCTCTGGGGGCACCTGCTTTTGTGGTACCAATTTCGATTACAACAAACTCATCAAATGCAGAAGGAAATGCTTGACCTTGAGCAAAGACCTCTGATTGTGTGGTGAAAAACAAGGCTGCAATTTTATCTTTTCTAAAGGCCAGTGATAAGGTCATTTGTTCTTTTGCTGTTTCGACAGGTTTTCTGGGAGGGGAATTTATGGCAAATGCTACCCTGGGATTATAGAACTTTTTAAGGGCATAGTGATTTCACATGGGCCTGTAAGTGGGAAGTTTTTGCACAAATCTTTTCAAGTACTTATAACTATTTTTAAGTCTATTCTTTGATACTGACTTACTCTGGCTCTTTTCCAACTCTAGAACAGTGTCAGAAGGAATATGGATCTGTGGCAAAGTTTTCACATAATTTAAACATTGCAGGAGTTTGAAACATTGATTAAAGTGGATTGATCAGCATGCTTGCTTTTCTAACCATTATTCAACTGAATTTAATATAATAACCTTTACGAAAACACTGAGTGTTTTCCCTTGTGAAAAGCCAAAGTTGGCTGAACTATTTGAGGTCATGTATTATGGTAGGAAACTGCAGCGGGCATGTGCCCTGTATTAGGATGGCGCCCCTAGCCTATCATGAAATATGCCAGTTTAAAATAGTTGTACCTAAGGGCTGTCCAAAAATCGTACATAAAAGGGACAGACACCCTGGGGGACTGAAGTGCTCAACTCAAAGGAATAGAAGGGCTATTTTGCCTCTCCCTTTCTTCTGTTATTCCGTCAATCTTTGAAACTGTATTTATTTTTAGAATCTCATTCTATAAATTGATGCCTTCCCATCACTTTTATTCCCCTTCACGTCATTTGTTAAAAAGTCAAGCAGTAGACTTTTGGGCAGCGGAGTAGCCATCGTATTTATTATGAATGTTTTTGTAGTTCGTCCTTCAGATAGCCCAATATCAATAATTCACACAGCAAAATCCAGATTCAAACGTTATCTCCAAGCTGAGGCAGCTCTCAAAGGGTTCCTTCGCTTCTATTGACTAGGATGCTCACGTGTGCAGCTGTCAGATAGCAACTGGATCTTCCTTCTTCAGATCTGGGAAAGACTGGTTCAGACCTTAAATATCTTATCCTGTGGTGGTTTACAAGATTCCTGAAAGTGTCCACATGTCTTTCATTCTGTAGAAATCCGGGCTTTGAAAATCTCTGACTTATTCTTTATGGCCCAGTGCCCAGCCCGACAGGAGCCGTCCTTGTTCTCTCCCATGTGGACATAGACATGAATCTCTGCTTTCCGTGGTTTTCCCAACAGCTTCTTTCCCAAGGCAATTTCTGTGCCTAGTAGACTTAAGAGAAGATTTGGGATTGGGGATGGCCTTGGGGATTCAGAATTGAGATTTATATTTCAGCAATACGACTTCAAATTGACACATTAACTTTTCTCCTTCTCCCCACCCCCACTCCACCCTCCTTCTGTTATTCCTTCCCCCCATTTCTTTTGCTGTCTATCCACACAGAAGCAAACCCAGTTTCTTCTTGTCTCATACATAGTAGTTCAGCTACTCTACCTTGTAGGTGTTTCTTTCCGCGTCCAGCATGGAAAGAGAGCGGGTCTAGTTCCTGAGTAGGGGCGCCTGGGGATTGAGAAATAAAAGAAAGAGACAAGACACAGAGATAGGAGGAAAAAGCTGGGACCGGGTGGGACCACCTTCCTCTCTGATGGAGGGACAGGGACCCAGAGCCGACCAGCAAGTTTGTTTACATTCCAAATACCAGGGGGTTTCACCAAAAACTTAGGATCAAAGAAGCTTGGGTGGGCCCAGGTCCTATTCATTCCCTCATTCTCGGTGCTAGACTGGATTTATATATCAAAACCCGCTCCCCGACACCTGGGCAAAGGTAAGAGTCAGTGCTGATAACACATCCGCCTTTTTGGTAAATGTGTATCCAAGATGCGGCTCTGCCTGTTGCCTTGAATTCAGCTGACAATAATTTAAAGAATGCCCACGTCTACACTTCCCAGGCACTGTCTACACTACCCAGTGAACATTCATGCCTTTAGGTCTTCCCTACTTCTCTAAGTGGCACATTGCAAATACAGATACTTTCTTCCTTAAAAGAAGTTAGTATATGTGGTTTTCCTTTTCAAATCATTTTAGATATTCTCAGTTATTTTCAATTCCATATAAATTTTAGAGTCAGCTTGTCAATTTCTACAAAGATCCTGCTGCCATTATAATTTGGACTGTATTGAAAGCAAAGATTAATTTGAGGAGGGGGACTGACATTTTAACTATATTTACTTCCATTCTATCAACATGGTATGTGACTCACTGTATTTAGGTTTTCTTTAATTTTTCTTAGCAATGTTTTCCAGTTTTAGTGTAGAGGTCTTACATGTCACTTACTAAATTTATTCCTAAATTATGTTTTTTGTTGGTATTGCAGAAAGAACCTTTAAAAATTTATTTTCCAATTTTTGATGCTAGAATATATATATATTAATTTGCTAAATTTATTCCTAAGTATATTACATTTTTTGTTGATATTGTAGAAAGCATAATTATTTTCCAATTTTTGATGATAGGATATATGTGTATACACACATACACACATATATATATGTGTGTGTGTGTGTGTGTGTGTGTATATGCTGTGGCATTGATCAATTCATGTATTCTATTAGTTTTTATAGATTCTTTAGGAATTATATAAAAAATTCATGTAATCTGCAAATAGAGACAATTTCCCCTCCCTTCCTTGCTGATTTTATTGTATTTTATTTTTCTTGACTTTTTGCACTGAAATGCAGTTCTGATAGCATCATTTTTTTTTTTTCTTTCTCAGAAACTTCTGAATGCTCCACCATTATTTCCACGTTGTAAATCCTGCTCCCGGATGTAGCTCTCTCTCGTTTTCGCTCCCCCTGCACAATATGCTTCCTGTGTCATATTTGACTCTCCTTGGTCCCATGATGCAATTTATATTTTTCCTTTATCTACTTAAAGTGAGATGCATTTTAAAATCTGTACAGTTAATGTTCCCTCTACCTCCTATTATGTCGATAATGCATCCAATATTAAAAGCTCGCAGAAAGGTAATAGCCTTCCTGGTGTATGGCAAGTACTTTCATATATCTGTGAGGTTTTACTCAAACCATTTTACCAGCTTCCAATGTCTCCTTCACATCTATGCCTGTTGAAGTTCTGCTCATGTTTCAAGGACCAGTTTAATGCCACATTTTTTCTGAAGCCACCAGGATTAATATCCTGTTCTCCTGTATTTCGATAATTAGTTGTTGTTGTTTTTACCTTATTGTAAAATGTATCAACTTTGCTTGGCAAATGTTGTATTACATGGCTTATTAACCTCTATATCCTTCCTGGTTCCTGGCACAGCACATATAAGTAGGTGATTGTTTCCTAAACACCCCTGTCAACAATTCTCTCATTTCAGGGTCTGATGGGTAGAGTCTCAACATTAATATATTGACCTATTGTGTTAATGAATTGGTGTGTGAGGCCATTTAATCAAATGATAATTTGAATTACTAATTATCTCCAGGCCCAGAGGATCCAATTGACCATGGCAGGAACTTGGGGGTCATCCTTAATTCCTCTATTTCCCTCAGATCCTTGGCCAATCGAGTTGTCTCTCAAATCTATTTCTTTCCATTTTACAGCGTTTTGTTCAGGCCACCCTGAACATGTCACCCTGAATTATTATAACAGATACTCTTGGCTTCCTGGCTCATCTTTCTTCAATCCCTTTTTTCCATGTTTCAAGGTGGATCTTTTTTTTTTTTTTTTTTTTAAATCTTCACTTGGGGATATTTTCCCATTGATTTTTAGAGAGAGAGGGAAAGACAGAGAGAAATATCGATGTGAGAGAAACACATCGATTAGTTGCTTCCTGCACAAGCCCTCACCAGGGCCCTGGCCAAGGAGGAGCCTGCAACAGAGGTACATGCCCTTGACCGGAATCGAATCCCTGGGAGACTTTGGTCTGCAGGCCTGCGTTCTATCTACTGAGCCAAACCAGCTAGGGCCAGGTGGATCTTTCTATAACCCATATCCGGCCATGCCACTCTCATGTTTAAAGCCATTTAATGTGCCTGAATCCCAAGGGTCATTTTGACAATTGCTCTCTAGCTGTGGGACTCCATAAAAGACTGCTATTTCCAGATTCCTTGCTTCATTTTGGAGACAGGGTGGAGTGTTTGTTTTGGGCTTTTGTTGTTTTTATGACAAGGAGAGTGACTGGTGGAGATAAGAAGGGAGGCCAGGAGAAAGGGGGAGAGGAAGAAGGAGAATGTCTCCAACACTGTTTGTGTCTGCCCTGCAGCATCTAGTTTGTGGCAGGGCAGTTAGCATGCAGATCAGCTGCATGGGGTCCTGCCGCATTAGCAATTGAACAGCAGCCCTTCTCTGCTTCTTCACAAATGCACACACCTTTTGGCTGCTCTGACACAGCCCAGTTCAGAATCCATTAACTGGAGATTTAGTCCATGAACAGAAATGATTGTGCATTTTCATGATTAATGAGAAAGCTATTTCAAAGTCACAAGGCACCATACTGGCTAATATTAATTATTTTTTATCATCATTATACTGAGAAACTCTTTCATCATACCAGAAATAATTGTTCCAATTAGCTTTCTTCAATAGAAAGTGCATTGTGCATCATTTGGAAAGCAAGTATTTTCTGATGTCTTTGATTTATGAAGGTAATCATTATTATAGCCAACAGTGTGAGTTTATAGTAAGTAGCCCATTGCAGTAAGTTATTTGCATGTCTTAATTTAGTCCTCACACCCCTTTATAAAGTAGATATGTATACTATCTCTATTTTATAGATGAGGAAACTGAGGTTCAGTGTTTAGGTCATGGATAGGTGGTAAATGGGAGAGCCTGGATTAAAATAGGTGACCTCATACCAGAGCCCATTCTTGAACTCTAACCCTATGCTGTGTTAGGAGAGGAGATTACTTGTTAAAGTTGCTTTTTGTTGTCATAGTCAACACACTGGATCCAGCTGTATGTTGAGAGCTCCTAGTGGAGTAGATAAAGTGACTGATGCTATGCTGTGCAGCGTTTCAAAAAACATAACAGAAGGACAATATATCTGATCTTCATCCCCAGCTAGGATGAAATCAGCAGCTGATATGATCAAGGCAGTTTAGTGAAATCTAGTTGAATCTGGAATTTTCCAAGGATCTAATGTGAGGGAGGGAGAATGGGAAGATGGTTGTGGATAATCAGATTACCAGCAAACAAAGGTTGTTCAACCTGAAGACAGAGTGAAAGGAAGGGTCCCCTAACAGTGTCTGCGAAGAACTTGACTTTGGCAGATGGCATGGTGGTTCAGTGTGCTGGGTTTGGGAGTTACACAGAACAGAGACTTAAGTTCTGGTTTCACCATTTATGCTGTGAAATTGAGCAAGTTCCTTTAAAACAAGAGGTGACAATGATGGCAATGATGATGAAGATGATAAAATATGGTTTGGGTTTCAAACTTGATCTTAATCCCAAAGGAGAAGCAGTGTAGGTACTGTGCATAAGAGGTATGGTAGAAGGCCAGGCAGGCAATCTTGCCACATCTGGAGGGCATGGGTGAGGGAGGCTGCATCCTACCTTTCTTAGGTTCCCTAGTGCCCCAATCTACATCCCTATCACCAAAGTCAAAACGGGAGGCTCTTTGCAGGTACAATTACCAATGGGGAGTATTGTCTATGGCAGTGGTCGGCAAACTCATTAGTCAACAGAGCCAAATATCAACAGTACAACGATTGAAATTTCTTTTGAGAGCCAAATTTTTTAAACTTAAACTTCTTCTAACACCACTTCAAAATAGACTCGCCCAGGCCGTGGTATTTTGTGGAAGAGCCACACTCAAGGGGCCAAAGAGCCGCATGTGGCTCGTGAGCCGCGGTTTGCCGACCACTGGTCTATGGTATTGTCAAGCACTGGTTGGTTCTTTTGCTGGATCATGTTTTCAGCTCTGCATAATCACTACTTCCCTCTATGACTGGAGTCTGTGTTTTCCAGAGTCCCTCTTCCTATATAGTTCTGGGTTAGAGTTTACCGCTGGGAGGAACTTAAAGAGATTTGGAAAGGAAAAGTATAGGAGAAGGCATTGTTCTCAGGAGACATTGCTCTCAGATGTGGAGGCTTCACAGACCTTTCCACCAGCTTCCTCTTTGAGGTGTTGAAGCAGGAGATACCCATGAGCTCTGCTTCTCCAAGCCCTTTAGTGTTTCAAGCTGCAGTAAATAGTAGAAGTTTCCTTAATCCTTTAAAGGTACCCTCCAGATCTTTGCTCTTCCAGCTCCTTCCACATTCTTCTAAGCCGTGATTTCTGCATCAAGCCCTCTATTATAATATTATAGTAGCTCTCTTCAGAATGATATAGCATGTTACTCATTTATTGCCTGGGTGGTGCTTGGTTATCTACAGGAGAGGTTGGGAACTACTTCTTAAATGAAGACAATACGTATTTTAGCCTTTATGGGCCATTTGGTCTCTGTTGCAACTACTCAACTCTACTGTTACAGCCTAAAAACAGCCATCAATAATACATAATGAGTGAGTGTGGCTATGGTCCAATAAAACTTTATTTATGGACTCTGAAATTTGAATTTCAAATAATTTTAAGTGTCATGAAAGACCATTCCTTAAAAAAAAAATCTACCACTTAAAAATTATAAAAGCTACTCTTATCTCATGGGCTGTACAAAAGCAAGTGGCAAGCTGGTTTGAGCTGTAGTTTGCCAAGTCTTGACCTAGACGGGGGCTGATTGAGTCAGCCAGTTCTGCACATAAACCTTTCTTGCCACTTACTATGTGATGTTGGGGAATGTAATGTATTCAATCTCTCTGAGCTTTGCTTCTAAAATGGGGACAGTTACATCAACATTAAAGAGTAGATTGTGCGAGGATTAAATAACATATGTAAAATCTTCAATTGGCTGCTGGGCACATAGCTCAGCTCACTATTTGCTACCATTGCTGGTTTGTGGAGCTGCTGTTTGGTGCTTGCAGCGCACTCACACAGTAAAAAGGGACGTGAGGGGGGTTTGCGGCCATGAAGACTTGTACTGCTTTTCCACTGGCAAGGTAAAATGATCTCCAGGCAAAGGAACCAGGAGAGAATTCCTAAGGCTTTGCAAATTAACCACCACACTTGAATGAAATATTAGAATGTGGATATAGAGTGCCAGTCAGTAATTCAGTCATCAATCATATTGTTAGCAGTGATTCTTTCTGGTGCAGCAGTGGGGATTAGCAACGGGGACATAGAGATTGTAGGAGGGATGAAGCAGAAAAATGGAGAACTTTAACTTGATTATATCATTGTGTTTAAGTCATAGGATTATAAGTGATATTTAATTTCTTGGTTGTATTTATTTCTCTGACAATAAAATGTTAAAACTATGCTGGAAAAGAGTACTTAAAATTAGAAATACTTTAGTAACAGATTGAATAAATAACATTATAAAATATATAAGTTCATTATTTTTAAAAAGTATAAGAACATTCTAGAATGTTCAAAGTAGTTTGGCTACTTATCTTTCATATTTCATCTAAAATGTCACCTCTCACAAGACTTTCTTGATCTAAAATATCTAAAATAGCCACCCACCCCCATCCCTCAATTACCCTGTCTCATTGCTCTATTTTCTTTTCTTCATAGCACTTATTACTGTGACACACTTTATTTGTTTACCTGCTTATTGTCCATCTTTCTCCCACTAGAATGTGAATTCCCTGAGAGGCACCCTCTCTGTCTCCTTGTGACTCAGAATAGCATTCTTTTGGCTGACAGGCTTGCCCCTCCTTTACTGGACAAGGAAGAAAGTAAAGCATCTGAGTTCTAGAAGGTCAGGCTCTGCTGCTGCAGCTGTGCTGGGCCAGCAATCTTCTTGGTGACAGGTTGTATTCATCTCCCCCACCTGCTAACTTTTAAGGAGGAGGAAACATCTGGAAAATTGTCCTGGCTACAGAAAATAAAAAAGGCTTTACACTTGAGGCAGATGGTGCCATTAAGTAACAACATCTGGAGCTGAAAACCCAGCTAATAGCAGGAGTAATTGTCAAAATATCGAGAGACTGCCCAAATTGTTCATTTCACATTATATCTTCATCCCTGACAAATTTATGATTCAGCCATTGGATATTGATGGACTTTCCCCTGTGTGCATATAGAGACGATGGACTCCTTTTATCCACTGAAAAGGAGAGTTGGCCTCATTCGGGCTAGGGCCTGTCTATAGCTCCAAACAGGGATGTTTACCTGAAAAGTCTTTATAAGATCATCCCAGGTTAGGAAGGAAAATGCTTTTAAGATATTAGATTTCAGTAAATAACTTTAGCAATGGACTTGCTGGAAGCCCTAATCTGCTTTTCTTCCAAAAGGATGCATCTGATTATCTTTAAAATCATCTGAAATGTTTTGTTAATATCTTTGAAGTGAGGCAGAACGGTGGGGAACATGAGATGTTTCACCTTAGGAGGCTTTCCCATGCTGACTAATGCATTTGGTTGCTAAATTAGGGGAAGGAAAGCTGTCTCCAAATTAAGCTCTTAATAGATTAGCTTCTAGATGGTTTTCAATGGAAGACATACAGTTTATTACATTTTGGCCATCACACATTCCTGGGCTGTTGAGGTTTCTTTGGTATCTATAAGCTGATTAGTGTTTTTGCTGTTTCTTCCAAATAATAATTATCTTCTGAAATCTCAGTGCAGTTCTTGTCCCATGAGGCATTTGGCCTTATATCAAGAGGAAAGTATTTGCAAAGTTGATCAAATTTTAAGACTCCTCACAAGAAATAGTTTAGACCCTTTTCACTCTATGGCCAGTTTGAGGGAGGTAAGATGGGAGCTGGCCAGCATCTAGGGCATGTGGAAAAATAGAAGATGAAATCTTCACCACTTCTGGATGTGGGGTCCTGATTTCCCTTCTCTGTGTGGCATGGAAACTCCTAGCTGAAAAATTTGCTCATAAAGTAATCAGACATTGGGAAACCCCTTGGAAAATGGTAGACACAAACAGAGAACTGACACAAGATAACTCCTCAGCCCAGATCATGTGGGAACCCCTTGGGAAGCAAATTCTATTTTCATGTTTGGAAATTAAAAGTATGAGAATCAGCAAATTAGACAAATTACAAAACTCACATCTTAATTATAGAATAATAAAGAAGAAATCCCCCCAACCCTCTGCCAAAAAAATGAATGTTATGAAACAAAAAGAAAATTTAGGAAAAGACAAATAAAAAAATGTTAGAAATGGAAAATATACATTCTGAAATAACTTCCATGGATATTTACATAGAGGACTAGATAGAGCTGAAAATGGGATTAGAAAATATATCTTGGAAATCACTCAGAAGATAGCACTGAGAGGAAAGGAATGGAAAATATGAAGGAGAAGCTTTGAGATATTAAAGTTAACATGAGACAGCTCAGTATGATAATTACACAGGACAGAAAATAAAAAAAAATATTAGGCAGTATTTAAAGTTAAAGTCAAATGGTAGAGAACTTCTCAGAATTGAGAAAAATTCAATTAGTATTGATATCAAAGTAGCATAACAATTATTGAATAAGAAAACCAAACAATTTTACACACAGATATATCATAATAATAATGGAAAACTTCAAAGACAGAAAGAACTTAACTCTCACAGAGACAAATTACTTATGAGATCTCAATAATCATACTGAAAATAAACTACTCATCATCAAGAATGTATTCCATAAGACCATGAAATAACTTCTGAGTTATAAAGAAGAATAATGTATATCTAGAGCTCTATACCAAATTAGACTATCATTTAATAGTAAGGTTCAGATGATATTTTCAAACTATAAAGATTGACAAGATTACTACTTACAGAACATTCCTCACTCAAAACACAAACAAAAAATAATAATAAAAACTAGCAATGGCTGTATTGTATTAGGTAGGAAATTAAACCTAGAAGAAGGTATCTGATGCAAAAAGCAAGAATGAATAAGACTTTGGTAAACATGTTGGTAATACTAAACAAATATTAGCCCTAAAAATAATAATGTTGATTTGAGAGAAACATTTGAAATTAAGGGAGACTCAAACTCCTAGGCAATAGTGTGGATGGCAAGAGGCAGGAATTCAGTTACAGCTTTTTAATTTTCTTACTTTGTTTGGGAAGAGAATAAAAACATGAATTTAAAACATATGTAGATGTGCATATTGAAAAATTAAGAGTAGTCACTGAAAGGGTAGCAATAGAATACATAAACTCTTAACTATTAGAAAAACCAAAAGGGAAATAAGATGGTAGGACAGAAACAACATAATTTACAGTTGGACAAGCAGACATATGCCTCTAGAAGTAAAGTACATGGAAGTACACTTATATGAAGTAATGAAATAATTCTCATTTATCAAGTAATGTGGCCCCAAAGTGTTGACTTTCAATGCAATTATGTCTTAGAAATAATTTCCAATTTGTAAGAAATACTGAGATAGAGAAACTAGTTAATGACATAAATAGGTAGCAGACACAATGTAAGGCATTCTATGGGAAAACTGACCTTAGATCTTGGAGAAAGATGGAAAAACAAGGGAAAGAAATTACTCTAGATTAAAAAGGAACAGCACCACAATATAATATGTTTAGATCCTCATTTGAACAAACTGATTGTGAAAAGGCATTTTTAAGTTAATAGGGAAATTGGAATGTAAACTGGAATGAGGGATAGTACCAAGAAATTAGTATTAATTTTTTTAGAAGTGCAAATATAATGGTAGGTATATAAGAAAATATTTGTATTTTTGGAGATGCCTTGAAAGTAAGCAAGGGTAAAAATGACATGAGCTGTGGGATTTGTTATAAAATACTTCAGCGAAAAGGAATAGATGAGGCAAGTATGGGCAGAGTCTTGCTAATCATTGAATTTAGGTGAAGGGATAATAGGATTAGTTATCCCAGCTCTGTACTTTTGCCTATGAATGGAAAACTTTATATAAGTATTTAAAATAACATTTTAACTCAGAACATTTGAAAATAAAAGGATTGAAAGTTTTATACTGGGCTAGTATTATCTTTAAAAGCCTGTTTTGACAGTTTTCATATCATATAAAGTAGAATTTAACAACAAATGCTAGTAATTATAGAGATATAACAAACAATTGACTGAAGAAGCTATTACCTTCATGAGTTTGTATGCACTAAGCAACATAGGCTCCAAATATACAAAGTAATTGTCAACCTAATTACAAGGAGAAATTTAAAAATCTCTTACACAGAGGAAGGATATAACCCAACCATTTCTAAAAGTTACAATTCATGGTGGCAGAAATTATGATGAGTATTTGATTGTAGTACCAGACTTAAACTAATAGAGATGTATGAGTTATATTCCTCACATATATATTTTTTTAGACACACAGGGTGCACTCATAAAAATTGGCTACAGTGGAATCTCAATGACATTCTAAGAATCTGTTTCATAAACATAAATGTTCTCTGAACACAAAGTAATAAGATTAGAAATGAATAATAGAAAGATAATAGAAATCCATATTTTGAGCACTAACCTGCACTTGTAAATAATATGTTTAGAAAAGTAGAGTGAAAATTTTAAATATTTAAAGTAAACAAAAATAACTACATTTTAAAACGTGTGGAATGTAGTTAAAGAAATGATTAAGATAATTACAAAACTTAAAACAGAATATTTGGAATACTCATGCAATTGATAGAGAGATAAAGCATAAACAACTTTAGAAATAAACAGGAGCATCGCTACAGAAAAAGTACTTATATAAAAAACTAGGTACAAATTAATCATTTGTTCCCGCATTTTTAACAACTGAAAGTCAATATATAAATTTTTTGAAAAACATGTTGCCAAGATTGACTGACAGGGAATAAAGTTGGATTAATCGATAACCATTAAAGAGAATGAATCGGAGTCTACATCCCTTCTCCTTCCACCTTTGTCTAAAGGTACCAACCATAGAGGGTTTTATTTTATCAAGAATAATATTTTTTTTAATATCAATTGTTCCAGAGGGAAATGTTCAAACTCATTTTAAGCTCATATAAACTTGTTGACAACATTGAACTGACTGTACAAAAAACAGAAACTATTATTCAGAAATGAAAAAATTTTAAATGAGGAATCAATAAATCAAATTGAGGGGTATATAAGACATATCCTAACTAAATGCATTTTATCCCATAAATTCAGGATAGCTTAACTGTGGCAAATCCATTAATGTTACACACCTCAATAACACACTGAAGAAGAAAAATGTATATTAATCTTTAAAGACCCTGACAAAATTTACAAATATTCATGATTAAAAATTCTAGGCAGCTAGACAATATTTCTTCTACTTGAAAAAAGATTATCCAACAACTGAAACACATAAGAACATCATAATGCAGACAAGTTAAAAGAATTTATATTATAATTAGGACTAAAGATGCCTCTATTATTACTACTATTTATCAGTATTCTGGAAGTCCTACCAAATGAAATAGAGTAAGAAAAAAAAATTGGAAGTGTAAGGTTTAGAAAGGAAGAGAGAAAATAGAAAATGCCATATGTGAAAATTGATGAAATTGTTTCATTAGAAAATCTAGCAGAATGTATTGACAGTGTGTTAAAAAAGTTTAACAAATTTTCTGAATTCAGATCAATATTTTGAAATCAATAGATTTGCAATACTCCAGGAACAACCAGTTTGAAATACAATACAATTTAAAAATGACCCTAGTCATATGTGTAAGAAAACTAATAATATTTTTAGCAACATTGGACAAGATCTTTTTGGAGAAAATTATAAAATTTATTGAAGAACATAAACAAGTCCTGAATACATGAAAAAACATAACATATTCTTAGATGGGAAGAGTCAATGTTTATAAGTTCAAAACAATTTCAATAAAAGTTAAAATAGGTTTTTGTGAATGTGTGTGTGTAAATGTGTTTGTACGTGTATATATGTTTGTGTATGGAACTTGACAAGTAGTCCTTGTCATTCATATGCATGAGTAAAAGGCCAAGAATAACTTACATAATTTTGAAGAAAAAAATGAGATGCATCTTGATATATTAAATATCAATGTTTAAAAAAGATTTTGCAACTAAGACAATGTGATATTATTAGTGACGTGTTCCTGAAATAGCTCAAAGGAATGGACTAAAGATGCCAGGAAAACATCCATCTGTACACGGGAACTTTATGATGAGAGAGAAGCCATGACACATCATTGGCAAGAAATGAAATGTATGAGGGAAAAGATTCCTAAATATGAAAAATGAAACTTTTGGGGATGAAAAAAGGAGAATATTGTTATGACTGCAGTGCTAGGAATAATATTTTCACCAGAATTTAAAATGCAGAAATCAGAGGAAAAATATTGATACAATTGACTAGATTAAAACTTTAAAAATATGTATAACAAGAGATACCATATACAATTTAAAATCAAGCACTGGACTAAGAGAAGATAATATCTGAAAAAGTAAACATTTCCGAAATGTATAAAGGAACTTTAACAGCAATGAAAAACAAATAAAAATTGGTGAAGAATCTGAATTCTATGGATAAATTCCAAAAACCTTTTGGATAAAAAGAGCAAGGTATGGAGTGATACTTTATAATATTAATTATATAAAATTAAAATAATCTCCCCAAACTATATCTTGTTCATATCATTCACATATGAATTGGAAGCCTAAATACATGGACTTAACCTACTTCAAAAGAACAGTGTTTTGGAGGAAAGGAGAGGGAAATAAATCTAGGTAGAGTCACAAGGCATAATTCAACCAAATTCATAAATTTTAATCATGGGAAGATAAAAGATTTGAAGCAAGAAAAATCAAAACTGGTAACTGATACTATTTCTGAATTAATAAAATGTTGATATATGGCTATATTTGAGAAGTAGCAATCCAAAGGCAGCTTTCAAATCTTTGATTCTGAAATTAGATCTTAAGCCACATCTCAAAAATAGCCAGCTGCCCATAACCTTTAGGCCATGAGTTGCTTTTTTTTCTCATTGGCTCAGATCTCTACCTCTGTGAATCAGATCTGAATTTCTCCCTGTGAAGGCTAGCCGAATCTTATCATTTTCTTGGGACCAGGGCAGAAGGTGGAAGTGCCTCTGATTGGGAGTCATGAGTGTGTGAAGCCAGATAATCCATGTCAATAGTATTAAAGACCACTGTGTAAATGGCATTATAGCATTGGGCAGTGCACCTCTGTACATGACAGATGTCTGTGAGACTGGTATAGGATCAGAGTTGGAAGAGACTGTCCAAACTTATTACCCACCTAACAAGAAAATTGAAAGTGGGATTCTAACCCAGGAATCTCTGGCTTTTAAGAATATGCTCCAAACCAACATGCTATAGCTTTCTGGTTATTTTGGGGAAATTTGTATTTTTAAAAATTCTGATAAGTTCATTTTATGCTATTCTTTATTTACTATTTTAGTGCAGGACTTAAAAAGCTTAAGACATTTCTCATATTATTTGCACTCTGAAAAACCCTTTGAGGAGTGCCCCAGGAGTTATGTGAAAAGATACTCATTGAAGAGTTTTTACAAAAGGAAATAATTAAAAACCTATGTATCTATCGAGAATGGCAAAGTATATACTAAAATACACTGCAGCTGAACAAAACAATTGAAGCAGGTTTTTGTACTAGCATAGAAAGTTCTGGGTCAGTGAACAACCCAGAACAAGGAAAATATTCAGAAAGGTATGTACAATATGATTCCATTTATGAAACACAAATATTACACAATATATGTGTTCTAATGTGTATATTCTAGAGACAAGGGATTAGAAAACCCCTGACAAACAAGTAGGGGGTAGGAGGAGCCACATTTGGGGCTAAGGGTCAAAGAGAACTTAAGACATTTATGTAATGTTTTAATTTTTTAGCAAAGACAATTTATTCATCTGTTACTGTTATTTTATTTAAAATAATGTAGGAGAACTTACAAGCTTTGTCAGTTTTGTTAATGAGCACATTTGTTAATGGGCTTAGAAGGGAGTCAGTAGGATCTATAGTAGCAAGAATTAAGACAGATATTGCTTGAGCCAGCCTTCCTCTTCCAAATCGGACTGGCTCAAGCAATATCTTGGAAAGCTCTACCAATCTTACATTCTAAGGTTGAAATACTCAATCAAAATGTTAGGGGCAAAAATAGAATATTGGGGACTAACAATAATTATAAGAAACAAGAGGCCCAGTGCACGAAATTCGTGCATGGGAGGAGGGGGTGTCCCGTAGCCCGGCCTGCGTCCTCTTGCAATCTGGGACCCCTTGGATAGGGTCCCTAGGCCTGGCTGGTGATCAGGGCCTATCAGGGCTTTCCTTCCCCTGGCGGCCAGCAGCTGGCCCACCCCTGCCACTGCTTGCCATCTGTGTGACGCTGCTCCCTCTTCCCCAACCACTAGTCGCCTCCCTCTGTGGGTGACTGGCCTGGGGTACGATCCCTTGCCTGGCCTGGGCCTCCCTCTGCAGGGCAATCACTGGCTGGCCCCGCACACCCGCTGCAGCACTGCCACCCGGGTGGCCTGGGCCTCCTTCTGCTGGGTGATCAATCATGGGGCGATGGCGGGGCCCTCCAACCAATCACATCACACCTGCCTTGGCTGGCCTGGTGCCAGTGCATGTCATAGCATGGTTTTCCAGAAGATCGTCTAGAACAGGGGTTGGCAAACTTTTTGACTCAAGGGCCACAATGGGTTCTTAAACTGGACCAGAGGGCCGGAACAAAAGCATGGATGGAGTGTTTGTGTGAACTAATATAAATTCAAAGTAAAGGAGCGGAGGGGAGAGCAAGAGAACTGGATAGAACAGCCAGATCCGGCCCACGGGCCGTAGTTTGCCCAAGGCTGGTCTAGAAGGTCATCCAGAAAGTTGTCTAGATGGTAGTTCTGCTGTTCGGTTGTTCGGTCAATTTGCATATTATGCTTTTATTATTATAGATATTAATTGTGTTCTATTAACCCTGATTGTTTGGTTCTGATTAAAGAAAGCACATTCCAGCCTGGCTGGGAGTTGTACATGGGACCTGGGAGCTTACCTGCAAATGGGACCCATCCTCCACATCCCAGAGTTGCCTATTATCATGGAAAGTTTAACAACCTTGTTTCAGAAACCAGAGGTACCAGCCCTTTGAAAAACCCCCAGCCCTTTGAAAAACCCCCAGCCCTTTGCATACCCCCAGGCCTTTGCAAAGCCCCAGCCCACATTACCTCTAAACTGCCCCATTTTGCATACCCATTCTTATCCCTTTTGCCTATTTCCCTATGTAATCTTTGTCTTTCTACCTAATATAAGCAGCTGGCTTATGGTGGAGGTGGTGGTGGGTGGGGAGGAATAGATTTTTGTAGATGACCTGCTGCTCTCCCATACTGCCGGCATTATTGGAATGCTCATATATGATTCAACCCTGTCTCTGTTTAATTGGCTCAACTAATGACAGGCAGCCCAGACCCATTGATTGTCCAGTTACAAAAGGAAGTAAAAGAAAAGGCAGTTTTCCTCTTCACACAATATGTATTTGTCATTCATAAGCATATGTTTCTCTCCTTGCAGACTTTATAACACAGTGGAACAGATGAATGTCATTGGGGAACTCAGAATGTTCATTAGTAACATTCTCTCAGCCAGTGTCTTACTTTGAGATACATTTGAACAGACTCATGCTAGAGAGTTTTTATTTTTTAATAAAAAAGGAAATATGTTATTTTAAGAATATGTTTCTTTTACTTAGTTTAATTTGTTGTTTATCCACTGGCTTCTCTCTTTGGCTGGGATCTGTAGTTGTCTCTAGTACTTCTGGGAACATCTATCTAATTTTTTCATCTACTCCAATTTACTTTTCCCAAAGCCCATTTCTCTAATTGATTTCTGGTGTGATTTTTGCATTAGGTTTCTCGAGTGTGCCTGTTAGGAATATTGGCAAAGATGCCTTACAAAGAATTGAATAACAAACACATTTATTGACTTAGTACAGCCTTTTCTTACTTTCACCCCAATTGCCAAGCAGTCCTACTTGGCATTTTAAAACCACATGATGATTCAAAGCCTCTTTGAAGTAAACTGGAATCATTAAGATGAATATAAAAATCTCTTGGCATTTTTCACAGCAGTTTTCTTAATTGCATTGCACAGTTCCCATCCACAGTTACGACCTCAACCCCAGACGCAGTACTTTTTAGACAAAACCAAACTTTACGTTTGTTTGGGAAGGAGGATGCTGGAAGACCCTTTTCTCACAGCCTAGGTGATGCCATCTCTAGCTGTGAATTTTTGCAAGTGTTTCACATTCGCTGTTTACAGTACTATCCTTCATTTCATGTCGGCTCCACTGTGTGAATATCAAAGCAGGCAAACACCCCAGGATTCTAATAGTTTTTCCAGTGGTGTGACTTTTCTTACTGTGGAACAAGATAGCAAAATGAAACTAAGCAACAAACGCATTTCTACCAACAAAATCTGTAAAACTGTGCAATGTCAACTCCAGCTCCAGAAGAGTTAGTTGAGCCCACTTGAGAAACTCATCTCTTGCTTCTTTACTTCGAAGAAGACAAATTTATTTCACTTTGTTGCTTAGTCTCTTACTCTCCTCAAAGGCTATTGGGTTTCAGGTAGAGAAAATATTTTGATAGACTACCATGAAGATGTCATCGGTGGGGAGCTCATGTGATGTCCCAGGAAGAAGAATTTTCTGAGACTTGCATGGGAGGGACGAGATATTATAGAAAGCTTTATTTCTGTGGAATTATACCCCTGAGTTTCCAAGGTCCCATTTCCCTCCGTCCCGCCATAGAAGTGTAGCTGTGGTTTCAGCACAGCTAGGAACAGAGCTGTTGCCCAGAGTTTTCATTCCATGTTAGGACATCGTCCATTCCAGCACCAGACTAGCTTAGTTTGTGCTCCCCACTGCAGTCCATCAGCCCATTGCATGTGGGGTCTGCAGGGCCACATGGCTATGGAGGGAACATGAGCAAATGCAAGAGAGCCACAAGAGTCCAGAGCCAAGAGGCAAGAGGGTGAACTCCTTTGGGGGAATTATGTATCCTCAAATTTCCGTGGGTTTGCAGTGGCCCTACCCGCTCTAGGCAATGATCTCTGGTCCCAGGTTTGACTGACAGGCACCTTCCCAATGTCACCTCACCTCGCTGTGTATGCGCCCATCTTCCCCTTGTCTAGTTCCTTCCCCTGGTAATCTACAGGGAATGGACCAGTTCCCTGAGGAGTGTGAAGTTGCAGCTTCCTAGTGGAGCTGCCCAGATGGCCATGCTCATAGTGTCTGGCTTTCCCTTTGCTCCTTCCTGTCTCTCTATATAAAACTCTAATATGCAAATAGACGGAATGGCGGGACAACCGAACAACCAAACAACCAAACATCCGGTCACTATGACGTGCGCTGACCACCAGGGGGCGTGTGCAGAACATGGCAGGCGTTGGCAGCAGGTGGCAGAGTGCAGAACATGGCGGGCATCGGTCACTGTCATTGGGGCGAGCCTCTGGTGGTTAGTGAACATTCTTTACTCTTGCGCGCCATGGTCTGGCCAGGTGCTTGCACCTGCTGCCGGCGCTGGCCCTGCTTGCACCCACTGCTGGTGCTGGAGCCACTGCTGGTGCTGGCCCCGATCGCTCAGTGCTGTCAGCAGGTGTGAGTGGCAGCTGCCAGCCCCGATTGCCCCTCAGGGCTTCTCCACCTCCCCCTGCTCCTGAGGGGTGATATGGGCAACAGCTGCCACTCACACCTGCTGCTGGTGCTGGCCCCAATTGCTTGGCGCCAGCCCTAATCACTCTGCACCATCAGTGGGTATGAGCGGGGCCGGTGCCATCAGCGCGTGGGAGCAGTGAGGACAGAAACGGGGCTGCCAGCAGACGGGACCAGGGACTGAAGCAGGAAGGGCCGGGCAGGGTTGCAGAGGATGGGCTGAGACCCGCCCCTGTACCCACCGCAGCCTCGTGGCCCACAATTCCTTTCAAGGTGCATGAATTCATGCACTGGGCCCCTAGTTATTAATAACTAGCTAGCCCGGCCAGTGTGGATCACAGAGGTTGAGTGTTGATTTATGAACCAGGAGGTCACTGTTAGATTCCTGATCAGGGCATATGCCTGAATTGCAGGCTCAATCCCCAATGTAGGACGTGTAGGAGGCAGCTGATTAATAATTTTTTCTCATCATTGATGTTTCTCTCTCTCAGTCCCTCTCCCTACCTCTCTGAGATCAATTTTAAAAATATATAAAATAGTATGTCGTGCCTATTCACTGTTTCATCTTTGCAACCCAGCAAGGAGTACAATTATTTATTTATTTTTAAAGCAAAACTGCTTAACCCTGCACAGTGTCATCTGGGATACAAGTTGAGTGATTTAGGTGTAATTTTGTCTTCAGTGATGATGTGGGATTCATAAAGTAGATTTGATTCTAGGTTTACAGCGTTGAGAGGGAGGTCCACATATTCTATCACCTGTCCTGATTTCCCCTCTATCTCTGCATGCAGGGAAGCTTTTCTGCTTACTTTGGCATCTTGCTACTCTCACTACTTGCTTCCCAGCTTCCCAGGGAGAGGTGAGTAATGCCCTTAAAAATGCGGTTCCTCTGGGCAGTTCCACATGCCACTGAAAAGACAGCAGATGGGATTCTGAGAGGTCATGTAGAACACACTGTCTCACCTGCATCTGCTCACATCAGGGGCAAGTGGGCAGTTAAAAACATAATTTTGCTTATTCACAATAATGTAGGTATGGGAACTTGCCCTGAGGCAAAGGGGAAGGCAACAAAGATCTAGGAATAGATGAAATTCTTTTTACTTGACATTGTAGAAAGCTACTGCAGAAATGTTCACTTTGGGGAGAAAGGCACTTTAAATAAATGAGTCTTTGAGAAGGGGACAGTATTTTATACTGACATTTCATATTGAAGATTATTTCCACTTCCTTGAACATTTTCCTCCTATATTTTTTCATGACACTATGATCTCACTTCACTGCCTATTTCTCCATTCACTTCTCAGCCTCTTTTTTCTTTTCCCATCCCCAGGGAACAGGTGTCCCCTAAGGCTCCACCATGGAGATGCCTCTATTCTCCTCCTACCCTCTCCCCTCGGTTCTCATTTTCTTCCATTGCCTCAGCTATCACCAGCACATGGCTGAGTCCCTGAACATCATGATCCTCAATCCCGAGATTCTATTGTTTATCTTTTAAATCCCAAACCAAAACTCATGTCTTTCTCTCTCTCCTGAGCTTCATACATGTGTTTACTCTGGCCTGGTAGACATTTCTATCAGGATGAAGCAAAAACATGCCTTTTCATTTGTTTACCAGTTTCGAGGCTGGTGGCAGGTAGCTGGCTGATCCTGTCACAAAGACATGTTTTGTTTGATGGGCTCACTTTTGTTTGTTTGATTTTCTAAATTGATTTTTAACTTGCATTTCCCAGTTCATCAATCTCTCCATCAATCCTTGAAATTTTATACCTGCTACTTAGCATATTTCTGTTACATGTCTCCATCTGAAGACATTTGAGCTTGAGATTCTAGCCATAGAGGTATTTTCAATTTTTCTTTCTACCTACCCACTTCATTGATGTCTTTCCCCATCACCCTATCTAACAGTTCCCAAGTTCACCAAATCTGTGCCATTTTTCCCATTCCTCTGCCACTTAATTATATGAACTTCTGTCTGATAATCTGCTTTACTTATTCTGAAAGCTTCCTCAGATAGGGGCCATCCCGGGATCTAACATTCTTAATCGACTTCACATTTTGACCAGATTAAGTCAGTTTGCTTCATCCTGGCATTAGAAGGAATCTGTGGAATCCACCATCTCTTGTCCCAGTCACCATTTGTCTACTTTTAAATTTATCTCCTTCTTCAGCTCAAGTATATTATTCACATTTCCCTGAGCATAACCTGCCCATTTCTGCCTCTTCACCTTTGCTCTGGTCTTTCCATTCCAGCTCTGTGTGTTGACATCCTATCTGTCCTGTATACAGACTCACCTGCATATAGGAGCAGGTAGACAAAAGAAGCAATGAAACCGGCCAGTATCAGGGACTCTAGCCAACTGGAGGGCCTGTGTTGGCTTAAAGAGACAGCCAGGCCCTAGCCGGTTTGGCTCAGTGGGTAGAGCGTTGACCTTTGGACTGAAGGGTCCCTGGTTCAATTCCGGCAAGGGCACATGCCTGGGTTGCAGGCTCAATCCCCAGTGTGGGGTGTGCAGGAGGCAGCCCATCTATGATTTCTCTCATCACTGATGTTTCTATCTCTCTCTCCCTCTCCCTTCCTATCTGAAATCAATAAAATATATATATATATATAAAAAGAGACAGCTAGTCTTCCACTCTAGGTAGTTGCCCAACTGGAAGGTGAACCCAGAATTTTCAGATCTGATTTTGCAAAGAAAGACAGAATTCAAATCATTTATAAATATTCCAAACTTTCGATGTTGGCAAAACATTTACAGAAAATATTTTTAAAAAATATCATCTGAGCTGAACAAAACCCATGCTTGGGCCCCATTCAGCCAGCAGGATTCCATGGGCAGCTCAGAATTCAGCCACATGGGAAGCTGTCTCTGATTCTCCCTCAGCATGTACCCTTTCTTCTTCCTCTGACACCACAAAGCCCTTTGTCTGTCTTGCTCTGTGGTTCTTAACTGCTCTGTAACTGGGTGACTGCTGTATTGATTTTCACTTCACTATGCAACGCCTTGAAAACTGAAACTGCATCCTGCTGACCTCTATAAGTCTCAAAGTTGGCCAGAAATTGGAAGATTGCTTTGCATACATTAGCTATGTTTTAGCAGGTACATTTTTAAATGAATTAGATAGTGGTAACCTTGCGTTATATATCCCTAATAATTAGGACCCAGTAATGGGAAAGAGCAGACATGGATGTATCAGATGATGTAAATGTATATAAATTTCCCAGTTCTGGCCCTTCCACCAATATTTTGTACTTGCTGATGCACCGTTAGTGCAGGAATGCCCCCACCCTTCTAGACAGGAAGTCTACTACTTAGGGAAATATTTCACACTCATTTTTACTAAGTCTGTAAATTTTTTCTGGTTCACATATATTCTGGATCTCTATGCTAACAAAAGTAGGTTTGAAATTTCCAAATTTTATCTTTACCATTAAAAATAGGGCTTGCTCTTCGTATCATAGTATACTCTCTGGTGGGGAAGAAAAATGCTTAAGGACAATGTCTTATAAAACAATCTTAAAATGTGTTTCCCATTATGGGTTTAGATTTGGGATTCTTTCCCCCTGTTAGCTTTGGATATTCAATGCATTTTAGGATTCTGAAACCCAGAACTGAAGGTACTTTGAGGTGAAGCTCATAAGAATGTACTTCCTGCTTCTTTTGCTTTGTTTTTCATGAAATGAAAAATGAGAATAATGAGGTCAAACTTCAGTGCTTTGTATTAACATTAAAATTCAATAAAATCTCGTCTTATAAAGTACAGAAAAATAAAAGGGAAGCTTTCTGTAGCAAAGGGAATGCAAGCAACAGATGAAGGATGCTGTTCCTTCAGGATGAATGGCTGAACGCAGCCAGTGAGCCCTATTTTCCACATCCTGTCGGGACTGAGAAATGGAAATGCCACACCAGCCCACGTGTCTGCTTAGGCTGTGAAATTCCACACCGTTACCCCAATGCCAAGGGTAACAGCTGAGAGAAACCTGAAAATAATGAAAGGTGATTGATTACACTTGGGAAACACAACGGGGCTTGTTGAAACTAGTGTAAAAATAACATAACATATAACAGCCCCAGAAATAATCACAGTGTTGAGCTCAGGTCACGTTGTGTGAAATATCTCAGGTATTTCTGATTACTTTGTTCTCTTGACTGCATTTGCTAGGAAGTCTTACTGTGTGTGTGTGTGTGTGTGTGTGTGTGTGTGTGTGTGTATGTATGTGTGTTTTGTATGTGTGTGCACTCTTTGCATACTGATTAGGGATTTAGTTACTTTGGTTGGCGAGCAGGACTAAAGCTTGTAACTGATTACCAAAGTATTTCTTTTTCTTAATTGACCAGCCGTGATACAAATCTCGTTTTGTGAATATAGAGGCTTTTGCATAACCATCAAGCAATAAGGCTCTTTTGGGTAAGGTCAAATTTAGTTCCTTTTACATTCTATAGTCTCACCCTCATCTCCAAGGATGCTTTAGAAAGGTTGAATTTTTAACATCCAGTTCTTTTTTTTCTTCTTCCCAGAACTGCCTCCTTCTGAAGCAGGCTATTTTGCTTACGGAGGATTAGATATAGATTTCTTTCAATAGACAGACTTGTTCCAAACATCCCTATTCATGTTTCTTTCATTGTATAAGCAACTGGACTTCAGTTGCCAGCAATAGACATGGATACTGATAACCTGAGCAAAAAGGGAATCTAATAAAAGGATACAAAGTACTTGATTGAATTAAAGGAAGGCAGAATAACCAGGTGCCAGAAAGAAACCAGAGATTTTCTGGGAATCTAGGTAGTGAAAACGAGCATTCTTTTTAGGTACCACAGGTAGGGTATCACAGTCTTCTGTTGTTAGGTGACTGATAGTGATGATAGAGATACAAGCTAAGTGGACACCTGCTGCTTCTTAAAACCAGCTCAGACCAGCACATTTTTACTTTCACTCGCATTCATTTGCCAGAGCAAATCACAGTGCCAAGCCCAACACCCTTGAGGCTGGGAACTATTTCTTGCCTCTAGCAGGAGGAATAATAAAATCACGTGACAAAGGGTGTGGATACAGAGAGGGGTAGATAGTTGTGGCCAATCATTCAAACTACCACAAGGTCATTCTCTAAAGAGAATATGGAGTCATGATATCAAGAGGGGGAATGGATGCATGGCAAGCAAACAAAGGTCTTCAATGGGATAACGGCACCATTTATAATTTGTCTTGCATAGTGGGAGTGCTTGCAGAGGTCACGTGACACATAATATTGTGGGTATGAAAAGAAGTTCTTGGTGTCTTTGGAGAGCAGTTTCCAGCCCATGCCTGGATTTGTGAAGAACTATTTCTGAGGGTGGACAGTGGGATGTGGTCCTGGAGTTGTCCCTCTCATCTTTGGGAAAGGGAGAAAAGAGGTTGTTCTTCTGACCATCACATCTGGTGCTAAGAAGGCAGAGGCTCAGAATCAAGCGTTCAACCTGCTCTTAGAAATGTGCTCATACATCTGGATGCTCATCTGATGCAGCTTTCACCCTTGAACTTAGCTCTTGGTATTCATTTTAACACATTTCCAAAAGGATGTTAGAATTATAAGAAGGGTTACACCTTGGGCACACATATTCCTTATGGATGGTCTGGTTGTCTATTATTGTGTAGCAAATGACCCCAAAGCATACTGGCTTGGAGCCACCATTGATTATGCTCATGGATTCTGTGGGTGGGGAATTCAGCCAGGAAACAGCAGGGGTAGTTTGCCTCTGCTCCCCAGTACCTGGGACTTCAGATGGAAGACTCAAGAAATGGAGGTGATTGATAACTGGGGGCTAGAGTCATCTAAAGGTTCTATCTGTCAATCACATGCTTGGTGGTTGATTCAGGCTATTGGGGTACCTTAAACTTTGGGGGCTGGAGGCTGGGCATCCACACACTCTGTCTTCATGTAGTCTGGGCATTCACTCCACACAATGGCTATGTTCCAAGGGTGAGCATCCCAAAACAGAGGGCCAGGCAGAACTATGTTTCCTTTTCAAACCTACCCTCTGAAGTTGACTATGAAGTTTCATTTCCACAGCATTCTATTCATTGAGGCAGTGACAAAGGCTCGCTGAGTTTCAAGGGGAGGAAAATACATTTTTCCTCTCCATGGCAAGATAATGGAAGAACATTTGGAATCTAAAACATTGATGCAACCAGCTATTTTTATAAAATACAATTTTCCATGGTCTGCCATCTGGCCACACAATACACATTCCTTCCACTTACTCACCTTTCCCTCAAAATCCATAAAGTTTCATCTGATCATGGTTGGGAGCTATGTCAAGCCTGCTCCAAGCCCGAGACTCAGGCCCCCTTCATCAGAGAACTGGAGTGAAAATGTGATAGAGGACAGAAAACCAGCTGGGGGCAGGGCACATATATGAAGGGACAGTTAGGGATGCTTACGTCATATGTTTCATGGTTGCCTCAGGGACTTGGGGAACTGGGGGCCTATTAGATACAGAAGCAGTAGAGACATACTTACATACTCTCTGAGGCCAGGCCAGAGCTGGACTGGGGATGCTCAAGGCCAAACAGTTATGGGAACGAGGGCAAGGGCTGAGTAAGTGGGGGCTGATGCTTTGCTTAGAATAGTATTGTTGGTATTTTATTTTGCTTTGTGTTTTAAGTGGCCTGCTGGGTGAGTCATTATTCCAGCTTTCTAATAGAATTTACTAGGCAATGAAAGGACATGGAGATACCTTTAAAGACATTTAAGTATTTTCCTGACTCAGGCACAATAATAAAGGTGTTGCTTCTCCTTTCAATAGGACACTCTGCTGTCAACACTTTTTTTTTTTTTTTTTTGGTTAATTCTCACCCGAGGATATTTTTCCATTGATTTTTAAAGAGAATGGAAGGGAGGGGGAGAGACAGAGAGAAACATAGATGTGAGAGAGACACATTGATTGGTTGCCTTCTGCACACTCCAACCAGAGCCAGGGATAGAGCCTGCAACCAACGTACATGTCCTTGCCTGGAATTGAACCCGGGACCCTTCAGTCTGTGGGCCGACACTCTATCCACTGAGGAAAACTGGCTAGGGTGTCAACACTTTTCTTGAACCTAACAATCATCTAACTTATTGGTAATCAAACATTCCCCAAACCACTTAACTAGAATCAGTGTTGGCAAGGACTTAATGATCATTGAGTTCAAACAAGAAGTTGATCATTAAAATTGCAGGGTTTTTTTTTAATTGCAGTTTTTTCCAAGAAAGCATACCTGTCTGTGCCCATGTAAGAAATTAAAAATGATTTTTAAATATATATTAAGTTTATTAATATTGTTTTTTTGAGAAATATTATAAATTTAATGTTGGTGAGGGCTTGATGCAAAATCACAATATAGTCATCATTTTTCATGGGTCTTTAACATGCCCAGTTCTATTCCTTGTTCTGTTCTGTGTTTACCTATTTCAGGGGCCCTAAACACCTGCTTCTTATTTCATGAAGATTCAACCCTCTTGTCATAGAGAAAAGAGAATGTTTTTATTCTTGACTGTCCTCAAGAATATTTACATACTTAAAGAAATGTACAAATTTGGAAGAATCTGGTATATTTGTTAATAATGCAATTTTAGGCAAAAATAGAACAGTTTGTAGTATTTTTCTGGTCTTCTTCAAATTGCAATCTATAGGCAGCTGCTACTAAGTTGGCTTTGAGTTTAATGTTTGTTTATCTACCTATTTTTCTCTCTTTTTCTTTTTCTCCCACCCTCTTTTTTTTTGGGGGGGGGGGGCAAGTACATTGGGAAGAAAAAAAATGAAGACATTAAAACTTTCTGGTATTACTTTTCTCATCAACTCTTCTGAGGCTTTGGAAAATTTGCATTCAAAAAGATTATAGTTGTAGCAGTATGACCCTCAGTCCACAATTTGAAGGAGGCAAAGAAGCATTCCATTCCTTTCCTTTCAATCAGCACAATTTGGCCTGTGAGGGCCATCTTCTGGGCTGGCAGGAAATTCAGCCTCTGTCCTTCTTGAGACTCTTCCTCCCCTGGGGTCATGCTAAGGTTCCAAGGTCTTTGGTGGTGCCAAGCCATGGGGGAGGCTTCATCCTCCCGTATGCATTGTTCCATATGGTTCCCTAAGATTAGGTGGCTCTGCTTCCATTTCATTTGGGGCCAAAGAATTTTTGACAATGATGCAAAACTCAGCTTAGGATATGGTCTTCCTAGGAACACCACTGTGACCTACCTTTGAGGCTTTGCTCTCTGCCTGGGACCTTGCAAAAGAAGGAGAGCACCAGTCCCCACTGCTAAGGAGACCCTCCCCTGTGCCCATCTCAGTCTTCGTGACTTTCCTTCCCCTCTCTTGTTGCACCTCTTCAACCAACTTAGACTTTTGAAACTAAAAGCGAAGGCAGGAAGTGTGTTACACAATCTCTATTTTCCAACTGCCTGTTTGACTTGGAAAAGTGAGAGGGAGCGATGCAAGGGAAGACACAAATATTAATATTTAAAAAAATCAATTCTTCCGAAGGAGAATCTGAGATTTGCTCTCTCAGGGGGTATTCTCCCTACCACCATCCCATAAACAATGACTAGACTGAGTTATTGTCCATCGTACCAGGAATATTTTATCAGTAGCCATGTCCTCTTGAGGCCAAAGGAAATGTTTGTAAGTCTAGATTCACATCTGCAGAGAATTTCATGCTTGCCTCTGTCAAAGAGGGCAGGTGGGATGGAGTGGGCTGGCATTTTCAATTGCCTGGACTGACCTGGAATTCCTAAAGCTGGGTGATTTAGCAATTATGCCTGAGGGTGATAATTTTATGTGATTTTGTTTAAATTTTCACAACTATCCAGATTCAAATTCTATTTTTTTTGCCTTAGCTCCCTTTTGTCCACTCTGATATAGGGATGAAAATTATAATCATGCTAGTGACCCAGTGCACGAAATTCATGCACATTAAAAGGGGATTAATTATACATATGTAACACCTTAATCAATAAAGAAATAAAAAAAATAACATTTAAAAAAATAAAAGGGCATTAATTAGAGGAAATAATTTAATATTGCTATTTGCCCTTTCTCTATAATAGAAGTGTCAGAGATGGAAGAAAATTAGTAAAATGTATATGAAAACCTTCCTCCTGTCAGAGTCTGGGGCACACCATGGGACCCAGAGTCAAGTCCCTGCCCACCCACATGCACCTCAAAATTGCATGAAACCCAGATGCGGTTGCCCCCCCACCCCTCAATTGGGCTAGATCAGGGGTGGGCAAACTTTTGACTTGAGGGCCACAATGGGTTCTTAAACTGGACCGGAGGGCCGGAACAAAGGTATGGATGGAGTGTTTGTGTGAACTAATATAAATTCAAAGTAAAGGAGTGGAGGGGAGAGCAAGAGAACCCTCTGCTCTTTCGGCTCTGTGGGCCGGATAGAACAGCCGAACGGGCCGGATCTGGCCCGCGGGCCGTAGTTTGCCCACGGCTGGGCTACATCCAGACCCGGCCAGTCCTACCCTTGTCAAGCCCTGCCGGGCAGGGGGCGTAGCCTCAGGTCCCCTGGCCTGGCTCCAGGATGGGGGGTGTGGCCTGAGGTCCCCCAGCCCAGACCGGGGCAGGGGGCGTGCCTTGAGTTCCTCCATCAAGCCCTGCCAGGTGGGGGACATGACCTGAGATGCCCTATCAAGCCCTGCTGGGTGGGGGGCATGGCCTGAGGTCCCCCTTCAAGCCCCGCCAGGCAGGGGAGTGCAGCCTCAGGTCCCCTGGCCCAGCACCAGGAGGGGGGCGCAGCCTCAGGTTTCCCGTCAAGTCCCACTGGGCAGGGGCGCGGCCCGAGTTCCCCTGATTCAGCACTGGGGGTGCACCTTAAGGTCTCCTGTCAAGCCCTGCTGGGTGGGAGGCATGACCTGAGGTCCCCTGTCAAGCCCAGCCAGGCATGGGGCGCAGCCTCAGGTCCCCTGGCCCGGTGCTGGGGCGGGGGGCATGGCCTGAGGTCCCCCGGCCTGGTGCCGGGGTGGGGGGTGTGGCCTGAAGTCCCCTGTCAAGCCCCACCTGGTGGGGGGTGTGGCTTGAGGTCGCCCAGCCTGGCACTGGGGCGGGGGATGCAGCCTGAAGTCCCCTAGCCCAGCACCAGGACAGGAGGCGTACCTTGAGGTCCCCCGTAAAGCCCCACCAGGCGGGGGGCATGGCCTGAGGTCCCCTGGCCTGGAACTGGGGCGGTGGGTGCGGCCTGAGGTCCCCAAGCCTGATGCCAGTGCTGGGGGCATGGCCTGAGGTCCCCTGTCAAGCCCCATGGGGGCGGGGGAGTGCATAGCCTCAGGTCCCTGCTGATTGCTCATTAAGGCTCCTTATGGGAACTTGGCCTCAGCTGTGGGTGCAGCCATCTTTGTGATGGAATGATGGTCAATTAGCATATTCCCTCTTTATTAGATAGTTCCACTTCCATAGCAATGAGATATGGAGCATTGTCTTTATAACTCCTCTCTGTGCGCATGTTATATATACTTCTATGATATAATTTATATAATTACAAATAAACATATAATCATTTCTATACTTCTATAGAATGAACAATTAAAATTGTATGTCTACATATTTTAGCCTCAATAACATTCCTTGGATAAGAGTTTCTCAAGGTGTCGTTCTAAGAACTGGATTCTACCTCTACCTCTATATTCCATTTTCTCTTATAAAGAGCCCATCTGCTAGGTTTTAATACTCACTCTGCCACAATTTAATTGGGATCTGCGATTCTGTTTCCTCTTCTATAAAATGGGAACAGTGATAACAGTACTGACCTCATTGGGAAGTGGCGATAATGGAGTGAGTTAATGCAAAAATCACACGTAGAACTGCATATATATGAGGTGATAACTTATCCTTGGAACATTTTAAACATAAATGTAGAGGAAACATGTAAATGATGGTCTCACTCTTCTGCTAAAAGCCAGGAAGTAAAATGAACAAACCTCAAAAGTTTTTCCTTTTACCTGGAATGTAAAGTTCAAAGTCGTGATTAGGACATTTGAAGCCTTCCACAGCCTGGCCTCAACCTACTGTCTGGCTCATCTCTACCTTCACATTGTCTAGACTTCATTCACACTAGATGTCTGTTCACTGTCCTTCCCCAAACACATTGTATCTGTTAACATCTTTCTGCCTTTCCTGATGCTGCCCTTCTGTAGGCGAGTGCTTCTCACCCTTCTCTGCCTGTTCAAATCTTTTCATTTTTAAGGGTTTATGTAACACTTCCTTTGTGAAGTCTTCTGTTTTCCCAAAGTTAGAGGCAGTTACTATCCTCTTCATTCCTGATAATGCTTAAATAAACAAGCAAAAAAAACGAAGTTAAATTTTGGCATGTATTTCCTCTATCTTGTTCTATAATTAGTTGTATATTTGTGCTTCTCACTTCATTGGATGCCACAGTGTTATTTTTTATTTTTTATTTTTTTGTACTGTGGTTTTTCCAATTTTGAGTACTATGAGAATTTTCAAGCATACAGAGAAGCTGAAGGAATAGAACAAGAAATGCAACCCACAAAGCCACCACTTTCATTCAGCGTTTGTTTTCATGTTGTCATATTTACTTTATGTGATGTGTATTTTATTTCCACTGAGTCATTTAAATGTGTCAGACATCATGACACTTTATTGCTAACGTTTCAGCGCACAGCTCTCAAAATAAGGACAAATATCCGGTAACCGTCGTGCAATGATAACATCTCAGAAAATCAATAGTGATTCCCTAATGTCACCTATTACACGTTCATATTCAGTTTCCCCAAATGAGAGAAGAGCAGGTTTTCATTCCTTTTTATATCATAGTGGAGAATATCCCTTTCTGTTGAATTGAAGAATTGAGTGCTGGTAATGCCATTAGGAGCCTTTCTTGCAGAAATTAGCCAGCCTTTTCTACTCAGCTGTGAGATTTGTTTTTCTAGGTTTTCTTAGCTTTAGCTTTGATTTTCTTTCTCTCTCTTTCACTTTCTCACTCTCCTAACACTCTAAGGCTATGGAAATGCGACTAAGTTGTTTCATTTAGAGATGGGAATTTTAGGAAGATTGCAGCAATCCTGTTCACTTTATGAGACTTCTGGTGGTTTTTTTCTTTTTTCTTCTTCCATAAAATAATTTTCCTGAAGGCTGTGACAATAAAATCAACTCTAATTTAGGGATTGTTTAGTCAACCGGTGGATTAAGTGAGATTTTGCTTCTCTCCTTTTCTCCTGTAGGCTTCCTGTCCATTTCAGTGACAAGTATTTTCATGAGGGTGAAAAATCAAAGGAAAGAAAACTGGGTACAAATTCCCTTATTTTGTTGGCAATTCTGGTAAGAGTTGGTAGTGAATGAGTCTCAAGCAAAATTTAAATTTGTGGATTATGGCTGAATTTTCCTTTTCCAGAATCTCTTTGTTCCTATTAGTGAATTGCTTTGAAATAAATAAAGGGAATTTAGGGAGTTTGTATCAGCATAAAACATACTTTTTATCAGAGCTGTTAATCAAGAATTGATGCTGCCGCTAATGGGATAGAACTGGCATCTGTCATGTTTCAGTTACCCTTCCCACTTCATGTGCCCAACGCTAACTCCAGTTCTTTAGTTAGGATTATATTCATTTCCCTGCCACTATTTTGCTTATTCATGTTCATGACATTGTGACTGCGTATATATGCTTTAAGCATTATATCCAACATCTATTAGAATTATTAAAAACATATATTTCTATTTTCTTGGGTACACTAGTAAAAATGGGTGTTTTTTTGTTGTGTGTGTGATTTGTAAAAGCAACGCTTGCTACCAGGCTTCTGTACCATTGACTCATTGACTTAAAACCCTTAGTTTGCTGAGGCATGAGTTCTCCAATAAAAAGTACTGAAGTATGCTGAGATTAATTTAGACTCATACAATCCATCCCAGAGGACATACAGTCATTGTTAATGTTTATTCAGGCCAGAAAAGCAAAATGAATAACTCAAATGACAAGAAAGGGAAATAATAATAGGAAAGAACATGAAAAATAAAATCAAGATTCATTTTATCAAAGCATAAGGGATTCATATGCTTTACCACATTAATCTGTTTTCTTTAGTGTTCTTTTCAAGACATAAAAGGTGGCATTCACTGGTTGGTAACATGTCTGTTGTCTGTCTTCCCTCCTTGGTGTAAGCCCATGAAGGCAGAGACAGTCTCGTTTATTACTGTATCCTCGGTGCCTGGAAGGAGTGGTCTGGCTCATAGTACATGCTCACCAAGTGTCTATTAAATTAATGGATGACAGAATCTTGTGTAGCTAAATAGTTTTTTATTTTAACCATCACAACGATTAAATGAATCACTATTATATTAGTTAAGACAGTTCTTAAGTATGGCTTGGGTTTTTTTTTTTTAAATAAATCTTTATTCAGATTATTACAATTGTTTCTCCTTTTTCCCCCAATAGCTCCCCTCCACCCGGTTCCCACTCCACCTTCTGCCCTTACCTCCCCCACACTGTCCTCATCCATGGGTGTATGATTTTTGTCCAGTCTCTTTCTAAACCCCCCCGATCCCCTTTCACCCTGAGAATTATCAGTCAACTCCCTTTCTATGCCCCTGATTCTATTATATTCACCAGATTATTCTGTTCCTCAGGTTTTTAATTCACTTGATTTTTAGGTTCACTTGTTGATAGATATGTATTTGTTGTTCATAATTTTTATCTTTACTTTTTTCTTCTTCCTCTTCTTTAAGAATACCTTTCAGCATTTCATATAATACTGGTTTGGTGGTGATGAACTCCTTTAGCTTTTTCTTCCCTGTGAAGCGCTTTATCTGCCCTTCAATTCTGAATGATAGCTTTGCTGGGTAGAGTAATCTTGGTTGTAGGTTCTTGCTATTCATCACTTTGAAAATTTCTTGCCACTCCCGTCTGGCCTGCATAGTTTCTGTTGAGAAATCAGCTGACAGTCGTATGGGTGCTCCCTTGTAGGTAACTAACTGTTTTTCTCTTGCTGCTTTTAATATTCTCTCTTTGTCTTTTGCTCTTGGCATTTTAATTATGATGTGTCTTGGTGTGGTCCTCTTTGGATTCCTTTTGTTTGGGGTTCTGTGGGCTTCCTGGACTTGTAAGTCTATTTCTTTCACCAGGTGGGGGAAGTTTTCGGTCATTATTTCTTCAAATAGGTTTTCAGTATCTTGCTCTCTCTCTTCTTCTGGCACCCCCATAATTCTGATGTTGATACGCTTGAAGTTGTCCCAGAGTCTTCTTACACTATCTTCAACTTTTTGGATTTATTTTTCTTTTTGCTTTTTTCGGTTGAGTGTTTTTTGCTTCTTTGTATTTCAATTCTTTGACTTGATTCTTGTGTTCCTCTAGTCTGTTGTTTGGTCTCTGTATAATATTTTTGATTTCAGTCAGTGTATGTTTAATTTCTAGTTGGTCCTTTTTCATATCTTCGAGGGTCTCATTATATTTATCGGCCTTTTCTAGGATATTCTTGAAAAGCCTTATAACCGTGGTTTTGAATTCTATATCCAGTCGTTTGTTTTCCTCCATTTCTTTCGTTTGTGATCTGTTTCTTTGACGCTGCATTTTCACTGCTTCCCTGAGTTGGTAGGGTAGATTTGTGTGCTAGGTTTCCTATATGGCCCAGTGGGTCGGCCTCCCCAGTTAACCTGAGGTGGACACTCTTGGTGCACCCCTTTGTGGACTGTGTGTACAGCCTTGTTGTAGTTAAGTCTTGATTGTTGTTGGTATCACTGGGAGGAATTGACCTCCAGGCCAGTTGGCTGTAAGGATCAGCTGTGTCTACGCTGGGAGAAGTTTGGTGCTGGAGACAGCCTTATAGGATTAGACTTGCCAAATTGCAATAGCCTCTGTGCTCAGCTTGGATGGGGTGGAGTCTCAGGGCGGAGCAGACAGTCTTGGCTTCCAGTCAGCCTTGCCCTTGCGTGCGTGCGCGCCTGCCGACCTTTGCCTTCCCCGGCTCTCGAGTCTCCACCCGAGAGTCCAGATTCCCCCCACAAGAGCGCGGGTCCCCAGGGGCTTGCCTGGAACTGGGGTTCAGTGCAGTCAGAATTGGGGTTCAGTGCAGTCAGGAGCTTCAGACTCACTTCTGCTAGGGAAAGCCTGTGGCAACCTCCGCAGCCTTTGTGCACACTGGCGCGCGCGCCTCCGGAACCCTGCCTGCCGGGGCTCCCCCGGGTCTCCCCCGGGTCTCCGAGTCTCCGGGTGCCTTTCTCTCTACCTGACAGTCCAGACTCCCCCTGTATGAGCCTCGGTCCATGGGGTTTCGCCTGGGACTCGGGTTCAGTGTGGTCGGGGGCTTCCTTCCCCCTTCCGCCAGAGAACGTCAGCCAGGCTCTCAGCCGTCCTTCCCTCTGCGCGCACAAAGACCCTTTGCTGTACCTCCAATTCTCTGTGAGCTTTTCTCTTTCCTTCTAGTTGTAGAATTTTCACTCAGCCAGCTTTCCTGTGGTTCTGGATGGTGTCCATTCTGTCTTTTAGTTGTAGTTTTGAAATTGTTGTGCGAGGCAGCAGTTTAGGTGCTTACCTATGCTGCCATCTTGGTTTCTCCTCTGGCTTGGGGTTTTTTTGTTTTTGTTTTTTTTTTTTCTTCATTGTTCTTCAAAATTATTTTATGTTCCCTACTTCAAAGAAAATTTAGGAAGAAGTTACTGCTTTCCAAGCTCCGAGGGTAAATATAACATAGTCAGCAGGCATATAAAAACCCAGCTTCCTTTCAAATGAAAACTATTTCTTGCCATTCCTGTCTTTTCAAACATGCAAAGAAACAATGATAGTACTATAAGCGCATGAGGGAGGACATTTCTGCCAAAAGTTGTGCTTTGAATTACTTTGAGTTGAGATATTGTCTCTTTCTACTATGTAGTGAGAAAGGGTAGGAAGTTGAGCATCTCATGAACTATGAGACACTGAGAAATTCTCCAGTTTTCTCTAATTGGACTTTCCTAATGGAGCGTAATTATTATGTCTGTAGCATACCCCTTGCGCTGTGATCTTGGTTTAAGTACATTACTGAAAAAATAGTAATGATCTTTGAATTAGCCAAGTTATAGATCCTCCCTACCTGTAGTTCTCACTGTTAAAAAAGAACTATAGAACTGGTGATGTCTTTGAGGTCGAAGGAAACTCTAGGTTAAGGTTGTAGAGCATTTTTGCCCTTTTTCTCTTCTGTGAGCAGACTTAATATACTTTTTAATTCATAAGAAAGAGGATGTCTAGCTTGTTTCTCCCAAGCCCTGTGCTAGGGACACAAAACAAGCATCTCAGGGTCTGAATGGTAGTTCCATTTTGAATTTCTTAGAAGAATATGGTTGGTCTTTAAAAAAATTTTATCCTCTCCTAGAGCAGTGGTTCTCAACCTTTCTAATGCCGCGACCCTTTAATACAGTTCTTCATGTTGTGGTGACCCCCAACCATAAAATTATTTTCATTGCTACTTCATAACTAATTTTGCTACTGTTATGAATTGTAATGTAAATATCTGTGTTTTCCGATGGTCTTAGGCTCTACAGCAGCGGTTCTCAACCTGTGGGTCGCGACATTAGAAAGGTTGAGAACTGCTGCTGTAGAGCCTAAGACCATCGGAAAACACAGATATTTACATTACAATTCATTAAGAGTAGCAAAATTACAGTTATGAAGTAGCAATGAAAATAATTTTATGGGGGGAGAAACCAAGATGGCGGCATAGGTAAACACCTAAACTGCTGCCTCGCACAACAATTTAAAAACTACAACCAAAAGACAGAACGGACACCATCCAGAACCACAGGAAAGCTGGCTGAGTGAAAATTCTACAACTAGAAGGAAAGAGAAAAGCTCACAGAGAATTGGAGGTACGGCAAAAGGTCTTTGTGCGCGCAGAGAGGAAGGGCAGCTGAGAGCCTGGCTGACTTTCTCTGGCGGAAGGGGGAAGGAAGCCCCCGACCGCACTGAACCCCAGTTCTGACTGCACTGAACCCCAGTTCCGGGCAAGCCCCTGGGGACCCACGCTCTTATGGGGGGAGTCTGGACTCTCGGGCGGAGACTCGGGAGCTGGGGAAGGTAGAAGTCTGAAGGCGCGGCGTGCCAGTGCGCACAAAGGCTGCGGAGGTTGCCACAGGCTTTCCCTAGTGGAAGGGAGTCGGAGGCTCCTGACCGCACTGGGCCCCAGTTCTGACTGCACTGAACCCCGGTTCCAGGTGAGCCCCTGGGGACCCACGCTCTTGTGGGGGGAGTCTGGACTCTCGGGCGGAGACTCGGGAGCCGGGGAAGGCAGAGGTCTGTGCATGCGCGCAAGGGCAAGGCTGCTGGGAAGCCAAGACTGTCTGCTCCACCCTGAGACTCCACCCCATCCAAGCCGAGCACAGAGGCTATTGCAATTTGGCAAGTCTAATCCTATAAGACTGTCTCCAGCACCGAACTTCTCCCAGCATAGACGCAGCTGATCCTTACAGCCAACTGGCCTGGAGGTCAATTCCTCCCAGTGATACCAACAACAATCAAGACTTAACTACAACAAGGCTGTACACACAGTCCACAAAGGGGTGCACCAAGAGTGTCCACCTCAGGTTAACTGGGGAGGCCGACCCACTGGGCCACATAGGAAACCTAGCACACAAATCTACCCTACCAACTCAGGGAAGCAATGAAAATGCGGCGTCAAAGAAACAGATCACAAATGAAAGAAATGGAGGAAAACAAACGACTGGATATAGAATTCAAAACCACGGTTATAAGGCTTTTCAAGAATATCCTAGAAAAGGCCGATAAATATAACGAGACCCTCGAAGATATGAAAAAGGACCAACTAGAAATTAAACATACACTGACTGAAATCAAAAATATTATACAGAGACCCCAAAACAGACTAGAGGAACACAAGAATCAAGTCAAAGAATTGAAATACAAAGAAGCAAAAAACACTCAACCGAAAAAGCAAAAAGCAAAAAAAAAAAATCCAAAAAGTTGACGATAGTGTAAGAAGACTCTGGGACAACTTCAAGCGTACCAACATCAGAATTATGGGGGTGCCAGAAGAAGAGAGAGAGCAAGATACTGAAAACCTATTTGAAGAAATAATGACCGAAAACTTCCCCCACCTGGTGAAAGAAATAGACTTACAAGTCCAGGAAGCACACAGAACCCCAAACAAAAGGAATCCAAAGAGGACCACACCAAGACACATCATAATTAAAATGCCAAGAGCAAAAGACAAAGAGAGAATATTAAAAGCAGCAAGAGAAAAACAGTTAGTTACCTACAAGGGAGCACCCATACGACTGTCAGCTGATTTCTCAACAAAAACTATGCAGGCCAGACGGGAGTGGCAAGAAATTTTCAAAGTGATGAATAGCAAGAACCTACAACCAAGATTACTCTACCCAGCAAAGCTATCATTCAGAATTGAAGGGCAGATAAAGCGCTTCACAGGGAAGAAAAAGCTAAAGGAGTTCATCACCACCAAACCAGTATTATATGAAATGCTGAAAGGTATTCTTAAAGAAGAGGAAGAAGAAAAAAGTAAAGAGAAAAATTATGAACAACAAATACATATCTATCAACAAGTGAACCTAAAAATCAAGTGAATTAAAAACCTGAGGAACAGAATAATCTGGTGAATATAATAGAATCAGGGGCATAGAAAGGGAGTGGACTGATAATTCTCAGGGGAAAGGGGTATGGGGGGTTCATGAAGAGACTGGACAAAAATCATACACCTATGGATGAGGACAGTGTGGGGGAGGTAAGGGCAGAAGGTGGGCTGGGAACTGGGTGGAGGGGAGCTACGGGGGGAAAAAGGAGAAACAATTGTAATCTGAATAAAGATTTATTAAAAAAAGAAAAAGAAAATAATTTTATGGTTGGGGGTCACCACAACATGAGGAACTGTATTAAAGGGTCGCGGCATTAGAAAGGTTGAGAACCACTGTCCTAGAGTAACATTCAGCTTCTTTGATGGGTTGTTGTTTTTTGGGATCTCCCTCATCTTTGTTCTTAGCAGCTTCCTGATTACTTCAGCAGTGAACTACTTTGAGCTATTACGGCTGGAGCTTGACCTTGCAAATCACAAAAATGAACTTAGTGGTTTTCGGAGCCTCTTAATCTCACAGCTGAAGTCTCATTTTAACCTAAATGAACATTAAATTGTTCCAGCTCCAATGATGTACAACCCTGTGAATGCCACTGGTCACCGGATCAATGGAGGTCAACAGAAAAGGTATGGCGTTTCCAGCATTTACTTTTTACATTAAGCACAAGTGGTGCTTTGAAAATAAAAAGTCCCCTCTTACATCTTCGAGCCAAGGCAGCTCCAACAGAGAAATCTGATATGAGAATGGCACTCTCCTTCTAATTCCCAATCATATGACCCTTCCTCTTTGTTTCACCAGAACAGGACATCCCTTTGTACTGCTTCTTGTAGTAGGCTGAGTTTCTGAATTGGGAAGAGAGGATAAGATACCAGGTCCACAGCACTTTCTTGTAAGAATCATCCAGGTGGCTTCTGCAAGTAGGGTGGCAGTATGTGGGCACTATGGTTTTCCTTCTTCCCATCACTCACAAAGGGAGATGGTGTGTCTGCCTAGACCCAGGTAGATCAAATAGTCTTCTTGCTGTTCAGTTCCATGGAAGCCATGCTGATGATTTCTGCTTTCAGAAAGAAAAGAAAGAAAAGAAGAGCTCAGGTTTTTAATTCCACTCAGACCCTCAAGCAATGCATGGTTCAGACAGATAAGCTTTAAGGATGGCATACAGAGCAGGAGGTAGGGAGAATGAGAATCAGAACATCAGCTTCCCTGGCTTCCTTATGCATCTTTCTGATTTGCTCCTGCAATAAGAGCTTATCAAGCTCTTCCTCTATGCCCAGCACTGGGCTCTGTTCCTTGTTAGTTTAGTTAAAGACATTGAACCCCTAGAAACTCTTATCAGCTCTCCTAACCTACGTCTCACCCCTCCACAAACATCCAGAAAAGTGCTTTGGCTTTGCTGTCAGAAGGACCTGGGTTCAAATTCAGTTTCTGCCATTTTGAAATATCAAGGATATAGATTGTATTAGTTCCTCATCTTCCTTCCTACCAGCACATAGTTTCCCTTGGGGGAGCGGAAATCCCCCCTGTGTGATGTCTCTTGATGGGAATACAAATGTAGGTCTACTAGTCCTTTCCTAGCCAAGCCAGGACCACAACTCTCCTAGGATTTGAGTCTTGAGAAAGGAGTAAAGTCTGACAAAAATGTCTGGTCCAGCCCATTTATCCCAACAGAAACATCAGACAAGCTGTGTGAGTAATTCCTGATGCTGGGAGTTGTCCCGTTTTCGTCTGGTTTTCTGGTTCTCTATGAATGCAGGGAGCTATCCATATACTGCCAGCAAATCCCTTTTCTTCTTCTTTTTGCCAGAGTAGGTTTCTGTAAGCTGCAATCAAAGAAATCCTGGCAGATACACCTTTGGGCCCGTTACTTAAATCTCTCCTATTCTTTGCTTCTGCATTTTTAAAGCGGAGGAAATAATGCCTACCTGACAGGGTGGGGCATGGACGAAATGAGATGGCATGGTAATGAGCTTGGCACAGTGCCCCACACATGGGAGACACAAAAAATGATGGTTATGATCACGATGAATGCTTTTTACTCTCTCTGCTGACAAGCCCTGCCTTGGGGTGATTCCATTCCAAGCTCCTCCGAGGTCATATTCCTCCTTCAGAGGTAACCTGGCAGCCTGGAGATTCATTAAGAAAAGACAGACTCAGAAATAGAAAAAATAGAAATGAGTCAGAACCTCAAGAGCATTGAGGAAACTGACAGAGAGCTGTGAGGAAGCTGGAGGTGTCCTCTGGGAGTGAATGGTGAACAGAGAGTCAATGTGGAGGTTAAGAGGAAGCTTAGGTAGATCCTATTGGTTCTCACTGTCCTAACTGGAATTTTGAGTCTTCTGTTACTTCAGATACACTCTCTATGATTCTGCTCATGCAAAGCTGGCTGCATTTTATTTCTGCCTGAATTAGGTCTGTGGACATGGGCATTTTCACTTATCTTTTTTTTTTTAATTTAATTTTTTTATCGCTGACCCTATTGCAGATGTCTCCCATTCCCTTTCCCCGTCACCCCCTTTGCCCACCACTACCCAGGCCCCACTTTGGCCTTCACCACACTAATGTCTGTGCCCATGGGTAGAAATAACATCTTTTTAGTTCTGCTTGGTAAAAAAGGGCACATTGTTCTCATCTCAATTGTTGTAATATCACCTGCCTCTCTAGGCCTAACAAGTGCTAAAACTGTAAAGGGGCGCAGCATAGGGGTTCATTGAGTTCACATGAGAGCTAGTCTACTTGAATTCAAATTGCAACTTTTCCACCAACTAGCTGTGAGACTTTAAGAAAGTAACATAATCTCTCTCTGCTTCAGTTTTTCCATCTGTAAAATATAGGCTGATAATAACAGTACGAGGTTGTGGAGATGAGCAGTTAAAAGCATGTGGCCCAGTGTGAGACTTATACTAAGTGCTCAATAAATACATTTAAGAATGTAATGTTTAACTTAAGGAAAAAAGAGGAATGGACTGGAAAGATGTGTGGGGCCCTCACAGAATTGAAGACAGAGTTTGTAACTCTGGGTTAAGAAGAGGGAACATAGGGCAGATCTGGACCCTCAAGCAAGAGTTGCTGGATAATTCCTCTGGAGACCTGCCATCGAAGCGATGCTCTTTTCAGTCTGCTCGGCTCCCTGCCCCTCCTTTCAAATGCACAACATCTTAAATATCAAGCAATGGGAAGAACCGATGAGATCATCTCATATGAAGAAAACTCTTCAGCCCAGATGCTGGCTTAGCTTTTCAAAAAAGCATGGATTTTGCATCCTTTTTCCTGCTTATCAAAAATGAAATCGGTTAGTAAAGGGCAAAGCTTAGGTGGAGCCTGGTGAGACAGGAGCCGTGCAACTCCCAGCTCCTTGTAAATCCTTGCTCAAGGCAGCATCCCCACAGAGAAAAGTGCTTTTATTAGCCCTGGGATTATGGTCGAAAAATTCAGAAAGCCACAGATCAGCTTTGATCCCGAAAGCCTTAACCAAACAAAAAGTTTTCATAGTTTCTCCATGATACCGCTAAGCAATAGTGGCAGTTGTTGAAATATCTTTGTTTTGTTTTGTGTTGTTCCAAATACAGTCTGTTTTCTGGCAGTTTGAGGTTTGGATGGAGGGGACAGCTGTGTAAAAAATGTTCTGAATTGCTTTGGAGTTTATAAATAATCGAGTAGATCCTCTCAGTGGGTAACCTGCAACTATAATTTAGATGTTTTTTTGGGGGAAAATTTTTAAACAAAGGTGCATTGAAGCAATACTTTATTAAATATCACAGTAGTGACCTGTTGAGTTAAAAACAATTTCCAATAGTGTAAAAGTTTCTATATCTAAAGAGACTGCTGCTGCTGCTGATGGGGATGATGGTGATGATGATGATGATAACTAACACTAACTAGTATACTTACTCTATGTGGTGCCAAAGTGCATCAATTCACTGATGGCCTCAATAACCCTATGAAGTAGGCACTATTATTATCTCCATTTTACAGGTCAGAGAACTGAGGCACAAGAGGTGAATTAACTCATTCAATATCGCACAACAGGTAATTGGCAGAGAGGGATGTAAACTCGGGTCATCTAAGGCCAAAGCCCAGGCTCTCAGCCAGCACATTCCACAGTACTCTATAGGCTGAAACATAAAGTTGTCAATTTTTCTTCAAAAATAAAAACAAAACCCTAACACTTCTGAAATTGGAAAGTTAACCTCTACACATACACACAGATGGTTCAGGAACCTAGGATATGAGGCCTCCAGACTCTTAGAGGATTTGGCCTTGAGACGCTTTCTAAATTCTCCCACCCAAAGAATGGAATTATAACCTAGCTCATTTTATATGACAAAAATGAATGAATAGGATGCAGTTTCTCTATTACATGAATTAAATTTATGTCCTTTCAGAATAGGTTGTCTACTTCTAAAAACAGTCAAAGGAAACTTTAAGAATGACCGAACCCAGCCATAGAAACAGACTTTCTTGGGACTGGAATTAGTCATTTTTATGACCAAGCACATAATAAAACACAGGGACTACCTCACTGCGAGAGGTTTGCATGGGTTGTTATGAAAAGGCTGCTAATGCTCAAAGGTCCTTTCTAGACACCAAATAGCATTACAAACGGGTGAGATCAGATTTGGTCTAGCTTTGGGATTTTCTTGAGAGTGTTTCTGTCACTGAGCAAGGGTTAGACATGCCAGTTTGTACCATTAATGCCTATGAACATCCTCTTGGATCTCATTTAATAATGTTTTCCTTTTGTGTGGGATCCATACTCAAATCCCTCAAATAAAAAGCATTAAATGTACAAGACAGATATTTAGTCTCCAACTATGTCTCCTCAGGTCAAGTTAACAAATAGACATTGAAGGAAGTTTTAGAAAACGAAAGACTCAGGCAAAGTAGCATTTCTAGCTAATGAAAACAGGAAAGTCAAATAGGTTTTAGTTCATTCATTCTTTGATCTAATCATTCCATTTATTTTACAATATATCTTATTGAATGTCTATCTTACCACATGCTAAAAACATCACATGCTTCATTGACCCTCCATAATTCAAGAGTCAAGGAAAGCTTGGAGCCCCACCTTATACATAAGAAAACAGAGGGTAGGGACTGCTTTTCATTCTTCTTTTTCCTTTAACTTTTCCTCTCTTTTTTTTTAAACATAATTTTTTCTTACAATTTTAGACTTGGTGCCTAGTATACTGCTTGGCAGATATTAGAATATCACAAATATTTGTTAATGGAGTGTATAATTAGATGAGTATTAGAAGTAAGACTGTACTCTCAAGGGTACTCTGAAAATATGACTGCTTGTCTTGTCATACTAGTCTTTTAAAAAATTTAATTTAAATATTTTTACTAGTATTAGTGGTAGCTCTGGTCCATGTATGTGTTCCTTGCCATACTGTGTTAGTGGAAGAGACTGGTGGTGTAACTTCTTGAGGGGGAGCAGAGCTAAGTCTTATTATTTTATTGAGCCAAATAAAGATGAGATGACAAGTCCAGTTTAATATCATTAAACCATGCATTTCTTCAGGTTGCTGCAGATGGGGCGGAAATAATTTTGTTTACAAATTTCATGACCAACATCACCTTTCCTCTATAGGTTGAGAATTAATGGATGCTTAGGCCTATGCTAACTTATTCATTTATTTATTTGACAAACACTTATTAAAGACCAACTATATTACAGAACTTATGAATGTAATTGTGAATCTAAATTCAAAGGAGAGAAATCTAGAAAAATATGTTTACTGAGAAAAACAGCATATGAATGCACTAGCTGGAGTACTGTTAGTGTCTGATATTTTTGTCAGTAAAGAACAAAAGAATCTGTTACTGAGGTTTTAAAAATATGCTCTGTTTTGATAAAAGCTATTGAAGAGAAGGTTGAATCATGGTGTCAAAATGAAAAATTTAACCTTCTGCTGAAATATGAAGAAGAATATTGGAACTGGAGGAGAGAGAAATCCAATTCAGTGTAAATGATTCTGTCTGCTGCAGTAAACAATTTTATGTGTTTCTCTATTCTACAAGTACTTCCATATTTCTAAAATGATGACCCTTTCATTTTGAATATGCTCAAGCCATATGTGAAAGCCAGCCACAGAATTGCAAGTTTCAAAATTTGAGCTATTGGGAGGAAAAAATGGCAGCGGAATAGACAGACATGTCCCGAGCCTTGTCCCGGAGCAGATAGAAAGAACAGCTGAGGGTTGCATGGGGAGTGTTTATTGGTGAGTTGAGGGACAGCTATACTCCAGGAGATGGTGGGGGACTGCTGGACGGGGATCCCCTGACTGGGCAGCCCCCACTGCTGCTGGGTTCCCTCCCAGAGCGACCCGCTTGGACGTGGAGACCGTGCCATCTTGAAGGGGAAAGTGGATGTTATTTGGAAGCCTGAAAATCTACAACTGCGGAACCCACTGAACAGCTGCAAAGCCCAGAGCACCAGTCTCCAAGTGGCACAAACACGTGGATTCAGAGGAGCTCTACACTCCACCACCATGGAAAGGTCAGATTTATCCTGGGATAAGGTGAGGTCTCTGGTCCCAGCAGGAGAGAGAAACGCGTGCAATACGGGAGCTGGAGGACCGGGGGAAGTCTACGCCTAGAAAAATCCATGGCTGTTGGGGCTGGCATGATCCGTGAATGTGGAAGGGGGTCCTAAGAGCTTCTAACAGAAAGGAACTCTAAAAAGGAACCCATTTTGATCTGATGCAAAAGGACAGCCTAAAAATTTTAAAAGTGTGCCAGCTGCTTAGACCCAAGGGGGAAAAAAAGACTGCACAGACTTGCCCTCAGCCCCGGAGTTCGCATACTTATGCTGGCTTTTTGTTTGTTTGTTTCTTTTTGTTTTTTTCTTTTTCCTTTAAATCCTTGCTTCTGAGTACTAAGCCCAATACATAGGATCACCCAATTGGGGACACTCTAAGAGACTGAAGGGGAAAGTTGTTTTTCTGGAACCTGGGGATCAGAGCGGGGACTAACCATCAGAGAACCAGCTCTGGGGCAACCCACTCCCACAAACCGGTATTGAATGCCACAGGGAAAGCAGGATCTAAGCACTGGCTAGAGAGGACCTATAGATCCGGAGGTCAATCCAGAAACACTGCCACCCAGGGGTTGAATCACAAATTGACTCTTGTGTAAACACAAATAAAGGAATACAAGAAATTAAGACACACTGCCTGCTTAAAAATCAGGACTGGCTTACAACACTGAGGAGCAGTGGAATGCAGGGAACTGCAATACTGTCCTGACTAGGAAACAGGCAAGCCAAACAGAACAGTAGAGGAAGTGAATGACCTTCACTACTGCACATTTTATTTTTTAATTTGTTTTTCATCTTTTACTTAAGAAACTAATTTTTTTTCTTTTTTCCTCACTTGATTTTACCTTTTTAATTATTACATTTTTATTTTCAATCATATTATTACTACTACTATTTTACCTTTTTTAAAAAAGTATTTTATTTTCTCTTTATTTTACTTTGGGATTAGTGTTCTACATTCTATTTTCATCTTCCCTTTAGCATCATTTTACTCTATCTCAACTTTACCTTTATGCCATCATTCTCTTCCTAACTTTTCCCCTTTTGTTGTCCTGTTTCTCTTACCCTTTTCCTGCTTTAGATTTTCCCTATTCTTTCTTTTTACCCCCTCTTAAAATTTCACCCTACTTATATATCTAATTTCCAATCCCTGCTCCAAGTCCATACACACTTCTCTCTTCTCTGTCTTCACTATTCAAAAATTGGTTTTCTCTCTGTCCTTTTGTTGTTGTTTGCTTGATTGTTGATTATATCGATTATTTATGCTTACTTGTGAGATTGTTTTGCTTATTCCTTTTTGTTTGTTTTGTTTTTGTTTGTTTTTTGCTTCTGTTTTCCCTTGCCTCGCTTGATATTAGTTGTTGTTTGTAGTTTATATTCATCTCCAGGTACTTGTTGCTGGCATTTGTTGGGATTAGTGGCTGTTCTATTGTAGTTTTCTCCCCATATATATAGTTTGTTCCCCTCTTCTTTTGTATTCTCTTTCTTTTCTCTCTTCTTTTTTTCCTTTTCCCAATTTCATTTTTGCACTCCTTTCTTTCTTTTTCTTTCTTTCTCTCTCCTTCTTTCTCTCCTATCCTCTAATTTGCCTTTCTCTGGTGGTCACCTTTATTTGGGATTATTAATATTGTGAATACATTTCTGTTCAGTGCCTTGTGCATTGTACCTGTTTGTGTTGTATTTTGTGCCTTTAAATCAATGCAGGAGAGAGAGAGAACTACATAACCAGACACCCAGAGAAGAGAGACCATGGGGAGACAAAGAAACAGCTTACATATGAAAGAAAAGCGGGCATCACCAGAAAAGAAAGTAAGTGAAATGGAGGCAAGCAACCTGCCAGAGAAAGAGTTCAGAGAAATGGTCATAAGGTGGCTGAAAATAATGGAAGACAAATTTGACAATATGTGTAAGAACCAAGAGGAAATGAAGAAGAACCAAGAAGAAATGAAAAATGACATTGCTGCTGTAAAGAACTCAATAGAAAGCATCAAGAGTAGACTAGAAGAAGCAGAGGACCGCATCAGTGAGCTAGAAGACTAGGTAGGAAAAAATACCCAAGTAGAGCAGCTTCTAGAAAAAAACAATTAAAAAGCAGAGGAGAGCCTAAGGGAACTTTGGGACAACACAAAACAAAACAACATCCACATATAGGGGTTCCAGAAGGAGAGGAAACTGAGCAAAGAATAGAAAACCTGTTTGAAGAAATAATGACAGAAAACTTCCCTGATATAGGGAAGAAAAAACCCACACAAATCCAAGAAGCTCACAGAATCCCAAGCAAAATGAACCCCAAAAGACCGACTCCAAGGCACATTGTAATTAAATTGGCAAACACCAATGACAAAGTAACAATCTTAAAAGCGGCCAGAGAGAGAGACAGAAAGTTACCTACAAAGGAACCCCCATCAGACTAGCAACTGATTTCTCAACAGAAACTCATCAAGCCAGAAGGGAATGGAATGAAATATACAAAGTCATGCAAAGGAAGGGTCTGAATCCAAGAATACTGTACCCAACAAGGCTATCAATCAAAATTGAAGATGAAATCAAGAGCTTCACAGACAAAAAAGGACTAAGGGAATTTATTACCACCAAACCAGCAATGTAAGAAATGCTAAAGGGTCTGCTGTAAAGAAAAGAAATACGAAGAAGGAACACAGGGATAAAGAATAAAAATGGCGACAAATAAGTACCTATTAATAATAACTTTCAATGTAAATGGATTAAATGCCCAATCAAAAGACATAGGGTAACTGATTAGATAAGAAAACATGACCCATATATCTGCTGTCTACAAGAAACCCACCCCAGAAAAAAAGATGCACACAGACTGAGGGTGAAGGGATGGAAAAAGGTTTTTCAGGTGAATGGAAATGAAAAAAAAGCTGGGGTAGCAATACTTATATCTGACAAATTCGATCTCAAAGTGAAGGACATAAAAAGAGATAAGGAAGGCCACTTCATAATACTAAAGGGAGCAATCCAACAAGAAGAAATAACCCTGGTAAACATATACGCACCCAATACAGGAGTACCCAAATACATAAAAAAACTCCTGGAGGATATCAAGGGAGAGATTGACAGCAATACAATCATAGTAGGAGACTTTAATACCCCACTATCACCATTGGACAAATCCTCTAAACAAAAAATCAGCAAAGAAACATCAATCCTAAATGACTCACTAGACCAGATGGAATTAATTGACATCTTCAGAACATTTCACCCCAAAGCCACAGAATATACATTCTTCTCAAGTGCACGTGGGTCATTTTTCAAAGATAGACCATATGTTGAGACATAGGCAAAGTCTTTTCAAATTCAAAAAGATAGAAATCATATCAAGCATCTTCTCAGATCACAGTGGCATAAAACTGGAAATCAACTACAATAAAAACAATCCAAAAAAATCAAACACATGGAGACTAAACAGCATGCTATTAAACAATGACTGGGTTACCAGGGAGATCAAGGAAGAAATAAAAAACAGCATGGCAACAAATGACAATGAAAACACAACAATCCAAAATCTATGGGACACAGCGAAAGCAGTCTTGAGAGGGAAGTTCATAGCTCTACAAGTCTACTTCAAAAAACAAGAAACAATGGTAATAAATTACCTAACCCTACAACTCAAAGAGTTAGAAAGAGAGCAACAAGAAAAGCCCAGTGTAAGCAGAAGGAAGGAAATAATAAAGATCAGAGCGGAGATAAACGACACTGAGACAAAAAAAAACACAAAAAAACAAAAAAACACAATACAAAAGATCAACAAAACCAAGAGCTGGTTCTTTGAAAGGATAAACAGGATTGATGAACCTCTAGCCAGGCTCACCAAGAAGCAAAGAGGGAGGATCCAAATAAACAAAATCAGAAATGAAAGAGGAGAAATAACAACAGACCCCACAGAAATACAAAGGATTGTTAAAAAATACTATGAACAACTCTATTCCAACAAACTGGACAACCTGGAGGAAATGGACATATTCCTAGAAAAATATAACCTCCCAAAGTCAATCAGGAAGAATCTAAACATCTCAATAGCCTGATAACTATGGAAGAAATTGAAGCAGTCATCAAAAAGCTTCCAGCAAACAAAAGCCTGGGGCCAGATGGCTTCACAAGGGAGTTTTACCAAACACTCAAGGAAGAACTAAAACCTATCCTCCTCAGACTATTTCAAAAAACTCAAGAGGAAGGAACACTTCCAAGCTCATTCTATGAAGCTAGCATCACTCTAATACCAAAACCAGATAAAGACAACACAATGAAAGAGAATTATAGGCCAATATCCCTCATGAACATAGATGCCAAAATCCTCAACAAAATTCTAGCAAATCGGATCCAGCACTACATCAGAAAAATCATACACCATGACCAAGTAGAATTTATCCCAGGAATGCAAGGATGGTACAATATCTGCAAATCAGTAAACGTGATACATCACATAAACAAATTGAGAGATAAAAATCACATAGTCATATCAATTGATGCAGAAAAAGCATTTGACAAAATCCAACACTCTTTCATGATAAATACTCTAAACAAGGTGGGAATAGAAGGATCATACCTCAACATAATAAAAGCCATATATGATAAACCCACAGCTAACATCATACTCAATGGGCAAAAACTAAAACCATTTCCCCTAAGAATAGGAACAAGACAGGGATGCCCACTCTCACCACTCCTGTTCAACATAGTACTGGAAGTATTAGCCATTGCAATTAGACAAGAAGAAGAAATAAAAGGCATCCAGATTGGAAAAGAAGAAGTAAAGCTGTGCTTATTTGCAGATGACATGATATTGTACATAAAGAACCCGAAAGACTCCATCCAAACACTAATAGACTTAATAAATGAATTCGGCAATGTAGCAGGATACAAAATTAATGCCAAGAAATCTATGGCATTTCTATACACCAAAAGTGAACTTACAGAAAAGAGACTAAAAAAGCAATCCCATTTACCATCGCACCAAAAAAATTAAGATACCTAGGAATAACCTTAACTAAGGAGGCAAAAGACCTATTCGCAGAAAACTACAGGACACTGAAAAAAGAGAGGAAGACATAAACAGATGGAAGAACATACCATGTTCATGGATTGGGAGAATCAACATCATTAAAATGTCCATACTACCCAAAGCAATCTATAGATTCAATGCACTCCCCATTAAAATACCAATGGCATAATTCACAGACCTAGAAAGAACTCTCCAAAAATTCATCTGGAATAAAAAAAGACCCTGAATAGCCACAGCAATCCTGAAAAAGAAGAACAAAGTAGGTGGGATCTGAATACCAGATTTCAAGCTATACTACAAAGCCACTGTTCTCAAAACTTCCTGGTACTGGCATAAGAACAGACATATAGACCAATGGAATAGAAGAGAGAATCCAGATATCGACCCAAACCACTATGCTCAATTAATATTTGACAAAGGAGGCATGAACATACACTGGAGTCAAGGCAGTCTCTTCAATAAATGGTGTTGGGAAAATTGGACAGTTACATGCAAAAAAATGAAACTAGACAGGGGTGGGCAAACTTTTTGACTCGAGGGCCACAATGGGTTCTTAAACTGGATCGGAGGGCCAGAACAAAAGCATGGATGGAGTGTTTGTGTGAACTAATATAAATTTAAAGTAAAGGAGCGGAAGGGAGAGCAAGAGAACCCTCCGCTCTTTCGGCTCCGCGGGCCGGATAGAATAGCCGAATGGGCCGGATCCGGCCTGCGGGCCGTAGTTTCCCCACGGCTGAACTAGACCATCAACTTATACCATACACAAACATAAACTCAAAATGGATACAGGACTTAAACATAAGATGGGAAACCATAAAAATACTAGAGGAATCCACAGGCAGCAAAATCTCAGACATGTGCCGAAGGAACTTCTTCACTGATACTGCTCCTAGGGCAATGGAAGCTAAAGAGAAAATAAACAAATGGGACTACATCAAAATAAAAAGCTTTTGCACAGCAAAAGAAACTATCAACAAAACAACAAGAAAGCCCACTGTATCGGAGAACGTATTTGCAAATATTATCACTGATAAAGGTTTAATCTCCAACATCTACAGGGAACTTATACAACTTAATAAAAAGAAGATAAATGATCCAATAAAAACATTGACAATGGACCTAAATAGAATCTTTTCAAAAGAAGACAGAAGGAAGGCCAAGAGACATATGAAAACATGCTCAAAGTCACTAATTATCCGAGAGATGCAAATCAAAATGACAATGCGGTACCATCTCACACCTGTCAGAATGGCAACCATCAACAAATCAACAAACGACAAGTGCTGGTGAGGATGTGGAGAAAAAGGAACCCTCGTGCACTGCTGATGGGAATGCAGACTGGTGCAGCCACTGTGGAGAACAGTATGGAGTTTTCTCAAAAAACTAAAAATGGAGCTCCCATTTGACCCAGTAATCCCATTTCTAGGATTATATCCCAAGAAACTAGAAACACCAATCAGAAAGGATATATGCACCCCTGTGTTCATAGCAGCACAATTCACCATAGCTAAGATTTGGAAACAGCCTAAATGCCCATCAGCAGATGAGTGGATTAGAAAACTATGGTACATCTACATAATGGAATACTATGCTGCTATAAAAAAGAAGGAATTCTTACCATTTGCGGCAGCATGGATGGACCTGGAGAACATTATGTTAAGTGAAATAAGCCAGGCAATGAAAGAAAAATACCACATGATCTCACTCATTTATGGAAAATAAAGAACATTATAACCTGATAAATAAAAAGATATATTCAGAGGCAGTAAAGCACCGAACAGACTGACAAATTACAGCGGGAAGGCTGGGGAGTGTTGGGGAGGGTGGGAAATAGAACAACCAAAGGACTTGTATGCATGCATATAAGCACACCAATGGACACAAGACACTGGGGGGGGTGGGATGAGGGCATGCGACAGGGGGTAGGGGAGGCTGGGGGAAGCTCAATGGGGAAAAAAAGGAGATATATGTACTAATATATGTAATATTTTAAACAATAAAAAAAGTTTCAAAATTTATTGAGGGACTGCAGGAAGAACACTTATTGGGTGAAGAGGTGAGGCAATGAACTTCAGGTACTCAGTGGCTCTATGGTCATGATGCTCGTTGGGAAAAGAAAACTATTCACCCCAGCCATCCTAAGGTAGCAAAGTAAATTGCAATGATGGTCTCCAATTCACACTTTCCTCTATCCATGTCCTTTGTCATATTGTTTGGGATTCCCTCCCAGTGTGGGCTGCTGACCAACCCTTAAGAATGTTTCCCGTTATAAAACTAGGCAGCCTTCCATTACAGAGCCATTGAAAACAGCATTTTTTTTGGTGCGTGTGTATGTGTTCCATTAACTCTTCCAAAATGTTATAAAGAACATACCTGATTGCATTGAGACATACACTTTTGGAAATTGTCTAACACAGAAATGCTATATAGGGACATTATAGAGATACTAGAGGCCCAGTGCACAATGATGTAACTTGTAGACCCGTGGGCACTAACTTGTAGACTCTGCCCCTTGATAACTGGGAACTTGCTTTGGCCAATGTGATATTAGCATCAGTGCAAGTAGAAGAGGCTTGGCTGGGGCTTGCACATTGGGGCTTATCTTCTCTCTTGAAATTCTGCTATCTCCTGAAAACAAGTCCAGGATAGCTTGCTTGTCTCAGGGGAAGGATGAACGACGTGTGGAGTAGTGATGAGCTCAATCAGTTGAGTCTAGCCTAGATCAGTCAAGAGCCAGTGAAAGCCATGTGAGTGATCCTACCCATAGACAGCAAATCTGCATAGATAACTCCCAGGTGACTCCAGATGAATGAACAATAAATTCCTATTGTATGTTATCGAAGTTACGGTTGCTATGCAACCACAGCTAACTCAGACCAGATATGTTGACCTTCTAGACCTTCATTTGGCTGCTTGATTGAATCTGAAAATGCAGTATAGGGTTTGGTAGAATACTCAAGAACTTAACCCTCCTTAAGTACTAAGATCAGTATTCTCACTGAATTCAAGATTTCAATGGTATAAAGAGAAGTGGTCTGGGATCCAGAAAACCTGAATTCATATTTTTAATATATTACCTGTGTGTTGTACTTTGGATAGGCCCCTTAATATCTCTAACTTTAGCTTCTGCATGTTATGATGATTAACTAGCATCACACTGGTAAGTTGTATGCCTAAGGCAAAAGATATATGTTGTGGGTCAAATTGTATTCCCCAAAAAGTTATGTTGAAGTCCTAACCCAGGTACCTTTGAATGTGACCTTATTTTGAAAGAGAGTTATTGCAGATATCATCAGGTTAAGATTACATGGGCCCTAATTCAGTGACTGGTGTCCTTGTAAGTAGAGGGAGATTTGGAGACAAAGATGGGAAGAAGGACTTGTGATGAAGGCAGAAATTGGAGTGATGTAACTTGTAGACCCATGGGCACTAAGGATTGCCACCAAGGATTGCCAGTGACTATCAGAAGATAGGACGCAGCAAGGAAAGGCTCTTCCCTAGAGCCTTGAGAGGGAACATGGCCCTGCTGACAACTTGATTTTAGACTCCCAGCTTCCAGAACTGTGAGGGCATCCATTTCTGTTGTTTTGAGCCACTTAATTTGTTGTTCTTTGTTATGACAGCCTTGGGGAACTAATCCAATATAGATGTCAGGTATTGTGCCAAATTATGAATTATGAATTTTACAAACTTGTCTAAGATTAGGGACTGTAGAAATGTCACAGAGGAGGATCTTTTGGGGGGTTCTGAGTCCCACAGGTGAAGTCACTACACTTGTAGAATTTAAATATTAATATTAATGTGAATTCAGTTGTATCCACAAAAAAGTAAAGCTAAGGGGATTGTTTGTTACTTAGAGGAACAACCATATATAATAATGTTTAATAATCACGAATATGTATCAAGTTCAAAGTACTGTTCTCAGTGTTTTTATATATTAACTCATTTAAATCTACCAATAACACTCTGAGGTATAGGATCCCTCAGGGTTTCACCAAATCCTATCTTGAATGTTTAAAACAGAGGAATAGAAGGGTACAGTAACATGCCCGTGGGTCATTCAGCTGGAGCCAGGATTTGAACCCAGACAGTCTGTGCTCTTGACCACTGCCCACAATAGTGTTGGGCTGGATTCAGGAGGAGAGTGGGGGCAGGGAGCCCAGTGTGGAGATGATTATGTTCATTCATAGATCAGGAATGAAGGGCCTAGATTAGAATGGTATCTGTGAAATTGAATAAAATAGATTTCTCTGAGAAGGATTACAAAGGAAAAGATTACTTGTTTAGGACAATGAGAAAAGAAATAGCTTTTTGTTCATATAGAAATATTTGAAAAGAGTGACAATTTATTTGAACTGCAGCAGTATTCAATTTCAAGGCAGAAAATAAGTGAGGCAGCATGATGAGATTTTTAAAAATTTCCACATTTACTCTAACAAATTTTGCCTTCATGAAATAATTTGAGGTGTCTCTGAAAGTCTGTATTTTCTTTTTCTGAAACTTCCAAAGTCATTTCTCTTTTATGGTTTCTTTTTATAATCTGCCTTAATATACAAGCTGGTTATACTATTCTTAATAAATAACAGTATTCCAAAATATTACTTTTCTTTGTAAGTCGGAACCATAAACCTATGATGACAGTGGTAAAATTAGAAGTGTTGTTTTATGCACAATTTACTTTTTAGTCTGGGGGTATAACATAAAATAAGAAACTGAATTAATTGAACTAGGAAAAAAATGGTTGCATTTTGAAGTAATTATTTGTTAGCCAAGTTTAATGAAGAAAATTAACATAATGGGTGATATAAATCTTCTCGGAAGATATATAAATTGCAAAAAAAAAAAAAAAAGAAAAAAAAAAAAAGAAAAACCAGCTAAAGCCCGCATAATGGAAATGGCATTATGAGAGACTGCATATAAAGATTAAGTAGGGGCGTTACTTCAGTTAAACTAAATTCCAATCCAGATGATTCAGGTAACCTGAATTCCCCTTCACGTCAATGTGAGTGCATGTGGGTGTCAGAAGCGATAAAGCCAGTTAATCTGATATAGTGAAACTGTAGACTGAAGAGAGTATACAGAAAGTAAACTCCAAATAGAAGAAGTGGATAATTGAGGCATAGTGTCTATATAAAGTGGTTTATATAAACCCTATAAATAAAGATAAACCAAATATTTAGATGTACTTAAGTGTTTCATGGTACTTTATTTCACCTAATGTAAGGCATTACATTAGTGAGGGCCTATATAGGGAAAGATGAAACTTACCACGTATTTCTAATGGAGGCAGTTTACTACAGAAACTGGCTATGCAGGAGTAGATGGCTAAAAGTGTAAGAAGTGGATGCTGAAGTTACCTAGAGATTGCAGTTGCAGTAAGTGGCTACCACAGTAGGGAATATAAAAAGGTAGGTTCACCAAACCAGGAGCTTGGCCCTGTGTGGCTGGTGACCCTCTGAGGGGCTATAGAGTGGCTGATGTGGGCATGGCTGGTCATCACCCCAGGGGGCTGCTCGATGGCTGGTTCTGGAGCTCCCAAACGAATCTGGTGGCTGAAGCTACACTGTCCTCTGTTATTGGAGCAATGCTGATGATAATTGAAAAGATAAATAATTTCTCCTCTCTTCCCAGCTCCCAGTCTCCCTGTCAGGTTGCCATTGGCAGAGCCTTCCAGGAAATCATGGGTCAGGGGAATGTGGGATCTGTAGTTCCCACACCCTACCTACCTCAGGCATCACAGAGTATCTAAGAGTGAGTTTGATGCTGAGAAGAATAGGCTGATCATCTGCACAGATGCCACTGATTGAAAGATAGCCCTGTGTATGTATCCCCAAGAAAGAAAAACTGATAACCACAGCACAACACCTTAGAATTTTCCCACAGATTATTGCCCTCTGTGCCATCCAAGTGTTGCAAAGCAGCATTTCTTAGAATGCTTTGCTATTGTCTCTTGGATTTCCCCCTCTCAGTTGCAGTCACCCATTCTGCAAGCTTTGATGCCCACACTTTTGTAGTCTTACTGTGTGAGGCCACTGCCAGCGTGGCCTGGGTTCAAAGACTGGGAGAAAGGGCTGACGTGCAAATTAATACACAAGACAAGAAATACAAATTTGGAAATGATGGAGGAAGTCAGTTGTGAGCTATTAAGTCAGCAGCAGGTAATAACAATGCAGACATTCAGCCTTCTGAATATCAAAAGCCCCATTCAGCCTTCTGACTGGACTTCTCGCATTTATATTAATTACTGTTGATCTTGGCTTCCAGCATTACTGGAAGATGTCTACTGAAGGTTTTCAGACAACAGCCAGTGTTATGGGCTGAGTTGTGTGTCCCCTATCCCAACCTCATATGTTGAAAACCAAGCCCTCAGTACCTCAGAATGTGACTGTATTTGGAGATAGGCTCTTTAAAGGGATAATTAACATACAGTAAGGCCATTAGGGTATGCCATAATCCAACATAGCTTTATAAGAAGAGGAAATTTGGAGACTGAGAGACACATTCAGGTGCTTGTGCAGAGAAAGACCATGTAAGGACCCAGAGAGTAGATGGCCATCTGCAAGCCAATGAGAGAGGTGTCAGAAGAAACCATCTGTGCTGGTACCTTGATCTTGGACTTCTAGTCTCCAAAACTGTGAGAAAATAAACTTCTGTTGTTTAAGCCACCCAACATATGAAGGATCAACAATGCACATAACCTGCTGAAGTACCAATGATATACTAATGATCTATGTTGAGGTTCACACCTATGCAGGCAATCAGAACTACCTCATAAAGAGTGGCTTAGCAGCTCATTGTAAGATGCAGCTCAATATCTGAGATCTATAATGAGAAAAAATGTGCATCTTGAATTAATGAAATGCAGTAATTCCTTCAGTGTTTTTACCTTTCATGTATCACAATTCCATGGCAGTTCTATTTACTCTAGAACAGTGGCACATGCTCCACAGGGGGACAGTTTGATTTTTAAGTGTGTGTGTGTGGGGGGGCAATTCGAGAATGAGTTATGAACAGTGTATTTTTTGCATTTCTTACGGTTCTAGGGGCCTCATATATAGTATATAAATATATATTGTGATGTATTTATGCATTTCAGTTCTCTATTATATGTTTTGAAACTTTATTTGCTATTTTTAAATTTCACTTCATATTATTATTATTTTTTAACAGTTGCCTAGAGATTTCTTCCTCAGTACTTCAACTGTACTTTTATTCTTTTATTTTTCTCTTTCATGAATGCCATGTTCTTTGGAAGCTTGTTTAGACCAAGTTAATGGTCTTTTAGTCTTCCTCCACATGAATAGGAGTTCACTTTTTGAATAATAAGAATTATATGTCACGGGGAGGTGGGGTCATCAGGATTTTAGAGATGCTTAGGTGGGGCATGGCCAAAAAAAGGTTGGGAACCACTGCTCTAGAATCTGGTTTTTCCTAAGCACTAAATATCTGAACAAGTGTATTTGTGTGAATTTAAGAGCTATTTTCTTTACGCAGTCATTGACTCAGGAACCCAAGTAAGGGGAAATAAATAATTTAGTATTGAATTGCAAATTAAAAGCAACCTGAGTAGGTGTAATTTTAATTTACAAATCAAAAAGTCCTCTTACCACCGAATAATTTAATCTGTGCAAGCAAATGGGATCCTAATTGGTGTCATATGAGGGAGAGCTATGGCTGAGGGAAGAAAAAAGTGCAAAGATCCACCCTAGTTCTAAATAGGAAGAAAGAAAGCTGAAGTGGAGAGCTCTGTTTAGCAATTTGTGTTGTATTATTTTATCTAGAAGTTCAGGAATTAACATTAAAAAATACTTTCAACAATAGAGATAAATTTTAAAAAGTGTTGTAATTATAAGATTTTGCCATATCCAGAATGTATATGAAAACATACAATACATGTTTTTGTTTTTGTTTTTTCATTAAACTATCAACTCTTCGTCTTGTTATCCTTATCCATTTCCTCCAAGGCTCCTAGAAAAACCCCTGCCTTTAAAAAATATATAAATGACGTTAACAGAATATTATGGAGCCATCACAGAGAACCTTAGACAAGGAATTTTCAGCTTTTACCACTTCGAGAACAATGAGTAATTTTCTTTTTGGCAGTCCCATTGGGGTGAAATGTTCCCCTTTACAAGTGCTGTCCCCAAACTGTAATTAAGCAATTATCTTCCAGTTTCCAGCACTGAATTTTTTCTTTGTCTTCTGGACTCTTTAAATTGGATTATTTTCAGATGCATTCAATCCTCTGTCTCAGTGCCCAAAACTCCCTAACCCTTTGGCTTCTTCATGCATTCAGTCCATTTGATACCGTGTCACTTAGAAGCTTTGGTTGTAAGTGAAAGAAATGGCAGTCAAATGGCTTCAACAATAGGAGGGATTTATTGGGTCATATTACCAAAAAGTCCAGAAATGAGGCAGGTCTCGGGCATGATTTATTTAGGGTTCTGCTTTCTTTCTTTGTGATTCTCTACAGTTTGCTAACTTTCTGATCCTTCACGGTCACAAGATAGCAGTCGGGAAAGTGTAGTTTTCCACAATTATTGAGCAAAATTGCTGAGTACTGGGCAGACTGGACTGCCCCAAGGGAAATCTTTGTGTCTAAGATAAATAAATACTTAGTAGGCAATAGGCAAGATATGAAAAATAACTAAGTGCCCATCAAAGGATGAATAAAGGAAATGTGGTGTATACATACACTGGAATATTATTCAGCCACGAGAAAGAAGAAAATCGTTTCATTTACAACAAAATCAATGAAATTTGAGGATGTCATGTTAAGGGAAATAAGACAGAAAGATAAATACTGCATGGTATCACTTCCATATGGAATCTTAAAAAAAATCAAACTCGTAGAAAAGTGATTTTTCAGGGGCTAGGGTGTCGGGGAAATAGGGAGAGGTTGGCAAAGTGTCCAACTCTTAGCTATGAGACACATGTAAAACATGGTGACTATAGTAGATTGCACTGTATTGTATAATTGAAATTTGGTAAGAGGGTGGAACATAAATGTTCTCACCAAAAAATAGGAAGAAAAAGAGAGATAAATATGTGAGGTGATAAGTACATTAATGAACAAGGTATACATATATCAAATCACCACTTTAAATACCTTTCAGTTTTGTCAATTATACCTCACTAAAGCCGAAATTAAAAAAAAGAGAAATATTTATTTGGTTTACCAGGTAAATTACTTTTGACAAAGGCTTTGGGATTTCTGTTATTGATTTGCCCCATCAGATACTGCACTGGAGTTGGGGTTTAGAACAGATATGGGGAACTAACCACAATGCTCATAATTATTTACTTCTTTGTATATATTTTTCTCATATTCTACAACTTTTTTTCTGCCCACCCTCCCACCTCCATGTAACTAATATTTAAAACTTGTTTCTGATTCTCATTCATGAGATTTCTTGCAACTTGAGTCTTGGAACAATAAAGAGCATCCCTGCTAAGATTCTTTCATCCTAATCAGAGGGTGACCTGTTGATCCTGAATACTGCCATTTTAGTCTCCTTATCAGCATAATGAGCCCAGATTCTAATCCCTATCTGCCTGACTCAGATCTGGAGCCCTCAGTATACCACACTACAGAAAACATGTTACAGTGTAATAGCTACCTGGAAGCTATGGATTGGGTCCCCTATGTGGAGTATTGATTTTCAAGCACCACATTAAAACCCATGTATATAGGAACACTCCTTCACACAGCTTTTGGTGAACATATGCCCAAATTTCTATTGGGTATACCTGACAGTGGAATCGGTAGGTCATATGTGTAAGGATATATTCAACTTTAGTAAATACTAATCAAGATTTTCTTAAATTACCAATTTATACTTCTTCTAGCAACAGGATTTGAAATTCCAGTCAATTCCCATGTTTGTCAACAAATGATATGGTTGATCTTTTTCATTTTAACCATTTTGGTGACTTGTCAGTGTAATCTCATTGGAGTTTCAGCTTGCATTTCCCTGATGTCTAATGAAGTTGAGCACTTCAATACCTGTTTTTGTGAAGTGTGTGTTATAATTCTTTGCCCATTTTTCTATTCAGTTGTCTGGATGATAACATTTTATTGCCTTAATTATAATTTGGAGTCATAGTTTTAAGAGCATGGAATAATCTCAGTACTATAGGGGCATTTTGCCTGTATATAGTATATAGTTGTTGCAGCTTGTTGAGTGTGACTGAGTAGATCTACCAGTTGCCTAGGGCCGTGGTCGGCAAACTGCGGCTCACAAGCCACATGCGGCTCTTTGGCCCCTTGAGTGTGGCTCTTCCACAAAATACCACAGCCTGAGCGAGTCTATTTTGAAGAAGTGGCATTAGAAGAAGTTTAAGTTTAAAAAATTTGGGTCTCAAAAGAAATTTCAATCATTGTACTGTTGATATTTGGCTCTGTTGACTAATGAGTTTGCTGACCACTGGCCTAGGGGAAAAGATGCCTCTTCACCTTCCTCCAGAGATTACAAGATGTCATAAGCAATATATAGTTTTGGCAACTGGCATTTAACACCTGACATATTAGTGGGCATTTTCTTCTATCACAATGGCCATATGCTCCCAGGTAACAACTCTGAGAGTGCTTACCTCTTAGACAAATGCTGACCTGTCACCACTTGACATATGGTGAGCAGTGGGGGACCCTTGCTCCCCTATAGGGCATCTGCTCCCCACTGATTTCCTGGAGAGGTGTCAGAATGCTTTTGGGCATATGCCTATCCAAGCCCTATAGCAGTGACACTGCCCTTCCCACGTTGGAAAGAAACTGAGCCCATGTCAGTGGTTTCCCCAGAATTTCTTTACATGGCACAAATTGGGAAATGCTCCTATAAAAGCGAAGATTTGAGTGTTGTTTTGTCATTAAAAGGCAGGAGTAGAAATAATAGGGACATTAGTGGTAAATACATATAGATTACTCAACCACTGTAAAACTTGGTTTTCTTATCTGTAAAATGGGGATAATTATACAAGACTCACTTTTTAAAAAGTTATTTATTATTGGTAGTATTACAGATATCTTCCATCCCTCTTTCCTCCTTCTCCCATGCCCTTAACCACCACCCCCCCCCCCCCCATCCTCACTACCCTATTGCCTGTATCCATGGGGTATGCATATAAGTTAGACTCACTTTTCAAGGTTGTTGTTGGGTTAAAGATGATGTGTACAGCATGCCTAATCTGGGGAAACATTTAAACAAAGGGCATAAAAGGCCTGTTTAAATTATCTACAGTGCATTAAAAACCACACTGAAATTCAGCAGCCCATTAATAGGCCTCAAAAGGCCAAAGACAAGGTGTTGGCTAGCTGGCACTTATCTGTAGGCTTGGGGAAAGAATGTATTTCTAAGCCCATTTTGATTGTTGGCCGAATCTGTTTCCTTGCTGGAGGAGGGCATGTCAGGAGCTACTCACTGCTTCTGGAGGCAGTTGCCTCCTCAATCTTCAAACCAGCAAGAGTGCACTGACTCCTTCTGTCCTCTTCTCCTGCCACCAGCCTAGAAAGTTGGACTTTATCTTACAGGTGATGAGGGAGTGGGACCCTGCCCATATACCTTAGACCATTTCAATATGCTCAGTGGACTTTCAACTACCAATATCTGTATCTCTGTACCTGAAGACTTTTCTGGAACTTTGAAAGGTTGCTCTGCCTGTGCATGAAAGACAAGAAATACTGTGGATTTAATTCTCATCAGTCACTGGTTGGGCAAATAGTATTTAAATACCCCAGATCCTTCCAATGACACGAAGTAGTATACAAATGCCCCACCCAGATCCTTCACTTAGTGTGTTAGTTTCCTAGGACTTCTATAGCAACAGCAGAATTTTATTTCGTTGTTGTTGTTAATCCTCACCAGAGGATATTTTTCCCATTGGTGTTTAGAGAGAGTGGAAGGGAGAGGGACAGGGAGACGAAGAGAGAGAGAGGGAGAGGGAAAGAGAGAAACATCGATGTGAGAGAGACATACGGATTGGTTGCCTCCTGCCACACATGCCGAGACCTGGGGCCAGGGATCGAACCTGCAACTGAGGTACGTGCCCTTTTCTGGAATCGAACCTGGGATCCTTCAGTCTGCAGGCTGGTGCTCTATCTGCTGAGCCAAACCAGTAAGGGCTGGAATTTTATTCTTTTATAGTTCTGAAGACTAGAAGTTCAACATCAGATGTTAGCAGTTATGGTCCCTCTGTGTCTATGAGTAGCATCAATTCTTCCTCTTCTAGATTCTGCTGGTTTTATCAGTCCTTGGTGTTCCTTGGCCCCAGCTGTATAACTCCAATCTTTTCATGCATTCTTTCTTCAGATGTTCACATCGTCTTCTTAGTATGATACTAGTCATATTGAATTGAGGGCCCACACCATTCCAGGATGACCACATCTTTGCTTAACTATTTATATCTGCAATGACCCTATTTCCAAATAAGGTCACAGTATCAGGTACTGGGAAATGGGACTTCAATGCATCTTTTTGAGGGACATAATTCAACCCACAACACTTAGGGTGGGAAAATTCTTTGGTATAAATTTTATGCCACTTCCCAGAGCTTCTCCATGCTGTTGCCCCTTGTGGTAGCTGCTTCTATCATGCTTTTATTGACTGCCTTCCCCTCACACTACAGCTTCCCTATTCCCTGTGTGGTATTTCCTTCATGTCCTAAATGAACTTCCTACAATTGAGTCCTTGTCTCAGAGGACCCAAACAAAAAATATTTTGTTTCTGGGGGAACCCAAACAAAATTAATGAAGATTTTTTGATGGTATTCTGACATGTTTAAAACTCACCATTTGGACTTTAGTTGACAGTGTAGCAATGTTTGAGGTGGATGGATGGCACATACAGTGTACTGGAGTTGAATATAAGTAAGTAGAGTGAATAATAGGTGAATGGAGTGATGTCACACTTATTTCCATTCAGGACTAGACATAAAAGAGACAGACCTTGTTAGTACCTGTTTCTCAATTTCTGGTTGGAACCGGAAGCTTGCATGCCTCATCTAGCACACTGACAAACTGCTTTGAACCCTTAATTGTAGTGATCTGAGATTTGTACTGCTTATAAAAACCATTCTGCTGGAAGTTCAGCTGTGGTCGATTTAAGGATTCGGCTTTATGTGGATTAGCCTCAGAGTTTCCTATACTCTGAGTTTACCTAAGGATTCTTAAATATGTAGTTTCAAAAAAAAATGCTTTTTGTCTTAATCCCTCCATAAGTTTAATTTAGTGCTTATTAAACATATGGCAAAGAGTTGTTATTTCAAGGCAAGAAAGCAAAAGATGAATTCTTATTCCTTAAGAAAATAAACTAAGCGACAAGAATAATAATAAGCATAACTATTACAATATCAAAGATGGTCATGGTGTGAAATCAAAGAGTAGGAAGGGAATGGCTGGTAAAGGGCAAAGTGAAGTTATGTTCACAGCTCAGTCCCTATCTCCTGTGCCTTTCAGAGAATCATGAATGCAATAGTTATAAATCCCTTTTATCTGTGAAGAATCATTTGTGACAGCCTTGAAACTAAGATCTAGATGAGCAAAGAAATATGTAATCAACCCTTTGACCCTTGTGTGATGGTCCTTTCTTATTCGTTTACCAGCTGAATCCCCAGGAACATATAGCCCGTATTATTAGCTAGTTCTCTGGGCACAAGTGGAGTCCTGTGTCTGTGAGGTCAGTCTGTCTGGAGCATGGCATCTAAGATTACCCCCTTTCACCCTTGCGTTTACCTAGCTGTGGCCAAATTAGCATCAGAGCAGAAATGAAGGGCCCACAGAGTGTGGTTTCTGATTAGAGGTGCTGTTTTTATGCTTCCATGGCTCACAGCTCATGCATTTATTATGTCAGCCATTGTATTCTGTGTTGTGTTCCAGAAATGGATTGCTTATATATGTATCCTCAACTCTTAGCATAGAGTGGATAGGAAGTGCTTAATATGTTTGTTAAATCAATCAGTTGCCTCATAGGTAAACCTCAGCACAACACTGTGAAATAGGTGTGTCCACATTTCAGTGACTAGAAAATAGCTGTGAAATGAGCTCCAGGTTGCAAACTTGAAAGAGGCAGACCAAAGATGCAAAATGAGTTTGCGAGCTTCCTCAGATCTGAACTCTTTGCAGTGCATCGCCATGCAGTGACTAGTGCAGAGCAGAGCAGCATGAGGCCACAGTGCATATGCTGAAGAGGGTCAGCAGGTGTGCAAAATGGAAGAGGAACCCAAACCAGAAAGTGATCACAACAAAAGGTCAGAGTTGTCATCAGTTTCCTAATAAAGGAACAACCTGGACTGGTATCTGAATCCACTGACTATTCATATGCTTGTAAATTAATAACTCTATTTTTATCATTTAAGAATACATACATTTGCCTGGCCAGCATGGCTCAGTGATTGAGTATCGACCTATGAACCAGGAGATCATGGTTCAATTTCCAGTTAGGGCACTTGCCTGGGTTGCGGGCTCGATCCTCAGTGTGGAATGTGCAGGAGGAAGCCAATCAATGATTCTTGTTCATCATTGATGTTTCTATCTCTTCTCTTCCTCTCCCTTCCTCTTTAAAATTAATGAAAATATAATTAAAAAGAAGACATACATTTAAAAAATCTCTTTCAGTTCTTATCACAGATATTGATCTTATGAGACTCTGGGGATCCAAGAATCTGGTCTCCAGAGCAGACCGTAATCCAGACTGTTGTCAGCAGAGCCTGTCCCTCTACAGGCAGCCGTTGCCTTAACCATACAAAAGCAGCTGTCCTCAGGGAACTGCTACTCTGTACATAACCTTAAATGTCTGCATTTCCACACGGACTCCTGCAGGTTGTCATACAATGAGATTAAAAGGCTGCAAGTGTGTAAGGGACACGTGGCTGGTCTTCTCATATCCCATATCATATGCCTTTTAGACTGAGGTGACAAGATAGAGTCTGTGGAGAAATGTTCAGTAAGATTTATTAAAGGGACCAGCATTTAGACACGTGAAAATAGCCCCCATGGTTGCATCAAGGAGTTCACAATTTGTAAACACAAGGGGACTCATCATTCTGTTTCTGGACATAAATTGCTCACTAGCTAAGTCAGGAAGAAGTCTTCCTCTCTACCTCCAAAACAAGATATTTCAAGTCCCCACTTTCTTCCCTCTGCCTGGCGTTGGCAGTTAGCAGATGGAGCTCTGTGACCCACAGGTCAGTGTCTGTGAGCAACAGAAAACAGAAAGTGTCTGTAATCAAGCTGGGAGGAGCTGTTCCAAGTCTGAATTTACCCAAGAGGATCTCCAGAAAGGGCAGACTGAAAGCAAAGGTATGCAAACAGAGCCAGGCAGGGGGAAAGATTAAATGTTGCTATTTGAATGCATAAACCTCTTCATGTTTAATAAGTACTTGCAGAACTGGGAGAGAAAGTTGCAGAGAAATAGTTATAAATAGGATGCCATCTGAGCAGCTTGAACCCTGAGACCGACACTGGGGTCTATGTATGTATTTATGCTGGTACAGGAGGCCTTGTTTTGGTTTCTGCATCAGTATCTTAGTTTGTCCAGGTTTGGACTGCTAACTATATATATATATATATATATATATATATATATATATATATATTTTTTTTTTTTTTTTTTTTTTTTTTTTTCTGCTAAGTGCTTACTGCCTCCCTTTTCTGGCATGATCATCCTACGTTTCTTTAGGTAGCCATTCTACCTCCTCCTACCCTGCAAGGTTAATTCATATATTTTGCTTAGAACTGGTCTATTTGGGCATGTGACTCAGACCTGACCACTTGGTATGTTCTACAACTGATTAATTCCCTAACTCTTATTAGTCAGAGATGGACACATGACCCAAGTTGGTCGCAAGCATATCAAACTCGCATGTTAAACGAGCCATGCAGCCCACCGGACATGAGTTTGACATGCTTGGAAGAGACTGAATTGTGAGAATATTTTTTTCTAGGATTATTGAGGAGATGCTCTCTTCCTGTCAGGGTTCGTTTCCGAGCTGGTAGGATGCAGACCTGGAGCTGTGAAAACTTTGCCTCCATGAGGAAGAGCCATCATGTGGGAAAGCAGAGTCCAGCAATAGAGAGAAACTGAGTCTCGATAGCATTGTTTGAGCTCCTAGATCCTGCCTTACCAGAAGCTAATATTTCTGGGCTTTAGGTATTTTTCTAATATATTATCTTTCATTGCTTAAGCCACTTTGGGTTAAGTTACTGGCAACTGATGGACATGCTTTTCAAGTTTTTTTTTTCTAGAGACTAGAATTTGTCCCTAAACCTCAGCTACCCTGCCTGGACCTGCTGTCAGCCCTCCTTAATTTTTAGGATCTCCCTAAATTTTCTACTCTGTTCCTTTACATCAGTGGTGTCAGAAGTGTTATAATATTCAGAGAATATTGTGTCCAATGTAACGGAAGTAACAGTGTTTTTCTTCACATTGCCCTCTTGAGAAACTCTTGCTTTAGGTATTATAATCCACTCATCTCCCAGGCATCGGTACTTGCCACCATTCATTCATTCTTCATGCAACAAATGTATATTAGGGGCCCTGCTATAAGCATTGTACTAATGTCAGGGCACAGTCCATGTCAGGGCACAGTCCTTGCTGTCAGGGAACTTAGAATATTCGACTCCACTACCTTGTCCTCTAACTGCTCGCCTCCGCTAACCTCCCTGAGCCTCGGATCCACCCCGGGGCCCTGTCTATCTAGTCTTTGGGTGTTGGCCATCCTGAACATGGTTCATTCCGTTGCCTTTTGAATCATACCATGAGTAGTAACATTCATCGTCCCGAAGAGATATTTTGAGCCCAGGTGTGTGTCACTTACAATGGCAGTGGAGCATTTCCTCGGATTTTGTGTGGTCTAAAAGAATTTGAGCTTTTTCATTTTACTTTTTCTTTCCTGGGAACCTTTCTCTGGAGAAGCAGCAGACTGTAATTATGTCTTTTTTGGCCCCATGATGTGGTGAGTAATAGATGCTGGTTGAAAGGAGACCATTTACAAATGTAGGGGAAGTGAATACCAATGTGATGTCCTGTCTAGAGTATCTGTGGTGTGTAATTTTGGAAAATGGCTTGCTAATGTCTGGTAGATAACCTCTCAAGGTGTCCCTTTAACATTGTTATGCTAGCAGTGTATTTCAGAGCTCAGAAATTTGATTCAAAGGATTTGATTTCTGTGTGCGAACAGGAGGCAAGAAAAGAATGACAGGAGTGTATGTTTTGCTCCTAGGTGATTCCGAAGGACAAAACAGGTTGCTGCGGAATGCTTTGTGACAGCTATTTTGAAAACCTGGTCATGTATTTTTAGCCTGCAAAACCTCTGTTCTGACACGTTTCCTCCCGGGGACCTGCTGCGGCTGCTGGGAGAGGGAAGCCCCAGCACAGGCAGGCGAGGAAAGCCCTTTTGAATTGCAGCCGTGATGATCCTAGAGTTTACAGGGCCACAGACTTCAGCTTGGCAGTTGTATTCTAACATAAAGCAAAGGTGCCCAGGGGTCAGGCTGGCTGCTAAGAAGGTCGAAGCAGTGGGAGCTGAGGTAATAAAGGAGGAAAGCCTGGGATCTAGTAAAAGCAAGTCAGAACATCAGAGGAACGTGTTGATAACTTCCTGTTGGAGGGGCCAGAGGAATGACCCCATTCGGTTTCCGTTTCTTAATTTGTCATCATTCAATAGCCCTATGCCTAGTGAAATCAGAGACACGGTTCAACCTTCCACATTTTTCTGCAGAGTTGGGCGAGGTAGGAAAAGAGGTCTTATAGCTGATCATTTGTTACGAGTTGAATTCAGATGTGTCTTACTGCTTTGATCATTTATGAACTGCAAATGCTGCCAGATTAAAAATATCTTCTTTTTTCCCCCTTTCTTTTTATTTAGTGCTAATGTACAGAAGATGATGAAAGGGAACATTGATGAAGATGTCTAAGGTATGGAAGACACAGATAATAACTAAAAATGTATTTCACACGTATTATGCCCCAAGCATTGTGTTGTGCATGCTACATTCATTATCTAATTTAATCTCAATGAAGGAGGTGCAGTTATTTTAATTTTATTGATGCAAACACCATTAAGAGTTGTCTTTTGGCCTTCCTCACCATTCATTGTATCTATCCTAGAATAGTGCCTGGAATGGGGAGTATGTCCAATTAATATTTACTGAAAAAATTATGAAATAAATGATGAGATAACTCGGTAAGAGAGATGAAGCAAGTTTCCCCCTCACTTCTTGTGATGGTAGAATACCTTATTGCAGATAAATTTCAACTGGATAAAATATTGATCAAATAATTGGTTGGAACTAAAAAAAAGAAAAAGAGAGACAGCAATTAAGTCAGCTCTTTCTTGGAGAAATCATAAGGAGAAAATCCTGAATTGAAAGGAGGCACAGGGACCTGTACCCCCAAATCGATACCTTCCTTTCCTCTTGACACAAATACCACCTACAGCAGTGAGGAGAGCCTGAGAGGCTAAGAGCTTCCAGAGATTTCCCAGGGCTGAGATACAAGTACTGGAGCTCACTGCCCACCAAGATGCAGAGGCCCTGTTCACTCCTGGAGGATGTGCAGGTCCTGCAGACCTGGTTCAAATCCCAATCCCACCACTTTCTAGCTGGCACATTAATCACACTTTAAAAAAAATTTTGGTTGTTAAATTTTTATTGAAACCTCATCAGTGCACAAATTGAACACACCCATTTCATTACTACTCAGATAAAGAATGAGAGCCCCCAAAACCTTCCTCACATCCTCTTTTCCCAAATAACCATTATCTGGACCCCTAATATCATAAACTAATTTCACCTGTGTGTTTTTTTTTAAAAAAAACTATATGTAAATATCTGGCATATTCCATCAGTTTTATGTCTGAGAGATTCTTCTATCTTGCTGCATGTGACCATTGTCATTCATTTTCTGTCGCTGTATATAATACCATATTGTAGCCCAACATAAGATTTTCTACTTTTACAACTCATAGTGTAAACCCATCCTCTGGAGAGCCATATCCTAGCATTGGAAAATCAATGCAGATTAAAGCAACTTTAAGTAGTGTCTTTGTGGAATCACAGAAGCCCTACTTTTTCAGGCCATTCTCCTTGTGTGAGGTGGGGAAGGGACCATCCCTGGGTAGAGCCATGACCCAAGGGGAATAGAAAAGCATCTGAGCAGAGAGTAAATTTGGGCATGAGGAGTGGGATTTGTAAGTGGGAGGACTTCCTCATTCCTTATCACACCCTTTTCCACCAAAATTTCAGGTAGTTTGAGAAGCCTGCTTTATACTCTGAATGTGGCTGCCAATTTCTGTTCAGTAAATGCATGAGCATCTGTTTCTCATCTCTTCTTTGTCAGCACCTGGTCAACTCCAGGGCTGTGTAGATGCTCCTGTGTTACTGAGAAGGAACATTTCTGAATAGAGTCCAAAGGCCAGGTAGTTAGTCACCTATGAGCTCCCTTTAATCTTACTGCAGTGGGACTGGGCTCCACACCTTATCTGGCTTCAAAGTCAATCTCCTATGGTAGCACTAGGCCTTTGTCTATCCAGTAATTCACACACATTTCAGTTCACTCCTAGGAATACTTTATTTATCTGGCCTCTGCCCCAATTCCAGTTTTCCAGTTGTCCCTTAAGGATTATCTCTTGTTCTAAGTTTTATTTTATTTTAATCCCTTCAAAGAGGCACTTTTCTGAAATACTCTGTTTCCATCCTATGTTACAAAGCACAACTAAAAATAGTGGATTTTAAAAAATAATTTAAAATTATCATCATGATCATCAATGTTTGCACTCACTTTTATAGTACAATGCTCTTGTTGCTTTTGAAGTGTTTGATGTTACACAAAATGCCTCCATTCTATTACATTTTAATATGGGTAGTTCCACATCCTGCCTTTGCAGTTAAGTCTTAACAATGATAATGAATCTCTGGCTTCTTGATTGACACCTTGTTGAATCCAACAGAGCCACGTTTATATCCCCTTCTGAGTCATGCAGGGGCTTTGTGATAGCTGTGGCCCTGTCATTGTCTTAGATGACTGCACTTTGTCTCAAAGATGGCTTTCCAGGAAACTCAGCCAAAGAACGGAGAACCCCATTTTTTTTGTTTGAACTTTGCCTTTATGAGCAGTTTGAGGTGAAAGATGAGGATGATCAGACCAGTTTCAAGACTGAAACCTATCTTAGTAAATTTGAGAATGAACTGTAACAGAGAGGAGTAGGTGACCTTTCAAAAGAAAGGGTACATTTCTGGAGGCTGTCTTTGCAGCAAATTCTCTCTCCTTAATCATGCCTTTATAACTTCTCTTCCAGATTTTCATGATTGTCCTTAACTTATGTCTCACTCTTGGAATACGTAATATTCAGAGCCCTAAATTGTAGGTCCCTTGGGCTAAGCTGTGTGTCAAGAACTTTCAAAATCCACAAATGAACTTTGCCTGCCCGCCTTGCTCTATCTAACCCCCAAATGCAGTTAAAGAAGCAATCCATTTTCAATGACTGAAAGAATTGTTCCTTCAGTGGAGGAGGTATTTTACTTTCCAGCGTTTAACTTAACCGATCCACAGAATCCACAATCTAATCTTCCCTTTGGGCGTGAGGGCATTCTGTGGTCCCAAGAAAGGAAAGGACCTGGGGACACTGACACTGAAATAATGAGTAAAGCCAGCCAGGGTGGCAAGTTCCAAGAAGCCCAAAGATGTTCCTCAGCTGTGGGTCCTCTGGGGGGATGGGCAGCTCTCATTAAATGGCTGACCAGCGTAGCAGAGTGAGGCTCGGTCCACTTTCCCCAACTTAGGACAGCTCTTGAGGATCCTCCTAGTTACAGAGTTCCATATGGGATGACCGAGTCATTCATTGGGATTACATCACAGCCCAACTCCTCCCTCTCTCCAATCCTGCTTCTTTCCTTTCCCTTTCACAGGCATTGACTCCAATAGCATTTCATAATAAACACCCTGTGTCCCAATCTTTGTCTCAAAGATGGCTTTCCAGGGAACCCAGCCAAAGAACGGAGAACCCCATTTTGTGTTTGAACTTTGCCTTTACGAGCAGTTTGAGGTGAGAGATGAGGATGATCAGACCAGTTTCAAGATTCAAGAGCAAAGTAGAAATTCAAAATGTAAGGGTCTTTAATGTCCTTATATGGCCTACAATGCTGAACAAGTACAGAAGGATTGTCTGTATGGGAAAACTCAAGTGAGGGTGGCCTAAGGGACATGCAGACAAAGGCCCTAACATTGCCTAGGGCAGTGGTCGGCAAACTCATTAGTCAACAGAGCCAAATATCAACAGTACAACGATTGAAATTTCTTTTGAGAGCCAAATTTTTTAAACTTCTTCTAACACCACTTCTTCAAAATAGACTCGCCCAGGCCGTGGTATTTTGTGGAAGAGCCTCTCTCAAGGGGCCAAAGAGCCACATGTGGCTCATGAGCCGCAGTTTGCCGACCACTATCCTAGGTTAAATCTCACCTAACTGGAGCTCAGACAGGCAGCCAATTGGAACTTCAAGCTAAGGTGACAAACGGAAATTGGTTCAGAAGGTGAACTGAGGTCTATAATGAGCCATTGGATGAAGGAAGACACAGACAAATGAGTGGTGTATAGATGATCTCTGGATGCTGGAGTCCTCTGGGGGCAAGAACTGATATTTAAAGGAATCAAAGCAAGAAATATTATATGTGTGAGAAGATACTTAGAAAAAACGGTGAGCTCATTAGCACCTAGGATTTCTATAGAATGATGAACTTCACCCAAAGCTTACTGCTGAAGGTCAAACAATTATAGCTGGCATACTGACAACCTCGGAAGAGCTCTATCAGATCAAGACAGAGGCAGAGTCCTCAATCATTGCCCCTCCCCTGCATGTCTACAAAGCCAGGCTCTCCAACCTCAAAGGCTCATAGGTGGGGCCTGCCAGGTTATTTCAGCCCATAACTCTTAATAGCATTTATAACAGTGCTTTATGAGATGCAGTACAGTGGGATGAACATAGTATGTTTATTTTCTTGGTTCTTTCAGAGCAGAATAAAGAGCTCTGGACCTTAAACTTAGGGCATTACAGTTGTAAATTACAGCTGTATTATGTGATCATGTCCTGCCCTTGTGCCCATAACACATTTTCTTTTATTCTCTCCTTTAAATTTGGCTTATTTCCATGGATACTTACATGTATTTGATAAATTTAGGATAGGTCAGATGTCTAAAAGTGTGAATGTTGAGGGCTCGAATGATAGTTTTAAACCTAAAAGGACTCAACCTTTTTGGTGCAGATACCGAATATTAGGATGTTTTGCTATTACAAAATTCAAAATGGCAATAGTTTTAGACAGAAATTATTGTAATGCAATTACATCTAAAGTACAACATCCTCTTGTAGCATCTCTAAGTACATCCACACTATTCGTTTTATCCTCCTTTGGCACCAGGCTGTTGTTGAATAGAACTACTTGCTGCCCTGATATCAGGTACACATGGAAGACAGAGTCTTCATGTTTCAAGGACAGTCTTATAGCTTCACAGCCCCCATGTCACTGCCTCTTTTTTAAAAAATATTTTTTATTGATTTCAGAGAGGAAGGGAGAGGGGGAGAGAGAGAGAAACATCAGTGATGAGAGAGAATCATTGATTGGCTGCCTTCTGCATGCCCCACACCAGGGATCAAGCTCATAACCCGGGCCTGTGCCCTGACCGGGAATCGAACCATGACTGCCTGGTTCATAGGTCAACACTCAACCACTGAGCCACACTGGCTGGGCGCCTCTGCCCCTTGACCAAATGCCATGACAATCACTCATATTCCCAGAAGAAATTTTATTTGTTGATCAAAAGAAAAGTGTGCTGGTAAAGAATTCTAATGAAGATATTATACAGAGTGGAGCAAAAGTAGGTTTTAATTTCTGTGGGAAAATCTGTAATTGAATATGAATTCTTATTCTTAAATGCTGTCTCTTGTCCTCCCACTGTCCTAGTTAGTATTATCTTACTCATTTTCACAGATGAAAGCAAGTCAGTGAGGAAAGAGAAGCAGTATCTGAGCTGTGCATTTCTTAAAAACTGATAACCATTATGTACTTAATAGATCATAACCGAGTAATGTGTATATAACTCTTAAAAATCCCCCACAAAGGCAGTGTACACATGATTAGCCCCTTGTTGTTGTTTTCATTTTATAGTATATCCTGGAGTGAGACCCATTTTAATACATGTAGCACTACCTTATTTTAAAGAATAATTTTATACTATTACTGTTACATTTTACAGAGCTATCATGATTTATTCAATCAGACCCAAATGGTAAACATTTAGGTTGTTTCCACACTTTTGCCCCTGCAAACAACACTTCAAGGAACATTTGTATATCAATTTACAGTCTACAAGCTGCATATAAATATGACATCTGAATTCCCCAAGTCCTGTAAAATTCTCCTGGCTCTCTAACACAACCTCATAGGTAAATGAGGAAAAAGGAGGGGCGGAGACCTAGTTGGGGGCGGGTTTAACCTTCTGACTCCCATCCCTGCCATTGTGTCCTCCACCCCTCATGTTTATTTTTTATCAGTGCCATCACACATGACATGCTGGTTCCCAGCTCCCTGCTTGCTGCCAGGAATGTTCTTCTGCATTGAGCACCTAACACATTTCTACTCATCTTTAAAAACCTATCCACACAAATCCACTCCTGTGCAAGCACCCCCCTCTCCTCCCAGAATTAATCACCTCCTATTTCCAGTGTCCTTCACCTCGTACACACTTCTATCACTGCCCAAATAGTGCTTCATTATAATTATGTGTGTATGTGTTTGTCTTCCCTGCTGGATTCTGAGTGCCTGGTGGGTTGGGGCTGGGACTTATTTGTTTTCCCATCTTTACTGCTAGGCAGACTTTCTCTGACACATAGGCCCTTGGCTGTGTGTACTAAAAGGCACAGTGAAACATTCTAAGTAAACTTGCCTGTATTTCAAAGAGAAAACATTTTGGACTGCGAGTCAGTGGTCAGTCTTAGGTCTTTAGGAGGCAGTGGGGAGTGTTTGTGGTAGAGAAGTACATTTGGAGAGATGGTGATACCAGCTTTTCTTCCTGTCTGCTCTCTGAATTTTTTGGTAATATATTTTTATTGATTTTAGAGAGGAAGGGAGAGGGAGAGATAGAAACATCAATGATGTGAGAGAATCATTGATCGGCTGCCTCCTACACGCCCCACACTGGGGATCAAGGCCGCAACCTGGGCACGTGCCTTGACTGAGAATCGAACCCTGACCTCCAGGTTTATAGGTTGACTCTCAACCACTGAGCCATGCCGGCTGGGCTACTCTGTGAATTTTTTACATTTTCTTTCCTCTGACATTTTTCAGAACATGCAACTTTGGATGCTTTGTTGTTATTCAGAAATTTTCAAGTGTTGAGGAGTCATAATGAAGTTGATAGGAGGGACAGCACTGATACCAAAGTAAAAAGTCTTTGGCAGGAAACAAAGGGCAACCAAAACAGCTAGAGACCTAAAAATACTCACGTGTAATGAGGTTTGAAAGGGAACATAGCATGCGGCTGTGTGAGATTATCCAGGGAGAAATTTTGGCTCCAAGTATGCTGTTCATTCTATTGGAGCAGAAAAAAAAAAAATGATTTCTGCTCTCAAAGTGTGTCAAAAACTATTGTTTTTTATTTTAGTATAGTTATTCTCTAAATTTCCAGCATTCTCAAATAATATTTTGAATTAACTGAAATTTTAAAACTATAGACAATAGGAAAATAAACCCTCAACAAAAACACATACTTTACAATGCCATGCTTGATTTTCTACTATGCAAAGAGTCAACTTCAAATGAAGTAACTTTTCTGGTAATTAAATAGAAATTTCTTCCAAATAAAAGTATTTTTAAGTCAAATTTGTAGTATTACTATAGCCGCAAGTAAGAACTTTTAAACCAAGATATTAACGAATATCTTAACCTGTTAGATTTATAATTAGAATTTGTTCCATTTAGCATGGACCTAGTACTGTGTCTCTCCATATCCCCTTTAAGCTTATTCAAAGACCCCTTTAAAGATAATCTACCATAGTGTTATTGTTTTAGAATTTTTGCATATGATGAAAAATTTAAAAAGCACAAAGGAGTAGACAATGAAAAGAAAGTTTCATCTCTCGTCTGTTTTTTAAGGAACTCATATCTATTCCCTGAAGGTAAGTATAGAGCATATCTATAATGCTTTTACCATACTAATTCATACTTCACAAGTAGTAAAACAATATACACATTGTCTTGCTTTTTAGCACTCAACTGCATATCTTTTCCTAATAGTTCAAACAGAGCTATATAATTTTACAAATGCATTAGATCCTACTCAGTGGTTTTATCATAATTTATCTTAGTCTTCTATTGATGGACTTTTGGATTATATACAATCTTTTGCATGTACGGACTATAACATAAATTCATCACTTGGTATTAGTGGGAGTAGGAATGTAATTACTGAGCCAAGGAAGATGTAATTTTCAATTTTGATAGATAAAACAAAATTGCTTCCCATAGAAGAGGTTCCAAATCAATATTTCTCCCAGCCATAAATAAGGATGCTTGTTGTTCATATCTCAAACTATTGGGTATGTTACAAACTTTTTCATCTTGGTCAATCTGACTTGCAAAAACTGTATCTCATTATACTTTTACTTTGCATTTGCTCTTTATAAAGAAATCGGGCATTTTCATCCAAAGTCATTATTTTTTTCACATGATTTATTAGTGATTAAAAAAACCACAACTTTATTGAGGTATAATTTACACACCATAAAATTTTCCCCATTGTAAGTATTCAATTCAAATCATTTTTTGTAAGTTTATAGTTGTGTAAACATCATCACAACCCAGTTTTAGAACATTTCCAAGACCCCAAAATGTCTTCTGCCTATTTTCAGATAATCCTCTATCCCACAACTGCCCATGCATTCTATATTCGCTGAGTGGAATAGTCTACCTAAGTCAGTTAACTTGAGTCAGTTGATAGTGTTGTTGAAGTCTTCTATGTCCTTGCTGATTTAAAACAAAATAAAGTAGCCCTATCAGTTTTTGAACCTCAGGTATTGAAATCTCCAAATAATCACTATTAAATGCTATTTCTTTATTCCTCTGTTCTGTTACTGCTTTCTTTTTTTGTTAAGAAAATATTTTTAGTGCATCATTTCAAAGCTGTTGGTTTTTTTAAAACTTTTTTTTTTTTAGTTATTCTCTCAATGGTTTCTCTAGGAATTATAAAATGCATCTTATCAGTTTCCTAGAGATTATAACTAACTGAATTTTAGTAAAATATGGAAATTTTCTTCCAATATAGCTCTAGTTTCCTCTTCTTTGTGCTATTTTTATTAGATATATATTACATTTGTTTTTAACAATCTAACCAGACAGTGTCATACTTATTGCTTTAAATAACCTTATGTCTTTTAAAGACATTAAAGGATAAATGGAAAAAATATGCTTTTAGACTGTTTTATATTTACCCATGTATTTTCCATTTCTGGTTCTTCATTTCTTTTGTCGATTGGAGTTACCATCTCGTGTCATTACATTCCAGGATTTGTAAAATTTCTTTTAACATTTTAAAGGTTCTTTTCCTGTCTTCCCAAGAACTCCAAATAGATGAGTGAGCTCATCAATATGCCCTCAACAGGTATAAAGAGACTTGGCCAAGAAGATAGGCTAGCTCTTAGCCTGGAAATTAGGGTCTCTCCTCATGTTTAGGGGGAGCTTGATTATGACCAGGTGGAAGAAAGTTTAATTCAAGTATAAAATAGGAATCTGAACAACTTATATTCTAGGTTTGGGAATACTAAATTCAATGTGAATCCAGTCACATGCAAAATGGGGATATTCTTACTTACAAACTTATTGTAAGAAAACAAAGAATTCTCTGTGATTGATGATGATTCTGTCCCATTAGGTAAATATGGGCAGACAGCCATGGCTTACTGGCTCAATCTGTACTGTAGGTCAGAATCTTAAATCCATGATTAAATTTCATGAGAATGTTGTCAAAGTATTTAAGTCAGACATCCAAGGGACCAAAAATGTGTATTTGGAAAAGCATTCTTTGAAAATTATGTCTTTATGAAGGTTTGAACTAAATTATGTATTAACCAGGAGGAGACAACACATTCAACAAAGAACACACAAAAACAAAATTTAATAGAGTACTGCTTTATTTTTTCATCATTTACATCAAATAAAGCTAAGATTAAAAAGAGGAGAGAACAATTGTCTTGATAAGACATGAAATTGATTATCCCATAAGGCTTCACTTTGAAAAAGAAGCATTCTACTCCAGATTAAGTTTGCCTCAACTATTGTGTGACACTATCCATGAGCACCTTGCGTGGTATTCACATTTTTTTAAGTATTGACTCTATTATTAATCATTCTGAATATCATTACTACTGTTACCAAGGCATATGAAGGGTTTGTTTTTAAGTTTCAGAAGTTCTATTTTAAATATTTTACTCTAGATTTTTCTTGGTGACACTTCCTTATTTCTTTGAAATTTATATTCTTCTCTTTTATATTTTGAGAAATGTCATGAAGTATTTTATTTCTGCTAACTTTTCCATGATGTTGGAAAGCTACAAATATTTGTAGAGCTGAAATAAATTCCTTCTTAATCATTTTAGACATTTCTATAATAACAAGTATATATAACTTCCCAGCTCTGTTGTACTTTAGAAATACTCATTTAAGGTTAGTGGATGTTAGTCTTATTTTTTGGTAGAAGAAAAGAGTACAGAGGAATTTGTCACTTATTTTAAGACAAGGAGAAAATTTTGTGTGTCTGAGCGGTGGCGGGAGGGAGCTTAATGAAGGTTTTTCCTGCATTCTGCTGTTGCTTGAGGAGGCAGGGCTATCAAATATGGTGGATTGTGTGTTGACAGCTTTTAATACTTGTGGAAGAGGCTTCAGGAGCCACAGGATTGAACAGATTGTTCAGGGAAGAATATGTCCTTGTAGGCCTTCTGTTGGATTTTGCACTATGGGTTCTCCAGAGTCAATATAGTGCATAATTCTTCTCTCCCCATCTCAGTGTTACATTCTGTCTTATGGTTGACATTACTACAGAAGTTAACTAGCTAGAGAATAACTAATTCTATTAATGTGCCACTTGAAATAGGCTACTTAGAATTCTGACCCCATGGCCTCACCAAATTCACATCATTAAACAATAGATACATTTAGCAAAGGAGATAAAATAGGGTGTACATGGTATATTACTTCACAGATATTAATAGATTAGTAGATATTAACTTGTAGCCTGTTCTTTTTTTTTTTCTAAGGTTGGTATAGCTAGAGTGACATTGGTTTACTTCCTATCTGGGAAAATGCCAGACTATTGATAACTTTAAAAAAAAAGACATTTATTTATTCAAATACTTACTGAGTTTCTATTATGTGTGTCTGGTGCCATGTTAGATGCTGCATGTACAATACTAGGCCAAACAGACAAGCTCTATTTTCTCGCAAAAAATTTCAAACTAATGGAAGAGATAGATAATGAAATAATTAAACAAATAAAGATTTCTATAAGGAAGACATATAAAGTCATGTAAAGGTATAAAACCAGGACCACTGGTCTGGAGGCTAAGGGAGACTCATCAACACTAACGAAGGGCTTATGGTAAAAGCAAGTGATTCAGAAGAGGTAGGAGGTGTGTGCACAGTCCTCATACCAAAAGCAAGCATCTTGTCCCAGGAATCCTCCTTCCCCATCCTTCCCCAATAGCTAAGATGGCAAAGCAGAAAATACAAGGGGCACACATATAAGATAAGAGACTAGAAAGGTAAGCAGAGGCCAGATAATGAAGAATACTAAAAGGTATAAAGGAGTTTGGTCTGTAAAACTCCCAACCTTACAATTCTGGAAAATAGACTCAATTTTGAGTCATCAGTTAAGTAGACCAATTCTTAGCTCAAGAGTTTTTCAATAATTGAGACTCCTTCTCTTGAAGGAATAATAAAATTAGTGATTTGTGCAAAAAAGAAGGTAATTTTGCCGTATAGTGTGGTGCTGCATTATTCATTTCTGGATGCAAAACTAATTATGTTTGTCAAGTTAAAGTGTATTATCAGCAATATTATTACCACTTAGAAATAATTAATCATCTTGGTTTACAGAGTTATGGTGTAACATTGGAGAATATAGTTTTTCATATTCAAAAGGCTTGTGATAAAGGTAGTTTTGTAAGTTTAAACATTATCTTTAGAAATAAAAATGTAAGAAGAGCAAATAAAGAATTTGTCTTTCATTCTTTTCTGCTGTGACTGTTAGCTGGCTTTAATGTTATAAATGTTTGAACTTATATATTCCAGTAGGCATGGCTTGATGATGTCATCTTTGTCTCCATAAGAAGAGAAAAATATAAAAATGAATCACTTGTTTATAAATGGGGCAAAAACTAAGACCACTTCTATGGGAGTTCTTGTACACTTCAGTTGCCTAGACAAGGGAGCTAAGTTAAGGGTTATTTTTATTTTCTTCCATTTTTTTTTATGGTTTAGTGGAAGCAAAGAAACTTAAGTGTGACTCATAATATTACATCATTCCATAGCAATTTTCTCTGATAGTCTTTTATAGTTTGTTTTACCTATAATGTTAAGGCAAAATTTATCTTTCCTCTCTCCCATTAGGGGAAGTCCAGGAGAAATTGCTTCTCCTCTACCCTCACTTCCAATGCCACACTTGGAAGAATGGATTCATGGGTGGGAGTACGTGAAATATGGACTCTCAAACGCTTTTCAGAAAGCTATTGCTAGTTCCAAGACCCTCTGTTTAATCTCAATAGGAGATCAAACCAAATGTTGCATTGAACATCTCTTTTTGAAAATCTGTGACTGGGCAGAACTTCCCTATAGTAGACTGTGTCCCAAATGTATTAGCTCTGATCCTTTGAAGACATGCATTTTGGGTGTGATACTTTCTTCAGGGGACACCTGGGTGATGTCTGAGGCCCATGATGTATCTGGTTGAGCTCATTGGAGGTCAGGTCTTACTTTTGCATTCACTCTCTTGCCCTTCCAATCCCAACACATGCCTTTTTTTAGTATTTAGTGACTGAGGAGCCTCGTTTTCTGTTTTCAAATCCTACATACTATTCTCATGTATTTGTCACCACCCACAAAATGTGCTGTGAACCCACTTCATAATAAAAAAAAAGTATTGGGCACATATGTACTCTGACAAGATTTTCCCAGGTTTCTCATTCAATGCTCTTGATAACCCCACAAGACATACTGTTATCCCTGTGTTACATATGATGAAACTAAGACAAAAGAGATGAAATAACTTGTCAGTTGCTAGGAAACAGGAGGACCCAGATTTGAACCCAGGCAGGCTAACAATATTAACAACTTGACAATATTGAGCAAACTCTATCATATTAACAGTTCATACTTATTTATCATCTTCGCTTCTGCTTAATGGAAAAGTAGATCTCATATCGCATAAAATCTCCCAGGAACTCACATCTGGGTCTCCTTCAGTAGGCCCAAGAAGAAGGAAGGCTGACTTGGTAAAGGGGAGCCTCTGTTTCTAGTCATTTTTTAATGAGGTAAGAAATGTAAAAAGAAGGAGAGAAGTGTTATAAAAAGGCTACTGAAAAGAATTGTGAGATGCAACACCAAATATTGGCTTTATTTTTCCTTCCTCCTATGCTGACATATGGAACTTAAGCAAACTTGGATGAAAAAGATGGTTCTGAGTTTCTGAGTAAATACATCAAATGTGGAGTGATTCTGATGGAGAATGCCCGTGGAATGAAAGGAAAGAGGGGGCCTTGGATCTGGTCTCCATTCTGCTACTCACCAGTAAGCCTTGAGCAATTCAAGACTTGCCTCTGTTTTCATGCTGTTAGCTTAGGATAAGCAAAACAACTAAGCTGAAAGAAGCTCGTATCTGGACCAGCCTAGTTCTTGAGGTCCTTCTAAGCCTGTAAGATTATAAAATTTAAAAGCAGCAAAGGACAAGCATTTGAACCCACTTCTGGGTCAATGCATGACTAAAGACCAAGCCTGATGAACAGAAGGTTAAAGGGAACAGAAGTATCTCTGCTGTCCAATACTTCATAATTTCTTTTCCATATACAGGTGCAATAAAAATGAACCGAGTTAACAAAAAGCATCAATCATTTTTGAAAAATTTGTGCACAGGAACTTGACCTGATGGGGAGTGTTACTGGGGGCTAGTTGCAGCTCACGAGGACAGCAAGATGATTGTGACGGGTGATATGCCTACTTGCCTGATTTGAATATTCCTCCTGTTATCTCCCTAAAGTACTCAGCTGTGATTTCAAATGTCATTAAGGTTTCCATGGTAAATTAGCTTCTGATTATTTTTGGTCAGTCTGAGGCCACAGCATGTCTGTGTAAACAGGATTGCCAATACCCTTTGAAGGGACGAGATGCAAATAAGCCATTGAAACAAGTGTGGTTATCTTTGCTTTTCTCAGAAGAAAAACACAAAGATGGCAGAGACTGTGTATGTTTACACAGCTGTTCATGGCATGTGGCACGGAGGACACTGCTAAGTAATGGTCTTGATCACATTGAACATTTCTGGGCTCGAGACCCCCAGTGGTGAAGTCATTTTTGGATCTGATTGATATTTAGAGCCCATGCTGTTTTGTGAAGAATAAGGCTCAAGCTATCTAGAATCACGTCCTTACTCAGTTTTCTCTGTGTTTGTTTGTTGTTGTTTTTTTTTTTTTCAAAGTAACGAATGCAGCTTCGTGCCTCCAGCAAAAAGAGTCATCAATAAATTTAAGCTTGTTTCATGGGTAACAGCAAGAAAACATCACAACACTCTCCTCGCGGACAGTTGTATCGATCAGCATCATTTCACTCAGGGTTCCCGCTGTTACAGAACATCTAAAGAGCCAGGTTACAGGAAACCTACTTCCAGCACTGCTTTTTGCTCTATTTATTCAAATAACAGAAAAACTAGTCTGGGGTTAGCCTATGTGGGGTTGGCCCAGATTTTGTATTTCATCACAATTTTATGTGCTCCAGAGAACAAGTGAATATAAATAGATCATTGACAATGAGGCATATTGTCATAGGCATGAAGGGTGAAAGAAAGGAAGAAAACAAGGAAAGAAGGTAGGATGGAAGGAAGAAAAAAATGATATGTAATAGAAATAAATGAGGATGCTGCTATTATTATAAAATCTTTATAAATCTACCCTAACAAGTTTACTGTTCATGCCTTTTAAGGCCTGGATTTGAAATTATACACAAAAACTTACAATTTTATAATTACATTCAATATGAAAAGTGATAGTTGTCCTTTACCACATACTGAAAAACAATGAATCGTTATGAATACTTTTGGAATATACACCCATATATTTAGAATTTGTGATGAGTTAGAGAGGGACTGGTCTGAAATTTTGCTGACTGTCAGGGGATAAATAGATTCCTCATTCTGTATGTAAGTTCTTGAATATTACTTTTTCCCAGTGACCCAAGAATACTGACAACATTCTGTGGCAATGAATGTGTTTGTGTGGGCTGATTTGTAGTGAAAGATCAAGGGAAGTTTGTCAGCATCCCAGGTGATAAAAAAGATATGGAGAAAACAAGGTGAGATTAAAAAAAAAAAAGGAGGAAGTAGAAATGATTCAGCTATTAGGAAGCAGTAGATATAAGTAAACAGTGGAGACTTCTGTAAGGATAATTTAGGGCCATGGCTTGTAGTATTATAGGTTCTACAGAGGGGAGAAAGAAACACAAATGAGCACAGACTACAGTCAGGCTGTTTTGTGTATGTCTCCTCCTCCTCCTCCTCCTCCTCCTCCTCCTCCTCCTCCTCCTCCTCCTCCTCCTCCTCTTCCTCCTCCTCCTCCTCCTCCTCCTCCTCCTCTTTCTCTTTTTCCTTCTCCTCTTCCTCCTCCTCCTCTTTCTCCTCCTCCTCTTCTTCCTCCTCCTCCTCTCCCTCCTCTTCATTTCCCCCCTTCTTCTCTTCCTCCTCCTCTTCTTCCTTTTTCTTCTCCTCCTCCTCCTCCTCCTTTCTTATTCTTGCTTAATTTTTCTTTTTCACACTATTACAGATGTCCCTATAACTCCCCTCCTTCCTTGCCAACCTCCACCCAACTCCTGAATACTAGGTAGCATTTTTTAAAATCCCATTCCATAAGACATAAAATAAGAAAATAACAGAAATCTCTATGAGATTATGTAACTTCCCAAGAATTGCACAATTAGGAAGGAGGTGGGATTTGAACTCAGATCTATCTGACTTTAACTCTGCTATTGTGGCAGAGGTAGTTTCCAAAGGAGACCACAACATCATCTCTCATCCCACAAGCTCTTCTACAATGTGATCTATCCATTCCCCATCAAGAGGTGGTATCTAATTCCCCTCCCCTAGAATCTGGGCTGGCCTGTGACTCACTTGTAAGCAATAGAATGTGGTGAAGTGACACTGCATGACCTCCAAGACTTGATCAGAAAAGGCCAAAGCCCAGGCAGCTTCTTGGGACACGTGCTCTGTGGGAAGCCAGCTTCTGTGGTAAAAGACAACCCTAATACTGCCACCTTAGAAAGGCCACATTAGAAGCTCTTATCAGTAGTCCTAGCTGACCCCTGCCTTCTGGCCATGCCTACCAAGGCCACAGTCCTGTTTGTGACGCTGTCTTGGTTCCTCCAAACCAGCAGTGCCACCCCTCAGTACCACTGAGTGATCCCAGTCAACAGCATTTAGTGCAGAATAGTCTAGCCAAGCCCTGCCCACATTCTTGACCCAGAGATCCTAAAATATAATAATTTGGGGAAGTTTGTCACATAGTAGTAGTAACTGGAACACCTTTTAACCACATGGTTGCCCTTTCTCCTAAGGCAGTGGTCGGCAAACTGCGGCTTATGAGCCACATGCAGCTCGAGCCGCAGTTTGCCGCTCTGTTGACTAATGAGTTTGCCGACCACTGGGATAGGGGCTTAATCACAAGGAACAACAATAGCCTGTAATTATTGGAATCAAGAGTCTAGGTCAGTGGTCGGCAAACTCATTAGTCAACAGAGCGGCAAACCGCGGCTCGCGAGCTGCATGTGGCTCGCGAGCCACATTTTGCCGACCACTGTCCTAAGGCAAGTTAAGTAGAGAAAGGAGAAAAGACCTACACCTTAGTGACTGGGAGAACCTTGACAACCTCATCTGAGGCTAATTAGAAACGGGTTGAAACTGGTAAGAGTTTTTTCAGGAGGCTAGATAGGGAAGGAATTGGGCCGAGTACAAGCTAGTGGGAAAATCCAAAATAAAAGGCAACTATAAATAAGATGTTATATCTTTGCCATAGCTCCAGATCATCTCTATTCCCTTCCCCCCTCTCATAATCGTTCCCAGTTCTAACCTTACACAATTATCTAAACTCAGCTCAGTCAGTTCCTCCTCTACCTCAAAATACTCTGCTCACCCACCCATGTCTACAGAATGGAGTCTAAATTTCCCACCCTGTCAGATCAAATTGAATAAAGACTAAGAGTAAAGGGTTTGGCGTCAGAAAGACTGGGGGGAGGGGGGGAAGGAGAGGAAGGGCTAAATTTCTAACCAGAAAACCTGTGGTCTGTCAATGTTTTTGTGTCATCTATTTCTGAATATGCAGCATTTACTATGACCAAGATCATGTTTTTTAGACTAATGTGCTTTTTCTATGGAAGGCATCCTTATAGACAGATACTCATGTTGAAACTTTGTAAATTTTCTTGAATTTCTCAGTGAATTTTACTCTTGGTCACCCTTTCCAAGATAATTGAATTGTTCCAAATAATATAAGGCTTGTCTGAAATTCCAGACAGTTATTCATAGCATTTGTTCAATCAGAAAAGGTATCAGGGAAGTGTCTATGCTAGAGAAAGTGCCATAGATCAGTGGTCAGCAAACTGTGGCTCGCGAGCCATATGCGGCTCTTTGGCCCCTTGAGTGTGGCTCTTCCACAAAATATTATGGCCTGGGAGAGTCTATTTTGAAGAAGTGGCGTTAGAAGAAGTTTAAAAAATTTGGCTCTCAAAAGAAATTTCAATCGTTGTACTGTTGATATTTGGCTCTGTTGACTAATGAGTTTGCCGACCACTGCCCTAGATGATTCAGAGTTACATTTATTTTCCAAGTTCATGGAGAAGTGCATTATCCAAAGTATGTGGAAAAGCCCTCAGGCCTCCAAATGCTGTGTCATAGTTAAGGATGAGGAATTCATCCCCCCCCCCCCAAATCATTTTTATAGACTTATGATTGGTACAGGTTTTAAAGGCAGTTGTAGAGTTTGTCAGGGGACCTTCTCATCTTTCACCCCAACAGAAAAGTCCATTTGTACCCCACTGTCTTTGCTCTAAGTGACACGGTCATGGGAAAAGTGATGGCTACTTCAGTGCTGATAGTACTTTGTGACTAAACTCAGCGACAGTATCATAAGGTGAAACATCAGTGGTGAGAAATTGTGGATTTATCAGATGTTGGAGCGGGAATACTCAGCCTTGGAGATCATTTGAAATACATGCTCAGGGTTAACACCACAGATCTTCTGAAGGGATCCTATCAGAGAATGTTAACCCAAGGACATTGCCTGGGCTTTTGGTTTGCTATTTACCTTACTCCATCCTTAAACCTCATCATCTATGATTTTGGATTAGCTTTTAGTATCTAATTTATTATTTTCAACCACATTTGAATTTGGCATCATCTTTTAATTGACTTATAAATGATTTGGCTGACATTCACTTTTCTCTCACCATATGCCAGGTTCTAAGAGGCCAGCATATCAAGGCATTTGAGAGCTTTATTTGCAGATCGAACCCCTTGCATCTGATCTCAGCCTTGGCTTTTGCTTTGGGGTAAATTATTTAACCTCTCTGAGCATTCTTTTGTATTACTTGAAAAGTAGTAAGTTTTAATACATGTACTTGCTCAAGAGGTGGTTATGGTAGTTGAAAAAGATAGACACTATATACAGAGCGCTAAAAACAACCTTTATTGTTGTTGCTGCTGCTAAGTTCTTTTAATTAAACCATCCTCTATTTTCAACTTTGCTATTCTAACTCTGCCTTACCAACTTCAAGGGCTCCCAGGCTGTTTCCCTGCGAATTGCTAGTTCCTTTGCTATTCAAGTGTGGTCTGTGGGCCAGCAGCCTCACCTGGGAGCTTGGTAGAAATGCAGAATCTCAGGCCCCAACCCATTTTTCTGATTCAGAATCTGCATTTTCACAAGGCCCTTTGCGTGATTCAAGTGCACACAACCCTGGAAAGGCCTGATCTAGATCAAAGGGAATGTGACATAGTTTTTGGGGGGAAGGGTAAAGGATGTAAATCATTGTCCTGAACAAGATCTAAGGCTGGGTTATTTTTATGGGCTAACAGGAGCCAGTAGAAGGGATGGTTTGCCCTGGATTCCCTACAGAAAGAGGAATGCAGAAAATAATGAGGGATCTTAGAGCAAATATGGGGAGCCTACAGCTTGGCTTTCTGTTTAAAACTCTCATTCATGTTTCCTTAAGAATAAAATGAAAGGCTCTCATGATTGGAATCCTGGAGTAGGGAATAGATAGACCTCAAATCCTTCAGACTTCCCACAGCATCCATTTGAGACAAACTGATGGGGTGCCAGGATGCAGGTCATAGATGATTGTTTATCAGTGATTTTTGAGGGGAAAAACCCTTTATTTTGTCTTCCATTTTCTACCTTTTTACTCTGAGCTTCACTAGAGGGCCCATGACTAGAGAAGACATAACGCTGTGTAGAAAGAGGATCGTTACCATGAAAAATATATCCGTTCCCAAACCAAAAATTGCTGCAGCACTTCAAGGGCATAGAAAGTCACCATGATATTAACATTGAACCATGGCCTCTGCTCTCACTTTATGCATAAGGTTCTCACCAGAGGAGAGATGGCATCAGACATTGGCAATCTTCATCTTTCTTTCCCTCCAGTCCTCTAAAGAAAGACATTGTTCAGCAAATTAAACAGGTAAACAGGATTGTAAGGAGAATGTTTTAAGTGCTTAAAAGAACAAATTGTTTTTTAACATCTTTAAGCAGCTTTTAGAAGCATCAATTTACATACAAATAATGACTATGCTAATTGCAAGTCTTTCTCTGTCTTCATTAAAAATATGCATCTCTTTAAAAAAAATAAAAAAATATGCATCTCCTTTGGAACTTCTAAAAGGCAGCTCATTGTTATTCTTGTAGTTAATATACATACTTGGGTGCACCTATTAAATATCTTTATAATGTATGTGTTTTTGCAATTGAGGTAGGTCTTCTGTACACATGTAGTTGAATTTGTGAGATTCTACTACATGTAAACATGTATAAATTTGCAGATAAATGTCAAAATCCATTGTGTCTGATTTTTTTCACTTATTTTTCTAGTTTACCTAGTTTATGCTAGTTATGGTGTATCTATAGAACTGAATATTAAGAGCTTAGGGAATTATAATATTATTGCTTTGAGTCATAATTTGGATTACTACTGATATTCCTTTATTTTCAGAATGTAATTTACTCTAGGTGTAACCAATTACTTTTGGATATCGAACCTGTAGGATTTATTAATCTGCATGACTAATTTGCATGAATATGAATAGGAATACTGATTGTTTCTGAATTATTCATCACTTATGGATCACTATCTGAATGCTATTGCTTCCTTAAAAACAGAAAACGTAGTATTTATTTTGTACATGAGGCAGTTTATGTTTTTAAATATAGTAATTAAAAGTAAGCCCAGGAAAACTCAAGGAAACAGAGAAGTAAATGTTAACAGGCACTTATGGTAGGATGGTTATCTAAACTGGGCACTGAGTTTGACTGTAAATTCAAAGTGGCTAAAGAAATAAAAAGTGTTAAATTTCATAGTTAAATCATCATCCATTTTTAATACCTGACTTAGATCTTCGAGTGAAACCCACCACAAGTGCTAATAATTTATATTTTAATAAACTTAACATGGTCTGATTATTAAAGTTTAACTAAGAATGCTACCAAGTGACCATGGTGACAGGATTCTGAGTTTTGACTGCTACATAGATGCTTGAATAATTTAGGTGAAAGCAATTTCTGGAAATAACTCAAACAATCATTAAGATATTGTCCAGTTATGCACAAAATCTAATCATATGTGTGTAATTCCAAAATACAGCTTTATATAATAATTTATAAATAATAAACTGATTTAAAAATTTGAAAATGAAAAAAATTTAAAAACTCAAATTATTTCTTTATTTATACTGACATTTTTCATCCAAAATTGACTCATTCATTCAAGTCCCTTTCACATCTGCTGATGAGTTCTCCTGCCCCACCCCCCTTTAAAATCAGAATTAGGGAAGTTTCCACTGAGTTTTCATTTTTCACTCAAACCAGTTAAGAATCTCTTCTACAGAGTAGGCTAAACTTATTTCCTCAGATCCTCATCAACTTATAATATTGTTCAAACAATTGGTTGTTTTAGTGACCTTATAAGAGCATAGGTTATACCAGTTACTTTAGTAAAAGCATTTCAGGTATGACTGATGGTCTAATTTAATAAAGGATGATACTTCAAAAATTAGTAGGAACCTAGAGAATAAAGTATATATTTTAAGAAAGCATTCAGCAAGTTGAGTGAAATATAATTAAAATTTCTAATACATGTCTACAGAGCCAAAATCAGAACATTTAATAAATGTTAGGATTTCTTTTGAAGTGATTACCAGGAAAGAGTGATATGTTGCTACTAACATAGTGCAGGACATTCAATTCACCTCTGTGCATACATAAATGTATATGCAGTGTGAATATAAATGTCCATAAACCCAATGTGCTATTTAAATGTATACTTCTATCAGGATAAACAATGTATTTTCTTATAACTGAAAATGAGGAGAGAATGAAGAGAGAAAAAATAAAATTCTCCCTGGCAAGCTGAGATTTATAATGACAAGCTGAGAATAATAATGGGCATTAAGAACAACAGAAAGAAGTTTTTAAGAAAGCAGCTTGAAGTCTAACCACTCTAGACTTTGATTGCTGATGACGTATCCTTTGTAATCTTCTGTCCTTCATCTCCATCTATAAAATTGTCTTACAACTACTTCATCTCAATGTTGTTCAAGTCAGCCAGAGAACTCTATGACTCCTTTTGACAGAATAACCTCCCACCCCCCATTTCTTCTCTATAGGGATCAGCAATATAGCAAACAATTATGAATCTTCAGGGAAAAACAGAATAACCATGCAGAGCTGAGCATTTTTTACCCCAGGGGATTATTGATTTGTGCAATGACTTTTGTCCTTGGTAAATCTCAATTTTCAGTGGTGTGAAATTTTTTATGTATAAGCCAAACTCCTGGGGCATTTATTCAAGTAATACCTACTTTATTGGGAAGCTTGTCTTTCTCTGCAGGACTTCACTCTAGACAAAATGAGATTTTGAAAAAATAAGTGTACTAAAATGATGAGCTAATGTTAAGGTCAAACTAGCTTTAGGTCAGCCTCACAATTAATTTTAGTAAAATTGGAAACAAAATTTTTATTATAGATGGTCACATAATACTCTGAAATAGTTTCTCAATCTTATTTTTACTGATACTTTGAGTTGGGTAATTATTTCCCCCTGGGAAGCTGTGCTGTGCATCATAGGATGTTCAGCAGTATAGACTATACCTACCAGATGCCAGTAGCATCCTAGCCACCAGTTGTGACAACCAAAAATATATCCAGAGAGTGCCAAATGTCCCCTGTGGGCAAAATCACTTCAAGATTGAGAAGCATTATTCTAAAATTGTTTTGTGACCTTTCTTGCAAGTCACACAGAAATGTTAGTTTATTACAACTAGAAATCTTCATCTGATCCAGGATCCCTCTCTGGGAAAGTTCTTTAAAACTGAGCCTCAGTTTACTTATTTGTAAGACATCTCCATAATCCTCAATTCTTCTGGCCCCATATGCCTGTACTTACCTCTTCTATGATGCTCAGGTCCAGCAGTTTGAGACAACAGTTCCTTTGGAACAACTGCTGTATGTTTCCCACCAGCAGGCCTACACAGTTTTCCAGTCATCATTGCCTCTTGGAATTCGACTACCTCCAGCAGCTTAAACATGGCTCTTCCTCCTCCTACTTCTGTTTCTAAATCTACTGATTCTCCCAGTCAGTGAACATGGATCGCCAACAGTTTAATATCTTGGTTAAGGTGATGCTAGCTGTTGTAAGAGATAAAACTACAAATCTCTGTGACTTATTAAAAATAGTTTACTTTTCATGCATATCCTTGTCCATCCATGTGTATATCTTTTACTTTTGATTGGACACCTTCCATGTGATCTGTGGGATGCAGATTCCTTTCATTTTGTGGTCTCATTCTTCTCTAAGTCCTTGAAGTACTTGCTTTTAAAATGATGAATAGACAAAGAGGCCTGGGGGGAGGTACACTCACATTTTAACCATCTTTGCTGAAAAGTGGTATACAAAACCCCTTCTTATTCCATTTTCTAGGACTTAACGTCACTGACCACACTCCTAACTGTAAGTCAGGCTGGAAAATGGAGTCTAGCTGTGTAGCCATTTGAAAAAGAAAACTGGTTTTGATAATGGTCCCTACCAGACTCAACTCTTCCCATGTATCTGGTCATCTAGCTTTCTTCTGGCTCTACTCACCTCCTGGTTATGCCTGAAACCAAAGTGGGCTCTATCAAAGCTCTTCTCCTTGCTAACACAGTTCCCTTGCTCTGAGGAGACCTGCTGCACTTGCTCATCAATCTTTGTGTTGTAAACTTGAGTCATCCTCAGGTCCCCATTGTCCCCCAGCTGCAGAATATAGTAATGGCTGATGAAAGTGGTGGCTCTTGATTTATTTCCTGCTCCCCAGTGTTAGCTAGGCTCCCCCTGATGCCTGATAACCTTGTATCCATTGCGGTTTGAGGTTGGAAAGCCTTCTATTTCTCTGACGACATTTTTGCAATAATTTTCCCCAATGTTCTTTATTCTCTTTAAGTTAGAATCTTCTTTGCCTTGCAAATCTTGACAGATGATTTCTCATCTACTTTTCTTTTTAAGTCGAAGATTATCAAAAGGAAAAGTTCAGCCACTCTTTACCTAAAAGCCTTGTAGTGACTCTCTTATTTGTTTTCTTTTTTTCTTTTTTTGGAAAAAGAGGTGCTGCTTTTTTATAATGGCATGCCTGATAAAATTGACACCATCACTTCATACTTGCTAGGGCCATTTTCTTCATTTGTCCCTACTCTCTCAGGGCTTTTAATGTTTTTTTCCACTTATGTTTGTGATTTGGATGAACAGATGTGTGAATGGCAAACTTCTTAAGTAAAAATTCAACTCTGTTTCATTGTCTTTTTTTTATTTTTACCACTAAATTTTGTTGAAATTCCTGAAATTACTGTCTTCTTCCAGCTTCATAAAAATTATACTCTTGAAGATCCCTGGGTCTTATAAAAGATTGATGACTTTTCAAATCTAGATACTTTTCCTCAGTTCACCTACATCTCCCTATAGTATTGGCTCTACTGTCTGTTGTTTCTTGAATCCTTGTATCTCTCAGGAGCTCTCCCACCATCCTGCCCTCAAGATCCAGATGCTTTTTCCTACTGTATTCCGCTTTTCTTTTTTTTCCATAACCTTGGGCATCTTTAGTTCTCCATTTATTTTCTCTCCCCCTTTTTTTTTTCTAGAACAAAAGCATCTATCTATGCAGATGTCACCCAGATTTGGACTTGAGCTTGCTACCAAAGCCCAGCACCATTTCTCCCCTGCTGATTACCACCCACCTCCATGGAAAACAAGTAAAAACATAACAAATTATGGGGCACTTGACTTTCATTCTGACTTCTACTCACCTAGTCCCCAACTTTAGAATTTTATGTAATGACTAGAGGCCCAATGCACGAAATTTGGGGGTTGGGATGGGGGGATCCCTCAGCCCGGCCTGTGCCCTCTCACAATCCAGCATCCCTCGCTCCTAACAGGCCACCTGCTCACTCCTTACCGCCTCCCTGCTTGCTCCTTACTGCTTGGCTCTCCGCTGCTTACCACCTGCCTGTTCACTGCTCCTTAGTGCTCCGCAGAGGCAGGAGAGGCTCCCACCACTGCCCCTGCACTTGCCAGCTGTGAACCCGGCTTCTGGCTGAGTGGCACTCCCTCTGTGGGAGGAGTGCACTGACCACCAGGGGGCAGCTCCTGCGTTGAGCATCTGCCCCCTGGTGATCAGTGCGCGTCATAGCAACCAGTCGTTCTGGTTGTTCCGCTGTAAAGGTCGCTGGGCTTTTATATAATAGTTTATTATTTTGTAAAAACAATTTCAATTACAGTTTGTTTATGTATAAATGTCAGAAAATAAACATTAGAAGAAAAAAAGAATATTTACCTCTAATCACATCAGTTAGAACCAGCATTAATGTATTGTTGCACAGAGAGGACATTATAAATGTTTATTTTTGGATCATGCATATTGTTTGTACATTTGCTTTTTTACTTTATATATCATGAACATTTTCCCTTTTCAATGTATACATTTCTATTATTTTTAGTGGCAGTATAATTTTTCATAATTTAATCAACCATTGCTTGAAGAAAACTTCAAGCAATTAGGTAGATCTTGCTTAAACCTTGTTTGCATCTGTCATTTCCCTGATTGGAAATCTCACAAATGCACTCAGGCCTTATGGTTAAAGCCAAGATGAACTCTCTAGAATGCCAGCCAAGTCTTCCCCTCTTCCATACAAATGTGCGCGTGCATGCACGCATGCACACACGCGCACACACGCATGCACACGTGTGCACACACACACAAACACACACTCCGGTGTGAACCCTCTATATCTCTCCAGGCTAATATCCTGTCCTCCTGGTGCTCCATACTCTTTCCTGATTCTGAATATTTGCATTCCCACCCATTACTCTTTCAAAGATTCAGAAAGGCATTGCAATGTCTTCCCCCTTCGATAGCACACTCTCTCCCAGTGGTATATTTTCTTCTCAAACCTTGATTAGTTCTGCCTTTGCCCTTGATTTTCTACCCAATTAGCCACCACTTACTGTTATCCTGGGGTTCAAGTATACTAAGCTCCTTCTCGGTAGGATAGAAATAATGTTCACCTTTCACTCTTCTGGACAGAATGCCATTCGCTCTATTTATAGCCCATACATGTATTCAACGCTTACTGAGCATCTACTGTGTGCTAGTCACTGTATTTGGTTCTGGGGATGCAGTAACTAAATAAGCTTTGTTCTCTATCTAGTTTGTGCTTTATAAACTTATCTTTTTAAACATACCCTTAACATTCATACCCTTAATATCCATATTTCCCCTATGGGCTCAATTATGGGCTGCTGTTACTCTACCCCATTCTCAAAACTGTTCTCTGATAAACTTCTTTCACAATCAGGTAAGAACCTGGAAATTTAATGAATAAGCACAGCTCAGTCCATTATTTATGAAATTTTTTTTAATCTGACCTATCTTGTGTAATCAATGAAAGTATTCAAAAATATCGCAGGAGTGAGAGAGCCCGACAGCCTCTCAAAGTCAAATCTGTGGCTATCCATGGAAAGGATTATTGAAAGAAAAATGCATACAATATCTTATATTCTAATTTTCTAGTGTTAAATAAGATTTGCTTAATGAAAGTAAACACAAATTAGGCAAAAAGATATGAGAGTAAATGGAACTAGGATACAGCTGTGGATTTATTCACTGAACAGCAAAAGCAATGCACATGTCATAACTTTTAGCTTTAGTCCTCAATATATTGGAATGGATTCAATTTGGATGGTGTCTCAGCTCTGAAAAGTCCTTTGATTAAGAAAACTGGAAACCCCCAGCCTTTGATAGGTATTAGGTTCTATTCTGCACTGTGAAATGTGCAGTTTTATCTTGATCTTAAAGCTTAAAAATATATTTACATTTAAGAAAATATCTTAAAGAAGGTATAAATACTGAGGTCTCTGGGTCATAGTTTCTCTAGTTATCAAACTCTCCAAGAACATGTGCAGGAAACGTTGGGGATGAATAGGGAGATTTTATACTTTCATTTGTAACAAATAATTCACCAGGAACGAAAGGGGAAAATCTCACAAGTAAAAGACAAAAATTCAATTAGGGATATAAATGATTAATATTTTCTTTTGGCTAATCTAATAATAAACTCAGGTCCAGGAAAATAGGAAATATGAAACACCTATGATGCTAATAAAAGAAGAAAGAAAAGAAGCAATATGATGATTTATTTACAAGTACCCAGGGACTTAATGAGAAATGTTTCCTGGGCAGAATGACATGATATTTATTATGTTTATTACTTACATCTCCTATTCAAGATAATCTTTAAAAATATATGAGAATGAAGACAATCGATGAATGTTTTTCAGTTTCAACATTTTATATCTAAAATTTTAATTGTTAGTTAAACTAAAGAAGACAGATTTTTAAAGTAGGATTGTTATTTCTCGTGATTTAATTCGCTGGAAAGTTAGAAGAGTTGGTTATTTAGAGAACAGTTTCTGAAAGCATAGAGGCAACATTTAATAATATATATCATAAATAATACATGTATGTATATTTACAAAAAGCAGATGGTTCTACCTAAGGCATAAGTAAAAGTTTTTTGGCTGATATAATTTGCTGCATTGCTATGTTTGCTCTCTCCCTGCCTTACAAAGCCTAGAATGTTCCTTGGTGTTCTGAAATTTTCAGAAGTTTTTGTACACCTTTAATTGTTTTTATTCCCTTTGAGCATAATTTTCACTTTATATTCACAGTTCATGTGTTTCCAAGATGCAAGATAACCATGTCTCCCTAACAAAAATCGCACGTGTATCACCACTGAATGACTATCAGCAAACTGTGAGTCCAAAAATGGTTTTGCACATCTATTTTACCGAGTTGATTTCTTCTTAAACTTAAGTACAACATTTTGCTTAATAATACATTTTGCTTTAACCTAAGATAGTGTTCTCTTGGCAACGATGCTTTCAGAAATATTACTTCAGACCTCAAAACTCTTATCAATGAGCTCATGTGCAAAGAATTGGAATGTGGAGAAACCAAGGGTGAAACTATTGTTGGTCACAGCTCTGGCCCTTGAGGGTTGCTGCCGCTGAAGGTACTCAAGAAGTGGCTGCATTACCATGCAGAAGCTGTGTTTAATTAAAGATGTTTTGCCATGAGGATGTTGTCACTAGATCAGTAATTTATTTTATTGTTATTGTTCTTTGGATCTCAGGTTCAGAGCTCACGTGAACTCCTTAAGTCATAGCATTGGGTCATTATCATCCACTCAAGAGTCCTTTTTCCTCTAATTTTATTTTATTTCATTTGGCCTTTTGTTTTATTTTTTGACAATCCTCACCTCCATTTAATTCTCTTACATTAGAACCCACTCAGGTGTCCTCAAATTACCATTAAATATGCATATATTCTTATTAAATATGCAGACTTTATGAGTACATGTGTTTTAAATGTGTAAGCATGGTGTTATTTACCAATCTCATTTAATTTTTTACTTTACACATTTGATATTATCTATTTACATCTGATGCATATTATAGTTAATAATTAGTGGGTTTAAAACTTTTGTTTTTGGCCGTAAAATTCTCTGTTAGAATATAATTCTAAAGACCATTAGACATGACAGACACATGAAAGTGGGCTACTTGGCTAGAGAGGGTGTGTGGGCGTCTGAAGCTTCACTCAATCTGCTTTCCCTCCTTTATTCCCTAAAGTGGCTCCTGAAGCACCTCTTCTGAATTAAGGGCACTTTGGGGCATGTTATGGAAACCCTTGAACTAGAAGCTTTCTAAACCTCACCTTCCCCCCCTTTCCAGGATCTAGCCTTTTATAAATGCAGTGTAGTCATGTCCACATAATGACTTTTCAGTCAACAATGAGCCACATATATAACAGTGGTGTCAAGAATTCCTATTGCTTAGTGACATTGTAGTCATCTTAATGTTGTAGTGTAATGCATTATTCATGTTTTTGTGGAGATGCTGGTGTAAACAAACCTACCATTAGTATAGCACATCCTATTTGTACAGTACATAATACCTGATAATGATAATAAACAACGGTTACTAGTTTATGTTTTTACTATACCATACCTTTCATTATTATATCAGAGTATTCTTTTTCTACTTATGAAAAGAAGTTTGCCGTAAAACAAATTTATTTTCATAAATAAGTTTATGAAATATGCATTAGATGTAAATAGATAATATCAAATGTGTAAAGTAAAAAATCAAATGAGATTGATAAATAACACCATGCTTAAACCAGCAGTGGCCTCATACATCTCATGTTTACTGTCTCTCCCGATTGCATCATTTTCTCTTGTGCTTGACTCAATCTCATGTTGTTTTATAAATTTAGTATTGCTTAAGTGTACAGTGTTCATAAAGTCTCTGGTAGCGGACAGTAATGTCCTAGACATTCACATTCGTTCACCACTCACTCACTGATCACCCAGAGCAACTTCAAGTCTTGCCAGCTCTGTTCAGGTACCTATACAGGTGTACCATTTAAAAAAGTATTTAAAAATATTTTACTGTACCTTTTTTATTTATACGTACCAAGACGTACCATTGTGTTACAATTGACTGTAGTTTTCAGTATAGTACCATGCTGTTCAGTGTTGTAGCCTAGGAACAACAGGCTATATCATATAGCTTAGGTGTACAGTAGGCTATACCATCTAGGTTTGTGCAAGTGCACTCTATGATGTTCACACAATGATGAAATTGCCTAATGATGCATTTCTAAGAATGTATCCCAGAGTTCAGCTGTGCATGATTGTGTATATTTTAGTTTACCTGAGCTTTTTGTCACACCAGTTAATCTTTGTGAGCAAGGTCTGCTGTTGATGGATTCACTCAGGTCTCCAAACACATATTAAGGGAGTGAGTGGGCACGGTCCTTATTTGACAAAGAGAGACACTGTGGTATATAGACAAATAATTTATGCAATAGGCTAATAGAGTGCTTTGAAAAAGAGAAGACAGCAGTAATTTACCTCTCTTGGTGTGAAAAGTTACTTCATTCTTATTTCAAATAACTGAGATATGGAAAGTTAGCACCTCATGAGACAGCACATGGAGTAAAACCTTAATAAAGTTTTCTGAAAGCTTAACAATCAAGCATATATATTTCATATTTAATGGAAAGTTCCATAGATTTCTGCCTTCATACTCCAAGTCTAGTGAAGAGAAATATGAACAAACTGCTAGGATTTAGAATTGGTATATCTTCCTTCATGTTCTGTTTCTGTCTTGTACTTCTTGCTCATGTCAGTTTGTCTATCATTAGCAGCCAGTCTTTTCTACCTTCCCTTAATTGCCATTTCTCATATGTTAGTAATTGAGAAACCAGATAAGCAAACTTTGAAACATTGGCTACAAACTACACAATTCTACTTGAAGGCCTTACTCTCCCCTAAATAAATTGCACAATATTTAATGTGTTGATTTTGTGGCAGCTCTTTTGCTTACTCAGAGTTTCATTTACTTTCTGGTTCTTGTCTCTCTTTTGGACCGTGGAGGTTACTACCCGAGTACCCGAGGGACTTGCTCAGCTTTTGCTATGGTTATCTTTGTGAGAAGTAATATTCAGGAACATTGCAGCTCCCGTGATTTTTCTGCTTCCTTCTGATTGGGATTCATTTGTCTTGAAGACACAGGGGTTTTTTCAGAGTCACTAAATTATTTTTGGTTTATAGAAGTAGTCAATCTCTTTCATGAATGGGTCTCAAATTTACTCACAAGAAGCTTTTTAGATAATTGGTGGTTACAATTTATTGTTTCTCTCATGATACCTAAAAAATTCCAAAGAGTCTCAGTCCAAATCCATGGGGCTATTTCATTGTTTTGTTGTTAATACCAGCTACACTAAATAAGTGTCTTTCAGAGGGTAAAGACATTTTTTATGACTTTATAATGCTGCGAGGTGGATTTGCCTATTATTAGTATTTTAAATAATGGTGATGTCAGGGAAGCCTAATAAATATCTTGCTGGCAGTCTTCTCATAGCAAGGATTTAGTTCCCATTTTGTAGAAAACAATTCAATGCACAGAGATTCTCAATGCAAGAGAATTTATAATAATTCTTGTGTTTAATGCGGTTCCACCATATTCATTTAAATAACAACATTGCCATAGTCTTAGAGAAAAGATGTTCACATCAGTGTTGTCAAGCTCTAACTAAAAACATGCTGATGCTAACATGAGATTGTCACTGTATAGTGTCATTCATTCTTTTTTCTCCCTCATCTGAATCAAGAACCACATGATTTACACAGAGTCCATGCCCCACCCCATTGTTTTGCCATTGTTTATTTTTTTTTCCCATTTCCAAGCTATTTGTTGCCCTACTTTGTTGCCCTACTTTGCTTTGCAGCTTTTACTGGTTCCATTCTGGGCTGAGATATTGGAATGAAAAAGTGAGAGCCTACTTTTCTCCAGTAATCTATAATAATAAAAGTGTAATATGCTAATTAGACCGGACAGCCAAACGACCTTCCAGATCAGCTGTGGGCAAACTACGGCCCGCGGGCCGGATCTGGCCCGTTCGGCTGTTCTATCCGGCCCGCGGAGCCAAAAGAGCAGAGGGTTCTCTTGCTCTTCCCTCCGCTCCTTTACTTTGAATTTATATTAGTTCACACAAACACTCCATCCATGCTTTTGTTCCGGCCCTCCGGTCCAGTTTAAGAACCCATTGTGGCCCTCGAGTCAAAAAGTTTGCCCACCCCTGCTCCAGATGAAGCCGTGGCTGCGAGGGCCGAGCCCCTTGCACGGATTTCGTGCATCGGACCTCCAGTTCTCTATAATTTCCACCAGAAAGGAATGAAACAGTAGAACCCCATGCAATCATTTAGAAAGGACAAACAAGGTGGAAATATTTATACCTATGGCAAGAGTCCATGACACATGATGAAATAGAAAATGATGGTTGAAACATAGTATTTTGACCCCATGTTTATGCCATAACACATAGAAATAACAATGCAACAATGCATAGGTATGTATCAGAAAGAAAAATTAACCTACTATAAAAAGTGCTGTAATTGAGGAAGGGGAAATCAAGAGGGAAATACTTGAGGAATACATAATTCTTCATTGTATAACTTTATAAAACACACATGTATTACACTAGTAGTAAAATAAAGCCATTTGGGGGCTATTTTATAGAAGAGACTTCAGAAGCTGTGTGATGGATTTATCTAGGTGCATAAAAGAGTGGCATAGAAAGGACAGGATTTTCTGGCCAGGATCACTGTCAGATACACACTTCGTTCATGCTCTGAACACTGTATTCTATGGACTTAGCATTGGGACTGTCTTGCTGGTGGCAATTAAGTGAAAGCATTGGAGAATAGACTTTCTGTCAGCCTCCAAATCACTGAAAATAATTGGACTGACCCTCTGATTGGCTGAGAAGAAACTCTCCCGGAGGGGCGTTGACCTAATTCTCTACAGTCACTTTCTGACAATGGTTGGGTTGCTTGTATTTGATTGTGTTGGAGGGATGAAAGGAGTGGAGTTATATATTTAGAGCTATGTCTACTTTAAGATGAGCTCTCTCCCAGCATGTGTGGACCTGGGCTCATTCTCAGTGACTGACCACTGGGAAATGATCCAGAGTCATTTTTTGAACATTGCTTTTCAATATCATCGTCTGCAAACTTGATTCCCAGGTAACCCGACATTACAACTACAATGAGCTATTTTTACCATTCTGGGTATAAAAAGGCTCTCTTTGTTTACTTTACACAGAAAGGAGAGTCTACTGACCCTGTTTTTCTGTGTGTTGAGCACAAGAGAATAGCAAAACCTCTTCATTACAAATCTAAGTTATAAAAGGTGGTTTTTTTTTTCTTTAGAATCATCACAAAATGGTCATCTAGAAAAAATGCCCTTTAAGTTTTCTTAGTACAAGAAAAATGGGTGGTAGGAACAAGGAAATTTTATATATTAGTGGTAGGAGAGTGATAAATGGTATAGCCATCTTGGAGCTCAATTGGGAAATGTTGATTAAGTATGAAAATTAGCATAGTTTATTGTTTCAGATATATATTGCTACATTTAAAAACTCAAAACTTAGTGGTTAAAAATTTACTTTTATTTTTTATGGCTCTCTGGGTTGACTGGGCAGATATGGATGGTTCTCATTGGAGTCTTTCATGTAGTTACAGGTAGATAGCGGTTAGAGCTGTAGTTATCCAAAAACTCAAGTGGGCTGGACATCCAAGAAAGATTCTGCTTTCCCTTTTCTTACCCTCCGCATTCACTCATAGTGTGTATGGTGACTAGCCTCATGACATTTCCAAATAGTTAGCTTGGGCTTCCTCACAGCATGGAAGCCTCAGGGTAGCCAAACTTCAGAGATAGAGACAACTTTCCCAGGTGGAAACTGCAAGGCTTCTTACGACTTGGCATCAGAAGTTCAAGAACATAATTTCCAGTGCATTCTATTGTCAATTAACTAAGTAAGGCCAGCTCCTTTTCAAGGAGAATTGTATCTACCTATTGAATCTACCTAGTGAAGTGAGGAACAGCATGAGTTTACAGGGAAGTGAGGAATTGGTGGTAGCCATCTTCAGAGACTATTAACCACTTATATGAATGGGCAATTCCATGTCTGTCTAATTGTCCTGTAACAATGAAGTACTTGGGAAAAAATGAATGTACTTTTACTCAAGAAGACATGTAGAAACATATTCATTGTAACATTGTTTATGTTCGCTCCCCAAATTAACTTAAATACTGGTCAGTAGGTAGCTGCATAAGTAAACTGTAGCAAATGCATATTAAAACTAAAAGGAATTCATTAAATCTGTATAAAGTAACATCAACATATTTCCAATGTAGATTATTTAGGAAAAAGTTTCAGAATAATATGTACAGTATAGCACCATTTATGTAATACTACATAATTTCCATGCAATTTCTCTTTGTAAATACAGGGTGTACCAAAGAAATTTATACAGACTTTGAATGATTATAAAATCAGTGTTTATTAACATACAGTTCTAGAAGAAAGTCTGCCACAAACTTGGAAGTTTGATGATAGGAGAAAGATTGGAATTGTTCAAGGGGGTGGGGGACTTTTAGCCTTAGATGTCATATCTCAGTTATTTTGAAAAGAATGTAAGATTTTACTATGACAAGTTAAACATTAATTAAGAATATACAAAATACATTTGAGCAATTTGAGTGTTAAAAACCATTTATACCCAATGGCATATGCTGGGAAAAACTAAATGTCTTTCTTTGTTAAGGAGTTTCTAAAAAATATATAGACAGGTAGATAAATATATGGAGAGAGACATGAACAATGCCCTTTTCACAAACACATAGGAGTGGATTTTCTATAACGTGATGTGCAATGCTTTGTAAACAGCAAGTCAATACCGGCTTATGATAAATTAAGACAGAGTGATTTAAAATGTTTCCGTAGCTTAGAATTAGGTACATCTTTTTCAGGCAGTCAAAAAATAAAAAAAATAAAAAAAAGAAAAGAAAAAGAAAAGGTACTGCAGCCCTAGCCGGTTTGGCTCAGTGGATGGAGCGTCGGCCTGTGGATGGAAGGGTCCCGGGTTTGATTCGATCAAGGGCACATACCTTGATTGCAGGCTCCTCCCTGTCCCAGGTCCTAGTCAGGGTGCATGCAGGAGGCAACCAATCCATGTGTTTTCTCTCACCTCGATATTCCTCTCTGTCTTCCCTCTTTCTTCCACTCGCAAAAAAAAAAAAAAAAAAAAAAAAAAAAAATCAATTGAAAAATATCCTCAGGTGAGAATTAACCAAAATAAATAAATAAAATAAAATAAAATAAAATAAAAGGTACTGCAGCTGTCATAGAGAAGATGGCTTCTCATTATCCTTCACTTTTTCTCCCTCCAATTGTGTCTTTCTCAGCATCTCTCTCTCAAATCCAAATTTCTATTAAATACTAATAGGCCTAATAATTGGGCTGAAATATGGAGATCTGATATTCAAGCAAATGTATGAAAAAGCTAAAAGGTTTTTGATTCTGCTTTCCCTTTTTCTCATACTCACCATTAGACTTTCTAGAAAATTAACCAGCTCTGACCCAGTATCTTTCTTCTCACAATAACTCTACTTTAGACCTGGAATATGCATTTCCAGAGCTGTTATCCATTCTGCTCCCCGCTTTTTTGGATTCTGATTGGATTTGATCAATGGGGAGATGCAGCCCAAGGTCTGAGAAAAGGACGAGAGTGAGGTTCAGGTATTACATCCTCTCATGAAAAATTGTGTTGGGCTTGTTGTGTCCATCAACTGACTGGAGGGGAAGTTGTCCGAAGGCAGCTTTCTTTACAGTATTTCACTCCCCCCAAGTTCCTTCTTTCTGTTTTAAGAGTGATAATGACTTGGTAGCTATGATACCAGTAACTGTATTATCCTTTGGTGGTACCCTAACCCTACAGCTTTGTCATAGCCTCTTAGGAACTTTCCACAAATTATTTTATTTTATGTCCATTTCTGAGCATGCCATTTATTTTCTGTTAGGATTCGATTGATCTTTGGGTTATGTATGTAGTGGGGGACACCATTCCCATTTTACCCAAAACCCTCCATTTTTTTTATTCATCATAATAAAGACATCCAGTATGTACAACAAAAACATCACACACACACACACGCACACACACACACACACACACACACATATCTGTGTTATGTGTGTGTCGCTTTGGAGTGTTATAGAAAATAGGAGATGCCAATAAATCGGAAGAAGAATATGAGAATTTGAAGACATTCTCCTAAAAGGCAGACATTAACCACCCAACTTTCTTTATTGTTAATCTACAAACTGCTTACAATGAGATATAAGTTGAAGAGAAGTAGGGTAGGTGTGGGGAGGGGAGGGGTTTGGGCGAAGCTCAGTGGAAAAGAGCATGAAGAGTTTGCCGACTGAGTTGACTCAGTCAGAGTCAACCTTTCTGAGTTGGACTTGACACAGGGCATAACCTGTTTCATTTTCTAACATGTTTCATAAAATTAATTGTATATTGAGAAATTTTACAAATCAGACTGATCTTTGTACTATGTTTCCATGGATTTTAGGGAAATTGTAAGGAAGTGAGTGGGGGCAGCAGGTATCTGGTACCTTTATTCCTATTTTCTAAATAGAAAAAAAGTCTTGGCTTATGGAATTCTTATTTTGTAGTCAACACCAGGAAAAATATGGAATAATTTTTAGCAAGAGCCTACTTCCTGTGGTAACAGAGATTGGCCAGAGAGCATTAGTTCTGGCAGAAACAATTAATAATAATAAAAAAAATACCTGGCATTTGTTAGGCATTCCATTATTTAGGAGGTTTTTTTGCATTTCAAGTAACAATAGTCAATTACAGTGGTTTACAATAGGGTGTTTAATTTTCTCACATGCTGAAATATCTACTGGGAGGTGGTTGCAGGGTTTGTTGATATCACGACTCAAAGATGTCAGGTTTCTTCAATTGGCTTCTCTGTAATTCTCTTAGCTTTCCCCTCATGCTAGCAAAATGGAGGCCACAGCTCATAAAACTATGTCCGTGGAAGACAGGAAATCTAAGAAGCCCCCAGCAGAATTCCCCAAAGTTTCATTAACTGGGACTGAGTTTTAAGCCTACCTTTAATCCTGCCATTGTCAAAAGAGTTCAACATCTGGGTGTGAAGGATGGCTTCACCTTCTCTAAGACATTACTATCCTATACCAGAATGGCATCTAGCATTTATTAGCAAGAAGGACGGTTTTGGGGTAGTTTAATCAGTATTGTCTGCCACAAACTTCTGTGGGCCAAGCATGCTGATAAGCATTTTATTTTTTATGCTGTTTTTTAAAAATATATTTTTATTGATTTCAGAAAGATAGAAACATCAGCAATGAGAGAGAATCATTGATCAGCTGCATCCTGCATGCCCCACATTGGGGATCGAGCCTGCAACCCAGGCATGTGACCTGGCCAGAAATCGAACCATGACCTACCTCCTGGATCATAGGTGGATGCTCAACTTCTGAGCCACACTGGCCAGGTTTTACGTTTTTTTGGTTTTGTTTTTGATAAGCATTTTAATCCTGTCCATAATCCAACAAGGATTATTAGCTACATCTGAGGAAACTGAGGCATAGGGCGACTATTTAACTCATCCAGGATCACATAGCTAGTAAGTAAAGGAATGGAGAATCTTTCATTCATCAGACACTTAATAAACACATGTGGTAGGAGAGTAATAATGGCATTGCAGGTGGTAAAGGCAGCTCGTGCAGGTGTGTAGCCAGTCCACCAATGGCACAATAGAGAGGGTGATTTCCTCCACATGAGTGGGTCTGGAGAGGTTTCCCAGAAAGCCTGACCCGAAGCCACATAGACAGATGGACCAGGGCAGAGAGGGCATTTCAGGCCAGGGGACAGTGTTGAAAAGGTTTTGCTCACCATGAGAAAGAATGTTCCTTTTCTAAGAATGAATTTTCCTTTTCTATTTGTCAAGCTTTTCAAGGTTAATTGGAAATGGTGTCTCTCAGGGAATTAGAGCCGCTATAAGACACAGTGATTCCTAGACCAATTTAGAAATGCGCTCCTGCACCTTTGTTGAAATGACTGCTTCCAAATTGCATTAAAGGTAACCTTTCTCATGATCACATCTAAAAAGAAATTCAAAGAAAGGGAAAACCCCTTTCCTAGATAGACTCTTCAGACAGCTCCAATCTGTTTTTAGACAACAAAATAATTAGTTGTAAACTCCAAATGGCACAAAATTTTATCATTTCTCCCACAGAGTAAATTTCCTCAAAGAAGAAATTACTGATTTTTTTCCAGTTGATTTGAGAGGGATTGTATAGAACTGTGGTTAGGGAGTACAAGGAAAGGAAGAAAGGGGTAAGAATTAACTTAGGAAAAACCAAGAAGACATTTTCAACTAAGATAATTTCAAGAGCATGAAATAAACCTTCTTTAGCAGGACTTAAAACACCATTGTATTTCTTTCATGTGAAGTAACACCCTTCAGTGGTGAAAATCATTTAGTAAAACACCACGAATTACTACAAGAAACAATAGCACTTCCCCTCTTACCTTTATATTCTGCAAAATGTTCTGTGTGATAACCTTTGCCTTTTCTATACTGGAGTTAATGACTTCTAAATGACTGCCATATCACTCGGTCCCCCTTGCCAGCCCTTCCTACCATTTTCTTGTCCCAACCCATCCTGTGGATGGGCCAAAAGCACCTGGCATATGTTGGTTGGCAGCCTTCACTTGGAGAGTTTGCTCTTTAAGTGAAAACAACTGGAAGAGTCCAACCAGCACATTTCAGAGAAAGGAGCACACGCTGGTTGGGTGAAGGGACAAGGGATTAGAACTCTGGCAGGCATTTTATATGATAATCAACAAAATGTATCCAGATGTTAATTCATTGATGAATTACTTTTTTGCTTATTTTGCATTATTGTTTTTGTTTGGGGGGGATGCGGGGGCGGATAACACACTTAGAACTGGCTAATGAGAATCTACCCCTTTCATCGTTTTTGAGTACTCTGTCATTACTGAGATGCCCACCAGCTAAGGAGGCCTGAAGCCATCACCAAATGAGTACAGAACCAGTTTTCTAGAGCAGATCATCTCTCACACCATCATAGATCCAGGAGAAAGTGACATGCTCTATATTCAATGGGAAAATGGCCCATGATGAAGGAGAGCTTCAAGATAACATAGGAGTCAGGGAAGGCTGTATGAGCTATAGTTTCTGTACATCCCAAACTCATGAAGATATAAATTATTTAAGAGAGCATTCATAATTTAATAGTAATAAAGGTGGGGATACTGAGAAAATAAATTCCATTTCCTTCATTGGAAATGACAATGACATGCACTCAGGTTTATTATTATTATTAGTCACAGAACTCTTTAATTGTAATGTAGTAACTATGAGATGTGGACAGGTTTGTACTAGTTTATCCTATTATATGGGATGAATAATAGGGATAGATCCTTCTATAAAAATTAAGTTAATGATCATGCCCTTTAATGATGAGTGTTATAATCTTTCCTTAATAAACGAGGGAAATACCATGACTGTTGATTTTATTTTTTTTTTAATTTTTTTTTAAAATATATATTTTATTGATATTTTACAGAGAGGAAGGGAGAGGGATAGAGAGCTAGAAACATCGATGAGAGAGAAACATCGATCAGCTGCCTCCTGCACACCTCCCACTGGGGATGTGCCCACAACCAAGGTACATGCCCTTGACCGGAATCGAACCCGGGACCCTTCAGTCCGCAGGCCAACGCTCTATCCACTGAGCCAAACCGGTTTCGGCCCATGACTGTTGATTTTAGAACAAACAGTCCCATATCAGGGGTTCTCAGGCACAACTGGCCCTGGCCAGATATTTTCTATGAGCCAGAGGTGGGAATGATTGTGGCATCCTATTGCTTATACCATACTCCCCCTCATAATTTAATTCACCCTAAATTAACTAGAGTTTAGTGTTAATGATGTGGTGATAATGGATACTGGAAAGACTGTTCTGTAATCCTGCCCTGGTCCCTTCTATTTACCTTTGCTACAATCCATAGGCAATCAGGTAGTTTCTGAGACAGGTCAGCATCCTCATTAGCATTTAGGCACAACAAGAGTCCAGATATTAAAAGAACATGTTCAATGTCTCAGGGAGCTCTGATCCCATCATGCAAATAAGATCTAAGGTAAGAAACTTAGAGACCTAAGGAGTACATAATAACATGCCACATGTACACTGCATGGAACATTTGGACTTCAGAGAAAGGAAAAATTGCCATGGGCTGAAGCAACTTCTTGAAGGGAGTGTTGAATTACACTTTTAAAAATGATGAGATTGGGCTGAAGAGAGAGTGAAAACCTGTTAAGGAAGAAGGTTAGAAGTGATGAGAAATAGGGCATGGAAGTCAGGTCTTGCTGGAGATAGAGCTAAGTCTCTGACCTCCAGCACTGAAGTCTTTAAGACCCCACAGTAATACCCCAGAGTATCCTATTTTATAGATTGAGTCACTCTAAGCTACCTGTTGGTACTCTGCCTCCCTGGAACTGTAGCCATTTCTCTTCTTTCTGTTGTAGAAGATAAACATACCTGATCCTCTCAAAGGGCAACTCTTCCACTGTGCTCCAGGTTCTGTCTTTCTCACATTCTCTCCCCGCCCCCCAGTTTTAATGAGAAATAATTGACATACATCACTGTATAAGTTTAAGATGTGCAGCATGTTGGTTTGATTTATATATCTTGTGAAATTATTACCACAATAGGTTCAGCTTACATCTTCTCATACAGATACAGTAAAAAGGAAAAAATGTAAAAGAAACTTCCCTTGTGATGAAAACTCAGGATTTACTCTCAACAGCTTTCTTATATATCATACAGCAGTGTTAGCTATAGTCATCTTGTTGTGCATTATCTCCTTAGTGCTTATTTATCTTACAATTTGAAGTTTGTACCTTTTGACCGCCATCCTACAATTTACCTCCCCCTGCACTCTGCCTCTGGTAACCACAAGTCTTATTTCTTTCTTTCTCACATACTTTGAGTCACTTCCTCATCTATGCCCTCCTATCCCCTTCATCTGTAGTGTTTCCTGCTCTATGGAATTCTTCCTATAGATATGCAAACATGCTCTCGAATAGTAACAACAGAAACACCTGTAGACTATGGTCCTCCTCTACACACTTCTCCCTTTTTGTGCTCTTTTTCACAGAAAATTATATTCAGTTAATATTACCAATGTTTTATTGTCTTCCCACCCAGCCTCCTTAACTTGAACTCATCTATCACCTTTTCCTATTAGTCTTCTGATAGGAAAGAAGGTGACAGTCATGAGTGATCTCTATATTGACAAATCTAGTGGTCATTTTCTGCCCTGATCTTTCTCAACCTTTTAGTGGATTTGGACATAGCTGTCTCCACCTGCTTTTCTGACACATGTGGTTCTCTTGGTTTATTTGACACCATACACTTGATAATTTTTCTGCTCCTCTGGACTCCATGTTGACTTTCCTTTTCTGTCTTTATCTCCTTTTATTATTTTCTTTTGGTTTGTCACACAGTAATTTTAGTTTCATTTTCTGTCTCTATTCTTAGCCGACCTCATCAAGTCTCATAACTTTAAAATTACTAGTGTATACATACATCTGGCCTAACCTCTCTCTTGGGTTCTAGATTCATATATCAACTACCTATTGTATATCTTCATTTACTAAGAAGCTCTTAAAATTTAACATGATTAAGTCATACTCCTGATGAGTTTATTTCTTTTCATCTCTCTGGTCCTCTGACTTGGTGGAAAGTATCACCATCTACCTGCGTTCTACAGCCAAAAGCCTAGGAGTCATTCCTTATTATTCAATTTCTCTCACATAACAAACCAATTCTAAATAGTTTCTTTTACCTCTACCTCCAAAGCATATTGAAATCCACCCATTTCTCTGAATTTCCACAGCTACCACCTTATTAATAGCCACCATTGTCTGTTGTCTCAGTTACAACAATAGCCTCCTGACTGGTTTCCCTAGGGCTGTTCTTGTCTTCCCACAATCAGTTTTCTGTGCAGCAGTGATCTTTAAGATCTAAAATAGATCATGTCTGCCCTAGCTGGTTTGGCCTGCGGACTGAAGGGTCTCAGGTTTGATTCCAGCCAAGGGCACATGCCTGGGTTGAGGGCTCCATCCCCAGCAGAGGGCGTGCAGGAGGAAGCTGATGAATGATTCTCTTCATTGATGTTTCTATCTCTCTCTCTCCTTCTCCCTTCTTCTCTGAAATCAATAAAAATATATTTAAAAAAAAAACAACAAAAATAAAATAGATCATGTCACTCTCTCTCTCAATATATTCTAAATGAGTTACCAGTTGCTCTCAGAATAAGCTGAGGGCCTGGCCTATTTTTTTGTTTTTCACCTGATGAAGCTTAGGCTAGAGGAGAGGCCAAGCAAATTATTCAACTATGATACTGAAACCACTTTTTTAAAAAAAATAAATCTTTATTGTTCAGGTTATTACAATTATTCCTCTTTTTTCCCCCCATAGCTTCCCTCCACCTGGTTCCCACCCCACCCTCTGCCCTTACCCCCTGCACTGTCCTCATCCATAGGTGTACGATTTTTGTCCAGTCTCTTCCGGTACCCCCACACCCCTTTCTCCCTGAGAATGGTCAGTCCACTCCCTTTCTATGCCCCTGATTCTATTATATTCACCAGTTTATTCTGTTCATCAGATTTTTTATTCACTTGATTTTTAGATTCACTTGTTGATAGATATGTATTTATTGTTCATAATTTTTATCTTTACCTTTTTCTTCTTCCTCTTTTTAAAGGATACCTTTCAGCATTTCATATAATACTGGTTTGGTGGTGATGAACTCCTTTAGCTTTTTCTTATCTGTGAAGCTCTTTATCTGACCTTCAATTCTGAATGATAGCTTTGCTGGGTAGAGTAATCTTGGTTGTAGGTTCTTGCTATTCATCACTTAGAATATTTCTTGCCACTCCCATCTGGCCTGCATAGTTTCTGTTGAGAAATCAGCTGACAATCATATGGGTGCTCCCTTGTAGGTAACTAACTGTTTTTCTCTTGCTGCTTTTAATATTCTCTCTTTGCCGTTTGCTCTTGGCATTTTAATTATGATGTGTCCTGGTGTGGTTTTCTTTGGATTCCTTTTGTTTGGGGTTCTGTGTGCTTCCTGGACTTGTAAGTCCATTTCTTTCACCAGGTGGGGGAAGTTTTCTGTCATTATTTCTTCAAATAGGTTTTCAGTATCTTGCTCTCTCTCTTCTTCTGGCACCCCCATAATTCTGATGTTGGTACGCTTGAAGTTGTCCCAGAGGCTCCTTACACTATCTTAATATTTTTGGATTCTTTTTTCTTTTTGCTTTTCCAGTTGGGTGTTTTTTGCTTCTTTGTATTTCAAATCTTTGACTTGATTCTTGCAATCCTCTAGTCTGCTGTTGGATCTCTGTATATTATTTTTTATTTCAGTCAGTGTATGCTTAATTTCTAGTTGGTCCTTTTTCATATCCTTGAGGGTCTTGTTAAATTTATTGGCCTTTTCTATAAAATTCTTGAAAAACCTTATAACCGTGGTTTTGAACTCTATATCCAGTCATTTGCTTTCCTCCATTTCTTTCATTTGTGACCTGTTTCTTTGTCTCCACATTTTGGCGGCTTCCCTGAGTTGATAGAGTGGCTTTGTGGGCTAGATGTCCTATAGGGCCTAGTGGCTCAGCCTCCCCAGTTACCTGAGGTGGACACTCTTGGTGCACCCCTTTGTGGGTTGTGTGCACAGTCTTGTTGTAGTTAAGCCTTGATTGTTGTTGGTATCACTGGGAGGAATTGACCTCCAGCCCAATTGGCTGTGAGGATCAGCTGTGTCTACACTGGGAGAACTTCTGTGCTGGAGACACCCTTATGAGACAAGACTTGCAAAAGCCTCTGTGCTCAGCTTGGATGGGACGGAGTCTCAGGGTGGAGCAGACAGCATTGGTTTCCTGTCAGCCCTGCCCTAAGAGGCCCCTGGGTCTCAGTGTCCTGTGGTAATTGTTGCAAGCACCTCTTAGAGAAAACCGCCCTCGAGTTTCACCCACTGCCAGACAGTCCAGTTTCTCCCCGAATGAGTCTGGGTCCCCAGATTCTTGCCCGGAACTGGAGTTCAGAGCAGTCGGGAGCTTTTGTCTCCCTCCCAATTGAGAAAGCCAGCTGCGCACTCAGTTGCCAGCCCTCTCCCCACGTGCACCTCCGTACCTCTGCCTCCTGCAGCTCCTCTGAGTCTCAGTGTGCTTTTCTCTTTCCTTCTAGTTGTAGAATTTCCACTCAGCCAGCCTTCCTGTGGTTCTGGATGATGTCCGTTTTGTCTTTTAGTTGTAGTTTTGAAATTGTTGTGCGAGGCAGCAGTTTAGGTGTTTACCTATGCCACCATCTTGTTTCTCCTGAAACCGCTTTCTGATACACCCCAAACACACTGGTCATGATTGTGGAATTGCTAAGAAAATTGCTAGCAAATAAGTAGGAACTATAAATTCAAAGGCAAGGAGAAGGAAAACTGGGATATAAGGCACTCCTTTTTTCCCTTGTTTCCTCCCCCAATGAATCAAGACATAATAGACAAATTTTTCCTCCTTCTATGACAGCTAGAAAGTTGGGAATGTAAAGTCAGCCTTCTCAAGACCATTTTCCTAATTTCATTTTCAGAATCTGTTTTATTCTCCCACTTGAATTTTTCAACTGTACTAAGTCATGAGAAACTATAGGTGTGTTTTTACAACAAAGCTTGGAAGATAAACCCAGCACCCAAGAGTGTGAAGAGTTTGAGATCCAACTCCTACATAATTATTTAAGCTGTTTTTCCTTTTGATCAATAAATATTTAAATTTGAGTCCAAGGCAGAGGAAACACATCTCTAAAACGTTATGGAAGAGACTTATTTATCAACTGTTGGTCATGAATGTCACATATTTCTTGTAGCATAGTGAATCCCAGGACTCAGCTAACAGGTTTTTGCTGTGGTGGTAGTGGTTTTCAAAAATCAATCATCACAACACAATTTTAGTGTTTTTTGTTTGCTTGTTTTTTTCAATTCGACACATAAAAGATAAACCCTGCTACTAAATCAGTTAATGTCAGCACCAATCCCTTGAGATTGATGATTTGATTACTGCTAGAACCTCAACTAAGAGCCAGCTGCTGTCTGTACCCTGAAAACAATAAAAAACAATCCCCAGCCTTAAACCTAATCACACCAGACACCTCAGCAAAGATGAATGTGGCTGCCGCATCCTTCAGAAGAGAGGAGATAAAGCATAGTGTACAAACAAGGCTTAGTCTGTCACTGGTCTTGAATGAACCTAAGTTTATCTCAACATTTGGAAGATTTTGTTAAACATTTTTACAGACATTGAGCAAAACAAGCCTGCATGATAAATGAAGTATGGCCACCCAAATATTATTAATGTATTAAAAATGTATAATGTTCAGATGCACCCACGGCCAAAGGTGGAATTACATGGCCCCACGAGGAATCAGGCTCTCTCCTCTCTGATTCCGGGGTGCATCACCTAAGAACCACTGCTGCCAAGTCACAGCAGCTTGGCAATAAACCAGATTCAGGGCTGACAGTGCCCTAGTAACAACATAACTCACGGCTTAAGGTAGAATTGCGTGGCCCCGTGAGGAATCGGGCTCCTTCCTCTTTGGTTCCGGGGTGTGTCCCCTGAGAACCGCCACTGCCAAGTCACCACAGCTCAGCAGTTCCTTCATTGAGCATCTGCCCTCTGGTGGTCAGTGTGTGTCATATGTACCGGCTGGTTGGACAGTCGGATGGTCACTTAGCCTTTTACTAGTATATATATAGATAGAGAGAAGAATAAAGTTAAATCAGAATCCAGGTCTCTCTGACTCTGAAATCTAGGCTTTTAACTACCATGCTTTTTTTGAGGTAAAAAAACCTAGGAATTTCCCTATAGTTTACAAATGATTAATGATTTTCAACAAAGTACCTCTAAGTCATAAGAAACTCAGGGTGGGTGCCAGTGCCTTTTGAGTGGCCCATTTCCGCTAGCCACTGAGCAGTGCCAGTGAATGCTTAGCAGTCCTGCCCAGAGCCCTTCAGTGGAGAAAACAATAGAGGAAGCTACTGCCCTGTAAGTAAAATTGTCACAGCTGTGAGGGCTCCGGATCTCATGTCAAGGAATACGGAGCTACTCTTGAGAGTTGAAATTTATTGAGTTGATGATTGAATCTGAGCTACAAGACGTTGTCCAATCTTACTAGTAGCATCTCTATCTTCCCTTGAGGGCCAACATACAGAAGGTCCTTCACTTAGGTAGGGAGATACCCAGAGGATAGTTAATACCTGATTCCCAAGCACAAGGGAATTTCCGCTTCTTAGAACCAATATTGGGAGTAAGGCTCTTAGAGGGTTCCTGACTTGTGCTATTATTATTATTTTGCCCAGAGCATTCTCCAGGATGTTGCTATTGAAGTCATGAGTTTTAAAAGAGCTATCTTATAATTAGAGAAGTTGTTGTTTCTGCTATCTCTTCTGGAAATATTGAGAACCAGGCTGCTGCTGCTGATAGTCCACAGCCACTTTGTTGTGGTCTCCAGGGTAAAATTTTCTGTACACACTATTTTATATGAGCTTCAGAAAACGTCTACAAAGAAGATGTTATTTCCGTCATTATAATTGTTATAATTTTACACACTTACAAACTGAAATTCGAAGAGAGGAACTAATTTGTTCAAGGGCACACACCTAGTAAGTGGGCTCTAACTTCAAACCCCATGCTCCCTTACTAGATCATCTGTCATTGTAATTTCCCCAGGATCCTCCCCCAGTTTCTCTTAATGTCCCAGTTCCTTTGGGAGTTTGCTTGTTTTACATCTTCTTGGGGTGAGGCTGCTCATTTCCCAGTATGAAAATGAAAAGAGCCAAACTTCATATTTCTTCTTGATCTCTGCATACCCCAATGATAGAATGTGGTCTAAGCATGGCCAATAAGATGCTGAATCTTGAGTAAAAAACACAAGAATGAGGAGGGAATCATTTAATTGAGATAACACTGTGACACTGTGGTTTTCTAAATCATGGCTCTCTCTAGCTTCCAAGGTTCTGTAGTTCCCAAGCTCTATCTCTCAAACTCTAATCAGTCCTGTGATCCCTCAGGGACCCACTATAACTCCTTTTGGTTAAGTGTTTCAGAGTTGGATTCTTTTGGTTTTAATTAATATTAGCAAAAATATATAACTATACTATATATTTGCCTACTATTGGCTACAGGTAACAGGAATCCCATACTTAAACTGGCTTAGACAAAAAGACAATGTATTATCTCCTGTAAAGGAAGGCAAAAAAAGTCTTCAGTGTTTTCTCCAACCCTGGTAGACTGGCCCAATTCACTATTGCCAAATACTGATTATGAAATTATTCTCCTTGGCTTCCTTATTTCTTATCTTAAAATTCAAAGGAATGATGAGTCATAGTTGGAGTCAATGTCGATAATGAAAAGTTGTAATGTGGAACACACATCATTGTAATGAGTTGACTTATATTGTCTTCTCTAGTGACAAAAGGCCTTGTAAAACCTGAATTACACATTTTTACAGTCTTACTTCACAAGGCGAAATGGCATCAAGCTTTAGAGTTGGAGATGTTTAAGAGATACTTAAAACTATACTATTGCTTTTCCTAAAACATTAAATTACAAAAATTCAGTACAAGAACCTATATTCAAAATATAGAGAAAAAACAGAAGAAATAGTCCTATAGAGACAGTAAAATACAACACTAACTTTTTAATTAGCCAGATATGTGTAAATGGACCTCATTTCCCAGATTCTCCCAGTCAGGGGTACATGATGACTGCCAGATCTTTCTCTCCCTCAAGGCACTAAATGTAGCTGATTACATTCTCTCCTGCAGAGCCCTTCAGCACAGGGAGGAGCTTTTTTTTTTCTTTTTCTCTTGTATTAAGGGCCTTTGGGAAAGAAATACTTTAAACACGTAAGTGAAAGTGATGATTTAATCTTTCTTTTTTTAAAAAAGAAAAATATAAACCAATCTTACAGAGCTAGAAACATGAATACAATGTAGGAAATGTAGTGTTCCCATTTGAAAGTTTGATTAGTTACAGAAGGAGGTAGTAGAGGAGTAGGGGAGGAAAGTGATACCAAGAGGAAATGACAGCAGAGAAAAGTACAAGAGGGCCTCTTCCAATGATCTCTTTTTACCCAAAGAAACAGGTACCAGGAGTGCCAAAGGCAGGCTGCAGAGTACATACACACCCAGAGAGGAACAACCACAGTGACTCATGTGCCAGACATAAAATATTCCTTGGAGCAACATTACTATCTTGATCATTTTCAGGCTCTTACTAATGTCCACTTGGGAAACTGAGCTGTGGTTCTGCAACACTGCATAGACATGGGACAGAAATGGTGAATTTCATGCTATCCCTTATGGATGAAAAGGGGCCACATGCTATCCTGACTGGCTCAGGGAAGGCCTGCATGGCAGTCTTGCAAACTCAGAGACCTAAAGTGACCACAAAGGATGGTCTGAAATTAAAACTTTTTAACTAAAAGCAGATTATGGTGGGTAGTCATGTTCTAGGACCAGTATCTTCCCTGACACCGATCAATCTTTACCAGCCTGTCTACTGTTGTTTTTTTTGTTTGTTTGTTTTTTGCATCTACAATAACATATCATTGGAATGTCAAATTTTCCTTTTTCAGGACCCCTCAAAGCATAGGCACCACTCTTCGGAGACCACAAATTCCTTCATTGTCATTGAGTTAATTGTTGACTGTTAACTATCCTATACCCACCTGTGTAAAAGAAATATGTGTCTATCATTTTACTTTTTATCCAATCCCAGAAGTTTCCCTGCTTTGTTTTTTCCTGTCTCCCCTGGAGGGGGAGAGAGGGAGGGAGGGAAAGAGAAAAAGAGAGAAAGAAAGAGATATCAAAGTGAGAGAGACCCATTGATTGGTTGCTTCCTGAATACTCCCTGACTGAGGCTTGGGATCAAACCTGCAAACCAAGTACTTGCCCTTGACTGGAAATTGAACCTGCAACCCTTTGATGTGTGGGCTAACATTCTACCACTGAGCCACACCAGCCAGGGAATGTGTCCTGTTTATGACTGACAAATTGAGAGAAGTATTTATAAACAACTGAGGCTAAAATAGCTTTCAAAGTTTGGCAAAGCAAAATGAAATTTTTAAAAAAATGTTGAAGACCAGGAATTCTGGTTGCAACCAGGAAGGAATAAATTATAGTGAACCAGGCCTACTGGGAAGAAAAACAGAATACAGTTTAATGTTGGGATAAAATAATCACACATTTAATTTGAAAAATAAAACAATTTGACCTTCTTCAGTATGTTTTGCTTAAGATATGAGTAAAATCTGTTGGAAATGTGACATGGTCTCCTGAACAGTATTTGGTGTCCTAGGAAACTAACTCTGCTTTAAAATAATTGTTGCCAACAAAATAAAAGTGGGTAATTTACCCAACAAAAATGGAACACTGTGGACTTTTCCTGTGTTGGTTTTTCCTTTTCTTATTTTTCTATTATTTATGCCAATTAAGATAATATTCGGGTAAGTAACAGAGGTTGAATGCCTTTTCTTAAAAATTGTAAATGAAGTGTAAAGTGAACTGTTTTTTAAGCAACAGAATTCTTATTATATAACAAATATAGAGCTCTCTTAGCACCAGAAAACATCCATCTGCTACCTCGGTTTTGCCTTGCACACAGCGGACTTTGAAAAAACAGCATTATGTCATTAATTTAGACATGTTGTGGATGTGAAAACTTATGAGCAATTGGTTCAACCCTGATTGACACAATGGGGAAAAATCTTAATTAATGGAAAAGGCTCAAAGTAGTGACCCAGGCACTTTAGGCCACAGCAATCACATGACAAACTGTAATGGGAGATGTTTTAATGGAAATTTTTAGTTGGCACTGACATTTTCTCCAATTATCATCAGTTGCTCTTCCCGTATTCAGCTGTGCTTTCACTTTTATTCCACATTGACCTCTCCCATCCACTTAACCCAATAAAAGCAAAAGAATTTCCAAATTCTGACTTCACAGTGACACCCCCAAAAATGAACAAAATTATTTTAAGAATTTGACAATATATAGTCTAGAAGGCACATGTAATTATTGTTCCTTATCAAGTAAATGAATAAGGTTTAACATGATTTGTGGTGTCACTGTTTCTTGGAATGCATTAGGGTCTTAGGAGGAGAGGGTTAAGGAAGTAGATTTATTTAGAAAGAAGAGTGCTAAGGAGATGGCTTAGTAAGCTCTCACTAATAGGGTACACTGGGAGAGTAAAACAAGCCTTGCCAATGGGTCTATCTGTTGTTATTTCAGAAAAAAATTTGAAGCAGGTAATTCCTTCAAATAGCTACCTACTGGCCATCAATTTCTTTAGCTGTCTGTCCTTTCAGATTTTCTGGCTTGTTTCATTATTTTTCAGCTCTAATCATAGCAGACATTCTTTTTTCTTTTTTAAATCTGCTCCCAAGGATATATTTTACTGATTGAGATAGAGAGGAAGAGGCGGGGGGACAGGGAGCAAGAGTGAGAGTGAGAGCAAGAGAAACATGGATGTATGAGAGAAACATCTACCTGTTGCCCCCTGTACACACCCCCACTAGGGATGGAATCTGCAACCTAATTGGGAATCGAACTGGCAACCCGGCAACCTTTCGGTTCACAGGACCATGCTTCAACCAACTGAGCCACACCAGCCAGGGCAGCATTATTTATCAGATCATCTTTCTACTAATAATATTTTATATATATATAATATTTGTTTTTTTTAGAATTACTTTCTTGTAGCTTACTTTATTTCTACAACAGTCTATAATTTGAGATTATTGTTACCGTTTGACACTTGAGAAGACTGAGACTCAGAGTGCCTGGGAGTTGCTTACAGTCCTGAGCCTGATATAGGAACCCGAGGCTCTGGCTCCTGGTCTGGGCTTCTTTACCTGCACAATTCATGGTCATTCTCCTCTGGAATTTGAGTGTTGCCTTGTAGCTCCCTTTCACCACACTCTCTTTTTGCCATGATGACCGGCAGCTTTCCATGTAGAGGCTATACTGTCATCCCATGTCCTTGAGTGAACATGAGAGAATGTCACAGAACAGAGCTCCCAGCTAAATAGTTAGGATCTATAGTATGACTGAAGGGGAATAAGAGGGAGGGAGGGAGAGAGAGAGAGAGAGAGAGAAATATTTTGTGTAATGCTACTAAAATTTGGGAGATTATTATTATAGCATAACTTGGCCTAGCTTGACTATTACCCCCATCTTATAAAACTTGATGGGAGGCACAGCCTCATTCCCATAAGTACCAAAGGCTAACTTTTGTTAACTCTCTTGTAGGCTTTTCATCTAAAGTTGACCAACCAGTAAGTAGATTCATCTAAGTACATAAATATGGAGCTAGAAATGCAAAGTAGGAATAGAGGATAATACATTCCCATTTATTCTGGTGGCAGCAGCAATGGAGGAAACACACATTTCTGGGAAAATCAGGGGCAGCAGGTACAGTAGTAACATTTGGAATCTGGGGCCCTTGGTGGACATTTTTGTAAACTATTGGGCCTGGTTTTCAGGGACACCAGCAGCAGTCTTCATCGGATAATCATGTGGTATAACTCTGGCCCTGGATGGGTGTAGTCTAGTAACCCATGTTCCTGACCAATTTTCAACCTTCCTCGCAATTCAACTCTGCAAGCAGCTGATATAATTTAAAGTCATTAATTTCGGATTAAATCAGCCAGATTGTAATGCTTATAAATAAGATTCCTGAGTAACACAATATATAAATTAATTTTAGAATGTTATTTTTAAATGTGTGGAGTTATTTTAGTATCTTTCTGGCAGTTTGAATTAGTTGCTCTGAATGCCGTTGCTTATCCATGTTAGCTGTACACTTAATTTAGAAATGCCCACACTTCAGCCATTTCTTTTCAAGGTATCAAGTTCATGGCTTTAAAAAAATATTCTTAATGAGTTAAAGTACAAATTTCACTTAGGGTTCAAATAATATTAAACATCTAATAGTCAAAACCACTTCTTTCACTCTTTCCCTTTGAAAAATATAAGTGAGTGATTTTTCTGTATTAGCCTACTGAAATAAGTATTGCAGTACTAAAAAAGACTAATGAATCTTTGTTTTAGGTAAAGATCACATTGTTCTCTTTATTTTGAACTTGGTTCAATCTAGACATTAAGAATCGTGGTCTTAGGAATCATGAAACTGGAAAGAAACTTCATGATTCCTAAGACCATGATTTAGCTACAGGAGTCACAATTCCCTGTGAGGGAGATTCATTTAGTTATTTGGGTAAGATCATTACTCTTCTAAAGGCTCATTAATCGTGACATGACTTGATAACTAAAATGAACTGGAACCTGTGTGCTGGGGACTGGGAAGAGAGAGATTCATTACAGCACAGATGTAATTTTACATATTCTGGGTTTAATATTTATTCCTAGTGGGTGCACCAGCACCATAATTTCCTTGCTGAAGTTCACATCCGAGATTTGCCTCTTTGCCTCTCATTTCAATCTGTGTTTCACCAAGCCTACACACAAAATAATTAAAACAACAAATATTGGAAATGCAAGCAGCTAGAGAGAGCTAGTAGAAATGATCACTGTAGAGAAGAGATTAATATTGATTTCCTCTGTTCTAAAAACTTTGTTTCTGGAAAGGTGGAGAAGGAAACAGAGAGAGTAGAAAATAAGTTTTTCCCAGGAGTCCTGGGGTCCTTTCTATTGAAGGCTCAAGCAAGAAAAACAAAAAAAAACTTGTAAAATTGTGAGGCTTGGAGCAATAACGTAAGCAGGTTAGAGGTGACTGCTGTACATTAAAACAAAGGCTTTTGATTTCTAGACTAATCAGTAAAATACGTTTTTACAATATTCTAGCTTGTGGGAGATGAAGCAAATGGAACAAAAGCAAAAAGAACCCTACTAACAAATACGTGGCGTGTAAATGTAGAAATGTACAATTCAGAGAAGCCTTAAATGTAGGAGAACAAAAGTTCTAGGTACCAACTCCTAAGACCTGATTACTTGTCTAACTTACTATGGAGTTTGTTGTGTAGATATGAAGGGCCTGGCTTGCAAATCCCTGAAGATTTGTGTGATGTGAGAACGATCACAGATTATGTTCTTTAAGGAAATAATTTTTTCCTTAACTTATAGATAGACTAAGGCCTGGAGAGGTCAAGTGACTTTCCCAAGGTCACATAACTTGTTCAGAATAGGAATTCTGAGGACTAATACTCAGGCTCAGATGATTAATACAGACCCTGATGCCATTGGGTCCATCTTGGTTTTATTCTCCTTATCCTCTGTTGCGAAAGAGATATTTTTCCAATAACTGTGTCCAGATTCAATGGCAAAATCCACTCCTCTGCCTGGAGAAATATGCCAACAACTTATAAGAGTCACATTAAGAAATAAGTAAACTCTTTACAAGCTTCTTAAAACTAATTTTTAAAATTCCATACCAACTATTTATTTATTTATTTATTAAATATATATTTTTATTGCTTTCAGAGAGGAAGGGGGAGGGAGAGAGAGATAGAAACATCAATGATGAGAGAGAATCATTGATTGGCTGCCTCCTGCATGCCCCTTACTGGGAATCGAGCCCGCAACCTGGACATGTGCCCTGACCGGGAATCAAACCCGGAACCCTTCAGTCTGCAGGCCGATGCTCTATCTACTGAGCCAAACCGGCTAGAGCACTAAACCAACTATTTAAAAAGGAAATATTGAAGGCCATGGCTTAGGACTCAGCTAATCCTCGATTTAGGTTCCAACTCTGCCACTTCCTCTTGGTGTCATCTTGGAAACATTAATGAATGTCCCTAAACTTCAGGTTTCTTACTGTAAAGTAGAGATAATAATGGTACCTACCTTATATGGTTGGCTTGAGGATTTATTTATGCAAATAAAGAATGGTGCAAAGTATGAAATAAGAGTTTAATAAACAGTATGAGAAAAGAGAGCCAGGTATGAAAAAATAAAGTGTATAATACATATTAAGAGAAGATGAGAGACTATTTCTCTTACTATTTATTAAATTCCATTTTTGGTCTTAATGTTTATTAAACTCTATTTCTTTTGAAATGCTGAAATGCATTTTTCTCAAACGTGCTTACCCTGGTAACTTTCCTTGTAGGCACCAACTGCACAAAAGTAGAGACTCCGAAATAACATCTTTAATCCTTAGAAGTTTTCCCTTGGAAAAGTCTATGGGAAAAATGTACCCAGAAATTAAAAAGTGGTGATTAAACCCACAGGGACTTAGCACAGCTAAGAGAGGAAAGGGACAGGCTGTAGTCAGAGATTTACAGAGTTTTAGAGCTGGAACTGGCCTTGGCCGTCATCCAGTCGACTTGCTAATTTTAAAGAAGAATAAAAAGAAGTCTAGAGAGGCTACTCCTGTACCTGAGGTCTCACAGCACTTCCACTTGGAGGACATCACTTTCAACTCTTGATATTTCTATTTATCTTTCTCATTTCAGTTTATTTACATCATCTTGAATGCTTCCCATGCTAGTTAGGAGCATATTGAAACTTCACATACATTGGTTCCTACTGTTTGGATTTGCTGTGATTTTTGCAGGACCCAACCAGGGTATGTTCAGTCCAGGAATTCTGAATGAATGAACTTCTTGCTGGTGGCTGCTGTCTCACTTCTGTCTCTAAAGTTGGTAAGGATTCTCCACTAGTCTGTGCCCTTGACTTTGAATTTTCTCCTATTATGCCCTTATTACCCTGATCCCACCTCCTGACAACATCTGAGAGGCCAGTTAACAAGCAAGGGCAGAAGCTGGAACTAGTTGAGGAGGCCTCTATTCTAAACAGAAAACATGTTATCTTGGGAAGACTTTCCCACATAGTGTGACAAAGTGTTGACAGGAGGGCAAACCCCAGCAAACTGCCACACAGAAAAGGGCAAAGACTGGGACCACATGACCCTTATCCACACACGAGGCAGTGATGTGTCCTTAGGTGGGAATTTTGACTTTTTTTAAGGCCTTAAAGCTACAGTGAAAAAAAAACCCTGTATATCACGTGTTACCAGATCTGTAATGGCTTAGTAAGTCTAAACCGTTATCCCCATAGCACCCAGTATTTAGGGAATGGCAACAGCCACTCACGTGGTGGTGGCAGAGTTTCTATGAGTTATACCTTAAATAATTACAAACTTCAGCATTTCAGGATCATCTGGAGGGCTTGCTAAAATTCAGATTGCCGGGCCTGCACCCTAGGAGGTCTGGGGTGGGACTGATGCTGCTGACCCAGTGACCACACTTTAGGAACCACTGCTATAGGAGAAACAGGACTGTCCTGACCTTTCCATCGAATTCCCTGCTTCAAACCCACACTCATACACAAATGATCATTGCAGCTTCAAGTTTTAATTCCCTCCAGACACTTATTCGGTAGTGGGGCCTTTTGACAAGCCAATCTATACCTTAGGCATTGCTGGCACAGAACACAGTTCTTGCACCTTCCCTAGTACCTCCTTGTGTACATTGATGTGTATGGGGACTTCTGTTTTTTGTAACTGAAGATGAGGGATGGGAGTGAAATTTATTGTAGGTAGGCTTCTCAAAGGGAAGGAGTATTCCGTGAAGAATAGCATTTTCTCTCTTCTTCAGCTGGCTTATTGATCTGGATTTGACCCCCCTCTTGCTTAGAAGAAGGCTGAACGAACTGGTTAATGAAAATCTCCGTGGAATTCTAGGAACAAACAGAATTGTTTGGGCACCTGGGCAAAGGGGGTGGGTCTTTCCTAAGCTGACACCTGTCAATCACTGGTTAAGGGCTCCTCAAGGGAGCACATGCATTTTCAGGTGCTTCAGGCTCTCCCTTCCAGTAGCCTGAGGGAGTTGAAAAAACTTGCTGGCTGCTGGAATGTAAAGCACACCACAGGGATGAAGAGTATGCACAAACATAGTCAAACTGTATCCCAGGAAATTGGGGTGGAGCCCTGGCATTGCCTAATATAACAGGGAGACTTTAAACAAGTAGATAAAGCCAGTTGGCAAGGAGGATGCGTGAGACTCCTGGAAGTTGACTTTGATGACATCTCATCCAATCTGCCCTTGGAAACTGTTCATGAATCTCTGAAGAGGAGTGGGCTGTCTGGTCCAGAACTGTCCTAAGATGCTCTTTTTCTGAGGCTCTTGAGTGGCATGGAAGAGCCTGGCTTGTTTGGTAAGCCCAAGAATCTTAGCGAGGACTGCCAACACAAGGCTCCTTTAGGCTGAGGTTAGCAACTAAGCATTTAAATCATCTTGCTATGTTGCCTGATTCTTCAGGCAGGGTGCTCAAGGGTGGTATGTTTTCTGGGACAGCCTGCCAGCTGCCTTTCATGCTTACTTTCCTTTAACCCGGGTAGCGGGGCTGGGAATTCAGACGCATCCACAGACATAAATTTTGCAGCATCATTTGCATGTTTAGCCTTCCTCTGCTTCTCATATTCTCAGACAGATGCAGGCAAAGGCATTTCTGTAGAAATTTCCATGCTGCTGAAAAAGGCTAGCATTTTGATGAAATAAATAATTGTTAGGACTGTTTGAGTCTTACCACCCTGGTCTCTTTTAAGAAGGGCATTTTGAGCAACTGTGTTATAAAGATATTTCATCAGTGAAACTATCTTGGATTTTTGTCTCACCCACGACTCAAGGACCATATTATGGTTTATCTTCCACATTCACACAGCAGTGTTACAGTTGTGCTTTTTCACTGAAAATAGTCCTGATGGTGAAAGCAGAAGACCTGGCCTTCAGTTGTGGCCTCCCACTGACAAACAAGGTGATTTCCTCTGAGATGTGGTCTATGCCTTTTTTTGCTTACATGGTATGGTCACTGTGACTGTCAAAAGAAAATGCACCTGCCGAAACCGGTTTGGCTCAGTGGATAGAACGTCGGCCTGCGGACTGAGGGGTCCCGGGTTCGATTCCGGTCAAGGGCATGTACCTTGGTTGCGGGCACATCCCCAGTGGGAGGTGTGCAGGAGGCAGCTGATCGATGTTTCTCTCTCATCGATGTTTCTAGCTCTATATCCCTCTACTTTCCTCTCTGTAAAAAATCAATAAAATATATTTAAAAAAAAAAAAAAAAAAAAGAAAATGCACCTATTTGTGGGACTGTTAAGAGCCATACAAAATAAAGAATTTATAGCATAGAATAAAACCATGTAATTACTTCTTACTCTGGACCATTGTAATCAACATCATCAGCACACCCATCTAAAAGGGATCACCCTTAGCTGTCTAGGTGATTTTTGTATATAGACCTGGGCTCAAATCTAGGCTATTCCCCTTACAGGCTATTTAATCTCAAGAAAGGTAATACAGCTCTCAGAGTATTAGTTTTCACATATTTGCCTTTTACAATATGATGAGGATTATAGCTAACATATATAAATTCCTGGAAGAGTTCCTGAAACCCAATTAATAATATTTTTTAATATTTTATTTTTTTTACTTTTGCCAACTATAAAGGAACTCTTTGGTACTATGCAGAATAATCTCTTTTTTGGCAGTGACTACTGTTACCAAGACATAATATTCAATTTTGGAGCCTCTATTATTGGCTCAAATAAATGAGTTGAATAAGAAGGTGCTGAGTTTCCCTGAGGAAAAAATATCTCAGAACTGAACCAGTTCTAACTCAAATGTTGAATCTCTGTTGTGGTTGTTGTTTTGTCAATAGGCTCCTACTTGTAGGTCACCTGTTTTTTTGCTCTCCTAGGCTTGCCTGATTCTGATCTCCCTGCAGAGCTGCCTGCTCCTTTCCTAGTGCCATGACTAGGACAACTTTTGCAGCAATGGCTGCAATGAGCAGGCTATGTCATCTTCCTTGTAAACCCTTCCCTTGGCAACAAGCATATATTGGGGTACTTCCTCCATAACTCAGTTTGTAATTAGTGTCTGCAACTTAAGCAATTATTATCTGTAATTCAAGTAGCACCTTATTGTTCTTTTCCCTAATTGTCTAGACCAGTGGTCGGCAAACCGCGGCTCGCGAGCCACATGCGGCTCGTGAGCCGCAATTTGCCGCTCTGTTGACTAATGAGTTTGCCGATCACTGGTCTAGACCACACAGTGTAGTACTGTCAATATAAACAAACATGTCTTGAGTTTTCTTTTGTGTGTGTGTGTGTGTACTGATCTCTCCAGATACATTCTGAGTGCTTTGTGATTCTGAGCCATGCCTTTTCTACCCCATAATACTAATGCAGAGCTGACAGCCCAGTGGGGAACACACAGTAGGCATTGAGGTGAATTTATTATATGATAGAAAGGCAGTAATGGTTTCTATGGTGAGTGTCTGCCAATTTCAGGCTATAGGTCGCTGGTAAAATATAGGGAATGTTCTCAGAAGGTATATCAACTGCTTTGTGCGACCAAATACTTTTTAAGGATCCTTACAGGTGTTTAATGTTGGTATCTCGGGAGAAGAGAGGGCACTAGATGCTGGGCATTCATGTATTAAAAGTAATTGTTTTGAAAGATACCAGACAAAAAATCCCATATAATATTATGTCACTTAATAAGGGCATTAAGTAAGCAAAACCATACCATACCCTTGGAGGTGCAGTGACAGGATGCATGTAGGAGGAGGTTTCTGGATACTGTGATATTTGTGTCTTGATCTGGAGGATGGTAGAGAGGTGTGTTCAACCTTGTGAAAATCCCTCCAGCTGAGCACTTATAATCGGTGCACTTTTGTTTCTGTATGTTATTTATTAATAAAATATTTCTTGTATTCTCTTACTTAGTTTTGTAGAATAAGAGTAAAAGCATGTCAATTCAGGTTCAAATAGAGACATCATGACCTCACATTCCTTGGAAAAGAGGAATTCTCCTTGTGTGGGGTTGACTTGGGATTTTTAGAAGCAACGTTTATAGAGAAATGAAAGTCAGCTGGTAAACGACCTAGAACTTGTCTTGCCTAGACAGCACAGAGGCCTACGCAGAAGTGGCAAGTGACTCTTCTCCATCATCTACTGTGAATATAGCCACCAGTGGGTCAGCTCCTGGCTTGGTCTGCAAATGCCCTGCTGTCTCACTGAGCTCACAGATGGCGAGAGCATTTGTGGGGAATGTTGGCAAGGTGTTATCATGTATATTCAGATACTGCAATCTCGTGGTTTATTAGGCGAGACAACATTTATATTTATGGCCTATGGTATTTTTTTTTTAAAGAAATCTTATTATATACAGAAACTAAAGCTTAATAGTCTAACAGCATATTTTTGCTGAACCCATATTTTTGGTGAGCCACAGTCATTTTATAGGTTTCTTCTTTTTCTGGAATGGTTTGCATACAAGCTTTGGTGACCCTAAAATCAGAATCTGCTGATTTGGACACTGAGGAGAGAAGTACTGCATACCATGATAATACAAATTCCGTGTCCATGTGACCAGGCTCCAGTATTGGGCTATTCTCATTTTTATCCTGGGATGGTGGGATGATATTTCTCAACCAGGAATCAGAGTCACTTGTGTTGATTATTGAAAAAAAAAAAAAAGAAAATTCGTAGGCCCTATCCCACACATCATAAATCTCTGGTGGGCAGGTCTCAGGATGTTGCATTTGGAATAAGCTTTCCCAATGATTCTCAGCCCATTAAAGTTTGAAAAGCATTGGACCAGTGGCTCTGGCAGGTGTTAACACACTCTGGGGATGGGAGCGGGGAGTGACACAGGAAGCTTCCCAAGAACCTCTGGGAAAGAATTTGTGTTGGAACTTTTACAAAACCGGGGTCATGGCACCACTAAGAAGAAGGAAGATATTTAGTGGGAAAGAGATGCAAGATGCCCATAGCTTGTCTTCCTGAGCACGGCGAGACACGAAGCTATTTGTGCGTAGATAGAGGACCTGGCAACCTTCCCTTCCCAGTGTTTGCACCTGTGTCCTTCTCTGTTGGTAGGAACTCTGACTTTTGCATTCCCTTTGGATCACAAAATTGTCACTTTCAGTGTATTTCTTTTTGCCACAGCAGGTTCTTTCTAAAAGAACAGTGTTGCATTCCTTTTGTGGGTTGTTTTTTTTTTTTTTAATCCCTAACGATATTTGAAAGAATTCTTCCCTTCTGGGTTTTGCTCAGTTGACTTTATTACAAGGGCACACCACTAAAAGTACATCTAGCGATGTGCTAGTTGGGGGCGGGGGGTGTGAAGGAGGCGGGGCTTTGTTGGAAAAGTAGCTAGAAATCTAGTAAACCATGAGGGATAAAAAATTACCTCTGGTATAAATCAGTATTTCATAGAAAGTGTTTGCAAGGAGTAGCCTAAGGCAAACTGATGGTTTTCTTCCATTCTCAGAATCACTGTGGGTGTTGGAATTACAAGCATTGAGAACTTCAGAGTATTGTCTCATGGTTTCACTGTTTTCACCTTAATCTTACAATCTGGGAAGCTCTGGGGCAGATGATGTTCAACTTTTTCTCTGGTGGGTTAAAAAATGTCAGGCTTGCAAGTGATATAGGGGAGATGTCAGATTTGAGAGAGAATTTTTTAAGAACTATAGACTTGGTTTTCTAGATCTTTCAAGGTAGGTTCCTGGTATTGGCAGCCAAGCATTCTATAATGTCATACCTGTAGCTGGCTGTGCAAATCTATATCCATTCAAGTGGAGATTTCTAGGGGAGATAAAGAATCCTTCATCTCGATTGTTTTTTTTTTTTAGCCAATGGCTGAATGAGATGATGCAAAGCAAAGAAGGATTATGCATATGTTGGTTAAAATAAAAAAAAATCTGTTTATTACATCAACAAATTAGAATGATGATTTCAGTCTCCAAAAGGAAATGTAAGAGTAGTGAATATATACCTCTTAATTTGCTTCAAAAGTTAAACTGGATATAACAATAAGGAAGATTTGGTTTGGTAGCAGTTTCTGAAGAACATCTGTGTTTGCAATGAACCATAACTTGAGCAATATGAGATAGCTGTCAAAAGATAGAAACTAATAAAACATTAGACTGCTTAGCAGGAGACTATGAAAACGATTGTTAGTGCAAATCAGGCCACACTGAGAATTCTATTGTGCTCTTGTCTGATCTTTTAAGGAGCAGTATAATTGACCTAGTGTTAAGATGAGAAGAAAGATAACAGCTAGTTAGTTTAGAAACCATGTCCTAGGAGAAATATTTGAGGGAATTTGAGAAGGAAAAAAAAGTACAGTAGGCTTGGTGAATAGCCTCCTTAAGATTTTGGAAAAGTTATTGCGTAAGAAGGGTTGTTCCATACTAACAAGTAAGATAGGGGGTATGAAAATGATAAGATTTTTGAAAAGCATTGTCAAACAACAGAAAATCCTGTCTGAGAGCATTTATATGCCCCAAAGAGGTTGGAACAAGGATGGAGAAGAAGGGATTTATTTGATGGAGGGTGAATTAAATCAAAAGGTCCCACACCTGGTTGTTACTAGAATAAATGGAAGCTATTTTTTAAACCTACTAATGTCAGGAACCCATCTCAGAGATTCAAACTGAACAGATGTGGGGAAGGGCTCAAGAATCTAGATTTTTTAAAAAGAAATTTCCTCAGATGAATCAAATATGCAGTCAAATTTGAGAGCCACAGGGCCCCTAAACTTCCTCTTCAGTTTCATGATTCTAAGTGGAGATAAGGCCCATGTGGGGAAGGTCTTGACAGCACCTCTGTGAACTTGCACTTGCTCTCTATCTCCTTACATTTTGTACAGATTCTATCAAACTCAGGCACCTTGGTGAGCAGTTTCCATAGATTATCTCACTTAATTCTCATGACGGACAAATGACTCAGTTCTCTCCACTGATTTGATATTTTGCTTTCCACTGTGCTATTCTGCAAACAAAGGGTGTTAGGGCCTAAGGTACATAAAGAAATGTATCCTGAAAAAAGTAGGAAAATGCCAAAGGTGAGAGATGCTTCTTGCTTTTCCTCTCTTATCACCACCTCCTCAGACCTGTGTCTACAGGTTCTTCATTCTTTCTCTGACACATTAGTGAAGCACGTTTCTTTCCTTCTTAAGGTAGGATTTCTTTATTACTTAAACTGTCAAAACTTTCCGGGATTTTTTCTTCCAAATTAACACTAACACTATTTTTGTGGTCCACCTAGAGCTTTATTTATTTGTGCAGAACTTACCTGAATGGATTGGAAGGAAAGACACTGTTTCAATAGTTCCGGTAGGCATGACCACCATGCCTTTGTTCTCACAAGCATCATGTTGTAGGTGACAATCCACAACAGGTTGCATGTGACATGAATGAGTTAGAAATATGTAGAAAAACACCCCCAGCCAACCACCACCATAACGTGAACACTCTTAGTGTAAATTCCCCTGCAAATTAAGCACAGTGTGCCTGGCCAAACATCCTTTCTCTGAAGCTTTAGAATAATACTTGATCTGCAACATCAAGCAATTTTCAGAGAATCATGTCTTTCAGCTACGGCAATACTATTATCTATGTATCCATCTGTCATCTATCTATCTATCATCTATCTATCTATCTTTATCTATTGTCTACTTAATTTCTTTGGACTTTAACTGATTAAGACACTTTATTTGGGATTCTAATTTCCCCAAGCACAACTACTAGAAAAGCAGATATTCTGAAGCCATTTATAATCAATGCACTTTTGAATAAGGTTTCATGAACACAGAGGAAAAACTGCTCCAGTAGCTGTCAGTTCTCAACCCTTCTCGTCCCAGTCCCTGCTGACCTTTGAAACACAAATCAAATGGCTCCTTCATTCCAAGCACAAGTTGAATGCTTTAAAAAAAAAAAAAAAAGCCTCTTTAAAAATACAGCACATTTAAATAGAATCTTCAGGCAGGTTGTTCAGTCGTGTCTGACCTTTTTGTAAATATGAAAAATCAAGATCCAACGTAAACACTGTGCCCCTGGTAAAAAGTTCAGCTGTGTGAAATGGTGGGTCTCCAGGTAGAGGCAAATTGGCATTACTGAGCTGCTTCTGAAGGAACCTAAGGTGCCAGCTGACTGCCAATCTGGTTTGCCTTGCCAGGGCTTTTGAATGAATCATTATTAGGCCGTAGAATTCTTTTTAGGCTTTCCACATTGTTCACGTTTAACTGATTATGCTCCGTCTTCATAGCTACTTCTCACATAACATCCTTAAGCACTTGGTGGAGACAGAGTGAGGTTCAAATTTCATTCAAGCATTGGATTTCTATTACATTTAAGAAGGGGCAAAACCCAGAAGTGGATAGGAACATTTGGTGGAGATTAGGCATGCTGTCTGATTTCCATGTTCCCTGAGAAATTCTGCTTCTTTTCAGTTACTTAACAAACATCTGTTGAACTGTGACTTGGGAAAGAGAATGGCAGAGCCCAGAGGCTGGTGAGTGGGAGGAAGGGGCACTCCTAATGCTGCTGGGAAATGGGAGGGCAGGCCCTTCTTCTGGAGACATTGGTTTCTTTAACTTTATAATCAGGATATTCAATAGGAAATTTTTCTGGCTGCTTTTGGGCTGGATGATTCTAGTGCAGAGATTGGTAGATTTTCTTTACAAAGGGTGAGACATAGTAAATACGTTTGGCTTTGTAGCCAAAAGGCAAAATTGAGGATTTTGTGTAGGTATTTATAAAACAAGGGAAACAATATATGTTCATAAATTTTTATAGAATTGAAAATCAATTTTTATATAATTGATTTAAAATATATTAATAATGAGTACAAATTTTTGTGATGTAGATCTAATGAGAATGGAATTTGTTGTTTTGTTGGGGGGATAATATCTCACTTAATTCAAGGTTAGTGTTCCTCATCATCATATTGATTGCAAAGGCTCATCTGTAGAAACGATTTTGTATGTTCATGGACTGTACAAAAACCGGGAGTGGGCCAGATTTGGCCCATGGGATGTACTGTGCTAATCCCTCCCCAGTGGTACAGAAAGACCCTTCAAGGAAGTAGTTTTCTTATTCATCTCAACCCCAGCACTGGGGACTGACTAGCGAGTAGTCCCAATCAATCAAAGAGATCTCGTGTTTCTTGCTGGTGACTGGTTGAGATATGAACATGTAACCCAGTTATGCTCAATGGGAAGTATGCTGAGGGCTTCTGAGAGAGTCCCCTTGTTCCTTAGAAAGAACTTTGGGTACAAATGTTGTCAAGTCTGGGTGTGGATGCTTGGATTGACTTTTCTCATCCTGGAGCTATGAGGGAAGCCAGACTAAGGACGAAAAAGAAAAAAGACAGCAGATATGGCACCTGGGAAGAGAAGTAAAGAACTTTGGTCTTAAGTGAGATTTAGTCCATTATGTGAATGAGACCAGAGCCTGCCGTATCTCTGGATTTCATGTTTCATAAGATATTTTTCTTCCTATTGTTTAAGGACCTTTCAGTGAGGTCTTGGTTACTTGAAACCAAAAACATTCTGAAGAAGAATTAAATACCCAACAAATGGTAAACCATCTTGAGAGGCAACTGAACTATTTTTTATTCAAAAGGTTGTGATAGAGTAAATACAGGTGGATCTTCATTTCTCACTGGTTAAGAAGCACAGAGGGATGCCTATATGTCAGTCAGATGCAGCAGAAGCAAAGTCAAATAATGGGACACATTTTTTAAAATCCCCAGGCTCTGTTCTTTTTCAATGCCAATTTTTCTTTGCCTACTACAGGCAGAGATAATGGAAATACCTTGAAGGTGTGTTGTAAAGATGTAGTGAGGTGTTGTATATAAAGCCTCTAGAACAGTGCAATCAACAAATGTCTCCTTTTTTCCTACAGCATGCTTGTTGACATCCCTTTGATGGACAAAAAAATATGCTTTTTCCTACCATGGCAGTGGCTTTTATTTTTTTCTAACTGACCATATATAATGATAGTATAGAAAAATGCTAATTTCACTTAGTTTCAACCATACTCAATAAGCAGTGAAGCACTTTCCAATCATGAAATTCTACCATTTTGTGATCACTTAAATTTAGCTGTAATACAGGCATGTAGTCATGTAGTCCACTGTCTGAGATCTTTTCATATTTGTATATAGAATTTTTGCCATAAAGATTAATAGCCAGAGTAGGTCTATTCATATCATCTGGCTCATTTTTAAAAGCAGAGGGCTTTTGTGGATGCTGATATCCTAGAGTTAAGAATTAGTGATCTTTTTCCATCAAAATTTAAAGACTTGCACCAGGTTATGTCAACATGGCATAAATAATTGATATGATATACACTGGTACTTATTAGCTCAAGCAGTTTAAATGTTTGAGGTGCCCTTGGCACAATCAGCATGGCCGGACTTATCCCATATTCAATATGACTTCATGGTAAGAATCTATAAACGGATTCCTCACCCTACATTCTGTCCAGCTCTTCTGTTTTAGTATAGTTCCTGAGAATCCCCCATTATCATTCTCTTTTATCTTCTCCACTCCAAGGGAAGAGCCCCACTTGACTAGGTTAGCCACTCATCTCACCCTAAGGCCTGCACTGTGTAGCCCAAGATGCCATACTGTTCTGGTCTACATAGAGGAAGAGCCTGACATGCCTCAGAGAATGGTGGCTGTGGATGTTAACAAGCCACCATAATGTGCATTTGCAAAGAACTTTATTACAAAAGTAATACTTTATCATTGTTAGTCTCTTTAAAAAAGGGGTAAAAAACAGCCATAATCAATTTTTAGCTTTTGGTTGTATAACTGTTAAAAAACTATCCTCTGTCTATCTATCTATCTATCTATCTATCTATCTATCTATCTATCTATCTATGTATCTCTATCTCATCTTGACCTCTCCCTCCACCTCCCCCTGTCCCTCTTTCCCCCTCTTTCTCTCTGCATAAATATAGAAATACATATACACAGACTTATTTTTTGTAAGAATGAGGAAATTAGATCAGAGTATTTATGATATATTATTTTTCTTTTTTATTTATGGACTTATTTCCACATTTGTTTATTTTAAAAGGCTGTGTGTGCTCTTTCATCAGAATGCATCATAACTTATTCAACCTATTCCTTATTTTCCTGTTGATGAAGATTCATGTTATTTTCTCCTTTTCTCCATTATAAGCAATTCTGAAATGAAAACACTGCTACACATATCGCCCATTGTCCTCTGACTATCTTGGCAAGCATGGGGGAATCAATTGAAAAGCTATTAGAAAAAATAAAAGCGCTGAGCAAGGTGGTCAGTTACAAAATGAATATATCAAAATCAATAGCTTTCCTAACATGCCAGCAGGAATCGCTTAGAAATTTTAATGAGAAAAGAGATCCCATTCACAATAGCATCAGAAGCATAAACTGCCTAGGGATAAATGATAAAAGGTGTCTAAGATCCGTGTGAACAGAAGTATACCATTCTATAAAGAAAATATATGAAAAGAAAGAAATGTTTGTCCACGTATTGGAAAAGTCATTATTGTAAGGATGTAAATTCTGCTTAATGTAATCTTTTCTGCACACCTAATCCCCATGGAGTCCCAACAGTATTTTTATGGAGGAGGGTGCAGGGCAGGACTGAACACAGTGTTTGCACAATGTACCTGTAGAGACTGGATCATAAGAATGAGCTCAGCACACACACCATTCCCACTCCAAACTCCTAGAAATGACACAAAGCACATTATTTAAAAACAAATCTATAGCACTGCTGGAAAACCAGAATGGATCCTCTAGGTGGACATATGTTATAAGAAATCCCTGAAACAGTTCAGATTGGATGGAAATGGGAAACCTGCAGCCTATAATGTCATTTTTCTTCACAAAATAGGTAGTCTCAGAACAGGTTCAAAGTCAGGACAGGCAGATAGAGGAAGAGGCAGTGGGACAGCCCTGAGCATGATGGAGCGTGGTGCCACACAAGGAGAAGCCAGGAGGCTCTGTAAGATTTCCACCCCCAAATTGTGCCAAGCAGTTCACAGAAGAAATATCTGACTGTTCTCTCCCCCTCCCCCCCCCCCCGCGTACCCCCTTGCACCCCGCAGAAGCAATGAGTGGGGTCTCTTGGGCCTGAGAGAAAGGACAGTGCTCCAGTAGCTACTGACATCACATGGAGGGGAGAGTCCAAGGATGGTAAGTCAAGTTACACGCCTGCCTTGCTAGGTAGCATACATTCTCCTCTCTCCACAATGAATGATGACAAGCACAGTATTCACAGGCAGACCAATAGAGAATCTCAAAGTCAAAATGTACACACTACCAGAATCAGTAAAAGTAACACTGTGAGAGAAAGCCACCAGAATCAATCATTAGAGGAATGAATACAAACGATCAGAATCAATAGAGCAAAAAGAAAAATAAAGCAAATATGTTTTAGAATCTTCTCATGAGTGAATTTAACTGTACCATATTCTTTTTAACACACATGTAGTATTTCAGGGTGGGCCACATGATACCTAACCGTGACCTTGTTGAGGACATTCAAGTACTTTCAATTTTTCGTTATTATATGCAATGTGAAAAGATGGCCTATAAACAAGCCTGTATGAACATATGTGTGAGTATAATAAATATATTCAAAAAATGTGATAAGATAGTGCAATCACTAAAAAATCAAAATACGTTCCTTAAAGTAGAGCTATATCAATGATTCTATGATAGATATTTTGGGCTAATACTCCTTAAATTTTAATTATATATTACATTCTCATCCCATCCAACAAGGACCTAATGAAATAATTTTAGGAAGCAACTGCAAGTACTGTTTTTTCTTGGAGGAATTAATGTTATTCTATGTTAGGTCTTCTTATTTTATGTTGATAAAGGCAATCTTACTTTGATAAAGGCAAATATCTTGTTATATACATGCCTCAACATTTTTAAAACTATGAGTATTACTGCCATATTCCATAGATTAATTCAACATGGATCAGAATTTGGAGCCTTATTCTCTTAGTCACCTGTGACAGCATTGATTCAGAACGATTTTCTGAGACGTTTGACTGGCCCTGCCTATGGGCTAATGGGAAAAAGGAAGCACTGTAAGTTACACAATTCTTCCTGAGCAGTTCATTTGTTTCCTCTCTTGTGGACATTGTGAATTGTGTAGCTGGCCTGGCTTTCCCTTTTCCATTGGCTGCCGGCCACATTGTGGGCCACAAGTTCACTCGACAATCGATGTGCACTTGAAACTCCATTTCTGTTCTTTGTTTATACCTCTCATGTGTTTTTCTTTTTAGATCTTTCACTTCACTTTTAATTTCTGCCATTTCTTGTATTTTATGTCTCCTTATAAACCCTTTGAAGGCCTTTTTGAAGAAAAGTGTGATAGAGATGAGTAAATAATATGAACACTGGCTAAATAGAAATAATAAACAAGCATAATATACAAGCCACAGGTTATACTTTCTGAGTATCGACACCTTTAAACTGTTCAACTACAAACTTGTCACAATTTATGTTGTCACTAGTGGAAACATCTTTGAAACGTCTCCTTTAAGAATGTCCTCCTAAGCTTGTGGCACAGTGTGTAAACATTTGTCATGGTTGTAAGGCTTTGTGGGTCATTTGGTTTTTGGAATAATCCCAAAGTGTTTCGTGGTGAAACCTGCTAAACCTAGATGGCTCATTAAGCTGGGTAATCAACATTTTTTTTTCAAATATAAGGTACAGTATAAAGTGACAAGAATATTTTTAATGTGGTTAATAACTTGGCCTTGGAAGTGTATCCCAAAGAATAGCTTCAGAGGAGCTGGCATTGTTAGGAAAAGGGCATGCCCTTTGAGGAAGTGCATTCATTTGCATGGGTTTGTTCTGATGTGTTTTGTCAAAAGCACCTCACCACCCTCACCCCCACAATCCGAAGGAGAGGAGAAGGTCCAGCAAAGTGTTAGTCATGGTGGTAAATGCTCTGCAAGGAAAGTACTATGGGCTCCCATCCATTTGGGGGGAATAGAGGAAACTGCTTGGGACCCTGGGCATTTGCCCATCGTTCTCTAATTCACCTAGAAGCCACAGGAGAGATGGGAGTTTTGTCCAAATGCTGGGGACACAGAGCTTCATGCCTATCTTTCAATTGCTGATCGCAGTGTCATGTAGTTACTTACGGATGGAAAATCTGAAACCGTGTTGCCCCTACACCTCACCCTTTGTGAAGTTCTGCTTGTGTTGGAACGTAACTACTGTTCACACACAGCAAGTCTCTTTTGCTGCATGTTATCCTTAATATCACTGCTGTAGCATCCATGGCATTACAGAGTGTTGTAACTGAAAGGGGCCTGTTGGGCTACAGATAGGGACGAGTATTGTGCACAGTGAGGTGTAGCATTAGGAGGTCTTTTGCTTTGTATTGAATTGTATGTTTGTTGAAATTGCTTCAAAAATTGTGAAACAAACACTTTGTAAAGTATAATCACTGTCCTGTGCACCTGCAATGAATACCAAATAATATTGATATTAAACTGCAATTGGAAAAACTAAAAATAAATTAAAAAAAAGAACTGTCAAACAAATTCAAAACAAATGGTAGTGGAAACATTTAAGAGGAATGGATCCCAATTCCATCCTAGACAAGCTTAGGGGAGCAGAGGAAGAGAGGACAGGGACTGACAGGACCAGGAACCATGACAAAAGTGGCAAGGTTATGATGTGTGCAATTCAGCTGAAGACAGTTTCCATGTCTAGTTCGAAGGATAAGATAGAACTAATGAAATGGGGGATTAAGGTGTGATACCAGTTCTTTCAAAGAATGGAGTAAAGCATCAAAGCCGAGAATGGTTTATACTCTTTCTATTTTTCTCAGAATGTAGACTATCAGAATGTATTCTATTAGCCTCAGAATAACCCAGAAAATGTATTCTATTAGCCCCAGAATAACCAAGAGAAGTTAAAAAATACAGATCCCCCCAAGTAACTGAATCAGATGTTTGGGAATCTTTATTTTCAATGACCTATATACTGACACACTACCAAATGAAGACTGCAATCATTGTTCGTATATTGAAAATGTTTTTTGGTGCATTCTTATAAAATCATTACTTACTGTTCAAAGGTTTGGTACATATTGGCACAGCCCCTTTGAAGGTCTTGCAGAATAAGAGGAAAGATAATTCACCAATTTGTCAAAAAATATTTATTATTCACCCTAGTGTGGTAAAAGCCTATAATATAATAGCATATAAAATGAGTGTAGCTGCTATTTATGAACCTCTGCCATTTGCTAAGCATTATGTCAATTGCCCAACATACGTTATCTCCATTTGGTAGTCTCAGTCACGCTAAGGAATAGGTATTACTAAAGTTCCCCATTTTACAGATGAGGAAACTGAGGCTAATATAGGTTAATCAATGTGATTTGCAAAAATCCTCACAGCTAGTAAAGTAATGGGGGCTAGGACTTGTTTCTGTACTAGAATTTAGACTGGAACTCAGATTCTATCCAGGCTGGCAGGGGAGTGGTTAGGGGTGATCAGGCTGGCAGGCAGAAGCAGTTAGGGGCAATCAGGCAGAGGCAGGTGAGTGGTTGGGAGCCAGCAGTCCTGGATTGTGAGAGGGATGTCCGACCGCCCGTTTAGGCCCGATCACACCTGAAGGGGTCCCAGATTGTAGAGGGTGCAGGCTGGACTGAGGGACACCCCCCTCCCCTTGCACGAATTTCGTGCACCAGGCCTCTAGTTTTTCTATATAATTTGCAATCTATTCTACTTGTCCATGGTGAGAAGACAAGAAATGGTCTTTGTTTCTTTCCATATTGACTCCTGGTGGGAGTTTCCATTCATCAGTGGCAACAGGTTCCACTTTCAGAATCTGCTGCTCTGGTGGAGATCCAGCTCAGGACATCACCCTGCTGCTGGTCTGTCTGTTGCTCCTGCTGCTTCCGGATTCGGATGTGGCTTTCTGTATTTCATATGACCTTAACATACATCCCTGCCACCCCTGCTTTCCTTAACCCCACTCTGTTTTCCCTTACCAAACTTACTTGGGGGCTGGTCATTTGTTCTTTGAATAGTCCTCTCACAAACTCGTTACTTCCTGAACACAGATACTACTGAGAGTATCAGAAATTGGTGGCACTTTGGAAATGTGGGCAAAACAAGTACAATTTTATTTCTGGCCCAAAGTAAATTCAGTGGAGCTGAAAAATGATCTTGAAATTCACCTGCAATATGACTAAAGATTGGAGAAAAGGACCTTTTGCTTGTCCTTAGAAAAACCTTCCATTTATAGACAAGTTTGTACTCAAATCTGTACCTTTCAAATTAGAGCCTGGATGGAGTTTCCTTGAATAAGTAATATCTAGGCTAATTTATCCGGATGAGAGAGCTGTGATTTAATATTTAATGAGAAATTTATAGCATTAATCCTCATCTCAAGCTAAATAAATGAACTTGATTCAGATGAGGCATTCGCTTTGAGCTCATTACCCAGGGCATTGCAGTTATGAGGAATGCTTTTCTCTTCATAACAAACCTCATTTGTGTCTTATTAATTTTACTTTAGGAAGTATAATTTTTACTTAATGTGCCTTAGTCTGTTTACATTTTTAGTAGATTGAAGTATTGGTCCTAATTTTTTACCCTTTGCTAGTAACTTTGCCATTCCCTTTCCTTGACTTTAGACGTAGCCATGTGACTTCTCTTGGCTAATGGGAAGTTAGCACATTGCAACACCAGGAAGGGATTTAAATATGCCTGTGCAGTCAGGTGACCTGTTTTGCACCCCTGCCATCTCCATCAGAACATTTTCTGGTGAGCCTATGATCCAAGGAAGATGAGAGCCAAGTGAAGCAAACCCATAGATCTTCAGCCTGGAGCAGAGGCAGCCCAGCTAACCCACAGATTTATGAGAATAAACTATTTTAAGACACTGGATTTTTGGGATGGTTTGTTACACAGCTATTGCTGACTGATATGATGCTGTTCTAATCAATTTTCACGGTGTACTCAGATAAGCACTGGATAAAGGAACTAGAGTTTTGACTTTTATCATTGCTCTGCCACTTCCATGGTGGTTTTATGCAAGTTATTTAGCTTGTTGAATTTCAGTGTATCCTCATTAGTGGAACAGTTTCACTGAGGCAGGGGCAAAAATATTGCTCTATTAAGTTTAGAATACCTGTGATGTGGGAATATCATCAACCTGGTATTGGAATAAAATCCTATATAATGAAAGAGGAGTATGCAAATTGTCCCCTTGACCGAGAATTGTCCAGGAGTTTGACCAGGGGGTGGGGCCGGCCGAGGGAAGGGAGGGAGGCCCTGACTGGCAGTGGCAGCCAGTGGCTGGGGAAAGGGAGGGAGGCCCTGGCCGGCAGCCAGCAGCCGGCAGCCACTAGGGCCTCTAGTTTTTAAAATAATTAACTGGCATACATATATCAAAGGGACCTACTCTTTTGATAGTAAGAAATTTGTATTTCCTTTCAGCAGGAAAACAGGTATTACAAAGATTTTACTGACATACAACAGGGGTGTTTAAAGATTTTTACTGATGAATATCTACTATTTTATCTCTTCTCATTTCGGCAAGTCAGAATCATTGAATGATGCAATGAAGAAAATCTCTAGAAACATGGATGATATTGCTTTGTATACCTTATTCCTTTGATTATTTATGACATTCACTTTTAGAAGCATCTAAATAAGAAGGCCTGGAAAAGGGGCTGGAGTGGGGTGGAGTGAGTCAATGGGGAAAAGAAGGGGACATCTGTAATACTTTCAATAATAAAGATAATTTTTAAAAAAGGATTACCAATTCCCCAGTCATGAATAGAAGAGCCCTCATCATTGTCATTTATTACCCCAGTTCAGCCAGTTCCACATGTCTGTTGTTAAAAATCTAAATGCTAAAATGCTTTCAGTTCAAACTAATTAACAAATAAGGTTTGTGGAGCAGTCTTTGGGCATAGTTAAAAAGTGGTCCGGAAGCCTTTCTCTGCAATTCTCTTTGCTTTACCCTCCCTGAGAATTGGGTTCCTGATGGTCATCAGCAAGAACTCAGAATATGTACTTCTATGTTTGCATCAGGGATGGGAAGAGCATAATGGTTTCCCATATTCTCTATCTTCACCTCTCCTAACTCAGTCACTCTGGCAAGAGGTATGAGATTTTTTTTAAAAAATGACTTCAGCCAATTGGTATACATTTTGAAACTTGAGGTGAGTCGGTCCTATCCAAAATCAGATTGTTGTTGCATAATGGGACAGCATGGAATGAATGTTGGGTTGAGGGTAAACTGTCCTCTGAAGAGCAAAATACGTATGTTTAATATATTTTAATGTGTGAAATAGCTGAGCATATGTGTTGTAAACATTCTTTGAAAGGGTTAAGTGAGCTAAGCCTTCAGAGGAGAACATTCTGGAATCTAAGAGCTGCAAATGTCCAAATTTGCTGGATTTCCTAGGACTTTATAAGGTGGAACCTTGTCACTGATATGACATATTGGACATGAAAATGCAGGGGGTCATAAAACCATTGCTAACTTGCTCAACAAAGTGCAGGATAGAAGCTGTCCTCATTTTCCTTTGGCAAATTGTTCTCAGGGCAAATAAATCATAGAATTTTGAAGAGTTGAAAAACAGTTTGCTGGAAAGGCAGTCATAATTTCCAAAGAGATTTATTTATTTAACAAGCACGTATATAGCATTTACTATTTGTCAGGCATACTTCTAAGCACTTGACAAATATTAACTCACAGATTTCTGTTTCAGTAGCTGCTTTATGGTGGATCTAACTTATAAAACCTCTAAATTTAAGAGAACCCAAGCTAAAGAATGCTATGCCCAAAGAGTAAATTTTAGAAATGAGAATTTTGAATCTCAGTATTCACATAATTGTTTCTTCCTGCGTGGGCAAATTTCTAGCAATGTTTGAGCCCACCTGACTCTATGGAAGCAGACTCCCTGTTATAACATCACTGAGGTGAATGAAAGGAGTCAATATCAATGACATGACCATTGAATTAGAACAGAGGTGTGCCAGGGAATAAATGTCAAGGTTTTTGAGAATAGTTTTGATTGCTAAATACTAATGTTCTCTATAAATATATGCCTTTTAACTTATGCCTTACAGGTAATAGATTCTTTAAAATTATATTTCCTGGCCTGTGTTGCACAGTGGTAGAGCATCATCCTGTGCACGGATCACGGATTTGATTCCCAGTCAGGGCACATACCCAGGTTGTGAGTTTGATTCCTGTTCGGGGTGTGGGTGTAAGGCAGCTGATAGATGTTTCTGTATCATATTGATGTTCTCTCTCTCTCTCTCTCTCTCTCTCTCTCTTCCTCTCTCTCTCCCTCTCTCTCTCCCTCTCTCCCTCTCTCCCTCTCTCCCTCTCTCCCTCTCTCCTTTCCCTTCCTCTATCTTCAGAATCAATGAAAAATATATCCTCTGGTAATGATTAAAAAAAAGATAAAAATATGTTAAGATTGATCTGATCTTGTAATTTTTAATTTTAATATTCAGGATCTGAAGCATTGGATGAATTAAAATTCTTAATTGATTACCCACTATCAACATTAAAATACATAAAGCATTATTTATGTATGTATGTATTTAATGATATAATACCAGGTGTACCAGTTAATAATGTGGATTTTGTAATCAAAGAAAACATGATAATTTCAAGAGAAACATCAAAAGTGCTTTATTCAAAGTAATGTTCACCGCTAGCTACACATTTCCCCCATCTTTAAGGTAATTTGTGGATACCGTCCCAATAGAACTTTGCTTGTTTTGAGGCAGACCATTCAGAGACCCAATTTTCAACTTCTTCTTATGTTTTGAAGTGCTGCTCAGAAAGTGTGTGTGCCATCGATCAGAACAAGTGGTAACCTGAAGGAGCAAAGTCTGGTGAATACAGCAGGTGCCCCAATACTTCCCAGGCAAGATGTTTTAACGTGTCCTTAACTGGTTTTGAAGTGTGTGATGGTGCGTCATCATAAAGCAAAATTACTTTGCCATGTCTTCTGGCCCATTCTAGTGGTTTTACTATCAAAGTGTGGTTCAAATTGATTATTTGTTGTCAGTAGCGATTAGTATTAACGGTTTCACCTGGTTTTAGAAGCTCATAATTCACCACACCTTCCTGATCCCACCAAACGCAGAGCATTGTCTTCTTTCCAAAGCGATTTGCTTGATGGTTGACCTGGATCAACCCATGATTTTGTGCCTTTGGGATTCTCAAAATAAATCCACTTTTCATCGCCAGTCACAATTCGATGCAAAAAAGACTTTCGTGCTGTTGAAGCAACATTTTACTGATGACTTTTTGATTTTCCATTTGTCTTTCATTCAGTTGATGTGGCACCCATTTTCCTTCCTTTAAAATCTTTCCCATTGCTTGTAAATAATCAGAAATTGTTTGCTGAGCAATGTTTAATCTTTCCGCAAGTTGTTTTTAAGTTTGACATGCATCTTCATCCAATAATGCTTGTAATTGTTGGTCTTCAAACTTTTTCGGTTGACCTGGACGTTCTTTGTCTTTCACATCAAAATCATCACTTTTAAAGCATTTAAACCAGCATTCACAAGTATCTTGAGATGGAGCATGTTCACCATAAGCTTCCCGAAATATACGATAACTTTCAGCAGCACTTTTCTTCAAAATAAAGTAATGAATTTAAACTTCCCGCAAATGCTCTTTTTTTGGCCTGAAATTTGACATTTTTAAGTGTAAAAATATCTATAATGTTAACACCTTCAGAAAATTTGACATATGAAGTTTTGAAGCTTGTTGTCAATACAACAAAATAGCATACATATCAAATCACATATATATCAACATATGTGTAACTCCGTCTATTGAAAAAATTTCGCATTATTAATAGGTACACCTGGTAACCATGTACAAGACTGACATTGAACCCACAAGTAATTCATTAACCACTTAATCTACCTACCTATGTTTTTTTCTTCATGATACCTCCCTACATTCCTCCTAGAGATAATTACTGTTTTGTTTTTCTGTTTATTATTTCTAGTGTTTGAAAAAAAGTATGATTCTGACACACATATATTTCTTTGTATATTTAAACCTCATTTAAAAACTTAAAAACAAAAGAAATCATACTGTGTGCAGTATTCTAGAACTAAATATTATGGCTCTGGAATGAAAACTATTTAAACTCTACTAATGTGGCTAAACTTGGATTGCATAAAGCTTGAATAAATGTGTTTGTGTAAAAGGTAACCCAACAGGGAGACAGGCATATATTGCCCACATAAATGTTAGCCTTGGGCTGCTGCCCCTGTTGGGTTTTATGATAACAATCAACATCACCTTTATTATCCTCCTCCTCCACCTTCTCCTCATATCATAGAAGCTCATTGTTATGGTTACCAACTCAATTTACAGCTCTGTGTTAAGATGACTTACTTGCATTTTTATTTGATTCTTCCATCTTACCAGGAAAGAATTATATTTATTCCTGTTTTATAGATAGAAAAAGTGTGATTCGGTGACAGTAAGTAACTTTTCCAAAGCCATACAGTTAGCAAATTGAGGACCCAGAATTCAGATCTAGGCAGTCTGAACAGGAGCTGGTCTTCAAGGCCAGATAAACATACAACAGCGTACAGAACCCTCTCTGAGAACCCCTGGTTCTTACCCATGAACAAGGACCACTTGCTAAAGAAACTATCCAAGTAAAGGTCCATCTGTCAGTTGGCTTGGAAAAGGCATCATAGCAGAGAAAGCCCTAGATCAAGAGCCCCAAATCACTAATCAGCCTTAGGACTTGAAACACAGTTCCTCTTTTCCTAAAATAGCTTTGAAGATGCCTGTCCTGCACATTTTTAGTGGGTAGATATTGGAATCAATTTATATCATGTCTATGAAAACATGCTATGAAATAGAAAGCTCCCTACAAATATTAGATAGAAAGGGACTTGGGGCTTAAACTATTTATGTTGAAAGAACTGAGCTCTCTATCCTATATAATAAAAAACCAGTGACCAAAGGGCAGAATGACCAGAACGATAGGTCGACCAGTCACTATCATGCCCACTGACCAGGCCAGTCACCGTGATGCGTGCTGACAACCATGGGGCAGACACTCAATTCAGGAGCTTCCCCTGGTGGTCAATGCACTCCCACAGTAGGAGTGCCACTAGGCTGACCAGGATGAGTGGTGCTCCCACAGCAGAAGCAGCCGCTCAGAGGGTGGGTCTATAGCCGCTTGGCTGACTGCAGCGCTCCCACAGTGGGCCGATCCCTGCAGGCCACGACCCCCACCAGTGCATGAATCCCATGCACCGGGCCTCTAGTTTAAAATAAAAGAAGATAGTGTGTGACTTTTCCCATGCACATCCTTTTCTATTCATTCTAGTTTCCAGTAATTTGACTTATATTTTCTTGCCTTTTATTCCTATGAACTAATAAGTAAGGGATTTCCTTTGAGGGAAGGGGGCGTTCTGAGAATATTAACATAGGGAGGAATGCAGGCCTTCACTGAGATCATTGATTCAGATCAGAATGTTGCCTGGAAGAGTATAATCATTCCACAGTCAGCATCTTCACTGATTTTAGCAAAAACTAGACACCTAAAATTCAGACTGCATTTCAGACCCTCAAATGCCTGTGGAGGTTTCCAACTGTCTCCCAATCATATCATGTGGTGGCTGGAATTTCAAGTGCTTTTGTGGAACCTCCTACCTTGAAAACCCTGGGCAGCCTCCTCTTGGCAGCACATCAGTGTAATTTGTATATGCTGTTCTCCTGGTGCCTGGGGAGTGAATGATGAAATATTCATGCTGGTGACCATTCATTTTCTCTTCACTAAGAGCCTGTGCTATCATCCTCCTGAAAAGGAGTTATGGAATTTGCCTGCTGCTAAATATGCCTCTGCTTTTGTGAAAAAAACAAAAAAACAAATGAGTTTACAGAATGTGTTTTTCAATTTGAATCAGGTACTTTGAGTGGGTCCTCGGTAAAGTTGTGGAGCCTTTCCTTTGTTGTTTCCAACTCCTCCAGCTGAGGACGTGGTTGACTTTCTGTTGCTAGAGCTTTACTGTGGTAGCAGGTGTGTTTCTGTCTATCTGGTTAATAAGTCTGCCAGCTCAAGTGCAATGCAGATGTTTTATATCTCACTTTCTAACAGCATGCGTTATAACATCACAACTTTGGCACCATCTTGGATGTCCTTGAGGGATAGCCATTTAGAACTTCTGGATTATCCTGGAGGTGACTCTCATGTAAAATTACAAGACCAAAGTCACAAAAATCAATGGTCAATTTTAAGTAAGTAAATTTGTCACTCAAATTGAAAACCACCTGTTTTGTCTTCAGTGCTATAAAGGCCATTACCATCTCAAGGGAGACTGGTCAATCCATGTTCTGCTGTCGGTAAGTCCATTGTGTCTGAAGGCCATTGCTCTTGAAATTTCATCTGCCACCTCAAATAAGCATTCAAGGAAAGCATAGCTGGAACTGTGCTGTGCATTGGCTGTGGAGGCCACATATCAGTTGGGTTTCTGAGATAAGGATCCAGATGCAAATGGTCTATTTGGGAGACTATCCCAGGAAACAAGGTGAGGTAGAGGTGGAGTACAAGATGAGGGAAGGATAAGCCAATCACAGCAACAGTAATAAATCACAGGTGTGTTACTGACATGGTGATCACTGTAGCGTTTGGGTTTAATCCTACAGCAGTTCCTCTGAGCAACCTACCTCCACAGAACAAGATGCTGGTCAAGCATCCACTGAATCCTCTCCTCCATTGTTTAATGGTGCCTCTCAGGAGTGTAAACTTCCCAACCCTGTGGTTTCCCCTGCATATGAGCAGATGCAGTTTCTGAACTCTGGAGGAAGCTCCGAGACAGAAAAAAAAAACACACAAAAAACAGACAAGCTAAAGAACATAGTTGATGTGGGTCTCAGTCATGTGCATGGAACCCTCTAGTACAGCTGCCCAGAAATAAGAGGTTGGCTGAGTGGATGTGATAGTGGCCCCAAATACATTTGCCACAGTCCCAAAGGCTCTTCAGATTGCCCAAAGAGGGAAGGACAGTGAGGGAAGAGGAGGAATTAAGTAGTAAAAGAAGAAGTAGATACTCTCCAGGAAGGTGGAAGAGGGAGGACCAGTAGCAAAATGGTGTCTGCTGGAGAGGTAAGGCTCAGTCCTGATCACATGTAATACCATACATACCCACCTGGGTTGTCCACACTCCCTGCCATGATGTCTCCTTTCCTCCTCTGTGCCTTTGCCATGTTGTTCTCTTAGCTTGGAAACTCCACCTGCCAATCATTTCTTTATACAAATCCTATTTGACTTTTAAAACACAATGCCCTACCTTCTCTCTTAATGCTTCTCCAAATGGCACACTATGTAACCAGAATAAATTCCTCCTCTTCCATGTTCTCACACACTGCATTCATTCTATATTTTATTCATTTATTTATTCATCCAACAACCATTTATTGAAGACCTATTATATACTAGGCACAATACATATACTTTCTTGTGTCTTATACTAAAACTTTTAAACAACCATCTATGGCAGTAGTTCTCAAACTATGGTTCCTAGACCAGTAGCATTGACAGTCACTAGAGACTTGTTAAAAATGCCATTTCTGGGGCTTATCCCAGACCAACCAGTCAGACTATGGGGGTGGAGCCCAGCATCCTGTTTTAACAAACCTTCCAGGTGATTCTGAGCCACATAGTATGTACTTTGAGAATCAGGATGACCCTAGTGTCTGGCCATAGTAAGTAATTAATATGTTTTTGTGGAATTCAGTTAGATTTAATACATTGTCAGGGGAGTCCTGGTCTGAACACTTTGGCTCTTAAGAGTAATCAATTCTATTAAAGTGCAAAGTCTCAAATGAAAAAGGATCTGTCCATGTACCAAAACATGTCACATTCACTCATGATACAGTTGGCAACTTGGACTTTTCCCTGTTAATATGCTACAAAAGCATATAAACAGAGCACAGCAGTGTTGGTCAGATCAAGAATAAGCTGTTTCTCCTCCCCTGTCCCCACCCAGAGGTCCCTAGGACCAAATGCCTATCTAACATGAATGACAAGGTCTACATGGGTCAGTGCTGCCATTGAGCTCTTTGGGCCCTGCCAATCATTAGGAAGGAAGATCCACTTCGTACAGGGCCAAGAGTGTGCCCTCTGGATGGGGAGAAGCCCTAGGGGTGATACTTAAATATCAAGCCTAAGTTATTCTCTAGTTGGAGGTCATGCTCTTCGGACAACCGCATCAAAAAAGGTGGATGATGATGCCAAAGCTTTTCCAAATGTCTAGTAAAGCCCAGGTTTGTACATGGGCACCTTAAAAAGAAGGGCTGGCCCTGTGGGGTTGCTTTTTTTTTTAAGAAAAAAATTATTGATTTCAGAGAGGAAGGGAAAGGGAGAGAGAAAGATAGAAACATCAGTGATGAGAGAGAATCATTGATCAGCTGCCTACTGCACATCCCACACTGGGAATTGAGCCCAAAACCCAGGAACTGAGCCATGATATCCTGGTTCGTAGGTTGATGCTCAACCACTGAGCCACACTGGCCAGCCCACCGGATTGCTTTTGTTTGTGTCTCCTCTTGCCCCTCTGGCTTCACTACCCCTTTGTGTCACAGACTGAGGAAACACACATTCTTTCATACCCTTACAAAGTATTTCATAGATGCTTTAAAAGTAAGAAGTAACTGGGGAAATTTCAAGTAACCAGTGTAAGCTTGATGGGGCAAAGGCCAGGGAAGAAAGATAGGTATGGCCAGGGAGCGGAATCTGTCTCAGGTTCTGCATTTGTGGCTACACTGGAGACATAATGATACATTTTGGAAAATATACATGAGCACAGCAGGAGGAATGTCCTATGGCTAAGAATGTTGCTTTCAGTCACGATTCTTGGCATCTGCCCTCAGAACAGAATTATAGCAATCTGTAATCATTTGCAGAGGCCATTTTCCATCCTCTGACTTGTAGGGGGGTTTTCCATCAAGTGGCAGAAGCAGTTTCCCAGGAGGTGCAGGTGGTTCAATCTCCCCTTTTCAAAGAAATGGCTGGTGGGGGCAGGGGAGTGAATAGATAAAATCATGAAGTGGCAAAACTTATTTTGTCTGCCATTTCACATAAAAACACTTAAGCATCCTTCTTAAATAGGAACCTCTGGACTCCCTTCCCCTGCCAATTTTTAATGGGTTTGTGTTCTATGTATTCAGATTGGTGCTTTTGGTGATAAGATAAATTAATCTTTACTAGTAGATGTACCCAAATGCAGAACTCTTTCAGGTCAGTTTGAAAAGAATTAATTGGTTCCTGCTAAGTCAATGGTTTTTAAATTTTGGTGTGCAAAAGAAAGATTAACTTCATTGTGCAGAAGAAAATTTAACATGTGAAAGCTTATTAAAACTGCAAGTGACCAGGCTCTACTTCAGCCTGCTGAACTTGAATTTTGATAGGAGGTGGTGGTGGAACCGGGATTAGAGAGAAGCTTTAAGGCCGGGTAGTCTCATCTTTAATCCCCGTGATCCCAGTGCAGTCTTTGAATCAGACTGTGGGGAACACTGAATTAAGTGGCCATCATTTCAATAATAGTCTTCTATATCCAAGAGGAAGACTCTACTTAGCACATTCAAACATTGCATCAGAGAGTAGAAGCATATAATGAGCTTGTCCAATTATACTTTATTTTATCTGAAAATATTCAGTTATGGAGACAAGATATGGACTCCTGGTTACCAGTCTTGAGCTGACATTTACTTGTTGTGTATTCTTGGACAAATTGCTTAATCATTTTGAGACTCAATTTCTGCATCTGTAAAATGGGGGTGAAATAATTGAGGTAAAATTATTGGCACATTTTTTTTTGCTTGGATGCTATTGAATAAGTGTAGGCTAGAGATGAGAAAGAGTGTGTGTTTAGAGTCATATAGGTGTGTCTGTGTGTGTGTGTGTGTGTGTGTGTGTGTGTCCTATCAAAATCACCTCTTATGCCCATACATAGAAGTGTCAGGGTTCACAGAAGATACTGATTGAACTGAGATTGAAGTGAGTTACAAAAATCTAATAAGAACCGAGTTTAGTTCTTGCAGTGGAATCTCAACAGAGAAAAAGTAAGACCTCAATCATTCACTTATTCGACCCATTGAAACTGGACAGGGGTAGGCTGGTGGGGGTTTGCTCACATTATTGCTTAAATGTTAAGCCTGATCATATGGTGAGAGAAAAGTAAAGAAAAAAAATTCAGCTTGGACTCTGAAGTTAATCGTGTAAACCATTGCCTTGCTACCACTTTAATGTCCCTTGTCTCTGTCTTTATGTAGCATCAGTCTGGCAAAATCTCATCCCAAGAGAAATCGTTCAATGCACCATGTTTGAACATGGCCCAGAGCAACCAAGTGCTACTGGGGAAGCCACAGAATAGGGCAGATTGGTGTCACTGACAATTCATGATTAACATCAGACGTGCTCTCAACACTACCTAGCATTTTTCTAACCGACTCAGCCTGCATGTTTCAAAAGGTTTAACCTATTGTCAAATAGTCACCTTTCTCATTTCTATCCACCATTCTCAATGAGTGAATCGACTTCCTACAGTCTTAGAAATTTGAAGCCATTTTATGGGCAAGTATGTCTTCTGTATGTCACATCTGCAAGCCTGCATACACCTGTGCTCATTCTGTCCTAATTCTCACCAGCTACACCACAGAAAGGGGCCCTAATCCTGTCTAAATCCAATCTCTCTACCTGTGCTTTGCATCCCTTCCTCTTTCCCTTCTTAGGAACCAGATACCACTGATAATTCCTTCTCTCTTTTGTACATTCATTCCTCAGACCTAGTCATCGTCTAGAATTCTCTGGCTAGTCTGACTACATCAGAAAACTCATTGACATCTGTCACTACTTCCCTGATCTTCATTACCCAACACAACCAATCTTCCTCCATGAACTGCATATTTTTACATCCAGGGCATCTCTTGTATATGTCAGCATCTCTTTATGTCCATCGCCACTATCGTAAGAAAGCTACCATCATCTCTCACTAATCTGAAATTAAGGACTGAAATCTTTAACATGACCTATGAAACCTTGCATGCTTTCTACCTCATAACCTTTGTATAGTCAGTCACTTCTCTCCATCTTGACTGGATAATTCCTATCCACCCAATGGATCTCAACACAAGTTACTTTTTCAGGATAATGCATTCTGCTTCTCTTCTGATCTTGATCAGACCCCTTTATTACACACTCTGATGGAACTGTATTCCATTTGTTTCCTTGCATTTGTCTTAGTTTATACTAGGTGTACCAGTTAATAATGTGGATTTTGTAATCAAAGGAAACACGATAATTTCAAGAGAAACATCAAAAGTGCTTTATTCAAAGTAATGTCCATCGCTAGCTACACATTTTCTCTACCTTTCAGGTAATTTGTGGATACCGTCCCAATAGAACTTTTCTTGTTTTGAGGCAGACCATTCAGAGACCCAATTTTCCACTTCTTCGTATGTTTTGAAGTGCTGCTCAGAAAGTGTGTGTGCCATCGATCAAAACAAGTGGTAATCTGAAGAAGCAAGGGCTGGTGAATACAGCGGGTTGGTTAATACTTCCCAGGCAAGATGTTTTAACGTGTCCTTAACTGGTTTTGAAGTGTGTGATGGTGCGTCATCATAAAGAAAAATTACTTTGCCGTATCTTCTGGCCCATTCTGGTGGTTTTCCGATCAAAGCGTGGTTCAAATTAATTATTTGTTGTCCATAGCAATCAGTTTTCACCTGGTTTTAGAAGCTCATAATACACCACACCTTCCTGATCCCACCAAATGCAGAGCATTGTCTTCTTTCTGAAGCAATTTGGCCTTGCAGTCGATTGACCTGGATCAACCCATGATTTTGTGCCTTTGGGATTCTCAAAATAAATCCACTTTTCATTGCCAGTCACAATTCAATGCAAAAAAGACTTTCTTTTGTGCTGTTGAAGCAACATTTTACTGATGACTTTTCGGTTTTCCATTTGTCTTTCGTTCAGTGGATGTGGCACCCATTTTCCTTCCTTTAAAATCTTTCCCATTGCTTGTAAATGATCGGAAATTGTTTGCTGAGCAACGTTTAATCTTTCTGCAAGTTGTTTTTGAGTTTGACATGCATCTTCATTCAATAATGCTTATAATTGTTGGTCTTCAAACTTTTTCAGTTGACCTGGACATTCTTTGTCTTTCACATAGAAATAATCACTTTTAAAGCATTTAAACCAGCATTCACAAGTATCTTGAGATGGAGCATGTTCACCATAAGCTTCCTGAAGTATATGATAACTTTTTCTTCAAAATAAAGTAATGAATTAAAACTTCATGCAAATGCTCTTTTTTGGCACGAAATTTGACATTTTTAAGTGTAAAAATATCTATGATGTTAACACCTTCAGCAAATTTGACATGTGAATTTTTGAAGCTTGCTGTCAATACAACAAAATAGCATACATATCAAATCGCATATAAATCAACATATGTGTAACTCCATCTATTGAAAGAAATCCGCATTATTAACTGGTACAAGTAGTATATCCTTTAACGTGATTACTTAAAAAATACCGGTCTTTCTACTAAGCAGTAATCTCCATGAAAACAGGGATCGCATCTATTTTTTGTTTTTCTATTATTTCTCCAGTGCCAAGCACATAATAGGTCCACAATAAACATTTATTGAATGAATGCATGAAACCCACATGTGCATTAGGGCAGGGACCGTATTTAATTTTCATTCTGGTCTCCTTGTCACTAATAAGTCTGTGGTTATTCTGTGGCTAAGAATACAGTGGGCAGACTTAATCTCCTGACTCACTGTCATGTCTTTGTTGCATGGGAATGTAGGGGCATTTGTTAAGAAAATTACTTAACAAAGTGAATAGCACTATGTGGAGAGGAAGAAAGAATGGTAAAAATAGTCACTCTTTAAAAATTTAGAGTGTCCAGTCCCTGACACTTTGGAGACGTGTTCAGAGAAAAATATGCTTCAATGTACTCTGTAGAGACCCAAATGAGATGTGAGGTTTTATATTCTACAGGACATGAAATGGACAGTAACCTTTGTTTTTAATTTATCTTTGCTTTTGTTTTGAGGGAAACCAGCATTCTAACTAGAGTAGATTTTTGCATTGTTTTGACCCTGTGGCAGGAAATACAAAATTAGTTCATATTCATTGAGCACCTACTATTTTTAAGACACTGTGCTAGTTATGTTCTTTTGATGAAATATGGCCCCAGGTTATGCTTTAGAGAGCTATTTTGGCAAGGCCAAAGGTCAACCCCCCCATTTTATATATGTGAGAGAACTAAGGCTAAAATAACTTCCCTAAGATCATCTAGTTAGTGAATTAGTCCTGGGTTTAGCCTCAGGTTTATGTTTTCCTTCCTCTAAGTGATTTGGGGCATTTTACATGTTGACAATCCATGAGATTTCCTAGAAAGAGGGCAGAAAACCAATATATCACAAGGGTTTAATAAATACAAGCACTGATATGCACACAAATTCACATACACATTTAGTCAGTGCTTTTAAGGTGGTTTATTGTGTTCTTTACAGAGGGAGGGCCTGTGTAACCATGTGAGCCATGCTTGTAGCAAATAGTGGATTTGAAACATGTCTGTTTCTAGAGCCCAATGTCTGCTCATCATACCATTTGGTTCTTCCTCTCAGTCCAAGAAAAGAGAGAGAAGGCTGAGTGTTTATTCAATTATAATTGTAAAAAAAATATATGTTATTGAACTTCAATACCTGCCCTCCTGTGTGTTATTACCATGTTGGCAGGAGGCAAGGAATGAGATATTAGTATAAAAAAGCTCACTTTCATGCCAAAGTTTGACATTGCCAGCCAATTCTACACACTCCTTCAAAGGGACCACAAAGACGGTGAATTATCATAGATGACACCCAGTTTCCTAAATCAAATAATTTTTTCTGGACCTATTATTGGCAATAATCAAATCTTAGGAAACTAGAAATGACACTGAAATGGTAAGCACGAAAGCTCTTTGTAAACTGAGCAGCCTGATTTAAATTTAAAATATTTATTCTCGTGATTGCTTACCATTTTGACTTGGTTCCATTACTTATGATGCTACTGACTAGTCTCTTGTGGAATCAGTAGTAAAAGGTGAATTATTTGAGCTTAAAGGGAGTTTTAAGGGTTGTCAGAAAATCAGGGCTGGAGAGGATGACAGCAGTTATAGAGTTCAGAGGCTTAATATTGTAGAAGCTGAAATTAAAGCCCAGAAAAATGAAATATATTTCCAGAGTTCATTCCCTGATATAAATTATCTTAGATTTCTAGCTGAGAGGGGATCCCTTTGTTAGGCTTGTCAAAGTTATTCTCCATCAAACAAACTGACGAAGATCAAACAGAACACACCAGACATGTCTCTATCCTTGCACTTCACCCTTGGAATTGGAAATTTAGCCATAAAAACATCTAGGTCTGGCTTAATTGCCTTTGTTTTCAGCTCATATTTTCTCTGGAGACTCGAAAGTTATTATAGTATCCCAGGAAACTGAAATCAGGTAGAATAATTTGCTTTCTAGAAAAATGATGGGTTTCTAGTTTCCAGTAGAAATAGGTTTATTCTTTTAGTTGGGGTCATTTGGAATCCAAGTATTTACAACTCTCTATTATGTGATATTGTATCTTCATATAAAAATAAGATATGAGCCCAGCCAGCAAGGCTCAGTGGTTCAGCATTGACCTATGAACCAGGAGGTCATGGTTCAATTCCAGGTCAGGGCACATGCCCAGATTGTGGGCTCAATCCCTAGTAGGGGATGTACAAGAGGCAACCAATCAATGGTTCTCTCTCATTGATGTTTCCATCTCTCCCTCTCCCTTCCTCTATGAAATCAATAAAAAATATATTTTAAAAAATAAGATATGGAAAAATGACCTTGTCAGTGGGTAAGAGCTGTTCTTTAAGTTTCTCAAAACCATCTTTCTATGATTCTGGAAGGACAGACTTTTATGTATAAAATCCAACAAGAGCTGATTAAATTATCTGGGAACTTCACATTAAAAAGAAAAACAAAATAAAACCAAGTCCCTTCTCCCAAAGAGCCCAACAAAACAAATAGAAATAATGTAATCAACATATCTAATAACAATTCTATATTCATATCTTAGATTTAGTTGTTAACTATATAGAAATAGAAAATGGGAACAAATTTATGTCCTCTACCTTATTCTCTAGATCCCAAGCAGAATCTTGCCTTGCTAAATGGTCTGAAATTTATATGGTGGATCACTCTTGCCCTTGGTATTTTTATTCTATTGTCCTGGGAGAAAAATAACTTTCTCATTTATAGAATCTTAGGGAATTTTATTGAATTCCTAATGCTGCAACAACACCAGGTCTATGAGTGGTGCAAAGTCTCAAGCTCCTTTCTAAGAAGCAAATTTTCTCTAAGGTTTTATAGCTCTTTTATTCTATATTCCCCATCTCTTCCAGACTCCACAACTCCATTCCATACAACCCACAATCCTCAATTAAAAAACAACAACAATAGAGAAGGCTTTGATTTTGTTTTGTTTTATGTGTGGGGGTTATATGATTCTTAACTTTAATATTCTGAAGTCATAATTTCTCAGCAATCCAGACTCCCAAGTATTCTACAACATAATACTTTAAAGATCCCAAATTAACTAAATGTAATATAACAAATAATGGAATCACACATTCCAATGAGAGGATTATAAGAAAGGGTGTAACATGAATAATGAGATGAAAATATCCCAAAACAATCCTGCAAGGGCAATAATGACCCACCATATACATTTCAGACCATTTAGCAAGGCAGGATTCTACCTGGGATCTAGAGAATGAGGGGGAGGAAATAAATTTGAAAACATTTGATTTTTGGTCCCATTATCTGCTTCTATTTAGTTAGCACTAAATCTTAGATATTAATATAGAATTGTTATGAGATATGTTGATTACACTTTTTAGGCATTATTTTTAATAGACTAACATACCCTAGGGTCTCTCTCCCTGACTCTCTCTTTTATAGAGAATCAGAAAGATTGGGGGATGACAATATTTTGCTTTTCTTCATTCTCCTAAAACTTGTTTGCTTTTGTAAATGGCTCCATGTTTAAAGCAACACAAAGAGTTTCAGTGACATCATATGATCAGATTCCAAGTATACTTCTTGTTTAAGTTACCAAACTTGCCGGATTTCTACTGCTCTGTCTCAGAGGCTTGTCCACACGAGGCCATCACCAGTGGGTGCGAGATCAGTCACAGCATTTCTATAAATGATTCTCAGCCTACTCTGTACCCAGCACTGGTTCCAAATACAAAAAAAAATGCAAATTGAAGTGATTAAGAAACACTTAGAAGCTGATTTTCTGGTCACTAATGTGCACAAAAATGAATCAAGTGCCACTTAGCCAAAACCACTGGTTTCAAAGCACAGGGAAGATGAGAAAAGTTATGGGAGCCACATCTATTCTCTGAGCAGAGTAATTATTTCATCATCCTTCAACTGCATTTCTTCTTGAGATTGTCAAATGAGGCCTCACTGAGAGAATGGAAAATTATGATTGGAGCACATGTTAACGTGGTTTTCAGCAAACACAAACACACATAAAACCAGATTCTCATTTTCATCATGTTGTGATAGAAATGTGCAATTGATCTACTTGACTTTTTAATATGCAGATTCATGTGGATTCCTTTATTCCTCTATCCATGTGGTCAAATGTTATTAGAGATATTCTTAACCCAACATGAAAAAAAATGAGTTAAGACTCCACCTTCAAAATGTTTTTATAAAGATAACACTAGAAAAATAATTGCACTGCAATTGATTGCTCACTTCTTTTCCAGGCATTGTGCTTATGGCTTTGCACACATTACCTTACTTAATTCTCATTGCAACTCTGTCATATAACTATTATTGTCCCCACTTATATATAAAAGGCAGAGATTCCGAAGATTAAAAACTTGCCCCCAATCAGTTTTTGTGCTTCAGATCTCTTTGGCTGCAAATCTTATGCTTTTTATATTATTTCAAGTTTCTTCCCTTAATTTATTCTATAGTAGGAGGGATGATATGAGACATATGACCTCATGCAAGCAGGCTTTGCAAGCCAATGAGTGCAGGTGTGGTTCTATTAAGATTAATATCCACATTCCCTAGTATTCTTCATCTCTCTTCATGAGTCTTTCCCATTGTACCAGATATTTTAAAGCAATTTTTATCATAGAGTCTCTTTGTCCCTTTCTGTAGTCTGCCTTCCATGTGACCACTTCAAGTTCTCAGAGGTTTGGATGTCTGAATCCTATCAGTGAGCAGAGTTCAAGCCTTCTTGCACATGGCTCAGACACCTTTTAGATCAGTGGAGGTAGATAATTAATAAGGGAAAGGATGTTGCTAATGAGCACTTTTTGGAGAATCTGAGTCTCAAGTCTTTCCCAGAAAAAAAAATTCTCTTACAACAATAGAAAGATGGGCAAATGACTTGAACAGGCTCTAACATAAGGTGATATTCAAATGGCCAATAAACATATAAAATATGCTCAATTTCATTAGATACTAGAGATATGGAAATTAAAACCACAATGTGAAGTTACTATACAACAACAATAACATTTAAAAATAAAAACAAACACACATACAAATCTTGGCAAAGGATATAGAACAAATGAAACTCTCAAACTGGTGGTAGGAATGTAAATTGGCAAAACTGATTTGTTTGGGATATTTGGTTTACAAACCCAGGGTGGGGCAAGTAATTAAACCTGCTGGGTCTCTGTTTCTTATTTAGAAATGGGGGTAATAATAGGTCCATCATAGACTTGCAGTAGAATTAAGCAAGGTTAGGTGTGCATAAACAAGAGGGAAGGTAGATCATGTCAGTCCAAGCATAGGTAGAAGGTAGATGCTGTGATGGCAGCAATGAGTAGAAACATTCTTAACAAGATAATGTTGTATGCCAACTTATGCCAATGTTATATTTTCTGGAAAACATTAAAATCTCTGAGATTTTATCACAGAGAGAAGTTAGTCTTATTCATTTTACAAAGTGTTTTAATGGTCTTTTTTTTTTGGAAGAAAATAACCAATAACTGATAGTAAGGCATTTAGCAAATGCCAAGGATTTTATGGTGAAACATTTTTCAAAAATTTTCATTTTTATGTTTAAAGATATTAAAGCATCTTTCCAGTTGGAAAACTCAGACAACATCCCATAAAATGATGATAACTCTGCAACTGTATTCTTCACACTAAGTATAAAGGTCAGTTCCAGGGGGAGATAGTATTTTCTACTGAAGTTTCAGGTAGAAAAGTACAAAGTAACACATTAGGTTTATATAATTATTTCTCCTTCAGGTTATTTTAGTTTTTTGTTGTTGTTGTTGTTGTTTGTGTCTTTTTGTTAACAAAAGCAAATAATACATATGATTAAAATGTTTTTACCATCATCTGCTGGTCATGCTTCCCCTCCAGAGTTAACAACAGTAAAAGGTCTTGTGCACGTATATTCTTCTGGTCATTTGCTTGTGTACTTGCTCAGTAATGTGTACAATGTACATCATATTGCCTATAGAAATATATTTTTTTGTATATGTGTTTTCTTTAAAAATAAATAATAGAAATGGTATCATCTCTTATATATTACTAGTGGCCCGGTGCACGAATTTGTGCACATTGAAAGGGAATTAATTAGAAGAAATATTTTAATATCACTATTCACTCTTTCTCTATAATAGAAGTGTCAACCAAATTCATGATCAACAATGACAGATTGGAACACAAGTGTGTGATTGGCACTAGCAAGAGCTTTATATGTATCATGCATGTGCGAGTCAACTTAGCCTTTTATATATGTAGAATAAACTTGCTTAATTAGACCTCTTTTCTAATTTAGCTAAACTTTTTCCAGCCAAGTGAAGCAACCCAACTTCTCTTTCAAGAAATTGTCAGCAACATAGCAGTAAATATCAACACGAAGCAGATTATTATTGTAGATCATGCAGAGAGAACAAAGGGTAAAATATTTAACTGCAGTAGTGTTTGACTATATTCTGTGCAGTGAGAAAACCTGAAGTCATTTTCAAGGTCCACCATTTCTTACTTCTTTTCAGTCAGGTCAAGTTTCTAAGCTTTCTAAATCTCCGTTTTCCGGCTAATGAAAAGAAAACAGGATTCCACTGAATCTCCTATCTACCTACTCTAGGACTCTGTGAGGATCAAATGAGATGAGGCATGGGAAAATGCTTTACAGACATTTGGTTAAAGTGTGAAATGTTTGCACCTGGCTATAAAGCAAGTCGTGTTCCTGGGCTGAAGAAGCTCCAAGGAGGCTAGTTGCTAGCGAGAGGAAGCTGAGCATGGCTACATGACACCATTACCCGGGCCCACAGCCACCATTTCCTGGCTGGGCTAGACTGTGGGCTGCATTTTATGCCATGGGGTCTTGGCAGCATTGGCTGCGATTTGGTGGGCTGTTGCTCCGGGGTGGTGGTGGGGCCTGTGTCCCACTTGGGGAAGCTGAGTGTTGCTTTGTGAGCACCAGATCTGTCCGCAGTGCCTTTTCTCTGTAAATAGCCAGTGCACATCACAGTAGTTCCTGCATTGAGCATCTGCCCCCTGGTGGTCATTGTGTGTTATAGCTACCACTTAGCATATTAGCTATATCAGCCGTGGGCAAACTACGGCCCGCAGGCCGAATCTGGCCCGTTCGACTGTTCTATCCGGCCCGCGGAGCCGAAAGAGAGGAGGGTTCTCTTGCTCTCCCCTCCGCTCCTTTACTTTGAATTTATATTAGTTCACACAAACACTCCATCCATGCTTTTGTTCCGGCCCTCCGGTCCAGTTTAAGAACCCATTGTGGCCCTCGAGTCAAAAAGTTTGCCCACCCCTGAGCTATATATATATAAATTTGTGCATGGGGGCGGGGGGTGTCCCTCAGCCCAGCCTGCACCCTCTCCAATCTGGGACCCCTCGAGGGATGTCCGACTGCCCGATCCACTGGGATCGTGCCTAAACGGGCAGTCAGACATCCCTCTCACAATCCAGGACTGCTGGCTCCCAACCGCTCGCCTGCCTGCCTGCCTGATTGCCCCTAACTGCTTCTGCCTGCCAGCCTGATCACCCTCTGACCACTCCCCTGCCAGCCTGATCGACACCTAACTGCTCCCCTGCCGGCCCAATTGCCCCTAACTTCCCTCCCCTGCCAGTCAGGTCACCCCTGACTGCCCTCCCCTGCTAGTCTGGTCACCCCTAACTGTCCTCCCCTGCAGGCCTGGTTCCCCCCCAACTGCCCTCCCCTGCAGGCCTGGTTCCCTCCAACTGCCCTCCCCTGCTGGCCTGATCACCCACAACTGCCCTCCCCTGCTGGTCATCTTGTGGCAGCCATCTTGTGTCCACATGGGGACGGCCATCTTTGACCACATGGGGGCAGCCATCTTATGTGTTGGAGTGATGGTCAATTTGCTATTACTCTTTTATTAGATAGGATATAGATTCTTCAACTTAACTTGTTACTTTGATATGTCTTGAAAATCTTTGTATGTGAATCTATATAAACAATCTTTTTAACAGTGTTTCTAGCATTCCAGAGTATAGAAATACCATATTTTGTTTTAACCATGCTTCTTTTGGATACCACTTAGGTTGTTACCATATACTTCTGTTGCTAACTATTGTTATAGTAGTCTCATGCAACAAACCTTATGTAACCCTTTTTTGGGGACTTGTGCACGGGTTTCTCTAGTTAGATACTGAGGCACACAATGGCTCGGTCATAGGGGGTGCACATTGTTAATCTAACAGCTAATGCCAAAAAAGTTCTTTACAATGAATGAATGAATGAATGAATGCTCTTCACTCTCATCAGCAATGTAAATGAAAGTTACCATTTTTCCAGTGTAACCAGAATAATATCATTATTTCAAATTTAATCAGTTAAATAGCGAGATGTAATAGTTCAATGTTGGTCAAGTATGCAAGTCTCTAAATAATACTGAAGCTGAGCATTTGGGCATACCGTACATTTTTATGATTTCTTGTCCTCTGTTGCCCATATTATTGCTTTTGACTCTTCTGTCCCTTTGAATGGACTCTTGAAGGGAACCTAAGCCAAGAAGAACTTCTGGGTCAACAATTCCCATATTAAGAACACATCGCCACACCAGGAGAATAAGCTATACTTTCTTCTGGTCCTGAGTTTCCTTGGCCTGTGTCAAAAATAATACTTTGCCAATGTTTTTTAAATTCCATCAGAAGTTTTAAAAAGTATATATGGTAAAGATACTGGGTTTACATCTTTGCATACCTAAAATCATTTCTAACTGAACTTAAAGTGCCTACTCAATGTTGAAAAATATCAGAATGTAAATTTTCTCATAAAGAGCTAAGTTAAGACCAGTGGGAGAAAGGTATTTAAGCATTTTTGCTACAGTGACACGTAGTTATGGTTCTCCTACATGAGAGCACCATTCACACTGAACAATGCTGTTAACTTTAGTACACATGTTGTCTTGAATTTGCCAAATAATTGCCTCAGTGATCTGCTTCACATTGGCCATGGAATCTTGGTCAGGCCATTTGTCCTTATTTTCTGCTGGATCACAGTTTAGTGACCTCAGTCAAAACCTCATCTCAATGTGAAAGTGTTGGTAAGACTCTCATAATGAACTTTCATTATTATTGTGGCTGAGACATCATTCTTCTGTCTCAAAGTAGTGCAGCTGTATTGTTGCATAGAGAGAGTTCTAATTTAGGGCTCTTATAATTACATGTTGCCACAGTGAATATGGGCAGATACAGGGAATTTTTTTTTTAGGTACTTACTGCTTTTCAGGAAAATTCCCATCAGATCTGATCATTGTCAATGCCTAGCACCTTCCGCAGGCCAAAAGAAAACCTGTCATATTATCAGTTAACATGATAATCTCCTTCTGATTGGAGGAGAGCTCAATCCATTTTATTTGTAGTAGAAATCTCAGGAACATACCAGCAAATCTAAGTACAGGCAGCAAAATTAGTCATCCAATGGGGGGTTGGGTCGGGGGAGAGGTTTTTCCTCCTAACTCTGTAGTATCTGGGAGAGAGAGATGGAAATCTTAGGACCTCCAAATACCCTCATTTGACTTTCAGATTTGAAAAGTATTTGTGGGAAATCTACTTTTTCTAGTACGTACGTTTTATTTAAGTTTCCACACAACCACGTGAGAACTATTCACACATGCAACAACATGCAGGGATCTCAGAATCATTATGTTGCGTAAAGGGAACCAGAGTCAAAGGGCACCAATAGAATGATTCCATCTATATGACAACAGGCAAAAATAATTTACGGTGATGAAAGTCATGTTGTATACCCTTCCAATTATTTCTCAACTTACAGAAGAGAGAACTATGTGAGACTCAATATCCTAGAGTCAGTTTTCAGCTTTGCCACTCACTAGATAGGAGGCTTTAGGTAAATTTCAGCTCTTTCATCTCTAAAACAAAGTCCTTCTTTCAGCTCTAATTTCAAGAATATTATCTATAAACCTCTTCATCCATTCTTTCTAAGGAGTAGAATTGACTGAACGGGGCCAAGCAAACTTTGTGGGTGATAGACGTGTTCTATATATTAACTGGTGTGATGGTTACACAGGTGTGTATGTTTGTTAAAACTCATTATGCTGTTCACTTAAAATCTGTACATTTTACTGACTGTGAATATAAAAAAATGTTAAAAGAAAAACTTTATGAATTACTCTTATGACCTATATTTTACTCATGAGACAACTGGGACTCAAGAAATGATGATTTGCTTATGTTCATTGTGGGAGTTGGGAAACCTGTATTATTCAATGAGAACTGCACATTTTATCTTTAAAAAGTGAGAAGATTTTCACCAGACAATTCATTATGATCCTAAAAAATGCCTTTGTACTTATATTAGAAAAAAGAAAAACAAAAATATAAAAATGTTTCCCACATTCTATTCTGTTTAAGTGCACATTTACATTTTACGGAGGTAACTGTCAAGGAGTCCTGCTTTTCCCTGGGAAAAACAGGGGAAGGCTGTCCAGCAGGGAGGTCATAATGATGTCACTCAATCAACAGTGTTCTGAGACATCTGCTGTGTAGAGAATGCTGATAGATGTTTTTCTTTACAGAGTTGAAAAATTTGACATAGCAACTTTCACAGTTTGTGAAGCAATTTCTAGATAAACACACTCTACACAACTCACCTAGCATCTTGTTAAAAATACAGATTCTGATTTAGTGGGTCTGATGTGAGTTCATCAATTTGCAATTTTAATAAACTCCCAGGTGATGATGCTACTGTTGGTCTTTGGGCTACACTTTGAATGCCAAAGATGAGGTTATTAAAGCTTGAGTGGAATCTGCAATTCACTTAAGGTCTCAAACTCAAATGGCAGATAGAAACCAGAACCCTTTATTACAAACCCATAGTTCCCCCTCCCCATATAAGAAACAAAATGAGAGGCTATATAAATAAATAAACATGTGAGACCAGGGAAAAATTGTTATAGCCTTTATTCAAATCAGATGTTTAGAATTATCTGAATGTGAGCAATTTATTCCATTTTTATTGCTGTATTTCTATGTACAAAGTTTTAGGTTAATGTTTTCCTAAATTCCAATCTAGAAGTTACTCTTGTTATCAAGGATACATTTGTATATTATAAATTGTAGGATAAAATAGTGACCCACAGAAGTGTTTGATGACCACAAAACACACACACACACACACACACACACACACACACACACACACGTGAAAGTTAGTTATTGATTTTGTATCCATCCTCCAAGATGGCCTTTAGTAATCCTATAATCCTTGCCTTCTGCTATTCCCGCTATTGTGTAATCCTTTTCCACCTTAAATGGGAATTACCCTGTGAAGCCAGTGGTATAACAGTGTGTGACTTACTAAAACAGACCATAGAAAACAATTTGGCTTTTGCCTTCTTTACTCTTGGTTGTTCACTCTGGCAGAAGCCCGACACCAGATTGCAAGGATCCTCAAGCAGCCCATTTAGAGCCCCATTTGGGAAGAACTGGGGCCTCTTGCCAGCAGCCATGTGACAGAGTGAATTATCTCAGAAGTGGGTCCTCCCAGCTCCAGGATTTTGAAGCACTTGATAACTAATACACTGTTTGAAAACAGGAAGAAACTGTATATGTATATTTGGCAGATATATGACTTTTGATTTAGAAAGGTAGATTCTATAGTAAGTCCAAAAATATTATCTAAATATAATCACATTCTATTTGAACTTACTTAAGTGTTCTGATTCATGATTACCAGGTCTCAATCCCAAACAAATAGATTTTCCAGTGGAGAAAACCAGACAAAAAAAAATGTAAAATCATAAATTGGTGCGTTTACTTTACATTAATGAATAAAACTAGTAAGTTATGTGATCTATTATTAGTTATGTTCTATGCTCAGGTATGTCTTGACAAAGCCTTAGAAGAAATAGATAGGGGAGGATAAAGATGAATTATTTTTAATAATTGATAGGATTTCATAATAAATTGATTTGGTGTATAAAGGAGAAGGAAAGATAGACGACAACTTTCAGAATTTGTACCTATTATATTGAAGAATAATGACACGCACCATTGAATATAATAGATTAGTTGGGAAGATAAGGCAAGATTTTAGACATAGGGAACAGGACATACTGTTCTATTTTGAGATGTACTGAGTTTTACTTAACAAGAAACCCTGGCAGAAAATACTTTCTCCTTGATTTTTAACTGTCCCTCTGTACCACATAATAGTGATATTTTTCTTATTCTCAAACCCCATCCCTGAAAAATAGATATAGCCAATGTATTTATTTTATTTTTGAAATAAACTTACCAAGCACGAGTTTTAGCAATATGTACAATACTATAGAGTTAGGGGGTGTCTAAAATCCAGCTTTCCCCCCATTAAAGCTCTGGTTCTTTCCAGCTGGAGCATATTTGATCATTGAGTAGCTTTCTTCTTCATCTTGGCTGTTGGCCCAGGCCCCTGATGTCTAGAATTAGTCATTGTTTTGAAATGGGAAAGTGTTTGGTTATGTGTTTGTGCCTCTTGGTTGGTACCTGGTAGAGTTTAGCTTTCAGAAATCCAATGCTTTAAATTCACTGAGGACTTACAGGGCTTTGAGAAATGTGTCAATATAGCCTGACTCCTAGGAGATTTATTTGTGAAACTAAATGCCAAAGCGCTAGTTAACAAATGGGCATACGACAGTCTAATAACGGGAACATTCAAGTATCTCTTACTACATTCCACCTCTAGAAGTGAGTTTAGCAATAAGAAGGTTACTTAGTGAGTATAAAGTTGGAAGAGACTCTAGTCAGCCGTGGGCAAACTACGGCCCGCGGGCCAGATCCGGCCCGTTCGGCTGTTCTATCCGGCCCGCGGAGCAGAAAGAGCGGAGGGTTCTCTTGCTCTCCCCTCCACTCCTTTACTTTGAATTTATATTAGTTCACACAAACACTCCATCCATGCTATTGTTCCGGCCCTCCAGTCCAGTTTAAGAACCCATTGTGGCCCTCGACTCAAAAAGTTTGCCCACCCCTGCGTCTAGCTCTATAGAACAAATCATATAGGTTGTGGTGGAGTTTGCAGGATATTTCTGCTTCTACTCCAGAACATCATTTTTAGCAACTGGAATAGTTATGCCTTTAATATTGATTGTGTCCCCTATGCAGCAGCATCTCTTGCACGTCTTCATCGAATTGCTCATTGGGATCCACTTCCCTTACTACATCTTGTAATTTCTTCTTGGTCAATACCTGATTGTTTTCAGGGCGGAGACACCCAGGAGTGCCTGATATCTTTACCATTGTAGTGCTGTTGGCCATGGAGCCTTGTGGAGGGGTGCTGGCTGGTTTTGGTTTTTTGGATGAGAAATTGGAGAGGTTGATTAGGGCTTAGGGGCCAAACTGGTTCAGAATCTGCTGAGCTATAGACTTCAGCTCACAGAGCTTATTGAAATCTTGTTTCTTTTTGGAGGTATGAGGACCACGGTCAATCAAAGGCAGCAGACCTACCTTCCCATGATATGTGTAGAAGGCCTATTATCTTGTTTTTATTAAGAGAAAAATCAAAATCACTTTCAGTTGCATCACCTCTATTAGATTTTTAAAACTAAAGCTATATCACGAACCTCCTTCCAGATCATTATTCTTCCATTATATAATGTTTAGTAGCTGTTTAACATTTTGTTGTAGGATTTCACTATAATTGGTAATTAAGGCCATTGTCAAAATATTTTTCATTGTAACCTAGATCCTTGTTTTGTTTTATTTTCTTGTGGATGAAAATTATGCCCCAAATACCTTCAACTTCTGGGTTCAGCTGCCTTTACTTTCTTGTTTCTCACTGTCTATTGCAGTGGTTGGCAAACTGCGGCTCGCGAGCCACATGCAGCTCGCGAGCTGCGGTTTGCTGCTCTGTTGACTAATGAGTTTGCCGACCACTGGTCTATTGCATAGGGCAGGGGTGACCTTGGGGCCTTAGTTTTTTATTCCTAGACTCCGCCAGGCTTATTCTCTACTAGTTTAGAGAATTGGTCTCCATTCTTTAACCAGAGAACTGGTACTAGAGGCAGATTCTGTATTTATGGGAACTATGGGGGCAGGGGGATAAAATGGTCTGTTTCTCTTTAGTTTCTTGTTCTTCTAAGAGTAATTAATAGGCTAGTACAGTGGTTGGCAAACTCATTAGTCAACAGAGCCAAATATCAACAGTATAACTATTGAAATTTCTTTTGAGAGCCAAATTTTTTAAACTTAAACTTCTTCTAATGCCACTTCTTCAAAATAGACTCGCCCAGGCCATGGTATTTTGTGGAAGAGCCACTCTCAAGGGGCCAAAGAGCCGCATGTGGCTCGCGAGCCGCATGTGGCTCGCGAGCCGCGGTTTGCCGACCACTGGGCTAGTAACATTGACATTCCATGGGAGCTAATTAGAAGTACAGAATATCAGGCCCAACCCAGAGCTACTGAATCAGAATCTGCATTTAGGGTGACACTGTAGTGATTCATATGTCTGAGAGGCACTGGTTCAGTTGATTGCCATTAATTACCCTTTGGTTACTTCTATGCCAGTAGTTCCCAAACTTGTCTTTACATTGGAAGCACTAGGGGAGGTCCTCAAAATGTTAATGTTGCTTCCATCCTAGAGATTGTGATTTAATTGATCTGGGGCGTAGCTTGGGCACTGGAACCTTTAAAAGATGCTCACACTTGAATGTGCAGCCAAGTTTATTTATTTATTTATTTTAAATATATTTTATTGATTTTTTACAGAGAGGAAGAGAGAGGGATAGAGAGTTAGAAACATCGATGAGAGAGAGACATCGATCAGCTGCCTCCTGCACGCCCCCCACTGGGGATGTGCTCGCAACCCAGGTACATGCCCTTGACCGGAATCGAACCTGGGACCCTTCAGTCCACAGGCCGACGCTCTATCCACTGAGCCAAACCAGTTAGGGCTGAATGTGCAGCCAAGTTTAAAAACCACTGCCCTATACCTCCTATATTGGTTCTGTCCTGTTTGAAAAATTTTCTTAAGGTCCTATCCTATCCTATTTGGGATTATAGTTTTCTCTATCTATAAATTATAGTTCATATGCTTCTTATTTTGTAGAAATTCCCATAAATTTTTGTTTCATTAATAGAATATGTTCCCTTTATTCTCCAATACTGTTACAGATTTAAATTTTATTCTTTAAATCTTTCAAAGGAAAATATAATCCAAGTATGATAAGTTTTATGTTGGGTATAGATTGGTATATCTTTTACTACATTTTTCTCTTCACTGTCCTTTTTTCTTCCTGCCGTGGCCACATTCCTCAAAATCCAACATGGCTACAACATTTTTCAACCCCTTGTTTTCAGCTCTTGGTCTATATTTTTTATTTCTCATTACATCTATTGCCATTCCTGAAGACTACAGGGATAGGCTGTTTGTTTGTTTTTTAAACAATGACACTATTGACATTTTGAGCCAGAGAATTCTTTTATGTGGGTGACTGTCAGATCTTGGCAGCATCCCTGGCCTTTACTTAATAGATTCCAGTGGCCCTCCATATCCTCCCTCCCAGTTTGTGACATAAATGTTTCTAGGATTGTCAAATGTTTCACAGGGGGCAACATTCTTTCTGGGTTATGGAATACTGAGCTATAACATTGTCAAACATTCTCGATGGCTAATAAACACTGAAGTCAGTACAGTTAAGAAATATCACTTCACAAGTGAGACAGTCCTTACTATCTTCATGACAGGTCCATATTTTTTTTTCCAATGATTTTGTTCTGTGGTTGTCCCAAGATCATGACATTTTATTCTTTCCTATTAAATTGTTCAGCTCATACAGAATGAAATGTCATTTACATGTTATGAGTTTGTAAGGCTTTTCATATGGAGAAATTCAGAGAGAGAGAGAGAGAGAGAGAGAGAGAGAGAGAAGAGAGAGAGAGAGAGAGAGAGAAATGAAAATCATAGTCCAGGGGTCTCCATATTAGAATAATAAAAAATGCCTATTTCACTGTTGGGATTGAACTGTGGTTAAAATTACCTTATTTTGGGAAACAAAAACACATTAACCAACATGCTGATCCTTCACTTTTATTCCCAAGGTTATGTATGTGAAGATTGTGTCTTTGTTACAGTCTTTTTGAAATGAAAGGAGTATACATTAGAATGTGTCTGCATGAATAGACTGTATATATTTCCTATATTTCACCCCAAGGAAGTTAGCCTAGCCCCATGGTCAGCAAACTGCGGCTCACGAGCCACATGCGGCTCTTTGGCCCCTTGAGAGTGGCTCTTCCACAAAATACCATGGCCTGGGCGAGTCTATTTTGAAGAAGTGACGTTAGAAGAAGTTTAAGTTTAAAAAATTTGGCTCTCAAAAGAAATTTCAATCGTTGTACTGTTGATATTTGGCTCTGTTGGCTAATGAGTTTGCTGACCACTGGCCTAGCCAATGCTTTCTTAAATGCTTACAGCTTTAATGAATCAAAGGCTCTACATGAATACAGTATAAAAACAGATGTTTGAGTTATTAGCAGAAGCACACATCTGAGCTTCCTGCTTTCTTTCTTACTGATGGAATTAGCTGGAGACAAGATAGAGAGATCATAAGTCTACCAGCCATAGGACACATGCAGTAGTATTCATGGAAGTGAAAATTCGTGTTTCCAAAGGAAAACTTCATCTTGGGAGGTACACAATTGTGTTTCCTTTAAGGTATATTTGGCATGATTCCTTCACACTTTTGAGCTAAAGCTTTAGTTAATGCTGATAGTCTTTCATTCAGACAAAAAAGGCTGTCCTGGCTGGGTGGCTCAGTTGGTTGAAGCATCATTCTGTGCATCAAAACAGCTGGGCCACATGGCTAGGTTGTGGCTTTGATCCCCAGTTGGGTTGCATATCACATCGATGCTTTTTTCTCTCTCTCCCTTCCTCTTCCCCAAGGACTCAATGGAAACATATCCTTGGGATGATTTAAGGGGGAAAAAAGGCTGCAGATTGGCAGGGAGTGCTTGAAGCAGAGATTCACAACTGGAAATCTCCATCCAGATGGAGGTTCTTGCTCAGTGTAGATTGTATTTCTAAAGCCAACATTTGAACACCAGCTTTCCCCTCCTTGAGCATTGTGGGGAAGCCTTTATTTCCACACCTGCTGCCTGGTCCTTCCCCAGGACTGGCCCTTCAGTGCCTCTCATCTCCTCTCTCCGGGTTTTGTTGGCCTAAGCACGGCAACTGCTGAGAGCGTCAACAGAGGGTCAGTTGACTGATCTGTCCTCAATGTGCTGATGGAGACCCTGTAAACTTTCTTTGGTCAAATACAAATAGAACACATGAAAAAGGGAAAGTTGGCATCAGAACTTAGTTTTTTTTTTTTAGGGAGCACTTAACCAGCATGTTGATTCCTCACTTCTATTTCCAAGGTTAAGTATGTGAGGATTCTGTCTTTATTGTTGCATTGGGATTTGAAAGACTATAGATCTTTTATTTCATCTCATTTCAGTTCACCCCTTCAGCTTTTCTCTCCCACTTACTAAACTAATTGTCGTGAACAGTTTTGTAACTCTAGCAGCAAATAGATTTGCCCTTGTCATTTGGCTTTGAGTTCTACCTGTGACATGTGTGTCTTCGCCTGTGGATTACATTCTCTTAACAACCTGAAACTTCACTTAGTCCACCTTTGTTTTGGCCTGAAGTAGCCAAACAACTGAGTCAATGGTATAGTTGGATGCTGAAGTCTCTAGAAATTGCCTCCTTTCTTCCCTTTCTTTTTTCATTTTGCAGGTTACATTTCCTGATGTGTCATGCAATAGCATGGGCTTTTATAATGAACATTTTTGAATAAGTGGATGCATATTTGCTGTATTTAAAGACAGGGAAAATTTATAGTAATAGTCATAATAATAATAGATCTAGTTATTGCCCATTTGTCTAACACTTTCTATATGTTGAAACAAATGCTTTCCTACATGCTACCACTTATATATCCTCACAACAACCCTATATCATAAGGCCAGTGTAGAGCCAGCCTCTTTCTACTACCCTTTCAAATCCAACTTGGAAACTGTGACAAGTATGTAGATGCTCAGGCATTCTTAAAAGGGACAGAAATGAGCTTTGTGCTGACATCATCAGCCAACTTCCTGCAAACTCTCCCTTGATGTCCCTCTCTCTCCCTAAATTTCCTCCCACAGCAGGAAACTGACAGCACCCCTCTGCCCCCATGTACCCTCTGCTCTCCCAGGACCCCTCATGATTTCTCTTGCTTATTTCCCCTGTCCTCCCATAGTGCCATTTCATTCTTCCTTCAGCTGCCTGTCACCTAACCTGTCTTAGGTTAGCATCCTTTTCTCAACCCAGAATTCTGATGAAAAAAATCTGCACTTAGTTTTCTGGATATGAAGAAATGGAGGCAGAGACTAATTGGCCCCAGGTCCCTCAGCTCATAAACAGCAGATCTGGGTCTGAACCAGGGTCTTAGTCTCTTTCCAAATCAATTTTCTCTGTGATTCTTTCCTCTATAGATCATCCCCCTTATGTCAAGGCTTAATGTCAGATTCTATAAATCTCTAATCAACATCATTTGAGCAGAGTGGTTACTCAGAACCCGAAAGGATGAGTCTAAGTGTGCCCAGAGGAGTTTGAAATGGGTAGGAAAATCTTGTTAACAGGGATGCTTATTTAAAAAGGAAATAAAAATCCCTTGGGTTATAAAGTTGGAGGCAGCATAATTAAACAGGCATCCCCAGGTGCATTCTTTAAAAAGACTTCCTGGACTAAAAGTTCTCTTCATCCACTCACACCACCATTGTTACTGCTACTGATCTGCTTTTAGGGAAATCAGTGCAGTTGCTCAACACTTCAACATCTACAGATGTCACTGGCCCAAGGGCCTCAGATCTTATTTTGTCCCTACTGAGTGAGCCATAGTGAGGCAATGAGATTTGATTGTTGCTGTTACTGTAATGAAAACCCTATTTGGCAGACTCCTGCAGTTCTACTGGCCAGGCCTCCATGTGGTCTGATGATAGATTATCCTATCATGTTTTCTTAGCTTATTCCTTCCAGAAACACAGCTCAGGCTCCATATCTCACCCCATTAGTCAATGGTTCTCCATTTGGGCTGTATATTGGTGTTACTGAGGGAAATTTTGGAGATTACTGATGCCTAGACCCATTGATAATCAATTAAATCCGAATCCCAGGGGTTGGGGAGGAGTCTATTGTGCAACCCCTGAGTTAGATGATGATATGTTAAGCTAAGTCACTAAATTCCCATGGTATGGTTACTGGCCAGGTTGGCAGGAGGGATAGGAAGTATAAGACTAGCTCATTAATACCTAAAAGAGCACCTTTCAGGAAACCAGAGGCCTTCTTTCTCTTAAAGGCACCTTATCTATTTTACTTCAGAAAATGTATTAACCAAACAAACGTAGGAAAGCCTGCTCCCCACTAGAGCCCAAAAGGTAGGTCTGGAAGATTGAGTGCCTGTTGACAATAGGGAAAGTGTAAACATGTGCGAACACACCCATGCTACCTCATGAATCACAGTCATTTTGTTCTATACAAGTGTGTTCTGTTCTTTTCTTATCCTTTCAGGATACTTAGCAGGACCACACTTGCTCAGGGACATCTTCCTTTTCACAACAAACTGCTCTACTGCTAATCACCATGTGTCGATTCTTACTCCCATTCTGGAGGAAAAATTCTTTCATTTTCTGGCTTTCTCTAATCTTTTTGCTCTACTTTCATTAAAAAGATGGACTGTACTTTTCCCCCACATTTTAAAAATCAAGTCAGGTTTTTTATTTCTCCCTGCTCCCTTTTCACTTTCAAGTTTGGCGAACCAAATTGGCGACTTAAATTACTTCCTTCAGTTCAAAAGCAAACAAAATGAGAGAAAGAGAGAGAGAGCGAGAGACTCTGCCCAACTCTACATCCCTCATAGAGAAGTCCTGGCATTTATATTTCCTGGGAAATACTTATATGTGAGGTAGTGATGATGCCTAAAGGAAAAAAAGGACATTTGCAAATGCATTTGTTTTGGCTAAATCTGGCTGCTCCCCGAAGAGAGCCATGTTCATGTTACCAAATAAGCTTCCATTTTCTCTTTATTGTTAAGGGTATACCCTGGCCCCAAAGTCACTCCATGTAAATAACTGCAGTTCTAATGACTATTGATTGGGGAGTCCCAGCTTTTCATCTAGCTGCCAGCTCCCTCTTGTAAGTTAGAAATAATCAATAGCAAAGTGCAGGCAGTTGCTACCACAGGGGGTGATTCTCCCATAAACTGAGGTGGTAGTGATAGTGGACCAAGGAGGATGAGAGACGTGAACCAGACCTGAACCAGACCCTCACCTGGAGTAAGGGGCATCTTACCTGAAGCCTCATGAAAAACAACCCAGCACAGTCCAGCTTGGATCAGCCAAACCCCACTCACCTGCAGACCCATGAGCAAGAAATAACTGCTCCTTGATATAAGCTGCTGAGTTTCAGGGTAGTTATCACTCAATATCATTGATTGATGGTCTCTGTTTTAAGCCAAAGCATCATAAGCAATTGCTAAATTCCTTGTTGAAACTGCAACCTCTACAGCAGTCTTCAGAACAAAACTGAGGCATAGTGAGTAACCTGCCCAGGGTCCCACAATCCATGGTTCACATTGCTGAGAGTCCAGCTCAGGGTGTCTGATCCTCTAAAGTGAGGGTGCAGCCATTATACTTCATTGTCTGCCCATTCGAACTGACATGCCATTTCAAAGACTAGCTTTTTCCCCAGAAAGACAGAAAATGGGAGCCTGTTCTGCCACGTGACAAAGGGCTACCCATGGACACTTTGCTACTCTGCACATATCTTGAGATGCTGTTCTGTCTACATTGGATAGATATTCTCTCTGAGACTGTTTCACAAGTTTCTGGAACTTATAATGTGTTCCAAAAGCTGCCAGCAATCAGAATTCCTTCCACAAATCCAGGGGGCCACCCTCCCCACCACCTCCGTTCATTGGAGACACTCTGTTTTTGCAACTGCCTCCACTTTGCTATTGATTATTTCTAACTTGCCAGAGGGAGCTGGCAGCTAGATGAAAGGCTGGGATTCCCCAATCGATAGCCATTAGAACTGCAGTTATTTACATGGAGTGACTTTTGGGGCCAGGGTATATTCTTAACAATAAAGAGAAAATAAGAGCATATTTTAGTAACATGAACATAGCTCTCTTCAGGGAACAACCAGATTCAGGAAAAAAATGCATTTGTGTAATGTTCTTAGCCCCCATGCTCACTCCCCCTCCCCCACATCATCATTCCCAGGAAATATAAATATCAGAACTTCCCTAGGTTGGACAGTCTCTCTCTCTCTCTCTTTCTCTCTTTCTCTCTCTCTCTCTCTCTCTCTCTCTCATAATTTGTTTGTTTACTTTTTGAACTGAAGAAAGCAATTTAAGTTACCAATTTGATTCACCAAACTTAAAAGTGAAAAGAGAACAGGGAGGAATAAAAGACCTGACTTGATAAAAAATCTGAAAAAAAAAAAAAGTACAGTCTATTTTTTTAATGTAAGTGAATGGATTGGGGAGCAAAGAGGTTACAGAAAGCCAGAAAGTAGAGGTTTGTTTGTTTGTTTTCAGAATAGAAGTAAGTAGAATAATTTGTTGTGAGAAGGAAGATGTCCCTGAGCAGTACACAGTCCTGCTGAGTATCCTGAAGTGACTAGAAAAGAACAAAGCACATGTTTATATAACAAAATGATTGTGATTCACTGAGGTAGCGTGGGTGTATTCTCACAGGTTCCCTTTTTTCGTTTTCCGCTAATCAGCAGGCACTCCGTTTTCTAGAGCTACCTTTATCCTCTTCATGCCTTCCACACGGCCTCCTGTGCCGCTTCCCCTCCCCTGCACAGTTATGGGACCTAATGTTTACTGAGCATGTACTATGAGCCAAGCATGCCTCTGAGCACGTTACTTCTATTACATCTTCAAATTCCCAGCAACTGAAACCAAAGTCATTATTTCTGCCCTACACCTTTTCTTTTCTGCCCAAGGTAGGGACCTGAGGATTACCCACAATGAATTTCTCCTCTGACATCCGCATGGCCAGTCACCCAGTGTCTTCAGTATGGCACCTGAACAGCTTCTGAACCTCCTCCCTGGTGTCTTTCTTCAGTCCTTCCTGGTTTCTTGAGTGCCTGTGGCTCTAACCATTAATTCCTCTTCAGGCCTTCCTCTCCTCCCATGCCATTCATTCATTCTTTTTTTTTTTTTTTTTTTTTTTTTTTTTACTAACAGTTGGCTTTCAATATTATTCTGTTTTAGTTTCAAGTGTACAGCATAGTGGTTAGACAGTCATATAATTTAGAAGATGATTCCACGATATTTCAAGTACCCACTTGGCACCATACGTAGTTATTACAATATTAATGACTATATTCCCTATACGGTACTTTACATCCCAGTGGCTATTTTGTAACTGCCAATTTGTACTTCTTAATCCTGTCACTTTTTCACCCGTCCCCCAAACCCCCCGCCCCACTGTCAACCATCAGTCTGTTCTCTGTGTCTGTGAGTCTGTTTCTATTTTTCTTCGTTCATTTATTTTGCTTTAGATTCCACATGCCCGTATAAGTGAAATCACATTGTATTTGTCTTTCTCTGTTTGGCTTAGTTCACTTAGCATAATACCATTTCATTCTTCATTTTGTCTCTAACATTATTTTCTCAAGGAATCAAATATAATCACTTTACTTCCTCAGTTAAAAACCTCCAGGATGCCCCTTATTGTCTATAACATCCATTTTCAACCTTTTTCATCTCATGGCACACATAAACTAATTGCTAAAATTCTGAGGCACACCAAAAATATATTTTCTGCCTGACAAAAAAAATAGGTATAATTTTGGTTCATTCACACCAGACGGCTATTGTTGTGTGGGCTGTTGTCATTTTTTTATTTGACAATTAAGGGAAAAGAGGTCAGTGCCCCTAACTAAAGAATCGGGTGTTGCATGTTTTAATGATTCTTGTGGCACACCAGTGTGGTACACCGGTTGAAAATCGCTGGTCTATAAGGAAACATCCAAACCTCTTATCATGGTTTAGGAAGCATTTCACTAGATTGAGCCCAGCCTGCCTCTCTAACTTCATCTTCCGCTATTTTTCCACATGCATGGCCTGCACTCTCTTCTCCTTTATCCTTCCTGGTTTGGTACTTGCTGTTCTTTTTCCTGGGATGCCTGCTCATGTCTGCCTTTTCTACTTGGTATATTTCCATTAATCTTTTACCCTGTTGAACTTTGAAATACTGCTCAAGTATTTATTTGTAAAGATTTCCCTGAATCCTCCAGGCAAAATTAGGTGTTCTAAGCTCCTTACTTTCCTACCATTATCTATGACTCTATCTATCTATCTATCTATCTATCTATCTATCTATCTATCTCTCTCTCTCTCTCTCTCTCTCTATCTATCTATCTATCTATCTATCTATCTATCATCTATCATCTATCTATTCATTTATCTAACTATAACAAATACCACCTTTAACATTCTATCTCTAAATCTCCCCTAGACATACACTCTCAATTATCTGAATATCTTCAACACACTAGCACAGAAAATTTTACTTGGTAGATTTTTAATAAAATGTCTTTTGAGTGAATTTATTATTTTTCAGTGCTTTTGAATTGTGAGAGAAAATGCTTTCTCCTTCTGAATGCTGATTCCTGTCTTACAAGAGGGCTGAATTTCATCTTAAAGTTTACAGTACAATTAAGAGCATTCATGTTTTTTCATTTTCAACTTCCTATTGTCATCATGTTGATGGAAGTGAGCTGATACTGCTGCTCTGTGACTAGTTATGTTCTATAATTGGTCAGAAATTTCACATTTTATTAATGCAGGTTACTACACCTTTCTCAGTAGCATGAGTTATTAAGTTCAATATTCATGGCTTATATGACCAGGAAAATTATATTTGGTATGCCTAGAAAAGTCAGACTATGATCTTGAAGTAGGTTAGAGTAGAGTTGGAATGAGAGAGGGTATTAAAATATGTAACACATTAGAGTTAATTTCCTAAAAGGAATTACCAGACCCAATATCTCATCAAGTTGTTCTAAATATAGTGTCTAATTTATGTTACCTCTAGATTTTTAAGCTGCAGGGCAAAATTAGGAACTGTGAATGTTAGATAGTGACGAACTTTCTTTTTAGGTACTCATCCTGAATGAGCTAATTAGATATACTCCAGGAAATTTCTGGCCTGGTTAATGGCATAGGAAAGAGAACAACGAGAAATAGGGCACCTTTACTAGATCTGGAATTGATAGCAAATATGTTTGTTAGATTATGAGATTTCCATAGTATTACTTTTTAAAATTTTCTATGGACTTTTAAATGTCCAGGGAATATAGTTATATTGTTTACATGCAAAAATTTTGGACATCTTTTAACAGCTACCTCTTAAATTCTCAATTATGGACATTTTTATATAATTTCTGCTCATATACTGTTATGTTTAATCCTAGGATGATTGCATGGTTGGTTGGCTAGATGGACAGCTGATTGGATATGTTAGATTTTTGATGATACTCTAAATGGGATCATTTCTTACCTATTTTAAAATTTCTTGTTAAAATGTAGCATATTAACAAATTTTACAGCTAAGTTTACCTGTACATAATGTAAATTTAAAATAATTATTACTGTAACTAATCTGATCTTGCTCAAAAGCCCAGACTGGCTTACTTGTCATAGGGAAAAATAACTTTTAATCTTTTAAATTAAAAAATTGTGTCTGTCATATTAGTTAAATAGTCCTTTTAAACATTGCTCTCTCTTTGCATATCTCTCTATCCTGGCTTCTTTCTAAAGTGACATCTGGGCCTATTGCCATGGGGAAAGCGAAGGTTATATGACCCATTGAATGGTCAGGATCCTCAAGTGTGTTTTCCTAGGGCTTGATGGTTCTCAAAGGTGATGTTTCTGTTATATCTGCCTGCTGTTCATCCTGATGGCATTTTCTACTGAAGTCCGATACCAGAACTTAAGATTTATGTCCCCAGCTTGGTAACTCCCTCCTCATGATTGGACCAGCCTTTGACTTGCACTGGCTCCCAAGTCTGTGCTATATTCACCCCCCAGCTCTTTAGGGCATCTCATTTTTCACCATGGTAAGTCCCAAAGCGGGGATGGTGGCTTTTAACTTTGCTGCCTTCTGATCTTCCTCAAGGCCTGAAGGAAATTCTGGATCCTACTGATGCCACCTACGAATCTGGAAAAATAAATATCAGAGCTTTTGTCTGCCAAGTTTGATAGTTATGAAGATGAGATATACTGTTATTGAGATAGTAGAGACCCAGTGCACGAAATTCAGGTCCCTAGCGAGTGCTGGCTGCCGGCTGGCTGGGGCCTCCCTTCCCTGGCTGCTGGCTGCTGGCTGGCAAGGGCCTTCCTTTGTTCCGCACTGCCCCTTGGTGGTCAGTGCACGTCATAGCAAGCAATCAAACTCCCAGTCGGTCGAACTCCGGAGGGGACACTTTGCATATTAGGCTTTTATATAGAGAGAGGTTTCCTGGTTTCAATGGGGGTAATAGGATTCTGAGGATGGAGAGAGGTAAATTGCCTTCCAAATTCCAATTTTTATTTGGCCAGCACTGTGAGACTGTCAGAAATTCCTCTCTGAATTTCTTAGGCTTTCTGCATGAATTTTCAGCCTTGTAGCCCTGATAACTTGAGAATTCAATAAGTGCCTTTTGGAGAGACCAGTAAGTGTCACTTCTTTACTTTTTTCTGCATGACCTTTCTCTGGGATCTTGACTATTGTAGTTTTAATTGCCGTACAAGCCCTGACTTCTAAATTTTCTCCCCAGTCTTGTGAAATTATCAAAGCCTTGCTGATTTTTCTGCCTGTTTCCAGCATTTATTTGCTTCTGTTCTAGGCCTTTTGCTCCTGCTCCATGAATCAGCATGTGCCCCAAAGGGCAGAATGTGAGCTTACTTTTGGGGGTTTCCTTCTCTGACCTGACCTTTGAGGCCAGGCTGCCTGTGAAGCACCACAATAACTTCAAAGAGGTAGACTTTATGTTGTGTTGTGATTTCTCTAATCTTGATGGGAACATATGCCCCTTCACCATAGGTAAATGCAGAAGTTCTGATTTAGTTTAATGGGGTCATCACCTTTTAAAAACATCCTAGGTGACTTTCAAGTAAATTCCAAGCTGAAATACACTTTTTTTTTGTTGTTTTACCATAATATCTAGGATAAATTTTAATGAATATAATTTTATTAAAATTATTTTTTATAGAATTTTAATTAATATAGACAGAATTAAATAAACATCACACAATTCTTTCACCTTTTTTTATCTGCAGTTATTTTCCCATTCTCTTTTTTCACTATTTATACTTGTACCTCCTTTTATAGCTTAATAGTCATATAAATATTTGTTCTATTTTCCAAATACCAGCTCTTTGATTCATTTATTATCTCTGTGTTTTCCCAACTTATTTCTAATTTTTAGTTTTGTGAAATCAATTCATTTGCCTTAGTTTTACCTACTTGTTTTTCATAATTGTTTTAATTAAATATTAATTTATTCTCACTATTTCTTAGTAATTAATATAAATACTTAGACTATGGATTTTTATTGGAATAAGGATATAGGCATATCCCATAGATACTGATATATAACAACTTCAATTATCATTATTTTCTCTAAAATTTGAAATTGTGGTTATTTGGGCCATAGTAATCTATCCAACAGGTTTACATTAAGGATAACATTGAATGTTTTATGTGCAGTATCTTTTTTTTTTTAAATAGAGCTTTTGACTGGGCACAGTTTTCATAATTTTGTGAGATAGAAATTAGCCCAACTTTTGAGTAGAGAAGTGATCTTACTATTGTCTAAGAAGATCCTGGGTTTTTATTTTAGGTGTCCTTAGAAAACTTGGTGCAGGCCACCATTTAAAAAATACAGTGTGTAATTTCGGTTTTATTTTCTCCTCTGTAACAGCAGTGCTGGCGACACACGGTCCCATAAAGTGAGCTTCATTGTCCCCTGGATATTTCAGTAGCCTTTGCTTTCAAAGAACTGGTGAAAAATACGGATTTGAGTTGAAAGTCATGTTTATTTATCACTGTTGTTTAGTTTGTGTCCCTCAGTGACTTACAGATCCCTGGAGATAAATGTTAGTTAAGCCTGGCCATGGTAGCTCAGTGATTGAGCATAGACCTATGAACCAGGAGGTCATGGTTCCATTCCCAGTCAGGGCACATGCCTGGGTTGTGGGCTTGATCCCCGAGTATGCAGAAGGCAGCCAATCAATGATTCTCTCTCATAACTGATGTCCCCCCCTCCATTCTCTCTAAAATCAATAAATATATATATATATTTTTAAAATATATTTTATTGATTTCTTACAGAGAGGAAAGGGAGAGGATAGATAGTTAGAAACATAAATGAGAGAGAAACATGGATCAGCTGCCTCCTGCACACCTCCCACTGGGGATGTGCCTGCAACCCAGGTACATGTCCTTGACCGGAATCGAACCCAGGACCCTTCAGTCCGCAGGCCAACACTCTATCCACTGAGCCAAACCGGTCAGGGCAAAAAATATATATATTTTAAAAAATGTTAGTTAAAATGTTTTTGCAAAAAGAACAAAGATTTTTGTGAAAGGAAGGAGTGAAGGTCACAGAGGGACATTTGTGTTTCTGAGATTTTGCTTTATTTTCCATTATGTGATTTATCACTATATTTCCTCCCTTTCTTTGCACAAAACCTTTCCATGTGCTTTTCAATTTTTAGTATTATCCAGGGTGATTCTGGTTGTTAACATGCTAAAGAATAACATTTTTTACTTTATCAGCTGCTGTGGATGGCAAGGTATTGGGAGAAAGGAAAAAGCAGTTGCCTGAAAGTAAAACAAAGGAACACTAGCCTTTCAAATAGCTTCTTCCTATCCAGGGGAAATGTAATGTGACCTAAGGCAGATACAAAATGGACATTGAAGTGAAGGGTGTTATTGGTGGGTCTCAGGTGATTTCATTTCAAACACTTTTCAGTTGGGCCTATAACCCATCACTCACTTTCTGAAGTGTGATTGTTCAAGAGCCCTGAGTTATAGTAAGGAATGAGCCAGAGAACAGACTCCTTGGAAAAACAAATCTATTTCCTTTTAAGCTATTTGCACATTTAGGTAGCCGATCTGTCATTACACTAATTCCTAAGGAAATCAAATAAGACAGCCTCTCAATTTACTCTTTAATTTGCTCATTAAGGCTGAAAGAGGCTGAAGGGGATCACTCAGTCTGGAGGGAACAAGAAATCATAGGATCAAAGAAGCAAAGTAATTCTACTCATAAAAAGGGCTTCATTTGCTGTTTCAAGATCATGTAACAAAAATAAGTCCTGTTGTGAGTTTAGAATAGATGTAAGATCCTGTTAACACAAAAGTAATTTCTGGAGGCCCTGGAACACTCAGCCACCAGTTGGATTGCTTTTTTATCCTTACAATTTCTTGGTAGGCCAATCCTTATGAAATTACATACCTTGTGGTAAGAAGTTAAGAAACATATAATTATGAAAAGAAAAATAGGTGGTTCAAGTAACTTTTTGGTAAACAGTGGAGATTGCCTTTCTATTTCCATAAATTATTAAGAAGAAGAAAAAGAGACTCTTGGAGTACCTCCAAATCTGGCAAAGACTCATCATTTAAGCCTTGGCTTTTCCACTTTCTTTTCTATTCTTGTCACTATGGAATTTGACAGGTTCCAATGAGAGAGCAGTAAGGATGATGTGATGTGTTTTAAGGTTAAAGTATACAGTTAAAGAGTACAGACGCTTAAAAGGAAAATCTTTCAATTTGCAAGCAATATAATTTGCTTCCCTCTTCTCCCCTTCTCCTCTCCTTCCCCTTCTTCCTCCCCTTCCCCTTCTTCCTCCCTCCCTCCCTCTTCCTCCTCCTCCACCTTATTCTTCCTCTTCTTCCCCTTCTTCTTCTTCTCCTCCTCTTCCTCCTCCTCCTTCTCTCTCTCTCTTCCTCTCTCCCTCCTTCCCTTCATCCCCATCCTCATCCCCATCCCCATCTCCATCTCCATCTCTCTCTTTTTCTCTTTTCTTGTTAAATGGATGCTCTATTTCCACATATGAAATCCCTAAAAGTATATGGTAAACTTCTTGAGGGCATGGCCTGATGGACTGTATTTTTTCCCTAACCTCTTTTCCCCTTTATTATCCTCAACTCCCTTTACTCACCAATTATATAGCACCTAGTGTGAAGTATGAGTGAAAATAATCTATTTTTAAATTATCAGATAACATAGAACTTTTTTGACAATTCTTTGTTATTGAAAGTACTACATATGTCCCCTTTTCCCCCTGTTAACCCCCTCCAGCCCCCTTGCCCCCCCCCCCCCCTTGCCCCAGGCCTCAGTATCCCATTGTCTGTGTCCATGGGTTATGCATATATGCATACAAGCTCTTTGGTTGATTACCTCCCACCCACCCACCCTCTGAGATTGCGCACTCTGTTCCATGCTTTCATATCTCTGGATCCACTCTGTTCATCACTTTATTTTAGATAACATATAACTTTTAAATCCAAGTGAGTATTTTGACTTTCACCCTTAACTTTGGGTGGTACTGTAGTTATTATAGTAATGATGCCCATGCTGAAATCATTCTGAACCCTGAACTTTATGAAGTTTTGTATGTGTATCAAAAGTCTTAATTGACTCCGTATACAGGGAACCTGTTGTGAACTGTGTAGAGTAAAATGCCATTTCCATTGCCTGAAACCACCCTGAAGACACCAGATCATAATCTTGCAGTGCACGTAGAACTTGTTACCACACTGAAGTGGTACTGTTCTCTCCCGCCTGAGAAGAAAAAGCATTTCTATTGTCAGACAGCCAGTTAGGTTCCAAACATGGCTCAATTCTGGAATCAGGCCTAATGAATTCCTCCTCAGCTCTGGGTAACATAAAAAAATAATAATGAGACATGCTACCTCCCAGCAAAGGATGTCTTTCCAAAATGGATTATCTTGGAAAATAATAAAATATTATTCAAATCCAAATATAGAGAACAATTTAATGACAAGGCTGAGTAATCCCTTTATTTAACTGGTTTGTTTTATGTCTAAAAAGCATTTGCTCAATAAATGATTTCTTAAATTCCAGACTAAGTATAGAGTAGTAGCAAACAAATAAAACATGACATCTCTAATATACTTTTAATTATTATGAAGTAATAATTAAAAGTATATTCACATACATAGAAGATAATGTTACTACCCTCAATGGCCTCTTTTTTTCCACATGATGAAAATTGTGCTTTCCATGTCTTTGCTACAGTTATTTACCGCATTTGTTTACAGCAGTTCTGATACCTTTCAATTCACTTTGATTTATTGAATTGCATTCATTTTTAAAGATAATTTGCATAAAACAGGACTCTATATAATTAGAACTATTGCTTTGGGATTAAGCTATAGCTTTCCAAGGTAGTTGTTATGCAGTTTTGCCTTTTTTTTCCATTGTTATGTGAATGACTGGTGGGAAGGTAAAAAGAGGTGCAGGAATAGTTAAATCTTTTGGACTTTTGCAAATTGGAATGATTTAACTGGGCACATAATTCCTCTTTCACTCACTTAAGGAAGAAATGAGGGATAGGTAAGAGAGAATATTAGAGAAAATGGAAGTTACATTGAATGGTTTTATAAAAATTTATTTTTATTGATTTCAGAGAGGAAGGGAGAGGGAAAGAGAGATAGAAACATCAATGATGAGAGAGAATCGTTAATCAGCTGCCTCCTGCATGTCCCCCACTGGGAATCAAGCCCACAACCTGCCGTGACCGGGAGTGGAACCATGACCTCCGAAAGTGCATAGGTCGACGCTCAACCACTGAGCCGTGCTGGCTGGGCTACATTGAATGCTTTGTTATTTTAATACTCTGCTATTTGGCAGAGTGTTATTTAATTGCTTGCTTGAAGTGTTTCTAAACCAGTGCCATTGGATTCTCTGAGAAGCAGGCACTGAGCTATGAGTGCAAGAGTGCAAGAAGTTTATTGGGGGAGTAACACCTGTGTTAAATATAGGGAGAGGAAACCGGATAGGGCAGGGAGAACCTCAGATCATGATGCATATCTGACAAAGATTCAGTCTAGTGTCAACTGGACAGGGAGCCTCAAAGCAAAGACCATCCTTAGGAAGAGTCCTATTGGGGGTGGGAATAGCCAAGCTCTAGAAAGTCACCATCATCAGTCATTGGCTGGAGGAAGGCCTTGGTTCAAGGTCCTGCAGGCACCACAGCCAGAGGATGCCAGCTAACCTCTGTGTAGTTAAAGATGTCACACAGAAATACACAGAGAAAGAGCCAAGTCTTGGCTTTTTAGATCCAAGATAAACTTTTGATACGTATGGCTATGACAATTGTTTGGAAGAAAAGTCACACTTATGAAAGATAAAATAGGACAATTCTGGGACCAGAGAAAGTTGTTGCCCCTTCAGGATGGGAAGGAAGTAGAGTGAGACTGAAAGAAGAAATGGAAGAAGCTGACTCATCTGAGCTGAATTCTGGTGGGAGGACAGAATGAACTAACCCAGCCAGCGGAGGGATCTGAGCACCTGGCATGGGGACAGTGCTGCACATGGCTGTTTAGTTGTGCCTGCCCTCGGGCCCTGGGCTGAGGGACTGCGAGTGGGGCTGACACCCAGCTCACACAAGACTCCAGAGCCATGAGACCAAGGGGAAGAAGTTATCTATCTCCTTGATCTGCCCAGCAGATGTACATCTTGGCAATATGTCCAAAAAAAAGGGATACTTTTATTTATAATTCACACAATGTTTCTTGTAGACCAGTAGGGGCCCTGACAATGCATTGCTTTATGGATGGAGTCTGAGAAAAATCACAAGGTCTCAGAAGCCTCTTTATCCAAGCAAAATACAGATGAGGAGAGAATGCATGTCTGATGGGGTGTGTAAGATCCTAGGCCTGAGCGTTCTTACCGGGTCTTGTAGCACAGTGCTAGGGAGTCTGGAATTTCTTCCCTCCATGTCCAGAGCAGTACCTGATGTTGCACTGAAACCAGAGGACGTGGAAAGCCCTTAAGTAGAATAAAGGAGCTTTTCTGAGGTATGTAATCGAGAGTCAAAGAGCACATGAGAATTAGTGGATGACAAGGATAGAAGTAATATTGATCATGCATTGTTCTGCTCTGAGTGTTATATAAACCCTGGGACTCAGGGACAGCTCTGGGGAGAAATGGGAAGGATCTTGTATTGACATACTCTCTTGTATGAATAAGGTTACCTAAACTCACTGAGGTTAAATTTCTACCATTCAGAGGAATAGGGACCCAAAATCATTGAGTGGTAGAAAAAAAAAAAGAAATATATAAATATATATATTTGTTTCCAGTGTAGTGTGTGACCTGAAAAATTAAGACCTCCTGTATATGAATCAATAACTTAGGTTCCAAGTTGAAGTGAATTGCCCCAAGTCTCAGAAATTGATATGAGGAAAAAGCTTTCAGACTCAGGCTTTCTGACACCAACCCCAGTGTTCTTCAACAGCAGCCCACTTCCTCCCCGTGACCTGTGAGAAAGCGCAGCTAGCACTGTGCAGTGTTTGGCACACAGCATGTGCTAGATAAATGCATGCTAGTGAATGTTAATTGACTCGTTTGCTGCATCCCTGAAGGTGGCATTAGTGGCACACACAAAGCTGAGAGGCTTTAGTCCCCTGCTTTAATTAGCAAACTGTGATGAGTCTAAGTGCTTTAGAGAAAGGAGAGAGGCAGTTGAAACCACGATTTTATTTTATGTTTTTATTTTATTATTTTTATACATATGTGTCCTTATTCCCCCATTACCCCCCACCCCCCACTCATGCCGCACCCACCTGTTGTTTGTGTCCATTGATTAGGCTCATATGCATGCACACAAGTCCCTTGGTTGATCTCTCCCCCTTACTCCCACTGACCCCCTCCTTCCCTGAGGTTTGAGGTTCTGATCGACATTTCTCGGTCTCTGGTTCCGTTCTTGTTCATCAGTCTATGCCATTCATTATATTCCACAAATGAGTGAGATCATGTGATATTTATCTTTCTCTGCCTGGCTTATTTCACTTAACATAATACTCTCCATCTCCATCCATGTTGTTGCAAATGGTAGGAACTCCTTCTTTACCGCAGCGTAGTATTCCATTGTGTAGATCTACCACAGTTTTTTAATCCACTCATCAGCTGATGGGCATTTAGGCTGTTTCCAAATCTTAGCTATGGTGAATTGTGCTGCTATGAACATAGGAGTGCATATATCCTTTCTGATTCATGTTTCTAACTTCTTGGGATATTGTCCTAGAAGTGGGATCACTGGGTCAAATGGGAGTTCCATTTTTAGTTTTTTGAGGAAACTCCATACTGTTCTCCACAGTGGCTGCACCAGTCTGCATTCCCACCAGCAGTGCAAAAGAGTTCCTTTTTCTCCGCATCCTCGCCAACACTTGTCATTTGTTGATTTGTTGATGATAGCCATTTTGACAGGTGTAAGATGATACCGCATTTTTGTTTTGATTTACATCTCTCTGATGATTAGTGACTTTGAGCAGGTTTTCATATGTCTCTTGGCCTTCCTTCTGTCTTCTTTTGGAAAGTTTCTATTTAGGTCCATTGCCCATTTTTTGATTGGGTTGTTTATCTTCTTTTTGTTAAGTTGTATGAGTTCTCTGTAAACATTGGAGATTAAACCCTTATCGTTTATATCATTGGCAAATATGTTCTCCCATGCAGTGGGCTTTCTTGTTGTTTTATTGATGGTTTCCTTTGCTGTGCAAAAGCTTTTTATTTTCATGTAGTCCCATTTGTTTATTTTCTCTTTAGTTTCCATTGCCCTAGGGGCAGTATCCGTGAAGAAGTTCCTTCGGCATATGTCTGAGATTTTTCTGCCTGTGGATTCCTCTAGTATTTTTATAGTTTCCTGTCTTATGTTTAAGTCCTGTATCCATTTTGAGTTTATTTTTGTGTATGGTGTAAGTTGGTGATCTAGTTTCATTTTTTTTGCATGTATCTGTCCCATTTTCCCAACAACATTAGTTGAATAGACTGTCTTGACTCCATTGTATGTTCATGCCTCCTTTCTCAAATATTAATTGGGCATAGTGGTTTGGGTCGATTTCTGGGTTCTCTATTCTATTCCATTGATCTATATGTCTGTTCTTGTGCCAGTACCAGGCTGTTTTAAGAGCCGTGGCTTTGTAATACAGCTTGATATCTGGTATTGAGATCCCCCCTACTTTGTTCTTCTTTCTCAGGATTGCCGCAGCTATTCGGGGTCTCTTTTATTCCAGATGTATTTTTTTGAGGTTTGTTCTAGGTCTGTGAAATATGCCGTTGGTATTTTAATGGGAATTGCATTGAATATATAGATTGCTTTGAGGAGTATGGACATTTTGATGATGTTGATTCTACCAATCCATGAACATGGTATGTTCTTCCATCTGTTTATGTCTTCCTCTATCTCTTTTTTCAGTGTTGTGTAGTTTTCCACATTTAGGTCTTTTACCTCCTTAGTTAAGTTTATTCCTAGGTATCTTAATTTTTTTGGTGCGATGGTAAGTGGGATTGCTTTTTTAGTCTCTCTTTCTGTACGTTCACTTTTGGTGTATAGAAATGCCATAGATTTCTTGGCATTAATTTTGTATCCCGCTACATTGCTGAAATCATTTATTAAGTCTATTAGTGTTTGGATGGAGTCTTTCGGGTTTTTTATGTACAATATCATGTCATCTGCAAATAAGCACAGCTTTACTTCTTCTTTTCCAATTTGGATGCCTTTTATTTCTTCTTCTTGTCTAATTTCAATGGCTAATACTTCCAGTGCTATGTCGAACAGGAGTGGTGAAAGTGGGCATCCCTGTCTTGTTCCTGTTCTTAGGGGAAATGGTTTTAGTTTTTACCCATTGAGTGTGATGTTAGCTGTGGGTTTATCATATATGGCTTTTATTATGTTGAGGTATGATCCTTCTATTTCCATCTTGTTGAGAGTTTTTATCAAGAAAGGGTGTTGGATTTTGTCAAATGCTTTTTCTGCATCAATTGATATGACTGCATGATTTTTATCTCTCAATTTGTTTTTGTAATGTATCACATTTATTGATTTGTGGATATTGTACCATCCTTGCATTCCTGGGATAAATCCTACTTGGTCATGGTGTATGATCTTTCTGATGTAGTGCTGGATCCGATTTGCTAGAATTTTGTTGAGGATTTTGGCACCTATGTTCATGAGGGATATTGGCCTGTAATTCTCTTTCATTGTGTTGTCTTTATCTGGTTTTGGTATTAGGGTGATGCTGGCTTCATAGAAGCAGCTTGGAAGTGTTCCTTCCTCTTGAATTTTTTGGAATAGTATGAGGAGGATAGGTTTTAGTTCTTCCTTGAATGTTTGGTAAAACTCTCCTATCAAGCCGTCTGGCCCCGGACTTTTGTTTGCTGGAAGCTTTTTGATGACTGCTTCAATTTCTTCCATAGTTATTGGCCTATTGAGATGTTTAGATTCTTTCTGATTGAGTTTTGGAAGGTTGTATTTTTCTAGGAATATGTCCATTTCCTCCAGGTTGTCCAGTTTGTTGGAATAGAGTTGTTCGTAGTATTTTTTAACAATCCTTTCTATTTCTGTGGAGTCTGTTGTTATTTCACCTCTTTCATTTCTGATTTTGTTTATTTGGGTCCTCTCTCTTTGCTTCTTGGTGAGCTTGGCTAGAGGTTCATCAATCTTGTTTATCCTTTCAAAGAACCAGCTCTTGGTTTTGTTGATATTTTGTATTTTTTTTTTTTTTGTCTCAGTGTCGTTTATCTCCGCTCTGATCTTTATTATTTCCTTCCTTCTGCTTACACTGGGCTTTTCTTGTTGCTCTCTTTCTAACTCTTTGAGTTGTAGGGTTAGGTAATTTATTACCATTGTTTTTTGTTTTTTGTAGTAGACTTGTAGAGCTATGAACTTGCCTCTCAAGACTGCTTTTGCTGTGTCCCATAGATTTTGGATTGTTGTGTTTTCATTGTCATTTGTTGCCATGATGTTTTTTATTTCTTCCTTGATCTCTCTGGTAACCCAGTCATTGTTTAATAGCATGCTGTTTAGTCTCCATGTGTTTGAATTTTTTGGATTGTTTTTATTATAGTTGATTTCCAGTTTTATGCCACTGTGATTTGAGAAGATGCTTGATATGATTTCTATCTTCTTGAATTTGAAGAGACTTTGCCTATGACCCAACATATCGTCTATCTTTGAAAATTACCCATGTGCACTTGAGAAGAATGTATATTCTGTGGCTTTGGGGTGAAATGTTCTGAAGATGTCAATTAATTCCATCTGGTCTAGTGAGTCCTTTAGGATTGATGTTTCTTTGCTGATTTTTTGTTTAGAGGATTTGTCCAATGGTGATAGTGGGGTATTAAATTCTCCTACTATGATTGTATTGCTGTCAATTTCTCCTTTGATATCCTCCAGGATTGTTTTTTATGTATTTGGGTACTCCTGTATTGGGTGCATATATGTTTACCAGAGTTATTTCTTCTTGTTGGATTGCTCCCTTTAGTATTATGAAGTGGCCTTCCTTATCTCTTGTTATGTCCTTCACTTTGAGATTGAATTTATCAGATATAAGTATTGCTACCCCAGCTTTTTTTTTCATTTCCATTCGCCTGAAAAACCTTTTTCCATCCCTTCACCTTCAGTCTGTGTGCATCTTTTTTCTGAGGTGGGTTTCTTGTAGACAGCAGATATATGGGTCGTGTTTTCTAATCCCATTCGTTACCCTTTGTCTTTTGATTGGGGCATTTAATCCATTTACATTTAAAGTTATTATTGATAGGTACTTACTTGTCGCCATTTTTATTCTTTACCCCTGTGTTTCTTCTTCACTTCCTATTTCTTTTTTTTTTACAGCAGACCTTTTAGCATTTCTTGCATTGCTGGTTTGGTGGTAATAAATTCCCTTAGTCCTTTTTTGTCTGTGAAGCTCCTGATTTCACCTTCAATTTTGATTGATAGCCTTGCTGGGTACAGTATTCTTGGATTCAGACCCTTCCTTTGCATGACTTTGTATATTTCATTCCATTCCCTTCTGGCCTGATGAGTTTCTGTTGAGAAATCAGTTGCTAATCTGATGGGGGTTCCTTTGTAGGTAACTTTCTGTCTCTCTCTGGCCGCTTTTAAGATTCTTACTTTGTCATTGGTGTTTGCCAATTTAATTATAATGAGCCTTGGTGTCGGTCTTTTGGGGTTCATTTTGCTTGGGACTCTGTGAGCTTCCTGGATTTGTGTGGGTTTTTTCTTTCCTATATCAGGGAAGTTTTCTGTCATTATTTCTTCAAACATGTTTTCTATTCCTTGCTCAGTTTCCTCTCCTTCTAGAACCCCTATTATGCGGATGTTGTTTTGTTTTGTGTTGTCCCAAAATTCCCTTAGGCGCTCCTCCTGCTTTTTAATTTTTTTTTTCCTAGAAGCTGCTCTACTTGGGTATTTTTTCCTACCTTGTCTTCTAGCTCACTGATGCGGTCCTCTGCTTCTTCTAATCTACTCTTGATGCTTTCTATTGAGTTCTTTACAGCAGCGATGTCATTTTTCATTTCCTCTTGGTTCTTACTGATATTGTCCAATTTGTCTTCCATTCTTTTCAGCCACCTTATGACCATTTCTCTGAATTCTTTCTCTGGCAGGTTGCTTGCCTCCATTTTGTTTACTTCCTTTTCTGGTGATGCCTGCTTTTCTTTCATATGCGGGCTGTTTCTTTGTCTCCCCATGGTCTCTGCTTCTCCGGGTGTCTGGTTATGTAGTTCTCTCTCTTCTGCCTTGATTTAAAGGCACAAAATACAACACAACCAAGTACCGCACACAAGACACTGAACAGAAATGTATTCACAATATTAATAACCCTAAATAAAGGTGACCACCAGAGAAAGGCAAATTAGGGATTAGGAGAGAAAGAAGAAGAGAGGGGGGGAAGAAAGGAGTGCCAAAATGAAATTGGGAAAAGGAAAAAAAAATGTAAGAGAGAAAAGAAAGAGAATAAGAAGAAAAGGGGACAAACTGTATATATGGGGGGAAAACTCCAATAGAGCAGCCACTAATCCCAGCAAATGCCAGCAACAAGTACCTGGAGATGAATACAAACTACAAACAAGAATTAATATCAAGAGACGCGAGGAAAAACAGATACAAAAACAAAGCAAACAAGAAAACAAAACAAAAAAGAATAAGCAAAAGAATCTCACAAACAAGCATTAAAAAACGGTATAATCAATATTTGAGCAAACAACAACAAAAGGACAAAAAGAAAAACAATTTTTGAATAGTGAAGACAGAGAAGAGAGAGGTGTGTATGAACTCGGTGCAGGGGATTGGAAATTAGATATATAAGTAGGGTGAAATTTTAACAGGGGGTAAAAAGAAAGAATAGGGAAAATCTAAGGCAGGAAAAGGGTAAGAGAAACAGGACAACAAAAGGGCAAAAGTTAGGAAGAGAGTGATGGCATAAAGATAGAGTTGAGATAGAGTAGAATGATGCTAAAGGAAAGATGAAAATAGAATGTATAACACTAATCTCAAAGTCAAATAAAGAGAAAATAAAATGACACTTTTTAAAAAAAAGGTAAAATAGTAGTAGTAATAATATGATTGAAAATAAAAAATGTAATAATTAAAAAGGTAAAATCAAGTGAGGAAAAAAGAAAAAAATTAGTTTCTTAAGTAAAAGATGAAAAAGAAAAAAAGGAAAAATAAATGAAAAATAAAAATAATAAAATGTGCAGTAGTGAAGGTCATTCACTTCCTCTATTGTTCTGTTTGGCACACCTGTTTCCCAGTCAGGACAGTATTGCAGTTCCCTGCGTTCCACTGCTCCTCAGTGTTGTAAGCCAGTCCTGATTTTTAAGCAGGCGGTGTGTCTTACTTTCTTGTATTCCTTTATTTGTGATTACACAGGAGTCAATTTGTGATTCAGCCCCTGGGTGGCAGTGTTTCTGGGTCGACTTCCGGTTCTATGGGTCCTTTCTAGCCTCTGCTTTAGATCCTGCTTTCCCTATGGCACTCAATACCGGTTTGTGGGAGTGGGCTGCCCCAGAGCTGGTTCTCTGACGGTCACTCCCCACTCTGATCCCCAGGTTCCAGAAACACAACTTTCCCCTGCAGTCTCCTAGGGTGTCCCCAACTGGGTGATCCTATGTATTGGGCTCAGTAATCAGAAACAAGGATTCAAAGAGGAGAAAGCGCGAGTGTGCGAACTCTGGGTTTGCTCCTAAGCCTGCACAATCCCCTTTTCCTCCTTGTGTCCAAACAGCTGGCACACTCCCAGAGTTTTTAGGCTGCCCTTCTGTGTCAGATCAAAATGGGATGCTTTTTAGATATCCCCTCTGTTAGCAGCTCTTAGGAACCTCTTCCACATTCACGGATCATGCTAACCCCAACAGCCATGGATTTTTCTAGGCTCAGACTTCCCCCGTTCCTCCAGCTTCCACAGTGCACATGTTTCTCTGTCCCGCCGGGACCAGAGACCTCACCTTATCCCAAAGGTCAGATCCCAGCGAAATCTGACCTTTCCGTGGTGGAGTGTAGAGCTCCTCTGAATCCGTGTGTTTGTGCCAATTGGGGACTGGTGTTCTGGGGTTCGAAACCAGGATTTTAAATGAATAGAACCACTGATCTGTTTACACACCCGATGCCAGGATTTCGCTGGTGTATATTACAGGAGCATTTTAACAGCCAAAGTGCTGTGCATAGAGCTAGCGTCCTGCAATGAGTGAGCTGACTGCACATTTCTTTCTCGCGAGGATTCCACCTACCATGTAGCCCAGGCAGCAGGCTCTCAGTTCTGAGGCTCTTTGGACGCATGTCATGTCTCCACCACTGACTACTCACAACTATGAGGTTAGGGAGCCAGACCGATTTATATTTCCAGTGCAAAGTGTTTAATGTACTTACACTGATTCACAAAGTAAATTCTACTCTCTCTCTCTCTCTCTCTCTCTCACACACACACACACACACACACACACACACACACACAGAGAGAAAAGTATGCATTTATTGACAGATTTCTTTCATGGACCAATTTTAAACAATCAGAATTTAAGTAAGAAAATTCAGGACTCAGACTCAGCACTAAAAACATAGTGCTTACAAATGAAGCTGCACAAAAATACAAACAATCCAAATGTCCATCAACAGGCAAATGGATAAAGAAATCATGATCCATTCATAAATGGAGTGCTATACATTTATAATCTATGAATTTTATTGTATCTAAATTGTACCTGAATGAAAAAGAATGAACTGAATTAAAACAGTGAAGCTCTAACAAGGACTGGAGCAATGGCTGTAGTGAAGATGTCAAAAGATGGCTATGATCGCCACTATTTGCATTGTCTCCAAGACCACATTTACTTTTTTTGGTAACACTGGACTCCATTGAAACAAGTGCTGGGGAGTTTTCTTAGTGGGCAGATATTAGGAAATATTAGGAAATATAATTCGTTGGCTAATTGTCACTGGCTATATGGAGGACATTTAAAGTCATCTTTAATTGAATTTATTGGGGTGGCATCTCTAATAATAAAAGGGTAATATGCTAATTAGACCAGATGTATTCCGGATGTCATTCTGGACATCTTTCCTGATGAATCCAGGGCTGGAGGGAAGCCAGCACGGGTCCCAGGTGCCTGCAGCCCAGGTCCCGGGTGCTGGAGGGAAGCCGGTGCTGGCAGCCGGGGGGAAGGAAGGCCTACTCTTGCACGAATTTTCGTGCATCGGGCCTAGAGTTGGTTAATAAAATTCTATAGGTTTCAGGGGTGCAATTCTACAATACATCATCTATATATTTTATTGTGTGCTCACCACCCCAAGTCAATTAATTCTCGCCTCATCTGTATTTTGCTTGGATAGAGAGGCTTCTGAGACCTTGTGATTTTTCTCAGACTCCATCCAGAAAGCAATGCATTGTCAGGGCCCCTACTGGTCTACAAGAAATATTGTGTGAATTATAAATATTTAATCCCTCCTTTTTAGAAAACTTGTTGTATACTATTAAGAATATCAGATTGGAACAGGTATATGTCATTCAGCTAAACTTAAATTACTAACTCTCTCTTTTTCTAAATAAAGCTCTTGAAATCAAACATTTCAGCTGAAGTTGTGATATTTGAGTCTTGAGTTGACTCCTGGTTTTTTATTCAACTTTATGATCTTACATAGAATAGTACCTAGTCTGGAGGTATTATAAAGATCAAATCAAATCAAATGTCATATATAACAGTGCCTTGTAAATCATAAAACACTACCTGAATATATTCTATTATGGCTATTATTACTTTTTAATTTTCTTATTTATCTTTAAGTTAGAAGGCTAGGAATACCCTAGTTATAATATATTAAATGAGCATACTATGCCCCTATAGTAATTTTGACTGATTTCCTTAAAAATTGTGACTTGTTTACATGAGACCATATAGATTTCCCCACCCTTACCCCACACTCTTGCACATTTTCATTCACCCTACTCTTCAGCTGTCATCCACAGAATTAAGAGCATTGCTTGTTCATGTAAACTGTATCCGACGAGCCCCAGACACTTTATGTGGTGTGAATGCAGGAGAGCAACACGAAGGAAAAGGCCCTATCGGTCCCTTTTCAATCACTGTCTTGGCTTGTTTCAATGTAAAATCCATAGAATTTTCATTTTTGTCGAGTCAGCTCATTTGCTTTTGCTTTTTCCCTCCAGTCATATTCTGATGACTGCATTTGCTGAACAAATTTTGCTTTAGCTTCATAAAAAAAAGAAGTATCAGGTAAATAGAATTTGGCACCATCTGCCTGGAACTCGGTCATGATGCATCGATGGCTTTTTCTAAAAACTGGGAAATGCTAAGTGCACATTGAAAGCCATATCGCAGTAATGTAAAGCACAGGTGTCGAAGGCACCGCTGGCAGGATGGACAAGGGAATGGAAAGGCTGCCTGTTAACTGCCTTAGGCTGTAGGAAATTAAAGAACTCCAGCGAGAGAAGAAGTTCCTCCAGGATTCTGGCTTTTCATATGAAATTTATGTGAAACTTCTCAGAGTACATTTAGTTCACATTATTTGTCAAATACTTTTAGGAATTGTAGAATTAATAGAAGAGAACAGATTTTTGTAATATTCATATAAGCTTAGCAGCTCTCTTTAGAAGAGAAAATGGTGCCCAAATTCAAATGCTACAGAAAGATACGGCTGATAACTTGGTATTAAGACGAGAGGAGATTTGAGATTGTGTTTTCAAGTGTAGACTCTAGAATATATCAGAATTCCCTTCAGATATTTACTCTATCATTACCTTCTATGTGATCCTCAATTAATTAAACTCTCAAGCCTCAGTTTTTGTATCAATTCTCTTCAGATATTTACTCTATCATTGCCTTGATATGTGATCCTCAAACTCTCAAGCCTCAGTTTTTGTATCAACAAAATGGGTCTATTTGTAGTAGCTATTTAGTTATTGAGTGCTGTGAAACAAATCACCCCATACTTAGTGGTTAAAAACAATTTATTACATGATTAGAGGCCCGGTGCACGAAATTTGTGCATGGGGGAGGGGGTTGTCCCTCAGCTCAGCCTGAACCCTCTCCAATCTGGGACCCCTCAAGGGATGTCCGACTGCCCGTTTAGGCCCGATCCCAGTGGGACTGGGCCTAAATGGGCAGTTGGACATACCTCTCACAATCCAGGACTGCTGGCTCCCAACCGCTTGCCTGCCTGCCTGCCTGCCTGATTGCCCCTAACCGCTTCTGCCTACCAACCTGATCACCCCTAATCACTCCCCTGCCAGCCTGATCAACATCTAACTGCTCCCCTGCCAGCCTGATTGCCCCTATCTGCCCTCCCCTGCTGGCCTGGTTGCCCCCAACTGCCCTCCCCTGCAGGCCTGGTTCCCCACAACTGCCCTCCCCTGCAGGCCTGGTTCCCCCCAAATGCCCTCTCTTGCAGGCCTGGTTCCCCACAACTGCCCTCCTCTGAAGGCCTGGTTGCCCCCAACTGTCCTCCTCTGCTGGCCTGGTCACCCCTAACTACCCTTCCCTGCAGGCCTGATCCCCCCCCAACTGCCCTTCCCTACAGGACTGGTTCCCCCCAACTGCCCTCCCCTACAGGCCTGGTTGCCCCCAACTGCCCTCCTCTGCCGGCCTGGTCACTCCCAACTGCCTTCCCCTACAGGCCTGCTTGCCCCTAACTGCCCTCCCCTGCTGCCCAGATCACCCACAACTGCCCTACCTTGCAGGCCTGGTCCCTCCCAACTGCCCTCCCCTGCTGGCCTGATTGCCCACAACTGCCTTTCCCTGCCGGCCATCTTGTGATGGCCATCTTGTGTCCACATGGGGGCAGCCATCTTGTGTGTTGGAGTGATGGTCAATTTGCATAATACTCTTTTATTAGATAGGATATTGTGGATAACTTGGTGGTTCTTTTGCTTTATGTGGTATCAGCTTGGGTACAAGAAAGGTTAGGGTCATCTGGTGGCTAGACTGGTACCTCAGTGTTGTGCTGACTGGGGACCTTGGTTCTCCTTTACATGGCATTTAAGTTCCAAGGAGAAACATTCTAAGAGTGAGTATTCCAGGAAGGAGAAAGTTTGAGTATTCCAGTTAAGGCCTAGGTCCAGCATCAGCACAGCACTATTTCCATTTATTCTATTAACTGATTGTGAAGAGCAAATGAAATAAAATTTGAACATCTTACACAGACGTTAACGCATACTAAGCCTTTATTCAGTTGATACTAATGTTGAGATTTTTCCAATGAATAAAACCCTGGGTCCTTGGCTTTCTAAATCAAAAAACTCTGAGGCCCATGCTACTTTGGGAATTTCTCTTTATGTTAGATAAAGTTTTTAGCATTTAAAGCAGTGTGAGGTAGAGTTTCTATTACTTGCTACTGAAAGCATCCTAAATAATCTCTCTAATATATTTGGTTCTTAAACCTACCTGGAAGAAAAGTAATTGAAATTTTCAACCACATAGCTCATTGTTTCCAAGAGGTAAAACCAAATCTGTATTATAAGGCACTTCTCTCTCTTTCTCTTCTTAATTTATTCAGAGAATTGATTTAAACACAGAGAAAAATCATTTGGAAAAAAATTTCAGGAAGCTTTGTTGTCTCAACCAAATATATATTGATTTCTTTGTTACAGGGGAGAAGAAACATGCCTCTATTTCCTGCAGCTTTCTGGTAGATTAGTCCTTTGCTATTTTGAGATGATCCATTATCTTCATTATTCCTCTCCGCATTTCTTTCTTATAATGGGCAGCAACTGCTTTTGGAGAAGCTAGACTAAGGGTCAACCATACCTTTTTAGGGGACATACTCAATGGAATAAGTAAAAAGGACCTTTTTGGTTGTCGTAGGAAGGAAAAGCTCCTTCATCAATGCTCAGAGGAAAGGAAGCACTAACAACGCTTTATGAGCGATTTCACAGTTTAGGTTTGTCGTTGACTTACCAGCCACAGGTAGACACAATCTGTACAGCAGAAACCAGAGAGAGAGGTGAGGAGAGAAACTTAGCTAAAAGTAAAGGACTTTTGCAAGGTCAGGTCTTTTTTTTCTGCATAATTCAAGATGCAACTTAACTTGAAAGCTCTGATGATAAAGCCAACTCATTGTTTCAGAACTTAGGCAGAAATAGGAGATGCGTCCTTTGATGTATTCCTTTTGGACAAGCCTTCATCTCGTAGGTCACAGTGGACGAGGTTTTAGTTCTCTGGGTCTTGGTTCTATCCCTTGAAAAGGATAGAAAATTGGGCTATAAACTTCTTCCAGGAACATGTAGATGAGAGAAAAATCTACATTCCTTTGAAGACTGTTTGGATATTCATCATGCGTGCCTGAAATGTAGTCATACTGTTTTAACAGCACTTAGACAATTGAAATTGCCTGGCAGTACAAGGAAGAGGTGGAGGGACAGGAAGAAATTGTCTTGAATGGCAGGAGTGGAGGCTTCAGGGGATACTGGAGGGTCTGCAAGGTCCTCTGACAGCCTTACCTACCGTTACTCACCCTTCATCCTCTCACACAGAGAGCTTCCTAGTGAGCCCACTTTGCAGGTAAGCACTGGCCTTTCCCCCTGTCTCTTGCAGGCTCCTACAGGTATCAGGAACAAAATACACACTATTCCAATATTGTGATATAGTAGCCCCCTTAGCTTTTCTGAGTGAGCTTCTATATTTATCTGAGTAGGCATTAGAAGATCTATATTTTGCTTTTTGTAAAAAGTTATTTATTACCTCCTTCCATTCTCCAGAGGATTAATAGTTTATATTGTTTCTGGTAAAAAAAAAAAAAAAAAAAATCCAGTGGGAAAACATGCTCAAAGTCACTAATCATGAGATGCAAATCAAAATGACAATGAGGTACCATCTCACACCTGTCAGAATGGCGATCATCAACAAATCAACAAACAAGTGCTGGCGAGGATGCAGAGAGAAAGGAACCCGGTGCACTGCTGGTGGGAATGCAGACTGGTGCAGCCACTGTGGAGAACAATATGGAGTTTCCTCAAAAAACTAAAATTGAAACTCCTATTTGACCCAGTGATCCCACTTCTAGGAATATATCCCAAGAAACTAGAAACACGAATCAGAAAGGATATATGCACTCCCATGTTCATAGCAGCACAATTTACAATAGCTAAGATTTGGAAACAGCCTAAGTGCCCATCTGCAGATGAGTAGATTAAAAACCTGTGGTACATCTACACAACGGAATGCTATGCTGCTGTAAAAAGGAAGGAACTTTTACCATTTGCAAAGCATGGATGGTTCTGGAGAGCATTATGCTAAGCGAAATAAGTCAGTGAGAAAAAGATAAATATCACATGATCTCACGCATTTGTGGAATATAATGAACAACATAAACTGATGAACAAAAACAGATCCAGAGACAGAGAAGCATCAGATGCTCAAACCTCAGAGGGAAGATCGGGGAGGGTGGGGGTAAGAGGGAGAGATCAACCAAAGGACTTGTAGGCATGCATATAAGCATAACCAATGGACACAGACACCTTGGGAGTGAGGGCATGAGTGGGGGGGACAATGAGGGGGAGGTAAGGACACATATGTAATACCTTAATCAAAGAAAGAAAAGAAAAGTGGGCATTTGTCTTTTTCTCTTTATTTCCTTCATTTCTTCTCTCCCTCTCCCTCTCCCTCTCCCTTTCCCTCTCCCTCTCCTTCTTTCTCCTTCTTTTATACTGCCTGTGTTTTATTCTCCTTCCTATGATTGGAAGATTTCAGAGCCCACTTCTCACTATAGAAACATAAAATTGGAGATCCTAGTCACAATCTTTTAGGAAGTGATCAGACATGCAACATAAGCCTAATAATCAGATGAATTTGCACCAGAAATAGTTACAAAAGAAGGTGGTAGAGGAGAATCTTTTCTGTTGTTCTGTCAGTATCATTTTCCCGGTGTAGTACTGTCAGCAGCAGGGGAGGGTGTTGTGTCAGCTGGGATATCCATATTTGTCTATAGTCACTGCCATGCTCACAGGACTGGTTCTTTTCAAAGCCAGCTCACTGTCCCCCCAGATATAATACAGTCATTTTAACAATAGCCTCCTATTGTTGTATCCAAAGCACTGCTTCTAGATGGTTTTAGGCCAGAGGAAGAAGGGTGAGTGGTACCATGGTCAATTTGTATCATGGGTGACTATTGGAAGCTCTTAGTTTGGCTTCCAATGAGCTATCAATAACTATAGTCAAGTTTACCTGATTCTTTCTACTACTTCCTTCACTCTTTAGGTCCAATCTGCAACTCAAGTTCTTCTGATTTTGCTTTTAAATATATAACTCCCAAATCAATTAATCTATCCATCCATATATCCTTAAAATCCTTCCATGTAGTTTCATAGTTTTGGGGAGCAATGTGGAGAATAAAGTTAAATTTCTTAGCAGGCTGTTCTAAACCTATCCTAATTATCTATCCAAACTCATTTATAACAAATCCCCATCTCAGAATTTCCTCTCTAGAAACATTGTGCTTTTTATATTATGCCTCCAATATATGCAACACACACACACACACACACACACACACACACACACACACACACCACATATGCAGACCATCCTGATACACAGTCAGTGCTTTGCTCATGCTTTTTCTTCTCCCTTGAACACCTTTCCCTCACTTCTGTGCTCAGCTCTTCCCTGCTCATGCCTATCATATATGCTTATTAAAGTCCACTGCCCACTGTGGACTTAACTAAGCACTTTACAGTGTTTAGAATAGTGTAGAAACTCAGTATCTATTATTAAATGAATGAAGAAAGAAAGGAAAGCTGCATTTGTCCCAATTATCCTTCTAAGTAGAAGCTTTCTTGGTGACAGAGATTGTGGCTTATCTTTGTAACCATGGAGCCTAATGGGTGTCCAGTAAACACTTGCTGAATTAATTCTGTTAAAATTAAGAGGAGGGATTTGTGACTTAATTACAGAATTTAGATGAGCTGAGTTCATTTCAGCTGGTCCTTCTATTTTCTCTCTGACTTGGTTTATTTCTAGTCTCTGTTGCAGAATCTGGCATGAGAATCTATCAGCAGGAAGACAAGAGGGATTAACGTAATAAATGCTGAATTATTGTTCCCAATAAGAACCAAAACAACCCTTCCTAATCCCTTCTCAGCCCCCACAACTGTACCATGGCAGGTGGGAGAAGTACAATAACACTGTGTTCCTGCTTCCTCACCTGTCGTGAATTTGTTTGTGCCAGTGACAGTAAGGATCAAGGACAGACCAGAGTGGAAAGTAACTCACACACGATAATAGGCAGCCTCAGAGGATGCCTGGAGGGAGGGATTGGATATAATTGGAATGGTGGTGCTACAGTGGGCTGATTATGTAAACACATCAGTCTTGGGCCTTTTAGACACCAGCTAGTTTAGCTGCTATCTTTCCCTGAAAACCCTGCTTTCTCACTCACAGTGCTGGGTAGAAAGGAAGGGAGAAGTCTGACATTGAAGGGAGTTCACTGCCTCTTTCCGCATCTGGAAATATTCCTCTGGTTGCTTTACCCAGAAAGTGATTCGGCCTCCACCATCAATGATAAAGAGCTGGGTAATGCTCTCCTGTCAAAATGTCACCCAGGAGTAACCAACTATGTCCAACAGCGTGAGGAGCAGTCATTGCAAAATGAGCTGCCTGAATTCCCCAATTAGGATTTAACTTGCAATAAGTGGTTAATTCCCACCTCACTCTCACCCCCTTGGCCAGGCACCTTAGTGCACAGAGACCTGAACAACACAAAGATGACTTGTAATTCCATTTCTGCTAGGCCCTAGGATCACTGCAAAGGTCTCTTATTAACTGTGTCTTTGAAAAAGTCACTGGAGAAACCAAGATGGCAGGAGAAACCAAGATGGCGGCATAGGTAAGCACCTAAATTGCTGCCTAGCACAACAATTTCAAAACTACAACTAAAAGACAGAACGGACACCATCCAGAACCACAGGAAAGCTGGCTGAGTGAAAATTCTACAACTAGAAGGAAAGAGAAAAGCTCACAGAGAATTGGAGGTACGGCAAAGGGTCTTTGTGCGCGCAGAGGGAAGGGTGGCTGAGAGCCTGGCTGACTTTCTCTGGCGGAAGGGGGAAGAAAGCCCCCGACCGCACAGAACCCCAGTTCTGACTGCACTGAACCCCAGTCCCGGGCAAAACCCCTGGAACCAGGCTCATACAGGGGGAGTCTGGACTGTCAGGTAGAGAGAAAGGCACCCGGAGACTCGGAGACCCGGGGGAGCCCCGGCAGGCAGGGTTCCGGAGGCACACGCACCAGTGTGCACAAAGGCTGCGGAGGTTGCCACAGGCTTTTCCTAGCAGAAGGGAGTCCAAAGCTCCTGACTGCACTGAACCCCAATTCTGACTGCCCTGAACCCCAGTTCCAGGTGAGCCCTGGGGACCCACGCTCTTACGGGGGGGGAATCTGGACTCTCGGGCAGAGACTCGGGAGCCGGGGAAGGCAGAGGTCTGCAGGCGCGCATGCGCGCAAGGGCAAGGCTGACTGGAAGCCAAGACTGTCTGCTCCGCCCTGAGACTCCACCCCATCCAAGCTGAGCACAGAGGCTATTGCAATTTGGCAAGTCTAATCCTATAAGGCTGTCCCCAACACCGAACTTCTCCCAGCGTAGACACAGCTGATCCTTACAGCCAACTGGCCTGGAGGTAAATTCCTCCCAGTGATACCAACAACAATCAAGACTTAACTACAACAAGGCTGTACACACAGTCCACAAAGGGGTGCACCAAGAGTGTCCACCTCAGGTTAACTGGGGAGGCCGACCCACTGGGCCATATAGGAAACCTAGCACACAAATCTACCCTACTAACTCAGGGAAGCAGTGAAAATGTGGCGTCAAAGAAACAGATCACAAACGAAAGAAATGGAGGAAAACAAACGACTGGATATAGAATTCAAAACCACGGTTATAAGGCTTTTCAAGAATATCCTAGAAAAGGCCGATAAATATAACGAGACCCTCGAAGATATGAAAAAGGACCAACTAGAAATTAAACATACACTGACTGAAATAAAAAATATTATTCAGAGACCCAACAACAGACTAAAGGAACACAAGAATCAAGTCAAAGAATTGAAATACAAAGAAGCAAAAAACACTCAACCGAAAAAGCAAAAAGAAAAAAAAATCCAAAAAGTTGAAGATAGTGTAAGAAGACTCTGGGACAACTTCAAGTGTACCAACATCAGAATTATGGGGGTGCCAGAAGAAGAGAGAGAGCAAGATACTGAAAACCTATTTGAAGAAATAATGACCGAAAACTTCCCCCACCTGGTGAAAGAAATAGACTTACAAGTCCAGGAAGCGCACAGAACCCCAAACAAAAGGATTCCAAAGAGGACCACACCAAGACACCTCATAATTAAAATGCCAAGAGCAAAAGACAAAGAGAGAATATTAAAAGCAGCAAGAGAAAAACAGTTAATTACCTACAAGGGAGCACCCATACGATTGTCAGCTGATTTCTCAACAGAAACTATGCAGGCCAGACGGGAGTGGCAAAAAATTTTCAAAGTGATGAATAGCAAGAACCTACAACCAAGATTACTCTACCCAGCAAAGCTATCATTCAGAATTGAAGGGCAGATAAAGAGCTTCACAGATAAGAAAAAGCTAAAGGAGTTCATCACCACCAAACCAGTATTATATGAAATGCTGAAAGGTATTCTTAAAGAAGAGGAAGAAGAAAAAAGTAAAGATAAAAATTATGAACAACAAATACATATCTATCAACAAGTGAACCTAAAAATCAAGTGAATTAAAAACCTGCGGAACAGAATAATCTGGTGAATATAGTAGAATCAGGGGCATAGAAAAGGAGTGGACTGATAATTCTCAGGGGCAAAGGGGTATGGGGGCAGTTCAGGAAGAGACTGGACAAAAATCATACACCCATGGATGAGGACAGTGGGGGGAAGGTAAGGGCAGAAGGTGGGGTGGGAACTGGGTGGAGGGGAGCTATGGGGGGGAAAAGGAGAAACAATTGTAATAATCTGAATAAAGATTTATTTAAAAAACAAATAAATAAAAGGAGTGGCTAGGAAAAAAAAGAAAAAGAAAAAGTCACTAAACCTCTCTGGCTCTTAATTGTAAATATAATGCCATACCTGCTTGAAGATACTGGGCTGGGCTTGGTTTTTTGACATCTCCTGTGACTCTCAGATTATGTTATCATGAAACTGCTCCAGACAGTCTCAGTCTAGAGTAGTTGTAGGCATTTAAATGGGGACATACTGATGGTAGTCTCCTGGATGATCCCACTTTCCTTTCAAATTCCCGCCCCCACCGCAAACCTTTGTTATGTATACATGTAAACAAACATCATGTCAGAACCACTTGCAGGCTTGATAAAAACTAGAAAATATGGAAGGTCTTCTGAACAAGTCATTTACCAGTGTCCTCTCAGGTGGATACCAGAGAACCTTAAAGGTGCTCCAGTGACAAGCACAGGAACATTTGTAGCAAAGTGATCTCAAAAGCCCACAACTGGAAACAACCCCAATGTCTATCAACATAGGAATGGACAGAGAATTAGAGGTATCTTAATTCAAAATAGTAATAAAAAGGAACACACTAATGATACATGAAATGATGTGATCAGTCTCATAGACATTAGGCTGTGTGAGAGAAATCAGACACAAGAGAGTACATACAAGCAAAACTAATGGGTAGTGATAGAACAGTAGTTACCTGGGTGGGGACTGAAAGTTGTGGATATTGACTTGTATGTTGACTTAGGCATGAGGTTATGAAAACCTTCTGTATCTTGGTTTGGTGGTGGATACTTGAGTGTTTATGTGTGTGGAAAACATCATTAAGGTGTATACTTAAGATTAGTGCACAAAATGTATGTCATATCTTTAAAAATATGTGTATATATATTTATACATATTCATACAATTATTCAGTGATTTGGAATATATATATTTCTTTTCCCCATAAAGGAAAATATGGAGGGGAGTACAACAGTCTCTTTGGTGAACAAATCACATAGTAGTGTTACCGCCAATAAGAAATGACATTTGGATATAGATGCCTAGAGGCTAGAATATATTTATGGATATTAGGAAATTATTTCTGAGAAAGGCCAATCTCTATTAAATCACTAATCAGCTCTGACTAGTGATTCTGAAAGTGGAATATGAGTTAAATGAAATTTATTTTGACTGGATCAAGTTGTATTGACACTGCAGTAATGGTCTCCGTGCCTCATTAGTTAGCACAGGGAAGATTATAGTAAATGATCAGTCATTGAAGCTCATTCAGGACCATCTTTTAAAATGTGGAATCCTGGTTAAAAACACATTGAAGTTCACTAATTAGGAGGCAGTGGATGTCTTTCTCTCTCTGTTTTTTTCTTAATCGTATAATTTGATATTTTTACTCATAAATTAAGGTCAAAGGTAAAGAAAACGATTATCAGCAATAATTTTTTTAAACTTTCTAAATGAATGTAGATCACGAATTTCCCATCCTCCTCCACTTCTAAAGAAGCACAGAGAGAAAGTGAGTGAGAATGCTTTTTCTCAGGAGCAATGCTTTGTAGAAACACTAAGAAAAACAACAATGTAGTTTTCCCAATTAAGAACCTTTCTCCCATTCCTCAGGTCAGTGTTAAATCCAACGCGTGTCCACAAAGAAAGAAACCACAATTGCATTGAGGTTATGGTGCAAGGAAATAAAACTGTTTTAAAGATAATTCTTCACTGTTCTTTGATTTGGGCATAAAAACTCTTCATCCTGCTACTGTGGTTCTCAAAGTTGTCTTTGTTTTGCTAGTGGGTTTGACATCTATTTGATACAGAGACAGGAGGCTGGCCTGAGAACCGTGCAGAAAATGGCGGGGGGGGTGGGGGGAGAAATGTTCCTCCAAGATCTGGCATTTGGTGACAGTGTAATTTTGCACAGTGTTTGCTTTTTAAAGCATGATTTCTAACGTTTGTCAAATGGGATAATAATGGTGACCTCAGAGGATCATTGTGAGAAGCAAGTATTTAATATTCAATAGTTGTGAGGTTTTTCTACCCATTGGCTTAACAGTCAATAGCCAAGAACTATGCCTTCCTTTCCTTGTGTACTTTTAGGAAACCGAAATCCTATGGGCTTTTTCCGGAGCATATTCTTGTTACTGAAGTTATACATATTACATACAAAAAAGCTAACCAATTCTCCATGCAGCAAAGGGCAAAATGGTCAGTCTTCTTTGCCCAATCCCTAGGTTTTTCTAATATGGAATTTCCTAAGATACAAGCAAAATTAAGTGACTGCTTTGAAGTCAAATTCTAAGATACAATATATGTTTAGTAATTACTGTAATAGGCAGCAAAATTCCAAAGGCTTAAGTAATCTGTAAGGAAATGCTTGAAGGCTTTTGGTCAGCAGGGTGCCTATTTGACATGTAGCCTTCTCCATTTTTTTTCTTGACAATCAGATGGCATAATTAGAATCTCTATGACATGTTTGTCTTACTTGAATGTTTTATCATCTTGCATTGCTCTTTTATCATAAAACTAGAACTTGTCCTACCATAAAAATGTATCTGTCTATTCATTAGTCTGTCAAAATGTCTGTAAACATTAGTTTGCTTTGGAGAAGCAAATGCCTAATTTGTGGAAAGAAAATATATTTTAAAATTGTCTCCATAATTTCTTTCTGTAAAAAAAATTAATAAATGTTATTGTGTTCATAGGGTATATTAACACTAAGTAGGTTTAGTGACTTAATTTATCTAGTGATTAAAATATTCCGTGAAAAATCACTCTATTGACTGAAAGTCATGAGATTCCTATAACTACATTTCCTCAAAATACAAATACACATCTTAATATTTTGCAAACATCATTTATTCTCACTGTTTGTAGCATCTGCTACCCTGAATTATGTAGTTAAATATAGTTCTTATTCTACGTGAGTTTTCAGAGATTCTTTCCTTTTTCTTCAGCTCACAAAATATTGGGTAGAAGGTTATCCAGAGAGTTGTTGAACTGAGTGTAGATAATATTTACAACAACCCGGACACTTCCCCTCATAATTCGTGTTATATTGCAAGTTAAGTCTATTAAGAAAGTCAAGGAAAGAGGAAGATTCGAATCTGTTTTCAGTGTTGGCACTTTCTGCCCACCATGTTCACCTGCACTCTACTTCTCCACTCATTTATTTGCTACCTTTCTTAGGCCCCACAGGCTCCATCTACCAGAATGTTCATCTTAGTGTCTATGATTATGAATAACAAAGGGGCTCTGCCTTCCACATTGATTTATTTTAGTTAAAATTTCATTGAGGTACAACATACATTTAGAATTTTGCGCAATTCATAAGTGCATAGCTTAATAAATTTTCACAAAGTGAACACAAGCAAGCAACAATCACACATATCACAAATCAGAAAATAGAAAACGGGTGACACTCCCAAAGCCATCTTTATGTGCCTTCAGGTTCCTAACTTCCAAAAGGTAACCACTCTCCCGATTTCTAACTTGATACATCAGTTTTGCTTCTGAAGTTTTTATAAATAAAATCTTATGATATATCCTCTTTTGTCTGGTTAATTTTGTTCAAAATTTTATCCGTGAGATTTACTCATTACCCAATAACACTAATTGACTGGTCCACATTGCCATATGGCATTATGTGTTTGACTAAAGTACAATTTAATTGTCTAGTCTGTTTTTGATAGGCATTTGGATTGTTTCCAGTATTATTATTATTATTATTATTATTATTATTATTACTATTATTATTATTATTGCCTTGTGGCTGTTGTAAGTAGTGCTGCTGGCAACATTTTGGTGCATGTTTTTAGTGAACATGCGCATGACTTTCTGTTGGTTGTATGTGTAAGAGTGAAAATGTTATGTCATAGTTGTAAATATATTCAACTTTAGTAGATTCTACTTGACAGTTTTCTAAAGTGGTGGTACCAATTTACACTCATCTCAGCACTAAAAGGAAATTCCACTTGATCCACACATTTGCTACCACTTGGCATTCTCTGTCTTTTCATGTTAAGAAATCTGATGAGTGTATTTCTTGATTACCAATGATATTGAGCACCTCTTCATATACTTAGAGGCTGTTTGTACATCCTCTTTGGAGAGGGACAGTTTAAGTCTTTTACCCATTTTTCTATTTAATGATTTGACATTTTCTTACAAATTAGGAAGAACTCTTAAAATATTCTGGCTCTAAATCTTTTGTTATATATTTGCATTGTTTGTATTTTCTTCTGTTGAGTGGTGGTTTTTCATTCATAACATTTTTATTCTTACCTGGTTCCTTTTTCAAAAAATCAGTTATTAAAGCAGAATTTTCAGAATTAGAAAAAAAATAAAAAGAAGATAAAAATACTCTAAAAATTGCTATATTCACAGACAATTATTATTTTTATGTATTTCCTTCTATTTTTTTTAAAGTATATATTTAGTTATGTATATATATTATTTGGTAAATTGGATAGCTTGATTGATTTCACAAACAGTATTAGTTTGATTTTGCACATCATTTTTCATCCTGATTTTTCCAATTAATATTATTCATAAATATTTGTCTTAACTGTACTTAATTTTCTGATATAAAATCTTAATGGTTGTACATTTATATCACATGGTTATACTATATTTTATTTAATCATTTCGCCATGATTAGATAGTTGGTTCAATTATTCAAAAACAACTTTAAACATAAATCTTTATGATCATCCTTGAATTATTCCTTAATAAAAAATATCTAAATGTTTAATGAATTGGTCAAAGGGTATGACCAGTTTAAAGCTCTGGAGACGTATTACAAAATTATCCTCCAGAAAGGTTACAGTGATAAACAATTTCATTATCATTTTATGAGAACACCCTGTCACTTGTCTTAGCTAACAATGAAAATTTATAAAAATCATTTTGCCTATCTGACAGATGAGAATTTGTATTCTTAGTCACTTGAATGAAAAATTAGGCATGTATTGTCCCATAATACTCTATAACTGATACATTTTAATGTTAAGTATATCTTCATTTTGAAAAGAAAAACCTTGATATCTATGTATATATAAGAAAATTTTTCTTCTTTCTGTGCAGAGCTGAGCAAATGTCAGCCACAGAACTTGAGGAATATTTTCAGCTTTATTTAAGAGTACTAGAGAGAGATTCTTCTTTATAATGGACCATGTCTCAGTGTTCCTTCTTTTCTCTATAATCTTGGAGAGAAAAATACCCTCTTATTTTCAACTATATTCTGCATGGGTAAAGAAATCATTTCATAGTTACTGTGACTTCCTGTGAAAATATGGTGGATCTTACTGGCTATGTATACATTGACAAATGTAGTCATTGCCAGAGAGGCAGAGAATAGGATTGGTTCATATGAAACCCACAACAAATATGCCATAAGACTCTAGCTTTATAGATTATTATAGGCTCAGGGGTGGGAGGTTAATGAAATTACACAGAAACTGTAGAGTCTCTGGCACATTTTGTATTGTTCAGTGTGAACCCAATTTTGAATATACTTACCAGTATTCCTGAAAAAATATGCAAGCACAATAAAAATTGCTCTTGCACCATCATAATATGCTAGAGACTCTTGAGTAAGGAACAGAGAGTTTTCAGGGGATGAGAGTAACAGGGACAGGGACAGATGCCTGGATTGACCCACAGGTTCAGATCAAGCAGGCATGCAAACTGAACATTCCAAGCAAGGAGAAACCCCTTAAGCACATGCATATAAGAAAGAAAGGAGAGCTCAAAGGCAGATGAATATACTTATGAGAGTATTAGCAATTCCAGTATAAATTTTTGGCATTGCAGATTGAAAACAAGGAGAAAATTAGAACAAAGACAGCAATTGTCCTTACCAATGTATCACTCCCCAGATTTCAAATATGTTTGTTGAATGAAGGACTTAACTTATTACATATAATTTTTAATTTTTTTTAAAAATTTTCATTATAGTAGTATCCACATATTCACACATGTATATACTTGTACCTAAGTGCAGATGTGTAATTATATACTCACTAGAGGCCCGGTGCATGAAATTCATATGGGCGGGGGGGCATGTCCCTCAGCCCAGCCTGCACCCTCTCCAATCTGGGACTGCTGGCTCCCAACTGCTTGCCTGCCTGCCTGCCTGCCTGCCTGCCTGCCTGATTGCCCCTAACTGCTTTTGCCTGCCAGCCTGATCACCCCTAACCACTCCCCTGCCAGCCTGATCGATGCCTAACTGCTCCCCTGCCAGCCCGATTGCCCCTAACTGCCCTCCCCTGTCAGCCTTGTCACCCTTTGGATGATGTGCCCTCACTCCCCACTGTGTTCTTGAACACCAAGGTCAAAGGTCAAATGTGATGCGCCAGCATGGCCAAAGGTGAACCTGTGTGGGGGCGGTGAAGGATTGAGAAAAGACAGACAAGAGAATGAAAGCTGGGTCTCGGTGGGACGCTGTCCCCTCTGATGGAGAGCTAGCGACAGTGCCACAGACTACAAGCCATGTCTTTATTTTATAGCCAGATTCCAGGAGGCAAAGTAAGGGCGTGGTCAAGATGTTTACAACATTCTCGTGGGTTTCGATCCTACTCAATTACATGCACCTGAATTCTATCAAGCCCACATCACTCAGGCACTTGGGGCCACGTGTTCAAACCATAGGTTCAAGCTTACAACTATAGCTGTTGGCTATAATTGTGCTGGGAGGGCTCTGCCCTCCAAGCTGGGACTTGCACGTGACCATGAGAGGACTGTGCCCTCTCATTAGTCCGAGGCTTGACCCTGTCCAAACACTGTAGCCACTTTCCACAATCCAATGCTATTTACCATCACACCTTTACTGTTGTTTTTTTTCTATTGCCAAGTCTACTTTGTTCATTTCCATTATCTGTTTTTTTCTCTATAGAGTCATGGGTTTATTTATGATCCCTGCCATACCATTAGAGTTGATTCTGGAAACCAAAAGAGAAAAGACCAAAAGGATATCGTGTCTATGTGGATCATGTAATAATAAATTAAGAACAAGCAGATTATCTTGATGATATTAGATTAGATACAGTTGAGGATTCAAACTGAGCAGAGAAAATGAAAATATAGAGAGATTTTTTAAAGCAAATTGCCCCAGTTTTGGATCTTTTTCTTTCTTTTCTTTATTCCTTCATTGGTTTGGATAGAAAGTTTGGGTATATTACTTATGTTCTTGTTATTTCGTTTCTTCCCTCCCAGTTTCCTTAGAATTATTGGCGTGGAGGAAGTCAGGAAAGGAAGAAATGATGAGGGCAGAGGTTGTAGAGATGAAGAACACATGGGTTATCTTCCATCAGAGTATCTTCAGTGTCTAAAATTATGTCTTTACCAAAAAGAAGATAAAATTTTCCTTTTTCTGTGCTAGTGATAAGTTTCAGTTTACCAAGGACTTGCCAGCATTCTGTTTTCCTGCTAATGAAATAGTTGCTTTATTTCCATTCTCACCTTTTATAAATGAGTTTGTGCATTGACCTAAGCCCTTTGGTTCTGATACATTTGTCAACCTCTGTGAAAATTAGAGTGAGAAAATATAATTATAATTAGGGACAACAAACCATAGTCTGAATTTGTCCACTGTAAAACAAGCAATTTCCTTCATTTCAGTTCTTGTTTTTGCATGTGTGGGTTTCCTCTTTTAAATGCAATCTTTTCAAATTTTCATTTAAAATGTCTCTAGTGTTCAAGGAATTCTAAAGTAGGATTGCTGGAGAGAACTAGTCTACTAGGGCAAAAAAGCAAAAATAAAAACTAAAATAAGAAACCAAAACAAAACAAATTATAAAGAATGTCTGCAATAACTTCCACATTATACTTCCACATTATAGTATAATTGATAATAATAACCTTATTCCATTCTCCTTGAAATAACCCACAAGAACTGAAAGTAATATTCTAAGAATAAATATTTATTAGTAACTTAGCATTCAAAGTGTTTGCCATCTATACAAAATCTTAAACCTGACTTCTTTCCAGGTTTGCTAGAGGGATGTGTGGAAGAACAAATATTTTCATGCATTTGTATACAATGTCATCTGTGTCTGTTCAGTATAAGAGAAGAGCAGATTAGAGCAAAAGTCTGACTCTAAACTTTTTTTTAGCTGTAAAACTTTGAGCAGTTAATCTCTCTGTGCTTCATTTTTTTTATCTGTAACATAGCTATTTTCCAGCTACACTATTTTCTCCTTCCTGCAGTATTCCCATTATATTCTAACATATCTACACTAATAAAAGAGTAACATACCTTCGCAACTCCCACCAGCCAATCAGGAGTGAGCATGCAAATTAACCCAACAAAGATGGCAGGTTAATTTGCATATGCGGTAGCTAAGCGGCCAGGGGCAGGTGTTCTGCACCACCCCAGCAGCTCTGGGCCTCTGGGAAGCATGGGAAGGTGGAAAGGTGGCTCCAGCCAGAGCAAAGGTGATGCCAGCAGCCAGGGGAAGGAAGGCCCATTCTTGCACAGGCCTCTAGTGTTAGCATAAAAACAATAGTTGTTATTATATAATTATAACTATGTATTGCTTAGCTGAGTAGCATACTATGATTTGATTCTGTTTTTATACTTTTTCATTTGTGTGTTTTTTTTCTCAGCATTACAAATTTGTTAAGTTTCAAATCTCTTAGTGTCTTTTTAAAAATACATTGTTCTGTTATTTTCAGAGTATGGAGAAATTTGAGACATGGACTATTTTAAAAGTATAGAGAAAAAGAAAAACACTCAGGTGCCTACTCCTATAGCTAACAAATAATGTAAAATTTTGGGAATATGATAAGACAAAAGAGAGAAAATATTGAGAATCTATTTCTTAGACTTTCCACTGGTGCATTAAATAAGCATGTATGTGAACCATTACCCCCATATTACTCAGATCTTTTATTATGTCCCCATATTACCCACTAATCTCTGCAAATCCCCAAGGAGGGGGAGCATAATTGGCTTACATTTGGCCATTCCTAACAAAATAGCCCTTACTCCAAGGGTTGGGGATCAAATGTGGATTCTGTCCTTTCCTGGGAATATGGAAATAATCTTAGCATGTGTCCATGGTCACCCTGGATCCACTGTTAGTTGGGATTGGGCCAAGTTCCTGCAAAGAAGGAAGGGGAAGTGTAATGTACCCAGGAAGGGGAGGAGAACTCCAACTATTAGAGAGGTAATATTTTCTACACCTCCCCCACTTCTGCTAAGAGTTTCAGCAGAAATTAGCCAATGAAAGGTGAGTTCCTTTCTGCTATTACAGTCTTGACATGGAGGAACTAATGGAGGAGTGGGGGAAAGCATGAGTAGGTACGGGCTCAGCTGACAGACAGAGCTTTTCAGTCAGTGTTACAGCCATTGTAACACTCTGCATACATGTTCAATTCCAAGAATCCATAACTTACCGTGAGGTTCTTAAGTATTCAAAACCATAGGGGCTTGAGAGCTGTGTTAGCAATAAGGATCTCTTTAGTTGAAAGGTAGTTAATTAATTAAATTGTTGGGTCATTCTGAGACTCCAGCCCTAACTTGTCAGACACCCTTGGGCATGATAGGACAGGAGCTGTAATGGCAGCCATGCCCAGCTTACCAGGAGGCAGAGTATTGGAAAGAGGGCTGGCTATCCCTATTTCTATCTTATCCCCTTTGCCCACACACCTCACAAGTAAGCTTCTTTTATAATGTATATGTTTGGTATTAAAGAAAGCTGAAATCAGTTGAAGCTCAAAATTGGCAGGGAAATGCCAAAGTAATGTAAATTGTTAAAATTAGCTCACAAAAATTCAGCCTTGGACTTAGTCCTATTTGCATTACAAAGGAATACTAAAAGGCACAAATCCTTTATCCATCAATTACAATTGTAAAGCATTAAGGCATTTTTTTCACTACTCCCAATATTGATGGGGGTACAAAGATGACCTTAACAGAACCAATTCCCTTAATAAGACCATAGTGTAGGGTGAAGGAATTCTAAAGACACACAATTACTGCAAGCAAGAGATAGTCCAAGGTTTTGAGGTGAATGGGAAGAGTGAATTATTAACTCTGTTGTGTGGGTGTAGAGGAGGGATCAGGGAAGACTCCACAACAAGATTTAGGGAACTAATAAATGGATTAATACTTTTCCTTCCACCTTCTAATTTCTTCTGGTTGGGCTAATAATCAAATTAACAGAAGAAAATCAAAGGTTTAATACATGTGCTTGAGGAATTCACATAGGCATGAAAAGTCCAAAGACAGACAACATTGGGTGTATAAGACATTTTTGGACAAAGGAGAAGAGAGGGTAGGGTATTAGATTTCAGAAGTGAGAATAGGTGATTTACAGATAGTTGAGGAAGAGCAGAAACATATGAGACAGGAAATCCTTGCTAGTCTAATCAGAAACAATGGCCTGAAGCCCATTTATTAAGCATACTTAATTCAAATTAAGCTAAGGTGAGCACCCTAAGGTCTCCTTCTTGAAACAAGTTTCTCTGTCTGAATGTTTTGGCCAGGAAAGGGGGTAGGGTCAAAGGTTCTTTCTGAGTCTTATTTCTTAATAAACAGCTTAAAATCAGTATCCCAAAAAGCAGGTATAGGATGGCAACATTTTGGTCCCTTCAATTTTAGTATAGATGCTGCTGAAGGGAGCACTTGGTCCCTTCAAGGAAAGATTGACCTTAATATTGAATGGTCAGTAGGATTTGTTGCATGGAAGCCTGAGCATTTTGCTGGGCTACCTCTGGAAATACTTCTTTCACGTCTCACACCCAGCAACTGATTTTTAAAAATATGTTTTTATTGATTTCAGAGGGAGGAAGGGAGAGGGAGAGGGAGATAGAAACATCAATGATGATAGAGAATCATCAATTGGCTGTCTCCTGCACACCCCCTGCAACTGGGGCATGTGCCCTGACCAGGAATCGAACCATAACTTCCTGGTTCATGGGTCGATGATGCTCAACCACTGAGCCATACCAGCCAAGCACAACTAATTTGTTTTTATCTTACAGATGTCATGAAGCTTGTAACCAATTAGGTTATCTTCTTTGTAGATTTGGGGCCCCTACAAACAATATCTTTACCTCTGATTTAATCTTTCCTTTTGGCTTACCATTTCTTCTTTTCTCTTTTGCCATTTCTTTTTTTTAATCCTGTATACTTTATAAGTCATTTCCAGTCCTTTTTTGAACAAATTACAGGAGAAAGAAGAACAGGTTATTCTATGGAATTTTGCATGGTTTGGTGTGTTTGGAAGGCAGGATGAAAAGGGGAGAGGCATGATATTTCATCATTAGAATAATATGGGGAATGGATTGAGGCAAAGCCTAGGAAACAAATGAGGAGTTTTTCTATTTGTAGAAATAATACAAGCCCATATACCAGGGCAGTGGTTCTGGCAACGTAAAGAGAGAGAACTAGATTTAAGAAATAGTTTGAAGGTGTACGGTGCAAAATGTGAGGACCACTTGGAGATCAAGAATGACTTTCAGATTTCTAGTTTGAGTAACAGGATAGATTGTGGGGCCACTCACTGAAATAGAAAAACAGAAGAAGGAGAAAAATAACAAATCTGAAAGGAATTTCATTTGGCTCTACTGAGTTTGAGATTCCTATGGGAAATCTAATTTGTGACTTTGAATTTGTAGCACAGTTGAGGCAGTAGGCCACATGGAAAAAGAGCTGGGATGCTATTCAGAACATAGTTGAGATGATAATTTATCATCAAGTTCAGGTAGAGAAGGGGAAGAATAAAAATAAAAAAGGACTGAGAGACCAAGAGAAAAAGTAATGTATTGCTTTTCTGTGACCCAATGATGGAATTCAGGAGATTAACATTTTGTCTGGTGGAAATCAATAATCATTGAAAAAGAAGGAGGAAAAGTTGTGGACAAGATTGCCGGATTGAACCATTGCAGGAGGTAACCAGGCCCAGGATATGGTCCTAGGAAGGAGCTTCTCATGGAGATTGTTGGTGATGGTCAATGTAGTAAAGGCTATAAACTTGCCATGAAGAGGAAGATTTCTATGTGCATTGAGTATGTGAGAATGATCTGTAGGTTGTAGGTAGGTAAGGATATAGACAGGCAGAGAGCAGCTTGGCCAGGTGTTGAGATTCAAATGAGATTTCATAGGCGTATAACAACAAATGACATGGACTCAGATGTAGGAGCTAGAAGTTGGTAAAAATGCTTCTTCAACTTAGAGCTCAAGAAATAAGTGGCATTCCAGCATGCCAAATAAAACAGAGGTGATGAGAAGAATCCGTCCTGCCTAAATGCTTCACCAGGCTGATGTGTGAACAAAGATTAGCTATATGAAAGTACATGGCTGGAGCACAAACTTAGGAGGGTATTGATGATATTGAACCAAAATTCAATCCCCCACGTTGATTACCCTTCTCATTCCAGGAGTTGGCTCCTCATGGCCTGAAGTTGTTTTCAGAAGTCCAATCATGATCCAAATGCAAACTTTATTGCCATGTAACCCCAGGAATCATAGCACTGGTACATGATCCATTGATTCACGATGCATCAATACAAAGACAGAGCACTAGTTGAATATGAGAGTATTGGGTAAAAATAATATTAAAATTCACATGGATATATGAGAGAGTAGAAAGAAAAATTCACTTACATATTTAAAGGAAAGCAAGATGTTATAGACATTTCAAGATTTGTGTGTGTACTTTTGCTCTATCCTACCATATTTTGGAGGACTGTGCTTCTCTTTTTCCTAACTACCAGCAAGTCTACCAGTGGACAAGTGGGCGTGTTCATAGTCACATCCTTCAGATGCTGGAGGCAGTTCTGAGAGACAATGCCAAGAGTTTCTCATTGAGAGGGTTGCTGGTATAAATGGACAGCTTCCTGAAGCCCTGACATCAAACGTCCAAGAAGTTTATAGAAAGCATCAGAAACACTTCCACACATGCACATTAGAAGTAACCCAAAGGTCTGATAGCAGCAGGCTAGCTAAACAAATTATAGCTCATCTTTATAATGGAACATTATTAAAAATGATGTAGACACCTATTCAGTGGTATGGAAACATGATACACTGCTTTTAAAAAAATATATTTTTATTGATTTCTGAGAGGAAGTGAGAGGGAGAGAAAGAGAGAAACATCAATGATGAGAGAGAATCATTGATTGGCTGCCTCCTGCATGCCCCCACTGGGGATCGAGCCCACAACCCAGACATGTGCCCTTGACTGGAATTGAACCTGGTACCCTTCAGTCCATAGACCGACGCTCTATCCACTGAGCCAAACCAGCCAGGGTGATACATTGCTTTTTAAAAGGATATTATAAAGGTGTATCATATTAAACTGAGTGATTAGTCATACATCATAAGAAAAAATCGGAAATATAAATATGAAGATATTAACATTGGTTGGGAGTAATAGGATTTGTGTATGTGTGTTTGTGGTTTAAAACTATTTTTCTTTTTGTTCATCAGTATTTTCTAATTTATCTACAACAAACACATCTTGTTTATGTGATAAGCATAATAATAAAGGGAGAATAAATAGCATACTTATGGGGAACTCACCAAAACACTGAGTCCCAGACAGCCATTTCAGGAAGAACAGAAGCTCATTTGCAGTGGACGAGTTAGTTCAGCCATTTCTCTGTTCCCACCTTCTCAGAACCCTATCCTGTGACACCACCAAGCCAGCTTCGTGGTGGCTGTTGGCTGTGTGGGTAGTGTATTCCCTGTTGATATGCTCTCCTCGTGCTCTGCAAACTGCACGAGACTACCATACCTGCCAACCTTTGAAGGTCGCCGATAGCTTCCTATTATCTAGTGCAAACTGGCTTTGTGCTCACATGTTATTTTTTGGCTCTGCTTCTGCTTTCAGGCTTAAGGGAAAGTCTTCCAGCCAGCTTAGAAGGAGAAGCTGCTGTCATTTGTGAATGCAGTTAATTAGAATAACATTTGCTTTTAAGTATTCAATATTTGGCACAATTATCAGACCTAAAGGTTATGTTGTTCTATCAGATAAGTTGGGCTCCAAGGGATGTCTGTTGTCTCCCCAGACTGGTGCTGACTAAATAGAGGAATCTGAGGTGGGTATGAATAATTGCCTTAGATATTAAATGTGCACACTGTATCCATGAAGGTTATTTAAGTCTCATGGCATTATTGGCAGATGGATTTCTTCTGTCAGGACAACTGGCTCACATCTCACAAAATTTCTTGGAAAGTGCAAGAGGAGAAGGTTGATTCCCTAGAGCATCCTGACAGGGTCAAGGTTGCAGCTTCAGAGGGGAAATCAGCCAACTTGGTTTGGGCAAAGGCTATGTGATTATTGACAGGGCCTGGCATGCATTTCTAAGTGGCTGGCAATTAATCTGCCCAACTAAGAGAAACCTCCTCTATAGAGAGCATGAAACCCCACCCCCATCCTGATTTCAACCATCAGCAGCATCCGTCTAACTGAACTGGTCCAAGCATAATACATGCCTATGCCGGGAAATAACTTCTTTCTTCCCTTGAAGGATTTGCTGATGAAAACACCTAATGTAACAGTGACTGACCAAGGGTCTGTCTCACTCCAAGCCATGCATGAGGTAGAAATGGGGTGGGAAGCTGTCATTTTACTCTTTAATATAATCATCTGCTTTGGAAGGAAAAAAACAAGGAATGTGCATAGTGTTTGGTGAGAGGCGTGGGAAAGAGACGCAAGGAAGCTAGTGTGGGAATAGTGCCTTCTGATTCAGGCTGCACCTCTAAGTTATACCCCTCTGCCCCCTGGAACTAACATGCAGTTTCACTCAGCAACTGTAGATCATTGTAAGAGATGAAAGATGCATGAATAATATTAGCGATAATGCTCAGTGAGGCCCAGGCTCATGAATACTGTTAAAAGGAAACCCTGATTGCTTTGATGGCTTCATTCATCAAGTTCTGGAGGAAGAATCCTGGTGTCCTAGGTACATTTCTGCTTCTCATCTTTGACTTAAATTATTTCCATGTTTCTCGAGGATTTAGTTTCCACTCCTTTTTTTCTCCAAGTTCCTAGCCTCCTTAGGGTTGAGAGAAAGCTTTAAAAGCTAACTTTTACTGTTTGAGAATTTGCATTCAGTCCCGTTGACTGATGCCTGATTTTCTAGAGCCAACGTTACCAAATTTGGGTGCCCTTGAACTGGGCCAGTCACACACCTGTTAAATTTGGCTTCTGTAGCCCCCCTCTGTGAAAATCGGAAGTTTGGAAGTTCGATATCCGTGTCTGTTCAGCAAATTTTTTTCTTGATTGTAGAAAATCTTCCAAGCCTTGGTCTCCACCTTCCAGGAAATTACAGATTGATCAGCTTGAGTCCGTTTTAACCTCACGTACATACATGAAAATGCAAGTTATAATTAAAGAGAAAAATAACAGGATGGCCATATAAGAGAATATTCCAGATGGTATATAGTTAGTAGTAAATAAGAAATGCCATTCATGCCAGGAATTCCCAGGAAAGAGAAAGCAGTTTCCGGGAGGATTTGAGAATGGAAATGGGAATGTTAAGAATTTACCTTCCCTCTTAATTTTCATTTTTCTTCTGTTGAATGACACATGCCCAGGGCTTGTGTTTGCAAATTTGGATATCAGAAAAGGATTGAAATAGTGGGTTAGATATGCTGTTGCTGAATGCAGGACATAGAGTACTCAGGAAATCTCAGGACGGGTTTCCTGCAGGTCAAAAGTGGTGGAGAACTGAAGCGTGGCTGAGGATTAGGGAGCGCGCTCATAGCTCCCTGGCATCTGGTGTTCCACCCTTCCCATGATTTAGCCTCCCATTGAGTTTGTTTTATCAACATACTCTGCAACTACTGGAAGTCCTTTCTCTTCTCTCCTCTTTACGTACTGTTTCAGCTGAAGCATGGCTTCTATTGACTTGTGGATTTTGCTGACTGCCTTCTCTCCTCCACAAGAAAAGAGCCGATTGGTTGCTGTTTGGTTATCTATTACTTAAAACCCACAACTATTTTATTTGTGGGTCAGGACTTTACACAGGGTCAGCAGATAGGGATCTTGTGTGTCCCCTGATGTTCATTGGGACAGGAGCATGTCAGGTGGCTTCTTTGCTCACACGTGGTCCCTGATGGGGATGGGGCTCACTGGGACAGCCTGCATGGAATCATATGTATAGGGACTTATTTCCCCTGTTGTCTGTGTTTCTCTCTAAGCAGTCTCAGGATCTCACCCTTCCTGTGGCTTCTCTCCTTGTCTCTGTAGCTGAGTATCTGGACTTCTTATGTCATGGCTCAATGCCACCAGATCAGAAGCAGAAGCTGTTCTCAGATAAGCAAAGCCGGACATTATTTTTTATTTTTATTTTTTATTTTTTTTTTAAGAATTTTTTAAAATATATTTTATTGATATTTTACAGAGAGGAAGGGAGAGGGATAGAGAGTTAGAAACATCGACGAGAGAGAAACATTGATCAGCTGCCTCCTGCACGCCTCCTACTGGAGATGTGCCCGCAACCAAGGTACATGCCCTTGACCGGAATCGAACCCGGGACCCTTCAGTCCGCAGGCCGACGCTCTATCCACTGAGCCAAACCGGTTTTGGCAAAGCCGGACATTATTAATGTGATAAGAATAGATTTACTCAGTAGTAACTATTGCAATATTGAAGAAAGGCCCACATGAACTGAACTCACCTTCACCGAATAGGAAGGCAGGAGACACTACATAAAGGAAGGGGTGTGCTGGGGGAGAGGCACTGGTGGGTAAAAAGGGGTTAGTCCATGTGACTCAACTAGGCCTCTGGGTTTGCTAATTGGCACTTATCTGGAGGAGAAACACATTGGCATCTCTAAGACAGGAGGCAGTGGTGGAAGTTAAAGCAAGGCCTCTGCCAAATGAGGCCCTTATCTTTCCCCAGAAACTGGGAGCAGAGGTACAGTTATCTCCCCAGAATGTTTGCATTCCAAAGAGACAGCTCTTATCCCTGAAGAAACATTCTGGGGAGTAAATTTACATCTCAAAAAGCAGAGAAAGGATTTATCATTGCAAGCTTTCCAAAGTCACTTTTCCAAGAGGGGGTTCAGAGACCTGTCTATTACCAGGTTTGGCTGGAACAGACACTAAGTTCTCCTGGCATGTTGAGTGTTCTCAGACTGGCATTTGAAGGAATGGGGGTAGGAGTCATTCTAGGAACATGGCTACTGGAAACCAGACTAGAGTTTGGTCAAGTCTCACAGGGCAGGGGTTTAGATGGAGTTGTAATGTGCTGAATGTTTTGTAGAATTCACTGCCAGATATTCTAGGCCCTACAGACCCTAAATCCCAGAGCTTCTCTGCTGCCTTCTGTTTATTAAAGCCAGTCAGCAGGCCCAGCCCAGATTCAACGGGTGGACATTGCACATATATTAAGGGGCATTGTTTATTGACTCCATAGTTGTAACTGACACCACAGTTATATTTGTCAGTATCAAGTGTACACCATTTCCTGGGAAAGAATACTCATGCTAGGCCAGCAGCCAACTCATAAGCAATTGTCTCTCTCTTAGGTAGCAATTTGGCTCTGGCTCCCTTCAACTGTGGCAAAGGTGGTTGAAATTATGATCATGAAATCCACAGTAAGCATGAAATTTACACATAAGGCATTCCCCTGGCAGCTTTTTTTTCAGGTCGATGTTCTTGGCATAGCAGGTACTCAGCATTCGTGAGACTCCTTGGTAATGACAATGAGCCTGGAAGTCAGCTCTGATTTGGATCTCAGAGCACGAAGGTGTTGTGTCTCAAGGATTCAGAAGTAACTGTTGCAAATTATTACTTTTTATTTATATTTCATTCATTTATTTTTCTTTGTTATTAAATTTATTTGGGTGATATTGGTTAATAGGATCATATGGATTTCAAGTGTACATTTCTATGATACATGATCTGTACATTGCATTGTGTATTATTTTTCCAATATGGCCAGCATTTTTGTGGTGGTTGTGCTTATTGCTGCTGGTTTTTGCTGCTTCAGGGAGACAGCAAGAAAGAAATTCTAGCAGGACCTCAGAATCTTACTCCTATGACTTTTTTTTACTTGGGTCAATTTTATTGGCATGTATGACAGATATTGATAAGCCAATTAGTGTTAACCCAGTTTAATTTGGTGGAAACTTGAGGTCAGATTTGTATATACTCTAGACAGCATTCTCAACACTTTTCCTTGGAGGCTCACCTGAAAGATGATGGCTGAGCTCTCTGCAGTTGCTAGTATGCTGCTTGTAACTGAACCATTTTCCCCAACAAAAATACATGTTTGAAAGAAAATGTAAGTGATTATGATTATCAGAGAAATAATCCTAAATCAGCTCTAACTTATAGATTATATATGGTCAACCAAATCATTTGCTACTGTGGGAATCACACCAAGGTGCCCGGCTAGTCAAGGCCAAAGGGAGCATAGAAGCCTTGTTGTCAATACACCAGAATGGCCAAGGCCACTCTGAGCATGAGCCTAATGGGGGTGTCCAAGGCCAAGATACCAGGAGCAGGTGCAAGGACACATGGTACACTGTGCCCTTCTGTAACCCAAATGGTTGATGTCACCTTGGCCACTAGCCTTCTTTGTCTCTGGAGTAATATACAGGTTACTGACCAGAGAGAGGAGGGAGAGCTCTGAGAGAGTGAGCAGGTGGGCAGAGCAGGGGCTAGAGAGCTCAGGAGAAGCAGAGGTGGTAGACACAGAGAATGTAGTTACTATGTGAGCTACAGAGACCAGCTAGTGTGCTGGGCAGGGGAGACAGGAGAAGCTGCTGAACTAGAGAGCTTAGGTACCAATACGATGTGAGGCGGTGAGTCTGGGGGCAGCATGCGACAGCTCCAGATAATAGCTGTGGGTACAAGACGAACGCTGCTTTTGTAGGAAAGATGTACATGTTCACCAGCCAGTGTATGGCTGCCTGCCTATATGGACTTTGCTGTGAAGAGTTGTCTTGTCTGACAGCTATATGGCCACTGGCTTCTGCAATAAAGACTCATTCTTACACACCCATAACCTCTCATGGCTTCTTCATCTAAGACCCGGCGTCCAAGAAGTTCCAGTCCCTAGGCAGAGGGGCTTGACCCAACATGTAATTAGTGAGCAGAGAATAAAGGAGGAACTTGGACTAAGTTCCCAACAGTTAGTACAGTGGGCAGGGTTCGAGAAGGAGCCAGACCTGGTGTAATCTGGAAGAACTGAGAATACATGGACTCAAAGCCACTCGGAGCAGCAGAGCTGTGCAGTGATCCTGCTGTCTCTGACAGCTACTCTCTGCACTCCAGCTCTTGCTAGAGGCAAAGCAGTATAGCAATGTTGAGGGCAGTCTCCAGAGTTAATTCTGTATTTGATTGTCTGTTTCAATAATGGATACCAGTGTTTTTCAAATTCCAAAGGTCTCTGATTTGATTCCTGGTCAGGGCACATGCCCAGTTGTGGGTTCGGCCTGGTCAGCGTGCATATGGAAGGCAACCGATCAGTGTTTCTCTCTCACATCGATGTTTCTCTTTTTCTCTCACCCTTTTCCTCCCTATCTCGCTAAAATCAATAAAAAATGTTCAAAAATAAATAAAACCAAAACAAAAAACCAATATGTTAGAAGGTCTTAAATGTTCTGGGAAAAAGAAAAAGTAAGCTGTCAGGACCATTTTTTCTTTCACATCTGTCTGACCCCACATGATACTTTGTTCTTCATTCATTTGATAGATCAATATCGAAGACCCCCCCCACATGCCAAGGACTGTCTTAGTTACTGGGATGACTGAGTTGATGACTGAAGGAATATGGAGCCGGCCCTCAGAGAGCTCACATCTTTTTTGTCTTGTATCAATCTGATCACAGGTCCTCCCATACATAATGTCTTTTCCTGTGTGGTAGCCAGCTTCTCCGATGGCTGGGTCCTGTGGATAAGGCCTGTGCTCTTCCCGGTTCATCACAGTCCATGCCTGGCCCACTGCCCTCCTTCATGCTGCCTGCCTCGCAGGGCCTCTGAGTGCAACCTGCACAGCTATACTGGTACACAGCTGCTCATCTTCTGTGATCATTAGGGATTCCTGTTAAGCATATCATGGGAGTTATGGCTCTGGCATATACATCGGGGCAGACAAGGACTTGTCTTGAATGAGATTCTGTATATTTCATCAGTCGTCTACCGAGTGTGTAGAGCATGGTTCTCAGACCTACCCTGCACCAGAATCACCTGCTGGGCTTGTTAAAACAGGCACCTGGGCCCCATTGGCAAAGCTTCTGCAGGGAGCAGTGGGCCCAGGAGTCTGCAGGGCCAATACAGTCTTCTTCCACCTTTGTTCCTCCCTATATCACTTGCTTTCTGATTTGTCTTAATTATATGTTTTATTTTCCACCAAAATAAAAATGCTTCTTTTAAAAATAAACACTTTCCTGGAATTTCTCCATGGTCAGGGTTGACAGTCATCCACCTGCAGTGGTTTAGAGACAGGATGGAGGGTGGCCTTGGTCACACATATACCTCCTCTCCTGCCTTGCTTTTACAATGCTTTTCTTCTTTTACGTTATCTTTCCCACGTTCTGCATCCTGGTGGCTGCCAGCTTGTGCTGCTGTCCAGATGCCTCCTGCACTGCCACCAGTCCCAACCAGGTTTGAAAACTAAGGACTTTCCCACTTCCAGCGGGTCATAGCTCAAGTCCATATCTTCTGCTAATCTATTTATACTGACTACACAGATGGCTGGAATTATCCAGAAGAGTCACACTTTGAAATTGGGAGAAAGTGAACATACTGTAAAAAAAAAAAAAAAAAAGTATAGCAACATTTTTTTGCTTCTGGTCATTTTCCACCATGTATATTTTATTTCCTATATACTGCTTCTTATATTCTTTTTTGAAAAAATATATGTTTATTGATTTCAGAGAGGAAGGGAGAGGGAGAGAGAGTCATCGATCAGCTGCCTCTTGCATGCCTCACATTGGGGATCAAGCCCGCAACTCAGGCATGTGCCCTGACAGGGAATCGAACCATGACCCCCGGGTTGATAGGTCAATGCTCAACCACTGAGCCATGCCAGCCAGGCTGCTTCTCATATTCTTAATGATCAGTTTTAAACTACTTTTCCCCAATATGTGGCTCATTCCTAAAACTTCTCTTTAAACAAGCTGTGGCATATACCCTAGGCTCAATTCAGCTCAAATAAAGGTGAGTGTCAAGGGAACAAGACTGGGAGGCATCAAGGAAAGGTGAGCCTGGTGTGGACAGAAGTCAGGGTAGCCGGAATCACGAGTGTTCATTTCATGTTTTCCTGCCTTGCACAACGGCAAATACTTCCTTTCCAGTCTGACAGTTGAAGCTCTCATTACATTTAGTGGGTGATTTTTTTAAAAAAAGAGAGAGTGAAGAAGAAGAAAAGGAGAACCCTGGAGGCATATTTGTATTTGTGAAGGGGTTCATTTAACAGGAATACTTTATGAGATGAAGATGTGCAATAACCAATGTGGGGAAGGTGTGCCAACCCTAGGATTTCTGAAGTAGGAGACAATATTCCTTCAGTTGCAGCTGTGGCTGAGAAAAGGTGGCAAACAAAATGCAAATAGATATTAAGTAAACAGAAACAAAGAATTAAGGTGATGTTATTAAGCACCAAGCTTGTACCAGGTTCCATAAAAATTATAGAGTTTTTGTCCATCAAAGTAACTCCAATTTCTATTTAATTATAAAGTTATACATTCTTGTGTTGTTGTTGTTTTTTAAAAATAACCCATTATGTAACCATTCCACTTTATGAAGCAGAGGATTTGGGTTTTGACTGCACATTTTGAAAAATGATTCTGAGCACAAAAATATTCCTATAAATAGAGAGTTTTGCCTATTGCATTTAAATTTTTATTTATAGGTCATTAGCTCTTTGATTAAGAAGTGGCACAGGACAGGGACTTAAAGCTAAAATCATTAGGATTTCAAAATGAAGATAAAGAATGTCTGAAATCATAAAATAAGTTTCCGATGACTTACGATTTGGGTTACAAAAGTTGATTAATGTACAGTTTTTTCAGATATACCTTACCACTGGGTAAGGCAAGTATTATTGAATTTGAAAGTAAGAAACCATTTCATATGGTATTATTTTCCATTGGTCTATGGAGGACTGTAGCTTTTCTCCAAGTTTTCTCCCTATAGTGCTGTTTCATCACTTGTTAAACATAGTATCTACTTTTAGTAATGTGTACTTACATTTCAGGACATTATTAGCTTCACTTACATTAGACAAAAGTTCAGAATGTCTGCTTTTCCTTTCTTACTGTCTTCGTTTGAAAAAAAGAACAAGATACATCAAGGAGTTGGTGTCAAGATAGGAAAAGTTTTCTAATATAACTGAATAGCCTTGGTAATGATTTCCTCTTAACAAGGTTTCCATAATGAGAATTTACGAATAGGAGGAGGGTAAAGGGACAAATGATTTCTACTTAAAAGTCTTCTTTCTTCCTTGTCATACAGTGAAGCGATTACTGAAGAAAATGCTAGAATGGTTCTAAGGATCTTTCAGATCCTCAGTTTTCTTTAAATCATCGCCTAGTGATAATGGTTTTCCCGAATGGAAACATGGGCATATGAGAATGAAAGGGAACAAAATGAACAGGTGACCCATCACCTCTGGTTTTGAGTTTGCAAAGCTACTTCAAAGTCACTTCTCACTTAAAGATGTTTCTTCTACCCTCTCCCTTTCCCACCTCTTCCTCCCCCTTCCCCATCCTCTCCCCCTGCCTCTTCCTTCTCCTTCTCCTTTCATTCCAGTTCTGTTCTCCTCCTCTTCCTCCTCCTCCTCCTCCTCCTCCTCCTCCTCCTCCTCCTCCTCCTCCTCCACCTCCTCCTCCTCCTCCTCTCTCTCTCCCTCTCTCTCTCACACACACACAACTCTGTGAGAAAATGCAGTGCTTCCTTGGGAACCCACCCTTTTCTCTCAATTTTGGTCATTAATACAGTTTGGTGCTAGAATGAGCCAAAAGGCACAAAATCCACAAGCCACAAGCTGAGACAAATGAATATTCCTCCAAGATATTAGAAAGCTGTGTGTGTGTGTGTGTGTGTGTGTGTGTGTGTGTGTGTGTGTGTGTGTGTGAAGCAATTTGTTAAAGGGTGTCCCAGTGGTCTTCATTTCCCTGACATGGGGTGTGCTTTATTTAAGTTAGGAATGTTTTATTGGGAGATACTAACTGCTGTAGATCAAGCGTCTTGGCTTCTTATACCCTTTATTCTATAGGCTCAAGACAACTATCAGAACAGGGAGGAGTCTGCATGAATTGAACTTGACCTCTGTTTGCTCTAAGGTGAATCGTCATTTTAAAGAGAGAATGAAGGAGTAGGAAGGGGGCCCAGCCAGAGCTCAGTAAAGTCAGGGAAGTGAAAAATGGCAAAGGGTTAATCAGGCCAGCAATAACCAAAGTTAGGATTCTATCCTCTCACAGAGACCAGGAGACAGCAGTCTGAAACAAACTAATTTTTTGGGGGGAAAGGAGTAGTCTTGAGTTTTTTCAGGAAGGCACTTTAAGGGAGATGAGACTCATCTTAGGCATGTGGCCTTGAGGATGGTGTTTTGTTCAAGTCTCTGTAGGCCAAGGTTGAGGCTTAGTCAAGAAGAGGCCTCAGAAGAGCTTGAATAGACTTCGGTTGAGGAGGGAATCTTTGTCACTCTTCAGTAAATTTTCCAGTCCTGAGATTTCTGCCTGTGCTTTAGCCAGAGTCTGGTAATAACTGTCCAAGAGGCATCTAAAAAGCTCTTAGGTTTCTTTCATCTTTGTTAAGTGGGGAGACCCAGCTTCGCAGCGGCAGCGCTTCTCTTTAGTGTGCAAGTTGGAGGGTATGTCTTTGTGCACAGGATGGCTGGCCACTCAAATTCCATCCAAGTGCTCTGAATTTAGTAAGTGAAACCCATCTTGTGTATAAGTATCATCACCCAATGCAATGTGTCTACTCCACTCCTATTATTGTTTCTACTACAAGCAATATTGCCCGTGTCCTATTGAAGTGTACTGTGGTCTCTTGGGAAGAATCAGGACATCAACCTCTAATAAATGTCACACTCTCTTAGTATCACACTGGCACATTCAGCATCTGAAATCGCATCAAGAAACACACACTGAAGGAGCAGGCTCGTGTGCTATTGTATTTGTCAATCTCCAAGTTATTTAAGCCTTAAATATTCCAGTTCCTTTAATAACCTCTATCTATGTCTATCTTTGTGAAGTCTTTAATACTTTTTGAGTGTATTTAAATATTCACTCATCATTAGCTATTGAGTATAGTGACTGTGTAAGTTCATCATCCACTAAACGGAACACAACTTCTTTTTATTGCCCGAAATGCAACTTGATCAAGTTCAAAGTCATGACTTTTGAGTGCACAAATAGTTTCCTTTTTCCAAAAGATGGTCTATCTTTAGATCTATTTCAAATTGTTTCCTTTGCCTATAGTAAATCCCCATCCTCATTCTTCTGAGTCTAATTGATAGAATAGAGGCAGCATTCTTACCGAGTTTAAATCACTCTCTGAGATGTACCTTCATTATTTCTATTTGAGCTACTTTGTTTTCATTCTTGGAAAATGCTTTGAAAACTTTAAAATTCTTTCACCCCTGTAATTTTGGCTCAGGGTGTCAGAATACTGAATAAAGATACATGAAGGTAAATTGCACTTTTTGTGTTTCTTTTCTCTTTAAAAACATCTATTCTGCCTCTGCTTTCATTATACCATTTTCATGTACTTGATAATAGACTACAACAAAGGCTAGCGAGTACAAAAAATATATTTTTATTTGTTCTAGTCTACCCACACATTGTGTTATTTTCTTCTTTTTCAGTTTTACATCCATACCACTCTTTTGCCTTTGTTTTTCTTTTTGATTCCAGTAAAATGTAAATGTCATCACCTGGTACCTGTATTTTTCTCAGTGTTGCCATGACTTCAGGACAGCTGGTAGGTTTCCAATCCATGAATGGTCTGTTGAGAGAACATCTAAGGAGAGGAATAGAGGTTTAGACAATAATACTTATAAATAACCCCATTTTGTTTAGAGTTCTGTAAAACCTGGTTAAAACTTTATCAGTTATTTTTGTACCAAACAGCAACTCTTGTTTTCAACTCAGATGTAATGTTATTATTATTTTTAATCCTCACTTGAGGACATTTCCATTTATTTATTTATTTATTTTTAGAGAGAGAGAGAGACATCAATGTGAGAGAGAAACATTGATGTGAGAGAGAAGCATCCATCGATCACCTCCTGCACACTCCCAGACTGGGGCCAGGGATTTAACCACCAACCTAGGTATGTGCCCTGACAGGCAATGGAACCCATAACCTTTCAATGCACAGGGACGACGCTGGCCAAGGCTGTTATTATTATTAATTTTATTTATAAGACTAAATAATTTGATGACTCTGATGTATTTGTAGTAGAGATATGGACTCTATGTACTATAGCAGCAGAGTGCCCATTAAAAGTACTAAGGGCATTTGGCTTTGCCTTTCTAAGAAAAAGCTGACATCAACCATTTAAGCTCTTAACTTGATAGATATTAATACTATAAATTTGGTTTAGCAGTAATAAAAACTGCCTAACAAAGTTCTGTGGTGGGAAAATAAAAATGAAATGTGAGACATTGGAAAGGGTCTTTCTGGGGAATCCCATGGGGAGACACTAATGAGGATAGAGAAGTCATTCTGTTAAAAAGAACAACACTCAGTCCTGGTAACTGTTCTGAAATGTGCAGCCTAGAAGAGTAGCCTTATGACTACTTGTGAGCCAACACTGATAAGGGAAATGGGTATGTTTACACCTTCTGGGTACATTATAATTGCAAAAGTTTAGCTTCCAAAGATATGGAGTTGAAATTTAGTGAACTGGTCCAGTGGGAAAAAAATCTCTCCTGGTGAAAGAATAGTTAGAAGAAAATGACACTGGCAATTGTCATAATATATATCTCGTTCCTGCTCTAGACCATGTAGGGCAAGCATGTCAAACTCATGGCCCGTGGGCTGCATGCCTCATTTATTTGGCCCATGTTAGCCTTTGAGTTTGATATGCTTGATGTAGGGAAAGTGTCATAAGACACAGACTACAGAGGAATATTCCCAAGACCTTGTAAGCAATTAGCATAAAGCATCATTAGGAACCTGTCCTCCTTAAAGTACTATTATCTACTGAGTTGTTATTGGTACCCACTATGCTAAGACATTGTGTTCCATATCAATGCTAACTTGGGCTTACTTAATACTTTATACTTTGAATTGTATCTTTATCTCATTGGAACATTAGACTAGTCCTAGAAACAGGGAAAGCAGTTGTCATGCAATGCATAGAAAAATTGAAGCACATAAAGGTTATTTGACTTTTCATGACTTTTCATAAAATCTTAGGCTCTGATTCCTCATTTGCCTGGCTTTCCTCAAGCATCCTTTTCTTAATATAGTAGTGACTGTGAAAGGACTTAAACTCAAGGACTAAAACATAGGTACTAAGTTCCTAAATAAAGGCTATATCTCTTTAAATCAGATGTTGGCAAACTGTGGTCCATACACCAAATTTAGCCCACTGTTTATTTTTGGTAAATAAAGTTTTATTGAAACACAGCTACACTCATCTATGAATTGCATATGGCTCTTTGAGCTACCACAGCAGAGGTATTTGCAATAGAGACCATATTGCCTGCAAAGCCTAAAATATCTCCTGTCTGACCTATTACAGGAAATATTTCTCAACCCCTGCTCTAAATGACTGCCTAAATTGTGTATCATCTCCATAAGCATATTATATGAGTTAAAATTTACATTTAAAGAAGAGTTCTTCAATTTTTATACTATAAGTTCCTGGGGAAATGTTTTCTAACTTAATTTGCTGAACCTTTGAGGCTCCATTTAGAAAAAAAAATGTTGCAAATATGCATGGTTTGTGGTCATTATGATATCAAGTAAAGTCTAGCGAACAGCTTTCAAAATTCAAACTGATAAAATGATAAACATGAGTAGACTTAATAGAATTGAAATCAAATATAAGGAACACACCATATACTGAAGGACTGTAAATAATCGCATTTCCATCATGGGTACTTTCAGGAAACAGAGCCAGCCACCATGGGCCTACCGTCCCTTGGAACCACTTCCCAGTAGGTGGCCATTGTGGGATTCTGTCTTCCTGCCATGTCTGAATTGGATAGTGTTATGGAAATAACAAACTATGGGATATTTTTATGATCACATTCCGATTATTCCTAACCCCCAAATTTGACCAATTTTAAAGTTCTCACCCATCAGCGTATTGAGTACTTTAATGTGCATATTGTAACTCTTTAACTCCTCGAGGACAATGATTATTTTATATTTTTATGTTTTTACAGTGACATTTGCTTAGAGACCAATTGTCTAGACAGTTTACTGTGAACAGGCTTAGGAAGCCACATTAACTTAGGATGTTCTAATGAAAACATTCTGTTCTTTGCTTGGTCTGTCAATCTCCATTGGCAGCCAAGAGTTTCCCACTTTCAAGCAGCAGTTCTTTTCTTAACTGAAAAACAGCAACAGCAACAGCAACAATAGATAATGCCCAAGCACTTCGGTCCTGTGCTTGATTTGGAACTATAAAAATACTAGTTTATTCAAATTAGTCTATGCATTTTTATGTTAGAAGATAGACCTTCTGCTCTAAAGGTAATCTGCACAACAGTAACAGATAGAATCCTGATTTGGAAGTTGGAGCCAGGAAGCAACTTGCTGAGCAGGCAAAGGTGGCCTTCTGTGTTCTATATCTAATTCTGTGTTTCTATACCTATTTCTTCTCTTTTAATAATAGCTTTTATTGACAATGCTACTTCCAACTGCCCAAAGCATGTATGATGCCTTTATCCCCTTTTCCCAGTGAAAAACCCATCAGAATAAATATTAATAAAAACAATGTTGGGTAAATAATAAGTTCATTTCTAAGAAATGTTTGAACAAAATGATAAAATGTAATACAATAAAACAAATGAGCATAACAAAAAGAAAACTTAATACAAAGTTGTGAATTATTTTGGATGAATTTTAGTGACTGTTAATTAGACAGTGGTGGAAATATTTGGGGAATGAACATTTCTGGGTCTCTGTAAATCACATAACCAAAGTTACTTCCTGTGAATGAATAAGAAACCAAATAAAGTAGACTGGCATTGACCAGAGTCTGGTATCTAAGTTATAACCATGGGTGTGACTGGTAATTAAATTTCCTCACAGCAAAATTAGATTTATATGTACCTTAAAACTAGAGGACAATGCTGAGTCTCAATGCCAGGGCATCCCATGGAAGGGACAGTTTCCAATTGTACTGCATCACCCATAGGTACCAGGTAGGTTGTAATTCCTAAGTAGGTTGGACATGTCTTAGCATCCTAAAGTTCCATTCAGATCATAGGAGATGCACATACAGTGAGTCACAAAATCAGAGGTCTACAAGTCTGGGCTAGAGTAATGTCTGGGTCACTCAGATGGCTCTGCCATAAAGATGTGATATGGTCATGACCCCATAACCTAGAATAAAGCTCTAATTTAATTCTTTCAGCTTAGGGTAGATTGATGAGGTTTGGCAGGTGGTAGTTTGTAGCCAGAAAAACAACATGAGATGGGAGTGGGTGCAGGGGGAGCAAGAGACAATATTTATGGGCATATTACTTTAAATGAGTTAAAGAGCTTTTTAAAATATGTAACTGATTTGAAAGAGAGAGGAAGGGAGAGGGATAGAGAGGTAGAAACATCGACTGGCTGCCTCCTGCATGCTCCCTATTGGGGATTGAACCCACAGCCCTGGCATGTGCCCTGACCGGAATCCATCCCCTGACCTCTTAGTTCATGCATCGATGCCCAATCACTGAGCCACACCGGCTGGGCAAAGAGATGGTTCTTTAAGAAAGTGTAACAGTAATACATGCACATTGGTAGATTAAAAAATACAACTGGATATAAAAGCACTAACAACACACAATTTTACTATCTAGGGGAAATGGCTATTTTTATTATAATGTACTAGAGGCCCGGTGCATGAAATTAGTGCACAGGGTGGGGTGGTCCCCTCAGCCCAGCCTGTACCCTCTCCAATCCGGGACCCCTCGGGGGATGTCCGAGTGCCAGTAGGACATCCCTCTCACAATCCGGGACCATTGGCTCCAACTGCTCACCTGCCTGCCTGCCTGATCACCCCTAACTGCCCCCCCCCACCGATGGCCTTGTCACCCCCACCTCCCCCCCTGCTGGCCTGGTTACCCCCAACTTCCCCCCCCCTGCCGGCATGGTTGCCCCTAACTCACCCCCCGCCAGCCTGGTCGCCCTTTACTGCCCCCCTCTGCTGGCCTGGTCATCCCTCACTGCCCCCCCCCCCCCACTGCCAGCCTGGTCACCTGTAACTGCCCTCCCCATCCCCGCCAGCCTGGTCGCCCCATGCAGCCTACTGCTCAGTCGTTTGGTCATCCCTCACTAACTCCTCTGCCGGCCTGGTCACCCCACGCAGTCTGTTCAGTCGTCCATTCGGTTGTTTTGGTTGCAACGGTCACTTAGGCTTTTATATAGATAGATAACGTATTACTTTCTACCTGTCCATGTACTTAAGCAAATCTGAGTTTGTGTTTGTGTGTGAATTTTTTTTCATTTATTTTTCTGATTTCCTTAAAAAGGACATTATGATCTCCCAGCAATTAACACCACTGTGTTTTTCTGACTTAACTGAGTGCAGTCCTGCTGGATGGACAGTCTGGTATAGGGTCCTTCTGATACTGTCTCAGCTGCCTTTGGACTTGATCATCGGCCACAGTTGTTCCTTAGAAAGTGGGGACTTCCTAATGCAGGAGGGCCTCATCACAGTGTAAAGGGGAGATAAGGAGAGGGAAGTCAATGCAGTTACTTTTGCCACACAAGAAATCATCCAGAAACGTAGTAGCATCAAAGAATCCTATATTAAGCTCATAGGTTCTGCTCCTGATATCTGTGGCTTCCACTGGGGAAACATGAACATTTGGGGTGACTTCACAGCTGGGCCTTAGAATCTTCTGCCAGCATCTTGACTCACCTGTCTGGCACCTGTGCAGATGGTGCCTTGGGAAGGCTTGACTTAGCAGAGGCCACTCCCAGAACAGGTGCATATCGCTTTTTTGCATGTGACCTGAGCTTTCTCTCAGTGTGGCAACTTCGTGGGAGTTGGAGTTTGACACAGAGGCTCAGGGTTCCGAAAGGTGATGTCCCTGCAAACAAGGCACTAGCTTCATTGCTTTTCACGATCTCACCTTAGAAGTCACATACATCAATTTTGTTAAACTCTACTGGTGACAAGACTCACAGGGCAGTCAGATTCAAGGGGGAAGGAACATAGACCCCAGCCTTTAATGGAAGGAGTGTCTAAGATTTTGCCACCTGGCCTGCAATCTTTAAGTCCTCAAATCTTAGTCTAAATAGTAGGAAAGCAAATCAAGGCTCCTAGATTAACTACAATTTCAGGAAAATCCCCCAAGCTGTTTTTGTCCATTTGGGGGCTTTTTTATTTCTAGGCAAAAATTGTCTTACGAAGTTCAAACATTAAAGAAGACAGAACATTTTCCCTGATGCTGTGGCCAAGAAGAATCTAAAATTTTAGAGAGTAGCTTATGACCTAGAATGGGTAAGAACAATAACCTTTTTGCTGACTCACTTTATACCTAGAAGCATGCTGCTTACAAAAAGGCTGAGGTGTGCCCGGAGGGAGGCAGGGCTATAGGCTGGTGGGTGGTCAAGGTTAGGGAACCGCAAGAATATGTAATAACCTGCTGGGAGCGATACTTGCATTTGCACATGTCACTGGGGCAGCTAGCTCAACCCAACCTGCAATAAGCCAAAACAAAGCTGTGACTTGCTTACTTTTCAGTTATTACTTAAAAGGGAAATTGAGATTACTTGGACTCAACTCTTATAGTTTCTGGTAGTCAAGGTAACATTTTTTGGTTTGTTTTGTAGAATAGCATACCTCTCTGAAGCATAAATCTACAATTAATCCTCCAAAACAACCCATGATAATGTTCTTTTTGGCATTACCAACTTCTTTTTTTTTCCAGGTGCCAAATATATAGAGCTCTTAAAATGTCCTGCACAATTAAAATGCCACTTTGGAATATTTCCTTTCCCATTGGGTTTTAGTTTTTTTATCATCTTTCTAAAATGGAAAAAGGGAGATGAAGAAAGGTAAAGAAAAAAACAATTATGACAGCTGGAGAATATAGCAGAAACCCACTTAATTTTTTAAATATCTTATAGTTGTGCTCAAATTAGCAGAGGTTTTTGTACATAGTGAGTACATGATCATTTTTCGAAGGTCGCGTGTCAGGTTTTGTCATGCTTCATTGTGCTTGCAATTGTACTATAATTGGATATAATGTCTAAATGTGGCTTGAGCTTATGAGAGTTGCTTTAGTATCTTGTACTATAGAAATTTCTCCTCTATTTTTTCTGTCCTTTTAATGTACTTAGAGTAATAGAATATAAATATCATTGACCATAACTGTAGGTTTCACTAAAAGTTCTAACCTTTTTCCAAATTAACTTGATATGACTATATTATTTTTATAATTTAAAAATAATAACAGTGATTTTAAAATGAAGGGAAATATTTCTTGCTTTAATCACTAATCATGACTTGAGGTTTAGCTATGAGATAAATCATTGCTCCAGTTCATTTAAATTTAGATAAAACTTAATGATTATACCTTGAAATGTAAAAAAAAAAAAAAAAAAGAATTAAATTCCAAAGGCTTACTGAACCTTGTGAAAAGGTTTCAAAGCTTATTGTAAATGTTACTTAAATTATTTTTAATAAAGGATGAAATGGAATTATATTAATGTCTGTATAAAAGGGTAAGAAGGATAATGAGTAAAGATTTTTATTATTAAAACAGAATAAAATAGTAATGGAAAGTTGTGACAAGAAAAACTGAAATATTGTCAACTAATGGGTCATTGTTTGGGAAAATATTTTAAATAAATACTTGGTTAGAAATATAATAAAGAATTGTCATAAAACACTCTCTTTTCCCAACTTGGTTGTAGTGGTGACTATATAATTTTTATTCCAATACAAATTATGTCTTGCAGAACTTGAATAGATGTTTTTTACTTCATGCAGTTCTTAACATAGTTGCTATTTTTATTTTATTATTACATTTTTGTGATCCAGTCTAGACAGAGAATGATTCACAAGAGCTTCTTTTGATCTCAAGATTTAGGGCAATTTTGGAAGCCAAATTAGTTAAAAATATATCCATGATTTTATCTCCAAAAGGCAATTTATGTACACCCATACCCCAAAACAGTCACCTGTCAAGTAACGCCATTCATCTGTATTTCTTTCCATTAAAGATGAGAGTTCTCCAGGGAGGGAACATTGGACCTAATAGAGACAGTATTAGCAGGAAGAGCATGAAAAACACAAGTTTTGTGGCTATCAGGAGGAAAAGCAATTTTCTGTCTTTCCTCGGAGAGCAAAACGTATGAATGTCAGAAAATGAGCATCGCTACTTTTCATTTGCTGCTTCCTGAACATTTACTGGTGTGAGATTGTAAAGGGTTGGACAGGCAGTGTGTGCTCTATCTTTCTTGGGCTATTTTTTTAAGGAGACAAATAATTTAACTTTTCAGGCAGAAATATGCCAGGATGTAAGAAAAGAAGAAACGCAGGTTGATTTTGAAGGAAATGAGTTTGACACATTCTTTGCACTTCAACAGATTCTGTGAAATGAAAGTACATCTGTTTCCGCACAATTCCTCAAACCACAAAGCAGTTGAAGGTCAGCAGAATGAATATAGCAACAGAATAGGTGTTAGACACATCTAGAAATTGGACTTGCAGAGGGCTCTAAACAAAGTAAGAGAATGGCTACATAAGTAATACTCTTACACTGTTTACATAAGTTACTGTAAACACTAGTCTCAGGAGAACACTCTTGGTCAACTGAAAATGATGGCATATCATAAGGGACATCTTAGATTGATGACATTTTCATGAACATAATATGATATGGTCAATACAAACAATGAAATCAATATAAGTTTATCTCTTTTAAAATTCTGAAACTGCTTTAAAACCTCGCATTGCCTCTAAATTACAGTGATTACTATTATTACATTGACTAGAGGCCCGGTGCATGAATTCATGCATGGATGGGGTCCCTCGGCCTGGCCAGCAATCGGGGCTGTCTCGCCCAGTCTCCAGTCGAGGCTGGTGGGAATGAGGGACCACGGAAGGTTGGCCAGCTGCAGGAGGTTGTCTGTGGGAATGCACTGACCACCAGGGGCAGCTCCTGCGTTGAGTGTCTGCCCCCTGGTGATCAGTGCACATCATAGCTAGTCGTCTGGCCAGTTGTCCGGTCATAACAGTCACTTAGGCTTTTATATCATATCTAATAAAGAGGGAATATGCAAATTGACCATCACTGTCACAAAGATGGCGGCACCCATAGCCACAAGATGGCGGTGCCCAGTCCCCTCAGCCCTGCCGGAGTCCCCCAGTCCTTTCAGCCCTGCCGGGAGGTGGGGTGGCAGGCACGCAATGCAACCAGACTCACCCTCAGCCCCCCAGCCACCCAGGGCCAGCCCGAGGCTGCCAAGCCAACACCTGAGGTGCAGGAAAGCCTCGTTTGTTAGCTTCCCAGCCGATGCCCAAGGTGCAGGCAAGCCTCAGATGTCTGCTGCCCAGCCACCCAGGGCAGCCCAAGGCTCAGGTAACCAGGGCCGGCCGAGGCTTGCGCTGCCGGCAGTGGCAGCAGCAGAGGTGTGATGGGGCATCACTTTCCCCTGATTGCTGGGTCGCCTCCCACCCCTGAGGGCTCCCGGACTGTGAGAGGGGGCAGGCCGAGCTGAGGAACCCCCCTCCAGTGCATGAATTTTCATGCATCGGGCCTCTAGTATATAGATAAGGATATATCAAGATTCCTATTTTCCAGAATGTTAATTAAATGAAACATTTAGTGAGTAAGCATATAGAATTGTTTGTTGCCTCCAGCCTTAAAAGTTCAGAAGATATGCTTTTTTTAACTTTCTAGTTGCAAACCATCTGGTTGCTACATATTGATCCCTAATGCTATATGTTTAAGCTACATCTCATTAAAGTAGCAATGTTTTGGCATACCTGCCAAGGTCCAGGGACCGAAGGATCACTAGCCTATTTAATTACCTAGTTATTTAATTATCTAGCTCAGGATCGTAATTGCAATGGAATGAGAAGAGAAACCTACATATACTAAACATGTGCTAATGACATTCCCTGTGTACTTGCACTTATATGACTTTTTAAAATACTGAAATGGCTTTGTGGAGGGCTATTTCCAGACCTTTTCAGAAGTAAACACATTGTATTTCAGAGAGGTTAAGTAACTTGTCCAAGGTCACACAACTAGTAAGTACTGAGGTCAGGGTTTGAACATATACCTGTTTGACTCTAACATATTTCCTGTTTACTGCAGGACCTTTTACTCCCATGGGGAAGACGAGCCTAGAATCAGTATTTCATATTCCTAGGCAGATTTCACACTTTTAGGATGTGTAGAACATAGCATATGAGGGGTTCCTCGACTGCCTAGGAAGATTGGGGTCTATTTAGAGCTGAGGCTATTCATGGGCAAGAGATGATTCATTCTGATAGACCTGGAGCTTCAGGGGACTGCAAAAGGGAGCAAGTGCAGGCGAGACTCCACAAATACTCAGGAGTCCTGGGATGGGAGGAGAAAGGGTGTGGGGCGGTAAATAATTTTTTCTGTCTTGAACCATATGGCATCTAAGAAAGCTGCTTCTTCTCAGACTCATCCCACAGCTTTAGGGCATTCCCAGAGAGCCCCAGGACTGAAGGTGAGCTCCCTTATCACAAATTACATATTAATGAGGTCTCTCTCTCTCTCTCTCTCTCTCTCTCTCTCTCTCTCTCTCTCTCTCTCTTCTATATGGGTCTATTCATTGTCACTCTCAAAACTCGTATGCTGAAATTATCATCCCTAGTACCTCAAAATGTGACCTCACTTTAAAAATAGGGTCATTGTAAATGTAATTAGTTACATTAAGATGAGGTCATTAGGGTGGACCCTAATCTAATATATTTGGTGTCCTTATAAAGCGGGGAAATTTGAACACAGAGACAAGCATCCAAAGGTAGAGATGTTTCTGTAAGCCAGGGACCACCAAAGATCACCAGCAAACGTGTGTGTGTGTGTGTGTGTGCACTTCTTTTTCTTGATCCGTTTTGCTTCCATTGTAAAATACTATATTGTCAGGGAAACCACCTCATCCTACAACCTGCTTACTATGATTTTATTTTAATCACAAAGTGATCAGCAAATACAATATGAATTTGAAGTCATCCCTTACTGTTTGGGATATAATCAGGATGTATACTATAGTCAAGTGCTAAGTGTTAGAGAAAGAATGAAAGAGAGAATGTGCGGGCGTGGGGTTGTGTGTGATTCAGAGAGAGAGCACATCAGTTTTCTCACTGATCAAGTCAATGCTTCATGAAGAATGATGTGCTCTGTTCAAAGAGGCACTTATCACTTGCACCAGGAGGAAGTCTGGCTTCCCTCTGGGTGATGGAAATGATAAATAATCTTGGGCAGGGTAGGCTGTTTATTACACACAGGTGCATCCACAAAGCCTGTGGTCAGCTCTCCTGGAACAACATAATTGGAACAGCTTTCTATTTTGGTCTTCAGAAGCTTTTTGACACAGGTGGGCATTCTGTAGGCAAAGTCATGAGTGATCAGTTCATATCACAGTCTAGCGTTCAGAACCAGACTGGGGGTCTGCTGGTGAATGTGGTCCTTTCTTACTGCTTCTTAGGCCCTTGGATAAGTATTAGAAATCATGTCATTGTAAAATAAAAAAGTCTAAGCTCTGCATGGGCCCCTAGGTGAATATCAGATGGTAGTCTGTGCAAAATATTTTCTCTGTGTGTCTGTGTGAGTATTCACATTGAGACCCACAGCTTTCAGTGGGCTCTCCAAAGGTCCTATGGCCCCTTTGCCTCTACAAAACATAATTTAAAAAACATAGGCAAGTACCATTTACATTCTCAGAATATGTGCACTATTTTTGCTGATGGTCATCACAGGGGTGGAGGGAGGGAGATGCCAAGGATATATTTTGGTGAACACATGAACCTTAAAAGCACCAGAGATCCCAGGTGCTGTGAGAGTAATTTATTGTCCTAGGAAAGAAAACTATTCCATGTCATGAAATACTGTGGCACATATGAGTGTCCACTCTCCTGGCCAAATGACATTACTCAATAAATTCATCAAGAATCCCAAAGCTGGCCCAGCCGGTGTGGCTCAGCGTTTGACCTATGAACCAGGGGGCCACAGTTCAATTCCTGGTCAGGATACATGCCCAGGTTCAGGCTCAATCCCCAGTAGGGGGCGTGCAGGAGGCAGCAGATCAATATTCTCTCTCATTGATGTTTCTTCTCTCTCTCCCTCTCTTTTCCTCTCTGAAATCAATAAAAATGTTTTGTTTTGTTTTTAAATAAAAAATGATCCCAAATCTGGTGGAAGTTACCATGCGTAAATTAAACTTTGTGTATGTACAAACTTGTCTTTGACAGAAAGCAGGCAGGATTCTAAGTCATTGTCATAGGTCAGGTGCCTGCAAATCAATGTATTGTTGGAATTCATCTGAGTAGCCACAGGTTAGCTACAGTCATCAAAACTGTCAGTATTCTTTGAAGAAATATAAGGCAAAAAAGAATATGGGGAAATTGCCTTATCTTATTGAGTAGGTGTTATTTAATGTTTATATTACTAAGATTCTTGCAATTTTATTAATTTATTCCACTCTGAAATACAGGGCCAAACATTGTATATTATTGGTGTTGTTTTATTTTTTCTTTGAAGTTATGAAAGAAAGGACCAGGTATAACTCTCTCAGGGTGCCTTAGATTTGCTCAGCTTGGTAGAGAAGGGTCAAGTTAGTCTTGGTACTATCCAGCCTAATATTTCCATGAATAATTTTATTTTGACAATGTTTTTGAGTTAGCTTGCGTTTAAGAACTTTATAAAGTGGTGTTTAAAAGCATGAATAAAATTCAACATGACTCATCTACAGGCAGCTTATACAACTTAATAAAAGGAAGATAAATGATCCAATAAAAAAAATGGGCAATGGACCTAAATAGAATCTTTTCAAAAGAAGACAGAAGGAAGGCCAAGAGACACATGAAAACATGCTCAAAGTCACTAATTATCCGAGAGATGCAAATCAAAATGACAATGCGATACCATCTCACACCTGTCAGAATGGCTATCACCAAAAAATCAACAAACGACAAGTGTTGGTGAGGATGCGGAGAAAAAGGAACCCTTGTGCACTGCTGGTGCGAATGCAGACTGGTGCAGCCACTGTGGAGAACAGTATGGAGTTTCCTAAAAAAACTGAAAATGGAACTCCCATTTGACCCAGTAATCCCACTCCTAGGAATATATCCTAAGAAACTAGAAACACCAATCAGAAAGGATATATGCACCCCTATGTTCATAGCAGCACAATTTACAATAGCTAAGATTTGGAAACAGCCTAGGTGCCTGTCAGCAGATGACTGGATCAGAAAACTATGGTACATCTACACAATGGAATACTATGCTGCCATAAAAAAGAAGGAATTACTACCATTTGCAGGCACCTGGATGGAATTAGAGAACATTATGCTAAGTGAAATAAGCCAGTCAATGAAAGAAAAATACCACATGATCTCACTCATTTGGGGATAATGAAAAACATTATAAACTGATGAACAAAAAGATAGATACAGAGGCAGTAAAGCATCAAACAGACTGTCAAATTACAGCGGTAAGGTTAGGGAGAGGTGGGGGAAATAAGAGATCAACTGAAGGACTTATATGCACGCATATAAGAGTAACCAACGGATGCAAAACATTGGGGGGTGAGGGCATGTATGGGAGTGGGGTGGGGGGGCAATGGTAAGATATGTACACATATAATACCTTAATAAAAAAAAATTCAACATGACTGAAAATTAGGAAAAGTTGCATATGGCAGAAAAGTATTAATATCTTGAATATGTAATTATCTCTTAAAAAGAAATATAGGAATGCTTCCCACAATTTTAAAAATATCAATAAAGTAGGCAGTTCACAGAAAGTAAATACAATTAAGTGATGATTATATGAAAAAATTCAATTCATTATAAAGAAATTTAAAACGGTTATTATTTTTATTCTATGATATTTTAGAGATAAAAGTGATTTAAAAGGTACTAAGTGTTCCAGAGAGTTTGGAAAAATTGTGCTTTTAGAAATGGTGAAAGAAAAAATGGTACCATTTGTTTGAAGGGTAATCTATCAATAAATCACAAAAGCTTTAATATGTGCATACCTTGTGAGATGAAATTACATTTATAAAAATGTAGAAAGTGATTAGGAATTTAATGAAAAGGACATTCTCTATAATAATATTTATAATAACAAATACTTTAAAATCTCTTTAGTCTCCAAAAGTAAGAGACTATTTAATTGTGATACTAACAAATAATGAAATATTAAGCAGACTATAAAGATATAAGTGTGAAATTACATTTATAACATAGATATTTTGCTATGTTGCAAAGAAATAGAAAATAGGTTATGATACTATAAAATCATATTTTTGCATAAATACATCTATTATCTATCTATCTACAAAATGGGGGGGGGGGGGGTTAAAAGGCTACATACCAAATGTTAAGTGGTTATTTCAAGAGTGTGAAAATATGAATTGTTTTTATATTCATTTTGCTTCTGTATGTTCAACTTTTTCTACAATGATTATCTATTATTTGTATAAAAGGAGTAAAAATAAATATTTAATATATTATATGTATTTGTCTTCATTCTTTTAGCATTTACAGACTACTTGAAGAAGCCCTGGATACTACCATTTTAGTGTATTATTTTTGAAGATAAAAAATATTGAAGCACTTTCTATTTTGCAATTCCATTAAAGAGAATTTTGACAATTTATGATCAAGTAGAATAAATAAGTAAAATGGCAAGAATCTTAGTGAATAACATAAATATTAAATAAAACAATGGGTAGATTGGAAAGATCAAAGGGTCCAATGATAAAGTCAGAATTTTCCAAGTACCCGTGGAAGGTGATTTAATCCAGGCCATAGCTGGCTAGTTTCATAAAATAAAAAAATGCGTTATGGCAGAATGCTTCTGCTTCTTAGATTAGATTCTCCTGTGCTCGTCATCTTATCCCATTACATGGCCAGTGGAAACTTTATATGAAGTAACTAAACACAGAATCATCACTGCAACCAAAAATTAGAAAGAACACAAGTTTTTCTTAGCCATAGCAATCAGTGGTTCTCAACTTTTTTAATGCCACGACCCTTTAATACAGTTCCTCATGTTGTGGTGACCCCCAACCATAAAATTATTTTTGTTGCTACTTCATAACTGTAATTTTGCTACTGTTATGAATCGTAATGTAAATATCTTTGTTTTCCGATGGTCTTAGGCAACCCTGCTAGCGGTTCTCAATCTGTCGCGACCCACAGGTTGAGAACCGCTGCTGTAGAGCCTAAGACAATCGGAAAACACAGATATTTACATTACGATTCATAACAGTAGCAAAATTACAGTTATGAAGTAGCAACAAAAATAATTTTATGGTTGGGGGTCACCACAACATGAGGAACTGTATTAAAGGGTCGCGGCATTAAAAAGGTTGAGAACCACTGAACAAGACAGAAATTTCTTCTAATTTCCATAGATTTAAAACCTGCTATAAACTTGGTGGCATTAGCTGACCCTTAAAGAGTCTCATGAAGATCTTAGCTGAGGTCTCAGAAATGTTTTCTTAGCAGCCACATAGTTTTGAAGGGGAGGAAAGTCTTTGATCAATCAGAAACTTGGCAAATATGGATTTTTTTTTTTTATTGTCTGAAGTTTTACATATGTCTCCTTTCCCCCTGATTTTGAAGGATCCTGAATACAGTTGTTCAAAGCAAGGTTATTTAGACTAACAATGCCAATTCACAGTGCCACAATTTCACAGTATTCTTCAGGGGGTATGGGGGCTTGCCCCTAGCCTGGTATCTCTAAGCAAGTTTCTATATGTGGATTGCCAAAGAGTTCTCATGTTCCCACATCTTAGTCTTAGGAACAAATAATGGATTAAGCTTTTGTGGAAAACAAAAATAGGAAAAGCCTGGTAATATCTTACTCAGCTTTTATTCAGTGAATCTGGGATTTTTTCCCCCCAAAGGACAGATAAAATCCTCACTTAGAAATTTCTATGAAAACTTATTAGACATTTGTGTTCTTTTTTTCCCTATTTATTCTTCATACCATTAAATATTCAGCAAAAGTAATTGCACAAAAACCATGATTTTATTCAAATTAATAAATATTTTAATAGTCAACATTTACTATAGTCTTATAACATCTTTGTTTTAGCAAACAGAAAAGCAAGGAAGATTACCCATTATCTTCCTGTTCAGAGATAATCACTTTTCATATTTTATGTATTCTAATCTCTTTATACATATATTATTTTTGCAAATTGGAATCAAATTTCACATACTGCTTTATAACTAGATTTTTATTTTACATTCTGCTTTGTAACTAGACTTTTTGACTTTTAAATCAAGAAGCTATGAGTATTTAAAACATATCCTGGCCTGGCAAGTGTGGCTTAGTTGGTTAAGCATCATCCTATGCCATCAGGAGGTTGCTGGTTAGCTTCCCAGTCAGGGCACGTGCTGGAGTTATAGGCTCAATCCCCAGTAGGGGGATTGCAGGAGACAGCCAAATAGATATTTCTCTCTCCCTCTCCCTCTCCCTTCCTTTCTCTGAAATCAATAAAAACGTATTTTTAAAAATATCCTGAAATATTCTTTGAGAGAAAAATATAACTACAGAGTCTTTTTTAATTTACTCAGATCCCTTTTTCTGAAAATTACACGAAGGGGGAATCTGTGGTCACTATGAAAATACAGTGATTAGTAAGATACAGTCTCTGATCTCAGTCAACTTCTGTCTAGTAGTGAGAGGGCTAGAGAGCAGTAAACAGAAATAAAGATGCCTGGCAAGATCAGAAAGATCCAGGTCATGTTCATGAAATGCCAAGAGATAAGAGAGCCCAGGATCAGAGGGGAGTGGGACAATGGTCAGCTTAATGAAAGAATGTTTCTCATCCAACGTCGTTGTGTCAAATCCAAATGATTCAATGCCTGTTAACTGCCTAGAATAGTGCCCATCCTATTCTGGGCGCTCAATAGGCTTCACTGTTATTGTTGTTGTTGTTCTGTTATTGTTAATACTATAATTACATGGCGATTTGAAGAAAACATTGACTGTAATGCTTTCTGTTTGAACCCTCTTCCCACTTCAACCCCCAAATTTGATAAGCTTCTGTAGTCAATGGTCTTCCAGACTCAGCCCCTGTGTCCACTGATATCAAGTAGTCAAGCTGTCTCTCAAGCCCCAATGAACATTCCCCCTCCGGTTTTCAGCAGCCTAAAATGATCCAAGGAGCCATAAACATGATGAGAGTATTTAATTACTTCAATGAAACAGGCCCCGGGTCGTCCACGCAGGTTTAATAACTGCATTTCCATGCATTTAGAATCACTTACAATATGCATTTTAAACCAGTGACACTTATTTCCTTTTATTATTGTTCACACTCTGTTAATATGTGTTTATCTTATTTCAGTCTCTGTAGCTTTGAAACAAGTACTGATTAATCAGAAGCCATTTAAATGCTGATATGCCATATTCTACATTACGGAAACTAAGAGAACATCAAGCAGCCAAGTAAACATAGGTTCTTTTTCTCTTAATTAAAAGCTGCTTTGTTCATATAATTCCTTTCCTGGCATGTTATGTGGAAGCATTAAAATTAGATTCAACTAGGATAGGGTTATTATAGGTATAACTAAAGCTTCACGTGAGTCTTGTTTTAGGGACTTTGCTCAGTGAGAGATGACAAGTTAATATATTGTGATTGATTGTTCACTACTGGACTTCTGCCAATTTGTAGAAATAAACCTCCATGTGTAGAAACGATGGTTTGTCTTCCTGAATTAGAGTGCGAAGGAATCCAAACACACTCACTACCTTGGAAAACACATCCAGGTCTGTGTCTTGATTGGCTTTCAATCTTCCTATAAGCCTTGATCTGTCCCTTGGAGAAATATTGGTTTAGGAGCCAAGACAAATTCTAAAATACAGTATGTGATGAAGTTAGTGGTTAGAGGAAAGGGACTTCCTGAGGGGCCAAAAAAAACCCCCCAAAAACCCTATAAGCACAAAACTGTAGGAAACAGTGAGAAGCTCTTGTACATAGTAATGTAATTTTACCTCATATCTAGATAACACATTGAGGATAAAAATCCAGACTACGAGGAGGGAAGATCTACTCATTCTTTATCATAAGATGCACAGAGCCAAATACTTCTATTCTTGCAGCTAATCTCTTTCATGGAGGAGCCCAAAGGGTGTAGGGAATCTTTGGGGACAAATATGTTGGGAGTTTAGTGAGCATCCCAAGCGGTAGACCCTGTAAAAGTTTTAGAAATAAGTCTTAGAAGTAGCTCCTGTAACCTACCCTTAAGTATGTGCGCACCTCTCCCCCCACACCCCCTCCCCCCGCCCCCACCCCCCCCCCCCCCACACACACACACAGTTGTGGGCATCTTGCTAGATTCTCTGCTGGGCTCAAACAAAGTGGGGTGGTGCTGTTCAGCTTAGAGTGAGTATAAGCACCCGAGGACTCCTACAGCATTTTAACATGAACCTTCATATTGTTAAAACGATATGAGAAGGAAGCACAGACCTCTTTCTATTTTATAAAGGAAATCCAGGGTAGAATGTTTATCTGCTCCCAGGATATGCAATATTAGAACCTGGAAGATGAACTCAGTTTTTCTCATCTCTGGTTTTGTATATTTCCATTGCATCAGGCTGATTTAAAAAACAAAGATTATTCCATGTAAACTACCCTGAAAATAGCTTTTTTCACTTCTGAGTAACTTTCCATTAAAGACCCTTCCTCATGAGAAAGGAAGTATAAAATTGTGCAAAAAAAAAAAAAATGGATTAGGTAAAATGAGGATAGCAGGATTCACTCCCAGAAAGCCAGCTGCCCCTTCTTTTGGTGAGTTTTACAGCGGAGATGGGCCTCACTGAACAGAGATGGTGCTCTGAATCAGACCTCCAAATTGAGCCAATGAATAATGCACAGTGATGCTGCCTTTGCCTTTTTTACATGTGGATGTTTCCTTTGTGGTCATACTAATAGAAATTACGTGTTGTAAAGCCAAACGCAAAAGTAAACAAATGCCTCTCTATCTGAAAGGGGTTAGTGTATGTACTTCACCCCTGGCTGATGCCCATGGCAAATGCCCCAACCATTCATTATACCTTTGATATGATTTAAACATTGATTGTCTTTAAAGGTAGTGCAAGAAATTCAGTGGAACTTAATGCCAAGACATCAAATAAATCAGTTTCTAGTGAGTTCCACAAACAGGAAATAAACTCAATGTAGTTAACACAAAAAACCTAGGCTACTTGCTTCTATGCAATCGGATTTGCTGTCTGAACTTTATACCTGTTAAAATACCATATTTATTCTCCAAAGTTAGAGAGTTATAGTATGGTGGTAGGCCAATTGAGGTAGCAAACTACCTAAAAAGTTCACCAGCCTATATTTGGGATCATGAACATTAAAATAGCAGGAAGTGGCTTTCTATAAAATTCAGAATCATAGCAACACATTTTCCTCTCGCATCTTATCAAATCCCAGGCACCTGCCCATGAAATTGGCAGCAGCAAGATTTTCGCTGCTGCCAATTACAGGTTTCTCCTTGTCTTGCCAACTTGCTTTGTCTCCACAACCTGGCAAAATAGAGCTATTGGCAGGAAAGTGCATATTTGAAAATGATTGCCGTATATAGGGATTTGGGGTTCCATAATGTTTAATTAAGTAATTTCAATACTGCCTTAGCACTAGGGATAGGTTTGCTTTCTACTTTATAATATGCAGTGTGCTCTGTAACTTGAGCCCTTTGGCCACCAATCCCGCAATGAAGGAACTAGAATGGAATCCTCAGTGAACATTATTTCTAACAAGGGTAACTCAGCTAAATATCAATGACCTGCTACAAGGTTCAACCTTCAGTGAAAGAATGTTTATACTGAAAGGAAAGTATTGAATTGGAAGAATCTGGAACATCATTAATTGGCAGGTCTGAGATATTCCTGTTCCTGGGGAAATAGGCCACTTAAGGAAATGTAGGGAATGTTAGACAGTAAATAAACTGCCTGAAAGCAAGATGCATCCATATGCTATTATGCTACATACATGTGCAATGTCATGGTACAGTGCTTACCTTTTCTGCTACCCAGAATGCTACCTTGAAATCAACATATTTCAGCAGAGAAATAATGGAATTAAATAATTTCAAAGGGATCTTAAAATTGTGAAAAATGTGCATGATGTTTTTACTGGTTTGCCCTTGAGAAATTCTCCTCCACTCTTCGGTTCTTAGAGGTAAACCATTAAACAGATTTTCCAATAGAGGCCAAGGCCCATCCTGACGCCCCAGGCCGGGCAGTGCTGTGGGCCTGCACACGCCTCTGCCAGGGGGGCTGACCCCAGCAGCAGCCTCATGTCCTGGTGGCACAAGTCCCCGCCCCCATTCCTGCCCACCAGCTCCTGCCTGTTGACTGGTCATGACTGGGACACCATTAGGACCAATTAATGTATTACCTCTTTATATATACCTCTTTATATATATAGATATCTATACCCATATGACCTCCACCCAGATCAAGTATTTCTGGCTTTAAAGAAATAACTCCAATACTAAGACACTGTTATTCTGATTTCTATTACAATTGATTACATTTTACTCTTTTTTTCTGATGTAAATGGAATAAAAAACATATTAGTATGTCTTGAGATGGTCATGAATCTTTAAGCAAATGGTAAGCAGATTTGTATAAATATAGCTCCAAATACTGAACCACTCTTGCATTCAAAGTATATCTACATTGTTATGGAGCATTTTTCTTTTCATGGACTCTGACATTGATTTGCCAATGTTTGATTGACATTTTTAGACTTTATATTTAGAAGTAAGATTGCAGGTCCACAATTTTCTTGCTTGGTAATCCTCTGAGGTTTTTCTATTAGTTATGTCAGTTTAGTAGAATAAATATTTTAAAAAAAACTTTTGTGAATTTTAATAGCAAATGCCATTTCTATTTTCTTCCAATAATAAATACCTGTATTAATGACATCATGTGTCAGGTACTGTGCTGGGTATTGGAGACATACACACGAGTAATAAGACATGGCGCCTCTTTGAGAGGAACTTAACAGTGGAATCTCTCCCTTGAAAGGTTGAAAAAAATTAGCCTGGCCCATTTTCAGGGAGTGGAGCCTGAGTGTGTGTAGTTTCTGAGAACCTTTCACCTTTCTTCCATTTAAATATTAGTATATCCCAGTTTCCTACTCATCATTCATATTTTCTTGGAAAATTGTTTTTGTCAAGGAGAATTTGGTATTGTGTTTTAATAACATCCTCCATCTATGGTTATATCCCAGCTCCTAATTTGTGTGTTTCAGCTTTCTCTCTTTCCCCCTTTTGATGTGATTGTTACAGTATTTTTAAAAATATGAAGCAAGGAAAAATTATTCTCCTAGCATCACATAGTCTGTTTTTATTACATTATTGATAATGTGATAAGATTTTCCAACTCTGAAGGGAATCATGAGTACACTGAAGATAATACGTTTTTTAGATCTCACTGTGCTGTGTGGCCTCAGTTCTCAAATCTCTTACTTGAGAAGAATGTGAATTTCTGAAGACCAGGAGCCATGATTTTTGAATCTGCCTCAGGATGTAGGACATTGACTCTATGGGGCGGGCTTTTAATTCAATTTCTTGAATTGAGTTCTCTGCTAGAGGGCAGAGAACTTGGTTAGATGATTTCTTGAGGTGCATTCCAGGTCTAAGAGCTACACTATTATAGTAGAATAATTTCAGTGATGAAAAGAAAGTATTGTCAAAGAGTTAAAGACATCACAGAAATATATAGACCAGCTAGGGTTTTCCTTTTTATGAACCATCCAGCAATATCATCACTCACTCTTAATCTAATCATTTACTAGCCACATTGTTGAGGAAATATTGAATCCTTTTATTTTAAATCCAATAAGGTCAATTCTTTTAGCTCTTATTTTATAAGGGGAAAACGAAATAATTTAAATTTATGACCACAAATGAATAATGAGTTGTTTTACACTCATGCTTAAATCACTAAATTTTCTGGTGTCAGTATTTTTTGTTGGTTGTTATTTTTCTAAAGCCCAGCCTACAATGTGTGTTCAAGTGGGTAATTCACATGTTTTTTAAAAGAAAAAGATGTCACATTTCAATACTTTTACACTTTTAAGTCTTAACTTGAGCCTGAACTTGACAAGTTATGAAAGTAAAGCATAATTCTGTGTTATTCTCTCTTACTAGCACATTGATCTATGGCTATCTTTGTGCTTTTGTTTGTTTTTCTTCGTGGAACATTTTCTTCTACATGTATATTGCGTTTCTAAGAGCAATGCCTAGTGATTTTATTTTAGTATTGAATGGTAAATGTTTTCTCTCACGATTATCCACAGTGAATAGGTGTTTAACATCAACACTAGATTTGGGGCAAGATGTGCCATATCTGACTCTCCCATAAGCAATTGCTAAAAATTCCATGGAGATATGGTCATGCTGAAAACTAACTACTGGGTAATCTTGTCAAGAGTACTGGTTGTATTAGATAACATAGATTTGTTACATATGCAAGTTTGCAAAACAAGGTCATCCAGTTTAACTCACTGGAAGGAAGAGGTATGTAAAACCTAATGTTCTTCTAGTTCATATATTTGGTGATCCCTGAATTTGTTTTTGTGAGCTCTCATAGCTGATGTTTTTACTTGGAGCAATTGTTGAGAAAAAGAAAGATAAACTATAACGTGAATGACAAGGACATTTGAGGAAAAGAGCAATAACTTGATGGTGCAGTAGATATGTATCATCATTTGTAAGGTTTTGGGCTCTTGGCTTTGGTTCAGAATTGATGGTGAGAAATATTTATGCATGGCCATAAACTGAAGAGGCATAAATCAGTAGACTCTGAGTTCAGGTGTTTATTATATGGAGAATCTTGAAAGGTGCTTTACAATGGAGATTTTTCCACTCACCTTTCATGAATGACAGTGCTCATTAATAGACTTCAGTGATTATACTGACCACAAGGGCAGAAATTTCATGTGAAAAACTATTTGCAGAAAGTTCCTTCCCTACTCCCCTAATTTCCTCCAGATCAGCCACATTATGATGGCACTTTAGCATTAAGTGAATTTTCCTTTTGATTACTTGCTAAATGGATACTATTGAGAAATGGCATACATGCCACACAATTGTGTATATAAACGCTGTAATATTTGACAGAAAGCAATTTTAAGGTTTTTACTTTTGCATTTACATGATACCAAAGTTCACTGTGTACTTTAGATTTAAAAATAATTTTATCAGAAATTAATCTTGCATAATTAAAGAATGGATTATAAGCATCACCCTCGTACCTTTTAGAACATAATGATAGTGTGCATGATGAGATAGTCTGTAATTTGATGCTGCTTTAAAAAAGTAGTTCTAAAAACCATCCATTCAAAAAAAATGCTGAAAGAGTACATGAGTTTCCATCATGTGCTATCACATTATTTTCTTACAGTTTTAGTATTTTACTTGTCAAATTTAACCTTCCCTAATCCATTAGTAAGAGAAAAATTCCTAGTTACTCTTGAGAAAATTATATTAGGTAAAAGGTTAGTGATGGAAGCCCATAAATGACAGCTAATTTTCAGTATTGGTTGCAAATTAGTAAATTTATGCTCATGCGTGCACATTTAGTATGACTTTGTTGTATTCTGTTATTCTTTTATCCAATTTAAAAAGAGAGAAAAATTGAAAAACTTGGTGAAGTTAATAGGAAACAAGCACAGATATACAATAATTTATGAATTTGTGGGAGTTTCGTGTCAAACTAAAGAATCTTTTTTTGTTGGTGGTGTCCCAGACATAGAATAAGATAATTTTTTGCTGTGTGAATTCTCAGAACGCTATCGAATTGGCAGGAAACAGGAAAGCCACTGACTGTGATGGAGATGGTTAGGAAGACTCCTCTGACAAATTTCTCATCTGATGCCGAAGGGCCCTGTGGTGAAATGGAAAGTGCATGGGCCCTGAAGTGAAACACATCTGTATCCATTTCTAACTCTTCAATGTAGGGGCTGCATTATCTTCACCAATCGACTTTGGTCCTGTGCTTTTGTTCCTTCCTACATGAAATTAGAATGGCTATACCTACTAGGTGGATTTGTTAAGATTAAAATTGATTAACACGTTTGCGTTGGGCTAGACTTAATGAGTACTCAATAAATATCCCTTTCCCATATGTTCCAATTACTAATTCTAGCTATTTTACCAACAGAACGTTTTAAGCATTGCTAGGTATCTGGAGTCTTCCAATATCAAAAGCTACTGGAAGGGACGAGGTTTTAACCATTAGTAAAATTAGTCTTCTCTTTTTGCATCATGAGAGTTCATTTCTTAAATGGGTGGTTTCATGGCAGGAGTGAAACAGAGATAGCTCTAGCAGTATAAATCGGAGAATTATTGACAATGTTTCATTATAAAAAAAGATATATGGTATTAATTTTAGGAAAAGATACCAAAGTAGAAAGCACTTTGTTTTTAAATTAACTTCAGTTCCAACCCAGCCGGCATGGTAGGTTGAGTAAGTATCTACCTATGAACCAGGAGGTCACAGTTCAATTCCCGGTTAGGGTACGTGCCCAGGTTGCAGGCTCAATCCACATTGTGAGGTGTGCAGGAGGCAGCTGATCAATGATTATCTCTCATCATTGATGTTTCTATCTCTCCCTCTTTCTTCTTCTCTGAAATCAATAAAAATATATTTAAAATAAAATACATTAACTTCAGTTCCAGGGGCCAGAGACCCATTTGAGCACTCTTCCTTTAACATACCTGTTGCTGTGTTTTCTCTTTATTTACATTTTCACTTCCTGGAAAGTGAGCTTCCAATAAAAATAAAAATATTTCTGTCTTAGCATACAAGACTGGCTAGAATATAAATTCTGTGTGAATAATAGATTGTTAAATCATTGCTCTCCTGAGTTTGAGTCATTCAAATACTTTGGTTTGCATTCTTATAAAAGATGCAAAGCTATTGAAAAGTTAGACTTCATCATTCACTTAAATGCTGGTCCTACCAATCATCCGTCATGTATTATCAATAATTAGACTCTAGTAGTGAAGAAAGCCAGCATTAAGGGAATCTTTACAAAGTGTCCTCCAAATACAATTTTTAGAGCATTTATAAGGTGATTATAGTGATCCATCAAATCTCAAGCTAAATTTTGGAAAGAAGGTTCAAAATGATTAATGCCATCAAAGATTGATTAATTTTTAATATAAATCATAAAGCGTTGTTTTTTTTTTAGCCTAATTAGCATTAAAAAAACAACAACAACCCACAATTAAATGAGTCTTTGAAAAGTGATTTGGGTAAAATTATGGATTCCAAATGGAACTTACTTCCTGATCCCTCCCTATGGAACTAATATAAGAGATGAAACAATATTTATCATATCTTGACTGGGCTTTTTATTCCTTTTAAAAGAATAGCTGCATCAGGATAATTTTGAAAAATATTCCATCCTTATGATGGACATAGCATTTCTTACTTGTTTTTCTCCACATTTTTATTAATAGTATTTGTGTTTTACATGAAAATGGGATTTTTATAGCTTAGTGACTGCTTAGAAATTGTCTTTTATAAGATAGCATTGAAATCTTTTGATCATGTTTTTAGGTGTCTTATTGATGTGTTGGAGCTTTTTATAAATTCTGGAAACAAGTCTTCTTTTTCATATATGTATCTCAAGTCTCTAATCTCATTCTGTGCCTTGTTCTTTACATTCTTTTGATGAATAGAAGCTTATAATTTTAAAAAGTCTAATTTATTAATTTTCCTTTATAGTTAATATTTTGAGTCTTAAGAAATCCTTGTTTACCCCAATCATAAAAATGTGCATTTGTGTTTTATCTCAAAAGTTTTTTGTTTTACTTCACATTTAGATCTTCAATATATCTGGACTTTTTAAAGGATGTAAAGTAGGTGTCCAAATTTACCTTTCCCCCATGATGTCTAATTGACCCAGTGCCACTTACTGCACTATTCTATCGCCTTTGTCATGATCACTCTGGCTACAGATAGAAAAAGGGGTGAGGGGAGCCAGAATGAAAATTGGGAGACCAGAGAGGAGGCTTCTATAAGAGTATGATGGTGGCTTGCTTTAGAAGGGTAGTAGCAATGGAGTTGCCAAGGAAAGGGTTAATTTGACAAATGCTTTCAAAGTTGATATAAAAGTATTAAATGCAGAGTGAGACAGAGGGAGGGGTGAGAAAGAGGAGGGTGATAAAAAGTACTTTTATGTTTCTGGCTGAAATGTCGAGGTGATGGTAATGTCATTCATTGAGAGGAAAGAAAATTTGGTTTTTAAGAATTTAAGTTGGTTTTTCAAGAATTTAACATCTTCCAGATTAGAAGGTTTTCACACCTCCCCAATAATTTATGGTAATATGTCCCTTTAAGAGTGCCCAACATAAACTCAAGGGAGGGTTAAAATGGCAGGTTCAAAGACTATAAAATTATCATTTGTTTTCAAGGATGAAGAAAATAGAAAAAAAGAACAAAAATCATTATTTGCAAGTAGAAGCCACTTTATGGACTGGATCAGGACAAAATTAGCCTAATCCTTAGCAAGGCCTAATCCTATCTAATAAAAGAGCAATATGCAAATTAACCATCACTCTGCTACACCCACCAGCCACGCCCACCAGCCACGCCCACCAGCCAATCAGGAGCGAATATGCAAATAAACCCAACCAAGATGGCTACAGCCACAGAGAGCAGGAGGTAGGCTTGGGTTTCCCCGGCAATGGAGGAAGCCAAGCTTTCCGCCTGCCCTTGCCGGCCTAGGCCTCCACTCAAGACTACAAAGTTTCATTGATAGAAGATACATAAACCCAAACAGAAATGGCGGCAGCCACGGAGCTGGAAAGAGCAGGAGGCTAGGGTTGCCCCCGGCGATGGAGGAAGCCAATCTTTCCCCACAACCTGGCTGGCCCAGGCCTCGCTTAAGGCTACAAAGTTTCAATTATAGAAGATACATAAATCCCAATAGAAATGACTGCTGCCATGGAGCAAGCAGAAGACTTGGCTCCACTCCAGGCTACAAAGTTTCAATTGTAGAAGATAAATAAATCCCAGATACCAGGGCCTCCGCTTGGGTCGCCGGGGGCGTGGCCGGCCTGCAAACCATCACAAGCCCCTCTCCCAGGCTGCCCCACGCCCCAAGGGAACCCCCACCCTAATCTGGGACACCCTTCAGGGCAAACCAGCTGGCCCCCACCCATGCACCAGGCCTCTATCCTATCTAATAAAAGAGTAATATGCAGATTGACCATCACTCCAACACGCAACATGGCTGCCCCCATGTGGTCAAAGATCCTGCCCCCATGTGGACACAAGATGGCCACCACAAGATGGCCAGCAGGGGAGGGCAGTTGGGGGCGATCAAGCCTGCAGGGGAGGGCAGTTAGGGGTGACCAAGCCTGCAGGGGAGGGCAGTTAGAGGAAAACAGGCTGGCAGGGGAGCACTTAGGCATCAATCAGGCTGGCAGGGGAGTGGTCGGGGGTGATCAGGCTGGCAGGCAGAAGCGGTTAGGGGCAATCAGGAAGGCAGCAGGCAAGCAGTTGGGAGCCAGCATTCCTTGATTGTGAGAAGGATGTCCGACTGCCTGTTTAAACGGGCAGTCAGATATCCCTCGAGGGGTCCCAGATTGGAGAGGGTGCAGGCTGGGCTGAGGTACACACACCCCCGTGCACGAATTTTGTGCACCAGGCCTCTAGTTTTCATATGAAATGCAAACATCAACTTGAGTATTGCCTTGGCTCACAAATCTGTTACCTGTAAGCTCTGACAGCTCAGCTCAGAATCTCTTGGAGGAATGTCATTACAAATTGAAGTATGCCCATGTCTTTCTATTTCAATTGAACTGTGGGGAACTACCCTCCCAGAGTACCCTGCTACATGCATTGAGGTCTACAGAGGCTTTTCCACTTATGCTTAAACCAAGAAGTATTACAGTCGTTCATTTCCCATTGGTGTGCTGTGAGGTGAAAAGTATATTTAGAAATGGTGGGCTGAAAGTAAAATAATATTAATAATTGATGCATCTGCAGTTCATTTAATCTTTGAATCCCACAGCTAAGTTGTCATATCATATTACCTACATTTCAAACAGAAAACCTTCTCACAGATTTGCACATCAAGGTAAAGATGGAGCTTGGGAAAACCTGAGGGGTATTTTTGTTGTTGTTTATGTTTTTTTTTTGGGGGGGGGGTTTGCATGTTCCACAGCAGAGCCTCAGAGACAGGCTGAGATTGGGTTTCAGGTGTGTGAAGAAGGATTCTTTCCATCAGCCTTGGGGCAGCCACGTGTGGCTTTCAGGTTGATCAGCTCAGATTCTGAGCAGCCTCTGAGCTGTGTCTAATGGCAGACCCTGCAGTTCTGTAGCCAATGGGCATGATGAGTGACTTCTGGTTCATGCTAGTTTGCTGTTATGTGCTGAATGCCATCAAGGAGATGATCTGCCAACAGCAAAGCATGCTGCTGCCCATGGACAAGGGATCCATGGCGTGGTCGAATGAGTTCCTTTTTCAGGTGTCCAAGCATAGCAGTGGGCATTCCAGAGCCAGGAAAAGGGGAAGGAGTGGTGGTGATGAGGGCTTCTGATGGACCCAGCTCCAGGCAGCAGCCTTGAATCCTTGTCTTTGATTCTTCTGTCAATTTGGTGTGGTGGATGCATTTAGCAGAGTCCAAGCTAGCTACCAAGTGACTGCTGTATCAATGTCTGTACTTCAAGCCTCATTATTTTGAGAAACTTGGTATAAAAAGTTTTCATCAGTGTCCAAAAGCATTTGCATTATCATTATCAAATGCTTATTGTGTCAATATATTGTCAACCATTGTCAACATTGAGTGGTTAAAAGGGATTTTGTTTTTCTATCACTTATTTGTGCAAATACATTTTCTCTTCAACATAAAATTTAATATATATAAAATTTAATATAAAACTCAAGAATTTAAAGAAGTTAGCAATAGAAAGTCTTGATAAAGAATTGCATGTTCCCCGTTTTTACCATAAAATTCAATGTGAAAAATTCTATTTATACATACTTTTGTGGGCTGAACTGTGTCTCTCAAGTATCCATGTTGAAGAGTGGACCCAAGGACCTGAGGCACTCCCTGTGACCATCACTTGGCACATTTCATAAGGACTCTCCTTCCCCTCACAGAGTAAGCTGCTGCCACTAGAGTGCTACCCAGGTACACCTCCAGCCGGGGAGCACTTGGTGAGTCATCTCAGTGTCATTCCTTGTCATGATTAAAATGTGAGCGAAGACAAAATCTGGCTGTCTGCTCCAAGGATCTTCTTGAGAATTGACAAGTATCCATTTGTCTAGTCTTCAATGATGATAAATGTCAACTTAAAAATCCCCCAAGGAAAAACAGCCAGGCATTGAGCTCTGAATCTACATAACAAGGGAGGTAGTTCAACCTGGGGAAAGGACTCCTTTTCTTTGCCTGCTTTTGATTGGACATGATGGGTAAATAGTCAGTGTAGTGGGAACCAGAGGTATATGGGAATATTCTTTTTTTTTTTTTAATTTGTCCCTTCACTCTTCCTCACCCATGAAATTCAAGGACTTATTCACTCATTCATTAATTAACTATCAAAAGGTTTTTTATGTTATTCTTTATTTCCAAGGTTACCTCTAGTCTCCTTTTTTGTTACTTAGACTTATATCAATTACTATCAGATTTTCTTATTACTGTTCCCAACCCACAGGAGAACAAACCCAAATAGGCTACTTATAACTGCATAGCAACATCATCCAAATGGTCCTAGCCACTGCTGACATAAAACTCAACTTTGGGTGCTGGTGGTGGGGAGGGGCAGGTGATGATCATGTCTAGTACTTACTGGTTCTCACTCAACATAGCTTTGGGGGGAAAAACCTTGTATCTGTCTTTCAATATTGCTTTGACTTGGCGAATTATTACATCAAACATAGAATGCTAATTTCTTAGCGTATGTTGCCTAAACATTTCCTACGCAGTGCTGTAGGGGAGGAGAGACATAAATTTGATGCTCTCATATTCTGAGCAGAAATTCATCAAACATATTTATGGAACTTCAACATTTTGTTAAGAGCAAGATAAACATTAATAGTCTGTTAATGAAGGTACCTAAATTCTAGAGTTATATTACCACAATGGAGACGTTTTCTCTCAAATTTTAATTAACATCAGTTGGTATTGTCTGACTGATGTACTAGCTCCAACCAAGGCTCCAGGAACAGTCCAGTGATTAATTACTTTGTGTCATGGGTACAGATGACAATGTGGAAACACAACTGCCAAGAAGGGCCCCCACAGTGGTTCTCAGAGTGTGGCCTCTGGAACAGCAACGGCAGCTGCAGCACCTGGGAGCTTCTTAGAAATACAGACTCTCAGGCCCCACCCAGACCAACTGATCCAGAACCTCTGGGGGAGGGGCCCACCAATCTGTTTTAATAAGCCCACAGCTGCCTCTGATGCCTGCTGAAGTTAGGACCCTCTGGGTTAAAGTAATGCCAATCACCCAACTACCTACATTTATGGAATCATCTCACACAGCAATTTCTTAGCAGAGACTTCTCACCGTATTTTCCTCTTCAAAAATTCATTTTATTGCCTTTCCGTTTTCCCGTGCCCTATTTTCTTAGTCCTTAAATTCAAATTGAAGGCAACTTTAGAATGGTGTGTATTATGCTAGAATTTGACAGTGGTGCCTTCGGGGAAAGTACAATATTTGAGGATAATAGACATTTTACGTATTCAAAACAAAGGACAACGTTGCAAAAAATTGTTGTCAGAAAATACCTGGAGTCAGGGAATCCTAAAAACAAGTGAAGTTCCTGAGATTAAGAGAATGGAATCAGTAGGAAAGGGTTTGGGAGCATACCCCAGAAAGGGGTCTGGCAATCATTACATCCCTTGGTAATCTATCATACCTAACAGGCTGCCCACAAACTTCTGTGCACTGAGCAACAACTATTTTGCATGCTCTGAATGAGGCAGACATTGGGACAGAACACAGCAGGAATCGCTTATCCTTCTTCTACGTGATGTATGCTGGGGTTAGATGTCCAATATCCTTCCCTCATTCATATAACTGGGCCTCTAGCCAGAACCGCCTGAAGAGCTGGGGCCCCAGCAAGCGTGGAAAGGATGGAAAGGGCCACCAAGTGCAGGAGGCAAAACTGCCACTTAAAGGTTAGTCCCCAAACTGATGCAATATCACTCTCCCCACATTCTATTTCAACGTAAGGGCTTGGAGAAATAACGCCCTATACTCTGAGAGGGCAAGTGAGAAAGAATTTATTGCCATCTGTAACCCAGTATACCAAAGGTTAAATTCTGTCGGTTGAAGGACCTTACTAGGTATTTTTGAAAGAAAAAAAGTAGAATTTATTTTACAGAAATTGCTTTATTGCCACATTGAATGGAATGTACACAATGAACATTTCAGGGACAATAATTGGGTCTTTCTCATCTCCATTACCTAGTGCTGTGTCCGGCATACAGTAGGCATTCAATGCATGGGTGTTGAGAGAATGAATACCTTTTGCAAATAAGGGGGTATCCGTGCAGGTTAGATGATGCTGTTGTAACAGGTAATCTCCACACTTTGCAATCTCTCTCCGGTGCAGGTGAAAGCTCTGTTGTAAGTTGTCATCAGCCGGGAGGCCAGCCTGAAGGCCCAGGCACTCTGAGATATTGCTGGCTTGTGGAAGAGGGAAAAGAGAACATGGCAGAAGCCCAAGTGGCTCTTAAGGCTTCAAATGGAAATGGCACACATCACTTATGCTTGCATTTCATTGGCCAAAGCAATTTAGTGACCAAGCTGATATTAATAGGCAAGGATGTGTAATCCTTCCATAGAGGGAAGCAGTGAATATTTTGAGTAATAACATAATCTATCATGAAAATTGCCTATGTGGCTAATAGTACATTATTATTGGTTTTACTTTTTCTCAAGGATTATAAGATTGCAAAATATTATCTTTCATACGGATTGTCAGCATTGGTTTTTACCCGATACTGTTCCAGATGCTCTTCAAAAAGAATTCACAGGATCTAGTTACTTCTTAAAAGAGGATGTTAATACATAACCATAGCAAAACAAGTCTATTAAACTAGATAGCTAGAAACAATTGCTAAATGCCTTTAAATCAGTGGTTCTCAACCTTTCTAATGCCATGACCCTTTAATACAGTTCCTCATGTTGTGATGACCCCCAACCATAAAATTATTTTCGTTGCTACTTCATAACTGTAATTTTGCTACTGTTATGAATCGTAATGTAAATATCTGTGTTTTCCGATGGTCTTAGGCGACCCTGCTAGCGGTTCTCAACCTGTGGATTCATTGCTACTGTTAATGTGTCGCGACCCACAGGTTGAGAACCGCTAGCAGGGTCACCTAAGACCATCGGAAAACACAGATATTTACATTACGATTCATAACAGTAGCAAAATTACAGTTATGAAGTAGCAACAAAAATAATTTTATGGTTGGGGTCACCACAACATGAGGAACTGTATTAAAGGGTCGCGACATTAGAAAGGTTGAGAACCACTGATTTAAATGTAATCATTTTGTTGAAGTTAATAGAAAATTTTTTAAAAAAGATATGTTAAGCCCAATACTACAGTTCGTGTCCTAAAACTGAATTGTCTTGAAGGGACAGATCTGCAACCAGGGTAGGGCAGAGAGTGTGAACAAGTAGTTTTGATTTTTCAGTTGCCTTTGTGCAATTCTGACTTCTGTGAATTCCAGCCCAGTTGTGAACAAAGCACACAGAAGCTCCGAAGAAATATTCCACATGTCGGTTGGTGGCTTCAGAAAGGGTCAGTACTTCTGAAGCATGTCACAAGCAATTGAGCTGAACTTTGCTGAGGCATATCATGCTCTGTTCTTAAAGACATAGAGCAGGTCATTATTTTGGAATTTATCAACCTAAGATAGTTCTCTCCCTCAGGTGTGAAAAAGAATCTGATTGGCTTTAGAAAATATCTTCAAAAAATTAGATAGAAATGCTGCATCTAATCTGGAAACACGGGAGATCATTAGTAAATTTCATTCTGTGCAAGCACAATTTATATTCTTTTTTTCACTCTCTGCCTTTGGCACAAATGGCCACAATGCCTGGAAAGGAAATAGTTTCTCTGATTGCCGATGCCTGCACCTGTCCCATCACTTCCCTGCCTATGTGGCTTTCAAAAATCGGAAAAACGGTTCTGCCAGCCAGAGAAACGATTACTGCTCTGAAGTTGGTTGGCAGGTTAGTTTACAGATTAACATTTTTTCAATGCATATTTATGGTCTAGAATCCCAAGTACTCACTTCATAATAGAACATGTGAGAGAGAGATGATAAAGTGGTACACTCGGCACATCATCCCCATGGCAACTGCATCACAATGAAAAGTGACTGCTGGTGTAAAGGCAAGATGATTTTCTCCTTGATGCAAAATATTGCCTGAGAAGTCTGCAAACTGGGAAGGGACTCAGAGGAGCTATTTTTCCTCCCCATCTCTTTTTTTTTTCTTTCTCAGCAGCTTTCTTTTATGACTTCTCACCTTCTCACCAACCTTTCTCTCCTCTCTTTTAGGTGGCCATAAATAGCCAAGAAAATGGCATCTTTTTTCCAAGCTTTCTTTTTATCCCTGTGTTTAATATCCATGAACAGAGTTTTTAATAATGCAATTATCAGAGAGAGGAGGACATCTAAGAATTATGTGGATACCTTCAATGTTTGGGGGTTTATTTCCTAATGAAAAACAGAAGTGTTTGCCTAATGATTACTCTGCACGTCTATCATCGGCCCAGGATAATTGTTCTGAGACTGAAAGGGGAGAGCTCCCCATTCATATTGATGAAAACATATAATGTGGTCAGTTACCTTTATCTGGAGTATAGGGCAGGGGTGGGGAACGTCTGGCCCGTGGGCCATAAAAGGCCTGGCAAAAATCATCTTGTCTGGCCCTGGCAAGGCATTAGGGGTGAATTCATTAAATGTTTGACCAAATATATCAGGCTAATTTTTTAAGTTGATAATTTTGTATGGCCCACGAATGAAATATCCAAATGGCCCTTGGCAGAATAAAGGTGTAGGGGAAGGAACCTGATATCATGAATCAAATGTTATTTCCCCATCCCTATACAAAAGACAGATTTGTTTAGTCCCTTGGACAATGTTACACATTAGTCCTGTGTGGAGAGATTGTTAGATTCCCTGAATCAAAGGTTAGATGTTTCCCCTAAACTTGACCTAACTCTTCCATTAAGTACTGGATGGCTGTTTCTCTTCTATGTATTTGGTTATTTCCCTCCTTTTAATATGTTGTGCATTCAAAATGCCCCCTAATTTCAAATGATGTTTTAATTCTGTTGCCTCTGTCTATGTTAGAGGAGGGGGAAGGAAAAGTTCTTTATTGTTACAACTATGTAAATACAATTATATATGTGAATACATATATATTATACACTGAGTGCCAGATTATTATGATCTCTGAACGCATAATAATCTGGCCACTCAGTGTATATCCTATATAATAAAAGGCTAATATGCAAATTGTCCCCTCGACCAGGAGTTCGACCAGCAGGCAGGCCGGCCAACCACCCATGTCCCCTCCCCCTGGCCAAGCTGGCCAGACCCCACCCATGCACGAATTCATGCACCAGGCCTCATGTGTTCAGAGATCATATTAATCTGGCCACTCAGTGTATATTAGGCACTTATGCGAGTATTTATTGATAATAACCACCAAAGTCCTGCTCTTTTCTCTTTGTTAAATGCATACTGACAATTAGACAGTAACATATCAATTAGCAGCATTGCCAAGCACTAAATATTAGGCCAGAAATGACATATCAGTGGTATGCTGTTTCCACATCTCCAAATTCATCATGAACATTTCGAACCAGTTTCTGGTCCTCTCTCACTGAGCACAGACACAGCCTTGGAATTCTTCTTCCATAAGCTCCCCAAGCAGCCACTGTTTAGAACTGACCTGTATCATAAAACCTATTTACTATTCCTAAATAAGGCAATGCTTTAATGCTAAAAGGCAATGCAGCACTAAATCAAATCCCTATAAAAAATGAAACCCAGTTAACATGAGTTCAACTGCATAAAGAAAGTCTAAGGCTTTGTTACTGGGTTCAGATTCAGTAGAGTCCTGGAATACAGCAGTGAATAGGTGATCCCCACCCACCGTAGATAGCAAGCTCCTCAAGGGTAGGGTACATGAATCATTTATCTTCACATTCCCAGTCTCCCACCCCAATCACTTGAAATAGTTGGCCTTAATTAGTGCTTGTTCAAGTGAATTAAGATTCCAGAATGGCAATACAATGAGAACACACTATGTGGAACATGTGGTCATTTAGAAATGCAGGTGAACACCAAGAGAGATACAATCAAATGACTACTCTGCTAAAGCCATTTCCCCAGTTGCAACATCTGTGCTATCCCTTCTTTTCCTTCTACCAGTTCCAACTCCTTCTGCTATAAGGGTGGACAAATGACCCATTCATGCTAAACTTAGAGTTTTATCCCATGAGATGGAGAACCATCCAAGGGATAGATACATAACCTAAGCAAGACCAACCAAAACCCTTCACTGGCATTTTTCAAATTGGAGTATATTAAGAGACTCTCTCTTTCCCATCTGATGGCTTAGCCATAAGGATAGTAAGTCTGAATCTTTCAGCAGACACCCCCCCCCCCCCACTAAAGAGAAAAAATTAGCATGAGATGATGAAGCTAACAGAAATAGTCGAGGGGCAAAGGGAACCACGAGGACATTTGAGAATCTTGTTCTCATTTTTTCTGAGCTCAGAATACCCCCCACTCTTTGCATGATTTGACTTCTTTTTTCATTAGCTAGTTTGGGTTGGATCTATATTTCTTGCATTTAGAAGACTCCAGATTAATGTAGCCAACATTGTCATGGTTTATCAAGGGGTGCCTCACAGTGTGTGATGCACTTAATTAAGCATGTCTACAAGTTAGCAGTATCTGGAGAGCTTTTCAGCCAGGCTGGTTGCCAGACCACACAGGTGGGGACACAGAAAGCAGGACCCAAGCTATGGGCATGAGACTCAAAGAAAGAACATGAGTACTTGAAAGAAGTAGAGAGAAAGGCAGCACCTTGAAGGGAGCGGCCTACCAGGCAGATTATCAAGAGAGGTATTTAATTGTCAGGGAGCTGGATTAGAGGCCGAGGCACAGCTCAGAACAAAGAGAATCCTCTCCTAGGAGCTGGGCAATGATTTTCAGTCTGGCTGAGGCTAGTATTGACTTCTCAGTTTTCCAGATACACAAACCAATACTGAACGGCTGATATGACACCTTTCCTTGGAGTGATTAGGTAGCTACCCTGCAGCACATTGACTAACTGGGACAGCTGCCATCATAAAAGGGATAGTACTTTTTTCTCATTAAATAGGCATCTGGGTATGGATTTCTCATCCTTCTGCCCAGACTGTTATCAGCGGATTTATCAAATGCCCCATCCACTATCCTGGTATTCCACCCAGCATTTACTCTGATTAAAGAATTCACTTCACAGTAAATAAAGTGCAGCGATCAGCCCATGTTTGTGGAACTCATTGTTGTTGGGTTGTTTTTTTTTACCAGGTTTTCTATCACCTTGAAGTAGTTGGCTTTGATAGAACAGTGGTGTGATCTTGGTTATGTTACCAGTTAGGTTGCAATATGGTGCAGGGCCAGGGCAAAATTCTCTGGGAGGCTTTATGTGCTCTGAATTAGAGTTAAACATGTGGGGCTATTTCTTCTCTAGGTAAGAATCACAGGTCCAGGAATCCAGGGTAGAAATGAGAGTGGCTCCAATAATCTTACCCCTAGGACTCGCAGAATTATGGTAGTTCTATCCTGGTTAACTTAGTATTTTATAAAAAACAAACCACCCCTGTATACACACGGCCCAGACAGGTAACATAAATTAAGGAAGTGGATCAGGTGAGCTTCTGAAAAAATAGAGAGAACACCTGCTCCACCTGGAGTCAACTTCACACAGGCTGGCTTCCCGATGCCAAGAAGGACTTGACCTATGGTTGCCAGATCATTTGATTTTGTTTTTAAGAGAAGACAAGAAAAACAACAACTAGATTTTGATGAGACATCTTCTAATTTTTAAATGTACATCAATTATTTTTTAAGCACTATATAGTCCAAAGAAAATGCTTCTGTGAGTACCTATTTACAACTCGCCTCTCATCCTAGTGAAATTGGATATAAAGTAGGATTAGCTTAATCTCATTCCTTTTTCTTTCTTTTTTCTCTTTCCTGGCACTTGTGCCCTCAAGTCTGTCTGCCATATAATCCTTCCATATAGTACTTGGGTTTCTCATATAAGAGCATTGCCTGAACATCTCAAACCATATAACCAAGTAATTGAAAGGGGAAAATAGTCCTTTTCATTGTAACAACTATGAAGACTGAGACAAGAAACCACATAGCCAAACACTGAGAACCAACACTTAAGGTTTGAAAAGATCTAGTGGTAAATTCAAACAGAGCTTGAAGTTTTATTAAGTATTTCTTTTTTTATTTTTTAGTGTTTTGGGGTGTTTTTTTGTTTGTTTTTTTGTTTTTGTTTTTTTGCTTTTTGTTTTATGGTCTCTCAGTAGCACCCAACATCATGCAGATAGAAATCAGCTGTTAAGAGAAGCACTCAGAATACTGAAAGCATGGATCTGAAAGTGCTTGTTTTGATGTGGTTCCTTGAAAACTAACTAGCAGCTGGCTTATCTATGAGATGTGCTCTCTAACCTCAGTTCTACAAACCCAGCCTATCTGCAGTGGCTTCTTCCCAGAATTCCTTCTGAAACACCACTTGGAACTGGGATCCTGAATGTACCTGTGGGATGCATGGGTTCCAAAGAAAAGAATAAATGAATTTTAAGTAAGACCCTCACAGAGAAGATGAGTATCAGTTACCTGCTTCTAAAATAGTCTCTCCCAGCATGAATTTGAATATTGGCAGATGTTTAAAGAGGATGAGCTATTTCAGACCAAGGAGCACAGAGGATAAATTTACCTTAGGAGATGTTGCCAATAGAGAAAGGAGTTCAAAATGGATTTTCTAAAATGTGCAATGAATGAAAATGTCTTGTATTGTTTTGTGTGTGAATGCCTCCTCTTCACTAAAATCGAGCACAAAAGAGTTTAAAAAGAAACCTCAACACTTCCCTGTGGAGTATTTTTAAAAATGCTCTCACTAAGGAAGAAGAAGGAAAATGGAGCTCAGGGCTAAAGTGTGAATTTCACAAGGTAGTGAAATTCCAATCTAAGGAGACTAAGTCATGAGAAGTATATCCTCCTTCACGTTTAGTAATGTGTGAACACCTTGATTAGAAATATTGATGTAGATCTTTAGAAATTATTTTCAGATTATCTTTCTGAAGATATTTATACTAGTAATATAACAGACATTAGAATGTTCATATCAATTCCTGGCCACAGGGTTATTTATGTTCCATCGGGCTGATGATTAAGTTCTATTGTAAGATTAAGAGTTCACAGCTGCATGCCTGGTACTGGTATATGAAAGATTCCTGATCATTATGTTTAGCTTTTCCTGGAGGCCAAATAGCGACCAGGCACTTTACGGTGATGTGAATGGCAGCACAGTTCTTACTGAGTATTCAGTGACTGCAGGTTTGCCTCACTTACACAACTAATGGGATTTGTAGATTATGTTTGTGTAACGTAAGCGTAATTTTTTCAGTGACTTACCATGATTTCACATTGACCTAATTTTTATATTATCGTATAATAGCAATGAGCCTTAGCTTATTTTGTTCTTTTTATGTGATTGTGTACTCTTGAGCAAACCATCACCTTCCTTGAGAAAGAATGAAAGAATCCTCAAGAGGATTAGCAACACTATTGCATACACACAACACACAGAGCTCTAGAAGAGAGTCCTTCCTCACCTGCCAAGTGCCCAGGTCCATTCCACCTCTGTGTATCTATAATATTACAGTTTCAGAACAATGCTTCTTAAATTTAATGTGCATGATTCACTGGGGGTCTTGTTATAATGCAGATGCTGGTTTAGTAGGGCTGGGTGAGGGCCCAAGATTTTGCATTTCTAACAAGCTTCCAGGTGATGACTAAGAAGGTGGTACAGGGACCAAAACTTGACTAAATAATTTTTATGCCCTTCTCCATCAAGGAATTAACAATTTCTTTATATAAACAGGGAAATGTACACTTAAGAGACCTCTTATTTAAAGAAACTCAGATGAACCTTTGAATATCATTTTTAAAAATCTAACCATAGGCATTTATCTACCTTTTAAAATACAAGAGATTTATCACTACCTATTTATGAGAATGGCTATTTTTTTTTTAAATTAAATACAACTCCAGTTGCTGGAAACCATGTAGAAGAATAGTGACTCTTCATTCATTGTTGGTGGGAATGCAAGATGGTACAGTCATTTTGGAAGATAGCTTGACAGTTTCTTACAATGCTAATGCAGTCTCATTGTATCAAGTATGACCCAGCAATCATACTTGTATCTGATGATTTGAAAATCATATTTCTAAGTTAAAGAAACCAATCTGAAAAGGCAACACACAGTATGATTCCAATTATACAACATTCTAGAAAAAGCAAAATTATTTACACGCTAAAAAGATCAGTGATTTATAGGGAATCGGGGCAGGGAAGGGATTGAATAGGTGTAGCATAATGGATTTATTTTAGAGAAGTAAAACTAATTTTTATCATTCTGTAATGGTAGATGTATAATATTGTATTTGTCAATATTCATAGAACTTTGTGGTGCAAAGAATGAATATTAATGTATGAAATGAAAAAGCAATTTAGGAGGTTGGGGTATTCATATATGAAATGCAGATTTTTAATAAAAGAATCTGTATGAGACAACCTCACTGAACAGGGTGATGGAGGATGATGCTCAACTAAGTCACTTTGGAAGCAAGTAGAATCTGTAGGACTAAATGCAGAAGGAACTACACATAAAAATACACTCTAATTGATGAAGTTGTTTCCCATGAGTGTATGGGTTAAAAACTTATAAAACTGCTATACATGTACACTGGGATTGACTAACCAAATAAATTAATGGAAGATGGTAGGAGCCAGATTTCTCACTATTAGAGTAGGAGTTTACAGATAGGCAAGAGAAGGAGGCTAAAATGATCCATGTAGTAATGGGATAGAATTGGAGGCATCAGCATGAACTCATGTTTAGCTTAATAAAGATACATACAACTACTTAGAGAAATACTTATAGGTATGTGTACGAACACAGGTTGATATACACAGGGTAATATGTCCTTGCTTTGTGAGCTGAGAGGACCTAAAAACAATAAGACCCCAGTAGCAAACAAGTACACCTAGCACCCAGATCTTAATTTAAAATATCATTCTCCAATAAAGGAACTGGGGCTTCTTGGAGAAATGGCTGATTCTAGGACTGGGCAATCTTGTAGTCCCAGCAAGTAAGGAAGTGATAAAACAACATAAAAGAATCAACAATTATAGCAGTACATCAATGGAGCCAATGGAAAGAACTCCCAAAAGCCAAACCTGCAACAATTTGAGGGGGGGGGGGAGTGCATATTTGATTATAATTTAGAGTATAAAATAAATATTCATGATTCCACTGTACTTGCCAAAATCAAGTAAGAATATTGTGAGGTTTTAATGGACAATTTGCCTTCATAATGAACTCTTTATTTTCTCTCCAAGTAAATATTGGTCTCCCTAAGACTGATGTCCTTTGAACATAGACTCTGCTAAACCATCACTCTAGAAGTTGGCTAAACCATTGGTACTAAAACTGCTTTCTCAATTCCCTATGACAGAGTTGCTCAGGCAGAGAGGAGACTAGAAGAGTACTTGGATGTGAGAATAATTAAGTGACAGTATCCAGTTCAATGGGTCCTTGCTGGTAAATGTTAAGTCATTAGTCTCAGGCAGGTGTTCCCACAGAAGCACAGGCTTACAGGATATTATGGCTCATCCTTTGTAAGAAAGGATAAACGATTGTGTAAAACTAATATGCATGATTGTCCCCCAGCTCCCTATAACCCATCTCTGCTTCTGTGTGGAAATGCTAATGCTTTAGTGAGACATTTCAGCCAGACAAATGAAACTCTTTGAGGGAATCATCTTTCTTCTTTATTGTGATATTCCCAACCTCTTTTATGGAATAGCTTAAGGAAGCGTGCAAGTAGCAAATCATATACTTTTATCACCTTGAAGATAGATAGATAGATAGATAGATAGATAGATAGATAGATAGATAGATGATAGATAGATTTTTAACTCCCCAAGAATCTCAAGCTAATTTAGTGGCTCTGATTGGTCCCAATTTGAAGCCTAGCTAGGTCAGGTGAGCAATCTCACAGGTCCAATTTTCATCCATTGCACACAGGCTACATCCTTCCTATTTGGAAAGTGTGTTGATGATATTTTGTCGCTAATGACTCTGGCCTGCTGGGAGTCTCTGAGGACAATAATGGTTTTAAAGGGGATTTTAATTATTAGACTGTGCTAATGCTCCATGAGATCTTTGTTGTGCACAGTAGTCACCTAATACCCCCAATGCACCTAGAGAATTAAACTAAAGCCTTCCTCTGCCATCTGGTATATGTATAATGTTTTTAAAAGGAAAAATGAGCAAAACCTCTAGTATGAAGTTGTAATGTGATTACAGTTTAACCTAAGAAAGGAAGAACCGGAGTGACAATTTAATCAAGAACAAATATTTAGTAAATGCCTTTGTACCTAAAGTCTGCTAGTGAGAATGATATGCACAGCCGTAGAAAAGCATACTAGTAGTCTCTGACCTTGGTGAACTCTCAATCTAATGGGGAAAACAGATGCATGAAGGCAAACTGTAACACAGTGGGGAAAAGTGCTAGGGAAAAAGCTAATGAGGAAGGACTGATTCTTTATAGGGAAGAGATGATGAGAAGAAGCATTACAGAGGAGATAACACTAAATTTGGGCTCAAAAGATGAGTAGAAATGTGCCAAAAGAAGAGGTTAGGGAAGGACATTCTAGGCAGATGGAATAGAACATGCTTATGTGTTGGGGGAAAGTTGATTAATACAATAGGGCAAGAATAGTGCAAAAGTGTGACCGTGGATCCGCAGCATCAGCATCAACATCTGGAAGCTTATTAGAAATGCTAATTATCCAACCCCAATCCAGACTGCCTGAATGAGACTCTCTGAAGTGGCGCCGTGCACTCTGGAATTTTTTCCAGCTCTCTGAGTGATTCTGGCACAGGATTGAGAAGCACTGGACTAGAACACTAACTAATCATGGAGATGGGCCACAGGGAAAGTGAGCAAGAAAGAGAACGGGGGAGTTGATTGCAGGCGGGGCCAGGCTCTGATGAAATTGTCCTTAATGAAGCATAATTAAGCAAACTGAAAATGTAGTGAATTAAAGACGATTCTGATCTCCAGAAAGTAAAGTATAGAATAGCTTCAGACGTATAAAATAATAATGATGATTGTGCTTAGTACCAAGAGGAGAAAGTCGAGGAACGTGAAAACGACACATGACCATTAAAGAAGCCTGTAGCCCGCTGATGCCTGCAGTCATTACATGACCACAAGGAGGAAAGCGTCATTGGTGAAGAACCCTTTAAGGAAAAGAGAGAAACTGTCCTTTTCACATTGTTTGGGTGCTTCCTAAGGCCAGGCTTCCAACCCGTTTTACCACTTTTCATTATAGGAGATAATACTAAAGCAAAACAAACAAGATAACCATCTTCTACCAGTTTAGACACTATGCTTTATTAGTTGCAAGCCAAAATATTCTAACTAATACGCCCTGAGATCTCCCTTTGCCTCAGCTACTGGTTTAGATCACCCGGAGTGTACTGTTGTCTACCTACTCTCCCTCCCTCCCAGCATGAATAACACAATGGTGACAAAGAAGACTGTTTATAGGCAGCTTACAAATATAAAGTTATGAGTAGGTTATAACTACCATAACAACATTATCCTACACAGTTTGGGGCAGTGACAATCCTGAGTCATCATCTGTTTATGGTTAAAGAACTGACAATTTTCTCTTCACATTGAGTAAAACCCAAATATTTTCTTAACTATCTATAAAGTTTTTATTTTAAAGTTCTTCCCCTACAGTAATAAGTTTGATATATGTTTAGGTATTAATCCTGATGATATGTAACCAATAAACAATAAGTTTAACCACAAGGCTTTGCTGATCTGTCTACCTAATCACATAACAAGCTCAAGTTTGATGGGCAAATACAACTGCTGGCTCAGGTCTCTACCCAACCAAACCTTGTGTTCATCTAAACTTTGATTTGAAGAGGTGAGGTTATTACTAAACATTTTTCTCTGTTTTTCTACTCCTTAAAAACAAACAAGTGGATAAATAACACAATTTGAAACCTCTTTGGAGGGAATTTACAAAAAGGCACAGAAATTCTTTTAATGGTAAGATTCACCTAGCAGTACAATATTATTATAGGGTAATTAGCCAACAGTTCTCATCATTTAATTAGATTCTAAACCTAAGAGATCCTCTTCCTGAAGAATGTTTATTTCTGAACCAACTTCAAAATGCCCAGAATAGCCATTTTAACCCTACCCTGATGCAGGAACACTAACCCACACCCTGAGAAACACTCACCAGGACTGAACCCACCACATAAATGATACATTGGGGGAATCTGCTTCTGAGTTGGGGGCTGAGAGGTTTACTAGACTTCACATTGTTTCTGTACAACCTCTAGATGAAATAAAAATATATCTCCACATCAACCAGGAACATTTTGTTCTGGGAAGTCTACCAGAAGCAGCATAGCCCAGTGGCTAAACATGGGTTTTTTTTTTTTACCCTTTTTTGAGACATAGATGCCTTTGATCATCTGGTGAAACCAGTGGATGTCATCTTGGAATAATGTTTTCCAATCCATAAAGTAAACCACATAGGATTGCCAAGGAAACTAGTAATTACATTAAAATATAGTCACCAAAATATTAAAAATCATGATAGGATGTTTTTATCCTTATTAATAACTAAATAACAAGATCCAGCAAGGTCTGGCAATTATTAGAATTTCAAAATGGTGGTAAGTGTTATGAAAATGTGAAAATGTTTGTTTTCAATTTGTGATAGTTACAGGTACTGCTAATAGCTCTGTGGGTTTTTATCTATATTCACAATGAAGATGAAAGGAAATACTAAATATCATTTAGAAGTAAGTGAAAATAAAGATGTGGAAACTTTTTTCCCTATCCAAGTTCATGAGAGATTGGACATCTGGCAGACTGCCTGACTATAGAGGATAGATGCTTTAGCCTTCCATTTTTCAAAGTCACAAGGTTCATTAGCACACAACTGCAAGTGCCTCTTCTGCTATCACTATTACATTGTGATTGAGCAAATGGAAACGCATAAGCAAAAAAGTAGCGTTGATCCATAACTTACACAACATAAAAATTCATTCAAAATTCATCATATACCTAAATATAACAACTCTAACTAAAAACATAGAAAAAATCGTTGTGATCTGGAGTTAGGCAAAGTACAGGTCCACAAAAAAAAAAGTTGAACTTAATTATTTTTGAACTGCTTTTCATAAGTCACTATTAAGAGAATGAAACGACAAACCACATTTGTGAAGAAAATGTTTGCAAATCAGGTATTTTTATAAAGGACTTATATCTATAAAACATAAAGAATACTCAAAAACTATTGAGAAAATAAACAATAAAATAACAGGCAAAATATTTGAATGGACATAAAACCAAAATGATACATAGATAGCAAATAAGCACATGAAAATATACTCAGCCTCGTTAATCTATAGGGAACTGCAAATTAAAACCACAGAGCGATACCAGACATACCCACTCATGGTAAAATCATTGACCACCCTAAGCACTGGCAATGATGTGGAACATCTGGAACTCTCACACACTGCTGCTGAGAATGTAAAAGGACACAGCCACTTTGGAAAACAATCTGGCAGTTTCTTAAGCAGTTAAATATACACATACCATATGGTTCCGCCATTTCTCTCTTACCCAAAAGAAAGGAAGTCATATGTCCATACAAAGACTTCTACGTGAATGTTCAGGGCAGTTTATTTGTAATTGCCAGAGTCTGAAATATCCATCAGTAGGTGAGTGGGTAAACCAATTGTAGTCCATAAATACAATGGGGAATACTTAGCCCTAAAAAGAGGATAAACTATTTATACATGAAATAACATGAATTAATCTCAAAATAATTATTCTGAGTTTAAAGAGCCAGACAAAACAGAACACCTACTATAGGAGTCTATTTATACACAATTGTATAAAACTGCAAACTGATCTATAGTGTTAGAAAGTGATAGATGGTGGCTGCCTGGGGAGAGGATGGTATGGGAAAGGAATTTCCAAAGGGCATAAGGACATTTTGGGAGGTGATGGATCTATTCACTCTCTTCATCTTAGTGATGGGTTACAAGGGCACTCACATGTCAAAACTGATTAAACTGTACAGTATAAACATATGCAGCTTATTGTGTGTCAGTTAAAGCCATTAAAAGGTCATTATGAGGAAATTTCCCCTGATTTAAGGATGGGAAAAATGCCAGAAGAGCCTCTCTCTCCCAGGTATGACAGGTCTCAAAATGTAAGTTGTAAATGGCCACCTATTTATCTGTTCACAAGGTCACATTTAATATACTCCCTGCAGATCTCTTCTAAAAGGAATGTCATTGAAGACTCTTTAGCCACAAATTTGCACTCATGTTTATATCTCTGCCTTTGCCATTGCATTGGGATTAATGCTTTAAAGATCTCATCTTTAGGTCATTAAACCCAGGTCCAGATGGTACTGTGTGTGGAGATAGATTGAATTTCATTCTCATCTGTCTTTAGAAGACTGGACAAATGCCCCTGCTCAGAGGTGTTCTGTGCCTCACTGGAAGGAAACATGTCATCAGGAAAAAGTTCACCCTTAGAAAGGGATCCTACTTTTAAAAAATAAAGCAAACACCTAATTTGTGGAAGATGCTTTAAGCGCCCCATGTCACATCCCACACTGATCTCAGAGTGACCATGGTAGATAGCCCCGTGCGCAGGCGCTGATGCCATCCCCCTCCAGGTTGCTTCTGGTTTCCAATCTCTGAGCTTTCTCCAAATGCTAGGAAGTCCCCACGGCCAGTGACCAGGCACAGGCCAGAGTGAAAGGTATTTACCGTAATGTTCCTTCAGGCAACCATCAATGAATAGAGAATGAGAGCTGACAGAAAATGCTACCACATTCAGAGGGAAAATTCTAAGGCACATTCTATGTGATGTGTTAGTGGTTCCCTGGCAAGACTGAGTCCCAGTGCACACTGTAAGCAAATAATTTATGCACTCTGATTGCCTTTGATAACTTCTCTCTTTCCCTCTTTCCAATTCCCCATCCTTGCTTCCAGGAATTACCTTCCCGATACAGTTAAGTACATCTTAGTTCTTAAGATCCAGTTCTCATCATTGCCACATCAGAGTCTGCACTTTCAAGCACTAAACAAGTTCAACAGCTAGATGATGGGTGGGTCTATAAAATAAGTTGAGCAAAGAGCTTTGGTCATGGGGGGTTTTTTCAAAGATTGATGCCTGAAAAATGTTTTGGTAATTTTTTCTTGAACTTTTTGAAATAACTTAAAATTTTATTAAAAAGTTAAAGAAAATTTCCAAAAAATAAAATGTCAGTAAATAGAATTTTGACATTCTAGTCACAGGTTAAAAAATTACTTGAGCAAGGAAAATAAGGAACAAATATTTGTATTTAAAATCAGGATCAGTTTTACAAGAGACACTCCAATCAAATAGGACCCTTTGGGCTCATTAACATTTTTCAGTCAATGGCATGGATACACATGAAAACTCACTGCTTAGAAATCACATTGCAGTGCCCAAATTCATATGTTGACATTAGAATCCTTATTACAAACTACTATTTCTGCCTCACATATTGACTATTTTCCCCCAAAGTTTCCTGCTGTCTTCAAATACAACTTAAGACTGAAATTGAGATGCCAAGTGTTAGTCTAATCTAGTATTTAGAATAAAAAACATTGATGTCATAATACATTTATGATGATCATTGATTATCCTTACAGAAATGGACTTATAGAAGAATATTAAACAATGTCCAATTCCTTCTCTGCATGACTAAATGAACTCTTATATTTGACTGATGAATATATTGTTATCCCCCAAATTGATGAGTTACTTTGTCAGCTACCTGTATAGAACTGGTAATTTAGATAGAAAACAGACCTTACTCAGGCTATGCTGGATCATTTGGTATTTGGCATGTCATTTATATAAAAATCCAACATTTTTCTTATTTGAAAATTATCATAAGGAAAGTTATATAAGCATAGATGAAGTAAGAGGTTGGGTGAGAGAGAGGAACAAAATGAAAGATGTTTGACATTTGAGTGATGGGGTGTACGCTAGTATTTCTCTGTTTTCTGACATGGGAAAATTTGTGTCTTGCTTGCTAAGAAGTGAAACTCTGTATCTAGTCAAGCTTCAAAGTCTAGGTATTCCAGAAACATCTGCCCACAGTTCCGAGAGAATAATCCTGAGACATTATCCCTGCCTTTCATGCGTGTCCTAAAAAAAAGCAAAGCATAGTGGTTAAGAGCCAGGAGTAATTCACAGTTTCAAATCCAGGCTCTTTGCTACAGGACCTTAGGTAAATTACTTAACTCTCTGAGCTTTAGTGTCCTTAGATCTAAAATAGAATTCATAATACCTATCTGATAGAAATATTGGGATAATTAAATGAGTTAAGTCTGCTTATAAAATGAATGGCAAATAGCAAGTATTCCAAAATTCATCTGGCATGAAAAAGTAGCCATTATTAGACTGCCTTATGGGTGAATTGTGACACCCCTCGCCCCCCGCCAATTCATACATTGCAATCCTAACCTTCAATACTTCAGAATATGACTACATTTGGTGATAGGGTCTTTAAAATAATTCAGTTAAAATGAGTTATTAGAGTAAGCTGTGGTCCAGTATGACTGGTGTTCTTATAAGAGGAGGAGATGGAGATAGGACATGGACACAGAGAGGGAAGACCATGTGAAGACACAAGAAGAAGGTCACCTACAAACCAAGAAGTGAGTCCTCAGGAGAAACCAACCTGCCAAACCTTGACCTCAGACTTCTATTAGTAGCTTCCAGAATTGTGAAAATTTAATTCCTGCTATTTAGGCCACCCAGGCTGTTATTATGTTATGGCAAAGCTAGCAAACTACAAGCACTGCCCATTGACTATGAGCAAGTAGAAAACTAGAAAAATAAATAAAATAACTGTATTAGATGACCGGAAGCAAGAGAAAGTGATCCTTATGAGAAGGAAAATAGAGGCGCTGAGCCCCTTTGTTGCCCTGGAGTTCTGCATGAAGGCATTTTGGAGAATGCAAGGCAAGAAGAGGAAACACAAGCAAAGCACAGTAGTCCTTTAGAGTTTAGGGGGCAGAGGTCAGAGTTCAGGGAGTTTGGGATGAATAGACTTTGCATAAGCAGAGAACCAGAGAGAAAGGATCTGTATAGAGAAAGAGCCCCAGAAATCTGAAATTGGGTCCCCTCAAGACTTTATGTTGGGTAAAATCACATGAGGCCAGAACAACTACTAGCTAAAGAACAACTTTTGTTATTTTTTCAATTAAATCTTTATTGTTGAAAGTATTACATACCTCCCCCTTCTTCTCTCCACCCGCCCCCCCCCTCCCATTGATTAAAGAACAACTTTTAGAAAAGAACATTTACCAGACACCTGCAAACTGAACCATTTCCAGAATTTACACAGGGCTATTCAACCAGAGAGGTGAGAGCTCATTAAATGCCCAAGACACATAGTAGAGACATTAATAGGATCACACTTTAGTAATAGGGGTAAATTAGCTCTGGAGAAGAGTCTGCCATAACAAATCTTAAAAACAAGCATCAGAGATTCAGAATGCTCCCTAAGTAACTTAACTTCCTGCTAAAAAAAATCTCCCTGGTCAGTGTGGCTCAGTTGGTTGGCATTGTCCTGTGCACCAAAAGGTTGCCGGTTCAATTCCCAGCCAGAGCACATGCCCAGTTTATAGGCTAGATCCCCAGTAGGGGGCGTGCAGGAGGCAGCCCATTAATGTTACACTCTCTCCCTCTCCATTCATTTCTCTCTAAAAATCTATTTTTAAAAATCTTTAAAAAACACAACATATGCTTTATAAAATAATAATCAATACTCTGTGAAGGAAGGCACCGAATTCATTAGCAGAATACCATTTATAATGTCTAGTATCTAATAAAAATTTACTAGCTATGCAAAGAAGCAGGAAAATGTTACCTATAACAAGGATAAAACACAGTTCATGTACACATGTCCAGAGATTATAGAATTATGCTGAGTGAAAGAAGCCAGATCATGAGAGTACATAGTGTATGATTCTATTAATATAGAAAATGCCATCTGTAGTATTAGAAAGTAAATGATTTGTTGCCTGCAGATAGGGCATGGGTTGGTGGAGAGAAGCAAAGGGAAGAATTATAAAAGAAGCTTTTGGATGTAAAAGATAATGTTCATTATATTTGTTGGAGTGATTATTTCCAGTTGTATATAAGTCAAACATCAAACTGTATAGTAATTAAGTTTTGGGGAGTCAAAAGTTTTATGTGGATTTTCTACTGCATGGGCTTGGCATCCCTAACCCCTGTGTTGTTCAAGAGTCAATTTTACTTTAAATGTTTTCAGTTAGTATATGTCAAATATACTTTTAAGAAGCTATAAAAATGACAAAATATTGGCATAGTGGCATAGAAAAACTGTTAAAATGTCTGACTAGGTGGTACTTATTGATCTTTTTCAGAATATATATATATATATATATATATATATATATATTACCTAAAACCATGCACATTACATAAATGAGTGTGTACCCATTAGTATCATCTAAAATAAAAGGGTATTGGGATAGAAAAATGCCGGTAAAAGAAACCAGAATAAAGAGAAACACTTCGGTAATTTAAAGAAAAAGTGGCATGATACTTGAGCTCAATTCTAACATTACATTCCCCAAAGTGAGAAATGAAAGAAGTATATAAATTGGGAGTGAGGGTGTCAGGGGAAGGACCCTAGACAGATTAGTTGTGTGTGTGTGTGTGTTAGTTTTTTTAATGGCTTCACTATTAACCCTGTATTCAGGGAGGACAACATAGTCTGGGGAAATTAATAGCAAATCCTCCAAATTCTCAGCTCTGACTATGCTCTTGAGTTTTCAGAATATTACACTTGGGTCTGATGACTATGATCATCATCTTCATACAAATAAAGGCATTAAGTGCCCTGAGTGGAGAGCATGTTGAGCACTGCACACAATTATTTACAACCTCTGGGGATTTATTGTTCTTGAGAACATGTATAAAGTCAAAACTGAGTAGTCTTTTCAAGAAAACATTCGGCACCAGAAGTATGGCAATGGCTTACTTTTTTGCTAGCACCATTAGGTCAGTGCAGGACATCAGTTTGAGACAGGTTCACTGGCTTTTGATAAAATGCTGTGTCTCTGTGCATTTGGTTAGAGCAGTGGTCGGCAAACTGCGGCTCTGTTGACTAATGAGCTTGCCGACCACTGGAATAGGGCGTAATCACAAGGAACAACAACAGCCTGTAATTATTGGAATTGAGAGTCTAGGTAAGTGGTCGGCAAACTCATTAGAGTCAACAGAGCGGCAAACGGCGGCTCGTGAGCTGCATGTGGCTTGCGAGCCGCAGTTTGCCGACCACTGGGTTAGAGAGTCTGTCTTCATTTTAACATTTTCCTGTTTTGCTCAGGGTTTTAGCTAGGTATGCAAATAGCTTTTCCAACCAGCTTTGCATTTTCTATGTATATGGTAGCTGATAAACCTGAGGCAAACCCAAGAATTTTTAGAGAAACAGTAGCCTATAGATGGAGCACCCAGAGGGCCGTGACAGTGAATATCTAGTGCCCAGCACATTTCCTGGTACATGGTGACCACTCCATGGATGGATGGATGGATGGATGGGAATAAGAAAATGCTAGGATGGCAATGATGTAGAACCAAAGGAAGTGGATGATGTGAAGCTTTTTGTCCAGGCTAGGGTGAGGTGTGATGGACCTCCTCCAATAGCAATTCCCTCGGCCAGAATTATTGTGACCACCAGGTAGGATTAGAGACTCTCTCTACAGCAATGGTGGGCTATCAAATTGGCATCTTTTAGCCCAATTTTCTATCCATTACTCCTTTCAACTGAAACATTGTTTCTTCAGATGAAACAATCATCTACACAGCATCCCCTCCATGCGGTGGGCTCCCTTGATTTTCACTCCTGGGGGACAACCTTTCTTCCAAGTATTGAGTAGCTCCCTCACTATTGCCTACAAACAATTTTTTTGTAATTTTTTAGACATCACTCTCTTCCAAAAACAACTTCAGGTAGCTCACAACAATGTATAAAATACCACAAGAGAATAGAAATTAGAAAACGGTGAGGGGAAATACAAGTAAAATCTAGGAAAGTGTCACAAAACGAAGCTAGGAATGATGTTAAAATCAATACAACAGGCCATTTTAATTCTAAGTTTGCTTAACACCACAAGGGATGAATACAATTATGAACCCACTAGTGGGAGTCTGGTCTTCATGTCCCCTACATATCAGCATCTGTTCTCTCTCTGGGACATGAGGTCTTTTGCTCATTCACACAGGACCCTCCTTCTAATTAAAGGGAGCACATGTTCAAAGACTTCACCAGCTTTCCTGCCAGCTCAAATCAAAACAGCCATAATAAGCAAAGCTGTTGCTCTGCTTTCCCTTCCCAATCCAAGATACAGCATCACAGAGATGCTGGGAGAATAAATGGACTTAGTGCTCCCTCCGTATTTTCAAAGGCCACACCTCTGACAAACAGCAGCGGAAGCCCTTTGTCATTTGAAGTGAATTAAGCTGAAAAATAGAAATGGCTTTGCTGTTATTCAAACAATTGCAGGCCCTTCCACCTCCCTCCCCACCACCCCTCCTCCCATCTATTTTCCTGGCCACAATTTCCAGAGCCTTTCTCTTTGATTCTCTTATAATGAAATTCACTAAGGGGAGAACAGAGAGGTTTTCAAGGGGAATTATAAGCTTGACAGACTATGGCTGTTTAAACTATTTTAATTAAATCCTAAATACTTCAAAAGAACATAGCACACCACCAACAATGACAAAGCGAAGGGCCTTGGTTTTACTGCCAGCAAAAGAGATAAGATGAAGTAACACCATTCTGTCCAATAGGAATCTTCCTTCCTTTATTTCTCATGCTGTGCTCATAACGGGCATGTCCTGGGTGGGCTTTTTGTTGTTGTTGTTATGTAGCCTGCTACAGAGCTGCCCCCAAAGCAGCCTCTTCTGTTCTCATCTCTGGGACATGGGATCTTTACAGGCTGAAATGCTGTCTCCAGCATGTTGTTGTTGTAGATAGAAAAGATAACTGTGCTTCAGAGATGCAGAGAAATCTTACCTTGTAGGCTGAACGGCTGGTCCATTTGCTTATAACCACATAGTCTGCTCAGGGCCTGCTCTGGCCACGGGGCTACTCTTTGACATTTAAACTTAACCGCTGTTCAGCTGAAGTAACAGTTATTAAAACTATATTCAGTCTCTAAAGTTTAAAAAACGTGCAGGAGTGAATATTATTCTGAATAATTTGTTTTAAAAGTGCCCAAGCCATTCTGAGGGGTTTTGAGGCATACAAAGGTGTTTCTTTAATAAGCGTCAGATTTCTTAGTAATTATCAGTTTCCACATCTCTACAATAGTGGTAAGGCCAGTACCTTATGAGTATTAAAAAAGAAAATAAATGTAAAATGTTATGCACAGTGTCTGATGCATAGTGAACAGTCATTTAGTAATATTTATTAGTAGCATATGTAAAATGTCATATATTGAGCACATATTCTGTGTCATGCACTATAATCAATACCTTTTTTGTATAATTATCTTTTATCCTCACAGGAGCCTGAAAAATGGGTTCTATCAAATTGGCCTTTTTCTGATGATGGAGTAATACATACTTTGTAGAAAATTTTAAAAATGAATAAAAGCATATATAAAAAATAGAAATTACCTATTATTCCACCACCTAGAATTAATCTTAATTAATCTTAATTCATACCACCCTTAATCCTTAAGTGTATTTTGTCCCATTTATTGCCCTTATGTGTAAAATATATATACTTTACAAAATTGAACTCATGTGTAAAATATATATACTTTACAAAATTGAACTCATACTACAAATAAATGTGATTTCCTATATTCATTTAACTCTATAGCATGAGCTTTCCCCAGGACATTCATTTTTTTTATAACATTGGTTATTGTACACACCATAAAAAGGATGCATAATAATTTAGTTAATATTCTTCAAGGTAGCTGCTGTTGTCCTCCTTTTACAGCTGGGAAAATGAAGCCAGGAAAGCTGAGTAGAGAGCTGAGGTAGGACAATTTATGGGGAGCAGACCCTGGATTCAAAATTAAGTCTCTCTGGCTACAAAGCAGATACTCAGGGCCCCTCCCATATGCCCCTGGGCCACCCTGCATTCCTTCCTGTACATGCCCATGTTTTCTCGCAACTCTGTCTGAAGGTGCTCTCTAGCCACAGTGAGTGTGCTTAGCTCTGCAGGGGAGAAAAATTTTTTCCTCTACCTCTCTTAGGATCTCTACTGAAGTCCCTATAACAAAGGACAAATCAACAAGAGAACATCAAACAAGGTTATTAACATGTGTAGCACACATGTAACATATGGGAGTACTCGAAAATGAGTAACTCAAATAGATAGCTCAGAAATCTGGGTTATATAGTATCTTCAAAAAAGAGCAATAAACTTGTAGAGAAATGGCAGAGCAAAGGACAGATGTTCTTGGCTTCCAATGGTGGCAGACTGAGAAGGTAAATATATGGGAGGAAACTAATAGAGTAAAGTTTGTTTGTAGATCCCTCTGGTGTCCTCACCAGTAAGAGAATTTATATCCTGCCTTTAAACAGAAAAAGGGGAGCGGGGGTAGAGAGAGCTTTTCCTGCTTAACAATTGCCTTCAAGTCAAAGTAATTTTTTATGTGAAAGAAGTATATTTTGGGGTGACATATTGTGGTTTGCTTCAGCTCCTACATGTCAAAGCCTGGGCGTATTGAGAGTTAAGGCTTCAGGGGTTACCTTCCAGGATGGGGTGAGAATTGGTGACTAAGCACCTGAACTTCCTCACTCCAGTGTACAATTCTGAGGAATGCTATACTGAGATCTTCAGAGGATCCCCGGTAGCACTGAGCCCCTGGTGCCCACAGTGGTACAGTGCTCATTTATGCATCCTTTTTCACTTTCCTTCCTCCCTGTCCCCCTCCCCCACTCCCTCACAGCCCTTTCCAAATAAACAACATGAAAAAAAAATCCCTTGCCTTAGTGCCTCCTTTTGGAGGATGCTCAAACTAAGAAATCTGAGACACACCTACATTCTGCATCCCTGGGAGTTGCTTGGTGATCTGCCCACTAAATGCTCCTTTGCCTACCTACCATCAATGCTGATAGAGGATTAGCTTCATGCTGATCATCATATTTACAACAGTGATAACATTTATGACTATAGGCTTAAATGCTTAGAGAGTTCTTTCATATGTTGTTTTATTTTATTTTTTTTAGTTTTAGTGTTCATAGAAAACCTATTGGATGAGCAAGTCCGTTCACATCAGGCCCATTGTATATAGTAAAATTGACCCAGATAGGTTAATTATATTATTCAGAGTCTCAGAGACATATAATGATTGTTTTGTATAATTTCCTGTTGAATCTCATTACATACTGATTCTCTGCTCAGTACCCCTGCATGGCTCCATATCTCACAGTTTGGAATATGATTGATTCGCCATTGGAGACAAAAAAAATAGTAAGTTTAACAGAAATAAAATAGCTAAAATTCTTAACCCCATCAAGTTTCAGAATTTTCCCATGAATTCAATGGATCAGTAATGCAGCTTAAGTAACAGTGAGTTCAACCTTTCCTGTAAGAAACAATGAATAAAATATGAAAAATGAAAGGTCATGTTTTTAAAAGGTAATGGTCTTTCCCTTTTTTAGATACTTTTTTTTTCTATCTGACAAAACATCCTGTTAGAGCTAATTGGTCAATGTGAGTGGGTCTCAGGGAAGGCTGCCTCAAGATACACCCCAGAGCATATTGATTATTTCAAATTAAAATAACGTGAGAAGCAGCAGAAGTGGTAGGAGCTTTCTGACTCTCTAAATGCAGAAAATGAATGTCCTATGATAGGTGCCCTCTATGCTCTTGAGGGCTGAGAGACAACCTTGTAACAAGAGTTAAACTATTCAGAGCCCAAAAAACTGTATAAACCAACTTTGTAATGTCCTTATTAATATGCTATGCTACCCAAACTCAAACCTGGTTTGGACTCCTTTCTAATAAGCACTAACTTTCTTTGTCCTGTCAATTTCTCACAAATTTATTTTTTATTTACCTAAAAAGTATAAAACGATGCCTGATTTGATCATTTCTTTGAGCCTTGTTTTGTGATCTGAGCATTATATTATGGTTCTTGTGTGCTCACATATTAAATTAGTGTCTCTCCTGTTCATCTAGTCTTGGATCAATTTTATCATTTTATTACTATTCCAGCTGCAAGAACTAAAGAAGAATAGAGGGGGGAATTCTCCTCCTCTCCAACATGTGCAAAAGGAACTTCATTCTATATGAATTATTTGTAAATTGATAGTATAAGATGGAGTTGCTTTGGGCAAAATCTAAATAAAACTACATCAGAGGTATTTACACATATAAATACAGTACTACACAAGCATATCTCTCACACATGCAGAGCTGGCTATTGACCTCTTCTGCTCTTGAGGCTGTTTCCCAGACTCTGTGTGGCTCTCTGCTTTTTCCCCCCATAGGTTCTCAATCTTACAAAATCTGGTATGTGATGGCGATCTGGCTGCAACATCTGTCACCCCATTGGTCGCCAGAGTTGAAGATCCATCATTACCATCATTTCAACTACCCTCTTTATGGGTCATTTTTTAAATCTAAAACTCAAGATCCATTTTTATTCTGGCTCCAATCTCTTATCTTCCACGACTAACTGGGGATTTTTATTTAGCTGTCTGTCCTAGAATGGTTGCAAACTCAAAGTGTTCCAGACAAACGTTTATGTTTCTTTCCAACATCACTCACTATGTCTGTACCCTCATTTTTCCCCTAGGAATCTTTCATCTTCTTTGACCCATCTTTCTTCTTTGTTCTCCATAACCAAAGATGAATTGTTATCATTTTCCCATTCAAAAATGGGGTCCCATTGCCACAAAGTCATGTAATCACATCTGCCTGAGTTATCCCAACAGCTTCCCTCATTCCACCCAGCCCACCCCCCTTCTCTGCTTGTACTGCTCCTCAAAGCACTACCAGGGCATTTCTTGCCACCAAATTCCCTAGTGATTCCCTTTACCAGGTGTAATTTCCTCTGTTGGATTCTCAGGACTCTTTTTAATATGTCCCCATTTTGGTAAAACTTTATTCTTCTTCATTCCTTCTATTTTGGTCAGTGTTCAAAGTCCCAGAGATGACTGGTCTATCAATTCACAGTTTTTTTCAGGTGCACAAAATAGATGCTGAAGGCAGGATTTAGTTCCTATACTCTGTTCACTAAATTGCCTGGGTACAATGTTAAGCATAGTAAAAGGTCAATAATTATTTACTGACTTGTTACATTTAAAGGCTACTAGTAAAACCTTATTTTTGAGAGTAGGGAGTATAGGTGCCAATAAACGAGTCCATTAAACCAATATCCTAAAACTGGAATAAGTTTTAATTTATATGAATGCACTTTTGCTTTGTGCTTTGGCTCTTGCAACTATAATAGCTGATACATTGCCCCTGGGCTTATTTCTGTGAGGGATCCCTGTGGCCCACTCCCCAGGCAGAAATGCATTGTTGTGCAAGCCAAGGCTGTGGCAGCCAGAGAGCACAAAGTCTAGGCCACACTGAGTTGACATGGGGTCTAGTTGGCTCCCTGCTCTCTGCTCATCCTCCGGATGGCTTCATTGGATGTTGCTGGTGGAACCTTGAAAAAGAGAGGGAAACTTGCTATTTTCTCCTCAAGAGGTAGTTGTGGGAAGAACCTTGCCTCCAATCTCATCCTTGCTCAGTCAAACTCTCTTCTCTTGACTATGGAAGAAAGAGAAAATTCATGTTGTACCTGGAAAGAGAAAAGCAAATGAAACACTGCCTCAATGCTCATTTTACATGAGTCCAGTGTTGCTTGAATTTGACCATTTAGGAGCAAGTTCTGAACAGGAGAGAAAGGTGAGTTTGATTTCCAAGTGATTGCTTCCCAACTCTAGTTGTTTATCAGGGCCAGGGAAGTGAAGGGTGACTTTCAAAAATATCAATGCCTGGGCCAACAGGTAGCTCAGAAGTGGAATTCAGGCATGTGCATGTTTTAGAAACCTCCCCAGGGAATTCTGATCATACAGGGATGGAAACCATTATTTCAGATGTAGCAGCATAGGGTAAATGTACATTTTAAGTTCCTTTCTATCTAAGGAGTCTATAATTTTACTGAATAAACCAAGTATTATATCACCAAAGGCACTTCTGGGTTAGAAAAACATGGCTCAGTAGAGTAAAAAAAATATGTTCTATAGACCATATCATTAATTTTGATTCTCCCACATAGCAATCTCCTTCCAAAGGTTAAAGGAAATAGACCTGTTGGCTAACATTGACCTTATGGATTCTAAATGGCCACAATTTGCAACACCTATTGACCTCCCATCCAGGGCTAAGAAGTATTTTAAACCTAATTAGAAATATCTTCTTGAATCTTTTCAAGTAGGAAAAGTTCAAAATCAATAAGTAGTAAAGGTTCAAGTAGGATATTTGTCAACAAGAACAAATTCAATGGCTGTCCAGTTAAAGGAAATTGACATATTTACAAATGAGAAAAAGAGAACCACTACTTTCTCAAAATAGTGAACATCATGGGTTTCCTTTAATTCCTGGAATGTTTATCACTTTCTACTGTGTTCCCTTCCATTTTTTTATTCAGATAATAATATGTTCCAATTTCCATAAGAAATATAATATTACATCACTATTCCATCCACTAATCAAGTTGTTAAATGGAAACATTCTGATCTTCCACAGAGAGCCTTTACACATTTTTTCACTACCTTTACTGTGCTTCCCATGTAAAGCATCACCAAGTAAGTTTTCACTTTGAAATAGATGTGATCATTCTTAGAAATAGGAGAAGGAGTTTATTTCAGAACTTAGTTGACTCTACAACTAGATTTGAAAGTCTAAAAATACACTCTTGGGAGTGTCTTTTATAGACCACTCCACCAAATCAATGGCATTTTAATGCCTTGTGTCTGTTGATTTAGGGTTGCCTCACAGGAAGGAAAAGATATATTTTCCACTTCAAATAAAGCCCCAAGGATCTGAAGGTCTTGCACATGAGATAGCCATTGCTTTGGATTAATTTGTTGCTAAATGTTAGATAGTTAACGTGTTCACAGTGATTTATACCATAGTGTGAGCTAGTTTGTTAGCTAGTGACTGACTATCAGCTGCTATTTTCATTTGTATCAGGAGAATAAGATGGATAGTGTCATTTCCAGGATGTACCAAATTGATGTGATGACCTCCATCCCCTCAGAGGAAAGGGCATCAATTCCACTGTAGCAATTACACATATCGGTATGAGCAGTGAAGCAGGACAGCCTGGGGCCAGGAAAGTGTTCCTCCAGCAGAAATAAGAAATGATCTGAGATGCAAACACATGCATTCAGCCTCTAAGTTTCTCTACCTTCCCTACTTACCCACCAACTGGAAATCGAAAATTGGTCAGCACCTTGATCCACACCTGGATTTGTGGGATTCTCCCAGTGATTTTTTTGTAGGTCCTTTCCCCTCTGTGCTTGGTTTTCCTTTTAACCACTTCTTAACTGTAGGATAGTAGAGAAGTGGGGATGGTGAGATGTTGAGTGATTTGTCTTCAGCCTGCCCCCTATGCTGGGATGGTCCTAGGCAGGGTGATGGGTTTGGACCGTGACCTCTTCCCCAGGTCAGACCGGGGACATCCTGAGGTCTGAGCATCTGGAAATCAACAGAAAGAGGCTGGAGCCTGGGAGAAGGTGACCAGACAAGTTCAAAAGAGAGAAGTGGGAACATCACCTGCAGAATTCTCTGCCTCACTGTGGCACCATCATTTCCCTCGCTCACCCAAGTTGACCCCTTGGAAGTAATCAGATTCGTTCTTTGCTTCCCCAAGCACAGCCCCTGTTTCTGAGCATTCCATCAGTAACTTCTCTCTTCCCCAGCTCAACAACACTTCTCAGTCAGACATTTATCACCTCTCACCTGGGTATGGCCGTTTTCATTTACCTGATCTCCCAGCTACCAGTCACAGTTTCCATAAATCCACACCAACGATATAGCCAGAAAGATGCTCTAAACAGGTAAATTTCCTGCCTAAAATCCCTCCGAGATGTTCCTGTCACCCCAGCAGGGTTTCCCTAATTGTGGGAGTGTTGCCACTGACAGCTCTGAAGATGCTCTTAGAGACCATTGGTGACACCGTACCTCACATCGGGTCCCACAGCAGCAAGCCCACTCCCTTGCCAGCTCGTCTCCATCCTTCTAAATGAAAAGCTTGCCATATGGGCTCAATGGCTTTCACACTCCTCAAAAACCTACGGATTTCCATTTTTAGACAAGAGACAGACAGTAGGCTCAGAGCCTTTGCAGGAAAACCATCCGCAAGAGTTTACCGATATAGTTTGTTTTTACTTTACTACTTGTCTCACCCGTAGCTTATATATATATGGCAAAATTATATGGGTTGTTATTTAGAACAGTAAAAGGTAAATCAATTTAAAGAAAATATTAACTAAGAGGGTAAGAGAAAATTCATGACTCATATCTGGCAAAAATTGGGAAGGTGATACTTACTGGAGTTTGGAAAACATTTACCAGATCATGCTTCTTAACGCCACTCAAGGCCTCCAATACCAGTTCTCACCTCCCTCGCCAGCCTCATTCATTAGCCCCTCACTGAGTCTTGTCACCTTGTAGATGGCTAGAGCCCTGCCCTCCTGTCAGTCACTGGACCCCTCCCTGGAGTGAGTGCTCTGGCTGTTCCTGCTCACCTGGCAATGACATGCATTCTTCCAGGCTCACCTCATTTTCTGCTCTTCCAAGTATTTCTCCTTCCAAGCTCTCTCTCCACTCCTGTCCAGTGGGATAGTTGGCCTTTCTGGATTTATTTATTCTTTATGATCTATATATTCGACCCCCTCCTCCAACCAAGTTCCCATGGACATGTGGTCTAGTGGGGCTGAGAATGATATGATAAAGGAATGATTTGATTGCAGTGGGGTGCAGTGATCACAATTCTAACAGTAGTTAATATTTATTGAGTGCGTAGTATGTGCCAAATACTCTCCTTATATGTAGTATCTTAAGTATTCTTCACAATAACCCTACAACCTGAGAAAATTGAGACATAAATAACTTTCTCAAGGCAGAAGAAGTACAAACATAGTAACTAGTCATGCCAGGAAGGCAGTGCAGAGGGAGACTTTTTGGACCTGTGCTGTTGGTTCAGGGCACATTTAAATTTCAATGGACCTGTGGATGTTACCTGGACACCTTAGGGATCATGATTGTAGAAGCAGATTACATTTCCCTCAGATTCTAAAATGACTTTATCGTCTCTCATACAGTCTCAATACTCACTGCTTTCAAATAGTGGGGTGCTGCCCTAGCCGGTTTGGCATCGCTGTGGGACATCATCATTGTCTAGAGGAGATAGAAAGGATTTCTTCCTGCATAGCCAGGCACCCTCTCTGCTTCATGGTCCATCAGGTTCCGGTCTGAGGTTCAGTTCTTACTGGTCTCTCTTCTGCTGCTCATTTCCCATCATCAAGTCCAATCCAGACGTCTGGGACACTCGCAGTGTCTAGAGTCCCAGCAACTGGGCTCGGTGCCACTGTCTTCAGACAGTGATGCAGAAACTGGGCATCAACAATGGGGAAAGGCTGGGGAGATAGAACTGCCTGAGTGTGGTGCATCACCCACACGGGGCCACTCCCTCTTTCTCCCTGCCCACCACCTCCCTCTCTCGTTGGCCTTGCATTTCCATCAGGTTGAGGGAACAAAGGACCTTCCATGAACCTGGCTCTGTCCAGCTTTATCTCTCACCACATGCCCATTCGTTAGCCACACTATACTCCTCCCCATCCCGCTGGAAGTTCATGTCTCTCAGGTCCTCATTACCTTTAGCATTTCTTAGTTGAGAATAATGAGCTCTACCTTTTCCACATGTAAACCCTGCTCATCCTTAATCCTCAACTCAGATGCCACCTTCCTTCATCATTTCTTCATCTATCCCTTCTCTGGAACTCCACAACTCCTTATTTCTGATGCCACATATCACAGAAGTTACAAACATTTGCTTTAGAGTCATACAGATCTAGACTCAAAACCCAGTTCTCCTAATTGCTAATAATAACACTGGAAAAGTTATTAATTGCTCTGAATATCTCCTCATTCTAAAATGGGAAGAATAATAATAGCTTCCTCAGGAAGTTAGTTGGGAGCTAAATGACTTGGAACTACACATATATATCATGTACCACAATGTTAACAAAATATTGTAACATTTCATTTTATTTCTTTAGCTACCAATAAGATTTCCCACTCTATATTTTGTAGAGCAGTTACTTGGATAGGTGTCATATACTGCAGCCTGCATTTCCCCAGTGGGTTTAGTCTTTGGCCCACCCAAAAAGAGAAAGTGAGAAAGGCTAGAAATGATGAGACACGGAGATTGAAGTCAGCATAAGTTTTTGTTTGTTTCGTTTTGTTTTGTTTTTGCCATCTTCTTCCCAGCAGAAGGCTGGTGTGGACACACCAAAGCACTCCTACTCCTCCAGGTTGTAATCATATAACCAAGAACATCCATGAATCTGTCAGCTTCCTCCTCAAGTCCTCTGATACTGTGAAGCATCTGAGATGCTTGGCTCTAGTCCCTGCTACCTTCCCAAAATTTTGCATCTCTGACTTTCCTGGTGGGCAGCCATAAAAACTCCTCACCTTTATGTCTTGGAACCCCTCTCAAAATTGCATTTTGGGCTTTCCCTTTTATAAGCCCTCATTTTAATTCACAGTGGGAGATTTCTCTCTCTCTCTCTCTCTCTCTCTCTCTCTCTCTCTCTCTCTCTCTCTCTCTCTGTAGGTAGAAATAACTAATACTTACATAGGGGCTTATTTGAGCTTGATATTCTTTTGACCACTTTGCAAGACATTAAGTCATTTAGTTCTCATAATGATCATAGGAAGTAATCTCTATTATTATCCTCATTTTACACATAAGGAAACTAAGGCATTAAGAGGTGCATTTATCTGCCATTGAACAGCTAATAAATGTCAGAGCTGGGATTCAAACCAGAGCCATGACTATATCTCTAAGCCACAACCCCTTAATGGGCAGGCAGATAGAAAGTCATACAGATGTGGATCTAAAGATTGATTTAGTTTTCCCTTTGAGACTCAGCTGCAGTACCACTTCCCCTTAGACACTTCTCCTAGCACCTGCCCATCCTCTCCCCAAACTGAATTAGGTGCCTGCTCCCTTTCTTTTTTCTTTCTTTCTTTCTTTCTTTCTTTCTTTCTTTCTTTCTTTCTTTCTTTCTTTCTTTCTTTCTCTCTTCCTTTCTCCTCTTATTATTCTGGATCCACCTCAGTTGTGACTTGTGACCCTTCACTAGACTGTGGGCTCTGGAGAGCTGACTTTTTATTTATCTTTGCCACACCAGTATCTAGCACAATGCCTGACACAGCAAAATTTGATGACTGAATGAATAAGTGGTTGAGGCCGTGTCTGTGTGTAAAATCTATGGGAATCAATCATAATATTCCACTTATGGAAAGCAGGGCCTGTGTTTTGTACATTTTCATATGCCCTCCAATGCTTAGGAGCCATCTCATAATAAAGGCTGCTTAAATGCTAGTTGAAGGAGTGGGTGAATAAACAGCTCTTTTCTGGGACCCCTGATAAAATCGGCCTCTGCCCCTCTCTCTGCTCTGAGTCTCTTTTGTCTAATGCTTTAGCCCCACAGGCTTCTGTGTAGCTTATTCATGTTTAAAAATGAAGATGGCACTCTACTATCTTAGAAATACTCTTGACTCCAATTGCTATTTTTAAAAGGGACAAGTGCAATTGTGGTTACAGATCTATGAGAGGAACAGCAGGAGTTTATCATTTGTTGGTGCTGTGGAATAATTCCAACATTCATGGTTCATTTCTCCCTTTCTCACCCCATCGGGTTTTCTCAGTTCCTGGACAAGATTATGTCCTGCCATGATATGAGAAAAATAGTACTAAATCTGATGATGAATCTGCGCCCAGTGAGTCTGGAAAAGTTACCTCTCTCTCTCTCTCTCTCTCTCTCTCTCTCTCACACACACACACACACACACACACATCAAAAATGGGTGTGTATGTCCTGAGAAGGTTTAAGTACCCTCAACATATCACACTCAATCAGTAGTCTCCAAGGCACCGTGAAGAATACAAAAATAACTAATTTATATAGCCCCTCTCTTTCCCTTTTTCCTGGTCTTCAATCAAGAAAAAAATATGCCTATTTTAAATAACATGTAACATATGCAACAAATTATTTATGCAAAAAAAAAGAGAAAAATATGCCTAGATAAGCCCTTCTCTACATTCTCCATGCCAATATATAGCTGGTAGGGACACCTCAAACCAAGGGGTCCTTTGGGTCCCTTTCATGTGATAACTTCAACTCTGTAGGCGATGACGTGCAACCTCCAACATGGCCCATGGGAGGCTCTGCCTCTGGGAGTCACACGCTTCTGCAAGGCCCTCCATATTCCATTAGGATTGACCTCCGTGACCAATAACATTTTATGACAATTGTGCTAACATATGACTTCTGAGATTAGGTTAAACACCTCCTAGAACACAAGTTGATATAGTTCTCTCTCTCTCTCAGCTCATTCACTCTGGGGAAGCCAGCTCTCATATTGTGAGCATCCCTGTGGACCAGACTACACGGTGAGGAGTTTAAGCTTCCTGCCAACATGCATGTGAGTGACTTTGGATCTCGAAGCCAGTGAAGCACTGGGATGACCACAGACCCAGGAAACATCTTGACTGCAACTTTAAGAGACTCCCTCAATTGGAACCCTCCATCTGAGATGCTCCCAGATTCCTGGACCTCAGACAGGTGATATCATCAATGCTGGTTATTTTAAACTGCTAAGTTTTGGGCTAATTGTACAGAAATATTTAACTAGTACAGTTTTGCAGTTAGATTGGAGAGTTCAAACCAAACAGACTGTACTGGCACTTTCTAGCTGTGTGATCTCTGTGAGCCCCTGTTTCTCATCTAAAAAATGTCAACTTCATCTCATACCTTAAAGGGACATGATTAAATGGAATAAAAGGCATGTAAACACTTAATCCTGGGATTTCCCAGTATTAGTGATGGGTCAGTGTTCATTAGTTTTGGGGTGTTTTTTGTTTGTTTGTTTTATTTTGTTAATCTTCACCTGAGGATATTTTTTTCCATTGCTTTTTCAGAGAGCATGAAAGGGAGGGAGGAAAGGGGGAAGAGAGAGAAATATCAGTGTGAGAGGGACACACTGACTGGTTGCCTCCCGCTCTTGCCCTGACCAGGGTCAGGGAGAAAACCCACAATCCAGATAAGGGCCCTTTACCAGGATTGAACCCAAGACCCTTCAGTGTGCAGACTGATGCTCTAACCACTGAATACACCAGCCAGGTCTAGTTCTTAATTTAAAGAAACATCTAGTATAAATCTAGATATTTTAAAAAACACCTATTTCATCTGCATTTAGTGTACAACTAGTTTCTAATGAAAACAGAGAAAATATGTACTATAAGCACACAATGAGCAGTAAAGATGACATGGGTGGGGAGCAGGGAAAAATGTTGGATGCCCGGTGGTCCAGAATGGAGCCCATGGTCTGACTCATTTGCATCTATACTAATAAAAGGGTAATATGCAAATTGGTCAGGATGCCCTCACGCAACAACCGAACAGCAGGCTGTGGTGGGGTGACCAGGCTGGCAGGGGGGGCAGTGAGGGGCGACCAAATGACCAAACAGCAGGCTGCATGGGGCAACCAGGCCAGCAGGGGGGGCAGTGTGGGGCGACCAAACGCCCGAACAGCAGGCTGTGTGGGGTGACCAGGCCGGCAGGGGGGCAGTGAGGGGCAACCAGGCCAGCAGAGGGGGGCAGTGAGGGGTGACCAGGCCGGCACGGGGTGGGGGGCAGTTGGGGGCGACCAGGCCAGTTGGGGAGGGGGTAGTTAGGGGCAACCAGGCTGACAGGATGGGGCAGTTAGGGGAAACTAGGCCAGCGGGGGTGGGGGGGAGAGGGATTTGGGGGCGACCAGGCCAGCGGGGTAGGGGGCAGTTGGGGGCAATTAGGCCGGCAGGGGGAGGGCAGTGAGGGGCGACCAGGCTGACAGTGGAGGGCTGTTGGGAGTGACCAGGTTGGCAGGGGGGGGCAGTTAGGGGCAATCAGGCTGGCGGGGGGGGGGGCAGCTGGGGGTGACCAGGCGGGGGGAGCAGTGAGGGGTGACCAGGCTGGCAGGGGGGGCAGTTAGAGGCAACCAGGCCAGCAGGCAGAGGTGGTTAGGGGTGATCAGGCAGGCAGGCAGGTGAGCGGTTAGGAGCCAGCAGTCCCGGATTGTGAGAGGGATGTCAGACTGCCAGTTTAGGCCCGATCCCCGGCAGTCAGACATTTCCCAAGGGGTCCCAGATTGGAGTGGGTGCAGGCTGAGCTGAGGGCCCCCCCCCCATGCATGAATTTCATGTACCGGGCCACTAGTATTAATATAAATCCCCACAGAGAGTTTTTTTGCTTAATTGAAGGACCGGGACATTTTTTGCATGATGAACCATACTCTGGGGAGATGTCCTATTGCTCAGATAGACTTGGACAGCTTATTTTCTCTCTTTGAAGGATGTTGTGTTATAAATTTTTAAAACCTCCTCCTGCTCTTTCCAGCTCTGTGGCTGCCACCATTTCTGTTTGGGTTTATGTATCTTCTATCATTGAAACTTTGTAGCCTTGAGTGGAGGCCTAGGCCAGCAAGGGCAGGTGGAAAGCTTGGCTTCCTCCATTGCTGGGGAAACCCAAGCCTCCCTCCTGCTCTCTGTGGCTGTAGCCATCTTGATTGGGTTTATTTGCATATTTGCTCCTGATTGGCTGGTGGGTGTGACTTGTGGACGTGGCTTGTGGGTATAGCGGAGTGATGCTTAATTTGCATATTACTCTTTTATTAGATAGGATTAGAGATAGTAGTATCTACTCAAGAGATATTTCACACAAAGTCTATAACAGTATCTGCTACACAATTAAGCATTCAGAAAATGTTATTTTAAATTTTATTTAAGTTCCCAATATTTTTCCACAACAACTACTTAGTAAATACTGGAAGGGAACAAGTACGAGTGACTTTTGTTTAGAAGGAATCGGGTATTTTTTTTCCTCTAATGATCTTAGATCTTTGAAGTAAAACCATGCTTCATGTACTAATTTGTATCAAATGGTCCTTTAATAACTTTTCTACCCATAAGAAGACAAACCACTTTTGAAAGGATTTTAGTCCAGAAGGAAAAGAAGACACACACACACTCTCTCTCTCTCTCTCTCTCTTTCTCTCTCTCTCTCTCTCTCTCTCTCTCTCTCTCTCTCTCTCTCTCTCTCTCTCTCACGTATGTGCTGGCTTCTATGCTGCACCAATGCTCTCTGTTTAAATCACAACAGTCCTATCTGGTTGATACTATTTGCATTTCACCTATGAGAAAACCAACGATTGGAATAACTTTTCTGCTTGCTCGATGGCCCTGCCAGGACTCTGATTATCCTGGATTTCTTTTGCTTTATCAACCAGGGGCAATTTTGCCCTTTATGGGATCTTTGGCAATGGGAGGGGGGAGAGGTAGGGTGCCACTAACATATAGTAGGTAGAGAGGCCAGGATGCTGGTAAACAGACCCCAACTTTTTGTCCCAAAGTGGATGTAATGCTGAGGATGAGGACTCTGGGCCATGTCATCCTGCTTCAGAGTTTTAAATAAATGGAAAGAAAACATATGCAAATAGGATTTCTAAAGGACTTGCTGAAATGGTTTCAGTTAATTATTAGTCAATGTTGTTGGTAAAATGGACTCCTTTTTGAAATCTTTTAGTTGCTTTAACATCTATTTTTCACCACTTCCACTGCTCTCTGAGACTGGTTAAATGGCTGTTGGTAAAATGTGTGGAACATTTCAAGGAGAAAAGGGAATGCTCTTTGGTGTTGCAAATACCAGTGTTGACATTGCCCAACATTAGCAGAATTCCCTCAGAATAAACTCTAGATGTCAGATGTGATTCTCAAGGCCACTCTGAATAATGCTGTGCCAAGCAGTGATACTAAGAGTACGTGCTCTTGGGTATGTTTGTTTTTTTTAGACTGTGATTCATGTCTCCTTGGTACTGGCAGACATGAAGCAAATGCTGTTGGTGCTTCGTCCAAATTCCCTCTACAGAATAGGGGTACCCCACTCCCAGCTTCTGTGATTGTTGCTGCTGAGGGTATACAGCTGCCCCCAGGGAACTTGGGCCCCATCCTGACAACAAAGGCTCCAGGCTGCCAACAAATGGGTATGAAAGGCTGGTCCTCTTGCCTTAAGGAGGACCAGCTCCATGGTACGCTTCATATTCCGGAGCTCCCCATGGGATCAGGCTGAAGCTAGACTCCAACTAAGACTGCATCCTTGCTTAGATTTCTTCCCTTGCTCTGTTAGGCCTCCTACACTTCTCTTCTCCTGAGAGCAGCCCCAATCAATCACTTTCACAAAAATGCCTACTAGGGCTCTGGGTCTATGGAAAAGGACCCCAAACACATGGGCTTAACACATCCAAATGACGATGACATTCTCCTTGACCCCAGTACATCTCTATTGTTCCTTAGCCAGGGGGTAAAGGAGATGCAGGAGGGGTGATCAGAGCTCAGAAAGGTGTGGTCAGAGAGGTGCCAAGTCCTGTCTGCTGACCCAAAGACTGCTGGGAGCTTGTCTTCCCAAACTCAAGCTTTTCCCTGAGAGGAGCAGTTTGTGCCCTTGGCCTAAAACCAGGCCTCAAGGCAATTGCAGATCTGCCACATTCCCAGCTCCCATCAGAGTTAATGGAGAGAAATTTACCTTACTTCATTGTTTTTATTGAATTTACACATTTAAGATTGTCAGCACAAAATAGTCCATGAAACTTTGCATCCCTTAAGACTATTAATTATATTTTATTGAATTGATTATTTTCTGTTCTTTTTCTTCCATGATTCCTAAAGTTCTTGAGACATATCTTAACCTATTTCTACTATCCAGTCCACCAACACAGATTTTGGTCAGCAGGTAATTAAAATAACAATTAAGACTATTTCTTAAATATAATTTTCTAAGCAGTCCTTGGTGAATATAGGATTTTTCTCCAGGAAATTGTAGGCTTTTTTAAACACACAGTCATGAAGTTAAAAGGAAATTTATGAGTTTTCTCTCCTCTGACCACACATTTCAGAGGGAATTTTGTCCAAGTGAAGATATACATTTATGTATTAATTCCACATGTATTTGTTTAATACCTTCCATCTGTCAGGTGCTATTTTAGCCACTGAAGATACAAAGATGAGCAAAACAGACAAAATCCCTCCCTTCTTTGAGCTTACTTTATAATGGAGACAGATAAGAACATGAATACACTGATAAACATATGTTATTATATCATCCTATATAATAAAAGGCTAATATGCAAATTGTCCCCTTGACTAGTTCAACTGGGAGTTTGACCAGGGGGGCCAGCCAGCCAACTGCCCGCGACCCCCACCCCCCACCTCCCGCCAGGCTGCAGCCCCTCCCCCCAACCCGTCCCCTCCCCCTACCCAAATCGGGGCAGGCCAGCTGGACTCCACCCTCTAGTATATTGATAAATGAAAGGAAGAAACATTTAGCAGAGTAACACCTCACCTTAATGAAGGGGATACTAATTTAGATAAGATTATGACATAGTGTAACAGGACCAATGCATAGGGATATTTGGGGAAGAGCTTTTAGGCAGGCAGCAACTACTGCCAAATCCCTGCGACTGAAACATGATTGACAGGTTCAAGGAATGTCAAGGTCACTAGCAGGAGCACGGAGAGCAAGGTGACGAGTGGGGTGAGTAATGAGGCTATTGCATCTTACCAGAGATGCTGAACAGTTCGAGTAAGTCAGTTCTTCATAATCCCTCTTATTACAGGACAATTGGCTTCCTCTGCCCCCAGTTACCAAAGGCTAGTAACACCCAATTTATTATACAGCCAAACATATATCCTACTCTTTTCCAAGAGCACACTGGAATACAAAATTAGTCCCCATGGAGGACTAAGCTTTATAACAAGGAAGTGACATGGTCAGGTTTATATTGCTAAGGTCACTGTGGCTGCTGAGTAAAAAACAGATTGAATGAGTGTAGAGTGAAGAAGATGCACCATTTTTAATGCTATTGCAGTGGTCCAGGTGAGAGATAATGATGGCCAGAGCTAGGAAATGTCAGAGGAGGTGGTAAGAAGCAGTTGATTTGGGAATATAGTTTGAAAGTGGTGTTGGCTGGATGTGCTGTTGTTAGAAATGGAGTGAGTGAAAGACGTGTCATGGGAACTCTAAGGTTTGCTATTATTATTGTTCTTCTGCTTATAAGCAAGTGTTAGAAATGTAGTCAGCTACTTTATCCTTTTCTGGTAATTGCTGTGTTTCGTGTGTGTGTGTGTGTGTGTGTGTGTGTGTGTGTGTGTGTGTGATGCAAGCCTTCATATTTGGATGTTACTTCTATCCCTAGATTTTTCGTCTTGACACTGTTTTGTTAGGGAGCTGTTCTGTGAATTGTATCTCCTTTAGTAGCATCCCTCTGGCCTTTATCCCAGCAGTATATGCAAATAGTACTTTACTCCTGGTGTGACAACCAAGACATTGTCCAATGTCCCTGGGAAGGGGAGAGGCAAAATTGTCACCAGTTAAGAATCACTGCTCTAAGCAAAAGTGACAGTGAGGCTGTGGTCCTGGTTCTGCCTCTCAGTGACCTTGGGCAAGTCACCAAACCTCCCAGAGCTCAATTTTTTTGCAATGTGTTTGTCATACATATAAGTAGGACGTCTGTAAACTCAAGTTGACAGCTCTCTAAATTAGTTAACTAAGTTCGCTTTACTGAGGAATTAACTTCCACTGAATTTCAAATGAATAGAGTCTCTAAAATATCTCTCTAATATAAACATAAAATGAGTTTTCCTTCTGGAAGAGAAAAAATGCCCCACCAATTATAGCTAGCAGGGAAATTTTGCTAATAGGCATTCCCAGATTCTAAAATAGCTTCTGCAACTTTCCTGTTTGCAAAAGACAATTGAGAACTTACAACCACAGCTGCCTGTGTATGGTTTTCTATGGGCCTTATTGGGCAATTTGGTTCAATGAAGCCTAGCTTTTGGTTGACAACATTGAATTATGGCAGGAACTGGTGGGGATTATTTTGCTACATTGCATATGCTCCTTTGCCCAATTAGAGCTGTCCGTAAACAGATGTTGAAAAAGAAAAAAAATTTGTAGCAACCTCTTCTAAATTATCTTATAAATCTCCCAAGATTTTTGTAAAACTATTTCCTCTAAGTCAGGGGCAGGTAACGTCCAGCCCTTGGGCGTATAAGGCCCATGAAATCATTTGATCTGGTCCTGCCAAGGCATTAGGGGTGAGTTAATTAAATCTTTGACCAAATATATCAAGCTACATTTTAAGCTGATAATTCTGTATGGCCCTCAAATGATGTTATAAATATCCAGATGGCCCTTAGCAGAAAAAAGGTTCTCTAAATAACGGGAAATTGAGGGGTGTTCATAATTAAAAGGATGGTTCTTATCTGAATAAACTGAGGTTGACATGACATAGGCTCACCTCTCACCTCTCACCTCTAATCAGAGCAGAATTGAGACCAGAACCTAGGTCTCTTCATCTTAGATCTTAGACTATGCTCACCACATCTACAATGCTTGCTGCTTGCCAGATATTGAGGAAGCAGGCCAGCACATAAATCTATTGTTGGTTATGAAGGTTTATTTACAAAATCATGGATAAAATAGTAAGTCAAACTTTATTGCTATATATTAGTGTTTGTGTTGTAAAATGACAAAAAGCTAGTGTGTGTGTGTGTGTGTGTGTGTGTGCGTGTGTGTCCTCTATTTGGATGACCTATATGTGGGGTTTCTACTTTATAAAATCTGTGGATGCTTTTTATTAAATGAGAAAGATAAATCAATTTTCTATATTTATCCCAGCATTCTAGCTTCACTAAGCTTGGCCACTGCCAGCGCCTTTTAACAAAAGCAGAGTCAGCTGAATGAGCCAGGCCCCTTTTTGGGTTTTTTTCCTAAATTCTAGATGGCCAGGGATTTCCTTCCTGGCCATATTCAGTGGTCAATGCTGGATGCTCAATGGTAAATTGATTTGTGGAATTGATTACTCTAAATTAAGCACCATATATATAGAGTGATCCCAAGAGGACTAGCTCTGGTGGCTTTGAGAGGGGAAACCTTGAGATGACTTTCAGTATTCTAATGATAGTAAGGCAATTAAGCTTTGGGAAGATGGCAGTCTTATGGCCCACCATGTAAAAGGCTCAGGATTACCTGGCCAGTGTGGCTCAGTACTTGAGCGTCAACCTATGAACCAGGAGGTCACAGTTGTATTCCTGGTCAAGACACATGCCTGGGTTGCAGGTCCCAATAGAGGGTGTGCAGGAGGCAGCCCATCAGTGATTCTCTCATCATTAATGTTTCTATCTCTCATCCTATTCCTTCCTCTCTGAAATCAATAAAATGTATATTAAATATATATATTTAAAAGGCCCAGGATTTATGGACATCTCGACTCTGAAGAACTCTGTGGAACAGGGCTCTCCCTGGAAAAGTGGTGGAATAAGAAAACAGTACATTTATAGCCTAAGGCAGATCACTAGCATATCTTAGAATTCATATGGCTATTTATAGGAGGTTCTAAATTTTCATTGGCCAGAGGAATTGCAAAGAACTTATTATTCCATTTATTTTTCTGTTCCACAGATATTTGAATATTTATTTTCACATAGCTTAATTCGAGGCAGAAAGGGGAATACAAAGGTCAATACGACACAGGGCCTACTCAAGAAATGTATGAAGTCATATTGGTCAGACTCTCATAGATATTCCTAACTGTACTACAAATCATGGCAAAATAAAACAAATACTGTGATAGAGAGGTGGTCAAATATTATAGAGTAACAGAAGAAAGTACAATTAATCCACTTATAAAAGCTCTAGATAGCAAGGATATTAATTAGGATGCTTCCAACTGCAAGTAATAGAATACTTAATAAAAAGTGGCTTAAACTAGTACTGGGGATCTTGTTAAGAAGCAGATTCTGATTCAGTATTTTAGGGATAATACCCAAGATTTTGCAGTTTTCACACATTCTAGGATATTTTAATACAGTTGGTCCACTGACCACCCTTTTGAGTAGCAAAACGTTGTAAAACAAGGTTTTGTATTTTCTCATAACAGAAGTTTAGAGGTAAGTGATTACAGGGCTCATTATGACATCAATAAGAACCCAGGGTCTTTCCATTCTTTCTCTCCTCAATATGATGGCTACCATCTTCAGGATTTTTCCCTTATGGTCTCAAAACGACTGCCATAGTTCTAGGCATCAATCACAGAAATGGAAAAATACATGACAAGTAGAAGAGAAGTGTTTTTTTCTCTCAAAATTCTTGTTAAAGGGAAAAGGCCCTTACTAAAAGTGTATTAGCAGCAAGCTTCCCCTTGGTTTCCATTGATCAGAATCATGCTTGATGCCCATACTTCATTGCAAGGGCTTCTGGGAAAGAAGGTTTTCAAACTCTGTAGTGAGATATGGGCTCTCTTGAAAAAATATTGGGGAGGAGAATGGTGATTTAGTTGGATTCCAGTGGTATCTGCCATGTGAAGCTGGAGTTCTGTTGGCCATGAGCATCTTGAAGTGCTAGTCATACCCCACTGAATTAGTACGTGGAAGGGATGATTGGACTCTGTCATAGTGTGGGTATTTAGATCATGGCAGATGCCTTAATTTGCCTCATCATCATCTCCCTCTATTGGTTCATGACTTACCATCACCCTTCCTATGGTATTGAGTCAGAACACTAACATTTCTCACCTGGAGTATTGTAATAGAGTGCTAAATGATCTCACTATCCCCATCCCTGTATGTACACCTCTCATCCATCTTGCATACAGCAGTCAGAGATGTCTAGTCTGAAAATGTGACTATGATATAGCGTGTACAAAATTCTTTAATGGTCCCCATACCCTTCATGATAAAATATTAACTCCATAGTATAGTCATCAAGTCTCATTATAATTTCCTCTCTGCTACTTATCCAGCTTCACCATCCAACACTCCCTACCAAAAGTCAAAGTCACTGATTTAAAGAGAATAAGAGAGTAATTTTCCTAGGACTATGATTAAATTCTGTGTGTATAAAGTCATCTACTTAAGAATTCCTTTCAATATCTCCACAGATCATGAAGAGTGATTACTGGGATTCCCCTGATTTAGAACATCTATATTTTCTGATCTACTTCATACCTTAGGTACTTAATCATCAAGGTCATCCTCAAATATCCTAGGAGTATTTAATACTGAGGTCTCTTGGGCCTTTCCACTCACTGAGACTGGAAGCCGTTAGGAGTTCAAGTTCTTATTTCCTTAATATTAACTTTAGTATGCCTTCATGTCCATGATTTACTATGTTCTACCCTAGAGGACTTTCTGACTTACTGAATTTTCACTATGCATGATTTTTTTATTACTATATTACTTTTATCGTTCTGTCAGATGTAGGTCACAGACTGCTTGCTTTCCCCACCTGTCTACCACCTCCCCAAATCACAAGCATGGAGCCTGACATATATTAATAAGTGCTTAGTAAATGCTCTTTCCATTCTCTTCCTTAGACGTTTATTGAGCACCTCTTATCTGGTTTGGTGGTAGAGTTGAAAATGCAACTCTGGGTCCCAGCCATTAAATGATCAGACCTGAGTTCACATTGACCATGGTAGTTTGATTATTGCCTTATTGATAGTATGTACATAGAACATTTGGAATGAGGAGGTAATAGTCTTGAGGTCTTCCTGGAGGATTTGGAAATGTAATTTGGGGATGATATAGTGGGAAACACTTAAAAGCTATGGAGAAACTGGCTTCATGAGGTTAAGATGCTGGACACGATCTCAGCAAGAGGCACATGAGTGTGGTGAATTTGGGGGGACTGAGCAGCTTAACTTGCTGGATCCTAGAAGAAGCAGAAGTGGCAGGGGTTAGCGCTATTAAAATAGACCAAAGATTATAATTAGACTGTAGGCTGTATAATGAAGTTAAAATTTTAGTATGAACCACTAAAAATTTTTGAGTAAGGAATTTACAGGCTAGGGAGAGGATCACTCTAGCTGCTGTGCTTAGAATAAAGGGAGGGTGGGTGGAGAGCTGAGGACAGAGAGACTTTTTAGGAGGGTGTTACAGTACTCAGGTAAGAAATAATAATGCTCTGAATCAAGACAGCAGTGGGGTGGGGGTTGGATAATGTGGTATAGACAATTAGAGCGATATTTGGTGGTGCATATGGAGGGTAAAGGTGAATATGACTTAGTGGCGAATATGTAATGAGCAAGGAGAAGAATATGAGTTTCAGTTCCCTTCATTATGAAAAGATCTCCCCTTGCTGAAATTATAGCATGGCTCCTTGTGTACCAAGCTGTGTGCCAGACATACCCAACAACCTGTAAACAGAACTCAGTCTTGATTCCGGGTAAAGCTCACTGGCAATATCTCTCCCCATCTAACTCTTGAGGAAATGAGTACTGCAGCTCATAGAAACAGAACATTGGCCACGTGTGAATATTGCACTTTCCTCTGGAGTATGATCTCTATTTTTATTGAACAACTGTCAGTTGGCCATGCAGCATTGCCAACAACACACTGAAAATAGAATGACGGCAATTACCTCAGCAGAGATTAACACAGAAAGTAAAATTGCACTTATGTAATACTCATCTTCCAGGCACTGAGACCAGCCTTCCGTTGGTTTCTCTGTATCAGTTTCAGCATCATAACAAAATGACACCATCCCTATTCCCATTGGAGGTACCCACCCTCTCTATAATCCCTTCTTCCTTCTTCCTTCTTGTGTTCTCTAAACCTTTTCTCAGAGCAGACACCAGAACACAGAGCTTTTTCCAGTGATTATTTTCCATCAAGACACTGCAAACAGATGAAAGATAATATTAGCTAACAACATATCAGCACTCCTCTGGTGTTTGGCAACTACTTGTCAATAAACTTCAGGAAAAAAATGCTTGCATTTTGGAGAATGTCAGGACTAAGAGGAACTTTAGAGATGATTTAGGCCAGTCCTCTCAATTTACAGAGGAAAACATTGAAGCCTGGGGAATTAAGTGATTCATCCATGGCTTCCTTTGTCCCTTAAATTTGGAGAGAGAACTGAAAACGCAGCCTCCACCCCAACAAGGGCATTTCCCCAATGCCCTGGGCTTCTTACAATAAACCAGGGATGATGGGATAGAGGAAGCTTCCTTGTCACATCCCTAACACCACCAGGGGTAGAGGAAACTTCAATACAACAGAAGAAAATAAACCCCATAATTACATACAGAACTGACTTCAGACCAACCAGAAGAAATATTGTGCTAGTTTCCATGAGTGCTACCGAGGAGGAAGGAAAGCCTGAATCAGCAATTACACACTTGGATATGCATATGAGAGAGTGATTCCATTTTCATAAAATAATAGATAAAATAGCTATAATGGGATATAAAAAATAAGAACAACTAATTGCTCAGTTTCTTCTTTTTTTTAAATATTGTTATTGATTTCAGAGAAGGAGATAGAGATGGAAACATCAATGATGAGAGAGAATCATTGATCAGCTGCCTCCTGTACACCCCACACTGGGGATCAAGCCTGCAACCTGGGCCCTGACTGGGAATCGAACCGTGACCTTCTGGTTCATAGATCGAAGCTCAACCACTGAGCCACGCTGGCCCGGCTCAGTTTCTTTTTTCACACTCATTGATCCACTCACTTCAGGATCATAGTGAAGGGGCCAGAGAGATGACATAGCTTGAGTTACCCTAGAGGCAGACCCTGGAGATAAAGCTGAGAGTTCCAGTAGTTTGGAAAGTTCTGGTAGAGGTCTAGGGAAATGAGGCATGGAAGGAAAGGGAGCCAATAAAGAGTTCACTTTCAAGAAGTTAGTGTGTGGGTACTTGGGCACAGTCACGCTGAGGACTTCTGGGAGATAGTGCAGAGCATTCCTTAGAGTCATACCAGCAGAGGAGTAGAGTGTAGGGTATCTACCCATCAATTCATGTCAGTCACTGGAGGTGGGGCAGTAGGTCCCCTGGGTAGCACTTCCAGGCTACCCTGCAAGGGATGAGGCATAGAGTAGCAGGTGCTTGTAGGAAGCATGGGACTGGGAATGGTGATGCCTAGGGGATGTAGTGGAGCACCAACTGCTACAAGCTTCGATCCTGATAATGAGACTTTCCAAGGAGGAGCTGACTGGCAAGTACTGGAGGCAGCACCATAGTCCTGAACTTACTTGTCTATAAAGTGAGGACTAATTCTGTGTTCACTAAATCCTTAATAATTAGAACTGGAATCATATATGAAGCAATATTACAGTCCAAGCCTATCCCCTTTCAGCTTATTGCTCCCTAAGAGATTTCTGCCCCTTGGAGAAATATCTTAATATGTGATTGCGGTGTGCCAGAGATAGCACACAGTGTGGAGTTCAAATCCTGATGCCAGTATATAGAATCTGTGTGCAAACTGTTGGGTCAAATGGTTTACTCTCTGAGAAAAAGTTCTCTAAATTCATAGTTGCCCCCACCTCCACTTCTCAGTCTGGTAACAAATGAAATGAGATGTTTGATGGCCCTTAACACAGTGGCTGGTTTATAGTGTGAATTCAATAAATAGTAGTTTTGTTTTTTTGTTTTTATATTTCTTTCTGGGAGTAAGGAAGAGATGCAACAAAAAATACATTAACTCGCCCTGATCAGGTGGCTCTCTTGGTTGGCATATTTGATCCCCAGTGAGGGTGTAATGAGAAGCAACCAATCCATCTCTCTCTCTCTCTCTCTCTCTCTCTCTCTCTCTCTCTCTCTCTCTCTCTCTCTCTCTCTCTCTCTCCTCTCTAAAATCAATAATACATATCCTCGGGTGAGGATAAAAATATGCATTAACTCATTCAACAAATATTATTACATTCCTACTATGTGCAGAATTCTATTACGGTCACCAGGGTAGAGGGACAAAGAATTAAAATCCTATCCTCATGAAGCCACCATTCAGGTAAATCACAAAATACTGGAATCCTGTTTGTACATGTCAGATCCTGTTTTTATTGTCTGGAACAATAGGGTTTAATTTATGTTATTCTTTGGGTTTTAACTTCTCAAAATATAAGCTTCATATCAAAATGTCCCCACGTGCTCTCTCTCCAACCTTTAATCAAACATATCCTGAGAAGCATTTCTCAGATCTTTCTTTGATATTGCATTAGCTGGAATTCTTTTGGTCCCAAGTGACAGAAGCCAAATTTGAACTAGTTTAAGGAAAAAGGTGAATTTCTTGAAAACAGAAGATGGATAAAAAGCTGTGGGAAAAGCAGACACGTGGCTTACCCTCCAAACACCTGGGACCAGGGACTGAGACCCTACGGAGAATCATTCTGCATCTCACATCTTTCCCTGGGTGGCGGCTTTATCACACACACTGCAGTGTGGCTTTCTCCACATGGAAGACAGCGTGCCTGCTCACAGCTCCAACAGTTTACATCTTGCAGCTTTAGCCACAAAAGTGAATAGCCCAGATCTCCCAATGTTTTTGTCTAAAATTGACAGGGAAGAGATTCTGATAATCACAGCTTGAGACAGGGATTCTCTATTGGATCATTCAGCTTTGTAGTTACAAGATATTTACCACATTACTTATATGGCTGGGGGACTAAGAGGGCCCTCCTGGAATCCTGTAGGTACCCATATGACCTGTCAAGACGTGGAACATCCAAAAGGCTGATTCTCACATCATGGACACCTTCTGGCAGGTGTCCATGATGTGAGAATATAAAAAATGTTTATATATTTATCTATAAATAGCAGCTCTGGAAGCTGAAGAAATGAACAAAACAATAGAGCTGGAAGATGCCACATCTTAGTCCACATAGGTATCCATGAGTAGATTACTTCCTGTAAATTGGTCAAGGATATTAAAAACAAACACATTAAAATGGATTATTCACCATTTATGTGTTGGAGAAGTAGTAATATCTTTATGGATCATATTAATGTTCTTGAGTGCTTCCAAAGTACTGTGGAACTTCCAAACATTTTCCAGTTTCATAGACTTTATTCGCTGCCCTGTGGAGCAGCTCAGGAGCAATATTGCCATTTTGGAGATGGAATGATTGAGTTGGAAAGGCAAGGGGCATTGAATTATTCATCTTTTCAATAAGCAGGTATCAAGCACCCACTCCATGTGTGGCTCTGGGCAGAAGATTTTGGGGGTATAAGCTGATTGAAATAAAGTCTCTTCTCTCATGGAACTCATAGTCTGGTAGGAAAGGTGAACTTGTCAACAGCTAGCTGTAATACAAGTCAACATAAGGCCCAGATCAGGTGGATAAACATAACAAGCTAGAGGAAGCTATGAGATAGGTCTGGGAAGAAAGTTAAATTGCAGAGACTCATGAAAACCATATAAAATTTGGTTGCTCCTGTAGAGTTATAAATTCATTTAAATGACTAGTCCTCTTATTTTTTTCAAATGAATAATAAACTTATTTCTCATATCCCCAATCTCTGTCTCTGGCAATCACCAATCTACCAACTATTCTGTATCTAAGAATTTGATTTTTAGATCACATATGAGTGAGATCATATAATATTTGTCTTTGCCTGACTTATTTCACTTAGCATAATGTCCTTGAAGTCCATTCATGTTGTCACAAATAGCAGGATTTACTTCTTTTTTATGGCTGAATAATAGTCGTGTTTGTGTGTGTGTGTGTGTGTGTGTGTGTGTCTGTGTCTCACATTTTCTTTATCCATCCATTAGTGGACATTTAAGTTGTTCCCATGTCTTGGCTATTGTAAATAATGCTTTAATGAGCATAGGGGTACAGACATATCATTATACATAATAATTTCATTTCCTCTGGATAAATATCCAGAAGTGCAATTGCTTGACCATATGGCAGGTCTATTCTTTAATTTTTTGAGAAACCTCTATATTGGTTTCCATTATGACTGCACCAATTTACATCCCCAGTTCTTCAATTCTTAATGGTATGATCTCAATAAATGAAAGAAAAATTGATCCATTTGCCTAAATCATTCAAACAATGAGCTTGTTCACTCATTATTTTACCCTGTGAGTTCTGGAGTAAAATTTATTATAGTGAGTGAAGACTAGATTGTTTGTATAATGGGCAACCTGGGTTTTCATTACTCGGGGAAGGTCTTATTTCTATTGGGGTTCTCATTGTGAACCCAACTGCCATGAAGTGAGGAAACCTATGAGAAACTGTAGAGAGATGCATATGGAGAAGTCCAGATGGAGAGAAAGTGATGTCCCTGCCCTCAGCTCCTGTTTAATGCCAGCGGGCCTGCCCAGTCTCTAAGCCTTAGGCATGAGAGTGAGCCATTTGGGAAGCACATCCTCCAATTCTGAGTTCAGTGGCCCTAAGCTGACACTGAGTGGGCCAGAAATGAACCTTCCTCCCTGAGCCCTGTCCCAATTCCAGATTCAGGCTAATAAAAGATTGTTATTATTTTAAGCCAAGAAGTTCTAGAGTGGTTTGTTATTAAGAATAGTTAATTGGAACACCTTCCACAAGGAATTCATGACAGTAACATTTTTTGCCTTAATTCCATTCATTCATTAGACAGCAAGCTTTTAGAAACCCCAACCAATGAGATTTCAGAAATTTAACTCAGGAGCTCGGCGGAATGCTTTTCCATTTCTCTATAGAGTTTCAAAGGGAGAATACAACTCAAAATTCAAAGAATTTCCTTTACATGCAAAATTTCTAAAACATTAATTTTAAAATGATGCACTCCCATTTCTAAGAAAAAAGTTAAACTAAAACCACCAATAAATGGTATTTGCCTCTATATATGTAACAGTTGTAATATACACAGACACGTTTTACAAAATCTCCATCTCTGACCCAGAGGGCACTACTGTAGATGGGAAGGTCATTGAATCTCATGACCTTTCAATGCTAGGCTTTTGTCTCTAATTCACTAATGAAAAGTTACAAATATAGCTTCTGATACCTCTCCTCTTCTTTTTTTATTGGCTGTCAAGACAAGGCAGGGCAGCAGCCAGTCTTTAACAGTGAATTTTGCTGAGCTGGATTTGACTACTGGTTGCTACAAAACAAATCTAAGTTTATATCAGAGGTGACAAACTCCATGCCCTGTCATTTATCCTTTTTATAGCATGGGTGACACCAATAGTCAGCAAGTCTTGTTGATGATTATGTGAGTCAACTACTAGTAAAGCAGAAAACATCTAAGTCTACAGATTGCCTGTGTTAATTATCAGAAATTGTTTTCTTTTTAATAAAAGGAAAACTAAATTAAAAACAAATTCACTGCTTTTGATTACTAGACAACTTTTTAAAAAGAAACCCATAATCTCAGTATTAACAGCCATAAATACTATTAACTCTGGGGGTGTATTTTAGTCTAGACATGAGCTAAATACATACATATGTAACAAAAAAAAATGCACTATACCATGAACTCAACCTTTATACATTTAATGATTGCCAAAAACCCAAAATATATTGAGATTTTATTATGTAGTAATAAGCACTGTACTAAGTGCTTCATAAATACTATTTTATTTAAAGCAAAACAGCAATCTGAGATAAATAACGTCAATCCAATTATATAGCTGAGGTCTTAGAGGTCAAGATCACAGCTAGCAAGTAGAAATGTCCAGCTCCAAACCTAAATTTGTCTAGTCCAGATTTTAATTTTTGCTATTCTATCTCTCATCTTGTGCACCTGAATTTTTTAAACTAAAATTATATATAATCATCATTCATCACAATATTCACCTATTCACTTGTAACAATTTAATGTCCAACTAGTATTCCATTTACAGTGTTTCAATATATTGCACCATTTCTTTCTTGCTAGACATTTGAGTTTGGTTTTGTTTGTTCTCAATTTTCGCCCAGTATAAACAACACTGCAATGAATATTCTTGTAGATAAATCTTATACATCATGAATTATTTCCTGAGGATGAATTTATAGAAGTCAAGTCATTGGGATAATGGCCTACCAAAATTTTATGTTTTCAATAACGATGCCAAATTTCCCTTCAGGGAAATTATACCAAATTACATACCTGCCATCCATATGTACCTATATCTGGGTCCTAAAACTACATTTTCAAAAGCAAAACAAAACTTCAAACCACAACCCTCCTAATCACAGTATTATCTTAGAAATAGAAGATATCTTAGGAGTCATTTTTCCAATATCCTACACATTATGGACCATTCATAGAGCATCCCGATCTGAGTTATCTATCTTCTATCCTACATAATGTATAGGAAATTCTGGGGACAGAAAATGTTAAAAATGATTTTAAATGGCCCTAAACTGCAAAGCACATTTTTTCAGCCCTCAGCAATGAAATATTGCCCAAACTGTCATAAAATTCATCCAGAATAAGAGAGTGTCACTGGAAATCAGGAGACCTTGCCAGCTTTTAACATACTTGACACAGGTCACTAAGTGATAAAGGTTTTTTGGTCATTCTTCGCCTGGAATGGGTTTGCTCTAGGTTGGCAGCTGAGTACACATCTCGTGCTTTATGCTGTTGAGCAATAGCTTGGTTTCCTTTGCCTTTGGGAGTTCAACAAATAGAGGTGGGTGGTCAGTGGGAGAGAAAGATTGCCTAGAAACAAAAATAGATAGTTTCACATTTCTAGGCCAAAGGGGCTGTGAATATAACTATGTATGTCCTCTCCTCCCTCCAAATCTCTTAAAAATTTCATCATCGAGTCCCATTAATTCTAGAGACACTGAGATTTAACTATGTTTAAAGGAGAAAAAGACCTTCAACTGGTTAAGCTTCTCTTGACTACCCATTAGATACAAAAGAATGCTGGGTATTGCCGTGGGGGGGGGGGGGGGAGAGAGAGAGGGGGGGGAGGGAGGGAGGGAGGGAGGGAGGGAGGGAGGGAGGAAGGAAGGAAGGAAGGAAGGAAGGAAGGAAGGAAGGAAGGAAGGAAGGAAAATGGTGATACAGGTGAATAAAGCAATATAAATCTATTTTTTTAAAATCTAGAATTATGTAAGTTCTGCAAGTGATTGGCAAACACAACTATGACAGCAAAGAAAGGGGAAAGATTAATTCTGCCTGGGGTAAAGGGTGAGGTGTGGGGACTATGAAAAATGAGCTACTTGTAATGGCTGGGCAGGACAGTTCCTTTGGCCCAAATTGGTTTTGTTTTTTGGTGCAAATCTGATCAATAATTTAAATTATGAAGAACATTGCTAAAACTAATAATTTGCTTTAATCTGAAAACACACTAAGGGGAGTATAGATTCCATTTCAGCTGCACATTTACCGTTATCCCTGGAAGGCAAGGGGGAAAAATGAATTCTTCTAACACCTTCTGCTTTGGGAAACTGAACTGGTTGGGGTTAGAGATCAGGGAATAGGACTCAGCCCCAAAACTCTGGGCTGCAGGAACTGCAGGGGATCTTCTGAGATATGCCCATGGAGCATTCAGGGGGACGTCTCACCTTATACATCTTCCCTCCACCCCAAAATAGCCTAGCACAGTACTCTCCTTTTTCCCCAATAGGGGACAACCAGCCCAGCACCACCTTGTTTCCCTGCCTGCTGAATTTAGCCCTGATCTCAGTAGTTAGGAAACAGGAGAAAGAATGGGGCCATAGCATCCTGAGAGTGAAGCTATGCAAGGGGGTGTTAGAAAGAAAGGCGAGGGCGGTAGAGGGTGCTAACACTCCCACCTCCGCTCATCGCCTCCCGCTGCAAACCCCCACCCTCTCTCTCCATCCCGGACCCCCACCTGGGAGATGAGAGGGCAGCACGGGCGAGGCAGCGGCAGGGCTCTGCCACGCTCATTCCCTGCTGCTGCTTTTCCAGTCCTTCGCCTCTCCTCCCTCCTCCCCAGCCCAGGTTTGGAGGCGATTCCCCTCTAGTGACTGAGCCTATTGCATCTGGACGAGCTGCGCTTCGCCACCCTCACGTCTTTGTCTCCTCCTCCAGCGAGGCTCCCGCCCGGAGCAGGGTCTGCAGCGGTCACCGCAGCAGCTGGAGCCAAGCCGTGCATCACACGGCGGGCAGCCCGGGGCGCACCCGCGCCGGGTGGAGGCACCAGAGGACGCCCGCGGAGCCACGCACCCGCCCCCCGCAACCCGCGCTCCAGCCGCCCGGCCCCAACCCTGCTGCCACCGCCGCAGGGGAACCAGCACTGCCCGCCCGCCGGGTCCGGAGTGGGCAACCCGGCTAGGCTAGCGGTCGGGTGCGGGTAGCAGATAGCGGCCACTGCAGTTCTGGAAGAGCCCACACCCCCAGGCAGACGCACCCAACGCCTCCTCCCTGCGCCGCCAGGATGGAGCTGCCACCACAGCCCGGGACTGGAGCAAGGTAAGGTGCGGCCGCCTGTTGCTTTTCGCTAAGCGCAGCATCACCCCTCCGCCCGGGTGCCTAGGCCGAGCAAGTAGAGAACTATCACACCACTTCTGAGACACGGCCAAACCCCTGCAGACTTTGGAGAGAGCCCTTCTGAAGAAGGGGGAGTCGGCCCTCTCTCTTAGCTCATTGCAGCTGGTTACCACGCAATCGTCTGAAAACTTTTGGGCCCCCCCTCCCTGCGCGGTGCTCACCCTATACCTGGCAAGTTGCACGTCTAGTTCTCCCGTGCACCCTTCTCCGCCCCCTCCCTTGCCGTATACATCTGCCCGTTTCACTCTGTGTTCTTGTCGGTGGACTTTTCACTCCCTGCAGCTACCGCTAGACAGGCGAGGGTTTGAGACCCAGCGGTGCCCATCCAGCCTGTAGGGACAGTTTAGGAGCCCAGGTGGTGGAACAGGGGAGGTGGGAAGTGGGGGAAGGCTGCGGCCACCCCAGGGGGCTCTGCTCAGCGCGGCGGGAGTCCTTCCATATGCCACCCCCCAACTCGGTAATGAAACCCTTGGAGGGGCTTGAGGCTGTGCGCCCTGGGAACGGCAAGTGCAGGGTGGAAGTGAGTGGTTTGGGGAGGGAAACGTTGCTCGCAGGGGTAGGGAAGGAAACTGAGTGTCAGGGTTAGATCTGATTGAGGGGGAACCAAAAAGGCACAGCTAATGCATGCAGGCCAGGGGCCAGTCCCCAGCAGGCATCTGATAGGCAGGAAAGGGGATCTGAATCCCCAGGGTGCTGGCCCGAATGTGCAAATACTGAGGAGGGGGAGGGGCTGGGTACCTGGGAGGCGCAGAGAGAAGGATGGAGCCCTGGAATGCGGGCTGGGGACCTGGGAAGGCAGGCTTCTGGGATGGGGCGCTCTCCCTCTTCAGGAGAGACGAACCTCCCGGCGAGATTCTGAATGCGCTGATGTCTTGGACGGCGAATGAGTGGTTTAGAACAGATCATGGACCAGGGATGCTTTTCCTGGCTCCATGAGGACCGCGGTCCCCTCCTTCTCAAGCACCGGCTTCTACGCCCTTCCATCTCCTGAGTTGGTCTGTAGACCCACGCCCACCTTCCCTGCGGGTGCCCGGGAGTTAAGGGTGTCTCCACAGCCGCAGGGTGGGAAGGGGACTCCTGGCCCCCAAGGAGACCTGTGTGCAGGGTAGGAAGAGAATCCCCAGCGCCTAGCAAGTAGACAGCCGTCCGAACCGAACCGGTTGAAGGCGAGCCCTGGGGTGGAGGCTGCAGTGGGAACCACCTTTCCCTCCTCCCCTCGGCAAATCGCACCTGGGCGGAGCAAGGGAGTCGGGGAGCCCCGTGGAGCGGAGTAGAGCAGGGCGTGCAGGGCGAAGGGGTGTGGGCACTGGGGGAGGGAAGGCCCCTCAGACCCGGTCCCGAGCGGAGGTGGGCTGCCCACTTTGCAGCCCCTTCTGGGCAAATCCTTTTGCTTGTTCCAGTCGCTTTGGCCAATGCCGGAAGGCGAGGCTTTTTTCTCCTTTGCAACCCAGCAATCTGAATGGAAGAGCATTAGCGGGAGGGAGCCTAGACTGCCATTGCAAAAACGGGGGCAGCCCCCGGGGACCCCATTTATCCTGGTGGGGAACACACTCGCTGCGTAGAGCCTGAACGCACCCCATTTAACCCTTCTCTCTCTGGGTTGGCACACGCCCCTCCTGGCGGCGCCTGTGGCTGAGAGTCCAGCTCTGGGTTCCTACTGCACCTATAAGAGGAGAATTTGGAGGTTGCGTGGATCTGGAGCCTGTAAAACCCTCTGGTCCTCCCTGTCCAAACCAACCACGTGCAGGCTTTTAGGAGCACAAGCGTCTCTGCGGTTGCCTGGTAGATATCTCAGGCTCTCCTGTACCAACTGGGAGAAAGCTCAGCTCAACGCAATTCCTTTTTTGGGGCCCCAAGCCTTGACCAGACCCTCTCGCAAGAGACATATACTTGCAAGGGCTCCTGGGAGGAGTCCTGAGGTCGATCCTCCCGTCTCGGGGCACCCCAGGAGCAAGGAGTTCCCTGTAGCCCAGCCTCAAGCTTCAGAGCCCCAAGGAGCAGGACCGGGGATTCCCTCTGAGCTGGCTCCGGATGCAGCTCCTGAGTCGGGGAGAGAGCGTTGGCTTCTTCTGAATTACCTGGATACCTGAGGTAGGACCCCAGAATTCAATCCCTCAATGGGCAAGATTTAGCTTCGGATGCCCCAGGATCTGGTATTTTTGGGGGGTGCTTACCACCTGGATTTGTGCACAGGCCACTTCCCTTTGCAGTAGAAACAAGTTGGAGCATGTCCTTTGAGAACCCTTGAAGGAAGACCCACACCAAGATGGTTTGACCGAGTTATAGAACTATTCTGGGGAGACAGGTAGGAATAATAATCAGCGCCAGCATTTATCAAGTCTTTACTCTGTGCCGACATTATTCTAGGTATTGTGTGTTCACTGTTTTATTTTGAATCCTCACAACAACCCTGGAAGATAATTTAAATCCCATTTTATTGGTGAGGAAACTAAGCCAGGGAGAAATTATCTGCCTCGTAGTCATCCAGCCAGTAAGTGGTGGGGCTGGTTTCTCTTTCGAGTAGAGAACACTGGGTGTGTTCCACACTCCCTGCCCTGTTTGGTACTAAAGACCCTTTGTCCACAAGGAAGTGTGGGTGAGCCTCAAACCCATTCATTACTCCTAACCCCAGCGGCATACTGTCAGTGCCAGCCCTTGCCTGTGAGTCCCTATGGCTGTGGCACTGGGGAGACTGAGGGTACATCTCACCCCCCTCAGAGTCTGTTGGGGTTGATCTTGGCAGGCTGGGATCCTGATACTGAAAGCAGACTTAGGGAACTGGCTGCTGACATTGGACTTCCTTTCTGAACCTTGTGGTAGACATTCCCTTTTGAAATTTGAGGAGAAATGGAAGGAGGGATCCAAATGTGAGAAGAGATTTCCTGTGTGGTCAGAAACTACAGACACTATATTCTGCAAATGAATCTCTTTCTAGTGATGGAATCACGGAATATTAGAGCTAAAGGGAGCTCAGATCTCCCCCCTCCCAATCCAGGGGCAGGGAGGTGATGCAGTGGGCAATGCCACTCATTGTGTTCCTAGCGTAACTAGTATTGGAACCGCTGTCTTCTGACCCTGGTCAAAATAAACTGTGTTCGTGCATCAATACATTATGTTCACTGCTGCTATTTCTCACATCTTAAAATTAATTAGGGGAAATGGTTGTTAAAAAAATAGATCATTTTGCTAATTTTTCATAAATGCCTCAATCAGCATAACCAGAAAAAGTCACCATCATATATAATGAATAAATCACCACAAATTGCCTGTTTTGCAAAAGATTGCAGTAGAATATTTATATCTTCAAATGAACTAAATCAACTAACCATGCAGCCTTTTTAGATGATTCTAAATAAAAATTAAATGGACTCCCAACCATTTTAGCAAAGTTCTTCTGTCACGTTGAGTAGGTCTTTCTTGCCCCTTCCCAATTATTGCTGAAAATAAGAGAAAATGTAGCACATCAAAGGAGGAAAGAAAATCCTTTTGAACCCAATGAAATGATTTGTTATTATTTCTTTTGGATTTCTGACCCTTGGGTTAAATTGAGGCTGATGTAAATCTGAGGCCAAACATACTTGGGGCTCAGAAAGGGGAAAAACAGTTCTTTGCTACTTTCTCATCCGTTGAGCCCCTTGACAAAGGGAGCTTTCTCCAGGGGCTTAGGGTTCCCATGTACCCCTAAGCATTCTTGTAGGACAGAAATCTGGTTTCTAAGAACATCCCATGTCTGTTCTCTGTGGCTGTATTACCAAGATGAACTCCCCCTGGAGATAAGTCAACAGTCAGCTAGAGTAAACAGAGAGGAGGGAGGGAAAAGCCTGTTTCTCAGAATCACATTGGGGTGGGGGTAAGAATTACAGGCATAGAGTGGAAACTTGGTGCATTTATGTCACTGGGACAGATTTTTCATCCCTGATGCTGTGACAAGCCAGGTCAGAGGCCCTCTAGCAGTAACTAGGGGTGGAGGAGGAAAAGGGGAGGGTGAGGGAGCAGTGCTGGCAAGGAGGCATGGGGTCAGGGAGAAGGGGTTTGGATCCAGGGCTTTGGTGTGACAGAAATGGCCATGGAGAGCCTGCCCAAGAGATGCTCTTCTCCCTTTCCCTGCTTTCCACCACCTCAGTCTGCCCTCTGTGTTGGGTTGACTGATCTGAATCCCAACATCCCCAGTTATCTCAAGGAAAGCATTCACTTTCTAGAGAATGCATTAGAAACGAACATGGTCTTTACAATGTAAGTGGGGGAAATATGCACCAGCTGGTCCACTCTTCAGGAAAAACTGTTAAACATCAGATCATCCCACAAGGGCACTCTGTGAAGGTGGGATACTCTTTAGTTGTATTACAGGGGTGTTAGAGTAAAAAGATGTAACATTGAAATCAAGCATGACAAAATCTAAAGGAAATGGTCTATCTGTAGGAACCACAGCAAGAGAATCTTTTTGCACCTTGATATACATCTTGGATTCCAATTCCTAGCTTTTCCAGGGAGGATGGGGGAGTTAACTGTAACCTCATCCTATTTATGGGGCCCTCTACTTATTTTACTTCTGTGTGGGGTAGTATTAAAGGTCAAACATAACACCTCTGCTGGGAAAATTTTGGGGGTATGTATTTATCTTAAATCATATATATATATATATATATATATATATATATATATATATATATGAGTTTGTTGACAGTTGGAATAACAATTCCTATTAAGCAACATGCTCTGGGGGAAAGGTTATGAAAAAAAGAAAACTTTTTTTACTTAGAACACAGTGAATAAATATGTTTGTGCAATACATAGTATGAATGAAAATTCTCAGTTTGGGTTTAGATATGTAAAAATGAAAAAATCCCAAGAACCAGAACACCTGAACTCAACCTCATTTAAATAACAAGAAAAGCCATGCCTGGCCAGCGTGGCTCAGTAGTTGTGCATCGACCTATAAACCAGAAGATTACAGTTTGATTCCTGGTCAGGGCATATGCCCAGGTTGTGGGCTCAATCCCGGTGTGGGGTGTGATGAGGCGGCTGATCAATGATTCTCTCATTATTGATGTTTCTATCTCTCTCTCCCTCTCTCTTCTTCTCTGAAATCAATAAAAATTTATTTTTAAAAATAACAAGAAAAGCCAAATAATAAGGTTCTGTGGAGTTTGAAGAAGACCTTAGCAAAGGGAAAAAACGAAAAAAACAAGATGACTAAGTAGAACCTGAGAGGCTTTATGTTCATGGTTTTTATTTTAAATAAATATATGACATCTTAATCTATATTTAGATTTGAATAGCATAAGATTAATAAATTTATCTGCAGATTGCCACCTTGATGAGCTTTATTCTACAAGTGGTTGGGAATCAGGATGGAAGTTCTTATATCTTGTATGCTATATATGCTTTACTTATAGCTATATATGCTTTAGTTATAGCTATATATGCTTTATAAAAACTTAGTGAATTAAAACACAACATGACACCTGAAATGCCTTTTAATATGAGAATCAAGTCTGAAATTTTCTCAAGAGCTTAAAGGCTTGGAGCATACTATTTTCCCAATGGGAGTATGTTATCAGTAAGGGCCCTACAATTCATTTAATATAAATGAATAAATATTAAAAAGAACCACATTGATAAAAACATTTTTCCTCAAGAGGATAAATGAATACATCAGTACAGTTTATAAAAGTTATGGTTTTATTTTATCCTAAGCTCCCTGAGCTGCTTTTTATGTTAACACTAGTCAAATGCAAGTGTTCCTACACTTCAGGTTTTATAAAAGGCTTTGTCCCTTTTATTACAAATAAAATGGAAACAAATATAAAAAATAAAATATGGTGAGCGATTCTCACACATGGAGTAACACTTGATACAACTAAGTATGTTTTCAAATGCAGATTGGTTTGCTTTTTTCTCCTTCTTTCCTTCCTTCCCTCCTTCCCTCCCTACTTGTCTCCCTCCCTTCCTCCCTCCCTTTCTTCCTTTTTTCCTTCCTTCTTTCCCCTTTTTCTGTATTTCTTTCCTTCCTTCTTTTCTTCCTTTCTTCCATTCTTCTTTTCCTTCTTTCTTCCTTTCTTGGTTCATTGATAGAATTTTTAGTCTGCATTTAAGTATTTAGTACCTCGCTGGGAGAGATAGCTATTTAAGGGGAAATATCTCCCTGGTGGGGGCAGGGAGAAGGTACAGTGCATTTGTATATTTGTCCAAAGCTAAAACACAAAGGTCATGAAGTCACACTGGCCTTTCCTCTAATCTTCTAACCTCAGTCCTGCTTTAGAACAGCATTCCTGCTACAGAGGGCTCACCCTGTTAGCAGTGACTAAGCAGTGCGCTTCCTTCTGCTAGACTGGGAATTTACGCAATGAGAAGAACCCAGCCCAGTCTGCTGACCTCCCCTACATGACTGATCATCAGGAATTATCAAGAAGAAATGTTTTCCATCCTTTCTACAAATTATATTCAAACTTGAGTTTACAAAGTTATGTGGCCTCCTGCCCTAATGTTTCATAGTTGTTTATTCGGGTGGTGAGTCTAGAAACAAAATTAATACCCTTCTCTAATGGAAGGGATAGTATAGATGCTTGGTGCCCAAAGTATCTGCTATAAAACTCATGAAAGAGGGGTGGCTGATTGCCAACCAGGTCAAGAGGGTCCAGGGAGGTAACTGGAGAAGCAGCTGGGGATGGGCGTTAGAGGAAAGGGGGAGGGATGAGAGAGGCAGGCAATCAGGGAAAAGAAACCACCCAAAGGAAGAGAAACCAGTGATTGGCACAGGAAAATGAAGAGGTGTTTGAGAGTAAGCTGAAATTGAAAGATAACGAAATGAAAGGCATAAAAATAAGAGAAGATAAATAAGGCTAATAGGAGTGATAAAGAAGAAGAGGTATGTATAAAAAAAAATAACGCTAAATAATTCCTCATGGTCTAGATAACTCAAAGGCAGGCTGACTCCTCAGCTAGGGGATGCTGTCTCTTTCTCACATTCCCCTGTCCCTTGTTAATGTGGCTTCTCAATCACCAGGTCAAGGGCTCTTAATCCTATTTATGTCTTAGTGCCCTCCGATGGTCTGACAGGCTGAGGGTCCCCAGAATGATGTGTTTAAATGCATGAAATGTAATATAGAAGATTGTAGTACAAATTTTATTGAGATAATGATATCGAATATATAAAACAATGTGACCTATTCATGTCTTTATAACAAGATCTAATTGTGGGACCACTGCTGCCATCACTTTGAAGGAGGAATGAGTATACATACTGCTATGAGATCATTGCAGGAACTGTGCTATAATATGAAAGTATCTGATTTGTTAATGAAATCATTGGGGCTGCTACTGCATTTGAGGTTTGTGGCCTGCATTCATTATACAATGAAATGCTAAATTGTCATTCAGTGTTCACAAATTTGTGACAGTTTTCCAATCGAGTTTATGGATCCCTTGAATTCTATTGATAGGTGTCTTGGAGGTCTGCCAGCCCAAGGCCCCTGGACTGGGGTGACCGTCTAATTTACTATCTACAACTGGAGTATTTTTGAGAATGAAAGGGGTCCCAGTTGTTACCCTGAAGCAGCAAGTGTGAATTGGACAGAGAAAACTGTGACATAAGTCCTCTTAGCAGCTTGCCCCTCTCTGGGATCTTTCTCACCAGACCAGTTTTCACTTCTCTGGCCCAAGGAATTGGATTGCTCTGCCCTGTTCATACGGATGATGGTTGTGGATACTGACTGGCATTGGAAGTGGAAGTGGAGAATAGCTTTAGCTGAAAGAGGGTCACATGTCAGGGCCACAGCCAGGCTATGGGATGCCTTTGTAAGAACTGAAAAATGGGCTTCATCAGGGCAGCAGGCTCCGGCTTCTGGCTCGGTGAACATTGACCTGTATTTCAGTTTCCAGTGGCCCTTTTGGCCAGGTGTCCTGTAAACTTGGCCATTTTTACCTGTAGTGAAGTTCAACTATCAGACTATATTGCATTTCAGCCAAAAGTTGTAACTTACTCATTATCAGGAACTTGCCTTGGTACAGGCAGGTTGATGGAAAAGGCCAAGATCTAGAGAATTCTTAAATTGGACAATAAGGCCTTGAGTGAGAGGGAGGGCATGCAGAGTTTCCTAAATAGACGGCTCATATTGTCCAGATCTAATGGTGGGACCAAAGGCTACATCATTTTGAAGGCGGGACGAGCATCCATATTGCTGTGACATCATTACAGGATATGAAAATACCTGATTTGTATTGTTGATGAAATCGTTGGGGCTGTGATTTCATCAATAATACTGTGTTGGGGGAGGATGACAGGATGCCCCTGCTCCTAGATATCATGTTTCTATCTGTTCCAATTGGTAAAGTGGAACCTGCTCAGTAGAAGAAAAAGATCTTTTAAGAAAGCTTTTGACGCGGCAGGGGCAAGGCCAGATCTAAGAACACACTCTCTTTATGTGCATGTAGAGTATTTGACTGGGAACCAGGCGACCTGGTTCTAATTCCAGTTTTGGTTCTAACCAGCTTGATGGCCTTGGGCTGGTTAAATTGATTGCCTCTCCCCCAGGAAGAGGATGATTGGAAGCTAAATGGTCCCCAAAGCCCGTTCAAGCTCTGTGCTCTATAATGTCAAAGATGTGTCTGGCATTGTTTTATTTATCCTCATATGGTGGCTTCTGTGTTTAAGCTGGTTCAGGCCCACTTCTTTGCTTAGGCCGTCCAGCCCTTACATGCCACAGGTGCTACAATGATAAGTGGACACTATGACCCTGAGGGTCTAAGACACCTGGAGCACATGTGGGAGCCTAGAATAGGGGCATGGGAGTGGGGAGGTGGAGGGGAAAACACCTGACAGGTAAAGAGATAGAGTAGGAAAGAAGTGGAACCATTGATAAATTTCCTTGCAGCAATCATTGCTGCTCAGGAAAGATGTAGGAAAGAGGAATAGGGGTTTCTAAAATGTTGACTGTGTATCCATCCTGTGTCTAACTCTTTATAACCATAAATCATGTCATTCCCTATTAACAACTTCTAAATGACTCCTGGTTGCATAGAGGAGGGTTAACCCCATGGTATGATTTAACAGGTCCTTCCTCACCTGGTCCTGCCTGTCACTTCATCTGTCATTTTCCTTGGCATATCCTGCGGCCTGATGTGTTAGAGCTGGTTAGCACAGGCAATTGTTCAGGAGTCTTCTTTCCAACTCTGGTAGCTTGAAATCAGCTGTGATAGCTGATTTACACCACAGAAACCATCAGATACTTCAGAGACGTGGTCCCCCTTTACCCCCCCTCACCCCCCACCACACACACACCAAGAGTTTGTTGTTAAAATTTACCATCACGGAGCACTGGCCCCACCTCACCAAAAGACTTGAAGTTTCTATAATAGAAAGTGCTCCGTCACATCTCTCTCCATTTGGTTTGCCACTCCCCATTCCTGGTGGTTCATCTGTTCCTCAATCCTTCTCTTTCTCTCTTCTTCTTCCCTTCCCTTCCACCCAACTGTCCATCCACTAACCATCCACCCATCTATCCAGAAATAGACAGACTCAGTTCTCATTTCTCTTCTGCCACTTAATAGCTGAGTGAGTGACGTGGGGGAATTTTCCTAACCTTTAATAGGCCTCAGTTTTCTCTATGTAAAATGGGTATAATAATAGGTAGTTGTGAGGCTTAAATGAGTTAATATGCATAAGGTGCTTTGAATGGCATCTGGCACATGAGAAATATGATTTAGTCTTTGTTTTAGGAATTATCACAATATTATTGATTGCTTACTATGTGCCCAGTGAATACACTGATGTGATGTGAAAAGAGGTTTAGTAAAACAAGCACAAGAAAATGTTCAAGAGCCTCAAACAAAGCCTATTTAGTTTTTCCAGAGATATTGAAATTTACTTCATGGAGCCAGGGGCATTTGAACTGAATTGATTGATCACACACACACACACACACACACACACACACACACACCAAACGGGCAGGACAGACAGAGGCATCCCAGGAGCAGGGAAGTCATTTGAGCACTGAATTGTATGTGGCTGAGTATGAGATCATGGAGGGAGCAGGGGGGTTTTTGATTATATTTGGGTTATCACAAAATCCACGGGGAAGTGAGCTGCAGTGCCCTCTGTTTCTGTTGCCTGCACCAGTACAGACCTTTGAATTTTTCCCCCCCAACAGTCAGAAATCCAGATTTCTATGTGAAAGCTCCTAATGTCTAATGGTAGAACTAATTCAATTAACAATAAAACACATCCACAGGCTCTATTCAGCCCCCAGTGGAGAGTGGAGTCCTAGGTTTCCCAGCTTGTAGAAACAGGCTGGTCTGCGTGGCTCAGTGGTTGAGCATCAGCCCATGAACCAGGAGGTCACCGTTCAATTGCAGGTTAGAGCACATGCCCAGGTTGCAAGCTCAATCCCCAGTGTGGGGCATGCAGGAGGCAGCAGATCAATGATTCTCTATCATCATTGATGTTTCTCTCTCTCTCTCTCCCTCTCTGATATCATATATATATATATATATATATATATATATTTTTTTTTTTTTTTAAGATAAGGTCTACAATTGGAATTCCTGATTTTTAATATAATTCTGCCATTAGCTGTATGACCACAGGTGAGAGTCCTTAAGCTCTCTGAGCCCTAGTTTTCTGCCAAATGGCTATCATATTTCTTGTCCTACATACCGTGCTGTGAGGAGCCTTTGGACCATGGAGATAAAAGCTCTTGCAAAGAATCACACAGGCTTTGGAATTATTTGTCAGCCCTATACGCTGTGGCAGAGCCCTACACTTAGTGCAGCACCAAGCCTTATTTGAATCACACCCAAATATTCCCGAATGTCCTCACCTGCCTTTTTAATTTTAACAGTAGATGGGGGAAGAGAAATGTAGGAGTCGTTTTTCCCCTTCCTTCTGTTAAAAATATCACAAGGAGCTTGACATTCATTTTGGAAGTCTGTATGTCAGAGATCCACTAAAAGTTATTGATCGCTCCTGCATGGGTCCAGAATCATGGGGGAAAGGCACACGCCGCCTCTGCGTGGTGTGTGTTGATTGTTTCTCTGAGGTGAGGAGGGATTCTCTGAGAAATCAGCCCTACGTGTCAGTCTAGCTCATGTCAAAATCTGCACCTGCATTTGTGTAATTTCCCCTTTTTTGATCTCTTTCCATTCCAGGCTGGCTTTGATCATGTAGGCTTTTAAGGGAATGATCAGCCTTAGAAGAGTCGAATTATTTCTAGTTGAGGAGCTGAGCTTGGTAGATGTCAATGTTCACACAGCTGAGAGGTGGCTATGCATCCAGCCTACTCCATCAGACCTGGTTAAAAGCACAGTGTAACAGCAGCTTTGCAAAAACCCAGGCTTGAATATCTGTGTCATTCTGATTTTGTGTTATCATTATGTGTTTTGTTGGATAGCTTGATTGAACTTGATCCTGAGAAGCTTCAAAGATGCAGGCAGGCCTTGAAGTACAGATACCTGATTTACACAAGCACATCAGTTATGGATTTTGGCCCCACTGCACTGATCTTACCACCTCTGCTTCTGGAGCTGACCTGAGCCTCAGAGTCTAGTTCAGCCTTGGGCAAACTACGGCCCGCGGGCCGGATCGGCTGTTCTATCCGGTTCTCTTGCTCTCCCCTCCGCTCCTTTACTTTGAATTTATATTAGTTCACACAAACACTCCATCCATGCTTTTGTTCCGGCCCTCCGGTCCAGTTTAAGAACCCATTGTGGCCCTCGAGTCAAAAAGTTTGCCCACCCCTGGAGTTCATTCTCTTCCACAGCCTAAGCTCCCTGGGCTCTCAGTACCAAGGTGTCTGATGCTCCTGCAGCTCTCTTCCCCTGTTGGTGTCTGGGACCCTGTCCCCCTTATCCACTGCAGGAGCTGAACCCCAGAGGAGCCAAGGTCCCACTATTCTGAGATGAACTGGAAACATGTAGGTCTATTGAATGAACATTATAGGTGAAATAACACTTTTGTTATTAAGGAAGTGTTGGAGCCCTAGCTCCTAATGTGACGGTATTTGAAGGAGGGCCCTTTGAAAGGTAATTAGGTTTAAATGAGTTCATGAGGGTGGGGACCTCGTGATGGTAGTAGTGCCCTGATAAGAAGAGACCAAAGAGCTTGCTTCCTCTCTTTCCACCTAAAACACAGAGGAAAGGCCATGTGAGGAAACAGCAAGAACATGGTCATCTGCAACCTGAGGAGTCGGTCCTCACTAGACATTGCTCTTGCTGGCACCTTGATCTTAGACTTCCAGTCTCAAGAACTGTGAGAAATAAATTCCTGTTCTACCCAGTCTATGGTATTCTGTTATGGCAGCCTAGGCTGACTGATATAGGAAGTTACTATAGGTTAGATTGGGTTCCTAGCCACCTTGTGAAACATCTCTTTGAACAAAAATGTGCCTGTTTTTGTACCACCATACCTGATACTTGTTGAATGAATGAATGAAAACTAATAAATGGAGTGAAAACATCCAATTTATGAACAAACATTTGGAAAAACCATTCAAGTGTTAGGGATTTCCTGAAATTGTGGTTTGAGATGAAGGGAAATAATTATTTTAAGTATATTGTGTGTGTATATATATATACATATATATATGTATATATGTATACTATGTACACATATGTAAATAAATATACATATGTAAAATCAAGCTTTTAACAGCTTGCACTTTTTTACCATCTCACCCCACGGAGATGTAATGATAGTAAAATAAATACAGTCAGTGTGGTTTCCTGTTTACCCAGCATGTAAGCAAATGATGCTGGCTGAGTTGGTCTGCTGACCTACCAAAATCCAATTAAGTTTAGCAAAATAAAAATGTGCTTTATTTATAGGAGAATCATAGCACTTCAATATTGGAGAGGACTTCTGAGGCACCTTTTCATTTTAAATCCCTGATTGGCAGGTTGCATAGAAAGATGCGATTTTTCTGAAAGCATGGTGGCTTTAGGTTTCTTTCTCATCAGTCTGAGAAATCGTACCGACTCTACGAGGCATTTGCTCCATGGCTTTGCCATTTGAGAATGGAGAAGCTGTTTCCTCAAGATGCTATTCATCTTTATTCATATCTGGGTGCAGATGAGTTCAGAATGTGTGGGTGTGGGATTTGAAGAATCTGAAGTGCTTAGGTAACAGTTGGCGTGCCAGTTGTATAATGAAGAACATGTATTGACAATATTAAATTGTGGGCTGAATCTTGTTTTTGGTGTTTAAAAAAACCCAGAACAAAATTTCTAAAAGCCCTGTTTTTATGCCGGGATGTTTCTAAATGTTGGGACAACAGTGCTGAGAAATACGGGCCTCCAGTATGCATCACTTTATTCTGCCTAGCCCAATATTACTGTATAAACCATGCATAGCTTTCTTTTTAAGTGGTAGGTGCTGTGGTGTTTCTAAATCTACATGCGTATTGTATTCAACTGACAGAGGGAAATAGCTTCAGTAATAATAACAGGTAAGATTTGAGTTCACTGTTCATATTGAAGGTGGGAGAGTCAGCTGGTTTCTACAAAAATTGGTGGCAATTTATTAAGTTACTAGGAAGTGACTGCTTGCTTTTCCCTCTAAATCATCATCATCATCAAGGGCTTTTTGCATGTGAAATTGTGCACCATGACTTTTTAAAAAACTCATGTTCCTTTCTCTACCTTTGTGTGTGTGTGCTGACAACAGAGGAGGAATACAGAGAAGCCTTCTTTCTACTCAGTTGTGGGTGGAGTGGGAAGTGTGAGCATGACTGTGACCACTGAGAGGTAACATTTGCAGATTCCACATGCAGCAGGCATCTCTAGCTAAAAACACATGGCTAGTCAAAGTTCTAGGGTTAGTCACGTAATACCTAGGGCAGGTTTTATTTTTTCCATTTTTATTTTTTTAATGTGCCTCAGGCATGAAACAGCTCTGGCCACCAAGACAGGCATCAAGCTAGGATGAACTAAGGACTGCATGTCTGCTTTGCCCCTGATTGATATAAGAGCAACATCACCAATCAGGTGTCTCCTTGCCCACTGCCAGGGGGAGGGCAGGTTTTATTTAACTGCTTTTCCTTTCAGAAGTCTAGAGAAACCTATGTACCCCTTCTTATTTTAAAAAATTTGTTTACATTAAATGTAAAAATGTTTTTAGATGTAAAGTATATAGGATCCTATATTTTTGTAAGTATATAGGATTACAGAAACAAAAAAAATACACAAAACACACTGATTCTCACAGAACTTACAATATTTTGCATAACCTATATCTCTGCCCAATCTGTCAAAAATATTTTTAGAATTTACCTTCAATAACACTTCAGTAGTTAACTTACCCATCTGATGTGTTTGAACTTGCCTGGTCTAGACTTGTGGCTCACATGCCTGTCACATTTCAAAAGACAATGATAACTTAGGAGAATTAAAAATTCTCATTGGTATTGTTCAGTTTTGCAAAACTGCAACAAATAATTTAAATGGCTGACTTCTTTTCATGAATCCATAAAGAACAGACGAGTGCAGGCAGGGAAGACCATAAAGCACCATAGATGTGGGAGTCACAGTGAGGAGATGCAGCTGCCTGCTTTGTGACTAGATGAGAAGGTGGCCAATAGTTGCCTCTGTGTATTGTGAGAGTCTGTAGTCAGAAGAATGAATTCTAATGCTCTTAAAGTCATGATGTGTATAAATGATATTTCAGGATTTCTGGAACAACTGTGTTGTCGTATTTTTAAAAAGCTGTGAGTTTTATTGGTGACATGATAGATACTGATAATAGTAGTGTAATCTGTTGCTTGCCTTTATAATGAAAGGAAATGTCAGATTCCCCCCCCTCCTTTTTTTTTGTAAGTCCTCACCCAAGGATATTTTTCCATGGATTTTTAGTAGAAGAGAGAGGGAAAGACAGAGAGAAACATGGATATGAAAGAAACACATTGATTGGTTGCCTCCTGCACAAGCACTGACCAGTGCCCGGGCTAAGGAGGAGCCTGCAACCAAGGTATATACCCTTGACCGGAATCAAACCCAGGACCCTTTGGTCCACAGACTGACTGACACTCTATCCACTGAGCCAGACCAGCTAGGGCTCAGATTCCCTTTGGAGATCAATGGGAAAAAATCAGAAAATGCATTCCACAGTTGTGGATCCCCTGCATTCTAGCCATGGACACCCTGGAGGACTATGGACCCTGAGTTAAAAGCCTCTGTTTCAACGTGCAAGTCAACACCTGATAAAATGGCAAATTACAACCAAAGCAGCTTTCAGATAGATGAGACCCATAGAAGGGATTATAAAAGAATGACATTTTCTGTTTGATAATTTATGTAACAAACATGCCAGAATTCTACCTACAGAGTGTGGTTGGCTTCAAAACTGGCCCCTTTGGAGAGAGGGATGCTGTTGTCTCTATTCAAAACAGCACTGGGTCTTTTTTCAGAGACCACAGTGAAATGTTTTGAACATTCTCATCAATGTTAATTCTCATATGGTTTAGAGTGGGTCAGGTGTTTTTAAATAAGCCAAAGTCATTTGAAGTAAGGCTACTGAATGAAGAGGTTGCTCAAAGTGTGCAAATACCAGACTGGGACTTGAAAATCCTAAGGCTACTTTTTGGAAGGGGCTCATCAGCTGCCCTGAAGGCTGTTCCATAGTGGGTGGAGGAGAGAAGGGATGAGACCCTGAAAAGATTGCATTTCCAAATTGAGTGTGTCCATGAAATCAGCCTGTAGCCCTCTGAAGGGCCCTCATTTCCCTCCATTAAGTAACATTCCAGGATGATTTCAAAATATTTAGTAACAACGTTTGATAGTCACATTCTACACATTCTTCAGTAGAACTTCCCAATAGAAATATAATGCTAGCTACTCATGTAACTTAAAAATTTCCAATAGCCATGTTAGACATGTATAATGAAAAAGATGAAATTAATTTTAGTAATATATTTTACTTAACCCCATATATCCAAGATTATCACTTTAACATATAGTCAAATTGAAATTTGTTGAATTATTTTCTCATCTGAGTCTTTGAAATCCAGTGTGTGTTTTATACTTACAGCATATGGGACTTGAGCGCTGAATTTTCATCAGAAACACTTGACCTGCATTTAGAATTCATAAAATTTACAGTTGAAAAAGCAGACTTACATAGCCAAGTTGTTTCAACTATATGTAAATGTTTTCCAGTTACTGAATCGAGTATTCGTTTTTAGATTTAAATTTAAATTATTCACAAAGTTAAACATTTAGCTCCTCAGTGTCACTAGTCACATTTCAAGTGCTCGGTAGGGACATGTGCCTAGCAGTTACCGAATTGGGTGGTGCAGGTCTAGATTATATGAGGGAACAACTGGAGAGGGATCCAATAGGCACAGTGGGGACAGTTAAACTCCCTGGAAAAATTAGGAGGGATGCTTATCTTCCAGCTTTTTGTCCTTTCTATGAATCAGTTGTTAGTTTGTCAATTCAGTATTTTTCCAAAAGTTTCCTCTCATCTCCTTAGAATCCTTTTATATGACTCCCTAAAAGGCCTTTCCTTAAATATGTTCATCGTTTACATCCAGGGCCACCATGTGGTCTCTGCTTTGTAGATGGAAAGTTCAGGGGTGAGTTTATCAGGGGTCCTCAAACTTTTTAAACAGCGGGCCAGTTCACTGTCCCTCAGACCGTTGGAGGGCCAGACTATAGTTAAAAAAAAAAAAAAAAAAACAATGAACAAATTCCCATGCGCACTGCGGGCCCGGGATGAGTCAGCTGCTAAGCAGGACAGGCAGCGGCACCCAGCAGGCCGGATAAATGTCCTCAGCGGGCTGCATGTGGCCCGCGGGCCGTAGTTTGAGGACGCCTAGTTAGATGATCAGATGAAGATAGGAAGTTAATGCCCCTGCCCCGGGTTCTTTTGATGAAGCAGTGAAGCCAGAGGAGTCAAGTTTCCTGACCCTCAGCCTCCTGGACACCCACCACTCTCAAAGCAACTCAGAGTCTGAAGATTTGGGTGGGACCCGGGACACTGCATGTTTATCAAGTCTTCCTTGCTTTCCCTATCTCCCCCTACCAAGTGATTCAGAACAGCCCAGTTTAAAAGTCACTACCCTAAGCAGCCCTTCTTCCACGATATTCTTTGTGCTCATGGTTCATAGGTGTGTTTCCAGGATCCCCTTCGTCAGAATGCTGTGTCTTGTTAAACTGAAGAGTTCTAGGCCCTGCCCTAAACCAGCTAAATCAGAATGTCTGAAATACCACATATTCACAGAATAGCTGTGGCACTAGGAATCTGCACTTTCACAAGCTTTCTAGTAAGTCTTATGCCCAGGAGACTTTAAAAACTGTAGACTCTATGCAGACCCTCCAGTTTAGAAAAATAGAATTTTTCAACCCCACCCTTTCTCATCCATCCTCTTTCCCCATGTCTGACATTTAGAAATCCACAGTGCCGCATGTATTCTGCCTCCCCTGTGTTCAGGTCATTTAACAAACAGGCATTTGTTCCAGAGAATGGGGATACCGAGATATAAATCATGAGATCCTGTCTCTGATCTCAGAGAGTTTGCAGACACAGGAGGGAGACGTATCTGTGGAAAACTGAGTTCATAAAGCATTACAGGTGGAGAGCTTCATGTATGTGCTGCGCACAGCGTGGACACAAGGAAGACAAGGGTCATATCCACCTGGGTTGTGAGTTTGTGATCACAGTTTTAAAGGGCTTTTGAGGCCCTGAGTTGATTTAGGAAAGATAAAATTTATATCCCAGCCCTGGTTAGGTTGCTCAGTTTGTTAGAGCATCATCCTGATACACCAAGATTTCAGGTTAATCCCCATTCAGAGCACATACAAGAATCAATCTGTGAATTCATAAATAAGTGGAACAACAAATCAACGTCTCCCCCCGCCCCTCTCTCTCTCTCTCTCTCTCTCCAAAATCAATTAAAACTAAAATAAGATAGGTATTCCATTAGATAGGAGGGGAAAGATCCCTGGAGCCTTAGCATGAATTAGTTGTGAACAGGGAAGCGAGGCTATTATGAATGATGTGGAATAATGGATTTACTGTAGGGATCAGACCTGGCAGAGTTGTGGAATGGCTTGGGCTGCAGAGGTCTGGCAGGGCTCAGGTGGCAGAGCAGAGAAAAATCACTGAGCAAGGACCATGAAGGGAGCTGATGAGGAGGTCGACAGAAGGCATCGCCTCTGCTGCTGGTGGTGGACCTGAGGTTGCCATAGGGCTGACGTGAGGGGAAGCAAGGACACACTGGCGCCTGGGAGGATGAACTGAAACCTGTGCCTGTAAAAGAGGCTGGTGCTCTTCACCCAGGAGCTGCACACACACGCGTGCACACGCACACACACACACACACACACACACACTCAGGAACTAAGGGTGGAAGCCAGTGGGAGCTGGAGAGATGTGAGTCCACCTCTGCCCTCACAAACTAGGTAAGTTAGATGATCAGTGACAACGTGTAGGAGCTGTGACAGTGCCTTTCCTGCGTAATGCTCAGGCTTCACTTCTGCTTCCAAATTTCACACAGATTTCTATTGTGGCCAACCTTAACTTGACCCCACAGGTAAGGGAATTCCAGGAAACCTAATCAAATGGAACAATATAAAACCAATGCAGTTGGCTTAGGCAACCTATGCTGGGGGTGGCTGGATGGGCACAGGGTGTATGGGGGTGGGTAGTGAGGTAGTAAGGTGGGTGATGGCCCTTGTGAAGAGATAAAGCTTCAATGAATGGCCTTGAGGGCCTTGCTAAATATTAGGCTCTTATCCTCTGGACAGCAGTGGTTTATAAATAGAGGAGCAACATGATAAAATGAGTTTGCTTTAAGAAAATAATTCAAGCAGTGGTTCTCAAACTTTCTGGTGTCAGAAACCTTCTAGATGCTCAACAATTATTGAGGATCCCAAAAAGTTTTTGGTTTATGTGGGCTATATTATTCATATTTACCATATTAGAAATTAAAACAGAAATTTAAAACATGTTTACTAATTCATTAAAAATCACAATAAACCCATAATGTATTAACATAAAAACACATTTTTATGAAAAATAATTTGTTTTCCAAAACAATAATTCAGTGAGAAGAGTGGCATCATTTTACATTTTTGCACATCTCTTTGGTGCCTGGCTTAATAGAAGACAGTCTGATTCTCATATCTGCTTCTGCATTTACTCTCTTATGAAATCCCATGTTAGAAAGACTTTGGAAAACTCCACTGTACATTGTGATAAAATAAGAATAGAAAAGGCACTCATATGTTTAGCATTATGATGTAATACTATGGGAACAGTCTATATTATGTCTGTAGTCAAATCATATCTACAATATTATAGGTTTAGTCTCATCATCATGGATTCTTTGTATGGGTTTCAGGGACCTCCAGAAGACCCTGGACCAACCTCTGAGAGCCATTAATGCAGAGGGTAGCTTGGTGAGCAGGCAGTGCACAGCGCTATAGGAAGGAGTTCTTCTAACAGTGTTGGGGAGGAAAATAGTGCCTACACAAAGGCATATCAGCCAGGAAGGAGAATCGAGGATGGAGAGAAATGCTCAGGCGACAGATGCCATAGACCTTATTAACCAATTAGGTGTGGGGATGAAAGAGAGGGGAGAGTCTTGAGCCAATGAATGGCTGGATATTTACCAGTGTAGGTGTGGGGTATTTTTCAACCCATCCCTGGGGCAGCCTTCTATTTCACAAGGGTTTCACCTGAGGTAGAAAGGAGGGGAAAAGGAGTGGGAGGCCCAGCCCTGAGCTGGGGTGTCTAAATCTGACTTTTTATAGTATGATCATACATGGGTAGAATTTGGAGTGGCCAGAGTTACTAAAAGCATTTGAGTGCAGGCTGTGCAGTTCACAAATGCAGGGACACAGAAAGATGGCAGTTTGGTGACTAACAAAAATGACAAGGCTTAGACACATTTGTGGTTGAAAGAGAAGTTAGGATGGACTCAGGAAGCCAGAATGGGGTTTTTATATATATATACATGTGTATATGCATGGTTTATATATGTATGTGGTTATATGTGTGTGTGTAAATATGGTTTTATGTATGTATATAGTGTATGTGTATAGGTGGTTTTATGTATAAATAGCTATATAGGCTCAGGCCTCAGCATGGGGAGTGGAATGAACTGGTCTGAGCATCTGAAGTTGTGGATGAAGTTCCTGGTTTGCCACCAACTGGCAGTGTGATCTTGGACAACCCGCTAACTGTTTCTGGGCCTCCATCTCCTCCTGAGAAATGTAGAGGGTGTGAAAGATCAGGAATCCTGTGATCCAGTATGCATATTTTACAGCCACAAAGAGTGATCTTCCATCAGTGTCAGAGTTTGCCCGACAAGCCTTTTCCTGAGCCTCGTTTTCAGTCTTGCCAGTTAAGGGTTTGGGAAATGAATGGAAAAGCGATCAATCTGACATCAGGGAACTATAGATAGACATTTGGTCTCTCAGGAGCTGCAGGTCTTGTCATTTGTTTGGATGCTGTCCCCAGCTTGGCCTGCCAACCGTGACACCTTCTTGTTTCCTTAGTTCTTGAAAAGGCAGGCTTTTCTGCCAACTCTATCTATGTGCACATAAACACACACCCGTGCACACACACACACCAATTTGATTACACTCTACTCAGAGTTTGCCCAAGTACTCCATTATGGTATGGAAGGTAGTTTTAGATATACACAAATATTTTTTGATATTTATGTATGCTTTGATAGGCATTAGAAAGATACACTAAGCATAGCAAAACCACTAATATCAATATTATTTCTTAGGTTAAGAAATAATTTAAATAAGTCAATTGAATTAAATGATTGCATTAATGTTAATACCAATAGAACTTGGATGCAGCAAAATTCTTAAAGGGAGTATGTGAGTGACTAACATGTGGGAAACACTAACTTAATTGTATTATGAGGATTTTAACCAATTCGGAAGAGGTCTTACCAAGTACTATCTGAAACATATGTCAGAAGTGTTTTATTCTTCATTGTTTTGGCATTTCAGTCTAAAAATTCCTTTAGGAAATCTGAGTTATTTCACATTCACTTTATATTGGTCATATTAGGTACTTTAAATGTGAGACTTTAATCAGATATAGTTAGGAGAAACAATAAGGCCAATTAAAATGAAGGGAAATTCTGTAAAACAACTGGACTCTACAAAAATCTCTATGTCATAAAGGACCAAAACAAATAAAAACAAAGCCCAAAAGACCATTTCTGGGGAACCATTCTAGACAAAAGGAAACTAAAAAGATATGACAATCTATACTAATAAAAGGGTTATATACTAATTAGACCAGATGTCCTTCCAGACAAAGCCACGGTGGTGGGGGCTGAGGCAGAGGCAGTTAGGGGTGACCAGGCCAGCAGAGGAGCAGATAGGGGGTGTCCAGGCCAGCAGGGGGGCAGTTAGGGGGTGATCAGGCCAGCAAGCAGAGGCAGTTAGGGGTGATCAGGCAGGCAGGCAGGTGAGTGGTTAGGAACCAGCAGTCCCAGATTGCGAGAGGGATGTCCAACTGCCAGTTTAGGCCTGATCCCATAGAAGGACATCCCTCAAGGGGTCCCAGATTGGAGAGGGTGTAGTCCGGGCTGAGGGACACCGCCCCCCCCCCCCATGCAAGAATTTCATGCACTGGGCCTCTAGTCCTATATAATAAAAGCCTAATATGCAAATCAACTGAACGATGGAACAATTGGTCACTATGACGTGCACTGACCACCAGGGGGCAGATGCTCAACACAGGAGCTGACCCCAGCCCGCAGGCCCCAGGCTGCCAGTAGCCCCACAGAGGGAGGCAATTAGCAGCGGTGGCGAGGGGTTGGGCCAGCGAATGGGCAGCACCAGGCTGCCCAAGGTGGGTGCCCCCCCATCATCTCACTGGTTGCCCCATAAATCAGCCCTGATCGCTGGCCAGGCCTAGGGACCCTACCCATGCATGAATTTTGTGCACTGGGCCTCTAATTAAATGTAATGTATGGTCCTTGATTGGACCCTGGATAAAAAATAAATTGTAAAGGACACTTGGATATACTTAAGGAAATTTGAAAACCAACTTCGTATTAGAAAATAGTATACTTCTAAATATTAAATTTTCTGAATATGATAATTATAGTATGGGGGAATTATCTTGCTGAAATATTTAGTGATGAAATATATCATTATCTGCAACTAACTCTCAGTTTAAGCCAAAGTATATATACATACACATATACTCACGTGCACACATAATGCCCATATAAACACACAGATATGTACATGTACATAACACACATATGCACATACATATACACAGATGCATAAACATATGTGCTCACATTTAAACATATGCCATAGATGCATGTACATGGATAGGGAAAGCAAATGTGACAGAATATTAACAGTTGGTTAATCTTAATGTTCACTGTGCAGTTCTTGCACCCTTTCTGTAGACTTAGACTTCAAATTTTTTAAAATAAAAAGCTGCAAAAAAATATTAGACTTTTTGAGATAGGTAACAGAAGTAATCTAAGAATTTCACTGTGTAAATCAAGAAGTAGGTGTTCAGGAATTGGATAACACTTTTTTTTTTTAAATCCTATACAGGCAGTCCTTGGGTTATGTTGAACTCAACGTACATCGTTTCATGGTTACGTTGCCATCTCCCACTTATTTATAAAAAAAAAAAAATTCCGTCATTTCGACGTATGTACATATGTGCTTTATGCTTTTTATTATTTATTTACCACAAGTAAAGGTCAGGAATTTTTACCTTTTAAATTTTTTTTACTGTTTCACTTCATTAGTGCTGTGTATGTGCTCCACATAAGTGACGCAGATGCTTATGTAGGTGGGTTTCGACTTAAGACGAAAATCACATTACATCGCACCATAGGAACAGATCTCCGACATAACCTGAGGACCTACTGTATAATAAAAGCATAATATGCAAATTGACTGAATGACCAGTGGAACGACCGGTCGCTGTCACATGCACTGACCACCAGGGGGCAGACGCTCAATGCAATGCAGGAGCTGCCCCCAGCCTGCAGGCCCCAGGCCAGCCAAGGCGGGTGCCAGTGGGGGGCCCCTCTATCACACCGCCAGTTGCCCCACAGATTGGCCCTGATCGCTGGCCAGGCCCAGGGACCCTACCTATGCATGAATTGCATGCACTGGGCCTCTAGTTATTATTATTTTTATTGCTTACCCCACCCTATTTTTAAATTTTTGTTGTTGTTTTTATTTTACCCATCTCCCCTTCCATTTTGACAACCATCAGATTGTTTTCTTATCTTTTGATCTGTTTCTGTTTTGTTTATTCATCATTTTTTTACATTCCACATGTAAGTGAGATCATACAATATTTATCTTTTTTTGTCTGACTTATTTCACTTAGCATAACATCTAGGTTCATCCATATTATTGCAAATAGCAAGATTTTTTAATACTGAATAATAATCCATTGTATATATGTACCACCTCTTCTTTATCCATTCATCTATCAGTGGACACCTAGGGTTGCTTCCATATCTTGGCTTTTGTGAATAATGCTGCAATGAATATAAGGGGCCATATGTCTTTTTGAATAATTATTTTTGTTTTCTTTGGATAAATACCACCCAGAAGTGGAATTGCTGGCATGAATGGTAGCTCTATTTTTAGTTTTTTGATGAATTCCCCATACTGTTTTCCATATTGGCTGCACCAATTTTCAATTGATTTGCATTTCCCTGATGATTAGTGATGCTAAGCCTCTTCATATATCTGTTGACCATTTGTATGTCCTCTTTAGAAAAATGTCTATTCAGATCCTCTGCCCATTTTTTCTTTGGGTTACTTGTTTTTTGTTGTTAAGTTATAGGAGTTCCTTATATATTTTGGATATTAACCCTTTATCAAATTATTATTTACAAACATCTTCTCCCATTCAGTAGGCTGTCTTTTGGTTTTGTTGATGGTTTGGGATAACATTTTTCTTGAACCCACTAAGGCGCATGCTTACATTGGTGCAGAGACCAACAACAGCTCCACAGCTATTCCTCCACTAAAATTCCCTCCACCAACCAAGTAACAATTAGACATAAAGCTGGTCTCTGGGCAGCAGACCCAAAGATGAACAGTTCATGGTGATTTCCTGGGTTCTACCTTGCATAGGCCTATCTATTACAGCCATTAAAACAATACTATTACAGAATAGTCTCTGTTCTGGTATAATAAGATGTTTGTGAATTCAAAAGTCCTTCAATAAATATTTACTGAGTGTCTACTATGGTCCAGGTATTGTTCCTAGGGTAGAGGAAGATGGTTAAGATCTACTTCTCATGGAAATGACGTTCTGGAGTGAGAGGGACAGAAGTAGCCAAGCAAGTACTGAGATGAATCGGGTAATATAAAAAAAGGCCAAGTCTTGTAAAGAAAAAGGAAGTATGAGAGTAACGTGGCAGGGAGTGATGAAGCAGGGTGTTGTGGAAGGCTTCTCTGAGGAGCTGATGGATCATTAATATCACAAGGAAGAGCTATTTTGCTTTAAATGTGTCTGCCGTTTATTCCTAATTCCCCCAGCCTTTGAGCTTGCCCCTGATGAACCCTGACTGTTCTGCTGGGCTGCCACAGGGTCAGTGTTTCCGGTGTATTTCACGCCATGCAACTACAGAGTGGGGCCGACGCACAAGTGTGCTCTTTTTCCCCTGTGCTCTTGTTGACGAATGCAGGTGTTCTCTGTGTACTTCTCATCTTTTATGATGGACTTTTAAGGAAGTTTAATTCACAAACCATGCAAAGCTCATCATTTGCTCATACTGACACATGGTGATGAAAGTGAGTTATTGTTCCTGAATAATGCTGCAAGGAAGCCTTCCAACCAGCAATTTTCAATAATACCACATTGGCACCCCTCTGAATTACTATCTGCTTTGGCTAATTCAATATGACAGGTTTCTAAAGCAATTTGAGTTCATGTTAAAGCAGTGAGAGAGAGTATTCAAACTTACTTAAAGGAGGGCAGGAGGAAAGAACTTATATTGCAATCTCCTGTAACACAGATCGAGATTTATTTGGATTCATTTCTTAGAGGCATTCAATATGTTTTATCTTTTTCTTTTTCAGTCACCTTTTCACTTAGATCTGATAATTATATTCTATTGGCCATGCTTTAGTTTCCCCCAGAGTATAGAATCCATCAGCTGATTCTCTGGTCCAGAGGCCAATATTTCTTAGCATTAGAGAAATTCCAGTTTTTAAAAATCAGGTCAACATATGCCCCACATATAAAAATCACTCAGGAGATAGGCCGACTAGTAAAAAGGATCCTATGTAGGATTCTGAATATCAATGTTCCTTCTCTTTTCCCTCTTTCCACCTGGCTAAACCAAAGCTGGCCTTCCAGATGGCAAGGTGTGGGCCAGGCAGCGTGGTATTAGTACAAAACGAAAGGATTTGGAGTCAGAGAACCTGGTTGCAGTCCCAGCCATGCCACCTATGACTGTGAACTTGGCTCAAGGCCTGGCTCATTGTAAACATTCAACAAATATGAGCCCCATTTCCTCCTCCTCCTCCATCTTCTTTCCCTTACCATTCTGCCCCTCAGCTCCTGTCAGGCATGCTGGCCTTCTTTCTGTCTATAGAACATGCTACACATATTCCTGCTTCAAAGCTGCAGAACCTGCACTTCCTTCTGCTGGATATGTCCCTCCCACAGATCACCCCATGGCTTTCTACTCACTTTTAGTTCTCATCTCAAATGCCACCACTAAGAGCAGCCGTCCCACGCTTGGTCACTCTCTAACATATTACCCTGATGGGTTTTCTTCATGGCTCCTCTCACTGTCTTCAGTTACCTTGATGATTTATTTGTTTGCTTTTATTATCTCCCTCCCAGTTTCCATCCTGAGCTCTGTGGAAGCAGAGTCTTGACTATTGTGGGTATACCAACACTGGTACATATTAGGTGCTCAATAAACATTTGTTGCATGGAAGTTATTGGGACCTCCCTGAGAGATGGAAGAGCCTTATGTGGCTCTTCTGAAGGTCAGATGATGCAGATTTCAGAGAGTCATTTGGAAATTATCAGACACTTATTATTAAGTCTTCTCCACCTCATCTATGAAGCACCTCTTCCCATCACCCCAGACTGAAGTGCCCTTTTCATATTCTTGGCGGCTTTTTCTGTCAAAGTCTTGCTTTTCTGACACATAATTTAACTCCTGATACCTTTCATTGACAGGCGTTTCAAATGAAACTCGGAAGAATTTAAAGCAAGATGAAAGATTCTCCAGCTTGGAAATTGGTACTCAGCCAACAGTTTAGAGATGTAAGTACACAGAGCAGGCAGCATTTACACAATGCCCAGCAGCAGAGGGAGACTGTATTGAGAACGCAAGCTACACACAGCTTCCCTGTGCCAAGTCAGGCCTAAAGGAAACGGCATCATATGCCTGGTTTGGGGGAGGCAGGAAATAAATGCAGAGGGCTCTGCTTGGCGGCAGGCATACTGGTGCCAAGGCCATGGCCATGGCCCATTTCTGTTCCTTATGTTCTTTCAAGACAGCAGCTCTGTGAAGGAGGACAGTGCTAATAATGAGTTGCCGGAGACATCTTGCCCATGGACAGTAGAAGGATTTTTTTTTCATCTACCTACCTTGGTGGAAAAATTTCAACCTTTACTATTTATAACCTTTTCAGTCTTCAATCAACATGTAGTATGCTGGCTTTGAAACAGCTTGATTTAAATTGTGGAAGAAAAGGAAGGGGAGTTTTCAGAAATCTCAATCCATTATTCATGATGGTTTAGAAAGATGTGTGTTTTTTTGTTTTTTCACAAGTGAGAAAATAATCCTGATAAAGGCTGAATCAGGTAGCAAATTGTGTTGATTTCAGAGGATAAAACCCCTCCCTCACTGCCACCTTGTAGACACAATATTCAAGGGCGCTGTGCCTTCTCCCTTTCCCATTTCAGTTTTTCCAGGAAATTAAAAGGGGTCATTGTAGGGTCAGTGGAACTTGACATTTCTAGTTTAAGAAAATGTAACCAAATTTTGAATTTGGGGACAATTACTTCACCTATGGTTCTCAAAATGCATCATCCCCCTCTATTTTGAAGTCTAAGAATTTTGGTAAACTGACTCAAAAAAAGGAGAATGCACGTCCAATCTGTTTTCTCCTCTCCTTTCTCAGAGGAGCAGAATCCTGCCCAAACCTCCTAGGACCTGGGCTTTCTTGGATAAACACCTAAGAAAAACCTTATCAAAATGCTCATATCTACTGAAAAAAGACATATATATAGCACAGGATTTTGATGCAAAATGTTTTATATTACTTTTTATTTGAGTGACTTAAAGAATGAACAATGGAAACATCAAATTAGTAATATGGGCTATACTTTAAAATGATGAATTACACTGTGTACATTCTCTTAAACTCAAATTTCTCCCTTTAAGCAACTCAAAAATAAGAACTGGCAATTTTTATTCTTTTGGAGAACTGGAGATTTTTTGTAGGGAGTTTTGTTTAAAGATGAGTGGTGAATAAGTTAGCACAGGAGAAATCACAAATTAAATGCAGCCTTGAATACAGCTCATTCAGAGGATTCAAGCATACCTCTTTTGTTATTTATTTTTGAGGCTCCTTATGTTTTTAGGAAAACAATTAGAAATAGAAGGTGGATCTTAAAGGGGCCCAAGGGTTTCATATTGTAGTCTCTAACTCAAGGCCAGGCTGCCCCCGGTAGGACCAACCACCAGGCAGAATTTCCTTGGGACATCACATGAGTGATTCTTTTCCTTGTTGGCTTCTTTCTGAGGATGAAAAGCTTCCACGGGCCTTTGTGCAGAAACTAACATTTGAGCTCCAAGGTTCAAAGAGAATGCTTTGCCCCTCTGACTTCTCTGTGCTGTTTCTTTGGAAACATCAGTTCAGAACATTTCGTCTTTAGTTCAGAACACCACAAGAACAAGTAAAGAGAATTTTTCTAGATGCCAGTGATGTGACAATTTTCTCCAGGTCCTTTTCACATGTCCCCCATATTTTTTTTAAAAAAATCAAACTCTGAGTTTTAATTTTATGGTGTTTGACCTAAGGTCATACATTCCCACTCTATTTAAAGGAGAATTCCCTCAGTTTAGGTCTCTATCAGTTTATGCCTATTCTCAGATTTGCTTGTTCTTCAACTTCTTCCTCTACCTCAGTGCTTACTTTGTATTACCACCAGATTCATTTTCCCAAAATACCACTCTGAGTTGGTAACTTCCTTGCTTAAAGTACTTGGTGACGCTCAGCTATCGATTAAATCACATTCCTTGACCTGGCATTCAAGGCCAACCATGGCCTCCTTCTCCTTCTCCTAATATATTTCATGGTGGAATTCAAGGCCAACCATAGCCTCCTACTTCTCCTAATATTTTTCATTTTGCATTTCAGTGCTCATGCTGGTTGTTATACACACTACTGATGGTCTTGGAACATACTCTATGTTTTCTATGCCACTGATGTAGTCTCTGCTTAAGACTTTCTCTTTCCTCTTCCCTTTTACTTGTCCATTCCTATTGCATCCTTTCTAGACCCAGGTCAAGAACTAATGCAAATAGTCGACCACCTCTGATTACAATAATCCCTCCTTTTAAATAAACTTTTTATCTTGAGATTATTTGCTCTACTTTTTCCCTTTTATAAGCTGTGTCCAAGACTACATGTCTTATGGTCTAAGGCCATGTCTCATAACTTTGTATACCTCTATTCACTGCGTAGCTTGCCATCTGACACATGATAAGTATTCTGCAGATATTTGTTATTTGTTCTCAAAAGTGATGTAAGTCTCTTTCTAATAAACAGGAAGCCTAAATGGCTTCCATTTCTTTAAAAAAACTTTTAATTAAATTTATTGGGGCGACATGGGTTAATAAAATGAATAGGTTTCAAGTGTATAGTTCTATGATACATCACCTGTGTATTGCATTGATATTTACCACCCAAACTCAAATCTCCTTCCATAAACATATATTTGACACTCTTTACCCTTTATTATCCCTCCAACCCCTTTCCCTCTGGAAACTACCACACAATTGTCTATGTCTATGGAGTTTTTCTTTATTTATCGTGTTTGTTCATTTGTTGCCTTCAGTTTTAGATCCCACATATGAATGAAATCATATGGTTCTTGACTTTTTCTGCCTGACTCATGAGTCAACTAAACTTTTCTGTTGAACCACAGAAACCACATCAGGTCACTTTACTTCCAGAATATGGGCTGTTGTATCCAGAGTCTGAAAGGCCCAGGAAAGAGAGTGTGAAACATATTTGGAAGCGGGAGTATGCTAGATCCAGAAATGGGGAGAAAGGGGTCACCCAGCTCAACAGTAGCAGCTTACTGTAGGGTCAGGCAATAAAGGCACATAGAGGATTTAGAACTATCATGAAACGAACTAAGAGTTTTTCTGCTTCTTATCATCAAACACTAGCATTTCTAAACAATGTCAGTAATGAAGTACTTTTTCCTCCCACAATATGCATATTTATTACTATTGAATTTTAATAATATAAGTAAGCTCCAAATTAGCACATCATCATTATTATTATTATTATTATTATTATTATTATTATTATTGAATAAGTGCTGTATTCTACACAGAAGTTAATTCAGAGAAGTCCCAGATATGCAGACTGGCACATGTGGCCTCAGTTACCCACTCAACAAGAAGGACTGAATGGTTCCAGATCCTTCTCTTGCTTCCAGCACAACTGGTATCTCCAGCCCTGTGGTACTACGTATACTCGCATTTAACTCGTAGATTTGGAACAAACAATGGAGCACTGTGGTTGTAAAACTAAATAGAACTTGAGTTGCATTAATTCTGCCATTTTCTGTGACCACTTGTGGTTTTTCTTGGTGCTTAACTGTTAGCTATTTCCAAGTATATAATTTTGTTTGGTGAGTGTACATTTTAGTTTATACATGCAGTACGTTTTCTCCATTTCATGATTATCATGGAGAATCATTTCTTCCATATAGAGGAGGGTATGTTAAAATGACTACTCCTAGAGGCATGTATATATAGTAAGAGTTCCCCTGCATCAGATGTGCTTGTTTTACCGAAGAACAACTTCTGAAGCCTCCAGACAAGGCTCTACACAAATGTCACGTTATTAGGAGGCTTTCTCTGCCACCATCTGAGATACGCGATCACACCCCTACCCCCACCCACCCTACTCTTCGTCATTCTTATCCCAGTTTGTTTTTATTCACAACACTTATCATCCCTGGCATATTATACAAGAGCCTGTGTGTGTCTCTCTCTCTGTGTGTGTGTGTGTGTGTGTGTGTTCACATGTTAGTATTTGTCTCCTCTGCTAGTCTCAGCTTCCATGGGAGAAGGAAATTTGCTTCATCAAAGCTGTATCCTGGACACCTTTCAATAAATACTTGTTGAGTGAATGAATGAGAGAAGTGTCATAATATATCCCACAGTCACCTTTCATTGATTATCTTCTCTCTAAGCAAATGGGTTACAGAAGTACTTTTTGCTTATCCTAAAGAATGTGGTTTTCTTGAAATAGATGGAAAATCACCCGAACTTCCTTACCCATCTACTTAGCCTGCAAACCTAACTCAGAAGGGGGCAGCACAGTCAACGTGACCATATATTGAGAGTTTACTATAATTATGTATTATCTCAATGAATTCTCAAAAAGGCCTTGTTATAGATGACAAAACAACCACACCTGTGTGACATCTAGGCCTGTCCCGTCCCCAGGACCGGGAAGGAAGGACAGCTGGGGCCTGCGTTTCTCACAGCCTCGGCTGCTTTGGCACCGGCTTCTCCCAGCATCTGCTGCCGGGAAGTGTTAGATGTCATCGCACAGCTGTGAAGTGGGGCAGAACCAAGAAGCAAATGGAATAGCACAGAGGAGCCAGGGAACTAAATGCCAGGCTTCAGAGGGTAGGAGAACACACTCAGCTCAAGTTCCGCAAGAATAAAGGTGCTTGGGGGAGGGTGTGTAGGAATTCTTTAGTCCAGAGTCAACTGCGCATGAAGGGGACAGGCCATTTCAAATGTCCCTGACTAAGTATGCTTCTGCAGAGGTACTCATTATTTTGTCTCACACTTTGCACCATTCACCTACAACCCCACTTTTTAAAAACCATCTATAGATGTTTTAGAGACATTAAGACAAAAATTTTTTAAGTGCATACTTTCTTATTACAAGTTTGAAATGCAACTAACTCAGTTCTAACAACATAACAGAGTTATAACAACACTAAGGAAAGTAGACAAAAAATCTTCCTAAATTTTACAGTACTACAAAACATTTTTAAATTTTTTTTTTGGGGGGGACCTAGGCTGATCCATATGCATGCCCATTTTTATTGTGGTGTAAGCCTGTAGCCTTACTGTGCTGGAAACTGTTTCACTGCCATCAGTGGAAGGCATGGCCAAGGTCACAGAGGAGGTGAAGGGATGAGAGCATCCCTGGTAGACACATGCTTAGTGAGAGGCCACCCCAAAAGCTGAGCTTGAGACAATAGAATGAGCAAGATGTGAATGGATACACTAGGGAAGAGAGAACAAAAGTGCCTAAAAGGCTGGATTTAAAAAACAAATTGAAGAGACATAGGTGGGAGAAAAGAAAAATGAGGGAAGAAGAAGCTATTAGTGGGAATTAATGAAAGGAAAATGACTTGCATCTCTCTGACATTAAGTTTGGCTAACTCATGTTGTATTATGATGGTTTTTCCATGAAATCTAGAATTTCTGACATTTTTCTACAGGCAGAGTAACAAAGACGGCAGAAAGACTGATTTGAAATATTCTCAGAGATGGGCTTGGTTATATATGTGAGTTCAGATATTGGCCTGTCATTAATAATATTTTTGGAGACTCTGACATGTCATCTCTCACTGATTTAAGCCTCTGGGAGGCTGAGAGAGATGGAGTATAAAACAAAATCTGTAAACTATCAGAAGGAAGAACTAACAGAATATAGAGCTGATGGTGTCCTTTAAATCACACTAAGATAACCTGAATTCCAGCAGAGATTTTGAAACTGGCATACTGGGTGTATTAGGCCCTTAAATCATGTCTCTGATTATAGCTCAGGGCCAGGGGTTAGAGTTTACTATGACCTAGGATGTTACCCATTTAAACTCACTCTTGTTTGTTTTGAGGAACAGACTGCACCCATGTGTGTGTCAGGAAGTGTTAGGCACAGTCATACTGAAAGACACCACATTGAAAACCATGATTCATCTCAGTGGTGGCATTTAGTTCACACAGACATGAGTTGTATTATGTGGATATTGAGGAGTTCATAGTATCCATGCCTATGGCACCAGGCATGTCTAAGTAACAACCTAAAATAGCCTGCATGATACACCTCCTAGATGCAGAAGCAGTCCAAAGCCTGGCTGAATGAGATGCTTTCCTGTTTCTGGTGATCTATCTCCAATAACCTGCACAATAAAGTGATAGATTCATGATGGGAATTCATTAGAGATGGTGCTGTGCTGGAGCAAGACCAGGTCAGACTTAGCAAACCCAGCCCCAGATCTGGTCAGAATGCTGAAATGGATTCTTGATTTTTTCCCACTGCCATTCCATGGGTACCGAGGTGAACAGATGGAAAAGGCTGAAGGTCAAAGCAGGGCCGGCTGAGAGATCAGATGTCTCTAGCGATAGTTCCTGAACTTTGCTGCCCACTAGCGACTCCTGGAGAGCATCTCAAATCCTCCAAGGCCAAGGCTATACTCTACACACACTAAACCAGGGTGTCTAAGGCTGGGGCTAAACCATCGGTCATCTAAAAAATCCCCCAGGAGGTTTTGATACACAGCTGTAAAAGAAAGTAAGGCATAATGAATGCTGAAGAGCAATGTGGATATGCCCTAGGAGTACTTTAGAGACAAGAGAAATAGCAAAAACTTCCTTGGCAGGGCGTAAGGCGGGTGTGCTTGGCAGAGGGACAACCTAAGCAAAAGGAGAAATAAGAAAGTGTGCGGTGAGTCAGTACAAAGTTCTTTTTTGGCTGTAGCCTGGAGGCATAAAGAAACAGCCGGAGAATACCAGGGAGTATCAGAATATGCTGTAAAGGGCCGGATGCCAGGCCGAGGAAATCGTGTGATTAGTTTCATTGGCAAAGGTAACCATTGGAGAGAGAAGGTGGTTTATTTTTATTTTTATTTTTTAATGAACACAGCACCAATGTGAATAAATTGCTTAAGGAAAACAGAAACTATAAAACCTACATCACATTAGGAGGCTAATGTTGCTTTAAAATGACATTTCCTAACTTTAGTTATTACCTTACATCTTTATGTATTTTGGTGTACAATTGCCTAATGTTTTTTTAATTGATTTATTTTTACTTAAATATTTCTTTAAAGAATATCTATCTATATCTATCTATCTGTTCATCTCTCTATCAAATATTTCTATAATGCCCTTAATGGAAAAAAATAGTATCACTTTTCATAAATAGAGGTTTAGTTTTAGGAAATAATATCATAAAAATAAAACAAAGTTGTTTCTTGTTAGATATGCTCACCTGCCAGTTTGAGGCCTACTCTCTTCTTGAAAAGGGAAGATTTGCAAGTGGATTCAGGACAGAGTAGCACTAAGCAGGGTGGCGACCATATGGATGGAGAAGAGGGAATGGAAAGGAGACAGCTCAGAGGCAGATGCACCGTTTTTGGCCAGTGGTCCTTGATGTCTGTGCAGGGGGGTGATGAGCATTTTGTCAGTGTTACCCCAGTGAATGGAGTTCCAGTTTACCATGCTTCAGCTTTAATGCTAAAATACCGGCAAGGGACGTGGCTGAGAAACACAGTAAAAATCACAACAGCGAATCTTTGAAGGTGCTATCAGATCTAATCATCCCCTTTTGTTCTGCCTGCAGAAAAGGCAGCTCCTGATGGTTTGATAATCCCAGAAAGGATGTACTTGCTCTCAACATGAATGCATTTAACAGGTAGCATATGATGTCACTAAATACACTTGAACTTAGAGATTGTCCTTTTGAAAATGCAATATTGAATAACATGAGACTTTGGAATGGCATGGAATTTGAAAATAACATACTGCATGGCTATCATTTTATATGGGCACATTTTATTTTGGTGATGGTTTCATTAGGTTGAAAGCAATGGAAACCCTGTGGTGTCCACATGTGTGTGTGTCTGTGTTATGTTTACTAAGCACTACGGTAAATGGGAAGTTTCCAAAGTCAAGTTTTAAAATTACTAGACAAAGATAGTAATGAAAGAAATCATCCTGCAGTCACAGAGCAAACATTATGACCCTGTCCGAAAGCCAGTCACCAGTAGATAAGAAAATGTAAGTCTTTTTAACCCTCTGGAGTTCTCTTAAAGCCTCTTAGAAGTAGAATATTGTCTGTATCTTGAGTTATATGCTGCTTTGTGTATGTAGACTATTGGTAAAATCCAGTCTGGAACCTTCTACGCTTGCCTGACTTAGGCATTTTGCTGATAAGTAGATCTTACTTGGCAGGTTGATCTGGGATGATTAGTAAAATCCAGTCATGCTGGAGATAAATGTGCTTCTGTTCATTTCACTAACTCATCTCAGCACTTACCTTTATCGCCTTGTCTTAACTGTTTTCCGTAGCTGTGTCCTCTTTAGAATACCAAATAAAGAAGAACTCGTGCCTCTGATCCATTATTGACAAGCCATACCTTCAGCCACAAATCAAACTGTGTTGTGGTGACAGAAAAGGTCAGCAGGGCACTTGCTAAATATGTATTAATAATGCCTATAGATTATCAAGAATCCTTTAGGTGGCAGGGTCTGTGCAAGCATATCATATAAGTTGTGATATGGCTTAAAATTCAACATAACAGCTCTGGCCGGGTGGCTCAATTGGTTGGAACATCGTCCTGTACACCAAAAAGTTGCAAGTTCAATTTATGTTCAGGCCATCCACATGCCTAGGTTATGGGTTGGATCCTCAGTCAGGGCACATAGGAGAAGAAACCGATATTCTCACATCAATGCCTCTCTCGCTCTCTCGCTCTCTCTCTCTCACTCTCACTCTCTCCCCGTCTCTATATATATCAGTACAAAAGTTCACCATAACATTATTGCTGCTTATTATCATCATTTTATAGATGAGGAAATCAAGACTCAGAGAAGCTAAGGGACCAGCCAGAGTCTGCACAGCTAATAAATAGTAGAGCTGGACTTCAAACTGAGATTTTTTTCCCACAAAGCCTGATCTCATCTACTTCTCTACACTGCCTCCAAATAGCTGTGTCTGATTGCTCATCTTCCTGGATTATTTTGACTCAATGAATTAATGAGTGTCCTAAAGAATCGCTGCAGGGATGGATCTGATAGTCTCTGTGAAGCAGAGCAAGAGGTATATGGCTGCTGCTGATACCCCAAACAGCAGGATTGCAGGGCTGGTTGTGTATCAGAGCCAAGATAATCCAAGTATTAAAACAAGTTGACCCAAACGTGTCATGACTCACCCCAACAAAAGTTTTTTTCTTAATCTCATCATTGTTCAGGGCCATTTGAGGTTGGTGGTGAGGTGGAAGACAGAGGTGATTTTGCTCCCTGCAGTCACTCAGGAACCTAGGCTGACTGTGGCTCTGCTAGTGTCGATACATGACTTACAAGAGTGTCACTGTTGTCTCCATTCCAGTTAGCGAGAGGGAAGGAGGCTTAGAGGACTGTGCACATGACACTTTTATGGACCAAGCCTTAGAAGAGGCATATCCCTTGCACTCTCATTCCATTGACCAGAATTAAGTCACATGGCTGAACCGAATTGCAAGGCAGGTGATGAAATATAGTCAAGCCAGGTATCCAAGACGATTAGAAAATGGGTTTCAGCGAGTATTCACATCAGGAACGCAGAGAAAAGCTCCCCAGTCTAGGAACCCAAAGACTGGAGTTTCATTTCTGATGACCCATTGCTAGAGCCACTGGACAAGCGTCTCATCTGAAAATCAGAACACTAGTCCCTGCTGCTTTCTACTTCACAGGGACTGGGACAGTCAACATTAGAGTGAAGAAAGGTGTGTAGATATTCTTGGCAAGCAACTTAGGACTTAGCATGGGAGAGTCCACAAATACCTACATTGGAATATAGAATCCGAGACCAAATTCTTTTTCTGCCCCTTCATGTCTATGCAAGCATGACTCACTCACTCAGTTCTCTGAGCTGCAATGCCTTTTCTGTTAAGTCAGGAGGAAAAATGCCTCCCTTATCTTCTTTATAGGGATCCAGAGTATCTACGAATCAGTAGCCTATGTGTAAGTGTTTGAAAACCATTAAATGTCAAAGAGATATTAAAATTTATGGTTTTGGTTTTCACCGGGCCTGCTGCTTATGGACCTGTTGTCTGGAGAGTGCTTTCTAAACTCCCAGCTTCGCCCTCCCCTCCTCACAAAATGAAGTAGAGTATTAATGCATAAAAATAATAATTTTTCTCAAAATTATAACAGAGGCTTTCTCTTGACACACACCATGAGTGACTGCAGAGCACTTAAAGAACAGCCTGAATCGCTTCCATGTTTGAAATTCCCACCACGCTAGGTATATAGTTGCTGCCTAATTGACACTTACTGCATTATATTCAATTTTAAACTATACTTCCTTGCCATAGACGACGTGACCAGGGGGCTGGCACAGTAATGGTTAGTGACTAACTCCTCTGGGACAGACCTGGAGCTCCATGTCTCTCTTTGAGGGTAGGGCTTGTCCTGAGTGATCCCATTACAACTTTCTTATCTGCTAAGTCGCTTCTCTGAATTGATGGTGATAGTCATTTAAACAGATTTTGACTTTCCTGCCTTAAGTAGTTTTAGAGTTAGAGTGATTCACTAAGCTTTTTTCTTCCCCCGCCCCCTTTTTTCACTGGTTGGAGTCTCTTGGAACTTCTTCATTGCAGCCAAGGTGTTTTTTACCTTCCAGCTTGCCTTCTGAGCCCAGTTTTGCAGAGAGATGATTATCTGGCCTGGCTTTTCATTCATTTCTGGGCTCATCCAGCTATGAATCAACAGGCAAGCCTGCTCCTCTAATTATGGAGTGGGATGACTCATTCTTGTATTTTTCTGGGTTGTGGCAGGTGAGGCCACATCTGCTGTTTCAAGCTTTAATAAGTAAATAACAAGAGACATTAGAGAAAATCAAGAAGAGACTGGCTGTCTTTAGTTCTAGACGACTGTTAAAGTGCACCACAGTTCTAACTAACACATTTCTGCTAATCTTGACTAACCAAACACAGAACAACTAGCAGGGTGTTACTCTTTAAATGACCCTTCCAGTAAAAGAGAAATTGCAAATAAACCACCTGCAGAGAGGTAGCCCTGTGCTTCTCAAACTTTCCATGCACAGAGACCTGAGATCTTGTTGAAATGCAGGTGCTGGTGCCGTGGGTCTGAAGTGGGGCCTGGATTTGGTATTTCTCACAAGCTCCCAGGTCCTGCTGGTCCTGGTCCAGCCACCACGCTTTGAGAAGAAGGGAAGAGTGGGCGAGTGGGCGAGGCAGGACCCATTCTTCCCAAGGCCTCATTCTTTATACAGAACCTTTTCAGATGATGTGATCTCTGTGACAAGGCGTAAATGCCAGGCTGCACTTCAGGAGATAGAGAAAAATTTGCAATCAGAGGGAAGTGGGATATTTTATGTTTTTTCAATCTATAGTATTTTACAAAGTGCCTCCTCTGGGTCATTGTGAATTTGCATAATTTAGGCAGCCCCAATTCTCTTTCTCTTTTTTAAAAATTTATTTTATTGTTTATACTATTACAGATGTCCCCATTCTTTCCCCCCAACCCCCTCTGCCCACCTTCCTCTATCACACCTCACCCGCCCTTACCCCTCCTTCCCTCTGGCCATCACCACTCTGTTGTCTGTATCTATGTGTTATGCATATATGTTCTTTAGCTAATCCCTCCACCTTCTTTCATCCAGTCCCCCCTCTCCCCTCCCCTCAGACAGCTGTCAGTCTGTACCAACTTGAAGATTGCATCTACAGTGACAATAAACAGGAAGATAACAGATCTCATTCCATCTGAGTGATGAGATGAGCATGTCTATAATCAATTACCTGACAGAAGGGATGGTTAGCTGTTATTGCAGGGGTTTATCAGGATCCACACACAATTAAGGCTCTAGGTTGGTGTCAGATGCTAACTTGCTAATGATTTTGCTCAGCATGTTGAGAGCTTTAGTAAATACAAGTATAAATATTGGAAACAGAACTTCACAAATATATATCTTTATGTTTGAAAGGGGAGGTGGAACCAAATATGTGTATGTATGTTAACGATAACAGCCACATGCATGGTAGTTATGAGGTGCCAAGCACTTTGCAAATATTAACTTATTTTATCCTTACAACAGTCCTATGAAGTAGGTACTATTATTATCTCCACTTTATAGGTAAAGAAGCTGAGTTATAGGGAGGTTAATTTCTTACACAGCCCAAATCCAGCAGGCTGGCTGCTGAGAGCACTCCCTTACCATCCTTTTCCTGGATTTGCATGTGGCAAGGACATGTGAGTTCAAGTTCAGATTCCACAATTTGTATTTGTCCTTTAATAAGTCATCTACTCTCTCTGTCTCAGTTCCATTATCTATGAAATGAGCCTAATGATGCCCTGGCAACCTCTTGGAATTGTTGGGAAGTCGAAATAAGATAATGCATATAAAATTGTATAGATTATATATAACTGCACAGACAGAATCTAGGATTAGGTGGAAGTACTTGATTATTATTGGGATATTTTAAGTAATATTGTGTAAATAGCCAACTTATGTCTCTTTAGTTTACATTCTATATTTTTGCCGCTTCCTCAGGAAGAACTTGTTTTGCCTGGACACTTAACAAAAAACAAACCAAAAAATCATTTTGGATTTGCTTTCTTTAGGTTTTCTGAAAATAGAATGTTCTGTAGAGGCTAAAAATCAATGGGAGATGCATCAGCTGATTTCATTCATTCCCATTTTGTGAAATATTATTCCCTGTAGATTCTTCTCTCCAGTGTTAGCCCATCTGAACTGAAATGATTCTCCAATGCCTCTTACATTTAGCTCTTCATTTGGACAAGTGTTTCATCATGAAATCAATTTCATCATAGAATTTTACACTCAGATTTAGCCCATGATTTTTCTTGTTGCCTTGTCTCACTCCAGCATATTTCTCACTCTGCAAAAGTCCTCACTTAGAACCTTAATGTTCCAGCTGCACATACTTTTCTTCCTCTGAGTTTTAGTGGGAGATAAAACAGGGGTCCCCTCATCATTATATTACTACATCCCTACTCAGCCCAAGAATTCATCGGACTTGAGAATAGAGGACTATACATAAGGAGGAAGAATTTATGGGGCTTTTGTTTGTGTTACTTGGGCCAAGATTTATTTCCATGCTTCTGGTTCCTGGATGTATGTGGTAGAGGTACCTCCTGATTTTTCAATCAAAAAATCATAAGTAGAGATTGATTTTCTTTTCTCTTTGTCACAAAGCTATGCAGCGAAACTAGTGAATTTTAAACCTATTTCATCTATTTCATCTCATTTTGCCAGGTCAGAATTTGTTTCCTTTTAGGCTAAAAGTCATGACAATTCTTTGAGAATAAATGTTAGAGTTGGATACAATTAGCTCTCTTAAATAAATTAGCACATTTAAAACAGAACAAAGAAGAAGTAATGGATTTTATGCATGTGAATAGGTAACACTTTAAGGATGATTTAATAAAAGGAGAACCCAAACAATTACATCATCATTTTTCTTTAATGCAGCTGCCATCAATTTCTTAACTGCATTTCCTGATTTTCTTAGATTCCTTCACCTCAAGACCGAAGGACAAAGTTGATCTCTGCCATTTCTGTGTCTTGCAAAGGCTGGAAGGTCAGGAAAGTGCAGATAAATCCAGAATGAAGAGAGTTTACTCATCCTGCCCAGATAACTTGCCCTCATGACTGTTCTCCACATTATAGGTTCTGATCTCTGTGACGCCTCAGAAACTCTTAGTAATTATCTGAGGGTGCTGAGGCTCTTCTGAGAAATGCTGTTGTCCTTAACATATCACCCCAGCATTTACTTACCAGTATCCATTCCAGAAAACTGGTCATATTAACCTCACCATTAAAGAAATGTGAATTTCAGATCTTTCAGTGAGTCCCTCTTTAGTCTTCTCTTGAGTTAGATAATTGAGTCATTTCTTCTAGCTATTAATGCTGGTCTGCCCTATCATCTTTGTTTTCTAGATCATTATGATCAATTTAATTCATTACTGACCTTAGACTCTCTTCCATGCCCTACTTGGGCTCCACATTCTGGGATTTGAAGAGTTTAGAACAAGAAAAACATTCTTGTTTGCGAGGACTGATATTCATTTGATATGCTTGGCTAGCAGGCCAGTTGTTGAAATATTGAAATGCATTAGTACTGATTAATAGTTTCTGTTTCTATGTCCCCTTAATGGGCCACCATTTAGCCCTTAACATCCTCCCATTTCCAATATACCCTGGCAATTTCATACCCGACTCTGAAATCTCTCTACCATCCAGCTCCTCAATTCTGTTGTAGCTATGGCATTGTTCATGCTGACCAGTTTCTGTCCATGTCTTTAGATAGATGATTGATAGACATAAATGATAGATGATAGATGATAGATAGATATAGATAGATATAGTGTGTGTGTGTGTGTGTGTGTGTGTGTGTGTGTGTGTGTAACACTATGCTCTCTTTTATTCAAACTGGGATTTGAGTCTGTAACTATAAATTTCTTGGAGAGAATAACTCCTTTGATGGTGGGGATATCTCTTGATTCCCACCATTGCCTCTTACTCTTACTAACAACCCAGCCTGCTTTCCCAGCAGACAACCTTTTCTCAGATTATGGTGAGAAGTTGAGGCCCATTGATATTTCTTTTATTTTTGTGAAAGCCTGAAAGTGATCTTTCCTGTTGGGATTTCTCTCGTTTTGGATACCAAGCAGTTGAAGTCAAACGGAGCTGAAGGAAAATAGAGATTCGGTATGTGCATCTCTGTTACTCAGGGAGCCTTTCTAAGGATCAAGAGACTGAACCTTTGGGCAGAAGAGGAACTGAGTTCTGTGCTGGCTCTGCTATTCTCTCTTTTGCTCCCAATGCATCAGGAGCAAGAGGATGGGACTAGACTGGGTTGTACATCAGGCCCCTCTAGGTACAAAGGCACCAGTATAAAACCTCTTCCAGGCAATCTCCACAGGCTTCTCCCTTGTTTGCAGGAATCTTTCAGCTTGGTCAAGAGAGTTTAATACAAGGAAAACATACTTGTTTGCTAGAACTGATATTCATCTAATACGCCTGGTCCCAACAGACCTGTTGAAATATTGAAATGCATTAGTACTGATTAATATATAGTTCTACCTGATTAATAAATAAAGCTCTGTACTGATTAATAAATCATGTTCTGCCTTTGAGAAAGGGGCACATTTGATAGGAATAGTTATGTGCCAGAGTTAGGTGTTATCTTTGCTTCATTCCCAATAGTAATTTGTGGAATTCATTTTGCAGTTTGACATGTTGACAGCTCATATTGGTAATGTTTTTGTCTCCCCTAGTTAACACACACACATACAACTTCATTTTACTGTTTGTTCTTTTTGTAAACTTTTGCATGTCTCTTTGTCTCATTTTCTCCAGACTTGGAATTTTATTAATTGAGAAATATTGAACATTTTCATAATCTTTCATTTAAAGTAATCACACATAAATTGTGTTTAACTGAAAGGGCTTATTGATTGTACCTGGTGTTTTTGTTGATTTAATTTAACTTAATTTATTACTCTTCTTAGACTCCTTTCATACTCCACATTCTAAGAGTTGGAGAATTTAATACAAGAAAAACATTCTTGTTTGCTAGGGATGATATTTATCTGATATGCATGGTACCAGCATACCAGATGTTGAAATGCATTAGTATGGACTAATAAATAGTTTCTGCCACTATGTCCCATTCACGGGTTCTTATTTAGCCTCAACTTCCTCCCATTTCCACTATATCCTGGCAACCCTAACCCCTTCATATCAGTGGCAATTCTGTATCAATGCTAATCAAAGCTGCCTTGTATCTTTCAGCTCCGACAAAGTTTTCTACTGACTGTAAATTTAGAATATTAGTTGTATCTGGCATTCCTAAGATAGGGAAGCAATTCTTAGCATGACTGTTTTAGTCATCATGCTAAACTAGCAAAATGAAAATGATTGACTCTAAGTTAATTTTATCACTCAAGCCAGAAAACCTGGGTTTATCCTTACCTGGCTCCTTCCTGTCATTCATTCAAAGTCTTGCCAATTTCACATCCTAAATATTTCTTGAGTTCCCTATGCTCCTCTAGTTCGGGCCCTTGTTATGTCTTGCTTAGATGATCACTATGGTCTTTGACTTGGTTTCTCTGCTGATAGACTTGCCCCTCTTAATTCAGCCAGAAGGATCTTTCTATATACGTCTAAACATGTTATTCTCATGCTTAAACCTCATCAGTGCATACCCATCATGCACATAATAAAATCCACACTGCCTAGCAAGGTATAGAAATCTTCCTATGCTTTGGAACTTTCCCATTTTTTCAAGTCCATCACCTGCCCATCTTCATTTTCAACTTGACACCACATGAACACCAAAGGATGTATGGCTTTTCTCTGTTCCTCATTTCCCCATTTTAGTTCATGGTTTTGGCTGAAATATTGTCTTCACTTTTCATACTACGACTCACTAATCCTAGTCCACACTTCATCAATTAGGTTGAACTATTGCCTCATTCAGACATTTTGGGGAGAAATGTTTCCTTAGCACTATTGAGAATTTCAGTATTGTTATATTGACAAAATCCATGCATGTGTCTGCTCCCCACCACTATCTACACTAATAAAAGAGAAAAATGCAAATTGACCATACCTCTGCTGTGCCCACAAGCCACACCCACAAGCCAATCAGGAGCGAGTATGCAAATTAACCCAACCAAGATGGCTGCAGCCACAGAGCGAGCAGGAGGCTTGGGTTTCCCCAGCAATGGAGGAAGCCAAGCTTCCCGCCTGCTCTTGGCCAGCCCTGGCCTTCGCTCAAGGCTACAAAGTTTCAGTTATAGAAGATAAATAAATCCCAGCAAAAATGGTGGCAGCCACAGAGCTGGAGAGAGCAGGAAGCTTGGGTTGCCCCCGCCATGGAGGAAGCCAAACTTCCTGGCCGGCCCTGGCCTCTACTTGGGTCACCAGGGGGCGTGGCCAGCCTGCATACCACCACAGACCCCTCACCCAGGCCACCCCATGCCCCAAGGGAACCCCCACCCTGATCCAGGACACCCTTCAGGGCAAACCAGCCAGCCCTCACCCATGCACCAGGCCTCCATCATATCTAATAAAAGAGTAATATGCAAATTGACTGTCACTCCAACACACAAGATGGCTGTCCCCATGTGGTCAAAGTTGGCTGCCCCCATGTGGACACAAGATAGGCCACCACAAGATGGCCAGCAGGGGAGGGCAGTTGGGAGGGACCAGGCCTGCAAGGGAGGGCAATTGGGGGTGATCAAGCCTGCAGGGGAGGGCAGTTAGGGGTGATCAGGCCTGCAAGGGAGGGCAGTTAGGGGCAATCAGGCTAGCAGGGGAGCAGTTAGGCATCAATCAGGCTGGCAGAGGAATAGTTAGGGGGTGATCAGGCTGGCAGGCAGAGCGGTTAGGGGCAATCAGGAAGGCAGGCAGATGAGCAGTTGGGAGCCAGCAGTCCTGGATTGTGAGAGGGATGTCTGACTGCCCGTTTAGGCCCAATCCTGGTAGGAAATCCCTCCAGGGGTCCCAGATTGGAGAGGGTGCAGGCTGGGCTGAGGGACACACACTCCCGTGCACGAATTTCGTGCATCAGGTCTCTAGTTAACAATAACCCTGAGTTTTCTGAGGGCAGAGAGAGTCCTATTTATATTGTTATATCCAGCCTCTGGAATACAGTCTAGTAACAATTGATAATGTAATGCCAAGCTATAGGGCCATAACCAATGACATTGAAATTTTCAGTGAAAGAGATAGTTTTGGTTTAGTCCCCTATAAGCAGATTCTGACTTGGAGATTCATATTAAATGATTTATTAGGATGTGGTTCTAGGGGGAAAAAAATGGTAGGGAGGAGGGCAGTGAGGCAGGGAAGTGAAGGGAAGGAAGCCAAGTAAGGTTATGCATCAAGAGAATTCCACAGAGGGTCATTTGGGTTCAGTTCTACAGGGGAGTTCTAGAGACAGTTTGGGTTCCACCTCTGCTTTGTTCCCACCAGGGGTCAGACAGCCAGGGTATTGATATTCCCACATTTATTGGCATTGGCTAAGGGCTGCCTCTTCCAAAAATATAAACCCCCAGTAACTTGGCTTTCCAACTGTGGTCAGTGAGGCTAAAATGGAGCATGTGTCAGGATCAAGTAGAGGGCTTGTTAAAATGTACATTGTTGAGACCTACTCCTAGATTTTCTGATTCAGTAGGTCTGGAGTATGGCCCAATAATTTTCATTTCCAACAGGTCCCCAGGTGACACTGAATCTCCTGGTCTGTGGATCACACTTTGAGAAGTACTGGATTAAGCAAAATGGGTTACAGCACCCTCAGGGTCATCCTACATCAAATGAGAGTGGAGGTTGTAGGGAGTGAAAGCTAACAGAACCTGGTGTACTTGGGCCCATCAAGAGATCCATGGTGATGAGGGTAGAACATCTGCTTCCAGGGATGGGTCCTGACTAATGCCCAAGAGGATCTGAGCTGCCCAGAGCAGAGAACTGCTGGCCCCATTTCTCATCCAAGGCCAACTGGGATTTGGAGGACCAACTTACCTGAATATTTAACTATTAAATCAGACTTAACTTTGCTGTGATTAAAAATCACACATGCTAAAATATTTCTTCTGTCTTCTTTAGTTCTCTTCTTGTGTCCCTCATTTAGTTTTTTTCATTTTTGCTTAAAAAAAAGTATTTCCTAGAGGCACCACTGCTTTGTCTTATTGATGTGTTTTTCTTCTCAGTTGACTCTGTGTGTTCTCTTTTATCATAATTTACCAAAACAAACTTCAAAATGTTGTTATCTATCAGAAAAGGGTGGAATTTATTACTGATAGCTACAGAAAAGAGAGTGGAGGCAACAAATGATAAAATATATGTGGTATTAGAAATCTGTCACCATACACTAAAATTGGCTAACTGAGCAAGAAAGAAACTAGAATTTAAAAAATAGCATGCTGATTTACCAGACGCTCTTTGGAAATAAACAAGGAATCTTTTGACAATTGTGGGAATTCTGGTCGAACCTTAGGTATGCTTTTATTTTACTAAAATAAAGTAGGGTTTTCTTCACTATTTTCATGCTGGTTGTTTGACAGAGTTCATGAACTTGCAGGGGCATCTTATGTTCACAAGAGTAACTCATGGTCTGGAAGATCTGTCTAACTTGGTGCTTTGAAATAAATAGGAGAGGAATAAAAGTTTAGTGTTGTAATTAAATCTGACATCATGCTGAAATTTTGCAAAGGTAATAAATCACTCAAGAATCATGAAACAATTATTTCACTGTAGTTCATTAATTTAAATCAATTTAATAGAAACATACTGAGAACCTCCTCTATGAGAGACCCAGGGAGAGAAAGAAGGAGGGAGAAAAGAACTTAGTCCTTAAGAAGCTTACTATAGAATGCCTTTGTGAGGACGCTTAGTATGATTCAGATCCCAAATCTAGTCTCTTGTATGGAATTTAGAAAGATTACAGACAGAAAATCTCCAAGGAAGAATGAAAAATAAATATGAAAAAAAAACCTGACAACAAATAGATAATTGATGGTATAGAAGAAAAGGGCAGGAAAACATCTTCAAATGTATAAAAGTTTATGATTACAAAATAAGTTTTTCAGCCATACCAAGACTGAAATACATATAAAAAAATTTAATAAGAAAAAGGTTGGTGGGGTTTAAGGGTTTACTTGGGAGGAAGGATATTACCATTTATTGGATCCCTTCTACAAGCCCCTGGCCTTATACCTATTATCTCAGCCATTCTCATCAAGCACTTATCAATAGGTATTGCTAGTTTTTAAATAAAAATTTTAAATTTAGAATGATTTTGATGTATAAAAGAGTTATAGAGGTAGAACAGAAAGTTTCTGTGTATCCTCACCCAGTTTCCCTGATTATTCACATATTATATTAGCTTTATTTGTCACAATTAAAACTCCAATATTGGTACATCACTATCAACCAAACTCCAGGCCTTATTTTGATGTCACCATTTTTCCTGCTACAGTGTTTCTCTCCCCCCTCTCCCCCTCCCGCCCACTCCCCAGGATCCAGTCCAGAACCCACATTACCATTGGTTGTCATGCTCCCTCATCTCCTCTGGTCTGTGACAATTTCTCAATCCTTCCTTGTTTTTCATGACCTTGGTAGTTTTGAAGAATGTTGGTTAGGTATTTTGTAGAATAGAAATTACTATTTTTACATTTTAGAAATATATCATCTGTAACATTTTTTTCAAAGATAGGGATTTGGGCTGAAAGGAAGGATATCACGAATAGTTTCTGCCAGCAACAACATTAAAACTAAGAATGAATTTGAGCTGTTTTGTAGTGATGCCTTGGCTCCTTGAATTCTGGGAACTCTCCCTCTGTGATTTTTTCACTTTTAGTAAAGGCTTCCTTTCAAGAAAAACAAGATAAGAAAAACACTCAGTTTCAACAAATATACCCAACCCCCTGATCTTTCAGTCTCTGGGAGGTTTGACGAGGATGCTATCTTTCTAAATGAATTGCTAAGCATCACTAATACATGATATTAACCAAGTGAACTTAGTGAGTTACTAATTTTATTAGGAGTTCTAATTCTGTATTCTGCTAAAATGCCTAGTTGTCATACAAAGTTTCATATATCTGTTAAGATTAGGGTTTTAGGGTTGCCTACAAGTATAGAGATCATTAAAAAGAAATTGTCCTGCAAATACCAAGACTTAAAGATTTATTCTTTTCTCACCTGGAAAGAATCCAGCGAAGGCAATCTAGAACTGGAATGAGAGCTATAGAAATTATTCATTCAGGGACCTAATGTCTTCTAACTCACTATTTTGTCATTTCTAGAGGATGCCTCCATCCTAATGGTCCAGAAGGGCTAGTAAAACTCTATTCATCATTCATCACATCCACATTCCATGCAATAGGATGGAGTAAGAATGGGTGTGCCTTCTCACTGGTAAGATTTTTCTGGAAGTACAGCACAACACAGCACTTGCTTTTAATATTTCCTTGACCAAAACTTGGTTGCATGGAAACTCCTAACCATAAAGAAGACTGGGGTATATGATTTTTATTTTTGGTGGTCATGTGCCAAGCAAAAATTGACTGGTAATTGGGGGATAAATAGTGGTCACTACCATACTTGGTGCTATTGTACACCCCTCCTGCATATATAGACATAGATAACTGAGTTACTAACAGTTTTCAGTGCATCATCAATGTTGAGTTTTTGAATTCAACATTATTTTGGACCTGTCATTAATTTTTGCATAACTAGTGTTTTGGCCTATATTTTTCAAATAATTAGATGATGGAGGCATATCTGGATTGCTGTTAAATCTTTTTAAAAATGGGTTTGCTTTCTATGTAATCTATCTTGGGAATGCATATAATAGTGAAGCTGTCTTTGTTCCTACATAAGTGAACGCTATTAAAAGAACTGGAGAGCCTTTGTTCCAGAGGATGTGCTCTGGGAAATGACTACACTATTTTAAGAAGTAGCAAGAAAGATGGTTCTGAAGGACCATGACAGGTCCAGAGTCGGTTACTAAGCAGAGAGGTCAGAAAGTTTGGGGGCATGAAATTACCCTACAGGTCAATGGGAGAGCCATTGAAGAATTTAGGCAGAAGCATGATAGGATTACTTTTGTGATGAAAATGTAGTTGTTCTTGCCATAGATTTTGTTTTCAATAAATATGTCAGGGTAGTAGAATACACATTTAGATTTCCATAGTTTCCTACATCATTTTGCAGGAATGGGTCCCCATGAGACAGTGAGGGCAGCTATTAGGGACATTTCCCTAGAATCTGGGTTTGTAAGTTTATAGAGGATTGCCAAGGCCTTCCTGATATGGTGGCAAGGAGACCTTTGGTTAAGTTTTTTTGTTTATTTTTGTTGTTGTTGTTGTTTGTTTTTACTGTGAAAGGGACAAATAATTATATTTGAAAAGTTGGAAAATACAGAAAAGCAAATAAACCTCCCTAAACAATTCTAAGCCATCAGTGAATGCTATTACCATTTCAGTGCATAATCCTCTGGCTCTTTTTCAATGCACATAGACTGCAGATTTTTGCAGGATAACATGCTGGAATGCCTTCTAAAAGTCTATTTTTGTACCGTGGAGTCTTTAGTAGAAAGAAAGGGTTTAGTAGTTCCCATCTGGCAGCTGAAGATTCCTGGGGAGCCACAGATTACTTATAAGGGTCCTCAAATTCATCCATTTTATCAAACATTGTCTGTAGATTGAACATTTTAATGTCACACACACACACACACATATACACACACACACACATGTTCAACATTGGGTAAACATACAAAGATGCTATTTGTTGAGATTTAAAAAATGCAAATTTATTCAAAAGCACTACTGAATTTCGAGTACCTTGCTGTCATTATTTATTTTTTTCAGTCAATGAATATTAAATAAGTTCAGCTATGTTATGGTAGGCTCACAGATGTACTGGTATTCCCAAGAGGTTCGTGAGCTTGTGAAGGTGGAAATAAAAATTTGATGAGCATATCAGTGACTTGAATAGTCATTGCTGCTTCCACCATATCACAAGGCTGCCAGGACACACATGCTTCAGAACCACCACCTTTGCCTTTGCCTTTCACTTATTTTCTTTCACTAACAGGAAGGAAATTGCCCCCAAAGTTGAGTGGTCATTGTTCTATAGTTTGATTAATAAACCTGAGTTGTCTTAGCTCAATCCAGAAAATGAAAGATTTGATTATTGAAGCAAAAATATTGTCTAGCCCCAGCCATTTTGGCTCAGTGAATAGAACGTCAGCCAACAGACCGAAGGGTCCCAGGTTCAATTCTGGTCAAGGGCACCATACCTACGTTGCAGGCTCCTCCCCAGCCCAGGCCCCGGTCGGGGCTCCTGCAGGAGGCAACCAATCGATGTGTTTCTCTCACATCAATATTTGTCTGTCTTTCCCTTTCTCTTCCACTCTCTCTAAAAATCAATGGAAAAATATCCTCAGGTTATGAGATAGATATCCTATCTAATAAAAGAGTAATATGCAAATTAACCATCACTCGGCTACACCCACAAGCCACGCCCATCAGCCAATCAGGAGCGAGTATGCAAATTAACCCAACCAAGATGGTTGCGGCCACAGAGAGAGCAAGAGGGAGGCTTGGGTTTGCCTGGCGATGGAGGAAGCCAAGCTTTCCGCACACCCTGGCGGGCCCAGGCCTCCACTTAAGGCTACAAAGTTTCAATTATAGAAGATAAATAAATCCAACAGAAATGGCTGCCACCACAGAGCAAGCAGAAGGCTTGGCTCTGCTCCAGGCTACAAAGTTTCAATTGTAGAAGATAAATAAACCCCAGATACCAGGGCCTCCACTTGGGTCGCTGGGGGGTGTGGCCGGCCTGAAAACCACCACAGGCCCCTCACCCAGGCCACCCCACGCCCCAAGGAAACCCCCACCCTGATCCGGGACACCCTTCAGGGCAAACCAGCTGGCCCCCACCCGTGCGCCAGGCCTCTATCCTATCTAATAAAAGAGTAATGTGCAGATTGACCATCACTCCAACACACAAGATGGCTGCCCCCATGTGGTCAAAGATCCTGCCCCCATGTGGACACAAGATGGCCACCACAAGATGGCCAGCAGGGCAAGGCAGTTGGGAGGGATCAGGCCTGCAAGAGAGGGCAGTTGGGGGCGATCAAGCCTGCAGGGAAGGGCAGTTAGGGGGAACCCAGGCCTGCAGGGGAGGGCAGTTAGGGGTGACCAGGCCAGCAGAGGAGGGAAGTTGGGGGCAAACAGGCTAGCAGGGGAGCAGTTAGACATCAATCAGGCTGGCAGGGGGGTGGTTAGGGGGTGATCAGGCTGGCAGGCAGAAGCAGGTAGGGGCAATCAGAAAGGCAGGCAGGCGAGCAGTTGGGAGCCAGCAGTCCTGGATTGTGAGAGGGATGTCCGACTGCCCATTTAGGCCCGATCCCATTAGGGCAGTTGGACAGCCCTTGAGGGGTACCATATTGGAGAGGGTGCAGGCTGGGCAGAGGGACACCCCCCATGCACGAATTTCATGCACCGGGCCTCTAGTGCACGATGGAGGAAGCCAAGCTTTAGAATATATATATTCTAAATGTACCAGTATCTATAAAATAAGAAGATGATGATTATTACCTATTTATCCCATTATGAACTCAGAGTCATGGAGCTAAACCTCATCTTTTACAAATTGCTTGTTATTTATTCTTTCAGATTTATTTTGTTAGTTAAAAATCTGTCTTATTTGAAGAGCAAACCAATAATTTGGAAAATAAAAGAGGTTTCCCATTTGCCATTCTAAAGAAAAAACTTTTACACACTTCATTACTTTTCTTTCCCTGAAGTTGAATCTTAAAGTCACATGGCTGCTGGTGGAAGATGATTCCTTGGATTTTCCATAAGCAGGATGTGTTAACAGATACCCTTTCCAAGCCAATTATTTCAGTTTAGTTTGTTTGGTTTCAGTTTTGTTACTTGGGGAGTAGGCACTGGCTCCCAGGTGAAAGATCAAGTCCCTCATCCCTCCATTATATTCCAACTTTAGTCTTATTTCCCTGAGCTTCCTTGCCATGCACACTACTTAGCTTTCTTTTTTCAAGTTATTTGAATTAATATTCCTTCCCTTTCTGTACCTGATTGAGTTTGCCATCAGTTTAGCACCTCATTCTAATCATTTCTCTCCTTTGTCCCATTCGTTTTTATCCTGTGTGTGCCTCACAAGAAAAGTGAAGGTGAGTTAGAAAAGGATGTGCATTTCCTAGTACATGCTCAGTTTCAAAGAGAAGTCATTTCATCACTTTGCCTTCCAGAAATGAGAGACGTAAACTAGTCTCCTAGAATACAGACAGACCTATTAGTAGTGTTTCTCCCAAAATAGCTAAAGGAATTTGATTTTGAATCCTGTCCCTTACCTCCTATATCATTACTTACTTGAATACCAGTCAGTGACACAGGTGGCTGGCTGTTCATTGTATTTTTAGTCTGAAGCCTTGAATTCTTATTCACTCTGCCACTTATATCTTAGGGCAAAATGTTTCTTCTTTCTGAGCTTTGGATATATATTTTTTTTAATCTATAAAATGGACCTAATGATATTTCCAGATTGTTTGGTTGGGAATCTCATGAAATACCACCTGTGCCATAAAAATATCAGAAATTAGCCCTAACCGGTTTGGCTCAGTGGATAGAGCATTGGCCTGCAGACTCAAGGGTCCCAGGTGCGATTCTGGTCAAGGGCATGTACCTTGTTTGCGGGCACATACCCAGAAGGGAGTGTGCAGGAGGCAGCTGATCGATGTTTCTCTCTCATCAATGTTTCTAACTCTCTATCCCTCTCCCTTCCTCTCTGTAAAAAATCAATAAAATATATTTTTAAAAATATATCAGAAATTATTGAAGCATCAATGCTTTTATAATAAACTGAAGGCAAAAGTCATTTATTTTTGTTTGTTTTTTGTTGTTTTTGAAGGAGATCACAAATCTTGTAGGAATTCCCAGTCCTACTAACTATGTGATCTCGGGCAAGTCATTTGATCACTTTGTGTCTGAGTTTCCCCAAGCATAAAATAAAGATAATCATTGTTACTACCTCATTAAGTTAGGAAAAAGAAAAGCAATAATCCACATAAATAGTTCAGTGTGATATTAATAGGAGCTCAATAACCATTAATGCCATTATTATTACACTAAAGGCCCAGTGCACGAAATTCGTGCATGGAGGGGGGGTTGTCCCTCAGCCCAGCCTGCACCCTCTCCAATCTGGGACCCCTCGAGGGCTGTCCGACTGCCTGTTTAGGCCCAATCCAGTTAGGATCGGGCCTAAATGGGCAGTCAGACATCCCTCTCACAACCCAGGACTGCTGGCTCCCAACTGCTTGCCTGCCTGCATTCCTGATTGCCCCTAACTGCTTCTACCTGCCAGCCTGATCACCCCTAACCACTCCCCTGCCAGCCTGATTGATGCCTAACTTCTCCCCTGACAGCCTGTTTGCCCCTAACTGCCCTCCCTGCAGGCCTGGTCACCCCTAACTTCTCTCCCCTGCAGGCCTGGGTCCCCCCCAACTGCCCTTCCCTGCAGGCCTGGTCGCCCCCAACTTCCCTCCTCTGCCAGCCTGGTCACCCCTATCTGCCCTACCCTGCAGGCTTGATCACCCCCAACTGCCCTCCCTTGCAGGCCTGGTCCCTCCCAACTGCCCTCCCCTGCTGGCTTGATCACCCACAACTGCCCTCCCTTGCAGACCTGGTCCCTCCCAACTGCCCTCCCCTGCTGGCCATCTTGTGGCGGCCATCTTGTGTCCACATGGGGTCAGTCATCTTTGAACACATGGGGGCAGCCATCTTGTGTGTTGTAGTGACGGTCAATTGCATATTATTCTTTTATTAGATAGGATAGAGGCCTGGTGCACGGGTGGGGGCCAGCTGGTTTGCCCTGAAGGTTGTCCCGGATCAGGGTGGGGCATGGCGTGGCCTGGGCGAGGGGCCTGTGGTGGTTTGCAGGCTGGCCACGCTCCCCAGTGACCCAAGCGGAGGCCCTGATATCTGGGATTTATTTATCTTCTATAATTGAAACTTTGTAGCTTTAAGCGGAGGCCAAGGCAGGCCAGGGCAGGCAGAAAGCTTGACTTCCTCCATTGCTGGGGAAACCCAAGCCTCTTGCTCCCTCCATGGCCTAAGCCATCTTGGTTGGGTTAATTTGCATACTCACTCCTGATTGGCTGGTGCGCGTGGCTTGTGTGTGTGGCAGAGGTACGGTCAATTTGCATATTACTTTTTTATTAGATAGGATTGAAAGAACTAACGAGAGAATTCTGATTTTTAAATGTTTTTATATAATCCATCTTCGTTGTATACTTTGCCAATTTCATCATAGTGTTCTCAGCGTTGGGAGAGGTTGAACCAGGTCTCTGCTCATGTATCTTACAAAAATAATTTTTATATTTAGAGTATCAAGACTAGCCCCATTTTGCAGATTGAAAAATTGAGGCTCAGAGATGTGAAGCAAATTAGTTTATCCAGGACCACATTCTGGAACTTTGAGTTTTTGTTCTAGATTTTTTCCTTCTATATTTGCAAACTTGAGCTCCACATCCTTCCTGAACAAAAGAGCCAAGAGTTAAAATGTTGTGGATTTTAAACACAAGATCTGCTTTCTTGCTAGAAAATTGAAAACCCAATAAAGTAACAATGACTCATTGTTAAACTCGTTTTACAGACCTTTGAGAAACATGGTGACTGTGCACTCTCTTTCTCTCCAGCTCTAAGCTTCAACCCATTGAAATAAAGAAAAATTATAAAGGGAAATTTATTTTTCTTTTCCTGCATTTTAAACTTGAATATTCAATCATTTTTTAAAATAAAGTGATAGGAACTGCTTTAATGGTTGTTTCTTGGGAAAGATTAGCCCTTATTCTAAAATGTTTCCCTTCCTATTTTAAAAGATGTCACTTCTTTTAGGAAATAATGGTGATAGCTGGCAAAATAAAATGTGGCAACCCTATATCAGTCTTTGGTTGACGTTTGAAATTCTGCATGTCCATGAACACTGGTCCAGAAGTGTGGTTTGGGAAGGTGGGAGTCTAGTCTTCACTGCAGGCACTCCCTGGATGGCTGTGTGAAATGCAGATGTTTGTGCTTCTGAATCACAGTGTAAAGCAGGAGTTAGGAGAGGCATTATGGGGAAGTGGAAGTGGCCCTTGTCCTGGATCAGAGAGCAGGATTCTCATTCCAGCTCCATCATGGACTAGTCATGAAGATGAGTCATTAATCTCCTCGTCTGCAAAGTGGAGACAAAACCCATGTTCACCTTACTCACAGGGATGTTGAACAAAGAGAATAATGTGCATGCAGCACTTTGAAAATGGGACAGTGCTGCATAAAAAGAAGGCATTAATCATACAAGGCACCATGTTTTCCTTTGGGGGAGTGGGAATGTGTGTAGGTTGTTAGAAAAAATATTTAATCACCCGTTATGCCGCAGAGACTGCACTTCCCAAGAGCTACCACATGAGGGCGAAGTCTGAGGGAGGTCTGTCCAGTGACTGGCAAAGGTCCCAAAGGAGGGGGTAGGGGTGTGTGTATCTGTCATAGAGTTAAAATGTCTGCTAGGGACAAGCTTTTGAACATGGTTCTGGCCACTCTGGAGGGGCTTGCACAGGAAGAAGGGGTGGTCTGTATGAGTTAAAGCAGATTGGCCAGTGGGCCATGTGTTTGGGAGACACTGGGAGCACCCCTGTGCTAATGCCCTAGACATTTGAAAGTTAATTCAGAGCATGTAAGACGATAATGCTACAATTCCAAAGAACCACATTGTACACATGAAATACATTCTCTTTATTAGCCAAAATTGAGTGAACAATATGATGAGTAGCCAGATTGGGATTTTTTAAAAGTTGTGTAAGGTGCACATGAAAGCCCCAGAGACTACTTCTTGGTGAAACTTGTGAACGTTGGGCAGAAGTAGTCGGATTGCAGGTCAGTGTGGGTGCCTAAGGGACCAGATTTTGCAGCTGTGAGCCAGGCGGCCCTCAAAGCCATGTGCTAAGTATAATGCTGGTTTTTGAAGCTTGTTCTGGAAGGAGGATTGAGAAAACACATCGGAGGACATAAAATCATCGATTCATAGAATCAAAGATAAAAAATGACTTTGGACATCATCCAATACCCAATCCACAGTCTGCTGAAGATTAGCATGGAAGCCTTTGAGAGTAAAAACAAAAACTTTCTGAGAAGGATTAGGAATTGCTTTCTTATATTTAAGTTTTGCCTGTGTGACAAATGTGTATTTTCTCCTTGTCTTTCATTGAAAACAAAGTGAAGACTAGACTTCCTCTAGGAAGCTTAGATCTTCTAGGAACGTTTGGGTGAACTTTCTATTGACATGTCTGTTGTCCAGATTCATACAGACTTGATGGGAAAAGATCTTAATGTCATGGCATAAGGATTATTTGCCTTGTATAAGCAAAATCTTGACTACTAGAATCATCACTTATTTATGCATATATTAAGTTACTCATTCAGTCATCAAATACTTGAGTGGGGGTATAAAATTCTCCAGGATGGACAATCTATGGTGGTATAGGTGCTTCTGCAGGAGAGGTGATGGCAGGTGGCCTGGGTGTGATCACAACAGCCCGAGTCATCCTTTCAATGTAGAAACCAGCTATCTTGCTTCTCAGCTCACAGTCCTCCAGTGACTTCTCATCATGAGGTCCTCTGTGATGGAGCCTCTGCTGACCTCTCCAAACCTATTTCTACCATTGTGCCCCTGCCTGCTTTGCTTCACCTGCACTGCACTTTTTACTAGTACTTGTCTTCGAGGAAGCTAAGTGTCTCAGGGTCTTGGCACATGCTCTTCCTTCTGCCTGAACACTGCCTCCCTCACTATCTTCATAGATCATTTCTTCACTTCAGTCAGTTCTCTGCTCAAAAATTACCTCCTTGGAGAGGCTTCCCCAACCCCCCTATCTGAAATAGCACCATCACATGTCAGCGCACCCCATTCTTCTATTTCGCTTTGTTATTATTCATAGGAGTTGTTGCTCCCTGACTTTAAATGATTTCTTTGTCTCTTGTTTGGCCCTCCCTCCTCCACCAGAATGTGAAGCTTTATGAGAGCAGGGACCTCGTCTGTCGTGTTCACTGCTGTATCTTCAACCTGGTACAAAGGAGGCTCCTGATAAAATATTTATTGAAAAGGCAAATAAATAAATGAAAGGGGAGTGATCAAAGGGCTGAGTTTGGGGAAAAAGCAAAGGAATGTTACATGGAGAGTAGGGATTCCTTTGTTACATTTTCTCCATCAGCCATCACCATACTCCTAACAACACTCACTTGCTTTCTTCCTTCAGCCTGCAGAGGAGGTCCAGGCAGAGAGAACCAAACATTCATGCGCATCACATCACCTGGATTTTGTGAAAATGCAGATCCTTAGGTAATAGGTCTCAAGTGAGACCTAAGACTTTGCATTTCTAGGGATGCAAGGAATGCTGGACCACAGCCCAGGGGAGGACAAGGACCAAAGCCACCCTAGGGCACAGGAGCTTCCCAGCCCTCCTGGTCTCACCCATACCCTGCCTGCACCTTTAGATCTTAAGTGAGATGGAGTCATGAGGATAAGAGGCAAAGGTCCAGGTGTGAACCAGCTTCTCACCCAAGGGCAACTAAGAAAAATGGCCCTTGAATTAGTTCTCTTGAGTATCTATTTCCATGCTATTTTCTATTTTTAAGCAAGTTACTAAATGTCAAGGAAACTGTAAAATAACAAAAACCGAGGCTACTTGGAATTCTGGAATTTACTTTTTTTGACTATTTTTTATTTTAAAATATAAATCTTGCTTTGCCAGGTGTTGTTTTGTATTTTAGGGGGAAAGAAAAAAAGCTTGTCCTGGATCCTCCTCCTCTCTTAAAATTATATGCTTTCAATTTTCATGTGTCTCATCTCTGCTGAGAGCCAAAATAACATAGGACCTTTTTATGTGGATAGTTCCTTAATGCATTTGGGTATCAATTTATAAATAATTTTTTACCCTTCTCACTCTGCTTCCACTGGTAGTGGAGAAAGACACCTGATGTGACAGTCTGGTTAGGAATTCGGTACAATGTTAGCACAACTGGCTAATTCCTTGAAGAGCTCAGGGTCCTCGGTGGCCAGTGAATGTGATGGTGGGTGATCTTTTCCTCTAGGGCAGTGGTTCTCAACCTGTGGGTCGCGACCCCTTTGGGGGTCGAACGACCCTTTCACAGGGGTCGCCTAAGACATCCTGCATATCAGATATTTACATTACGATTCATAACAGTAGCAAAATTACAGTTATGAAGTAGCAACGAAAATAATTTTATGGTTGGGGGTCACCACAACATGAGGAACTGTATTAAAGGGTCGCGGCATTAGAATGGTTGAGAACCACTGCTCTAGGGAATGAAAACTGTGTGGGGGACAGCATTAAGAATCCTATGTCTATGGTGTTAAGCATTCTCTAATGATTGTCCTAAAGATTTTCTCGCCAGAACAAGAAAGTATCCTCTCCCTGTATTTTATTTATAATTAACAGGTGAAGACTAAAGAAGATACATGAGAGACCTCATGGTCTTGCTTTCATTTTGTAAGTACATTCAGACTCTCAGATCACTTAGGTCATCTGCCCAGAACCACATAGCCAAGCCTGGAATGCGACCTTGAGCTCTTTCTTCCGCCCCCGCCCACCCCCCTCCCGTGATGCCTAGCGGTCATTAAGATTTAGACCTAGGAACTATTTGTCAAATACAGAGGTGGTGCCGTCTTGCTTGTGTGAAGTCTGTAGCCTTGTAAAGGCAGGGATTTACACTGTTGTATTTATTTCTGCATCTACAGCCCTTTAATCAGTGCCTGGCCCATAGTAGGCTCCGGGTAAGTAGTTGCTGAATGAATGGATGTCATTACTATTTGCTAAGATGAATATTACATTTTGTAGGGAACTGTTCAGACTCACAAGATAGAGCAATACCTGTCCTAAGATTCTGACACATTGTGGCTGTTTCACTTGTCACATTCTTCCCCTCCAGTAGCATTCCACATCCTCCTTGTCTTCTAAAGGTTTATTCTCTTCTCTAAAACTCAAGGGGCACATGGGCATCCCTGGCATCCTCGTCCAGTATCCCTTATTTGAAACCTCAGACCCTTGTTCTCCCACCACCACTCCCAGAGGCCTGCAAGAGAAGCCAGGTCTAGCCCAGAGGGAGGCTTTATGAAAGAGGGCTGTGATTTAGAAACCAGACACCAGTTTACCACCTACCCATCACAATCCAGCATGAAAATCCATTCTTTCAGAACTTCAAGGATGCATTATTAGATTAATATAGGTAACATCCATGTTATTTTTGTCCAGATGCAGAAAATAGCTACCCTGAGGATCCATTTCACTGCAAGTTATCATTATTATTATTTTGTTTTTTACTCTATGAGGAGGACATTCTGAACACTAACTTTGCAAGAATATAAAAAATTTTCTGGTCCATGTGAGGTTCGCCTCCATTTCACCTGCAGGCTTGGATCACAGGTCCTTACTACTCTACCAAAGAATCAAATGGAGAATTAGTAGAATACCTGTGGAAGCAGATAAGTAAATCTTAAGGTAGGGACAATTGTTGTCCCCATTTTGCAGGTAAGGAAACTGAGGTACCGAGAGATTAAACTAACTTGCTGAAAGTTACATAGTTGATAACTTACAGATTCTAGCTTTTGGAATAGCTATTTTGTTTTTTGTAGAAGAAATGGCAAAGGTACTTATAGTTAAGTCTCTCTCTTTTTTTTCATTGGAAAGGGGATGTACAGAGCTTTAGTATTAACTGAAATTGCTGGGAGATCTCAGGAGATTTTCCATAGGAATCTGAATCTCCTGGTTCTTGCTATGTAAAAATTATCCCTTCTTACATTACTCTAAAGATATCAATAAATAATGACTATTGTCCTAAGGTCACAAGAACTTTCCCACTAAAAACATTTCCTAACAGAGAAGAATTGCAAGCATAAATGTTCTGCTTGAACTGTCTGTGTTTAAGAATCCTGAAAAATGTCTCATTAATCTACTTAAGAATCGACTACATTTTTTGTTTAACAAATACAATTTTAAAAAGTTTTGATGGCATTTCATCTGGATGAGAGAGATCTAATGCCATGGGCAGAGGTTGGAAACTTCTCAATGGGTCTGAGAAATATGATTTTACATTTTTATCCACTTGCTGAAAGGGTAGCCCAGAAATGTCACACATAAGGCACCTCTTTAGTTTCCTGAAGCCTCTGTATGTCACCCCAAGTCACAAACATGCAGTTCCCTCACTGCAGAAGCCCAGAAGTGGTCAAACGACTGACCTTTTACACGTTCAGACAGAATGCCAAAAGCCCGTGTACAGATTGTTTGGGCGTTGCGTTTGGCAAACTCCATAGCTGGCTCCTCCTTCTTGGTCTCCAAGATCTTTTGTTTCCCTGTCATCAAAAAAAAATCAAAGTGTGGTCCAGCCCAGAGCAGGAGACCTATTTGGGCATATCTTTAAACACAGGTTTCCATATATTTCAGAGAAGTACCCTAATTTAGAACTATGGCTTTATCTTTCCTACTTCATTTTTAATCATAGGATTTCCCTTTGAAAGCTACAACCCAAAGGTAACACTGGACCAAGAAGAGAAAACCTAGCCTTTTATTTTCTCAAATATATATTTTCTGTCACATACTATGCAAGACAATTTAAATAATGTGGTCTGGACTAGGCTTTTAAAAATATAGCTTCTGAAGGAGTGAGACAGAACTAGGAAGAGGTTAGAAAGTGAGGTAACAAATACAGAGTTCCTGTTCTCATTGGCATTTGCTTGTCCTTTTCATTGTGTTGTGTGCATCTGGAAGCTCTTTTAGGCAGAGATAACCTGATGTCAATCCTTTGGGATTGCATTAAATTGTGTTAACAAAAATTATAGGTGTAGATTTTATGGTTAAAAAAGTATAATGTTGAATATGCAGTTATAACAGGGAAATCAATTTGAAAACCAAGGCTAAATAAAATATATTTATGAGAACCTATTTGCAGCTCATGACACTTTCTTCTTCACAGTCTAATAGGGAAGAATCGACATAAACCCATTACTTCTGCACAGCAACAGATAACATTCCATAATATTCAGGAGCTCAGGCTCTGCAGTCAGTATCTCTGGGTCTGCAGTGGCCTTGATTTGCTTATCTGTAAAAGGGAACGATAATGGCTCCCACCTTTCCTGATAACTCTGAGGGTGGGATAGGACGTGTGTAAAGCATAGAGTCCAGCCCAGCTGGTATGGCTCAGTGGTTGAGCATCAACCTATGAACCAGGAGGTCACAGTTCAATTCCCATCAGGGCACATGCCTGGGTTGCAAGCTTTATCCCCAGTAGGGGGCTTGCAGGAGGCAGCCAATCAATGATTCTCTTTCATCATTAATGTTTCTATCTCTCTCTCCCTCTCTGAAATCAATAAAAATATTTTAAAAAATAAATTAAAGCATAGACTCCAAAGTAAGGACTAAATAAATGTTATCCACTGCCATTATAATAATCATTGTTATCACTATATTATCATTAATGTCAATCACTGTCTGGAACTGAGATGGTTGATGAACCTGGTATGAGTACAGGTATATATCTGAAATGGGCAAAGATTCTTGAATTGAAGAAACAGAACAGTTCATTTAATAAATCAGTATGTGCAATGTTTACCGATTTGGCAGCTAACCAGATCCATTTTACACCATAGGCAAGTTGTACAGTTAACCCTCAATCTTTTCTTATTCAGGATGTGGCAACAGCTTTGCAGCTAGCCCCTCCTCTTTGTCCAACCCATTTACTTCATGCTGCTTTGTTTTCCTTCTACATTAACTAGGATTTAGACCTCCTCTCGGGGCAATCTGTGTCCCTTTATTGCCATCTTTCCCTCATAAATTCTCAAGTTTACTTTCTCTTTTTGCTTTGCTCCCTACCCACCTCCATCTCTGCATACACACATTGTCACCTGCAGAAGAGAACTTCTTTGGTTACTCTCTAGTCATCTGGTTTAGTTCATGACTACCTTGCCTTTTGCCTCTGTTCCTGGTAGGAAGAGTTATTTATTTTCCCCAGGAAGTCCTGTCACTGAGATGGGAAAATAGGTTTTCTGGCCAGGAGCCTCCAGAAAGACAGTTCCAGGCCTGGAGAAAAATCAAATGTTCTCTTTGATGGTGGCATTGTTCACTTTAAAGCCCCACTGGACCTCGATGAAATCCCCCCCACCCCACACACACACACACACTTCATGGTTCTCACACAAGAGTGTCATTATCCCAGTGGGCTGGTTCATTGCCTTCCCATTGAGTATCACATGTGGTGTTCACTCACAGAATGTTAGCATCAAAAGATTGCTGTTTTACTTTCTTCTACATCAATTAGCTCTCTATTTCTTATTTCACTTCTCCATTGTGTTTACCCAAAACAATGCAAGAGCTGAGATTTCCTAATTTACACCCTGTGTCTCTCTACACAGGGATTCTGCAGCATGTATTTAAAAAGTGACATGCAAAAGCAATCTGTCTTCTTTTTTTTTTTATCCCTGTTAAACCAGAGCAACTCAATTTTGAGATCAGTTATATTTTAATCATGCTCAGTCCCAAGGCATGCTGACACTTCAGCCGTCCCTTTTGGAAATGGAAGGTTAAGACAAGTCAGGATCTGGGAAAGAGAAATGAATGAAGCTATAGGGCTTCCCTTGCTCCATCAAGGAAGGGGACAGCAGTTCAGATCATGCCACTAGGGGCATGGTAAACACTGGCTGAATGCGGATGGCATTAACACCACAGTCATCTTATCTGTCGGGTAAGTTGCAGCAGCTGGAATCCCAGACATTGGCAAAGGCAGATTTGAGCAGTTGCAGCATCACAGTTCCTGGGGCCCCAATCAGTTTAGATGAAGCATAAGGTCTCGTAAGGTCTAGATAAATCAAGAAGGGGTTGGCAAGGATATACAGGGACTTGGATCCCCAAGGAGCAGAGAGTCATGGCAGGGCCCCATGGGGAGGCTGTAGGATGCAGATCAGGAATGAAAGCACAGCCATTTCGACAGTACAATACAGAGAGGCTGTGGCTATGTGGACCCATCGGTGCCTGAGACTTCTACCCTATTGAAGAAGTAAAACCAATCCCAGATTCCACTCTTAAAATACTGCCTGCTCAGGGCAGGACAGATTCCCCCACTCTGCAGGGCAGATTCCCCCACTCTGCTGGACAGATTCCCCCACTCTGCAGGGCAGATTCCCCCACTCTGCAGGGCAGATTCCCCCACTCTGCAGGACAGATTCCCCCACTCTGCTGGACAGATTCCCCCACTCTGCAGGGCAGATTCCCCCACTCTGCAGGACAGATTCCCCACTCTGCAGGACAGATTCCCCACTCTGCAGGACAGATTGCCCACTCTGCAGGACAGATTGCCCACTCTGCAGGACAGATTGCCCACTCTGCAGGACAGATTGCCCCACTCTGCAGGACAGATTCCCCCACTCTGCAGGACAGATTGCCCCACTCTACAGGACAGATTCCCCCACTCTGCAGGGCAGATTCCCCACTCTGCAGGGCAGATTCCCCACTCTGCAGAACAGATTCCCCACTCTGCAGGACAGATTCCCCACTCTGCAGGACAGATTCCCCCACTCTGCAGGGCAGATTCCCCACTCTGCAGAACAGATTCCCCCACTCTGCTGGACAGATTGCCCACTCTGCAGGACAGATTCCCCACTCTGCAGGACAGATTCCCCACTCTGCAGGGCAGATTCCCCACTCTGCAGGACAGATTCCCCACTCTGCAGGACAGATTGCCCCACTCTGCAGGACAGATTGCCCCACTCTGCAGGACAGATTCCCCCACTCTGCAGGACAGATTGCCCCACTCTGCAGAACAGATTCCCCCACTCTGCAGTGCAGATTCCCCCACTCTGCAGGGCAGATTCCCCCACTCTGCTGGACAGATTCCCCCACTCTGCTGGACAGATTGCCCACTCTGCAGGACAGATTCCCCCACTCTGCAGGACAGATTCCCCCACTCTGCAGGACAGATTCCCCACTCTGCAGGACAGATTGCCCCACTCTGCAGGACAGATTGCCCCACTCTGCAGGACAGATTCCCCCACTCTGCAGGACAGATTGCCCCACTCTGCAGGACAGATTGCCCCACTCTGCAGGACAGATTCCCCCATTCTGCAGGACAGATTGCCCCACTCTGCAGGACAGATTCCCCACTCTGCAGGACAGATTGCCCCACTCTGCAGGACAGATTCCCCCACTCTGCAGGACAGATTCCCCCACTCTGCAGGACAGATTCCCCCCTCTGCAGGACAGATTCCCCCCTCTGCAGGGCAGATTGCCCCACTCTGCAGGACAGATTCCCCACTCTGCAGGACAGATTCCCCACTCTGCAGGACAGATTCCCCCACTCTACAGGACAGATTGCCCCACTCTGCAGGACAGATTCCCCCACTCTGCAGGACAGATTGCCCCACTCTGCAGGACAGATTCCCCACTCTGCAGGACAGATTCCCCCACTCTGAGGACAGATTCCCCCACTCTGCAGGACAGATTCCCCACTCTGCTGGACAGATTGCCCCACTCTGCAGGACAGATTCCCCACTCTGCAGGACAGATTGCCCCACTCTGCAGGACAGATTCCCCACTCTGCAGGACAGATTCCCCCACTCTGCAGGACAGATTGCCCCACTCTGCAGGACAGATTGCCCCACTCTGCAGGACAGATTGCCCCACTCTGCAGGACAGATTGCCCACTCTGCAGGACAGATTCCCCCACTCTGCAGGATAGATTGCCCCACTCTGCAGGATAGATTGCCCCACTCTGCAGGACAGATTCCCCCACTCTGCAGGACAGATTCCCCCACTCTGCAGGACAGATTCCCCCACTCTGCAGGACAGATTGCCCCACTCTGCAGGGCAGATTCCCCACTCTGCAGGACAGATTCCCCCACTCTGCAGGGCAGATTCCCCCACTCTGCAGGACAGATTCCCCCACTCTGCAGGACAGATTCCCCCACTCTGCAGGACAGATTCCCCACTCTGCAGGACAGATTCCCCACTCTGCAGGACAGATTCCCCACTCTGCAGGACAGATTGCCCCACTCTGCAGGACAGATTCCCCACTCTGCAGGACAGATTCCCCCACTCTGCAGGACAGATTGCCCCACTCTGCAGGACAGATTGCCCACTCTGCAGGACAGATTGCCCCACTCTGCAGGACAGATTGCCCCACTCTGCAGGATAGATTGCCCCACTCTGCAGGGCAGATTCCCCCACTCTGCAGGACAGATTCCCCCACTCTGCAGGACAGATTCCCCCACTCTGCAGGACAGATTCCCCCACTCTGCAGGACAGATTGCCCCACTCTGCAGGGCAGATTCCCCCACTCTGCAGGACAGATTCCCCCACTCTGCAGGGCAGATTCCCCCACTCTGCAGGACAGATTCCCCCACTCTGCAGGACAGATTCCCCACTCTGCAGTGCAGATTCCTCCACTCTGCAGGGCAGATTCCCCCACTCTGCAGGACAGATTCCCCCACTCTGCAGTGCAGATTCCCCCACTCTGCAGTGCAGATTCCCCCACTCTGCAGGGCAGATTCCCCCACTCTGCAGGACAGATTCCCCCACTCTGCAGGACAGATTGCCCCACTCTGCAGGGCAGATTCCCCCACTCTGCAGGACAGATTCCCCCACTCTGCAGGGCAGATTCCCCCACTCTGCAGGACAGATTCCCCCACTCTGCAGGACAGATTCCCCACTCTGCAGTGCAGATTCCTCCACTCTGCAGGGCAGATTCCCCCACTCTGCAGGACAGATTCCCCACTCTGCAGGACAGATTCCCCACTCTGCAGGACAGATTCCCCACTCTGCAGGACAGATTCCCCACTCTGCAGTGCAGATTCCCCCACTCTGCAGGACAGATTGCCCACTCTGCAGGACAGATTGCCCCACTCTGCAGGACAGATTCCCCACTCTGCAGGACAGATTGCCCCACTCTGCAGGACAGATTGCCCCACTCTGCAGGACAGATTCCCCCACTCTACAGGACAGATTCCCCCACTCTGCAGGACAGATTCCCCCACTCTACAGGACAGATTCCCCCACTCTACAGGACAGATTCCCCACTCTGCAGGACAGATTCCCCACTCTGCAGGACAGATTCCCCACTCTGCAGGACAGATTCCCCCACTCTACAGGACAGATTCCCCCACTCTACAGGACAGATTGCCCCACTCTGCAGGACAGATTGCCCCACTCTGCAGGACAGATTCCCCCACTCTGCAGGACAGATTGCCCCACTCTGCAGGACAGATTCCCCCACTCTACAGGACAGATTCCCCCACTCTGCAGGACAGATTCCCCCACTCTACAGGACAGATTCCCCCACTCTACAGGACAGATTCCCCACTCTGCAGGACAGATTGCCCCACTCTGCAGGACAGATTCCCCCACTCTACAGGACAGATTCCCCCACTCTGCAGGACAGATTCCCCCACTCTACAGGACAGATTCCCCCACTCTACAGGACAGATTCCCCACTCTGCAGGACAGATTCCCCACTCTGCAGGACAGATTCCCCACTCTGCAGGACAGATTCCCCCACTCTACAGGACAGATTCCCCCACTCTACAGGACAGATTCCCCACTCTGCAGGACAGATTCCCCACTCTGCAGTGCAGATTCCCCCACTCTGCAGGACAGATTGCCCACTCTGCAGGACAGATTGCCCCACTCTGCAGGACAGATTCCCCACTCTGCAGGACAGATTGCCCCACTCTGCAGGACAGATTGCCCCACTCTGCAGGACAGATTCCCCCACTCTACAGGACAGATTCCCCCACTCTGCAGGACAGATTCCCCCACTCTACAGGACAGATTCCCCCACTCTACAGGACAGATTCCCCACTCTGCAGGACAGATTCCCCACTCTGCAGGACAGATTCCCCACTCTGCAGGACAGATTCCCCCACTCTACAGGACAGATTCCCCCACTCTACAGGACAGATTGCCCCACTCTGCAGGACAGATTGCCCCACTCTGCAGGACAGATTCCCCCACTCTGCAGGACAGATTGCCCCACTCTGCAGGACAGATTCCCCCACTCTACAGGACAGATTCCCCCACTCTGCAGGACAGATTCCCCCACTCTACAGGACAGATTCCCCCACTCTACAGGACAGATTCCCCACTCTGCAGGACAGATTGCCCCACTCTGCAGGACAGATTCCCCCACTCTACAGGACAGATTCCCCCACTCTGCAGGACAGATTCCCCCACTCTACAGGACAGATTCCCCCACTCTACAGGACAGATTCCCCACTCTGCAGGACAGATTCCCCACTCTGCAGGACAGATTCCCCCACTCTGCAGGACAGATTGCCCACTCTGCAGGGCAGATTCCCCCACTCTGCAGGACAGATTCCCCCACTCTACAGGACAGATTGCCCCACTCTGCAGGACAGATTGCCCCACTCTGCAGGACAGATTCCCCCACTCTACAGGACAGATTCCCCCACTCTGCAGGACAGATTCCCCCACTCTACAGGACAGATTCCCCCACTCTACAGGACAGATTCCCCACTCTGCAGGACAGATTCCCCACTCTGCAGGACAGATTCCCCACTCTGCAGGACAGATTCCCCACTCTGCAGGACAGATTCCCCACTCTGCAGTGCAGATTCCCCCACTCTGCAGGACAGATTGCCCACTCTGCAGGACAGATTGCCCCACTCTGCAGGACAGATTCCCCACTCTGCAGGACAGATTGCCCCACTCTGCAGGACAGATTGCCCCACTCTGCAGGACAGATTCCCCCACTCTGCAGGACAGATTGCCCCACTCTGCAGGACAGATTCCCCCACTCTGCAGTGCAGATTCCCCCACTCTGCAGGACAGATTCCCCCACTCTGCAGGACAGATTCCCCCACTCTGCTGGACAGATTGCCCACTCTGCAGGACAGATTCCCCCACTCTGCTGGACAGATTCCCCCACTCTGCTGGACAGATTGCCCACTCTGCAGGACAGATTCCCCCACTCTGCAGGACAGATTCCCCCACTCTGCAGGACAGATTCCCCACTCTGCAGGACAGATTGCCCCACTCTGCAGGACAGATTGCCCCACTCTGCAGGACAGATTCCCCCACTCTGCAGGACAGATTGCCCCACTCTGCAGGACAGATTGCCCCACTCTGCAGGACAGATTCCCCCATTCTGCAGGACAGATTGCCCCACTCTGCAGGACAGATTCCCCCACTCTGCAGGACAGATTGCCCACTCTGCAGGACAGATTCCCCCACTCTGCAGGACAGATTGCCCACTCTGCAGGACAGATTGCCCCACTCTGCAGGGCAGATTCCCCCACTCTGCAGGACAGATTCCCCCACTCTGCAGGACAGATTGCCCACTCTGCAGGACAGATTCCCCCACTCTGCAGGACAGATTCCCCACTCTGCAGGACAGATTCCCCACTCTGCAGGACAGATTCCCCCACTCTGCAGGACAGATTGCCCCACTCTGCAGGACAGATTCCCCACTCTGCAGGGCAGATTCCCCCACTCTGCAGGACAGATTCCCCACTCTGCAGGACAGATTGCCCACTCTGCAGGACAGATTCCCCCACTCTGCAGGACAGATTCCCCACTCTGCAGGACAGATTCCCCCACTCTGCAGGACAGATTGCCCCACTCTGCAGGACAGATTCCCCCACTCTGCAGGACAGATTCCCCCACTCTGCAGGACAGATTCCCCCACTCTGCAGGACAGATTGCCCACTCTGCAGGACAGATTGCCCCACTCTGCAGTGCAGATTCCCCCACTCTGCAGGGCAGATTCCCCCACTCTGCAGGACAGATTCCCCCACTCTGCAGGACAGATTGCCCCACTCTGCAGGACAGATTGCCCCACTCTGCAGTGCAGATTCCCCCACTCTGCAGGACAGATTCCCCCACTCTGCAGGACAGATTGCCCCACTCTGCAGGACAGATTCCCCACTCTGCAGGACAGATTCCCTACTCTGCAGGACAGATTCCCCCACTCTGCAGGACAGATTCCCCACTCTGCAGGACAGATTCCCCCACTCTGCAGGACAGATTCCCCCACTCTGCAGGATAGATTGCCCCACTCTGCAGGATAGATTGCCCCACTCTGCAGGGCAGATTCCCCCACTCTGCAGGACAGATTCCCCCACTCTGCAGGACAGATTCCCCCACTCTGCAGGATAGATTGCCCCACTCTGCAGGGCAGATTCCCCCACTCTGCAGGACAGATTCCCCCACTCTGCAGGACAGATTCCCCCACTCTGCAGGACAGATTGCCCCACTCTGCAGGGCAGATTCCCCCACTCTGCAGGACAGATTCCCCCACTCTGCAGGGCAGATTCCCCCACTCTGCAGGACAGATTCCCCCACTCTGCAGGACAGATTCCCCACTCTGCAGTGCAGATTCCCCCACTCTGCAGGGCAGATTCCCCCACTCTGCAGGACAGATTCCCCACTCTGCAGTGCAGATTCCCCCACTCTGCAGGACAGATTGCCCCACTCTGCAGGACAGATTCCCCACTCTGCAGGGCAGATTGCCCACTCTGCAGGACAGATTCCCCCACTCTGCAGGACAGATTCCCCACTCTGCAGGGCAGATTGCCCACTCTGCAGGACAGATTCCCCCACTCTGCAGGACAGATTCCCCCACTCTGCAGGGCAGATTCCCCCACTCTGCAGGACAGATTGCCCACTCTGCAGGACAGATTCCCCCACTCTGCAGGACAGATTCCCCCACTCTGCAGGGCAGATTCCCCCACTCTGCAGGACAGATTGCCCACTCTGCAGGACAGATTGCCCACTCTGCAGGACAGATTCCCCCACTCTGCAGGACAGATTGCCCCACTCTGCAGGGCAGATTCCCCCACTCTGCAGGACAGATTGCCCCACTCTGCAGGACAGATTCCCCACTCTGCAGGACAGATTGCCCACTCTGCAGGACAGATTCCCCACTCTGCAGGGCAGATTCCCCCACTCTGCAGGACAGATTGCCCACTCTGCAGGACAGATTGCCCACTCTGCAGGACAGATTGCCCCACTCTGCAGGACAGATTGCCCCACTCTGCAGGGCAGATTCCCCCACTCTGCAGGACAGATTGCCCCACTCTGCAGGACAGATTCCCCACTCTGCAGGGCAGATTGCCCACTCTGCAGGACAGATTCCCCACTCTGCAGGACAGATTCCCCACTCTGCAGGGCAGATTCCCCACTCTGCAGGACAGATTCCCCACTCTGCAGGACAGATTCCCCACTCTGCAGGACAGATTGCCCACTCTGCAGGACAGATTGCCCACTCTGCAGGACAGATTCCCCCACTCTGCAGGACAGATTGCCCCACTCTGCAGGGCAGATTCCCCCACTCTGCAGGACAGATTGCCCCACTCTGCAGGACAGATTCCCCACTCTGCAGGACAGATTCCCCACTCTGCAGGACAGATTGCCCACTCTGCAGGACAGATTCCCCACTCTGCAGGGCAGATTCCCCCACTCTGCAGGACAGATTGCCCACTCTGCAGGACAGATTGCCCACTCTGCAGGACAGATTGCCCCACTCTGCAGGACAGATTCCCCACTCTGCAGGACAGATTGCCCCACTCTGCAGGACAGATTGCCCACTCTGCAGGACAGATTGCCCACTCTGCAGGACAGATTGCCCCACTCTGCAGGACAGATTGCCCCACTCTGCAGGACAGATTCCCCACTCTGCAGGACAGATTCCCCCACTCTGCAGGACAGATTCCCCCACTCTGCAGCCTAGCAGTCACCAGTTCTTCTGGCTCCAGGAGCAACCTGGCCAGACTTCCATTTTGTATTCCTCTGCTTATTTATGCAGAGCTGGGACACCCAGTCTTCCTAAATTCCCTACAGCAGAATTTCATGTAAATAAACCTCTATTCTCACTTTCCAGCAACTTGCCAGGCAGATATTGGCCAGTTCTTCAGACTCTTCTGAGTATAAGCATGGTGATATCTGACATTGGCTGATCCTTAGCTTACAGGCTTGTTCCTCTCAATGCTGTCTCAGGATGCTCTGGCTGAATTGTCTGCTGGGGGATTTGTCCCATTCGTTCTCATGGATCAGCCAGGTTAGATGGCTTGCTGGTTACTCAGTCAGGATGGCTGGATGAACATTCCCTTGGAAGCTTTCTCTCTCTCTCTCTCTCTCTCTCTCTCTCTCTCTCTCTCTCTCTCTCTCTCTAAAAATAAAGTTGGGAAAGTTCCAGCCCTCTCTGGGAAGGCAGTGGTCAAGGACGCAAAGGTAAAAGCAGATTGCATGGACTGGTCAGTTTAGCTAGTTCCCAGAGAATCAGCTGAATCTCCATCTGCATGGTGGTGAAAGGACAGTGGAGCATCAGGGATTGGGCAAATTGGTGGGAAAATCTTGATGACGACTTGGCCTTGACCATGGCACAAGCTGCATCTGCGCTTACACTTTTCTATCTCCTCTCTGACAATTTCTGGTCCTTGGCTCCAGTTCTCTTACTAACTTTCTATAAACATATTTAATAAGTTCATGATGGTAGTCAGCACTCTGATTCTACCCTGGTCAGCACTTCAACATTCCCCCACACACTAATACTTGCTTAAATATACTTTTTTGCCTTCTTGACATTGCTCAAGTTATTCTTCTTTTCTAAAATGATCTTGATTCTCAATTTCTGCTTGTCAAAGGGCTTTTCATCTTACTAATGTGACCATGGACAAGTCATTAAACTTCTCTGAACCTTCGTTTCTTTATCTGTGGAAGGAGGTGAAGCAACTGTAATGGTGATGATGGACTTGATAGTGCTGCAATAATAAATAAGCCCCATTCCTGGTCAGGCACATGCCCAGATTGCAGGTTTGATCCCCAGTCAGGAAGGCAATCCTACTACCCAGAAGGAGCACTGAAATTTTATGAAGCACTGTAATGACACCTCTGTAAAACACATGGTAAACCCTAAGACATCATCCAGATGTTAAGGGATGCCACTATATTTCCTGCTTGCAAGGGCCAGCTTCAATGTGCTGATGAGAGAGAGAACAGTTCCCAGCCTGACTTAACCACTTGCTAACTCTTTGACCTTGGGAAATTAACTTTCCTGTGCTTCAATTTCTCCACCTGGAAAAAAATGGGGACTATATTTGTAAATTTCTTGAAGGGTGGTTATGTGTAGTAAATGACTTAGTAATTGTGAAATTGTCAGATGTAGTTCTTGATGCCATATATGTATTTGCTGATTAAAATGAAATTATACTACTAACCACACTATTCTACAGCTGGCTTTAAAAAATATTAGGATGTGGTAGACTTTATCTATGTATGTATGTGAGTGCTCGTGTACAAGTGTGTGTATTGCTTTATTTCTAAAAATAGCTGCATATTATTCTACCTTAAATTTCTTAGGCAGTTCAATCAATGGAAAATGCCTGTAAGACAACTCAGGAAGCTCTTGGTTTCATGAATCTCCATTGATTGAGCTGTTTTCTGCATTACTGCTCTTAGACGTAGGGTCTAAAGGCTGTGTCTAATGACATTCAGTGGGGGAGTATGTCCAGATCAATCAATACTTTAGTCCAGTCTCTCTGCTATTGATATCTTTATCTGGTGGCAAATGTTCTCACCCAAGGATATGCTCTTCATTGAACTGCAAGCAGTTCCCTCACCCCCAATAGAAAATCATGTTCTTAGGCTTAGCCAAAAAAAAGGTTACCTGCCCATTAATGGATTTAGCTGTGGTAGAGGATTCACACAGACGATGCCCCTTACCTTTCCCAGGTAAACACCATGCTGTCCCCTTCACTGTTCTCTTTCCAATGCTTGGCACCTGATATGGGTGCCATAAACATTTCTTGACTTATATAGTTGTGACTGACTTTGAGTGCTCCATGATCCTTATGGTTACTTTAACATTTCTTTTAATATTAAATTTGAAGCCAAATCTCTTTATTCCATTTCCATCTGGCTCATTGAAAGCCTTTTTCTCTCCTGCATTCCCCACTCCCCCTCCCCCACAAACTTGCATTTCTTCTTTGATGTGTTTTATAGCTTCTCTTCTTGTATATATCAAAGCATACACAAACGTGAATCTTCAGCTCAGAGAATGTGATAAGCTATACATCCCAGACAGGATGAAGAACAAGTAGTGACCACTGCATGTCAAGCTTCTAAGGGAGAAGAGTCTGGAAATGGGAGTCCACATGCAAGAGGTTTATTGAGAAATGCCCTTGAGATCAACATTTGTGGATGGGATGGGACAGATTAGAGAGAGGGAGAAGTCAAGCTGTGATGCAGACCCAGCGGTAGCCTCAGCCATCCCCACAGGCAGCCCTGATCTAGAATGGCCTTTCAGAGCTGACCCAAATTAGGCCAGAATGGCCAGGCCTTAATCTTTCTACGTAAAGGTCAGTCATTGGACTTGGTCAGTCATTTGGCTGGAAGGCAAAGTAACTCTCGGCCATGGAGACGATCCCTAAAGGGTCTCATAGCTGAAAATTCCCTACCACCATCATTTCCTGCAGCTGGGATAAACCCTTCATTGCAGGGGCATCTTGGTGGTATATCTCAGTGTCCACCACAGAGAAGGACAGGTCATTGGTGACCATAGTCCAACCCCTTCCTATGCCGTAGATTTTTCTTATCCTCTCCCTGCCATCTTACCTGTGTTGGTGATAGTGGCTTTAAACATCTTACTGTATCTTTCTTTCTTTTCATTATCCTTTAAGGTTTTGGTACAGCCTTTGCTTGTTTCTGCTTTTGCTATCCTTGACATAATATTTTAAGAATACTTTCTCATTTTTTTGTGTGCTGCTATGACAATCAGCACATCCTCTGCATTATAATTGCTCTAAATATGGTCTCAGCATCCCTGCTCCTCTAGTTCTGAGGGGATAAGATGCTTCCAAACATGAGTTTGTTTAATAAAATGTGGACTAATCTGTGTGGCATGCTGCCACTGAGCATATAATTCCCTTTCCTTTTCTTTGAAGAAGCTACTGTTGGAGAAAACTTCCCCCTCCTTTCTTCTTTCATCCCACAGATCATTTCCATGCAGCCCACTCGATGTTGCAGGCAGCAGGGGGAACAAGAATAGCATGAAGAATTGAAACCCACAGAAGAGCTGCAGCCGCCTCCCCTTGTGTATTTGGGAGCTGAGCTGCTAACAAGTAGCACAGTGGATTCATTTGAATTTCATCTCCCCTGGTTTCCTCTGCCTTCCCTCTGATGCTGGTGATAGTAAGCAGTGAAAGTGACCCAGGAGGAGGAGAGAATCCAGGGATTGAGATAATCCATAGTTTGAATAATCACGAATTAGCCCTGGCTCCTTCATCTCACACAGCTTTATTTCGTGCAGCCACTGGACAGTGCCACCAAACAAGGAGACGTTCCGCAAGTGGCCTCTGGAGAGATTTCTGTCCATTTGTTGGCACTATAAAGACAGCTCATGGAAGCTTCCATCTTGGTCCTCTCAGAAAAGGCTCAGATGCCCCAGGTGCACCTGGGGAGACAAAACATGCAAGTTTTACAGTGATAGATTCATAGAAAAGGGATTAACCTTTACAAATATGTTCATACCCAGACAGTCAGGCATCTGTCCTTCTCTGGTAAGCAGATAAGAGAATGCTCCCTGCAAAAACAGGCACACATTTCAGATAAGGGATCACAGGAAGAATGGAACTGCTGCTTCTTTGCGCCAGGGGCAAAAGTCCAGCCTAGTCAGGGAATATTCACCAGCACCAGTAGAGAATAATGACCATTTCCATCTCACCCCCATAATTACTGCCTGGAGTACCCTTTTCAGTCACTCCGCCTAGTTCTGGCTATTAAAGGGCAAGGGCTGCCTCTGTCCTATATAATTATTGGCCAGTGGGGACAGACCTACCTGGCTCCCCTAAACAGACAACAATCTGCTACCTAGATAGAAGAATCAGCATTTCACGTGACCAAGGTCATGGCTTCACCTCCACTCCAGGGGGTTCTAGCATAGGGAGGCTTTGTAGACTCTCAGATGCTCCACATCCCTCAGGGATGCTGATGCAGGCTCACCTGCTAGAGCTGAGACACAGTGCAGGCAAATTTAAAGTGAAAAATCCACTTACTACAGATTCACTCTCTCTGCTGTTTGCTCCCCATAAATACTTTTAAAAATATATATTGATTTTTTTTTATTGATTTCAGAAAGGAAGGGAGAGGGAAAGAGAGATAGAAACATCAATGATGAGAGAGAATCACTGCCTCCTGCATGCCCTCCACTGGGGACCAAGCCCAAAACCTGGGCATGTGCCCTGATAGGGAATCACAGGACATGTGCCGTGACGGGGAATCGAACTGTGACCTCCTGGTGCACAAGTCAACACTCAACCACTGAGCCACACCACCAGGACTCCCCATAAACACTTTACCTACATATTTTGACTGTATGTTCTGAATAACAAGCCATCTCAGAGCATGACCTCCTGTGACCATGCCCATCCCTGGGTGGTTTGTGGGCAGCGGTGGCGTCATCCTTGTGATCTTGCTAGATGCTGGTTTTCATGAATGAGATGCTGCCTTCTTCATTTCCCCAGTGTGAGAGGCTCTCTGTTTTCATTCTGAACCTGATTGCACAAGAAGCAGCTCACAGTTAATGGCTCTCTGAACTCCTCCATTTCCATGGGGACTGCCATACAGAAGCGGGTGAGGGGAGGCTGACTTAGTCCCAGGACTTCAGCCACCACCCCATCTGGCTCTTAGGTTCCTGAGAAGCTTTTGCAGTGTTTTCAGCCACCCAGTCTTTCATTGAGCAAACATGCCCTGAGCATCCACTGTGGTTTTGGCCCCAAGGTAGCTGTGGGCATCCCCGCGGCTGACACATTCAGATTCTCCACAGGCTCACCCACACATAAATGTTTTGCTGTTCTGTCCAGCCCTCCCATTTGTGACTTTAGTAGGAATTGGTGAAGTGTTATGTTATCTTTTTCTGGAAATGGCTCTCTCTCTCTCTCTCTCTCTCTCTCTGCCCTCCCCCCCCCCCCCCCGCCCCCCGCCCCGGCTTGGCTTTCTTAGCTGTGCCTGGACCGAGTCCTACTTTTTACTGCTCTTTCTGGATGGTTGGTTCACTGAGCTAGAGTAAATGCTAGGATGGAGAATACCAATTTAGTTTTATTTATGTAAACTGGCGTATCAAAAAAATAAAATCAACTTGTGTATCATGTCTGAGCAAGGAGAAAGAGAAGTCCTATTGCATCATGCAGACAATTAAATGAGTTTGGAAAGTTGTATTTGGGTTGTTGTTGACACAAGCTAAGTCCCTGGGTAGCTGTTAATTTTTCCGGGCAATTCCCAGAGGTAAATCAAACCGCCCATTTCCCTGTGGAACTTCAATGAACTACACAGTATGGAAAAGATAAACCATACATCTCAGTTCTGACTTCCTTTTTTGTTTTGTGGATTTTCTTCACTATGAAGGGAAGATTTCTTATATTTGGGAGAAGCCTATGTATAACTGAGAAGGTAGAGAGCACAGGTGGAGAACAGGAAGAGACAAGAATATTTCAAGACTATATCCAATTCATTGATCTAAAAAGGGCTACCTCATTCATCCATTAGCATAGTTAGATAAGCAGAAGGCAGCCTGTCTGATGATCCTTCTGATATAATTAAATCAATAGTACCCAGGTGCGTTCTTCATATGACTTTATTGTTCTATGGATATTGGTTGGTTTTTCCATTCTGTTTTCTTCTTTAAGGATAAAATAAATGAGGTAAACTTTGATCTTACATGATCAAAATATTGGAGAAGATGAAATTTAAAAGTGCTTAACAGAATGAAGAATCTAAATGTGAAATCAAAAGGCAAATTGCATGAAGGTTGGAGATGATTTATACACCACTTGTTTTCTGCTAACAAATTTTAGGAGTAGTAATCCTACTTGGTTTGATAGGGGTTCTGGAAAGGAAAAATTATGAAATTCTAGAAGGAAATATAATCCTAGTGCAAATGAGTTCTCTATTCTAGTCCTTGGCTGTGCTCAATCGTGAGTCTATGGTCAGATGCAGGTCAGAGAGTTGGCTGTGATGGTCTAGGCCCGTGGTCTGCAAACTGCGGCTCGCGAGCCACATGTGGCTTTTTGGCCCCTTGAGTGTGGCTCTTCCACAAAATACCATGGCCTGGGTGAGTCTATTTTGAAGAAGTGGCATTAGAAGAAGTTTAAGTTTAAAAAATTGGGCTCTCAAAAGAAATTTCAATTGTTGTACTGTTGATATTTGGCTCTGTTGACTAATGAGTTTGCCGACCACTGGTCTAGGCTGAGCTTTCTCACATGTTTGGAGTGTGCCTGGCTCTAGGTTGGAGTACCTTTGCTGGGACAACTGGCCTCTCCTTTATATGATCACTCATCATCTATCAGGCTAGCCAGGGATTTTTCACATGGTAGCTGGGGATGGGGGTGGGGGCAATTCCAAGAGCAAAAGCAAGAGTCTGCATGGACTCTTAGAGAGGCCTAGGCTTGGAACTTTTTATTGCCTAATTATTATGATCATGCTCGTGGCCAAAAGTTGCAATAGTAGAAAAGGATATAAGATAAAAAGTAAAAATTGTTCTTCATACCATCAGCTCCAGAACCAGCCCAAAGAGGTAAGACTATTATCCATTATTACTGTTCTTCCATAACTTTTTAATTATGTGTATGTGTGTGCTTGTGTGTGTGTGTAGATCATTCTGTTTTGTCTTACATAAGTATGATCTTACATGTACACTTTTCACCTAACATATATTTTAGATTTTTTAAAATTATGATTTATAGATTGCATCTTTCTTTTGTATTGATGTACCATTTTTAATCTTTTTGCGATGGACTGATGGATTTTTAGGATAATTCTAGTTTATTTTTTAATTCTTTTTTATTTTGCTTTTTCTCTGACAAACAGTGCCTCACTGAAGTAACAATCTTATGCATATATCTTTGCACAGTTATATTTTGAATGAAAAACAAAAAATATATATACAGGGCATTATATACAGGACTATTGAAAAAAATGTTAAAGGGGCTATAAATAAACAGTTGTTTTTTTGTTGTTTTTTTTTTAATATATTTTATTGATTTTTTATAGGGAGGAAGGGAGAGAGATAGAGAGTTAGAAACATCGATGAGAGAGAAACATCAATCAGCTGCCTCCTGCACACTCCCCACCGGGGATGTGCCTGCAACCAAGGTACATGCCCTTGACCGGATCGAACCTGGGACCCTTCAGTCTGCAGGCCGATGCTCTATCCACTGAGCCAAACTGGCTAGGGCAACAGTTGTTGGTTTTTTAATACAAATGTTGACCAACAAATAGTAGCTTGCTTCTCTGGTCTGGTCTGCTCTGATCAGGAGGAAATGGACTGAGCCAGTGGTCCTGTAAGATAACATTCTGGCTGAGATCCACAATGGCTAAAACTAGGAGAAGGAGACAGCCTCCTGGAACTGCCACTTTGCCCGGAACAACTCTCCATAGTTTGGTTCTGACATTATGGACACAGATTCAGTATAATCTGGACAGTTGTAACCAACTCTGTCATTTTATTTTTATAAATATATTTTTATTGATTTCAGAGAAGAAGGGAGAGGGAGAGTGAGATAGAAATATCAATGATGAGAGGAAATCATTGATTGGCTGCCTCTTACACATCCCTACTGGGGATCAAGCTCACAACCCAGGCATGTGCCCTGACCTGGAATCAAACCAGTGACTTCTTGGTTTGATTATGGATGCTCAACTGCTGAGCCACAGCAGTTGGGCCAATTCTGTTATTTTAAAGACACTGCCCATCATGTTATGTAATGGCCCTTTCAATGATGTAGACCATGAGCAGAATTCAGATGAGAAGCTGAGAATCCTTTGACTCAAGTAATTTCACCTCTAGGAATTTATATTAAGGAAATAATCTGACAGGGAAATTGTATTGACTCAAAACATGCATTTCAATTGCACATTATTTATGGTACATTTTTAGCAAAATATGGGAGAAGACCAAAATATCTAACAAAAGAATAATGTTTAAATAGGTCTAATATGTGCAGGCATTAAAATGATAAATGTTATGACAATTTAGAATCTTGAAAAAGAAAAGTTACCTATGCTAAAATTGCAAATATAAAATACTAGAGGCCCGTTGCACAAAGATTCATGCAAGAATAGGCCCTCCTTTCCCTGGCTTCGCTCCCAGCAGCCCGGGAGCCTGCAAGTCCTCACTCCCGGCAGAGCACCGCTCCTGTAGCTCCCTCCGCCCCCTGCCCTCCCCCTCATAGCAGGCGTCCCGTCCCGCCTGGCCACTCTGTGCCTGTGTATGCAAAGTAACCCACCATCTTTGTTGGGTTAATTTGCATACTCATGGCTGCTGGGTGTTGCGGAGGTACGGTCAATTTGCATCTTTCTCTTCTATTAGTGTAGATATGTGTATATGCATATTTTATAAGGCCTGGAAGAATAAAATATTTGATTTGTTAGATGTTTATATTTTGCATAGTTTTTTTTAATTTATAAAAATTGTATTTGTTTTATAATATTATTTGTAAAATTAAAAGTTAATAGTCCACAGAAGATAATTTGTTGATGGCTAAGAAGAGCGTGAGCCCTGAACAAAAGTCTGTTTTTATCTTAGTCAGGGACACTATAGATTTGACAAGGCTCTCTCCTCACTCTTAAGGATGTTGTGTATAATAAGATGCCAAAACCGGTTTGGCTCAGTGGATAGAGCATTGGCCTACGGACTGAAGGGTCCCGGGTTCGATTCCGGTCAAGGGCATGTACCTTGGTTGCGGGCACATCCCCAGTGGGAGGTGTGCAAGAGGCAGCTGATCAATGTTTCTAGCTCTCTATCCCTCTCCCTTCCTCTCTGTAAAATATCAATAAAATATATTAAAAAAAAAAAAGATGACCACGTGTCTCATTTTGTCTGGATCAGTTTCTGTTTGAGCCTGTTGCCCCAGTACAATTGTTACCAGTACTTCTTTTCACTGTCAGAGTGACTTGGTTTGTATAATAAATTCTATGAACCACTCCCTGCCACACACACACATTATAAAAGACATGCTAACCATCCTGAAGGGACATGCTAACCATCCTGTTCTACCCCATTTTCTATTATATCCCTGTTTTTTTTAAATATATTTTTTATTGATTTCAGATAGGAAGGGAGAGAGAGAGATAGAGAAACATCAATGATGAGAGAGAATCATTGACCAGCTGCCTCCTGGGGATCAAGCTCGAAATCCAGGCATGTGCCTTTGACCGAAATCGAACCTGGAACACTTCAGTCCACAGGCCAACACTCTATCTGTTGAGCCAAACTGGCTAGGGCTATTTTATCCCTTTTTTATTATGCATCTCTAGTATACATCATCCTTAGATGATAATTTAGCTTTCTATGGCTTAGAAAGTCTTTCACAGAGCAGTGATTTCACCTTATGCCAAAAGCCAAAGAAGACTATATATGCATCATCAGTGAAAACTTAAAAATATTCATTATATTATATATGGTAGCCCTTTTAAAGGATCTTATAAAATTTCTGAAAATTTGAAGTTTCTCTCTGCTAATACTAATCATCTTTTACTATATTAGATAATAACCATTTTGTAACTTGATATTCTGGTCTTCCTTTGGCTGCCAAGAGACTTTGAGCTAAGCCAGGCATGTAGTTGCCGCAAAAGTCCTTAACCCAGTATAATAGGGGGTCAGAAGAACTGACTTTGAGTTCTGTTTCCCACTTACTACTGTGTTCATTTTCTAGAGCTGTTGTAACAAATTAACACAAACTTTGTAGCTTATAATAACACACATCTATTGTCTTACAGTTCTGAAGGCCAGAAGTTTGAAGTCAGTTTCACCGGACCAATCCCTCCAGAGGCTCTAGGGGAGAAGTTATTCCTTGCTGCTTCCAGCTTCTGGAGGCTGCCAGCATTTCTTGGCTTGTGTCCACATCACTGCAATCCTTTCTTCAATAGTCATTTTGCCTCATTCTCTTCTGTGTCAACTATCCTAACTGTCTTTCATATAAGGGCACTCCCAGATAATCCAGGATAATCCCTTCATCTCAAAATCCATAGTCACACCTGCAAAGTCTCTTTTTCCATAAAATGTAACATTTAAGGGTTCAGCGATTCAGACCTAGATATTTTGGTGGACATTTTTCAGCCTCCTATAATCCACTCTCTGGCCCCCAAAGATTCACATCCATCCCCCATGGAAAATATATTCATCATATCCCAACATCCTCAAAAGTCTTAACCCATTATAGCAACAACTCAAAATTCAAAATCTCATCTAAATATCATCAGCTCAAAAGTCCCAAATCTTATAAACTGAGTCATCTAAAGCAGACATGGGAACACTCTAGGGCAAAATTTCTCTTGTCTTCAAATTAAAGCATTTGGTCCAGTGCTTTGCACATAGTAGATTCCCAGGGAATTTTAGCAGGATCAATTTTTTAAAAAGTGGTAACAATCACTCATTCTACTCAGAAATGCAACAGAATTCAACATAAGTTAGTGCTTTCTAAAAGTAGCTTTCTAGTTGCCTATGGATCCTGGCAAGTCTTTGGGAGTCTACATTTATGTAGATTCTGTGTTAAGAGTTTGCAGAGCTGACACTATTTTTAATACCATAGGCATTTTCTGGGAAATAATAGAATAGCAGAAAGAAACTGAGATGGATGGGTTCCCACTCAATCTTCCTATAAACATGGGCATGTTGAATAATAAACACAGATATTAGCAAAGACATAGTCTTATCTTTATTCTATGTCTAATACCCACAGAGAGATAGATGGTGGGTCCAAAAAATAAAGTGATTTTTTTGTTGTTGGTGGTGGTGGTTGTTTTTCCAGTGTGCTCCTGGGTAGGAAGAACTTTAAAATCCACCCTGGAGATCATGTAGGAAAGAGGCAACTTGTTCATAAGAGTGCTCCTCCCCTCCTCCCCCAATACACTGAGAGTTTGCTTACAGCTTTATTTTATGAGATAGGTTTTAAAAGAGGAAAACTAGTACCTGAAACTAATTAAGATCTGGAACATATAGATTTCATGTTGGTTTGACCAAAGTTTTATATCCCTATAGCTTCTAAGAGATTCTCACAGGAAAAGGGAGTTTTTTCTCCTTTTATTGACTTTCCCAAACTTTGTAGGAAGCTGTCAGCAGAGAGCTGGCTTGGCATTTGAAACTCAGCACTTCTATTTACAGACTCTCTATATCAAAAAGCGCCCAGTATAAGAATTACATAAACCAATGAGCATTGATTAGGATCTATTCTGTGGGACTAAGGGATCCAGGTTCGTCCCTCTGCTCATCAGCTGTGTCACTTTGAGCAGTGCCCATTCAGTGAGTCCCCCTGCTGTACTAAAGTAAGACTCATGATGTCCACCATAGGTATCCGACAGGGCTGTTGAGAGATAAGGAGAGCATATCCATAGACTTGCCCCACAGCATCTAATGTAGGCATTCCAAAGCCTTTCTGCCTCCTTCCTCCTGTCCGCCCATCTTTCTTTTCAGCATGCAGTAATTCCCCCAATGTAAAATGCATCCTGGTCCTGGTTCCTCATCTTAGTAGAATCAGTTGAGAAGGAGAAAGAAAACCACTGTAGTTGGGATGTAAAGAGCTTCGTGGTACATTTTTGACCACACAAGCTTTGGAAGCCAAAGGACTGAATTAAGATCTTGCTTCTGTCACTGAGCAGCTAAGACAGTGGGAAGATTGCATAACCTCTCTATGCCTTGATTTGCTCATCTGCACAAGGGTCATAATTGTACTCTTCCGGGGCTGTTGTGAGAATTGTGTAAGGAGATATATGTGTATCCAGAATAAAATGCAACTTCACCTTTTGCCTAACCATTTCTTCAATCTCTATTCTGTGTGAATGATCATCCTCCTTTAGTCTCTGAGTGAAAATGTCCATCAGTCCCACAATCTTGTGCTTAGTCTTAGGTAATAGATTGTCCTACCATTACTTTGTCATAAACTCAATTAATTTAAACCAAAGTACAAATTAAATATGATAATTTCAAAGTCTAGTTCAAGAGATTAACCTGTGCTCTGAATTTCTTTAATGTTCAACTATTTTCCCCTCCTCTTTGTTCCAAACTCAGGGGGAAGGGAAAAGGGATGTGGCGAGTGGCTTGATTTCTCCTCTCTGCTCTTCCACCCCATCCCTCTCCCAGGCCATTGACATAACTGGGTTTTAGCTGCTATGCTCAGAGACTCACTGGAAGGTATAATAGGATGAACCTGGTGCTTCCCTCCCAGGGTTCTTTTATATTCACTCCCCCCACCCCAACTCTCACCCATAGGTCTCCCCTGACCCTTGTAGTGGTTATATTCCAGATGGCCCCTTACCCAATATCTAACCATCTACCCTTCATTTTCTTGTTGCTGGGGTCCTTCTGTCCTACCATGGAACCTGAAGGGACAATGAGACAGAACACAAGAGACTCTCCATTGCGGATCTCATCCTACATGTGGCCATATCTGACCCAGAGGAAATAGGATGCCATCCCTTGTCTGGCAAAGTCTGGGAGTAAAGGCTCACCTCAGCATCAAAATATCACCCAATCCCACCACTAAACAATGCATCAACATGGTTATTATTTTAGGACATTCTGCCCCACAGCTCCATGGGTCATGTAATAACTCTCCTCTTCTTGGGGAGGTGATAGGGTAGGTAACTCTTGATGTTTTTTACCCTCAAAGTGGGCAAGGAGATGCGATACACATCTCAGTCAACCTTCACATGGCAACTTGCCACCTCACTTTGTATTTCTATATCCACTTAACCAGGAACCAAGTCAGAATTTCAATTTTACCATCCTGTTAAATTAGATCATCGCTTAATACCTGGCATGCAATAAATGCCAAATGAATGGCAACTGTTTTATAATGAAATGAGAATGGGTCTTAATTCATTTCCTTTTTAAAATATATTTTTATTGATTTCAGAGAGGAAGAGAGAGGGATAGAAACCTCAATGAGGAGAGAGAATCATTGATCGGCTGCCTCCTGCATGTCCCACACTGGGGGTCAAGCCCACAACCGGGGCATGTGCCCTGACTGGGAATCAAACCACGATCTCCTGGTTCATAGGTAAATGCTCCACCACTGAACCACGCCAGCAGGCCTCAATAAATATTTATTAAATTCTTACTGTGGGCAATGTGAGAATATAAAAATGGGTGAGACACTGACTTTACCCTCTGAAATCTCACAGTCTGATAATAAAAATAAACAGATGTCTTTGAGAAGTGCCATTCATCTTCAGCTTTCACATCATTGATCTATGTTTATTGAGCTCAGGTGTCTGTGTCTGGGTAAGGAAGTGTGGGAGATAGGATAAGAATAGAAGGATTCTTATGGACAACAGGGGGTCATTGCTGACCAGTGGGAATCCATGATTAGAGTATTTTTTAACCTGATATGAGAGGGGACTGAGAGCAGGGCAAGACTGTACACAGGCAGTCCAGAAAGGAGGCATTTTTGCTTTCTTTTGCAATAATAAGATGGAGGTTTAAACAGAAAAGAGGCAGTGAAAATATAAAGCATAGGAGAGATATAGAAGGACAAATAAAAATGAAAACTCTTTAAAAATCAGGAGGAAAGAACAGGTGATGTATAGCAGAGGAGGCATGTATTTGGGTGGGGATGATGCTTGAAAATGATTTTACTTATAGGTGTGCCCAGTTTGAACCCTTGGTGAAATCTTCTGGTGAGAGGTGGTTGCGAATAGAAATGTAGAACTAAAATTCATGGCAGGCTGCAGGGCTAAAGATGTGAACTAAAGAGTTTTATCTACCAACATGATCTCAATACAGCAGTAGAGAAAATTACCTGAGTTATTCAGGTCTCAACTCTCCCTAAATTTTTGGTCAGGAATTACATACATTGATGGCTTATGCAATCCATAGTTAGTTTATAGAAAATCTGAACATATTATAAAATAAGTATATAACATCTATTATAGAGTATAAAGCTAATTTTGGAAATATTGCATTGAAAAATATCACGCACTCAAACTTTAGTGTTTGTGAAAATAAACACTACCCAAATGAGAACAAGCAAAAGCCATTTTTTTCCATGCTTTTTATAGCAAGGAACACAATCACTTGCATTTGGCAGGGACTCAAACATGGGAAAGAAAGTTGAGGAAAAGTGAAAAGCCTCAGATTATGCTCTGATGGAGGCTCTGGGTTTGGGGAAGGTGGTGGCAGACTAAGTAGGAGAGCATCCTCTGTGATTGGTTAGGGGAGGTTTCCCTGGTTATTTTGAAGCTGGAAATGGGGACAGAAATTAGGGAAGCTGGCAGTTATTGACCAAGACCTGGTTGATCTGGGCTGGCTGCTGCAGAGGTTGTAGTTTGATTTCTGGGTCTGGTTGCCACAGGTTGTGAATTAGACTTCTATTTTTATATAGGGCCTCATGATTGCCCACTGGTGTATTCACTTTCTCTCTCTCTCTCTCTCTCTCTCTCTCTCTCTCTCTCTCTCTCATTAATCCTCACTAGAGGATATTTCCCCATTGATTTTTTTTTCTTTTTTTTTTCTTTTTTTTTAGAGAGAGAATGGAAGGGAGAAGGAGAGACCGAGAGAGAAACATCGATGTAAGAGAGACACATCATTGGTTGCCTCTGCATATGCCCCGACCAGGGCCGGGGATTGAGCCTACAACCAAGATACATGTCCTTGAATGGAATTGAACCCAGGACCCTTCAATCCAACTGAGCCAAATATAGTCCAGGGCTATCCAGTCTCTCTTGTTGAAACATGTTCAGCTTTTAAAAATTCATTGTCTTCACATTTATCTGACCCTCTTAGCTACCACTGTCCAACTCTTTTATGTGCTCAAAAGTTGCTTTCTGCCCAGCCTGTGTGGCTCAGTTGGTTGAGCATCATTCCATGCACCAAAAGGTTGCTGGTTCGATTCCCAGTCAGGACACATGCCTGGGTTGCAGGCTCGATCCCCAGTAAGGGGTGTGCAGGAGGTAGCCAATTGATGTTTCTCTCTCAATCAATAAAAACATAATAAATATTTTTAAAAGTTGCTTTCTGAGCTGTACATTTGAATTGGGTTTCTAGCTAATCCCTCATTATTTTGTATTAAATCTTTATTGTAAAACAAAAACAAACTAAACATCTTTATACTGTAAGTTAAAACATAACACAACCAGTAGATGCAAGACACTGGGGGTGGGGGGACGAGGGCAAGTGCTGGGGGGTAGGGGAGGCCAGGGGGAGGTCAATGGGAGAAAAAAAAAAAAAGAGAGACATATGTACTACTATTTGTAATACCTTAAACAATAAAATAAAATAAAAATACTTAGAACTAAAAAAAATTGAGGAAAGTTCTTTTCTATTAAAAAACAAAACAAAACAAAAATCCATACAGAGGGCATAAAATAAAGACACTTCCTTTCCCCCTGCCAGTCCCTGAGTGCCATTCTTCGAAATTAACCATTATTAATAGCTTGTTTTACATCCACTTAGAAATGGTCTGTGCATATGTAAACATATAAATTCTACAGTTGCATATTTACCCCCTCTTTTTAAAAATTTTACACCAATAGGATTATACTATACAAACCCCTTTTTTCAAGGAGCTTTTTGTGGTTATCTTTGGAGAATTTTACATTGGTACCGGTCAGTCTACCTTGTTCTTGAATTTTAATCTTTGATGGATATTCTTAAATTGCTCATACAGAAAGAGTCCCCAACTTATCCCCTCATCAAGTGTTTGAGGGTGTGTTGTTCACACTTTTATTGACATTAAATACGTTTCCTAATTTAAATCAAAATGATAGGTGTGTTAACTTGTATTTTACTGTCAGTGAGATCAAGAATCTTTTCATATGATTTATTGGTCATTTGTATACATCATTTTTCTGTCCATCTTTCCATTGGATCCGCTTCTTATGTCCTTGTAAGAACTTCTTGTATTGTTTGTTAAAGCCTTTATTCCATCATCTGTTCTTTCACTTTGTGTATGGTCTTACTCTTTGCCATACATAAATTTTAATTTTAACTATTACATTTATAAGGTTTTTAATTTTTTGTTTTTTTTAATATATTTTTATTGATTTCAGAGAGGAAGGGAGAGGGAGAGAGAGATAAAAACATCAATGATGAGAGAGAATCATTGATCGGCTGCCCCAAGTTACTGGGGATCGAGTCCGCAACCAGGGCATGTACCCCACTGAGAATTGAACTGGTGACCTCCTGGTTCCTGAGTTGACACTCAACCACTGAGCCACACCTGGCTGGATCAGTCACAAAGTTTTTTTTCTCGTTAATTTGAATTGTATGTCCTGAATTAAAAGATTCAATTTTGCTTTTTAATCAACTTATTCTGTTTGGTAGCAGAATTGCATGGGATGTAATTGGAAGAAATTGGAGTGTCTGGTATTTCTCTCTGAATTGTGCTCTATTATCTCAGAAGAGCTTATGAAAGTTTTGGGTTTAGAAGCTTTGAGTGTCCCCTAATGACGAGAAGAAAGAAACAGGAAACAAGACAGGATTGTTAATCAACCACTGAAAGAACAGTCTTCTCAGGGAGAGTCTGCTAAGGGCACTTTCTTTCCTTCTGGAAGCAGTATTTGATGGTTGACATCCAATCCTGGCATTAATTCCTGTAGCTCAGAAACATGGGTGACAGGAAAATGTGAGCAAGGCCTGGGGCCGGGGATAACATGGCCCTCTTTCAGGGAACATCTCATCCCTGGACATCATATCCAGAAATACAGTAGCTTCCTGATTCCCCCAGACCTATTGGAAGGGGGTGAAGGGATAAGGATAAAGTAGTCCAATGAATTGAGAATTGCACATAGGGAGTTAGGAAATAGAAAAGATGCTGTTGAATTTGGTCTGTCCCTTTGGTGGGTCTTGTTCCTTATCAGGACAGGCAGTAAGTAGGCTGCTGCTGCTATTGTTACCCAAATCAGTTGTAGGTTTTCAGGCTTGTCTTTAACTCTGTACTCTGCTGCACAATACTGATATCAGAAGAATAGCCACTCTTATTCTGAGGCACATATCCCCATGTCTTCCTGTTCCAAGAGCCACTGTTGACTTATCCAGTAATTTAGGGCAATGGCAAGATGGTAATCTCTTTGGGAAATAGTATTTCAATATACTAGAGTAGAGAGGCAGCTCTTGCATCCTCCCTGCTGGAGATGATCTTGACTCGCTATTGTTGGCCTGGCTGTCTGCCTCCTGGACATCCAAGGGCTCAGCTCTCTATATCCTGCATCTCGTCACTTTGTCCTGGCTGAGGGTGGAAGCTCTAGAGTCTGAATCATAGCAACCCAGCAATCTATCCAATCTCCAAAACTTTTATTCCCCTTTTATCAAACATCATAGAGATAAAAGTGAAATTCTTTGTTTGAATCCAACCTCTTAATGAAAGGGACACTCTGGATTTGTACTGCTAATAAGCATTCCATCCAGTGTATAGGTGGACCATGTGGGGCATGAAGCGTTCCATTTCAAGAGGGATTGCACACTGATGTGGAGAACTCAAGATATGCCCTAGCCATTTCTTATCTGTGACTATGACCATTGGATTGACTATTCTGGAGAAACATGAGTAAGTCTAGAGGAGCCTACTAAGAAAAAATTCTATTCTGCTTTTCATCAATTAGCAGCCTGCACTCAGGATGTTTTTCAAAACCATTGTGTTGAGATCTAAAACCAACAGACATTTCATGAGCCAATATTTATGCTAAAAATAATAAAAGTAATTACCATAGGGAAGAAAAAGCACAGTTAGATTCTTTAGTACTTCATTGGTTCATTCATACAATAGATATTTAGCCCTTACTATATGTCAAGCACTAGGCTAGGAGTTGGGAATATATCTAGGATAATAATAGTAACTATAGCTAAAAAGTATTGAGCTCTTAACTACCTATTAGGCATTGTGGATTATCTCTTATAATTCTCAAATCAACCTTGTAATTAGGTGCTTTTTAAATCTTTATGTGAAGATAAGGGAAGTGAGGTTTAAATAACTTGCTCAGCAGCACACTACTAATAAAGACTATTGCTAGAATACAAACCCAGAGTACTTTCTACTTTTTGTTAACTATTGTTTCTACATGAGACAAAACAAGTCCCTGCCTTCATGAAGCTTGCAGTCTAAATTGGAGAACACTTTTCTTCAGACAGAGTCTTAATTTGTCTCAGAAGAGATGTAGAGTGTCCTCCAGAGAAGGCTTCCCACCTTTCAGCAAGACTTGATGGAAATTGCTTGATCACATGGACACCCTTTATTTTCTCTAATCACATTCATTTCTCCCATCTTCTGTGTCCTCCTCATGTACCACTCCCAGCATCCTTTGCCTTGTTCTGCTGCCCTCTTTCCTGTCTATGTTCTCCCCTCATACCTGTTTATTTTTTTTTATCTCTCCCATTTAGACAATTACTAGACACTATAAATGCCATGCAATGCAATTCTGAAGGAAAACATGAAAGGAAGAGAAAATTTTACTGTAAATGATGTGAGCTATTGATGGATGGCTTAGTAAGGCTAGGGGTCCTTCTTTAGCATTCTCTGGCATTTAAGGGACTTAGGATTCTAAAAGCACATTCACACTATTCTGCTGTGGCCAATCTCATGTTTTCCATGATTAACAACCCAGTTCATTATATTTTCATCTCACATTAATCTTCTGTGAGTGTGGTAACATTTGGAGTCATTTCTCTCTGTATTTATCCATCTGGGATGTTTAGAAAAGATAAGTTTGCAGAGAGTTATTTGTTGCTCATGCTGAAAGACGTTTGTTGCTCACTGCTGTGAGAGAAATAAATGTTTCTCCAATCTTGTGAGAGAATCCTCTGAAGGCAGGCATGGATTCCCTACACAGTGCAGAGGGACCCCTCAGTGGAGGTCCATGGGGTCCTCCATTTGGGATTGAGCTACAACATAACAGCATCAGAAATCAAAACAAGCAATGTTACTTGGATCTTGATTGTCCTCATGGGACAAATGGATTTGGGAAGAGAGGTGTGGAGATGACAGAAAGAGAGAGTTGTGAGAATAAAATGAGTCAGAATAAAGTCTTTGGCTTGAGTCCTTTCTTTACCACCTACATGCTATTTGACCTTGGGCAAGTCATATAATCTCTCTGAGATCTACTTACCTCCTCTACATACTGGCCCTGAAGATGTTTGTCCTCTGCAGAACAGAGTAGGTTTGAGGATTAACTTATATTCACAAAGGGGCAAAGGTAGACTTACAGTTGTTCATATGCAATATACAATAATTAATACATAATAATACAAGAATAAACTCTGTTTTGCATACTCAACAACTGTAAACCTACTTTTGCCTTAACATGTATTTATGATTGGGAAGAAAAAATAGGCTATTGGGGAATTCATAAAGGCTAGTATTTTTTATTTCTCATCTTATATTTTAAAAAGGGCTTGTAGGTATGTATCATAGTTGAAAATCCATTGTGGAGGGATATGTTATTTGGAGACTAGAGAGAGAATCCTTTGGAAATTCAGTTAAGGGCATCCTCTAGGCATAATGTAATCTCGGGAGGTCACATGAGAGGCAATTCTTATGGAGATTCTGGGCTGTCAGTCTTTAGCAACATTTTGTGGTGAAGGTTGGAATGCATTTATTCATTTCTTAATTCAAGTAAGATATGTCTATAGAGAAAATATTCCAAATTGGAAATCCATTAAAAAGCCCTGACAGATACTGGTCATTACCTGTGAAATATTATTAATATTTCTCATTGCTGCACAAATGCAGGGCTAACTTGCATTAATGCATATTATTGTAGGAAGGCAGGAAGGTGGAATTAAAATTTTACAGCTGTAGAATTGAAGGGGTTCAGGAAAAGAACCAGTAGAGATGTAAGAAATCTGGACTGTTTGCTCTAATTCTGCACAACTAAAACAAGGTGACATAATTCAGAAATGTTGTCATTTACTGACAGTTTTCTCCCCCAGCAACTGGAATTTGAACAGGAGACTCCCATTACGCAGATAACTCCCAGTGGTGCTAATGGAAATGACCTGTGTAACCAACCCTCCTGCCCAGATAGAATGCCAGATGCCTGAGAGCACTTTTAATTGCAATGTACCTCCCTTTGCAAAAAAAAAAAAAAAAAAAAAGCTAATTGCATCTGCTTCCCTTTCCTTTAGGTATTCAAGCAAGGACAGGAATAATGAAGAGACACATGTGCTAGCGGCAGCCTTTTGAACTACACAAGAAGGAAACCAACGGTGTGGACAGAGCTAGAACCGTTGCCATGCTTGTTTGTTGGAGCAAATGAGGAATGGGCTTGTGATTATGCAGACATTCCAGCATGAATCTGGTAGACCTGTGGTTGACCCGTTCCCTCTCCATGTGTCTCCTCCTACAAAGCTTTGTTCTTATGATACTGTGCTTTCATTCTGCCAGTATGTGTCCCAAGGGCTGTCTTTGTTCTTCCTCTGGGGGTTTGAATGTCACCTGCAGCAATGCCAATCTCAAGGAAATACCTAGAGATCTTCCTCCTGAAACAGTCTTATTGTACCTGGACTCCAATCAGATCACATCTATTCCCAATGAGATTTTTAAGGACCTCCATCAACTAAGAGTTCTCAACCTGTCCAAAAATGGCATTGAGTTTATCGATGAGCATGCCTTCAAAGGAGTTGCTGAAACTTTGCAGACTCTGGACTTGTCTGACAACCGGATTCAAAGTGTGCACAAAAATGCCTTCAATAACCTGAAGGCCAGGGCCAGAATTGCCAACAACCCCTGGCACTGCGACTGTACTCTACAGCAAGTTCTGAGGAGCATGGCGTCCAATCATGAGACAGCCCACAATGTGATCTGTAAGACTTCTGTGTTGGATGAACACGCCGGGAGACCATTTCTCAATGCTGCCAATGATGCTGACCTTTGTAACCTCCCTAAAAAAACTACCGATTATGCCATGCTGGTTACCATGTTTGGCTGGTTCACCATGGTGATCTCATATGTGGTGTATTACGTGAGGCAAAATCAGGAGGATGCCCGGAGACACCTTGAATACTTGAAATCCCTGCCAAGCAGGCAAAAGAAAGCGGATGAACCCGATGACATTAGCACTGTGGTATAGTGTCCAAAATGACTGGCATTGAGAAAGCAATTCATGTGCAATTGCAGTAGAATAAGTGGTTTACTTCTCCCACCCATTGTAAACATTTAAAACTTTGTATCTCCATTTCTTTTGAATTATGCCACTGTTGGTCTTTTAATAGACATGACAACACAACAAATGATTTTAGTTTAGGTGATCCACCCCTTAATTGTACCCCCAGTGGTATATTCCCGAGTCAGCTACTATCTGAACATTAGTTAGCTCCATCTCACTATTTAATAATGAAATTTATTTTTTTAATTTAAAACCAAATAAAAGCTTAACTTTGAACCATGGAAAACAGAGTGACTTATTGGTCAAGAAAACAGTATAGTCATTCCATTGCTTTAAAAAGAAACAGACAACTCTGGTGAGCCTAAAGAACTATCACAATGAATAAACCCTACTGTACACTGGGGAGCCATTGCTGAATTATTTACCAAGTGAAGTATCTGTCAGACTTTAGAATACTGAGCCTTAGTAAACCCAGGTGGGAATACACATTCTGCAGAGGCTTAATCAATTGGGATGCCTCCAGGTGTTTGTTATCTAAAAGTTGGTGTGTTTAGCTATAAAGGTCTTGTTATAGCTAAACACACTACTTCTACTCTATTCTAGAAACGTGGAAAAGAAAAAGACAATATTCTGTCTTCAATGTTACCTTCTGGTGAACAGGGGTGTGTGACAAACAGAAGGTAAAAAGGAAGGTCCTAATAACTATCAGCTGTGTGCAAGCACGGTGCAAGGCATTCTAATACTACTATTCTGTCTCTAAGCCCCACTACAGGATGAAAAAGTGACAACTGTATCCCATTTACGTAGGAGGAAACTGTGGTTGCAACAGTTTCAATGACTTGCCTGTATTGGAACTTGAATTTGAACCAAGTCTTCCTCTTTCCAAAGATTGAGGTCTTCTCATTATGTTCCTACTGGGTTGGTTTAAAGAGATATAAGCTACATATTTAAAAATGCACCCATATTGGGTTTAACAAATGTATATACCTCAAGATATTATGTCCCTGATATTGTTCAGCGATAGGAGAAAGCTTATTTAGTTCTTGGAGTAGGGAATTGTGTGTGCGTGTGTGTTTTTTTGGGGGGTCGGGGAGATGTTAGGGTGCCATTACAGATAATCCTCAATATTTGGGTGGGATTTCATCAGATGGTGATGTAGCCAAGGAAGGCAGAGGAAGCAGAGAGAGCAAGGGGATAAAAGTGTAGGGAGGTATTTGGGATGAAGGAATCTATGTAGGGGAGAAGTGAAAGACAAATTAGAGGCAGACCAGGGGGATCTCAGTTCCAGACTTAGGAAGAGGAGTAACTGATGGTATTTATGGAACACTTACTATGTACCAAATACTTTTTTGAGGTTGTCTTAATTAATCCTTACAATTACCCTATGAGATAGTCTTTTGTGAATGAGGAATCAGAGATGTGGGAGTTTAAGTAATGAATTCAGTTCCCTAGAGCTTATAATAAGTAAAGCAGGTAATGAGACCCAGTCAGTCAAATCCAGAACCTATAGACCTCTTAACCACTGTACTGTATTACTTTACAGTCATAGACTTTACTACATAAAGTTGCTGGCTTCCCAGACCTAGAGGTTTGCACACTTCTGAGCTATGGTTGCATTAAAAAATAAGAAAGAAAAAAAAAAAAACACAGCCCTTTGTGGTATTTTGGTAAGAAGGAAGTATCCTTTGCCTACATTTTTGGTAAGAAGGAAGTATCCTTTGCCTATACTTTTACCTACATCACCTTTTTAAATCCATATTAGGTTAGCTTTGGGCCTCCAGGAATCACATTTCTGCCCTTAGAAAGCACTATAATTTTAGACATATCAATTGTCTCTAAAAGTGTTACTGGCATGAACCATGAGGGTCAGACCTGCTGTAGGGCTTTCAGACCAGGCTACATTGGGACAACTCCCTCCTCCCCACCCCCAAAGGCCACTGGCTTTTCATGCCCACCCTAGTCTTCCTAAAAAGTGTAAAGCCTAATCTAGAAGCCTGAGATGTGAAATTCAGGATATGGGCCCCAGAACTCCTGCATTCCAGTGAGAAGGAAGCCAGACTGCTTTGAAGGCTAATGGATTTGAAGACCTTCAGAGAATTTGGAGCTTTGCTGAAGATTTAATGCCCCCTGGAGGACAACATTATAATATATCTCTGAAGTACTACCATAGAAGATGCCTACCTAGATATACCCCCTTTGAGCCCCTAAAGAAAGGAAAATCAAGCCTTTGCTAAGATAACCCTTTATAATTTTAAATAATTTGTATTTGAGTGGTGAGTCACATTCACTTTAGAAACGCTTTCACAAATACCGTATACCTTCTTACCTTCTAAGTGTTTTTAATAGCAGCTTCTTTGCTCAACCTTCTCCTTTAGCTTCATAACCTCAACCTTTTACATTAAAAAATATCTGGGATTTTAGCCTTATCATGGACAATACGTTCATCTGTGAAGCAAGGGAAATCATAAAACATTGCAACCCAACTGGAACATTTTGAAGAAAGGGCTAAAAAATTATGTAATGCAAGATTTAACTTTCAAGAACACTCTGGCAAATTGTAATGCACTGATATACAAATTCTGCCAGGTACACGCTGTCCTTTTCCGTGTCCTCCTCTGATTAACCACAATAATTCTTGTTCTGACATCAACAAGCATAAGGCAGTCTGAGATGTGGGTAGGTTTTCCTTATTGGCTTGAGACGTTCAGTTTATAGAGTAAGTTCGCTCATTTATCTGGCACAGTTAGAGAACGAAAAACTCTGCTTAATTAACTGTTCAAGGTACTAGAGACAGGCAAAGTCTTAGAATGTCAGGACTGGAAGAGTCCTAGAGATCATCTCACGCACTGATTTCACAGGTGTTGAAAGTGTTGAAATTGAAACCCTTGCAGGCTTAGGTTGTCTCCGTAGTCCTCCTCCATAGTCCTCCTCAAGCATCCCTTTCAGAGAACCAATTGCCTCTCCCAATAAACTATTTCCCAATCTTCAGAGAAACAGAACAGCATTATAATATACACCATGAAAATATCACTGGCTATCAGCAGCTGTTTCTTGAGGATTCAGAAGGCATTTAAGGTTTCTACATTGTCACAGAGCTATAATAAGAAATAGCTATGATTCTAAAAAACTTCTGATTTTTTTTTCAGATACGGTGAGAGGATCTGTTTCCCTTTCACAAATAGTGAACGATCTCGTTTTCCAGCGCATACAGAAGGAAATGATCTTGGTGCAACTTCCTGGGGAGGAAGAGTTGATTAGCATTTATTCCCTTGACTAACACCATAGATCCTGAGTGGTCAAGTGCAGCCCTGCTGGCAGAGAGGGAGGGAGTGTGGTTAAGCAGTGTTCTTCTCCATTTCCAGAGCCCTTTCCCAAAGTGGTATCACTGATTCACCAGGTTGGCTGGGTCTGACCCAGACAAAGCAAACCAGAGGCAAACTCATTTATGACACATTTGGAAATGCCCTCCCAGCCCTCTCCCAAAGCCAAACAGGTGAATCAGAATTCAGGGAAAAGGAAGACCTGAATTCCTCATTCCACATTTGTCCAAACTCATTACATGGATGGTCCCAAATGCACCAACTGAATTAATGGGTCACATAGACACAGCAAGGAGTACATCTCAAGGTCCAAAACTTTTGCATTCCAACCCAGAGAAGAGGGGTGACAATAAAAGGAAATCCACTTCTATGTATGGCTCTAACTTCTTCAACATTGAAAGAACCAAAGCTAGTATGAATCACTTAAGAAGTGTGTGTGTGTGTATGTGTTCCCCAAGTTCAGTGAAAATGTCATGCTTCTCACTAATGGCAACTGAGTTGATCATGCTTGTGAGCTGTGCTCCTCCTTTGACTGATAAATGTTCTAAATTTTGCTCATTATTAAAAAAAAAAAAGAATCAATGCATTTACTTTCTTTCCCTGTGGATGTCTGAGCATCCAACTGACAAAAAGTTTTTTAGATCTGACCTTAAAAGCTAGGCCCCTAAAGAATACACTAGTTGGGATCAGCATTCTATTTTTTGCTTTGATATTTCATTTATTATTTTTTTTTCAGAGAAGAGCTTATAAAATGGAGGGCAATCTGAAATCTGGCTGTTGGTCTAAAGATGAACAAGCCAGCTGGTGGCCTTGAATGCTGAATAGATTTTCTTTAAATAGCTGATAGTGCTCAGCCGTGGTGGCTCAGTGGTTGAGCGGCGACCTATGAACCAGGAGATCATGGTTCGATTCCCGGTCAAGGCACATACCTGGGTTGCAGATTCGATCCCCAGTGTGGGGCATGCAGGAGGCAGCAGGTCAATGATTCTCTCTCATCATTGATGTTTCTATCTCTCTCTCCCTCTCTGAAATCAATAACAATTTTTTTAAAAGGCCCATAATGAGTAGGATGGGGCCAATCCACCTTCCTTAGGGTTGCCCACATTTCTTCTGGATGAAAAATACATGAAAGATACTGGTCAGCTCTCAAAGTCTTTCATCCTCACAGACAGTCTTGCCAATTCCCTGTCTCTCTGAGGAGCGAAATGCAGTAACAAGAAGAGAATCTAAAATGAGAAAGAAAGTACAAAAACTTGGAAAAGTGCTACCCAGAAGCAAGGCTTTGGGGGAACAAGCAGGACTGACTTAAACTGACATTTTTCAGTACTTCACTATTGACAAGACCTATCTTCACATTGAAACATGAACTGAGGAAGTCCTGTGTATAAATCACAAATAAACTTTTACAAATGAAAAAGGTTTCACCTTTCCCTAACCAAAGTTATCATTCACTTGGCATAGTGTTCCTTCCATCTGTTCCTACCTTCCCTGGTTTTCACAATAGCCCTGCCACGTAGACATTATCATTGTTCCCATCTTACAGATGAGAAAACTAAGACCCTGAAAGTATTCTGCCCCAAATCACACAGCTAATATGCAATAGTGGAGCCAGATCCAGCTACCTGCAATGTCCTTTGTTTCATCTAAGGCACACTTCTTAGTCATGCGTCATCCTTTAGTTTTATGAAGTCTCATCTTAAGGCCCACGATAAAAAATGGAGGAGGGTAGGGTAAGACATTTGTCTTAATTTGTTCAAGAGAGACATGAGGTTCAAAAGAAAAAGGCAAGCCTTAGCTTACTCAGCCAGTGAGCAGAACCTGGTATTTGGGGACCACAATGGTTCATCCTCTCTTCACACCCATCCCTCTGTGCCCAACCCTGAAATCCCATGTGTACTGACAGTAAACCATGGTCTTGGGAAGGGAAGACATGTCTATAGCTCAATCATGAAAATTATGTCCTTTGGTTCCATGGTTGCTCCTGGGATGGTGGTGACAGTGGTATCCAATGCATTGCTTTATGGAAGCCACATCTACCCTCACTCCTACCAGCCAAATTCTAACTGGCACCTCCTGCGTGCATTTGCATGAGGATTTTCTCTGGCCATTTACAAAGAAGGTTGAAGATGCTAGGGAGTTGCTACCCTCTAGGAGCAGCCTTCAACTGATGACTACTGGGGATTTGATATATAAACAACATGCTCTTTTGCTCCTGGAAGCATGTATCCCACAACAAAACTCTGCTTTCCCGTGTCGCAGAGTCTCCCCAGCATGATGAAGCTCCGCTTGCCCATCATGATAACGTGTTTGGTGAGGCATTACCAGGTATTTTGGGGGTCTTTCCTGCTTTGTCTCATTTCTACATTACCCTACCAGCATCCCCTCCATCTCCCACATAAACTCTTTGGACTCCAATCCTTGCCTCAGTCTCTACTAATTGGAAGAACTCAAACTAAGATACCTGAGTATACCCTACATCAGTGCTTCCCATGCCTGGCTAATGATCTGACAGACTGAGACAGTTTGTGGAAGATTTGGGTACCTATGCCTGACCCAGACCTCCTGATCTGTGATCCCTGAAGGTTGGGTTCGGGTCTCTGTGTTTCCTGTTGGCTCCTCTCTTCTCTGGAGATCTAGGGTGGCCAGTCAGTGATCAGCAATCAATAGGACAGCCTCTACAGGGAATTTCTTCTCCAACATTGTGCTTGAGGAAACTTTGCTGCCTTAAAAAACTGCTGTCCATCATAGACAGTGTCATAGGAACCCATGATAAAGTTCCTCTTTTGCCTCACATGCCAGGAAATTAAAAGAGAAAAAGAAGAAATCTGTGCTTCTAATTTAGTAGCTGTATTTCATCAAGCTACAGTTTAATTTCCTCTACTTTTCATCTGCTGCAATATGTACAACATCAGTTATTCTGATTGTTTTAAATTTATTATTGGAAATTTTCTATTTTATTACATGTATCTTTAAGACTCCTCAAATGCTTTATGTAATGAAACAGGGAAAAAATTGTTGTTTATCTCCTACCTTTTACATTTTCCTCAAATTTATAGATTTTTCCAGACTCATTTCCTGTTCTATATTGCTTAAGTTCTGATTTCTTATAATTTGTTTCCCCATGCTTTCATGTTCCAAAACAGTTTGATATCCATTATCTTTTCTATGAAACTATCCCTGAATCACCAAGATTCAGGATCAAACACAAGTTTAAGCCTCACAATCCCACAGCCTCCAATAGCTATTTGTCATATGATTGCCCCACCCACTTTGAAAGAAGAGAATATGTTAACATCATTTTCCAAGTGAAATAACTGAGATTCAGAGATGCTAAGTGACCCACCCACAGTGTCTCCAGGTAACAAGTGAGAGAGCTGGGACTTGCAGGAAGCTCTGTTGACAACAAAGCTCTTGCTCTATTCACTTCTCACTTATGAGACATGAATGCCTTTGGAGAAACTTCAGGGAAGAGCAAGGAGAAGAGTAATGATCTGGTTCAAGACATCATCCAGTTTTGGTGGGTGAAAAGGTTCACATTTACCTTGACTCAAAGTTGGCAGATTATATCATCATTGTTCATGATATTATAAGACAACAAGCAATAAATAGTTAGTACTTTATTGTGGGATTCTCCCCCCCCACCCCATTTACTCTTTCCAATTGCTGCCATAGTTATCACCATAATTGTGTTCCCCTCAAGAGTTGTTTTATCACCCAGTGTCTCAGAATAGGACTATATTTAGAGATAGGGCCTTTAAAAGGATAATTAAGTTAAAATGAGGCCTTTATGGTGTGCCCTAATCCAATATGACTGGTGTCCTCATAAGAAAAGAAGATTAGAACATACAGAGAGACAACAGGGATGTGTGTACTAGAGGGACATGTGAGGACACAACAAGAAGGTGGCCAACTGCAAGCCAAGGAGAGAGGCCTCAGAAAAATCAAACCTGCTCATATTCTGATCTTAGACTTCCAGAACTATAATAAATTTTTGTTGTTTAACAAATGGTATTTTATTATGGCAGCCTCAACAAACAAACACATCATATTAATCATGATTTCCAGGGAGTATTTTGCAGGAAATGCAATTAATCAATGCCATCACACACCTGGATTTTTCTGTGTTGTCCTTAGTTTTTACAGACAATTTTGCTTTTGAAATGGATCTACCTCTGTCCTACAGAAATGCCCCTTTGCTGAAAAGTAAGCATAATAACTGAGAAAGGTGACGTTTATATAGATACCGGTACTGTACGCAGTTAGACAGACATGAACAGAGCGAGGACTATGGGTCAGGTGCAGAAGGTCATCGGGATGGAAAGCCCCAGGTGCCTACAATCAGACAATCAATTGTAGGGTGGGATTTCCCCCGAGGGTGACTTTCCTTCCCATAGCAAATCGCTGATTAAGAGGTTTGGACCCCCTGACCTTTCCTCCCTAGAGATAACATCTATACCTCAGTTGTCTTTCAGATCCAGGTCCAGATAAGCAGCAAAACCAGCCTTAGCTGATATCAGGACCAGCTGCATTGAATAATGACCCCCGGCCCTTTTGCCAGCTAGCCAATCAGTAGAGACCACAACCCTGAAAGGACACACCTGGAAAACGACTGAATATTCTTTTAAGATCTTTCCCTGGGAGCTCCCCTAAATCTCCACCCTTAAAACCCTTAGGATGGAGGACCCAGTGTGCTCTCCCTTCTGGGAGCATGCCCGTGCCTTTACCTTCTCTTTCTTCTCCCCGCCCCCTACCCCCCACATGTTACCATTAGCTTCCTCACTCCCAAACTCCAGTGGCCCTGCCTTTATCTCCTTAACTCGTTTCCTAAGCCCATTTCTTCTAAGAATTACTTCTTCTACCTCTGTAATTTACCCAATAAATGTTCTCTTACAGTTTGGGTCTTACTCTGAATTCTTTCCTAGCGAGAATCCAAATACCGAGGTTGCTGAACCCAGGTTTGGTCTGACTCCACTAGTCAGACCAAACCTACAACAGATACATGAGAGCAAAGGAGACAAAATGAATCAATGATCTGATTGTGCTGCTTCATTTCCAGATAACTCAGACTATTTTCAAGGGAAACTTGGCCATAGGTAATAAAGCATCTTAATTGGAAGAATATAATTATCTGTGTGCCCCATATTTAATGATATCCAAATTACATCTAAAATCCTGCACCACCATAAACTGATGAACAAAAACAGATCCAGAGACAGAGAAGCATCGATCAGACCATCAAACCTCAATGGGAAGGTAGGGGAGGGTGAGGGTAAGGGGGAGAGATCAACCAAAGGACTTGTATGCATGCATATACGCCTAACCAATGGACACAGACAACAGGAGGGTGAGGGCATGAGTGGGGGGGAGGGGTGGTTGGGGGGATAAGGACACATATGTAATACCTTAATCAATAAAGAAATTAAAAAATAAAAATAAAATCCTGCACCACTTCCTTTCCCAGCTTCATTAGGAATTTTTCTCAGAGCTAAAAATCCCAAGGACGCCATAAAACAGTTGTCCTTAAGATCAGGGGCTTTGAGCCCTAACCGGTTTGGCTCAGTGGATAGAGCGTCGGCCTGCGGACTCAAGGGTCCCGGGTTCGATTCCGGTCAAGGGCATGTACCTGGGTTGCGGGCACATCCCCAGTAGGGGGCGTGCAGGAGGCAGCTGATCGATGTCTCTCTCTCATCGATGTTTCTAACTTTCTATCCCTCTCTCTTCCTCTCTGTAAAAAATCAATAAAATATATTTAAAAAAAAAAAAAAAAAAAAAGATCAGGGGCTTTGAAATGGAAAGGTTTTTAATCAGTTCCTTTCCAGCAGTTTTCACAGTAGATTAGCTCAGTTTACAATGCCAATGATCAATCCTCTGATTAGGGGCTTCAAAAACTCTGACCAGGATGGTAACTGGTGGCTCATTCCTCTCTCTTTTCTCAATGAGCAATAAAAACCATATAATTAGGTGTGGTGATGGCCAGAGGGAAGAATGGGTGAGAGTTGGGTGGGAGGTAGGAAAAGGGGGATGTCTGTAACTGACTTTTTGCTGTCACAAGTAGTTCTCAAGTGAATGGCTTTCTGGGTACCTGGTGTTGTGTGTTTGCTGGTGTCTCGTTGGGATGGGTTCCTAGCAGTGGGATTGCTTAGTGAACTGCCAGATCCATATGCATTTTGTTAACTCTACAGTCATTTTAAAAACCAGGCATCTCTAAGGAAAAACAAGTACATTCAATACTCAATCCTTTGTGTATTGCCCATCATTGATACTTAGAATAATCTGTAGGTTTTACTAAAACATCTTAACCGGTATCCCTGCAGTGATAGAGAGGGGACTTTTAGAAATTCGTAGCTGTTTCTAAGCGAAACCAGCAGTTGATTTAGCTCATATGGTAAAAGCACTAAGCGGTCACCTGTCCCATGGGGGTGTGGAGTGGCCCAGAAATTAACCAGGCATGACCTGTAGGTTTCCCTGCGGGCCTGCGCTTCTCTGTCTATTGCAGACTTGGTGGTGGCAGTCAGTGGGGTCTGGGTCCTCGCGGAGACCTTCATGCTGAGAGGTGAGCCCGTCTAGGGACCTGGCCTGCCTCTTGAGCTGCGGCCTCTCTGTCCTACAGGTGGGAACTTCTCCAAATACGTGCCCTGGAGTTCCCTCATCTTTCTCACTAGTAAGTCTCTGGCATGGCTTTGCCGACCTGCTTGTCTTTTATATATATATATATATTGATTTCAGAGAGGAAGGGAGAGGGAGAGAGAGATAGAAACATCAATGATGAGAGAGAATCATTGATAGGCTGCCTTCTGCACACCCCACCCAGGCATGTGCCCTGACCAGGAATTGAACCATGACCTCCTAGTTCATAGGTCGATGCTCAACCACTGAGCCACACCGGCTGGGCTCTTCCTGAGTTTTCACCTTCCACAACATCCCCAACATAGCTAAGCCCTTTTCCATAAAAACCATGCTGCCCACAGAGAAGGCAGGTCCATGGCCTTAAAGTTTAATGACGATACGTGAAAAGAATGGAATCGGTCAAATACATGGACTCAAAGAGGCTTCATGAAACCAGCCTAATTACTCTAGCTAGGCAAAATGGTTTCACTGTCGAGTTTAACCTGAGGTAGCCAAAAATAGATTTAAACTTCATCAGAAATTAAATGGTCTTAGATCTGGTTGTCAGAAAAGGATGAAGTTCCTTTTATTTGAATGACCTCTTTTAATGAAGGCTTTAAATCAAAAACTACCCGCTTGTCACCTTGCAGGGAAATAACTGAGCTCGTGTTAATGCAGATTATTAAATTTATTGTCGAATCTTTGACCTGAGAGTCATAATCAGCTGGAATCTTCATCCTCACAGCTCCTCCTACATCTCCATCCATGTGGGGACCTGTTTCTTAGGTGGTCTGGGCAACCTTTGAGCATTCATTCAGGAGACAAGGATACTAGATGCTTGTACCTTGAGCTCACAAAAAGAGATGTTCTTTAAGGGTGGATGAAAACAACTGGAATATTCTTTCCCATGCCATTCAAATCTCATTACACAGAGTCTAAAAGGCAACTAAACTGTTGTAAAAGGTTAAAGTCTAGTTGTCAAAAAGTAAAATGAAGTGCATTGTTCTTAAGACTCAATAAAATCAAATGCTCTCTGGGGTCCTTTTCTGTTGCAGAAATCTAACACATACCACAAAATAATGAAAGTAATTATTTTTTAGTTGCTAGTATATACTAAGCAATTAGTATGTACCATCATGCTAAGCACTTTTCATGCCTTCCTTGGTTACTCTTCAGAGCAAACTTCTGAGGTAGATACTATTATGTTCACATTTTACAGAGGAGGGAAATGAAGCATAGAGAGAAAATCAATTCACCTGAGGTTACACCTCCTCCAGGTGCAGCAGAGATTTCAGTACAAGCAATCCAACTCCAGGGGCCATGTGGCCAAACGGCAGCTTCACAGTGCTGCTCCAGACCAGGAGAACATGGGTCTACATTCTCATCATCAAAATATTTAACACTTGGGCTAATTCATTTAAGCCCAAGAACACTATGCATCATTATCATCCTCATTCTCTAAGTAAGGATCTGTATATACACCCTAAACCTTTAGTGACTCCCCGGGGTCCCTGAGCTAGTAAGACAGAGCAGGGACCATGACCTCAATCTTCTGATACTCAAAGTTCTGGGCTGCATCTCCTTATGTCAACATCACATGTCCCATCCCAAGTCTGGCTGTCACTCCTGAAGGTAACTACCACCTGTCATAGGGAGGCATAGCTGGGCATTTTGTAAATTAAGGGATGTTGAACTTCATCAGTGTTAATTATCTGTATGTCTTGACCAAGCTGCCATGCTTAATAACTCTTGGTCATTCTAAGTAATAGAATATCCAATTTAATAACTACCTGAATGTTTGATTTTCATCTATACTACATTGCACTGCCAGTACTGAGATTCTGTAAACGGTCTTGCTTAAGACAATAAACTACAATGATCACATTATGGGTGCATGCTGAATCCCAATTGTACTTTTCTATCACAGCATTGGGTATGTCATCCATAAAGTATACTCTTTTCTTGGGGAAATATGCATAAATTTAGTTTTTGATTTTTCCTAAACAAGAGAGATATGTCCAAAACACAACTTTGGGATTCATCTGGGAGCAAAAATAAAAAATTAGAAAAATAGCAGCTTTGGGGATGAAGTAATTGCCATATAATACTAATCTTCTTTTTCTTAGAGTTTTAGCCCTATCTAACTTAAATGACATTTAAAATATATTTTTATTTCTTTCAGAGAGGAAGGGAGAGGGACAGACAGATAGAAACATCAATGATGAGAGAGAATCATTGCTTGGCTTCCTCCTGAACGCCCCACACTGGGGATTGAGCCCGCAAACCCAGGCATGTGCCCTTGGCTAGAGTCGAACCCGGGACCCGTCAGTCTTCAAGCTGATGCTCTACCCACTGAGCCACACCGGCTAGGGCTTAAATGACATTTTAAAGTGGCTGTTCATATAGGTAGTATAGGAATCAGAAGGCACCATGTAAAGAGCCACTGGGAGGAAAACAAATACCGCTGTAGAGATTGGACCATGACCTGATGCCCTATGACTTGCAGCACCTCTCCCTGTAAGAAGTAACAGTGTGCCAGTTCACCGTCCAGGCTTTCAGAGACATCAAATGCTTCCATGCACCCTCCTGTGCTCTTGCTATTCATCATGAGAAAAACATATCTTAGGTAGCCACTGGTCTAAGGAGAATGAGAGACTCATGAAACAGAATTCCCGAACTTCCTGAGCAAATCACCATAGCTTGAAGCAGAACCACCCTTGCTGACCTTCAGAACTATAAACAAGAAAAATAAATGTTCCCTCCTTGTCTTAGTCTGTCTGGGTTTCTATAACAAAGATGCTGTAGACTGGGTGGCTTAAATATCAGAAAACAAACTCTCCCAGTTTTGGAGGCTGGGAAATCCAAGATCAGGATGCAGGCAGATACGTTGTCTGGCAAGAGGCCACATCCTGGTTCATAGATGGCCATCTTCTCATTTACCCTCACAAGGTGGAGAGCAGTCAGAAGCAAGCTCTCCCATGATTCTTAAGACAGCACTCAGTCCCTGAGGGCAAAGCCCTCATGACCTTATCTAATCCTAATTACCTTGGAGAGGCCCAATCCTAAAGCCATCCATCACGTTGGGGGTTAGAATTTCAACATATGGGTATTACGAAGACACAATTCAGTCCATAACATTTTTTAAACCATTGAGATGTTTAGGTTTCTTGTTATGCACTATTATGGCAACAATAGCTGACTGTTACAATCTATAAGAAATAACTCTAACAGTTTATCTAAAGCTAAAGGTTTGAACGAAAGAATTCCTTCAAGAATTTTGTCTACTGCTTTAATTTAATAGTCCCCAACATAAGTGGCAAGAAAATGATTAATGCCACTGCATTCTAAGCCTGGAGGACACCCTTTATTTTAAAAGGATATATACTATGTAAACAATGTGCATAGAAGCAACCCTAGTTCTTCCTTTGGAAAATTCTTTCAATACAAAATGTCACTCTCGTGTGTTTTATCTGATTCTCACATAAAAGGCAAATTATGGTAGGCATAAATATCAGCAAATGTTCAGCTCAGTTGCAAAAGTCACCATAAATAAGTTTATTGGAATCATTCTAATATATGTCTATATTTTATCTGGACTATCTCCTCGAGATTGCCTGAAACCTTCATTAAACGTAAAGAACATGTCATCCATGGGGAATGGAATATGTTGAGGTTTTGCAAAGTAATTAGTGCTTTGTTTAAGGACCAAAGTACATTGAAAAGATGCTAAGTAGGTGGGAGGAACACCAAGAATTTTCACTTCGCTTCCTCGTTCACATCCTTGTGTCAAAATGCGTTGATAGTCCAAAGTGTGGCCTGGTATGACCTGCAAAAAATCCCTCACAAGCTGTATCACTACACATGTCCCAGCTATCCAGTGAGACAGATCCAGCTTTGAATCCTCAGTTTTCTATTTCCTGGGAAATCACCTGGGGTGATTTAAATTCTGTGAACTTAAGTTTTTTGGATCATAAAGTGAGAAATAATAATAACTATCTATTGGGGTTATTATGAAGGTTAAATGAAATATTGTGTGTCAAGTGCATAATAGAGTGCTTAGATATAAGACCTAAGATTTAGGTTCATTATTATGTGCTGCTTTGACATCTGGTGAAATTGGAAAGGAATGAGTGGACCAACTGATAAGTTCCCTTGTGAACACTCTGATCCCCTGGATAAGAACCCCTCACCAAACAATTCTCCTTTATCATCAGGACCAGGCACAGTCTTTGATTATCCCTGAGCCGTGTACTTCAATTTCCTGCCAGCCACTGAATTATTCAAACAAGTCAACTACTTCCTCCCATGCAAACCAGTGAGCACCTCAGTCTCTTACTCCTCCAAAGCCTGCCCATGGCCCCTGGCTGTTTCCTCGGTGCCCAGGTGCAACCCCTGTGTAACCTTGCATAGCGTGTGTCCTCTGGGCTGTGAGTACATGTGCCTAATAAAGGCTGTCAACCTTATTTGTCCAATGTTGGATGTCTTGTGTTTGGCCATCCCTGTAGGGAAAAATCTCTTTCTTACCAATGAGGTAAAGAGGAAATTATCACAACACATACTTAACAATGCAAATAATAAATGGAAAATGATATCAGAATTAAAAACTAAACCTTAATATTGCTCCCCAGCCTCTTAAGAAATTCCTTTAAGTTGCTTTTCCCAAAGCAGAGAGGTGGTCTTCCTCTGTACTTTTTCACCCGGAAGCTGAAATTTGGGTACTGGAACTAAAGGATGGGAGTAAGGACCACAAATGGGGAGAGATTAAGGGGCCTTTGGCCTCTATACTTCTGCTTCATGTGACCCATAATGTATAGGAAACAGAAATAAAAAATACCAGGTTCCACAGTCACTATAATTCTTTCACCATATCTAGGGTATCTCGCCCCACTGAGATCCTTTGGGACCATCCAAGGGATGTGTCAGAGCATCCTGGCTCTGTTGTTGGCTGTGTCCCAGCATCCTGGGAGCTTTCTGGCCTGTGAGCCTGAACATAAACCCCAGGTGGATGAGGAGAAGCTGGAGTGCAAAGAGGACCTCCAAGGAGTCTTAGGAGGCTAGAAATGGAGACAACACTTCGTCAGTTGCTGGCCGCTACTACTTCCCAAGGAACACTTCTTTTTGAAGGTTCAGTCATTACTGAAGTAAGATGCAGTGACCATGCTGTTCACTGTTGCCTTCATAGCACTTAGCGTGATGCCTCACATTTAGAGGGCTCTCAGCAAACATGAATTATTGATTGAATAAATGCAGAGAAAACAAATTTACTATGCACCTAGCACTAGAGGAGAGTAAAATTTTTAAAACGTGGTCCTTAAACTTAAGGAGACCAAATCCAAAAACATGTGGAGCTGGAGGAACTCAATATGGAAAGAGTTGGTGGTGGCTCCTTGCAGAAGGTGGGGAATGGAATCTGAAAGATCTGAGCCCAGCCGGCATGGCTCAGTGGTTGAGCATCAACCTATGAACCAGAAAATCACAGTTTGATTTCTGGTCAGGGCACATGCCTGAGCTGCAAGCTCAGTCCCCAGTGTGGGGCGTGCAGGAGGCAGCCGATCAATGATTCTCTCTCATCATGGATGTTTCTATCTCTCTCTCCCTCTCCCCTCCCCTCTGAAATCAATAAAAAAATATTTTTTAATTAAAAAAAAAAAAAAGATCTGAGAAGAGAATGAGGATAAAACAAGGAGTCAGCTGGGAGTGGAACAGGGTGGACACATGCCTGTGTGTTCCCATTGGAGAATATCCTCTTTGTTCCTTGCCCCTATTTCCAGAAGAAGAAAGCAAAAAATGTAGATGACTGGCCACATGAGGTCCTGCAGGAAATGCCTGTGAGCCTTTAAAACAAATTACCTCTATACATGCAAATTAAATCAAAGGAGATCTTGTGAAAAGAGGCAGCAATTGTGTCCCATTTAGCTTTCTTTTGAACAGCAGCATTATTAATTTTAAATGTTCTCATCTGTGAAATTTAGTGTACCCACTGTGATGCTAAAATATCCTTGAGATAATGTAAATGAATTCCTACCTCAGGATAAACTCATGAAAAGTGTCAGTTTCCACTCAATGCTCTTTTTCATTATGTGCAGAATAAAAAGCGAGCCATGGTACAATGAAGACTTGACAAAGCAGTATTGAGGTGACAAATATCTGAGGCATAGAAGTTGAAATGTGACATAAAATACGATCACTAAAGGAAAATAATGGTTCCTTTCAAACTTTCAAAAAATCTCATTATGGAATTAAAAAAACAGGAGTCATGCTTTTAGGAAAAGACCTGAAGCCAATTCTTTCTCTTCTACTCTGTAGGTGTGGTTCTGTGTCAAAATATTAGAATTAGAAATTGAAATACAGTATTAAAAGCCTGGATTAATGGACAAAATTTCATTAGAAACCTAAAAAGAGTTGGTAACCTTCAGAGTAAAAAAAAGAAAAAAAATGTTACAGCTTGAGAAATTATCCCACTGCCATTGTAGATAGGAAAGATACGGGCAATTTACAAATGTTTTATGACTGATGTAAATAGCTTCTGAGTATCAATTTTTAAGCTAAACACACACACACACACACACACACACACACACACACACACACTGTTCCTTAGTTATTATTTTGGAATAGAGATTTCATTTTAATGCAAGCATACAATTTCATCTGTTTATGTCTGATGAATTTGTTTCAATATCTCACTATTTCCAAATAATCTGAAGTATATAATTCCTTTCTTTAGTTAAAAATTCTCTGTGATGTTGACTGAGACTTTTTTAGGGATTAGGGGCTTGTGATTTGGGTTTAGAGAGTCTCATTGTCATGGTAATATGAGATGCTTTTCCATATAACTCAGGGGAAACAGTAAATATTTTCTTGGTCATTATAATTCCAAGTTATTATTTCCTAAGAAAGTCAACGTTAAATAAATATGAGGAATAGTTTTTCCAAGGTGTCCAGACTTGCAAATCCAGGAAGGAAAGTAAACCTGGCAATAGCGTGACGTACAGAGACACATTAGCACATAGTCCATATGTAATTTCTAGAGAAATATATTTTTTTCCTCTGAATTTTCAAAGCAACAGCTTCTTTTCCTGCAATCACATCTCCTTTACAAAGAAATGTGGCACTTGGGTTACAGGATGCTTCAAGACTTCTCAGGTTCTTTGGAGCTGCAGATGAAGGGGAAGAATGGAAACTGACTGGCAGGAAGTTTGCTATTTTTAGCTGTGACGCTTCCAGTCCAAGGCTCCACTTGTAGATGATTTTTATCACTTTAAAAGTTTCAGGAGGACAAAGATGGATCCATTTACTTTCTAAAGAAGAAAGAAATCTGCAGCATTTGTTGCAATCTTGTAGAACTAATGCCCTTTCAAGGACAAATGCTTTCATTGAAGAGGCCTCTGGAATTCTACAGCATTCTTCTAGGAGAAGGACCAGGTGTCCAAGGATAGAAATTGTTATCACTCAACTGGAGGCCACCCACTGGGGAAAACAGTGGCCACTCCTGGAAGACCCATCACAATAGAGTTTGGCACTTGCAGCCAACTTAGCCAAGAGCTAATAGCTCAATTCAGGGCCAAGATACAGCCAATCTCCCTTTTATGTAGAATTATCCAGGGAGGAATTATCCTGGTCAATTAAATATGTTGAGGCTGTTAGTAGAATAAATGCTATGCATTAATTCTACACCAGCACTTAACACATTGTATTCTATGCTCTTACCCTACCCTTCAAGTAGCTATTCACTATTTGAAATCAAAGACTTCCCTTGCAACTGCCTACCAAGAGTCTTAAGAAAGTGCTTGATAAGTATGAGTGTTCTATGAATGTGTATGAATATGATTTATCCCTCCATTTCCCTGACAGGATTTATGCTTGATTCGTGGCCTCATTGACAACAGGAAATCAGAAGGAAGAACACATGCAGGCTCTTCTGAGCTGCCATGGGCTGCTATCCTCATGCACCCTATGACATGTATCTTCTACAACATCGGGGGCGAAAACTCTTCTCTCCTCCTGCTTTCTGAATTGCAGGACAATCCTGCACTGCAATGATCACAGAATCTTTCAGTGTGGAAACAGTATCCAATCGCTGTTTCACAGAGATGCCACAGAATCCTTGTAGATCTGGCAGGGGTCAAGGGTACCCAGGGTCCATGTAATTGGTAGTATTGACCTTCCATCCTGGCAAAAGCACATAATGCCAGGTGCATGCCTTTATGTGCTCAGTAAATGCTTTACTTTTAGCGGGGAGAGACTCCAAAAGAGGGAAACTTTATATTTATGGCTTATACTATATATTGCTTTTCTCAACACAGATTCTAGCTTGCTTTCCTAAGCTATAGAGTTGGTCAAACTAAAAATTACATTTTAAAACTGTCAGGAAGGTCGAAATCCACAGAGGAACTAAATTCCACCCATATGTCTTAGAGGTCAAGGGAGAAAATGAAAGCAGTGCCCCACAATGGAAAGACCCAGTTTGGGGCTAGCAGATATATGGTTATTGAAGACCAAAGGGATGGCTCAAGGTCTAATCCTTGGCCTCATATTGCTGACTGGTAAGGGGTGTCAGCAGTGATGCTCCTAGTAGAGAGCTCCTGGGTATGTGTTGATCCATTTGGCTGCATTGTTCTGCATTGAGTGACATCTAAACCTGAATCCCTGTTTACTGCTTACTACCATCTCATCTCTCTTTCTGATTAATAGCCACAGTGGATTCTGCTGTCAGTGACTAACAGCCTCAACCAAGAGTACTCCATCATGGCATCCTTACAAAAATTAAAAAGAACCACTGCTTTCAGATTTAACTAAACATTTGGAAAAGGTCAAATGACATGTGTATTTTTTGTTTTGTTTTGTTAAATAAATGTAAAAAATATATATAATATACTGTATATATATAATGATTTCTATATAATATCTCTAATATTATAAAGTAGAGAGAGGGAGTCCTTTTTTCCTATGATTGGAATCAATATAGTTATCTATGTATACAAAGTTTATGTAGTCAGAATTTTTTTTGGGGGGAGGAGTAAAGTCTATTTTCCTTTAATATTCCCAAACCTTCATTCTAAACCCAGTCTTCAAATTAAGAACAGTGCTTCCTGCCAAAAGTTGATAAGGATATTTTAATTGGTGTTAGGAGGGCCTCCTAATTTGCAAATAGATATTTTAAAATTGTGATTTGTAAAATTAAATAGCATTCATCATATTTTGCCCTTCTGGGGACTTTCTGCTGGAGGACTCTCAGTTTTTTGGGTTCAGGGTTTTGAGACATTATGTATAAATCATGGCTTGAGTCTTGGAAGATAATTGAAAGGCAGAGATACCTGTATTTACTTTAGATGAGAAAGCTAGCCAAAGGTCATTCTAGCAACTGGATGTTTCAAAAGAAAGAAAGAAAGAAGAGAGAGAGAGAGAGAGAGAGAGAGAGAGAGAGAGAGAGAGAGAGAGAAAGAAAGGAAGAAAGAGAAAGAAAGAAAGAAAGAGAAAGAGAGAGGGGGAGGGAGGGAAGGATAGCAGGCCTCACATTACCCCCTAGTTTCAGAACAGAAGCTGGACACTTGTCCCATTTCTTTTAAATTAGGTCCTTGTTTTATTTTTGTTTAAATTCTTCAGAGTGTAGTCTTTCTTTCAACCTTAATCACTTTGCTAGGAAACTGTATTCTGTTGAAAAAGTCAAAGATTATCTTGTCTGCCCAGGGAAATGCTTGTTATCTTCTCATAATTAAATAATCTGTGTCAGAGGCTGCTATATATTCAACCCCAAACTGTTCCCACTTTGTAGTTAAAAGAATGACACCCCTACCCCCTACCACTAAGATGTTCAAGATATCTACAACCTAATTTCTAGAACCTGTGAATATGTGACCTTATGTAGAAACAAGGAAATTTTAAGATGCGATTAAGAATCTTGAGATGGGCCCTAACAGGTTTGGCTCAGTGGATAGAGCATCGGCTGGCAGACTGAAGGGTTCCGGGTTTGATTCTGATCAAGGGTACGTACCTCAGTTGCAGCTCAAGTCCCAGTCTGGGCTCTGGTCAGGGCATCTGCAGGAAGCAACCAATTGATGTGTCTCTCTCACATGGATGTTTCTCTCTGTCTTTCCTCCCTCCCTTCCACTCTCTCTAAAAATCAATGAAAAAATATCCTTAGGTGAGGATTAATTTTTAAAAAAGAATCTTGAGATGGAAAGATGATCCCTAGATTATCTGGCTGGGCCAAATGTAATCACCAGGGTCCACATAAGAGGAAAGCAATAGGGTCCGAGTAAGAGCAGGTGGTGTGATGACAGAAGCATAGGTCAGAGAGGTAGAGATGGAAGACTCTACTCAGCTGGTTTTATAAATGAAAGACGGTACCATGGACCAAGGAATGCATGCAGCCTATAGAAGCTCGAAGAGAAGTCAAGGAAAAAGATTCTCCTTAAGAACCTCCAGAAGGAATCCAGTCCTGCCAACACTTTGATTTTAAGACTTTGACCTCCAGAACTGTAAGTACCGGTAAATAAAGTTGTGCTGTTTTAATTTACTAAATGTGTGGTAATTTATTACAACAGCAAGAGGATACACATACATTCCTCTTGGGCACACAGCTGGACTACATTTCCCAACTTCCTCTGAGATACCATGTGGCCATGTGACTGAGTTCTGGACAATGGAATAGCCAAAAAAGTGAGCTGCATCACTTTTTTGATGGGCAATAAAATACTTTTAGTGATCTTTAATGATCTCCTTTTGCTAGAGTTATGAAAATGATGCAGCAGAGATCTCTAAGACTCTATGAGGGGCTAGAGCCAGACTGTGGAAGGATCCTGCTCCCCTGAATCTCCACATGGTAAGTGGCTCACCGAAGAACCCCAGTGAATGATGTATAAGCATAAGCAAAAAAGAAAAAAAGTTCTAATGGGGTCAGCCACTGAAATCTTGGGTATATTGTTATTCAATAGTTATCCTCCCTAACTAATACATTATTTAATGAGTAAGTATTTATTAAGCACTTACACTATACTAGGCTCTAGTAAAATGGCAAAGAAGAGATGAGTTTTTCCCTCATAAAATGTATAGTGTTCTTAAACATCTTTCTGATATTTAGTGAAAAACCTACTGGTAGCTCTTTTTAACATTAAAGTATGTTAAAGCTTATTACTATGTGGGAAAATGTGAAATGATGTTAGTAACTATGTGGATAATAGATTAGTGACTCCCCTGTGGAATAATAACTCCTATTAATCAAGGTATGCTAACTTTATAACAAATAACCTGAAAACCTCAGCACTTTAAGGCATTTTTTTTTTCCTTCTCATTTCTGAAAAGCCCATTATGATGAAGTTTTTTTGAGTAACTATCATGTGAGGGTTGACTCAGGAACACATTTACTTCCACCCTGAAGCTCCAATGTTCCTGGGGCATGACCAGCCCAAGATGAAGTGAAGAAAGTGTAAGGAGGGTACATAGGTATGTTTAATGCCTAGGACCAAGAATAGACCCCTCAACTATTAGCCAGAACTGACCCTATCATTCTTTCTAGATGCAAGAGAGCTGGAAAATGTACTCCCTGATGGATAATCATTTTCCATCAATTACTGTCCCTGAGACATCTCTGCCACAGAATCATTAGGCAACCCCTTAAGAAGGATTTTTCTCATTTAATCTTAAAGAAAGTCCTTGAGGCTTTTAATATTTCCCTAATTTACAGATGAAGAAAATAAGTCTCAGAGAGATGAACTCAGGAGGTTATGCAGACACTGCAGAGGGCAAAGCCAGGATTCAAGAAAGTTTTCAGAGAACTTTGCATCCTGAAAACTTGTACAGTCTTACATAACAATGAAGCAGAAAAGAGACAAGCACCTAAATTTACTGTTGCAAAGATAGATGGCGCCTCACTTTCAGAAAGGATTATTTAAAGTCTTAGAGAATAGGAATGACTCGGAAAGGCCTGTACTCAAATGTTTTGTTCGCAACGCTAAGGGAATACTTCTTCCTTCTCCTTCAGTACCCCAGGGAACTGGTCCCATCCTCACAATAGCATTGCTCAATGTTGGGGAAGCTCTGTCTCTAATTTAACCTCCACTACAGCCTGCACATTGTCCATATTCTCTCTTGGAATTTAACCTGTGAAAAAGCTTCAATGCTGCAAGACAAAAATCAATCCAGGTGTGAGCAGTTCCTTAGCATTTTGCTATCTACTCTGTCTCCCTCACAGCAGTGTTGGAGGGTCCTGTGGCTTCCCACGGAAGTTACCCTCCTGCTGCCCTGGAGGAGAAGCCAAAAAAGAATCCCAAATTTTGCTCTTGGGTGTCCCACACTAGGTGTATAGGTTGACGCGTACCTCTGAGCGAAAGGAAATTGGATTTAATTCTGGGATGCCCGGTGGGGAGCTCCAGAAAGGGGGAGACTTCCTTTCCCAGAACCTCTCTTTCTGGGAAATCTTCAGTCACCTTTCCAGGCAGAGGTCATTGTAGCCATCACTTGTATCTGATTGCACTGTGCTCTTTGCGTCGGCCCAGTTCCCAGCTCCACTGTTAGTCAGGGCCAGGGTCCTTAGAGGCAATATATTTTTTAAATTGATTTGAGAGAGAAAGATAGAAAAGGAGAGAGAGAGAGAGAGAGAGAGAGAGAGAGAGAGAGAGAGAGAGAGAGATTTGTTGTTTCACTTATTTATGCATTCATTGGTTGATCTTAGGGGCAATTTTATGTCCAGGCTAGTGGCTCCTGCACATAATGGGAACAGTTTTCCTATTTTCTCTGCTTTAGCAGCTCTCTGTACTGACTACACTGTATGGTCAGTGTAGTGAGAAGAGGAAAAGAAGGCCTAGTTTAGAAGCTGATAAAGAGAAGGGGACAAGGGCAGGAAAGTAAAAGGAAAGAGAGACCTCAATGGGGGTCCATCTGCATATACACACACATGCAATTCCCTCTTTCTGAAATCACTGCCTTCTTCTATGACGGGGCTCTAGCTCCTGTTCCTTCAGAGCTCACAGTCTGCAACATTGTCCTCCTGCAGTTTATTCTCCCTACCCCAGTGGTCAGCAAACTGCGGCTCACGAGCAACATGTGGCTCTTTGGCCCCTTGAGTGTGGCTCTTCCACAAAATACCACGTGCGGGCGCGCACGTACAGTGCGATTGAAACTTCATGGCCCATGCGCAGAAGTCTGTTTTCAGCTCTCAAAAGAAATTTCAATCGTTGTACTGTTGATATTTGGCTCTGTCGACTAATGAGTTTGCCGACCACTGCCCTACCCCATTTACCAGGATTCCCGACCCCGTGCTCCTAGACCTCTCTCTAATGGAGCCGTTAAGATGTTCATTCTACTCTTCTTTGCTTGCTGACTTTCTCATCTGTCTCCTACACTTCACTTTATAAGACTTGGGGCAATGTCTTATTTACAGTTTTTAAAAATCTCCACCCAGCTCTTAGTGTGGGGCCTGAAACATTATATGACTTTAATAAATACTTTTTGAGCCCACGGATGACACCAGAACTAGGAACAGCCCCCTGAGTCCTATTTAGTTTGTTTTCCATCAGTCCAATTTAGTTTGTTTAGTGGAAGGACATTCAGAGACCACTCTCTCTCCCCATGAAAAGGGTTCCCCTAATCTTATTCAGGAAAGACCTAAGCATTTTCTTTAAGAAATGTTCATATTTTAAAAGGTAAAATCAGTCATTTCCTCCCATTGTTTAGCAAAAAGGACATTTCCCAGCCCCATTTGAGAAAGTTACTCAAAAATCATAGGCGAGCTTTAATGTTTTTGAAAATGATACTTGACACCAAAGGCATTGCAAGAGAAGATAAACAAGCATTTACGTAGAAAATCTGACAGTGGTATATTTATGTGGGGGTATCCAGGGTTCCAGCCAAGAAAAATACTAGCTTCTTGTGTTCTTGTCTCAATCTTATTATTTTATTCAAAAATTTCAGTCAATTTTGTAGCATGTTTCATGGACACCAAACTGAGCAGATACGCTCTTCTTTTCGACAACTGATGGATACAAGTCTGATTCACTGAAAAAAAAAAAAATCACACGGGGGTATTTTTCACATTATGAAGAGATGTACCTACCATGTCTCTCTATGTGGGACTCACTACATTTTTAATGTGATTTACTTTATTAGAATATACATGCAATCCCAATTTCCCTATCTGAACCATGAGAGAAAAGATTGGAGACATGCCGGGTTCATGGTGTGGCACGACAGAGATGGGTAAGTTTCCCTTGAGCCAAGTGAACACCAATGGCGGTTGCTGATTTTGAGCCAAACTGCAGAGACCCTAATCCAGACAGTGGCACAGAGATATCACTTATTACCTATTTCTCATTCCTCTCTCATCTCTAACAGAAGAACCATGAATGCAAACCTTTTACACTAAAGCCTTTGTGACTTGGGAACTACCAAGGTATTGGAAATATTATTTTCTAAACATACAATACTTTCAGCATAAATATGGCTGTATCAGTCTGTAGTTTTCCTCTTTACCTCCTGAGTATCTTACAGAGGGAACCAAGAAAATATAAAATTAATTTTCAGCAAAACTACAAATCAAGTTATGTCTAATCTGCAGACTCCAAAATATGTCCAAGGGCTTCCCAAGCAAACCAAATTGTGCAAAAGCCTTTCAGGAGAAAGAAGCAGCTCAGAGGGTGGTGAGCTGGCCAACTAAAGGCAGATATCAGAACACCCAACAGACCCGTCCTTGGTGAAGGTGAAGGACTCAGCCTGTGGAGCCTTCTTCATCTGCAGCAACCAGTGTCAGATCTGAGGTGAGCAGCGCTAGTGGCAAAAATCCTCCCCCCTGCTTCCCCTACCCACCATATTGAGAAGAGGCAGTCTGTCTTGGCAGCAGCAAAGACAAAGAGAACCTTTGAGTGGGATTTGGAAAGTTTCTTCCTCAAAGTAATCTCTTCCAACTTACTCATTAATGAGCAATGAAAAGGGATGGGTCTACCATGGAAGACAGCTAAAGTAAAAAAAATACAGAAACGCCCTAGCTGGTTTGGTTCAGTGGATAGAGCATCGGCCTGCGGACTGAAGGGTCCCGGGTTCAATTCTGGTCAAGGGCACATGCCTGGGTTGTGAGCACAATCCCCAGTGTGGGGCGTGCAGGAGGCAGCTGATAAATGATTCTCTCTCATCATTGATGTTTCTCTCTCTCCCTCTCCCTTCCTCTCTGAAATCAATAAAAAATATATTTTAAAAAAGAAAGAAAAATATGAGAAAAGAACCCAAACTTACCAAGCAAATATTAGAACCATGTTGCAGATAATACATTTTTCCAACATTGTTTCATGGATTTAAAAAGAATGTTATAAACCTTATTGAGGCAATCGTCTCTATTCAGGAAGATCACAAAGAAGAAATGTTAGAAGCTAGAGATGTTGAGGCAAAAGGAGAAAATGAGATGCGATCTGACAGGGCTCGAGAAAGAAGTAAATAAAGCAAAGCAGAACCATTACAGAAATGAAGTTGGAATTGAAAGAAGCAAATGGAAAACAGACTCTGCAAAAGTCACAGGGGACAACTAAAGGATAGAAATAAGAACACTGAATGAAAGGACATGGAAATGAAGGAAAGAGTAAGATAGATTATAGAGAAAAATAATAAAGTTAAAGAATCCATCATATTCATAATTGGAACCGCCACAACTTTTAACTAATGAAACAGAGCAAATATTTAAAGCTATTCAGTATATACACCAGGCCTTCACTTCCTTGACTTGAAAATGAGAGAAGGATGCTTATCTCGTACTAGATTAGTGAAGAATAAAAAGTGCACATGAAGCCCTTATAAGCATGAATGTTTATTTTTATTACTATATTCAGAAGTGATGGAAAGAGAGGAGGTCAGAAAAACTTTGGACCAAGGAAGGGGGTGCTGCTTAGCTGATAACTTAGTAAGAAGCTTGAACTGGTTTTCTGCAGCACTGGATTGATGGTTTAGCTTGGGATCCGGCACAAACAGAGGACCGTGGGGACGAGAGCCCTGTCGGAGGAAGATAGAAATGACACAAGGATGAAAGAGGAGGAAGCAGCAGAGAGAGGAGAAAATGGGGAGGAGGAGGAGGAGGAGAGGGGCGGGGGGGGGGAGAGAGAGAGAGAGAGAGAGAGAGAGAGAGAGAGAGAGAGAGAGAGAGAGAGAGAGAGAGAACATACTAAGACACTCTGCAGCCAAAGTCCCAAATTAATCCCTGCGACTGTGCTGGAAGCACTGCCGAAGCATCACCAGGGTTTGTTTTCCTGTCGTCTTTCTTTCATGTTGCCACAAATAGGAGGTTTGACATTTTTTAAAGGCTCCTCTTTGCCCTTTGCTCAAGAGCGCTGGGAGGCATAAAAACCACTAAAAATGAAAGTCATAACAATAACATAAGCAGAACATCATAAAAAAGTGCCCCACAGCCTAGAAAACCTGGCTGGCAGGATGCTGGGTTGCATCCTCGTGAGGTCTGCTGTGGCTGGGTTTTGTGGTGACATGCAGGCGAGGAAACACGTCACAACATTGTTGGCCTCCAGAGTTGGTGAGGAGCCACCAGCAAGGGGCTCCTGGGGTTCTGATGCCCCCACAGGGCCCAGGCATGACATGACGCTGCATCAAATGGCCCTACCTTCCACTCAGGTTCCTGGACCACATATTGAAGGCACACAGTAGTAGCCTGATGTGTCCCAGGCTTTCATATGCACTGATCAACCTTGAGGTTAGTATTAGCCCTCAACTGTGTGTATAAACCCCTAGGCAGTTATGAACTTTCCCCAAGATGTGTATTGTCTAAATATGAATCTGAAACTGGAGCCCAGACTCAGATCCAAATTCAGTGGTTCTCGGGTTGCAAATGAATGAAGGCCTAATACCAAAACCAGATAAAGACAACACAATGAAAGAGAATTACAGGCCAATATCCCTCATGAACATAGATGCCAAAATCCGCAACAAAATTCTAGCAAATCGGATCCAGCAGTACATCAGAAAGATCATACACCATGACCAGGTAGGATTTATCCTGGGGATGCAAGGATGGTACAATATTCGTAAATCAATAAACGTGATACAACACATAAACAAATTGAGAGATAAAAATCACATAGTCATATCAATTGATGCAGAAAAAGCATTTGACAAAATGCAAATGAATGGAGGATGCTGTGGGTATAAGGTGGGGTTTGGGGATAGGGACACAGGGCAAGACCCCAGCCAGCCCAAGGCTCAGATCTTTATAGTGGAAGGACCTACAGAAACCACTCTCTCCCCATTAAAAGGGTTCCCCCAATCTTATTCAGGAAAGGCGTAAGCATTTTCTTTAAGAGTTTCAGAAGTCAATCTCCTTCGCTTGTTTGTACATCAGTTTCATCTTCCAGAAAAATGTTTCCAGAGAGGAAGTGAGGAAATGCCAGAAGAGCCATCAGAGAACTTTATGGAGGCCACTTGATTCATGGAGAAAGCAGTGAATGATTCCCACTTACTTTTATCTTCCCTACCAAGACTTGATGTAATCAATTTGATTTCATGTCTTCATCCTCAGCTACTCCAATGACACCCTCAGCACACCTAGGCGTACTTTCAGATTTGATTCCCTGCAATCTAACCTAATGCTAATTTTAAATTTCAATCAACTAGCCAGTTCACTGCAATGTGTGAATATTTACTGCCAGCATTTAATTGCCCTAAAAAGTAAAAGAACTATTAAAATGGCAAGCCTGGCAGACATAGCCTATTGTCTATAAATGGCATTTTCACCAGTTACTTTAAAGGGCTCAGCAGCTATCATCGCTTAGGCACTAGCTGCTCTATTGCTTTGGGAAATATCAACTTCTCCCAAGATAGAAATACATTCTGCAGACATTATCAACACCTCTCATTGGAAAAATAATTGCAATACTTGGCTTTTAAATAATTCTTCGTGCCTTACAAACCTATTGATGCATGTTATTTCATTCTATCCTCATATTTCTTAAAATTAGTTTTATCATTCCCATTTATTTAAAAGAAAACCATGATTGTTTTAATTATCTGTCAAATATTTAACTTCTCTTATATATTTCCTTATCCTTATTGATGTCGAGGTTGGTCACGTGTCTTGCTTTGGCCAATGAAATGTTTAGTGTCTGTAATGTAAGCAAAGCCATGAATCAAGTTTGTGATATGGGCATGCCTCTAGTGCAGCCTTGGGCAAACTATCCGGCTGTTCTATCCGGTTCTCTTGCTCTCCCCTCCACTCCTTTACTTTGAATTTATATTAGTTCACACAAACACTCCATCCATGCTTTTGTTCCGGCCCTCCGGTCCAGTTTAAGAACCCATTGTGGCCCTCGAGTCAAAAAGTTTGCCCACCCCTGCTCTAGTGCCTTTCCGATTTTCATGTGAAGAGTTTTACCCCAAATAGCTGCTGTGCCTTCAGCCTAGGCCTCACAACTGACCCCTGTAGAGAAATTCTAAGATACAGGGAGGAAGTAAGCCCAGCTCAAAACTTGAAACAGAACTACTCAAAAGAGCCTGGCTAATATACAGTGGAACTACAGGCAATGAACATTAGAATAAATACCCTCTGTTGTAACTGAGTTTTGTTACAAAGCATGTTGGGAATAGCTGTATGATACAGAACCTGAAGTTCAGAGAGGTTAGAATTTTTTTTCCAACATTGCATAGCTGGTAAGAGTTTAAGATGAAATTCACACCCAGATATGTCACACTCTGAATAGATTGTTCTCCCTACTCTTTCACTGGGTTGTGTGGGGGCATGAATAAGAGAAGATGTCCTTTGCACACTTATTCTTCCACTATTCTTTAGAGGCACCTCACCTCTTCCATAGCTCCATGTCTATTGGAATGACTTTGGGGAAGCAAAGCAAAAAAAAAAAAAAAAAAAAATTCTCTTCTGTTTCTACAGGCCAGAGCAGATTCTAGATGAGACAGGGAGACACTTCTTCCATGTGTTGTTAATGGCAGACTCAAAACAGAGGTCTAGAGATTGAGGAAGGGATATCTCATTGTGATTAAGAGTCCAAACTTCGGAATCAGATTTAGGTTTCAATTCTGGTTCAGCACTATACACATGGAATTTTGATGCATGATTTAATTTTCCTAAAATGACTGCAGTCAAATGGACCATTAAAGGTGGTTCCGAAGATAATGAGCTGATATAAAAATAGGGTCTGGCAACTATTGGTGTTAAGAGCATGGGTTCTAGAATTTGACTGCTTAGGTTTATATTCTTGATCTTATATGCTTAATACTAGAGGCCCAGTGCACAAAATTCATGCACGAGGTGTGTGTGTGTGTGTGTGGGGGGGGGGGGGTGTCCCTTGGCCTGACCTGCACCTTCTCCAATCCGGGAGCCCTCAGAGGATGTCCTACTGACAGCTTAGGCCCACTCCCTGTGGTTCTTTGCTCTCTGTGGGGGCCTGCCTGCTTGATGCCAGGGTGACAGGCAAGCAGGCCCTGCTGTCTGCTGTCTGCAGGGCCTGCTTGCCTGCTCGCTGCCGGCAGGACTGAAAGGACTGGGGGACTCCAGCAGCAGACAAGTGGCACAGCTGGACCTCCTGGGGGTGATCTGGCTATGCCGCCCGCCTGCCACGACGCCCCCCTCCCAGGGACTGGGGGACTCCAGCGGGGCTGAGGGGACTGGATTCCACCATCTTGTGGCTATGGGTGCTGCCATATTTGTGATGGAGTGATGGTCAATTTGCATATTCCCTCTTTATTAGATAGGGTGGGAACTTAATAGGGTGGCAAATTCATAAACTCTCTGTTTGTTTACTTTTGTATAAAATGAGGGTAAGTTTGTACCTAACTCCTAGGTTTATTTCATAGATTATATATGATAATAAAGAGTCTGACATACAGTTTGTACTCAATACATATTAGCTAGTAGTTCTCTTCCCTAATAAGTGCAGAATAAGTACTGGCTTTATAAAAATTTCATTATGTGTATTCCACTCTACAATGCTGTAGGGGATTGGAAAATCTGGTAAATCAATCTCTTTTGTAGGGAGACTCTTTGAGATATAAATCCAGTGCTGAGCCTGTAAAGGAAATTTCCAATGGACAAGTTTTTAAAGCATAGACTCCTCAAACTAGAATCTTGAGCAAATGTTATGTGAACATTTTCATTTTATAGAATGTTACAGTACAGCAAAAGACCCCATGAACTTCTTCTCCCAATTGTGGGGGCGGTGGGGGTGGTTGTGTGTATGTATATGTATGTGTGTGCATTATGTTGACAAAACAAGGTTTATCTTCAGGCTACATTCAGCAGTGAGTCACCAGCTAAGATCTTTCTTTGGGTGATGGAGGAGCAAATTGGTTTCAAAACTCTTTCTGGTAGTAGAGGGTAGTAAGACATTTCTATGTCCATGGAGACACTAGGGATATCAGTTCTTGAGCATCTATTTGCATGGACTGATTTCTACTCGGAAGAAATTGGTCTGAAAGAGGTTTGTATATCGTTACCATGGACAGATCTTGAAAAGGAGAGGGGAGCTTGCTCTCCATGCCCCATGCAGGAGCACTGTGCACAGTTGGGCAGGCTGTACCCTGCACAACCCACGGGGTTCCATTCACATCACCATCTATGAGAATGGCACCAACTAGGACTGTGTATTAAATCACATGTATATGCAATGGTCCTGTAGCAGCAGACCTTCTATTGATGTGTGAGTTGTATGTAGAGTTGGCTATTTTTTTAGAAGCTCTGTGACCTGAGCAGTACTGTGTGGGGCTCTAACAGTGTGTAGCACAAAAGAAGCAACAAATCTTCCTTTACTGCAATAGAACAGACGGCAGGGGATTCCAGCGGGAGGCAATGCCATCGCCATGGGGAAGCATGAGGAAAAGGAGTGTATCAGTTTGCAAAACTAAGTTCCAAAATGATTTGACTATTTGATTATTTTTCATCCATCTAAGCAACTTTGATGGGAGGTGTGATACTATTTTTATACATGTATTAAAGAAAGCTGAAGCCCTATCATGTCACATCAGCCATGTCATTCTGAGGCTCTTGGGTCTAGTAGAGACATGACAGATTCCAGAAAATGCCTGGGGGTGTAGATTCATTCTGGAGTATATGGGGGACTTCCCCAGAGGGCTCTTAGAAATTCATACTTCTCAGGGCCTGAGCAAAAGGGGTAAGAATTTGGGAAATTTGAATGTCACCACCATTTTCTTCTTCTGTCCTCATAGGCTGGAACGTTCTGGGAAAGCAGGGACATGTGTTCCAGATTTTTTAACTCCTAGTGAGTGTTATATAGTTTTATATAAACTAGTTATTAATTCAGGAAAAATATAGACATTGCCACCTTGCAACTTTGGCCCATGCTTTGATGGTGACACATCAAGCTGTGCACTAAATAATGTATATGTATAGTTTTTCATGAAAATTCTTCAAGCTGAATACTGTTATCTGCATTTTAAAGATGGGAAAAAAAGAGGCTTAGAAAGAAAAGCGACTTGCCCAGAAGTATTGAAACCAAAGCTTGACTGACTCCAAAGCCTGCTGATACCTCCTCTGTTGATCTTGGGCCTGCTGTGTAGACCAGACCATAACATCGGACACCACCAGCTGAGTTCTGGAGAAGAGACAGCTTATTGTCCCATTATTATTTCTACTGCTTATCTACACTAAAATTATCCAGAACCTACTCAGCCGTCTGATTCACACTCTGCAGACACAGCATTTTTATAAGATTCATGAAGTTCAAAAGTGAATTTAGTAGTTTATCAAGTGTGTGGGGCCTTGGAGAACTCTGAGTCATCACTGGCCCACGGAAGTGATCTCAGCTGCATCGTCATCCTTCATCCTCCATCAGATAACCAAGTGTCTGCAGGTGCATCTGAGGTTATTTTAAGTGGGGATAAAATTGTTCCCTGACTTTGCAAAAAAGAAACATAAATTCACCTATATAAATACACACCTTTTCCAAGAGCATTTACCCTTCACACCTACGAGGGACAGAAACATTTTATATCTATTTAACTGAGAGAAAATTGTTTTTCCTTTTAACTGTGGGTCCTTGCTTTGACTCATTCTGTTCAGGTTCTTTTTTTTTTTTTTTTAAAGAAAGAACCTTATTATACAACTTTATTAAAGTAAATTGATATACAAAAAACTGGACATATTTAATATATACAATTTGATGTCAAAGTATATTTGACTTAATGTACACAGTTTGAACATATACATATACCCATTTAAGAAACTATACCACAATCAAGGTGACATAACTATCACCTCCCAAGGTTTCCTTGTGTTCTTTGGTGTCTGTGTGTTGGGAGTGGGGGTGGGAAAAAAGAAATTTGAGACAAGAACTGCCCTCTCAAATTTGTTAGTGCACAATAGATTATGATAGGAACTATTTTGTACAGCAGATCTCTAGAAGTTACCCATCTTGCATAACTGAAATTTTATGTCCATTGAACAACTCCCCATATATTAGCCTTTGCAGAACATTCCATTTGGCTCAAGGTGATTTGGGAGAGACTCTGAGTCTACTATGGCGCTAAGGAACTGCTTGTTGAGAAAGAAATTCCACAAAAGCATGCTTACTATTTGCCATGCACCCCACTTCCCAGAAATTGATTTAAAACACACACAGAATAACTGCATGAGTTCAACATTTAAAAATGCTTTACCAAGAACTTACTGTACGCCAAGGTGGAAAAAATAGATTTGGCTATAAAACTTTTCCAGGAAGAAAAAAATGATGCAATAAAAACAACTCAGAAAGTGTGAGATGTGGTTGCTTTTGTTTGTAGGGACCCTCTGCATTGCCATTAAAAGAACAAGAAGCAGGAGGAGGAGGTGTGAATTGTGATGGCTCGGTGCCTTTCAGTGCTGGTCAACTTGTCAATGCTGATCATCCTCAAAGCAGGTGCAGGGGCCATGTTTCAGGGGCAAAGGTCCTGAATGATGGTTTTTGTGTCCCAGAGAGCGTGATAACTGAGAAATATTCCACCTCGGGTGGATATGTATCTAATCCCAGGAAGAAATCTTTTAAAAAACTGTTTACTAATTTATTTTGCACTTCTCTGCTCAGCAGCTGAAAACCTTCCTGAGCTGGAGCCTTTAGCCAATTGCCAGTGTTTTAAAATGGCTCTTTCAACAAACACTGATGTTCTCATATGCAACTACCCAGAGGCCAGGAAACTTTGACAAGAAAACATTTGCTTTGAAACGTGCCAGACAATCAGGATCGTACTCATCATGGGATTTGCCGAGGCTGACAAACCCCAGAAGATGCTGTGGGGAAGGTATTCAAGACCACGATCTCATCTCACCATCTAGAGCTCTCCACAAGGACCCAGATGCAGGGCCTGAAGTGAATGAGTTTACATTATTTCTGAAGAAGAAAAAACCCATCAGGCTGCAGATGAGGTTAGCAAGTGTTTCATGCAATCCAGCCTTTGGTAAAGTCTCTCAATAGAATTAATGGAGACACTGTCCTGTCAGCCCTGATGGACACAGAAGGGAAACATGTCAGGAGGATGGAGGAGATTGAGATCTGTCTCCTGGGAGCTGGATATCACAGCAGTAAGGGATCCTGGGGTCTTCTATTGTCACTGGGATTCCAGAACTGTGTTCCTGGCTTCCGGAGGATAAAAGGGGAAAGCAGTAGCTGGAGGTGTGGGACCCTAATCTCCTATCCCCCAGCTCTGCCCTGCACCAGCTCTTTGGGCAAGTCACTTTTCCTCTCTCTGGGCCTTAGCTTTCTCCTTTATAAAATAAGTAGAGTTCTGATAGCCCCTAGCTACATGTGAATTAAATTAAAATGTCCGTTCTCGGTAACATCAGTCAAATTTAAAGTGCCACATGTAGCTGGTGGCTACCATATTGATAGCACAGATTAGAAACCATTTTCATCATCACAGAGAGTTCTTTGGAATAGCACTGGTAGAGATGATGGGTCCGGTCTTTCCTAACATGACAATTCTGAATCTATGCCCACATACCATCTGTGTAATGCAGGATGACAAGGCATGGACTTCTGGCCTAGAACAGTAGCCTTTGTCTGCTAAACATGATAATGAGGATGGCATTTGTAAGAGAATAGGGAGGCATTGGCTGGGATCAGTATTCACCCACCAAGCAGATGCAACAAGGAACACAATGGAAAACCCCACCAAAGAGAAATAAAAGAGAGAGCTGGCTGGCCAGATGGCACTCCTGGATCCCCATTCCCAAACCTCCCACTTGGTCAACCCTCAGGAAAGGGCAGAAATATTAGACCCAGCCCTCAGAGAACAAGGGCTTTATTGTATACTCACTAATAACTTGTAACTCAGGATGAGTCACAATTTAAAACATGATTTATGCTATAAGAACAAAACTCCAAAAGAACCTGCCCCAAAGAAGCCAGAATTATAGATTCAACTTCCCAGCAAACCTCGAAGAAAATGAAAATGCAACTCATTGTTATCTCTGGGCCTCAGAATATGGTGCCGACAGAGCAGATCAAGATACCTCCGGCCCTGGCTGGTATGGCTCAGTTGGTTGGGTGTTATCCCGTGCACCGAAAGGTTGCCAATTCAATTCCTATTCAGGGCACATGCCCAGGTTGTGAGTTTGATCCCCAGTGGGAGGAATGCAAGAGACAGCCAGTGGATGTTTGGCTCTCACATTGATGTTTCCCTCTCACATTGATGTTTCGCTCTTTCTCTTCCTCTCACTTTAAAAATCAATTTGAAAATCTTAAAAACAAACAAACAAAAAAGATACCTCCAGCCACTCAGCTCCTATTCTTTGGCCACTGAGTCTCTATGTTTTCCTTGGACACAGCTCACTTTTGGTTGCTATTGTGGTTGTTGGATTTTTAATTTTTGAGTCAAAGAAAGCTCTGAGCATAGAAAAGAGGCACTGTTGAAAGGTGATAAGGATCCAGGCCAAATAGAAATAATTCTAGCACATTTTTCATTCTAATGGAGTGCAACTAAATCCACAGCTGATGCTCATCTAATCATGGCCTCATGGTCCAGAGAGCCAGACCAATGGAAAATCCACAGCAGCACCCTTTGCCCAAAATTTACATTCTCTACTCAACCTGTGTCAGCCCTTGCTCTAATAAAATAAGATTCATCATGAATATTTGTCTAGCACTCGTTACACACTTGGCATGCTTGCAAATGCTTTGAATATAGCTGCTCATTTAATCCGCATAGTAAACATATGAAGTAGGTATTATTGTTCCCATTGACAGTGTGAAACAGAGGCACAACACACACCCCTCAATCTGAATTCTAGGGGCAAGGTCTATAAGCATTGAGCATTTCATTTTCCAGATTCTATTTTCTATTTATTTTCTTTTTTCACTGTCACTGCCATCTCCCATTCCCTCAGTGATGTGTTCCTCTCTGGGGGCAAAGTCTATACATTTTAGATGCACTCATTACTAGGTTTGTATCTGGTTTGGCCCAATACTAACTGTGTCAATGTGGAATGTTTGTATGAATGAAAGAGGATGGGTTTTCATAATATAGCAGTGGTTCTGAGCTTGACAGATTAAAAACACCCTCAGAGTAAACTAGTTAACTAGACTCTGAGTCTAGTTTCCTAAGTCCTTTTCTCTTTCTATACATCCCCAACCTCTTTTGTTCATGCCATTATAAAGATATGTCTGATTCTAGAGATATGTGGAATCAGACACAGCTACGAGTTGTATAGCCCTCATAGCTAGGAATAAAATTAATTCAGAATATAACCAAGTAGATGAGTCCAATCAAGCTGTAAGGTAGCATGGATTGCAAATTTCCTTAAATAGTGAAAGAAGAAAATACCATTAGGACTGACACTCAGAATGATGGGCAATCTGCCCTGTTGAAATTCTGGAGTCCCTGCCATAGCCATCATTAAAAGCCTGCAAATAAATTTTAATTAAGGTTCTAGACAGTTTCTCCAATGTTTATGTAACCTTCACTAGTTGAGAAGGTAAACTCAAATGTATTTAGATAATATAATCCTTGTTAGCGAATAAGAATCTTAACCTTGAGAAAATTGAAAAAAATATAGACATGCTTTTTTAAGAGATTTATGATTTTGTATTAAATATGTGCTTAATTTCTTAAGAGTTTATAATATTTAAAAGAATTATGCCTTTGAGAGTAACATATCAACTTTATGGTTTCAATGTGAAATGTGTAACTGACTGATTTAGCCATGTAATTTGAAGTTAAAATTGTACTATGCCAATATACATTGTGGGACTGTTTAATATAAATTTAAATTTTCTAAATTTTCTATTTTTATATTTTTAATTTATAGATTTGAAAGAGTGATTTAAGTGTTCAAAAATGTTTTACATGTCTGTTATTGGAAATTCTTAATAAGAAAATTTAATTTATAAAGTGAGTTTAAAGTGTTCAAAAGAGTTTAACATTTAACATTTCAAATAGGACAGAATATTAGTTGAAGTCCCTTTAAAACTGACTTTTATATTTTGCTACATTTATAAATATAATAAAAGATGTATGGGTAGAATTAAAAATAAGAGAAAAACTTGTGTTGAATTTTTAAAAATGAAATATTAAATAACATCTAGATAATTTTTTCTGTTAATTAATATCTTCCTAGGGAACCCAAATGCTTGCCTTAACAGTTTATTATCCTTAGTTCTTTCATCCTCCTTTTGGGGAATCTCCCAGGAATGGATTGTGGAGGTGGATGGGGCCAGGCTCTACATTCATGAAGAAGTGGTTAGCTTGGGGCAGATCAGGGGGTCAGGGGTGTATGTAAAGGTCACCTGAAGACTAATGACCTGTCAAATATCATTTTGGGTGGAAAGGAAGAGATATTTCCTAAGCCAACGCTAATGACAAATGATACTGGATTAATTGGCTGTTTGCCTATTGGCCACTGGAGTTAGTACAAGATATATGCCCGGCAATCAGTCCCAGGCTCTCACATTGTTCCCTGAGTGGTGAATGGAAAATGTTTTCATTGACAGGAAAAGTGTGGAAAATTGAGATTGCTATTGGTTAATGAAAAGCTAATTTGAGCTGAGTGGTTACCTTTCTTTTTTGTTAGAAATGAAACCAATGAGAGATAGGTAAAGGAATGGTTTCTATTAGTATCCATACAAATTCATTAGACGTTTGAGGAAGAAATAGACTTATTGGTGGAGAAAAGCTGATATGCTTGAGGATGGGGACCTCCATTTATATTGTCTTCTCTGTTAGTCTTCACATGGTTAAAATAATGGCAAATTAACAGATTTTTAGAGAGCCATCTGCACCCCACAGAGCCTGGATGAAGTTTTGGAATGAGCTGCAATGCTCAAGGGTGTTGAACTCTATGTGTCCTAATTTCCATTCTTACTCCCTGCTTTGATCCCACTCATCAGAACCAGGATTGGAACTCTTCAGGGAAGGAGTATCTCACCTGCTTGAGTGAGTTCTTCCACATTCTTCCTTTTGGTCCTGTAAATCTTTCTGCTTTGTGTCTATTCACTTTGGTCTAACCTTCAGAGCAGAATAAGGATGCTAGCCAGGAGCCTCCAATTTAGAGTTGTCATTAGTAGGCAGACTTATTTTTTTGTTTATTGTTTAAAGTATTACATATATTAGTACATATATCTCCTTTATTTTCCCCATTGACCTTCCCCCATTAGGCAGATTTATGAACAGGATGTAAAAGCAGAATGAAAGTAACAGAATCAGAGGATTCTAGCATATACCTGATCGTCACACAAAAAGAAGAGCAAGAGGGTGCTGTTGGGAGATGCCAGTAGGTCAGTATTCTGTGGGACTTGGAGGCTGCTCCAGGGTACGCTTTAACTACAGTGCATCAAGATTCATCACCAACTGCAAAGTTTAAGCTAAGCATGAAAGGAACTGGGTTGGAAAAAAAAGGAAAGTGTGATTGCAGATGATTCAGGGAACAATGACTAAGTACGCAGAGAATGTTCAGCAAATATATTTTGTAGAATTTTGGAAGTACAAGACCTTTGAGGATGATGGAGTCTGAGCCTTTAATTTTGTGGATGAGGAGAGTTTACAAGTCTTGCCCCAGGGCAGTGGGCATTAGCGTCCCAAGCCAATTAATTTCCTTTCCATTGCATGAGGGTCGTTTGGAAGGTGATGCCTGTTGGTGGGATTCGATGACAGGTACAGAGACTGCTGGTCATCTTGCCCGCAGAGCCCTACTGCTCTTCCTCCAGGGTTGGCACTCATCTCCCTCAGAAATGAAGAGTTCTCTTCTCATTAAATGTCACTGACAAAGGGAAGTAGTTATGCCAAGAACCACAGTTTACGGCCTTGTTTCTCTTGGAATGGTACATGACAATAGTATTTCTCTTCACTGCGGAGCTTTTGGGACTCTCTTAAGTTTTGCACACACCTCATTGGCCTCACTGTAGTTCCAGACCCGCCTGGATTTACCACTTCTTCGTTAGGGGGAAGAGGGAACTGGACCCTATGGAGCAAACTTCTACCTGGCATGTGGTAAGGTATGGGAACTTAACCATCCACTGAACATTTAAATCACCCTCATGTTTTCGTAGGCAGATTTCCTGTGTACATTGTGATGATTTTATGACTGATGTTTAATGTTTTAGATTCTCCAATGATAATACCAGCCAGGGAAATGTTGCCAATTTACTTTATAAAGTTTACAAAATAGTTACAAATGGAATAAAAACTAGTATATTTTAATGAGCCACAGGAGGGAGGGTGGGGCTGGCCAGAAAGGAAAGATAGGAGAATGACTTTTCTTAAGCTTCCATGAGAAGGTCCAATTAGAGCTGAGAGGTGATGGGGAGCTGACACCACGTGGTAGCAGTAGAAATGGGGGGAAGTCATCAGGTTTTGAGAATATTTAGATCTATAGCCAACAGAAGGTCATAATGGGTAGGATATGAGAGAAAGAATGGGGTTGGCACTGATTCCAAGATTTTGGTCTGAGCAACTGGAGGGATGAAATCACCATCCACTGAAACGAGGAAATCTCTGGGAGGGGCAGGTTTGATAAAGTGGATCAATAGTTCAGTTTTGAACTTATTAAATTTGAAATGTCAATCATTAGGAGATTCCCTGTCAGGAAGGTATGCTCTAAAGAGAAATCCAAGGGTGTGGCGAGACAGTTTTTTTCTAGATCCTTGAAAGAGATAAAAGGGCACAATAGTCAGCCTCACAGGAGGCTTTTTGAAGTGATTAGGTGTGTAAATTATGCACCCCCTCAGCCATCCCAAAAGAAACCAAAAAGAGAGATGAAATTATCTAGAAAAGACTCATGGAGGAACAACTTGTCTACTGAAATCAATCCCTGAGATAAAACAGGAGACCCAAAAGTTTTTTAAGGATGTTATATCAGCAGATGCACTATTTGTTTGGACTAAAAGGGACTAAGAGAGAATGAATTCATTCAACAATTCATTTTCCAGAATCCACTGATCATTGTAAAAGAGGATGCAATGCTTTCTTTTACTCAGTTTCTCAGCAGTGATTCAATTTAACATACCTATATTGAGTGCGTACCTTATGCCAGCTAATGTGATAAGAACTGGGCAATGAATGGAGTCTGAACATCTGCTATAGCCTCATGTACATGGAAAACTTAATTAATCTCAATTGCAATTTCATTTCAGAATCCTTCCAATAACTTCCAATATTTCTTTCCTCATTTTTTCTGAGGTTGCATTCATGCATCATTGCACATTTATTGTCTCAGACCCATGCCAACCAGTAGACGGATGTAAATCCTGTAGCCATTTCCCCTAAGGAATTAAATCATACTCAGAATTTCCTAACTTTAATGAAAACTTGAAGGATGTGGAAGGATGTTATACTCTCTCCTGTTTTCTTCTATCTTATTGGCTCTATCTTTTTCATTCTTCATCCTGTCAAAGGACTGTTCTACCACTGGCCTTCCCCACCACCTGCCCCTCACTAGCATAAAATTCCACTTTTTTAGGTGCTATTCCTGTATAGTGCAGCTCCAATTATCATGTGTGTGTGTGCGTGCGTGTGTGCATTTGTATGTGTGTGTTATAAGTTATTGTCAAGATTTCATTTTCTCATGGGGTATTCTATTGTCCTGGCACCATTTATTGAAAAGACCACCTGTTCCTACTTCCCCTCCAGTGGCACCCTTTTCATAAGATCAAGGGACTGTCTATATAAATATGGGTCTGTTGTTGAGCTATTTATTCTGTGACATCTGCCTTGTTATCCATACTATCATATAAACCTTAAGTGAGATAAATTAAAAGAGAAGCACAATCACATCATAGTCAAACTGCAGAAAACCAAAGATAAAGAAGGAGGGCTCTCTGCTGTCTCTTCTTATAAGAACACCAATCCTACTGGATCAGGGACCACCCTCATGACTTTATTTAACCTTAACTACTTCCATAAAGATCCTATCTCCAAACACAGTCACACTGGAGTGCTAGAGCTTCAACATATGAATTTGGGGATGAGGGGACAGAAACATTCAATCCATAACAAGTAGTAAAGAATTGTTTATTTAAAAAAAAAAAAACACCTTGAGTTCATTGGAGAGGAGTCATTGATTTTGTTTTATTGTGTTATTAAAATAAATAATACAATAAAACACTTTAAACACACCCTCCTATGGAATATCAAATTAAGCCAAAAAAAAAAAGAAAAGAAAAGAAAAATGGGAGGGTGAGTATAATTCTGTACCTGGAAAAGTACCTGGAATGAGCTGAGAGAAGTTATTTATTTTTTGAAGTAATGATTCCAATGCAAAACAGGCAATTAATTTAGCAAATGGAAAAGAAAAAAAAAAAGTTTATGTAATAGCCTTTAAATGATGAAGATGTGCATAACTCCAAACATTTGTAACACTTCAAAATATTTCATGAAATAATCTTCTAACATCCTGCCTCAGAATATAGAAGCAAAACAAGCCAAGCATCAACTAATCCAAATAATAAATTTATAAACTTCATTTTGAGAAAGATAGAAACACTGCCTGGCTATAATGAAAAATAACCCAGCTCTAACCTAGGGTGTAATCAGTGACAAGAAATAAATACAGGCATATGTGCTGAAAACACTATTGCTCTCGGATAAAAATCTGATGTGTCTTATGTGTGCTGGGGCCATAATAAATCAGTCTTTTCCAGGTAGGCTGTTTGCCCCAACCTCAAAACCTGCAAAGACTTTTAACTGATTGTCCTGTGTACATCTTGGCCCAGTATTAGTAAGGGATGTTCCTTTCCTCCTCTAGTTTTATTTTACCCTCAGACCCTGCCTCTATTTATATAAAGAGATTCTAAGGTTTTTATTTTAAAATAAAGGCAGGCCCTAGCCGATTTGTCTCTGTGGATAGAGCGTCAGCCTGTAGACTGAAGGATCCCAGGTTCAATTCCGGTCAAGGACAAATGCCAGGGATTGTGGGCTCAATCCCCAGGAGGGGGCATGCAAGAGGCAGCTGATCAATGATTCTTTCTCATCATTGATGTTTCTCTCTCTCTCCCCCCCTTCTCCCTTCCTCTCTGAAATCAATAAAAATATATTTAAAATAAAGGCAGTGTTGGGACCAGCACCATCTTTTATCTTAAATATTATTTTTCTGGAAATAAAGATGGGATCTAGTTAAGAGAAGAGAAAGTTTATGATCAGATTGTTTAAAATATACTTTTAAATATTGGGAAAATTTCACAGAAAATAATTGAAAGCAGTCTTCTGTGCAAACTTGAGTAGACTCATTAGGACTCCTATACAAAGATCATCTATTTATTTAAAAAAAAAAAAGAAGCCTATTGTGTATTGTTATGGTCTTTAACCATCTGTGGGGCCCAAATAGATCATAATCCATGTAGCAAATGGGAGAAAATTAATAATTCATTCTGTGTAATAAGTGATATTGGTGCCCCACCCAAATTTCCTAGCTCTTTCCACTCTGCAAATCTGCTATCCTTCCAACTGCATCCCTACTTTACATGAAACGTTTCCCTGGCTCTTGGAGCTCTTTGCTGAGTACATGGCAGGTTGGATGGGCCAGAGAGATAATGGTCCCCTGGAGCAGCCCTCCAGCAATGCAGGATTGGAGGCATTGTGTGAATACCCCAGCTGTCTCCCATCTCAAGAGGGATAACTCTGAAGTGTGTCCTACACTGGCTCCATGGTCCCAGAAGGATTAAGTTTCATTTACCCACAGTGGTAACTGGATTAATAACAAACTGTTTATTGGCTGTCTTCCTCCTCTAACTTCCTCATTCTCCTCCTAGTGATCTCCAAGATCACCTACCAAATAGGTTTCCAGTCTTTCATCCCTGTCTCAGGGTTTGCTTCTGGGAGACCCCAAAAAATACATCATGAGCCCATTGCTCATCTATTTCGCAATTGTTCAGATATTTAATTCTCACGTGGAATGAATCAACACTTTTAATATATATATACATATATCCTATCTAATAAAGAGGGAATATGCTAATTGACTGCCCCACCCTCAGAGATGGCAGCACCCACAGCCAATAAGGAGGGAATATGCTAATTGACTGCCACACACTCCTCAAAGATGGCGGTGTTCACAGCCACAAAATGGTGGTGCCCAGTCCCCTCAACCCTGCCGAGGTGGCAGGTGCGCAGCAAGGCTGGGCCCACCCCAGGCGGGCCTGGCCACTCTGTGCCTGCCTCCGGAGTCCCCCAGTCCTCTCAGCACCCCAGCCACCCAGGGCCGGCCAAGGCTTGCACTGCTAGCAGTGGCAGCAGCAGAGGTGTGATAGGACATCACCTTTCCCTGATCACTGGGTCGCCTCCCACCCCTGAGGGCTCCTGGACTGTAAGAGGGGGCAGGCTGGACTGAGGGGACCCCCCCCCTTCTAATGCATGAATTTTCATGTACCGGGCCTCTAGAGTGAGTGAGTGTGTGTGTGTGTGTGTGTGTGTGTGTGTGTGTGTGTGTGTTTCAGAGAGGGAAAGAGAGGGAGAGAAGGTAGATTTAACACAATTTCAGTACGTCATTCATATACAGCCTTTTATTATGGCATTCCAAATGTCAATATCTGTAGGTTTTATTGAGAGACTCATTGGCATCTAGAGAATTCTATCATCTTCTTTTTGGGCAATTATAAGCTTTGATTCTGCTATTCTGAGGACCTGGAGAAAGGCTAACTCAGAGACCCATCATTTCATGTAATCTCCCTGTTTTTTATTTTGTTTTCTTCACCTTTGACTTTATCAGTGCTATGTGTCTAAAGTTTCAACACTCTCTGTTTCCATTTTTCTTTGCAATGAACCTCTACATTTTTTTCAGGAATGGGGAGAGCTGCTTACAGAAGGTGAGAATGGTAAGCACCTTATACATTAATTTAACTAATTTCTCTTCAGCATCATGGCTTTATCCATATTGCATTGGTTCTCCAGTTCATGGAACATTCCAGGGTGGAGCAAGGGGCATTGATTTCTCATTAGTATCCACCCTGTACACTGCTAGGTTTCAGCTTCCTGGGCTTCTCCTGCTGTTGTCCTCCTCTCCAGCTCTCTCTGTTCTTGCAGTCTTATTCCTTTCTTACTAATTTCTTTTAGGTCATTCTAGTGGGAATTCGAGATGGAACAGAGAGAAGCATTGGATTGAAACTACCATGTTTGACAGAGGCTTCTCATTTTTGTTTTTCAAAAAAATGTTGGCTAAAGTCATCAGACATCCTGAGTCCCACAGTCCTTCCAGGTTTGCAAAGAGCATGATCTGAGGATGTGCTGTCCTATGTGGATTCTCTGTAGAGAAGTTTTGTTTTTATAACAGGAGAGAATAAAGGCCTAAGGCATCCTTGGAAGAGAAAAAAAAGATGGCGACCAGCAGGAAGGGAGGGAGGGAGAGTGTGTGAGAGAGTGAGGGAGCGATAGAGCAGTGTGTGGACCTGAGGTGTGTGTGTGAGTGAAATAGGCACAGTTAGACCCTGCAGGTCCTCCAAGGGGCTGCCAATCCAGGCAGTCTTAGACAGCAAAACCCCGCTGCCGCTGCAAACACTCTGGGGAGAACACCAGCAGCACAGAGACCATGCCATCTTGAAGAATAGAACTGCTTGAGACTAGGATCCTAGTCTCACCACCACCCAGTCTGGTCTCTATAGCAAACCGGGACCCTACAGCCGCTCTGGTAGAAGACCTGCAACCACACCTGCAGACCCAGGGACACCAGGACTCCAGGCACCCGGCTGCAGATTTCTGTGAGTAACAAAGCCAATCCCCCTCCCCCACCGCCCACCAATAGTGAACTTACAGAAAGAGAGACTAAAAAAGCAATCCCATTCACCATTGCACCAAAAAAAAAAAAATAAATAAGATACCTAGGAATAAACTTAACTAAGGAGGTAAAAGACCTATATGCAAAAAACTACAGGACACTGAATAAAGGGATAGAGGAAGACATAAACAGATGGAAGAACATACCATATTCATGGATTGGGAGAATCAACATCATTAAAATGTCCATACTACCCTTGCCGAAACCGGTTTGGCTCAGTGGATAGAGCGTCGGCCTGCGGACTGAAGGGTCCCGGGTTCGATTCCGGTCAAGGGCATGTACCTTGGTTGCGGGCACATCCCCAGTGGGGGATGTGCAGGAGGCAGCTGATCGATGTTTCTCTCTCATCGATGTTTCTAGCTCTCTATCCCTCTCCCTTCTTCTCTGTAAAAAATCAATAAAATATATTTAAAAAAAAAAAAATGTCCATACTACCCAAAGCAATCTATAGATTCAATGCACTCCCCATTAAAATACCAACAGCATAGCCGAAACCGGTTTGGCTCAGTGGATAGAGCGTCGGCCTGGGGACTGAAGGGTCCCAGGTTCGATTCCGGTCAAGGGCATGTGCCTTGGTTGCGGGCACATCCCCAGCGGGGGGTGTGCAGGAGGCAGCTGATCGATGTTTCTCTCTCATCGATGTTTCTAGCTCTCTATCCCTCTCCCTTCCTCTCTGTGAAATATCAATAAAATATATTTTAAAAAAAATACCAACAGCATATTTCACAGACCTAGAACGAACTCTCCAAAAATTCATCTGGAATAAAAAAAGACCCCGAATAGCTGCAGCAATCCTGAGAAAGAAGAACAAGTAGGTGGGATCTCAATACCAGATATCAAGCTGTATTACAAAGCCACTGTTCTCAAAACAGCCTGGTACTGGCACAAGAACAGACATATAGATCAATGGAATAGAATAGAGAACCCAGATATCGACCCAAACCACTATGCCCAATTAATATTCGACAAAGAAGGCATGAACATACAATGGAGTCAAGACAGTCTCTTCAATAAATGGTGTTGGGAAAATTGGACAGATACATGCAAAAAAATGAAACTAGACCACCAACTTACACCATACACAAAAATAAACTCAAAATGGATAAAGGACTTAAACATAAGACGGGAAACCATAAAAATACTAGAGGAATCCACAGGCAGCAAAATCTCAGACATATGCCAAAGCAATTTCTTCACTGATACTGCTCCTAAGGCAATGGAAAATAAAGAGAAAATAAACAAATGGGACTACATCAAAATAAAAAGCTTTTGCACAGCAAAAGAAACCATCAACAAAACAACAAGAAAGCCCACTACATGGGAGAACATATTTGCCAATGTAATCACCGATAAGGGTTTAATCTCCAACATTTACAGGGAACTCATACAACTTAACAAAAGAAAGATAAACAACCCAATAAAAAAATGGGCAACGGACCTAAATACATACTTTTCGAAAGAAGACAGAAGGAAGGCCAAGAAACATATGAAAACATGCTCAAAGTCACTAATTATTCAAGATATGCAAATCAAAACAACAATGAGGTACCATCTCACACCTGTCAGAATGGCTATCATCAACAAATCAACAAATGACAAGTGCTGGCAAGGATGCGGAGAAAAAGGAACCCTCGTGCACTGGTGGTGGGAATGCAGACTGGTGCAGCCACTGTGGAGAACAGTATGGAGTTTCCTCAAAAAACTAAAAATGGAACTCCCATTTGGCCCAGTGATCCCACTTCTAGGAATATGTCCCAAAAAGCTAGAAACACCAGTCAGAAAGGATATATGCACCCCTATGTTCATAGCAGCACAATTTACCATAGCTAAGATCTGGAAACAGCCTAAATGCCCATCAACAGATGAGTGGATTAAAAAACTGTGGTACATCTACACAATGGAATACTACGCTGTGCTAAAAAAGAAGGAATTCTTACCATTTGCAACAACATGGATGGAACTGGAGAGCATTATGCTAAGTGAAATAAGCCAGTCAGAGAAAGATAAATATCACATGATCTCACTCATCTATGGTAAATAATGAACAACATAAACTGATGAACAAAAACAGATCCAGAGACAGGGAAGCATCGATCAGACTGTCAAACCTCAGAGGGAAGGTAGAGGAGGGTAGGGGTAATGGGGAGAGATCAACCAAAGGACTTGTATGCATGCATATAAGCCTAACCAGTGGTCACAGACAACAGGGGGTGGGGGCATGAGTGGGTGCGGGGTTGGGAAGGTAATGGGGGGATGAGGACAAATATGTAATAACTTAATCAATAAAGAAATTTAAAAAAAAGACCTAAGGCAGTGGTCGGCAAACTGCGGCTCGCGAGCCACATGCGGCTCTTTGGCCCCTTGAGTGTGGCTCTTCCACAAAACACCACATGCGGGCGCGCACGTACAGTGCGATTGAAACTTTGTGGCCCATGCGCAGAAGTCGGTTTTCGGCTCTCAAAAGAAATTTCAATCGTTGTACTGTTGATATTTGGCTCTGTTGACTAATGAGTTTGCCGACCACTGACCTAAGGTAATGGTCTGATTTACTTTGCTGTAAAATCGTGTTCAAGACATAAAAGCCCTTCATTTTTCTGTGGAAGCTGTCTTTTTTAAAAAAAAAAAAAAACACAGTAAAATGTAGTTTTATTTAATGTGCATGAGTCTAGCATATTTGGTGACAAAATGTTTTTCTTGTGCCTTAAGGGAAAAACATTAAGAGTTTGAACATTTACTCACACAGTGAGTCTTAGAAAGAGTCAAATAGGGTCAGTGGACTAAATCAATAGTACCATTTTTAAGTCAATTATTTGAGAAACACTGAGGGCCAAGAAGAAGAACCAAAACAGAGATTTATTTAAAATGATCTAATGAAGCATAAACTTAGAATGTAAAAGAGGAAAAAATTATTACCTTGAAAATATGGTTAAGTGATCAACCAAAGGACTTGTATGCATCCAGATAAGTATCACCAATGGACACAGCCACTAGGGGGGTGAGGGCATGTGCTGGGGGGTGGGAGTGGCTGGGGAGAGGTTAATGGGGGGAAAAGGAGACATATGAAATATTTTTAACAGTAAAGAATTTAAATTAAAAAAAAATAAAAAATAGGGTTACCATATATATATATATATATATATATATATATATATATATATGCACATGTATGCTTGTATGTCCATCCAATCACAACTGAGACCCAAGTCAAAAATCAATGCTTTAAAGTACTTTCTTACCCTTAAAATAAAACATCTACCATGTTTTTATTTTTTTAATATATATATTTTTTTATTTCAGAGAGGAAGGTAGGAGAGAGATATAGAAACATCAATTATTTGGTTGGCTGCCTCCTGCATGCCACACACTGGGGATCGAGCCCACAACCTGGGCATGTGCCCTGACCAGGAATCAAACCATGACCTTTTGGTTCATAGGTCAATGCTCAACCACTGAGCCATGCTGGCCGGGCTCTACCATGTTTTTAACCAAGAATCTCAATAACAGCATGTGACTTCATTGTATATCAAAGAAGGAAGGGATGTCTTTAAAATTTGATTCCGATTTGGTGTGTCAAAAGAATAAAGAAATTGTTCCATCTGAGGGAAACATATGGATCTACAAGAGATATTAAAATGTAGTTAATATTAAATTTCAGTTGCACTTCCAAAGGATTGCCTATCACCAAATAAAAAAATATTTAATTTTTTATCATAAGGGTTGCAACTAAGATAACAAATCATTAACTACCAGGGTTTTCAGCTGGTGTTTAGTCTTTCCCCATACTGGGTTATATTATGGCTACATTAACAGTAGCTAATAGTACCCTATGTTGTATACTAGTATGCCAAGCAAAAGTGGTTCGATCTTGGTGTGCTTATTTTCCTTTTGATTTCTAAGTGCTTTTGGTCATTTGAAATACTTGTAAAGTATGGTAGGGAAAATAATGCAAGGTAACTATTATATATATAAAGGCTCCAAATTGTACATTCTTCATGGTTTATCAACAAAACAGCTAAAATGTGCAAGAAAATATTGGGACTGGCAGATCCTAGCTTCTCCCTTCAATTGTCTGTGCTTAAACTGGAAAATTAGAAAAGCAAAAAGAAAGATGCTGTGTTTTACACTTTCTATAAAAAGAGTTTTAGAATAAGAATAAATACTAATTACTTCACTGCAATATTAAGTTTCAGAGTAAAATGAGGCATTTAATTAACATCAGTGAAAAGGAGGTGCGAGTTCCTAAGAGATAGATGATAAATAGAATGCCTCTTACACTTTATAAACAAATGTCCGTAACAAATCTAAGAATTTAAACAAAGAGTTTGTTTAGAGAGATAATGGCTCCTGTTGTTCCCAGTTTACTTGGTTACTTAAAAAATAAACTCTAAACTCTTCCTGGGAGTTAGTAACTTTAAGTGATCGAGCTTTATTAAGTAAGAACTTTGGTATAAGTGTTATGCACCCTTAAGTTTTTCATGAACCTTTTTTTAAAAAAAAGAATTAGCATTGCCAACTATGGATAAGAGCCATCTGGTGCTTACATAAGCCAATGGGATGAACATATGCCAACAGCAGACCATCACCATCACTGTGACCTGTTAGGAGATGTACCTGCACTAGCAAGGCCCTATGGTAATATCAGGAGTCAGGTAGCAGATGTATGTGCATTGTGTAGAGTTTCAAAAGAAATCTTTCCCTATGAAAAACCTCAAAGTTTATCCAGCAGGCACACGGCATACATGCCACAGTGAGTCTAACACTTGCTAAAACACATGGCAGAAAACAAATGTAGCCAGTCATTTAGCTAATGGAGCAGATTCATGAGCCTAAAGAAATAGTCCTTTTAAGCCACCAGATTTTGGAGTGATTGGCTGCAAAGCAATAGATAATCAGAACAGCTACTAATTATCTATCCAAGACAATTAGTTTAACGTGCTATGGTGTGAAATAAAAGCTTGGGATCACAATTATGGGCAATATGTTAAAAGAATGGGAGACAGGTAGAATCCCTTATCCATTCTGGAATTAAGGATTTTTTTTTTAACTCCTATGACATAAACCTAAAGCAAAGTTCAGAGATTTCAAGAATAGCTTACCTGTCCATGAACTTCAACCTCATGTAAAATTTTATAATATTTACTGTATCAGACTACCCAGATCTAATATTTCCACTGACGATGATAAAATATTAGAAATTGAAGACATCTCAGAAATCTTCTAGTGCCTCATTGATACATGAAGAAACAGAAACACAGAGAGGTGAAGTGACTTGCCTGAAGTGTCTCAAATCATTCATACAAGATCATTGGCTAGAATTCAGCTCCTCTGATCTCACGCCAAAGCCCTTTTACTATCAATGGCGGCGGGGGAGGGGGGGTACAAGTTTGGGGTAACTATTCAATTTTTTGTTCTTTCACTAGACTATTTTTGATTTAAGTATCTATGAATCAGTCCTTCTGAAGACAAAAACTCTAGCAAGAATGCTTACAATAGAAAGGAAAAACTTCATTCATTTTATTCATTCATTGAATAAGTGGCACATGCTGTTCCAGGTAGGGAGGCCTTGAATTTCAGAGTGGAAGAAGGAGACTAGAGACAGAGGGTCTAAAGAAAATAAATAGGTGGGTCAAATAAGTTCACATGTTGATTCATCCTAAGAAGAAAATAAAACAATGAAAGGGAGAGAGTGACTACTTTAGATTAAAGAAAGTCCTTCTAAGACGTAAACTCTTTCCCTAGAATGACTACGAGGACCTGGCCATGCGAGGCTCTGAGGAAGCCCACTCTAGAGCATGGAGGCAAAGGGCCTGAATCCAGAATGAGTATGGCCAAGTAATCCAGGAGGAGAAAGGCCAATGTGGCTGGCTAGAGTGTGGTGCCTGAAGGACAGAGTGGAAGGTGATGAAGCCAGAGAGAGATAGAAGCTCTATCATGTTCATGATAAGAAGTTTGAATTTTATTTTATTTTTATGGTGTGTGGTTTTTTGGGTTTTGTTTTTTTTTTTTTTTTACAGATTTTAGAGAGAGGAAGGGAGAAGGGAAGAGAGATAGAAGCATCAATGATGAGAAAGAATCACTGATCGGCTGCCTCCTTCATGCCCCACACTGGAGATCGAGCCCACAATCAGGCATGTGTCCTGATCGGGAATCGAACGGTGACCTCCTGGTTCATAGGTCGATGCTCAATCACTGAGCCACATCAGCTGGGCTGAATTTTATTTTTCATGCTAGTGGATCAATTTGAAGGTTTTACACAGGGAAACATGATTCCTCTATTGATTTTTTTCTTTTTAAATCACCGTGACTGCCTATGTGGAGAACAGATTACAGTGATGCCACTATAATTTGATCTATATTTTGTGACATGCAGCAGAAAATAAAACAACCTAATCAGAAAAGACAAGGCAAAAAGAACTAGAATTATTTGAATATTATTTTGTCAAACCAATTGGGAAAAGAAAGTTACAGAAAAGGACAGCTGAAATCTGGAACTCTATACATCTGGCTATTGACAAAAGAAGGAACTTGCCATCCAGTTTTACTCAATAGAGTTTAAGAATCCAGAAACTTTGAAGAGAGTCATTAAAACTCATGGTACAAATTATGTGGTCAATATCACTCTAGTTTGCAAAGGTCAACATAATGAATCTTAATGAGAACATTAATATATTATACTAGAGGCCCAATGCACAAAATTCATGCAAGAGTAGGCCTTCCTTCCCCTGGCTGCTGGCATCAGCTTCCCTCTGGCACCCGGGACCTGGGCTTCCCTCGCAGCCCCGGCTTCATCCAGAAGATCGTCTAATTAGCATATTACGCTTTTATTATTATAGATTCTCAATCTCTCTTATTTTTGCATTCTTTTCTCTTGACTTTGATCATTTATTCCACTTTTTCATGACCTGTCCTTGAGTGAATGGAGATTGCATCTGCCTCATTTTTCCTGGGGACCAAAGCACTCACCTGTTGAAGCAACCTGATAAGTGGTAGGTAACCCCTCTGATATATGTGAAAAGACTCCACAAGAGGTAAATAGGCACCAGTAAGGTACTGTTAGTGTTTTATGTATGCCAGCTCATGAATCTTAACAAAAACATCATAAGGTAAGTTTTGTTTTTACCATTTTCCAGATAAGATTGTTGAGACTCAGAATGTTTGCCAAACTCTCTTGGGTCACACAGCCAGTATATGGCAGAATTGAGGTTTTAATTCAGGAGACTATGGAACTCAAAGACCAAGACCTTCTCCTTGGAATTGTCCAGAAAGAATTCATTGTGCTGTAAGAGAACCTTAGGGAGAGTTCTGCCAGGCCTCCTAGTAGACCTTGTGGGACCTGGAGTGTGTACCAATTTTCAGTCATTATTTATCATCCCCTCATCACTTATGGAAATATCCCTACACATTTTTAAACAACTTAAGTGAAAACTGGTAGGCTATTAGCACAATTCAGAACATTAGGATTAATGTAGCATTATAATAGCTTTAAAGTTGTCTTTTATAAAACAACTTCTTAAAAGGTTGGATGGCATGTAAAATCCACTCCCATCCCTGCTACAGTTCAGTGATGCAAATTGTTTTCCTTTTGTGGTAATTTAAAGCTCCTCTGAACTGGCTCCAGTGATTTCGGAATCTGGCCTCCAAACAGTCATGCTCCAAAACAGAACCCTACAGTGAGAAATTCATTTTCTGCTTGACTTTGTAAGTGAAATTACACTCTGACACTGCTCCTTGCTGCTGTCGCTGAACGGTATTAATGAAACATGGCACCAGAAATTTATTTTCAAGGTTGTCTACTATTACATCTTTCGGTTTGAAGTGCCTTTTCAGATCCCTATGACAAGAGGGGTGGGGGAAGAACACTCTCAGTGTGGCCAGAAAATCAAACAAATTGTTGGGTTTCCAGATTGAGAAGAAGGTAACGTTTTCAGAGATATCTTGAATGAGAACTTTTATCTTATAAAAAAGAACTGTTCTCAGAAAAGAAAACTATATAGATGATTATATTCTGCTGTGAAATCTCATACTTAAGGTTGTCTCTAAATAGGGTGTTCCTGTTTATCATAAATTAGAAGTTGTTACAGGGCAGTGGTCAGCAAACTGTGACTTGCGAGCCGCGGTTTGCCGCTCTGTTGACTAATGAGTTTGCCGACCACTGGGATAGGGGCTTAATCACAAGGAACAACAACAGCCTGTAATTATTGGAATCGAGAGTCTAGGTCAGTGGTTGGCAAACTCATTAGTCAATAGAGCGGCAAACCGCGGCTCGCGAGTCACAGTTTGCTGACCACTGTTATAGTGTGTACCATTCTTCAGAAATGGAAGTTGTCTCTTTTTTTTTCACATCAGATGGGTAATGTGCCAATGTCCTAATAAGGTTTGAAGGAGGCACATTTCACACCCAATCATCACACTTATGAACTTCAAAGGGATCCAGAAGTTATCTTGATAATGAAACTCATTGTTCAGGCTATGGTTACAGAAGCAAAGTGTTTAACATTAGGATGAAGTTTCTTGGAGTATTTCCCTGTTGACTGACTGTACTTTCCTCATTCTGAGAGAACAAAACCAACCATATTTAAGCAGCAGCCTGTTTAGATACTCTGATTAGAAGACAACTCACTCAAGATTCTTCCAACTTCCTGTCCATATTCTTGCCAATTCAACATGATTTATTAATTACATGGAGTCAGTCAGATTTCTATCCAATTTGCACTCAAGGGTCATCTACACATGCTCCTGAGTTATCTCCCTGTGCTTTACTTTCACACCCAAAGTAAGCAACGTACACCCACCTCCTTGTATTTCTATGTTAATACAATATGGTGAGTGGTTTATATCATGGGTAACCTGGTTAATAGTTGAGCATACTTTTCATGATGATTGCTATCTCCCTAGAAAAGACACATAATAGAAAAACAAAAGGTATTTATTGAGTAAATAAATGAACAAATCATTCTAGGGTAGTTGTTTTGTTTCCAAAGTTGTACAAACTATGTTAAGCTTCCAGAATCAAAATTATAGAAAGAAGCAGATCTAATTTGGTTGACATTTTCTAGGTTATTCTTGGGCTCTCAATTAATCTGTTTTTTCACTATCCTTGTACTTTGGTTTTATTATTTAGTGCTTGTTATTCTATTTAGGTTTTTCCACAAAGTGTTGACTAGTTACTTTTAAAATGCTATTTGAACTTGAATGTGGGCCATTGCTTGGTTCTAGGAAGATGAGATATTTCTAGCTTTAATTTTTACCAATAGTAAGTCTTATAGATTAACTTGATTGTGATAGTTCATTAAAAATAATCTGCTTTCACCCTGGCCAGTGTTGTTCAATGGTTAGAATGTTGGTCCTTGCACCAAAATGTGTGTGGGAGGCGCTCTCTCTCTCTCTCTCTCTCTCTCTCTCTCTCTCTCTCTCTCTCTCTTTCTATCTTCCCCTCCCTCCCTCTCTTCCACTCTAAAAAACCAATGGAAAAATATCCTTGGATGAGGATTAACAAATAAATAAAAAAATAATCTATTTTTCTGGGATCTTTAAGAGGTTATTGTTTTCCAAGTAGCTCTAATATAACTTCTTCTAATTAACTTGACTTCATTCCCAGGACCAAGGTAAGTGGTCATCCCCTGGCTTTCATATTATTCCTTATCACTTCACTTATTATTCCTTCCTATGATAATTGACTATCAGTCACTTCCAATTTGGACCGTGTGTATGCTAAAAGCCTGTGACTCATTCACTATTTTTATCCAGAAATTAGCAGTATTTAAGCATTTAATATATAGTAGAGTTTTAACATAAGTTTGGTAAATGAATAGATGAAAAAAATACGTGATAGATTGGTAGATAGTAGATGATAGATAGACAGATGATAGATAGATAGATAGATAGATAGATAGATAGATAGATAGATAGATAGATAAAATTTCATTTGGGGGAAGTAGAGACAGTCAGGATTCCCTTTTGGCTCTAGCATAAACCTCAACAGACTTTTGTCCACAGTGAATAAGTTGATTTTAGAGTCCATACTATAAACTGATAACCGTTGGTCAGGGCAGTATGAGATTAAAAAAAAAAAAAAAAAAAGTCCTCAGGACTCCTGCTTTCTATCAACTTCTCATATACAAAGACATTTATGTCTAAAACCTAAAATTTGACATACTTTTTTCCCAAGCTGTAAAGATAAGGACAATATTCCAGATATCAGCAACCCTCAGTGTAGTTTTTGAAGAGAGTCTCATAGGGTTTGTGAGTTTGCTGTACTTTCCTGAAATACCTCCTGACAGGGACATGTAGACAACAGTTATAAAGTTCCTCCCTCACACTCCTAAGTCAGTTCTGAGATAGCATGGAAAAGAACAGACATTTATTGGGTGAATTATTGAAAGATATAAAGGGGAAACAGTAATTATCCCAGTGCCCAATCTCAGTTCTCACTGCCTGAAGATCATTATTACTAATAATTCCAGGCCCTGGGCTAAGTGAGTCTGCTATACATTAGCATACTTAATGCTCATGATAACTCAGTGAGATCCAGGGCTATTTACATTTTATGGAAATTCAAATCATACAAATTTTAATTATGCAAATTTGAAAGAATGTAATATAAAATGATCACCACATTCCAACTTTATTTACAAAATTTCAAATATAGCAAATGTCTCCCGATTTTAAAGAGTATGAAGAATTGCCTAATTTAAATGACAAGCCTGGAGAATTTTAAAGATTATTTACTCTTTGGTAACATGCAGGTGTGCCACTTTTGCTAGAAAATAATAATTTTTAGAGTGAAAGCCAGTACTTATTGAACACTAAGCATTTCATAGATATCATCCCCTTTATTTTTCACCGAAAAATCCAATGTTGTAGGACTACGATTTTTCCCATTGTGCATCTGAGGACACAGTGAGAAGCAGAAGTAGAATTTAAACTCAGGCAGCCTGGCTCCAGTTTTAATCAAGGCCCCACTTTTCAGGATCCATGAAATTGGAAGGTCCTACCAATCCACAGCTCTGTGCCTGACTATCCCCTGAGTAGGTGTGGGCACTGAACATTGATTAGAAAAGCATTTGCTTTCAGAACATCTGAATTATGTGCCTTTTGAATGAATATAACTTTTAAAAACTCTCCTCTCACATAAAATATGCCTGCCATGTAGGTATTATATTCTCACCTTTGAAAATGAAACTTTTTTTTTTGCTATGCTTTTATTGATTTCAAAGAGAGAGAGAGAGAGAGAGAGAGAGAGAGAGAGAGAGATGAGAAAGAAACATCAGTCAGCTGCCTCCTGCATGCCCCACACTGAGGATTGAGCCAACAATCCCGGCATGCGCCCTGACCAGGAATTGAAATGGCGATCTCCTGGACCTGGTGCATGGGTGGGACACTCAACCACTGAGCCACACCAGCCAGGCTGAAAATTAAGCTTTAAAGTGGTGAATAACTTGTCCAAGGCCTCAAAGCTAATGGAAGCCCAACTCATCTGTCAGGAACATGAGCTATTATGTCCAGGTAACATCACAGACACACCTGCAAAATCAACCTGAGACTCCAAGTCCTCCTGTTGTGTGCCTTTGTGGACTCTGAGCTGTTTGCTTCATATTGGGGAAGCTTAGCCCATGTAACCCCTCGTGTTCAATCCTAAGCCTCTTTTCTTTCCCCAGGTCCCTCCAAATACTAACCGTGTCCTAAGAAAAATACACATCTCCCATATTCCTGACTATCCTACCCTATATTTCCATTCAAATTCAGACAAAAGAACCCCGTGGGCACTTCCTCTCAGTACCCACACTCTTTGCAGTGTCTGTTCTGTAATTATAGCACCATCTTGTCAAATGGCAGCCAGAATCAATACAAGTTTGACCCAGGCAAATATCAGGGGAGGTGGGGAGAGTTAGTCACTAATCACCACACCACATTCTTGCTATCAGATTTAGATCGATCTTTGCAGAACATGTCTTACTGAGTGGAAAATGTAAGATGTATTCTCTCCAGGTTGGCATCAAAATTGACAAAACTGTACCTGTGGAAACTGAAAATTGAGGGCATGTTCTTTTTCTATCCTCCTAACAGAGCTCCACAGTCCATAAAGCAAAGCTTTTGTAGGAGCACAAGTTTAGAATGATGCCTTTTGATGGATAACAATGGGCCATTTTCACATAGGTGGTGCTAAAGCTTTCTGCCTTTGTACTGGCAATAAAATAAACAGTAATTAACCCAGGTGTGTGTGTGTGTGTGTGTGTGTGTGTGTGTACATGTGTCTACACATGTGCAACAGAATGATGAGAAAGAAAAACAGTTTTCTCCAAAAAGATGACCACAGCCTATTAATTGTAAACCCTCTTTGGCACAAAGTAAATTCCTTTTTTTAGAAGGACAAAAGATCCATGAAATTGGAAGATCCTAACAATCCACAGCTCTGTGCCCTGACTATCCCCTGAGTAGGTGTGGGCACTGAACATTGATTGGAAAAGCATTTGCTTCCAGAACATCTGAAACAGCTACTGGAATCAATTAAATTAAAACAAAACAAAAAAAATGATTGTTTAAGCTAAGTGCACAGGCCAATTTCTTCTTTCTAGTCTTCAGCCTCATTAGTCAACATTTTAAAATATCTGCTACCTATAAAGAACTTGACTTATAATACTCTTAGTTGTTTAAAACAAATAACTATGAATTCCATTTACAGGTGTTGATGCCTGGACCCAGAGAGGTTAAACTACTTGCCCAAGGTCACACAGTGATGGATCCAAGGCTGGAACCAGGAACAACGCCTCTAACATATCCACAGCCTTCCTTCCTGGACTGAATACTTAACATACCAATAAAGTTCCTGATTTATTCTGATCTTTGTTTCTAGGAGACCATTATCTCTCTTCTTGGGCATGTTTTAAAAAAGCATGTACGCTATGAAAAGGGGCATAGGACCACTTGCTCCGAGAAGCCCATGAAGGATAAAGAAAGGAGCCCTGGCCAGGTGGCTCAGTTGATTGGAGCATCCTCCCATATGCCAAAATAGATTGTGGGTTTGGTTCCCGGTCAGGGCACATACTTAGATTGTGGGTTCCATCTGCGGTCAGGGTGTATACGGGATGCAATTGATTCTCTCTCTCTCTCTCTCTCTCTCTCTCTCTCTCGCTCTCTCGCTCTCTCGCTCTCTCGCTCTCTCGCTCTCTCGCTCTCTCCTTTCTCTCTCTAAAAATCAATGAAAACATATCCTTGGGTTAGGATTTAAAAAAATAATAAAGGAGGACAAGACAGCCTGAAGGTGTGAGGAGGTGGTTTAGCTGCCCTCTCTTCTCCTTCTCAGACCCCGAGTCTGCAGGGAACCTGGGTCTTTGAGGAAATATCGAGGAAATGAGCTGTTAAATGTCAAGGCTGAATCATTTCAGTTAGTGTCAAAGAGAGTAGTTACAATTGATTAAAAAAAAAAAAGAAGCCAAAACCGGTTTGGCTCAGTGGATAGAGCGTCAGCCTGCGGACTGAAAGGTCCCAGGTTCGATTCCGGTCGAGGGCATGTAACTTGGTTGCGGGCACATCCCCAGTAGGAGGTGTGCAAGAGGCAGCTGATGGATGTTTCTCTCTCATCGATGTTTCTGACTATCTATCACTCTTCCTTCCTCTCTGTAAAAAATCAATAAAATATATTTTAAAAAAAGAAGAAGGTAGAGAATGAAGCTAGGAAATTCAGAGGCACTGGGACATCTCTGCAGACTGGGCCACAGCATGAATCTCAGGGCAGGCAGATCTCGGGTCTGGGACTAGGACTAAATGAGAACCGACCACAGAAACTCTCCGGGCCTCTAGGGAAGGACCTTTGGACTGGTCTGCTTTGGGTCACATGTGGAAATGAGGTCTGGCCTCCTGCTTAAAGTCCCAAGATAAAAGAGCTGGCAGGCAGTTACAGATCATAAATAGCCACCTCTGCACATTTTTAAATGATATCTGAGTTTCCACACATTTCTCAAATATCACATGTAAAGCTAGTATTACATTTTAGAATGTACTTTTCAAGTATTTCAAAAGCTATTATTTTGTTTGATTTCAACAAACAAGCTCACACTCAGAAAACAAGTAGATACTTTTACAGTGATAATATTTTTAAAAATACTTAAATACTTTTACAGTAAGGCTCAGGGATGCTAAGAGGTATGTGTGGGGCCACTTGGGTAGAAAGTGGTAGGGGTAAAGCCAAGTGTTCTCTGTTATATTATATTGCTAATGTTTGATCATGTCAGAGAAAGAAAAATGGAATCGGGGCACACCCAGATCAACTAAAAAGCATCTTTGGGGGAAGAACCTAGCATTGTTAATTTTTAAAAAGTGCCCAGGTAATTCTAAAATGCAAACAAAGTTGAGAACCGTTATTCTAAAAAAATAGCATTTGAATGTTAGAGGCAACAAATCTCTTGAAACCTGAAATATTAAAGGTCTGCACATATTTTGTTGCATTTTTTTCATTTAAATGCTATCCTGTCTTAATATGAACTTGGATTTATAACAACAGTTTTGAGGAAAAGTTGGGGTTGCTAGGGGAGATCTAATTTACCAGGGAAACCAGCTGAGCACGGAGTAGCACCGGGTGGAGCAGCTCACAGCTAGAACGCTGATTGCAGAAGGGCATGCTCTCTTTGTTGCTTTAAGCAGAAATTGGAACCTTATTCCTTTAGCACTGGAAAAAGAGCATTCATTCTTTACTGGAAGATGCATTTATGCAACTAAGACCTCCGTTTCTTGCCTCTGCCTCAAAGAACAGTGTGCTCCCTATAGAGGGTGGCAGCCAGCAGTCAAAGGCTGTCCTTCTTTACCTCCCCCTGCTGCTCCTTACCCCAGGAAGCATCCCAGTTCTTTTTACTTAAGGAAAGGAGTGCGTGTCACTGGGAAGTTCCTCAGGGAATTAAGCTAGTCTGATTCAGATTGTTGACAGATCTGCTCTCAACTCTGATGGAAGATGCTGTTCCCAGTTGGATGCTGGTAAGGACAGCAGAGCCAGTGTTTTCTCTCTTACGGGCAAAATAGGTAAAAGGAAGGATTCGATAACAGTACACAAATTATATATTTTTGCTACCTAATTCTTTACAATATTACTCTAAATACTTTTTTGCTATTTAACCCTTTACAATATTACTCTAAACTTGCATCCCCTTTACAGTGTTCTTTCAGTGTTGCCCTTTGTTTGATAAATGATTATTAATAAGTGGATTAACATGGAGATATTTAGGAAATCTGAATTTCAACTTCTAGCACATGCTTCAGATCACACACCTAAGGTTTCAGATAACACAATTATAGGGTGTAAGAGAGAAACAAAACCTTCTTGCATGATGAACTTGTGACTCCTGAGCAAAAGAACAAATACAGGCTAATGGTGATTTTATAAATATTCCAAAAATGAGTTCATGTTAGTCTCTCACTTGTGCAAATATCACAGTTCAAGGGATGTAAAATGTGATGATGTCTCATGATAACTCGAAAGTTGCTTCTGAGTTATTTATTTATTTATTTATTTATTTATTTATTTTTGGATGTGTACTTATTAAAGTCATTGTTCTAGCTATGTGTACAGATGAGCACATGATCCTTCTTTCATGGCCATGATCAAACCTAAGTCAAATTTTTGCAATTTAACCAGTATCCTTCTTTTTGTCTGACTAATTCCCATCCAACATTGGGTATCTGCATAGCAACATGTCCTCCTGGCAGCCTTCCCTGACACTCCATCCTGCTGTGAGTTAAAGACTTCCCTCTGTGCTTCTTGACATCCTCTGCTGACCTTCCCATGGCAGTGATCACATTGTCAATTTTAGACTTCAAGATTTTTTTTAAATATATATATTTTTATTGATGTCAGAGAGGAAGAGAGAGGGAGAGAGAGAAATAGAAACATCAATGATGAGAGAGAATCACTGATCAGCCACCTCCTGCATGTCCCACACTAGGCATGACCTCCTGGTTCATAGGTCACCACTCAATCCTTGAGCCATGACAGCTGGACTATACTTCAAGTATTTTTATGCATGGATTCATTTCATGCATTCATTTGCTCAAAGTACATTAGTACCCACTGTGTTCCAGGTACTGTCCTTGGTCCAGAAGATACAACCATGACAAAAATCCCTGTCCCTATAAAGCTTATATTTGGGGGAAGACTGAGGAAGATATGAATTGTTTACAGGTTGTGGTAGTGGGGGTGGGGATGAAATTTTAGATGGAATAATCAGAGGCAGACACATTGGGAGGGTGATATTTGAGGACCACCTGAAGGAAGGGTGGGAGTGAGTCAAATGAAATTCTGGGGAAAGAGAGTTTAGGCGGGGGAGCAGCATATGCCAAGGCTAAGGTTCTGAGGAGTATGCATGGCATGTCTGAGGAACAGCAAGATGGTCAGGGACTTCAGAGTGGGAAGAGAGAGCAAGAGTAGAATATGATCACTTTGTTGCTGTGCTTAGAATATAGACGGAACTAAGTAACTGTTTGTTGATTAATAAAATTAATAATAAATGTAGTAGAATGCTATATTATTTTAAACTGTTATTCCCACAACCAATCTAGCACACTTTCTGATAAGAAACACTCAGTTGTTCCCTCTGCAAAATAAAAGGATGGACATGCAGATTTCTGGGAAATGTGGGGTTAGATGCAGCAGATTATCTGAGAATAGGTGGGCTGTATTAAATCATAACCAAGTTTTACTCATTATATTTAACTTATTTGAAAGTAGCCTTGATTATTAAAGTGAGTACCACTTTTATTATTTTAATTATCTCTCCATGAATCTTATCTCTTGAGCTCATTATGGCTTTGGGGTAAGCACTTACTACTGTTGATTCTCTCTATTGAGTAGGCTCACTTCCCAAAGGCTTTTTCCTAATGGCGCATTCTCCTGTAAATTTTTTTTGTAGACCTCTGCCCAAAGCAATGAGTTAAAGAGAGAGTTCCTAGCCACAGCATGATGAAATGAAGTAATGAGGGAAATGCTTAATCTCAATATGTTAGCAGCTTTGTCAGTAAAAGTAGAAGAGAAAAACATATTTCTTCACCCTTCCTACCCCAAACCATTCCAATGGGCATGGAGATGTAAGGGGTGTGTGCAGAGGGTTGGCAGGGGGCGGGGTGGGGGGGTGGTGGTGGTGACATACTTCTAAATAACTGCAAATGAAAGGGCAAAATGGAGACTCTTTTCTTGTGATCCATCTCCTTGTGATCAACTTGGGGAAAACAACCTAATGGATTGAGCTGTAAATCCCAAATGATAGCTTTACTGGCTAGGCAATCTTGGGTGAGTCATTTTGTCCTGTCTGAAGCTCAATTTCTTTATGAAGCCTGGAATCAGGTAGGAACGAGACTTATTGGGGATCGCTTCGTAAGTTATATAAACATGTAACCACTCTACCCCTGAAACTAGTATAATAGTGCATGTCAACTGTAATTTTAAAATAATAAAAAAAGAAAGAAAGAAAATCAGCATTGCTTGTCTCCTAAGATTGGGATGAGCATCAAATGAATAATATGTATGACAGTATTACGAAAATAATGAGGGATCGTTTAAAAATAACCTTCTATGGATTGAAATAAATGTAATACAGAAAATAAAACAGTAGGTGGGGGAAAAATCAGATATTTTCCTTAAAAGTTTCTGTTCGTATTGTTTGAAAAATAAAAGGTGATTAATGTCCTCAGCTACACAACAGTTCTCTGGATACCAGATGCTGTCAGCTCTACCTCCAAAATATACCTTCCATCTGTCTGTTGTTTCCCTACATAAGCCAAGGAGCTGGGCCATAGCCCCAGAACTACTACTTCCAAATTCCATCTCCTCCTCCTCTTTTCCTCTTTTAATACTTTCCCCACAGAACAGCTAAAGTGGTCTTTTAAATTTGTAAAAAAAAAAAAAAAAAAAAAAGATCCTGGCACGTCTCTCTGTTTTCAATCCTCCAATGTTTATGATCACAAATTCTTAGCAAAAGCTAAGACTGTACATGCTCCATGGCTTCTGCTAACCCTTCGGATTTCATCTACAACTTGGGTCTCCCTCGTCCACAATGCTTTCACCTCATGGACTTTTTTTTCTGTTCCTGGAACATACAAAGAAATTACACCTGTCTTAGGAAATTGCATTGCTCTTTCCTCTGCCTGGAAATCATTTCCTATTTGTGTTTGAATGGCTTCTTTTCATAATCCTGGCCTCAGCTCAAAATTCATCTCCTGGGGGAGGCCTCCATGGTACCTCCTCTCCCCCTGTCACTCCATCAGTCTCTCTTTCTTCTTAACACTTAAGATTTATAAAATTGCTTGATTTGCTGATGCTTTATTGCCTGTGTCCCTCAATTGAATGTGAATGCCACAAAAACAGTGGTCTTATTAGCCTTTTCATCACTGAATCCCCTGCTATCAGATATTTACCTAGAACATAATAGGCAATTAGTGAATATTTGCTGAATGAATGAGTTAACGAAACTAGAAGTCTTATGAATAGTTATGAAGTTCCATTTAAAACTATGAGGTTTGGGATCTTTTGGATGAAATGATTATTCAGCATGAACACATTTCCTGGTCTCCTTGGAAGGGAGACTTAGGAGACTGTGCCAAGGAGGAGGATGGCTTTGTTTTGAGCATGGATGTGCCATACCAGTTGGAAGCAAGCCAGAAACTTGTAGTCAGCCCTTTACAAGTCTGAAATGGCTGTCCCAGCTTGACACAAGTCATAATAATAAAACCTGACAGCAAAATTGGAAGCCTGTATCTGTATTACAATTTTCATTTCGGAGAAAATACATATTCACCCACTAGCTCTGGCTTGGCACAGTGTTAATTCCAACCATTTTTTTAAAATAAATCTTTTTTAACAGATTTATCAGGGGACCTTCACAGCAACATCTCTGTGACAGCACTTGAAAAAACTAGAGCTGTTTTCAATCATTCTGTAAACAATGTGACATTTAAAGAATGGGAAAAGAAAAGAAAAGGATAAATAAAAGTAATATCAAACTTTGGGGACCTGTGTGCAGAGACCAATTCATTCTCTTTTACCTGCCTATTAAATTATACATGAAAATAAAAGGACCTGAAATTAAGAATATCAGTCCATAATTATACAGATGTCAGAATCAATTTTTACTAATCAAACATATATGGGAGCTGTAGTAATTCCATACAGTACAGATAACTTCAAGATATCCAGAAAAAAATTCAGAACTCAGAATTTCACAGCCTGATAAACAAAGATGGAATGAACTCTGTCCAATGGAACCACCATGACCTACTAAATAGTGGAAACTCATCCAGGATGCTGACAACAGCCACCTCAATGGATTAAGTTCATAAAGGAAACAAATAGAACTACTTAAAAACAAGCCCCCAAAAAGGAAACATAAGTGAATATACATCTCAGACTTGGAAAGGGTTTCCTAAAAATTAAAAATAGAAAAAGACAATGTTATCAGTAATTTAAAAAAGACTTTTGGAAAATAATTTGGCAATCTGTATCACTAACTATCTAAAGGCCTATAGCATTTGACTTTGTGATTTAACTTCTAGGAGTGCCTCTTAAGCAATGATTAAATACTTATGTTTACAATATTCATAATAGCTAAAAAAAAAGTCAGAAATAGAGTTTAATGTAAAGCAAGATGTAAATATTTAACTAAAATTTAGTGTATCAATAGAGTGCATCATAACTTAGATGTTTATTAAAATTCTGAACTTAAAAATGTGAATTTGAATTGACATAGAAAAAGGCTTAAAATTTTGAAGTGAAAATAGTAGTATATAAAACTACATATATATTCACAAATATATAATTTTGGGATTACATATACACATATTAAAGACAGATAGGGAAAGAGATAGAGAATGAGTGAGAAAGAGATATAAAGAAAATATATTCACCAACATATTTGTGGCAGTAAGGATGGTTTGAAAGGTAATATTCTTTCTTCTTTACAATTTTATTAAATTTATAAATTTTATAAGAATCAAGCACTTACTAATTTTATAATTAGAAAACATCTCTACATAGTTTTCCCCCCAATGTTTCCTTTGTATTTTCTTTTGCCCCGTTAGCTCTTTTTTATCTCTTAAACTAGAGGCCTGGTGCATGAAATTCATGCACAGGGGTGGTGTCCCTCAGTCCAGCCTGCACCCTCTCCAATCTGGGACTCCTTGAGGGATCAGGCCTAAACGGGCAGTCGGACATCCCTCTCACAATCCAGGACTGCTGGCTCCCAACTGCTTGCCTGCCTCTGCCTAATTGCCCCTAAGCGCTTCTGCCTGCCAGCCTGATCACCCCCTAACCACTCCCCTGCCAGCCTGATCGACGCCTAACTGCTCCACGGCTGGCCCGATTGCCCCTAACTGCCCTCCCATGAAGGCCTGGTCACCCCTAACTGCCCTCCCCTGCAGGCCTGGCCCCCCCAACTGCCCTCCCTTGCTGGCCTGGTCTCCCCCAACTGCCCTCCTCTGCTGGCCTGGTCACCCCTAACTGCCCACAACTGACCTCCCCTGAAGGCCATCTTGTGGCAGCCATCTTGTGTCCACATGGGGGCAGCCATATTTGACCACATGGGGGCAGCTATCTTGAGTCTTAGAGTGATGGTCAATTTGCATATTGCTATTTTATTATATTACCATGTTACCTTGAAAACCTTGCCTGGTGGTTCTCTGGGCATACGAAGCTTGAATAAATTTGAACTGAAAATATGAAAGAGAAACTATATATTCAAGAAAAATTGCAAACCCTAAACAACCTGAGTTTAGGAATCAGAAAGAGAAAGAAAGGGCCCTAAAATCTGACTTGTGTTCCACTGGCTTGATTTGAGACAATATTTGGGAGAGCCAAAAGACAACTCATTCATTGAGATAAATGCTATTTTAACATATTATTTAATTGTACTTATCTGGATACCTTTTTAAAGTCTCCTAACTTTTTCTACCTAAGGCAAGTGCCTGCCTCACCTGCCCTAGTCCCAGCCATTTCACCCTATGCCAGATAAAAACATGGCCTGATCACTTATTTCCAAGGGATTATCTGGTATAAAAATGGCTCTTCCGCCTACAATCCACAGAGGGTGTCAATGAATCGCTCAGAGAATCCATGTACACTGTTAAACAATCTGGCATGACCAGAAAGCAGGGAATCGTCAGCTCATTCTTTCCCTCCATCCTGCCCTCCTCATTGTAATCACTGCCAGCGGCCCACTTAAACACTGCCAGTTACAGAGAGCCAGTTAACAACATGCAGCCTGTGTTCAATGTAGAGCGTCAGATGAGAGGGAATTGCCAAGAAATTTCTTTCTATTTCAACCTAAACTTTTGCAAAATTGGGCCAGCTATGAAAGGTCAAAGGAGAACAGCACTCTCACACTTTTTTGTCTCCTTTGTCAGCAAAAAAGTGTGAAAGAATCCAGGCCTTAATAAGATCAATTCTTCAAGTAAGTCTGAGCTGAAATCAGAATGCAGAAACCTGTGCCATTTGGTCAAGCTATATACTAGATTTCAAAACCCCTAACTCCCAATCAAAGTAGTGTTTACATGGTTTACTTTCTATCATATCTTTGTTGAGATAGAGACCACCAAGCAGAGACATACTTTTAGTCACATGTACTTTATTCATCATTTGTAACTAATGAAGAGAACAAGAAAAAAGGGAGATCTTAAGATATATGAACCTAGACAAGAAAGTCATATTAGGGCCATTATAACTAAACTAGAGGCCCAGTACACAAAATTCTTGTACTCAGGGGGAGTCCCTTAGCCCAGCCTGCGCCCTCTCAAAGTCTGGGAGCCATCAGCCAGACATCCTTAGCACTGTCGCGGAGGCAGGAGAGGCCCCCATCACCACTGCTGTGCTCGCCAGCCGTGAGCCCAGCTTCTGGCTGAACAGCACTCCCCCTGTGAGAGTGCACTGACCACCAGGGGAGAGCTCCTTCCTGCATTGAGCATATGCCCCCTGGTGGTCAGTGTGTGTCATAGCGACCGGTCGTTCCACTGTTTGGTCAATTTGCATATTAGCCTTTTATTACATAGGATAAATGTTGTTAAATGAATCACCATTATACTTATACAGAAAGAACATTAGCAATGTCATTATTTCAAACATAAATAACAACTTCAGAGAGTCCTTACGTGTTTTAGGACATCGAAGAGTCCACACGTACTTTAAAACTGTAATGAACAGGGAGATGATCAATATACAGGTGACATGCTCTCTCCTTGTGCTTGTTTATTGGAGATCTTATTTACTAATCCCAACCATCACACCTGCCAAGGAACTCAGCAGGAGTAGCCACCAGACAAATCTCCATGAGATTTAGATAAAATAAAAATAAATACATTTTTAAAGTTTTTTGTTAAAGTATAATGTATATGTAGGAAAACACACATATCATAAATGTACTGCTGCAAGAATTTTCAAAATCCCAGCACCCAAATCAAGAAACAGAATATTATTCCAGAAGCCCCATTCATGTTCTCGTTCAGTTGTGGTGGTTAATTTTATGTCCACTTGGTTAGGCTATAGAACTCAGTACCCAATCAAACACTAATTGAGGTGTTAGGAAGGTGTTTTGTAAAAGTGGCCAACATCTACAATCAGTTGACTTTACATAAAGGAGATTGTTCTCAATAATGTGGGTAGGATTTATCCCATCAGTTGAAAGGCCTTCAAAGCAAAACTGAGATTTGCCTAAGGAAGAAGAAATTCTGCCTCAAGACTATAGCATCTGCTCATGCCTGAGAGTCTCCACCTGCTGGCCTGGCCTGCAGATTATAGATTAGCCAAGTCCCACAACTATATGAGCCAGTTCCTTGAACTAAACCTCTTTCTATGTGTGTATATATATATATACACACACATAACATATATCATATGCATATACATAAATATACACACACACATATGTATTACATATACTTATATAGATACTCAATTGGTTATGTTTCCCTGAAGAACCTGGAACCTATATAGAGTTACTACTTTCCTGAGAGTAACTTCTTTTCCAACTTCATAGATTCATTTTATTAAACACATATTTAAAAACATATTTGTTATTTTAGAGGTGATGATGATAACTACCATTTATTTATAACAGCATCTTGGCAGACACTACTTTAGCCCTTTACATTCCTTATTTAAACCTTCTAATTTGTGCTTGTCTTGTTTGTTCTTTCTTCTAAAAATGGCTTTCAATCAACTAAGCAAACTGGTATGAACATTGTATTAAACTTCACTTTACTCACAAGTATGAAGTTTAACTTTAAGTGCAATTAACAGGTTGTTTCTATTATTCCCACTGATTCTGTTTAAAGTTTAGCATTTCAAAATGGAGCAAGGATTGTCTAATGCATATTATGCTTTACAATAAAAAATGTGTAAATCAAAAGAAAAAGGGAAGGGAAAGAAAAAGGAAAAGAAAGCTCAGTGATCAATATTTGTCCTAAAGTCCTTGGAATTTTTAAGGTAATAAAATGCAAACAGGGTGACACAGATTATCATGGAAGTATAAAATTTGAGAGCTAGAAAATAATTTGAAAATTATTTCACACAATTCTCTAACTGGGCTTCCTTCTTTCATATATTACTGCATTGCAAGAGGAAGAGAGAGGAAGCCTCTCTTACTGCATGCCCACCACTACACTAGGAGCTCTTCAGGTGTTAATCTAATGCAATGTTCATATCAGCCATGGCATTTTCTGGAATGTACAGATGAGGAACTCAAGGCTTGGAGACTCAAAAGTAGCCCATCTACCAAGCCTTGCAATGCTTGCCATTCTCACTGGCCCCTTCTAAGGTGTCCCCATGGAGGTGGTCACAACTAAGTGGCTCATTAAGCATAGGTGGCTCCTGTCTCAGAATCTACATCTAAAATTTTCCCTAATCAGTGTAACTCATATTCTCTTCTGAAACAACTAGAGGTCCAGTGCATGAAAATTCATACACTGGAGAGGGGGGTCCCTCAGCTTGGCCTGCCCCCTCTCACAGTCTGGGAGCCCTCAAGGGTGGGAGGTGACCTGGCGATAAGGGGAAGGTGATGCCCCATCACACCTCTGCTGCTGCCACTGCCGGCAGCGCAAGCCTTGGCCGGCCCTGGTTACCTGAGCCTCGGGCGGCCTTGGGCGGCTGGGCAGCTGCCATCCAAAGCTTGCCTGTGCCTCAGGCTGGCCTTGGGAGGCTTGGGGGCTGAGGGGACTGGGGGACTCCGGAGGCAGGTGCGTGGAGCGGCCGGGCGTCTGCCACTCCGGCAGGGCTGAGGGGACTGGGCGCCACCATCTTGTGGCTGTGGGCGCCGCCATCTTTAAGGGTGTGGCAGTCAATTAGCATATTCCCTCCTTATCTGTGGGCGCAGCCATCTTTGAAATGGCGTGAGGGTAATTAGCATATTCCCTCTTTATTAGATAGAATGATGATGTCCAGGGCAATGGGATGTGCTGATTGGCTGAAGATTTTTAGAGGAAACTAAGAACTTAAATAGAAAATGGTTGCATGAGAGAGTGCTAAAGTAACAGATATGAAGCACAGAGAAGTTGAGGTTTCATATTCTACCATAAAATATAGGTGTGCAATGAATGTATACAACCGAGAAGGTATTAGCAGAGGGGCCAGTGCCCAATCACATGACACCAATGCTCCATTTCCCTTTGGTACCTTCCCTTCCCTTAGCAACATAACAGAGAGTAGCTTGAAAAATATGTTACTAGTCTAGTTAGGGGAAATTTAGACACTCTAACTTGGCAAGGCATTAATAAACACTGGGAAATGTCTAGAGGACTACAGGCGAGATCTTTCAGAAAATATGTCAACAAAGAACTCCCCAAACACTCATACAATTGCTAAAAAGTCCTTCCAAAGGTAAATTCAGTGCTGGCAGGGAAGTGAAGGTTCTGAGCGATTTCTGGGGCCTCCAGTGCTGTCTCTGTTATAATGGGGACGGAGTTTATTTTTCTGTGGGGAAAACTAGAAAAAGCAATAAATTTGGACTCTTTGATGTCTAGAAACAGACCTGCTGCCCACCCCACCTCTTAGTGGTGGCATTTGTCTTGGGAAGGGAGGGCCATTCATTTCCTCTGCCTTTGAGATAAGGAAACATGAGTCATTTCAATTGCAAATAGAGTATAAGGAATTACTGAGTCTGAGGAGGTTGTGCTCTGCAGTGTATTTTAGGAGGAGTTGGGCAGGGGAAATATCAGTCCTGCTGCATACATTTTAAAGTGAGAGTAAGGGAAATGCATTCTGTGATCACCCATCATGAATTTTTCTTATTTAATACACTGGTTACCTAAACCATATATATACAGTGATATACCATGTATACAGTGAACAAAAAGGGGTGCTGTAATAAATCATAAATTCCTAACTGGGCAGCTCATGGTCAGTAGTAATGTCCTAAGCCTATAATTTCTTTTTTATTTTAATATATTGTTATTGATTTCAGAGAGAAAGGGAGAGAGATAGAAATATCAGTGATGAGACAGTCATTGATCCTGCACACACACACACACACACACACACACACACACACACACACACACACACACCCGCCCCCCTGCCACTGGGGATCAAGCCCACAACTTGGGCATGTGCCCTGACTGGGAATCTAACTGTGACCTTCTGGTTCCTAGTTCAATGCTCAACCACTAACCACCCTGGCTGGGCCTAAGCCTATAAGTTCTTCAGTGGAAGGTTTTTAAGCAAGCCCTGCCCATTGTTCTGTGCATCTAGGTCAGTGGTCAGCAAACTCATTAGTCCACAGAGCCAAATATCAACAGTACAACAATTGAAATTTCTTTTGAGAACCAAATTTTTTAAACTTAAACTTCTTCTAACACCACTTCTTCAAAACAGACTCGCCCAGGCCGTGGTATTTTGTGGAAGAGATACACTCAAGGGGCCAAAGAGCCGCATGTGGCTTGCGAGCCACAGTTTGCCGACCACGGATCTAGGTTAACATGTCTTTGACATGCCAGAATTAATACTCTCACAGAGTGTTAGTTGGGCCCTCCATCAATACACAGTGTTCTATAGCTGGTGAATGTTATGGGAATTTCCTAAAAATGGTTCGGCCCACACAGCTTTGCCTACACATGAGCCCCTCCCACTTTCCTTCCATGCTCCTGAGCACAGAGAATTCCATTTACTCATATGCCCACAGCTTGGTCCCCAGAAAAGCTCCTAGTTTTGCAGGCATCATGGTTTGTGTACTTTCCCACTCATTCCTAGGACACTGGTAACCACAAAATCCGCGTCAACTGTGTCAGAACCAAAACAAGATTTCAGTTCGCTTTTGCTCATTTCAATCATTTTTCTTACATATTTGTGGCTCCATTTTCCAAACAAAAAAGTTCCCATCCTCTATAAGGCACTAACACCCTCTATTCTTCCTGTCTCCCCAACCATGTATATGCTTTGCCCCTAAGGAGGGGGATAAGCCCAAAATGTGCTCCTAAGGTCACCAAATGGGGTCATCACACAAAAAAGTGGAATGTGTTGTTATTGTTGTTTGTTTTTTATGAATGGGAGAGGCAACAAGATTCTAAATAGAATTAAGGTGTAATCACAATCCTCTCTTCTCAGAACTGTTTGATTTCTACTCTTGCCCCTCTCTGGTGAAGCTGGTTGGAAGGAGGCTGCCCGTGGCATATGAGCTGGCCCACCACCTCGTGTTCCCCATAGGCCAAAACCAAACCAAAACAAAGCAAGAATACTCCAAAGGGAACACAGAACTTCTGGTACCAATAGAAGCTTTGGGTTTTGTCAAAGTCAAGGTTGGATCAGATCAGATGAAAATTTGGGGCTGAAGCAATACAGAGTGAAAGTTTTCCCATAGTATTTATTCCCTAGCTGAGGTAGCAGTGACCTTGGTAGACACTGGTCTAGCATCCGAAGTCAGAATGCTAGCTGTAACACAATCTGTCTATATTGTTAAAAGGCCCGGCTCATTTAAAATAGTTTTATGTAATTGATGCCCAATGACTGTTAGTGGTAATTCTGAATGTAAAGGAATAGTCAATTGGGTGAGTTTTGTGGCAGAAAATGGAATTAACATATAACTACTATATGTTAATATAGCTATTATATGGTACCACAGGGCTAACAGATTAGACTGAGCAACACATTTCATCCTTACAACTCTAATCACGGTCCTGTCTCCCTGATGTCTCAACACTTGATGAACTAAATGTATCAATCTGCAAGTTCATTATTATTGCTCTCATGTGCCAGATAAAATTAAAATTCAAAAAGTGTCACTTCTATGAGGTTATACTTTAATATATTCATAAACGTGGCCAGTTACATCTGTGTCATGAGAAAAATTTAGTCAAAATTCACTCTGTCCATGTGTTGTGTCCTCAATAATTTGTCCAGTGAATTGGCCAAGTCGAGGAAACAGCCAATTGACAGACTGAATGTTTTTTAATATAATTGGTTTCTGTGGTGTTTTATACACAAGCAATACTTGCTACAGAGCAGGCAAATATGTAATTATTATTAATAATAAATAGATAATATATCCACAAATAGTTGTCTGGATTTGTCTGAAAAGTTATAAAGAATTCTCTTATATATACAATAGTCCTATGGTTCCTAGGTTGTATATACATTTTTTACCATAAAAATTCAGACCATTTTCTTGGGTGTAGGAACCCTGAAGTAGGTAAAAGCTAGCCAATTGTTACTTAAAAAAAAAAAAAAAAAAAAAAAAAAAAAAAAAGAATAACTATGCTGGAGTTAGAAGCTTTTACATAATAAGAAAGTGGGATTTTTTTTTTCTTTTACTTTAATCTTCTTCTCAATATATTGTTTTATTTCTTTTTCTTCATGGCTTTTCAAATTTATTCTTCATGAACATTTTTATTTTAGTTTAAAGTGTATTTATCATTGGAGCCAAAGAGAGAAATAACAGTTTGGGTCTTGAGTAGATGGACATTTAGATCAACATTTTCCATGGGTAAAGATGGAACTTTGTGACCTACCTTCTCCTTTCCTTTTATATGTAAACTAGAGGCCTGATGCACGAAATTCGTGTAAGGGGCTCACCCCCCACCCCTCCGCCGCTGCCGCCTCGGCCCTCGCAGCCCCGGGGGTCATCCGGAAGGATGTCCAGAAGGACACCCGGTCTAATTAACATATTATGCTTTTATTATTATAGATTGTAGTGATTGGCCACAAAGCAAGGGGGAAATAAATACACACTGAGATGCTCAATGGCAATGAATTCAATTCAGGTTGAAAACAAGATGGTACAGACCCTGAAGTATAGGGCAGTAAATCTGAAGAACTTGCAAATAGCTAGGTACGTATTGACCAAGATATTCTTTATTCAATTTTCATCTCATAATTATCTCTATGCAAGTTAATACTACCTGATTATACTTGTTTTGTACTCTATAATTTACATGATTCTTACATATACCAGTGGTTGGCAAACTCATTAGTCAACAGAGCGGCAAACCGCGGCTCGCGAGCCACAGTTTGCCGACCACCTACATATATAATTACCAAATTTGATCTTTAAAACATCTAGCGAAATGCTCACTATATTTTTATTCCATTTCATAAATAAAGGCACTAAAAGTCAAACAGGTGAAATGAGCTGCCCAAGATCACACAGTAGAAAGTTCTGAAATTAGGATTCATCCGTAGTGTCTGCTAGTCTCGTGACCCTCCTAGGAGAGCAATAGCCAAGCATGAGCCTCATGCCAGAATGCTGTCTCCTGTCTGTACATGTAGTAAACCCCAGTGCCAATATCATAAGCTCACAAAGACATCAATCATCCAACCTCTACTCAGCAAACAGTGAATGACCAATTTCTAAGGGACCCAACACAAGGTAAATGAAAAAATAAGGCATGTGTCCTTGAGAAACTCATCAATAAAACAGAGTAATTCTACCCAAAAGTCTCTTTCTGTGACCAGTAACCTCAGGAAGCCCTGGAGCAGGTGTCCTCAAACTACGGCCCGCGGGACACATGTGGCCCGCCAAGGACATTTATCCGGCCCGCCGGGTGCCGCTGCCTGTCCTGCTTAGCAGCCGACTCATCCCGGGCCCGCAGTGCGCATAGGAATTTGTTCATAGTTTTTTTTTAAAACTATAGTCCGGCCCTCCAACGGTCTGAGGGACAGTGAACTGGCCCCCTGTTTAAAAAGTTTGAGGACCCCTGCCCTGGAGAGACGATCATTATACATTTAATTATAAGGCTTTTAATTCCTACAGCCAGTGGTCAGGCATTACAAGACTCAGGTATCCAGGCATATAAAAGACAGTCACATTCTTATATTTAAAATACCACATATGTCTAAATATTAGCTGTTACACTATAATTTACATTAACCTGTTCTATATTTAAGGACTATAGAGGGATTTTCTAAGGACTAAAGGGGAAAAAAAACCATATTACAAAGGATGAATACAAGGGGGGTGGCCCTGAAGAGCAGATCAGAACGCTCTAGGAAAGCATAGGACAATGAGAGTCAGAGAGGTAATCATGGGTGATGCTCATTCAAGCTTTTTACCAGCCAAGGTGGTGGGGATACACAAAGAAGAGATGGGTGCTTAGAGCACACAAGAACAATTTTAATATTGGGTTAAGCAAGACTAAAACAAAAAAAATGCATTTTTAGTTGAAGTGGGAAGGAAATTAATGTTTACCAAGAGCCTACTATGCTAAACACTTTATATAAACTTCATGGAATATAATTTTTCTTAATTCACTACAAATAATGAGGACCCTTTTTGCATTAATAATCCCTTGCAGTAATTAAACTCTAGTTTATTTGTTTATTGAACTGCATTTAATGTATTCATTATGTTATGGGAAAAAGATAAGCACAGGATTGCTTTGAAGAATTGATTAGAATGAAGTAACTAAAAATAGTACATCCGCAAACCCAAATCTAAGCTATGTACTTACTTTAACACATTCCAGCTGCCTTAGGTATCTGTGACATAGACAATGAATGCTTTGATATCATAAGTAAAGAGAAATCTTTCTTAATATATTCCTTTAAGCAATATGGTGCTGGCTGTGATTCTTAAAGATTTCACTGTAATCCATCGAATTTCTATTTCTCCTTTTCCACTCGACAAAGAGAAAGAAAACTCTGAGGGTTTAGCAGATGACCTCATGCCTTTCCTTCCTTCAGTCTCTGCTGCAAACAGAGCCAGGAAGGGGAAATGAATTCAGCTAACACAACGTTCCCTCCTTTATTGTTAGTGGCTAAGAGATTTCTGAAACTAGAGAATTTTTTTCTCCCTGTGAGATACCACAAAGAAAATAAGAGCTAGCCTGAAAGATAAAGGTTATATTAGATTACATTGTGGCTACTCAGAGGTCTGCACCAATCAGGATTTGATAAGGGAGACATGACTGCATATTTTAAATAGAGAGAATTTAATTTATGGAATTGGAGGCACAGGCAATAGAACAGCTTGGTGAAAACAGGAGACAGGAAGAAAACCGGAGATTAGGAAAATCAGGAAGCCAGGTACACCCCTAGGATAAGATGGGTAGTAGAAACAGCACAACCCAAGGGCTAGGTCATTCAAGGCTAACTGAGGCTAGGGTGGGCTTGTCCGGCCTGAGTTGGAGCCATGGGGGAGGTAAGTCCTGAGGCAGGGAGGAGGGTAGAGAATTCCCCTGACTTCTCCCCTCTTCCCATCCACCCTCCTCAATAGCGGAAGCACAAGGAATGGATCTATGGAGCGAACAAGTCTGAATCAGCAAAAGGCCTTAGAAAAAGAATTCTTTTGTTACACTGCACTTCACATCTTACTTACCAGAACCGAGCTGTGTGAGATGCAGAGTTCAGTTTTGGCCCCTTGAGGTGCAACACCATCTCCCCAGGCCAGGCTAACCTCTCCTAACCTCTCTCCAGCATGAAAAGCAGCTGTCGGCCTGAAGTGGAAATATATGTGAGAATTGTTTGTGAATTCATGTTTGACACCTGAAACGTTCCCTTCCCGATGGGGATTCCAGAAATCTCTGGGTGGGATTAGGCAGGAGTTAAGGAAAGGAAAGTTTCTCCAACATTCAAGGAGGCAAATTCAGTGAAACTTCCATTATGGAGCATAAATAGGGCCCAGCATTACCCTGAGACTGGCAATAGCTGAGACAATTCAGATGACCAATGCACATAGCTAAACACAAACACAACACAGCGTCAGAAGTGGTGACCATGCCTGTACTTTCTGAAATTTCAGGTGAGTACATATCACTTGCAGTCATTTGTAAGGCTCTAATTTAGAGTACTTCCTGCTTTCTGGTTTCCTGGTTGGAGCTTGACTCACCCAGACCCTCTCTGGTGGCTAGTATCTCATTATCCATTTTAAGGCAGTTCAGCAAGCACCTGTCTTCCAGGTGCCGCTCGCTGTGAGCACATCTAATTGCCCTTCTTTGTCAAAACCCAGCATTCAAGCTCTGACTTCTGAGCTCCTCTGAGAAGCTCTGATCAAGACGGGTCTCACAGCTCTAATGTTCCCCTCATTGTGACTAAACTTCAGGCAAGTCTTCCTGATTATAGGCCCCTGTCCTCCCTTTTCTTAGAGCATTTCCTTCAGAAAACTAGTATTCACAAATTCTCTTTCTGCCCCTTTTGAAATATATATAAATCTCCCAAGAAGCCTTTTACCAGTTTGGGACCCAGGAAATGTCTTTCTCAAGGACCCGAGAAGCATCTCTTTGCAAAGTAAAATTCAAAGGAGCTAGCTCCCTAGCTCCCAGTCTCTGTGGGAGGGTAGGAGCCTAGCTTCACAGGGCACCTTGTTTCAAGCTGTAAAGCTACCTCCCTTCGTGCAGATAGGAGAATGTTTACTTTTCCTTTGGGTAGAGCCAATTAGCAAATACAGGTGGCTATGATTCCCCCATCACAGCTCTTGAAAACCCTCCAGTGAGCAAGATCTGTGAACTTAAGTTTGACACCTGCAACATCCCCTTCTCCAGTTGAATTCAATCTCTCTCTCCCTTTGCAGTAGTCTTGCATGAAGTCTTCCTTGCCTATTTCCCTTTTTTTCATCGCAGTTCTTATTTTGACACCTCCCTGTTCCTCCTGGGCTCATCCTATGAATCATTCATGGTTTCTTAACAAGGGGATATAGGATTCATAGTTGACTCCTTCATCTTCCTGGGGTGCATGCTCTAACACGTCTCTCTTAAAGCAAGCTGCCTTTTATAAGACAAGTTTTCCTTACTCTCAAAAGACCTCCAATTAAGAAAATGTTGTTAGGTTCCATTCTCTCCTCTCTCCTTTTTCTCTCTTCTCTCTCTACAAATACCACACACACACACACACACACACACACACACACACACACACACATACACATCTTTCTATCTCACTTGAGGAAAGTCTGGACCCTTATCATTTATTTAGAAAAGAAACTACCGTGAAAGACTTGTCACCCAGCTGTTGCAAAGGCTATTGGTGAAAAGCCTTCAGTTTCCACCTCCTTCAGTGATTGCTTCACTGCAGAGAGTACCCTTGCCTAAGACTCCTTGTCCATCAAACACAGAGTGCCCTCACTCAATGGCTGACAGATACAGGAGTATAATGATTTGGGCCTCTTGGCCAGACTCAGGACAACTCTTCAGCACACCCTTCCAGTTCCAGAGCTCCCATGGAATTGACTAAAACGCATTGGGCCTACATCATAGTTTAACTTCTCCTTCTGCTCCATTCTGCTTCCTTCCCCCTCGTTCTTTGTGCGTCATCTCAAGGATGTCTTATAATAAATATCATGTCCACCTTAGAGTCAGGAAATGCAACTTGCAACAGGGTTGTTACGAGAATTATATTAAATTAAATATATGTGAAATTCCTACAGAATCTCTGAAGTGAAAACCAACTGAAAGGTAAAAATAATGACCACTTAGCTTTTTAAAAATATATATATTTTTAATTTCAGAAAGGAAGGGAGAGGGGAAAAGAAAGAAACATCAATGATGAGAGAGCATAATTGATCGGCTGCCTTCTGCATGCCCCACACTGGGGATTGAGCCTGCAACTCGGGCATGTGACCCAACCAGGGAATTGAACCCTGATCTCCTGGTTCACAGGCTGACGCCCAACCACTGAGGCACGCCAGCCAGGCAACTACTTAGCTTTAATATGTATTATTTAATTCTCACAAAACGGCAAGATAGATATTTTCTCCTTTATATTCAGGTGAGAAAAATAAGGTTCAGAAAGGTCAAAAAATTTGGCCCAGCTAACCCAGCTAGCTACCAAGTGGCAGTGACTGGGATTGGACCTGAGGTCTCTGTGACACTCCTTCCTCCTGTTGATTCATAATCTACCACAACTTCAACTTAGTTAAGACAGCTTTTTGACTGTGTACAGTCTATGGACTTGAGAGCTACGATTCTTAAGAAATAAGAGTATTAAGATGAAAGATAAAAGTGCTTTCAGGTGGGGAGAGTGTATTTGAGAACAACCAGTGGAAAGTTCAGCTGCCTCCTCCCCAGCAGCGCCAGGATGTGCTCCTGCTGAGAAGAGAGAAAGGTTGTCCAGTCTATTAACCTTGGCAAATGTAAATGGGGACCCAGATGCTCTCATCTAAAATAAAATCCTCTCCAACAGATGGCTGGGTTTAACAAGTTGGTATTGAGACCGAAGCTTCCAACCAGATTCTCTGTACAAGAGCTGAATCAAATCATACCAAAAAGACTTCAGCCACCCTATTTTCTGGGGCTTATATCCCAGGAATGGCCAGCTTTTAAGTAGCAGGATATCTTGCTAATGCCAGTATCCATGTGGCAGACCAGACTGTTTATCCACATGGCAGACCAGGCCTGCTGATTATCTGATCCAGCAGGCCTGATGTGGTGACCAAGAGACTGTCTAATGTGAGACAACCCTGCAAGAAGAAATAATCTACTTCTTTGAACAATGTTTATTGGGCAGTTATATGCCAAGCACTGACTCCGTGGCTGGAGGTACCAAGTAAGGAAGTGGCAGTACTTGCCATTAAGGAGGCCATGGACCAATGAAGGTCAATGGCTAAGTGAGCAATTTTGATCGTGTGCTTTAAAAAGACACCAGGGATAACAATGGGTACAGTGAGAGAACATAGAGACATCTTCTAAGCTCCCATATTCGAGTGCATTGATTCTCAAAGTCTGGTCCCTGGACCATCCGCATCAGTATCACCTGTGAACTTGTCAGAAAGGCAGATTTTTGAGCCCCTTGGGAGACCTACTCAATTAGTTCTCCGTGATTCTGATGAATACTAAAATTTTGAGAACCACTGCTCTTGTCCACTGGTTCATAAACTTGGCTGGACATTGGAATTGTCTGGGATTTAGGTAATACTGGTGCTTGCATCTCCTCCCCAGAGATTCAGATTTAATTGGTAGAGTGTGGTCTTAGCATTGAAAAATAACCTTAAAATCTCCCCAGGTGATTCAACTGTCCTACCCCAAGTGAGAACCACCATTCTGTCCTAATACTTGGAGTTTCAGGCTTATGGCAGGCATGGGCAAAGCCTGTCTCTTCATCTGACATTGCTATTTCCTGCCTCTTTTTTCATGAGACTCTGGACACACTCCTCAGTCCCCCTTTACTTTGCATGGGCTGGGACCGGCAGCTCACTTGTCAAACGTTTTTAAAGATTATTCCCATATTAGTAATATGACGCCAACTCTGAATAACCCTGTGAAGGAGGTAACACAAATTTGCCAAATGAAGCTAATGTTAGTTGTTTACATGACAAACAGTAGTGACTGGAGAGGAAACATCACTGTGAGGGTACAGATTTTTGTGACTTAAAATTCCTCAATAATATTGCACATAGGTTATTTACGTCTGTGTAGTGGGGATAAATAAACAACACAGACTATAAAAGAAATTGTCTCCACCGTGAAGAGAAGAGCAATTGTAAGCCTGAAATAGAAAAGAAGATAGAAATGTGAGCCACATGAACTTAGGTTGAAATCCCAGCTCCCACGTTTACCAGTTTTATGGCTTTGGGTAAGTCACTTAATCCTTCTGACCTCATAGCCTTTATCGGGGAAATGGAACTCATTCATACTTACTTTGCAGAGAAATGATGCCTGCAGTACATCAGCACAGGGCAATCCCTCAGTCAGTGGCCATTATGAGCGTTATGGTGCTGGATTTATAATACAAGATAATAAGAGCACTATGCTCACATTGTAGTATAATTCTCTAATATCTCTATAAAGAAATGCTGTTAATATAATTTAATAGATGAGAAAACTTGGGCTTACAGGGGGCAGTAACTTAACAATTGTCACAAAAATGAGAACAGAACTCATGGTAGAATCAAGCAGACTTTCTGGTGAGCAGCCTACAACCGTGCTCTTCAAACATGAATGTGCACACGAATCACCTGAAGATTTTATTAAAATGCTGGTTCTGATTTAGGAGGTCGGGAGTGGGGTCTGGAATTTGCCATCTCTAACAAGGACCTAGGTGATGTGAAGCTGCTGGCCAGCAGACATCTGCAGGAACGTGCAGTGTGTTCATCGTGGCTGTTAAGAGATATGAAATTAGCCCGGCTGGTGTGGCTCAGTCATTGAGCGTCGACCTATGAACCAGGAGGTCACGGTTTGATTGCCATACTGGGTTGCAGGCTCAATCTCCAATGTGGGCAGAGGCAGCCGATCAATGATTCTCTGTCATCACTGATGTCTTTATCTCTCTTCCTTCTTCTCTGAAATCAATAAAATATATATTTTTTAAAGTGTGAAATTATCATGTTTCTCTCTGCCCCAAGTTTATCCTTCGAGGGAATCAAGATACTTGTGTAAATAAACTGTCTCATCGCTGCTCACATTAACTGCCCCCACACCTCACCCCACCACCATGATTACAACAATGCTGACAACATGCTAACATTTAGAACTTCAGGGAGATGATACTTACTTATATTCCCAGCTGGTAGAAATAGAGGAGGCCACACGATTTCATGAACTCAGATACTAATAAACTTCTCAATGTCACCAACCCCCAAGACTAAGTTTACGAAAGATTGTATTTCCAACTAGGTGAATATCCCTCCCTCAGATGCCACAGCTATAGTTACCCATTTTTACCGGCTTGGTTTCATGTTATTAACCTTCACAGGAGTCCCGATTTCACTCGCAAGAGACCCATGGCCCTGGAGAAAGTACACACCCGAAAACACGACTGGTTTTTCCTGACTCTCTCCCATAAAACTCTAGGAAACCCCAACTGATCAGAAACTGCCAGCTATTCCAGACAGTAATATAACAATATAATGAAAACCAGAGAAGGTCTTTAAATCATTTGCATTAAAAATGTGTCATGGGCCCTAACCGGTTTGGCTCAGTGGATAGAGCATCGGCCTGCGGACTGAAGGGTCCCAGGTTCGATTCCAGTCAAGGGCATGTACCTTGGTTGCAGGCACATCCCCAGTAGGGGGCGTGCAGGAGGCAGCTGATGGATGTTTCTCTCTCATCGATGTTTCTAACTCTATTCCTCTCTGTAAAAAATCAATAAAATATATTTTAAAAAATGTGTCATGGTTATTTCAGCTATCACATATGCTTCTGTTACAGAGAAGAAGGAAAACTTATCTTCTATGCAAGGAAATAGACAGGCTCCTAGTCAGCCAGAGGGAATGGAAATTGGAACAATCTTTCTGTGGCAATCATGCAATTCATATAAGTAAGCCTGAAAGTAAACATATGTTCTCCTTTTGGAAATTCATCATAACAAACTATTGAAAGGGCCCAAACTCACAACTATAGGATGCCCCCATGAATTGCATGAACCTGAATTCATAAATGCCTTAAGTGGACAGGGCACAGTGGCATGCAAGGGGTCTGTGCTGCTGGTGTGCATCTAATAGGTATGGCGTGGCTCTGAAGTGGTAGCAGCCAACCTACCTCTGGATCTCAGCTAAGACCATGTGGAACTACAGCAGACTAGCAAGGACATCCTGACTCCCCGATCCCAGCGAGGACTGCATGATGCTGGCGCAGCAGGTGCTTCCTGAAGGTAGCAGAGTTATCTTGGCCCCCAATGGACTCAGCTCTGTGCTGTTGGCCAGGAAACAATGATTTCAACACCAAAATTTTCTGTATTAAATTACTTCCTTCTTAAAATGCTAGAGTAGTTTCTCTTATCTTCAACTGAGCAACAATTCATATCAGAGATCAGGGAAGGAGCCATAAATAAGTGACTAGAACCTCATGCTGCATATTAAATAGTTAAATGAGAGAGAGGAGAGGGAAAAGGAGGGGAGGAAAAGAAGCCAGAAAAAAAAAGAGAGAGGGAAGAGAGAAGGAAAGAAGGATGGAGAGGAGTAGAAAAGAAAAAATTATAGAAAGATTAAGACCATCTTTCTCTGGATTTTAAAGCCCTCTTCAGACAATATAAAGACTCTGTTAAATATCTGAGCCCATCCAATCCAATTATTATGAATACCACAAATTTCACCAATGGAAACTTATATGTTAGTCAGCAGTGCCTCTGGGGTTGATTAAAAATAATTCCTAAAAAAAAAAATAATTCCTAAATGTGAACTTTCTATCCTAGTACTCTTCCTTGAGTAAAACTGACAATATTGATAATGTAACTAAAATCCATACATAATATTTGGCTGCTCATCCTGAGTATTTTGAAATAATAACCAGTGTTCAGTACAAATTTTGGGTTAAATAAATTTAAAGTTGTCATAATAAAAATGTAAAAGACACTGAGTAACACTATCAACACATTGTCACTGAGTTACAGAAGTTACTTTAGGCAGGATGCCACTTTAATTATATAGCTATAATGAGTCAAAACTTGGATTGGATTTGCTATCATTTTTTAATTTTAAGAAGTTTGTTTTTTTCCATTCTTTTTCATTTGCCCTCAAGTGGTTGAAATTTTTATAGTTCATTTTGGTTGATTTGCCTACAGGTTATTGGCTTCTTGAGTCTTCCATTGGGGAATTATTGTTGATTTTCAATTTGGCACTATCCTCCTAGAATTTTTCTCTACTAAACTTCGGCCTCATTGGAGCAAATGAGAAATGTGTAATGGTGTTGAAAATACTTTTAATTTGGCTCTTCTTATGCTATCATTAATCATGTATTATGTGCTTCAAAATCATCATTTATTTCTCAATTATCTCTTTAAATCAGCATGAATTCCTTCCTATAATAGAGAAGATATTCATTGATGCTTTACCATTAAGAAAATGAGGCATAGATACATTAAGTGACTCCATTTTCTCCACTAAAAATGGAGACATGAACGTTGTGGTCTAATCTGCAATGTCACATCAGGTACACGGTGTTGCCAAAAATTAGGATAAAGACTGAGAATATCCTCATAGTAATATTAGTACATAGAGTCTTCTTTCCCACTCCCCACATTCAATGTTCTATATCTTGTACTTACAAGTCTAGGAAGGTCCAAACTGGGTAGCTCAGTTGGTTGGAGCATTGTTCTATAAACCAAAAGGTTGCAGGTTTGATTCCTGGTCAGGGCACATACCTAGGTATAGGGTTCAATCCCCAGTCAGGGCATGAACAGGAGGCAACTGAGATGTTTCTCTTTTCTCTCTCTCTCTCTCTCTCTCTCTTTTTTTTTCTTCTTCTTCTTCTTCTTCTTCTTCTTCTTCTTCTTCTTCTTCTTCTTCTTCTTCTTCTCCCTTCCTTTCTTTCTAAAAATCAATAAAGCATATCCTCGGGCAAGGATTAAAAAAAAAGTCTAGAAAGCACATCAGAAAAGATTAAGATTATCTCAAGAGTTCCACATTTCATCCATACATCTGTAGCACTTTTCAGGGGAACTCATGCTACCAAATTGTAAAGACAGAAAAATAATAGCAAATCTCATTTATGGTGAGTTTCTTGTTATAGCTCTCATTTCAAAATATATATATTTTTTACATCATTCCCAAACACATGGGAAATGAAAATGCGACAACTTTTCAATTTTCTACTTTATTCTCTCCTGAGACACTATTTTAGAGGCCCAAGGCTACAAAAGATTGCAGAGTGTGCACAGTTTCTTTTCAATTAGCATCCTTTCAAGAAAGAGGTACATCAGTTTCCATTGTCATCATTAGAAATGACATCTCAGAAGGGAAGACGAGGGGTACAAGAGCTGATAACAAGCAGAACAACGGTCTAATTCTGACACAGCTAAATAATTGATTATGGGATGTCCTTATTTGAGGCCAGTGTCAAAAATAACTTCCAGGAATGTGATGAAAATATTGGTCAGAATTGAGTTAATTTCCCAAGTAAAGACCTTGATTGTGTCAATGGACAGTGATTTTTCTCTTCTCGTAAAACTTTTACCACAGTAAGAAGCATGTGTATCATTGCTAATGCTCAGCTCTTGCCAGAGAGCTAAATAGGTATTTCCCAGTTTATGCAATCACTCCAATGCAACGTGTCCTGTGAACCTTCTGAATGGACTGAAAATTTCTCTTTCCTTACATTTTTTACCACAGTATAATTGATGCATATTATGGCTAATGTTCACCATTTGACTAAGAACTTCATAAATATTTCCCAAGTTATATAATTGTTCCATTTCAGAAGGTTATTTGTAACTCGAATTCCGCAAGGTCAAAAAAATACATACTTTATGTGCTCGAGGCACATAATGATTCTGGGGTACAGAGTGGAAGCTAAGGAAAAATGAATGGGGATAAACTCTCCAGAGTCCTAGGGCAGCTCAGAAAATTTCAGGAGTAGCCATAGGCCTGATCACCACCGTCTTTTAACATGAAGAGGGTGATCGTTTAGGAACGTGAGAGAAGTAATAGGATTTGGATACCATCCTCACTTAACCTGCTCTTGACTGCTTTCTTAACTTGTGGTCATGTACCATCTCATGCATTTCAAAAACCATCAATGATTAGGAGTAAATGTTTACTTGTGTTATCTACTCATCACTTGCCATCTTACCTGAAGGCTTGATTCATGGACCTGACCACGTTGATTTTCTGTACATGATGCGGTACTGTCTGCCACTAAAAAAATAATAAACCTCATGGAATAAATTGTGCAAGAATGAATTCCCATTTGCCAAGAGTTTTATGAACCAAAGAGCATTCATTTAACTTCAGAATCATAAGTATAGCTCAACACACACACACCCAATGTAACATATGAGCACACTTTTAGTTTTTGATTTGTGCCTGATGGTGTTTATTAGGATGTTATTGCCTGATTTGCCAGTTGGTTCTATCCCCTCCCAGGAGAGACATTGGTCTTCTTCCTGCAAACACTCCCCCTTTTAAATTCTTCTCCTTTCTCTAGATATGTTCTCTTGCTTCCAGATCCATATGGAAGCCATTAACATCACCCACATTGCTGATGCTGAACTTAGCAGCAGCGCCTGGAGGATAGTAAACACTCATTGGGCATGGACTGTAAGCTCGGGATGGCTCTCCACACCCGTACATCAAGGCTTCCTGTTGGCAAGTTGAGGTCACTCTTAGCCACTTACATCACATTCTCCAGGCCCTTCTATTACTCCCCTGCATTATTCAAACATGGTTTTGTTTTCTCTGAGGATCCTGCTATACCATGTGCATACACACACACACACACACACACACACACACACACACACACACACACACCACAAAGCTGTATACACAAATAGGTATCATCACTGAGAAGTCCTGCAAGTGGAGACATACATCAGCGTCCCATTCACTTCCATCCCAGTATGGGTAAGTCCAGATGGACAGAACAGAAGGACCCTTTTCTCTGACATTAATACTTGACATAAAGCATGAATGACCACACACAACAACCTCCTGTTAGGGAGGCTGAGACACTTCATGCTTGGTACCCAGTGGCATAGAAGCTCAGTCTCAGCAACACATGCCCTGTCTGACTGCCTGCTCTGTCTCTCTACAATTCTCTTCCATTCACATTACTTTAGTTTGCAAATTAAACTGGTGGCTCAGACATTAAATCTAGCCACCAGATGGCCAGAAGGATATAATAATGTGTTTTGTATTAGCTGCTGAAAAGAGAAGAGGAAACATGAAAATATGAACTTTCAGATTCCCTCATCAGTCATTGCACCCTGCCTCGGCCCAGAATGCGCTGGACCTTGAAACTCTGGTGTCATACCAGGATGCTTCAGAAAGACAGAATCTTTCATATGCACCCTCATTGCAGGTGTTGGGAGTCCCCAAACAAAGCCCTTCCAGAATTCCTCTTAATGTCAGAGCCTGCCCCTGGCTGATAAAACATTTATCACCCACAATTCTCCACTTTCCTGAAGCCCACAGATCCACCTGGCCCCTTAGTCAGAGCACAATAAAGAGGGTAGGAAGCGGCTCTGGCTTTTATGGGACTCAGGAGCCAGTGGGAGCCTGGTCTCCATGCTCCAAACTGCTTCATTAAATAATGTATTTAACAACTTCTGCCAAGACCCTGTTGCTGCTTAATTACTTGCTTGCTATCTTCTATCTCTTTTCAACTTCCTTTTAATTGAAAATCCTAGCCAGGCTTGTCGAAGCCTGGGAAGTCAGATCGCTTGGAGAGATCTTCTGACTGTCTCATTAGGTGTGCAGCCACTAAAAAATGTATGACGGTTGGCGAAAGGGCCGTAGAAGCAAATGCAAACAAAGCAGATTTACCAACAATGTGTGATGAGGGAAACAACACTTCAAAACACAACTCAGTTTACTATTTAACAAGCAAAGCAGTAACTGTGGCCATACAAATGATCTGAGAGCCTAAGAGTTGCTGGTACATGAGGGCTGGAGTCAGTAATAAGGAAAACAAACAGCAGGGGGTGGACACAGCCAGTACATCATTGTATCATTAAGGAATGTGAGATGAATGGGAGGTAAGGAATCTGTGCCTGAAGAACAACAGAGAAGCGGGGCCTATCTGAGCAATTCAATCAGAAATCGGAACACAGTGTATTGGAGCTTGGATTTAAATCCCAGTCTTTCTAATCCCAAACTGATGCTGTTTTACCAATGACCAGATAGATGCTAATTCGAGAGTTTAAAAACCCCTTTGGTGTTTGATGGATCTAATTAAGCCCAGACACAGAACCAAATCCAACAAGCTCATTAAATTTGTTTACAAGTTTTGTAATTGACAGAATAATGCCCAATCAAAATTATTGAAATCTAAGCAGTTTAATGATTTATACTTGCTGTGAGGGTACTATGTTTAGAAGTTAGCTATTAGCAAAACAGAAACAAATCCAACCATTGTCATCTGTCTTCCAGGGCACTGATAAGGGGAAAAGTAATGATGTTTTGTTTACTTTTCTGGACCCATTTTCCTATTAGCAAACACAATTTATCTACCCAACACACACACACACACACACACACACACACACACACACACACACACAGAGAGAGACACTACTTCTCTCTGTGGCACATAGATCAATCCATCAGCCACTTCCATAATCTTTCATTAATCTTGAAAGGTCTCCATTGGTACAGTAGATAAGGGATGTTTAGTAATATAGTCTTCTTTAGAGCATGTTTCTGAAAAGATATTTTCCTCCAGGAATTACCTGGGTAGATGATTACCCAAATCCTCTCTTTTGCACCTTTCTTCCAAATAAATTCAATGCAATAATAATTGTTTAAAAAAACACCTTTGCTTCTTTTCTTTTCTAGACTTTAGACTTGAAGTATTTTAGAATGTTATCAATAGCTCTTTTGACAAGCCCATGGGAATCTAACCTTCCTTACATTCTTCATGATTAATATTTTTGCTGTAGGACCAGGTCTCTAAGTGGTTTTTAAATCCTGGAGGAAGATAAGAAACTCCTAAAGTAAAACAATTGCTCCTGGATTTTAGTAGACCAGAACACTTCTTCCAGGGAGTGACACCAAAATAATAAAATGATATCCCTCAGCAATTTCAGTGATGGCAGCAGCAGAAGAGCAATCTGATCTAATTGAGAGATTACTATGTCCTGTGCCCAGAGAGTCCAGAAGTTGGTGTGGGCTCTACATGTCAGTAGCAGAGCACAGTAGTTACTGAACTAAGAGATGTTTGGGGATTTCCAGAGATTCCTGTTGTCATTTCCTTTCATGAGAAATCCCATGAATAAATAAATAGAAATGAGTTTACTGAGGGGAAAAGCCATCAGAGGCAAACTGTCATAGGACAGTATTGTCACAAAGTGCTGTTCTCATTAAGCACCCTACCATTTTCTGCAGGGACTTTTTCCGTGGCAGTGTACACTTCTATATTAAAAATAATGCCTTGTTAATAGTAAGATAAGTAATAACTGAAAGATTATATACATGATACTGGCATTGAGTGGCCATATTTCGCTAACTCTATAATAAATGGTACTGTGACCAAGCAAAGAAAACTTAGCTGCTTGCTCCAGGAAGTACTCACACCTAGGTAAGTCTGTTAGCCAACCAAACCAATCATAATTAAAAATATGAGCCCTAGAGAGGGAATAATGGCGGCGGAATAGACAGACGTGTTCCGAGCCTTGTCCCGGAGCAGAAAGAAAGAACAGCTGAGGGTCGCACAAGGAGTGTTTGTTGGCTGGTTGGGAGACAGCTGAATTCCAGAAGGAGGTGGGGGACTGCTAAACGGGTTTCCCCTGACCTGGCAGCACCAACTGCGGCTGGGTCCCCTCCCGGAGCTGCGGGCTTGGACGCGGAGTCTGCGCCATCTTGAACCAGAAAGTGGAGCTTATCGGAAGCCTGAGAATCCACAACTGCGGCACCCACGGAACAGCTGCGAGCCCCAGAACAACGCTCCCCAATTGGCGCAAACACACGGGTTCAGAGGAGCTCTACACTCCACCACGGAAAGGTCAGATTTCGCCTGGGATAAGGTGAGGTCTCTGGTCCCAGCGCGAGAGAGGAACGCGCGTTTTGCGGGAGCTGGAGGACCAGGGAAGTCTGTGCCTAGAAAAATCAGTGGCTGCTGGGGCTGGCGTGATCTGTGAATGTGGAAGGGGGTCCTCAGAGCTGCTAACAGAAGGGCTCTCTAAAAAGCAACCCATTTTGATCTGAAGTGCAGGGACACCCTAAGAATTTCAGGGGTGTGCTAGACTTATGCGCAGCCACGGAGTGCGCACACTTGGGCTTTTTCCTCTTGAAATTCTTGCTTCTGATTACTAAGCCCAATACATAGGATCACCCAGTTGGGGACACCCTGGGAGACTGCAGGGGAAAGTTGTTTTTCTGGAACCTGGGGATCGGAGCAGGGAGTGACCATCGGAGAGTCAGCTCTGAGGCTGCCCACTCCCACAAACTGGTAGTGAGTGCCACAGGGAAAGAAGGCTCTAACACTCCCTAGAGAGGCCATAGATAGACCCGGAAGTCAATCCAGAAACACTGCCACCCAGGGGCTGAATCACAAGTTGACTCTTGTGTAATCAAAAATAAAGGAATACGAATTAAGACACACCGCCTGCTTAAAATCAGGACTGGCCTACATCACTGAAGAGCAGTGGAACGCAGGGAACTGCAATACTGTCCGGACTGAGAAACAGGCGTGCCAAACAGAACAACAGAGGAAGTGAATGACCTTCACTACTCCACATTTTATTTTTATTTTTTATTTTTTTATTTTCATTTTTTGCATCTTTTACTCAAGAAACTAATTTTTTTCCTCACTTGATTTTACCTTTTTAATTATTACATTTTTATTTTCAATCCGTATTATTACTACTGCAATTTTATCTTTTTTTTTTTTTAAGTGTCATTTTATTTTCTCTTCATTTTGTTTTGGGATTAATGTTCTACATTCTATTTTTATCTTTCCTTTAGCATCATTTTACTCTATCTCAAATCTACCTTTATGCCATCACTCTCTTCCTCACTTTTCCCTTTTCAGTGTCTTGTTTATCTTACCCCTTTCCTGCTTTAGATTTTCCCCATTCTTTCTGTTTACCCCCTTTTAAAATTTCACCCTACTTATATATCTAACCTCCAATCCCCTGCTCCAAGTCCATACACACCTCTCTCTTCGCTGTCTTAACTATCCAAAAATTGTTTTTCTCTCTGTCCTTTTGTTGTTGTTCGTTTGAATGTAGATTATATTGAATTTTTATGCTTTTTTGTGAGATTGTTTTGCTTATTCTTCTTTTGTTTATTTTTTTGTTTGTTTAGTGCTTCTGTTTTCCCTTGCCTCACTCAATATTAGTTGGTGTTGTAGTTTGTATTAATCCCCAGGTACTTGTTGCTGGCATTTGCTGGGATAAGTGATTGTTCTATTGGAGTTTTATCCCCAATATATATAGTCTGTTTCCCTTTCTCTCTTAGTCTCTTTCTTGTCTCTCTTACTTTTTTTTCTTCTTTTTTTCCCTTTTCCCAATTTCATTTTGACACCCCCTTTTTCTTCTTCTTCTTTCTTTCTTTTCCCTCTTCTTCTTTCTCTACTATCCCTTAATTTGCCTTTCTCTGGTGGTCACCTTTATTGGAGGTTATTAATATCGTGAATACATTTCTGTTCAGTGCCTTGTGTGTTGTACCTGGTAGTGCTGTATTTTGTGCCTTTAAATCGACGCAGGAGAGAGAGAACTACATAACAAGACACCCAGAGAAGAGAGACCATGGGGAGACAAAGACACAGCCCGCATATGAAAGAAAAGCAGGCATCACCAGAAAAGGAAGTAAACGAAATGGAAGCAAGCAACCTTCCAGAAAAAGAATTCAGAGAAATGGTCATAAGGTGGCTGAAAAGAATGGAAGACAAATTCGACAATATGAGCAAGAACCAAGAGGAAATGAAGAAGAACCAAGAAGAAATGAAAAATGACATCGCTGCTGTAAAGAACTCAATAGAAAGCATCAAGAGTAGACTAGAAGAAGCAGAGGACCGCATCAGTGAGCTAGAAGACAAGATGGGAAAAAATACCCAAGTAGAGCAACTTCTAGAAAAAAAAATTAAAAGGCAGGAGGAGAGCCTAAGGGAACTTTGGGACAACACGAAACAAAACAACATCTGCATAATAGGGGTTCCAGAAGGAAAGGAAGCTGAGCAAGGAATAGAAAACCTATTTGAAGAAATAATGACAGAAAATTTCCCTGATATAGAGAAGAAAAAACCCACACAAATCCAAGAAGCTCACAGAGTCCCAAGCAAAATGAACCCCAAAAGACCGACGCCAAGGCACATTATAATTAAATTGGCAAACACCAACGACAAAGTAAGAATCTTAAAAGCGGCCAGAGAGAGACAGAAAGTTACATACAAAGGAACCCCCATCAGACTAGCAACTGATTTCTCAACAGAAACTCATCAGGCCAGAAGGGAATGGAATGAAATATACAAAGTCATGCAAAGGAAAGGTCTGAATCCAAGAATACTGTACCCAGCAAGGCTATCAATCAAAATTGAAGGTGAAATCAGGAGCTTCACAGACAAAAAAGGACTAAGGGAATTTATTACCACCAAACCAGCAATGCAAGAAATGCTAAAGGGTCTGCTGTAAAAAAAAAAAAAAAAGAAAGAAAGAAAGAAAGAAAGAAAGAAACAGGAAGCGAAGAAGTAACACAGGGGTAAAGAATAGGAATGGCGACAAATAAGTACCTATCAATAATAACTTTAAATGTAAATGGATTAAATGCCCCAATCAAAAGACATAGGGTAACGGATTGGATAAGAAAACACGACCCATATATCTGCTGTCTACAAGAAACCCACCTCAGAAAAAAAGATGCACACAGACTGAGGGTGAAGGGATGGAGAAAGGTTTTCCAGGCAAATGGAACTGAAAAAAAAGCTGGGGTAGCAATACTTATTTCTGACAAATTAGATCTCAAACTGAAGGACATAACAAGAGATAAGGAAGGCCATTTCATAATACTAAAGGGAGCAATCCAACAAGAAGAAATAACTCTGGTAAACATATATGCACCCAATACAGGAGCATCCAAATACATAAAAAAACTCCTGGAGGATATCAAGGGAGAGATTGACAGCAATATAATCATAGTAGGAGACTTTAATACCCCACTATCACCATTGGACAAATCCTCTAAACAAAACATCAGCAAAGAAACATCAATCCTAAATGACTCACTAGACCAGATGGAATTAATTGACATCTTCAGAACATTTCACCCCTAAGCCACAGAATATACATTCTTCTCAAGTGCACATGGGTCATTTTCAAAGATAGACCATATGTTGGGACATAGGCAAAGTCTCTTCAAATTCAAGAAGATAGAAATCATATCAAGCATCTTCTCAGACCACAGTGGCATAAAACTGGAAATCAACTACAATAAAAACAACCCAAAGAAATCAAACACATGGAGACTAAACAGCATGCTATTAAACCATGACTGGGTTACCAGAGAGATCAAAGAAGAAATAAAAAACATCATGACAACAAATGACAATGAAAACACTACAATCCAAAATCTATGGGACACAGCGAAAGCAGTCTTGAGAGGGAAGTTCATAGCTCTACAAGCCTACTGCAAAAAACAAGAAAGAGGGGTAATAAATTACCTAACCCAACAACTCAAAGAGTTAGAAAAAGAGCAACAAGAAAATCCCAGTGTAAGCAGAAGGAAGGAAATAATAAAGATCAGAGCACAGATAAACGACAGAGAGACCAAAGAAACAATACAAAAGATCAGCAAAACCAAGAGCTGGTTCTTTGAAAGGATAAACAAGATTGATGAACCTCTAGCCAGGCTCACCAAGAAGCAAAGAGAGAGGACCCAAATAAACAAGATCAGAAATGAAAGAGGTGAAATAACAACAGATCCCGCCGAAATACAAAGGATTGTTAAAAAATACTACGAACAACTCTATTCCAACAAACTGCACAACCTGGAGGAAATGGACATATTCCTAGAAAAATATAACCTTCCAAAACTCAATCAGGAAGAATCTAAACAGCTCAACATGCCAGTAACTATGGAAGAAATTGAAGCAGTCATCAAAGAGCTTCCGGCAAACAAAAGCCCGGGGCCAGACGGCTTCACAGGAGAGTTCTACCAAACATTCAAGGAAGAACTAAAACCTATCCTCCTCAGACTATTCCAAAAAATTCAAGAGGAAGGAACACTTCCAAGCTCCTTCTATGAAGCCAGCATCACCCTAATACCAAAACCAGATAAAGACAACACAATGAAGGAGAATTACAGGCCAATATCCCTCATGAATGTAGATGCCAAAATCCTCAACAAAATTCTAGCAAATCGGATCCAGCAGTACATCAGAAAGATCATACACCATGACCAAGTAGGGTTTATCCCAGGAATGCAAGGATGGTTCAATATCCGAAAATCAATAAATGTGATACATCACATAAACAAATTGAAAGATAAAAATCACATAGTCATATCAATTGATGCAGAAAAGCATTTGACAAAATCCAACACCCTTTCTTGATAAAAACTCTCAACAAGGTGGGAATAGAAGGATCATACCTCAACATAATAAAAGCTATATATGATAAACCCACAGCTAACATCATACTCAATGGGCAAAAACTAAAACCATTTCCCCTAAGAACAGGAACAAGACAAGGATGCCCACTCTCACCACTCCTGTTTGACATAGTACTGGAAGTATTAGCCACTGCAATTAGACAAGAAGAAGAAATAAAAGGCATCCAAATTGGAAAAGAAGAAGTAAAGCTGTCCTTATTTGCAGATGACATGATATTGTACATAAAAAACCCGAAAGACTCTATCAAAAAACTAACAGACTTAATAAATGAATTCGGCAAGGTAGCAGGATACAAAATTAACGCCAAGAAATCTATGGCATTTCTATACACCAACAGTGAACTTACAGAAAGAGAGACTAAAAAAGCAATCCCATTTTCCATCGCACCAAAAAAATTAAGATACTTAGGAATAAACCTAACCAAGGAGGTAAAAGACCTATATGCGGAAAACTACAGGACACTGAAAAAAGAGATAGAGGAAGATGTAAACAGATGGAAGAACATACCATGTTCATGGATTGGTAGAATCAACATCATCAAAATGTCCATACTACCCAAAGCAATCTATAGATTCAATGCACTCCCCATTAAAATACCAACAGCATATTTCACAGACCTAGAAAGAACTCTCCAAAAATTCATCTGGAATAAAAAAAGACCCCGAATAGCCACAGCAATCCTGAGAAAGAAGAATAAAGTAGGAGGGATCTCAATACCAGATTTCAAGCTGTATTACAAAGCCACTGTCCTCAAAACAGCCTGGTACTGGCACAAGAACAGACATATAGATCAATGGAACAGAATAGAGAATCCAGATATTGACCCAAACCAATATGCGCATTTAATATTTGACAAAGGAGGCATGAGCATACAATGGAGTCAAGACAGTCTCTTTAATAAATGGTGTTGGGAAAATTGGACAGATACATGCAAAAAAATGAAACTAGATCACCAACTTACACCATACACAAAAATAAACTCAAAATGGGTACAGGACTTAAATATAAGACGGGAAACCATAAAAATACTGGAGGAATCCACAGGCAGCAAAATCTCAGACATATGCCAAAAGAACTTTTTCACTGATACTGCCCCTAGGGCAATGGAAGCCAAAGAGAAAATAAACAAATGGGACTACATCAAAATAAAAAGTTTTTTCACAGCAAAAGAAACCATCAACAAAACAACAAGAAACCCCACTGTATGGGAGAACATATTTGCAAATGTTATCACTGATAAAGGTTTAATCTCCAACATCTACAGGCAGCTTATACAACTTAATAAAAGGAAGATAAATGATCCAATAAAAAAATGGGCAACAGACCTAAATAGAATCTTTTCGAAAGAAGACAGAAGGAGGGCCAAGAGACACATGAAAACATGCTCAAAGTCACTAATTATCCGAGAGATGCAAATCAAAACAACAATGCGATACCATCTCACACCTGTCAGAATGGCTATCATCAACAAATCAACAAACGACAAGTGTTGGCGAGGATGCGGAGAAAAAGGAACCCTCGTGCACTGCTGGTGGGAATGCAGACTGGTGCAGCCACTGTGGAGAACAGTATGGAGTTTCCTCAAAAAACTGAAAATGGAACTCCCATTTGACCCAGTAATCCCACTCCTGGGAATATATCCTAAGAAACCAGAAACACCAATCAGAAAGGATATATGCACCCCTATGTTCATAGCAGCACAATTTACCATAGCTAAGATTTGGAAACAGCCTAAGTGCCCGTCAGCAGATGACTGGATCAGAAAACTATGGTACATCTACACAATGGAATACTATGCTGCCATAAAAAAGAAGGAATTACTACCATTTGCAGGCACCTGGATGGAATTAGAGAACATTATGCTAAGTGAAATAAGCCAGTCAATGAAAGAAAAATACCACATGATCTCACTCATTTGGGGATAATGAAAAACATTATAAACTGATGAACAAAAAGATAGATACAGAGGCAGTAAAGCATCAAACAGACTGTCAAATTACAGCAGTAAGGTTAGGGAGAGGTGGGGGAAATAAGAGATCAACTGAAGGACTTATATGCATGTATATAAGAGTAACCAACGGATTCAAAACATTGGGGGGTGAGGCATGTATGGGAGTGGGGTGGGGGGGGCAATGGTAAGATATGTACACATATAATACCTTAATAAAAAAAATAAAAATAAATAAAAATAAATAAAAAATATGAGCCCTAACCAGTTTGGCTCAGTGGATAGAGTGTCGGCCTGCAGACTCAAGGGTCCCAGGTTCGATTCTGGTCAAGGGCATAACGTTGGTTGTGGGCACATCCCCATTAGGGGGTGTGCAGGAGGCAGCTGATGGATGTTTCTCTCTCATCGATGTTTCTGACTCTCCCTCTCCCTTCCTCTCTGTAAAAAAATCAATAAAATATATGTTTTTTAAAATATGAGCACTGTCATATACTACTATTGCAGTCTAGACTTCTAGATTAACTCAAATACTGTATAATAAACAAACGTATTTCAACTTTTCCGAGGCTACCTTTATATTTCAGCCATAACTGGGGTTATGCTGCCTACTGGCATTGCAGTCATCCTTTTTGGATGCTATCCTGAGACTCTATCTATTCCCCCTTCTCCTTGGTACAAGAGGCTGACCCATCATTCAAAAGACATCACTGACAACACAGTTACTATAATTCCCAACTATCTCAAGGAAAACATACTGGTCTAGTAATGTATCTAACCTATATACCAAAAGCATGTATAGGAAATGAGGTACAGGTCACTGGTTTCATTTTTTTTCCCATACTACCAAAATACGTATATGAGCCTCCTTTAAAAATCCCCTACAAAGAACATGCTCCAATTTATTAAAAGTGCTAATGGAATAAGGATAGTTTTATTTCTAGATTTTCCTGATTTGATTTTATGATTAATGTATCTTTTTTGAATTATAGTATGCATAAAAGTAAATGAACAAATCACAAGTATAAAAATAAATGAATTTAAACAAAATGAACATACACATCTATGTAATCGGCACCCAAAGAAAAAACAGAACTTTTCTTCAATATCAGTAGATCACATTTGTCGCCTTTCAGTCATTCTCCCCCAAAATAATCACAATGCTGATTTTTAACACAATAGATCAGTTTTATGTATTTTGGAACTTTACATGAAGAGAAGCACTGAGTGTGTACTTTCTTGTATCTGGCTTCTCTCCTTCAATATTTTGTTTGTGAATTTATCAATCTTATTAGTATTTCAAAGTCATACTAATGTGGCCTAACTTAGTGTGCTCAAAACATGTGTTTATTTTTTATGACTTTTGTCACTTCCACATACCAATGGTTCTATTATGTATTTAATGTGTTTTCTTTAAAATGATCCACTCTTAAAACCTCATTCTAAGCTCTGAAACTTATGAAACAATGGGGACTGTTTCTGTGCTAGTTATAGTTTTCTAATACATTGAAAATAAACATGAAGTATTAAATTTAAAAATATTTGTACATGAAACATTTAAGATAATCTCGTACCACACTTTGTACCAACTGGCCAAGACTCCCCAGTTGCAAAAGGATTTCTCTAAAAAGTGCATTTTCTAGAAAATTCATTATATTCCAAGGCTGATCTTTTACTTGGCTCAGAAACTCACACATTTCAAGCTTGTCAGTATCCCCCTGTTACTCAAATTCTAGGAAGCTTAATCAAACTGACCAATCTCACAAGACAGCTAAAGAAAGCCAGAATGCCAATTTGAGGAAATGCAATGAAACCTACAACTGCCAGCCTGCCTGGAAGCTCACATCAGTATGCCTAGAACATTCTCTTCCTACAGACAAGCTACTCCCAGAGCCAACTCACAACCTGAAGGTTTCTTCTTGAGTGTAGACTCAAAACAAGGCAGCTGTGTAATGATGGACAAGCTGCACTGGCCTAAAAGCAAACACTGCTGTCTCTCTGGGGTAACTTGCAAACCACTTCTTGAGCACATAGAAAAGTCTACTACTTCTCTGGGCTACCAATAGCATTTCTAAGAGGTGGTGGAAGTTGAGGAGTGGAAGGCCTTATTATCTGTTTAATTTGCTTTTGATGGGGAGACTAACATGCCAAGAAAGTCATTAATTACACATTGAAAAATAGTGGGGCTGTATTTCTTCCACAGATCTACCTGGTTAAAAAGTACATGGTTTTTACATTATATTATATGCCTTCCCTAACTAGCTAGGCCGGCTTCTCCGATCTATTTCAATTCTCTGGAATTTGGAGTCTAAAGCTGTAAAAAGATTGTTTTATTTTTTGCTTAAAGGATCACTTGTTTAACAGATACAGTAACTGAGTTCTTGAGAATTACCAGTTCCAGCATGGACACCTGAGCCCATTACAGCCCATCTCTTGTCTTGATTACAACTAAAAGTTCTGAATAAAACATAAAAAATAGCCCAAGGATGCTGAAAAATAAATAAGAGCAGATGGATCAAGGATGGATGTCAAAACTTAGAAACACAATTGCACGGCGTGAGTTTCTCTACTTTTTTTGTTTGTTTGTTTTTAACAGCTAGACCCTAAGAGCTGTGAGGTGGTGGCACAGGTAGCTAATACTTGAGTAAAAACCCTGTATTTCAGGCCAGAGAAACCGGGAAAAGGAGATATTGATGGCTACAAAATAAATGGAGGGTCCCAGAATGAAGAAAGCCATCTCCTAATTCTGTGTATGAACCTGCTCAAGCCTTCTTGCTCACTGCTGAGCTACACAGGAGCATGTGGGACACAAACCAGCATGGCAAAGCTTAGAGACTGGACCTGGAATTTGAATTGCCCCTCACAGAAGGCAAAACAGACTTTCAGTTCCAATCTAACCAGATTACTTGTCTGATCAAATGAAAATATCAACATTTCCCAGAAGATTATAACAGGACACAGAGTCTGAACACCATAACATTCAAAATGTCCAAGATAAAATCCACAGTTACTCAATGCACAATGAAGCACATACAAACAAAATGCAATAAACAGAAGCCAGCCCCTTGAAAACCCAGGTGTTGGAATTATTATTAAATCAACTGTTACAACCATGCTTTATGAGATAAAGGAAAACATGTCTGAAGTGAACAGATAGATGTAAGTTCTTAGGGAAACAGCAGTTATAAAAAAGAGAGAAGCGGAAATTTCAGAACTGAAAAATAGAATATCTGAAAAAAATAATTTTAATCACTGGATGGGCTTAAATATGATGATGAAAAAAGGGTATTAATAAACTTTAAGGTATGTAAGTAGAATTATCCCATTTAGTCCTGGCCAATGTAACTCAGGTGGTTGTAGTGTCCTTCCATGCACCAAAGAGTTGCGGGTTCGATTCCCCATTAGGGCACATACCTAGGTTGTGGGTTCAATCCCTGGTCAAGGCACATGGGAGAAGCAACCAATGGATGTTTCTCTCTCACATCTCCCTTTCTTTCCCTGTTCCCTCCTCCTCCCCCTATCCCCTTCTCTCTAAAAATCAATGAACATGTCCTCAAGTAAGGATTTAAAAAAAAGATCTCACCTAAAATCAGGAAAATTATCAAAAAGGAGGATAAAAATTCTCAAAGAACAATAAGACAATATCAAAATATTTCACATATCAGTCACTTAATCTTAGAAGGAGAGGAGAGATTGTGGAAAGAACGTATTTGAAGAGATAATAGCCAAAAACTTCCCAAGTTTGGTGAAAGATATAAATTTACAAATTTAAGGTATATGATCCAAAATAGGATAAATTCAAGCAAAACCACAGATAGACAAAATCATAGTCAAACTTCTATAAAACAAAGATAAAAAATATATATCTGGAAAGTAGCTACAGAAAAGTAGCATATTACATACAGGAAAGCAATGATTTAAGTGACTTTGAATTTCTCATCAGAAAAATAAAGAGGCCAGAATACAGTGGAATAATACTTTAAAAGTACTGAAAGAAATGAACATGCAAATATTTTTCAGGAATGATAGTAAAATAAAGACAAGCTCAGCTGAAGGAAAACTAAGAGAAAATATCACTAATAAAGAAGCTCTAAATGCTAAAGGAAGTTTTTTAGGCTGAAGGGAAATGATATCAAAGGAAATTGTGAGTCTTGAGGAATGAAGGAAAAGAAACAGAAATGGTAAATTTCTGGGTAACATAAAATCATATAATATTAAACATATATGGCTAGTAAAAGTAAAAACCATAACATTGTCTAAAGGGGTTTTCAATGCATATAGATATAATCTATCTGATAGCTATAACATGATGGTCAATGTGGAATGCTAAGTGGACTTAAATGGTTGCAATGTGTCTACATTTCACCTGAAGTGGTACAATACTAACTCTAAGCAGGTGCTAAAACTTTAGGGATGTATATTGTATCTCTAAAAAAAATAGACATAACAAGAGCCAAAATGTCAAAAGAGAAATTAAAGTTGAATGCTAAAAAGTATTCAGACATTCAAAATAAAGGCAAGAAGGGAAATGAGAATCAAGAGTAAAAAAGAGCTGAAACCGGTTTGGCTCAGTGGATAGAGCGTCGGCCTGCGGACTGAAGGGTCCCGGGTTCGATTCCGGTCAAGGGCATGTACCTTGGTTGCGGGCACATCCCCAGAGGGGGGTGTGCAGGAGGCAGCTGATCGATGTTTCTATCTCATTGATGTTTCTGGCTCTCTGTCCCTCTCCCTTCCTCTCTGTAAAATATCAATAAAATATATTTTTTAAAAAAAAGAGTAAGAAAGAAAAGAAATAACAAAATGATAAATCTAAATCCAACCTTATCAATAATTTTATTAAATATAAATTAAACAGAACAATTAAAAGACAAATAATTATATTAGATAAATAATGAAGACCCAACCACATGCTTTCTATAGGAAATCCACTTTAAGTATAAAGATATACATAAATTAAAAGATAAAAAATAATATAGCATACAAACACTAATCAAGAGAAAGCTGGACTGGCGGCAAATACCAAAGGAGACTTTAAAGCAAGCAGTATTTTGAGGAATAAAGAAGGACAATTAAACTAGAATCATTAAAAGTCTGAATGTGTATCCACCTTGGAGCTTAAAAATATTGAATCTGAAACTAACAAAACTAAAAGAAGAAATAGAACCAATCTACAATTATAGTTGGAGTATTCAACACTCTTCTCTCAGCAATCAATAAAACAAGTAGACAGAAAATCAGTAAGGATAATAGGGAATTTGGACAACATTAACCACCAGCTTCACCTAATTGACATCTATGTAACACATCACCCAACAAAAGCAGAATATGCCTCCTTCTCAAGTGCATGTGAAGCAACAAAGATAGACAATATTCTGGATATGAACACAAACCATAACAAATTAAAAGAATTAAAACCAGACAAAATATGTCCTCTAACCATAACAGAATTAAAGTAGAAACCACTAACAGATATGTATTTGGAATACCCCCAAATAATTGAAAGAAAATGAAAACTTAACATACAAAATTTGTGAGATATAACTAAAAATTATAGAAAATTTTACCAAATTTAAAATTTATTATTGAATTAATAATTTAAATTTTCACCTTATCAAGCTGATAGAAATAGAATAGTAAATTAACCCAAAGCAAACAAAAGGAAATAATACAGATAAGAGCAGAAATCAATGAAATTGAAAACATAAAAACAATAAAATAAATAAACAAGAAGAAAAGCAGGTTCCCTGAAAAGATGAAGAATTTTTGTATTTCTCTAGACAGATTTAAGAAGAAAAAGAGAAAGAATGTAAGAGAGTAAGTACACTATTCACCCTATAGACATTACAGATAATAATGGGATATTATAAAAGACTGTGTGGCGAGCAATTTGAAACAAAAATGAAACAGATAACCTAAGTAGTCCTAAATATATTAAGAAATTGAATTCATAGTTAAAACCATTCTACAAAGAAAACTCCAGGCCCTTTTGTAAATTCTAACATACATTGGAAAACCTAATACCAGTTCTATACTAATACCAATTATTTTGGGTACTAAGAAGTATAATTGCTGGGTCACATAACAAGTTATGTTTAACTTTATAAGAAACTGTCAAACTATTTTCCAAGTAGAAATGAACATTTCCCAACTTATCTTATGATTTCATGATCATTTTAGTATCAAATCTAGATCAAGTAATTACAAGAAAAAGAAACTTACAAACATTATTAAATCCAGCTATACCTAAAAAAGATAAAAGGTAAATATAAACAAGTGATATTTTTCTCACGAATGCAAGGCTTAGTTAACATTTAAAACCAATTAGAATGGCAACAATCGTTAAAAGCAATTGACAGTACCAACCAGAACTGGTATACGTCACTGATGAGAATGCAAAATGATACTACTATCTTGGAAAATAGTTTGACAGTTTCTTGTAAAGTTAAACATATACTTATTACGTGACCCAGTAATTCCACTTCTTGGTATCCAAAAGATATAAAAATTTATATTTATATAAAAACCTCCAAGTAGATGTTTATAGCAACTTTATTAATAACCTGCAAAAGCTAAAAACCACCCAAATGTCCCCAGACTTGTGAATGGATATGCAAAGTGTGGCCCATCCATAGGATAGTCAGCAATAAAAAGAAACTATGTGAAAGGGTTAAAGAGAATAAAACGGGGCAGAGGAAACTTATTATGCTTAGCAGATACCTTGCAGAAAGCGTGCAGGCTTGAGCTCGGCACAGCCTAGATAACCACTAGACATCCGGCGATGGGATGAACAAAGGACTGGACCCTTACATCAGCAGAAACAGCTTGCAGCCAGCAGAAGTTAATAAAAACCTGCATCTCCCTTCAGTCTCCACTGATTCCTTTCTCAGTCTCAGCCCACCTGCACCCAGGTGCTTGGAATAAAAGTAGGCCTACTCTTGCACAAATTTCATGCATAGGGCCTCTAGTTGATAATTATGTATTGGAAAAGAAGTAAAGCTTGAATATGGAAAAATTATTCTGTCTTAAATAATAAGCATTCTTTTTTTGTCTCACTATAAACCAAAACCAGGCAAATATAAGAAACCAGCCTTGGCCGGTGCGGCTCAGTTGGTTGAGCATTGTCTTGTGCACTGAAGGGTCACTGGTTGGATCCTTGGTTGGGGCACATACCCAGGTTTCGGGTTCGATCCCCATTGGGCTGCATGTGGGAAGCAACTGATCGATGTGTCTCTCTCTTCCTCTCTCTCTAAAATCAATAAAAACATATTTTTTAAAAAAAGAAAACAGGGTTGTGGTTTTTTTTTTTTTTGAAAACTAGACAAGGATTTTTTAAATGTCAATACAAGCACTGGTAAAGATGCAAAGCAAATTTTTATTTTGCCCAGTAATGATGATGGTTTAAATTGTCACAACCCCTGGGATGAAGGGGGGACTTGGCAAAGTATAGTCATAGACCTTAAACATAGTTGTATATCCTCTGACCCAGGAATTTCATTTTCAGAAGTTCATCTTAATAAAGTCATCAGGATGTACCCTTTTATTTTAAAATGTGTGTATGTTGGCCTTATTTTTATTGTGAAAAATTAGAAACCGTTTGTACGCACCATAGAATTGCTTAAATGCTATATGCGTACATACATCAATGGATCTCATTCTTCCTTAGTCTTGTTGCAGGAAAATGTCTAATGATATCAGAAAATGCCCAAGATTTACTGTTAATTGTGTGTGTGGGCGGGGCGGGGGAGAAATAGATTACCTAGTACAATGTGTAATATTATCCTATGGTGGGCAGAATAATGCCCCTCCCCACCCAAAGATGCCTATGCTGTTATCCCCAGAACCTATGACTGTGTTTGATTATATGACACTAGGGGGCTTGCAGATGTGATTAAGGTTAAGGACACTGAGGTGGAGAAATTATCCTGCTTTATCCAGGTAGCTCAGACCTAATCTCCTGAGTCCTTAGAAACAGAGAGCCTTGCCTGGCTATCATCAAAACAAGATGTTTCCACAGGAGGGTCAGGCAGATGCCACTTCATTACCTTTGAAGACTGAGGCTGGGAAACAGGAGCCAGAGCATGCAGGCAGCATCTGGAAGCTGAAACGGCAAATGAATGGATTCTCCCCCCTCCCCCCAGAACCTCCAGGGGGAGCAGGGCCCTGCTAAGCCCTTGGTTTTAGTCCAGGGAACCTTGGGTCAGACTTCTGAACTGCAGAACCGTGAGATAATAACTCTGGCTGAGCCACTAACTGTATGATCATTTGTTATATCCGTGATAGAGCACTAAGTCACATGCTAATTTTGTCACACACTACATGTATATTTTATATTGAAAAGAGAAGAGCCCGGCCAGCGTGGCTCAGTGCTTGAGCATCGACCTATGAACCAGAAGGTCACAGTTTGATTCCTGGTTGGGGCAGCTGCTCAGGTTGCAGGCTCCATCCCCAGGACAGAGCATGCAGGAGGCAGCCAACTGATGATGCTCCCTCATCATTGATGTTTCTATCTCTCTCTATCTACCTTCCTCTCTGAAATCATATATATATATATATATATATATATATATATATATATATATATATATATATATATGGAGAGATATCATACTTGGCCAAATGCTAACAGTGGTTCTCTCAGATATTATGGACATTTTAAATATTATTCATCATATATTTAGAAATAGAATACTTTAAGTTTTATAATCAGAAAACACATTAAATTATATTTAAAAAATAAAAACCACCTCTACTTAAGGATAACAATTACAAAATATTCCTAAATAAATAAGCCACAGCTTTCAAACTGTTCTCTTTCTCTTTCAGCGGGTCCTTACTAAGAACTTTTAACATGATCTGTATTAAACAAGCATGTGTTTTATTTTGTTTTCTGAAAAGAAAAGAAAATTACATTTAAGTGAATCATGTGATCTTCACTGTCACTTTCAAGGACTGAGACATCAGATCCATTTCAAGAGCACCAGGTGCTTGGAGTTCTCTCTGCCTTAGAGGTGAGGGATGCATCAGCCCTGAGCCCTTCCTGGCCCCCCTACAGAGTCTCTCCAGGTCACCAAGTACATTTCCCAGGCGGTTGCCTGAGTTAAAAGTAAGTGTTTATTCCAAAAGGACAGTGCAGTCCACAACAGATGCTTTAGATCAGTGGTCGGCAAACTGCGGCTCACAAGCCATATGCGGCTCTTTGGCCCCTTGAGTGTGGCTCTTCCACAAAATACCACGTGCGGGCGCGCATGTACAGTGTGATTGAAACTTCGTGGCCCATGCGCAGAAGTCAGTTTTCGGCTCTCAAAAGAAATTTCAATCGTTGTACTGTTAATATTTGGCTCTGTTGACTAATGAGTTTGCCGACCACTGCTCTAGATGATAAAATGATGACATCTTATTGGTGTAATTCCATCCCTAGTGTGCTATAAATTAGTCCTCAGAGTAGTCCCAACCTGAGGCAAAGGGGAGGCCCTTCATACTCCCGTTCCTGTCCATCATTGGCTAGAAGGGGCCCCAGAGCCAGGGAGCGGGGAGGGCGGGTATCAGGGCATTTCCAGCAATCTGCCAGGACAGGCGAAGCAGTAACCTGAGAAAAGGCTGCCAAGAGAGAGCCACAAGTGCAGAAGCAAAGTGCACCAGAGCTTGGGAAGGGAGCACAGAAACTGTAAGGGGGAAATGACTCCAGCCCCGCAAAGATTGGGGCAAGATCATCCCAAGAAACAGTAATTTCTCCCTCTTACCCTCTGATCCCCAAACAGGATTCCCTGGGAGAGAAAATGTGTGAAGGGGCGCAATGAGAGGATAAACATTGATGAAGCCCCAAAAGTGGAGTTCTGCACACTCCCCTCTGGGTGTCATTGCGAGGACCTCAGACCTGTGACCTCAGAGTCATTCAAATAATAATAATGTTAATAACAGTGATCATAACAATAACAATAGCTCACATATATGAGGCACTTGGTATGTGTCAGACATTGTTCTGAGTCCTCTGTATTTATTAGCTCATTTAACTCTCACAACAACCCTGTAAGGTAGTACTAGTTATTCCTGTTTTATGGATAAGAATATGGAGACACGGAGCAGATTAGTAACTTGGTAAAGGTCACACAGCAAGTAAATGGGTCAGCTGGGATGGGAACCCAAGCAGTCTGGATCCAGAACTCATTATGCTCATAACCACCTCATGATACTGCCTGACTCTGAGGTCATATGAATGACTAGATTAACATTTAAATATCTATAAGTTGTGGCAGTAACACATAGGAAGAATATGAATAGAATTTAGAGGAGAAGTCAATAGATTAGTTAAAATCATATCAAATGAGACAGCAACTTCCATGTGGAGACATAAGAAATAGGTAATATAGCAAGTGAATCCAGGGGTTGTGGGCTATAAACTGAGATGAGGGGTAGAAGGAACAAGAATAAAACTCAGCTCAGCCTTATAGTTGTGACCTGTTTGCAGGAATGCCTTCAGCATCTCAGATGGAAACTTCTTAGGTCATGAATAGCCTCAACCAGCAGTGTAAGTAAACACAAGAATTATTTGAAAAGGTTACCCTAAATATTTTGGTTTAGCATAATTGTTTGATTAGTTGCTATCATCTCTCAACACAAGGAAGGTTCATAATTGGGTCTAGAAATATGTAAGAGAATCCAAGCCATAATACTAGTATTGTTTTAAACTTGTGCATGTTTGGTGTGCTTGAGTATTTATAATAATCAGGAGAATTTGTTCTATTAAGGCAATAGGTTAGACTTATGTAATACTAATTCAGAAATTAATGTGCAATTGCATTATTGGTTTATACTTTTGATTCTTTTAAATCATACCTTTAAAAATAAATTTAAAAATATGTTAACAAATAGGTAACATTCCCACAATTCTTAACCTCTTTTTCATTCTCTACAACAACCCTTTTCCATCCTTTGGAGAAAATACTTTTAAATTTTTGTTTTTAAATTGAAGTCTTATTAAGTTATTGTAAATACTATTAGAATACTAAATAAAACTTAAGATTCACCATATAAATTTAAATTACTAGATTAATAAGAAACACTTAACTACTCAATTGAGGTACTTAGGAGTTAGAGTATATTAAATTAATAGATGGTTGCAATTTAAAATATTTAAATGAGTTTAATTAAGAGAGTTCATAAATAAGGCCAAATAATAATTGCAGTGAAATAATGTTGTGTTCACTACACTGTTTCTCCTTCCTGCAAACTCAGGGAAATTCTATTTCCTAGCCCTACTAATAGTGAGGATGGAAGCTTGTAATTGAGTTCTTATCTATGGGAATATGCTGCTTTGGTCTAAGATGGTTAAGAGCAGGAGTGAATGGAAGCAAAGTTCTTTAAGATGGCAAAGTTTCAGAAAGAAAGCGGCCCAGATTCCTAGGTCATTCAGGAGACATGCCCAGGAAAAATACCCAACCTGTACCAGGCTTTGACTGAAGTGAGACACACATCTTTGTTGCAATTAAGCCCAAAGGAAAACACTCGGTATTATTAGTCATAAGGGAAATGCAGATCAAAATCACAATAAGATTCTACTACAGGGTTACCCGAATGGCTAAAATTAAAAGATCAGTAAGTGTTGGTAAGGCTGTGGTGCAAACAGTACTCAAATATCCATCAGCTCAATGCAAGGTATAGACCTTGTTTTTTGTGAAATTTAAAAAATTAGGGAGGGGAAGGTAGAGGTGGGTGGAGGTGGGCAAAGGGGGGCACCTGCAATAATGTCAGCATTAAAAATTTTTAATATAAATAAATAAATAAATAAATAAATAAATAAATAAATAAATATTAAATCATGAGAGAATCAGAAAATCTGAATATTTTAATATTGACTAGCAATTTGCTAATATTAAGGAATTGCTGGTACAGTTTTAGGTGTTCAATGTTGTGGTAATCCTAAAAAAAAAATCTTGTTTTAGTGGTATATACTGAAGTATTTATGGATAAAATTATAAGATGTCTGTGAATCTCTTCAAAATTATCCCATTTGTAGAGAATGGGAAGAGTGAGAAGATATAGAAAATATACAATTAATCATATTTTAAAATTGTTGAAGATCTATTCAGCCTATTCTGTCTTCATTTTTTTATGTTTTAAAATAAAAAGCTTAAAATGGTTTTAAAAGCAGCCAAAAGGAATAAAAATACAATTAGCATGACCTCATTTCTGAGTATTTGGGGAAAACTGCCTTTCTGAACAAGATGAAGAGAATAAATACAGAGTTGTGACATGTTATTAGAACATTTACTATAAAAAAGATTCACTAAAGCTTTTGCTTAAGCCTTTTCCAGTAGGCAATGTTTTGATTTTTTGATTTGGCCCACAGAGCAATGGCAGCCTGTTTTCTTGGACCAAAGGACTAATTAAATGAGATGCCAGGCAAAAGAAACTACCCATTACCAAATCAGAACTGCATCTCTGCAGGTGATCAGTGATGGATGTAGAGTGCCTGCATCTGTCCTTATAAGAGCTCACCCCCTAACTCATATCTGATTCTGTAGGAGAGATCTCTAATGGGTAATTGGAAAACACTTTCAATTCTGGACTCTACTCCACATCCCATTTTTATGCCTGAAATCTCAGCTGTTTTACAAGTAAATCGTGATTCATTTACTGTCCTCTTAGTGAGAGAAGGAATTGGATTGTTAAAAGTTGGCCATTAAATCTGCTCAGCCACAAGAAGGAGGAACACACAGACAACATTGAGAATGGATATTCCCGGTTCACTCCAGAGGGGGAAGGATGCAGGTCCCTGCTGGCTGAACTAATCATTTTTTAAAATTGATTTCAGAGAGGCAGGGAGAAAGAGAGAGAGAGAGAGAAACATCAATGATGAGACAGAATAATCAATCCGCTGCCTCCTGGGACCGAGCCCACAACCCGGGCATGTGCCCTGACTGGGAATGGAACTGTGACCTCCTGGTTCATAAGTCAGTGCTCAACCACTGAGCAACACCAGCCAGGTCTAACTGCATTCTTAAGAGCTTTAGCCCATACTCAGAGATCAGCTAATTGTTTGATGAATTCTCTCTCTCTCTCCCAAAACGGAGCTGGAGGTATTAACGCTCTTCTGGCAATTAGCTAGGTGTTCAGATGAGGACAACTCACTGTAGGCATTCAGTTCAACAAGACAGATTTCAACTTAAAACATCTCAGTCTATAAATGTAATATCCAACTTTCTTTCTTTCTTATTCTGATCCCTACACACAATTACTTCAATCTATTGAGAGTACTGTTTGTACTTATATCCTTTCACCCTAAGAATCAATCAACCAACAGTAGACAGTGAAAGAAATCATAGAATTTTATGTTTGAAAATGTAAAAATTGTGTAACCTAACAGTCCCAAAAGTGTTTTTATTACATGTTTATTGGTCTTAGGAGAGAAAAAAGATGGAAAAACATGCATTCCAATAAATTTAGGAATCTTAATTAAACAAAATAAACAGGTTTTATTTATGGCAGAGTTTCTCAAAGCATTTTATATGTTAATGCAGACAATAAATTGCTAAGAGAGTCATAGATTGTGCATTTTCCAAATTTTGTTTTACTACATATTGACTCTAATTCAATCCATTGTTCTAGAGATGGTTGGACCAAGGACAGAGAGACTTTGTGAGTTTTCCAAGGGCATAGGACAAACCTACCTTAGAACTGGAGTCCCTCACCATTTCTTGACCCCCATGTCAGAGCACTTCCCACTATTGGTGCTCATCATACAATGGCTGACACTTTAAAATATTACCTCTTAGGTTTGTGCATTGATGATTGAATATTAGCCTCATCATAACTTAGCTTGGAAGACCTAGAAATTGTATTTCTTCTTACAGGTAAGGAAAAGGAAGCCAAAGAGGGTAAAGTCTTCTTTATAGGTAACCCAGATCTTTGGGTAGATGCCAAGGTAAGGACAATGTTGAGTTCATCACAAGCTACCACTCATAGTACAGACCTGACCACTTAGTAAAATGGCAAATTAATTCCTTAATCCTCTAACTACTTATGCAGGAGCTTTCTTCTCACGAGTGTTCTCTTGGGACAAGCAAATCAAATCATTCTCCCATTGCAACTCCTCCACCTACTAGCTGTGTGATCCTGGGCACATTAAAGAACATATCTGGGCCTGAAGTCCTATCTGTGAAATTAATATGTAGAGTTGCTTGAGGAGTAAATGAGCTAATAGATGTAAAGTTGAGAAGAGGCCTGTCACATTATAAGCATGATAGGTGTTGCAACCACTTAGGCCCAAAACGATAGGCTAAACTAGAGAGGGATGAGCCCCAATTTGCCACGAGATGCCCCAGAAGGCAAAATGAGAGATCATTTCCATTCAGTTATATACAGTATGCAGTGCTAACTAAAGGGACCATCGAAAATGAGTGCCAGCTACCAGAAGAGTAACGTGTCTTGGAAATTTAATAGGCATGGAAGTTAACTATCTGTAAATAATGAAAATGACTCTATCTCAGATCTTCAGACTGATACTTTAAGTTCATTTTTAAATTTTCATCCTGAACATGTTTTTGGCTGATCTTCATTTTCATCATCTTACAGCCATCTAATTACAAGCTTCCAGCTACTTTTTGGATCAATATTCCAAAAAATACCAACAACACCCCTCCCCCACAAGAACTTTCTACTTGTGCTAGTTATTAATTAGGATAATTAATAAGTTACCTGGGGGCTTTAAGGAAATAATTATGTCAAGAAGTGGACTAGCTCTGTCCAGTGTGGCACAGTTGGTTGAGTGTCATCCATGCATCCCATGCACCAAAAGGTGACTGGTTCGATTCCTGGTCAGGGTTTCCAGGAGGCAGCCAATGGATGTTTCTCTCTCATGTTGATATTTCTCTCTCATCTTCTCCCTCCCTCTCCCTCCAAAGTCAATAAAAACTTAAAAAAAAAAAAAAAGAAGTGGCCTAATGTGTAACTAACTAGGGAGAAAAGCCTAGACTTGCCTTTAATCTGTTTCTGTATCTATTCTAGTACTACATGGCTGAAAATTTTCACCAGGAAGAATATGATTATTTCCTCAGAAATGTGCGATCAAATAAATGTTGAACTGGAAAGAATCTAGAAGGTCACCAAATAGAATGATTCTCCAATTTGGATGTACGTCAGAAGCATCCAGAGAGTTGATAAGATGCAGAATCTCACGTCTCATCCCCAGCGATTCTGATTCAGTAGGTCTGGAGTATGATCATAGAGTCTGAATTTTCATTAGTTAGCACTTAGTAACCCTGAGAAACACTGATGTCATCCCCAGGCCTTTCAGAGTCATAAGGAGAGAAACTGAGGCCACACAGGTGGAAGGATCTGAGCTCTCTTGATATTCCTAGCAACACTTTTTCTATAACCATGGCCTTGGCTTGCTGGGTGTTTCCAAACACAAAAGGTTCCTGAAGTCTCCATTCACAGAAACAAGTGATCATGGAGGTTGGGATAAGCTGAAGATGCTGAGACCTTGAAATAAAGATTTCAGTGGAAGAAGCACGTTTGAGTTTTCCCTGTGATCCCATATAATGGTACTTGACTTGGTAAGACCAACTTCTGGGCTAAACATTTAGGGATAGGCAGCAAGGGGAAATACTAGTCTTGTTATCCATGAGGATTTGCTTGCCTGAGGGCTCTGAGTTATAAGGAAGTAAAGCAAATTTGCTAAAAATATAGTCTGCTACATTAAGTATCAGTTATCAATAAAGACAAATGATCTATATACATTTAGATTCCAGTTCCTACCAACATAGTTCTTTCTCCCAACTCCTATCTGTTATTAGAAGGGACCCATGTTAAGGAAGCTTAAGGCCTCCTCCACCCAATAAACTGAAACATAGAATTATTTCCTTTCCAATAATGAGAACTATACAACTTACCTCACTTCCCTTCCTTCCTTGGACATCAGGAAACTCAGCAGCAAATCTGAAGCACCATCAAGCAACTACGTTCACCACAGTGGTCAAAACACTTGTGTTCTTCTATAACTTTATTTTTTTTTTCTGTTGGTATTTTCTGTTTGATTACATCTTCAAATGTGCTGTTTTTGTTTTAGATTTTCCTAATTCTCTGTGGATAAAGACAACACATAATTACAAATAACATTCATTATAAGTGAGACTTGAACTAGACATGTCAATTATGCTCCTACCTTCCCAAAGCTCCTCACAAGGGGGCAGGTTTAGGTACCCACCTTGGGTTTCCAGTAGCTTTACCCACTACTCAAAGACTTTTTTTTAACTGACCAGGGATTGGGTCCTGATCCAAAAGCAGCCAAGCCTTCCAGGCTTATAAGATCATTTGAAGTAAAAAATTTCTTGCCAAGTTGATATCAGTTTGAGCGATCAGAACCTCATTTCCAGGAATTAAATTGGAAATCAATGAGAAAACCAAGCAGTTGGCAGTGAAAGCTGAATTAAAGGGATGCACACAGAAAAGCCTGCAGAGGACTCAGGGGGATGGGGCATGTGAGCAGAAGGTATAAATAAACAAGCAATATAAGGCAGCAGAAGCTATCAAGAAGCAAGAAGCTATAGGCACACGGAGTTACAGAAAAGTGAGGAACCAGTGGGCCGGCGGTTGAGAAGGTGGTGCCTGGCACCTTCCACCTGGCTGAGGGGGGAGTTGGGATGGAAATCCAGTGTGCACTCTTCTGTCCAAATTGTGCCCACTCTTGCATGGCTGTGCCCACCCGAGCAAGGTAAGCACAGTGGACCTGGCCACAGGCACTGAGAAAAAACATAGACTGATTCAGAATGAAGCAAAGATCTAAAAAAAAAAGGGAAGTCCCATTAATGGTGTACAATGGCCACTGGTGAGGTCCCTAGATCTGCTGAATGAGCTTCCTGCTCACACTCCTTGAGACGGGGGTCTTCTGTGATTCAGATACCCACCTGGATGTCCAACTTTCACTAGGGGCCCGAGAGGCTCGACTGTGACTTTGATTTCCATTGACATTGCAGTGCGAAGTTTGGTGCACCCTGACAGCCTCCCACCTCAAGACCCAGCTGTATATTTTCTGTTTTTCAGCCCAGGTCCAAAGCTATGGGAGTCTGTCTACTCAGTGAGACTGTAGTCCAGATGTACCTGGGAATAAATACCCAGAGGGCAAGCCTCAATAAATGGTGAAAGGAGGTTTGAACTCCATGGATAAATGCCCCAGCCTCCAGGTGCTTGGATGGACTCTGCTGAAAGGCATTCTATTCTTAGAGGTCCCATTGTCTGTAGCAATGACCTTGATGCATCTTTATCTTGACCTTTTATCCTTCCCTTTCTCACTCACCTTGTTCTCTCACTTCCACTTCCTGGGATCACCTCCCAGATCATATTATCTGCACCTGAATCTTTGTCTCAGTCTCAAAAGAAGTTAAGGTCTTTTTATCTCTATTCTTTCCTGCCACTGCCCTAGTCTACTGGTCCCATTACCTTTTGCATAGAATCTTACCTAATAATAGACAAACATGTAAATTAACCATACCTCCACTACACCCACAGCCAATCAGAGTGAGTATGCAAATTAACCCAACAAAGATGGCGGTTAATTTGCATATGCAGGCGCAGAGTGGCCAGGGGCCGGAAGTCTGCTATTAGGAGAAGAGGGGTGGTGGAGGGAGCTACAGGAGGGGTGCTCTGGACAGAAGCAAGGACTTGCCGGCTCCTGGGCAGCCAGGGAGCGGGGACTTGCTGGCTTCCTGGCGGCTGGGAGTGAAGCCAGGGGAAGGAAGGCCTATTCTTGCATGAATATTGTGCAACGGGCCTCTAGTCTATATAATAAAAGCCTAAGCAACCATTCCGGCCCGAATGACTGAAATGACCGGTCACTATGGTGCTCACTGACCACCAGGGGCAGATACTCAATGCAAGAGCTGCCCCCTGGTGGTCAGTGTGCTCCCCAGGGGGAGCGGCTACTCAGCCAGAAGCCAGGCTCATGGCTGGTGAGCACAGTGGCGGTGGCGGAGCCTCTCCCACCTCCATGGCAGTGCTAAGGAGCAGCGAGCCGAGTGGTAAGGAGTGAGCAGACAGTCGGTAAGGAGCAAGGGATCCAAGATTGCAAGAGGGATGTCTGACTGCAAGAGAGCGCAGGCTGGGCTGAGGGACCCCACCCCCACCCCCCCCACACACACACACACCCAGTGCACAAATTTTATGCACTGAGCCTCTAATACTGTAATAACCTCCTAATAAACTTGCCTCTTCTACCTCAAATTTATTTTCCACACAACAACCAAAATTCTCTTTTTAAGTCATATTACAGCACTGTCCCACTTAAAACCCTTCAATTGTTTTCTTCCTCATCTAGAACAAAACTTAAATTGTTGCAGTGGCCAGTGAAACCTTTGATGTCTAGTCCCAGCCCAAACCCCCAACCTCATATCATACCACTTCCCACACGTCACTATGTTCCAACGACTATAACCTTCTTTCTTTCCTGAATATACCACACCATTTGCGCCTCCGTGGCTTTATACTAACTTGTATCTTTGCCTGGAATTCTCCTCTCCCAGATACTTTGTGACTGGCTCTTTCATATTTTTCAAGTCTAGCTAAGACTTCTTTTTAGAGTGGACTCTGCAGAGGACTTACATAAAGTACTCACCAATCCTATGAATTGACTTCATACAAATTGTTTCTTTTATTTGTTAACTTATTGTCTTCCCATCTTTTCCTACCAGGATGAGCACTTGTTAAGGGCAAAGACTTCTATCCATTTTTTTTTTTTTTTACTGTACCCCACCACACATTGCTTGACGCAATAAATGGGTTTTAAATAAAAAATAATTTAAATAGAAACAGACAACATACAAATGAAAAAACACAACTAAAAAAACAATCAATCCAAAAGGATTCCCTCTTTCGAGTAAATAAATGAGATTTTTATATAATAAATCCAAACAAATGTTTCATTGTTAATCTTGTGATTACATGTAATTTTCTGTAAACAAGTACAAATCTTCTAGAAAGTAATTTGATAATATGTATCAACAATAATAAAAATGTTCATACCCTTTGGTATACTCATATTACATTTGAAAATTGAATTGAAGGAAAATACGTAAATAAATATGTGGTAAAGCTCTATGGACACAGACTTTTACTAAGATTATATCTGCATAGTACATATTGCAAGCAGATAAATTATTCTATATTCACTGGTATGAGCAGAGATTAAAAACCATGGTTATGGAAGCAAAGTAGCAGCATGCGAAAATAACCATGCTATAAAATTAAATTAAAAAGGTACAAAAATGCATGTAAAACATGAAAAAATAAAATATACAAAGATGATAACAGAGAAAAGTGATGAGATTAAAACTTTTTTAAACTTTATTTTCCAAACATTTTGTGTTTCATTACTTCCATAATGAAAATAAATACCTGTCCTGCTTATCTGAAAAGATTATTTTGAGCATAGACTAAGACAGCTCATGAATTTACTCTTTCAACATTCAGTCCCTAAATATGTGCCAGAACCTGCTGAATCCCAGGGGAATAGACCCGTGATTGTCTTTAAGACCTGGCCAATGAGCACAGAGAGAAAATATAGCTAATCCCAGTGTAAAATGGGGTGTGATAAGGACAGTGAAAAAGGCATCTGTATGAGGAATAAACAATTCCTAGTCCTCCATTGGAGGATATTTTGTTACTCTCAATAAGTTGTTAATACTGGGAAGTGTATTAGTCAGAGGAGTCTGTTACACATCCCCAACTCTCAAAAGTCCAATGCAGATGTTCCTGGTTAGTGATCCTTTGAGGGCTGGGCTCTCTTCTAAGCAATAACTCAGGCATCAAGGGCTTGGCTGGCATCTTCCAAGGTCTCTTAAGGAGGGAGGAAGTACCAAGGGAAGACACACCAGATAGGCAATCACTCCTGCCTAAAATAACGCATCACGTCCACTCTCTTTTCATTGACTTGAATGAGTCACATGCCCCAACCTCTAAACACAAGGGGCTGGATACCATGCAATGACTATACCAAGGAAGGCTTGGGGGTCACATACGTGGTAGACTTAGATTGTTGCAAAGTAGGGGAAGTGGAACATGAATGCACTTTGTCACCAGAAGTGTAATTCAAGAGCAAGACACTATTAGCAGCAGCAGCTTGGACAGTGGCTCTTTATTTGGATCACAGACCTCTTTGAAAATATGATGGAGCCCTAGCCAGTTTGGCTCAGTGGATAGCATCAGCCTGCGGACTGAAGGTGTCCTGGGTTCAATTCCGGTCAAGGGCACATGACTGGGTTGCAGGCTCGATCCTTAGTAGGGGGCGTGCAGGAGGCAGCCGACCAATAATTCTCATCATTGATGTTTCTCTCTCTCTCCCTCTCCCTTCCTCTCTGAAATCAATAAAAATATTTTTTAAAAGAAAATATAATGGAAACTAAGAATCCCCTTCTAGCCCATGATAGCTATTCTATTTGTGGTCTGTCTCTTCCTTTCGTGTTTCTCCTCTGCATAAACATTTGGGATTAAACCACTCCATGGAATTTATGAGGAAAAATGTTTGTAGTCACCTAAAGAGGTGATCATTAGAATAGTCTATAGTCTCCCTCTACTTGTTCTTTAGCTAGAGATCTTTCATCCCAGTTAAGATGGGGATCAGGAGACGGCAGCCACTCAGTGAGGGATTCATTATTTTAGGACATAAGATAATTGCTGTCTGTGTTTGGCTCGTGTCCCTTGGGCCTCTCCACTTCAGTGCTCTTCAGCTGAATTCCAGCTGTCAGCATCTTCATCTCTTCCCCGCAAAGGGCTTTCTCAGAAGCTGGAGAATATCCCTTTGCAAAGCAGGCTGGGAATCCTGGGAATTATTGCCCCCTGGGGGATGGTGATATATAAAATCTAAAGTTCCTTTCCCTCACATGGGATAACCTTGAAGTGTGTGTACAGTTTCCCGGGGGTTTCCCATGGCATGAAGCTCCAGGTTATGCACTGTGGTAGCAGGGTTGATAATATGCTTTCTGTATTCACTGTCTTTCCTCATTAGTGGCACTTCTGCACTCCCTTACTGATGCTCCCTGTACCTCCCAAATAAACTACCGACCCTTGAATCTTCGTTCCCAGGAATGTTTCTGGGGGCCCCCAACCTGAGACAGTAGAACTAAGCTCAGGGAAGGAAGTTCATGAGCACACGGTGCTTCTTAAGCTCTGACAATATCTCATTTGCTTTGCATCCCTAGCATCCAGGAAAATGCTTGCCTCAGGGTAGTCATCCAATATATCCTTCGTTAAGGGAATGAGAGATGATGGCTCTTGAGGAAGCAAAGTAGTAAACTAAGCATCATTTAAGGAATAGCCAGCATACATATCTATAGCAATTAACCGTTCAGAATTTCAGAAAGCACTTTCCTCTATATCTCTTACAGATATTAACAACTTCATTGCACATAATAAGCAATTAAGTTGCAGAGTATCCTACTGACTTGGCCATGGCCATGCTGAGAGTGATAGTACTGGAAAATCACAGCATGTTCCCTGATGCAGGGTCAAACTCTTATTGTCACTGTCAGTACGTCCACTTGCCCGCAGCATGATGTCTCTGTCACTGTGGAAGACATATTTGGTTATTAGGTTTCAGCCAGACACGACACCAAACATAACCAAGCTTGCTTCTTTTCTCTTCTCTTGAATTTCTCTGACTCAAGGGATCTTAACTTGGGGTCCATGGATAGACAAAGAGGACTTAGTGTTTATGTTTATGTGTATTTTTTGGAAGGGGATTCTTAGCTTCCATCATATTCTCAAAGAGGTCTGGGATGCAAATACAGATCAAGCTGTTCCTGCTAATAGTGTCTTGCTCTTTAATTTCATGTCTGGTCACAAAGCCCATTCACGTTCCACTGCCCCTACTTTGCAAAGTCTAAGCACCCTTAATGAATTCAATGATTATTCCAGCAGATTTCTTTTCACTCAGTTCCCTTAATATGCATATTAATACTCTTTTTCCTGTGCTTGGATGCCACTCAAGTCTCCATTGGTTTTACTTTAAGTCTCTCCAATATTGGGCAGCAACCAACCTTACCATTTTATCCTCCATTAATCTCTCCATCTTCCCAGCTGTTCAGTGAAAATGAGATGGCTGGTTTTATTTCCTGAAAATTTCTTTCCCTCTAGCCTTTTATACATCATCACTCCCATTGGAGATGCTGTCCCTTAGACTTCTCACCAGGAAAAATCCTACCAGTATCCCAGGACATGACTCAAATGCCCTTTCCTCAGCCAAGCTTTTCTGTCCTAATATTGAATGATATTTATAATGACAGCTAACATTTATTGAGGGCTTGCTATGTACCAGGCATGATGTTCAGAAGTTTTGGGTAAATATTTAAACCAAAACCTTTCAAGGTTTAGAAAGATTAAGTAATGTTGGTTTCTGTAATAAATAAAACAAAATAAGCAAGGAATAATCTCAGTAGCTTAACAGAATTGAAGTTTCTTTCTTATATATATAAAAGTCAAATATGTGTTCCTTATAAGCAAAAGGTGTAGGGATTTAGGGACTTGGCTCTTCAATCGTGTGGCTCTGCCATCTTCAACATCACTACCAGGTAGGTATTAACTATTTCTATAATGAGTCAAGGAAACTAAGGCTTAAAAATATTAAGTGAGCCCCGCTGCCATGGCTCAGTGGTTGAGTGTCGACCTATGCTCCAGGAGGTTGCTGGTTCAATTCCCAGTCAGGGCACATACCCAGGTTACAGGTTCTATCCCCAGTGTGGGGCATACAGGAGGAAGGCAATCAATGATTTTCATTCATCATTGACATTTCCATCTCTCTCATTCATCATTGACATTTCCATTTCCTCTCTGAAATATATATATTTGTGTGTGTGTGTGTGTGTGTGTGTGTGTACTAGAGGCCCGGTACAAGAAATTCGTGCACGGGGGTGTGTGTCCCTCAGCCCAGCCTGCACCCTCTCCAATCTGGGACCTTTTGAGGAATGTCCGACTGCCCGTTTAAGCCCGATCCCAGTGGGATCGGGCTTAAACGGGCAGTCGGATATCCCTCTCACAATCCAGGATGGCTGGCTCCCAACTGCTTGCCTGCCTGCCTTCCTGATTGCCCCTAACCGCTTCTGCCTGCCAGCCTGATCACCCCCTAACCACTCCCCTGCCAGCCTGTTTTCCCCTAACTGCCCTCCCCTGCAGGCCTGGTCACCCCTAACTGCCCTCCGCTGCAGGCCTTGTCCCCCCCCAACTGCTCTCCCCTGCAGGCTGGGTCCCTCCCAACTGCCCTCCCCTGCTGGCCTGATCGCCCACAACTGCCCTCCCTTGCAGGCCTGGTCCCTCCCAACTGCCCTTCCTTGCTGGCCATCTTGTGGTGGCCATCTTGTGTCCACATGGGGGCAGGATCTTTGACCACATGGGGGCAGCCATCTTGTGTGTTGGAGTGATGGTCAATCTGCATATTACTCTTTTATTAGATAGGATAGAGGCCTGGTGCATGGGTGGGGGCCAGCTGGTTTGCCCTGAAGGGTGTCCCAGATCAGGGTGGGGGTTCCCTTGGGGCGTGGGGCGGCCTGGGCAAGGGGCCTGTGGTGGTTTGCAGGCTGGCCACGCCCCCTGGCAACCCAAGCGGAGGCCCTGGTATCAGGGGTTTATTTATCTTCTACAATTGAAACTTTGTAGCCTGGAGCGGAGCCAAGCCTCCTGCTTGCTCCCTGGCGGCAGCCATTTCTATTGGGATTTATGTATCTTCTATCATTGAAACTTTGTAGCCTTGAGTGGAGGCCTGGGCCGGCAAGGTCAGGCGGAAAGCTTGGCTTCCTCCATTGCCGGGGAAACCCAAGCCTCCCTCCTGCTCTCTGTGGCTGTAGCCATCTTGGTTGGGTTTATTTGCATATTCGCTCCTGATTGGCTGGTGGGCATGGCTGGTGGGCATGGCTTGTGGGTGTAGCAGAGTGATGGTTAATTTGCATATTACTCTTTTATTAGATAGGAGAGATATATATATTATCTCCTTTCTATAAAAAGGAGATAATATATATATATATTATCTCCTTTCTATAAGAAAGAAGTTTATATATATATATATATATATATATATATAGAGAGAGAGAGAGAGAGAGAGAGAGAGAGAGAGAGAGAGAGAGAAAGAAAATGGCAGACCTGAGACCTGCATCCAATTACTAGCTATAATCCAGAGAAAACATTCTTAACCACCATGTTAGGTTGTGCTGTGTTGGAAGGAATGAGTTTAGACCTCTCGTTTTAGCTGGTTCTCTTTCCAGGGCACTGGTCACAAGGTGCAGGCTGCCCATCCAGGAGTTGGCAGTGCAGGGCAGACAGAGGTTGAAAATCCAGTAGAGCAGAGAATCCTGGAGCAGGAAGAAATGAACACACACCAGGGCTCCTTTGAAAAGAAGAGAGACACCCCCCACCCCCAGGAGGAGGGCCTTTCTGTTCAACATGGTCCCACTGAATCTTGGCTCCTGTAGCTTTAACATCCTGAAAACCACAGGAGTCTGGAACATCCCTCCTCTAGCCAGGGAGGGGCTAATTAACTAATAATGTTGTCTACCCTCCTAGAGAAGGGCAAGTTCAAAGGGATGTTTATTCTTTGGAGCAGCCATCTGTCTCAGCAAGCCCAGCATCACCTAACAAAGGTTGCTTCCTCCTTCTTCACCTTTCTGGCTCTTCACGCCTTCCTCACCCTTCAGTGAATGCTGAGGAGCACTCTTGTGCCTCAAGCTGAGTTTAGACATCTGTAATAGGTGATGCAACAGAAGTACTTTGCTCTTACTGGCCTTTCCCAGAACCCACAGGGAACCAATATTTTTTGTAAAGGCAGTAACAGCTATTGAGCTCTGCCTATATGCCAAGTCTTTAAGTATCATCTGCACAATATCCCATCTACTCCTACAACAGCTCCTGAGCTTCCACGATTCTCATTTTTCAGATGGGCTTTCTCTGACCATGTAATATGAGTTTGCTTATTTTTATCACTTTTCTAAGACTCTACACAAAATATCCATTCAGGAAGGTTGTCAAGACCTCTCCCACTGGGGCCAGCAAAAAACTGACCTTTGGGAAAGAGAAATGAGAGTGGACAATATCCTGGATAAGAATATAAGCTTCTTAAATCTCTTCTGCAGATGAAAATAGATCTGGAACTGAAGCCCTGGGTGTGTAACTTTCTAGGTTAATTGCTTTGCTTTTAGGCAGGCGCATTTATGTCATTTCATCTGAGTGCTTCCCTGGGAGGGAGTGTGTGCTGAGATTATTAATTAACTTTGCATGATATTGGAGCAGCATCTAATTCCCTGAAGAGGATGCAGAGAGAAGATAGTAGCAAAGAGGAGCGTGGGGAGATGTGTGCCCCCTGTGGAGCCCTAAATGCTGCTTTCTGTGAGCCTAGACTATAAAGAGAAAGTGGGCAGCCTGCCTTGCTCCCCAGGGGTTCCTGCCTCTCCCGAGGAGCAGCATTAAGAGTCTTTTATGTCCCATAGTGGCAGGAAGGGCAGCCTAAACCCAGATTATTGCTCACAGTAGTCACTTCCCCTTAAAAAAAAATCTGCTGTAACTGCATATACCCTTGATGGTTTTTTACCACCTGATACTGCAATGAAAAAGGTGTTTTTTCCCTGTTTTCTAAATTTTATTTTCAAATAGAAGTATCTAAAAATCTGATTCATGGTTCATGACCAATCGTGGATGGATGTACAGACAGATGGATTGAGTGAATGAATGCAGATATAAATAAACTAGTGGCCTGGTGCATGGAGGAGCAGTTCCCTCAGCCCAGCCTGCACCCTCTCCAATTGGGGACCCCTTGGGGGATGTCCGACTGCCAGTTTAGGCCCCATCCCGATTGGGCCTACACTGGCATTCGGACATCCCTCGCACAATCTGGAACCCCTGGCTCCTAACCTCTTACCTGCCTGCCTGCTTGATTGCCCCAAACTGCCTCTGCCTGCCTGCCTGATTGCCCATACACCCTCTGCCTGCCTGCCCGATCGCCCCTAACCTCTCTGCCTGCCTGCCTGCTCGCCCTTAACTGCCTCTGCCTGCCTGCCTGCCTGATCGCCCCTAACTGCCCTCCCCTGCTGGCCTGATCTCGCCCCCAACTGCCTCTACCTGCCTGATCACCCCTAACTGCCCTCCCCTGCCAGCCTGATCTCGCCCCCAATGGCCCTCCCCTGCCGACCTGATCTCACTTCCAACTGCCCTCCCCTATCAGCCTGGTTGCCCCCAACTGCCCTCCCCTACCGGCCTGATCTCAACCCCAACTCCTCTCCCCTGCCTGCCTGATAACCCTAACTGCCCTCCCCTGCCGGCCTGATCTTGCCCCCAACTGCCCTCCTCTGCTGGCCAATTTGGTTCTAATTGGTCGGTTTCTATGCCAGTCAGCGTCAAAAGCTCCACCTCCTAGGCAGCCATTGGCTCCTCACAGTTCACCCATATTCGGTTCTGATTGGTCAGTTTCTATGCCAATCAGCATCAAAAGCTCCGCCTCCTAGGCAGCCATTGGCTCCTCACAGTTGGCCCAGATTTGGTTCTGATTGGTCAGTTTCTATGCCAGTCAGCATCTCTGGGCATATCAGCGGGGCCTGATTAGAAAGGTGGGGCTGATCAACAGCCCCGGTGGAGGCCTGGAGAGAAATGGAGGTGCAGCTGCTGGCCCAGCCTGGAGAGAAAGAGAGAGGCAAGTGCTGATCAACAGCTGTCACACAGGCTACAGATCAGACCCTGCTTCTCTCTTCAGGCCTCTCTCTGGGCCTGATTCTCACCCCCCTAAGCAGTCAGTGCTGGGTCACCACGCCTGCAGCTGCAGCAGTCAGTGCTGGGTCACCACAGCAACCCAGTGCTGACTGTAGGACTGACTTCCGGTTGGTTGAGCCTCTGATCATGACGGACCCAAGGTTTTTATATATTAGGATGATGAAAACCTAAGCACTCTTCTTCATCAAATCGTGCATAAAGCATGGAGCCAGACACCTAGCTTCTTAGCAGCTTAAAGTGGCTTAGTGATGCTGCTGGAATATTTTAGTTGACAGAACAAACTCAGAAGAGCAATGCTTGCCGTGGTTCAAGCAGCATCGTGAAAGCTGATTAAACAGACTGAGCAATGAAGGAAAATGTCAGTCTACAAAGGAGAACGGTCTCAGATGTTTGCTTATGAGTCTCTGAATGTGAAGCAATTGATTGTGGTTTCTGTCATTTTCCCCTGACTCACTTGCCCATGCACACACCTTTGAACAATTCCTGGGACATTGTTCAAAGCATGCTAATTAATTTAGATAATCATCAAATTCATAAATTCAGGGTGTCCCTAAAAATGTATACATACTTAGACTAATTATGAATTCCAATGGGTTAAATCTGAAAATAAAGAAACATCAATTGAGCTCTCGGCTGTTAAAGTGTGTATACATTTTGGGGGACACCCTATATATATTTACAGAATGGCTTTCCAAGACCATGCTCATCTTTCTAAATAATGGTGCAACAGTAAATTTGGCATCATAAGTCCACTAAGCCACAATCATAAAGCTTTAACAGTAGATTCAATGCTGTCATTCAACCCTTCTGTGCCTTGAAATGTATATGTTTTTATAGATCCAGATCCTAAAAACACTAAGATTTTCTCCATATAATTAGTAGCACCAGAAGGAAAAGCAACATTCTCTTGCTCTTGGCTTCAAATGCATAGTAAGTGAAAGCTGGAAGAGAATGTAGAGATGACCCAATCTAGCATCTAGGTAGTTGCTAGTTCAGATAGCTTTAATATGGAAACTGAACTGAAGTGAACATTCCATCACCCAGGTTGTTCTGCTTTCTTCCTTTTCTTTGCAGAATGGAAGGCTCTGTTTTTTCACACCTCCAACAAAGATTTGAAAAATAAGCCTGTCCTATCCCCCTGAGAACAGAGCAACAAGGCATTCAGCTATAACGGTGCCAGGGCTGAGTTAAGTAAGTTATCAAGCTTTCTTGGGAAAGAAATGGAAGGTGCAAAGGAAGTTTTCATAGCAGCAGAAGCTACATAGAGCTGAGTGAGTGGAACTAACCAGTTCACTACATGACTCAGGTGTTTAAGAGTTTCATAGAAGCTCATCTCTCACCACCGACTACCAAGGCTGTCGAAGTGAACACTTCATCACCCAGGTGGAGTGCCTTTATCAACTGTACCTCCCCATGGGTGCCCAGTGAGGACTTAACTTTGTCAGTATGCATCACTGCCCCAAAAACTGGCCATCAGGAGTGCCATTCCATTATGAATACAGTTCCCTTCTAATTACCTCTCATGTGACCCTCTGCAACTCACAGGAACCTGGGAACTCAAAGGAAGGGGTGCAGCCCTGGCAGGCATGGCTCAGTTGGGTGGTTGTCCCATGCACCAAAAGGTTGCTGGTTCCATTCCCCGTCAGGGCACACGCCCGGGTTGCAGGCTCAATCCCCAGGTTGCAGGCTCAATCCCCAGTTGAGGGCATGCAGGAGGCAGCCAATCAATGTGTCACCCTTGTACCTAAGTTTCTCTCTCTCTCTCTTCCTCTATCTCTAAAAAAATCAATTAAAAATTTTATCTTTAGTGATTTTTATTGGTTTTATCACTAGGAGTAGAACCTTATAATTGGACAAAGCTGACATGAAAATCTCAAATCCCCCTGAGCTGTGGGACAAATGTTACTTCCGTTTTATTTTACATATGAGAAAATGAGGGTTCAGAGAGGGTTTTATGATTTGCCTGAGTTGCAGAATTTGGTAAAGACAGCAGGCACTGATGTTTTCTTAGAAAGCATTGTCCTTCCATGAAAATAGACTTTTCATTCCCCCTCCCCAATTCCTTGGATCAGTCATGCAGATTTAGCCAACTATTTGGGCACCATACTGCAAACTCCACACATCCCCTGGACAGACACAATATCATCTCTCCTGCTTCAGTTCACCTGATAAATTAATAGGCATCTAATCTGTAAACAAGCCAGCGTGCAACCTCTGAAATGAGTAATTGAAAATACTATTTGGCTGCAACTGCCTAGCTCAAGTTCAGCATTAAACCCATGTCTCATTGCATATCTTATTGCCTTGGGGAACACAAAGAAATCTGCTAAGATTTTTAAATGCATCATACACATTTCCCCCACGTAGTTCGGTAAAATGATTAAAACACAGGCTCTGGAAGCAGACTGTATGGGTAAGTGTCCTGTCTTTGCCAGAAGAAGAGCTAATTTTTATGGTATTATGTAAGATAGAAGAGGCCAAATAGTCTTGAACATCCTCTTAAATAGAAGTGCCTAAATTTTCATATAGAATAGTGTTTCTCAAAATGATCTTTGAACTAAAAAACATCACCATCACCTGGGAACTGGTTAGAAATGCAAATTCTTAGGTCCCACCCTGGCTTACTAAATAAGTGGGCCCAGCAATCTGTGTTTAGCAAGCGATTCTGACACAACTAAAGTTTGAGAAACACGTGTATAGACTATTCTAGAATATTAAGTTAATCCTTATATTAAAAAAGAACACAACGCAATTTTTTAAAAATCTCAGCTGTGTTTTTAAATTATTATTTAGGCAGCAGGCCGGACACTACCTGAGCTCAGAGAAGATTGTACCAAAATACAGATGGGGGGCATGTAGACACAGCCGGCAGGCAGAGGAACGGAACAACAGAAAGCCAAGCAAGAAATGATGCTCACTTCCCTTGAGAAGTGCTTCATGTGCCAATAAGCAGTCATGTGAGAACAAAGCCACATACAAGAATGTATTTATTCACCCAGGTCACCGAATTATCATGGCCATGACTATTACGCATATGCAGTTGTTTTAAACAGATTCTTCACTGAGCACTTCAGACCAGGTAAGAGTTGTCTATATATAAGCTAAGTAATTGCATTGTTTATGAAACCAGCTGGAAACTATAGCTTGTTACATGAATGAGTAGCTTGATTGTTTCTCTCTCCCTCTCTGTCACACACACACACACACACACACACACACACACACACTTATTAAAACCAGCACTGATGTACAAGTAAGTGCAAAACTACAGCTACACATCCACCCAATGGGGATGAAACAAGTCAAGAGTCTCAGGATTTTGAAAAAGCTGATCTGTCCAATATCATTCATTTACTCACCCTGCATTGTTGGGTACCTAACTACTTGTATCAGCGACGCTATAACTTTAACAGCTAATTTGCAATATACCTTCTTACATGTCAGGTACATCATGGTTATAGGAATTTTCTCATTTAATCCTATGATAATTTTTTTAAATATATTTTATTGATATTTTACAGAGAGGAAGGGAGAGGGATAGAGAGCTAGAAACATTGATGAGAGAGAAACATCCATCAGCTGCCTCCTGCACACCTCCCGCTGGGGATGTGCCCGCAACCAAGGTACATGCCCTTGACCGGAATCGAACCCGGGACCATTCAGTCCGCAGGCTGATGCTCTATCCACTGAGCCAAACCGGTTTTGGCCCTATGATAATTTTTTTGGAGTACTATTACTATTCCCATTTTGGAGAGGAAACTAAAATTAATTAACACCCAAAGTCACCAAGCAGGGAAATTGTCAACCGAGGCTGTATACTGTCTGTCCTCTTCATCACTGTGCTATATTGCTTCCTGCAAAACTGAGAGCCACTTTTTCTATTAATGTATAATTACACATAGCCTGCCTGTTGCACAGATTATTCATTCTCGAACTAAAATTTGTCAAGGCCTGGCTCTACTCTGTACTCATTGTGGGAACTCGGACATACTACCTTTTCTCACTGAGCCAAAATCTTTCTCTATAGTTCCCAAGGCTGTTATGAAGATGATATAAAGCACTTGGCACTAGGAGGTCCGTAAAGTTCTTAGAAACACTTTGAAGGGCTCCCCCACCACCACAGTCAGGCTGGATCAAGGCACCGTCCTAGAAAGTCAAGACACAGTCCTGGAAAGTCCTATAAGTTCGGGGAGGGTCATCCTACATATTCCCCACTTGGACACTGGTCATCTTAATAGTGTCTCCCATGAAAAGGTGACTTTGTATGTTCAATTGAAAAAGATTCTGAAAAAAAGGGAGACATATGTACTACTATTTGTAATACTTCAAACAATTAAAAAAAAGAAAAAAAAGAAAAAGATTCTGAGAATATCAACATGCCCCCAATCACGTGAAGGTGCACACCAAAGCCAGAGGGCCACAAGCTGCTATGGACCAGCTTAGGTGTTCAAACAGGATTCATTTCCTAGTACTTTGCCTTATCTAGTGCTCAGGACAGTGAGTTTGATCATTCTCATCACATTCCAGATGAGACAATTAAAGCACAGAGAGGTTAATTGACCTATCCATGTCATCCATTGGCAGAGCTGGGATTCAGAACCAGGTCAGTCTGAGTTTAAAGGTCCATACTATTCCCAGTACATAATGCCGACTCCTGGTATAAAGACACATAGGGATTATGCACCATATCAGAAGCTGATAACCTTCTGTTGTTTATCATTCGTATTGCTAACTATTACTACAAATATCACCTTGAGTTTCCTCCATAGGATGTATTATCATGAGAAATGAGTTGCCCTTACTAGGCAGCAGACTCTTCCTATGTGTGGGACTAGATTAGTGTTTCCCAGTGTTCAGTCATGTGAGTGCCACCTTCACGACATTTGCTATTTCCAAGGGATACCGAGAAGGGACCACCATTGTTACCTGACACAAAGAGAAGGCATTCACAGAAATAAATACAAATAAGACTAAACAGTGCCATTGGAGCCTAACTAGATAATGTTCCCTTGCTTTTTTTCAGGAAAATGGAGATTAATGAGCATTTGAGAAGTGGTAAATACATACTAATGTCAACCTGGATATAACTCTCTACTGTATATAATCAGGATGATTGTATAGTATTGGAAGGAAACACCATTCACTGGGTGATTTAATGTCATAGAATGCCTTGTCCAGGTGTCACATGAAGTTATCCCATATCTCCCTGAAGAGCATTGGATGTGGCCCCAATGATAGCTTACGAAATAATGAACCAAAATGTTTTCAGGGTTCCTTCCGGCCTTTTGATTTTATGGAAAATTTTTGTGCTTATGCCTTTGGTAATCCACCTATTAAATAAATTGATGTACATCCAAGCAGTGCTCAGCAATACATGGGGGTGTCATAAATATTGGTAACATAAAGAATACAATCCTCACCTCCATTTGAAGGTACACTAACAACCAGAACACAATTCACCTGTAAATTTAACAGTCCCCAAAGCTGAATATGTCTCCAGTGGCTAGAAACAAACGCTAGAAAAAAATCTGCCTGTCAAAACAGAACATAGCTCACACAGCCTCAAAATCACATATGAAATTGTGCTGGATATTTTCTACTGAGTTAAAATATTTGAGGTTTATCTGTATGATGAATTGCCTTCCAATGTTCCTTTCTGCCTCCCCAAAGGATTTTGTTTGTATGAAAGAGATAAGAGAGACAATTCCTAGGGAGAAGGAAGAAGCTATGCAGAAAGAGAATGCACATATCTGCTTGCTGTTGGCATTTCCCAAATCTTAAACATTATAACAATAAGTAATATAATGGGGAAATAACAAATGGTTACAAATAAGACTACTTCATAGGCATACATAAGAGCTGTTCTTTGTTGATTGGTCACACTATACTCAAGCAGAAGCTCCCAGATACTCAAATACTGGTGATTTTCAAATAAAAATGCCCTTCTCCATCCAATTACCCTCCTGGAAAATTCTATTCAAAAAATTCAATAGATACAATTATCACCTCCATAAATTTTGCATTCCCTTTCATAGATGTGAGAGTCAGGGACAGTTATATCTGAAGATATCATGCCAGAGAACCAGAAGATGCCAAAAGAAAGGTCAAGGAGAAAATCCTTGCAAGGGAGTCCCTCGTGTTCACTGAGGAACATGAAATAGACCTGATGCAGACCTCATTTAAAACGTGCAGACATCACGCCCTAGCCAGTTTGGCTCAGAGGATAGAGCATTGGCCTGTGGACCAAAGGGTCCCGAGTTCGATTCCGGTCAAGGGCATGTACCTTGGTTGCAGACTCCTCCCTGGCCCGGGCCCCAGTTGGGGCTTGTGCAGGAGGCAACCAATTGATGTGTTTCTCTCACATTGATATTTATCTCTATCTTTTCCTCTCTCTTCCATTCTCTCTAACAATCACTGGAAAAATATCCTCAGGTGAGGTTTATAAAATAAAAAATTCTGCAGACATCGCCATTAGATGTAACCTAGATGTTAACTGGGCAGGCCCTGTCCTTTGGTGGGACCCCAATTCCAGGACCTGTGACATGACAACACACTCCACACAATTTCTGGATCCAGTTTAGTCTTGGGTCCCCCTGCCTCTGATTTCTATATGTGAGGATGCTATCTCTGTTTCTGTTTCAGCCTGATGACAGTCATCAACCTGAAGGCAATGCACCCTGCCTGTCCTTTCTAGCCTTACCCATCTACCAACTTATAGCAAGCATGTATGAGTATTTCAGATTTTACTAAAACTTGAGAATCACAAAAATGTACTCTAGGTATCCATTGCTATGTTACAAAGGCCTGCTTGAAATAAATCACCCCGAAATTTAGTGATGTAAAACAACAACAATCACTTGTTATTATTCTCAGAGCCCCTCATGGTTATAGGGTTGACCAGGGCTGGGCTTGGTCGGGCGGTGCTCCTTCGGCCTCTCATGCAGTTACAGAGGCGGGGCCTGGAGGGTTTCCTCACTCATATGTCTGGTCCCTGGGCTGGAAAGACTCAAAAGATTGAGGACTGGAACAGGGGCCTTTCTCCGGGCTGTCATTCTCTTTATGATCTTTCCATGTTGTCTTCACTGAAGCATTTGTGATTAAGAATAGCCAGACTTCTTACATGGCGGTCCAAGGCTCCAATGTGAGAGACAGCTAACAGAAGCTATTTCACCTTTTCTAACCTGGCCTTGGAAGTCACCCATCATTTCTTTTACTGCCTTCTATTTGTCAAGGAAGTCACAATGTCCCCAGTTTTAAGGGAAATGGACAGACTACCCCCTTTTAAATACATATATTTTTATTGATTTCAGAGAGGAAGGGAGAGGGACAGCGAGATAGAAACATCAATGATGAGAATCACTGATTGGCTGCCTCCTGCACATCCCCCACTTGAGATCAAGTCCACAACCCGGGCATGTGCCCTGACCAGGAATCAAACTGTGACATCCTAGTTCATAGATTGGTGCTCAACCACTGAGCCATGCCAGCTGGGCCAGACTACCCCCTTTTAATAGGGGAGTAGCAAGGATCTAAAAGAGAATGTGGAACCAGAAACATTTTTGTGGTTATTTATGGAAAATACAATTTGCTCAACAGGGATGATGTCATGGAGGCTCTAGTCATTTTGTTGACTACTCTCTTCTCTCTCCTTCCTGCCCTATCTCTTCACTGCCTTCGTCCTATATTCCTTAGAGCCCCAAGTTTTTATCCCTCTATTGTGCAGAATAGTTTAATTTTCTCCCAAGTCCTATTTCCACTGTTAATCAGAACAAAGGGACTCTATTCCCAGGAACCTGAACTTCTACCTTCTTTCAAAAGCCATTTTGTTCCCTTACTCAGATTTAAAAGTAAATAATACTTGTGCCCACTCTCTACAGGACTGCAAGGAATGGTATGAGAAGAAATAAAGAGAATATCAAAAGAATTGCCCACAGTCTTCGACAAAGAATTCTCCTCCTTACAATAGAGCCATAAAAGAGTGAAGGAAAGGGAGTCTCACATATTCCAAGATACATTCTTGGAAACTATGTGGACAAGACTACTGAGGCATGGACAGCATCATTTAATGGTCTATTTCAGCCGTGGGCAAAGTACGGCCCGCTGGCCGGATCTGGCCCATTTGGCTGTTCTAAGAGCGGAGGGTTCTCTTGCTCTCCCCTCCGCTCCTTTACTTTGAATTTATATTAGTTCACACAAACACTCCATCCATGCTTTTGTTCCGGCCCTCCAGTCCAGTTTAAGAACCCATTGTGGCCCTCAAGTCAAAAAGTTTGCCCACCCCTGGGAAGGCAGAGGAATGCCATTGCTTTGGCATGGAGTAAGAGATTGGTCAATAAGAATGTCAGATACTCAGATACATGCAAAAAAATGAAACTAGACCACCAACTTACACCATATACAAAAATAAACTCAACATGGATACAGGACTTAAGCATAAGATGGGAAACCATAAAAATACTAGAGGAATCCACTGGCAGCAAAATCTCAGACATATGCCAAAGCAATTTCTTCACTGATACTGCTCCTAGGCAATGGAAACTAAAGAGAAAATAAACAAATGATACTACATCAAAATAAAAAGCTTTTTCACAGCAAAAGAAACCATCAACAAAACAACAAGAAAGCCCACTGCATGGGAGAACATATTTGCCAATGTTATCACCAATAAGGGTTTAATCTCCAACATTTACAGGGAACTCATACAACTTAACAAAAGAAAGATAAACAACCCAATCAAAAAAATGGGCAACGGACCTAAATAGATACGTTTTGTAATAAGTCAGAAGGAAGGCCAAGAGGCATATGAAAACATGCTCAAAGTCACTAATCATCCAAGAGATGCAAATCAAAACGACAATGAGGTACCATCTCACACTTGTCAGAATGGCTATCATCAACAAATCAACAAATGACAAGTGCTGGCAAGGATGCGGAGAAAAAGGAACCCTCGTGCATTGCTGGTGGGAATGCAGACTGGTGCAGCCACTGTGGAGAACAGTATGGAGTTTCCTCAAAAAACTAAAAATGGAACTCCCATTTGACCCAGTGATTTCACTTCTAGGAATATATCCAAAGAAACTAGAAACTCCAATTAGAAAGGATATATGCACCCCATGTTCATGGCAGCACAATTTACAATAGCTAAGATTTGGAAACAGCCTAAGTGCCCATCAGCAGATGAGTGGATTAAAAAACTGTGGTACACCTACACAATGGAATACTACACTGCAGTAAAAAAGAAGGAATTCTTACCATTTGCAACAGCCTGGATGGAACTGGAGAGCATTATGCTGAATGAAATAAGCCAGTCAGAGAAAGATAAATATCACATGATCTCACTCATTTGTGGAATATAATGAACCACATAAACTGATGAACAAAAACAGATTCAGAGACAGAGAAACATCAATCAGACCATTAAACCTCAGAGGGAAGGTAGGGGAGGGTGGGGGTAAGGGGGAGAGATCAACCAAAGGATTTGTATGCATGCATCTAAGCCTAACCAATGGACACAGACAACAGGGGGGTGAGGGCATGAGTGGGGGGATGGGGGGTAAGGGGGGAATAAGACACATATGTAACACCTTAATCAATAAAGAAATTTTTAAAAATAAAAAGAATGTCAGATATAGAAAGGCCTCAGAAAGGGGAACAGAATTCTGTAACTCTTACACCAACATCAAAACCCTCCATTTCATTTTCTATGTCTATCAGTTTTGCCAATTATTTTTAAAAAGTGATTATACTAGTAGTAGTTTATCTGAAGATGTCATCGCATAAAAACTATTCTGACACAATAGTCCCCTCCACATAGTATCCTAAGAAAATGTTTTCCATAAGAAAACATGTGTGAGATGTGCTTGTACCAAATTAGATTATATTCTGTTGCATGTAATCACAAATCTAATTCATAATAGTTTAATAATTAAGGGTTTACTTTTTCATGTAATACAAGGTGCAAAGATTTCTAGAACAGTCACTATCATGGGTTTACAATTTCATTAAAGATTACATTTCCTTCTGTCATTTTAGCTCCACCACTGTCAGTGTGTGCATTTTATGCACATGGTTGCAAGATGGCTGCTGCAGCCTCAGTCATCCACTCGCTTTCCATGTCAGACAATGGGGAAAGCATGCAAAGCCTTCCCCTTATGCGGCTTCTGTCTTTGTACTTCAAGACCAAAGCTCTTCTCAGTGACTTTGCCTACATCTGATTAAACCAGAGCTCGGTCACACGGCCACAACGAATCAAAGTGATAGTTTAGCTCTCCAGTAAAAGTAGGGGAAGGTACAGAAATGGGGATTGTGAATGGTGTTTGCTTACAAGAGTATGGTGTCTGCCAAAGTAGCACAGCATGAGTCAGGCGTGCTGGCTTCTATCTAATCCTCTGATCTGGGTATCTAATCATGGAGGAGGCCTTTAACCCCAGGTACAATACAATGATCCAGTAGAAATAATTGTAAGTTATCAACTAGCACATCTTACATTGCATGTGCCTAGGACTCACCAGGGAAGCTTGTAAAAATGCAGATTTCTGATGCAATAGGTCAGTGATGGGGCTAAAATTCTGCATTTCTAACAAGCAAATAATGTTGATGTTTCTGCTCTGCTGCTGATTTGCTTTACAGATTGAATGGCAAGGTGCTAACCCATGTGCCGCTATCGTACAACATTGATGAGGTCACCTCACTGCCCCAAGCCTCAATTTTCTCATAGAATCTTATATCTTACAACTCTAAGTATTATCAGAAGAAAATATATTCATTTCCTCCACAAATGAAGACACACATGAAAAGTGAACCGGGGAAGCATAAATGCTGTCATTTATTTTAAGCCTTCTGCGGAATACTTATTAATCTCATTACTTGTTACAAATTGCATCCAAGACAAGGGCACATCAGCCAGCACTTGTTTCCATGACTGCCCAACTGCCCCACCCACACAGAAATACCCCGGGGACAAAATGTTAAACTGAGCCGTGTTTGCAGCTGCTCTTCGGAATCTCATTACGTATGATGTGTGTGCTAATCAGAAATTCAATTAATAAAGATTTGACAAGATTTAGAGCAATCCATCCTCTTCTTCGTCCCATTCTCTTTCAATGACAATGAAGAATGAATGTGGTTATTTTAATAGAAGGAAAAGCCATCTGCCTGCAAGGATGGCTGCAATTGGGTACCCTCCGTCCCCTGGCAGTCCACAAACCAAGTCTGGCTGCTTTCACGTCCTGTCCTAGTGTTCTTCTCTCCCTTTTGCCACCACTGCTCTTCAGTTATGCCCCTGGTGGAATGCAGCTAGCCTTCCTTCAGTACCTCTCAAATCAGAGCTTCAGACTTCCCATTAACTATACCCTGAAACATGTCAGGTGTCAGGAAGGGATGGAGCCCTGTTCTACCATGAGTGGGAGATGAGAAATATCCTATATAATAAAGAGCTAATATGCTAATTAAAGCGGACAGCCGAACAGCAGACTGTCCGGCCGACCTTCTGGACAAAGCCAGGGCTGCGAGGGCCGAGCCCCTTGCATGAATTGTGTGCATCAGGCCTCCAGTTTATATATAAATTTATATATGAGAAATTTCTTAGAACTATTTTAGATTTACAGAAAAATTGAAAAGATAGTACAGAGTTATTTACCTCACATTGGTTTCCCTTATTATTCATATCTTTCATTAATATACCTTTGCTGCAAATAATGAGCCAATAATGATACATTATTATTAACTAACATCCTTGGTTTATTTACATTTCTTGGTTTTTCCCTAAAAACCTTTTTCTGTTTTAGGATTCCACATTTACAGCTATGTCCCTTCAGGCTCCTCTTGGCTGTGACCATTTCTCAGACTTCGTTTAGATGATTTTGAGAATTTTAAGGGGTACTGGTCAGGCAGTTTGTAGGATGTCCCATTATTAGAATTGTCTGATATTTTTATCATAAGACTGGGGTTTTGGGTTACTGGGAAGAAGGCCAAAGAGATAAAGTGCTGTTTTCACCACATCCTATCAACATGACTTATGACCATTGATGTTGGCCCTGACCATGTTTTGCCAGGTTTCTTCAGGGTAAAGTTATCCTTCTGTCCCCTTTCCATGCTGTGCACTTTGAAAGGAAGTCACTTTGGGCAGCCTACAACCTAAAAAGCAGGGGTTTATGTGTCAACTCCTTCAAGGTGGATATCTGCATAAAATATCTGGAATTCTTCTGTGTGGGAGATTTGTCAATTCTCCCTCACTTAGTAATTTATCTGGTAATTTGTGTATATCAGTCTGGACTCATGGGTATTTACTTTATACTTTGAGTGAAAGTCCAGTACTGCTTTATGGTTTTGTTCTTTCCAGTCTGGGCCATTGAGAGGGAACTCTTTTGTTGCCTCCTATTTCCCTTTGGCTTATCCACATCACCGTGCACCTTTTTTCTTAGTTTCTGGTGCTGCAAGATGATCCAGGTTTATCCTCTATATTTCCTCTCCCAATCATGGAATCAGTCATTTCTCCAAGGATCCCTGGTTATTTCTATTGGAGAATGGTACTAGAAATCAAGATTGGGGTTCTAAGTGTCTTCATTGCAAATGAGATATCATTTCTTTCAGGCCCTCTTAATCTGACAGAACAAAAAACTATGCGTTTATACTAACCCATGTATATACTTTATACATGTCTATACATTTTCATATGTAAACATCTCTATCTACATTAAGCTAAACATGAGTTCATGCTGATATCTCTAACTCTAATCCAGTTGTCACATGGACCATTCTAGCTTATTCCCCTTGCTTATCTGTAACCTTCCACTTACACCACCTGCTATCCATTTAATTAGTTATTCTATTCCAATATACATGTTAACTATACCTCCATGGAAACAACTTTATCAACTAGGGTACAGTTCTTTTTGCCTTAAGTCTCACAAACTTCTATTTCCAAAGATACTTGGGTCAGCACCTTTCTCCCCATCCTCTTCGGTGTGGCTGTGTCATACCTTTGTAACACAGTTAAATTCTCCTGCCACTGTCTATATTCCTGCTCAGGCAGCTCCTGTGTGTGTCTCTTTAGACCTAGGGCTCCATTTTTCAGTAACTGCATTTCTCTGTAAACGGTCACAATTTCCTCTAATGGAGAGGAAAGCAACTTGCTATTAAAATAAAGAACCTGCATAAATGGAAGGAGCATTAATTACTATTGCCCTTCGCCTCCTGGGAACTCATACTGTCTTGCCATGGCGATTGTCATGATTACACGCTACTTAATTGTATATTGTGGTCTCTACAGAAATTACGACATGCTTCAGCTTAGCTAAAGGAGTTTTCAATCAAAATAAGTTAACATACTTTTTCTTATTCTAGATTAAGCTTAATAGGGTTGGGTTCATTTTAAATGCATGATCACACTCTTGGGCTTTTCGGTGGGAAATTTTGGATAGAGATCGAGTCCTCGTCGTCATCATCTGGGAAGCCTGTGGGGTCATTTGGTCTAGGTCTATTTAGCACTAGGCTAGTCCAGTGAGTATATGGCAAAGAGGCCAGACTAGATACTTTTCCCTCAGTGGGCTGAAAAAACTTGAAATGAGTACCATACTCCCACTGGTTCCCATTACCTGTGTCATATTTAACACTGTAAGATTTTCTACAAGTAAAGTGACTGATGATTCCTGACAAGTGTGGGAGCCTGACAAGTCTCATGTCCAGGATTTTGGTGGCCCTGCTGTCCCTTCACAATGGAGATACAGGTCGTTGGAGCCAAGTGAGAAACAGGAATATGCCAGGTTCCTGATGCTGTAAGGGTGTTTCTTTCTTTATAGCCTGGAACTTCACTCCCAAAACCCAGAGAACATTAGAGCTGAATGACAAGAGTTTATAGCAGTAGAGACTGAGTGAATGGCAAGGGAAAGTGAAGAACTCACTTTTAAAAAGGTATGGCCAAACCCAGGAAAAGGCCTTATCCACTAATCTCTAGGTCAGGACCCATCAGCCCACCAATGGGTATATATAGCTTGGTATTTCAGGTTTATGAAATATTGCCAAAAGAGCTCAAACACCTTTCTAAATGGCTCAGCCCAATGTGCCCATTCGCCCATGTCAGAAAATGAATAACATCTTAAGTAAGCATCAAATAATTTATGATTTAAGCCACAGTGGAAAATACATTTCACCAAGTGCCAGAAATGATTTGTATACCAACTTTCCAAAAATAGGTGAATTTTATTTAAGTTTTTACTCTTGAAGCTGCTGACAGAAAGCTCAATCTGGGAAATCCATGTTGGTACTAAGAAGTTGGCTACACAATAGAGAGAATTCAAGCTGGTTTAGTTCAAATCTACCTGCAATTTAGAGACTTTTTGCCCTTAGAATCTCACCTGACTAATTAGAAAAATCTCCATAAGGTAACATATATTTGTCAGTGTTAGGAAGGCTTGACAACAGGTAGGAGACCTGGGTCCAATCCTATCTCTGCCACTAACATGTACTTCAATAAGACACAACCTTCCTGAACTTCAGTCCTCTAACCTATGAAATAAAGCAGTTGGATTAGATTACTGTTTCTCAATCCTGGATGGATTTAAATTAAATGGGAAGATTTTTAAAAATATGATGCCCAGGCCTTACCTTAGAGCAGTAGTCGGCAAACTCATTAGTCAACAGAGCCAAATATCAACAGTACGATTGAAATTTCTTTTGAGAGCCAAATTTTTTAAACTTAAAATTCTTCTATTGCCACTTCTTCAAAATAGACTCACCCAAGCCGTGGTATTTTGTGGAAGAGCCACACTCAAGGGGCCAAAGAGCCGCATGTGGCTCGCGAGCCGCAGTTTGCCGACCACGGCCCTAGAGTAATAAATTAGACTCTCCAAGAGCAGGGCTATTTGTTTAAAGTTCGATGTTTAGCCAGGGCTGAGACCCATGAGGCCACATTTTTCCTAAGTCCACACTGCATGAACATTCTGTCACTTTCAGTTTATGTTCTATCGTCTCTGAATTTTCTCTCCTGTGGAAGGCAGAATTCAAAGATGACTCCCAGTGAATTATGCCTCTATTAAAAAAAAACACACACAAAAAAAAACACCTGACTACAGATAGAGCTTGTGACTTGCTTCTGGCCAAGGGAATATGGAAAAGCTGTTGAAATAATCACTCCCATGATTATTTCATGTTATATGTAGCAGACTGGAGTGAGAGTTCACCTGTGGGCTTTGAAGAACCAAATCGCCATATTGTGAGAGGTTCTGTGTTTCAGTCTCAATGTTTGTGTCCCATTCAAATTTCTGTGTTGAAATCTAAGCCCTGTTGATGGTATTTGGAGGTGGGGTCTTTGGGAAGTAATTACGTCATGAAGGTGGAGCCTTCATGAATAGAATTAGCGCCCTTATAAGAAGAGGCCAGAAAGCTAGCTCACTCTCTTTCCGTTATGTCAAGATACATGAGAAGATGCCAGTCCACAATCTGGAAGAGGGGCCTCACCCCACCCTACAGACATCCTCAGCTCAGACTTCCAGTGTCCAATACTTTAAGCATAAATTTCTGTTTATAAGCCACCCAGGCTGTGGTACTTTGTCATAGCAGCCAGGAAAGACTAAGACAATCCCTAAGAGCAAGAAACCCTCTAGGAGCTAATAGTGGGCCCTGCGTGACAATATACAAGAAAGTGGGGACCTCAACCCAATAGACATAAAGAACTGAATTCTGTACAAAATTATGTGGGCTTAGAGGAGGACCCAGAATGTCAGAAAGAACAGTGTACACCCGAACTGCAATCTGAGCAGAGTCCTACAGTCTGTGACTGGTCTCCCAACACACAGAAACTGAATTAATGAAGTAGATATATTGGTTTACGCTGTTAACTTTGTTACACAGCAATAAAAAAAAACTAGTATGTCTTCAAAGGGTATATTTGTATTAAGTGTTACTCAATGCCTGGTGGTATCCTAGAGAAAGATATGAGGTATGCAGTGGAGAAAACCAGGATTTGTGATGCTAGAATATAAACTGTAGGATGAAGCTTTTGAATAAATGAAAGGAATATGTAAATAAATACATATCTGAAATTTAAGTTATAATTTCTCAAATAAGAATACTTAAATACTTATTTACTTTTAATTCAGTCAAGTTCTATTATTGACATTTAGTTTTGTAATAACTAAATGCCTTGAGGTTTATTCTTCCCATGTTTTGATCTCAGGTCTCTCACTTATAAAACAGAGTGAGTAGACAAGTTCCCTTTTTCAATGACAAAGTTCTATGATCCTGTGCTCTTAGCAGAGGGAATGCATCAACATAATGATTAAGGGTGTGTAGTTTGAAGTTAGTCCCACCTGAGTTTCAATTCTGGCTCTACTACTTACCAATTGTAGATCTTTGGCCAAATGATATACCAATCTTGCTAAACTTCCGTTTTCTTATCTATAAAATGGGAATAATAAAACTCCTTAATCCTCTAGCATTTAGGAGGTGGGTTTATTATTTGAATTAATGGATATAATTAGCTTAATTGAATAAAGGACTTAATACATAGTAATGACACAAGAAGAGTAGTTCTTTGCTTGATTATATTAGAAAAACTTTATTTTTACCACCTAATATCATCCTGCAGGAACCTGGAAGGTTCACTGGTCACGTTGGAAAGCATGGAGTAGGGAGGAGAATGCAATAGTGAGACAATGTCTGCATGAGAGGGTAGTGTCCTGTTCCAAAACCAGCAGGTAGAGGCGATCCCCTCTAGGCCTCTTCTTCTATGTTCATGAAGCAAGCGTCAAAAGCCACAAGGCCAATGCGGAGAGGAGGGACATGACAGGAGCTAACAATGCATTCCAAGTTTATCTAAATTAAAGAACAAAAACATGAATCTCCCCCCCATTCTTTAACTTGTCCCTAATCTATCCTTTCCCTTTCCACTATCAAAGCTAGTCTTTGCCAAGCACTGTTCTGAACTACTTTCAGAGACCAGATGTAGTTCTTTTCAAGTCAAAGAATGGAAGACCGCTTGACAGCCATCATAAACCTTTAAAAATTGTGTTTGAGCTGTTATCCAGGAAGAGTAGGGCCAAAAATCACATTCTTTGCTCAATCAGATTTATACAAAATAATAGTAAGTTCCAAAGTTTGCTTTTGAGCGTCTCACTAACTGTGAAGAAAGAGAACTATAAAGCTGGGTCCCAAGAGAGGCTATTGGGCTATGAAGAGCTTTCAAGAAAGTTGCCTAACAATCCCCAGAACTCACATGTGTTTGGCAAAGAGTGGACTGCTTTTCAAAAGAGAGAAAAGTAACTGAAATGAGAAATAACTTCTCTTCTGTGAAAAAGAAATTCTTTTAAGGATAAACAAAAGTTTTTAACAGTTAAGTGAAAGAAATACTAAATTTTATTGAAAGTTAAAAGTAGGAGCTTAATGCATTCACTACCAGAAATTTGGCATGAACTAAATACAAAGAGGTTTAGATACATTTATGAATATAAAAAGCATAAGGAATCATCAACTTCAAATCAGAGGTCTTGGAGGTGTTCAGAGAGTCTAAAACACTTGTCACAAACATCAAGCAATTCATCCCACCAAGGTCCCTTGGTGATACCATCAGAAAAGTAATTCATGCCCTAACCGGTTTGGCTCAGTGGATAGAGCGTCGGCCTGCGGACTGAAGGGTCCCAGGTTCGATTCCGGTCAAGGGCATGTACCTTGGTTGCGGGCACATCCCCAGTGGGAGGTGTGCAGGAGGCAGCTGATCGATGTGTCTCTCTCATTGATGTTTCTAACTCTCTATCCCTCTCCCTTCCTCTCTGTAAAAAATGAATAAAATATATAAAAAAAAAAAAAAAGAAAAGTAATTCATCACAGATTGGTCCCTGTGTTGCATTCTTATTTTCTCAGACACACAAAGGAATAGAGTGGAGTCTTTTTTTCAGAAACACTTTTATCTAAAGCATGACCACTTTCAATACCATGATTTTTATTTGATGGGGCAAATGGAATAAAATTTGCCTTTGCTGAGTCGCTATAATCATTGCAAGCTGTATGATTAAAATCAGAAGCAAATTTCCCATGAGAACCATGTTCAGATGTAGGGCTGGCCTTTGCTCACACAAAATAAAGCAGGACTGCTGGCCCTAGAGATCTTCTGGTTCCCTCTGTAGATACAAGGCTGGAAATCGAGCTGTTTAGAAGGCAGGAGGAAGAAAGTAAAAGGATGAAAGAAAGGGAAAAACAACTTGGAAGCTGTGCTCAAGATGGTCTCTTGTCAGCTCCTGCTATGGGAAGATCTCAGAAGAAAAATGAGTTTAGGACCTGCCACACGCATTCAAAATCCCATTAGAGAGATCTCCTCACATTGGAACCAAGGCTTGAATACAGAAAGTGAAATCACGTGACCCCACTGCAGCATGTCATGAAGAGGATGTGAATGCACTCTTGGCAGTTCTGAGACTGTATCAACATATTTTTTTCAGCATTTCTCCAGGTCTGACAATTCTCCAAGCAGTTAGAAATCATTTATGAAACTGTGATCATGTCTGGCATCAAAACTGAATTTAAAAGAACAACATTAATCATGTCTTTGAGAGTAGGAACTCTGGCTTAACGGATTCCCACCATTAAGCAAAGCATGTGTTCAAAAAAATGCACTTAAACATCCATTTCTCCCTGCTACCCATATCAAAGGTGAGTTGTTCATAAATTTCTCCCATAATTCACAAAGATGATAGCCAATTAGATGTGGTTTTCTGGATGCAGGCTGAGATATAGCTTGAGCCAATGGGGTCAGGCTTTTGTACCTTGTTTCAGTTAGTAGTGAGCTGTGGCTATCTACCTAGAGAAGAGGGCATAACCTTTCAGGCCATCTCCTAAAAGTATTGTTCCTGTAGTAGAGAGCAAGTCTCTGGAGGATGCAACCTTCCGCCCTTAAACTCAGAGCAGCTGGGGCACAGGTGTTCCTATTATAAATGGGACCAGCAATATTTGCTACAGCTACTTTAGCTTGTTCCAAAGGGCTATCTCTGTAACACCTCCCATGAGTGCCTCCAGCCCTCACCATACAGTCCAAATATTCCATTTAAACAAAAAATAGACACTAAGTGATATATATCAGGTGAATGAATGTTGAGTACTATATGAAACTCAGAATTTCTCTTTTATGTATATTCAGCAGATCCTCAATATGACATCAGAGAGTTGGAATTTAGAGAGTGTACCAGGATATTATAGATAATACATTACTCCTTTCTCTTAGAATAGCTCTATAACTATGATGATAAGGCAGATTTTACTAAACTTTCAAAAAAAACTCTCCTCTGGGTTAAAATCATGCATGATAAATTTCTAGGGGAAAGAATCATTTTTTCTAAAGATTACAGGCCTAAATTATAAACTAAAGTCAATAAGTTAGACGTCTAAAATATTCTAAAAATAGGGGTGGATAATAAGAGTGCTTTCCCAACCGAAACCACAACGTTCCCTCTCTGCACTCAAAGAAAGCAGCAGAAACTAATCTTTCTCCTCAAGTGGAAAAACAGGTAATAGAAATCCACCAGATGCCTTGAATTTGGGGCACTGACTCTGTACTTTCATCAATCTCATTTATGTTTGTCTGAAGTATTACTTTCAGGCCATTTTCAGAATCAGGCCACATCCATCGAAATGCTCTGGGAGAGGAAATGCCTTCTACTAGCAGGCATGCTGATTTTCTGGGTTTTACCATCATTGATGATGTCTCCACTGAAGTAAGGAGAGATGGTGGCTCATAGAATCTTAAATAAGCAATTTGATAGAGATTCTTGGAGACAGGGAGAAGTCTGGAGGTCTCTGCTGGGTGAACTTTGGAAAGGGTATAGACGTGCTTTGTCAAAAGGACTCCAGCTTCACTGAGTGGAGAATTGGACAATAAAAAATGAGAAGAGGGTTCCAGCACTGCCATGGTTCAAAAGAGATAGGGTGGGAGGCCAAAGTCCTGCCCAGCTAGCTTCTTCCCAGGCATCACCACCTTCACCAACTAACGTATATGATTGGGTCATTTGACTAATTAAAATAATTGAGTACAGACAGATGTTAAGAAAAGAGGCACACTGCTATACATACAGCTAAAGAGACAGCCAACTATGAAATGCAAAGGGGCAGTGGTCTTTCTAAATCATTGCTCAGTCATTGTTCTGAGACAATTGTATTCTTTTCAATCCAGGTGATCAACTGAACACATTTTTAGCATTGTTACATATAAACAAATTCACAGAACAACAACAAAAATACCTGTTAAGACTATGTTTTGGGTTCTCATTTGGACAATTCAGTTGCCCCCATTTTCAACATCAATCAAATTACCCCAGTCAGTGGTCCACTGGAGCTTAAATTGCTAAGGAACTTTGGGAGCAAGCTAGCTAGCTTGGGAGAAAATGCAGCAAAATGGTAATGGTGATATCCCCCTCCCCAGAAAAAAAAAAAGGCAAAGTATTGAAGGAGCTCACTTCTTTAAAGTTCTAGACTTTTATTATCCTGCCTTTCCTCCCAGCCCCTAAGATCTCCCTTGCAGTAGTGTGAGCTTCCAAAATACTTTAATGGTTGGGCAACTAGAGTTTGGGAAATGTGGCCTGATGACTTCAGACACTTCCTGGGACCAGCTCAGTACTACACTGAGTGGCCAGATTATTGTGATCTCTGAACGCATAATAATCTGGCCACTGTGTGTGTGTGTGTGTGTGTGTGTGTGTGTGTGTGTGTGTGTGTGTATTTTAGAGGCCCGGTGCACGAATTCGTGCATGGGTGGGGTCTGGCCAGCCTGGCCAGGGGAAGGGGACATGGGCAGTTGGCTGGCCTGCCTGCTGGTCGAACTCCTGGTCAAGGGGACAATTTGCATATTAGCCTTTTATTATATAGGATATACACTGAGTGGCCAGATTATTATGCATTCAGAGATCATAATTATCTGGCCACTCAGTGTATCTGGAGATTCTCTTTACCATCTTCCAACTCCACACAGATTCTAATCAGTTGCTTGGTCCTTGTCCATGATTTTCAAGTTACCCCTCTCTAACCTGACCCTTTGAGTATAATATAGTTTTAGTACAAAATGTGACCTTAGAGATAATATCAAACAAAGCCTCCTTTTATAGGTGAGAACAATTAACTCAGAGAGAAGAAATGACTCTCTCAAGGTCACACCTTATAATTTGCAGTTAACATTGAAGGGAAACCCATTGCTTATTCCTAGAAGCTGAGGGAAGTGCCAAGCAGTACAGCAGTGTAAGTGACCTGGGTTTAGCACATTACTAGTAAAAGCTGGATCATGCCACTAACTTCTAACAAAGAGAACATCAAATACCATCAGGCCTTTTATACCAACTGAGGAGAACATTTTGTCTTTGTCATACTTAGTTGAATCCCTTTGCCTCTAATACCCATAAGCAGTCATTTTTTTCCCAGTGTCACAGCCAGCTGTGCGCTAACATTTCAGCAAATTAAAAAATAATTACCTCAATAATGGATTAGTTGCTGAGTTTAATCACTCTGAAAAAGTACTTGACTTTTCCATTTGTGGAATAATAAAATGCTGCATTTTTGTATGGTTCATCATTTAGAGGCCCTAAGAGTGTCATGCCTTCATTGACATAGACTGACATTAACAACAGAATATAAGTAGGCGGGTAGAGCCAGAGGAGCTATAAGAAGGAAAGAAGGCTGGTGACCAACTGTATTCAAGGAATTGACTACAATTATTCAGGTAAAGGGTGAAAACAAATAAACAAAGCAAATCTCACATCCTTGGGTTCCTCAACAGATAAAATCAAATGAATAGAATATAATCAGTATTTTTATAAATTATAACCTCATCCTCTCTCTTTCCATCCACTAAGATTTATACAATTTTTCCATTTCTGCCCGACTATAGTGAAATTCCCTGCTATTTCCATTGAGTTCCACCTTAGGCAGAAAGTCAGGTTTTCCTGTTATGCCCCATACTACACAGGATTCCCAAGTTCCTGGCCCTGTATCTCTACAAAGCTTACAAGTATCCAGCATGACTAAACATCAAATTATCTGTAAGTAACATGTTGGCAGGTATATCCATTAGCCATGGTTATAACAGTGCTGTAAAACAAACCACCCCTATAAGTTTAAATTTAGAACAGTTGAGTATGATAAAACTTAATTTTCCTATAAATTTGCAGGAAATAGAGAGGGACATAGTTGAACTGCACCATAATTATATGATCCGTAAAATCCAGACTCTGCAAAACTCTGCAGGTCAAATGGCCTAGGCCAGTGGTCGGCAAACTGCAGCTCGTGAGCCACATGCGGCTCGCGAGCCACGGTTTGCCGCTCTGTTGACTAATGAGTTTGCCGACCACTGGATCCAATAGAGGCTTAATCACAAGGAACAACAACAGCCTGTAATTACTGGAATCGAGAGTCTAGGTCAGTGGTCAGCAAACTCATTAGTCAACAGAGCGGCAAACCGCGGCTCGTGAGCCACGTGTGGCTCGCGAGACCACTGCCCTAGGCTTTTCAACAGATAAAATGTAAGGAAAAGGATGAAAGGGGAGCCTATAGATTCAAAAGGAGGCTTTACAACATAAAATTTAAAAAGCAGAAATGAATGGTCAAATTTAAACTATTGTATTGAGATAATAAATATTTGGGAATTGATACATAGAGAAACACAAGGAAATTATTATTCAAAAGTTAAAACGGTACTTAATTTTTAAAAAGAGAGAGCCTACATTTGGGACGAGGCACTTGGAAGCCTCCTGGGATGTTAGCAACATTCTCTTCGTTGACGTGGGTGGTGGTTTCATACGGGTTTTCATGAAAATGGCCAAAAACGGAATGTGGGCAGGAGTGGCCCCGTGCCAATTCCAAGACCAGGCCTTAAAAAGCATCACTTGTTTCCTTTTTCTTTCTTGAATTTCTGCCATCAACACAAGAGGCATTTCCCCAGGTTGCTGGTGCCCTCTGAACACAGGACCCCAGAGTAAATATACATGAAAGAGCCCTGAGCCCAATATGCAGTGTGAAGCTGAGCCCAGTGATGCTCACCACTCGAAGCTCAGCTGCTAGCCAAGCCCGGTCTCCACTGATTGACTAACAGGTACATGAATAAGAATAAATGATGATTGTTCTAAGCCCCTAGTTTGGGGTGGTTTGTTACATGGCATTAACTAGCTGATACACCAACTATGCTGGTGCAATATGTGTATCAATCACTTCTTCCTAAGAATTTCAGCCTTTACCTGACTTGTTCTAAACTGAAAGCCCACAGTTTGTCATTTTCCATATCTCATTCTCCTCTTACGTTGCCCTTTCCCTCACTTTCCTATCCCAGAGTAAAAGAGGATAATGCAATCCAGGCTTTAATAATTAAATTCTTATGTATTCATTGCAGCCTTCATCCCTGGCCTTGCTCTTTAGCCCTTTTCCCTGCTCCCAATAATGTGCTTTTCTGATTTGATCCCTCACTTGGCCTGGGTGAGCGGAGTACACGGCACTCTCCACGTTGTCTTTTGCCTCTATTCCTAGATAAGAGTTAGAAGTAGGGTGGAGGAGAGAAAGAACAAGGAAAAGAAAACCTTGAAACTGTTCTTGTTCCATTTTAAACTGCATCCCACCTACAGCCTATTTTGTCATTTCTGAACTATCACTCTTACCTATGATTCATTTTTGCATGTTTTGTCATTCCCAATTCTGCAATTTCGAGACACTGCAGAGAAATATGCCAGGCAATAAAAAAAAAGATCCTCCTAAGGAGAAAACCGATACTGTCTCCCCCAACCAGACACATTACAAGGCAGTGAAATTTCCAACAAGCCTTCTGGAAGCAAGCAAACTGCCATAAGAAAGCCATCCATGTAGGACTTCCTTTCATCCTGGGACTCAGGATGCAATGACAGGTGGCTCATATCCTAGCAGTGTGTGGCTCTTCCCCAGGAGGAAGGCTCTGGCCACAGAGGGCTGGACCACCAAGCATCACCACCAAGAAGGAGAGTGACCTGGAGAACTGGTGCTGCCTCCCCCTGAACATTTCTCCCCTCCTCCTCCTTCTGCTGGGTTAACACCTGGTAGCTACCCTGGCTGGACATCACATTCCTGGGGCTCCATGGCAATGAAATCTCATGTATGGAATAACCTCTATCTTAGACTCAGGGAACTCTTCAGATGATTGCTGTCTCATAAGGACTAAACAAAAAATTGTGTGATTATATCATCCCACCTATGGCCTGCCAAAGAACCTTTATAAGCCAATGTCTTTAAATCTACCATGCAATTACCCTAGAAATATTTACCAAGGAAAGGAATCTGAATATTAATTGTGTCCATTACTTGCCAAGTACTTTACATAGCTTGTTTTATTCACTTCTCATAACATCCCTATAAAATATGTATTTTTATTCCTATTCTACTGCTGAGAGGGTTAAGGGTCAGGAAGATTCAGTCACCTTACTTAAGGTCATACAGCTGGTAAAAGGTAAAACTACTCATGGGAGAAACAGGACATCTCATCAATTTCAGAGTTGATGTAGAGAAGAATCATTATTTTGAATGACATCGCATGGTACTTAGGTATGCAAGAAATGCTAGTATCCTCCTCCTCATCCCCCAATGCCCACTCAACACGTAGAACTCTACCCATACATTCAGTCATTCGTTCTTTGAACAAACTCACACTGAGTACCTTCTCTGTCAGAGACTGTGCCACGCACTGGGAGGCCCTGCCTTCAAAGACAGATACAGAAATAAAAAAGGGGGTTATTCTCACATTACACACAATATACTTTGCAGGGGGCCTTTTGATTCATATGAACTTAACGCTTTCTCAAGTACAAGATTAGGCCAAAGAGAAAGTCACTTATGCTACACCCCACATCAGCAAACTAAAACTTAATGTCTATGACTTAATGCCTGTCTCCCAAAAAAGGATGGCCTAGCTCAACTAATCAGTGCTTGCCTGCCTACTGGCACAAGTTACCTAATTCAACTGCAAGATTTCCTTTTGTTCCATATAAGAAAAGTAACCTGCTTTAACCAATCAGCATATACCCAGTATAATATTCTTGTTCCTGCTCACTTTGGTCTACCAAAATCTCTTGCCTTGTAGAGAGGTCATAAAAGTTCCTTTCCGTCTGCCCATTTGGATGCTGCCCAATTCATGGGTTGCTAAATAAAAGCCTGCTAGATCAGGAAATGTCTGGGGGCAATTTTCTTTTAACACTCTAAATACTGACAGCATTATCTGCCGGACCAATTTGCCACCCAGGATTCCTGGTCACTCCAATATGGGTGCCAAGCCAGCTTTCCTTCCTCAGGCCTTGACAAGCTAATCATTTCCCCTGGAGAGAAGGTTGATGTGTGTTCAGAAGAGGGTTAGATGGGATCCAATCAAGGTCCCCACAGGTTTCAGTTAATTATCTCATATTGACATGCAAACTTTAATTTGAATTCTCCTCATGTCTGTAATAATAATGATCAGATGCAATCAAGCCGGATATTAGCTCAAATCAGGGGCTTGTTAACTTCCTAATTAGCTCATTGTGTTCGCTGTGCATATAAAAGGCAGACCCTAATGACAACCATTTAAAGTTCACTTTGTCTTACTCACTTTTAATTATTTGGGTCTTTCTGTTCGCACCTCCATAGCAAACCCTGCTGAAGCTCAGCATGGGCCCTGAACCAGAAGATAGATTTCAGCTACCTGGGTTATGCTACTGATGTCCTGCAACTGTAGCATGCCCACCCTCTCAAATAACACACCCGCCCACCTACAGCACACTCACCCACCTACAGCACACCCACCCGCCTTTAGCACCAGGCTATTACCACACTCCTCTTCCTCTTCATACTCTAAGAGGCAACCCTCTGACCCAAATTCACTCTGCTACAATTGCAGGCCCAGAGCAACCATCCATTCATTCATGTATTCATTCAATGAAGAAGTCTTTATAGAGCATCCACTTGGTGTCAGCTCTATGCTAGGCTTAAAACTCAGTGCTAAGTGTCTATAGCTAGTGATTTAATAGCTCACCTGTCCACACACTCAGTGGTCCTCACTGAGTCCATCTTATCATAGCATCTGAATTGGATGTCTGTAAGCAGTGACCAAGAACCTGTTCACCCACATCATGGATTTCTGGGCTTAATGGAAAAGATATTTGCTCACAAATGCTGACATACATAGGGGCCCAACCAGAGCAATCCCCCTTGTAGATTTGCCTTTCATTGTCGTTGGTCCAAGGAGTAGCAGTTGTAGTCCTCTTACCATTCTCTGTTATCCCTCAAGCAAAAGTATAAAATGATGTTAGAAGACATCCAAAAGACTGAGTGGCTGGAAGACAGAGGGCTGGAGAGCAGCAAGGCTTGAAATCAATTCAGTTTCCTCTGGCCATTTCCCTCCCAGTTCTACTGCCTTACTTCTCAGCAACTCAGTAATGATATGCTTTTCACTTAATCCCCATGGAAACTTGCTTTTAAGTAAGATATCAAAACCAACCACACGGAAGACAGAGAACACAAAATCGTAAATATTACCTCTCGAAGGAACTGCAGGTGCTATGCTCCAGCCCAACCCGATCATATGAAAAATGAGAGCACTGAGAACTGTGAAGAACAATAGGTTTTGCTCTACAACCATCTCTCACACTTACATCCCCAGCCCAGATCTTTCCCCTGAAATCCAGACTCATATAGCAACTATTGAGCAGATATCTCTATCTGGATATCTAATAGGAATCTCAAACTTGACATGTCAAAAACCCAATTCTCAGTTTCCCCTTGCTCACTGTGTGTCGTCCCCAAGGCCACCCTCAAGCTTGATGATTCGCTAGACAGACTCTCAGGAATCAGAAAAGTTGTTATACTCAAGTTTATGATTTATTACAATGAAAGGACACAGATTAAACTCAGCAAATGGTGAAGGTACATAAAGTGTAGTCCAGGCAATTCACAGGCAAGCTGGGGGTGTCCCTCCCAGTGAAGTCAGAGGGGACACACTTAATTCAGTCAGCAAAGATGTCTGACAATCCATATACAGTGTTGTCAACTAGGGAAGCTCACTTGAGCCTTAGTGCTCAAGAAGTTTACTGGGGTGTCAGTCATGGAGGCATGCATCACTCACATGACTAGCCTCAGTTACTCAGACTCCAACCCCCACAAAGCAAACATGGGCATTCATCATAAATCATATTGTTGGGAGAAACTTACCTGGTCACACTGGTGCCATGTGGCCCAAACCTTTAGGCATACAAAAACATTCGTATTGGGTAGAATATTCCAAGGGCCCAGGAGCTGGCTAAGGACCAGTCCTGAAGACCAGCCTCTCTTTGCAGTGTGCAGGGTTTAAGCAACTCAAACCTGCTGGGTTCACTCTTTGCACAACCTTCATCCCCTGTCTTCCCTGACTGTGCCAACAGCAATCTCATCTTTCCAAGCCAGCCTTGGAGTAATTCTTGACTCCTCTCTTCCTCCCTTATCCCACATCAAATCCATCGTGAATTTTGTTAGCTCTACTTACATAATTTATTCAGAATTTCAACCACTTCTCCCAATTTTGCTCCAGGCTATCAGTATGCATCCCCTAGGGCCGTGGTTGGCAAACCGCGGCTCGTGAGCCACATGCGGCTCTTTGGCCCCTTGAGTGTGGCTCTTCCACAAAATACCACGGCCTGGGTGAGTCTATTTTGAAGAAGTGGCGTTAGAAGAAGTTTAAGTTTAAAAAATTTGGCTCTCAAAAGAAATTTCATTCGTTGTACTGTTGATATTTGGCTCTGTTGACTAATGAGTTTGTGGACAACTGGATCCATAGGAGCTTAATCACGAGAAACAACAACAGCCTGTAATTATTGGAATCAAGAGTCTAGGTTATTGCAATAGCCTCTACATAATCTCCACTCCATCCTCACTCAGCACAACAGCAGCCTTAATTGAAGTATGGTAGCAATCATCTCAGGTAGAAACTGCTGTTTGGGTTCTGTACTTATTTGTTTGCTAAAACAATAGAAAGTTATTTTGATTTTCTGAACTTATGTATGCTTTCCCAATACTCCATTGATGATGGTTTGAATATCCCATTGATTGTGATCTCACTGGTTACTGAAGCCCATTTTTCTGGGAACCAGGACAGCTCAATCAACCTAAATTGTCTCAGTAGCTACAGATAACTGAGTTTCAGTTGACTCCATGGTCCCTGAATCAGAACAGACCCTAAATTGCCTCAGTAGCTACAGATAATGCATTCCGGTTGACTCAGTGGTCCCAGAATCTGGACAGCACAGTTATTCTAAATTGTCCCGGTGGTCCCAGATAATGTGTTTCTGTTGATTCAGTGATTCGTAAATACTTTAGATAACTAACTTGCTCAATTTTTGCTTCTGTAAAGAATGCTTTTCGCGAAACAGGTTTCCTCATTCCAGACCCAAAGATGTAATCGATACCTTTGTGATATTCTGCCAATATAAGCCAGATGTGGCAAGCTGTTCGGGGCTGCGAGGTCTGGAGCGCTTTTGCTCCCTCATATGCCGCCGGCTTTTAATAAATGACTCCATAATTTGACTTTTTGAGGCGTCCTTTGTAAGATGGGGGTTACACTACAACATAATCTCTTACAATAGAAGTCAGACCGGTTCCCCCTCTGACCCAGCTAGTACCTGGTTTCCCATTTCAATGGCCTTTTTCAATACCCTGGAGGCCTTCCCTGCCTCGAACTCCATTTCTGACCTCACCTCCACCCGTTTTCTGCTGTGATCACTCCTGATCAAGCCACAGTGGCCACTTCGTTGTTCTTCAAGCACACATACCTGCCGCAGGGCCTTAGGACTTGCTGTTGCTTGCCTAAAACATTCATTCCCAGTTATCTGCAGGGCTGAGTTCCTCTTTCAGGTTTGTGCTCAAGCATCACCATGTTGGTGAATTCCACACTAACCATTGTGTGTAAAGTAATACTCCCTCCACAACTTGGGGCAGCCCTCATCCTGATTTAATTTTTAATGTTACTTATCATGCTACGTGCTTATTTTACTAGGTATTTACTTGTTTATTTGTTTATTGCCTTCCCTTACAACTAGATACAAGGACTTTGTTCACTACTGTGACTCAGGCCTAGTCAAGTACTGGAACATGGTTTAATAAATACCCATAGGAGAAGTGAATGTGGTCCCTGGACCAGCAACATCAGCATCTCCAGGAAACGAGTTAAAAATGCAGTACAGCATATGGAATATAGTCAATGATATTGTGGCAACTATGTATGGTGCCAGGTGAGTCCCAGAAATATTAGGTGGGACACTTTGTAAAGTAGATGATTGTCTAACCACCACGCTGTACACCTGAAACCAATACAAAATAACACTGAACATAAACTGTCATTGAAAACTTTAAAAAATTAATAAACTTTTTAAAAAGCAGATTACCAACCCTGCGCCCCCAGACCTGCTGAACCCAAAACTCTCTGGGCGGAGCTCAGGGATATCTATCCAACGAGCCCTCCAGAGGCTGCTGATGCAAATGCACCCTGAGGACCAGGACTCCGGCTAATGCTTTACACACAGACAATGAAGTTTAGAGAGAGGAAGTTGCTTCCTGCAGTGACACGCCTGGATTACAACCACAGGCGTGTCTGGTTCCTGAGGCTGCTCACTTAACCCTGATACTGTGATGGTTGCATTTGAGAACCTTTTCCTCAGAGAAATTTCCCTATTTCCGTCCTTGGGTCAGACTACCGCACTCTTTCCTAACTCTAAAGGTACATTATACTCTCCCAAACAGTTTCCAGAATGAGGCAAAGATGAAGACCATGTCAGAAACGATGTCCCCCGGACTCAGTTATTTCCTGGGACTCCGGTTACCCCACCAAGACGTGCTCTGCATTTCAAACCAGGCCGACAGCAAGTCCCCACCCACTTGCTCTGCAGCAGCTCTCATCACCAACCAAGTGCATCCATCCTACCGCCCGGAATTGATTGCCAACAGAAACAAATACAGGGAGCTCAGTGGACTTGCAAGGCCTTGGTGATAAAACAGACTCAGAGCTTCCACTGCCTCCCCTGCCCGAGATGTCAGCTAAAATGCTAACTGCTGGTGCAGGGAGAAGCGTCTGTGCTGAGATTACCTGCAAAACTGCTATTGACAAGCATGAGAGCATCTGGCCTCTGCAGCCCGAGGCCTCCCAGCTGCTGGAGGTTAGCCTGGCACCTCCTTTTAAGGTGCTTTCAGATCTCAGTCCTCCTTGGCTCCCCACTCTCCTCCCCTCTCTCCACCCTTGTCCTCAGCAGTAGGCTATGCTCCTGGTGAATTTTAGAAGAGGTAGACTGATTGGCAAAGCTCTCCCTGGAGATTCAATAACCAGGACAAATAGAGTTCACGTTCTACCCCGTTGCGCTCAGCCAAGCCACCGGCTTCATTTCCTCCTTAAAATTCAGTCTCACATGAAATGTTTTCTGTCACATCAGGCAATCTTCTGGGGTTTAAAAATGGCTAGAGGAAATGGGCTGCCCCGACTCAGGAGCCTAATTCCCTCACTGATCTAAATGCTAATGACCACAGCCCAGCCAACCAAGAGAAGACAAGGGGGTGGAGGCGGGGCTGCTGTCTTCACTACCTTCAGGCCTCAGCTAGAAGTGGCAAGGGTGGGACAAGGGCCATGCCAGCCTCAGCACAGGAAATAACCTGTTCGGGGCCCTGGAGACTTGCAGGAAACATCACTGACCCAGGAACATGCATTCTACAACCACTGGGTCTCAACCACAGCAGCACCATGGCTGCCTTTGCCATGGAGAGTTTCTAGAAAATCAACCGCATAAGAAATAAAATGAAAAAGAACAAAATAAAACCATTTAACACAAATAGCATGCCATGCACTTTAAATATATTAGGTCTTATACAGTGCCCTCCGGTTTCCTGAGACAATAAGAAAAGTAGCCCTGGCCGGTGTGGCTCAGTTGGTTGGGCATCATCCTGTGCACCAAAAGGTTGCCAGTTTGATTCCCAGTCAGGGCACATGTGGGGATTGTGGGCTCAATCCCTGGTAGAGGGCCTGCAGGAGGCAGCCAACCAATGTTTCCATCACACATTGATGTTTCTCTCTCTCTCTCCCTCTCTCTCTCTCTCAAAAAAAAATCAATTAAAAATCTTTTTTTTTTTTAAGAAAGAAATGTAAGCAAAAGAGCATTAAGCTGGGACTCTAACCTACTCTTGGATGTTACCTTGAGGAAGTTAAAGTTACAGGACCTCAAATGCCAGTATGCAAAAGGGGCCACTGTAAGAATGGTTCTCCTCTTGGAACATTGAAATCCCCTGGGAAGCTCAGAAAATACTAAGGTCTTGATCTGGGATGCAGCTTAAAAACTTTCTGGGGTGATTCTCATGCAGAACAGTTTAAGCACCACTGAGTATAAAACGTAAATGAGGTTGAGTGTAAAACCTGACAGCTGCTTAATAACTGTCTTCACAACCTTTTTCACTGCTTGTGATCTCTTCCATCGCAGGAGTCCAGAAGGAGAGCAGAAACACTCACTGTCTAGCCATCAGATGTGCAGTTTATTCACATCTAGGCAAAAACATTGACATTAAAACCGCTGGCTAAGTGGACTGTGAGGGTTACCTGTAGACTTACATTTTTTTCTAGGTCATCCAGCATATCCTGTGACAGACAATTGACTATCTTGAGCAATGGAGCATGTTATTGAACTTCAAGGTAATGTCAGGGAGATAACCACAAAGGATGATACACCTGAAGGAATTAATATTAGACTTCGTAAGGAATTGGGGATGTGTACTTTCCCCTGTGAGAACACTGCAGATTCATGCCTCTAAAATTAGACATTGAATTAGCTTAAGAAATAAGTTTAAATCCAGTCATGATAACTACTTACTAACCCACCTCCCAGCTGATATCCTCCAATTACAGTATTCTTCAGGTTGGGATAATGCTCCCTAATTATAGAATCCTAATAGAGTTTAAAATATTATCTCTGCTCTGACAGCTGACACATGAAATTCTTTATTTTCTGTTCCCAGCCTACACAAATTCTTAATTCCCAGCTTCTCAGTTCACCATACCACTTTCTATTCATTTTGAAAAACTAAACAAATAAACAAAAAAAAAGGTAACCTGAAAATGATAGCCTTGTGGTAACCCAAGGTCTTCGCTTTCAAGCAGAGAGATCAATAAATTGATTATGATAACCTGGAATGATACATGAATCTGGTCTTCAAATACCAAGTGTGAATAGGCTAAGCAAAAGAAAGCATTTGTGACATGTTCATTTGAACATGCAATGCATCATTTAAACTTCACCTTAGTAACGTTCTTGCATTTGTAGTTTTTAATCAGATAAACTATTTATGTGTGGTCATTGGAAGTAGATCTGTATTTTAGTTCTCTATGACAAAATGTCTGTGTTGAAGATGCCCAAACTTGGTACACTTCACAGATCAGACCCCAGGGCTGTGTGTCTATATGCTGATGGGCAGGGAGGGAGAACACTAAGGAAACACAAGTAGAAGATGAATCCTGAACACTGATGGGCAAAAAGTTAAGGGTCTCACAGTGGCTCTGTGGACCAGGATAACGCAAAGCTTGTTAAAGTTAAGGGTCTCACAGTGGCTCTGTGGACCAGGATAACGCAAAGCTTGTTCATTGGAGAGCAGATCAAGAGAGAAAGAGGCGGGCACCAGACAGTAAATGGGAATTCAGTCGGGTCAAGGAGGCATAAATGAGTTGAAACTAAGGATCATGTGGAGAAATCCTAAAAGAATATTAGCAGCATGGGTACACACACACACACACACACACACACACACAAACTCAGAATAAAGCTACCTGGTGCCTGCAGAATCACATCTTTTAGTCTCACTCATTCTGCACCAAGTGTCTCTGAGAACAACTTCTAATAGTTCCCATGGACACATATATGCATTCTCTTTTCTGGTGATCGTAGCTCAGGAAGGATTGGGGATGGGATATGCTAAACTTTCAGCAGCAATAGATTTAGAAACACACATGAGAGGACTAAATGAGAAAAGGTCCAGGAAGATAGGCTCAGCCCCCAAGGGTAGGCCCACTAGGGTCAGAGAAGTTGTAATAAAAATGCTATTCACAATAATAGGTCATGTGTGCTGACTGCATGGTTAGCCTTTTCCATGCTTTATTCTCATTTATTACTGCCAATACTGCCACTGTAAGTTAAGATTCTTTTGGCTGCAAGAAATTGAACCCCTTCCTCAAACTGATTTAACCAGGAAGTAAATTATTCTCTCTGTGAAAAGAAACCTAGAAACAGGGCAGACTTCAGGACTGGATGGATTTGGTGCTTTAGCCAGGTCATCCAGAAACTAGCTGTCTATCTGTGCCCACGTGCTTCCATCCTCAGTGTTGGCGCCTCCCGAGTACAGTAAGACGGCAACTCCAGGTTGTCACATACAGTGTTTAGAGGAAAAGTGACTCTTTCATGCTCTCTCTTAAGGGGCAGGGATCTGGTCAACAGCAGGTTTCCCCTCCCATCTCAGTGAAGGGAACTGGGGCATGTACTACCTCATGAAGCAAATGGCACAAGGCTCACTTTCTCCGGCTTTATGGAGAAAGGATGGAGACCTGAACAACCCCGGAGTTCAGGGTAAATACTTTGGGTGGGTGTGACTCACTGGTTGAGCATAGACCTATGAACCAGGAGGTTATGGTTCAATTTGGTTAAGGGCTTTAAGGCCTCAGATCCTCAGTGTGGGGCATGCAGGAGGCAGCCGATCAATAATTCTCTCTCTCATTATTGATGTTTCTATCTCTCCCTCTCCCTTCCTCTCTGAAATCAGTAAGTATATTTTTAAATGAAATAAAATAAGAAACAACACAATTATGTACACTACATAGAAACCATTGTTACCCTCTGAAAGTGAAAATGAGGCCCAGGGGAAACTAAATGACCTTCCCAAGGCCACACAGCTCTCAAGAGGAAGATCCAGGATGTATTTTCAGGAAGTCTGACTTCAAAGCCCACTTTGTAGACACTTTGCCATACTGCTGTGTTGATGAGAGAGATGAGACCAGAAGAAACTACCCCTGGATATTTAGAGGTAGTCTTGGGAAGCTGATAGTCCATGCCCTAGAGTTTTTCAACATTCATTCCTTTGTCATTAAGGACTTTAGCTAGTAGCCAGTCAGCGGGAGCAAAATCCTACCTCCTCGACCTGAAGAGTATTATGCTGAGTGAAATAAGCCAGTCGGAGATTGACAAATGTCCCATGATCTTACTCATATGTAGAATCTAATGAACAAAATAAACTGAAACCAAGTAGACCCAGAGACATGGAAACATGCAACAGACTGCCAATTCTCAGAGGGAAGGGGAAGAAGAAGGGGGGATGGAGAAGAGCTTAACCAAAAAACTTATATGCATAACCCAGGGACACAGACAATAGTGCAGTGAAGGCCTGGGAAGGGGGCGGGAGTGTGGAGGAGGGAGTCAATAGGGGACATGAGTAATACTTTCAACAATAAAGGTAATTTTTTTTAAATCCTGCCTCCTCAAATAAGTGAGCAAAAGTGAGGCAGACTGTTAGGATTCCAGACCCATCCACAGGCTAAGACACTGCGGAAGTGCAGGGTAAGCTGAGAGGAAAAGAAGACCTGGCAACCAAGGCCTTGAGATTGACTCTAGGCCCTAGCAGAATGGAATGTGGCCTGAGGCTGCGTGAGAACTAGCTTAGGCAGGGGGTGGACCATGAACCTGGGAAGCCAGAAGCTGGCTGGAGAAATTGGAGACCGACTCAGGTGTTGCAGCCGTAGTCAACATGAAAACTAGTAAAATGGGTGAATCAACAGTTATAAAATGAACTTACAATTCCTTAGGACTTGCTTAAATCCACAATAAGCGATAGCTACCCACCTCTCACCACAACCAACTTCTAATCAGAAATTGACTATTAATTAAGCAAAAATCTACAACCAGAGTAATGGAAACAGAGTTTAGAAATAATAATAATAATAATGAGGTCACTTTGGGAATTTTTTTCCCAGTAGGCAGGCTGACAATTACTCAAACTCTACCACATATCTAAATTAAACACATATTGAAATTAAAGGTTTCTTCAAGGACATATTTGAGACTAAATAACCATAAAAGAAAAACACAGACAATATATTCTTCCTCAGGCCCCTATTGGTTTCTGAATATGCTCTTTTTCTCACTGCTTCTCCCCTCCTCAGCTTCCAGGGCCCTCCTCAAATTCTGTTTCTGGGTAAAAGATACCTGAAAGACAGACCTTAATGCAGCCTCTGAAAGACAAGAATATTATTCCCATAGAAAAAGTCTATATATTTCTCCTCTTGAGTGAAATCAGTTATATTCAAATCACAACAAAGCAACATACCAAATGGAAAGTTGAGTGAGAGTCTGGCTAATTTAGGTAATAAGGCCCCAATTTCTTGTTAATTATATGGGCAGTTTGCAAACTCCAAGTGTGGGTGGGATATGACCCAAATTCTGTGTTGCAAGGTAACAAGTTTCAAATTAACCTGTGCATTGCATTATTCTTCTGCAGTTCCCTCCACTGCTATCCTGTCCCCACTGTTCACACAGCAACAAGGACTTTCTGTTCTCTGTGCTGCCCTCGGGGTAGGGTTGTTATAGCAAAAATGCAGAGAAAAAAGAAAGGGTTGCTGCACAGCCTTGAATTTCCAACTACACTTCTGAGGCCCTTGGGGAAGACAGTTGCTTTTATAAGGAAAAGCTTTCTTTGCAAGAACTTGGGTATTTTGAGTAGCAAAAGAAAAAAAAATGTTTTATGATCAATAGTAGATTTGAGGATGAAGAGCTGGCTAACACCTGGTCCCATCCTAGAGCATTGGGAAAGAATAGACCAGAAGGGAGTCGGGGCTGGGGCAGGGGAAGCAAGGAAGGTTGTGTGGAGAGGCTGGGAAGGACCATGTAACCAGTAGTAGGGTTGGTGTCAAAGGTTCTTCAGAATCTGCCTGAGAGAAGAGGTCAGCTGGCAGCGTCAGGGAGCTCTCAGGAGCTGAGTTCATGTCTAGAGACTCTGGTTGCCAGTGGAGGGTGTATCATGCCATTGTCTCTACCATGCACCAGCCCCCTTCTCAGGTCATCAATAACAACACTCATCCACAGCTGCCAGTGGTGAGCCCTGGCCGGTGTGCTCAGTGGTCAGAGCATCAGCCCACACACCAAAGGGTCGTGGGTTTGATTCCCAGTCAAGGGCACATACCTAGGTTGCAAGTTCAATCTCTGGCCCCAGTCGGGATGCGTGTGAGAGGCAACCAATCAATGTGTCTCTCTCACTTTGATGTTTTTCTCTCTCTCTTCCCCTCCCTCTCTCCCATCCACTCTCTCTAAAAACCAATGGAAAAAAAATACCCTCAGCTGAGGATTAACAAAAAAAAAAAAAAAAATAGCCAGTGATGAGCCTGTGGGTCCTCCAATACAAGTGGTATCATTTGATCATTCCATGAGTCAGTTGACCTTGTCCATGGCCCAGGGCAATCAGAAGCCCCATAAATCAGAAGATATGGGCCTGAGTATCCAGAAAGTAGCTGATGTTAAAGATGGGAAAGGCTGCACTAGGATGGACAAACAGATTTGAGATCCTCTATTAAACCCTCTGATGATGAAAGATACTACCTTCTCCCTTCAACATAGTTGGCTAATAGCATTGGACAATTTAGGTTAAGTTCACAATTCCAGTTATAAACCTGAAACACATCTATAATCCCTCAATAATATCATCATAATTTTCTTTGACTACCGCAAGTGCTGACAAGATTTGACGTCAAAACTGAGAGTTCTCAAACCTCGGAGGGAAGGTAGGGGAGGGTGGGGGTAAGGAGGAGAGATCAACCAAAGGACTTGTATGCATGCATATGGGCCTAACCAATGGACACAGACAACAGGGGGGTGAGGGCATGAGTCGGGGGGGTGGGGGGGTAATGGGGGAAGAAGGACACATATGTAACACCTTAATTAATAAAGAAATTTAAAAAAAAAAATAACTGAGAGTTCTTCTGCTCCAACACATGTAGCAACATGGAGACCCAACTTTCCAACTGAATTCCTTAAGGAACTCAGCATGCCATAGCCTCAGAAAACCCTTGTAGACTTCCAAGGCTTGCCTGCCAGTGAGACAAGACCATAACCTCACAGGCCTCAGTTTCCTCCTCTGTAAAATGAAGAGGGTGAGACCCATAGGGTCTACACTCACTGATTCCATGATTTCCAGAGTCCTTGGCTGGACTCCAAGAGAAATCTTTCACTTTTATGTATTCCTGTCTCTAAGACTAAATGCTACAAAGTTAATTGGCAATCACCAAAACATGGAGAAATGCAGAGGAAAAGAAAACCACATCTATTCAAATTGCCTGACTCCCCCTGTTAAAGACACAGCCAACAGCTGGAGTTCCACTGACATCTCCTACCTCAGTGGTCGGCAAACCACGGCTCGTGAGCCACATGCAGCTCTTTGGCCCCTTGAGTGTGGCTCTTGCACAAAATACCACAGCCTGGGCGAGTCTATTTTGAAGAAGTGGTGTTAGAAGAAGTTTAAGTTTGAAAAATTTGGCTCTCAAAAGAAATTTCAATCATTGTACTGTTGATATTTGGCTCTGTTGACAAATGAGTTTGCCGACCACTGTCCTAGCTGATTGATGGGCCCCACGAGAAACAGAGGAAACAGGAATATAAACTCACGGGTAACGTTCTTTGCCAAGTTGTCACTGCAGGGTTGACAGATGAGTTTTCTTCTTGAATGTAGGCTATGCCTCAAATGCGAGATGCGCTCTTACTTCTGACTCCCCTTGGTCTGGGGCTCATCTATGATTCCTAGTGACTCTGGGAGATGACGTGACAGCCACAGCGTTTCTAAAGCCAGAGGTCATCAACAACAAGCCAGAGGTCATCCAGGGTACTAGAGGCCAGATAAGGCCTGTGGACATGCTTTATATGTTAAAGAGCACACCTGTGGCCTTAATACTTTTTATTCAATTGTGGTATGTGGCATCTATTTTATTGTTCTAGGCCTCTAGGAGCTTAACCTTAAAATAAAATAAAATTGTAACATGATTTTGCATATGCATTGCTCTGGAGCGATGCAACCGCTTTCATCAGATTCTTTTTGGATCTGTCATACTGGCTCAAAAATAAGTTAATAAATAAAGAATTCTTATTTCGTATATTCCTAATGTATTCCAGGGACTCATGCATCAATGAGCATTAAAACCCAGGAAATGAGAGAAACACAGCAGCTCCTCACCCTGCAAACCCAATAACATTCCCAAGAGCTTTAACAAATGCAACCAAGCAGTGGCCTGTCATCAATACATGGCAACTCCGGCCTGGAACTCTATTTTTTCCTCTCACTTGCTGTATTTCCAGCACTTTACTATCTTCAGATACTAAGTTTAATTTATTTTTTATTATGCTGTATTGTGTGTTCTATTTTTTTTTTCCTAATAAAATGGCAATATAACTACATAATCCAAAAGACAGAAAAAAGAGGGGGGAGAAGTATAGGCATCAGCAAATGTAGGTTTACAGTTGTGAGTTCAAGAAATAGAATTTCTTCTTGTATTATTATTTATTAGTTCTTGTATTATTTTTCATGCAAACAACTGTAACCCTACTTTTGCCCTACCCTGTAGTAGCATTATCCATGGTCCTTGGAGTTGGAAAAATTAGGCTAATTTTGGGGATCTTCCACTTGGTACCTATAACCTTGAGTAAAATATTTGACCTCTTTAAGCCTTTGTTCTCATCTGTAAAATGTGGATGATGATGCCACCTCAGAGAATTTTTTTGAGAATTAAGAGAAATAATTAATTGGAAGAAGGATGTTACTTTCCTTACGCCAATACTATCAACCAAACACAAACACTGGTAGTATTTTGTGTATTTCCTCCAAATATTTTTCCAATAAACAAAAATTTGATAGTAATATAGATATGAATTTTAACATGCTTTTAAATATTCTAATTTGAAATCATTTTAAACCTACCAAAATGTTGGAAAGATAATAGAGTTCCTGTAAACCATGCACCTATCTAGCTTCTTCTGTTGTCAACATCTTACAATTTAAAAATAGTGCTATAGCCTGGCCAGCATGGCTCAGTGGTTGAGCGTCAACTTATGAATCAGGAAGTCACAGTTCAATTCCTGGTCAGGGCACATGCCCGGGTTGCAAGCTCAGTCCCCATGTGGGGCGTGCAGGAGGCAGCCAATCAATGATTCTCTCTCATCATTGATGCTCTCCCTCTCTGAAATCAATAAAAATATATTTTTTTAAAATAGTGCAATATAAAAAATAAGAAGTTAATATTTGTATAACACTTTTTTAAACACTTGCAGGTGCCTTTCTTTTCCAAGATTTTAGGTTAGTTGGTGGCCCTGCCATTTTTGTTATCTGATGTATTCTGTGTGCCTGTATTCTTGTTGTAAGGGTGGGAGTGATGCTCTTCCTGACTTTATCCCAGTGAAACCTGGGAGATCCAGCATGACTAGGACTTCCCCGCCCCCCCCCCCCCTCGCTCTTCTTGGTAAGTTTCCTTCCTCCCTGAGTCAGGAACACATCCTCATTAGTCTAACCTTCCTATTAGTAATCATCGCACAAACACGCACAATTCCCCAAGGGCTACTAGGCTGAACTTTTTATAATTACAAATTTGGTTAACCTTGGGACCACTCTGTAATTTTTCAGTAACTGCTTATTGCTATGCTGGTTGAAGTCCTGGGAATCTTAGCATAACATTGCTACCTCTCAGAGAAGGTATCTGTGCAAATAGGGGTTGGGAGAAATTGCTGGTATACCCTAGCCATGCCAGGGTAGAGCAAGGGCCTGAGAAGGGGAAGTCGATGGAAACCACTTGAGTTCAAGAAGTACTGGGTGCCTGCTATGTGGCAGGTGCACACTAGGCAAGGGGCCACATACATCAAAATGGCAAGGGTCTTGCCTCCTCCACCTTCCAGTCTAATGCATAAACAAATAATTATAATACATTGTGATAAATAATGCACCAGAGATATATGCAAATGTTACAGGACAATAGGTGGGAAGTGATTCTTTTTCCTAGGGAGTTCTCAGAAAACAGAGAGGAGGAAAGCAGACCCTGAAATGACGAGATGAGGATAAGTAATTTGTTTTGGAGGTGATCCCTGGACACACCAGTAGGGGCGTGGGAACAGAGACAGGGGAAGGAAAGCAATAAGGGGCATGTTATCAAGATCAATCATGCTAGAAGGTCTGGGGGCCCACAGGCCACACATAGCTTGGGATTATTCAGCCCCAAAGCAATCCTGCTGGTTATTGGTGGGGATGCTGAGTCCCGGGGAAGGGACATTAGGTTAGTTCCCCTGTGCTGGCAGCCAGCATGGCACACGGGCAGAATGGACTCCATGGCCAGAGCAAGCTCGCAGGCAGACTCATACAGACTGGCTGCTGGAAGTCAAGTTGACAACACCCAAGAAAAGGTGCCGAGGGGTTAGAGGTGGGCTGCTGGCAGCATCGGCTGCAGATGCGGCAATTGAACTGTACCTTGAAGAGTGGGTAACCCTAACCGGTTTGGCTCAGTGGATAGAGTGTCGGCCTGCGGACTGAAGGGTCTCAGGTTCGATTCCGGTCAAGGGCATGTACCTTGGTTGCAGGCACATCCCCAGTAGGAGGTGTGCAGGAGGCAGCTGATCGATGTTTCTCTCTCATTGATGTTTCTAACTCTCTATCACTCTCCCTTCCTCTCTGTAAAAAATCAATAAAATATATTTTTTTTAAAAAAAGAGTGGGTAGCAACAAAGAGAGGAAGTCCACAGGCAGAAAAGATGGCAGAGAATGAGAGACAACCTTGGGACAATGTGCTCCAAAATAGTTTAACAGGGATAGAATGAATGGAAATGAGGTAGGTAAAGCCAAGTGTGGAGGACTGGATATTCACTCTGTGGGCAATAAGAACCATCAGAAAGGAGCAGGTGGGGGTGAGGGGAATGGAGAGCTGAGGAAGGGGAAGCATGGCCAAGGGTATGTTATGATGCATTTTCTCTCTCTCGCATGCCCATGTCCACATCCACATACATTTTCCCATTGCGTCTGTGTTGTATCTTACACCACACTAGGGTTTGGATTCCAAAGGAAAATACAGCAAGGTCTGGTCCTTGCAGAGCTGACATCTTTGAGTTTTCTCCTCCTACCAACTTGAAAGAATTGGCTATTGCATCTTTTCTTCACCCCCAAAGAGCCCAAAGCATTCATGGCTCAGAGCAGACTCTCAATATACATCTGTGAGAAAATGAATTAAAGTATGTGAAAGCATCAAGACATAAAGTACTCACAAGGCAGTTGTGGGAGATAATAATAATAATCCTATATAATAAAACCTTAATATGCTAAGTAACCGGGCCACTGGTCGGCTGTTCAGCCAATCAAAACATAATATGCTAATGATATGCTAAGTCTGCTCAACAGCTCGCTATGACATGCACTGACCACCAGGGGGCAGACAGTTGACCGGTCAACCAGTTGCTATGATGTGCACTGACCACCAGGGCGCAGACACTTCAACCGCTAGGCTAGCTTAGGTTAGCTTGCTGCTGGGGTCCGGCCGATCGGGACTGAGCCCTCCTGCGGTTCCTCCTCGGCTGGCCAACCTCCCGTGTTTCTCCCCAGTCCCAATCATGCACTGGTGGGATCCCTCAGCCTGCCTGCATCCTCTCGCAATCCAGGACCCCTCGGGGGATGTCGGAGAGCCGCTTTCAGCCCAATCCCACAGGGAGAGCACTACTCAACCAGAAGCCGGGCTCACAGCTAGTGAGCACAGTGGCGATGGCGGGAGCGGGAGCCTCTCTTGCCTCCATAGCAGCACTAAGGATGTCCAACTGACAGCTTAGGCCCGCAGTTGGCAGTCAGACATCCCCTGAGGGCTCCGGACTGCAAGAGGGTGCAGGCCGCGGTGAGGGACCCCACCCCTTCCCAAGTGCACGAATTTCGTGCACCGGGCCTCTAGTAATAATAATAACATTAAGTGTTTTAAGTGTTTTCATTTAGGGAGGCAAGGAAACAAAGCAATTAAGTACATGGCAGACCTGGGATATAATGCAGGTCTGTCTGTTTCTAAAGCCTAGGCACTTATCCACCTACCCTGGTTTCTTCAACAACCTCTCTGTATTTTAATGAAAATTCCTCAACAAACGGTGACAGCTCAACCAGCAAGCAAACAAGCCCAGTGCCCTGGGCAGACTCCCCTCTCAGGGCCCCGCAGCTGGGTGTCCCAGACATGGAGCAGCCTAGACAGCTCTCCTATTGGCCTGCTCACCCACCACCTGTCCTGGGAAGTGGCCCCGGACAAGTAACTACATTTGTAAAAGGGACTGCAGGGTCAACACAGCGACAGCTGCTGTACTGCATCCCGTGTCCCCAGAGCTCAGCGTTCCTTCCTAATGGACAGTTTGTCTGCAAGAATTCAAGAAGCATTTGTGTCCTCTGGGCAGACAAAGGCCCTTTAAAAAAAAAAAAAAAAGCAAGAAAGGAAATTATTTCTCAAGAAGTTCCTAATGAAATAGGACTCATCTCTCTGTGTATTTGGTGAAAGAAAGAAAAGTTTCTCTCCAGCCTAAATAAACCTTGACAGCTTCCAGAAGCAACGGCAGCCTGTTGAATAAACAGAGAACATTTGAATGAACATTCTTACCTCTTAGCATGCAATTGTTTTTCTCTTTTAACTAAAAAACAATTGTCATTTGATGGTGTAATCCTGGGCTTCACAGCCCACATTTCTTCATTCTTTCCACTGGATTCCGGAGAGAAATGGATGGAAGTACAGAGCAGGACTTTAGGTCTGAAACTGCACATCTGGGACTTTAATGTGCATAAGAATCACCTGGGGGACCTTGTCAAATGAGGTTATGATTGCATAGGTCTGGAGTGTGGCCTGAGATTCTGCATTTCTAATGAGGCTCACAGATGATACCATTGCTGCTGGTCTGAGGGTCACACTTTGGAGCTATGGAACAGTGCCAGTGGAGCTTGAAAGCAGCCAGAGACAATCCACCAATGAATGAGCATGCTGTGTTCCCATTACATTTTAGTATTTACAAAACTAGACAGTGGGCAGGATTTGGCCACCATTTGCTGAAGCCTGGTATAGATGAAGGTTTTCCAGGCATCTAAAGTTGTTTAGCTGTTTTACTTTTTGCATACTTTTTGTATTCCTTTTTTTCTGGGGAAGGTGAGATGCCAACCAGAAAGGGGCATTTTAATTAAAATAATAATAATAACAACAACAACACCCTAGAGAGAACAATGATGCTCTTAAAATCTTCCAGTTTGGAGCTATGGTCGTCGAACTCAGAAGCTGAAAATGCCATATTGTCACCAGGCACAGCCAAAAACTATCATGCATTAATGGAACAAGCCCAATCCAAGCCGTTTCTCATTCAAGTATGGCCTTTTCAATGCATCCTCCCAAATTCAGCCTGAGGGCTCCCCACAATCTGGGTTTTTCCATGAGTTAGACTTGGACAAGTTTTATAACCTGCAGAGTGAAGCCCAAGGATGCTTATCTCCGGGCTCATCCTGCAATAAATGTTCCCGATTTAGTGGTTACAATGAGGGACCGTCCACAGACAGCAGTTTCAGCCCACTGGCGCCTGTTAAATCTACGGTGGTGATAACAGCAAGGACGTTGAAACTCCGAGGCCAGACACTGCCTACTAAAAAAATCATTAAAGGCCTGGGTGGGGGCAGGTGGCGGGTATAGAGGGTCATTGGGGGAGAAAGGGGACATCTGTAATACTTTCAACAACAAAGATAAAAATATAAAATAAATAAATAATTTTTTAAAAAGTCATTGAATGCTGTTAGTTGTCTCCTAAAGCCCACCACCGAATGATGGTCATGGGACATGGCCATTTTCTATCCATGATCTCAGGTGAGCTCACGCGGATGGCAGCTTAAACTGAAAGGGCATGCCAGCCGAAAGGGAACTTTAATGGAATCCACTTGCTATTTAAGCTGGAAGGAGAGCCCATTCCAGAGAGAACAGATGAAATTGAACTTGTTGAGGGGTAAGGTTTGGGAACAAAGCCAAAGTTGCTTTAGATGGTGCTTGTAGGAAACCTCACCATTACATGTTACTCTCAAAGGTATGCCCTCCCCCCACCCCCCACCCCCAGGTCACCACAGCCGAGAAAGCAGAGGTCTTCCCAGTGCCTGTCTGGGGCTATCATGTCTAAGATCTACAATAATGCAGCGAAGCACGGCTCTCGGCTCTCGGCTGCAGGCAGGGAGATAACTAATGCATGAGCCTTCCATCATTTCCAGCGAGTTAGGGGCAAATTGTTCATTATGTGGAGAGCCAGAGTTCTGAGGCAGGAATGACAGCCCTAACATTTTCACCAGGCCTTATTATCCCCCTCTCCCAACCCCAGCCTCCTCGCTAGACCTCTTGGGGATCTCTAATGAGCTCTTCGAGAGGCAAGATTCTTATTATCCACGGAGAATGGGCTTCCAACTGACGGCTGTGAAACAGCCTACCTTTTCCTGCTGTGTGCCTTCTTCCCGAGCAAACCTCTCCACAGGCTCTGCTGTAAGCTGAAAAAGGAACTTTCCGAGGGTACAAAGGAGTGTTTGCATTGCCCGGCTATCTGGCTTGGCAAAGAAATCACGCCAGACACAGGGGAAGAAGATGAATAGGGATGAGGTGGGGAGAGGCCTTGTCTCTACATGATCTCCTGGGCAGCTTCTATTTTGACCCAGCTTAAATGATGTGAGGTTGATGGAAATCCAGATAGACATGGAAGATCATCAAAAGTTTGGGTGTCTAGTAAGGTTGGGGGATGTAGGTTATTGGTTGCACCAAAATGGCTGGGAATTGGGCATTATCTGGCATGTATGTGCATGTGTGTGTGTGCATATGCATGTGTGTAAATGCAAAGCTATGCTTATACCAAGCATCTTGGAAAACTGTGAGTATGGTTCAAAAAAAACACAAAAAAACAGGCTTTAAAAGTCAGGTAATTGGTCCAACAGATGTGTCTCAGTGGTTGAGCATTGACCCATGAACCAGGAGGTTACAGTTTGATTCCCAGTCAGGTCACATTCCCGGGGTTTCGGGCTCAATCTCCAGTAGGGGGCATGCAGAAGGCAGTTGATCAATGATTCTTTCCTATCATTGATGTTTTATCTCTCTCTCCCTCTCCCTTTGTCTCTCTGAAATCAATAAAAACATGTGTGTGTTTTTTAAATTAAGCCCTGGCCTGTTCATTTCAGTGGTTAGAGCATCGGCCTGCAGACCAAAGGGTCAAAGGTTCAGTCCCACGTCAAGGGCACATACCTCCATTGCAGATTCCCCAGCCCCAGGAGGGGCGCATATGGGAGGCAGCCAATCAATGTGTCTCTCTCACATCGATGTTTCTCTGTCTCTCTCCCCCTCTTCCCTCCCTTCTATTCTCTAGAAATCAATGGGAAAAAATATCCTTGAGTGAGGATTAAAAAAAAATTAACTCAGGTAATTGAAATGCTAATCTAAGGTTGTCTGTGGTTCCCTTAGCAAGAGGCAGGGGCAGTGGCTATTAGGATGACTAATGAGGAGAATGCACCAGGGAAGACTCTGTTGGCAAAGGCTGAAGAGTCTGGCCCCTTACCTGTCATTTACCAACATCATGCCTCTATTTTCTTACTACCTAAACTGAAACTATTGTTCGAAACTTTGATGCAGGTTTTCATTTATTTAACTTTCAACAAATATTTACTGAATTCCTATATTCCTTATCAGTGAAACACTCATTCATAAAATATCATCTGGGAGCTTATTAAAAATGCAGAAGCCCAGGACCCAGCCCAGCCTGACTGGATCAGAACCTGCATTCTAATGAGATCCACAGGTAATTGGTATGCATATTAAAATTTTAGAAGCACTGGACTGTGTGATGAACATTTGTTGTATAAATAAATAAAAGGGTGAAAGAACGCTCTTGGCTCACAAGATAGGGTAACCCAGCTTTGCTTTATGGATGTAGGGAGAACGCCCTCAGTGCCATAAGTCATGTGGGCAGGCTTGGCACCAAAACCCATTGGGACCTTTGAAGCAAAGAACAAAGTTAAAGTGGGTGAATAGGAAAAGTGAGACCTCTGTGAGCTGAGGGAGGGAGGGCTGCTGCCCAAATTTTATTATCCTGAGGGGGATTGAAGAGCTTGTCTTGATGTGGGGGGTCATTATCCAAGGGCTTACTTTGGTGTTTGGCATGTAGCAGGCTGTATGTTAGGTTCCAGGTGGTAAGTTTGTGTTGGACTCAACCAAATGAGTTGAGGTTGAAGGTCAAGCCAGGGCCTGGGTTACAGTCAGGCAGATAACCCCTGAAACACCTGGGCTATGCAGATTGGCTTGGGCCTGAGCTCTAGGTGACACACCTGCTAGGCCAGCAAGAATAATGCCAGATCACATCAGTGGTGGGTTGAGGAAGAGTTTTTTGTGTGTGTGGCTCTGAGCTTCTAGTAATATCCTAGTTGCTCTAGTCAGGTTGGGCCCAAGGCTTGGAGGCCTGAATTGCAGGTTACCAACCAATGAGGCAGACTGAGTAGAGTTTAGGGAAAGGCTGTGCCATGCTCTGGCCCAAATGGAGGTGAGTGGTGGAGGGAAACAAGAATAGCATCCCTGCACAGTCCTTTGGAGAACAAAAGGGCTGGATGTTGTAGAACTGAAGGCCGGGAATTAACACGTGTTACTACAGCAAAGTTGCAAACTGCCCCCAGGGAAGGATGCATCTATTCTTCCAGCTTGCTCAGTGTTACTATTCTGCCTAGATTACCCAGGGGGCTCTCTGACAAATGAAACACAAGAGCTATGCAGACAGTTGTTCCCCGGGCTTCCTGATTTGCTTTGATTATATTGCTTTTCTGCTGAAATCTTTTGATTAAAAGATAGTTTGTCTCAGTACCTGTAAGAAAACTGAGGTGATGAAGTGGTGGGGCAGGAATAATTTGGCCAGAAATCCCTGTCTATGATCAGATGTAAATGCTTTCTGATGAGACTAAACCAAGTTCATAAGGATCTGCTTTTGTCTGCCAAAAAAATCCTGCTCCTCATTATCCTTAGGTTCATCATTTCCCCACTATCATTCTTGGATAACTGCCCCGTTCCACTCTCAAGCCATGGTGTTCCATAGGCTCCTTCATTCTGGGTTCCAGGGATGGGCATCCCATTTTTCTAGCCACAGTGATTGACTCAGGGTTGAGCACATGCCCAAGGCAATCATCTCAACTCCTTTATCTTCTCTTCTCTTCTAGTTTAACTACTGGACCTGTTACCAGGTTGGTTTTCTGAGACTTCATTCTGGAACGTCTCTCAAATTGATAAGGGAATCTTTCTGATGTACTGGGCACTGGAAGCATATAATCCTAGTGTTCTTTTAAACCAGTGTGGGAAGAAGACCTGCTTGGAAGTAAGGCCATAATGAAGAGCAAAACTCAGAAATGAGTATAAGAGAGAGAGGCAGGGAAAAACAGAGAAAGATTGAGAGAGAGAGAGGGGGTCCTGTTGCTACCTCTGAGCCTTTGACTTTAGCAATGTCTGATCCTGAATATTTCAGTTATATCAGCCAAGAAATTCACTTTTACCCTTTGAACCTCTTGGTAGTCTATCTCTTGCAACTGAGAATTGAACAGGATGCTGGGGTACCAGCAGACCCTTCTGACACTGTCCCATTGGAACAGTCATTTTCAAGGTCAGCCATCCTTTGGAGGCAGTACTGGCTGAATCATTTTAAAAATTAGGAAATAGACTTAAATGTTCAGCAAGATTGCCCTTCAACCTTTGGGAAACTGCAAGTTAATAAGGCTAGTAGTTTTTATTTATTTAATGTTTCCTCTGTCTATTCATTGAATTAATTATTGCTGATATGTTAGCACCTTATGATAATACAATAAGAAAAGCACTGTTATCTCAGAAAACTGTGGTCCAGAATGGTCAAGTCATTCACCTTAGGTCACACAGCCAGTGGTATATCTCCCTCACTTTGGAAAAAGAAGGAGAAGCCTCATTCCATTGATTCCTATCCCCCCTTGCCCCCTGCCCCCCATTGATTTTTAAAGCCAAAATGCCTGATTGGCTTTTGAGCCATTTAATTAGAAAATCATATTTGAGAACTCACTACATATCAAGAGGTTCCATGGGCAGGGTTATTGAAGCACTTTATGGAAGGTTGGGTCCTAGTGAAAACATTAAAAAATGGGCTGTCTTCTGGGGTAGCTTGGGCTTCGGCATCAGGGAATTATTGAACTCGAATGTAGTCAGCATTTGTGCTTTTGCACAAGGATGAATAATAGAGCATCTTTTCCTGTAACTATTTAAGGTGTTCAGACAAAGCAGCCACTAGGAGCTATAGACAAGATGTTACCATTTAATAAGGCACACAGAGAATGCTACAAATCTCATCAAGTTAACCATCCTTTCGCTACAATATAAATCAAGGGTTTTGCTTGGTAGGGATAAGAAGAGCAGCAGAATTGGAGCCATGCAGAATCTTACTTTTCTCCCAGGGTCCTGACTTTTTTTTACCCACTAGCGTCTTCACTTTTCTGCATCTCAGTTCTTCCCAACAGTGTTAGTTATAACCTAACTAACACTCGAGGGCCATTATGCTAAGTAGACATATGGAAAGTGCCTGACACAGTAGCCACTCGACACTCTCTCCCTCCCCAGCGAGAATTTATGGCGAGCAGTAAATGTATTGCTCCCCAAAAACCTAGCACTTCTCAAAATCGATCTGTTAACCTTTGACTGGATGAAAGACCTTCTGATTCACATGATTTGTCGACCTCTTATTTGTGTGCTTATTTTTAATCCATGTAACTCAGTAAAAATTTTAACATAAAAATGCTGGGTCAAGATGTAGTCAGAAATTTTGTTTCCAAGTTAGCAAATTCACTTCTACTGTTTCCGAGGGGGAGAAGAGGATAAAAATGGGAAAACAATGTTTCTATTACATTTCGTATCCCTGAAGGTAATGCACATTAAAAATATTGAATAATTAGAAGACAGTGGAAGAGAAAAGAAAATAAGCTTTAGCATTCAATGATATAAAGAGTGTTGACCCTTAAAGTCATTGAGTTATGTAGACTGAGCAATGTTTCCTAGTAGACACAGAGTTAGTGTTAGCATATGAACCAACACACTCTGGATTTTAGAATAAGGAAAAGGAAGGAACAGTGAAAGAGTTGAGTAGATATTTGGAAATGCAGCCAAAGCTTGGTGCTACCTCAATTGACCAATGAAAATGCTAACCAACAGGAAAAGGACTGGGAAGATTTTGTTCACCTTCTCAAGAGTGGGGGTGGGGGGCGGTGGGGGGAGGTGGGAAAGGGGTCATGGTGTGTGTATGTGTGTGTGTGTGTTATTGTGCAGGGTTGTGGGAGCAGAACAAGTGTAGGGAGTAGAAGGGGCTGGCAAACAGTTTCTGGTAGCATTCTCCTGATTCCTTTAAGAACAAGGCCCGGAGTGAGAGCTTTTCCTCCTCACAATTGCACTGACTGAGTGCCAAGCAGAGTTTGAACAACCAGAACTTCACTACCCCTCCCTACTTTTCTGCACTTTTCTCATTTGGAATACTCTCTCCAAATTGGAGCAGCTGATGTCAAAACCCTAATGTTGCTACTGATAAGACCCAACCAGGCCAGTGATGACAGGAACAAAATGGGACATGTCAACCCCTGAAAGTTGTCATAAAAAAAATGTCCATTAAAAATAGTTCCTCATACGTAACTGACCAGAGACGCTGATCGGCATTGGACATGAATCAATAGTCATTTGTTATGTACTTCATGTTGAACGTTACATGTTTGTCATGAGAATTCACTTTTTGGAAAGGCAGGAGATAGGACTAGCTAAAAGGTTCACAGTAAGCTTAATCAATGTCATCCAAAAGCATTTTTAAATAATTAGCAGACACCAAGATGCTCATTACTTTGGTTGAGGTTTTTTGGAAAAAGTACTGTAAACACTCTCAAAGTAAAACTAGTAAAGGATATAGGAGAAAACATTCTGTCTCTCTTAGAGATCAAAAGAGGGTCAGCCAACCTTTCCTCTGTCCCCGACAGCAGGGAGGTTTCCCCAAGGCTGAGCTAACTCCTTTTGTGTGTGGCCAATGGAGGTGGGGGAAGAACCCCCTGTCTAAAGGTTCTTCTTACTTCCTGCGATGTCCTCTCCTTTTTTTGGAATTCTGACCTCACTTAATCTAAAGTACAACAGTACATCACAGAGAGAGGCAGTTGGCTCCCCAAAGACAGGCAGGAATGCTCCAAGACATTGCAAGAGGTTAGGCAGGTGCTTTTCTTAGGCAGCTGATGTGTTATTCCACTAATAGCCACAAGTGGCCGCCAACCTGGGGTGTGGAGTGTGGCCCCAACCACCAGGTCATAATGCCTAGTTTTATTCCTGCCTAATAGGGACTCCATAGCCAACACACCGCAGTGACACCAATCAATGCATCATTTCCTTAGGCACCTGTACCATTAAGACAGTGGTCGGCAAACTCATTAGTCAACAGAGCCAAATATCAACAGTACAATGATTGAAATTTCTTTTGAGAGCCAAATTTTTTAAACTTAAACTTCTTCTAATGCCACTTCTTCAAAATAGACTCGCCCAGGCCGTGGTATTTTGTGGAAGAGCCACACTCAAGGGGCCAAAGAGCCACATGTGGCTCGCGAGCCGCAGTTTGCCGACCACTGCATTAAGAGATTGTCAATCCACATGCCTAGTCACACAGATTTTAAGCTAATATTAAGTTGGCCATTTATATTCTGCCAGTGCCTTCCGGGGGCTTCCCCAGAAGCATGTCCTGAGATGTGGGGCAGTTTCACCAGGAAGTGTTGCCAGGAAGACTGATAGGTGAGTGGAAAGAGAGGAGGGAAGCCAGGCTAGGGTACCTGAACAAGTACAGTTCCACGGAAGGTGACTGATTCGTTCTTCAGGGGAGCTGTGAAGCAGTGAAGAACACACCTCAGAGATGTCCCAGTCAGGCATGAGGGCACTGGAGCTTTGTTCCTGTGGATCTGTCAGTGCTTAAGGGCTGCGACTGGAGGCAGAGTTTTTCAGATGTTAGAGTTGCTGGCAGGCCAAACCAGTTCCTGCCACCTGAGGGCAGTTCTCATCAAAGAGCCACAGAAGCAGACTATTGGGAAAGTACCCAGGAGGCCACGCGCACAGGCACGGTCCAGGGTCTGCTGGATCCGGGTGAGTACAGGCTAACGAGGTACTGAGCACCTTACCTGCATTGCATCCAGCTTAGGCTCTGTGACTTTTAAAGTGGAATCTCCTATTATCTCCATTGCACAGATGCGGAAGCTAAGCCTTCGAAAGGTCAAGTCCTTGGTCTGAGATCATCCAAGAGAAATCATGAGCTGCCATCCTAACCCAAGTCCATGTGAGCCAAGCACCCAGATCCTTCCCAGTGCTCACTTCTAGTTTCATGTGTAAATACATTTAGGGAACTTTAGACTTTGAGTGATTTGTTTCCTGATCCTTAAACAATTCACAGTATGTACCTATATACTCATTAGGAAAATTACAACTATTTCCCTGGGTCATGTAAACAACTTTTCTGCACGTGGGAAGATGGTTAAAATGTCCGTGGCAAGTCTCCATGGCTCAAGAGATAAAACCAGTGTGTGCACAGAATTAATTCATGCCATTTTAGTCTTTAAAGTATGATAGCAACTTAAATCAGCATTATAGGAACAGATTCATAAAAAGAGCAAAGTGAATATGAGTTATACTCTCTATCTTGAGGCGAGGGACAGAATCTTTATATTTGGGAGATATTTTCTTTTATTCACTACTTATGAAGTTTTTTTTTAAGATGGCCATTTGTAGTTATATAAAGCTACACTCTATAATTCACGTAATTCCTGCTCTTTGCCATGTAAACGTAATTACTGAGAACAATCAATTTGTTCCCATTTAATAAAGGACTAAATTAAGAATAGCAGAGTACACTGCCCTGAGCCTGGAGGGCATGAGGGATGTCCACAAAGCTCCTCTGGCCTCAGGAAGAATGATTTCCTCTCCTGCTTCCCATGCCAGTGACTGAGGTTTGTCTGTCTGCTGGGTTGGACCTGGCTTTCAAGGAGCCTGCTGGGGCAGCCAGCTAAATCCTGGGATGGGGCCTAGACTCGCTCTGGAATTCAGGTTCTGCAGTCTGAGGTCATTTTCATGAGACTACCTCACACAATTCTTTCTTCTCCAGCTTGTTGGATATCGTGATTTTTTTGTATTTCATGGCCCTAATTTTTCAGGTCTCCCTATGTGTGTGCTTTGGTATTGCACTCTGTGGCAGACATACCGTAAGGTGACCCTAAGCATCCATTCCCTTATATAACCCCCTCCCCTTAAGTGTAGCCTGCACCTGTGACTTGCTTATAACAACTAGAATATGGTGAAGGTAACAGGATGCCGTTCCCTTGGTTTGGTTATGTTATAAACCTCTGTTTTAGTGAGAGAGAGAGAGAGAGAGAGAGAGAGAGAGAGAGAGAGAGAGAGAGAGACTAGCTACTGTTTGAAAAAGCAAGCTGCCTTGATGTGAACTGTCTACACATGGCAGCGGACTCCTACTGGCCACATCTAATTGCTGTGAACCTCAGTCCTACAAACACAAGGAACTGAAGTCTGCCAGTGATCACAGGAGCTTGGGAGAGAATCCCGAGGCCCAGATGAGAGCCAGCCCCCAGCCCATACTTCATTCTAGCCTGTAAGAGGACAGTTAAGGCATGCCCAAACTTCTGACCTACAGAAATCGAGAGATTAAAAATGTACTTTTTCTAATTGCCAAGTTTATGACAATTTGTTACACAGCAATAAAAAACCTGATACATCTGCCTACACTCACGGGGGTTGGGGGCTTTGACCATGTGATCTGCTTTGGCTAATGGGAATGGAGAAAACTTGACATAAGCAGAAGCTTGACAAAGGAGTCTTGCGTTTCTACATTCTTTCTTCAACTCTTGCTACCGCCAGCCACAAAAAACTCATCTGCTAAGTTGCTGGAGGGATGTGAGAGAGACAGAGGAGAGCTTTCTTTTCCCCTCCGAGTCCATCCTAGACCAGCCAGACCCCAGGCAACCTGCCAGCTGACCACAGACAGCAGAGATTACCCAGTGGAGATCATCGGAGCCCCACTCAGACCAGCAGAGCATCGCCCAGCTGACCTACAGCTTCATGAGAAATAATAAATGCTTGTCATTTCAAGCCATTAATTTTGTGGGGCTTCATTGTGCAACATTAGTGGCAATAGATCATTGCTGCAGGCAGGGACACACCAATTAAAATTGTGGGGCACTTTTGAGCTTAAACACGTGCATCATTGCCTATTTGGAACATTTTTCTTAAAATCAAAAGACTTACAAGTATAAAAGGAGAGATTCGGGGGCTGGTGAGAGAAATAATATGACCATTTGCTAGGAACGCCTGATAAAGAAAAATTTTCCAGTAGGTTGAAAATACATTTTTAATTTTCTTTAGCATTTTACAAAGCATATCTAAGGCGATAGCAACAATAGAGGCTGCTTGCATTTTTATATAAATCCTTTATAGAAGCGTTTTCATTTTCCTTCGCTTCCAAGGCGTCAAGGTCATCAGCAGCTCAGGCTCCATGTGCTCACACAGGAAGGTGTTTGGGAGGTTTGGGGAGGACGGGACCCTGTGCGGGGGGATCTGCCAGCCTCTGCCTTCCACATCACACATGGTCACAGAACTGCCAACATCTCAAAAAACCCAGGGACCCCAGGAGGACACCCGGGAACAGTCTGTTCTGGGGGAGGAATGGGGCAGGGGTGTTCGAGGCCTAGGGCTGGAATAGAAGGAGGTGCCCTCTTAGAGGCTGAGGTGAGGAGTGCGAATCGGCAGTACTTTTCCGTCCTGTGGGCCCAGGCCTTTGTCTCGCACCCCGGCCACCCAGATAATAGAAGTCCTGAGCAATGTGGGGTCAGGGGCTGCCCTTTGCAGAGAACAGCTCTGTTCCTGTCGATCCTGACGAATTCACCGCTGAGAACAATAAAACACGGGAAGCATTCTCATTCCGTTTGGTCCACTAAATGCCAGTAAACAAAATGCCCTCAGAGGATTTTTCTTTTAACTGGGTTTTGTTTCCCATTTCGGAAGAGCAAAATGATGGGATCGCTCCACGAGTCAGTCAAGTGCGTGGTTTTCTTGAAATCCCTTAGAATGTTTCTTATCTAACCTAGCTAAGTGTCGGCATATTCCGAGCTGCCTGCACTTCCCTAAACTCCACATGCATTTCTTATAAAACGTGCATTATCGGAGGAAACGGGCCTGAGGCCATAGAGGGAAGACCAGGGGAGAAACCATGGGCCTCAGAGGCGGAACTGCCTTCACTTGATGGCAGACAGAAGGGCTTCTTTGAGGTGTTTCCTGCTTCATAGGGACCCTGTCCTAGGGATTTGACCAAGTTACTGGGAGCCTCAGGAGGCCACTCTGAGGGTCACCTGACTGGTGAGAGCTCAGAGACCACAGTCCAATGACACTGCACTCTGGGGCAGTGGTTCCCAACCTTTCTAATGCCGCGACCCTTTAATACAGTTCCTCATGTGGTGGTGACCCCCAACCATACAATTATTTTCGTTGCTACTCCATAACTGTAATTTTGCTACTGTTATGAATCGTAATGTAAATATCTGTGTTTTCCAATGGTCTTAGGCGACCCTGCTAGCGGTTCTCAACCTAAGACCATCGGAAAACACAGATATTTACATTACGATTCATAACAGTAGCAAAATTACAGTTATGAAGTAGCAACGAAAATAATTTTATGGTTGGGGGTCACCACAACATGAGGAATTGTATTAAAGGGTCGCAGCATTAGAAAGGTTGAGAACCACTGCTCTGGGGGATGACATGAGTCAGTCAAGTGCATGGAGTTACCTGGCCCCTTGCCAACTGCTCACCACTTGTGAGGAGCCTGTAGGGCAATGTCAGGCACTGGGGAACTACTTGCCTTCTCATGGACTCCAACGTCTCAAAATAGTGTTTATTTGGGGACCATCCCATGTCCGTGAGGGACCCATCATTCATCTTTGACAAGCTGGGATTTCACTCCTGAGAACTTACATGTATCATCCCCCTCGAAGTAATGTTGGACTCATACAAACACTTCAGATACTCATTCCTGACATGAGCTGTCCCCAAACCAGCCGTGTTCCCTTCACAAGTCACTGACATAGGACGCAGACACAGAGAACGTGGAGGGCAAGGAAAGCAAATTCAAGTCATTGATAAGCCTTATGTTGTCTTTCAGAATCCTGACTCACGTGATGCTTGACATGCAGAACTGACTCGAGTTAAGAATATCATTCTGAAAGTGACTTTCACAGTCTGACTTAAAGGTGCTAAGGGTTTAAAGCATGTGATCCTCTAGGTTTGTTACTTCGTCCAAACCTCTCTCTACCGTTATATGAGACCAGTCTGTCATATGATTGCAAAAACTTCAGCTAATTTTTCATGTGTGAGCTCATCAGATCAATTCAGAGTATTGACCCAGACTTGGTGAGCTGTCAAAATGACTGATTTTTCTATAGAGACAAAACTTTGTTTGGAGGAAAACAAAGGTAAGCTAGTTCCAAAGGACAGCAGTTAAAAAGTCACATATTTGCTATAACACACATCTGCTACTCCTAAATGCAGTTTCTGGGCACAGGGCAGAGCTTCATAGTACAACATGAAAAAATACCATTTGTCATGTTTAGAGGAGTAATTTTTAGTTTTCAATTGAGAATATAGAGTTCATTTACTTTTAGGATAAAAGCAATAAACTGTATTTAAATTTTTGTATATTATTAATCACTGCATATATGTAGTTAAAACTCTAACATACGTCACATAACAAGAATGCTGCTATCATTTCAGGGTGTGTGATCTTCATTTTCGAAAACAACTATTGTGCTTTGACCCAGAGCATGTGTAAACTGGCAACATCCACCCCATCAAAATTATAAACTCTTTCCTGTTCATCTTGCAAACCTCAAAGCAACACCATGGCAGGAATGTAATCAACTATAATAATCCTAATTACAGTATGCAAGTTAACTATAATGACACACATAAGAATTATTTTATCACAAAGTTCTTTCCCTGAGATGTTTGAGTCTTCCCATCAACATGAAAAACAGCATTCAAGGTTAAGTATACAGTTAGCAGCACATTTCAATGGAAAAGATACACAAAATGATGCCCACTTCCACCAATGTGTGCCATCTGAAAGGTATTATAAAGATATGGAATACACTTATCATAACATTTAGTTGCTAAACATGAAGAATTGCATGTTTGGACAGAATTTTACCCAAAGTCAAGGTCAGTCTCTGAAAGCACCAAGCATCCCTTGCTCAGGCGCCCTCTGCGGCTGCATCGCCTGCCTCTCCAGTTGATTCCTGTGCTCATGAATACACAATATTAGAAAAGTGAAAGGTAAACAATAAAAGCAGCTTATAAAGAAGCGTTTCCTGCTTTCAGGTAGAAGCGGGACCTACTTCTAAAGGAATCCAGCATATCGACTGTACTCTGTTCCTTGCCATTCCAAACGAAGGAATAGCCATAAATATATTTCGCAATTTAGCAAATCAAAGAAAGGATGTGGATTCTAGGCATATTAATACTGACAGAGTTGCCTCAACAATATTATCGCCTTCACCTGTCTTAAATATGAGTGATGATTAAGGGTATTGCTGCAATTGCACATAATCAAGCAGCCCTATATTTGTTTTCGCACATCAAAATTTGTTATTTATTAAGTCATAGATGGTACCTCTAGGAAGACACTAATTCCTAGTCAGTTCCACCATTTGGGTAAACATTATAACAGTGTTTGCTAATGAGGTTCCGCTTCAGAATGCCGAAGCAGATTGTACACACTGACCACTGCCTCACCAGTCTCCACATTTCTCTAGATTTCTGAAATTCCTCCGTGAGCACTGGGTCTGGTGCGCATATTACTATGTCCTGAAGATCTCTAACGAAATACATCTGGAAGGAGACAAGGTTAACAACCAGAAAGCTCATAGGCCTGCTGCAGTCACTTCCCTGAGAAGGAACATTTTTTTTTTTTTTGAAGAAGCAAACTAAGGTTTCAAATATACATGTTCAGGTAGAGCTGGTGGATCATAACATAATTCACTGAAGTGTCTGTGCAACAAAGGTGATCTGAAAAGACTGACTCATATTCTGTCCCATACAAATATTCAGTGACTGAGCATGAGACAGATTAACAGGGATTTCATTACACAACACATAATTAAAACTCGTACAAAAGAAAGAGAAACTCTGGAAATGCAATCAAGGAAAGATGATGAGGTCTTTTAAGTTCAAGTAACAATTTCTTTGCACTAGAAGACAGTTCAGATCATCAAAACAAAATGATCCTTCTTGTTTCCTTGTAAGGGGGAGGGGGGCTTGTTACTTGAAAGACAAGGCTTTTGAAAGTTAACTTTGCTGTTGGGATGTGCCTCCGTGCACAAAGAGGTTCCTTTAGCAGGACCTAACTTCCTCTTAAAGGCTTGTTTCTTGCCTGGGAGAATGTTGATTCAGTAACTGGTAGTTAAAGGGAGGGATTCAAACTGCACACATACATTATTTTGGCAAAAGAATCCACTTATCAGTGATGGGCCTGAAGCTGCTGCTGAAAAAGACATGCATTTGCTTATTTTTGTTCGTTTTTTACTGGCTCCTAATAATCCATGCCGTTCTGGCCTGAAAGTGTGAGACGGAAATCTTCTGCTCAGTTAATGAGATTGACTGCATGCATTGAAGATCACCTTCAATACATAATGTCTCTTCTCTAACCAATGTGTGACCTCTGAAGACTATTCTTTTCTATATATTGTCATTTGATGGAGAACTTTATTGTTCAAACATTCACCACATAGCTTGGTTTATTTCTAAGTACTGCCCCTCTAGGCCTATGCCTCCTATATGATGAGAAACTGTGCCCATTCCATATATTTTAAAAAAAACACATAAAAAGTAATAGTTCAGGTTCAAATTAAATGAAATAGAAATAAAAGTTTGCTTGGTTTAAATCAACAAAACCACAGCATTTTGATTTCACGTATAAATTTCACATTTGGATGGAATTGGTTTGAAAGCTGAAAATGAAATTTGTCATTACTATATTTGCATCTATGATTTTAAATTAGATGTGAATCTGTAAATTGCACTGTATTTGTTATTACTTTGGCTTAAAGACAAAGATTCATTGACAGTCTTCAAAGGCATTAGCTAAAGGGAATTTGCATATCATTTAAGTATTAAACATGCTAATTGTAAAAAAAAGATGGATTCACATTAAAATATTTTCCCATTCTATACAAAAGGTTAGTGTTTTAACCACTGTAAATATATTGAACTAAATTCTATTCAATAGTGCTAAAAATATACCAATGTAAATAAACATAACAGAACTCAGTGAAAAGTAAACAAAAAGCCTAATTTCAGATTACTAATTATATAGCATTAAAATATTCTTTAAGGAGTTAGAAGTGCAGTCTGATTTGACAATAGGGCATATCTTGACATTACAGAAGTTGTAGAAGCCAATTGAAGATATTTTAGCCTTATAAGAATCTAGAAAGTTTCCATCGTAAATTCTTTCTATATAGGAATGGGACACTGTTTGGTATTCTGATTTCTCTTTTTAAGGGATATCTCAATGAATCAAGGAACTTCAATTTTATTATATAACTTATTTTCATTTCAAATTTTCAACAATAAAAATTTTATAACAATGTAATTTTAGTAAGGGGGGGACTTATAACAAGGAATATTGCATCTCTCTCATAGATTCTATGAACTCTTCAAAGTGCTCTAAAAACACTATAAGTTTGATTAGCAGCAAAGCATTAGCCTAATCCAAAACCCCTCTGCCCCCACTCATATGTACATATACACACTGTACATCCATATATTCAATTACTCTAACTTAAATATGACTATTTGATTGTTATTCCCAGAGGCTGTGCAAGGTTACAATACTGTCTACACTGTATCCGGGTTCAAGACCATTAGCACCCAAGTGGTTAAGAGAGAAACAATCCTTTCATTAAAACAAACAAGCAAAAAAATTCAATCACATTTTAAATATCTTTTAAGATTAAAAAATGGGAGATACAGTGAATCACCCAATATGTTATTATTTTGAGTCCTATAATTTCCTTTAACTAAAACTATTTTGTATACATGGAAGGCTAGATGTCTCTGAACTTAGCAATTCTAAGTATAAAATATTTCTTTGAAAAATATGACAAGGTGTTCATTTTTTCTGACTTGGAGGAAAGTTCTGTGAGGAGTGGGTTTTCTTCCTGCAGGTGAATTTGCAGCATCTTCTCCCAGGAGCACAGTGAGAGCCCTGTCGTCCCGTGTATAATGCATCCCAGGAATTGAGCCTCCAAGCACCGCAGGCCTCACAGAGCCTAGCACCAGACCTCCAGAAAGAGGTCCTGCCGGCACCATGGCATCGCGGTCTTTTCTCCTCCACACGCTTTTAACAGCACCCAGTCCTCAGGCATCTTGCAGTGACGGCCGAAGTCCCGAACCTGAACTTCACTGGGAGAACCAAGTTCATTCAAAGTGCAGCATTTTCATCTTTTGGTTGGGTAGTTCTTGGTCCCCCATGGATAGGAGGGATACCTAGAAGATTCAGAAGTGGAAAGAGTTCTATAGAGTCACGAATCTTTTAGCTTACACATTCCATTTCCAGAGCAGTTGCTCAGGTGTATAAGTAAATAAATCACAACAAGTAAAAAAGCGGTTCTACATGATAATAAAATGAGGAGATTTTTAGAAAGCAACCTTTTACTGATGTTCAGGGCCAACACAGTGCTTTGTCAAATTATGAACTCAATAGGAACTGATAACCGTGTATAGTGGAAAAATAAGCACCTATTCAAAGTAGCTTGTACATTTAAATGCCTATGCACATTAAATATTTATTTTATATATTCATCAGTTAATGGGGAGAGGGGAGCAATGCAAGTTGATTCAATGAAGATCTCTTTTTATCTTGCATATCCCTATTTCTCAACACATATTTCATCATTACAAAGTAAAATATTAATGTTACCTTTAAGTATATGTTTGTCATCTATTTGCTCACAGAACGCAGTTTTACTCTCACAACAACAATGAGAACATTAAGGCATGCTAGGCTGTATCTTTCTGGTAAGGAAGTTAAATGTTTATGTGTCAAATATGATTAATCATATAACCCTAGAAAGTATCTGCTTTGGGCTGGCCAAGTTTGTTTTGACCTTGTTTCATTTTCTTTATCCTGCTTTCTTCCTCTCAACTCAGGCCTACCTCCCCTTCCCAGAAGCCCAGAAATGAAGAATCCCCTATTTGGTTATGGTTTCTTGCTGCTATTTCTGTTTCTGTTACCATTTTTTAAAAACTAAAGCAGCATTTTGTGCCAGAGAGATTCTTTCTACCAACTGTCCCAGCACTATCCTCATTAATTAAATAGTTCCAGAAATCTTCCCAAAAGATAGCCAATAGCTAAATGCCAGTGGCATCTCTCTATCCCTAAACAAAGTCTTTAAGCTGAAAATGTGTCATCTCTTAGCTTAATGTGTTAGTTGCTATCTTGATGCTTTGTAGAAGTGTGTATAAATTTGAACTGACAGTCTTAAGCTGTAAACAGAAATTAGGTATATAATTCTCTGTGCATGGTAATTTAATGACATTTTGTGATGATGATGATGATAATGATGAAGATAATGAGAACAATAGCAGATCTGAGTAGACACTGGCAGAGGAGGTAAAACAATGTTTTTCATTTCAAATCATATTGCTAGGCAATTTTTCTCAACTTGCATTCCCAGTAAAAGCTGAGGAATTACTGGGCTAAACAAAGTTAACAGATTTTTTTCCTACAGTCCATCTCAGAGTCTTTAATATGGTATGTGTGTCAACATTCTTTACAAATGGAAAATTGTATGTTCAGAGTTTCCCAAATATATTTGGTCATGAAACTTTGTTTTTCAGGGAACATCTATTAATATCTCTGGTAATATTAGCTCTTCTCTGAGAGGTATTTGGGAAAACACCATCTACTGATTCTAAATACCTATACATGTTCTGTGATATTTAACATCCTCTATCTTTTGATTATAAAAGAAATCATTACTGTCACAGCTGATTTGATTTGTATTTGAAATTATGTGTATTTCCAGCTTCTAAAGTATTGGGTTCTTCTAAGTACAGCTTGAATTATTTCTTGGGAATTAATTTGGAACACCAGTAAACAAGTGATGGCTTTAAGCAAAACCAAGGGTTATTTTTACTAGTCAACTGTAGAGTCTTTCTCCCAAAATATATTCTATCATTGCTAGTAGAAGCAGAAAAGGGAGTGTTATGGTTATATGGATTTATACATGGGTGAATCATTTTCATTTAAAGCATTTTTAAGAATATTTCATATCTATCCTATGTTGCTTAAACTTGATCATTTAAATCATGCCTTCCTATTCTATTCATAATTCTGAATACAAATGTGAATAATTTTTTGCCTTTGTTATTAAGCATCTTATCTGTTTATCATAATAAGAGAATTTGCAATGTCTTTTAATACGGGAATATGTCTTTGGAAGTAGAAGTAATGTTTGATTTTATTTTTAAAATGTGATAGTAGAACTGAAAAACATAAGCAAATTTTTCAAAATCAGGCTGAAATTGTTTTGTTTTGTTTTTTAAGGAAAATTAACTCTTATAAAAAGTTATCTAAGTTCCTTAAACACCTGTTTTTTTTTCCATTAATATTTAGTTGATTTTTCTGCAAAATATGAAGACAGTTATTGCCCATGATCCTGAGTCTCTGAGAAGATACAGATTAAAAACTGACAAGTATTCCTTTTGCCCCCACTTAAGACAAAGCACTTGAAATGAGATGCTAAGAGTCAAGAACAGAGACATACACACTATCCATGGAAGGCTGAGTGTTCCCAGTCCAGGAGTAGACAGTGAAAAATTAAATCCAGGAATGGTGGAAGGCCAGTGAACATGGACATGGTGATTTCTATTAACAATATATCCTTGGAAAATGAGAATTACTCATCATTTCAGTTACAAATCAAAACAGAACTACATTTATGAAGGTAGTATTTTGGAAATATATTGCCACACCAAAAGAACAAGTAGTTGAATAATCTCATGTGTGATTCATAAGAACAATTAGTGAAACAGAAGGAAAAACAATGTTGGAAACTGAACTAACCTCACAAGAATCTAATTTCCGTATAATGACCTTCACAGGATGTTCTTGGGCCCTCTTTCTCTTGCCAGGACTATTAATAGTTATCTTTGGGGAAAACTTCTTGAATAATTTAAATCATGTCACAAGATAGTTTCACTAGTTAGAAAGGAAGGCAGTTCCTCTAGGCAAATAAAGGCCACTTTGGGAGAACAAACTCCATAAGACTGTGCTTCCTACAGCTACTTTTAGCCACATATAATGTGTATGTGGTTGCTTACTATCCATGCATATTCTGTGTGGCTTCTTGGAAAAATCAAGAGACAACTTGTGTGTAGTAGACACTGTCAATGCTCATATTCCTTCATCCTTACCACTTCGAAGCATGCCAGCCTGATTACAACGGCCAGCATCTGCATTTCTTTTCCTTGAGAGTTTCTCTGGCCTCTAGAATAGGCTTTGTTCGCTTTCCAGAAAGCCAGAAATGCCAGGTAACTAACATCCCCTGGGGAAAGGCCTCAAACAATGACTGATGGAAACTGGAGGAATAGTGAGGCCCATCTTCTACGTAGGCTCTCAGATTCCCTGGTGGGATCAAGCTCCAGTCATCTGCAATGGTAACTTGCTTGGAAACGAAACCTCTATTGAATGATCTCTTCCCCTACCAGTGCTTCCTGGAATTGCCTCTTAAATAAACTAATTGTACTCAAATCTTTGTGCCCAACACCATGTCCAACAGTAAAACTGCAGGAATCCAGAACTGAACTAAATTGATAAAATAGAGTATATTTTCAGAGCATCAATAATGGCTATAGTAGAAGATACTATACAGCCCCTGTATAGGGTACTCAAATGGCAACACATCACAAGTCCCTCTCTCACAAACATAAAGTGACCAGAAGTGATTGTTTTGCTGCATTTTCCTCTTGCATCCTATAAAAGCAGTGGGTCGATTTCAGGGATGGAAATTAAAGCTCTAATGAGTGGAACAAACAACTGCTTAATTTTTTTTAAAAAATCTAAAAATGATTTTCCATTTTACTGTGTTCACATTTTTATGGGAGTAAATTACTACTAAGTGGTCACCCTTTCTTTTCAACAATACTGCATCCATACAAAAGATGAGCAACATATATTCTACCAATGATATATCTAGTCTGAGACAAGATACTTTATAAAAGTGTTTAAAATAAAAGTTGGAAAAAGCCTTCTGGAATCAAATATAGAGAAACCAGATTTAATATCCACTGATCTCAAATGATGTTTCAAATTGGAAAGCAAACTCTAGAGCTCACCTGTTAGAAGTAAAATTGTAATAACCACTTTCCTCTAGGACTTCTTCAATCACAGTCTAAAGTTGGGGGGAAAAAAACGGATTAGCATTGAGTTAAAAGCAACAAAATAAAATCATCCAGAGGTACTGCCGAAACCTCACCTGCATCTGCTCATACGTTATTCCCTCCTCCAAGTCACAGCTGGTGGGGAGGCCTGCAATAAATGATGGAAAGTCTGACATTTGGTTCACATTTTCTTAGTTAGACTTTATTGGCAATTATGGCTCAACTGCAGGGAGATCAGGCCAGTTTTTTTTTTTTTTGTTTTTTTTTTTAATATATTTTATTGATTTTTTACAGAGAGGAAGGGAGAGGGATAGAGAGTTAGAAACATCGATGAGAGAGATACATCGATCAGCTGCCTCCTGCACACCCCCCACTGGGGACGCGCCCGCAACCAAGGTACATGCCCTTGACCGGAATCGAACCCGGGACCCTTCAGTCTGCAGGCCGACGCTCTATCCACTGAGCCAAACCGGTTCCGGCAGGCCAGTTTTTTAATGATGAAGATGAATACTTACAAACATTCCAAATAGTCTTGGCTTAGAACAGTCAAACTTTTTATTCTCTTCCTTTAATACATAGGTGCTTTTGAGGTAGCCATCACAAAATAATACACAAAGTTTAGAGTATTCCTCCATTGAGAGAGAGAGGGAGAGAGGGGGAGAGAGAGGGAGAGAGAGAGAGAGAGAGAGAGAGAGAGAGAGAGAGAGAGAGAGAGAGTGTTTGTGTGTGTAGTGATTCCAAACTGCAACTACTTGATGGGGTGAATGTTCTGGTCATTGAACTCTTCCTAGTCCATAAGGTAGAGAATAGATTTGTGCTAGAAAGAAGATAAATTTTTAGAAGGAAGCAGAAATAGACAGTAAAAGACAACAAAAGACCTGACCCTTTCCTACGGCTGCCTAGAGGGAAATAAAATGTATACATTTAATGCCAAAAGGCAATACTTGTTTTGGTGTTTGATCTGAGTATGATATGCTAACACCGTAAGCCACTCTGACGCCACCCAAAGTAACATCAACCAGCTTCCACTCAAATCAATCAACACTGACTTATGTGGATGCCCTGGGGCTCCCCTGCCCAGTTGGAGAGAGAAGAAAAAAAATGGGTTGAAGGTCAAGGGGAGGTATGAGCATGGGACAGCTGTGGGCAAACTATGGCCCGCGGGCCGGATTCGGCCCGTTCGGCTGTTCTATCCGGCCCGCGGAGCCGAAAGAGCGGAGGGTTCTCTTGCTCTCCCCTCCGCTCCTTTACTTTGAATTTATATTAGTTCACACAAACACTCCATCCATGCTTTTGTTCCGGCCCTCCAGTCCAGTTTAAGAACCCATTGTGGCCCTCGAGTCAAAAAGTTTGCCCACCCCTGGCATGGGAGGTATGAGGAAGCTTGCTTTTAAAGCCCACAGGGTCTGCTGTCTTTGCTTTTGCCCAGCCTGCTGTGACGAGGGATATTCCTGGTCTGCTCTGGGGTGGGGTGTTCAGCTGTCCTGGTCCAATCTGTCCACTCGCTCTCAGGCCACAGAGAGACTTCTGCCAGACTCTTCAGTTCACAGAGCTGCTATTGTCAGAAGGCTCGCCTACAGACTGACTCGCCTGCCTGGTAGACACTTTCAAAAGCAAATGACTTTAGACAACAGTTTATCTTTACCTTATGGATTTCTCGGGATCTATTTCACGTGAAATTCTGCCTACATGGGCTAGCTTTATCCCAGGACTCTAAGACTTAGGGAAAATTTAATAATTAATACATGAAATAATTTGCCTATATTAGGCAACCACAAAGACACAACTAAAGTGAGTATTTTCCTAGGCTGAGATGACAAGTCTTCATTTAACCGTAAACTTGACTTCAGTCCATTCCACTGAGTGATGTAACTATAGTTTACAGGGACTCAAAAACTATGGAGGAATTCTGAAACCTCAAGTAGCTTGAAAACTTCTGAGAGTTCAAATGTCACAGGAAATGTAACATTTGCTGAGCCCTTACTCACGGCCAAGCACTTTTTCCGAGTTTACACGGATCCTCACTTTAACTCTATGATACGGATACCATTTTTATCCCCATTTTATAGGAAAGGCAACTGGATGCAGAAAGGTCAAATAACTTGACCAAGATCAGCTACTAAATGGATGAGCCAAGATGTAAATCTAGGCATCAATGTCTAGAATCTGTAAAAATCTGTTCCTTTAGTCCCTATGCTATATATAGCCGCCCGATGTGAGATTTGTGCAAAAAGAAGAAAAAAATTAAGTATGTCTGATGTGGATCCTTCATATAAGTTTCAAATTGTCTCCATTTTAAATATTCAAACTCTTCATTTCTGCTTTTTATCTCCCTGGATGCTTTGGGCACTTGATTTGTCATCACCAGATAAGCAAGAAGAAATAAAAAGAAATATAATTCACCCACACGGATCCTGCTGTTTGTTTACGGTATTAATAAATGATCAAGAAGCTGCCACAACCAGGGGAAGTACATCTCAGGGTATTTCTAGATTCCTACCGTATCCCTTGGAACTACTTCCCTAGACAATCAAAATAAGCTCTATTTTTCTTTTAAATTGAAGATTATAATCTTTAAAGGTAGCTCTCACTCCAAAAGCTATATTTCTGTGAGCATCAGATTTCCCATGCTGGAGACCATTACCTGACGGTTCATTTGGGGACAGACTGTTTCCACCTGCTGAGTGATGTAATAAATGATAATCCGCCGTGAAAAAGTTGGGCTCGATCGGTTCTGGAGATCCCTGAGATAACTGGAACAGAAAAAGTAAAACCACATCATCTTTTATACTCAGAAGCAAATGGCAGGAGGCCTCTATGTGAGCTTTTCCATTTCCCTGCGTCTGCACAGAGAATTTAGTGCTCTGTGCATTTCAATCCCTTGCAAATAGATAAACACACATCTTCTTCCTTCCAAAATAACGTATAAATCAGAAACAGCCAAGTTACACCGAGAGCAAGTTAGATAATTCCCTGGTCACATGAAAAGAAGAAAAAAAACTCTACACTTTATAGCTTTATGAGAGCAAAATAAAAAATAGATAGAAAAATAATGTCACGGATTGGGACATCAAAATGTGGTTTTTTTTGTTTTTTTTTTAATCATGCGTAGGTGGAATGAACTTCAATTATAACAATATGTTTAGCCCAAATCACCAACCTTTTTCGTGTATCTGCTTTGAACAATGCCTTCTTCTTCTACCAAAGCAAACACATTTCTTAATACATTTTCATGAATAACTATTAATTAATTTTAATTTCCACACATTGATTCCCAGCACTCTAAAGGAAAGAGTAATTCACCAAATGACAGAATTTATTGAAGTTGCAATTGTTTAATGCTCTTCTCTGCAGCTGAAATTTTTAATGAAATTTTTGACTATAAACGTTTTTTATCCTCCTTTCACCTTTAATTCCAACCAGCATGTGGACTGGCCAAGGTTTAGTGCCTGTGCTAACATAATATACTTTTAAAATGTTGACTCATATTAATAAACATATGGCACAATTTGGACCATGTATTAGTGGTTACCTTGGAGTCACATACTCTGTTAATGAATTAAAATACATCATAGTGCCCTAGCCGGTTTGGCTCAGTGGATAGAGCATCGGGTGGTGGACTGAAGGGTCCAGGGTTCAATTCCAGTCAAGGGCACATACCTGAGTTGCTGGACCCAGTCAGGGTACCTGTGGGAAGCAACCAATTATTGATTTGTCTCTCTCACATCGATGTTTCTCTCTATATATATCTCTCCCTTTCCCTTCCTCTCTCTTTAAAAAAATCAATGGAAAAATATCCTCGGGTGAGAATTAACAACAACAAAAACCCATAAAATAAAATACATCATGTTCAATCACTTGGGAAAACTGTTTGGCAGTATATATTAAACTTAAACAACATATGCCTCCCCTATGACTCAGCAATCCCACTCTTAGGAAGCTACACAAAAGAAATGAGTATGTCTGTCCATCAACAGAAATGTATAAGAATGTTCATAGCAATTTTGCTCACAATAAGCCTAAACTATAAACACCCCTAATGTTCCCTGGTAGCAGGAAAATAGAGATGCTGTGTTGTGGTGTGCTTACCCAATGGACTTCTTCAAAGCAATGAGAAAGAACAGACTCTGGATACCCACAGCAAATGGGTTGAGCAAAAGAACCAGAATCAAAAGAATACACAGTATCTGACTTCACTGATATACATTTTCACAATCAGGCAAAACTAACTGATGGTGATAGAAATCAGGAAAATAAGTGCATTGTGGCAGGGGCCAGGAAAAGGCAGGCAGGAGCCTTCTGGGGGAGTAGAACTGTTCTGTGTCAGTGTAGGTGGTGGTCACATGGGGGAACACATCTGTTAAAGTTCAGGGAGCTGTAAATGTATCTCTGTGCATTATGCATTTTATTCCTTAATAAAAACATTTCATATTAGCAACTTATATCCCATGAATGCACTTTGGATGCTGTAAATACAAACCATTTGTGTTTTTCAATCTTCATGTTGCCAAACACTACACTTTAGAAAAAAAATATAGTTCCATACTTTTACATTCCTGAAAACATAGTGTTAAGGAAGTTCGTTGCTGCTTGTTTAGTTTCTAGATCATTTTAGTGAAAACATTAGAAAATATCTATATTTTTTAAAAGATGCGATTTATCATAAACTCATATTCATTCATATTGATACTTCCTATTCTAATTTGAGTGACTATCTTCTATCTTGTTTCTCCTTCCTCTCATACTGGAAGTTCTAGTTCCCACAGACACCTACACAATGACTCAGATGCTTTATTCCTCTGCAGCTCTGGCCAAGGTGGAGTCCACAAGAATGAAGACCAACTCAGGTGAGTTATAAAGAAGGACCTTCATTTGCTAGAAAAGGGATTTTCCTTTTTATTTATTTATTTTTAATTCCTCTCTATAGCCTGCTGGGTCATAGCCACAGTGATCCCATAACGACCCCTTCAGACTAGGGACCTGGTCCCTAAGTTTCAGGAGAAGTTCCAGAGGGGAAGGTGGGAATCAAATGCGTTTGACATGCCCTCACCACTCGCTGCTTCCAGGGCCCTGGTGGGTGACGGTGTCAGTCAAAGGCTAGTTGACCACTCTTCCGTGGTTGTACAGGGGATGAAAAATCCATCTCTGAACAAAAGTCATCGTTAACAAGAGATTATGCCAGAAAGGAGGAAACACAGAGGCCACTGGTTCTTCTCATTTAGATTTAGATGGGGCAGGAGGGTTTCCTTCTACATTCACATATGAATATATTATATGGAACCAACATAGAATATATTATACAGAATACACAGGTAATATAGTCTATGTTCAACAACTACACATTAAGCACCTACCATGTGCCAGGCACTGTGCAAGACCCTGAGGGAATCAAAGAAGAATAAGACACACTTACTGCCTTTGGGAAAAACAGGAAAGTAATGCAGATGACAAGGTACTTAAAACACAGCAACATGTGTGAAAAGGGACTGAGGTACGGGGAAAGGGAGATGAATTCTGGACAGGGAAAATGATGGAAGGTTTTTACGGAGGACTTGGCTTCTCAGTTCGGTGGCGAGGGATAGAAAATACGTTGACATCCCAGGATGAAGATTTCTTTAGCTCCTAGGAGATGAGGACCGACTGATCAGGAAGGTAGACACTATGGTGCGTGAACCACCACAAGCTCATATCAGAGGAAGGGACTGGAGCTCTCTTCATAGGAGAATTTAATCTGCCTCTTAACCAAGTTGAAATTAAAGATGAATTGATGCCCCTTTAGGTCCCCTCACCCATGCTCCCTGAACACCCGCCACCACCCATCCATCCCTGCTTCTACTGCCCCAGACCAAGGACAGAAGGCAGGTGCTCTAATGAGAGATGCCGCCTTAATACAGAAGCAGGCAGATAAGGTTGGGGTGCAATTTAACGAAAGGAAGTCTCTCTTCTATTAGGAGAGAAAAGACAGCAGGGAAGGGATCAAAAGTGAAAACCTAAGTAATCAAAGAGAAAATGATTTGCTTTGAAGACACGCACGGATGGAAAATTACTTCAGGGGAAGAGCCGCGCCACCTTTGTGCATCAGACCGTTCGTGCCTGGCACTTTCATCTCCTAAAGCTGGGATTTCTGTTAAAATGAATTTTGTGTACAACCAGGGTTATTCTGAATATCATTTTAATAAGGATCTAAAAATCTTTTCATCTTTTCATGGGAGATTAGAGCTTCTGTCTTTTTAAAATTTATTGGTATGAGTGAGATGATATAGAAATATGTTAAAATAAATATTGATCTGCGGTCTCCCTCACTTCTGTTTTGATCTCCCCTAGCTTTGTTGCTTGGCCTTATTTGCCAACACAGCCCACGGAAGAAACTTGGCTCTCGAATCTCTGGTGAGGTGGGGTTTAGGCTTTGTTTACTTGCTGCTGTGCCTTTTATTTTTTCCATCTCCTGTGTGTGTATGTGCAGCCACCACTGATGTAAGGTAACAAAGCCAATACACTGTCTGAATTTCTTATCAAAGAGCCCATCGTCCTGCCTGAATAATGAGCACATTTATGTCTAAGATTGGAGACACTGAAGGAAAAAGAAACCTTAAAAAATACCATTAGAAGCATGACTGTGCCAACGTTTAAGTGTCTGATGAAACTTTTAAAAATTATATGAAACTAGTGGCCCAGTGCATGAAATTCATGCACATTAAAAGGGGATTAATTAGAGGAAATAATTTAATATTGCTATTTGCCCTTTCTCTATAATAGAAGTGTCAGAGATGAAAGAAAATCAGTAAAATGTATATGAAAACCTTCCTCCTGTCAGAGTCTGGGGCACACCACACCATGGGACCCAGAGTCAAGTCCCCGCCCACCCACATGTGCCTCAAAATCGCAGGAGACCCAGACCCAGCCGCCGCCCTCATTGGGCTAGATTCAGACCTGGCCAGTCCCACCCTTGTCAAGCCCCACTGGGTAGGGGACGTAGCCTCAGGTCCCTTGGCCTGGCGTCAGGATGGGGGGCGTGGCCTGAGGTCCCCCAGCCCAGACCGGGGTGGGGGGCATGCCTTGAAGTCCCCCGTTAAGCCCCGCCAGGTGGGGGACACGGCCTGAAATCCCCTGTCAAGCACTGCTGGGTGGGGGGCATGGCCTGAGGTCCCCTGTCAAGCCCCGCCAGATGGGGGGGCACAGCTTCAGGGCCTGCAGCCTGGCACTGGGAGGGGGGGCACAGCCTCAGGTCCCCCGTCAAGCCCCGCTGTGCAAGGGGCGTGGCCTGAATTCCCCTGACCCACCACTGGGGGTGCACCTTGAGGTCCCCTGTCAAGCCCCGCCAGGCAGGGGGTCGCAGCCTCAGGTCCCCTGGCCCAGTGCTGGGGAGGTGCTGGGGTGGGGTTGTGGCCTGAGGTCCCCCGGCCTCGTGCTGGGGTGGGGGGCATGGCCTGAAGTCCCCTGTCAAGCCCCACTTGGTGGGGGGTGCGGCCTGAGGTCCCCCGGCCTGGTGCTGGGGCAGAGGGAGCAACCTGAGGTCCCCTAGCCCAGCACCAGGACAGGAAGCGCACCTTAAGGTCCCCCGTCAAGCCCTGCCAGGCGGGGGGCAAGGCTTGAGGTCCCCATCAAGCCCTGCTGAGTGGGGGGTGCGGCCTAAGGTCCCCCAGCCTGGTGCTGGGGTGGAGGGCGCAGCCTGAAGTCCCCTGTCAAGCCCCACCTGGTAGGGGCATGGCCTGAGGTCCCCCAGCCTGGCACTGGGGCGGGGGGAGCAGCCTGAGGTCCCCTAGCCCAGCACCAGGACAGGAAGTGCACCTTGAGGTCCTCCATCAAGCCCTGTCGGGTGTGGGGCGCGGCCTGAGATCCCCTGTCAAGCCCTGCTGGGTGGAGGACATGGCCTGAGATCCCCTGTCAAGCCCTGCTGGGTGGAGGACATGGCCTGAGTTCCCCTGTCAAGCCCCATGGGGGCAGGGGAGGGCACAGCCTCAGGTCCCTGCTGATTGCTCATTAAGGCTCCTTATGGGAACTTGGCCTCAGCTGTGGTTGCAGCCATCTTTGTGACGGAGGGATGGTCAATTAGCATATTCCCTCTTTATTGGATAGGATTGGAATGGGACCAAGGATCTGTACCCAGGTGGGCCCAAACTGCCCAGGCCTTGGGTCTTTCAGGGACAGGTATGGGAGCTTATGACCATTTTCATGCCTGTATTAAAATGCTATTGAGCAGAACAAAGGGATTTCCTGTCACCATGTTGTTAAACAAAAACAAACAATTTCCTTCCTGTCTGGTTGACTTGACCTTGTTGTGATTTAGTTTCTGTATGTATGAATAGAAATATTTACTAGCACCTGAAGTCTAGGAGGTGGTAGAATGTCAAGATGGAAAGAACCTTACAAATAGTTCAGTCTGTTTGTAAGGTTCTCAGAGGTGATAAAAATCATGGTTGAGATGGTTAAATGACTTGCTCAGACTGGCAACACTCAATTTAGGGACTTGTTGAAGAACATTCTAATAAAAAATTGGGATAGAGTTCTCTAAAACAAGATTAAAGTCTATTTAGAGTAAAATTATTTACTAATATTTAGTCTTAGGAAAACATGCAATAATATGGAAAGAACTTTCTGCTATTTTTCTGAGAATAGTGACTTCAGACATAAAAATGAGAAAATGAGAAGCAAAGACATGTTCTTGACTTAGTGTCTTAAGCAATCTGAATGTTTGTCCCCCCAAATTCATATGTTGAAGCCAATCCCCACGGTACTTGTATTACAAAGTGGGACCTTTGAGAGGTAATTAGGTCAGCGGATGGAATCCTTCTACAAGTGCTCTTATTTTTAAAAAATGCCTTTATAACAGGGGCCTATGTGAGCTCCCCTGTCTCCTCTGTCACGTGTAGATGCAATGAAAAGTAGACAGTCTACAACCTAGAAGAGGGTCCTCACACTGGCACCCTGATCTTGGACTTCCAGCTTCCAGAACTGTGGGCAATAAATCTCTGTTGTTCATAAGCTCCTTGGTTTATGGTATTTTTGTTATAGCAGCCTGAATGGACTAAGAAAATAATAATACCCTTTAATAGAGGAGAGAGCAGCAGGCAAAGGAGGTAGGAAATTTAACTCGAAGGATGTGTTTTTATTAGCCAAAGAAGAATTCCTAAATGTAGAATACCATACCTTTTTAATTTCAGATTTCAAATTACAAGGGTTACTCTGCTGGCTGAAGAGGGATTTCTTGAATCTCTCTATAACCCTTCTTTTCAAATTGTGGTGCAGCGCTGGAGGAAGCTGTATAAAGTGAGAAAACAATCATTATGAGCAAATTGTTCACACTGCACAGCTGACTGACTCCGGGGAAGCATTTACTGAGGGTCAGTGTAACAATATTCGCTCAACAGGACTAAATAAGAATTTAAACTGTACTCCAAATAGCATGAGTCTATGTTACAATTTTTAATTCTATAATCCAGAAAAAATATATTACTCTGCTGTCTTTCAAAAGGCTGCTTAATTTATCTTACTGTTCTTTCATTGTACTGATACTATTTTTCACATAACAACTAAATTATATTAATTGCACATATAAATTGACTTTTGTAAAGAACAGACTTGATGAGGAAGAATATATCCTATCAGATATTTAGATGTCTGGGTCATGTTCATAAGCAAAACCCATGCTTACACTCTAATCAAGGCCCTGTCCTGAAGGATCTGATACTTTGGACCAGGAAGCACATATATGCGTCAGCACATAATCAGATGCCTGCCTGTGAGTGCTTCTGAGCATACAGCTGGAGACTGTAGAGACCAATCTTATCGAGAAGGAGAGAATGGCCCTGGCTGGTTTGGCTCAGTGGATAGAGCGCTGAACTGTGGAATGGAGTGTCCCAGGTTCGATTCCGGTCGGGGGCACATGCTTGGGTTGCGGGCTCGATCCCTGGTGGGGGGTGTGTAGGAGGTAGCTGATTAATGATTCTCATCATTGATGTTTCTATCTCTCTCTCCCTCTCCCTTCCTCTCTGAAATCAATAAAAATATTAATATATATATATATATATATATATATATATATATATATATATATGTAATAGCAGAGAGAGAGAGAGAGAGAGAGAGAGAGAGAATGAATTCTTACACATGAAAGCCAGGCCAGGATGAGTTAGGTTTAATAAGTAAGTAGTAGGAAGTCACTATAGAATCTTAGAAAATGTGGGATTGGATGAAAATGGGGATTTCAAAAAAAATGTGGTTTTTTTTTACTACTTTGCAGGTTGGATTTATACAAGGAAATCAAAGGTCCTAAAAAACACAGAGGGGTAAAGTGAAGTTTGAGAGATGGACAACAGAGGAAAGAAATAGGGTCAACATGACAAGGAGTCTTCCGGTGAAAATGGCGTTTGGTTTGTTGAAATATGGAGCAGTCTTGCAAGGAGAGGAAAAGGAACCAGTAAGAAAAATGAAAGGCTAAATAGGAAGAAAAATGTGGTAGTAGGAACTCTAAAGATTTGAAAGAAAACACACAGAGCTCAGATAGAAAGAAAGAGTAATGTAGCAGAGACGATTATTACTCCACCCCCCTCTTTCAGTTTTAGTTTGGTGCCATGTGACTACTTGTGACCAATGAAAATGATGTGTGTCATTCCAAGAATAAGGCCATGCAAAGCCAATGTTCTTCCTCCATCCCTGCCCTCCTCTAGGGCAAGAAGCTTGGAGTCCTGATGCCAGAGCCACAGGTGAACGACAGCCAATGTTAGTTGAGTGAGAAGTAGACCTCTATTGTGACAAGTCAAGAGACTCCAGGGTGCATCTGTTAGTGCAGCATAACTTAACATATCCTGACTAATACAATGGACATCTATTATTGTAAAGTACAATACAAAGTTCCACAAAACAGGGAGATATATAAAAGGTAATAGTAGAGCACAGAATAGGGTCTACAGGAGCTCACAACCACTGATTTTATAGCAAAGAAAAACTGTTCATCAGCTCAAACACAATAGAATACGGGACCCATTATGAAGCACGGTAAGGATATAAAATAAGAATAATGCAATTGAAAAAAGTTTTAAAATGCATCTATAATCCTAGTTAATCCTTGACTTTGCTTGAGTCAAAGCAGTTTAATTACAGAAGAATTAAGATTGGAGATTCAGAAGCCCTTCAGTGTACCCTGAAAGGTTTTATAGGTTGACTGCACTGAACCTCTGCTGATCTATTTTTACTTCAATATTGTGGCTTGTTTTACCTAGAGCCAGACGGGATTACTACTTCCTACTACTTCCAGGCAAAGAGTCATAATTAATGTTGTTCTTTAATGAAAAGGGGAAATCAAGAAATGTTAAGAGGCAGATTTCTCAGCATTAATGAGCAAACAGTTGGAAGACAGATGAGAAGGAAAATGAGTAAAAATGATATTTGTGTGCATGAGAGATTAGCAAAAGTGGGTAAATTTAACTTAAAGTGCATCAGACTATGAAGAGGAGAGCATGTGCATGGGGGTGATGGGTTAGAGTGGAAAAGAGATGGGGGAAGTGCCTTGAGTGAGATACTATTGAATTTGATAATTTCCTACTGTTACTCACCAGAAATTGCCACTTCCCTAAGTTAAACACCAGATGGCAGTGTTGGCCTGGGACTGTCTAGTAACTGCCCCGCATGGCCCCAACTGTCAGAGAGAAAGGCTTAGAAAGCCTGTTCTGATACACCTAATTGTCTGCTATGGCAAACTTTTGAAGATGTGAATCATCAGTGGTCCATAGATTCCTTTAAAGGCGGCTTACCCCAGTACTGGCAGCTACCAGTATTAACTTACTAATTCAGGTGTTCTTAAAATCCTTATTATTTATTTAACTTAATGAGCCTTTAGTTAGAATTAGTTTTACTTCTTCTGATGGCTTGAATTAATCCTCATGAAAACTTTCTTGAGTAAGCTAACATTCCATCAACCTAAGATTCATACACAGGGCGGTATTAAAAAATGATATTGTGTCTTATTGGAATAACTATCACTGGACAGCACTGCATCTTTAAAGTTTTCACAAAAGAATTTGAAAATTTACCCAGTTGCAGATGACATAGGTATAAAGATATATAAAAACTATAGTACTAAGAATAAAACATGAATAACCTATGATTTCTATGTGCCAGGGGCTCTGATTACTCTTTTATGCATAATACAGCACGTTTTCCTACAAAACTTATAAAGCAGGAAATATTTTATAGGTGAGGAAATCGGAGCTTAAAGACATAACATAACATGCAAGGATGCTTCCTGAGGTAGTGAGTCCTCTTGCACAACCAATAATCTGGAGCAAACAGCGTCACCACAAGCTGTACTGTAGTATTGTACTTTATCATTTATAAACATCTCATATTCTTTCTTTTCTTTATCACAATAGCCCCATAAGCTGCCTGAATTTTACTGATGAAGGAAATGAGTCTAGAAAAGATAATGACTCACACGTCTAAAAGCTTGATTTTCATTTGTTTTTACTACAAAATAACAAATGAAATCTGATACATATGTTTTATAGTAGGTTTTCTCCAACTTGCTAAATACATGGATTCTTTTTAAAGAACATCATTCTCTAGTATCTCCAAGAATACATTGGCAGACCATTTGGAGTCTGAGGGGCTCCATCTGATAGTGACTTAATATCTTTTCCATAATAAAAACCCTATTCTGACTGCTTAAGAGATTTCTTTAAATGCTAAAGTAAAATGTTCCAAGATTATCATAAAAATAAATACACAAAATAAAAGACTTCTCTTAGAATTTACAAACCCTGCAAACCTGAGTTCATTTGAGAAACACAGTGTTACCCTAAATTCTATTCAACCTGTCACCCTCGCCATTAGGAAACAGGAGATCCAGATGCAAGGGTGTGGATGGTTCTCTTTCCATCCATCATCACTTATGAGAAAGGCAGTAATGTTTCACAGTCCGTAGTGCAACTTACATCTGAGGACGGCACAGTGCTCTTCCCAACCAGATATTTTTGTTCTGTTGGCAACATTTGTGGTTGATAAGATGGAGATGCAAAATGCAAAGCAGCTCTGGCCAGACTGCCTGTCTGTTCTCTGGGAGACAGATGTCTAATTCTTGAAAGTAGCTCTATGCTAATTTCAAAGCATTTATTTAACAAAACAACCAAACCCTAAATGCAGAGTTAAATCCAAAGCTGAAATTGGTTAGGCAGGTCTTATCTAAGGGAAAACACACAGAGGCTCAGGCTAAAAGGTAACATATGTACTTGGTCACTTGATATACCCAGAGACTGACTTTGGCTTCAGCGATGGAAATGAACCACTGATTTCATTCTCAGCTTTTTTGTCTTAAGATTACATCTCAGTGTTGATTAAAACATGTCAAATCAGTGAAGGCAGGGTAAGGATTTTAACATCCTGCCTTTTAAAATAGTTGCTCTTGGATGATTTCTACAGATCTGTCTCCATGGAAACTGGAGAGAGAAGGCCACCTCCAGCCAAAAGTGAACCGTTTCCCCGTCAGGTCATCTGCTGGCTGTCAGGAGGGACCGGCCCGGCCCTGCAATCTGGCTCGGCCTCCACAGCCAAAGTTTGAGAGTTTGACTAGTAAATAAATGTGTGAACAAGATTTTTTGTTGATTCATTTTGTCTTGTCAATTCCGTTTTACTTTTAGCAGTTTTCCTCTGCAATTGACAGAGAGAAAGACAGTGATCTTGGTCTTTAACCTCCAGCAAATTCACTAGTATAATCGTTACACTTGTATTTGTCTCCTGTATTTGAAAGGCACTGACTTTAGTTAGCCCTGTAATGTAAAGTTCCCCAAAGAGGAATCATTCCTTACTATGTGCAACGTCATAAACTTTAAAGGGTCCTGGAAATGCAATTTAAAAAACCACAATGGTTATATCTGAACTTACAGCAAGAAATGCCATCTTGCCAAAAAATTTGAAACCATTTGTTATGCTGGCAGTGTGAGAGTATAATAGTAAGATCATCATAATAGTTTCATTCTTGCTTTAAATAGGTTGAAATCTAATAAAGTTATAGAATACATCCATTAAAAAGTTTTTTATTATATATAAAATAGCAAGACAGGCATATGAACACTATATTTAAATTTCAAAGGATATTTTCTCTCAATTTATGAGTTAATCATTGAGGCACCAATAAGCTATTTCCATAACACTGAAGTTAAGAATGCTTTGCCCCTATATCTGTCAGTATTTAAGTAGAAACGCAGTTTTGAATATAATACCTGTACTCAATAGAGATGTGGCACATTATATTTGATTTATTAACCAAGTCCCGCACCCCCATCCTCCTATTGAGAACTTGTAGATGGGGAAGTCCCAGAGAAAGGTCTCCCATGTCTGCCCCCCTTCCCCAGGTTACGTGTGCCGGCTGCCAATTTATTGCCTCTTAGGTCCAAATACACCCTTCACTGTCCTGCTTGGGACATGGACTACTTCTCCCCTGCCAGCTGGCAGGATGTGCAGCTGTACGAGAGAGGGCGCTGAAGGGACGCACTAAGGGACACTGGAGGAGGGCGGAGCTTGTCCCTGCTTCCAGGGATGCTCCTGCTCTGCCCTGGGCCTTTAGCAGGAAGCAGTCAGAGCAATGGGGTCTCCCCAGCCAGATTCAACCCTGCAGGCGGCGCCTACCCATCAGCAGCCTCCCGGTCCTGTAGAGGGCACACCCCATCACACCATGCTCGCGTGCTGATTTCCAGCAAGCTCCGCGGCAGGACACCTCATCGGTGGCTCATCCCAACCCCCTGAGGAAACAGCACCTCCGTGGACTTCTCCCACCTTCCCAGTGAGGTCGGGACCTCAGCCCAGGCTGGGGTGTCCCCTTCTATTCTGTCCCTTTCTTGTGCTCTGCCTCGGGACTTTTAGTGACTTCCCTCTCTGATCCTCCTTTATTTTCTAGATTTCTCTTCCTCTCCTTAGTAGACGAACAGTCAAGCCAGACACATTTCTGTAAGTACTTGGTAGGCATTTTTAAACAGAGTTGCTGAGGTTTAGAAAAAGGGAGTTTTCACAATCCTGGATTTTCTGTGCTTACAGTTTTCATTTCTCTGAGAGGTCCTGGTTTTAAGCCGGCACCCTCAGGATTTGTGGGTGGACACTACTTTCCTCTTTCCTGCCTGTGGTGTCAAAAGCCCATCTCTGTCCTCACTTTCACCCCCACAGGGAGGGCACATTGCATTGAAGTTTGGTTTTGGTTGGGCACTAAGTGAAAGAGCAGTGTGGAGGTCACAGGGAAAAGCAGCCATAGTTGCTTTCTTTATTCTTCTATCTCCCTAGCTCCGCTGCTAAGCCATAATGTCCCCAGATATTTGTAGTTGGGGAGGATAAAAACAAGTACTCACTCAACTAAACGTTCCACAAAGTCTGTAAGCAATATTAGCAGCAGATTTATCTTTAAGATGAAGAGGAAATGAAAGGCTAAAACACTGACCTGCGTGATGTAGATGATTTTGTGCAGCTGAATTAAGATCTGCTGAATGGGATCACTGATCTGACGGACTTTCCTCTGGGATACAGCGATCCCTGCAGATGCTGTGGATGACACGTTTTCAGTTAGTCAAGACCCTGGTTGTCTCTCTTAAAAGTGATTATTAGTAGAAAATGGGGTAAAATTCTGAAATAAAAGTTAAGCAAAGACCCTCATCCTACCAATGAGACAATATGTAGGGACCGTGTAAGACTTCAATATTTTATAACAGGGGATGCACAAGTTCTTCCTTTTACTTCTCGGACTTCTACTTTCTAACATCTGAAAGACCAGTTATCTCTTGGAATTTTGCCTGCAATTACAGGAGGCTGCCACTGAGAGTCAGTGGCAGCCATTGAAAAGCTGGGATTCATATATGTGCAGTTAAGAGAATATCATGCTTTTAAGTGTTAAATTCATTTATGCAAACACTGAATAGACAATCATACAGAGAGGAAAAATCCGCCCCCCCAAAAAAAACAAAAAATTCTAAGAACTAAAGTTCAAATTAAATAACTTTCAAACTCTTGACTATTACAAATTATAATTTTCACCTGGATTTCTGTCCAGGTCTCAATAGGACACATTTATAATTCATCCCAAATTCTCATCATAGAGCCACACTACTTTCACAGTTTTAGGCTAGGTTGGTGTCAAATATTATTTTCTTTATGGGTATCTTTATTGAGTTAATTAAGAAATTCACACAAGAAACAATCTAGTTCTAGTTCATCAGCATTTAATACTTTGAATGTTTAAAATTTAAAGGATCTATCTTCCTTGGAACTGTGTCTAACTCCTTTTAAGCATCAATTACTTGATCATTAGAATGAGGTTTAATAAATTACTCATAAGGTAAAAAGGTGAAGGTAAATCAGAAAGAATGAAGATAGCTCTAAAACAGAAAAGAGAGCTGGAGCTACAGCCTGCAGAGATGACTGAGTGTGCGTGTGCCATATTTTCTACAGTGGTGGTTTCTTGCCAAAATAATTGTTAAAATGCAACTGTTTGTCTAGACCCATACCAAAAATTAGAGACCATGTAATGTGGCCAAGTTGATGCTGCAACAGGAACATTAACTTTGCATTTTCAGAAACTAAACAGCTTAGTTCTTGATCATTTTTACGTTGCCCACTTTATGCTTTTGATATGGGGACTTAATACTTCCAGGAAACGAGTTACAATCTCACAGCCTGGCAGAGTGTCCTTAGATTTGTGATGACATTTTGAGTGGGATGTCACATGGGTTTGACTCTACCTTGCCACAAGAATGTGCTCATCTGTGGCCCTAAATACAAAAACAGAGATGGTTAGCTAGAATGCCTGTCTTCTGAATTACTCAATTAGGCAAAATAACTTAAAACTGTTTTTCTTAAGAACTTTTGACTATTCTCCCTCAATTCCAATAAATTCTTGACTTTGGAAAATAGTTTTGATTGCTTCCTCTCTAAAAAACAAATTTAAAAATGTTTAATTACACATGCCCCTTGTAAAACAAGAAAACAAACATAACAACAACCTAAGTATTACAGAGGAGCAGGAGGCCCCCTGGAACCACCACCCATCAGCCTCCTCCCCAGAGGTAACCTCTGACATCAGCTTGGTGTGTTGCCAAGTCACTTTTCTATCCACTTACATACATAAGCTTTAACTTCACAACAGTATTTTTCAAACTGTGGTTGATCCTGAAATGAGTTGAATGGGCCATGACCAGCATTTTGAAAAATGGGTTGGAATGAAGTGGAACAGCATAGAAAACTTTCAGAGTGCATTGCATGTAGCAAGAGTTCACTCATTCAAGATAAAAAATGTGTTTCTTATTGAGGATCATTGCCAAAAGATTTTGAAAACTACTATTGTAGAAAATCTATAGCATTAGCTTATGAATTCTTTCTCTTTTTAAAAATATATGGCGATACATCATAAGACTTGTTCGATTTTTTTCGCATTCAGTCTGGCATGGAGATTCTTTTTGCCAACACAGAGTTCTGGCTCATTCTTCATACCCACTGTTGAGTAGCACTGCACATTCTGCATGCAGCACAGCTTACTTAGCCACCTCTGTCTTGTGGGGGTTTTTTTGTTAATCCTCACCCGGGGATATTTTTCCATTGATTTTTAGGGAAAAACAAAGAGAAACATCGATGTGATTGGTTGCCACGTGCACGAGTCCCAACCAGGGCCTGGGCCGGGGAGGAGCCTGCAACAGAGGTATGTGCCCTTGACTGGATTCAAACCCGAGACCCTTCAGTCTACAGACCAATGCTCTATCCACTGAGCCAAACCAGCTAGGGTTCCACCTCTGTCTTGATGGGTACTGAGTTTGCTTTCAATTTCTCATGCTTACAAGTGATGCCACAGTGAGTGTACACGCGCATGCTTTGTTGTCCATAAGTACAAAAGGTCTTTTACAGAAGATGAGGAGAAATTAAATACTAGTTGGGCCTTCACCTATACATATTTCTTATTTTAACAAATACATTTTAAAGTGGCTAAATCAACTTGCACTCTGATCAGAAGAGAATCCATTTGTCTATAACTTGATCAACACTATATATTATACTTCTCAATTCTACCAATCTGATTCTAGGAGTTTTTTGTGTGTGTTTATCTGAAGGCAATGAGGTTATTGTACTTCTTTGGTGAATTTCCTGTTTGTGTCCCATGTGTGTGTTTTTTCTTATTTGTTTGTAAGTGCTCTCTACATAGTCTGAATCCTAATTCTTTTATTGCATTTTATAAATTAAAAGCATTATCATGTAACCTGCTGGTTTTTTTTTCAATTTAAAGTTATTTCCCACACCATCACCTAGATTAAAGGTAATGTTTAGTCTCAGGTACCACAAGTACAGTCACTCAGGTACCTGCTGCTGCTGTATCATGGCAAAGCAGGACCCCATGACTAGTTCAGCACTCCTGGTGTACTCTGGAAAATTTACTGAGATGTGAGTTATGGTTGGAGAGAAAAAGGAAATTTGAGACTGGAAATAATAGGAGGGAGTCTAGCTATAACATTTGCAAACCCTCTTGATTTCCTGAACAACTTCGGCTAATTCTGGGTATGAGAACTATTATTCCTTCTTTTCTACATGATCAAATCTTCATAATTTCTTATATTCCCTCACCCCCAAAATGTATACTTATTTAGCTCTTAATAATTTTAGGAAAACAAAAAGGGATAAAAATCCAAATAGATACCTTTTAAAACTTTTATCCCTTATTTAAATATTAATAACTACCAAGTTAATGGCAAATGTTAACCATATCATTTAGAGGTTTAAAGCATTCTCTCTCAATAAATCTTTCAGATGAGTACACTGAAAACACTATGCATCCTAACTGTTTACACAAAAAGCATTAGGCCTTTGTCGCCTGTGCAGTGCACTATATCCTGCTTGATTAGGTCATGGCACGTTACAATACCAGGTCAGTCATGGCCCATCCCTGTGCTTTGAGACTTGATTTACACTATAAATCCAATCTATTAAAACTACAGTTCACAATGCAAGCTGTTAATTACTACATACTTAGCAAAAGATGGATTACACTGTATTCCCCCAGTTGACCAAGAGGTAGTATCAACCTACTATTTTCCTGAATTCTCTCTGCTGAGAGTCAGCAATTTTTGAACAACTGGAGGATAGAAAGTTTCAAGCCAAAGCTCCCTGAAGAAGTGAAAAATATTTTCCCTTTATGAAGGGGGCTGAAACATACATGGGCTTCACTCTTTTGGACCAACTTCTCTGTTAAAAGACAATACAACCTTTTACATTTAAGTACGGTGGACAGATTCACTCTCATTTCTTTCCTTTACTTTTAAGTAAGATGAAATGAAGTAACTGAATTGTAGTTCAAATCTACAAATATTCAACAACCAACCCCTGTGCTTAGAAGTTGACAAAGGATCATGGGAGGTTCACCCAAACAACTGTGGAATGGAGGGCCAAGAGTTTATAAAAAGGTTTCATTTGTCAAGTCCAGGTTTCATTTGTGAAGTCCATGCAGAATGAGGAGGCTTTCAATAGGCCAGGACATGGATTTGGTGTGAGGGAAGGTAGACTTGAGTGAGAGCTTCTGAGTAGAAGAAACATTTCCAGCAAAGGACAGGAGTCAGCTACGTGGGCCCACCTCTGGAGAGCAGCTAGTGTCCAGTTTATCCGGGGTGCAGTACAATGAAAGGATGCGGGTATGGCTGATGAGATAGCCAGGGACCATATATGATGGCGAGGGGCCATCCGGGAGACTGTATTTCAGGGAAGGTGATCTCATGAGAAGAGGCCTAGAGCTGAAGTCAGAGGCTTGGCTTGGAATGGCATGTGTGACTATCTTGGGGGAGCAGGAGCCAAGGAGGCTGCGGAAGCTTGGGCTCTGGTCACTGAGAGAGAATGACATCTAGTGGAAAGAGAGAGGGAGATGAGAGGGAAGAAGAAGACTGGGAGCTTGGGCATGAAATCTTCCCATCACAGACCAACAGGGAGTTATACAAGGAGGGCCAAGTTCCCCTAATGCCACACCTGGTGGATTTCCCACAAAATGGCAGGAAGCTACATCAAAGCCTCAGCTTCTTCTTCTTTTTTAAAAAAAATGTATTTTATTGATTTTTTACAGAGAGGAAGGGAGAGGGATAGAGAGTTAGAAACATCGATGAGAGAAAAACATCGATCAGCTGCCTCCTGCACACTCCCTACTGGGTATGTGCCCGCAACCAAGGTACATGCCCTTGACCGGAATCGAGCCTGGGACCCTTGAGTCTGCAGGCCGACGTTCTATCCCCTGAGCCAAACCGGTTAGGGCAGCCTCAGCTTCTTTCACCCTCTGAGTGATCAGGCTCCCTTCAACCCCCTTTCATTTGAACCTTCAGATAGGAGCTGTTTAAAGGCCAAAGAAGCAAGGCTGCTTTGAAGCCCTTCACTCTTAAATTCTGACTTAGTCACCTTGACATAATGCATTTCATCCTGCTCAGGCTTAATATCTCTTTCTCTCTCTCTTGGGATAAATCATAGAAAAGCGTGTACTTCTTTGGTGAATTTCCTGTTTGTGTCCCATGTGTGTGTTTTTTCTTATTTGTTTGTAAGTGCTCTCTATAGAAAAACACACACATGGGACACAAACAGGAAATTCTCTCTCTCTCTCTCTCTCTCTCTCTCTCTCTCTCTCTCTCTCTCTTTGTCTCTCTCTCTTTAAACTAAGTAGGGGGTCCCCAATTCTAAACTTGCCATGTCTTTAGTTATTCTGCAAAATATAAAATATAACCTCAAGATTTTTAAAGTCAAAGTTCGTAGAAATGACTACACAATACACATGGCAAGAGGCTGTGTAGAAAATTTTCTGTTGTATTATTTCCCACAGTCCCTTTCCACCTCATGAAGTCCCCTTGCTGAGCAAGCAGAGTGTGACTAGCATTTCCCCAGGATGGAGTGGCAAAGAGGAACCAAGGAAAAGAGCAAATACATTCCTGGGCTTAAAAAAAAATCTGTCTAAGCAAAAGGCAGAGAGATTCAAAAGAATAATTGCTGAATAAACTCATCTTCCCACCCCTCCTGGATGACATAAAGATTCTCTGAGGAGGGAGAATACAGAGAAAAGGGGAAAAGAAAGTCTCAGAAGAGACTCAAATTGCAGCTCACCTTAGGCGAAGTCTGGGTGGGAGCAGAAAGGAGGAAAGAGATGGTTGATGGAATTGTCTTTGAGTTTGGGGGTTCAGGAGTGGCAAGACTGGGTGCTGGTTCCCAAGGGGAACTCTGAGAGGCCCTGGTCATGCAGAGCTCACCTGCACCATCGGCAATGGCATGGGTCAGGTGGGGCCTCAGGAATAGCTCCCTGGGGTGTCAAAGAGGCTCTGCTGAGATCTCAAATCTCCAGGCCCAGAAATGTCAGACTCACCTCCCAGCCCCCGGAGAAGGGAAGCCAACAGAGTGAGAGCTTGCCCTACAAAGGCCTTGCCTTCATTCCACAGCCACCGTGGAAACATGGACTGTAATGGGAAGTCAGGTGGGGCTGTGTCACTTCCCTGGATGCCAATGTGGAAGAGTAACCACACTCAATAATCAGATCAGACACCAGCACAGGCGGTCTCAAAGCCCAGTACCATGATGCCAATTAAATCCTTGGCACAAAAATATCACCCAGGGAAGGAGAGAGAACAGCAATCCTGGGTTGGTCTGACTTTGAACCTGATATAATGAAGAAATCACCAACACATTGACATTTAGATTTAGGGTAATTGACCATGCTTTCTGATATCTGGAAGGGGGCTCAATATAACAATTAAGGTCAGTGTTGGGAAAATATAGAGAGTTAAATTTTATTCCTGACTCTTTGGACTAAAAATAACATATGCATTTGGTCTGGTCCATACAGCCTGACTCTTCTCACTTAGTTATTTCTTATGCAATGCTACAATGACTAACCAAGTCATGCTGACTCATTTATTCCTGCTAAAGGGAACTATTTTTTCTCTGAAAGTCAACTCGATTAATGAAGCCCAGATTCTCAGGAATAAAATATTGTGGTGTGAAAACCACACTATGTTCAGCATTGAGAATGCAAAGGCTAACCAATAAAAAAAAAAAAAAAAAAAAAAAAACAGAAAGAAAAGATGCCCCCAACCCCATTCAATTACCTGAACAAGAAAAATGCTCAGTGACTGGAGCCCAAGCTTTTCTATGATTTATCCCAATAATCATGGAAAGACTAGGCAAAATGATCATTGCTTAATTCTCTGGCATCATGCTAGATTGTTTTATAACCCCACTTGATCCTAATCTAACACTTTTGGGTAATGTCCCAGTATATTTAACTAACAATCCACACCGATAAAGGTGCAGATAGTTTACAGCCTGTAGTTAGGGATTTATCTGCAGAAACTGACCTATTGGTATGACTTCATAGGCAGAACAAGAAGTTAATCACAAACACACATGGTTTAATTGCCCTGTAGAAATTTCACCAGTCTTATGCTTAATTTAGCAATGTTATTTCGGCTTTTCTTTCTTGACTAACTATATAAATCCCTGCTCTTTAAATGCTCTTAGAACCAGCTCTTTTATTCTCCAGCTAGTTCCATCATTAATAGATTAAATAAAACTGAAACACTGGTTAAAGAATAACTTTAAGAATTATGTTTTTGCATTCCAATATTGTTTGAAAAAGTATTCATATAAATTATTTATATAACTCACTATCTAAAGCATCCCAAATAATCTATGGAGTCCATAGTGGGGAATGTTAATCAAGCATGGGTAAGGTCCCGGGTGTACTGGAGGGCAGGCGGGTGGTCCAGCTAGAAGAAAGAGCCTCTTGTGATTAGTCTTGACTGACTTGTCTCCGTCCTCAATACTCAAGTTACTATAGGATGACAACTCAAAGGATAGTTGAATATACTCCAAAACTATTTTTTAAATTTTATTAAAATAATTAATAATGCCAATTTGGAACTTGAGAGCCTTGCTTTTGTATTGACTCAGTTATTTTGGACAGAGTGCTACCCCCATCACCCATGTCACACTGACCTCCTTTTCCTTCTACCAGAGGGGGTGTGGCTTTCTCTTCCTTCCACTTGGCCTTTCCCCCAGGGCAGAAACCCTCAGGATGTGATGTGAGCTGCCACTGATCAGCTGATTTGCAGTAGGCACTTGGTCTTGGATTGGGACCATAGATAACTTTTGTGAGTCTGAATATCTCTTTGGAAAATTATCCTACAAAGAATATGAAAAAGAAAATCTATATCTCTGGCAGCGTCCTCCTGGGACCTGGTCCACACTCCTTCAGTGCCTCACTTGGCAGGAAGAATTAGGAAGCAAATTATCAGAGGCAAAGGAAATGTCACCTACCCTTTCTCCAATCTAAAGTCTAACATTAAAATATTATTTCCATCCTTGAAGTAATCATAAGATTACTATGCAGCTGTTCCCAATAGCAAGGATAGACAAGGATGTATATAGGGTAGGTCTGCATCAGTCACTCAGTAAGTTTTCAAGGGCCTGATCTCAGAGGAAATGTTCCAGATATATGCAAACTTTACGAAAGATGCTTATAATCTGATTGGAAGGTAGAGCTAATATAACAAAATCCCAACAAGCGATATAGAAAGTATATAATTATATGCCAAATCACATAGTATAAACTAGTATTATAAGTTTTGATTAAAATCTGGGGAGCACATTTTTATATGCAAAAAAAATTGTTACGCAGTAAAATGAGAGAAGGCATGTACTCAGAATCATGGCAATTGTGAAATTTAGTATTAAGTACCTATTGTGAATGACTAATTTGAACATAAGCTACTAATTTGAACAGTTGCTCATTAGAAGAGAGTATTAGCTGTACTCTCTGGAATATTTGGGAGGGACACTGACTATTTTCTTTAGATCAGCTCATTATGAGCAAAAGATAAGCATAAAAATAGATTCTCTGTCATCCAGTAAGAGAACAAAATTAAGAGCCCAGATTTCATGAAGTGACAATTCCTAGTCAAAACACAGAGAATAAGAATCTCCATACATCAATTCGGTGCCTACTAATGCTGATGAAAATGAAAACTGAGCAAGAGAGAGAAAATATCAGTGTCAATCCAGTCAAAACTATGTATGGTGCCAGGTGGGCACTGGAAATATCAGAGGGGGGAAGGGAGGAAGGGAACACATTGCAAAGTATATGATTATCTAACCACTATGCTGTACACTGGAAACTAATACACAATAATATTTAATATAAACTGTAATTTAAAATAAAATTTAATGTTTCTTTTAAGAAATTAAACAATATATCAGGAAAATAGTAGTGCAGATGGTACTCAGGTATGGTCAGCTGTGCAATGAAAATCTATAAGTCACTAAAGTTAGGGAAGCAGAGCTAAAATAACATGTTTAAAATTTTTATTCATCCATTGATTCCATGTTAACTATTGTTACTATTTTCACCTATGCAATATAGGAATTCCTAAATTTTTATTTCTATTAGCAGAGAACTATAGTCTATTATCTAACCTAAAGAAAGTCTATAAAACATTTACACAATCTAGTATAAAAAGAAAGAATAAGCCCAGCCAGTGTGGTTCAGTGGTTGAGCATCGACTTATGAACCAGGAGGTCATGGTTTGATTCCTGGTCAGGGCACATGCTCAGGTTGGGGCTCAATCCCCAGTGTGGAGCGTGCAGGAGGCAACAATCATCATTGATGTTTCTAGCTCTCTCTTCTCCCTTCCTATCTGAAATCAATATAAATATATGCTGTAAAAAAGAGTAAGAGGACTTTTCATTGTAATTGTGTTCACCTGAAATAGTTCCAGTTATTTGTTCTACAGGAGTTTTGATTCTGCTGTATCATCACAATATGGACCTAGAAGTCCACAGTTTAGGAGTACAATGTAGGCAGGATCTTATTACAACACAGCCATGTGGGACTCTAAAATAATAGTTCTCACCCTTTGTTCTGCCAGAGCCCATAGAAAATGATGTTCACGTACTAGCTATAGTCCTGGGGGCATACCTAGGCTTTGACATAAATCCCCTCCCTGACAATTTTTTTCTAGAACATTTAGGTAATACAGGGCTGCAGCTGTTGGTTATACATAATTTCCAGCATGTTCCTTTCTATCCAATAAAGCGAAATCAAATTTTAAATAAATGAAATACTAATATGATCTGCTTGTTTTGTTTTGTTCTTAATAAATCATTCTCACATTCCAGTGCTGTACCTATCCTGGGTAACAAAGACCGTATAACCAGAGCAACAGTGTCTCCCGCCTTTTTATTCTCTGAGTTAGGCTAGAGATACAGAGGGGACAACTGGAGAGGGGCATGATTTACAGATGAGGGTGGGGCTGGTACCAGTTGTTTTAGGATGGAAAAAATACAGAGTTGTTTTTCTACTGGAAAACAGAAACCTACCACCTACTACCATAAGTTGTAACTCAAATGGTCATATGCATGAATGTGTTCTATATTATTAATCTCCTTTATGAGTAAACTTTAGCATTCACTGAAAACACTCACAAATGCTATACCATATTCTGTTTTAAATTAAAAGATATATATGCATCAGTGAATATTTAAAAAATTGAACACTATAACAAACAGTATATTACATGTAAACTGTGCTAAAAGGTCCCAAGATCTGAACAATTTCACTGACATCAAGTCAAATCTTAATCTGACCTTTAGGAAAAGGAATCCCTATATGGGTCACAACAGAACTGTGAGTCGTTTACATATGTGTGTGTATGATCTGCTCTTGCTGTTAAAAAATTAATCAACAATGACTGTTTTAGCTTCACGATGATGCTATGAACTTGCCCTGTGCCAAAATAGTAGGAATAGAGGAGCACAGTCAACATGAGAGCTTTGGACATCTTAATTACAAAATCATCCTTTTTTGCATCTATGTTGACAGTGTAAATAGCCCCAAGGTCTCAATAACTGTTCCAAGAATCTTTATTAAATACGGAGAGATGGGACTAATATTACAGGAAATCAATTCACATCACCTTTGTTCACTACATGTGTTAACACTATAAAAACACGTGAATTAAGGAAGTTAAAGTGAAAATAGCATTAAGCAATAATTCCAAATTAACCAAAGTAGTCCAACAGAACTTTATACTCGAGTCATACGCTCCTACACATGTTCAAAGCACAATCACTAAACTTTTTCCTGAACTGTCCAGGTTTAGCTGACAGTTTTGCCATTACTGTTGTACTTCGGTCCTCTTTAATAGAAATCAGAAACTCTCCCCACCCCCCAGACCATTATTATAAATACTTACATTTATTTTAAGAATCATAATTATTAAATTATTAAAGAAAATGTGATACGATATTGTTTTAATCAAATACAAATAATTAAAAAGAACTATCTGCATCAGAGTAAAGGAGATAGAAAAAAATGTGCTTTAGTCTTCTGTATCATATAGGTCTAGAGCTTACAGAAACATGTCTGTAAAAGATTGCTACTATTTTTTGTTCGTAGGTATGCACTTTAAGCACCAATAGTTCAACTGGTTACTATTCCCTCAAAGCAGAAATGCAAATTTTAGAAAAACAGCGTATATTTACATCAAATAAGTGAACACAGAAAGCATTTTGATACTCTTAAATGCCAAATAATGATAGACAAAACAAGATTCCTTGGCTCTTTGTATTAAAATTACCTCCCAAGCATCATTCAGACATTTCAGGCCCAACTATAATTCTGTGTTCACCCTTTGTGCGCTTGACATGAACTTGATCTAATAAGTACTACCATGATCTTTGAGATTGCGGAGGATCACAGTGGGGAGGCTGTGGGACTGCCACCCCGTCACTAGCTCGGCCTCTACCTCCTTAATGTGGGCCCTGAGCATGAGGGGTGGCACTTTCAGAAGCAGGTCAAGAGGCAGCAAAGCTGAAGAAATAAAAGGGGGAAAGATAAGAAACTGTAACATACATTACATTGAATTTCAGGGAGGCATGCATGATTTCATTGCTGCCAACATTAAATTACCTGGTCTTGGTCTTGATACCACTCCCCCAGTGAAGTCCCTGAAAACAGAATTAGGGGCCATTAGAAGGACTTATTCAACTTGGACTTGACCAACATTTACTGAAAGCCTGCACCTTGCTATGGCTTAGATTATAAAAATAAATAAAGTTTTTCCCCCTAAGACACTCTCAAGAGTTCAGTAAAGAAGAAAATAAAACATATCTGAACCCAGAGCAGACCTGACAACCCACTGAGCAATAGAAGAGCCGTGTCCCACCAGAGTCATCAGCTCTAATGACTAGGAGCCTAAATCTCTTAGCACCTTGAATGATTTGCTTGTTACACTAAAATGAACATACTTATTTGTACTGAAAAGAAATATTTAATTTTAGATATATTATTTTTCTACACGTTGTCCCTGATTTCTAAAAAAGAAATATCTCATCCTATGACATAAGATGATTTTTGCATTTAAAAGGATTCTATTTTTCCTAAAGTTTCCAGTATTATTAACATCACTTGTTTGCAACTGCCTTAAAATTCTGGATTTTCTGATCATTCTGCACCGAGGACAGCCATAAATAACCTTCAACCTTGTTTTTTCCACTAAAATTTAGACCCTATTTCCTAATAGTTGGATTTTTTAAAATAAAATAAAAAAGCATCTGTGCCCTGGCAAGTTATAAGAACCACACTTCAATTTAATGCAATCCGACAAGAATATATACAACATCAATCAAGTATGAGGCACCCGATAGTCATATGCTGAGTAATAATGCATTCATATAGGGATTCAAATAAACATGATTGGTGATTCTCTTACCCTACCCTATTCATTTTCATCATAGAGATCTTGATACATGCATGCAACATATACCTAAGTTATGAGGAATAACAAAATTGGCACTCATTACCTACTACCTAACTTCTAAGTACTAGAATAAAGCTAAAATCTTTACATCCAACTCTGAGTTCTTCCCTATCCTTTTCCATTCCTCCTAACCCTCTACCAAACCAGCCCTCTCTTGATCCCATTATTTTTTCTGTCCCATTTCCAGCCCATGTTTCCAGAGCCTTAAAAAGTAAGTGAATCTCACCAGTCTTGTACAGTGAATTGACTCTCCCTAGCCCTGGGATAAGGGGATGTATAAAGAAAGAAAAGGGATGGCCTTTGCCCTCAGAGAGTTCAAAGAGGGCAAAGCTCAGCCCTGGCTGGTGTGCTCAGTGGTTAGAGGGTATCCCCGCATACAGAAGGGTTATGGGTTCAATTCCCAGTCAAAGGCACATACCTGGGTTGCAGGTTTGATCCAGCCCCAGTCAGGGTACCTGAGGGAGGCAACCAATTGATGTGTCTCTCACATAAATGTTTCGCTCTCCCCACCTCACCCCTGCCCTCCCTCCCTCCCACCCTTCCACTATTTCTAAAAATCACCTCAGGTGAGGATTAACAAAAAAAAAAAAAAAGGAGGCAAGATCCATAGCTCCTGCGATTACAAAAGGGCCTTTCTGGACACATGTATGATACTGGATGGTTACAAATGCCCATAATCATCTTTATATGCAAAGACTAGAGTCAGGCACACACCCTGAACACAATTATGCATTCACTGATTTATCAAAGTTGTGAACCACAAGCATCTCTGCTGCCACAGACATCCGATGTCATAAACTAGCCTGCCAACTATACCCTGTTGCCTTAGCAACACGACGCAAGCAAGCATGGAAAAATCTTGTTGCCTGAGCAACAGAATCTTAAAGAAAAGAGGGAGTGGGGCCTTAGGTTGTGGCTATGGCAAAGGCTGTAAGTTCAAGCCAGTAGGTGAGATTTCAGTCCTATTACAGTGAGAAATATAGAATTTCTGCCAAGATAAAAATCATGCAACTATTAATTACAGGTATTTGTGGACTGGAACCTCTGTGCAGTGCACTGTGTCCTGGACAATGCAATAAAAGATGAATGTAGTCTGTTATGGACCAACACACAGTAATAAATATCAACTGATGTTCTTAAGGTCATGACACAGTGACCAAAGCTTAGCAGGATCGGAGTGTACGTGACAATGGAAGAGGCTGAAGCCCCTGTGTGCATTATCAAATTCCACTATACAGAATAATTTATTTGTAAATAGAAATAAAATTTTATGGCTTATTGAATTAGAACTATCAATATATATACTGAGTGAGACCATAAAACCCAGCTAGAAACTGATAAAAGTCAAGCCCATTCCCTATTCTTGTAATAAAGGAAGCAATAGTAATAAAGGAAGAAGATTTTACATCACTTAGATCACTGAAAATGATTAAAGTTGGAAATTTCAAATAAAGTCCTAATTATTGAATTTTGAATTGCTTTTTCCTGACAGACATTAACCAGCTTTTGTCTAACTCTGTTGATATGCACAAAACATCAAACAAACGTTAACAATAAGGATGTCTATTCATATGGTTATTTGAAAGTAGATAATATTTTGTGAGAGTTCGACCATGAACAGTGAGTTCTATTTTCCCTCTTCTCCTTATCATTTCAGAGATACACACATTAAAGGATGATTTCCACAAACACTATTATCTGCTTCACCCCCTCTCAATATACACATGAAGTTCATCTCTCTCAAAGTGGGGATGGAAATGTGCTACAACCCCTCTGGAAAACACTTTGGCAGTTTCTTAAAAAGTTAAGCATAAACCTACCATATGCTCCAACCATGTCACTCTAGGTATTTAGCCAAGATAACAAAAAATATAGTCCATATCAATTCAGAAATGTTTATCTGCTTCTCCCTGGTTGATCACACTCCTCAAATCTAAACCATCCAGTCATCTAATAAACAAAACCCACCAAGTATACTATTTTCCTTAATATCCCTGTTCTCTGCTTTCTAGCTGCATTTTATCTTTGCCTCCATTTCTCAGACACAGAGAAACGGCTGTCACCTCATCTTTCCCAGGCCCCCTCTCTGGCTCCAAGCCACTCGGAAACTGTCCACCATCGCTTCTCTTCCATCCTAAGTCTCTCCTCTCCAGGGTCTGCTTCTCCTCAGTCCCAATCGGCCTGCAGAAGATTCTAGAAGGCCCTTTTCCATTGACATTCCCCACCAGCTAACTTTCGCAGCTCACCCCTCACTTTCTTCAATTGCTCTATACCCTCCCTCTGTCACTTCTAAAACCACCACAATCAGGCTCAGGCTTCTGTTCACACCAGCCTCCCCCAATGCCATGGAAACTGCTCTCAGGAAGGTCTGTAGCCAGGGACTTGAAGAAGGCCAAATTGAATAGTTTTGTTTTAGTCCTAAGCCCAGGAATCAACTGTTGTAGAAACTTCTAGTTATCCCAAAACAATAATTTCTTATTCCTTTTAAAAAACAGAAGCCCCCACACATATTCATCCTCCCTTGCAGATAGAAGTGGTCATATGACAAAGTTCTGGCCAATGGTATGTGAGCAGAAGGGATGAGCACAACCTCTGGGTCGTGTGCTTAAAAGGAAGAGGCGTGTCTCCCTTTCCCTTCCCACTTCCCACCAGCCACCTGTGGGTGTGATGTGGTCCACATTTACCATGAGGATAAAACCTATTCCCTGGAGATGTGAAAAAAAAAAACAACAACAAAATGTAAGGAGCCAGGGTTCCAGATGATCTCATACAAGCACAACTGCCCTACCTCCCTGGCCCACCCTTGAGCTCAAAGAAATGAACTGATTAGCTGAAGGGCACAAACCCAGACTAAAACCAGATCCAAGCTTAGCACTCTTCGCAGTATGCTGCTTGGTAAACTACATCAGTTCTGGGAGGGCGGGCTCTAATAGACTCCATTTCCACATGCCCAGGTTAACTTCTAGCTATCAGGTTTCAAGTTAGCCAGCAATAACACAACTCTATGGAGTCTAAAAATATTTCTAAGAGCTCAATGTGTATGTACCTCATTTGGGATTGTCTTTCTCCTCCTGAAGCACTAAAACTTCTCTTTAAAATGCCTGGAACAAGAAAATAAAAATAATTACATAGTTTCCCATTGCAAATCATTTATTTGTTTAAATAAATAAAATGTGCGGCATTCTATTATCTGAGAAATTGTACATAGTATAAAGACTATCTTCATTTATGAAAGCACCAGCTAAAATATAATGTTGCAAATTAATATTGACCTGACAGTTTTGTCTAGAGTCTTTTTTAATTAAGAAAAGGTGCTGAGCAAAGAAACTCCATTATTAATAGCTAACAAGGAACAATAACACATCTATGTCATAATCATCCAAAAGCTTTGCCAAGACAGCCAGTGCAAGTTACCACATGCAAATTTAAGGGTCCAACTTTTTCTTTCCCACTGACCCTCCCGCCATTGTTACTGGAGATATACAGCACTGAATTCATCTTAAAACAGTCAGTAATTAACTGCTTCTACAATCTGCTACACATATTTATATGCATGGATATTTTTACAGTACAATATTCATGTTTTCCCAATTACAAATGAAGACATTTTCCCTAGGCCCTACCCAGTTTGGCTCAGTGGATAGAGTGTTGGCCCGTGGACTGAAGGGTCTCAGGTTTGATTCTGGCCAAGGGCACATGCCTGGGTTGCGGGCTCGATCCCCAGTAGGGGACGTGCAGGAGGCAGCCGATCAATGATTCTCTTTCATCATTGATGTTTCTATCTCTCTGAAATCAATAAAAATATATTTTTTAAAAAATTTAAAGACATTTTTCCTTAGTAGGCTGAAATTTATAGGGAAAACAGAGCAAAGTGTTGGAAATTGGGATTATCCCGGAAAATCTGAAACATCTAGTCACCAATTTTCCAATTAAGTTTGAAAAGGGACAAAGAAGGAAGCTAAATCCCTGGGGTTCTAATTTTATCCTTAGGTAGACTATTTTATACCTTCTTTTTTGAGACAGTCATTGGTGAGAAGTCACACAGTCATTGGTAAGAATTATTTTCACTTATTTTAGAAAGTATTTCTATCCACCCTATTTAATATCCCATGAACTTATTCTTTTAAAAGAGTTTTTATTTTCTCTCCATTTTCTATTATAACATCTTTTCTTTTCTTTCAGATTTGTTGAGTGAACTGAATCCTCTCTCTCCTTATCATCTTTAAATTTTATCTTAATATATCTATTATTTTTCTTTCCCATATCCCAGTGTGACTGTTTTCTTTACTGTTTCAAATTAAGAGTTAAATTAACATATGGACTGGATTTATATAACATATTTTTTCATAGTTCTAAACAATTAAATATTTAGGTTACTTTTGTGTTTTAAGAATAATACATCCCTTTACATTAATGTAAATAACATTTTACAAAACTTAGTCTATACCAACTCTAATTTATTCTCCAAGTTTCTTTTTTTTTTTTTTTAATTCTCACCAGAGAATATTTTTCCCATGGATCTTTAGAGAGAGAGAGAGAGTGGAAGGGAAAGAGAGAGAGAGAAACATCGATGTGAGAGAGACACTTTGGCTGGTTGCCTCCCACACCAGCCCGGACGGGGGCTGGAGATCTAACCTGCAACTGAGGTACGATTTGACCACTGAGGCAACAAAAAACCACAGTGCTGGTTGGTTTGGGGGCTCAGTCAGAGTAATGACACACCTGTGCTAATTGGCACTGCACCTGGGAAACAAACCACTGGGGTGTGTATGGGATGACATTTACCGGACGCCCAAACTACTGCCTGCTGGAACCCACACCTGGTAAAGAATGCTTACTGAATGTAGATTCTTTCAAAGGGCTGGAACTGGAGCTGCTGGAGTTGTCTGAGATGTCCAAGTCATCGTCTAGCTCTGAGTATATATCTGCACATTAATAAACAGAAGAAGCAAATGAACCCTGAAACAGAGAGGAGTCCAGAGTGCTTGCCAGCCCTTCACTTGAATTACCTTTCTCGATGTTTTCCAGGTTGAAGGTATCATCCGACAGGATTTCATCACAGGCCCTGTCTTCGTCCCTTCCACAGGGGGCCTGGAGCCCTTCGGGGGGCAGGTCTGCACTCTCGGAAAGCTCGCTCCTCAGGCTGGCTGCCCCGCTGCTGCTGCTGCTCAGGCTCGCCTTCTCGAAGGTCTCCTGAGAGAGAAACACAACCTTTAGTAGATACTTCTGTCTTCCTTCTGCAGGTTACAAAGCTTGTTAGGACATATTTTAAAATACTTAAAGTAAAAAATTAAAAATAAATTAAAAATAAAATACTTAAAGTAGCATTATAAATATGTGTGCTAAAGTATCATCAGAGGCTCCAACTGTAGATTTGCCATAGAATTCATTCTCTCTCTCTTTCTCCATATATATATATATATATATATATATATATATATATATATGTGTGTGTGTGTGTGTATATATATAATTTTTTTTTTTTTAGTAAAGATACCATTGGACCAAAATAAAATGGATGTAGCGAGATGCTTAGTCACAAAGGTCTGTGTAAGCTGGTGGGGAAAAATGTAGTACTAAGGCCCTGGCTGGTGTGATTCAGTTGGCTGGGCATCGTCCCATGCACCAAAGGGCTGCTGGTTCGATTCCCAGTCAGGACACATGTCCAAGTTGTGGCTCCATCCCCGGTGGGGGACATGCAGGAGGCAGCCCATTGATTGATATTTCTCTCTCTCTCTCCCTCTCCCTTCCTCTCTCTCTAAAAATCAATAAAAATATCAACAATAAAAATAAAGAAAATACAGTAATAAGGAACCTATGTGTATCAATTAAACTGAGAGCTCTCTTAAGTTATTTTGAAAAGATGTGCTATCACATCTCAGCACCACAGAGAATAAGTAAGTATGGCTTAGTTTCTTCAAAGTTCAAAGGTAATTAGTAGCAGACACAGCCAGGCCATGGAGAGAGAGAGAGAGAGAGAGAGAGAGAGAGAGAGAGAGAGAGTTCTTAAGAGATGAGCTACAGCAAAGGGACTTCAAACCACTTAGGACCCCAGGCCACTGCCTGGAGTCAATACTTTCCACAGAGCTTTGCTAGCCACGGGCTCCTCCAACTGCTGTGTTTTTATTATGATAGCATCCCAAGGTTACCATCTGGCCATGTGAGTCCACATTTCCCTAAACTGCAAGTATTAGAAACTGCAAGATTATATCTGACAGTTCAATAAGAATGAAGGGGAAAAGAAAGATTACTCTCATTAAATTCCTAATCCATCATCTTGGTATTGCTAATCCAAAGACAGATTTGCTACATATAATATTACTAATAAAGATGAGGGGAAGAACAGTGTCATAATCTAAAAATATCACTTATTAAAGTTTTTCATTTTCTAAGAAAAAGACAGGGAAAGGAAGCACATATGACTCAGCAGGAAAAGAACTGTTTCTTTACTCAGTTGAGTCCCAGTTCCTAAAACCTTTATTGTGTGCGACTGTTTGTGGTAAGTGTGTAAAACCTTACTTAGGCTGTTGGGCTAAACAATGCTGACCCTAAGGCATAGACCAGGAAGATGAAAAGACAAAGGAAGAAAGGCCATAAGAAATGTAACTAAAAGTTGAAGAGCATGAGAGGAAAGCAAAGGGGTGCATTTATTAAAAGAAAAAAAACATCTACTTGTGAAGTGTGTCAGATTGCTTAGTCACAAGTCAACTCCAATGATGAGCAATGCTTGCTACAGAGACAGGTTCATGATTTTCCCCCTGATATTTATTTTCCTTGCCTGCAAAACCCACTCAACCTCTTCCAGGCCCTCTTCCTTTTTCTGTCCTAGCCCACAGATCTTTCTTCCTCCAGCTCTCCTCAACTGAGGTCACTAGAAACTTACATAGAAATAAACATTCTGTTTAAGGCTTTCTCCTCCTTGTAACTTTTTTAATTCTATATAAATCATCTCCTGCCCTATTCTAAAGTAACACCCATAGCTTCAAGGAGCAGTTTTCTAAAAACTCTGTGGTGGTAGAATTTGCAGGTGAAGTCAATCCAAGACTTTATGAGTGACCGCAGTTAGAAGTAAACTTATGAAAACTTTCATGTATTTATGTCTATTAAACAAGACACACACACACCCAAAAAAACTATCAAAGACATTTTGTGCATTGCAAACTGTCCAATGAGTTTGTTATGTCTTTTTCCTGAGTTTTTTCATTTTTCCTTCCTCAAAGTTTGACTAAGATACTTGGAGATATTTCTTGCTCTGTGGAGAGTAACATGCAGTTAGTTGAAGGAGCGTTTTCATTTTCTTTGTCTAGACATCCACCCAATGTTCAATGTCTTCCTGCTTTTGGGACTCAGAATTTCTCAACCCTGTTTCTTGAGTGCACCCTGGTCTGCTAAGCGAGAACCTGAGATGGGAAATGCTTTGAATACCCTTTGGCAGAGCTGAATGTGTGCTCCTCAGAGAATTTTCTCATGCCTAAGGCTCCCAATGCCAGCCTCAGTTCTGCCCATGCCCCAGATCCCGATACCAAATCCAGAAGCTCCTTCTAAGGCTCAAAACTTGTCTGCAAAACCACTTAACCTCTTCCAGGCCTCTTCCTTTTTCTGTCTGATCTCTGTTTAAGGCTTTCTCCTCCTAGCAACTTTTTGATTCTAAATATATCATCTCCTGCCCTATTCTAAAGACCACAACTGTCACTTACAACCCTGTAAGGACTCTACACCCAAGATGTGTCAAAGCTATCAATGTTGAAAACAAGACAAGAGATAATTTTTTACTTAGAAAACGTTTTTTTTCCGGATTGATGCAAATAGATACTAGAAGCCATATATGTGTAAAACTAACAAAACTTCAGCAAGGGCTTTTTATCTCTTGAGAACAGGTGTGGATAAGACACCAGAGGAACATTTTTCTTTGAACAGCTGAAAAGTAGGGAGTTGCTGTGAGTCCCATATATGCAATTCCAGACTTACGGAGGTCTGACTTGCCACCAACACCCAAGAACCAGTTGGGTTGCAATTCAAGTCCTTTGCAATTGCCAAAATTGCATCCATGAGTAATTGGGTGTTGGCTTAAATGTTGATAAAGGGAACTCCCATTGTGGGAGAGATGGTTCTTCAGACTCTATAAGCATGACAGGTATGATAAAGTAATGTGGAATGTGTAGCTTGTTTTTGGTTTAAAACCTCTATTTCTATGATCTCTTGAAGCAGTTTTTGCTTTAAAAAATTCTATACAGTTTTTTGTAGGTGCCATAAACTAAATGCCACTATAGACACACTTTCCCAAGTGTGATTTCCAGAGTTTTTGCTTGTGAATATTTGAGTACTCAAGTTATTATCCAACTCACTCCTTTAAGACCTGGGGGCTATTTCAGTCCCTTTTAAATTCCTGGATACCTTGCACATAGCAAATGCTCAATACGTAGTTGCTGTGTTGATATCAAAGGGAGAGAAGGGCTAGAAAAACAGGTGAATTCCCTTATAGGACAAGCAGGTTTTGTAACGGCTGTGTTTTCAATCTTGCCCCTTTCTGCAGAGTCCTACGGTGACATTTCTGAGAGGTAAAGGGACTGTTTGGTGATGCGAACTTCTCCCTTCCCTTTCCCTCTCTGCACTAGGGAAGGCTGTAAAGCTCGCCTGTCTTAAAGATGACCAGCCCAGCAATGACATCAAGCACCTGTAACTCAGCAGGCACTGGGCAAAGGCAGAGATGGTCGGGTATTTTCAGCCATAATAGTTGAGGCCATTAAGATATTTTCAAAAGTTGCCTCAGCAAGTCCATAAACCTATTAAAGCAAGTTAGAGTGGTGGGGGAAAGGTACACCTTGGGGGATGGAATTTGGCTGCTGTCATTTTTTGTACTTTTAATTACTTAGGGTTTTTCTGGGAATTGGAGAGTGAATTTAAATTTTTTTTTGGCTTCTGTATCTCCTAGGAATGAATGGACACATTCTGAGTATTGATATGGCAGCAAGGAGAAGACAATGGAAATTTTACAATAAAATGATCGTTGATGTGGTAGTCATCACCATTAGAGAAGCCGCTTCCTGTCACAATTGCTGATATAGACACAATTATGTTTAGCTCATTACAATGTAATGTTTATGTGTGGAGCAGATCATAATACATTTTTTAGTTGAATAGCAATTCTAACAGTAACAGACTGGCAATGCCCAAATTAACTGTGGCAGTAGGAAAAGAATAAAGAGAGCCTAGTTTATTAAAACTAGTGCAATATTTTTAAGTTGCCCAGAAGGTTAGTTTTATAACAAGACAAAGCAAAGCAAGAAATAAATATAAAGCATAACACCAGCTACATCTTGTAGAAGCTTTACTGTAGAGCCATAAAGAATGCACTACATCTGTTGTGTTCTAAATATTCATATTCTATTTGTTTTATCTTTACCGCATGTCTTCCATTTATTCAGTTAATAATTGTGACCTTAAATACATGAATTTAGGGCTATCCAATGCTTGACAGAAATTCACCAGGATGAGGTGATCTCTTTTAGGTGACAAACCAAGTTTTATGTTTTTCATGGCTGATACCACAAAGAAAATTCAAAACAGTCCAGTCGACCTAAGAACCAGAGGTCCTGGTTCAATTCCCGGTCAGGGCATATGCCTAGGTTGTGGGCTCGATTCCCAGTGTGGGTGTGCAGGAGGCAGCCAATCAATGATTCTCTCTCATCATTGATGTTTCTATCTCTCTCTCTTTCCCTTCCCCTCGAACATCAATAAAAATATTTTTTAAAAGAAAACTCAAAACAGGAGACAGATTATTAACTGCATATCATTGTACATAAACTTAGTTACTGAATTTTAAAGTATTTAAAAAGTCAGCCAGTGTGGCCATATGGCTGAAGGGGTCACATAGACTCGGCCATAGCTGAGTGGACTGTCCACTCAGCAAGGGCAATGAGAGGCTCCTTCCAGGAACGCGCTCTGGGACCCTGGCTTTGCCATCACAGAGAGGTAGGCTGATGCAGTAAGGCCGGAGTCTGGTCCGTCAATATGGAGGATGGAACTCTTTTAGTTCCCAAGTTCTTTGGAGAATGTTTAATTTCATTGATAAAATCTTGAAGCATTTCCCTTCTCCCATGCCCCACAGAGTAATATGTTCAAGTTAAACCAGAAAAACTAGTGTTTAAGCCTTGAAAATAGCTAAATTTACAACTATTACACAATAAAGGAAAATGGTCTCTTCACATTTGAATATTAACTTTTTTTGTTTTGAACTTGCTAAAAATACTCATACAAAGCTAAACATTTCACTTTAATATAATTTATGCACATAATTATGATTCCTTTATTATTACAACATTCTCTGAACTTCTTAAACCCATAAGAACATATTAATGAACTGTCACTAACTTAAATAAAATTAGAGAATGAATTAATTATAATAATTCAGTCTAAAATCCTAGAACCAAATTTACCATGTTTGGCAATGTTTCCCTGCCACCCCATAACTAACCTGACATTCCTAATTCAAAGACAGATTTGCTAGACATCATCATCATCATAATAATAATAATAAAGATGAGGGGAAGAACAGTGTCATAATCTAAAAATATCACTTATTAAAAATACAGACAATATGGTCTACATCAACTACCGACCACCATTTTGTTCCAAGACTGCAGACAGATGAAAACAACTGAATGTCTATTAATATTTCCAAAAGCATTTCAAAAGAGGACAGATCAGGCAATGCCACTTAACATGTAGAAGAAACAATGCACAGAGAATTATCAAGCAGTCAAGTTTTAAGACATTCTAATTTGGATTGCTCAAAAACAAGAAATGTAATTGAAAACCAGCATAGCTTAAGGCATTAAACAGAATGAAATTAGACATGGGTATTATCAATAGAGATGAGACCCACAAATTGGAACCCCACTTACTGTTCCATTTTTAACACAAAATTACATAAGGAAGGGTCTAATTCTTGTTAAACAGCATTCTTAGCACAGAATATCAAAATACCAAATTGAGCCTGGCCGATGTGGCTCAGTGGTTGAGCGTTGACCTATGAATCAGGAGGTCATAGTTTGATTACAGTCAGGGCACATGCCTGGGTTTCAGGCTTGATCCCCAGTAGGGAGTGTGCAAGAGGCAGCTGGCCAATGATTTTCTCTCCTTATTGATGTTTCTATCTCTCTCTCCCTCTCCCTTCTTCTCTGAAGTCAATAAAAAATATGTATTTTAAAAAGATGTAAGATTCTAAAGAAAAGGCTTTCTTAAAAACAGCACAGAAAAGTTTTTTTCTAAAGCACCAAACTAATAGACAAAGAATTAGAAACCAAGGAAAAGAGTCTACATCGTTTTTTTGCCTGGTCCCAATGCAATCTCCTCCTAACCAATTTCCCTGCTTCCACTTTTTGCTCTCAGCAGTCTATTACTACACAGCAGCCTGCTATATCATTTGGAAAGATTATGTCACTCTCCTTCAATGAACTCACATCACTCAAGTCTCTACCATGGACTTATAGCCTCCTCATCTCCTAAGTCTCCCCCTGCTTCACTCCACTCCAGCCACACAGGCCTCCTTGCTCACTCCTTGAACTTGGCAGGAACACTATCACCTCATGATCTTTGCACTTGCTGATTCCTCAGCTATCAATGTTGTGCCTCCAGATATTTGCATGACTCATCCCTTTAATATATCCTGGTCTCTTCTCAGATGTCACATAAGTATAAAGGTTTTCCATGATATCTCTATTTAAAATAGCCTCTTTCCACATGAATAATCACCTTCTATTGCCTTGCCTTCTTATAATTTTTGCCCATAACACTTTATTTTTATGTATTATTTGCCTTCCCCAACTATGAAGGTGGATGTCTTTGACTGTTCCGTTCACTGTTATAATATCAGACAAGAATAATTCCCAGAAGAAAACAGATGTTCAATAAGTTTTGTTGAATAAGTGAAATATAATATTGATTTTTTTTCAAAGTGTTGTACAACAATGAGTAGAAATCAAAATTTCAGCACGATTTTTTTAAAGAAATTGACAAACTGATTCTAAAATTAATAAGGAAATACAACAGACTTAGAACAGCCAAATCAAACTTGACAAAGAACAAAATCAGAGGAACTATACAACTGATTTCAAAACGTATTAAAAACCTACAATATAACAGAAAAGAGCTCAGAGATAGGTCCACATATGTACTATCAAATGATTTTTAACAAAAATGCCTAATAAAATGAATAGGGAAAGATTAGGCATTTTAAGAAACTATATCTGAAGAACTGAATACCCATGTGGAAAAAAAAGAAAACTCAATCTCTTCATTATTCTATTCACAAAACTGTATCAAAATGCTATCATCATAATTAGATAGTTCATTAATATTAATAAGGAAGGGAGCAAAGGGGGGGGGCCAGGCACTATAAGCATGGTCATGGGGCAGCTTCCCGCTCCCCAGGGAACCAGGGACCCATTCCCTGCCAATCACTGGGGAAGGGATGGAACAAAGGGGAGATGGGAGCATGTGCAGTGAAGTCAGGTGATGTAGGGGAGGTGCTTGCCTGTCAGTCTAGCCTGGGAGAAAGATCATTGGCTAGAAGGGTGGACCCCAAAGTAAGCCTGAGAAATCTTGAAAGGGCAAAACCCCCAGACCAAGAGTTCTCTCTTCCTTGCTTCTTGTTTGCATGGTTCCCCTTACTCCCCTTTCTCTCTAGCTCCATGACCCACGTGCCCCCATGCGCTACTCTGCCATGTGGCCTTAAGCTTGCCATGTGGCCTTAAGCAATGGACTGCAGCTGGGAACACAAGCTAAGCTAGCCAGATGCTGGACTGGACTGGACTGGACTGGACTGGACTTTAATATGGAATAGAAATTTGGGGCAGTGGCCTTAATTCTAGCCCTGCTGAACTTCTTCCAGGGCAAGATGGAAGAAGATAGCACCTTGGAGGGAAACCCAAATAATTTTACATCATCAATAAAGCTTTCCATGAAACCCCATCCTCCTTTTCCCTGTAGCACCCAAAAACTCTACTTCCACTGATCACAAAAATGGATCACATTACATTAAAGCTATAAACATAAAGAATTTACAAGAAAAAACAAACTTATTTTTTTAACTTTAGGATAGTAAACAATATCTTTAATAGAATGCAAAAAGCATGAACAAAAATCTAAATAAATAAATTGGACTTTAACAAAATTAAAACTTAACAAAATTTTGTGCTCATAAAGAAAATATCATTAATAAAATTTAAGAAGCCATAGACTGGGAGAAATATCTGTAATGCATATGTTCAAGAAAGTCATATCTAGAATATATAAAAAACTCCTACAAATAAACAAAAACAAGCAAACAATTCAATAAAATAATGGGCAAAGATTTGAACAGACACTTCACAGACACAAAGAGATAGATAAATGACTAATAAGCACATTTTAAAGTGCTCAATATTCTTGGTTATTACGAAAATGCAAAATAAAACCACAGAGATACCCTTTTATACCCACTACAAAGGCTAGAATCTAAAAGACTGTACCAAAAGGTTGCAAGAATGTGGAACAATCTCATACATTGCTCCTTAAAGTGCTAAACAGTGCATGTTGGAGAACTGTTTGGCAGTTTCTTTTAAGTTTAAACATGTAACTACCTTATGACCCTGAAATTATATTCTTAGGTATTCATCGAGGAGAAATGAGAATATATCCACAAAAAGACTTACCCCAGACAACTCATAGCAGTTTCACTTATAAAACCTCAAGTCTAGAAACACAATATAAGTGTTCCTCACCAGGAGAATAATCAAATTTTGATATATTCATCCACATAATACTCTAGGAATATGAACAAATTACTGCGATACATGACAACATGGATGAATCTCACAGACATCATGTCATCTGAAAGACCCTAGCCACTCAAGAGTGCATGTGTATGATTTTTATATGAAGTCAAACAATAGGCAGAAGTCATCTATAGCGATGGAAATTACCCCAGTCTGTCTGTGGTCCAGGAATTGGGTGAGAAAGGGCAAAGGGAACTTCCTGAAGTGATGTAAATGTTCTGCATCTGGTTTTGGGTGGGAGTTATGCATGGTCAAAAGTTACTAAACTAAGCACTTAAAATTTTTCCAGTTAACTATATGTAAAAAAATAGAAAGGGGTGGATTGCATATATATCTGGTGTGGGAGCCTATAAGGCATCGCTTTGTTTTCTTAAAACATAATAAATATAGAACATTTCCAAAACAAGTCATGATTTTTCCTGATATTTCTTTCACTGCATCATTCCTTGTTGCATTTTAACAGCCTTGGGGAAAATTTAGTCAACAACTAACCAGACAATAAAAGCAAAGATATTCACTAAAATATTGTCTTTTTAAAATTTATCATTTTCCACATGGCTTATTCAATCTCTAAGCAGAGGACTGCAGACACGTGCCTTTAGTAGTGAGCTCAGCACTTGTAAATGACATTTGGCATAATGGAAATAAAACTCGGGTCAATAAATAAAACAACATTTTTAAAATTTGCATTAAGAAAATATGAATCGGGCCCCCTACTGGGGAACAAGCCGGCAACCCAGGCATGTGCCCTGACCCAGAATCAAACTGTGACCTCCTGGTTCATAGGTCGAAGCTCAACCACTGAGCCACGCTGGTAGGGCTATTACTACACTTTTAAGTAAAAATTGCACTTGATTTTTTTTTTCTAAATTCTTGCCATTCCTGACTCTGTGCTCTCCTTGAGATAGATTATTTTGAATTATAAAACTTAGAAATCTTAACATTTTCCAAAGGCAAGTCTTGATTCTTTCATAGAGGCTAAATAAACCACAGTACACAGGCATGAACTTATTAGTGAAGAATTCTCTGTGCTTTTGAGGCTTATGTTAATTCTTGTCTTTACTAGCTCATAATGAACACTTTCATAGTTCAGAATAATTTAACATGTGGAAGTAAACAGCATGCCCACCATGAGATAGGAGCCTTTAATGCTTCTTATCAATTGTTTGCTTACCTGCTAATTTGCAAAATTTCAGTAATTCGCAGAGGATCTTTTTATCGGTGCTGGGAATTCATACAGTTATACTGAACCCACTAATTTGCCTTTCCTTTGACTAGGATTTATCATTAGATTGTGTAATTGCATTATTGAGATTAGCTTCTCTGGGAGAACAGGCCACTATATTTGAAATGAAACAATTACAATACCACAATACTGCTTAAGAAAAAAAGAAACAACAATTTTACACTAAAATTCTTTTGCCAGTAATAGTGTAGATGGGAGTTTTAAAAAATAAGGATGGTACCCAGTGAGGATAAGGCCAATTAACTGCATGCTGTCTTTAATGAAATGTAATGATTTCATCTCAGTTCTTTCATAAAGCTGCATTTTTTCCTACGAGCTATCATTTGATTAATCTTGAAATGAAAAATCACCAGTATGTCTGCATAGAATGCAAAAGAAGGTATTTATGGCCCTTTAAAGTGGTAGTGTGAACTCTGCTTTGTTTACTTCTCTGTGGTCCCTGACACTGAAGGCTCCAGAAGGGCTTGGAGGCTAACTAGGAACAGGTGCTCAATAAATGTCTATTAACCACAGGGGTAACAGACGTGGATTTAGTACTAATGGACCTCTAGTATTAGATTAACAATTTGCATCAACAAACTCTTCTTCATCATGGGCATTGCTCATTTTAAATAACTGATGTTATCGTACAGTTTATACCACTTTTTAATTTGCACAGTATTCAAACACATTGATCTATTTAATCCTAGTGCCCTCTGCAATTGGTAATATTTCCCCACTGATTTACAGATGAGTAAATAACTTCTAAAACCTCAAGACTCCCTCCTTGACTGTAGGTCTCTCCCTTTATTCTGTCCAGTCATGGCCTGACAGCTGGGTTTCCAGTTAAAATGATACGGCCTCTTGGATTTGGGAGGGAGTAGTGGGTAAGCATAGAGATGACACATGACTGGTCCGCAGCAGCAAATTGTTAAGGCTCGAGGATGGATGCACAAAGCACTGTCTTTATCTCCAGAAATGTATCAAATTTTCCACAATAGAGTTTTTAAAAAAGCTGAGGAATAAAATTAAATAAAGTAAATGGTCTTTCTCAAGGTGTTTTGCTAAAGATAAGGGAATTTCTGCTGTACGATTTTAAACTAACTTCACCTATCAGCTACATGAATCTCATATAAACCGACTTGTTTATATTACATTGGAAATTGGCCAAGTAGCTTTGCAGTGCAGAACTTAACAGAAGGCCCCAGATACTTAAGATCTATAGAAATGGCTAAATCCCTTGCATTTTAGTTTATTGGAAATACTAACTCTGAATGCAACATGGCATCTGTGTGTTTCTCATTGTTGCCTAGTTTTTACAAAGTCAGGTAGCAAAACAATAAGTGAAGTGCACTCTAATTCCCTGAGTGTAAGATTTGACTGTTCTGCAATAGCTGTAACGCCAAGCTATATGCTCCGAAACATAAACCCAGGCCTTGGAGAATCGCCATGAATTGCTCTGTGAGATTACAGCTGGGATCAGCATCTAAGGCAATGAAGATGAGTTTCCCCCCAAAGAAAACTATATTGAATCTTTAACTCCTGGATTCCATGTACGTCAAGACAAACCCACCTAACAGTAGAGTGGGCTTTCCTTCTAAGAAGAGAGCATGCTGACAGCTCTGTGTGTGGTGGGTGGGGGGGGGGGGGAAATAGAGCAAAAATAAAAAAAAAAACTCATAGACAGGGACAACAGTGTGGGGATTACCGGAGTGAGGGGTGGAGGAGGGTATAGGGGGGATAAATGATGATGAAAGGAGACTTGACTTGGGGTGGTGAACACACAATACAGTGTATAGATGATGTGTTGTAGAACTGTGCACCTGAAACATGTATAATATTGTTAACTACTGTCACCCCAATAAATTCAATAAAAAGAAAAAAAATAAAGGAGTTATTCTTTAAGACAGCGTGAACAACCTTAGAGCACCTACTAGAGTGCATCATAAAGAGACTGAAGGATTCACACTTACATGAGACAGTGGAGCCAGCTCATGGTGACATGTGACGGCGTTCCGGTTGGCTTCCATAAAATACCTCTGTGTGCGCCTCCGTTCCCGTTCCAGTTTCTTCTCCAAGGCCAGCTGGGATGTAGACAAGCTATCTAAATACTTCATCATGACATCCGATATCAGGGAGCTGACTTCCACAATATCTGGGCGGGCTTCTGCGTCAGGAGTGAGGCACCTAAGAGAAGATTTGTTCGTTACTACAGTCCGATCAACATCAGCACCAGCCAGGGGGCTTGGAAGGTGAAGGTTAGATTCCACTCTGTGCCCACCACGGTGTTTGCACCCAAGAGAACCTAAGGGTGGGTTGGACATCAAGCATAGTTTTGAATCCAAGACTTTTCCAAAGGCATTTGAAAAGTTTGGGGAGGGGAGGGAGACAGCACTGTTCTCTTTGCAGCTGGACCCGCAGGCAAGGGCTACAGGCTGAGCATGAAGCTGCTCCTTGGGTCTCAGGACAGGCGGATGGGGTCATCTTCTCCTGTGTGAACTGGTTATTTTCTAAAATCGCCACCAACTCACTGGTCAGTGAAACAAAGATGGAAACCGATAATAGAGTCCCTAATGATCACCCCTGATGCATCAAAGGAAGAAATGTTGGGGGTAGGGGGGTCACAAATTGACCTTTTCCAGCCTTACAGCAAATATTAACAAACCTAATTAGTGAATATTTTTCAAAACATGAGGTCATAGAAATAACATGCACCCCAGTTACTAAAGAGGTTTAGAGTGTTTGTAATAAATTTTTTAAAAAGTAATTAATTTGATACATTGCTTACTAATATTTTCTTTAATGTTGGAGGTATGAAATAATCAGCCTACTAAAAGGAGTATTGTTCATGTCACAGCTAAACACTAGATGACCAGGGAACCAGTTGTCAAGATCATTGGCTAGCATCCTTAAATGCTTCTGGAACTCACTACAATATTTTCTCTATTTTTAAAAATATATTTGCATTGATTTCAGAGAGGAAGAGAGAAGGAGAGAGAGATAGAAACATCAATGATGAGAGAGAATCATTGATCAGCTGCCCCTTGCATGCCCCTTACTGGGAACTGAGCCCTATATGTGCCCTGACCAGGAATCGAACCATATCTTCCTGGTTCATAGGTCAATGCTCAAACACTGAGCCACATCGGCCAAGCATTATTTTCTCTATTTTTAAATTCAAATTCACCAACTTCACTAAAGTAAGTTGGTGCTTTTCAGTAAAATTTAAATTGTTTGGACATTGAGAAAAAGATCTAATTTTCACATCTTGTATTCTATTTAGCAACCCATAGTTAATACAAGTTGTGCCTATACTGATATCTCCAGGAAAGATTGAAGAATTATTACACACAATTATTCCTCCAAATAAGATTCTAATATGTTAATTATTCTTTTTTATTGAGTTTATTAACCAGGAGCAAACTACACATATCTTAATCAGAGTTTAAGACATTCCATTTCATGCTTTATCTTTATGCTACTTCTTTTTAAGTTCTGAGGCAGTTGGCTTCTACTATGGTTATGATCAACACTTACACATCTTTTGAATTCATATTTAACGAAGTTCAGTCTATGAACTTTATTATATACAAAGTAAGGCGAGAGATTGTGGAGACAGGGCCAGCTACATAATTTGTGTGGTTCCCAGTACAAAATGAAACTACGGGCCCCAGGAGGGAGTGGGAAGTCAATCTCCCCTTTCCACAGTCCAGCATCCTGATAGAAGATGGGAGATCCCAAAGATTGCAACCTCTGTGCCAGCAGGATGTAATAGGTACCTGGATTGGAGGTGGGCAAGAGACCCCCCACTGAATCACCCTCCAAACATACCATGGTACTGCCAGCCTGGTCAGGGATGACCTCTTCTTGGCCCTGACCCAAGACACAGCAGGACACATGCTCCATCCTGACCCCTCCTTACTTACCTTCAGCAACACCCCATGGGGAGGAGGGTAAAGGTGGAGCACAGGCCTCCCCTGCTGACACACCCAACTGCCACAGCAGGTAGGGGGCAGCAGCAATGATGGGACAGAAACAGGGAGATGGAGCTCGAGGCCAGGTAAAGGTCCAGGGGACTGGAGCAGATGGCTGAGAATCTATGCCAGGGAGGCAGGGAGCATAAGCTGAGGCCCCAAACCCTCAACACACATGCTCCTTATCCCATATATCCCAATATTTCACTTCCAACAGACCAATTCAAAGATGCAATAGTTGACCTCGGATGCAGACCCTTACCCTGAGCACAGGACTGATTTGAGTTCAGAGGCTCCATGCATTGGTCGTAAGCACAGAAAGCCGGCTTTGTGAGGCAGAGACATATTTGTGTTCAAGTTTCTTACTATTGTTCATAAGCACAAAAGAAGCTAAGTGTTGAAGTCCATCTTCTAACTAGATGTGCTTTTTCCTCTACCCTCACTTAATTAGCAAAAGGGATTGAAGCTCATAAACAATGTTTGGTTGACCTAGTGTTGCTTATGACTGCTATGTGAGGGGGAAAAACAAAGGCTCCCAGCAACTGAGCCTTTCATCAATGCAGATATTCTAAATTCTCAGTCTGCAGATTTTTAAACTAATTCAACATAATATTGGCAGTTTAATTATCAGCTGTTTTTTAATTGAAAAGGCAACATAAACTAATTTTTAAAATTATATAGTTATATATTATGGTAAATGGGAACCAGCATGGCCTCTGTTCTGGCATTTATCCATCCCCTTCTCTCCCAGATTACTCCCCATTCTGCATTTGCCATCCAGGAGGTACAGTTTAGCATCATAATTAGGTCTGAAGGCTCCAAGCCACACCAATGGGGTTTAAATCCTGGCTTGTCCTTCATTACCTATGATGTTGGGCAACACTTCGCTTCTAAGCCTCAGACAGCCCATCTGTAAAATGGTATCATCATAAGATCAAGCTGGCATGGTGATGAAATGAAGCCAGCCCTATAAAGTGCTGACACGTTATAAAAGCCTAATAAATGGAAAAGAAAATCCACAACTTTATTTCTCTCCAATCCCCTCCCACATTCAACCAACACTAAGTCCTGTGGCTTCTGCCTTTTCACTAATTTCTGCCTCTGTATCCTTCCCCTCTGATCCCATGACCATTGGCCTATTTCATCAGCACTTGCTTGGACTACTGAAATAATCTTCTAAGTGGCATGCTCATCTCTTGTCCACCTCTGCTCCATATGGTAAAATGCTACAGAATAATATTCCAAAACTGATTACGTCGCTCCTCTGCTCAGAACTGCTCAATAGCCCCTCAGTGGCCCAAGTGGACAAAATTAAAATTCCCAGCATGCCATACAAGCCCCGCCTGAACTGTCTCTTACCTCTCTCCACCACCTCTCCTCCTCTTCTCCCTCTGCCCCAGCAACACAACAAATGCTCCTCCCTGTACTTTCCCAAATAGCCCATGGCTTTCCTATGCTCCCATTTCTTTGCTCATTTTATTCCTTCTGCTTGAATCTGTTTTTTTTTGCTGATGGTGTCTGCCCTTTCCTAAACCACATCCAATAACTGCTTACCAAAATCCCACTCTTTTGCAAGTCTCTATCAGTAAGACTTTTCGGAACCCCCTCAGGTAGACACACTGTCTCCCTCTGGTATGTTCCCACTGCAGTCTATATTTAGGTACTTAAACCACTATAATTATTGTATTTTAATGGTCTGTTTCACCACTAGAAACTGGAAATTTTTTGAGAGGGGGGGCATGTGTCCCCTTCGCCATGATCTCCCCCCAGCATGTAAAATGGAGTCTGGGTCCTAAGAGGAACTCAGCAAGTGAGTAAACAAACAAACTAAATAAAGCCCATCATTTAAAAAGTCACCTGTCCATAACCCAAACTATTTGGCCACAGACTGAGATACCAGGTATATCTCCCACCAGAAGTTCTAGTCTAGCTTCACTGCTTTGAAATGTCTCCCTGCGTAGATAGTTCACAGAAATTCTTAAGAGCAATCCAATGCTTCAATGATTCTTGAATCGAATAAGCATGGAATCATGTTCTAGAAAAAAATCTGGGATGTTCCAATCAGCCTGACCACCTTGTCCCCACTCTGCACTGAGACCAGATGGAAAGACTGAGAGGGCTACAATGTTGAGTTGTATTTGTTCTATGTTTAAAAAAGCAAAGAGTTGAAGGTGGTGTGGAAAATGTAACGATCAATTTGTCCCCAGAAGAGCTGAAAGCATTAACTCTGTTAGTCTCCCAAGTGCCTGGGAAACAAAGGGCCAGCCAGCTTATGCAACCAGGCGGAGACAGCGATAAATAAGGCAATTGGAATATTTTGTGCATAATAAGAAATGTTCTTCCTTTTTCAAAAGTAAACAGACAATACTCCCTAGACAGTCTACTGCAAGGTAAAAGTAGTAATGCTGATACTGTGCAGAGCAATGAAATGTATTTCTTTTCTGCCCCAAACTCTTCAGGGTTGCTAAGAAATTCTCCTAATTTAAAAGCCTATTAAGGAAAAAAAAAAAAGGTTCCAATGACCACTGTCTACTACCTCAATAAACAGGAAAACAAACTGTATGAGCTCTAGCTGACAAGATGCAGGAAGTAAAAGTGAGAAGATGGTACAGCAGACAAAGAAAAAAGATGTATGATCAGAAACAACACCTTGTTGAAAATTAAGAATGAGTCTAGTGAATTTTCCCATCAATGGTTGTCTTGTATTTCAAAAGCTCTACAACAGTACTAGTGACTGGCTCTGAGCCTCGTTTGCTGAGTCATAAATGATCATTAAGAACACTTCTGCCTTGATGTTCCCTGGTACCAATTTCCTGAGGAAAACAGGAAATTGAATTTGTTCCCTAATTCTTTGGGAAGGAAATTTTTAAAGACTAAAAATCCAAAGCAAATTAAATATGTGACTGCAAGCAACCCATGACTGATTTTGTTTTTTGTGTGTGTGTCAAATTTTCTAAAGATAAAACTTTATTTGTGATGTGAACCCAGACAATGAGTCTTGAATAACTTTAAATGAAAACAACATCTGTTACAAAATGCATGCTGCAATCTTAATTTGCAGTCAGTTATAAAACTAATTGTCAGTTCTTCTTATGGCATCTTATTATTTTGAATAAAAATTATCCTCAAAAACATTTAATCTGGAGTCTCTTAATAGTGATCATTCCTTCTCTTAAACATTCCGGTGACACTACCCACCCAGCAGCCTGCTCCACGGTGTGAGCCTCTAATTCTGACACATAGTTCCTAATGGTGAGCTGACCTTGGCCTCCTAGGACTCTCTACTCCATGATCGTGGCTCCATTTTCTGAAGTTCCATAGAATAAATCCAATTGCTTTCATTTTTTCAACAGCACTACATTGTCCCAGTTAACTAAAGTATTTTTTAATCCTCTTATGATTGTACCCCAAACTTGTTGACTCAATTGCCAGCCTACAGAGGAAACAACCCCACTTCTCTCCATCAACACCAACCCACTCCAGTCAAAGCCACCATCAGCTTTCAGTGGGCAGCTGGGCCTTCCTCTCCCTCCCACACTCTTTTCCTCTAGTCTGTCCCCCATGATCTGTGCTAAAGAGAAAATTTTCACTGTGCCCAGCCTGCTAATTGCCCTTCAGTCCTCTCCTCAGTACTCGAGGTAAAAATTCCAAACTCTCACTGTGGCCTATAGGACCTGGTCAATCTGGTCCCTCCCTAGCCCCTAATCATGTGCTCATTATTCTCTCCCGTACTTAACACGCTCCATCACCAATTTCTTTCAGTTCCTCAAACTAACAAGCTCTTTCTCCCAGGAAAGCCTTCACAGATGCCCGTCTGTGAAATGCTTTCTCTACTCTGTTTACTATTTGAGAATTATTCGGGGCCAGATTACATATCCCTTCTTCATGTAATCTTCCTCAAATCTCCAGACTAGGCCAAATTCTTCCGTAATCTCTTATTGCCCCTTTACTATCCTGCATCACATTTATCACAATTGGTTTTATATACTTAATTCCACACATAATATTGTTATTAATAGCAATACCTAATTTTGAGTGCTCACTACATGCTGGGTACTGTGCTAAGAGCATCAGAAGCATTATCTTATTCAGGCTTTGAAGCAAGCCGATGAGTAGTTGCCATTGCTACCTGCGCAGCACCGGTGGGAAAAGTGGGGCTGGGAATGTTCAGATGAGTGGAAGAGGAGGAATTTGAATTCAGTTAATTCCAGAACCTACTGATGCTCTTAACCTTTTCATGACAATGCTGATGTATGACTCTGCCACAGCCTCTTAGCCCCAAGAGGCATGGGTACCAATAGCCGGGGAGCCTGTCAGAAGCAAATTATGGTTCTGTTTGCCCGGTGCCACAAAATCAGAATAATGTCTCTATTCTTTTTCTCTGCACTACCCTTCCCCGGCTCCTTGTGGCAATCAAATACCTATGAAAAGGAGAAGTCAAATGAGTACGTCTGGTACTCCTGTCTTGACAATTCGGGAGACTTGGATTTTTAAGGCACTTTGCAAAAAACAGATAGCAGAGAACGGGGACAAAGTGTACAGATGAGCAGTTTAAATACATTTATCTGGATTCATTAGCAGCAAGGCACGATCCAAGACATGCAGAATTCAGATGATTTAGGAAGGGGTTTCAGCTCATTTCCTGTAATATTAACAATATATTCCCTGTGTAACCATCACACGAGCCTGATGAGGTTGGTACTACTAGGGTCCCCATTTTACCGAATGAGGAATCAGAAATGCAGAAAGAGTGGCCAAATGGTTTGTTCAGAGTCTGTAGTTAGTGAAGCTCAGCCTGAGCTGGGCCTGGGGCTCCTAGGACACAGCAGGACAGCACTGTGCTGAGCAAAGAGAGACTCCAGATATAACCCTGCAACCACGTTAGGAGTGCCTATTACTGCCAAACAATGGGCTGGAAGGGGAAACCAAAGGGGAAGGGGCAGTCACAGTAATATGTCTATGACATCCCACCAGAGATGCTGCTCAGGGCTGGGCCAGACACAGAACCGAGCTGGACGGGAATCGGGCAGGGACATGGATAAAGATTCTATCTGAGGTGACTCTAGGGTTTCCATCATAATAATGAGAATTTGACTCAGCTCAGTGGGGCAGAGAAGTAATCTTGGGCCAAATTAAGTATTTAAAATGGTCCAGAAATAACAATCAGCCAGATAAATGGGAGTCATTTATTCGTACAACCAGTAATTAATTTGTTAAGGGTCTACATTGTGCCAGTCATTACTTTGGGCACGGAACAGCTGTGAGCTAAACTGAAGAAGTCCCTGCTCTTGTGGAGTCTGGTGAGGACAGAGAGACAATAAAGAGACAAGTCCGCATACACAGGCACAACACGTCAGGGTGATGGGCGCTGTGAGCTTTGGAAAGCAGGCACGAGAGGGTACAGAGAGGCTGTGGGGCTGGCTTCCTGACACAGGACATCTCAGCAGAAGCCCGAGGGAAGTGAAGGCCTGTGCCATGCATGCTTCAGAGAAGAGAGTTCCAGAAAGGGGGAATAGCAAGGTCAAAGGTCCAAAGGGAGAGAAAAGAGGAAAAGTGGGAGGGCAGTGGGGCGGGTCAGCTGGGACAAGCCCTGTGGGGTCAGAACTTTGCGAAGGGATAATGCCTTTCATTAAACTCCTACTATATTGCTAGCTAGAAAAATTCTTCCCAACTTTCTTTGAAAATGTATTATACAACACAACATTACTGATTTAAAAACAGAAAAGAAAAATGCTTATACTTTTATCTAACATGACCTTTTTCCATTTCATATATTCCTATCCAGCCTTTTTCCACATTTATGCCATATTTTTAAGCTTTTTGTCATAGTTATAAACAACTTTACATCCTGCTGTACTTAGGTTTATACTGCACGTGTCTTACAAGTGGAAACAAAGCATTCAGAGTCATCATTCTAGTGGTTGCATAATATTTCAAGTGAATGTATTACTTCCTCTTAGACATTTCATGGCTTCCAAGTGGTCACTATTATTGATGATGCAAAATATTTTTCCAGGTTTAGATTATTTGGGAGCCCTCCCACCACATGAATATTTACAAAGGAAATCCGTATAATCGTGAGGTATTTCTTGAGGATCCCTATATGTTCAAAGTTGGGAGCTTAATTACCTGCTGATGGTATCTGTCACTTTTTCAGAGTAGATGCCTTCTGGCACTGGCTCATACACCGCCTCCACTATCTGCAACACAAACAGAGTGGAGTGATGGGAATGAAGGGACATTGATATTTTTGAGTAGTAAAGCTTGACCACCGCACGAGAGTTACCCAGTAAGCATTGTAACTTTGTGCACAAATTCTAATCAGGAGCAAAAGCATTCCAACAAATACAAAATTGACATCAATTAAATAGTTCTTTAGCCTGGAATTATGTTCTTCAAGCTGAGCTAAAGTTAACCTCAGATTCATATGAATGATGTGGAGGATAATATAATATGTTATGTTATGTTGGATCGTGGGTAGTCCAAACTGCAATTAAGAATAACAGACCAAATTGCAAAGGGAAAGTGGGGGTGAGCAGGTGGGTGGATGTGATCAACCAAAGAATTTGTATACATATATGCATAACCCATGGATACAGACAATAGGGTGGTGAAAGCCTGGGGTGGGGGGCAGTGGGGGTTCAGCGTGGCCATCTGGGGTGCGGAGAGGAAGGGCAGGGGAGGGGCTAGAAGGGGTCAATGGGGGGGGAGGAAATGGGACATATGTAATACTTTCAACAATAAAGATCTAAATAAAAAAAGAATAATAGACCAAAAAGTAACTTGAGCCCTAACCGGTTTGGCTCAGTGGATAGAGCGTCAGCCTGCAGACTCAAGGGTCCCAGGTTCGATTCTGATCTAGGGCATGTACCTTGGTTGCAGGCACATACCCAGTGGGGAGTGTGCAGGAGGCAGCTGATCGATGTTTCTCTCTCATCGATGTTTCTAACTCTCTATCCCTCTCCCTTCCTCTCTGTAAAAAAAAATCAATAAAATATTTTTTAAAAAGTAACTTGATATATTTATTTTATAATTTTCTATTATAAATAAAGGCAATTACAGGGGGAAATGTGACATGGCACATGATGTAGATTTAGAAGAAAGGAGGAAAACTAAACTGGAGCATGTCGTTAATAAACTATGCCTGCTGCCTGGCCGGTGTGGCTCAGTGGTTGAGCTCCTCGATGTTTCTATCTCTCTATCCCTCTCCCTTCCCTTCTCTCTAAAAATCAATAAAAACATATTTTTTGGGAAAAATCAATGCCTGCTGTTATTTGACACTTTTACTGATGTCACAGGTTCTATTTAAGCAGAAAAGGAGTGGCATTCTCAGCAACAGGAGGCCTGCTGCCTCCCGCGCCTGCTTACTTTTGTAGCCAGGGAGAGCATGTTGGAGCTGTAGAAGGGAGGGTTCAGCGTGGCCATCTGGTACAGGATGCAGCCTGCGGCCCAGACATCAGCCTTCTCCCCGTATGGCTCACTCTTCAGTACCTCAGGGCTGAACAAAAAGGAGGATGTTAATGGACACTGAAAAGCAGAGAGGTCAGTTCAGAAAGAAGTCCAGTTTTTAAGCTATAGTTGGAGATAAAAGGAAAAAAATCTGAAACTGTTGATCACTATTTCAAGTATACACATGAAAAAGTATCTTTGAATTCGCCCAGACTTGGATGAACCATAAGCACAAGCAAGCAATTCCATTCAAGCACTAGACTTCAGTTGACCATAAACATTGCCTACCAAGTGTCCAGGGAAGTTATTTCCAGAAACAACCACCTCTCTGTGGTGGATGGAATCACTGGCCCCAGTTCGTTTCTATTCTGGAAGTTTTGTACATCTCACCCTGGCCTCTTCGTAGGCAGTCTTTGTTACCCACTCCTGCCTCTGGTTGTGATTGTGTTGCCTGGCTCTGGCCAGTGCCATGTGGAAGGGACAGTGCACCAGATCAGGTCTCAGTCCAAACAGGTTCAAGGGCTTCCATTTGTCCCTCTAGGAGCTTCTGAAGAGGATATCCCAGGTAGCTGCTGCCTCTCCGGCCTGAGCCCGTAATAAGACACGTGAAGCAGACCTGGCGCAGACAACCCATAAACCTGCACCCTGAAGCAGAACCCGCCCAGAAGACCCAGACCTGTGAGTCTGACAGTGAATGCTTGTTGTCGAATGCCATTAAGGTTTTGCGGTGGTTTCTAACGCAGCATTTTTATGGGAAAATACTGATACAGCACTTTTCTTTGCTATTCAACTGTAATCTATAAAATAGGTGGAAAACTACATTTAAATACATTGCAGAAAATGACAACACCCATCATATCAGCTTCTCTGAAATTGTATTTCCGATCTGGACAAGGATGCTGTCAGCCTTTAAACGAAGTTAAGCTGTGAGGGACACGTTTGCCATTTCTTTCTCTTTCTCTTTCTTCTTCCTTCCTTCCTTCCTTCCTTCCTTCCTTTCTTTCTTTCTTTCTTCTTTTAATGTGGAGGGGAATGTTGTCCCCTTAGATATTTCGGACTAATAGAAGTTTCCTCCTTCATATTTGTAGAATGAAACTCAGCAAAGTGTCAAACCTACACACACCAAATAAAGTAGTTTGATAATTAAGTCCTACAGCATATACTTAGGGCTGTGCTAAGTCCTCTAAATTAATGGAGTGGGGATTAATGGTTAACTTGGACAGTGAGTTAAGGTTTAAAGAAATTGATAAATCAATGTCAGAACAGAGTAGGTATAATTCAGTACTGACTGCTAAGAATAACCACGGAGTCGCTGTTCTTGTGCTATTCTGAGGAATTCCTGGTGTAAGATGCCCATTATGTATTTGCAGAGGAAAGTGTGATTCCTAGTTCCTGAGTTAAGCATTGTCTTATTTGGCGCTTTTGAATTCAATCACATGGCCATAGGGGAATCTGGGGTGATTTGCAGGACTCTGCTGGTCCCAAGTGACTAAAAAGGTGTCCCTTGTTACCACCTGATCAACTGCTCACATTTAAAAAGAAATGCCATATAAGAAATAATGTCCTCAAGAGGAAGATGCCCTTGGCTCCCCACAGGCAAATTTCTCATGTTTTTATCTACTGAGAACGCAAGAGATGTGCTTCCTGTTTCCAAGAACTCATGAAGCAGGTGCTCTGTGCCCCACCAGGGGCCCAGGGCCCTTCTCCAGTCACTCTCCACAGCAGTGTCTGGACTTCTCTAGAGACAGTTCATTTCTCCTCAAAAGATAATTCCTCAATGTGGGGAGAAAACACTTGTAAGAATAGAGTGTGCTCCGTTTACTTTTCTCACCATTACATCTCCTCCTCCTCCTCACTGGAGACCACAGACTCCTCCCGTTCCCACAGGCATGCCCCCTTTCCACAGGCTTTGGGGGTCCTCCCATCTAGAGGGGGAGCCTGCTTCTCCACCCCTCAAATCTTGGCTGGACCATATGATTTGCTTTGGCTAAGGAAGCGTCAGTAAAAGTGATGCTAAGAGATACTTGGAAAACACCCTCTTTGGAACTCACTCTCTCTTTCTGCTCTTGAAAACCCTATGCATGCAAGCCATTGACAATCATGTGAGTGCAGTCCCTGCTGGGACCAGCCCAATTTGCCAGCATTCAGTGTATTGAGGGTGGGGGGAGGTTATTATATTAAACCACTAAGTTTTGAGATAGTTTGTCAAAGTGAACTGATATAATAGCTTTCATCAGATTCTCAATACTGTCCAGAGGTCCCTCAAAAAGACCGAGAATCACTTCTCTGGAAGAGAGTAAGTAAAGAAACAGAGACAAACAACAACAGTTGCTAACGATCACTTTGCTTCTGGGATCCAACTTCAATTAATCTCCAAGTTAAGAGTTTCATAATTACAACTAAAAGTAATGACAAACTGGAAATAGAATCTGATATTTAGAAGACTCAACAAAATGTTCTGTTATACAGTCTGAACTTTGCCCCCCGCCCCAATTGTATATGCTGCAGTCCCAACTCCCAGTACCTCAGAATGTAACTGTGTTTAGAGAACCGGTATATACAGGAGGACTGAATTAAGAAGATGCCATTAGGATGGGTCCTGATCCAATATAACTAGTGTCCTAAGAAGAAGAGACACCTGGAGTGTGTGTACATAGAACCACCATCTAAAGAGGCAGCAGGAGGGCGGCCACCTGCAAGCCAAGGAGAGAGGCCTCAGAGGAAAGCAAATCTAACAACATCTTGATCTTGAACTTCTAGCCTTCAGAACTGTAAGCAAATAAATTTCTGTTCTTCAAGCCATGCCGGAAGCCAATTCCAGCATGTCATAATTGCAAGAGTTTCATCGAAAGGTTGATGGAACTTGGGGACTCAACAAGGGCTGAGTCACATATGTTATCGCCTGTTGGGAATGGCTAAAGGCATTTCCCCAAACCTGAAAAGGATGATTGCTTGCTGTCAGACAGCTCAGGGCATCTTAATCTACATGTTATTGCCTCATGTTGTCCAAACACCTAAACAGCCGGAGTTAATTCCCCAGTCTGACAATGAATTCTGTACCTAACCCTACCCTTTGATGTGTGTATCTCCACCTTGACTTAGGACAAATTGTGTTAATAAAAAGCAAGGGGTCCTGAGACAAGGAGAACTTGGTTTCTTCAGCCAAGCTCCTCTGGCCCCCAAAATGCCTTTCAAAATTATGTTTCGTCTCTGGACTCTTATTTAATTTACGCACAGCCCTTCTCCAGGTTTCCGAACCCCCCTTGCAGATGCCGGATCAAGACCACTGGCATTAAAGCCACCCTGTCTGTGGTATTTTGTTACAGACCCTAGCAAACTATTGCAGGTTTTCTGAGAAAACCAATAAATTCAACAAATTAAAAAAAATTTCCTCAGCAAATGTTAGAAAATACTAATAAAAGGATCTTGAGGAGTTTGGGACAGAGTAAAGACTAAATGTTTGGAGACAAGTTTCTCTTATTGAATAACTCACCCCATAATATTTGCTTCACTGAGTCAAGATAGAAAAGGGATTTTTGCATCTCCCAGCAATGTATTAATCTCAGTTTATTAACAAGTACATTTAGTTCTCTGGTTCTGGCTATCAAACATTCATCTCCCTAGACTGCCTTCACAACAGAGGAGAGAGAGAACTAACTTATCATTGTTAACTGAAAGAGAAACAAAAATGTAAAATTCCGAAAGAATATAAACCATCTGTCTGAGAACACAAGATCCACTATTTGCTCAGTCAAGAAGGCAAAAATCCATATGAATTTATGAGGATAAAAATCTGAAGTGACATAATTATGACTATAGGCCAATAACTACAGTTTATTTAGACTGAAAAGTAAATTGTGTTGTATCTCGGAATGATTCCATGTAGAGCATTTAGCATTTATAGGATGGCCAAAACACACACATGCACAGTGTGTGCACACATATGCGTGCATGTGTGTGTGCCTGTCAGTGCATGTTTATGGCTGCTGAGGGTGGGGTAAAATGATTCTGAGAAATGGCTCAGACAACAATCACTATGGTGGGATGGAAGGCAATGAAAACCAAAGGGGATGTGGGAAGTTGGGAAGACTCAGAAGGAATAAGTGCCTGGGTGCATTTTCTGGGAAGGGGTGAGCAATATGATACTCAGATACTTGGTGAGATGAACAGAGCTTAGCAAAAAGGACTCTAGGCACAATGATGCATGTAGTTGCAAGATCCATCCATGTTCTGGTCTTTTTCTATGAGGCCCTATTATTGAAAGTACCTAAAGGCATTGATGAAATATGTCTAGTCCCACTGGAGCCACAGAATTTAGAGGCCATTCTGATCAGCCCAGTGGTGTTCTCCACTATGAAGGGGGTGGGGGTGGGGGAATGAGCTGGAGGAGGGACAGAAAGAATGAGTCTCTATTAATGTGGTGACCAAGGAAATGAGAGAAGAGAAAATCCCCAGGACTGACTGCACATGGGGAGGAGGATAAGGGAAGGGGAAGACCCTCTCACCTTTCAGGCTCCCGAGTTTCTGACTTGGGTGATGGGGTGATAAACATACACTACAATATGCAGTGTGTGCTCATAGGGGGAACTAGTAGAAGCTAGGTCAATTTGGAGTACACTGATTCATGTCTGAGAGAGCCACAGTTAGGAATATCCAATGGGTAACACCATTCTGGAAGCTGTTAGACTCATAAAGCCCTATTCTGACAGGTTCTGTAGCCAACACCACTGAGATATTCTCAACTCACAGATGCCTGGTGCCATTAAGCAGATAATTAGAGAGATTTGATATCTAAATAAATTTAAGTTTGTTCTAAACACAAAGTTCTTACAGAGAGAAAACAGAATTAGATGACACATTCAAGAGCCAGGGACATGCCACTGAAGGAAATAGGCCACAGCTTTATACAGATTTTAGAGTCTGCCTGGACCTACGTTGCATCTAGGGTTGGCAGCCTTAGCCAGTAAAAATCCAGATCACCAGCTAAATTTCAATTACTAAAAATTTGCAACATCTGGGATGTATTTATGCTAAAAAATACAATATTTGGACACAAACTGAAAAAACTCAGTTGTTTCTTTAAAAGTCCAATTTCATTGGGAATCTTGTCTTTTATTCCAGTGGTGATATTCTTTGTGTACTCTCCTTTGTTAGTGCTCAACTCGTCCTTCTTACAGAAAGGCACACGAAAAGCTGCTTAAGCATTAAATGTGGTTTTCTGCACTTACTTTCGAAAAAATAAGGATAGCCGCGTATTTATATTTCTCTAAAAGCATCACATTTCTCTCATCTTGCATAAAGACATGTATTGATGTAACACCAATGAAGTCAATGATTAGAAAGTTATTTTAAATATAAGCACTTTAAATATAAACTTTTACGTATAAAAGTTCTTTTAAATATGCATTTAAATATATTGAAACACATATATGTGAAATGTTAAGTCCAGCCCCAATTTTTGCAATGACCACATGTCATCTGTAAACATTTTAGTTAAAGAATAAGTAAACTGGACTATGACCCATCAGAATAGCCTCACTAGCTCCAGAGGTCGAGGTGGACCATGACTAGTTTCTAGATGCCAAAATTTCCCCTTGGGTCGCCTGCCTCCTGTGGATTCAGGAAGTGTATTATTCAGACCCCTAAGTAACACTGTATGAACTAGAGGGGCAAGACACTCTAGCTGGAAGAATTATCAATACACTTTCCATGAATGAGTGGTAGATGCTGCTTAAAAATAAAAACTGACCTATTATTTCATTGATTAATGCAACACTTCTTTAAGCTATTAAGCGTCTTATGTGGAAGAGCATTTTACTAGAAAATGAAATGTCAAGTTACATTCAATTTCATCTCCCCACTAGGATGAGTGAACGTTGCACAGGTGGCACAATTGATTCTAGATCATTTTATCTGACACTGCAATTTATTAAGAATGAAAAATACAAACGCAAAGTGGCTTCATTGTTATTCTACAGAGAAATCTGTCACCTTTCATGGGGGTTGTGACAATAAGTGGGTTAGGTAAAAACCAGGCAGCACGGCAGACATAGTAGTGAGGATGGGACTGTCATATTCCTGAATCCTGACGAGGTCTGAGTGGACAAACAAATATTTGACCTTTGGCCTATTCAAGTCAAAGTCGAATAGGGCAAGAACTTTTACCACCCTCTACCACCCCCAGTGAAAAAAGTCCATAGTGATAGTAGTGGTGCCAGGCTGTCTTTTCCGGCAGGTCCAGTTTGAGAAAAGGATGTGTGATCTCAAAACACTAGTGGTAGCCTGCTCTTGCCCTGTCCCACCCATGTCAATTATATTAACATTTAAATTCTTCTGATCTTTGCTCCTATTTCGTGGCAACCCTTATCTAGCACGTTCACTCTCTTCATCCCCAAGCAATACTATTCTTTATCGTATAGATCAAGTTCTACCTATTGGGTGGAACCTTCTCTTACCAAGCCAGCAAACACAGATGGCCTGACACCAAATTCTAAAAGCACTATTGCTCCCTAGTCATATTTTCATTTATTCAACAAATATGTATTGGCCACTTACTATATGCCAGGCACTGCTGCAGGTGTTGGGGACATAGCAGTGAAGAGAACACACCAAAAAAAAAAAAAAAAAAAAAAAAATCCCTGGCCTCATGGAGCTTCCATTCTACTGAGACAACTGACATGTAAGTAAGTAAATAAAAGTTAATAAGTGCTATGAAGAAAATCGTTATATAAAAGAAAAAAGTGTATCTCACGAGTTACATTTAACTGTTCTGTGGCATCAAACAGCTATTTCACCTTTGGAGGTCTTGTTCTCACCTCCATAAGAAAAAGGTTTGTAAGACATATTCTTGTTCTGGAATGTTGTGCCCATCAGTTAGGTTTAAAACATCTTAATGAGCCGAAACCGGTTTGGCTCAGTGGATAGAGCGTCGACCTGCGGACTGAAGGGTCCCGGGTTCGATTCTGGTCAAGGGCATGTACCTTGGCTGCGGGCACATCCCCAGTGTGGGGTGTGCAGGAGGCAGCTGATCGATGTTTCTCTCTCATCGATGTTTCTAGCTTTCTATCCCTCTCGCTTCCTCTCTGTAAAAATATCAATAAAATATCTTTAAAAAAAAAAAAAAAAAAACATCTTAATGACAGATATATACACCATTTTAAAACAGAGATTAAATTTATTTTTCTATATTTCTAAACATACAGAAATATAGTGTTGATTCCTACCTTATATTCAACATTATATTTAAAATTAGATAGCATTCTACTCGAAAACAATTGGTGAGCATATCAACAATTTCTGATGATGTACTCCTTTGATAGACTATTAGAACCTATTTTCTGTTTAAGACTTTTAGACAAAATAAAGGGTTTTTATTCTAAAAGAGAGCTAGCACATTTTTCAAAGTCACTCTTTAGAATCCATCTTTTTATTTATAGATTTCTTAGACTGAATCCCCACTGTATTTCCTCATAAAGTGCTGGGCAAATACATCCAATATCTGCACTCTTCTGTGGCTGAAAAAGAAAAAAAAATGCATTCCTCTTTCATCTTTTAAATAGATGTTCCATCATTCCATAGCTCTGAATATATGAAAAACTTTTGGCCGTGGCCTCTGACAGCTTTCTCATGAATGATTTGACTCTGTCTCACTATCCCTGATAAGTAAACCATTTGCTAAACCCCAACAAAGAAAGCTGTCAATAAAAAACACAGATCCGGTATGCTATCAGGAATACAGAGAAGCTTCTTTCACCCAACAAGTCTTCCCTGAGGCCAATATCTGCCATTAGTGAAACCCTGTAGAGATGCCTGGGAAATTGATATGGGGAAATGGGAAGGAGGGATTAAAACATGGAAAATCCATGGCTGGAGTATGTTTGATAATGACTGTCTGGTTGACAATGAGCTAAAAAAACAATAGCATGACATAGCATCGAGTCCAAGGCTACACATGAAGCATCTTTATAGTAATTTCCCTAAAATCAGAGTGTGGCATTAAAAAATTATAGATGGAATAAAGAAGAAAAAGATTTTCAAGAGCAAAAGAGGAGGAGTTTTAAGCCATATTTTATTATAACTGCTCTCTACTATCTGTAACGAACATGACAAGAAAGGTGTTTTCCTTGCCACTTTGTTTTGCTAACACTCTGGTTTGCCATAATTGCCTATTATCTCTACTACACTGACTAAAAATTAAGTTGTTTTTTTTTTTCCTAACGAAGTAATTGTTCAATGCATGACTCTTAGATTTCTGGGTAAAAGTTAAAGAATGAGGGTCCATTTCTGCTACCATTGTACCTGTACTAAATTGCTAATTTCCCTCCTGTTGGCAAGGAGCTAACTGATCTACCTCTACTTCTCTTCTCTTACTCAAGCCACTGAAATGGAAGGCCGGTAGCTTTTACTTCCTTTTGAAGCTTCGTCCTTGAAAATGTCCATATTCCCAACACTGCTAAAATTCATCTTAATAATCTGATCGTTTATGAAGAGTACCTTCTTCTCTTTTTAAGTACAATAACAGATCTTCAAAACAAAGAAATAAAGCACCTTACTCAGATCCAAATTTATTGTGTTCCACTCAAGAATTAACAGCTATCAGTGTAGCCTATGGGATGCCAGCTCAAGAGAGAGAATAAATCAATTTAGCAAAGAACCTGGTGGATGAACGGAATGAGCCTGGGAGATATACTCTTCGTATTTTGTTTCCTTTCCCATGAAACAGGAAATGCAACATATTTTCAAAATATAAGGCCCACAATGCCCTATTTACTCAATTTATACTCCGGCCCTTTCCTCCGATGTCTGCAGTTTAAATGGGAGGAAGGGCAAAAGAGAAACAAAGAAAGTGAAATAAGGATTGTACTTTGCTTTGTTTACCACATTTAGAAATCGTCGCCTTAATTTATTGTACCAACACTGAACAGTTTGGTGGTTTTAAATTGATAACTAGAGCTCTTAAAAAGTTTCCTCTCCTTTTTTAAATGTATAAAAAGTATAAACTAACAAGCTTTGTGAATGGATTCATTGTCTGGGAAAGAAAAACAGGTCATTCCCAAGAAAGGTCCAAGAATTCCAGAGAGTCATTACAGATTCAATACCACAATAAGAAATAACAGAAGTGACTGAGGGCCGAAACAAAAACGAGAATTCACAATACTAAATTAAAACAAAGAAAATATTTGAGACAAGCAAACAAAGAAATATTTAGTACACTAGCCACTTCTCACTGATGAAAGGTACGATTGAAAATAAAGATTCATGACCTATACATATCTGTATTAAATTATATAAAAATAAAGCAGAAGAAATTTAAAAAAGAAGAAGAAAATAAAGCTGAAACTATTATAAATATAAAGACCACTATTATGGACTAAATGTTTGTGTTCCCCCAAAATCGGTATGTTGCGGTCCTAACCTCCAAGGTGATGGAGTTAGGAGGAGGGCCTTTGGAAGATGATCAGGTCATGAAGGCAGAGCCCCCATGAGTTAGATTAGTGCCTTTTCAAAAGAAATCCCAGAAAGCTCTCTTGTGCCTTCCAACATGTGAGGACACAGTGAGAAGACGGCCGCTGACATGGTGATCTGGCCTCCCTGTTTCCCCACGGTTTAAATCCTCTGACTTCCCTCTTTCCTCTCCCAGTTTACCCACATCACTGTGGTTATCTGTTTTTCTTCATGTGTGACCTGTTATCATTTTGTTAGTCAATCAGACTCACTTCCAAGCAAGTTCTGTCATAATGTCTGAAAGGGAGGAAGCTATAGATCCCTTTGCATAATGCTTACATAGTACACAGACATGGCACGACCATTACACACAATAGTGGGGTGCCCACCCCAGCGCCACGGGCCTTCCCCTCCAGCTTTGCAGCACTGGCTGGGCCCTGCTCTGCCGTGGCTTTCTGCATTGTCCCTGGGGACCTTCCGATGCCCCTGATGAAGGCTCCTACCACATCACATGGTAAAGGATTTAAGTCACCTACTCCAAGTAAGCGCTGGGATATCTACATAAGGGAAGGTAAGATGATAAACACACCCTCCCCACCCCTCCCCGCCCCTTCCCTTCCCCAGTTTAATTCCAAAAAGCTTAAAAAGAAGAAAAAAAAAGTGCTTCCATTAAGTGACTGTCAGGCTGAGAGATACCCAGTGGCTACAATGCCAAGAGGAAAAATTCCAGGTCTCCCAATATCTCAACATAAATCGAAACCCAACCAAACCACACTCCTGCTCTCCCCTAATTATGCTGAATCCATTCAGAATTGAACTGAAGGATGATTTCGTCTTCACAATTCAAAAAGACACTCCTGAGATGTACCAATGCTGAAGGCACAGAGAAATATAGCACCTTCTGTGTGGAAGGAGTCAAGGCATTGACCAGGCCATGCAGTGGAGCAGCCGTATTCTACTGGTGCCCCATGCTGGGGTGTGCTGGGTCAACCCCAGAGCTACTTACTGTGTCAGTTATCAGTTTAATGCTTCTTAGATCCTAACGCACCCTTCCATAAGCGATGGAATTCCGTTAAACATTTCTCCTTTAAAGTAAGCACAATGCTAAATTTTCTTCAGAGATGGTGCTAGAGGGACATTGCCACCTGCACCTGGAGGAAGAGGCTTCCTGAGATGTCAGGCATGGGCCAGGGGTAGGCACTATAGGCATGAGACTACCCAGTGGAACCTGTCCAGACACAGGGGCAGAGTTTTAAATGACTTATTTATAGACTAGTGGCCTGGTGCACAAAATTGGTGCACTCAAGGGTGGGGGGGGAGGGTCCCTCAGCCTGGCCTGTGCCCTGTCACAGTGTGGGAGCCCCGCGATCCATCGCCTCAAAGAGGTAGGCCCCGCCCACCCAACCGGGGCTCCTCGATGGATTGCCCCAAAGAGGTAGGCCAGAGCCGGGGGTCCTGCCTCCACACCATGGAACCCCCAGGCCTCGCCACACAAAGGCCTCCTTCAGACCCCACCTCTGGGCCAGGCCGCATGGAGGCCTCCAGACCCCTGGCAGAAGCACATGGAGGCATCCACTGGACGCCGACTCTGGGCCAGTCGCGCGGAACCCGAAGTACCCCCAGCAGAGGCCTCCGGACCCCCACTGGAGCTGTGCAGAGGCCTCCACCAGGCCCTGCCCTCAGGCCGCCGTGCAGAGGCCTCCGCTGGGCCCCAGGCCTCTTGGTGATGAATTGTGACGGCGTGACACAAGTCCCCAATGCTGCAAGTCCCCATCCACCCACACCTGCTGCGCACGCAGTCTCCTGCTGATCGGTCGTTACGTGTGAGGGTATCCTGACCATTTGCATATTACCCTTTCATTAGTATAAATAATACCCAACCTCCCTTGAGAAGATTCATTCTGAATTCTACCCCCAGGACTCAAATGCACAACAACAGACTAGACTTAAAAGAAAATGGAAGTGTTTGATTACTTGACCTGACGAATAATATTTCAGAATATTTCCTTGAAATCTGTATGTCTACTTACTACCACATCCATTTACTAATTCCAACAGATTCAGACAAATGATGTGTAATAGGCAAAAGAAGATCCTCACTTCAAAATAATTAATGGATTGCAAATAAATCCTCAGGTCATGCTAAGAAGCTACAAGTGTCTGAATTCATCAAAATATAAACACTCATTTATTCAAGAACAACCAACCTTGTAAATATATGTCTAAGTATGTATGTTATCAATTATTCATTCACACAATAAATTTATTAAGCACATATTATTTGCCAGATGGTGGGATACCGATTAGAACATAAAAAACCCTTCCCATGCCCTTGAATGTGGATAAGCAGAAAAAAAGAATCATATATACCATAGGTGTAATAAAATGTTTTAAGTGTTGCCCTAACCGGTTTGGCTCAGTGGATAGAGCGTCGGCCTGCGGACTGAAGGGTCCCAGGTTCCATTCCGGTCAAGGGCATGTACCTGGGTTGCAGGCACATCCCCAGTAGGCGGCATGCAGGAGGCAGCTGATCGATGTTTCTCTCTCATCGATGTTTCTAACTTTCTATCCCTCTCTCTTCCTCTCTATAAAAAATCAATAAAATATATTAAAAATAAATAAATAAATAAAATGTTTTAAGTGTCATGTTGGGTAACAAGTGTACTAGTTCATTCACATAATCAACAGTTATTGCACACCTACTATGTACCAAGGCTCGTTTCCATATCTAGGTAATAAAAGAGTCCCTACAAGGGACTGGGGAACAGTACTTTGTTGTCATTGTTTTAAACATACAGAGTGATGTATAATTCTATACACGTGTATTACTTGGGTAATTGGGGAAAACTTACTAAATAAGCTTCTTTTCCTAAAGTTGTCTTTCCTTTGTGAGCCAAGAAGAGGAATGAAAGCCCAAACTAGTTAAGTCTGATGTTTGAGAGCCATGAAATAATTGTGCTTACCAGGAATACAGGATTGTTCCAACAACAGATGTGAGTTTACTGTTCTCTTGTTTTTGCTTTGCCAGGCCAAAGTCAGCTACAATTCACAAAACAAAACAATGTTAGCATTTTTTTCCCCAGAATTAGCATCTTTCCTTAGACTTTGAGATCATGTATAATAGTTATTACAGCTCACAACCTTCTACAGAATGCCCTATGTATCAATCTTCCACAACACCACCAGCCTTAATGAATGGCATACATACAATATTCCATTATGCTATGTATTTTGACATGAGTTTTATCATTTAAAAAAATACTAAAGTAAGTCTTGCTAACTGAAACATAGGACAAAGTACTATTTGAACTTCTTGTTTCACATTTCAAATTACCTTTTATAATTTCAACTTAATAGAATTAATCTAATATTTTGGCATATGGCAGTCATGACCTCACCTGACCAAAAAATAAATAAAAATTAAAAATAAAGTAAGCCTGCCTGGCCGCTGTGACTCAGTGATTGAATGTGAACCTATGAACAGGAGGTCTCAGTTGGAGTCCCAGTCAGGGCACATGCCCGGGATGCGGGCTCAATCCCCAGTAGGGAGTCTGCAGGAGGCAGCCGATCAATGATTCTCTCATCATTAATGTTTCTATCTCTCTCTCCCTCCCCCTCCTCTCTGAAATTAATAAAAACATATTTTATTTTTTTATTTTTTTTAATATATTTTTTTTTTATTTTTTTACAGAGAGGAAGGGAGAGGGAGAGTTAGAAACATCGATGAGAGAGAAACATCGATCAGCTGCCTCCTGCACACCCCCCACTGGGGATGTGCCCGCAACCAAGGTACATGCCCTTGACCGGAATCGAACCTGGGACCCTTCAGTCCGCAGGCCAACGCTCTATCCACTGAGCCAAACCAGTCAGAGCAATAAAAACATATTTTAAAAAAATAAGGTAAATAACCTAAATAACCACCATGAAGATCTGAAAACATGAAATTAAATGGAATCTATTGGTACTAAATCACAGTAAATATGATGTTCAGAATCATCTCAAAATATTTATACATCACCAAATAATTCTGATTTTCAACTTAGAACACCAAATATTTATCCTATCTAATAAAAGAGTAATATGCAAATTAATCATCAATACGCTACACCCACCAGCCACGCCCACCAGCCACGCCCACCAGCCAATCAGGAGCGAAGATGCAAATAAACCAAACCAAGATGGCTACCACCACAGAGAGCAGGAGGGAGGCTTGGGTTTCCCTGGCAATGGAGGAAGCCAAGCTTTCCTCCTGTCCTTGCCGGCCTAGGCCTCCGCTCAAGGCTACAAAGTTTCAATTATAGAAGATACATATATCCCAACAGAAATGGCTGCCGCCATGGAGCAAGCAGAAGGCTTGGCTCTGCTCCAGGCTACAAAGTTTCAATTGTAGAAGATAAATAAACCCCAGATACCAGGGCCTCCACGTGGGTTGCCAGGGGGTGTGGCCGGCCTGCAAACCACCACAGGCCCCTCGCCCAGGCCGCCACACGCCCCAAGGTAACCCCCACCCTGATCTGGGACATCCTTCAGGGCAAACCAGCTGGCCCCCACCCATGCACCAGGCCTCTATCCTATCTAATAAAAGAGTAATATGCAGATTGACCATCACTGCAATACACAAGATGGCTGCCCCCATGTGGTCAAAGATCCTGCCCCCATGTGGACACAAGATGGCCACCACAAGATGGCCAGCAGGGAGGGCAGTTGGGAGGGACCAGCCCTGCAAGGGAGGGCAGTTGTGGGAGATCAGGCCAGCAGGGGAGGGCAGTTAGGGGTGACCAAGTCGGCAGAGGAGGGAAGTTGGGGGCAAGCAGGCCTGCAGGGAAGGGCAGTTAGGGTTGACCCGGCTGGCAGAGGAGGGAAGTTGGGGGCGACCAGGCCTGCAGGGGAGGGCAGTTGGGGGAGACCAGGGCTGCAGGGGAGGGCAGTTAGGTGTGACCAGGCCTGCAGGGGAGGGCAGTTAGAGGCAACTGGGCTAGCAGGGGAACAGTTAGGCATCAATCAGGCTGGCAGGGGAGTGGTTAGGGGGTGATCAGGCTGGCAGGCAGAAGCGGTTAGGGGCTATCAGGAAGGCAGGCTGGTGAGCAGTTAGGAGCCAGCAGTCCTGGATTGTGAGAGGGATGTCCGACTGCCCGTTTAGGCCCAATCCCCACCGGGATCGGGCCTAAACGGGCAGTCAGACATCCCTCGGTGGGGATCAGGCCTAAACGGGCAGTCGGACATCCCTCGAGGGGTCCCAGATTGGAGAGGGTGCAGGCTGGGCTGAGGGACACCCCTCACCCCCCGTGCACGAATTTCGTGCACCGGGCCTCTAGTATTTAATATTAGCATTTGATGAACTTTTCAAGTCACCTACAGATTCTTTTTTTTTTTTTTAAACCACTCAACAGCTTAGGTCAAGGTGGATCTTACTTGGCAGGTGGCAGCATTTGGGGCCAACTCTGACTATGCTGAGCCCAATGTGCCACTAAATCAGGGTCTGTGTCACCTCCAAGGCCGCAAATAAGTGCAGTGACAAGACCTGGACATGTTTCATGGCAACAAGTGATTAAAAGATGACTGAAAAGATACAGTCTTCTGCCCTGGCCCGGTGGCTCAGTTGATTATAGCATCCTCCCATCCACCAAAAGGTTGTGGGTTCAATTCCAAGTCAGGGCACATATCTAGGTTGCAGGTTCGATCCCCAGTTGCGGCACAAACTACAGGCAACCAATTGAAATTTCTCTCTCTTATTGATGTCTCTCTCTCTCTCTCTCTCTCTCTCTCTCTCTCTCTCTCTCTCTCTCTCTCTTCTCTCTCTCTCTCTCTCTCTCTCTCTCTCTCTCTCTCTCCCTCCCTCTCTCTCTCTCTCTCATCAGTAAATATATTCTCAAGTGAGGATTTTTTTAAAAAGATACAGTCTCCTATGTGGAAATATATTTAGACATTAAAATTAGCTACCATTTGTAAAATTATGCACACCTAAATATGCTGGTACTCTGCTGCCTCATGAAGGCAAAATCCAGGCAGCATGTTACTATAAATAATTGCAAACTAACCTTCATCTTAAAACATCTAATTCACCTACAGTGAGTGAAAAAAGGAAAAAAGGGGAATTTTTCGTTTTTCTAAAGTTTTTTTTTTCTGGTCACGGTTTTAATACATTTTGTCTCATGCATCTTAAACATTGTTTGGCAATTCTGTGCTTCTTTTCTGGGAGTAAATAAACCTTCTAGCACAGAAAAGAGAAAAATAAAATATGACAAGGCTGCCCCTTAGTGGTGACATGCTTACACACACATATACACACACTCATACTATTTTTATAGGCTCTATGAATTGCAGCTTTATTTAAATCTCCCCAAATGTGGGAATCTTATACATATGTTTTCAAATTAATGTTGTATTATTTTAATTTAACTATAATTCCTCTTAAAAATCAATAAGAGTTTTTAATGTTCATACTTATATCAATCGTGAGACACTGAAAAACATATTTCATCACAATTTTATTTTAAATATTTTAAAATAGTAAAACAAAAATACAAAGAGCTAACAACTGAGAATAATTATTTTAAAAACTAAGAGATTATTTAGTATAAAGATCTAAGACTAAAAGGATTTCTAGAAGGAGAAACAGAGAAAGCAAAGGGGAGAAAAATAGTGAAGAAATCATGCAGGAAAATTTCCCAAAACTAAAAATTTAAGTCTCCAGATCGAGAAGTACACCTAGTTCCAGACACATTGAATGAAAAGAGAGCCATCCAAAGCAGATAAAGGAAACATTCTAAAAGTTTCCAAAGGAAAAAAACAGTCCACTTATCAAGCAACGGGAATCAGAATAGCACTGAATTTCCTAACAGCAAAATCAGATGCTGGAAGATTGAAGTAACACCTTCAAATTTGGAAAGATAATGACTTTCCTTTGAGAATATTACACAGAAAGAGAAAGACACAGGATACAAGAAACAGAGACTCCAATCAGAAGAGGAGCAAATGAAAGTTCAAATCCAGTCATCATTACAGCAAATAGCTACAGGAATTGGTTGTCCAGAAAAATAAATTGAAAAAAATTGTCATGTTTGACCATGTATAAATAGTACAAAGAGGGCTTTCATAATGTTTTTAGAAAGTTTAGAAAGAAGAAATAATGGGTACATTTTTTAAAAAAAACCCTAGGAAAACAAATTAAAAAGAGGGCAATTATTAACTCCAAGAAAAACAAAAAGGTCTATGAGAAAGGAAAGGTAATCAACACTAAATGATTACTATCAACACTAATAAAAGAGAAACATGCAAATTGACCATCACTCTGCTATGCCCACCAGCCAATCAGAGCGAGTATGCATATTAATCCAACTAAGATGGCGGCCGCCATGGAGCTGGAGCAAGCAGGAGGCTTGGGTTACCACCGGCGATGGAGGAAGCCAATCTTCCCGCCCGCCCTGGCTGGCCCTGGCCTCCACTCAAGGCTACCAAGTTTCAATTATAGAAGATAAATAAATCCCAGCTAAGATGGCGGCTGCCATGGAGCTGGAGCAAGCAGGAAGCTTGGGTTGCCCCCAGTGATGGAGGAAGCCAAGCTTCCCACCGCCCTGACTGGCCATGGCCTCCGCTCAAGGCTACCAAGTTTCAATTATGGAAGATAAATAAATCCCAGATACCTGCTTCCAGCCGGCCCTGACCTATGCTTGGGTTGCCAGGGGGCGGAGCCAGCCTGCAAACCACCACAGGCCCCTCACCCAGGCTGCCCCATGCCCCAAGGTAACCCCCACCCTGATCCAGGACACCCTTCAGGGCAAACCAGCCAGCCCCCACCCGTGCACCAGGCCTCTATCCTATCTAATAAAAGAGTAATATGCAAATGGACTGTCACTCCAACACACAAGATGGCTGCCCCCATGTGGTCAAAGATGGCTGCTCCCCTGTGGACACAAGATGGCCGCCTCAAGATGGCCAGCAGGGGAGGGCAGTTGAGAGGGACCAGGCCTGCAAGGGAGGGAAGTTGGGGGCAATCAAGCCTGCAGGGGAGGGCAGTTAGGGGTGACCAGGTCAGCAGAGGAGGGAAGTTGGGGGCGACCAGGCCTGCAGGGAAGGGCAGCTGGGGGGGGACCAGGCCTGCAGGGGAGAGCAACTGGGGGGGACCAGGCCTGCAGGGGAAGGCAGTTTGGGGGACCCAGGCCTGCAGGGGAGGGCAGTTTGGGGGGACCAGATCAGCAGGGGAGAGCAGTTAGGGGCAATGAGGCTAGCAGGGGAGGGCAGTTAGGGTGACCGGATCAGCAGGGGAGGGCAGTTGGGGGGGACCCAGGCATGCAGGGGAGGGCAGTTAGGGGCAATTGGGCTGGCAGGGGAGCAGTTAGGCATCAATCAGTCTGGCAGGGGAGTGGATAGGGGTGATCAGGCTGGCAGGCAGAAGCAGTTAGGGGCAATCAGGAAGGCAGGCAGGCGAGCAGTTGGGAGCCTGTAGTCCTGGATTGTGAGAGGGATGTCCGACTGCCCGTTTAGGCCCGATCCTACCGGGATCAGGCCTAAATAGGCAGTCCGACATCCCTCGAGGGGTCCCAGATTGGAGAGGGTGCAGGCTGGGCTGAAGGACACACACCCCCGTGCACTAATTTTGTGCACTGGGCCTCTAGTACAATAATAATAATGTAAACACTGAATATTATCTTTACCCAAATTGTGCTATAAATGCATTGGCAAGATGGTAGATGGGGAAGAAGAAGATATTTAAAAAAAACTAAATCTTCAACTTTCACAGTCGAAAGTAAAATGCCAGAAATAAAGTTAAAAAGAAATGGTTGTTTTAGGGAAAAGGAACTGGGAGTTGCTTAGAGGTAAGTTTTTCTTTATTAGCTTTTTAGTGCTATTTTATTTTGTAAACTACTTTGATATGTAGTACTGGTTAAATAAAATATATATAATTAATTAAAGTAAATTTAGGGAAAAAATCAAGCTACTACAATAATAGATTAACCTTGATGTATTTAAATCTAATCAAGGGAAATGATTGCAGTTAATCTTAGTGAGAAAATTAAATTCAGGATTAGCTATTATTCAGGAAATATGGCCTGAGTAGCCATCTAAGAAGAACAAATATCCCCACTGAACAAATCTTTTTAATCATTATTTAATAGTAAAGATACTATTTGCTATAAAATTTAAATACACAATTTATATATTTATTAACTTACAAATTGAAATACCTACATGTATATAAATACTAAAAATTTTTAAGGAAACCCAAGTCTATTTTATAAAAAGAAAAACAGTAAAAGGCATATGGTAAACAAAATTGTAATTAATTTCAAATGATTAAGTAAATGTGTGTCCAAGATGAAGATTCACAATTATTTGGTCTCATTTTATATCTCACAAAGCACATGCTTAAATATTTCAAGTAATTTTACATTGAAGATTATCCACAGAGTTTCTGTTTTAGGTTGCTTTTAATTTTTTAAACTAATATAGGATCTCTACTTGCAAAAATCTGGACAGGAAATCTAATCATTGTTATTGAAGACATGGTTTAGGTAAATGTGTACTTTCGGTAAAGAATTAGGTTCCTCTAAAATTAAGAGATTCACCTTCACAATGTTGTCATATTTCTTACATCTATAATATTTAGGGCATTGGTCTCCAAAGTGGGTGCCTATGGCAATCCACTGAGGAGCAGAAAAAAATATTAAAACCTGTACTTTGATTATTTTAATATACCCCTTTGTATTTTATTTCTGTATACTTAATGTACTATAAAATAATTACACAGTAATATATGTACAGAATTTATAAACAAGCCTACATATAACGGCAGCATATTATCAAAAAAAACGTTTTACTAATAGAATGTCATGATCGAAAACAATAGAGTTCTGATTTAGAGATGGCTCCCCATTAATAGTGCATAAGAGTAACACAAATGTTCATGAGTGAAGAAAGGCAGGAAAAAGCTAATATATCATTAAAGCATTAAAAAGTTAAGTTATGATTAAGAATTAACCAACTGTTGGGGGAAAATAATTTTCTCATTTGTAAAATGTTAGCCAACATGAGGCCTACCTGCTGCAGTTGAAAATACTTTGGTAAAAACTGATATTGAAATTATAAATGGCTTGATTTTTTCATAGCCCTTGATAAGTACATTTGTTACCTGTATGGTACAGACCATGTTAAAATCGTTTAAAATAACATGCTCACATGGTGGTCATAAAAGCTTGTGTTGATGAAGTAACATTCTACAGAAAGAAAAGACCTAGAGACCATTGGTTTGGGAATTAAATTCTCATGAATCCTAAGGGTACTTTATTCTCTCATGCGGCAATATACAACTCAATAGTAGCTACTAGTCACATAGGGATGTTCACCTTAAAGTTTAACAGAATTTCAGATTCACATCCTCAGTCACATTAGCCACATTTCAAGTGACCAACAGTCACCTGTGGCTAGTGGCTGCTCTATAGGATAGTGCTGATACAGAACATCCCCATCAGCACAGTGCAGTTCCATGGGACAGCTCTGCTCAGAATAAAATTCAGGAATTCTGAAATTAAAATGTTTCAGATGTTTATACTTACTCACTGTTACTTTGTCCTTATCCCCCAACATGATGTTGTTTGGCGTCAGATCTCTATGGACGATTCTCTTCTCCTTGTGCAAGTACCGAAGAGCTAAGCACAGCTTGAAACAGCAAAGACGAAATTTTATTTCCCCAAATATACAAATAAGCACTGATGAATACTACACACGGCTCTAAAATATCAGCTTGGGTCTTCACCATTTTACAGGAAAATTTAATGAAAATAAACGCGTACCTGAATAAATATTTTCCATAGTCTTTCTTCAGTAAAATGAAGTTGTTTTTCCTTCAAAGAACTGAAATGCTCTCCAAGAGGGGCTCCTTCTATAAGCTCCATAACTATATACAACCTATCATCTAGAGAAAGAAAGAAAGAAAGAAAGAACGAAAGAAAGAAAGAAAAGGAAGGAAGGAAGGAAGGAAGGAAGGAAGGAAGGAAGGAAGGAAGGAAGGAAGGAAGGAAGGAAGGAAGGAAGGAAAAAGAGAAGAGAAGAGAAGAGAAAAGAAAAGAAAAGAAAAGAAAAGAAAAGAAAAGAAAAGAAAAGAAAAGAAAAGAAAAGAAAAGAAAAAAACAAGAAAAAGACAATAGAAATTTAAGTTCAATAAAGATATTTTGGAAACACTTAGGAATTAGAATCTGAGTTTCCCAATAGGTGTGCAGCACTAACGAGTTAGAGATGCCTTAAGATATGAATCCACTCAGCCCTGGAAGGGGTGAGATCGGGGGCGGGGGCGGATCTTGGGACAACTGGAGCCCAGCAACAGTCTCTCCCAGCTACAGGAACCTGCTAGCATTAATTACACAGGCCACTACTATCATTTGCTATGTACGCTGTGACATGGAATGGTTGGGAGGCACCAAAGAGAAGGAGCAAATGAGCCCAAGTCATGGAGGAGTCCCTGAAGAACATGTAAACCCACTTCATCTCAATAGTCTAATATTTACCCTTAAATCAAGCCAGCCATTCAGAAAACTGCATTTTACACTGCATTGTTTGTAGTCTCATAGGGTTACCTTTCTGACTTTTACAATGGAATCACACCGTGGCCTTGTAATGAATGACAGAGGTGAAATACCACCCAGGATAGAAATTTGTTATGCCCCTCAAGAGCACAGAAAGCTGCGCTTCTCCTGGTTCTACCTGATGGACACTGAAAACCTCATAGCTAATTGTGTTCCTCTAAATGCTGTGGATGCCAGGAAACAAAGGAGAAAATTCTACTTCCTCCTTCAAAACCAGTAGGAAACTACGCACAGTGGAATGCACTGTGTATCCTTTGTGATGTTTGGGATTTATATACCAGTAGAATACACATGTACACAATATTTACAAAAACAAAATCATACTATACGTGTTTTGCAACTTGCAGTGTTGTTATGTGTCAGTATACATAGATCCATGCCATTCGTTCTGTTGGTTACATTATTACTCCACAATACAGTTGGATCATAATTTATTTAATCATTTTCCCAAGGATAGGCATTCATATTGCTTCCAATTTTTCATAATCTCAAGAAATATTTTTATATGTACTAACCTTACCTTTAGCTTTATTCTTCATTTTCTCACATTTTATTTCCTTTTATCATAATTTTCTCCTCTGTTTTATCACATTTTATGTATTTTTTTAACCACTTCCAGTTCTTTTTGGAGGAAGTTAGGTTGCAAAAAAACACTTTGTGTTGTTTCATTCTTAAGTAAGACATGTTGTGCCACTTCAACACAAGAGCCAATCTAGAGCTCTGTGTGATTGGATATGCACTAAATCACAGGAAATTATTCTAATATCAAGAACCAACAGCCGGGGGCGCAGGATTTACTGGAGACTTCCGGCACTGAGTTCCTCTGAGTCATCTAGGGGGAGGGAGATGGGTAAAACCATAATATGTCACAGTACATGACAGGTCTGCTTAACAATAGCAACTATGAAGAGGCAGCGAGGAAGCCCCAATCGTTGCCTTATATTTCTTAAATCTTCCTTCAAATGGAGGTTTACTCTGAAAGCTCACGTGTGGCGTATGAAGGTTTATCAATACTTCTATTACTGCAGCCAGAGGTCCTGTGCTGTTTTGAACAATTGACTGTTTTGGCTGCATCTCAACATCAACCCTGCGGAAAGAGCCTGCCCGCCTGCAGCATCAGTCAGGGCTCCATCACCACCTGGTGGCAATTAATTGAACTTCAAGTAAAAGAAATTAGACCGTCAAACCTCAGAGGGAAGGTAGGGGAGGGTGGGGGTGAGGGGGAGAGATCAACCAAAGGACTTGTATGCATGCATATAAGCCTAACCAATGGACACAGACACCAGGGGGGTGAGGGCAAGAGTGGGGGGGGGGGGGGGGGTAGGGGGGTAATGGGGGGATAAGGACACATATATAATACCTTAATCAATAAAGAAAAAAAAGAAAGAAATCAAAGCCAGCCCACTTCCAATTTATTTTGGAGGTGAAAAATGTTATCTAATTCAATAAGAACAACTTTCAATTTTTTTTCTTAAGAAAGCAACTATCCTTAAGTTTCTTCTCTACAGATCCGAAGTGATTTTTATGTGTATGAAAATAGCTGTAAAAGCTATTTCAGTTTATTCATTCAGTGTCTCTCAGATGAGAGTCTAGGTACTTTATATATAACTGTTTAGGTCCCTGATTACATCACTGTTCCACTCATCAAGAAAGTGATGCACAAGATTGTCGACTGTCATATAAACAGCAAAGAAGGTAAAGAAAGTAGGTGATTGAGCTTATTTTTTTTACATTCTAATATGCAAATATGTAACAAAGATACTTTCCCTTAATTGGAAATATCATAAAAATTCATACTTACTTTCCAGAAATGTTTTGTAATAGCGTACAACATTGGGATGATAAAGCTATAAGAAAATAAGTAACAAACATTACACTACTTCAAAATACAAACTTTTTACATATTTCATATTTGAAAACAACAAAGAAAGTGTTGTATTTCTTTTTATTTCTAAAACTAAGCATTTTAATTTATCTAATGGGGTGGGAAATGTGGAGAAGGGTTTAGGGGGATAAATGGTGATGGATGGAGACTTGACTTAGGGTGGTGAACCCATAATACAGTGTAAGAGATGATGTGTTGTAGAATTGTGCACCTGAAACCTGTATAATTTTTTTAACCAGTGTCACCCCAGTAAATTCAATAAAAAGGGAAAAAAGTTATCATCTAATTCAGATTTTTTCATGATTCTCTTTATTTTCTACTTATCAAACTAATCTGAAATAGGAATCTCCTATAGCCTTATCAAATAGAAGTAAACACTGATTGTGGTTATCACTTTAATTAAACTAAAACAGAGAATTGTGGAACCAGAAGGAACCTTAAGAATTCATTGGGATTCCCAGGCCCAACACCACACACAGAATGCAGAGGGAGAAAACAAAAATGAAGCAATTCATGTTGAATACAGACCTCCTTGCTCTTTACCTCTTCACCACTTAGGTATGTACATTCACTGTTTGTGTCTATTTACACCATTGGTGCCTTTTATGCTCTCCAAAATGATTAGTAGGAAACTGAAGTGAGAGTTATTAACTCTGCTGAAATTACCATAATTGACAAAAACTCCTTTCTTGACCCTGATACTTTCTTTTCTTAGGGAATGGACTAAAACAAATAGTCTACCTCACCAACTAGCAAAGCCCCAGCAGGTTCTAAACAATATGAATTCAGGTAAGCAACCAGAACCATATTCTAGAGATCCAGCTCACTGGCCAGGACTCCACCCAGACTTCAGTTCCAAGGAAGATACTGGATCAGCTTAGGGCAGAAGCCACGTTCCAGCCTGTGTTATAATGAGACAGCGCACTGCTGAAGGCTAGGCTATACTAAGCGTAAGCAAACTATTACTGTACAAAGATCAGTTATAAGTAAGCTGCTTATGATAATATTTACTATAATTTACAAACTGGAGTAAAGCTTATGCATATGTTGATGCATAAAGATCATCTTATTCATGGTGATCGCTATGTCCCGGCACAGATGCTGGGCAAATGTAACTAGTGGAGAACGAAGTGCAGGCAGTGGATGGCTCTCCACAGGCGTTATAAAAGAGCAGCGTCCGAAATGAATGCACAAGGAAGGAAAGCTGAAAAAGAAACCCACGCATTCTTGGGTCACAAAAAGAAGTCCCAGTTCTCTTCTGGCATGTTTATTCTTTCTCCCCAAACAAACCTTCATAATGATAGTTAATTGATGTGTTACATTATGTCAGAATATCCTGCTCATGCTAATAAATAACAGCCCATCTGGAAAAGCCACATTTTAGACTTAATAAGCCATATTGGAGGAATGTTAACAGCTTGGTTCCACTTGACAAAAGTCAGGGAACTCTTAGTCATATGCTGATGCATGTAACTAAGTAACCAAATATTCTACAATATAAGGAGAGAGAAATGGATACGTTTGCAATGAAAAGAGAAGGATTTTTCATACAAGAATCACTCTGTGCTGTAAACTCTAATGTTCTGCCCCCCTTGCCCTGATAAAAACTCCAGAAAGTGTTTCTATGGTTCAATGTCAAGCCTTAGGAAAAAAAAGTTGGCTGAAGTATAACCCACTTAATGTGAATTATTTTAAACAGTAGATCTTAAACAGCCTGGAGAAGAATAGCATAAGAACTTTATTTTGATGGCATTTATTTAAGGGAAATACTTTCATAAACAAGAAAAGAATATTTACCTGCTCTTTAATTATGGTTAATTCAGAAACAATGTTCTTCACACTGCTGTCTCGATCTTTTTTATCCTTTCCAAAGGCTGGATTATGTAAATTGACTTCTTTCATTGCTAAGAGATTTTGACCACTACGCTTCCTAACCTAACAAGATAAAAAAAAAAAAAATGAGGTGGAGGTAGAAAGGGGAGAAAAGAGATACAGTAATAAGATCACATGATTAAAGCAAGTCGTTTAAATAAGTCCTGGAACTTTTAAAACTCTTTCTGTATTTACACTAAGCTCAGCTCAAAAACTGGTATCTCCTGGGTCAATCTGCAATACTTCGTAGGATTTTACTACATTAATACAGAATGGAGAGAATGTGCCATGCATGGGAACAAGCCATTGTGACAATTTTTTATGAGAGATTAATGATGGCTTTTCTCTTCAAAAGTCAGTAATCAATTTCTAAGGCTGAAAGTTAAGATAAGACAACATTGATGCAACTATATAGTGGATAAAAACAATCACTCTAATTTTTATATCTATTTTTCACTACTTTTCAGTGAGGGGGCTCCAACTCAGCTGAGTGTGGGTGTGCAAGTGGGACATAGTGGTGTGCTTGGGGACATAAGAAAGGGCAAAGTCACCTTGTAAACACAGCCAAAAGCTCCACTTCCAAGATGATCCAAAATTGCGTAGTTGCCTATATATTTCGAAGGAGCTTTATTCTGATTAATACTTTCAATATTTTCAGCAATTTGCATCAGTTCATCCTCCTAACCAAACAAATAAATAAAAAGAAAATGGGTTGCTCTGATAAGTTCCTTCCTGACCACATAGCAGCCTGCCAAAATTTAAAACTCACGACTTACCACTAATAAATTCAACTTTGAGACCAATTCTTCATAAGCACTAATATCACGCACGTAATGTCCTATGTCAATGAAGATCTCAAACAAGTCGGTGGGGAAAAGTCTACAGGGAAAAAACACACATGCGCACTGTTGCTCATTCCTTCCATGTTGGATCTAGCTCATTCACAGATTAATTAAAAACACTTAACTTCCTTAAGTTATGGACCAAGTGGGAGGAAATACCAGCTTATCTCACAAAAGTGAACTATAGCCATAGTTTGTAAGAGTAAGGAAAACCAATGGAAAGTGTAGAGATCTGCTGTACAGCATTCTGCTATGGTCAACAGCACTGTATTGTACAATTAAACATTAGCTAAGAGGTTGTATCTCATGTTATGTGCTCTTTACTACAATAAAAAAAAAATATGATACAGATTATAGAAATACCTTATTTGTGAGATATTTGTGGGTATAGGTATTAAACGTGTTACAAAGGGATGCTTACTGGATGTTTATTGAGTACTGGGCACTTTAATAAATGCTAATAGATTCAGTCCTCATATGAGCCCTAGGAGGTAAATATTAACCTAATTTTTTAATGTTTTATGAAAATAAAAATACAGGTAAATGAGGAAAAAAATTGAGAGATTTACCATCATTTCCAAGGCATTGGCTAGAGGGTTTATTACAATCTTTAAGTCCACTCAAAATGGATGATTTGGGGCCTTGAAATTAAAGATTTTAATAAATGAATAATTTCCTTTCCTTCCCCCTCCCAAGTTCAAGCATCATATGAAAATACAATAACAACATAAAATGCTCCATGCTTCTAAACAAACAATATTACATTAACTCAAGCTTTTATTTCTAGTCTGCCTTATCAATAAACTTCCTGTAAAATCTTGGGCCTATGATGTTGGCTAACCTGCCCAGCTAAACGGCATGCAGACCACACCTGTAAGGAACCAGTGTTTGCTTCCCAAAGCGGTGATTTTTGTCATGCTCACCAGCACAGTCTCCGACCCAAAAACATCAGCCTCCTCCCCTTCCAATGAACCCCCACCCTATGGCAGATATCCAGACAAATCCTCTTCTTTCTCCAAGAGGAAATAACTACATCAACCGGAATTTATGAATGGGCTAACCCAAACACAGATTTTAATGTCATCCACTTAAAATGTTCATGTCTAAAAAAAAAGAAACTAAAACGATAGCAGCCACATGTCATTAAGAAGAGTTGTACTGAGAGCATGGTTCATGCTCTTCCATCATTTTGTTCATTTTCAGTGTTAAGATATCCCTGGGGTAGCTCAGAATCTGTGGATTCTCCGAAGCCTGGAGCCCCAGGTTTTGCGTTCTCACTCGTCTTCCCTTGCTGTCTGCATCTAAGTCAGCTATGTGGAGACAGTTCAGTCTTGGGGGCGCTGGTCGCTTACATTTCTTGAAGCTCCTACCTTTTGAAGAGTGGCCTGTTTCTTTCCATACTGAAGAGAAACCTCAAGGCTCTGAAAGCATAACACTGGAAAAGACAAGGACGTGTGATTCTCCAAAGGCAGCTCAAGAACTGAAAGAAAACCTCTCAGGCTACAACTATCAGGAGGTAAACATTAAAGTGGTTTTATGAGTGTGGCTGATCTACGTGGGAGCCAACGCTTATTTTTAAAGAGCACTTATGTCGCATAAATGCTGGGGATCTTGGCCTTGGTTCACTCTGGACTTGGCATGCATTCCTTTCTAGAAAGTACCAAATGAGCACAGAGACAGGAAAGAAAATTCCTCCGCTGAGAAAACCAAGCGTCCACCCTCTCCCCCAACCACACACCCAGCCCCACTGAGCAGCCTCAGCACTGAACTGGAAGCTGTCAGGCTCCCACACTTTGCACATACTGTTCCCTCCATGTGGATGCCCTTCCACCCTGTAGCAGATGCTATTGGTGCCCCGCTCATATCCCTGCATCCATCTGGCACATCTTTCCTCATCCATCGAGATCCCTTTACAGGCTTTCCTTTGTAAAAGTGAAATGTTAGTGACTGGGTCCATGCTTGATTTTCAACTTACTATTTTCTGTTACTCAAGCAATACATGTTCTTAAAAAATAGAACTAACTGATAAGCAAAGAAATATCTAAATAAAGTCACCTAATTCCCTCCCGCAGGCCAATCGTTGTTAAGCCTTTTACTTTAACAGCATTTGCTTCCACGCCAGCCTCCCTCACCAGGTATTTTCCCTCCCAGTCAGTGCAGGGACCAGCCCTAAGCTAAAAATTCTAAAAAATCATAGATTAGATTATCAGGGTTTCCCCATATTTCGGTAACTTGATATTGAAGAGCAACAGAGATGTTTGTTACCTGTAGTAGATTAGTTTTTGCTGCATTCTTTTGTTTGTTCGGTAAAATCAATTTTGCTATAGTATACACACCATTCTCCTGAAAGAATAAAGGGGCATGTGGTCAGGGACCAGGGACAACGCCACCAAGACACACAAGCATAAAGAAGCAACTGAACAATCGCAAAAACTGATGTCATGTTATAGTTAGTATAATCTGGGAACTTCAAGTAAATATGACAGGACAATACTAAAAATGTCATTGTATCTTTTACTACCAAAGACTACAACCACAACTTTAAAACTTCAATTGTCTTTAAAGATGATAAATAATAAAGTATATTAATCTAATACTTTATGAAATACTTTAGAGTAGGGGATAGAAAGGTATTTAAATATCTTTTTAATCTGTATACACTGCCTTTTAAATATCTAATTATGAAAGGTAATTTCTCCTTTTATGGTTTTTTTAATAAAGTAATATATCCATGTTAATTATTATAGAAAAATAAAAGAAACAAGAATAATAATAGTCAAGGATTGTGAATAAACACATTTTTACATTTAAAGACTAAGAAAAAGAACAAAATGAGCATTATTCATGAAAACACAGTTAACATCTTTCTAAACTTCTTTTCTTTTTAAGCCAAGCAAGTTAAAAGAAGAACAAGAATAGAAAATGGAATTCTATAAGTTAAATAAGACATATTCAAAGATTTTAAAACCATGTGATGGGATCCCCAACGCTACATTCTGGGACACAGAGTTGACCGGCCTGGGGAGACCTGTTGCGGAGCCCCTCCCACCCCCGCCCCGGGCAGTGGCACATACCTGAACCACCTGGTGGGCGTTGGTGTCGTTGAGCACCAGCTCGGTGAGGGCAGCACAGCAGGCTGGAACGAGAACCGCCAAGGTCAGGTCTCATCACTGTGACTGCGGGACCGCACGGCACATCACCATCTAACTCCAGGGAATCTGTTAGCAGTCAGCCCCGGACACACATCTTCCTCAGGCCCGGCTCCGGGAGAAGGGGACTCTCCTCTGTATGTAATGTGTGTACACATACAGCCCACAGAAGCCTTTTAGTGAGCACTTACTGTGCACCAAGAGGCAGGGACTGGATTTGTCTGGTTCACTGGAATCCCCAGTGCCAACATGTGCCTGCCATTGAGCAGGTGCTCAATAAATACATCCACACCAGTTGAATAAATGAGTTCTTTAAATAAATTATCCAAACTGACCCTTATAATCAGAGTATGTGTGATGATTACCAGTTTTACTGATGAGAAAACCCAGGTTATGGGCCTAGGCCACAGAACTATTAAGTGGAAGGGGCCAGGGGTCTGAACCCAGCCTGTCAGGCATTAGGTCCCACGCCCGGAGCACCACCCTTCACACTAGGAGCTCTTTGCAGCCTCTGGTGGCATTCTGTCCCGAGCTGCCTCCTGTCCAGGCAGAGGTATGCTGGATCCCGCAGCCCAGAGCATCTGTAAAGGGTAATGACGCTTTTATTGAGCCCTGGCACCGGCCCTGCACTGTGCTAAAAACTTACGTCCTCACATAATGCTCACGGACACTGTGACCACCATCGCCATTTCACAGAAGCAGAAGTGAGGCCTGGGCAGGTTAAGAAACTTGTCGAGACCATAAGGCCAACAAAGGGGTGCAGCCAAAACTCAGACACATTTTAAATTTGTTTTATTGAGATATAAAATGAGCAGTGTAAAGCAGACACATCTTAAGTGTACAGCTCGGTGAGCTATTACGTATCTATCCACCCGGTAAGCACTGCCCCCAAAGGCCGTTTCCCAGGAAATAACTTCTCATCCTGAATGTGGGTAACGGCCCTTCTGACCTTGTCACCATCAATCTCATCCACTCTTGGGAGGGGCCTGGAAATACCAGGAGCTCTGGTTTCAGCTGGATTAGATTCTGGGGGCCTTCAAACAGGAAATTCTCCGTAAGAGTCTTTATACTGAGGCAGAGGCCTTTCAGAGGAAGCCGAAATGATAGCTCAAGCAGGGGCCCCTATTTCCCTGGCCTCAAACACCTGTGAGGAAACACCTCTATTATCCAGGAGGACAGAGTAGGAAGCAGTCCACCCTTCTCCTACCCCTCTTTTCCTCAAATCCCCCCGCTCCATGTCTGCTCTTCCCCTTAGGGCCTGCCTGCCCTCCTGCTGCCCACCCGGTGCCTCTCTGTCCCTTCCTGGGCCATGGCAGGGCCCTGGCTTGGTCAGCAGCACTGGAGCCCCACTTGCCCCGCAGGCCACGTGCACTTACGCAGGCCACAGGCTACAGCACTGTTCCAGGTTGTGCCAAACTGCCCAAAACTTCATGCATTCCTGCTCCCGCTCTTGTGTGGAGATCCCACACAGACAGCACCTCTCTCTTCCCTTTAGGAGCTCAGAGGTGTGAGGCTAGCACCCCCTTGCTCCCTGCGGAGTAGGTACCTATGCTGTAGAATCTCCCTTAAGGAGGGAGCCCTGAGCTCTAGCAGACAGATCAAGCTGCATTCCCTAACGCAGCCTTCCCAGTAACAAAGCTAACATCCACTCTCTTTCCGTCTGACCTTTCTGTTGATCTCTTGGCGTGTGTAGGACGTGGAAGGGGGAGGAAAGTTTGTGGTGTCATGAACCTGCAAGTCCAACACTGGTACCAACAAGATTCGGGCATCCACATGGATTTAATTTCACTTTTTTAAAAACTTACAAATCATGCCTAATTAATACTATCATACTAACTTTATAAAGACAATAATAAGCCCTAGCCAGTTTGGCTCAGTGGATAGAGCACTGGCCTGTGAAGGGTCCCGGGTTTGATTTTGGTCAAGGGCACATATCTCGGTTTCAGCCTCCTCCCCGGCCTGGACCCTTGTCCAGACTCATGCAGGAGACAATCAATCGATGTGTTTCTCTCACATTGATATTTCTCTCTGTCTTACCCTCTCTTCCACTCTCTCTAAAAATCAATGAAAAAATATCCTCGGGTGAGGATTTTAAAAAAATAATAATAAATTAAAAATAAAGAGAATAATCAATGTAATATTAAACAGTACCCAATAGTAAAACATAATAATATGCTATAAATACCTGCTTGAAGAGAGAAAGTATTTTCTTGTATTTCCCGAGGGCTCAAATCTTCTGACAAATGGAGGTGCTGGATGCGGCCTGCCGCATTCGCACTGGACAGGCTTCCGATGGAAGAGCGGTCAGAAACAAAATTCCTATCTCTGGGAGAGAAAAGTTAGTGCACAGATCAGTTTACCAGCTCTCCTTCCTCGTCAGTGCTTTCTGAGTCCTGCTGAAGAAATCTCTGCAAAAACAGAGTGAGAGGGAGAGAAGAGGAGGAAGAAGGAGGAGGAGGAGGAGGAGGAGGAGGAGGAGCTTGCCCATCCTTTTCCTAATTCCACTTTCTAGAGAATTTAGCAGTTTTGTGTAGGTTATTCAATCTTTGTCTTCTTTCCTAGCTCACAACCTCTCTCCTCCCCTTTCTATTATTCTCTCCTCTCGTCTTTAATCTCATTTCCTAAACGTCCTGTACTGTTTAACATCTTTGATAAAATAAAACATTGGTTTTTCTGTTTATGTAATGCAACATCTTCCACAATAGAGCCTTGGTGTCTTTTATCTGCTTTGTTCCCTTTTGTTTTATGTGCACCACGTTTTTTCATTTGTTTATTTTTGACAGCAGCTCTGCCTGGATTTCTGTGCCTAACTATAATGTGGGTAGAGTCCCCTCATCATCTGGGCCCCCTGGTGACTGCAGGTGAATGGGTATGAACAGGCTCCCTGGAAACCCTCTGACAACACCACCTGTTCATACTCAAGCCAGCAGAAAACCTGGCAACCTCCACCCCTCGAACCAGCTCGAGGCAGCTCAGGGGCAGGCACAGGCTCTGAAAGGATATTGTTTATCCAGGTGGGGTAATAAATTCTCCCAGAGCACTGAGACATATTTCACGTAGAAAAAGTGTTGACATCTATCATCTTCCCAGAAGAGTATTCTAACATTGCGCCATAGAAATGGACTGGGAAAATGCCTCGTTAGACGTGAAAGAACTCTTTTCTCTCAAGGATAGTTATGACTTGAGCCAACGAGGAAAAATGGTTCCTTGAGTTAAACTCCATTCTATGTGGTAAAAGGATAGGTTTTTGTCTTTGAAGTATTGCTTAACTATTATAGACCAGGAGGGAGCGAGCTGAGCACATTTCCAATCTGCAGTCAATGACTAGGGCAAAGTGGGACAAAGCCCGCCCTCACTCACCCTCGTAAAATATGAAGCAGCTGCTTGATGCCTCCCCAAATGCGGATTTCCACACTGGTCTCGGGATCCTCGCAAACCTGCACCAGGATCCAGACCACGCTCCAGAGCAGCTTCAGGTGGTCAGAGTGGAGCAGGCTGAGGAGGACGGGGATCCCTTCGTAGAGCTTCACCTGCTCCTTCACCTGGGGCTCGGCACAGAGGAGGCGCAGCAGCTCCGCAGTGAGCCTGAGGGGAGGCGGCGAGGATGAGAGTCACGGCAGTAGGGGGTCATTGACGACATCTAGACTAGAGCTATCATCACTGCGTGAAGGATGCGTCTAACGTTTTCTAAATCACAGGTCAACATACACTTTCTGTGAAGGGCTGGGCCACAGCCAAATGTTTTCAGCTTTGCTGGCATATAGGCTGTCACAACTACCCAGTCATGCCAAAATGTGCAAAAGCAGCCATAGACAACCCATACAAATAAATGGAGCATGGCGGTGTCTCAATAAATCTTTATTTACAAAAACAGGCAGGGGGCCAAATTTAGCTTTCAGGTCACGGTTTGCTGACTGCTGTTCTAAGTCATATTCTCATTGTACCCCCATTTGTCTGGCTAAAAAACTTCTCACCAGCAAATAGGTGTCAGGTACATACAATGGGACCTGCATTGTGCTCAAGACACAAGAAATATAAAAGCTTTATCCTAGTCTACAGCAACTTACTATGTGGTTGCAAAAACAAGACATTAATACCAAATGGCAAAAATACTACAATGCAGGGGAATTAGCCAAGTCTTTAAAGATAGTTCCACAGGTACTCAGCACACTGCGTCTAAACTCAAAGACATTATCCTCCTCCCAAAATCGGCTCTTCCTCTTTTGTCCCTGATCTTGATTCATGACACCATAGAAGAGTGGAAATCATCTCAACCTGCCACTGCCAATCAAGGACCTTCAGTGCCCATTTCCTGGGCAACTGCTGGGATCAAGTCTCTTGTAAGTTGTGCAGCTAGCTAACCCCACAGCTCCTCCCATTCTTGTAATATTTGATTATGCTCCAGGTATAAGCCCCTCTGTCATCTACATCTCCAATATTCTCATTCCCTTCAAAATTCCTTTCCCCTGAGCCAGTTTTCCATAGCTCCTCACTTTCATGCTGTGACATTCAGAACATATGTTCTTTGGTAAACAGTATTCTTTACCTCTCAGACTTTCTACACAACACATTCCTTCCATGTTCTACGTGGATCTCGTGCAGCTGTATTCTCCACCCCACAGCCCCCACACACTGCCTTCAGAGTAATCTTCCCCCCAAATAAACCTGATCCTTCTTAAAATCTTTCTGTGAGCCCTCCTGCTATTCATGATAAAAAACTACACTCCTTCTTTAATACAAAGAGCCCATCATGACCTGACTAATAGTGTTTTATTGCCTTGGCCATAAAATATGGACATTAATGGAGTTACTGTGCAGCTCAAATGAGTGAACACACAGAAGGACTTAGAGCAGGGCCTGACCAAAATTAGCTGTATTTTTAATGTGTCATTAATACTGTCTAGTCTAGGTTTCTGGCACTTTCCCTCCTGCATTCTTGGCTCTAGCTGTGCCCAATCATGCAAGATCCTAACACATACCATTTCAAGTGGGAGCATATTCTGTTTCCACTCGCTCTCTCCCTCTGCCTCGATCACTCCTCCTGCCCTTGGGAAACCTGCGTGCCCCCTCAGAGGTTCTGCTCTATGCTCCAGCGTATCCAGTGCACCAGGGACCACACCACAGACACACCACGGACCTCACCACGGACAGTGCTGTGGCAAAACCGCTGATGTGCATGCCTGTCCTCCTCTCCTACACTATTCACTTGTTTCTTATTCATCTGTGGTTCGCCAACACTTGTGCAGAGGCCGTTAGTTGGGTGAATGAGTTCAGATAGCCAAGTCTTTAGGGATAGTTTGTAAAAGAATGATAAAATGGCTTTAAAGAAGAATCTAGGGGGATTTACTATGAATTTAAGTATCAGAGTTTTATTACTTGATTTCTGTTATCTATTTTGCCTCTTTAGAAAATTATTTACTTGACTACATATCAAATGATGTTGACTGCAACTCTATTTAAAGACAAACTAATAACTATCTGTATATAGTAATTCTTTAGAGCAATATGTAGTTCAATTGAATGATTTAATTTTACACTAGTTTCTGTTTTGAGTTATAAAAATAGGAGGTCATGAAACAGGCCAGTACCTGCTTTAATTTATTTTACTGGCCTTAAGCAAAATAGATTTTAGCAATTAATCATTTCTTCAAGACACAATCTGAAATTACTAAAAATAGAGCCATGTCATATTTTCTTTCCTTAAAGAGACAAGATGTAAATAAATGCAATAAGAAATACATTAAAGATGTGATCATAAGATTAATACAATTTGATTCTATGCCCAGATCTAGAAGTAATATAAGACTAAAGAAAGATAAATTGATACACCACCTTGCTCTACTTACTTCACATAAACTTAAATAGAAAACAAATGCCAAGCTGACTCATGATATTCAGTTAATAATGTAAAAAACATGAGATAATAAAAAAATAATAACCATTTTCATCAAATATAAGACATTGTCTTTTTCCCTGTGAGCAATCCTACCTTTTGGAAAGTAAGTCATATTCATGTAAAATCGTCAGCAGATTTTCTACAACGTTGAGTTCACTTATCTTCTCCCTACATTCTGGGCTACAAATTGAAACTATTAGTAACTACTAAAAACACAGTTTACCATATTCACTTATTTAATATCCTAGCTCTTATATTATCTCAGGAGGAAAACAAAATGCAATATAACTCCATGGGGCAGGGTTGCATCACATCCCAATATTCAATTAACATTATAGGTCATAAATCTGTTTAATAATAGTGTGATGATAACTTAATTCCTTTTCTGCAAAGGGAATCATGCTGTTCACCAAAAAAGTAATGATCAGCACTATTCACAAGACCTAAAATATGTAAATGAGCTATTTGTTCTTTGACAGATGAATGGATAAGGCAAATGTGATATATACGATTAAATATTATTCAGCCATAAAAATAGGAAACATGGATGAACATGGAGGGCATTACGCTAAGTGAAAGAAGCCAGGAAGAGAAAGGCAAATACTGTATGTGGAATCTAAAAACAGTATCGAAACAAAAAAAAGCTGATTAAGTAGAAACAGAGAATAGAATGGTGGGTGGTTGCCAGGGTCTGGGAAGAGGAGGAAATGGGAATATATAGGTTAAAGTAAAGGTATAAACTTGCAGTTATAAGAAGAATGAATCCTGAGGATCTAATGTGCAGCATGGTGACTACAGCTACTAATATGGCATTGTATACTTGAAAGTTGCTGAGAGCAGATCTGTGTTCTGGTCACACACAGAGAATTAACTACGTGAGGTGATGGATGTATTAATTACGTTGATCTTGGTCATAATTCCACAATGTATATAAATCATCATGTTGTACACTTGAAATACATACAATTATATTTCAACTGTTTCCTATAAGGTTGGAGAAAAAACTCAAAGAGAAAAAAAAAAGCAATGATCCACTTATTGGCATAAAATATATTTCTAGCGCTTTTATTTTAAGTAATCAGATCTAAAGAGGACAGGTTATTTAGGCTTTTTTAAGGGTAAAAATATTTGAAAATGTTGTATATGTCAAAATAAGTACACAGGAAAGAATGGAAAAAAGGTTAGGGAAATTCAATTGTCAAAGAAATACTGTAATAATTTTGAAAGTAGAAGTAACTGAACATTGAATGAAAGACTAGGTAAATATTTTCGGTTAGGGGAAAAAAAAAGATAGAAAAATTTAAACTGTGATTTGCCTTTCCAACAGCTTAAAATTTAAAATTATGCTTTTCTATCCAAGTCCTCTTAAATATATATGTTAATGGTATGCCATGCTTATTTTTCTGAGTAGGTAGCAAAGTAAGTAGAGAAACTAATCTATTTGGTATCTCTGCCGCCTAAATTGCTACAGTAGTAGAACTGGACAGTATATCAAAATACACTTACCTTTCAGCCAAACTAGCCAGAGCCAGAAGGGCACCCAACAGAACACTGGTATCTCGGGCACCGAGTAAATTTACTAATGTCTGAAAAAATGAAGGAAAAGAAAGTTTAATTGCATAAGTACCACATGCTTCTTGAACAGTATAATGTTTCCTGTAAAGAGCATAGAGGCTTAACCTCAAAGGGAGTTCTGTTAAACATTCATGGCATCCAGCTCTTTACAGGGGAAGGTGTCGATCCTTGACTGGAACTCTTGACTCCAGCACCGTGTAGCCATTCCTTGCCCAAGACAGAAGGGAAAAGGGGCCAAGCCACATGGCCAGCCTGGTTCTCACACTTCCCTCTATTTCCATGTGCCCAAGAGGTCTGCTCTGCTTCTTCTGACCCTTCCCCACAGGGAGAAGTGGGGAGAATAATGACATAAACACTGGTCATGATAACTAAGTACACGGAATACCGGTCATTGAGAACACATTCCAAGTCAGGCATTGTGGAACTATTTTCACCAAAATGTTGAAAACTGTCATTTTTCCCCCAAACTAAGCAAGATATGTTAACACTGCAAAGCACTCCCCTTGCCTCCCAGATGTCTAATTCATGTTGAAAGAGCATGAATCAATGCTTCCAGACATCATCTCGAGGAGCAGGACTTGGCTAGAAGTCTTCTGATCTTATCAGTTTGCTCTGCTGAATTCCCATTAACACAAGTTCATTGCTCTTCTGTCTACGTTTTTAAAACTCAGAGTCCCCCAGAAGTACCCACTCAAACAGAGTCCAGGTCACAGCTGCAACAACTGCTGGACAACTTTGGATTTTCCATCAGTAGGTTTTTCTCCTTTATGATTTCATGCATTTTTATGAAGCTATCATTATCTTTGTTTCTCTGATCCTTTCCTCTTTTTCATCTCACTTTTTCTTTCCTCTCTCTGTCTTCTAACTTAAATGTTTTCCAAATGTCAGTCACTGAGATCCTTATTATAATTTTTGCCACAGCCACTTAAAACCTCAATGCTACTCAAAAATGTTTAGCAATTTCTAAGCAATAATATCAGTGAAATATGACTATTTAAATGAGAAATGTGGACCTTATGTCACCTAGAATCATTCCTTGTACCAGGGGTGGGCAACGCCGGGCCAGCAGGCTGTATAAGACCCACAAAATCATTTGATCTGGCCCTGCCAAGGCATTAGGGGTAAGTTAATTAAATGTTGACCAAATATAGCAGGCTAATTTTTAAGCTGATAATTTTGTATGGCCTACGAATGATTATATAAATATCCAAATGGCAGTCCTTGGCAGAAAAAATGGTTCCCCACCCCGCTATCCAATGAGCAGCATCTGAGGCAACCTTGCTCTAATATAGCCTGGAAAGTGGCTTCCTGGAATATAAGACATCAACAGATTATTGAAACTTGGCTCTAGGCAGGTTCCATCTAAATAGTTTTGCTATAAATATAAATGTAGTCTATTTGGTTAAACCTGCATTCAACTATCTTGAAATGTACATTTGACCCATATGCTTATAATATTATACCATCTACACTAATAAAAGAGAAAGATGCAAATTAACCGTACCCTCACGATGCCCACCAGCCAATCAGGAGTGAGTATGCAAATTAACCCAACAAATATGGAAGGTTAATTTGCATACACAGGGGCTGAGTGGCCAGGGGCAGGACACTTGCATCGTCGCCATGGCGATGACGCAGGCAGGCCGCACCGCCCCAGCAGCTCAGGGCCTCTGGGCAGTGTGGGAAGGCGGAAAGGTGGCTCTGGCCGGAGTGAAGGTGGTGCAGGCAGCCAGGGGAAGGAAGGCCCATTCTTGCACACATCTTCATGCATCAGGCCTCTAGTCTAATTATAAGATGGGACCATGTGAAAGTGGCCCACAGACCATGGCAACTTCATATGGTTCAAACCAACATAACCTGGAAACTCACTTTTTAAAATGGAAAACAAACAAACAAAAACTCATTTTTTGAAAATGGAATGTTCCAAATTTTATGGAATAGGTATTATTATGAACCCAACTTCGTAGATGGAAAGTGAATAGCTTCTGACATTTTAATAGAAATTAAATGAGACAAAAAATTTTGCTACCCAAATCTGCTGTTACAGAAGTCTCTCTGACATTAAATAAAGCAAGCTTGCACTCAGTGAAAATCTTAAACATGAAACTGGGCTTTTCAAGACAAGACCTGTGATCTAAAAGTCTTCCTTCTGGTGCCACATGGAATGCATTTCTATGAATACACACATTGCACTGTTTATTTGTAAGCATGCACCTAGGATCAGTTTATGTATAGTCAGGGCTTTGCAAGCAACATTTAAATTAATAAACTTAGTTGGTATTAAGTGACATAAGGGGGGACAGTTTCAGAAACCCCTGTTTTGCTCCTTGGGCTGATAGAGAATATTCAAGGGTTAGCAGAGATTTACAAGTTGAGGCTCGGTTAGCAGATCTGAGTTATAATGACAGAACTTGACCACAGGGCTCTGAACCCCACGCAGCGTGAGCCATTGCCATGTGGAGCTAAGTGTTGGCTTCCCAGGACACTCACCTTGTGGGCGCCGCTTGTGGTGACCCATTCTCTTTGGTCTTTGACAGCAGCAAGCTTTTGAAAAATATCTATAAAGAAAGGAAATAACTCAAAGAGGGATTTGGAACTTAAAGAGGGTAGTATTCTAGCACCTCACGCCTAAAGTATTGACGAGCCAGCAGAGAAAGGGCAGTGGGAAAGGAGATATAGCACAGAAGGAACAATGGAGGGAGGAGGAACTGGGTTATTTGTTGTTGTTTTTGAATTCAAGAAGTACCTCTCAAGCTCAGCTGGTATTTATTGTATAACACTATTACATAATGAAATAAGGGGGTAACAAAAGGCAAAGCTTTCCTTCCACCTAAAGTTAAATGAGTTTCTTAACATTGTTATAAGTTCACAGTGAAACCTGCTTTTCCAAGTCCCGCCCCATAAAGATGTCAACTTGACAAAGAGGAGAGGGAAGCCAGCAGATGTGATGGACCCAGCAGGACTCCTCGGCTGAGGGAAGCGGTTGTTCTCAAAGAGCCTTCCTGGTGCCCAGGGCTCACCACCTGCACTTCTCTCCCTGTGACTGAATCAGGGTGCTGTCCAGCAAATAAGCACGGACGGGAAACCAGCCTGTTCACAAAGAGTGGGCTGGGTACCCCCACAGCAGGAAGGCTCTGAAGAGGATGGAAGGTGGGGCTGGGAAGAGCCTCCAGAGAGAGAAGACTGGGTGACCAGAGAACAGCTCACCACACAGGCCAATGATTTCACATTATTGTTATCACATTAGGGCTTTTTTTCTTTTATATGCTTTGGATGTTCCAATGTTTGAAGATAGGCATCATTATTAACCTAACTTTATAGATGAAAATTGAATAGCCTCTGACATGTTAATAGGAATTAGAGGAACCAAAAATATGCTTACCAAAATCTGCTGGTATGGAAGTCTCTCTTGCATTATATAGCGAAAGCTTGTGCTCAATGAAAATATTCTTAAACGTGAAATTGGGCTTTTCAAGGTAACAGTTGTGATCTAGAAGTCTTCCTTCTGGGTATATTTTGGCACTGACTATAACAATTGGCATGGAGTCTCAACACATAAATGTTCCAAGTATCCCTTTTCCTGCTGTGCTGCAAACATCGTGTTGCTTTTTCTGCACGTGCAGAGTTGGCTGTGCGCCCCCACCGCCCCCGCCCCCCGGCCATGCTCACACGTCATGTTGACCAGCTTGCCCACACTGTGCTGCTCCTCGCCGTAGCTGAGGTACTCGGTGGCCACGATCTCCATGTACTGCAGGAGGGACCAAACCAACAAGCAAGTCAGAGGAGAAGACACCAAAAGCACACAAGCAGGTAACAAGACTGTGCACTTCTAAAGATGAGCTGTAGGTGGCGCAACAGATTCACCAAATAATAGTGCTTCCCGGCCCCTTTCATTCAAGTGCAAATAGGTGACTGCGTTTCTGGATTCTTGGCCTTCTCTCGCATGCCCTGAAGTTAGGGAGGGACCGTGCAAAAACTGTATCAACTCTCAAAAGTCCCCCAATAATTTGTAGATGAATAGGTTTGTAGTGTAATTTAGTCTCCAAGTATAAGATACAAATAAGATGCATAATATGTAGTACATAGAAGTTTATTTCTTCAATGTGGCTTTTCAGTAGAATTTAACTTCTGATATTTTAATGGAGGCTAAAGTGGATAAGAATGTCATTTACAATTTTATGAAAGACTATTTCATTAAATGAGGTAAATCTCCAGCCAATTTTTTAAAATCTTAAAAATAAAAGCTAGATACATTGTATCCATTTCCCAAAAATGAAAATAACATAGATTTAACATTAAATTGCCATTAAACTTCATCTTCCTTTAATAACTCCGAGTGAGTTTTGAGGGCCACAGACTTATTATGAAAACCATTTTTCTGTACATGCTATGGGTTTTAGGAGAATGGACTGTTTCAATTCAATGCCATGTTTTAGCAAATTAACAAACCCAAACATTTGATGAGCTCAGCACATATATTCTCCTGCTTACTTTCCCTCAGTGGTTACCAAAGCTGAAAAATACATGAAGTTAAAATCATTCCTCACATTGTCATTTATTGGTTAAAATTTTAGTGAGCACAGTGCTTCTTTTTAAAAGTGTGAGAAAGTTGCGAACAGCTTCATCACCAATATTTTCTCCCATCACTTGGTACGTGCAGCACTGAGGACTGGGCCTGCCAGCCAAGGTCTATTTCTTTTCATTACTAACTAAAGACATGTGACCTTTTATAGCACTTTCTCGTTTCAACAGGCTAGGTAAAGTGAGCCCAATTAGCCAGAACAAAATGTCATGGGTGCCGCCCTGCCCCATGAGTGTCCTGCCTCACACTCTCACTTATTAACCCTGCCTCTTCCTCCCCTGGGCCGGCAGCCTATGGTTTAAAAAAGCCATCTTCTGTCACATACCTATGTGATCCTTGCCCAGAGCCACGGCGCAACATGGAAAGGCAAGACCAGCCACGGCAAAAGGAATCTTACCTGAGCTAGGTTTTCAATCCCACCCAAGCTGTAGAGTATTTCCTAATAAAACAGAAACAACAGAACATACGTAAAAGGTGGGGGGAAGGTGTGCTTTGCATGAAAGTTTTTTATTAATTCATGAGATTTAGAATTATTTTATGAAGGTCCACATTCTAACATCAATGTGGAAAACTTGAATGCTTGTCATACGTTTAAGATAAACTGTTAATAAAAAGGAAAGTTGGGTTGAGAATCAGAAAATATAAATATGCTCATAACTTCAGCCAGACTCCTCACTTTTTCACTTTCTCCCAAGTCATCAGAAACTGGTAGAGCTCAAAGGAACGGTTCGATGTCGCTCCCTTTAAATCCTCTCATGTTGCAGACAGGCAAACTAAAACCCAGAAAGGTAAACCACTTGCCTAAGTGACAAGCCACGATAGGAGTCCGGGGTCCCAAATGCCCAGACCCTTCCTCTGGGCTTCTGCCTGGTGTGGTCCGCAGACCAGCGGCATCAGCCTGGCCTGGGGGCTGAGTGGAAATGCGGAATCTCCTGCTGACTCACACTCTGAGTTTCAACAAGATCAGACTAGACTGCAGGCTTCTCCTTAAAATGATTAGGCTAATTGGTCTTCTTAAACCTACGCTCTGAACCAGGGTGAGGGTCATCTTTGCCAAATATCTCCTGACACAGGTCTTAAAATCCAATTCCCAGTCAGAAGGCATCTCGTCACAATCCCGAAGCTTCCTGAAAGTGCCAATGAGGAAGAGAGGGGGTGGGAGGCCGGAGACTAGCTTGGAACTATGAATAGGAAGTGTTCTCGGGTTGTTCACACTGACATTTGTTTTCAGGCCAACATAGTTCAGGTGGCCCTAACCTGTTTAATTAAAGCTGTGTTGACGTCTCACTTCTTACTTAACATGCACACAAGGAAGTTATTTGAAATATAAACATCAGCCATCGGTCCAGTTCTGGGAAGTGCAGGGGGCTGAGTACACGAGTGTGAGAGGGAATAGTGAAGTCCTGCCAGGAAGCTGACCTACCGAGGGAGCAGGTGGGGCAGGTGGGGGGCAGGCGCAGGCTCTCAAGGCCTCTGGGGTCAAGGTTTCCTTCTTCTGTGCAAAGTGAATTTGGAAAGTCTAAACATATCCATGTTTAAATTAAGAGTGAAGGGACATTTACAACTCAATTAAAAATAGTTCTGTGACTACCTATGAATTTGAATTCTCTTCACTGCTACTCACGCCAGAAAAGCTATAATTAAAGAACACAGGAATGTTGTATACATTATCCCTAGTGATGTTGGGATATTTTATACATATAAAAATAGAAATAACATTTAAAAACTATTAATATTTATTCTACAATTTTTTTCCATTCCTGTTACGTAAAAGCCCTGGGTTAGGCTCTAAAGAGGACACAAATATGTAGATGGCAGAGGCCTACTTCCTGAACTTCAGGCATAAGGTAGATACACAGAGAACTGGAATTTAAGGCAGAATTTGGTCAGTGTTATAAGAAAGTTATTCATGAATTCCTAGGGACACGTGATATCCTGCTGAGAGGACTAAGGGAAACTTCATAATAAGAGTGATGGGCTCTGATGGGCTGAGAAAGATGGAAAGATCTGCTGGGGGAAAAATGGGGGACAAGGGAAGATAAAGGAGATTCCAAGCAAAGGGAACAGTGAGTTCCAAGGCGCATAGAAGTTGTGCAGAAAGAACATCCAGATGTTCCATAACTCTGCAAAGCACCTCCGTAACTCCAGGAAGAACACGCTTGGGACTAATGTTAGAAAAGCAAGGTGGGATCACACCGTGGGAGGACTGAGACATGAGCCTGGATTTGGGCTTCATCATGCAGACCAGGAAACCCAATGAAATGTTTTAAGGGCTTCCCCTCTAGTCTTAGAATGAACTGGAGAGGCAAAGTGTCAACTGGAAGCCCAGCTGGTTTGCCATGGCAGTGGGAAGGCAGATGGAGAGGCCGAGATAGTCTTTGAGGTGGTATGAAGAGGAAGACACATTGGAAGAAAGGGAAGAAAGTACAAGGCATCACCATATTAGAGCCCGGGTGATGGGGGGACAGGGCCTTGGTTAACAAACACCAAGAGGGAGAGAAGACTAGACTAGGTTAGAGGAGAAGACGTGATTTGGATATGCTGAGTTGCTGATAGGATATACAGGTGAAAAAAAAGTACAATGGGCCATGAAAAATGAGATAAGGGCAAAAGGTTCAAATCTCAGAGTCACTGACACGAAGGTGATTTAAATTTGAATGAGAAGAAACCAAGGAAAAGAATAATGTTTAAATGATTCCTCATGGTCAAGTTCACTTTAAAAATTTTGTTTTTGTTGTTGTTCTTGTTGGTTTTTTAAGTTCATCTTTAAATGTTTACCTTGACGAGAAATATATCAATCCAAAAATTAATGTTAATAATATGGGACTACGTCAGTGTTTCCTAAACTATGTCATGGGGATGATCATTCTATTCTGTGCAGTGGGTGGTATTAGAAATTCTACCAAAAAAAAAAAGTTTTGTGATCAAATTCAAATTAGCTTGGGAAATGCTAGGTGCTAGGTTACACAGAGTTTAACAAAGTACTTCATCATAGGACTCCTCAGAGCTTTTACTATGCTGCTCCAGTGGGAGACCTGGAGTGCAGCCTTTCCTAAACATATCTTTCGGAGCACAATTCTGTTCACAGAATACTTAACCACTGGGAAGCACAGTTTGAGAAGTACTATTATGAAGTATATGAAGGGCAAAGCGGCCCTGGCCAGGTGGCTCAGCTGGTTGGAGCATCGTCCCATGCACCAAAGGGTCACAGTTTCAATTCCCTGTCAGGACACATACCCAGTTTGTGGGGGTTCAAAATCCCCGGTCAAGTGCATGTGGGAGGCAACCAATCCATGTTTCTCTCTCACATCGAGGTTTCTCTCTCTCTCTCTCTCTCTCTCTCTCTCTCAATAAAAACATATCCTTGGGTAAGGATTAAAAAAATAATTTTAAAAAGTTTTTTACAAAAGGGCAAAGAGAGTTTTGTTGCTATGTACTCAAGACTTCACCCTTCATTTATGAAATAAACATTCTGCCCCCTCCCATTCTCCTATGGAGACTGGAGCAAGGCCAGGAGTTGCTCACAGACCCGTGGTCTTCCTTGTATTTCCGTTGGTTACACCAATGGGATTGCTCCAACCTGAGAGCATCAACTAGAGAAAAGCAAGACCACAAGGTATGCACATACCTGGGCTTGACCGCTCTGGTTACTGATCTGAAAAGCAAACATGACTGCCTGCTTAGAGTACAGGGACGCCTCCTGCTTGCCCTGTCAGGCCTCAGAGTTTTCTCCCTGGTCACAGCCCGGAGGGTCACAAGACTGGGGTCTGTATTTCTGAGCCTAACGACCTGGAGAAAGTCCTTTAGTGAATCAGATCTCAGTTTAATGTGCAAAATGTGAACAAATGTCCTTGCTCTGCCTATCCCCTGAGTTTTTCCTTTTATTAAAAAAAAAGGGGGGGGGCGGGAAATACAATAATATAATACAGACAAAAAGTATGCCTTAAAAAATGGAACACACTGCACGCCAATATGGGTGTTGTTAGTCCACCATTATTTCTACCACAGCCAAAAAGGTCATTGCCATTAGACATGCTCATCCTAAAACTACTCAGCAACTAAAGCAATGCTAAACACACTGCAGGGAGCCCTTGATCCTGAATCACTAACCTGATCCTTTTCTGTGCACTTTTATCAGTGTTTCCACGCTGCTGATTCCTCCATCACGATTTTAAGACCCCTCTATGCACTGGCCTTCACTTATCTCCCCAGGAGTGATAGTAACCACTCTTCTAAAAGGCTTGAGGGAGAATTGAAGAGGTCCATTTGAAAGTTACTGCATATAATGGGCTACAACAGTGCTTCTCAAACTCTTTGGTCTCTGTACCCCTTTACACCCTTACACATTCTCCAGAACCCCAAAGGCTGCTTATATGGGTTATGTCTATCTACATTTACCATATTAGAAATCGCAAGTGAGACATTCCTAAAACACAAGAGCGCACAGCACATGTTCCATCAGCCGTCACAGCCATGACAACCTCACGCAACCTGCAGCCTCTGGGACACCGCACTGCACACTTGTACGGAGTGAGAGCAAAGGGGCAGATCACACCTGCGCGCGATCCTGAAGACAGTTTTGATCCTGTGGAACCCCTGAAGGGGGTTCAGAGACCTGTAAGCAGTTCCTGGATCACACCTGGAGAACCATTATGCTACTCTGTCACCGGGATGGCTGTCCCCATCATATCCCTGGAAATGCAGGGCTTAAATAAAGGAGAAAGTTTGAGAACGCAGACATGTGGTTGGGGGCAAAGAACAGCAATAACAACAAAAAATGATAGTTGAAGCCAAGAGCTAGGAAGATGGGGAAGAAGATAATAAAGAAAAGAACTTTGGGCCCTTCCGGCGTGGCTCAGTGGTTGAGCGTCAACCTATGAACCAGGAGGTCATGGTTCAATTCCCGGTCAGGGCACCTGCCTGGGTTGCAGGCTCAACCCCAGTGTGGGGCTTGTAGGCGGCAGCCAATCAAAGATTCTCTCTCTTCGTTGATGTTTTTCTCCGCCCGCCCCCCTTCCTCTCTGAAATCAATAAAAATATATTACTTAAAAAAAAGAAAAGAAAGAAAAGGACTTTGGGAAAGTTGACATTTAGAAAAGCAGGATTTTAAAAAGGAGCAAGTAAAAGAGAAGAAGAATGAAAAGGGCTGAGGAGGAGCTGAGGTTCTCAGGGTCGGTGAGGCAGAGTGCGGGACAGGCGTGCACTGCTGCAGAGGGCTGGGGAGGGCGAGGCCGGGACAAGGCCTCTCCGCTGGCCTGTCTTCTCACTGTTCCTTCTAAGGTAACTGCAGTTGGAGCTTTTAAGATTTTCCCTTTATCCTTGGTAAGTAATGTGCTGCGGTTTCACTATAACGAATCCAGCTGGGAATTTATCTTATGCTGCTTGGAGCTCCGACGATACCTGAAACCTCGCATGTCTGCCTTTAGTTAAGGAAAACTCTAAGCAATTGTGGCTTCTCTTTCGTCCAGTGTTCTTGCTGGAATCTCCATTGGGCATAGCTTAAAGCCTCTGTCCACTGGCAGGAAAGACTCAATCTGCAGGCCACCAGCGTGCAGCCTCTGGGTGAAGGAATGACGGAAGCCTGCCACACTCTGGACTATTTAAATAGCTTCCAGAGAGAACCCTGTACACAGAATTCAATGTCCAGATAGCAAGGAAGTGGGCTCACATCCTGACCTTTCAAAAAACGTAGTGATGATGGTAAGATGGAAGACTGGAAGGGATAAAGGATCAAAAAGGGGGTATTGATGATAAAGGCAACAGAAGGGGAGCCACTGACAAGAGAACAGATGGGAGGGTAAGCCTTGGCAAGGACGGGGGATGTTTCCTTTGAAACAAGGAGAGAAGTAAAATTGCATGATAATCCAAGTATTTCAAGCAACAAAGAGAAGGAAATAGGAGCGCTCCCACTGGGATGTCTTCAGATTTCCCTGTGAAACAGATGTACGGTGATGAGAGTGACAGGGGCAGGAGGCGGTTTGGGTGTGAGAAGGAAGATGGTTTGGAACAGCCGCTGTGGATCCTGGATACAACCAGCGAGGACAGGAATGCCAAGCCGTGGCGAAGGCTCGCTGAGACTCTGCGGCATAAGTGGTCGTAAACCCCAGCCTAGCTTTGTGACTTTGGCCAACAATTCTTGGCAACTTTAGATATTGAGTAACTGCCTGAGCACATGCTCTTCTTTGTGAAAAGGCTGCCAGAAGGAGCGATTCGGAGAGCATCCCCTTCTATGGAAAGATGAAACCAGAGAGAGATATAGTTTAGTATGTGTGTTGGTCACGAAATCCCATAAACAAAGAGGTTACTGAATTCTTTCCTTTGGAGAGCAGTACAATCAACCCTGTCTGATTCCATCAAGAACTTGGCTGAGAAAGGAGATCAGCCAAGCATGACACAACTGTCACCAGTGTTCTGAACAAACAGGACATCTCTAAGGCAAATATTTTCCTAATTTCTTATAAGCCAAAGCACTAGCTCTCCACCTGCCTCCGGGAACACTTTCCTTCATATTATATATGCACTGTTCTCACCCCAATTGGGACATGCTGGAGAGAAAAAGAGGGGGCTATTAATAATTAAGTAGGAAGAGTGAGCACACACTGGGACTGACTGGGGCAAAGTGGAACATATGGTCCACCCTTATCATATGTGACCCACACTGCATTGCTCATGGCAGCTCAGAAATGTGTGGAACACACAGTTCTGTGTGGTTAGTCATGAGGGAAATGAAAACTCCTAGAAAACTGTGAGCAACCAGGACAGAAAGCCATCAGTGATGCCCTAAGTCTCACAGTCAAATGATTATGGTTGGCTAAACTATTACAGCACAAAGCCAGCCTAAAATACAGAAGGAGGAAGGGAATGGTTCTTCTAAAGGAAAAATGTGGAGCCACCATGACTCCAGAGCCCCCCAAAGCGCCCCCACTGGTCACAGCTGACTTTGACCCAGAGAGCTGCTTAGCCTTGAACATGCTTGAAGGTGTGGTCAAGTGCATACCTCTCTGAACTGCCTGTGATTTTCAATGCCAGCTAATAATGAAAATATAGACCAACGAGTAATCCACTTAATCCCGTAGGTAATATAGTAGAAATGTAGAGATTTTCTTTTTGGTCCTCATTAAATCACTTTTCTCCTATCTTTTAAATAGCAGATGAGATACTTTCCAAATTTGAAAGCTATTGAGTTGCAAGTGAATGAAAAAGTTAACATGGTCTGCTTGGAAGAAAAACCCACCAGTGTTTTCTTTCATCTTCATCACCCGTACAAAATATCTTTATTTTTTTTTTCCAACCAACCTGGTAACATGGATCCCTCATGAGTAGTCTCAGACAGATTAACACTCTCAGAAAGTGAATAGATGGGGCTCGATTAACCCACTCTCTGAAAGAAGAAAACAAGAGAGAACATGTTTGTTCATGTCTAAAAGACGAACATGCCAGTTCATAAACAACGCACGACTATGAAGGAGAATGAGGAACATACAAAGGAATAGCATTAGTTTATTTCAAACTTAATCTGCAATGGGAATGGTTATTTTGGACTTACACATTTGTCCCATTTTAACGCAAAACACTCATTAACCCTCTGACATAGAGGCCCCCACAGTTACGTGGTTTACAGTGCCGTTACTGACTCCGGGCAGACCCCGACCACAACAGATAGCTAGAAGGTCCAATAATTAGATTTACCTTAATACGAACGAATGCCCTAATGACTAAAAAATAATACACATACATTAAAAGGAAAATATTTGTATTTTATTCTTTTTTAAATATGTTTTTATTGATTTCAGAGAGAGGATGGGAGAGAAAGAGGGAAAGAAACATCAGTTATGAGAGAGAATCATTGATCAGCTGCCTCCTGCATGCCCTCTACTGAGGATCGAGCCCGCAACCAGGGCATGTGCCCTGACCGGGAATTGAACTGTGACCTCCAGGTTGATGGGTCGATGCTCAACCACTAAGCCACATCGGCCAGACTGAATTTTATACATAAATAACCACATTTACTTATCAATGGGATGAGTGCATCCTCGGACACAAGCAGCTTCTGGAGCCTTGGAATCAGACTGGACAGCACCCCCACAGGGTCCTCTTCCACCTGCTATTTATCACAGTGACCACGGAAAACCCAGCTTCGCTAAGCTATGCCATCGTCTCTAGGAAGCAGCACGAGCTTCATGTGGAAATTCAATGTGGAAACCGTAAGCTACCTTGAGTAGCTTGCACTGTGTCTGATGGATGTTGAATATCGCTGTTTTCCTTGAAAATTTAAAATATCCATGACACCCCTGGGTGTTCTCAGCAGGCAGTTTGAGGCCCTGAGCCTTAGGTGTTCCCTGTGACAGCCTTCTGCGACTTTTTCCCACTGGAACCTCCCCGGGAATTAGAAAGATGTTCTCTAAAGTGACATGAGGCCAGAACATGCAGATACCACCAACATGGCCCAGGTGGGACCCCTGAGAGAGGAGGAAGGAAGCTGGGCACTGGCGGCGCCGGGAACTTGCTGTGTGCACTGCCTGAATCCCAGTGGACGGAGGACCGCCAGGGGACACCTGTCTCACACGGCCCTCAACCTGGTCCACCATGGCACCTGGTGCAAAAATGAACAGACACCTAAAATAAAAAGTGTCTGCTACCCCATGCTTAGCCGAGAAAAACTAAGGAAGTTACAGGAAGAGATTCCAGATGAAACTCCACAGAATTTCTCCCTCCCCCTTCCAGCTCCCCAGCTGGGCTGGCTGTGCATGGGGCAAGGTTACATTAAAGATCCGTCAAGTGAAGCATTTATTGAGGCGTGACCCCCAAGCCAACCCTCGCCTGGCTTGTCCCATATTTATTACTCCTTAGTACAGAATCCAGCTTCGTCTTCTCTATGATCCTGAAATTCAACTCTGCCCCCTCACCTGCACATCTCAATCTGAGTGCAAAACCCCACTCTCCTCAAAGGCAGGGCGGCTATCTGGGGTCACTGGCCCTGGAGGCATCGTCCCGCACCCTATGCCACCCACACTCCACCCCAAGCCACTTACCATTCCTTCCACCTACCAAGACTTGGCTCCTGGGAAGGAGGCTGGTAAGCCTGCTTTCCCTTGGCCTTATATTCCCAGGGATGATTGACGGCTCTTTATAGACATAGCCCCCAGCAGAGGCCTGGCCCAGTGGGGAGAAATTGGGCAAGGACTCCCAAGAGCATTGCTGGCTGGGAACTATTCCTCCTGCCATAACAGAGGCTTCTGGCTGGAGCTGCCCACCGCAGCAGCAGTGGACCCTCCGACCCTTCTCCAGCCCAGGCATGTGACAGTGACACCTTTCCTACGGAGGCAACCCATCCCAGGGCTACCAGCCAGGCAGAACTACCCCAGGCCCCACCGGGAAGCTCCGACAGTTCATCTGACCTCCCCACATTGGGAAAAATAATGCCAATTTGAAATACACTTTGAATCTAAAACACAATCACCTATGGGGGACACTTGTAAGGAGGTGGTTATTCGGAGGCTCCTGTCACAGAGAGAATACCTTTGATCTTATCAATGGGGAGGTAGCACACGACCACTCTCCCTTCCCTTCGGTGCTGGAAGGCTGATTGTGGTGCAAATGCTCCATCCCAGAGATCCCAGCAGTAACCATCAAGTGCAACAGCTGCTGGCAACCCGATGAGGGTTAATGCTGATTGCTTTCATTACTTAAAGGAAAAGCCAGGGGCCTGTTAAGCGATGATTCATGGAACAAATATGTGTACACTTGGTGTTTTTCCTAACTATATGCAATCTTCCTGAGAAAAGTTCATGGCCTTTCCAGTGTTTTTTTCATGTCAAAATAAGTAGGAAAAGTTTTTTGCTTCCTCCCCTACTAAAAAAAAAAAAAAAGGAAAATAAAAAAATTCCACCATAGGTTTCTTTTTTTTTTTAACTGTTAAAAGAATGTACATAAATGAAGAGGTCCAGAAAAAAATCTTAAAAGTCCAGAAAAGAACTTTCAACTCTCCAGAACAGAGTTGAAAGTTCTATTCCAAACAAATTGCCATTTTTTTTTAATGTGTTTTTTGTGGGTTTTTTTGCGTTTTGGGGACGGAAGCCCAAAGCTATTAATATTTCTGCATGGCTCTGGCCTCCGCTGCAGCGAATGTAAATAGAATTCCTGGTGTCTGAGCCCTCTGGCTCTTCCTCTCTGAGCACTGACCTCTCAAGGAGCAGTTGTTCCTGCCTTGGCTCCCCGCCCTTGACCCCCCACGAGAGCATGGCACGTCACATGGAGCTCTGGTGTCCAAGGGGAGTGACGTGCTCTGTAAGACGATATCTCTCTCTGTTTCCAAGGGTTGGGGGACTAGGAAACACACCCTCAGTGCCAGCAGAGAGTGGCCGAGCATGACAGTGGCAGGCTGGAGAGCCAGTGCCTTCACTTCCCCGCAGCAGCCGTCACGGCCTGGAGCAGCGGAGCCTGACGCCCAGGCCAGGTCCTACCCCAGCGGATGGCCGGAGAGAAAGTGACTCTTACTATGGGAGCAGGAATGTTCAGCACAGGCCAGGGGATCCTCTGAGGCAACTCTGGAAACCCGTCTGTCTGCAAAGATAGTGTTTCCCTGGAGGATTAGGTCCCAATATAGCAGCCACACACCACGGATTCCGAGCAGGCAAATATTATCCCCTCTGTGACTGAACCTCTGCCACGGCTTTCACAGGACTATTAATACATGGCAGCGTGACCGGCTCCAGGGCCTTGGCCTAGGACCCGCTGCCACATCGCTTGCAGCCTCAGATGCCACTTTCTGCCATCACTATGAGAAGTGGAGGAAACTGGCATCACCAGAGGCCCGGCATTTGAACAGAGAAAGGGTAGTTGGGGTGTCACCTTCTTGCACAGTGGGGGAACCCAGTATGCGATGTGAGTACTCGTGGGACCACCAGCCACGGGGCTGTGGTACTGATTATTGAGTAATAATAAAGCTGCAAGCACCAAGCTAAATGAGGGCATCGGGTAGTCTGGGGTTAACTGACCAAGGGCTGTGCACATGCCAGAGGTTACAACCTAGACCCCCGCTTTGCAATGCTTCCCTCTGTCTCCCACTCAGAACAAGCAGCATCTTCATGGGGAGAGTGTTCTTTAGATTTCCCTTTTCATGTTGTCATACTGTTTGCGTTAACACAAAACACAGCAACAAAACTGCCACTTCTGACTCGAGATTTTAAAGTGGAGGAAGTCAAGCCTGTTTCAAAATAAATATTACCTAAATTCATAAGACAGAGACCTATTTTTCTGGGATAGTTTAAAAAGTAAAAGTAACATCAAAATAGAAACTGATTATAAATGAACTAGAGACCCGGTGCATGGATTTGTGCACCGGTGGGGTCCCTCGGCGTGGCCTGCGGGGATTGGCTGAAACCGGCAGTCCAACGCCGCCTGCCACTCCTGCCTGCCGCTCTCGCTCATCCTGACCCTGCTGTGCCTGCTGCAGGCTTGCGCCCAGTCAGTCAGTTCCAGCCGTGAGCCCTGTGTCTGGCACCCGTAGGTCAGCTAAGCAGTGCTCTTGGTGCAGGAGCGCACTGACCACCAGGGGGCAGCTCCTGCATTGAGCGTCTGCCCCCTGGTGGTTAGTGTGCATCATAGCAACCAGTCAACCGGTCATTCGGTCGCTTAGGCTTCTATATAGATAGATATTCAAGGAATCTTGGCTGACATGTTCCACTCTTCATAATGGGCCCGTGTTCTTCCTCTGTGTCTACCCCTAAATCTAGACCAGCACAGGCCCCAATAGAAGGTCCATCCAGTGAATTACACTGGCTCCTAAACTCAGAGAGATAGTGAGCAGAAAGGTCTGTCTTTTGATGTTTCTTCCAGTTAGTTGATGAAAGTTTCAGAGGTAGAATGCTTTTAAATATTTACTCATCACCTACTAGGAGTTGGCACTGTTGCCCCCTCAGGGATGGCTATAGTTTGGGACAAAGCATGCACTTGTGTTCATTGCACTTCTTCTAAAGGGAGAAGACCAATAATAATACACACAGACTGATAAAAATGTACATCAGGTGGTAACCAGTGAAGAAAACCAAGGTTAAGGCTGTAGGGCAGTGGTTCTCAACCTTTTTAATACAGCAACCCTTTAATACAGTTCCTCATGTTATGGTGACCCCCAACCATAAAATTATTTTCGTTGCTACGTCATAACTGTAATTTTGCTACTGTTATGTATCATAATGTAAATATCTGTGTTTTCCGATGGTCTTAGGCGACCCTGCTAGCAGTTCTCAACCTGTGATATTTACATTACGATTCATTAACAGTAGCAAAATTACAGTTATGAAGTAGCAACGAAAATAATTTTATGGTTGGGGGTCAGCACAACATGAGGAACTGTATTAAAGGGTCACGGCATTGAAAAGGTTGAGAACCACTGCTGTAGGGGTTCTGGGGATGCTATTTTAGGACAGTCAGATGGAGAAGGGTTCTCAAATAAGATTAGCTTCTGAGTGAATTGAGGAGAGAGTCTGGGTGGGAAGAGCAGAAGAGTTAAGCATGTAGTCCATGAGCAGGAGTGTGGTGGTTTGTGCCAAGAATGGCAAGGAAGTCCTTGAGGCTGGAACAGAATGAGCCAAGACTGAGTTACAGGAGGGAAGTCAGAGAGAGCAGCAGCCACATCTGCAGGGCTTTGAAGAATACGAATAGGGACTTTGGACTTTTTATTCTGGAAGGTCACTGAAGGCTTTAAACAGAGGACTGCCATGATGTGACAGAGTGTGAAAGGATCCTTCAGGGTATGGTGTTGAGAGTAGTATAGGGAGCTGCTTACTGCAATGGGCCAAGCAAGAGATGATGGCAGCTGGGACTAGGTTAATAGGCAAGGAACTCTAAAGCTGAGGGGTGGGCAAGTGGAGAGAACCCAATCAAAAGTCCTACTGGGCACCAATCAATGCGTGAAACAAAAGATGAATTGTCAGCAAGAGAGATACATACTTATAAGGCACAGTCTCTCAGGACCAAGCTGATGAGAGTAATTCAGGGATAGGTGGACTTTCATTAGTGGGACTGTCCGGGGATTGGTGGATTGATGTTAGCCGTGGGCATGTGTCTGTCGCTTACTGCCTGGCTCTCAGAAGCTCCTGCACGGATGGAAAACTGTCATTTATTGCTTTGGCCAGGTTAAAACTGGTTCTGGTGGTTGCATGTGGCCAAAGAACAAGAAGTCCTTTCCTGGGAAGGTGGGAACATTTTAATGTCATGCCTGTTACACATCCAAGTGAAAAAGTTTTGCAAGAAGCAGTAGTAAATAGTGAAAAAAGAGAGAAAATGAATCCTGAAGTGATTATTTTTCTATGGTGCAGAACTGAGAACAGATTTTAAATGTACTTTGATTAATAAAAGAATCAGGTTATCAGCGAGGCAGAGGAGAAAAGAATGTTATTCAAGATTTGCATTAGGACCTTGGGCTTGTCCCTACCCTCTCAGCTACTTTATCTCTCAAAGGAGGCTGGGCTGGATTTTTATTTCAGGATCTATTCCACCTCTGTAATTGGATATCATTTTTTGTATTTGTGTGTGTGTGCACATTTTAAGTTTTGGATAAACTCTAAATAACGTTTCAGGAGAAATAAAAATGTAAGAGCTAGATATTTGTTCCAATGGGAGAAAGAGGAGACATTATTCTTGCTTGAGGTTACATGAAATCCTAGGTTCTTAAGGCTTATACATATAAAGTTGTGAAACTTGGACCAAAAAAATAAGTAAATAAATACAAAAGGATATGATCACAAAGGATATTCAGCCCATGATTCAACTCTAAAAATTCTACTCTGGTTAAAGGCAGAACACAATTTTGTATGTATACAATAATCTCGCATATAAGTGAAGGAAAAAAAACAGAATTTTTTAAAATATTAGAAGGAAATATAGTAAGAGTTAAAGTAGGTATTTCTAAGAATGATATAAAGAGTACATTTTCATTTTTTATAATATTCTGTATTTTTCAAAAAATTTTAAAGTGATCAAAACAATTTAATGCAAAGAAGTTCCACTTTATGAAGACTCTCAGGCCCCATGCTCTGTGATAAAACTAGTGTCAATGGCTTGGGTTGGGGATAAAAAAAAAAACCAAGCCCTGTTCTTTAGAAGCATAGCTCATAGTGGTGAGGAACTCAGGCCCAGGGCCATGGAAGGGAGAGGAGGGGGACAGCCAGCCGAGGGGCCAGAACAGCCAGAAAGGAGAAGATGTGGGGGCAACATTCTTCAGGTGAGGATGAGCATGGGCCAAGGCTCAGAAGTGAGAGTCATAACGTTCCAAAAACAATGAGTGGTTCACTCTGACCTTGGTGAGCCCAAAGGATGCTACGGGAAGGATCAAGAGATGAGGCCAAGCCCTAGCTAGTTTGGCTCATTGGTTGGAGCATTGGCCTGTGGACTGAAGGGCACATGCTTGGGTTACAGGCTCGATCCCCAGGAGGGGGCATGCAGGAGGCAGTCAATCAATGATTCTCTCTCTCATCATTGATGTTTCTCTCTCTCTCTCTCTCTCTCTCTCTCTCTCTCTCTCTCTCTCCCTCTCCCTTCCTCTCTGAAATCAATAAAAATATATTTTTAAAAAGAAAGAGAGAGAGAGAGAGAGATGAGGCCAAGAAGGAACGAGATCTCAAGAACTGTATCAACCAGCTAAGGAACTGGAGGGTTACCCTGGCCGTTAGAATGTTTTTAAGTGCCTAAAGACCCAATCCTGAGACTTTGGGGGACCTTAATGAACCTTTACATTTATCCAACTTATGGGCTGATTTAGAGACCTCTCTGGGGAGGTTAGAACGATCTGGTAGACTTGACCAAGGTGACCAGGCTTCTCTTTTCCTAGGCCAGGAGGAAGCCTTCCAAGGCCCCTAATGGCCTCTCTACTCCCTGGTGAGATAGAATCCCAGAAAAAGCATCTCTCCATCAATTTTGTATATTTTAAGACTCCAATCAAGACACTGAAGAGATTGCTCCTGCATCCTAACTTCTAGTCCTCTCCTCTAACCTCCTGTGACAGGGTCTGGATAGCTAATGCTGGGGATCAGGAAAAGTTCAAAGGAAGAGTCACCTGCATCAGACATATGCCCAAGAGTGGACATGGGCACAAAGGTCTGATGAGTAAACAAATAACTACATAGATCCTTTTGGTGAGGAGTGTCTGTGAAGTTCCCAGAACACTTCTAATAGCATTTCTAACAAGATTGTGATGTTTGGGCCGTATGTGTTCCCCTAGTTCAAGCAGTTCTTGAGCTCTTGTATAGAATGTAAATATAACCTTCCCAAGCTAGACTCCCTACAAACTCATTTCCAAAATATTTCAAATTTGTAGAAAGTATTTCAGGAAATGTGATGTAAAATAATGATACCAACTTGTTCTTATCAGAAAAGTGACTGCATTTTTGGACAGAAAAGATCATGCTAAATGAATCAGTTGGGTCTCTTTTAACTGGAATTAAATCTGGGTTATATTCACCTCTATAAAAGTTACAGCATAAAGAGGTTCATGTTTGCAAATATGTTAGAAAAAGGGGCTATCCTGGCAATTCTAGAATAATTGTATCAGAAAAAAGCCAGTTAAATGAACCCACCTTAAAATAGCATCAAATTTCACAATAAATAGCAGAGGCAAGATTCCATTTAAATATTATAATTGTAACTCTAATCTAACAAGTAGAAAAAAAGCAAGAACAGATTCTGCTGACCTCTTTGGCACGCTCTTTCTGGCAAAATTGTATAAGGTGATCCAATACCCTTGACTTCACTTTTGACTTTTGCAGCATTAAGAGGTTCATTTTTGCAAATATGTTAGAAAGATTCATCAGTTTTTCCTAATGGCATCTCCTACTCTTTGCTATTTAAAATATGTTTATTTAAAGTCCCATCTTATCATCTTCCTTGTTAACACTCTCTTCTTCAATTCAAAGTTACTTTCAGTAACTTCCTAACACTCTACATCTTTAGCCAGATTCACAAGTTCACTTCACAAGTAGGTTATGTTACATTTGCATTGTCTGGCAATCAGCAAGGAATGAACCAACAGAGAGGGAGCTCAGAGGAACAGATACACAGAAGAGATATTTGAGTAGAGGTCAATTTTATAAGTGGTCAGTTTACTGGGAAATATGTCCATTTTGTGACAACTTGTACTTCTCTACAGAACCTCAGAACCTTATCTTGGATACCAAGCACTCTTTGTGCTTTCTTTGCAATTTCCTCCAGATAAGATAAGAAGAGGTAGGTTTGTTTAGTAACAGCAGAGTCTACAAATGATGTTATGGCAGAAATAAAAGTTGGGAGATCAAAATTTGCTCCCATACTCTGCCCACATAGGGATTCATTACCATGTGTAACCAGCAGTAACCTTAGATTCAGAGGCCACACTTTCACTTACCCTTTGAGATCTACCATGAGGTGTTTACAGTGTTACCTTATCTGACTCTGGATTAACAAGTCCTGTTTCATTTCAGAGGCTGCCTCACAATGTCATTTCTGAGAACAAGGGAGTATCACAGGTCAATCTTAGGAAAAAAACCCAGAAGTGAGGTATCCAGAAGTGGGGGATAGGGGTTGACTGAAGTTGGGGAGGGTGGAATAGAAGAGGAACAACATCAATTGGGCATAAATAGGGAGAGGAGTTGGAAGAGCTCACACTCCACAGATGAGATTAAGCTCCCAATCAGCCATATTCTCAGGATAAAAGTGAATGGCATAACATCCTGAATATGCCAATCATGTCTACAACCAGAAATGGACCAAAGTCCAGACCCTGCAGCCTTTGGTGTCTTCATATACACATTTATATTTGCCATATGTTCCCTTATAGGTGATAGAAAATAACTGTTTTGCTGACCAAAGTAGACTCTGAGTCCCTAGAAAAAAGGGACCACGCATCTTATTCATCTCTGTATTTTCACCCCCTCTTCCTTCTCCACCATTTGCTCTGTTTCTCTTTCTTGCACATAGTAGATGCTCAACAATTTGTTTATTGAATTGAATCCAGGCCCTCCAGTCAACATTAAGTCTGATGTTCACAAAGAAAGGGCATGGGAAGCCATACCAGAAAAGAATTACGGCCCTGTGATTTAATTCTTCTATAAATCTAAAGTTAGAGAGAAAAGGACAAAAGAGTAGTCTGCCCAACTTAGCAAGGTTATATGGTCTGAAAAACAATAGACCTTTAGACCTTTTACCCAACCCTGCTTTTAGAATAGAACTGAACATACCAATCTGTCAGCAGCCAAAGGATGATGTAAAAGGATGTTCTTAATGTTTAACATTCCCAAATTCCTTCTCATACTATGAAAGCAAAGAGGTCTATAATCATCCTTTCCTGGTTTGAAGATTTCCAGGGACTGCTCATATTGCAAACCAGTAACACCATCCAATATAAGATGCCTCATTAATCACTAAGAAGTTGGAAAGGTCCTGACAAGAGATATCTTGACTTCAGAATTGTTAAGATCTTTTTCAACTGTTGGATGCCAACCCTTGCCCAATCATTTTCCATAACAATATCTGTATCTAGTGCCTTCAGTGTAGGGACACAGAGAGGTCTCTACAGCTTTAATACAGGAAAATCTGCTCCCTTTTCCAAAGTACCAACCTGAGAAATAGCCTCCTAATCATCCCTTGAAGAATCCATGATAGTTGCCTTCAAAACAAATTAAAGAACTTCATTTTTCTAATACCATTTCAGGCATAATTTTTCTGCTACTAATCATTATTCTACTCTGTTCAAGCTCAAGAAGAAATAACCCAGGACAACTTCAGGTCCTTTGTAATGTTCATTAATCTTTCAATGATCTTTGCATATATTGTCAAGAATTGAGTGCTGACCTAATTACATGACCATCATCAAGATTCTAGACTTCTGTGTCATCTGAGTCAGTCTAATAATCCTCTGCTTAAATCAAGTACAAAAGTATGACAGATGCTGTCCCAATCCTCGATTGCTTTATAGTAAATCAACATACTTAGCAGTCACTGCCCAGTACTTAAATACTCAATACTAAATAACCCCTCCAACAGATCCAAGCATTAGGCCACCACTTAGGCATGCATTCAGTAGCTGATTCATCATGGAGGACCCATTGGGATGATGTTCTACTTAAAGTCAGCTATTACACTGGACCAAGTCAGAGTTTTCTTTCAATCAAGGCATTAAATTACTACTATCTCTCCTATTTTATAGCAGTATTTTTTTCTCATCTCACTGGGACAGAATCAGATATCTCAATCAAGTCTCGAGTGGTGGGGAAGATGTAAAGTTTTCATAGGTGTCTTTTCAGCCAGTGCTGTGGGGCGGGGGGGAGGGGGGAGAGAGGGTCTGGGCCTCCTGGGCAGAGTAGAAGACCAGGTCCTACCACGACCAAGTGTTGGGAGCCTCCTTCCAGCAGCCCAGAACAGGAACTTGAGAAAAAACTCAATCCTGACTGCAATCCAGCAGCAGTGGCTCACCAAAACCCCCTGAGACTCGAGAGAGAGAACCTAGAGAACTGGCTAACTGTTCCTTCTCTGTAGTCCCACACTGCACCTGTGTGAAGACAAAGGGGAGCAAAGGAAAGAGCATTTGATTTGGTCCTGGGATGACAGGTCGTCATCGGGCTGTGAGTGGATGTCACACATTCACCCCTTCTCCAAGGTCCAGGCTGGGCAGCCCACGTAATCAGTCCCTGTATAGTCTACAGAAGTGCACTGTGAGGATGTTGCCCTGTGTTACCTGACATCTCCCTCATAAGGACCAGACCATAATCTCCGCCTGAGTATCCAAACTCAGACTAAGGAAAACAGTGTAGCTTGCCTTTCTCATTTTACCATATTTATCATTAAATTCAGCAACTTCGGTACCTAACCAGAGTAATCTCAATGAGATCATGTGCAATGCCTGTTTATTCATCTCCTTCTAAATGGCCTTTGCTCTGTTTTATCCTTTATGTATGTTATATTAAGTCTTGTAAACAACTTTAAACCATATGCTGGAGACATGTAAAATATGCCATTCTTGGCTAAATGTCTCTCTTTCCTGGGACAATCTTACCTGCATATGAGCCTATTTTTCACCAATGCTGTAAAGATCTCCTGAAATAGTTGATGCTGGGGATGTTTGCTGAAATTCCTCTCATTCTTGTAGTTTATACTGAGATGAAACAAACAGAAAAGTATTTCATAACAAAAAATTATTTAGGATGCCGCAAAGTTACCAAAGAATGATCACCTGTATTCATGCAAACATTCAGGGATTCTTGGATTTTAATATATTGCCAAAGGCAAGTATCAGTTATTAAAAATAGGAAATAGAAATGCAGTTATAATGCAGTTATAAAGTTAATATTAAGATCACAGGCAGGCACATATATTTCATTTTATCACATTAACTAACTTATGCCCTACAAACACTTAACAGCTAAAATTGGTCAGAGGAAGGAGATGAGTATGTGGAAAGAATGATTGGGGCACATTATTTAGACAGCTGAGCAGTACTTAGAGAATTCCTCCCTTCACTTCTCTACCCACTGTGATCTCGATGGCTACTATAGCTATTAACCCCAGGGGTTGTCACACATATTTCCTTGTAGATAGTGAGAGTTTTTGGTTGCTGATTGTGTGTGTGTGTGTGTGTGTGTGTGTGTGTGTGTGTGTGTGTGTTTAACAAAGTCCAGCTCCAGCTTCTTTTTTCTGGTATTACAGCCATCAGAGGTAAAAAAAAAAAAAAAAAAATATCCCAGGCATTACACTTTAGAACTGGGAGAAGATAAGCGATAAATGTGCAAAAGGGTCACATTGCTACAGAAGCTATAGTACATTTTTGTGCAGTGTTAAAGTAGACCAGCTTTAAGATCTAGGCCTAATAAGCTGTGATCACATAAACATACCACCTCAAAGGCAATCTCTGGACCCTTAAATGGCCAACTGTACTGTACTGTCTGCCTTCGCAGATAACAGTGGACAGTGAGTCCCTACCCTCAGCAGGCGAGGGTTATAATGCTGTCTTAGTACATGGACACTGGTAGACTGAATATGTAACCATTTTTAAAGAATTTAGTGTCCCTCACTAAAACTATATTTTAAATATATGAACTTGTAACATCATGTGACTTTTGTGAACTACTAAATTCACTGTCATAAAATGACGAGGAAACAAAATCTAGGCCAAATAAATAAATGATCCTTCTAGAATATTCATGTTGACATTTCATGTCACTCACTACTTACGTGGCACTTAGTGCCAAATGACCTTCGTGCACTCTAAAACTGACAGAACCAGCTCCTGGGAGGGGAGTGGCCATGGGAACATACAGCTTCTAGAAGCTCTGCATGGCGACAGGAGAGACAAACAAGGGCTGACACAGTCAGTGTTAAAGGTGAGGTGCAAGCCCTTCATCTGAAAAGCTCTGTTGGTTGGACAACCATGGTCTTTAGCCACCACATCTGTTCATGGTCATGGATTATTTTATTTCTCCTCATTGCTGGCGAGCTATGGACACACCACGCTGAAGACAAAGCTTGGAATCGGCCTCAAAGGGTCAACACCGTGGAGCCACTTCCTCACGGAGCAAATGCCAATTGCGTGTCACCAAAGTGTCCCGAAGCTCCCAGTCAGTTTCACCGGCAGCCAGTAAGCCTGTAAATTCACACCCTATTTCTGGGAATTGTTTAGGCACTGACAAAAAAATTATTAAGAATCCTCATGGTAAATTTTGAAATGGATTTTAAATTTCAGCTCCCTTGATAAACTTACATAAAGCTTTGAGCTAATTAGAATAGGTTGCTAAAGGCCAGAGAGATCCTGGATTTCTTACCTAAAATTTTCAAGTTCAACAGCTTCGGTGGACTCGTGCCATTGACCTCGAGCTCTGTGTCCACCCGCCTTGATGGCGGGCTCAGACTTCGTCATGCTATTTTGGGCACTATCGAAGGTAATGGCTGGAAGCTACAGAAATAGAAGCACAGAGTACGTGAGGATAACAATTCAGCCCAGGATAAAGAAAGTAACCAAAAGGGGGAGGGGCGGGGGGAAGGGAACGAGTCTTTCTTCAAACCAATAGTTAACATGATAGCCATGCCCAATGGAGGGGTTTTCAGAGATTGAAGACCATTGACTTAAACACCATTTACTCTTTCTATCTCAGACTGCTTCGTTTTCCTTCATAGCTCGTCACACCTCCTGTCATATCTTACAGTTATTTATGCATTTTCAGTCTCCTTTGTTTCAAGTGTCAGCTGGAAGTAAGCAGGAACTGGCCTGTTTCGGTCCAATGCCGGATCCCCCCACCTCAAACAGTGCTGGGACACAGGTCTGCACAAGGCCTGGGCATTAGGATATTTTGAAGTTTCTCAGGTGATTCAAATGTGCAACCAGGATGGGGAGTTTCAGGGTCTATAGAACACTCTTGTATAGAGAGTGGAGCCCCAAACTGAAAGTCATCATTTGTTCATTCCATCCATCCATCCATCCATCCATCCTTCAACATTTACCAATCATACAACACTACTTGCCTGGTGCAATGGATATAAAGGTAAAGAAGATTCTATCACTTTTAATTAGTCTTAACATCATGAAATTATCTATAATAATAAAAGGGTAATACTCTAATTAGACCAGACGTCTTCTGGACGTCATTCCGGACATCCTTCCTGATGTAGCCAGGGCCGGAAGGAAGCCAGCCTGGGTCCTGGGTGCCTGCTGGTGGCCAGAGGAAGGAAGCCCAGTCCCGGGTGCTAGAGGGAAGCCAGTGCCAGCAGCCAGGGGGAAGGAAGGCCTACTCTTGCACAAATTTTTGTGTATTGGGCCTCTAGTATTATATAATTCACCATAAGAAAAGTAAAATGTGCTTAAATCAACCACAACAACTTGAGCATGCTCCATTTACAACATGATCTGGTAATCACTTACATAATAAATTCTCAAGTTATCAGCATTCAAATAGTTTCATTTACTAATATTTACCTACAAGTGGGATAATCTTGAGAATTGTTTTTGTACCACAGTGAAGCTGAGCATAGTGCAAACAAATAGCCTATTCTTCCCAAAGTACAAACAAGGGATGTTCTATAATTAGCTGAATTACTATGTATTAGGTAAGTAGAGCGTAATATAACAGGGTAAAGGATCCAATTTTCAGTAAATTGTTTCATTCTACATACCATAATTAGCAAATAAAGCTATAATATGTTGTGCTTATCTTATTCCATCAAAGTATTTGATGGAAATCTGCATAAAGACATCATTTCCTTATCCAAACAAAATGTCTGACTTCCTATAAGGCAGTCAGCTTATGAAACAATGCATTATAATGAGAATATTGTAAAAAACTCAGAATCCTTCTTCATCATATGCTAGTCCCAGTTGAATTCTCTCAAAATAGTAATATAAATCTTTCATCCTGTAAAACAGGATGTTGTGTCTTGTGGTGGCTGTGGATTGGCCCCACTGAGGTAAATACCATTTTCAGATGAGAAAACTGAGGCACAGAGGGGCGAAGTGACTTGCCTAAGGGTCACACAGCTAGCAAAGGACAGAGCTGAGATTCAGATCTAGACAATCGCCCTCCCTCTTCACGGTGCTCAATCCTCCAACACCCACTTATCTCCAAGGAGGAGAAACACTCTCTTGAGACAGCCCATGTGCTTTTCAGAGGTCTCCTTCATACTGTTCCATCCCTGTCTTCCAGTCCAGCATCATCACCTTTCACAGTATTTGAAAGGACAGGATTGTTTCTTTTCTTTTCTTTTTTTTAATTGTCTAAAGTTTTACATATGTCTCCTTTTCCCCCGATTGACCCCCCCACAGCCATTCCTACCCCCAAGAGCAAGCCCCCCCCCCCAGTGTCTGTGTCCATTGGTTATGCTAATATGCATCCATACAAGTCCTTTGGTTGATCTCTAACCCCCCCACCTTCCCTGCCATTTGTCTCTGGATCTATTTTTGTTCATCAGTTTATGTTGATCATTATATCCCACATATGAGTAAAATCGTGTGATATTTATCTTTCTCTGACTGGCTTATTTCGCTTAGCATAATGCTTGCCAGATCCATCCATGCTGTTGCAAATGGTAAAAGTTCCTTCTTTTTCATAGCAGCATAGTATTCCATTGTGTAGATGTACCACAGTTTTCTAATCCACTCATCTGCTGATGGGCACTTAGGTTGTTTCCAAATCTTAGCTATTGTAAATTGTGCTGCTATGAACATAGGGGTGCATATATCCTTTCTGATTGGTGTTTCTAGTTTCTTGGGATATAGTCCTAGAAGTGAGATTACTGGGTCAAATGGGAGTTCCATTTTTAGTTTTTTGAGGAAACTCCATACTGTCTTCCACAGTGGCTGCACCAGTCTGCATTCTCACCAGCAGTGCACGAGGGTTCCTTTTTCTCCGCATCCTCACCAGCACTTGTCATATGTTGATTTGTTGATAATAGCCATTCTGACAGGTGTGAGATTGTATCTCATTGTTGTTTTGATTTGCATCTCTCTGATGATTAGTGACTTTGAGCATGTTTTCATATGTCTCTCGGCCTTCTGTATATCCTCTTTTGAAAGTTTCTATTTAGGTCCTTTGCCCATTTTTTTATTGTATTGTTTATCTTCCTTTTGTTGAGTTGTATGAGTTCTCTGTAAATTTTGGAGATTAAACCCTTATCGGAAATAGCATTGGCAAATATGATTGTTTCTTTCAACATGTCAGGCGACTCGCTCTGGAGGGCCTCCCCAGACTCCGTGCTCTGAAGACAGACAGTCCTATGGAGAGGCCTTCCACCAGCAAACAGCAGGGCCTTGTCAGCCCGTGGAGTGAGTCATGTTGGCAGTGGGTCCTCCAGCCCCAGGGATGTTGACAGGACCACAGCTTCGCTGACACCTGACTGCAACCCCATCAGAAACCTGAGCCAGGACAAGCTGCGTTGAATTCATGACCCACAGATGGGTGAGGGACAATAAATGACCTTTGTTGCTTTAAACCACTAAGATTGGGACTGATTTGCTATGCAGTGTTAGATGACAAATCCACCATAGAATAAAATAAGGACCCACAAGGCCAGACAATATAAATACATAAGTGCATAAACAAAAAAATAAAAAACCATGCACCAAGTCCTGGCTACATCAAACTGGTCACCCACCCCAGAACCACTGTAATGTTTGACCATTCCATGCCTGGGCGTGTGCTGCAACTATAAATCCAGATCACCTTCCAGGGCGCAGCTCCAACAGCCTCCTGGCGTGCACCTGCCCAAGCCTTCCTGGTTGAGCTGTTCGCTCCCTCCCTGGTGGCATTCTGTGCTGATCTCTCATGGAGCTCTTATCACGGCTGAGTGTGATGTCTAGTTTACACATCGGCCTCCTCAAATTTGACCCCCCCCCGAGGGCAGCACCTCTCACACAGCCTGGCACATAGGTGTTCAAACGTGAAACTGTTGAATGAATACTCACTTTGTCCACAGTGTCTTGCGAATCTGATTCATCTGGTATATTACCTCCAGCCACGTTCATCCATTCACATGTTTGTTGCAGACACATTGTTTGCCAGATGATGTGTGAGACACTGGGTATAAGTAAGCAGGACGGCCATGGCCTCTGCCCTCAAGGAGATTGCAGACCCATAAGGGTGGGGAAGGGGTTAAACTAGCATAAGAACATGCTGCAAAATTACTGAACAAGGGTTTGTTGTGGTGGAAAGTAAAGAGAATAGGGTGGGCCATGGACCAGGATGCCAGGAGTAATCCAGAGTGTTCTAGGCAGATTTTTACACAGGCTGGAAGGCAGAGAAAAACTGTGGGTGCTATAGAAACTGAAAGCTACCTGGGCAACTTGAATAATACGAGTGGAAAGGAAAGAGAGCCAAGAATAAAGCAAAGGGCCTTCCTAAAATTTTGATCATGTAACTTCTACTTGGAAAGGTCAACATTCCCTGTTGCTTATGGATCCAGGACAGCATTTGTAGATGGGCCGTCAGATACTGCACAGCTTCTTCTAGCTTCATTTATCACTGCTTCCAGTAGAAATGTCCAGTCGCCATTTGGCTTTGCAATGCTTATTTTCTTTCCTTATTCACTTCACCTAGAATGTCTTTCCCATCCATTCTGCCGATGAAAAAAACAGCCCATTTTTCAAGAACCATCCTCCTTAAAATCTGTACCCACGTCTGTACCATTCACAAGGCAGGATTCTCGTCCTGCCTTGTCATGTACCAGAATTGTCTTTCCTACACTTGGTCTGTGAGACCACAAGAACTGTACCTTATACTTTTTCTTTCCATAGGTTTTATTTGCAATAAAACCTTTTATTTCAAAGGCATTTAACTGACCTGTCAATAATTAATTTCTTTATTCTATTTTTTATTGCAAACCAATTTCTCAGCTCCCTATGGCTTTAAAAGTATGTGTGTGTATGTGTGTGTGGGGGGGTGGGGGGTACTGAAATTCCAGCTCTAGGCAGATTATTTCAGGATTTGTGAAAAATGGCCTGGCCTAAGTAGCTCAGTGGTTAAGTGTCGACTTATGAACCAGGAGGTCACGGTTCAATTCCCAGTCAGGCCATATGCCCAGGTTGCGGGCTTGATCCCTAGTGTGGGGCGTGCAGAAGGCAGATGATCAATTATTTTCTCTCATCACTGATGTTTCTATCTCTCTCTCCTTCTCCCTTCATCTCTAAAATCAATAGAAAATATTTTTAAAAAAAAAGATTTGTGAAAACCTCTGGTGAAATCTCCAACCAATTTTGTAATTTCCCTTTGTTGCAACAAACCTGGAGCAATTATTTTCCTGGAATTATTTGGCGTCACTGGGTTACGATCATTCTAACCCTGCTTATGGTGAAGGCAGGTGTACATCTGCCTCAGTGTGTGTCTGCCCCCACTTCTGTCACACTGTGGGACCCTCCTACGGAGCAGCAGACGCTAATGTGGTGAAGAGCAAACAGGACCAACAGCGAAGGCAGACGCTGGAACACAGGAAGCAACGAGGTTAAGTGGTGGGGCTCATTAGATTCAGAAGAAGGACACTCAGTTCTTGCAATTCTCTGCCCAAACCCACAAAGTGTATTTCCTCTTCAACTGGTTAACTGGCCATCTTGGCCCATTTACAAATAACAGGCCAGGACTTGTTAGAACCAAATTCAGGTGAGTGGGCCTTAATCCCAAGTTTCTGTTTTCAAACTGACTGCTACTCTAAGTCTCAGAACCAGTGTGTGGCCCACTTACACATTTTGATGGGCATTTCTGCCTATGACTCTACTTTGCTATAACCCTTGTTTTTCTTTCTTCTTGGCCCTGGTTTAATTAATGATAAACTGTCATACTTGATGTATCTTTATAAGCCTCCTTACTGGAACAAGTAAGATATAAATAAATTCTTGATTTATTCCCTCCAATTTCTTTCTTCTCCTATAAATGCCTCTACACTATTTTATGGAAAGGAGATTAGGGTGTTCAGAATAAGATTTATTATTTTAGAATTTAAAATGAATGTAAGTTTTATACACAGAATTAGGAATGGATTTTGTGAACCTCGGGAACCTTCACATGGTTGAGCAGTTATTTTTCACAGAACCATCTGCTTTCTGAGTAATTAAAACATTACAATACACATTTTTGTACATGTGAAATATTTCACAAAAAGATAAGCCATATGAACTTGTCAAACAACAGATTGCAAATTCTAAAACTGGTGGGAGGGAAACTATTCAATTCACTTTCATTAACAGCCAGGTGTTGAAAGGGACACAATAGATCTAGTGCAGCATGAGCTTCAAAGGTGGAAAACTACTGCCAAAACCACCACTGGTGATTCTTTTACCCCGGCTGGAGGGTTGTTATACACACCCATGAGGTAACCCAATTCTTAAGACACAGTTCAATTTGGCAAAACCTGACCAAGAATTCACGGAATAGAGGATACAGCGAAGCAGAGGCATAAGTCAAAGTTGTTGGCATTGGGAAATCTATCATCTTGCCAGGAAATTAGACGCATAGACAAGAGTTTCCAAAACAATGGAGAAAATAATGCTACAAGAGTGAGAGATGGTGCATTGAGAAGAGAGAGGCGTAATTACTTCTCGAATGGAAGGTAAAGGGAAAGCTTTTTGTGGAGGTGGCCTCACTAGATTTGAGTCTTGGAAATAGGTAAGAAATTCGGGAGAAAGGAATAGAAAGAAAAGCTAGAAGTCTGACAATATGGTAACAACTTGCAGTGAGAGAGAATGGGAACTACAACCAAAACTGCATGCTGAGTCATCCTGCTCACCTTACTAAGAAAGAATGGGCTGGATTTGGGGCAATGATTCATGAAGGTTGTGAGCAGTGAGCCAGAAGGACACTAAGCTGTGTCAGGACAGACAAAGGGTAAGAGTGACTGCTGAAATCGGTGGGTGAAAAGAAAGGAGTTACTGCGAGGGGAGTGAGGGTGTAGCATTAGTAACAGAGAAGAAGGAAGTGATAGGAGAAAAAATGTTTTAAGGCCACATTTACTCCAAATCAGAGCTTACTCAACTACTTTTTTAACGGTACATGATTTAATTTCCCAAGTCATTTAACATGTATCTCAGTGGTTAGAGGCACACATTGCAGAGGTGGCGTGTTTGAGTTCAGATCTGTCTTCTACCATTAGCTGTCTGTGTGATCTTGGGAAAGTCACCTAACCTCTCTGTGCTTCTGGCTCCTTACCTGTGGAAGTGGGAGCTTTGGTTGTTAAGCAGGGTAAGGCAGGAAAAGCATCAGGCACATAGTAAGTGTTCCCTAAAATGAACTATCATTATTTGGCCTTTATTTGCCATCAAATCATTAGAAAGTCATTCTCTGCTAAAAATAAATAGATAGAAATGCTGTAGTTCTCTGCAAAGTTCGGTTGATATAGCAAACGCCATCGATGTTGAGTTACCACCACATGAGCTCTTAAACAAGTGAAACAGGAATAGCATAGCAGGCTTTGGGGCCATGCCACCACCGTCAAGTCCCATCCCAGCCATTTACTAGTTAACAGTGCTAAATAAGTGTCTTCTATTATTATTATTATTATTAGCATTGCTGGGTTGTTTCCCAAACCTCCAGGGATGGCGTTTAATCTCATGATTCTCCGAAGTCTTACAGAAGCAAAACCAAAAAGAAATGTGTCCAGATAAATTCCTTTTTCTGTCTAATAAAAACATAAAAATACTATTGTAAAAATAGCCCAAACTCACTCCTCTCCCCTCTTTTCAGTAAGAGACAATTGGCAGCAATCCTCAAGAGTGTTGTTGTAGCAGGTGCGCAGCATGAGAGGGGTGAAGAGGAGAAGAAGGGAAATGTGGTGAAGAGTGTTTTGAAAAAATCACTTGCCCCAAAGCTCTGAAGACTTGAACATTGGGCATTCAATAGAAGACATGCTGTTTCCAGACCTGAGAGCTTTGGTAATGAGGACACATGGAAACAAGCATAGAATAGAGCAGGTCCGAGGCCTGAGAGAAGAATGAAAAGACAGACTATGGATGCCAAGTCTTGGCAGGTATGAGAGACACAACTGGGTGAAGAAAGACAAAATATGCAAAAGAAAAAAGAGAAGTAGGCATATCATTCAGAAAGATGTTGGATGGATCCCTTTAGAAACACGTGATTTCCTTTTTATTGATGTCCACACCTTCTTTGAAAACCGTACCTGTTGTTTGCTTGATTGGACGTTCAAAAGGCACCGAAGTCTTTTAAGATCTGAATAGTCCCTAGGAGAAAGAATAACACAATGTCAGCCAGCAGAAGACTCCAGGTGAACTAGGCATGTCACCCACTGATGGCACTGCCACCTGGAGGCCTGCTTTTATGGACGGAAACATAGGCACACTAAACACTTCCTTCAGAACTTTGCAAATGGTCACACAGTACAGTAAACACTGCAACCCAGAGTAGCAGTGGTCAAGGGTCCACGCTATTTCTCAGAAGCCTATTAAATCCAGTTGCTGGCCACTGCCTGAGTTAATAATTAGCAAAGACTCAGTATGGGGTTACCTGGTGGTGGTAATTCCTTGCTGTTTTTTATCGGTTGATTTTTCTGTGGTCTTCACCTTTCTGTCTTGATCAGGCATTGTAAAACGTCAACGCCCCAGAATTAACATTGCATTCCTTTCAAAGTAAACCGGAGGGAAAAACTTTAGTTGGGTTGGATGCTCCAAAATATTCTCAGTTAATACAGCCAAAAGTCACTTATAACATTTACTTAAATATGCAACAAAAAAATGTCAATATGAATACCATTTACTATTCTCATCTGAAGGCCTCTGGGTACATTTAGAGAATAGTTTATAGTACTCCAGAGCCTATATTTTCTAAGTCATCCTTGGTTTCAAACATTCTGACCCATTGCTCCAATAAGTATTGTTCTGCGTGTCAGGAAAAATGTCCTCATTTGGGGTTTCTAAAATATGTATATCTATAAGCAAATACCTACATCCCAACTGATGCTATTATGCCTTCTTACTTGTCTTTCTTGACACGTATCCTTGACGATAGCTGCTAGTTAGGGGTTCCTCCCTCATCACAGGTCATGTCCATAAGAGTCCCAGAGAAAGCCTCATCCACTTGCAAATAAGCATTGCAATGTCTAGCAGGTGTCCTCAAACTACGGCCCGCGGGCCACATGTGGCCCGCCAAGGACATTTATCCAGCCCACCGGGTGCCACTGCCTGTCCTGCTTAGCAGCCGACTCGTCCCGGGCCCGCAGTGCGCATAGGAATTTGTTCATAGTTTTTTTTTTTAAACTATAGTCCGGCCCTCCAACAGTCTGAGGGACAGTGAACTGGCCCCCTGTTTAAAAAGTTTGATGACCCCTGGTCTAGAGCAACAAAATGTCATTGGATTTCCAGAATTCCTAAAGTGTTTGAGTGCCACCTGAATCCCCACGTGGATCAGTTCCAGTCATAAGCTCTTCTGCAACAGTTGGACAGGCCCTGAACTCACTCAACCATCTTGTTAAAAACAATTCAACAGGCCCAAAATGGAGTCACTTATGCTAAGCCCCACATTACTGAACCAAGACTTAATTACATTTCAGCTCTCCCAGAAGTGGAAACTTAAACCAGCGTTAGTTAGGTAACCTACCTGACAAACTCCTACCATCCCCTTTCGGTAAAGCAACCTTGCAATAGCCGGCCTGCTTTCTGCCTAGCACAACTTCCTCATTCCTGCTCCGTTCTGCCTATAAAAGTCTTTCTATTTGAACAGCAACTCAAAGCTCCTTTCTATCTGCTAGATTGGATGCTGCTGCCCAATTTATAAACTGCTGAATAAAGCCAATAAAAAGTTTTAAATTTTACTCAGTTGAATTTTGTTCTTTTAACAAGTGGGTGAATGCACCTCAAAATACAACCCAATAGGCATTTCAGTCTTCTGAATGAAGCTTTGTGGTCATTGTCAACTTTCCAAGATCAATTTTAGTACTATTTCTCACTCCCACTCAAAATATGAGTTCACAAATAGAACAATTTATTTGTTTGCTTTTTTAACCCTTAACAAACTTCTCATTCAATTGTTTTAGTTTCCAGAATAGAAACAAAAAGGAAGTGGAAGATACCCAGACTTTCAACTCTATAGCAAATACAAAATTAAGTATACTATTAGTTTAATTTGACTGGATGCAAATGTTTCCACTGTGCCTCAATGCCATAGCTTGACTTCACGGTGTGTTTTTCAGGCATGAAAAAGCATGCATTACTGTCTTATAACTGCATGCCTCGATGTATTATGAAATCAATGGTCAGCATCCAAGTGTTTCAGAAGTATTTAGAGGCAAAAAGAATTGCCAATGGGTGTTCCACGGCAACAGAATCTAGTAAAATTTAATTTTGTGAAATGTACAGACCGTTAAGGAATTAAAAATTATTTTCCCAATATAGTTGTCATATTTGTGACAAAGAGTTGAGCTGAAATTAATTGGAGGCCAAGTCTCTCATCACAGATGCACACCAAGAAAAACACATCACTGATATTTTAGGACTGTGCCTAGGACAGTGGTCAGCAAACTGTGGCTCGCGAGCCACATGCGGCTCTGTTGACTAATGAGTTTGTCAACCACTGGCCTAGGACATAACACTATGGACTCATCCATTTAACAGATATTTATTTACTATGTCTAATCTCAGACAGAAAACTGTTGAAGGTAAAAGAGGCTATCACAATTTTGTGATTCTACCACAAGCAAAGAAAAACCCACTTGGCAAGTTTAAAGTATGTTTTGTATGATATTCAGCTAGAGACTTGAATTAGCATTGGCTTTACTCAGAAAGAAAGTAAGGCAGGGAGGAAGGAAAGAGGGGAAGGAGGGAGGGTGGGAGGGTGGGAGAGAGGGAGGGAAGGAGGGAGGGAAAAAAGAAAAGAAAGGGAAGGGAAGGGAAGGGAAGGGAAGGGAAGGGAAGGGAAGGGAAGGGAAGGGAAGGGAAGGGAAGGGAAGGGAAGAGAAGGGAAGGGGGAAAGAAAGGCAAGAGGGAGGGAGGGTGGGAGAGAGGAAGAATGGATGGTCTGTAAATTATTCTTTAAGCCCGGCCGGTGTGGCTTAGTGGTTGAGCATTGACCTATGAACCAGGAAGTCACGGTTCGATTCCCAGTCAGGGCACATGCCCAGGTTGCAAGCTCCATCCCCAGTGGGTGGCGTGCAGGAGGCAGCCGATCAGTGATTTTCTCTCATCATTGATGTTTCTATCTCTCTCCCCCTCTCCCTTCCTCTCTGAAATCAAAAAAATATTTTTAAAAAATCATTTCTTAAAGCAAAAGATCCAAGTCCTTTTTATAGACAGATATTAAAATACCCCAAAAAGTTCTAAAATAAATGGAAATCCAGTCAAAATAAATAAAATCTAATTTTACTTTTCCCTCAATGACAGAGAGAAAATTCCACATAGACACACTGGCCCTTTGGCTTCCCATTCCTGCTCAGACCATAGCTGCAGACTGTTTTACAAGTAGGGAATGAAAGATACAGAGATTAGCACATGAAAATGGGTAGAAAAGCTCACAGCTTCTTCTGCCAAAGATCACATCCATGGCAGGCAAATCCTGCTAAACACCTATCTGACTCCCCTGCTTAATCTCCGTAATGTCATTGACCCAGTATGTGAACAAGAAATAATCAGCTAATAGTTTTATCAGTTTAAGATTTGCATTTACTCTCTGAGCTGGAAGAGTGAAAATAAATAAATCCCTGGAAATGTCTCACTTAATTGAACAGTAAACAAATCCATCAGAATCAGTAGAAACAGACAATTGACTTTATGACTAAAAAAAAAACAAAAAACAAATCCTTTCCACTTGATGGCTGTTAATATATAAACTGTTCCAAAAAATAATAACTTTGATAATTTGGGAAAGCTTTAAAATATGTTCTCTAATTTTATTTTATTTTTTAAATGATGACACTATACCAGTAGTTATAATCTCAGAATGGGGCCGGGGACGAGGAGGCAGGCTTGGTGGCGGGGAGAGCATTTCAAGAGCTTCAGCCAAGTTGCCCAGAGGACACAGCTTAGTGAAAAAGTGTTACTAAGACAGGTCCAGCAAGGGTGCTCGCTGAGGCAAGAGCTCTCCAGAGGGTAGCTTCCGCCTGATTCCCAGGAGAACGCTGCAGGGTACAGGCTCTGCCTCAGAGCTGTCTAAGGCCGAGGGAAGGGAGCTGGGCTTTTGTGCTCCTGTCTCCTTCAGTCACTGCTTAGGGGCCACCAAGAGAGGTCATCTCTCCCAGGCACTCCTGCCTGAGGACTAAGGAGCCCCTGATAGCTTGGGGAAGGGGGGTCCTCCAAAAAAGAGATATGGGAATTAGCTGTTAGAAGCAAAAGAACATTGAAGCCTATACCCAGGACAAACAAACAGGCCTAAGGGATGGAAGAGGCTGTGGGTGGAATGCCCATGTCGTCCACTGTGATCATCAACTCCAGTGGAGGAGCTGTGGGTGATGAGGGAACAGAATCTTTACTGTGGCTACAGGCTGAGCCCGAGCCTCCCGCAGTAGCTCTCAACTAATGAGTCCCATGTCCCTGCTCCTTTGCTTGACCTCTCCAGATGCTAGCATGACCTTGTTGGCCTAGCAGTCAGCTTGGTCTCTGGCCCTCTTCTCTTCTCTATCTACCCGCTTCTCCCTAAGGGATCTCTTGCAGCCCCAAATGTATACGGTCAGCCCGAACCCCATCCTGAGCTCTTCGATGCACAGTCCTCACCTGGTTGTCTAACAAGCATCCCAAATTTAATACACCCCAAACAAAACCCTTAAACCCCACCCCCAGATCATAGGGCCCTCATCTAGTCACTGGCACCACCCAGCTAGTCTAGACAATGTTCTCCATCCTTCTCCTTCACCTCCCACATTCCAGCCACCACCAAGACCAGTCAGTCAGCTTTCCCTCATCTCCACTCCCACTGCTATTGCTCTGTACTCCGAGCCACTGCAGCTCTTGTCTGGACCACTGGCACCATTCCTCACTAGTCTCTCTGTTTCCACCCTTGCTCCTCTATATCTGCAGGAGTCCATGGGATTGGTTTAAAATGTGAATCAGCCTGGCTGGTGTGGCTCAGTGGTTGAGTGTTGACCCATGAACCAAGAGGTCCCCAGGTGGATTCACAATTAGGGCACATGCCAGGTTTCAGCTCGATCCTCAGTGGGAGGCATGCAGGAGGTCTCTCTCATTGATGTTTCTCTCTCTCTATCCCTCTCCCTTCCTCACTCTCTAAAATCAATAAAATTATTTTTTAATACTAAATGAATAAAATGCGAAGCAGATCCTGCCACTCTGTAGTTTACAACCTTCCTGTGGCCTTCCCTGCTGCACTTGGCTTCTAACCATGACTTTCACCTCGGAGCGCTTCTAGCCTCTCCCTTCCCTCTCACTTACTCCACTGCAGCCATGCTGGCTTTCTCCCAACCTCATTCCTGCCTGAAAGCCTGGGCACTTGCCACTCGCTGTTCCCCTCTCATGTTCTCCGGCAGGCTCTCTCGTGTCATTCAGGTCTCAGCTCAAGATTTCCCCTCCTCAGTGAGGGCTCCCCTGACCAATCTCTACAACATATTCATTCCCACACACCCACTTTTACCACCTCTCCGTGTCTGATTTCCTTCTGGAGCTCATCAACATCTGAAACCTACTTGTCCATGTATTGGTTTCCTTGCACAAGATCATAAGCCCCATGTGACAGATATTGTGTCTGTTTTATCCACAAATATATCCCCAGCACACAGAACAACACTTAGAACAGTGCATGACACAGTGTAAAAACTCAAAAAATACTTGTCAGAATCTGTGAAAAAGTGGCTTAAGGTATTTTTTTTTTTTTACCAGTTTGTGAATTATTTGCTTTTTAACAATTATTTAATTTTAGAATTAGGGCCTCCCAACCTGGTGCTCCTTCTCAGTGCCCCAGGGTAGCCTGAACTCCCTACACTGCAAATTTATGCATGAAATATTGCAATTGCCTGGTCACCCCATAAGACCAGGGACTGGCCCTCCCTTAGTCACCAGACACCTGAGAGGCTAACAATAACAGGGTGGGGCAAAAGAAGGTTTTACAGTTGTGAGTACATGAAACAGAGTTTATGTTTGTATTATTATTTCTTAATTGTTGTGTTATTTTCCCTATAAACTTACTTTTCCTCACCCTGTATTAATTAAATAAAAATTAATGAGTGAATAAAAAATATTTTTTTAAAAACCTGTGTCATTACTTTAGTTCAAAAATCTCTACCTGCCTGGTGTGGCTCCGTTGGTTGGAGTATCATCCTGTGCACAGCAGGGTTGTAGGTTTGATTCCTGGGCACATACAGGAGGCAACTGAACAATGCTTCTCTCTTATGTTGATGTTTCTCTCTCTTCCTCCCTCTCTAAAAATTCAAGAAAAGCCTATCCTTGGGTGAATATTTTTTAAAAATCTCTCCTCAGAGGGAAGGCAGGAGAGGGTAGGTGGGTGGGAAGAGTCCAACCAAAGAACTTGCATGCATATATGCATAACCTATGGACACACAATAGTGTGGTGAAGGCCTGGGGGTAGAGGGTGGGGATGGGCCAGATGAGATCAATGAGGGGAAAAAAATTGTTGTAGCAATGTGAAATTGCTGTGAACATCCCTAAACACTCTCCTCATGGACCAGTAACATACCAGTTTGGAGACCACCTAAATAGCAATGGCCTAGACTCGTGGTTGGCAAACCGTGGCTCGAGAGCCACATGCAGCTTTTTGGCCCCTTCATTGTGGCTCTTCCACAAAATACCACAGCCTGGGAGAGTCTATTTTGAAGAAGTGGCATTAGAAGAAGTTTAAGTTTAAAAAATTTGGCTCTCAAAGCCTAAGGGAACTTTGGGACAACACGAAACAAAACAACATCCGCATAATAGGGGTTCCAGAAGGAGAGGAAACTGAGCAAGGAATAGAAAACTTGTTTGAAGAAATAATGGCAGAAAACTTCCCTGATATAGGGAAGAAAAAACCCACACAAATCCAAGAAGCTCACAGAGTCCCAAGCAAAATGAACCCCAAAAGACCGATGCCAAGGCACATTATAATTAAACTGGCAAACACCAACGACAAAGTAAGAATCTTAAAAGCGGCCAGAGAGAGACAGAAAGTTACCTACAAAGGAACCCCCATCAGACTAGCAACTGATTTCTCAACAGAAATTCATCAGGCCAGAAGGGAATGGAATAAAATATACAAAGTCATGCAAAGGAAGGGTCTGAATCCAAGAATACTGTACCCAGCAAGGCTATCAATCAAAATTGAAGGTGAAATCAGGAGCTTCACAGACAAAAAAAGGACTAAGGGAATTTATTACCACCAAACCAGCAATGCAAGAAATGCTGAAGGGTCTGCTGTAAAAAAAAGAAATAGGAAGCGAAGAAGGAACACAGGGGTAAAGAATAAAAATGGCGACAAATAAGTACCTATCAATGATAACTTTAAATGTAAATGGATTAAATACCCCAATCAAAAGATATAGGGTAACGGATTGGATAAGAAAACATGACCCATATATCTGCTGTCTACAAGAAACCCACCTCAGAAAAAAAGACGCATACAGATTGAGGGTGAAAGGATGGAAAAAGGTTTTTCAGGCGAACAGAAATGAAAAAAAGCTGGGGTAGCAATACTTATATCTGACAAATTAGATCTCAAAGTGAAGGATATAACAAGAGATTAGGAAGGCCACTTCATAATACTAAAGGGAGCAATCCAACAAGAAGAAATAACCCTGGTAAACATATATGCACCCAATACAGGAGCACCCAAATACATAAAGAAAAATCCTGGAGGATATCAAAGGAGAGACTGACAGCAATACAATCATAGTAGGAGACTTTAATACCCACTATCACCATTGGACAAATCCTCTAAACAAAAAAATCAGCAAAGAAACATCAATGCTAAATGACTCACTAGGCCAGATGGAATTAATTGACATCTTCAGAACATTTCACCCCAAAGCCACAGAATATACATTCTTCTCAAGTGTACATGGATCATTTTCAAAGATAGACCATATGTTGGGTCATAGGCAAAGTCTCTTCAAATTCAAGAAGATAGAAATCATATCAAGCATCTTCTCAGATCACAGTGGCACAAAACTGGAAACCAACTACCATAAAAACAATCCAAAAAAATCAAAACACATGGAGACTAAACAGCATGCTATTAAACAATGACTGGGTTACCAGAGAGATCAAAGAAGAAATAAAAAACATCATGACAACAAATGACAATGAAAACACTACAATCCAAAATCTATGGGACACAGCGAAAGCAGTCTTGAGAGGGAAGTTCATAGCTCTACAAGCATACTGCAAAAAAAAACAAGAAACAATAGTAATAAATTACCTAACCCTACAACTCAAAGCGTTAGAAAGAGAGCAACAAGAAAAGCCCAGTGTAAGCAGAAGGAAGGAAATAATAAAGATCAGAGCGGAGATAAACTACATTGAAAACAAAAAAACAATACAAAAGATCAACAAAACCAAGAGCTGGTTCTTTGAAAGGATAAACAAGATTGATGAACCTCTAGCCAGGCTCACCAAGAAGCAAAGAGAGAGGACCCAAATAAACAAAGTCAGAAATGAAAGAGGAGAAATAACAACAGACCCTACCGAAATACAAAGGATTGTTAAAAAATACTATGAACAACTCTATTCCAACAAACTGGACAACCTGGTGGAAATAGACATATTCCTAGAAAAATATAACCTTCCAAAACTCAATCAGGAAGAATCTAAACATCTCAATAGGCGAATAACTATGGAAGAAATTGAAGCAGTCATCAAAAAGCTTCCAGTATGTACTGGGGGGAAGGGGAGGCCGGGGGGAGGTCAATGGGAAAAACAAAAAAAGGAGACATATATACTACTATTTGTAATACTTCACACAATTAAAAAAATAAATAAATAAAAATTTTTAAAAAAAGCTTCCAGCTAACAAAAGCCCGGGGCCAGATGGCTTCACAGGGGAGTTTTACCAAACATTCAAGGAAGAACTAAAATCTATCCTCCTCAGACTATTCCAAAAAATTCAAGAGGAAGGAACACTTCCAAGCTCCTTCTATGAAGCCAGCATCACCCTTATACTAAAACCAGATAAAGACAACACAATGAAAGAGAATTACAGGCCAATATTCCTCATGAACATAGATGCCAAAATCCTCAACAATATTCTAGCAAATCAGATCCAGCACTACATCAGAAAGATCATACACCATGACCAAGTAGGATTTATCCCAGGAATGCAAGGATGGTACAATATCTACAAATCAATACACGTGATACATCACATAAACAAATTGAGAGATAAAAATCACATAGTCATATCAATTGATGCAGAAAAAGCATCTGACAAAATCCAACACCCTTTCTTGATAAAAACTCTCAACAAGGTGGGAATAGAAGGATCATGCCTCAACATCATAAAAGCTATATATGAGAAACCCACAGCTAACATCATACTCAATGGGCAAAAACTAAAACCATTTCCCCTAAGAACAGGAACAATACAGGGATGCCCACTCTCACCACTCCTGCTTGACATAGTACTGGAAGTATTAGCCATTGCAATTAGACAAGAAGAAGAAATAAAAGGCATCCAAATTGGAAAAGAAGAAGTAAAGCTGTCCTTATTTGCAGATGACATGATATTCTACATAAAAAACCCAAAAGGCTCCATCAAAAAACTAATAGACTTAATAAATGAATTCGGCAATGTAGCAGGATACAAAATTAACGCCAAGAAATCTATGGCATTTCTATACACCAATAGTGAACTTACAGAAAGAGAGACTAAAAAAGCAATCCCATTTACCATCACACCAAAAAAATTAAGATACCTAGGAATAAACTTAACTAAGGAGGTAAAAGACCTATACGCGGAAAACTACAGGACACTGAAAAAAGAGATAGAGGAAGACGTAAACAGATGGAAGAACATACCATGTTCATGGATTGGGAGAATCAACATCATTAAAATGTCCATACTACCCAAAGCAATCTATAGATTCAATGCATTCCCCATTAAAATACTAATGGCATATTTCACAGACCTAGAAAGAACTCTCCAAAAATTCATCTGGAATAAAAAAGACCCCGAATAGCCACAGCAATCCTGAGAAAGAAGAACAAAGTAGGTGGGATCTCAATACCAGATTTCAAGCTGTATTACAAAGCCACTGTTCTCAAAACTGCCTGGTACTGGCACAAGAATAGACATACAGATCAATGGAATAGAATATAGAACCCAGAAATTGGCCCAAACCACTACGCTCAATTAATATTTGACAAAGGAGGCATGAACATACAATGGAGTCAAGACAGTCTCTTCAATAAATGGTGTTGGGAAAATTGGACAGATACATGCAAAAAAAATCAAACTAGACCACCAACTTACACCATACACAAAAATAAACTCAAAATGGATCAAGGACTTAAACATATGACGAGAAACCATAAAAATACTAGAGGAATCCACAGGCAGAGAAATCTCAGACATATGCTGAAGCAATTTCTTCACTGATACTGCTCCTAGGGCAATGGAAAATAAAGAGAAAATAAAATGGGACTACATCAAAATAAAAAGCTTTTGCACAGCAAAGGAGACCATCAATAAAACAACAAGAAAGCCCACTGCATGGGAGAACATATTTGCCAATGATATCAATGATAAGGGTTTAATCTCCAACATTTATAGGGAACTCATGCAGCTTAACAAAAAGAAGATAAACAACCCAATCAAAAAATAGGCAACGGACCTAAATAGATACTTTTCGAAAGAAGACAGAAGGAAGGCCAAGAGACATATGAAAACCTGCTCAAAGTCACTAATCATCAGAGAGATGCAAATCAAAACAACAATGCGGTACCATCTCACACCTGTCAGAATGGCTATCATCAACAAATCAACAAATGACAAGTGCTGGCGAGGATGCGGAGAAAAAGGAACCCTCCTGCACTGCTGGTGGGAATGCAGACTGGTACAGCCACTGTGGAGAACAGTATGGAGTTTCCTCAAAAAACTAAAAATGGAACTCCCATTTGACCCAGTGATCCCACTGCTAGGACTATATCCCAAGAAACTAGAAACACCAGTCAGAAAGGATATATGCACCCCTATGTTCATTGCAGCACAATTCACCATAGCTAAGATTTGGAAACAGCCTAAGCGCCCATCAGCAGATGAGTGGATTAAAAAACTGTGGTACATCTACACAATGGAATACTACGCTGCGGTAAAAAAGGAGTTCTTACCATTTGCAACAACATGGATGGAGATGAAGAGCATTATGCTAAGTGAAATAAGCCAGGCAGAGAAAGATAAATATCACATAATCTCACTCATTTGTGGAATATAATGAACAACATAAACTGATGAACAAAAATAGATCCAGAGACAGATAAACATCAATCAGAATGTCAAACCTCAGGGAAGGTAGGGGAGGGTGGGGGTAAGGGGGAGAGATCAACCAAAGGACTTATACGCATGCATGTAAGCCTAATCAATGGACACAGACAACAGGGGGGTGGGGGCATGAATGGGAGGTGGGGGGTAATGGGGGAATAAGGAAATTTTTTTAAAAAGTAACATCATGTCTAAACAGAAAAACATGAAATAAAAAGGTCTATCTTTTTTGCAAATAAGACATAAATAAATAAAAAATTAAAAATTTGGCTCTCAAAAGAAATTTCAATTGTTGTACTGTTGATATTTGGCTCTGTTGACTAATGAGTTTGCCGACCTCGGGTCTAGACCATTGAAGTCTTTCTTTTCAAATAACAAAACTGTCTTCATAGCAACCCTAGATGGTGCTCTGAGAAGCACTGCCCAAGTACCACACAGCCTGAGTGTTGTCAATTCCAGGACAACCATGAGAGGGCGAGAGTGGGCCTGGGAGGGGAGAGGTGTGGTCAAGCAGGGCTGAGCATGGACTCCCCACTTGCATGAACCCAAGCAAATCCTGCTTCACTGGGGTTCTGTGTAGTTTCATTTGAGAAAAGCGTTCTTCTGCTGAAAATACAAATAGAAAACCACTCATTTTCTATCATTTCTTTCATAGATGAGATGAGGCCAAAGAGATTACAATACTTGCTACACGAACACTGTGCTCACATGGACTTTTGTCTGATTCTAAATGGAAAAGCTGAAATGATGTGTGTGTGTGTGTGTGTGTGTGTGTGTATGTGTGTTCTGAAAAAAATTAGGAGTACATTTTATGTAAATTTATATGTAAAATTTATATGTAAAATCCAAATGCATATTACTTTTTTATTTAATTTAATTTTATTGTTTAAAGTATTACAAATAGTAGTACATATGTCTCCTTTTTTTTCCCATTGACCTTCCCCCAGCCTCCCCTACCCCCGGCACATACCCTCACCATCACCCCCAGCCCCCCAGTGTCTTGCATCCATTGGTTAAAAATGCATATTACTTTAACAACAGAAACTTTTGGTATCTTTCCTTGGTACCTCAGTCCTGGGACCCAAATCCTATCTCCCGTGGGAGAGATAATATCTTTCCATACATCACAGGACAGCCACATGGGTTTGGTGTTTACAGCCCCAGTAAAGCACAGAAATCATCACAATTCTGATCAATTTTTTAACCCATTAAAAAAAGAAACTCTCAAATGTAATTCCTATCTTCTATTGTCACCTGAAATCTGGGTTAATTCTAAAAGAAGTCCCCAGAGACACACAGCTCGTTTGCCTTCAATCGCTTGGTAATCGCAGGATAAACACATCTGACAGAGAAAGATATCCAAGCCATGGTCAAATCACCTAACTGACTGTAATTAATCTAAATTGTACAATTTAAACCCACTACACTAAATGTCGTGATATTTGTAATATGGTTTTCAGATTTTCTACCTGGAAGTTTTTTTATCCCACAGTTGACTTGGCTGCTCCAAATATCCTCAAATGCCTCATCTTTACAAAGTCACTGGATTCCTTATGGAAATACTTCAAATCCCACAATGCTTTCTTTTCCTTCTAATCACTTAGGGCTGCACCTTATTTTATTTACTATATTTGCTAATGGTTAAAAAAGACAACACTTAGAAAGTAATTATAGTAACAGAGTTTGGTATAACTAAAGGTAATTGCCACTTTGGCCACATTGGGTTTATTATTTTGAAAAAGAACTAAAATAAACTGCTGTGAACCCTACCACAAAAGGAAGTGAAACTTCCTTGTACCAACACCAGGGAGTCCTTATTTCCATTGATGAGTTATGGGTAACCTCCCACTAGATGACAAGCTGCAGTTCTGTCTGTGCTCAAGTAAACAGTAAAGAAACTGAGCGCACCTCCAGCCCTGGGACTCGCTGGCACTGCAAAATGAAAAATCATTTTTCCACTTCCTTTACTGTGGATATATTTTTCATAAAATTCCTTTCATGGTGGTTCTTTGCAAAAAAGTGATAAAAATAAGATATAACTCACATAAAGCAACCAGAAATAAGAAAAAAAATGTGTTAAATGCATTGGTTAATCATTATTTTCTAAATCTTGATAACTGTACCAGAGTGATGCAAGAAACTAACATTAGGGGAAGCTGAGTGAAGGGTATATGGAAAGTCACTGTACTATTTTTATAGTTTTCATGTACGTCTAAAATTATTTTTTAAAAAACACTTAAAAATGTGTTGGCCACTTGAGCAGTTTAAGTAAAGTGCTCTGAGAATAGAGGAAGGGTTCTTTTTTCTTTTCTTTTTTTTTACAAAGAATAATTGCACTTAATCTCACAGATATAGGTACTTGGTCTTTTTCAAATTAGTTGTGTGTTAGAAAACTATGTATCCTGCACAGAAAGTGTTACGTTAAATTGGATAACTTAATGGCAAATAAAAGACACACACACACACACACACACACACACACACACACACACACTCTCTCTCTCTCTCTCTCTTTCTCTCTCTCTCTCTCTCTCTCTCTCTCTCTCTCTCTCTTCCTTTTATTTTTATTTTTGTTAATCCTCACTTGAGGATATGTTTTTATTGATTTTTAGAGAGAGAGGAAGGGGAAGGGAAAGGAGGGAAACATCAATCCATTGCTTCCTGAACACACCCTAACCAGGATCAAACCCACAACCTTTTGGTGTACAGGACAATGCTCCAACCAACCTAGCCACTTGTCTGGGGCCACATACACATTTTAAAAGTAAAGTGATAAAAAAAATTAAGGAACTTCTATAAGAAACATGACTTACTCATACCTATTATAGCTCAAAGAGGGAGTCTGTTTCTCTAAACTGTATGCTAGATTTTATCCTTTACATAACATTGTTATTGTTCTTCAAGGAACTATGTGTGGAGTTAGCAGAACAAAGACAGTTACTATAAGAAAGAACCTTAGAGCACATCTAGTATCAGGGTCTAACACCTTCTACGCCCAGGAGCAGAATGTAAATGAATGACAGAAGTAGAGTAGATGACAGAGAGTGGCAGGGCTTCAGTCAAACCTGAGAAGACATACCTTCCCTAAAGGGACTCAAAATCACATTAAAAATGAAGCTAAACAAATTGAAACACTTGCACGGGACATATAAAGCAGATCTACAGGTCATCAGTTGCAGGTCTTGACTCAACGTCCTCCATTTAACACATGAAGAAACTGAGACCCAAAGAGGTAAAACGTACCTGGGAGTAGAAGGAGAACAAAGCCCAGTTCACCTGCAAGGCCTAAATCTTAATGGCAAACTCTGGGGTGGATGGGAAAGAGGGGGTTTGTTGACTTTGGCCCTTAGCCGAGGGCAAAGAATTGATGCTTGCATACTCCACCTCCTGGACCCTGGAGTGCTTACAAACATCCATACATTCATCCCGGCTCACTCATGTGAAATAGGTAGGTGGTGTTCAGTAATATCACCATCAGAGTGGAAAACAAAGACCCAGTTGCTACAGAACCTCCATTGGCAGGAGTGCCTCGCTAGCTAAGGGCAAGTATCATCATGGCCTTGCTCCTGAGTCAACAGACTTGACACCTTCCTTGTGCAAATAGTTTATACTGTAAACAATTTTCTATTTTTCATTTAAATAAGCACTTGGAGGCTAAAAGAATCAAACATTCTAATAGTACAGTATTCTGATTGTCTCCCACTCATTCCCACAAATATTTATTGACCAGGGGCTATATGTTAGACACTCCTTTGTAAGTTTGCCTTCATTTTCCTCTGGCTAATAGCTACCCAAGTTGGTCTGAGAATGCTGCAAATAGAATATGCAGCAAAAAAATACATTACATTTTTCTTATTTTCAAGCTTTATTCCCATACAAACTCATATATTTTGTGATTTAGGGAAATACTTGAAGATATGGATGTAATTTTTATGAATCCCCTCAACAGTCACTGCATAATGTTATTTGTGTTATGTTTGTGTTCAAGTTTGTGTGGCTGCTAACCCAAGTCTATTCATGACAGAGTTTACCATGTGCCTGTGTTAGGACAAATGAATCCGAGGCCCATATATTAAGTAGTGATATTAAAAAGGAAAAATAGGTCCATTGCCCGGCCAGCGTTGCTCAGTGATTGAGCATCAAGCTATGAACCAAGAGGTCATGGTTCAATTCCCGGTCAGGGCATATGCCTTGATTGTGGTCTCCTTCCCCAGTAAGGGGCATGCAGGAGGTAGCTGATTGATGTTCCTCTCTCATCATTGATGTTTCTATCTATCTCTCCCTTTCCCTTCCTCTCTGAAATCAATAAAAATATATTAACATAAATAAATAAATGAGTAAAGATGATATGAAGGAAGAGTTTCTATTAGCCAGTTAATGAAAATAACTAAAGCAGCACACCAAATTTCCCTTTTCTCATTAGCCCCAAACACAGTAAAATTACATTCTACTCCCTGTTTTTTTGTGAGAGAGAACTGTGAAAATGATATTCATTCATTCCTTTAAGAAATAGTTATTGATCTCCTCATATATGCCAGGTATTGAGGATGCTACACTGAATAGGACATGATCCCAAATGTCTTCTCCAAAAAGTTAACCATCGTGGGAATAAGTCATGATAATAAGTGAGTCATGAATTAGTAATAAGTGAGTATGGACTCAGCCGTAGACCTTCTAAGGGAACACCGGTAAACACAATGATGTTCATAACAACTGGCAGAACTGCAAGGAACTAGAAGTACTTTCTGAGCCATAAAATAAAATAATATTTCCCCTAATAACATTCCATTCTAAGTGCATTTTATTATTTACTCTGCTCTGTGCAGAAGAGACTCCTGAGCACTGCAGAAAAAAATCCATCCACAATTCAGTGTGTGGGGGAAATCGTAAATACGTAGTTAATACGAAAAATGTGTATTTTTTTTACAGTTCAGCCTAAAACAAAGGATTCAATTAAAACACTACAAATGTCAGAAAGCAGAGCAAATGAATATCCATAGGAGATTACAAATTGAATGAATTCAAGGAAAAGAAAGATCGCTGTGGGCTGAAGAGCTATGGAAAGGCTCATGAACCCTGGTGACCTGAAGAAGGTCCGTAAGAATAGGTAGTGTGGGTGAAGAATACTCTGGGTGGGTGAAGAATACTCTGGGGGAGTGAAACAGAGGTTTGGAGGCTAGATCCTGAGAGTGGTTTAGGGATATGGTGAGTAGATGAGTTGAATTGGAGCTGAGAAATCTGGAAAGAAGTGAATAATAGGGAGAGGGAATAATGGCGGCGGAATAGACAGACGTGTTCCGAGCCTTGTCCCGGAGCAGAAAGAAAGAACAGCTGAGGGACGCACAAGGAGTGTTTGTTGGCTGGTTGGGAGACAGCTGAATTCCAGAAGGAGGTGGGGGACTGCTGAACGGGGTTCCCCTGACCTGGCAGCACCAACTGCGGCTGGGTCCCCTCCCGGAGCTGCGGGCTTGGACGCGGAGTCTGCGCCATCTTGATCCGGGAAGTGGAGCTTATCTGAAGCCTGAGAATCCACAACTGCGGCACCCCAGGAACAGCTGCGAGCCCCAGAACAACGCTCCCCAACTGGCGCAAGCACACGGGTTCAGAGGAGCTCTACACTCCACCACGGAAAGGTCAGATTTCGCCTGGGATAAGGTGAGGTCTCTGGTCCCGGCGGGAGAGAGGAACGCGCGTTTTGCGGGAGCTGGAGGACCAGGGAAGTCTGTGCCTAGAAAAATCCGTGGCTGTAGGGGCTGGCGTGATCTGTGATTGTGGAAAGGGGTCCTCAGAGCTGCTAAGAGAAGGGCACTCTAAAAAGCAACCCATTTTGATCTGAAGTGCAGGGACACCCTAAGAATTTCAGGCTGTCCAGACTTACGCGCAGCCCGTGCGCTCCCTTTGTGCCTGGGTTTACTCGCAGTCCTGGAGTTCGCACACTTGGGCTTTTTCCTCTTCAAATCCTTGCTTCTGATTACTAAGCCCAATACATAGGATCACCCAGTTGGGGACACCCTGGGAGACTGCAGGGGAAAGTTGTTTTTCTGGAACCTGGGGATCGGAGCGGGGAGTGACCATCAGAGAGTCAGCTCTGAGGCAGACCACGCCCACAGGCCGGTGGCAGTGCCACAGAGAAAAAAGGCTCTAACACTGCCTAGAGAGGCCATAGATAGACCCGGAAGTCAATCCAGAAACACTGCCACCCAGGGGCTGAATCACAAATTGACTCTTGCGTAATCAAAAATAAAGGAATACGAGAAATTAAGACACACCGCCTGCTTAAAATCAGGACTGGCTTACAACACCGAAGAGCAGTGGATCGCAGGGAACTGCAATACTGTCTGGACTGAGAAAGAGGCGTGCCAAACAGAAAAACAGAGGAAGTGAATGACCTTCACTACTTCACATTTTATTTTTACCTTTTATTTTTTTATTTTTTTTTATTTTCATTTTTTGCATCCTTTAATCAAGAAACTTTTTTTTCTTTTTTCATCACTTGATTTTACCTTTTTAATGATTACATTTTTATTTTCAATCCGTATTATTACTACTGCTATTTTATCTTTTTTTTTTAAAGTGTCATTTTATTTTCTCTTCATTTTATTTTGGGATTAGGGTTCTACATTCTATTTTTTATCTTTCCTTTAGCATCGTTTTACTCTATCTCAACTCTACCTTTAGGCCATCACTCTCTTCCTAACCTCCCCCTTTTCAGTGTCCTGTTTGTCTTACCCTTTTACTGCTTTAGATTTTCCCTATTCTTTCTGTTTACCCCTTGTTAAAATTTCACCCTACTTACATATCTAATCTCTAATCCCCTGCTCCAAGTCCACATACACCTCTCCCTTCGCTGTCTGAGCTATCCATAAACTTGTCCTTCTCTCTGTCCTTTTGTTGTTGTTTGCTTGAATGTAGATTATATCCAATTTTTATGCTGTTTTTGTGAGATTGTTTTGCTTATTCTTCTTTTGTTTATTTTTTTGTTTGTTTTGTGCTTCAGCTTTCCCTTGCCTCAATCCATATTAGTTGGTGTTGTAGTTTGTATTAATCCCCAGGCACTTGTTGCTGGCATTTGCCGGGATTAGTGATTGTTCTATTGGAGTTTTATCCCCAATATATATAGTCTGTTCCCCTTTCTCTCTTAGTCACTTTCTTGTCTCTCTTACTTTTTTTTTCTCTTTACTTTCCCTTTTCCCAATTTCATTTTCACACTCCTTTTTTCTTTTTTTCTTTCTTTCTTTCTTTTTTCCTCTTCTTCTTTCTCTCCTATCACCTAATTTGCCTTTCTCTGGTGGTCACCTTTATTGGAGGTTATTAATATCGTGAATACATTTCTGTTCAGTGCCTTGTGAGTTGTACCTGGTAGTGCTGTATTTTGTGCCTTTAAATCAACCCAGGAGAGAGAGAACTACATAACCAGACACCCAGAGAAGAGAGACCATGGGGAGACAAAGAAGCAGCCCGCATATGAAAGAAAAGCAGGCATCACCAGAAAAGGAAGTAAACGAAATGGAGGCAAGCAACCTTCCAGAAAAAGAATTCAGAGAAATGGTCATAAGGTGGCTGAAAAGAATGGAAGACAAATTCGACAATATGAGCAAGAACCAAGAGGAAATGAAGAAGAACCAAGAAGAAATGAAAAATGACATCGCTGCTGTAAAGAACTCAATAGAAAGCATCAAGAGTAGACTAGAAGAAGCAGAGGACCGCATCAGTGAGCTAGAAGACAAGATGGAAAAAAATACCCAAGAAAAGCAACTTCTAGAAAAAAAAATTAAAAGGCAGGAGGAGAGTCTAAGGGAACTTTGGGACAACACGAAACAAAACAACATCCGCATAATAGGGGTTCCAGAAGGAAAGGAAGCTGAGCAAGGAATAGAAAACCTCTTTGAAGAAATAATGACAGAAAATTTCCCAGATATAGGGAAGAAAAAACCCACACAAATCCAAGAAGCTCACAGAGTCCCAAGCAAAATGAACCCCAAAAGACCGACGCCAAGGCACATTATAATTAAATTGGCAAACACCAACGACAAAGTAAGAATCTTAAAAGCAGCAAGAGAGAGACAGAAAGTTACATACAAAGGAACCCCCATCAGACTAGCAACTGATTTCTCAACAGAAACTCATCAGGCCAGAAGGGAATGGAATGAAATATACAAAGTCATGCAAAGGAAGGGGCTGAATCCAAGAATACTGTACCCAGCAAGGCTGTCAATCAAAATTGAAGGTGAAATCAGGAGCTTCACAGACAAAAAAGGACTAAGGGAATTTATTACCACCAAACCAGCAATGCAAGAAATGCTAAAGGGTCTACTGTAAAAAAGAAAGAAAGAAAGAAAGAAACAGGAAGCGAAGAAGTAACACAGGGGTAAAGAATAGGAATGGCGACAAATAAGTACCTATCAATAATAACTTTAAATGTAAATGGATTAAATGCCCCAATCAAAAGACATAGGGTAACAGATTGGATAAGAAAACACGACCCATATATCTGCTGTCTACAAGAAACCCACCTCAGAAAAAAAGACGCACACAGACTGAGGGTGAAGGGATGGAAAAAGGTTTTCCAGGCAAATGGAACTGAAAAAAAAGCTGGGGTAGCAATACTTATTTCTGACAAATTAGATCTCAAACTGAAGGACATAACAAGAGATAAGGAAGGCCATTTCATAATACTAAAGGGAGCAATCCAACAAGAAGAAATAACTCTGGTAAACATATATGCACCCAATACAGGAGCACCCAAATACATAAAAAAACTCCTGGAGGATATTAAGGGAGACATTGACAGCAATACAATCATAGTAGGAGACTTTAATACCCCACTATCACCATTGGACAAATCCTCTAAACAAAACATCAGCAAAGAAACATCAATCCTAAATGACTCACTAGACCAGATGGAATTAATTGACATCTTCAGAACATTTCACCCCAAAGCCACAGAATATACATTCTTCTCAAGTGCACATGGGTCATTTTCAAAGATAGACCATATGTTGGGACATAGGCAAAGTCTCTTCAAATTCAAGAAGATAGAAATCATATCAAGCATCTTCTCAGACCACAGTGGCATAAAACTGGAAATCAACTACAATAAAAACAACCCAAAGAAATCAAACACATGGAGACTAAACAGCATGCTATTAAACCATGACTGGGTTACCAGAGAGATCAAAGAAGAAATAAAAAACATCATGACAACAAATGACAATGAAAACACTACAATCCAAAATCTATGGGACACAGCGAAAGCAGTCTTGAGAGGGAAGTTCATAGCTCTACAAGCCTACTGCAAAAAACAAGAAACAGGGGTAATAAATTACCTAACCCAACAACTCAAAGAGTTAGAAAAAGAGCAACAAGAAAAGCCCAGTGTAAGCAGAAGGAAGGAAATAATAAAGATCAGAGCACAGATAAACGACATAGAGACCAAAGAAACAATACAAAAGATCAACAAAACCAAGAGCTGGTTCTTTGAAAGGATAAACAAGATTGATGAACCTCTAGCCAGGCTCACCAAGAAGCAAAGGGAGAGGACCCAAATAAACAAGATCAGAAATGAAAGAGGTGAAATAACAACAGATCCCGCCGAAATACAAAGGATTGTTAAAAATTACTACGAACAACTCTATTCCAACAAACTGGACAACCTGGAGGAAATGGACATATTCCTAGAAAAATATAACCTTCCAAAACTCAATCAGGAAGAATCTAAACAGCTCAACATGCCAGTAACTATGGAAGAAATTGAAGCAGTCATCAAAGAGCTTCCGGCAAACAAAAGCCCGGGGCCAGACGGCTTCACAGGAGAGTTCTACCAAACATTCAAGGAAGAACTAAAACCTATCCTCCTCAGACTATTCCAAAAAATTCAAGAGGAAGGAACACTTCCCAGCTCCTTCTATGAAGCCAGCATCACCCTAATACAAAAACCAGATAAAGACAACACAATGAAGGAGAATTACAGGCCAATATCTCTCATGAATGTAGATGCCAAAATCCTCAATAAAATTCTAGCAAATAGGATCCAGCAGTACATCAGAAAGATCATACACCATGACCAAGTAGGATTTATCCCAGGAATGCAAGGATGGTTCAATATCCGCAAATCAATAAATGTGATACATCACATAAACAAATTGAGAGATAAAAATCACATAGTCATATCAATTGATGCAGAAAAAGCATTTGACAAAATCCAACACCCTTTCTTGATAAAAACTCTCAACAAGGTGGGAATAGAAGGATCATACCTCAACATCATAAAAGCTATATATGATAAACCCACAGCTAACATCATACTCAATGGGCAAAAACTAAAACCATTTCCCCTAAGAACAGGAACAAGACAGGGATGCCCACTCTCACCACTCCTGTTTGACATAGTACTGGAAGTATTAGCCACTGCAATTAGACAAGAAGAAGAAATAAAAGGCATCCAAATTGGAAAAGAAGAAGTAAAGCTGTCCTTATTTGCAGATGACATGATATTGTACATAAAAAACCCGAAAGACTCCATCAAAAAACTAACAGACTTAATAAATGAATTCGGCAATGTAGCAGGATACAAAATTAACACCAAGAAATCTATGGCATTTCTATACACCAACAATGAACTTACAGAAAGAGAGACTAAAAAAGCAATCCCATTTTCCATCGCACCAAAAAAATTAAGATACTTAGGAATAAACCTAACCAAGGAGGTAAAAGACCTATATGCGGAAAACTACAGGACACTGAAAAAAGAGATAGAGGAAGATGTAAACAGATGGAAGAACATACCATGTTCATGGATTGGTAGAATCAACATCATTAAAATGTCCATACTACCCAAAGCAATCTATAGATTCAATGCACTCCCCATTAAAATACCAACGGCGTATTTCACAGACCTAGAAAGAACTCTCCAAAAATTCATCTGGAATAAAAAAAGACCCCGAATAGCCACAGCAATCCTGAGAAAGAAGAATAAAGTAGGAGGGATCTCAATACCAGATTTCAAGCTGTATTACAAAGCCACTGTCCTCAAAACAGCCTGGTACTGGCACAAGAACAGACATATAGATCAATGGAACAGAATAGAGAATCCAGATATCGACCCAAACCAATATGCGCATTTAATATTTGACAAAGGAGGCATGAGCATACAATGGAGTCAAGACAGTCTCTTTAATAAATGGTGTTGGGAAAATTGGACAGATACATGCAAAAAAATGAAACTAGATCACCAACTTACACCTTACACAAAAATAAACTCAAAATGGGTACAGGACTTAAATATAAGACGGGAAACCATAAAAATACTAGAGGAATCCACAGGCAGCAAAATCTCAGACATATGCCAAAAGAACTTTTTCAGTGATACTGCCCCTAGGGTAATGGAAGCCAAACAGAAAATAAACAAATGGGACTACATCAAAATAAAAAGCTTTTGCACAGCAAAAGAAACCATCAACAAAACAACAAGAAACCCCACTGTATGGGAGAACATATTTGCAAATGGTATCACTGATAAAGGTTTAATTTCCAACATCTACAGGCAGCTTATACAACTTAATAAAAGGAAGATAAATGATCCAATAAAAAAATGGGCAACGGACCTAAATAGAAGCTTTTCGAAAGAAGACAGAAGGAAGGCCAAGAGACACATGAAAACATGCTCAAAGTCACTAATTATCCGAGAGATGCAAATCAAAACAACAATGCGATACCATCTCACACCTGTCAGAATGGCTATCATCAACAAATCAACAAACGACAAGTGTTGGCGAGGATGTGGAGAAAAAGGAACCCTCGTGCACTGCTGGTGGGAATGCAGACTGGTGCAGCCACTGTGGAGAACAGTATGGAGTTTCCTCAAAAAACTGAAAATGGAACTCCCATTTGACCCAGTAATCCCACTCCTAGGAATATATCCTAAGAAACCAGAAACACCAATCAGAAAGGATATATGCACCCCTATGTTCATAGCAGCACAATTTACAATAGCTAAGATTTGGAAACAGCCTAAATGCCCATCAGCAGATGACTGGATCAGAAAACTATGGTACATCTACACAATGGAATACTATGCTGCCGTAAAAAAGAAGGAATTACTACCATTTGTAGGCACTTGGATGGAATTAGAGAACATTATGCTAAGTGAAATAAGCCAGTCAATGAAAGAAAAATACCACATGATCCCACTCATTTGGGGATAATGAAAAACATTATAAACTGATGAACAAAAAGATAGTTACAGAGGCAGTAAAGCATCAAACAGACTGTCAAATTACAGTGGTAAGGTTAGGGAGAGGTGGGGGAAATAAGAGATCAACTGAAAGACTTATATGCATGTATATAAGAGTAACCAACGGATGCAAAACATTGGGGGGTGAGGGCATATATGGGAGTGGGGTGGGGGTCGGGGGCAATGATAAGATATGTACACATGTAATACCTTAATAAAAATTTGAAAAAAAAAAAAAAAAAAAAAAAGAAAAAAAAAAAAGAAGTGAATAATAGGTACATGAATGAGTGGTGACCTCCAAGACTACAGCCAACTTATGGGACAAAATAGTCTCAAATAAAGCATAGCTCTTTGGCATGAACCTCAGAAAAATGACACCGCCCTCCTCCTTGCCCTCTTGCTCATTTGATCACTAAATCCTGACTCTTGTCTTACTCAACGTGGCTCCCGTCTGTTCACATCTCTCCATGCTCACTGCCAACACCCTAGTCTACATCACCACCTGAACTACAGTAATCACTTCTGCAGTGGTCCCTCCACTTCCAACTTCTCCTTCCTCCCGAAAACAAAAAATCAATTCTCCACACAGCAACAAAAGCACCCCTTGTGTGGTACAAATTTGACCAATTCAGCCTTCATGAGCTTCCATGTCTCTTAGGATAAAAACAAAACTTACCAAGGCCTATGAGGTGTTTCATGAGATGATGCTTCTGACCCCCTAGCCAGCTCTACTCATACCAGGCCCTGAATCCTTGTCCCAGATCTGCTTCTCCTTGATGCCTCAGGATTCTACTCCTGGATACAAGGGTCAGATTGGTACAGAAAGGCCTGGAAGGCTCATCCATCATGTCTCAACTCAAGTATCCATTCTTGAAGGAAATTTTTGCTGACCTCCTTGATATAGTCACAGCCCCACCCTGCACTGCCTTGCAGCTCTTAATAAAGGGGAAGATTCAGGCAATAATTGAATAAATATGCATGTCTGTCTCCTTAGTCTACTATAAACTAGTCACGGATAGAGATGACAGTTAGCTTGCTCATCCTCAGCATCCAGGACAGAACTACTAGTTAGAACAAACAAAAAAATTCAATAAATGATTGCTGAATGAATGAAAGAACAAATCCCATGAAATATGATTTGGAGGCTCCAAGTATAACTGGAGTATCATTGTTTAGACATGGAGAAAAAAGATAATGAAAAAACTATCACGAAATACGTTTGCCCCAGTTGATCAGTATCAAGTTATTACAGAATGTTGGTTAGACAAAAATCTCTCTATATCTTATTTACAATATCCATGTTAAATACGGACTAGCTCAAGTATACATGAAAGGAACAATAACATTTCCTAAAGGAAAGATGGATGTTCATATTTACATCAAGTGCAACATATATCTGCACTTTAAATGAATGCCGTGATCTCCACTGACGAGAGGTTAAAGCAGGGGTCCTCAAACTTTTTAAACAGGGGGCCAGTTCACTGTCCCTCAGACGGTTAAAAAAAAAACTATGAACAAATTCCTATGCGCACTGCGGGCCCGGGACGAGTCGGCTGCTAAGCAGGACAGGCAGTGGCACCCGGCGGGCCGGGTAAATGTCCTCAGCGGGCCGCATGTGGCCCGCGGGCCATAGTTTGAGGACGCCTGGGTTAAAGGTTTGGGAATGTGAATTCTTCCGGTGACACTGCTGGGATGAGGCCAAAAGCAGCGGAGACCTGGTTTCCACTTGCCCGCCGAGTGACCTCGGAAAGTCCCTGGACCTCCTTGATTATTAGTTTCCTCATCTACCAAAAATAGAATTAACAACATCTCCTTTATAAGTGGTGCTTAGAACTAAATAAAGGGAAGCCCCTTTAAAATGGGCGATGGCTATAGAAATGTAAGTTATTATTATGATAGCTGTTGTAAATATTATTATTGGCAATATTACTATTCAACTTGAAGAGCTTATCATGCTTATTTTAAATCATTTGACTATATTCACTGACTGAGATCCACTGGTGACAAATACTAGACATAAAATGAAAAAAAAATGTTTTATTTTCAATGTCAGTCTTCATTTTAATTTTTTAAAGCTAATATTATTTAGGATTCACTTTTATAAGCATTTCGACATATTCATTTAATCCTCAAGACAATCCTATGAGGTAGACAGTGTTGTCTCTCCCACTTAACAGATGAAGAAACCCAGGCACTGAAAAGTTAAGTAACTCTTGGTGTTGTACATTCTATGAGTTTGGACAAATGTATAATGTATTCATCATTATAATATCACCAGAGGCCCGATGCACGAAATTCGTGCAAGAGTAGGCCTTTGCAGCCATGGACTGCAGCCTGGATCCCTCCCTCACAGCCACGGTGGCTTCCTCGAGCCCGCAGCTGCAGCCCCAGCTTCGTGCGGAAGGACATCTGGTCTAATTAGCATATTAGGCTTTTATTATTATAGATAAGGCATTTTGGCTGCCCTAAAAACCTTTCTGTTCTCTGCCTATTCATCTTCCCCCTACCCTAGTCCCCCACCCCCCGGCAACCACTTATCTTTTTACTGTCTCCATTGTCTTGGATTTTCCGAAAGGGCATATGGATGGAATAATATAGTATATAGCCTTTCCAGATTGGCTTCTTTCAGTTATATGCACTTGAGGTTTCTTCATGTCTTTTCACAGTGTCATACTTCATTTCTTTTTTTTTTTTACTGAATAATATTCTATTGTCTGGATGTGTCACAGTTTATTTACTCACTAGAGGCCCGGTGCACGAAATTCGTGCACGGGCGAGGGGGTGTCCCTCAGCCCAGCCTGCACCCTCTCCAATCTGGGACCCCTCGAGGGATGTCCGACTGCCTGTTAAGCGGGCAGTCGGACATCCCTCTCACAATCCAGGACTGCTGGCTTTCAACTGCTCGCCTGCCTGCCTTCCTGATTGCCCCTAACCGCTTCTGCCTGCCAGCCTGATCACCCCCTAACCACTCCCCTGCCACCCTGATTGATGTCTAACTGCTCCCCTACCAGCCTGTTTTCCCCTAACTGCCCTCCCCTGCAGGCCTGGTCACCCCTAACTGCCCTCCCCTGCAGGCCTGGTCCCCCCCAACTGCTCTCCCCTGCAGGCCTGGTCACCCCTAACTGCCCTCCCCTGCAGGCCTTGTCCCCCCAACTGCTCTCCTCTGCAGGCCTGGGTCCCTCCCAACTGCCTTTCCCTGTAGGCCTGGTCGCCCCCAACTTCCCTCCTCTGCCGGCTTGGTCACCCCAACTGCCCTCCCCTGCAGGCTTGATCGCCCCCAACTGCCCTCCCTTACGGCCTGGTCCCTCCCAACTGCCCTCCCTTGCTGGCCATCTTGTGGTGGCCATCTTGTGTCCACATGGGGGCAGGATCTTTGACCACATGGGGGCAGCCATCTTGTGTGTTGGAGTGATGGTCAATCTGCATATTACTCTTTTATTAGATAGGATTCACCCCCTGAAGGACATGTTAGTTGTTTGCAGGTATTGGTGACTGTGAATAAAGCTGCTACCAGCATCCATGTAAATGCTTCCGTTTTGTAAACATGTGAAGATAAACTAAGTATACGGCATGGCACACTTGATATAGATCATGCACATTCAGTCTTTATAACAGTCCTGTGAGGCAGATGTTAATATTAGCGCATAGTAGAGGTAAAGGAGCTGATTAGAGGCTAATTTGCTGTGGGCCACAGAGCTCAATTGTTGGAGCCAGGATTCAAACCCAGGTACGTCTGACTCTAAAGCTTCTCTCTTGCAAACTGTGATATATTCCCTTTGTTTTCCATTTTAAACTTATGCCATACAATAACAGTTATCATCATCATGATTATGGCATGAAATACAGACTATGAATTGAAATAATATCCAACTACTAAGAATCTCAAAATCTGAGTAAAACCTGTACGTTCGACATTCAGCTCTTAGAAGCAGAAGCTTCATTGGCCAGAAGTTATTTCTGACTTTTCTGAAACTAATAAGAATGCCATGAAAAACAATCATTTCTCATTTTAGAGATCCACTCATTTAACAAGTATTTCTTGAAGCCCTGCTATGTGCATGGTATTGTGCTAGATGCGACAAATGGTGTGAGTAAAACAAATGTGGCCTCTGCCCTCACAGAGAAAGTCCAGAGGAGGGAGCAGAGAAGTAATCAGGAGCACACAGATCATGACTGGGGAGAGAACAAGGCTGGCGATGGCACAAAAAGGGGACTCCTCTGCAGGCAGTGTGAGCTACAGGTGAAATTACGATGCACGGGAGAGAATGTGGCATGTTCTTCTACAGAACTGCCAACAGAAGATCTAACTGGATTTGACTGTTTGCAGGCAGGGAAATGCCCTTCTATGTTTCTTTAGAAGGATCAGTCTAACAGATGAAAATGGATTTGATAGGGCCAGACTGGAATCAGGGGAGTTGGATGGGTGTTGAATTTAACCAAGGAATTGGTGGAAAATGCAATATAGGGAGAATGGAGATGGTGCTGTGGGAATTGACTTGGCAGCTAGTAAGAAGGTACAGCCTTGGCAATTGCTGGAAATGCAGAAGAGGTGGTAGTGTCAAAGATGTTGCCCAGAAGGTGGTTTTGGTAACTGAATAGGTGGTGCCCAAGACAGGGAACCCAAGGGTGAGGCAGTCTGGTGGGAGTGGGGGGGAATGGGGTTTAGGGGCATGTGTGGAGTTAACTGGCAGCTGGATTTGGGGGTCTGACGCTCCGTGAGGCATACTAGGCTGGAGGTGGAAGCTTTCCAGTCCTCAGCAGACATCTGGGCCTGAGGCATGGAGGTGGACAGGCTCACCCACGTGGAGCAGAAAAGCAGAGGGCCAGTCCGAGCAGCATCATATCAGGGGAACGTATAAAAAGCACGCGCCATAAGGGTTTTATGCCTGAGTCTCCAGAGACGTGGGGGCAGACTGGAAGAGACACGCTCAGGCTCCATGTAACCAGAATAATTACTTCATGGAACAAACACCGTTGATGGCACTTCCCCACCATCATCCATCCGCTCATCACCAACCCATCTGCTGTGAGAACGGCTCACAGGGACTCCCTACCCACAACGGCGCGCACTGACAGCCCCTGCCTGAGGTCGACTCCCGAGGCTTCCGGATGCTCCACAAGGACCAGTGGGTACCTCCCTGGAGACCCTACTCAAATCGCGCGCGGGCCCAGGGGGACGCCCGCTCCTGCCGACTCACCGCGCTGGAGGGAGGTCCCTCCTTCAGGCCAATCCCTAAATGGTCCTTCTCATCGTTTCTGCGGCGGTCACCGCTGCTCCGGATAGGAGGGCCAGCCCGCCCTCCCCCAGCACACTCCCGGCCCCTGGAACTTCGGGGGCACCAATACCAGCTGCACCGTTGGTTTTTTTCAATCAAATCCTCCTCTAGGCCACCAACCGGCGCCGGCTGAGCCAATGCCAACCCTCCTTCTTCTGCCTCGCCGGGGCGCCACAGCCAATCAGGAACAGCAGTGCTGTCGCGTGCCCAGCGCCAGAGCCACAGGTGACGCTGCCTCAGTGTTGCCGTAGCAACCAAAGAACGCGCAGGATCCCGCCCCAAGTCTGCAAGCTGGGGCAGAGAGAGGTGGTGCAGCCACTTTACTCGGCGCTAGAGCTGCTCACCTGTGTATAGGGTTTCCTAAACACTGCATTTTTCTAGACTTAGATTTTTCTAGACTTGGTGTTCACAACCTTTAGCACTTGAAATGAAATGGGTGTGAAAGAGCTTCATCTTAGGTTGTTTCAAGAATTGCTATGGCTAGTGCTGGCGAGGATGTGGAGAGAAGGGAATCCTAGTGCACTGCTGGTGGGAACGCAGACTGGTGCGGCCATTATGGAAAACGGTATGGAGTTTCCTCAAAAATTTAAATATGGAACTGTCATTTGACCCAGTGATCCCACTTCTAGGAATATATCCTAAGAAACCCAAAACACCAATCAGAAAAAATATATGCACTCCTATGTTCATAGCAGTGCAATTTATAATAGCTAAGATCTGGCAACAGCCCAAGGACCCATCAGTAGATGAGTGGATAAAAAAGCTGTGGTACATTTACACCATGGAACACTATGCAGCAGTAAAAAAGGATCTTACCTTTTGAGAGAGCATGGAGTGACCTGGAGAGTATTATGCTAAGTGAAATAAGCCAGTCAGAGAAAGACAAGTATCACATGATCTCACTCGTGTGTGAAATCTAATGAACAAAATAGATCTAGAGACATAGAGGCATGGAACAGGCTATGGACTCTCAAGAGGGAAGGCGGGTGTGTGTGTGGGTGGGAAAAGATCAACCCAGGAACTTGTATGCATATATGCATAACCCATGGACATAGACAATAGTGTGGTGAAGGCCTGGGGTGGGGGATGAGGGCGGACTCTTCCATGTTGGGCAACTTGGGAAATTTCTTATGTTTTCATTTTACAACTCAACTGGAATGGAAAATGACGACTCCCAGATGTTGATGTGAAGTGTAAACGAAATGAGAGTTTTGAATTCTGCCTGGCACGCAATGAGCACCCAATATTAACATGGTCATTACATACCATGTAATGTGATGTGTGCTCATTACACATCACATTGCAAATGCTACCCTAAATAGATGTGTCTTAAAATAGGAAAAATAATAAATCAGCCTATTTTACAGGGCTTTAATTTCTCAACTATCAAAAAAGTAATTATGAATACACACTACTTTGTTTCATCTTTTATCAGTTTTCTCTTTTCTCTCTTACTGAAGCATGTGAGTATCAGGAGGTAAGAAATAGAAATCACTTTCATTTCTTTATCCCCTATCCCTCCTCCTGAGCATGATATGCAACTCTTCTAAAAATCCAAGTACAGAATAAAGACTATCCAACAACTAATTCAGTAGACTTTTATTGCTCTTTCAACTTCAATAACATCTCCAAAAAATAGTTTTCTTCTAACAATTATAAAACAAATTTAAAAGGCAAGGTCATTCACATTAGACTTGGTAGAGACTTGTACTTCATATAAATGAAAAATATCAGTTCTACGTTTTCAATGTTTAATTTACTTTGGATTTTATTACAAAAAAAATATCATTGTAATTATAAAAGTCATAAAAATTAGAACTGTACTGTGAAATTATACCAAGCTATCAAATATTACATAAATGAACAATAAAATTCAATTTCTACTTATTTAAATATAGTAAACATTGGAAGATAACCCCTTCTACAGGAAAAATCAAAACAAAACAGAAACTTTCAATATTAAAGCAACAAAAGAAAAGCCAAAACGCAAAAATCAATCAATGCACAAAAATCTGATTTAAAAAACTGGGGTTTAACAATTATTCTAAGTCAACTATAGAAGTCAATATGTGCTGATAAATTAAATTTTTAAAATGATCTTTAGATGATTCCATTTCCAAATATATGTTTTCCTATTGATACTTATATTATTTTTTGAAAAGTTAAGAGAGAATCAACTTTACATTAAATTGCCAAATTTTTAATTCTGAACACTATTTTAAATTTTGAATGTCCTTAAAGTCTTTAAGTTTACTTTCTGAAAAATAAATAATTGTCGGACTAAATCAAAAGACATTTCACATATTTGTACTGCATACGGTAACAACAATGTGATCTATATAAATAAATTTAAAACATTAAACATTTTTTTAATTAAAATGTATCAAATGGCTGATGTATCTGAAATCTGGGCACTTTAAAACAGGATTCACATGTAAAATTCTTGAGCACATTCACAGAACTGATGTACATGATATAATCCTGACAAGACAGCAAGCTCTGGTGTCATACCTGTTTCAGAAACCATTTTCTCTTTGTACAGAATTTTGAACCTGTCTTTGTAAAAGGAAAAAGAAAGCTATTATATACATACAATAAATTTTAAAGTATGTGAAGAAAAAAAAAAGAAATGTTTTTGGATGAAAAAAATTAATCTTGAGTGGTAAAGAAATCTGCTTTATAAATACACACATTAGGACATAAAAAAAATTTGTCCTATATGTTTTACAGAAGACTTGGCAAATGTGAACATTGATTCGCCACAGCTTTGTTAAACAACTTGAGAGATTTAAGATTTGATAAATCACTTATATACACACACACACGCACACGCACACGCACACGCACACAAACACCTATTAGAAAGATTGTGTGCTTCACTCGGCATACCTAATATTATTAGAGAATATACAGAATCATCCTTTTATCATAAGGAAGTTAGTTCACTGTTTTTTCAAAAGCTGCTATTTTAGAATGAAGTAGCATTCAAAAAAAGTAAATTTCAGATGGTCAGCATCAGGATTCATTATAGTCTTTGTAAGCAGTGTCTATAAATAAATAAAATAGGGTGGAGAGAAGAATATCCTGAGGTGGCTCTGGAGCCAGGGTATTCAGTAGCACTAAGCCCCATCCTGGAAACCAAGGCATCTAAGAAAGTGCAGAGCTGTGTCTGTGAACTTATTTTGTAAATGGAATATGTACAGGTTGAATTATTTTGCACCTTGAGGTAAATCAGTACATAGCAATTACTACTGCTCATTTCCACCTATTTAAGGCAACATTTAAGAATCAATATATGTAGTAAATTATATTTTTCATTCTCTGGCAATGAATGCTATCCATGATTGTTATTTTTCAAAAATAGTGGAATAATATAACCATATAAAACAAGCAGTTAATTACTTAAACTTGAGTTACCTTTGCTCTTCAATGGAGTAGTCATATCAAATCATTTTATAAGTCAAGTAGTCAAAAGAAAGCAGAAACCATTATCAAATTTGAAACATACTAAAAACATTTTGAGTGCAAAGTATTTTGCAAGTCATGGTTTTTCTGGCACTGGACAATCACTATACATAATTCAATAAAATCACAGAAACACTATGATCCCAGGTAGTTTTCAGTTTGAATTTTAAAATCACATCCTATAAAATAACGCACATTTGTTAAACTTATGATGTCCAGACTTAAGGAAATTATGTGAGGAAATCCTCCTATTCATGTACATCAGGGGAGTTTACAAAATACAGCAGCAAATACTGGGGGTCTTTGGAAATGATTATGCTGCTATGAACAAAAAGGAATCACTTCAATGGAAGCGCAAGAACAATAACAAGCACCGTGGGTAATAAATACTCTATTATCAACTGTCAATAGAGTAGAACTCTTTTTTAGGCAGTACCAAATGATGCCAGCTATATTTAAGAGTGGCTACATTTGCAACCTCCCATCTGAGGCATAAGTTACATCTGTTATTTTAACTAGAATCTGATAATACAATCTCAGACGGGTAAATTACACTAGTTATTAAGTATTTTAAAATAGATTTAAAAGCATTCCAAATTGCTAAAATATCAGCTTTGGGCATTTCTCATGATCCTCTGTCCTACTATTCATGTCACTATTTTAAATATTTCTGGGGCTTCTCTATATTCATTTAGCTGTTATTAAATTATCCTCTTGCCAAATTAGTTTCACAACCCCATTCATCCAGTCCTACAGGCTTAACAAGAACATTTATTTATTTCATGTGGAGCTAAGAGTAGAAAAAAGATGACTAAAAAGATTTGCTAGAAGTTAAAAGACAGCTCAGAAGATCAAAAACTAAGTAACAAATACTAACACAAAACAGAAAGAATGCCATCAATCTGAGCTATACATAAAATTTCCAAATTCCTTTTAAAATACAAATATGGCAGTGCATTATATAAAGATGTAAAATCTGTCAACTGCTTTCAGATAATAAACTGTAAATGCAATGAGCACCAACTATTTACATTAACAATTTACTCTATATTTGTTACCTTTTCAAATGTTTGTTTATAATACATAAGCATCATATCAATTAAAATAAATAAAATATTTTAAAATGAAATCACATATAACAATCTATTAAATATTATCTATACAATAGAAAGAACAATGTAAACAGAAAATGAAAGGTAAATCCTACTAGAATAAAGTAATACTGATCATAAACCCATTTAAGAGAATTCTGACTCCTGATTATTTCATCGTACTACTTACAATAGAAAAATAATCAAAACCTTGAACCTGATACAAACTAAACCACACTTAAGTAAAAGACAGCAAAGGCAGAGAATAGAGTGAGCATTCTGGGCTCTAATAAAGTATTAGAAATCAGAAAAAAATTTCTACAATGGTAACAAAATTTAACTACTGTAACTAGCATTCTAAAATTCATAAATGTCTGACTGGGATGGGGGTTAAATTAAAATCATCTGCAATTTTACTTATCTGAATGAAACCTAGATGTTGGAGGTCTTAAAGATTTAAAATAAATTTTTTTAAAAAAAGGTCAAAACTATAGTTCTTATCTAGGAAGTTTCCATTGTTCTACCTCTGTAAGCGAAAAAATTCCATCGCTTGTGAAACATGATGGGCATCTACATAAACGGAACACACACAAAGAGAAGCCATGACATGTTAATATTCTGTCCCACAGCATTGGCATAACGATCCCCTATTCTTCCCATAAAGCACTAGCACAAGTGAAATAATGTGTGCAACTCAAGTTAAAATTAGAAACATATGGACAAAGTACATATCACTTAAGATTGGTATGAATTGTCACTGATAAACAAATTTAAATAAATGTACATTGAATGCATTTCCCCACATCTTTCTATTGCAAAACAGAACAATTTTTTTCATCAGAATAAATATTTGAATTGTAAGAACCATATACCTCACTTCTAAAAGACTATTTCTTTATATACACAGTCTCCATGGCACTCCTAACAAACTTCAGACACCACTTTTAAAAACCAAGTGGTCACGCATAAATAGCATGACATACAATATTGTTATAGTGACATGAAATACACACATCATATATATAAGTATCTGTATGTCTATATATATATAATTCCTCTTGGTTCAATTCTATAGTGAAGTTTCAGCATCCATGTATTTCTTTGTTGGTTCATCTTCAATATTTATTTTAACACTCACAGGTTTTTCAGGGCTATTTAAAACAAAGAATGAGAATAAATGACTTTTAAATAAATAGATATTACATTCTAAATATGGCTAACAATAAGCATTCATAATAAGCCTTTCAGATGGCTATTAATAATATAAATGTCTTGCTACTATTATTTTACTGCTTTCTTTTCCTATCTGTAAACTTAATTGGAAAGACAAATATTAAAATTCTTAGTTCTTTTAATAGATAATTTTCCCACTGAGATTCATGTTTTTCTTACAGCTGAAGAGCAGCTCTTTAAATTGTTCAGTATATTACTATGTTTGATTTATTGCTTTTACTTTATATATGTACAGTGATAGCACTGGACTTTTATTGCACTGACAAATCCATTAAAAATTAATCTTTATTAACATTTGTAAGCATCAAATAGATTTCCTAAAAAAAAAATGTAACAAATTTATAAATCTTCTCTCCCAAATTTGGTTCACAAATATAAGATCAAAACACATATTCTTATTTTCAAAAGTTAATATAAAATACAATAATTCCATGTATATGGATTTAAGTAACTGATTTAATTGTACTACAGGAATATATCTGGGATCTGAATTACTTTCAAAAGTATAAAAACACACTTATGTTTTGCTGCCTTCTCCAGACAAAACTGAAGCAAGGTATCCCCTGCCCAAAAATATTTTTCTGTTAAAACAATATAACCCAAACATTCTCTTTCTTCCTATTTGATTTTGAATTGAGGGATAACGTAAATGAAAGGCAGAAATATAAAAATACTATAATATTACTGTAAGGTAGATATTTATATACACACACATATCATAACTATATTAAAAATCTGGGCCAGGAGTGCTGACGAGGGGTGAAAAATTAAGAGTATTCAGTGAAACTCTGGCTACATGAAATAACCCAAAATGACAGAGCTCAACTTAAAAACTTTAAGATAAAAGGCAGAAGTGAATAAGGAAATCACCAGTTTAGAAATTAGAACTCAAGAAATGATAACATTAAAAAAAAAATGGAGAGATTAAGTAGGAGTAATGTTCTAAAAGGAGGTAGGGAAAGAATAAAAAAAAAAACGAAACAAACCCTAATCAAGTATCATCAAAAGATGGTGGCCAGAAAGATAATAACTAAACAGAAATAGCTATGTGACTGCTTGCCTGGAAAAATGTTAACCTGATGCCCAAACAGAGTATACTGACACCCAATCTATAGTCTGGTACAAAGTGCACACAAAATAAATATTTGTTAAAAATGAATGAGGCCCTAGCCAGTGAGTTCAGTGGTTAGAGCATTGGCCTGCACACTGAAGGGTGAAGGGTTTGATTTCATTTCAGGGAAGGGCACATACCTGGGTTGCAGGTTCACTCCCTGCCCCCTCTGGGGGTGCATGCAGGAGGCAACCAGTCAATGTATCTCTCTCACCTCTCTCTCTCTCTCTCTCTCCCTCCCCTTCTTCCACTTTCTCTGAAAAAACAATGGGAAAAAATATCTTCTGAGGGTTAACGAAAATAATAATAATAAATGAGTATCCAACAAGATTATACCTCATTTCTCCAGACACCTAAGGGATGAAAGTACTAATGATTATCAAACTGGAATCCCTGAGGTTCAGGCCTTGAAACGAAGAAAAAAGGGTTACATAATAAGAAATATAAGAAAGGGGTTATAAAATGGTTATGTGATATATGGGACATTATAAAACTGAATGGCCTTTATATCCATGGATTACATTTCTTCCCAATATCTTCAGAGAAATCCCAGGCTAAAACAAAATTTAAAAAAAATATTTTATGTTTTCTTCTTGGAATATCAGAGAGCATGACTGAAAGTGTTTAATCACAGAATTTATTTATCCCTAGTAATTATATTTTTATAGGGTTTCTGATCTTTTATATATATGTACTTTATACTATCAGAGGTATATATTCATCTTTATTATAAAATAGCTCAAATTTTTTGAAATAGAAAACAAATTTTTTTTATTTTTTTTAAAATATATTTTATTGATTTTTTTACAGAGAGGGAGAGGGATAGAGTTAGAAACATCGATGAGAGAGAAACATCGATCAGCTGCCTCCTGCACACTCCCCACTGGGGATGTGCCCGCAACCAAGGCACATGCCCCTGACCGGAATCGAACCCGGGACCCCTCAGTCCGCAGGCCAACACTCTATCCACTGAGCCAAACCGGTAAGGGCAGAAAACAACAAATTTTAAAAAACAAAATAATCAGTATTTTTACCTGATTCCAGTATCCAGAAAAATAATGGGTTAATAGATGAAAGGAAAAAGGAAGGAAAAGAAGAAAAAAAGTTGGTTTTAGGTAAGGAAAATATAAATTATGTAAATTAAGTTAAACACAATGGTTTTACTGAACAGCTATCCATAAGCAAATTGAAAACTGGCTAGAGATAGAAAATGCGTAAATAGTTACAGCTACCTCGTGTTAGATCTGGTTACTTTGGCATTCTCAGTATTCATGGAAAGTGCCTTCCACTGTGCAGTTTTGGCCATTTCATCTGATATGTTAACAACTGAGGGATCAACACTGAAGAACAAACACACTTTTTTATTAGTATTCAGTACTTGCAAAAGCATTAATAATGTCATTATTTACCTATATAATATTTGCTTTCATCAACTTAAAATTAAGAAAACTCTTTGCCATGCACACAAACCAAGGTCTAGCAAGATATCAGAATATTGGGAGTTCCATTATAAAGGTCTCACGAGGAAATGCATCTTTCTTTATAGTCAAAACTAGAAGTAAGGCTAATTAAATTGGCAATGATACCCAAAGATGATCATTTTGGCTATAAGTATACTATTGAAATAACATATAAGAATATATTATTGTGTTAACAAATATAAAAATAATACTGCCTCAAGTCAATTAGAAAACTTATAATTGGCACAAACTTTAATCTCATCAAATAACTATCCAAAGTAGGTAGGAAAAAATTAAGACTATGCTTTTTTAAAGCTCTTAAAACCATTCAAAGAATGCTGGGAAAGGTGACACTTTAAAACTGAAAACAGAGCTCTGAAAATATTTCAACAGGCAGTACAAAAACAGGCTTTATAAGTACTGATTTTTGCTGGCATTCACATTTTTAGTATCAAAGTGTTATATCAAATTTATCAAATGAAAATCAAAAGATCAAAATACTGTCTCATTATAAAAAACAAATGTCTATTTGAAATACTGTAAAAAATTACTTCAAAACCCTAAATCCAATAATGATGCTAATCCATAAATCATTATGGGCTCAAGGTTGTCAGTCACAAGTAATATGGAAGTACTAGAAACATGAAGTTAACAGAACATATTTGCAAGCTCTTTTTCTTCAGCAAAAGAAAAACATTTCATGCAAGAAAGCGACAAACACAAATGTCAAGTTAGATGTTAAATTAACAATGTGATGGCAACTAGGTTATAAATGACCAAATAGCAGTCATTTAGAGGGTGCTAGCTTTGTCCATTCTTTAAATCCGAATATCATTTTAAATTTAAGACTAGAAAAGTGGGACATGATCATTTTAGAGTCTCTAGAAATGGCTGCTTCATCAGGTCAACTTTTTAAAAGTGCACACAATTTGAATGCCCCAATTCACAAAGGCACGGCCATACAAATTGGAACTCTGCCTGCTCTGAGAAAACATTTCTTTGCTTGGTTGCCAACATCAAATAACTGAAGAGAAGAATTCTTGAACCACGTTTTAGTTTCCAAATGTCCTCCTTTAAGTCAGGACTTTCCCATTAGTAGACATTAAGACCTTTTTGAAGAAAGTACACATTTTGTTTTCCTCCAAAACTAGATGGGGAAAAGTTTGCTCACATTAAATACATTACTTTCGCATTATATAGGGCTAAATAGTTTCCAAATGGTGTCATAAATTATCTCGTTGATTTTCACGGCAAGTAATCCAAAACTAATTAAAATTTTAAATTCTGGCAGATAAACAGGTCAGCCAATTCCTAGTATTCGTGATGTTCAAATTTGAAGGAAAGCAGCATTAATCGTGGTTCGTGTCATCACTTAAACAATAAAAGTGAATATACACCCGTTCTTTTTGTTCAATATCACACAGTTTAAATACAAACTCAAATTCCATTCGTCAAGGCCCATGTATAACCACACTGAGAAAGTGCTAATGCAGGACCAACAGAAATTAAGTAGTAAAGCATCTCCCCAAGTTGATGAGTGTCACTAATAACCACGGCAGTTTCCTAAACTCCTTTTAGAAGTACAACCAACAAAGTTATTATATTAATTCATTTAGCCAACATTTACAGAATCTAGCAAAGCAGAGCTCTAACTAGCTAATCAGAAATGGAATATTTAGAAATAGGAATCAGAAGTGTGCATAAATAATGCAGGTTTTTAATCTTTTTTAAAAAGTTTACATTTTAATCTTTACAAAAAAAGTTTACATTTCGCAACCTCTACCTTTAGTTCTTCTTAAATTTAAAATATAAATCACCGAAAGCCCACATGACAAACGAAATATGAAACTTCATTATTTTTCCATAATATGAGCCTTAGCTGCCAGAGGTCAAATCACACCTTTGGACACTAGGAGTTCCTGGGCCTCTAAACAGAGTTGTATATTGGAAGGGTATCAGAAAATGCATTGCAAAGGTTTACTGTCCAGCACACACTGACCCCAGCTGTACTACTGAGAGAATGAGAATATTCAGAGACTTGTGTGTTAACCTTCAACTTCTCTGAAACTTAAAAAGTGCTGAGACAAGGAAATCTTGTCTGCTTGGCCCAGAAATTCAGAGCTCTGGTTCAAGTCCAGCTTCTTCTTCGCTCCTGGGAGGAAGAAGGAGCAGGAGAATTGCATGAAGCCCTCCTTTAGCTGATATGCCAGACGCAGGCTTTGTGGCCTTTTTAAAAATAGGTACCATTATTTTAAAGAAGCATTACATAGCTTATTCGTGCAATTGACATGTGTATATAAAACACATTTACAAGGTACAGTTGTATCTCACCTATATTTTAGGGCCTTAACCGGAATCTGCAAGAGACTTCCTCCTTCAAACGGAAGGTGCACAGTGTCGTCGTCAGCTTGAAGCATGCGTTCAGCCTCCTTTAGAGCACACACAGAGATTACTTCTCCCGGAAGATTTCAACTCAACCTCCATGTTACAAGTCAACATATGAAGACTAAAGTTTTATTTTATTTTTTGTCATAAGATGTTTACTTAAAAGTCCTTTTTGTCTTTGTGTATGCCAGATTATTAAATCGCTGTAAAAATTAAAGTGTACCACCCAGCCAGTGTGGCTCAGTGGTTGAGCACCGACCTATGAACCAGGTTGCAGCTCCATCCCCCGTAGGGGGCATGCAGAAGGCAGCCAATCAATGATTCTCTCTCATCATCATTGATGTTTCAATCTCTTTCTCCTCCCGTCCTCTCTGAAATCAATAAAAAAATATATTTTTAAAGAATTTAAGTGTACCCTAAAATATACTTCTGTATTTAAAGTTAAATTAGATTGTAGACTATGATGTAGAATTATTCTGTGTTCCTATGTTTGCACACTGCTAAATTCTTCTGAATGGTTATTAAATATGCACATAATATGTAATTTTTTTAAGAAGTATTTTTGTGTCGGGACTATGGATGGAACAAGTTGGTAAAATGGGTAAAAACCATATTTGGGACAAGTTACCTACTAACTAACCTCTCTCCAAGTTTCCTTACTTGTAAATTGGGAGTAATAAAGTACTTACACTTTATAATGATAAAGTTCTTAAGAGGTCTTAAAGGAGTTCATTCCCATAAAGTGACTGTAATAGAGGCTGCTACTTGGTAAATTTAAAATTCTTGTGTTTTTACCTCTTTCTCTTTTTTCTTTTTGTCATCTTCCTTCTTTTTCTTACTTTCTGGCATGAGATCATCAAGCCAACTTAGTTCTCTCTTTGTGAAACACAGATCCATGAGCTTACGTACAAAGACTAATGCAAGAACCTTAAAAAGTGAGGGGAAGACTATTAAGTAACATTTAAAAATATATAAATTATATTAATTTATTATACATTACTTTAGTATATTACTTTAATTTATTAAACATAAGAAAAAGTACTTTATAAAATTTATTTTAATATGATTTCATGCACCTTTTTACTTCAAAGGAACTGAGTCCCCTCTGTCTTTCTGCTCAAAGAAAAGATGTAAAGGCATTTTTAACCTTTTCTTATATAAATCCCTTACACTCTGTATAAATCATAAAGCAGTTTAAGCATGGCATCTTCACAGTTTAAAAAAGATTATTAACTTTTATGATGACTTTGTACTACATACATTATATAAGTAGAGATAATAACAAAAAAATCTTTGAGCAGTGCATGAGAGAACCCATTTTATAGCATTAGGTTCCAATTATATTTGTAAAATATAACTTTCCAGTTATATTTGTAAAAAAGATATGTTTTTACTTAGTCTGCTTTTCTTTAACTATTAATAAGGTTAAAGATGTTTTCAAATGTTCACTGGCAATTTGGATTCCCTTTTCTGTTTTTACTATTTCATATCCTTTGCCTGTTTTGCAATTGGTTTTTATGACTTGGTCATAAATTCATAAGAGTTCTGTGTAGTTGGACAGAAACACGTTATCTGCCTTATATGTGACAAGTATTTTCTCCAAGTTCACAATCTGATTTTACTATGGACATATAAAACATTTAATTATGCGGTCGAATAAATCTCTTTCTTTTACGATTGGGTTTCCCTATCTTTGAAAAGTTACTCTCAATGACTGAATTATAACAAATATTCTTCAAAAATTTTTACTACAATTTAATAAGTCCTGAATTCATCAAGTTGTTCTGGTTACTTTGCTTTTTACACCTGCCTATCATATTTATTCCATAAATATCCTAACCTTGTTTAAAAGTTGTTTAAAAATACAAAATGGTATCTACAGCTCAAAGACTAAAAAACAAACAAGACAAAAGTATAGAAAATAAGCAAATTCCGTCTTGAAAATGATTAGTTTAATAGCTAGAAAGGGCTCATTCCTATTTCAAAACACCAAAGGTACTTAAAATGGGTTTATTCTATTTCTCAAAGTCAATTATAAATATTAATAATTACTATAAAACACAAAGATGTTATTAATTAGTAACAAAGCCTGAAAAAGAAAACGTACCATCATGGGAAAAACTACTGCAGCAGCCGAAGCTTTGATTACCCACAAAAGAACCAGACAGGTAAGCTGAATGACCGTGAAAATGTGGACCTTCCAGAGAGGCACGTAGCGGAGGTATATCAGGTCGGGTTGATGCTTAGCAGGCATGCCAAATAATTTTATACGGTCGAAAAACTGAGTGTGGAATGGAAAACAAAACAAGAAAACGTTTTCAACAAAAATATCATTTCTGCTATCTAGGAAAAAAATTACATTCAACTTCAGGGTTTTGTGATTGAAACTATAACTTCCTTGTTCTGATAGTACAGGAGAATGTTTCAGGGTACAACATCTGAACCCAGGGGGAGAGAGGAGGCAGGGAGGAATCAGAGCAATGCAATTAATTTAATCCGAAAACTCAAGCCAAAATGCTTTAATTTGGGGGACTGAAATATTTAGATAAATTGGTGTGCTATAATCAAATGCAGGAGTCACTTAATCTTTCAACTTGTTTCTAATATGTACAACAAAACAGTAACAATCTTTTAAGGTTCTAACATTACCGATTCTATGAAAATAACCTCAGGTAACAATTACCAATTTTTCACCCACTGAAAAGGAAACTGTAAGCAAATTCCTTGGTCTTTTTGAGCTTTCATTTCCTCATTTATAAAGTTGGAATAAGATCAGCCCTACCTACCTCACACAATTATTGTAAAAAAAAAAAAAAAAAAAGTTAATGAGATCATTTCCTGACCAGTGGAGAGCAGATACTGGACAGTGTTGAAAAAAATCAAGATGCTGCCTTTGAGAAGTCTTGCCAGCAACTTTAGACAATATGCTTTTCATTACAGGAGGTGGTCATGTGGTACTGACCTTGCTTTATGTGCTAAATATTTTACACTAAGGTTGGATTGATACAAATCTTAGTAAATTTCACCGGGTTGTTCTCCAGAAGTACTATAAATAAGACAAAACAAGAGCGAAATCACTGGGTTCCAGCCTTGGTTGGCTCCACTACTTAGTTAAGAACCCTCAGTGAGTACCTCAATTTGTTTCCTGATTTACAAAATTAGTACTTCTTCCTTCCCTGCTTCCCAATGATGTTTCAAGGATCACAGAATAATTTCTGTACTAGCTTTATAAACTGTACTGCACCCATACCAATGGCAGGTATTACCATTTTTAATGGAAAACGATTATCTACCTTTTCTTTGTAAGCATAGAAATTATTGTTCGGCATATCAGAAACAGCCTTTTCCCCATCCCATCCTTTTGATTTCCCCTCATACTATACTAGTCTTCAATCATAGAAGCCTTTCAAAGATTTCAATTAAAGATAGTTAGGACCTTATCAGTTCATAACCTCATTCTCGGGGGGGAAAATGTGCAGTAAGCCAATAATCACAAGAAAATGTAGATTTGAAGTCACCAGTTAACCTGTCCTCAAAATATTAGAGTTGAGAATAAATCACTACCATCATAAAAATAATCTTCGCAAGTGAAGAATTTGTTAAGTTTTTCTACGAAATCATTAAATATTTAAGACTTACCTGGATTCCTTTTAATGAGGAAACTCCCATGTAAAGGAAAACACCATAGAGCACAGGCATTGGGATAAACTGTAAGGGAAAGGACCAGCATCAGAACCCATGCTACTAAAACAATTTCTCAGCAATAAGGACACAAAAGCATGGCTGCTGAATACCTACTGAGACAGAATTACATGACCTTTCAGGAATGAGATCTAACTTTTCTATAAATAAGAGAAATGCTAGTAAACAATAACCTCCTTGAAAATTGTTTACCTTCTCCATGTTCCTTCCTAAAAGGGGAGGGAGCATGTTCAGTGGTTAAGAGATTGAACATTACAATCCGATCACTTGATTTAAAAACCCAGTTAGCCTCTTATTGAGCCTTAACCTCTGTGCTTTCCTGTATCAGAATGCCATGAAAATTAAAGGGTTTCCAATACATAAAATGATCAAAAAAGCATGTGGTATATATAATTATCACTCAAACAGCATTAGTCATTGTTATTTACTGTCACTACCCCTACAGTGACTATCACACAGTAGCATTTACTGAATATAATAATTGAACCCCACCCCCAAAAGAAAATTCTTATTTCTTTGGCAGTGAGGAGGATCCCAAATCACGCCTACCTAGTCCATGCCTAGGCATGATACAGGACACTGCCAACAGACCCCATTCATTTCCTCAAAACCACAATCATCACTCTCATCCAAGGGAGAGAGCTGTGAGGAAAAAGACCTAAGAGCACAGAGGAGACTCTACTAACAACCTAGTATGTCCTTCCTAAGAAACCTGGAGAAAATCTAATCAATATACTCCAGAAACTTCAGGAAAATATTTTATCCATAAAGCAACATTAGAATGCTAAGAAAAGTGAAAAAACAGAATGGGGGGAAAAAGCCCCTAAAAATTAAAGATATTGATGTATACACTGTACACATATAGCTATATTGGGAAATAGATAATCACCATATTGGGAATTAAAAGCAATTTTTAAATAGTTATTTTTAATTCATTTAAAAATAACAAACCCATTACAAATTAATATAAAGGACATTTTTATGGAAAACTGTAATTTAAAAAAAAATTAAGAAGAGTAGCATTGTTTTGTATTTCTGTAAAATCTCTGCAGTGGGTGGCTTAAGAGAGACCACTAAGTTCTCTTATCTGCATGTACACTGAATCTGCTGCAATATGTCGCTCTGGCCGAAGCAGATGAAGAAAATTCAGCCTCAGACAGTTACATGATTGGAAAGAAAAGGATCTGGCAGTCCCTGACAGGGTGTCAGGAACTCCCAGCGACCCTGGAGCTAGACTTTGGAAATCACGGTCTTTGATAAAGATATCCAGTCTAAAGATAATAAAGTGAAAAATAAGATTATGGAAGTATAAAAAACTATAAAGGTGGTAATGGCCAAAATAACTCAAAAGACAAAAAAGTAAAATGAATTTACCTCTGGATAGTTCCTTTCAGAAAGTAAGGAAAAACAGCAGGCTAGCTTTTCATTTTAGAGCTTTCTTGATATTCTACTTGACTTGCTCTGCCTATATGCAGTTAATACTTTAACATTTTTTAACTTCAAGAAATTAAAGGGCACCTTCATCAAGAGAGAATGGCATCCTCATAAGACCACCTATTTCTCCTTCTGTCCCAACACTTCTAACAATAATTCACCACTGGGCAGTAATGGCCCATTTACCTATCTGTTTCACCAACTAGACTGGCAAGTTCTTAAAAGGAGACAACAATGCATCCTGTTTATTATTGCTTCCCCAGTGCTCAGTAGAATAGTAAGTACTCAACAAATATTTGGTGAATTAACAGGCTGTTAGAAAGTGCATGAAAAGAGGCCAAAGAATTCTAGTATTTAACTATCAATTTTTTCGTTACTATATAGCATGCACACACATTTATGTACTCTAAGCTTGTATCCTAGTTTATAAATGGTATACAACTCTTTACTTAGTAATTTCATTTACAACAAAAATAACTACAGCAACCAAGGGAAAAATGAAGCTGAGCTCTTCCAGGATAGATAGAAAATTTCAGATTAGATATTTAGCTGTGTTTGCTATGGTTATCGTTATCTTTTTAAATCAACGAGATTCAATAGGATGTGTATGGCAAGAAGCATATGTGACTAAAGATGTTAGACAAAATATAAATTCTTACATAATTCATTTATATTATTAGCTGTTCATATTTTTCTACTAAGTGCTTGCTACTACTACTTTTCTTTCATTTAGTTTATTAGGAAAATGCATTAATTTAATTAATAGCAATATTATTTTTATATTTTGGTCAAATAACTCAGTTTCATCCATTTTTCAATATTTTTTTCTATTTATGCTTTTAACATCCTCTCACTGTATTCTTCTTTTAAATCTTAAGTCATGGATTAATTCCTTCCAAAACTCTATAGTCTTTAATTTTAATTCTATCCTTTTAAAATTATTTTTTAAATGGATACATCTAATACTGAAATGCCTACTATTCTAAACACCATGCCAAAAATATTACTTTCCAGGTAAAGTCTAGGAAATAAAACTAATTTTAGATAACTTTAATGTTTCATTTTCATACTGCCAGGCATAAATTTTCCGACAAAGAATATTTTAAAATATTTGCCATAAAGGGATGTTACCTTTAGTACTGACGTCATAAACACAGACAGGCCCATTAGTATGAAAATCACTAGCCCTGTGACCCGCTGTTCACGAATTCCCAAAAACTTGGGTTGTTCCCCGGGAGCAGAACATTCAGATTCCAGTTTTAAGCTGTTGACATGGCTTATCGACAGCACTGTTGCAGCCACGAACCATGGAAGTCCCATGACAGAACACACTCCCAACATAACTCCAACCACGAACAGGTCAAGGTGATAGCCAGCTCCTTTCTGCAAAGTGAAGTAGACATGAACATTTACAAGTCTACATTTTTCTTTCAGGTTAAAATTCTATACTACTCATAAAGAGAGAATGGATTCGTTTTCACTTTACATCTTTTCAAGTTCTAGCCATTACAAAAACACTCCAAAGTCTTCAAGAAATTAGAATACTTTGAGATAAAATTTAATGTTACCTTCAATTTGTGCTCCTTTCTGTTTATGATTACAGCCGTAATTTGTTGATCCATAAAGATGAGAATGGTGCAAAGCAGAGCTGGAATAGCGGCTATTAATAAGGTCCACCAAGGATTTTCTCCCAATGGGTTTATAATCCAGCCCCTATTTGGATCAGTAGGCTGTTAAAAAAAAAACAAATAAATTTAAAAAGAAAAAAGTTTCCTTCTTCTACTGTACAAAATTCCCACAGCATATACTGTGTCTATTCCAAGAAATGCCCAAGGGATCAGAAAGAACTAGATTAAATCTTGGTAAGTACAGTGAATTATTTGCAAAGATAGCCACAAGGATTTTTCCCATCCCTAGACTCGGGCCCCACGTCCGACTCTTTCCATGCAGAGGTGGAGTCTATTTCCTCCCCTTGAATCTGGGCCAAATGTAAGGTTTACTTTAACCAACAGAATAAGGCCAACGTGACATTGCGTGGTGTCTTGAGTCTTGGTCTGAAAGGACCTTTGCAGCTTCTTTTCTAACCCTCTCGGATCCCTGAGATTAAGCTGCTGAGTGCGCCTGGATAAGCTTTCTTCAGGATGTGACACAATGTAGTGAGAGAGGGACAGGAGGCAACCACCCCAGCTGTTTCAGCCATCTGAAGTCCCAGGCGTGTGGAGGTCACTCTGCCCCTCATCAAGGCAGCCGATTTCTGTGGCCATACGAAATATCACTAACAAGAGACCAGACCACTACCCAGCTAGCCTAGTCCCAGTAGCACAGATTTATGAACAAATGGCGATTGCTTAAAGGCATTATGTTTTGGGAGGTTTGCAATGCAGGAACAGATAAGTGAAGCAGTGTCATTTCGACATGCTCCTACCTATCTCATAAAATGTAAAATCAATCTACCTACTAGATCAACTCCTAAACTAAACTGCTTTAGAGATCCTGCAGACTAGTGATCTTGGCACAGTCAGTACTAAGAATTGGGCCTCAGGACACTATTTTTCAAAGCATCTACTGACAAAAATCTGGCACTTTACTGTATCAGATGCTAGTAATTTCAACGCTATAATGGGAAATTTGTTTTATAGCAAAAAAATTTAAAAGATCGTAAGAGAGTTTAATATTCTTGAAGGATATCGATTGTATTAAAATCTACACATTTTCATTACCTAGACTTCATATTAAGCCTGTTTTTTCTTCTTGAAGACATTTGTCAACACAAAAAGGAAATTTAATATTTTCTGATTCAGGTATTCAAATGTTCCCACACTGCTATTTATTAAACTGCTTCATATTCAATACTGCACATGTGTAAAATATTTTATCTATATAATGTTTACATTCTTAAGAGTTCCTTAAACTGTTTCCCCAAGTGTATTTTATGCCCCTGGAAACCAGTCTACTACTTGAAAGCTAGATGAATAAATGAATAACAAGGATATATTTAGGAATCTGAATCAGGAAATGGGGCTATGACTACAGGAAAATACATCAATATTTTGAACCAATATTAATTTAGAGTTTCATTTATTTGTATGATTTGGTAAAAATAGAATGACTTTTATATAGCCATCTCTTCCTGGCCTAAAATCTTTAGTGGCTCAAAAATCTATGCTTTTAAACAAAGGTCTCCAAACTTTTTAAATTATGCAAAACTATCAAACATATCAAAAGTTTTTATAAATAAAAGTGAGCACATATACCCAATGGTTCTATATTCATTTACCTGTTATATTACTAATGTTTGATTATCCATAGAGTAAAATTCATGTAGTAAATAGTATAAGGCTTAATTTTTCTTATTTTTAGATAAAGATATAAATTGAACTTCTAAATAATCTTGGTGGATCATTTTCTACCCATGCCCTCTACTTTGGAGATCGTTGGTTTTAAAAATAATGTTATTTTTATCCCAGTGAAAGGTAAAACAGACTAAAATTATCTTCATTATATTCCTTATTCCTAATCACCTTTAAACCTTCTGCTTCTGAAAGAAGTCATCTAATCTGCTCAATGTAAATATAAGCAGTAACACAAATACTTGACTCTAAGAATAAATTCCAGAAATTATTCAAAAGCTGCCACCTCTAACTTAGACGGGAAAATATTTTTAGGTGCTGTATTATGCATACAGTATATTGTACACAAAAGAACTAGTGTTTGCTAATGAAAACAAAGGGTTCATGGATGTTCACAATGAGTGTCCTTTTTCTTATGGGAGAGTATTTGATTCTCTCCTGTCAGATACATTATCCTTCTAGAAATTTAACAAGAATGTCCTTGCTACTCAAAAATTCAAGTTTGATTTAGTTCTTTAAAAGGGAATAAAGAAGGTTTCTTTTGCCTGGAAAGAACATCATGAACTCCAGCTATGAGAACAGGGTCAAATTTTTTTAATGTCTCTCAACTCTTCACCATGGATATTTTCATTCATTCTCCAGAATGGACTAGCTTTGATACCTACTTACTTATTTCCTAAACGGGTCCACTTGCAGCTTTGCATCTTGTCATTCTTTTTATATATGTGGGAAATAAAATGTTTCCTTTCAAGGATCAGCTCTTTGGAGAGATTATGCACAGTTTAAAAATAACTGCCTACACAGTTTAAAGTAGTTTGGTATGCCTAAGTAACAAATAGCCAAGTGTTTTCATCCTTACCTCGAATTTTTCAGGAACGTGAAGTTTAGGAGAAGGAACTCCTACAAGGTAGTCAATTAGGACCATTATTACTATTGTGAGAAATATAGCAAAGTCACTGATTGTCGATCGCACCTATGTTAAAAGAATACATTAATACAAATGCAGATACAGTATGTATCCTTTATAAATAATTCATATCGTTCAGATTAAAATATGCCACTAGAAAATGTGAAGGAGGTTTTAATTGGTGACAATGTGTCAGTGAAATACATTTATATCTATTATTTTTTTCCCAAAAGATAGGAAACACATTTTACAACTAACCTATCATCTCTCAAAGTACTGTTGTTTTCCTACTGCTAGCTCAGACGCATAATATACATTTTTACTATGAATAATTTCTTTTAAACTATTTGATAAAAAGTATTAACCCCCAAACAATATATTACCAGAACTCCAAAATTATACCCCAATTACCTTAGTAGGAAAATAGCGCTTGGTCTTGAATTGCTTGAGGAATGAGGACAAAAAAAATGTTGTGAAAAACAAGATAACACACCAAAAAAGCACATCTGGAATATAAGGCCCATGATGACCACAAGCTGATCCTACAAATACACCGTGAAAGGTTTTACATTCCTGGGAAAAAGAGAAAAAATAGAAAAAGGAGGTATTGAAGGGGATTCTCAGATATCCAATAAAGTATTAACGAATTTCACAGACTCTAAGATGCTACTGATTGTAAGACACACCATCAATTTTATGTATCACTCACTTCCAACTCAACTTTAACTAACACACCATCAATTGTTAAGACACATTCTGAGTTCAGAGATGTTATGGTTTGACATTCGGGACATTAGCAGAACATTTGTGGTCTTCTAACTAAGTTGTTCATAAAGCAGATGAACCAAAAAAACAGAAGGCAGGACAAGTGGATATGAGCTGTTGTAACTGTCAACTCTATGTGTAACCACAGACCTAGTGTATACTTCCTTTGAATTTATGAATCTAAGAGGAATTAGAAAAAAAAGTATATTAACATATTTTTAATAATTATAACTTGGAAGTCAAATATATTCTGTCTTTTTTTTCTACACCAACTTCATTTGTTTCAGCCTATACTTTTTTAGGGCATGATACATAAAAATGTGGTAACTCCTACTTGGTCAACCTAACACTATGTTTTGAAAACATACTATATACATCAATCAAGAAGAAAATGTAGGCCTACTCAGAAAAAGCTAAAGAACTAGATTAATAGTTGCAAAATCCTTTAGTTTATAATATACTCACAGAAACAGTGAGATTCCCCCAGGAAATATCATGTGCTGTTATATTATTTTCCATCCACACCTTCAGAGTTTCGTTGCTAGGGTTAGGAGGTTCAATACATACACATCTGAGAAATTAGAATAGGGTAACATTTTTAGGATCCTGTATTTCATGTTTACATTTTATTAAATTGATCCCACAAAGTGTAGCTTTTGACTTCCTAATTTTTCCATGTTGCAAAGCATGAATAAGAGGAAAATGAAAACACATCAGGAACAATAGAATGGAATGAGGTTTGGCTTACATAAATAAAGCATAATTAGTACAAATAACAGTGAGATATTACTTAATGAAACTAGTTAGACATATCTCTTTGGGAGGGGGTACTAATTTCTTTAAAAATCTGAGAAGATACTACCATATTTATCAAGTTTACTCTCCACTAAATCTCATGTACTTAATCCCCACACAGACATATCATGCACAGATTCCCAATAAAAGTTATACTCCCAGTAATTCCTTGTACTCTGACAAGCCCTACCTACTCATCCTTTATTGATCTTAAGGCCCATTCTTAAAGAAATAACACAGTTTTCCATCAGGACAAGTTTAGATCAGTCATTAGAAGATCATAGTTTTAGTTCATATCCAGAACTCACCCACCTAAAAGAAATGGTATTAAACACACACACACACACACACACACACACACACACACACACACGTAAAGAAATCCCTAATGTGAATTTAAAACTTGAAAACAAACAGGAATATTTCCAATTAAATTATGAGCTGTTTGAGGAGAGGCAAGAGGCTGGAGTTTGGATTCAATCCAGGCTCTCTTATTTACTAGCCGTTTGACCCAAGACAAATTTTAATCTCCAAGAGCCTCAGTTTCTACATACATATGAATAGTTAAGGAACACTATGACACAAATTATGCAACATTCGTAGCATGTGCCCACAGAATGTTAACTGAACACATGATGTTCACGGTAATTACTCAGTTAACCAGAAGGAAGCATCGCTCTAAAAACAATGCTTCAAAGAGGTCAAAGGAGCAGCAAAAGAAAGGAAACAAAAAAAATAACATTAAAAAAAATTAAATAGTTTAAGAGCAAAGAAGATAGCACAAAATAGATTCGGCATCAAAGTGTCACTAATATTTTCAAACAGGTCAATGTCTTAAAGCAAACATGTCAAACTCGAGGCCCACAAAGAATATTTTTGGGGCCCAGCCAATATAACAGCATGTAAGACTTAATTTTTACAATATCCTGTTATACATAATTATTAATAACAAACTACAACGTTCGCTAATGACTGATTACTATAATCGTGTTGCATTCATCTCCCTTTATGCACCTTATGCGCAGGCGCACCGTTCTCTCCACTAATACTAGCAGCAAATATTTTAGCAGCTGATTGCCACGTCATTAGTCTTATACTGACTTGTTTGGTGTGCGCAACAGGAAATATTTCGCTTTCGGAGAACAAGAAAAATAGGTTTATTAGCGTTATGCTTACTAATTTGTGCAGTTATTCAGTGTCTGGTAAGTTAATGTTCAAGAAAAAATATTAATTTTTATTTAAGTGTTCTATTATTTTATGTTAATGATTACTCACTTATTTCAGCCCTTTGTATTCAGCATGTCTCTATCGAAATAAACCTACGTTTCTATGAAAATTGATGCTTTTGTTTTTTTGCAGCCCACATAAACTTAAACCTTGTTTATCTGGCTCGTGTTAGTCTTTGAGCTTGACATGCTTGTCTTAAAGGAATTTTCATAGCCCTCCCTACTCCTACCATCAAAGTTGAGCGTTTGCACGGCAGGCAAGGGAAGGAGTATGGAAGAGACATATAGAAGGAATCAGAAGAGTACAGGGATTTGGGCCTTAGGAAGGCAGGAAGGAAGTTGTGTTCTTGTTTGTTGATAACCACATTTCTCCATATAAGTCAATCAAATGCAGAATCACATTTACAGAATAAAAATAAGTGAATCTGTTCAACTGGATTTATGTCCTCTGAGTGCTGTGGTAAAATCTCATCTGTAACAAACAAGTCAACCTTCACATGGCTAGTTGGGTAATTTCAGCTCGATACAGTGAGCATCACATCATGTAAAAAGTCCATTCTTAGGCTCAGACATCTCTGCAAAAAAATACATTTTAATATTAGAGAGAATCAGAGACACTTACGAGTAGCTGGTAAGTTCATCTAAATTGTTGTGCATATTAAATGCATATATTTCTCCTAAATGAAAGAGCTTCTCCAAAGCCTCGTAGATGAATATGATGCAAATGAGAGCTGCAAAAGCCTCCTCTGTAAACCGAGTAATGTAACACACAAGGCTGCTTGCATCTGTGGCAACCAAAACAATGCACAAGAAAGAAGTCCACAGACCAATACTGGTTCTTAAAGACAAGTAGGAAAGCTGGTAATCTCTGTTTAAAAAGAAAAATGTGAACACGATCAACACATACTAAAGGAACATTATTTAATGACTTAAAATTGTCATCACAAGCAATAAGAACAGTAAAACAACCTAAGAGTCATAAATCATAGAACAACAAAATAATGACTAAAGGAAGCTGTGTGTGTTTATTCTGCTTCAACGGAAGACTAGCTTCTTATTAACATACTTATGGTTATATTTTACTTAAATAAAATATTTATTGAAAATCTGCTAGGCAATAAACATTTCAAAAAAACAAAGACCTCATTTCAGAAGCCAGTTATGAGGAGTCAACGACAGACAAGCTGTCTGTAGAACAACGGAACGTGACTCTCTCAGAAGACCTGGATGCTCTAGTGTCAACATGGTGATCACATTGCTGCCCCACCATCACCGTCATCACCACCACCATCTCCTCTACCACCAGTATCCCCAGAGAAAGTGACTTCAATTTTTAATTCAATTTAATTGAGAAATTACTATAGGTAATTGCATCCTCTATTAGTCTATATTGTGTGCCAGATCAGGATCAGAATCAGTTTGTTCAGTGAAGAAAGAATCAGAGTAAGAGGAGTTAGCAGTGGTTCTCAACCTTTCTAATGCCGCGACCCTTTAATACAGTTCCTCATGTTGTGGTGACCCCCAACCATAAAATTATTTTTGTTGCTACTTCATAACTGTAATTTTGCTACTGTTAATGAATCGTAATGTAAATATCTGTGTTTTCTGATGGTCTTAGGCGACCCTGCTAGCAACCCACAGGTTGAGAACCGCTGCTATAGAGCCTAAGACCATCGGAAAACACAGATATTTACATTACGATTCATTAACAGTAGCAAAATTACAGTTATGAAGTAGCAACGAAAATTGGGGATCACCACAACATGAGGAACTGTATTAAAGGGTCGTGGCATTAGAAAGGTTGAGAACCACTGAGTTAGAGGATCAAATATTTAATAGCATCAGGTTGCTCCAGGCTAAAATATTCAGTTGCGTTTATCTCACAAAAGGAACAGGACTGGCAATATCGAATTCCGAGTCTACCAGACACAGTACCCTGCACTGGTTCCCACACTGTCAGCCCTGCCGGTGGAAACAGGCATCTCCCTCGACTGTGCCAATGCCTTCTGAGGAACAGGCCCAAGGGATGAAGTCAGCTTAAGCCCTCAAGACCCACCTTCCTAACCTTCTTTTATAAGTCCAATATACCACCTAATAAGCAAGTCAGACTAACATGTTCTTACTGAGTTGAAATTTTCTAACACAAAGAATTTTTGTTGCCCTTTAAGTGATTTGCTTATCAGTACTCAAATCCATCGATTTTTCTACTCAATGTGATTGGGGTAGAGATGATGACAGAGGCCAGAGCAGGGTCAACCACACAGTAACACAAAAATATTAAAAATATACATATTGATCAGATCTTCTTTTTCAGCTATATTAAATATATAATGTACTTTTACCTAAAGTTAAAAAAACCAATATAATATACAATTATACACATACTCAAACACATGTGACAAATAGATAACTATTACGTACCTGCAGAATTTAAATAAAATTTTTTCAAACACTAAAACTGGACCTGTACTCCCCAATATTGTTAGAGGTTGCCCAGCAAACAACGAATAGGCAATCCCAGTTAATGATGCTCCAAAAAGAGACTCTATTGCACTCTGTTTAAGGAAAAAAGAAACGAATAAAAGCAACGCATCATAAATATATCTCTAACATACGATAATACATATAATAAGAAATCTAGAAAATAAAAAATATGAATCAAATAAAAAGATAAAGCAAACACAACTCTGAATTTCAAATTTGTATTTTAAATACAGAAAATGAAAAATACACTTTAAATACAAAGGGAAAATTGCTTTGTTTTTGCATATTAAAAGTGAACATTTGAGATCAACCTTAATTCAAAACTGTGAGAGTCATAGAGGGAGGAATAAATGGAAGACAGAAGCCTTAATTCTATCTACAGATGTTTTATTCTTAAGCCTGTGGTGAGTACAATATATTATTTTGAATATTTTTGTATGTCTGAAATAGTTCATTTAAAAAAAAAAAGAAAACATATTAAATACTCAATATCCTGTTAGAAAAAAGACTCCTTCAAACAGGTAAGAAATTAACATGTGATACTATTGTTCTCACATTGATTTCTAAAGATCAATTTTCACACATTTTAAAGAAAGTAATCTAATATGATAGACTTTAAACAACAGATATCAAAAATGAAATGCTTAACATAAATAAAATAGATGGGAAAACCTCTTTATAAAACTGACAGCAATCATAAATGAGGAAGTATCTTACTATTATTAAAGTTTGGTAACAGAAAATAAAATGAAAAGACTCAGAGAAATTTTAAATCAAAACTAGTAGCCAATTTTAGACCACTACCAACATTACATTCTACCTTTACGTTATTAAGTAGTAGGGGGTTATGCTAGGCCACTAGACAAAGGGAAGGGATCAGAAGGAAAAGGATAGTTTACCATTCACAAAGTTCTTGGAGTGCACTATCAAGAAAGGAAAAGCCCCTCATCAGTAAGTAAAGACAAGGAGAAGCAGCTTATGAGAAACAACCCCCCAGGGACTGGAGACAGCATGACATCAGGCCAAGAGCCGGGCTTGAGAACCAGATTTGAAGCGTTAAGACTGGTTCCTACTAGGTGTTACGCCATGGGCACACCTAAAACTTTTTGAGCCCAACTTCTCTCCCCCTTTTGAATGGGGGTGATTTTAGCCAGGAGAACTTTGGGAAACACCTAGCAAGTCTAGCATCTAGCCTTACAGAATGTACTCAACAAATGGTAGCAATCCTCATTGCCAGCAATAAACAGCACCTTCCAAAATTAAAATCACAAAATAATAATATGCGGTACAAGTATTATTTAACTCTTAATAGAAAAACAAACTTGACTTTTGGCAAAATTTAAAAGTGTTCATATTAGGCATCTAGTTGTTAATTGTATAAAATGAATGTTTCTTGCCCGTAGATGGAGTTTGTCCTAGAAGACACCGCTAAGCCATTATAAAATCCTTAGTTAAAATAGAATATGCATATTTACGTATTAAATGGTATCTAGAAATAGAAAAAAAAATTGAGAAGAAAAGCAAAGAGATGGCAAATAAAGCAATGCTAACAGGGACAGAGAGGCACAAGATTACAGTGTCCCTCCCAACGTGATATTGAAAAAGCAGAGTGGCCACATGAAGACCTTCCTTTCACCACTCCCAACCCCTTATTGCCACATTTACTAGGTCCTTTACCCAGATCTATTTTTAAAACTATTTCTATGCTCATGCCCAAACTGAACCAGGTCTTGCCCTAAAGAAGTCCCAGCCCTGCTACCTGCCATCCCCACCCCACATTCAGAAGTTTCCGTTTTACCCACCCATAGCCCTACCCTTCTCTTCCCCACAGACCTCCCCACTGCATGACACTAAACACTCCCTGCTAGTCTGTCCTCCTCAAAAATCTGTTTTGGTTTTTGCAAAATTACTTCATCCTGAGCTCTGACTGCGCCTGGATCTGATATGCTGGGCCATTTTCCTCCTGTTCTCATCCCTCCTCCATTCCTCACCTGCTCTCCCTGTAAATTACCTCCAGCTATTCTCAGTTTCAAGCCCCACTTGTCTGAACCACTCCCAATCTCCTCATTCCTCCTTGACCACTACAAACTCTGGAACTCCTCCTCCTGCCATCTCCTTTTATACTTGAAGTACCCAATACTTGAAGTTCCCATAAAGCATCTGAAAACAAACACATTTCCAAACCACCTTCCTCCATAACTCACTCTGAGCTCTCCATTTCCATTACTTCAACTCCCACAGCTCTTCCTTGATCTGACTCCTACGTGGCCCAGCACCCAGGACAAGGTAACTACATTATACTCTCTAGTCTTTTTTCCCCTTAGGTTAGGATCCTGGAGGACAGAGACGCATGCTCGTGTTACACTCATCTATATTCCTCCGGTGCCTAAAGCACTATCACAAGCCCATAGCATTAGATGGCAGGATGAGATGGGCAGACAGAGAGTGACAGTCAGTCCAGAAGCAAAGCAGCATTTCCATGATGGGAACAGGTGACACACAATTCCATGGGGAACTTGTTACGAATTACATGTGCAACTCATGTCAGCACATGAAGCAACTTACAAAAAATTATATACCTTTAATTCAGTGATTACAGAGTAAGGGAATATTATCTAAGTAACTGAAAATAAACTGAGCTGAAAGGAAATTTCAACTGTCATGTTTATCTCCTGTTCAGCTCATGAAATACTTTAATTAAAGAATATCACTACTTAGCTTTGGCTATTTCTTAACCTTTTATTTGTAAAATAAATAAATAAATAAATAAATAAATATGTCAATTTTCTCCCCAAGAGTAAATATAATTAAATAAAATACACTTAAGAATTACAAATCATCTCATTTAAAAGCCATTAAAATATAAACAAAAACTTGTCTTTAATATTTTACAAAGCACTATTCAGTTATGCCTCCCACAGCCCCTAATACAATATTACCAAGATCAACAAAAAACGAAAGACCATAAAAACTTTCATTTCAGTTATGTCAAATTACAGATGCAGGTTTCAGGTATACTTTCCAATGACAAGCTTTAACTACTTTCACACAAATTTAGTTAACAGCAAAATTAAAACAAGTACCACATCAAAAATCCATCATTTGTCCACAGTTATGTTCTCTTCTTCCAAACAGACTAGTCCGGGCCTACCCGCCAGGGTTGATGAGTTAATATCACTCACATGGCTGTACCTAATCCTATGATGCCTTACAGGATGTGATGTAGCCCCAGTGGTAAAATCCTCCACCCACAACCCACCCGGACTCAGTTCAAGCAGACTCCCCCCACCAGACCCTTCTCCCCCAGACAGACAACACAAGCCTTTTACTCAATTTATAAAACCATTCATCCAGCAAGCCAGGATAAACTTTTCTTCTTCTTCTTCTTCTTCTTTAAATTTTATTTTTATTTTTTTACCTCAACTGTGCATCTTCTCCTGTTCATATGGCTTCCCCATGTTTTCCATAGCAATTACCTTTGGGGGAAGTCTGCTTTTGGACGGGTTAATCATGCTGTGGGTAGACTCTTCGGATAAAAGTAGGAATAGTGAGACAAATGCACACAGACACTTGCCTCTGAGGAGCTAAGAGCCTGGCCGCTACCAATCTTTGTACTCACTATTCTGCCTTCTGTAGCTTCTCCAAGCAGCCCTCCAAAAGTGATTACAGGAGACATACAGGCACAGTATAGGAAAAGAATCGAGGCCAGGCACTGCAGACTTAATGCATCCTTGAAGTCACTCAAGAAAAAAGGTGCTTTCCTTTTGATGTCAAGTATCAAACCACCAAAAAGCCTAAATAGGTGAGATGAAACTCGTCAAACTGTACACTAGAGGATTCTAGCTATTGCAAACTAAAACTATGGGCTACATAAAACTGCTGGTGTCTAGTGTTTTGTCAACAAAAATTAAAATCCTATTTAAATCATGGTATAAATTACAGAAGATACACTCATTTAATCTAACCCACTGGTAGAGGAAAGGTCGATTTCATTACGTTAAGAGACATAAACATCTGTATTTCATGGACTACATATTGAAAAGACTGCAGGAAAATGATTTTATATGAGTAAATGTAATTTCAGACACAAATGGGCAAGAAAATGTACAATAAAAGTAAATAAAACCTAACAACCCATTCATGAAAATATGCATAAGCAATTCTAATTATTATTATCTACACTATAAATCTTAAAGGCAAGTGTCAGAAATAGCAGGAAGGCAGTTATAATGTAAATGTTAAATACCCTTTAATATAAATAGAGTATGCTGTGCTTAGAGCCACTCAGTTGTAAGTTAAATAATTTCAATTACTTTTTAAATTAGCACTTTAATAGTATAAATATTTCTGGTCCAGGAAAAAAGCCTAAAAAGTACCTCAGTGTATGCAATTTACTTTATTTGTCGTCAAACTAGTGTACATAGTACTAAGAAGTTTTAATAAATATAAAAATCTATATTTGCACATCAAAGCTGTGTGTATAATTTCAATGTGTGGGGTGGTTTTTTTTAAATCAAACTTTTGGATACAGCTAACTTGAAAGCATTCCACTAAAATATAAGCTCTGTGAGGGGCAGACTTTTTCTTATTCATAGTGTCACCATCTCATGTCTAGAACACTGCCTGAGAGAGAGTAAATATTCAATAAATACTTGTGACAAATCGGTAATTCAAAAACATTTTGTGACTCAAAATATATATAATCATTCAAATCCCTACTGTAGAAAACACTCCAAAAAAATTAATCTTATGCTTTCAAATGCTTTGGATGTTTCAAGCTTTACCCTTCTAACATTTTTTTTTAAGTTAATAGTGAAATGGATCCTAAACACACAATGACAAGTGGAAGAAGTTACCCTATAGATAATCTGACAGCAAGGGGGATTAATTTGCAATAAAGGTGCCAATGATAATCTAAAAATAAAATCATACCATCAAATCAATAATTGATTATTTAACAGCTTATATAAGGCTTTCAGATCACTGACCATGAGATCAATGGGGGCCTTAGCACTTCTCAGTAACTAATCCTATCTCAATTTTTTTTCTTTATTGATTAAGGTATTACATATGTGTCAATCCTATCTCAATCTGAAGTTTGAGGAAATAATAACAATAGCTAGTATCAGACCAGCACCTCTTGCATGGGGACAATCTTATTTCCTATTATAGTCACAGAGACTAATACATTAGTCAATGGATTAATTGTGAGTTTAAGCTTCTCTAAAGTTTATATTTAGTATACCATTTGTGTGTTTTTTCCTATGCAGTATTATTTAGGCATGTCATTACTATCCCTAATAGTGTATCTGTATAAGATATCCAGCTTTTTAAACAAATATTCAAGATTCAATATTTACTTCTACAGAGACCACCAGTGGACAAAAGGTATCACTATCCCATGCTTTACTACATAAAAAGTAAAATAACATTTCTCTACTTCTACAAAATATTTTAAGGCAATGTTTACACCTGGCAATATATTCTTTATTCCAAAAATGAACAACTTCAACAATTTTTCTAGATAGGTTTCCAGAGTTCAATACCATGGATTAATTATACTTGTCTAATTTTACATTATCATATGATATAATGCTCTTTTAAAAGTTTTAAGTCTATGCACACACACAAAAAAACATTGGTTATAATTCCTTTCTGTTCCCATAATTCTCTAATTTCATAAGGAGAATTTTAACTCCACACTTTATTTAAAAACCTTTTTGTAAATTAATGTAAATTAACTTACTATGTAACTGTGCAACATTCTTAATATGGTGCATATTTTCATTATAAATTAAAGCTTGGTATACAGAACCCAAGTATATACTTTTAAAATTATCTTTAAATATATATTAATTTCCCTCAACATCACATACCTATACAATAAGGCATTTTTTTAATGTAAAAAAATACCATATAAGGTTAGGTTCAAATATTTGCAAAGAAAAAGACTTTTTATGTCTTTTTCATCAATTCAAACCCTAGTCTCAAAAGATACCCACATTGTATCAGTATTTGTACCCACCGTCCAGTCCTCTGTAGCTCAGGCCCAGCATGATCAGCGGCCTCTTTATGAGTCTCACCCGAGCTGGGGGCAGATCCATTGGGAAATACAGGAATCTTTCTCTTTTCCTGCATTTCACACACACACACACAAAAAAAAACAACAACACTTTCAGATTTTTTTTTTAAAGAAGGCTGAGATGGCATCTTCAATTCAGAGGGAGCATGAGATCTCTTACTGTGTGTGTGTGTGTGTGTGTGTGTGTGTGTGTGTATTGTGCTCCTAGAAAAAGATGCTTCCTAACATGAACTTCTACTTTAAATAAGCTCTACTTTAGAACAGAAGCCAATATTTGTCCATTAATATTTCTAGGTTCAAGCTCAGCTTGCTCCATTTTATACTCTAATATCAATTACAATATAAAACACATTCATACACAACATTTCAAATTACTATTCAGCAAAAGGAACATAAATAGCCAATAAAAGCATTGCTCCAACCAGAATTTTTAAAATACTGCTCATGTTAACTACTAAAAATGTACTTAACATTAAGAAAAGTGTAAATGCAAGTTTTCTTTTACTAAAATACTTCCCTTGAGATATAAATAGCACAAGGGTTATTAAAAGCATTAAAAAATCAATATCCCATTATATTTTATTACAAATTCAAGAGTACTATTCTCATGATAAAGGATCTTGTCCCACTCACTTGAAAAGAAAGGAGTGAGTTTTTAATTGGTTACTTGGGCCTAAAAGAACAAGAAAGAAACAGAGAAAAAGGAGGAGGAGAGGGAGCAGGAGGAGGAAGAGAGAGGGCGGTAGAAGGAGCAGCGGGGAGAGAGAGGGAGAGAAAGGTGGGTTAGGTGAGGTCAACCCAGGAGATCCCCTGGTTCAAAGACTCTAGATGACTTAAAACTACCTGGTTTATATGTTCAATATGTATAGAGTATAAAGACTTATCTATAATCATAAAATTACCATTTGAAAATATCAAAATCTAAATTACATCTTAGCTCAAGGAAAAAAACGAAGTCATGGAATTTCTGGAAAACAAACAATTTTATTAAGAAAAATGAATACCTCAGAAAATGTTAAAACCAAAAAAAAAAGAAAAAGAAAATCTTTCCTGAAAGGAATAAAACAACTAAAATGCAGAAATTGAGTTAGAAAACAAAATACATTTCAAAAAAACTAAAATTATATTTTTAAGCTGCTCTATTTGAAAAATATGATAAACGATTAGCTAATCACAACAAGGAGGCAACTTCACCAACTGAGAGGAATTATATATATATATATATATATATATAAATATATATACACACACACACACACACACACACACACACACACACACATATATATCTATAAAGAGAAACAGAGATTATACTGGACAACCCTATACAAATTTAAAACCTTGATGAAATGGGTAATAAACTACGAAAATGTAATTTCCCAAAACTGACACCAGAAAAGAGAGAAATCATTACAATAATTTACTAAAACTGACCTTAGAAAAAATAAAAAGCTTACACAAAGCAATTTCCACAGAATAAGCAATTTGTTGAAGCCTTACAACAAAATATTCAGGCTCAGAAGACTTTACAAAAGAATTCTTCCAACTCTTAGAACCAAATTATTCCAAGCCATTTAAAGATTTAAGAACACAGAAAAAGGGAAATTTAAAACGTTTTATAAAACAAGTCTAATGATAATACCAAAACATAAAGATTGCACAAAAATCTATGGACCAATCTACTTAAAGAGATGCAAACAACTTAAATAAAGTACTAGACAAAGACTGCCAACACATTAGAGTCCAGGTTGGGTTTAGTCCAACAATGCAAAAGTTGGAATTCATATTAAAGAATTTATTAATATGCTTTACCATAATAATTGATAAAAAAAAGTTCATATGATTGTCTCCAGAGATGCTAAAAATTCAACATCCATTTATATTAAAATTTTCCATGAAATAGAAATTAGGGTACTTTCTGAACATGATAAAAATGTTTATTTTTGGTCCCAATATCAGAAACTTATTAAGAGAAACACTGGAGACACTGACTACAGTTAGAAACTAATTAAGAAATGCCCTTATCAAGTCAACTACTACCTAACACTATCAAGATTTTAGTCAATACAATTAGAAAGCAGAAAACATATCAGAGGTATAAGATTTTTAAAAGGAGAGAATAAAATACTATAGATGATATGACTGAAAATCTACATATAATAAAAGAATTAAGAAAAATGGTAGCATAAATATACAGCAATATAAGAAATATACAGTAACATAGCCTTCATATACATAAAAGTAGCAAACAGACAATGTAATAGAACAGAGACTTCATTTGCAATATAAACAATAAAGATAAAATACTAATGAATAGCCGAAACCGGTTTGGCTCAGTGGATAGAGCGTCGGCCTGCGGACTGAAAGGTCCCAGGTTCGATTCCGGTCAAGGGCATGTACCTTGGTTGCGGGCACATACACTGTAGGGAGTGTGCAGGAGGCAGCTGATCGATGTTTCTCTCTCATCGATGTTTCTAACTCTCTATCCCTCTCCCTTCCTCTCTGTAAAAAAAAAATCAATAAAATATATTTAAAAAAAAAAAAAAGCAGCAGCAGCAGCAGCAAGGTGCCAAACAGTACACATAGTATATTAACTTTTGGTAGAAAGAGGAGAAAATAAAACTGTAGGTTCGTATTTCTTTGTACTGAATAAAAACTAGAAGGATAAAGAAAAACCTAGTAACAAATGGTGGCCCACAGAAGGTGGTACAGAGATAAGAACATCAAGGGGACATATTGGGGTATAACTTCTCTGAGTGCTGTATACAGTTTTGATTTTTAAAAATGTATAAAGTAGCCCTGGCTGGTTTGGCTCAGTGGATAGAGTGTCGGCCTGCGGACTGAAGGATCCCAGGTTCAATTCTGGTCAAGAGCACCTGCCTGGGTTGCGCGTTTGATCCCCGGTAGGGGGCGTGCAGGAGGCAGCAGATGATTCTCTCTCATCATTGATGTTTCCATCTCTTTCTCCCTCTCCCTCCCTTTCTGAAGTTAATAAAAAAAAATTCTTTTAAATGTATAAAGTATTTTTTTAAATGTTGTAAATGTTCCTCAAATACTGTGTGGACTCTTACCTGAGACGGAACACTTTTTGGTGGCTCTATGCGTATAGAAGGATCCCACTCTCCTGGAGGTAGGACAGTTACTTGATCTAAAAACTCATCAATTCCAGATAAGAGGTCATTTCTGTCTTTTGCTTTATAAGCTACATCATGAAAAATCTAAAGGAGGGGGGAAAAAAACACTGAGTAAAAGAATTTTAAAGTTGAAAGTTCTATACAAAGTAAATCCACTTCAGATAACATGAATAAGTATACAATAAAGATAATTACCTAACCTCTTATCCCACCCTGGGTAATAACTATAAAAAATAACCCATTATTAGTATTATCAGATGAATTACCAGTAACAATAAAACAAAATAAAGTAGTGATGTGTTAAGGCAAAATAATTTTTAAAAAGAGAAATTTTTACATGACAAATACTCAGCAATTCATTACTGAATAAAACAATACTGCAGCATGTCTTTCCACTTCTAGGATATTAAATGTCATTTATCCTAAACCAATAATCATGGATGTACAAACAACTTTACTTAAACACATAATTTATTTGATCGCTTATATTTACTTGGGTGCCTACTATTTGCACTTGGAGAGTGCAATGGACACAGATAAGGCAAGATCTCTGTATTCAAGAGCCCTAGGGAGAAAGATAGTGAAAGAAGTTAATTACATAAATACATAATTACAGGTAAAAATGATTACTGTGATAAAAATAAAACAGGCGAAGGAAAGTCTTACAGGAGGCAACACTACAGAAGAAATGTGAGTGAAATGAGGGACAAACCCATGCAGAGGGAAGAGATGGTAGAAGAGCACTCAGGCAAAGGGAATTACCTCTGTAAAGGACCAGAGGCAGAAAAGAACATAACACATCTGAGGAACAAAAGGGAAACTAATGTGGCCAGGGCAAAATGGGGGAGGATCTGAGTTTCAAGAAGTATGCAGAGGCCAGATCAGACAGACCCTATTCAGAAATGGCAAAGATTTTACGTTTAAACATAAGTATATAACAAGATGGCATTGACATATCTGGATCAAGATAATGATATATTGAAATCTGCATGTAATTGGTAGTGCAGAGGAGACTATCCTAAGATTCGGAAAGTCCACTTTAATCACCAAAGAGAAGAAGGTAGAGTGTAAACCAGAGAAGCGGCAGTGGAGGTGGCAGATTAGATTGAAAACATATTAAGGAGGTAAAATCAACAGAATTTGGTGACCAATTGTTTGAAACAGGACAGACAAAGGAGGTCAGGTTCAGATGTTTGGGGTTTCAGATACCTTAGGGACATACGGCAGAGATGGCTGGAGCCTCTCCAAAAGAGAGAGAAGTCCTGATCAATACAGGTCATGGTCAAAGGTGAAGTTCACAAATGGAAGAAAGAAACTAGAGAGAAAAAAGGGGAAAAGAGAAAAAGACAAAGCCCCGAGGAAACCCAAAAGAAATTATATCCTAAAATTCAGGATGAAGATAATTTTTAGAAGGTGATCAATAATTTCATCAAATGTGGGAGAGAAAATAAAGAAAACACTAAGAAATATCCACTGATCCTGACAGAATCATCCTGAAGACCATAACAAAGGCAAAACAGTTGAAGAGAGTGAATATGAGAGGTACCTGAAACCTATATAATTTTATTAATCAATATCACCCCAATAAATTCAATTAACAAAAAGTGAATATGAGATAAAATATTACATACAGCAAGGTCAATTTTTAAGCATAGCTATAAAAAAGAACTATAATTTAATAAATATTACATGCTTCATAATTGGTGTCCAAAAGAATTGGAAATTCCACTTCAAAAGGGACTTTATATAGTATATGCTTCATAATCAGTGTCCACTTTAAAGGGCATTTAATTACCTCATCCGTCATGAGAGTGGCTATTGATCTTCCAATTTCATGGTACTGTGGTGCCTTGCCTGCTGGACCCAGTAACAAAAACAAAAACCTAAGAAAACATTAAAATACAGACATTTAAATATAAACAACATACACACATAAATCTCAGCAATCATAAAAAAAAGTCACTGAGTATCAACACAAAAACACTTATCATCTTCCCACCCCAATCACTGAAAAAAGTTGGCAACTCTACTCAGACTAAAGCAAATCACAGAACTAAGAAAGGCATTCATAATTAACTTCCTACTAAGTTATCACTTCCCACCTTCCTTAGGGTAAGACAATAATTCAAGAATTTAGTGTTTTACATTAAAAATTCCCATCTTCTATACCGTTTTGAATTTGAGTAAACAATTTTCTCTGGTCTGTTTGACAATAAATAAATAAATAAGTGAATACCAATTCCATTGAAGTACTTAAAAGGTTTGCCTAGGAAAATAATTAAAGAGTATACACAAAAAAATCCATAAATCCTCAAAATATAATCTGAATTAAGACTAATACTAGTATGGTAGTAAATAAGGGACTAATTCCTTTGGAAGGAAAAAGAATTTTTATCTATAGCTCCAAATTTATCACCAAACCAACTATTACTTGATTTTTTTATTTACTTATAGTGACTAAATAAAAAGTAATTAACTTCCTATATAATTATGTCCTTATTAACGACAGTAAAATATTAATATTTACACTTATCCAAACTAGAAGTATTCATCTTCCTATTTTATGACAATGTAAATATGAATCTATAGAATTATTTTTCTCATTTATCTTAATACTACATTAATACTAATACTCAGTAAAGCATATTGAAAATAGGCATGTACATTTCAATCAAGTTGCAATTAATTCCTCAGATTTACTATTATAAAAATAATTTTTAAATATTTTTAAATTATTCTCATTTCGAATTAAGTTTATACAGTCAATAGCTAAGGAACTGATTACTCTTTATAGCACAGCTTGGTAATTATTCTTATGGATATTACCCCTATTTTCATTTTTACTCATAATGTATTCTGAACAGAAGATTTTGGTCAGGTCAGAACAAAGCTCTTTGCCTAATTCAGGGGCATTATCAATTTAATCAAAATGAGGTATTATTATCCTCATTTTACAAATGAAGCTTAGAAAATTTAAGTCAGGTCTGACCCTCCCACAAAAGTGGAAGTGCAAGGATTCAACTCCATTTTCTCTGACTCCAGTGCCTGCACAGATCATATAGCTAAAATGAACCATTTCTTAAACCAAAACTCCTGAGATGCCAAAATCCGTATAAAGGTATCAATGCAATATTTTTTCATGCTGCAATTACTTTTTTAAATTTATCTTTATTGTTGAAAGTATTATAGATATACTCTTCCCCCCGGCCCCTTTGCTTTCTTTAGTTTCAGAAAGAGAGATTGGCCTTGGTTGGTGTGGCTCAGTTGGTTGGACTGTCATCCCATACACCAAAAGGTTGCGGGTTCCATTCCTGGTCAGGGTACATACCCAGGTTTTGGGTTGGATCCCCAGTCCTGGCAACAGATCAATGTTTCTCTCTCTCACCCTCTCTCTCACACTCCCTTCCTCTTTCTAAAGTCAATTAAAAAAAAAGTTATTCAAAAATAAAAAGAGAGACCATACTTTTATCTCCTAGTAGTCAAAGCCTCTGGCACAATGGCAACATTAATAATTAAAATGACCTTTTACTACATACATAATGGAACATGTTCCCGCAGTAGGAAAAAACTTAGATTTTGGACATGCTGAGAGCGCGTTCCTTGAAAGGAACACTTCACCTGGTCGGGACAGGGACTTCGGTCAGCCCTGAGAGGAGAACAGCAGGAGCCAGTCTCACAAACGCGATGATCGGTCTTTCCAAAAAGTCTACTTCTCCCACCAGGACATTGGATGCCTCGGCTCCCGAAGGAATTTTCCTCATGAAATTCATATCAACCTATTGACAAATAAGTCATCATTTAAAATAAAATTTACATGGTATTATAAGACGGGAAACAGGAAAGAAAAGATGCCTTTAAGACTAAACTGGTGATCTAAAGAAGGTATAAATGTCAACATTCTCACAAAGGATGGAATAGACAAATACAAAAAAAGCAAGCAAAATACATCTAGAAAAAAATACTCCCAATTGCTTCAACTGTCATAATTTTTACTATTTCAGAGATCCAAATTATCAAACATAGCAACGAGAAAAAATTTTTCAATGAACACAGCACTATTCATTAAAAATTATTTAAAGACAAAAGTATAGTTCACAAACTAGCAATAGCTCATGAAATTATACACAGTGCTAAAAAACATTCACTTCATGATAATCTATTGCTTCATCTCAGAAATGAGTTAGTCCCTTTGTCTTTTTTACAAGTCCTTCTTATTTTAAAGCACTCTGGGCATTCCCCAGTATTTTCACCAAATGGGGGGAAATTTTTGTCTTTATTTTTTATTTAAAATGAAAATAGCCATTACTGGTATAAATACACGGTAGTGCCATATGATCAAATTTGGTTGTCTGTGTATAATTACCAAGGAAAGGTCACAAACAGAATATCAAAGCCATGGGAGCTTCGTCATTTATACACAGCTTCACACAAGTCACTAAACAACCACTTACAGGGCTATCCGTTAACAAGAAAGCAGCACTTACAGCGGGCCTCTTGAGTCCCACACCCAGTGTGCCACAACTACAGTGCCAGGAGGCAGACTCCTGCCCAACAGGAGACAAGGAGGTGTACACAGGGATGGGCCAAGTAAAAAAAAAAAGTAAAACTGTGACAGAGGAACAAAAATAAATGGCATCTGCCATGTCTAGAGGAGATCTATAACGTAAACTATATTCATGGACTCATTTCATGAGAATAACTTGAATTTAGTTCCTGAACGCTTTTCACTCGTCTAAGATAACAGGAGCACCAGTGAAAATATAATCGCGTTAGCACAGAAGTAAAAGTACCACAGCCTGTTCGCAGTCAATGTCCCTTATGCAAGGCTTTCTATGATTGTAGAGCACGAAACGCAGGCAAGGTGCATAGCACAGATCATCATTTAAACTCCTTTTCTACAAAATGCGATCTATGCTTTGTATCATGAAAGACTGAACAAATCTTACTTGGAATAATCACATTTAATTAAATGTCTGACATTGGATACAAAAATATTAAAGCATTGAAAGTCCTGTAGCAAATTAAATTAACAGCATTATGTTAAAATGGCCTTTAGAATCTATTATGCGGAAGTAGTACTCATAAAGTACTCTTTAAATTCTATTGTAATTTGAACTTGGTAGTTTTTGCTCCTTGTTTAAAAAATACATTTTCTGTTTTTAAATCCATGCCTTTACCTACCCATGGGGAAGCGCCAATAAGCTTCCCAGTGACATTCCAAAAAGTATTGACACTGTCTGCAGCCATACCACCCTGAACGTGCCTAATTTCATCAGAAACTGCTGACGCCATAAGACAGTAATTCTGGAATCACTTTACAGCCAGAAAAAGGCTGACTTCACTACCATTGCTGTAACATCATTCCCAGAATTAATCTTTCTAGTGGTGGTATTTCCAGAACCAATGACTAGAATTCAAAAGGTACTAAAGTTTCATGGTATCTATGGGTAGGTACGGATGAAAATACCGTATCATTCACATATTCTTTAGTCAGAATTTCTAAAACTAGTAAGATATAGTGATATTCAAGTGCTCCAAGACTGTTACCTTCCTTACAATTTCGGACCTTAAATTAACCTATCACAAGCATCACAGGCAGGTTTGTAAGCACCAGTCTATTAAAAAAATTATTATAACCAATGCTAATAAAGGCTCAGTGCTAGCGATTTTCTTAGAATGATTAGGAAAATGTTCAGTGAATGACAGAATTACCTTGCTGAAGTCAACAGTACTATTTTCTCTGCTTCCTCCACCTCCATTACCTTTAATCTCTGCACTTTTACTAGTGTCTAAGTTTCCAGGTGCAGACTGTGGAGAGGCCAAAATACCTGTATTCGAGAATAAATAAATTCCAAATTAGTAAGGAGAAAATTCACTGATTCTGCTCATCTCCTGAAAGTGATGGTTTATTAAAAGCAAATGTGCAAGGTAAAAAAAAAAAAAAAAGTGCCAAGTGTTAGTACCAAACCAGCAAGACCAAAATAACATTTTAAGCAATATTAAAGCTATATATTTTAACATTTTTAATAATACAATTACAAAAATGGTGACCTTTGCAAAAAGAAAAAGTGAGTAGGTGCCGAACCACAGAAGAGGGAAGACGTGAGTCTGATTACTACTACAAATGTTTAGAGATTGCACTTGCAATATAGCTAACATACATGTGAACTGCAGAGGTTAATGATGCCTAACTAAACTTCACATGCTTGCATTAATAACAATATAAGTTTTCTGATAAATCATAAGTGTAACACAGGAAAATTTAAGAGCTGGATCAAATAATGTAGGTTAAATGCACCACAATGTTCCACAATCATAACAGTTTCCTCAATAATTTTCATTTCTGTTGGGTAACATTTATGTGCTGCCGACTGTCATTATTCCTAAAAGAATACCACTTTATACTAGCGATGTTTTTTATAATATAAATACAAAGAGGAAAGGGTTTTTTTTTTTTGTTAATCCTCAACCGAGGATATTTTTTGCCATTTATATTTTTAGAGAGAGTGGAAGGGAGAGGGAGAGACAGAGCGAGAGAGAGAAAAACATCAATGTGCTCAGGGCCAGGGATTGAGCCTGCAACCAAGGCACATGCGTTTAACTGGAATCGAACCCGGAACCTTCCTTCCATGGGCGGACACTCTACCCACTGAGCCAAACCAGCTAGGGCTAAAGAGGAAGGGTTTTTTAGTTAAACAGACCTGTGTTGAAATAAGCACTCTGCCACTTTGTAAGCCATGTGACTTTAACTCATGCAACCTCTAGGATGCAGGTAAACTTATAAAATTAGTTTGTTTGTTTGTATTAGAAATGATAGATATCCTATATAATAAAAGCCTAATATGCTAAGTGTCCGGTCGTCCGTTCAACCAATCAAAGCCTAATATGCTAATGATATGCTAAGGCCGCTCAACCGCTCACTATGACATGCACTGACCACCAGGGGGCAGACGCTCCAACTAGTAGGTTAGCTTGCTGCTGGCGTCCCGCCTATCAGGACTGAGTGAGACAGGCCAGAAATGCCCTGGAGCTCTCCCGTGGCCCCTCCCCAGCTGGCCAACCTCCTGCATCCCTCCCTGGCCCCGATTGTGCACTGGTGGGATCCCTCGACCTGGCCTGCATCCTCAAGTAATCCGAGACCCCTCGGGGGATGTCGGAGAGCTGGTTTCAGCCCGATCCCACAGGCCAGGCCGAGGGACCTCACTGGTGCACAAATTCATGCACCAGGCTTCTAGTATATTCTACAAAATGAGCTTGTTTGAATGATACTAATGTCCCAGCATTAGTATGTTCATTTCAAGTAACAGTCAGCAGCAACATTTCATAACAATAAAATAACCTAACAACACCCTGTAACATATGACCAATTGTTACCAGTATGACTTTTGCAAAAAGCTCATATCTCAAAAATTTTAAAATACAATCCAGATTTCTACCATTAGGTATACTTCATTTTCTCAAAACACCTAAGATTTCTAGTTCAAGAATATAAAACACTAAGTATCACAGGAGAAAAGGCACAAGACTTATGACAGATTTTACCACTCACAGGGCAATCTAGTGACCCACAGGAACTCACACCACATATATTTGATGCATCTAAGAAAGTTTTCATTTTTCTAGAAGATAACTTTCTATTACTAATAACTTAAATTAAGTCATTCGGGTTTACTGTTTAAACTCAATGAGAGAAGACCTTTGTAATATCCACTTCTGTATTAAATAACTAAACTAGGATATCACTGTGGCCCCAAAATCTCAGTATGAAAAAGCATATCCAATCTATTTAGCAACATGCTCATTCTCTGGAAGTGTTAGAGAATTCTGAAATAAATAAAATGTTTCCTAAAACTTAACTTATTTTTTTAGCATTTTAGCTTAGTACAGAAAAGTCATTAAGATTCCTCTTCTTTGACCTTTGTCCCTAAATTTCCAGAAGACAGTCTTTTTATTAAAATACATGCCCAAGAGGGGGAAAAAGTGAACTCGTATTTTCAGTAGTTTCCACCAACTCCCACACAATGATGAATATCATTAAGGCCCTGGCAGCAAGTACAACAGAGCATCAATGCATCTATACTTGTAAGTACTAAAAATATTCAATCTGTAGATATGTAATCAAAGAGCACATGGGCACAGTTTCCCAGAACAGTCCCAGCAAACACATTGGAGAGAAGAGTGGAATAAGAAGAAGGTTATGGGGGAAAGTAAGGATAAGGTAGGAATGGGAAGAAGAAATGATATGGAACTACTTGCTGGTAAAGCCAGATGTGACCTGAAGTCATTTAGCTAACCTGGCCATCTTAAAGCTGTAAAAACTGCCATGCCAGGTACGTGTTAGTTTCCCACCGTTATCTTCTCTAGGTAGCCTTTCTCAATCTCAGCTAAGCTAAAGCTGTTTTCTCTATCAGTAAAGGAAATCTCCCTGCTCCTGCAATAAATACCTAGAGCGCAGATTAAATGAGTAAAGTCCCCAAAGTTCAAACTACCATTAGCATAGATAACTCACAAGGACATTTCTTTGCTTTAAGAAAAATGAAAAAATGTGAGTATGTGTACATATAACATCAATACTGAGATTCAACAATCACACTAGAGAAAGGTAAATCAAAGTTATCCAGAGTTTTCTGGCATTAAAAGTTTACAAGTAGAAGCAATTGGAGCAATGGTTCACAACGTGGAAAGATTTTGTCCCCCAAGAGGCAATGTCTGAGGCATTTTGGTTGTCACAGCTAGGGAGTGCTGCTGACAGCTAGTGAAGGAAGGCCAGGGCGGCTGCTAAATATCCTACTGTGCACAGCACAGGCCCTGAAACAAAGAAAGGTCTAGCCCAAAATGTCAACAGTGCCGAGGCTGAGAAACTGAGTTACAACAGTGATTCTCAACTTCTTTCATTTCATGGTACACATAAAGTAATTACTAAAACTCTGCAGCACACGAAAAAATGTATTTGCTTATCTGACAAAGAAAAAAAGTAGGTATAACTTTGATTTACTATAAAAAATTATAATAGTTATTACCTACCCTTTTGCTCCAAAGAGACTTTTTTAAAAATCAGGTCCTATACTTGTATAAGGACTTCTGGTACCAATAATTAACCAATCAGATGCAACCTTACTATTATTATTATGTGACGTGACCAATAAGATACAAACCTATTATATGACCTATATGTTTATGGTTCAAGACAGGGCATTCACACCGGAGAGCTAGTATTGTGTTAGCTGTTGTCATTTTTTCATTTGACAATCCAAGGAAATAAAGATCAATGTCCCTGACTAAACAGTCAGGTATTGCATGTTTAAAAAATTCTTGTGCCACACCACACCGGTTGAAAATCACTGAGTTAGAAGATAGTTACAAATACTAGAAATGAGTCTACCTCTTTTACATAATTATTCTCTGAAAGAACCACTAATGGGAGACACCACTTTATGTTCAACTACGGGTATGCACAAAGAATGACCCATGACACAAATGACATTAGTTTCTCCAAAATTATGCTGAGGCCACCTACTTCCTCCTCTAACATAGCATCAGACTCCAAGAAAACTAAACTATAGTTTGTAGGTGCTTTAAAAACCAAAAATAATTAAACAGAATAATATATAGCTGCTTCTATTATTTTAATTACATACCTTCTATAGCTATCTTCTTAAACATTAATTGTAAGCTTTTTCTTATCTTTAGAAATTCTCTATCTTCCATTCTAATTTCTTTTCCTTTAGAAAGGCTGATAAATCCCCTGGCTTACTTACTGCAGAGGAGGAAAAGAACTGTGTTCCTCAATTCTCAGTTAATTGCTCCTTTTATCCCTGAACAGCATGGCCTAGTAAGCTGTTGAGACCCATATGTCACTTCCTCCCTAGATAAAATTTGTAGTCCCTCATTATTAATAACATAGAAGCTGGCAAAAAAATAAATATTCAGCGTTACTGAGATATCGGTATAAACAAATAATAGGTTTTGTTCTAGGTAGATCTGAGTTCAAGTCCTTGCTCTGGTCATTTACAGTATGATTTTATCATCTCTAAGTCTTAATTTTCTTCATTTGTGAAATAGGAATAGTAGCACGAACCTCATTGTATCATACAAAGAATTAGGAATATGGTATCTGAAAAGCAACTATACCTATGTGTGGAACAAACTATAAAACAATGGTGGCTTTAACTACAATCATGACTAATGTTATAGTTATTTAGCCATAAAACTTCTAATTTTTTTTATTTCTAAAAGTATATCACTTTTTGACAACTTAATGAGCTTTTTTTTTTCCCCTTCAATCCTCACCCAAGGATATGTTTATTGACTTTAGAGAGAGAAAAGAGAGAAACATCAATGTGAGAGAGAAACATCCATTGGTTTCCTCTCGTACAGGCTCCAACCCGGACCAAACCCACGACCTAGGTATATGCCATGACCCAGAGACTTTTCTGTATATGAGACGATGCTCCAACCAAACGAGCCACCGAGCCAGGGCAGTACCATGAGCTTCTATTAAATGTACTTGGCGTGCTCGGACATAGCCAGTAAAGAGGGTGCGAGGCTTGCATGTATGAGATTTTTAGTCGGGCTTCTTAGGCTGTCACTTACTAGCTGGTGTGATCCAGGGGGAATTATTTAACTTTTCTGAGTCTGAGTTTCTGAAAATGGTTGTAACCGCCTAACAAATTTTTATACCAATTAAATAGGCTAATTTAATAACTATAAACTACCACTGAAGTGTTACATATTATCGGTATTATACATAAGTGTGATAATACTATGGGATTAAAAACTGTAGGTAGTATTTGCATATATCACATTGATACTTGACTGTCAGTAGTCACAAAGAATACTTCATATGAACTGGGCATAAATGGATGTATCAATGGACCTATCATTAACATAAAAGAGCCAAGATTTTCATAATACATAAACCTTAGATAAGTTATAAGACTTTTATCCATTAGAAATAATTTTTCTAATTCACATACAAAAATATACTCTAGCCACAACTACATAAACACTGGTCTTGAAAAGTTCCAGGTAAATTTGGATTAAAAATAGTTATGACATTAATTAAATAACAGACAACTAAAATCTATTCCAAAATATAATACTAATCTTGAAATAATGATGACTTGAGGCAGTCCTTAGGGAACATCAATCTTCTCAGACAAAATGAGAAAAAGAACATTAGATCCTATTATTATCAAAAAGGTTAAAACATACTGCATTCTTTGGACAAAAGCACCAAAGAGTAGGTAAAAGGCACCTCACCTCATTATCATTCATGTACAATGTGTTATTCACCTTCATGCATAAGAAAAGCCACCATTTTCTAAAAATCATGGCAAATTAAAAGATTATGTACCAAAACTTCTACGTTTTCCTGAACCATTCAAATGTAGGCGGACCTGTAAATTTCAGTGAACATTTTTGAAAGGGCTTATTAAATTATGTGTAGTCTTCTTATAACTTAAAATTTTCAATAATGCTATTCTTTTCTAAAATATATTGTAAAGGGGGGGGAAAACCATGCAGAAGTCAAAATAAATTAGAAGCATCATCTACAAATGCTGCTAAAGCTCGGTGCTAAAAGGCATTCCAAGTGCAAGTGACCCAGAGGCAGAAAGCACCACGCAGGGAGGATTGTAAATAGTTGCCTGGAGTTATGTCAACATTTTCCTCATTCTTCTGCTCCTGGCCTTTCGATGCTTCTAAGTCTTCCTCTGGCGGATGAATTACTACTGTGGGAATATCATCACTGGCAGGAGAAACCAGTAGTTCTGGGACCTGCAGCTGACTCTGTTGGGAACTTCTGGAGGTCAGGCGACTGATGCTAGGGCTAGAAGGAGGGCTGTTTGGAGGGGTGGGCACTGGGGTTGTACACCTCGAGCCTGCAGGGGTTCCAGCTCTCGAAGAAGGGAGAAGATGACTGAGAAGAAGAGATAAAGGTGATTCTCCTCTCAGTGAAAGGTTTGAGGCTGACAGGCCTGTTCGCAAAGAGTGGCGGGAGGCTGAAAGGCCTTCCCCTGAGATAAAACAAATAAATGAAAAATGATGAAGTTCACTGCAGAAGACAAATAGAAACACACACCAAAAAAAATCAATTCACACTGTAAATAGCAAGCTTTCCAGACCCAACACTGCAAACTCATGCTATCAGGCAATCAGATTTTTAAATGTTAGAAAGTCATTGAAAAATTGTTTAAACTGTAATTAGTTCCCTTGAAGGTGTATCCAAAAAAATAACAAAACAAAAAAATGTTAATGTAGAAGGTAGTGGACAATATTATTAGTAATTAGAATGCCCAATAGTGGCTTTTTTAAAAAAGAACAATATCAATGCAAAGTTGCTGCTTAAATAAATGATAAATATTAAATAAGAACATAATACAAAAATCTAAGAAATAGAACCCAACACAAAAGTTACCAGCAGTAATAGTTTATACTTAGTATATTTGTCCTACACTGTACTGAACCACAATAGATAATTATCTCTCACCAGAAAAGTCCACACTGACCTTATTACTTCCTAACTTAAATCAAATCTTTATAACATTAAATCAACAGTGCATCCCCTATTCATAGTGCTCACTTGTAAAATTTAAAAACATAACACGAGTTGTTTTAAGAGAAATATAATGTCAGTGTTAAAGGATACATATTCTTGAGCTCTCTAAAGATATTAATAAATGTCCTAAAATAGGCTTCCATTTGTGATACAGCAGATAGATTTAAACAAATACATTCAATCTTTAATCTAACTAGATAAAAATAAAGTATTTCTCACCAAAACAGCAAAAACAAAGTAAGTCTTGCATATTTTAAAAGGTAATGTCTATTCATACTTCAAATACCTATTCTACAAAGTATACCTTCATAAAATTCCATTGTTTTTAGGAAAACAAGAAACGTAAAAATCAATCCCATACGATCTAAGTAATCAAAGCTACATGCTCGAAAGATCCCAGAAATATTAAAAATAAAGATTAATCTCCATAAACAACCAACGTGTTTAGTTAAAAAATAAAGATAGATGCAGGAACACTGTTAAAGTACAATACAAGCAATGAAACAAAACAATTCCCTTGTTAAAAAAGAAAACAGCCATTGTCTTATGATTAAAAGAAACCAAATGACAATTGGAGAATAATCTGGAACCACTGCATATGAGAAATAAAGATATAGGGTCTCTCTGAGTAAATGAGCCCATTTCATGGAAGTAGAGAATATACAATACATGAAAGATATAAATGAGAGGCAAAATGTGACATACATGGCGTGCTTTTAAATTGAACTTAGGACCATAAAAGATTTCTCTTATTCTAAGCTTCCTTAACTGTACAAAGACCCAATTTAAAACAGATTAAAAAGACTTTTGGGGGGTGGGAGCTGGGTGGGGTAGGTAAAGGAGCGGGGGATGGGAACACCTGTAATAGTGTCAACAATAAAAATAAAGTTTAAAAAGAAAGAAAAACTACTTTTATTTTAGTGGTCAAATGATCAGAAGAAAATGAACTCAAGTATTTTACCCTGAGCTAACAATGGTTACTGTCAACTTTAGAGAAATTAAACCCTGTCACCTATGACTGTTTGCCTGTAGAACACTTAAAAGCCTTATTATTTTAGGGCTAGAAAGACATTGTGGCCCATCCTCCACTCCTCTTCACTATAATCCTCCTAAACCTTGGGTAATAGCTGCAGCTAGAGGAAACAGTGACCCTCATAAGCAACTCTAACCCTCTGCACCTGGGTTTTCAGAGTCGCTGTCATCAGCTCTCTTTCACAGCCAAAATAGAACCCCAGTGATGTAATCCTCCACTTTAAAAAGAGGAAAGGCAAGGCCTCCATGTGTCCCAGCCTTAAGATAGTGACAAAGGTAAATGGCTAAAAAAACAAACAAACAAAAAAAACCACAGTCTCCCCACACCTCACATATAACCCACTGCTAGACCATGAAGGAGAGTGGAGAGAGGAAATATATAGGTCTGTGGAAGACATCAACTAGGTCACTTCTAGCATAAGATAGGAGCAATTGTAAAAACTTCTCACAAACTGTATAAAGAAAGAGCAGTGAAATCAGGAAACCAACCCCAAAACACTTGTTTATACCCAGAAATAAAGTATATTCAAGAGACCAAAAAAAAAAATCACTAGCAAAAATCTAATATAGATAATAAAGTTCAAACCCAAGATTTAGAATTTTAAAAAGATTATACTAAATTTATAGATCATAATCTAAGCCTCTGTAATCAATTATACAAGAATTCTTGAACACAAATAGAAAAGCAGGAAGGAGAAGGAATTCAGGGTTAGATATAGGGGTAGTATTTAAATATTACTGATACTTAAGTGTGCCATATTAATAGAGTGAATACTTCATTTTTATCTAAATGATTTCTACAGATAATTCTGTCATGTTGAAAAAACATTTTAGAAATGACATCTTAAAAATAAACAACACTATTTTTTAAAAATAACAAAAAAGAAAATGGCCTGTATAATTATCTGGAAAAAAAATATTTTTCTTTCCCCAAATGCTATTTGTAACATACTAGAATGCTGTTAGAATAGAAGTGTTAGAAAAAATTGGATGCCATAACTTATCTCACCATTCCTTTCAAGCAAGTGAGGATCAGAATGTTTCTTGCCTATATCTGCAAAAGATCGCACAAGGGGAATCCGACTGGTGAATCTTTTCTCATTCTGATGATGATGTCTCTTCAGAAGAGCTTCTCTGACATTCTCCCTAATGGACTCATCCAACTGGCCAGAGGCTATCATGTTGTCCAATACCATATCTATTCGAAGAAAAAATAAACAAATAAATAAATAAACTAACACTTGAATGACTACAGCATGGAATAAACTGTAAGTGAAACTGTACTAAGAAAATGAGATTCTTACATAGCTCTGGAAAGCATTATTCTTTTCTTGTACTGAATAAAGTATGCATCAAGATAAATATGAACATTATCCTACAAAAATGAACAAATTACATAAAGACCCATATTTTACTAAGTACTATTATTTATATAAAGAAGCCACTGTTACACACTAATAGCCTCTCTATAGTTGAAAGTGCTTTCCTGATAAGAATATAATAAATTCTATTAAACTGAATATTCAATAATATTGGCTTCCTAAGAAGTGAAGGTATTTAACTGTGTCACCTCATACTTTTCCCCAAAACTGTAGATGAATATCTTAACTCATTCATTTAATCATTTAACTATTTACTGAGTACCTATTATATGTTGGAAATACAGCAGTCAGCTAAACAGATTAAGTTTTTGCTCTTACTCTTCCAGAGGTACAGCAACAATGAGCAAATAGATAAAATATCATGAAGTAGTAAGTTCTAGGAAGATGAATATATTAGTCTATAAGGAGGGTGTAGGGGATGGGGAGACGGATGGCGATGCCATTTTATAAATTACTGTGGTGACTGGACTATTTTTAATTTGGATGGCTATAGCAAGGCCTAAAAATTCTACTTATTTCCCTTATTTAAGAACCTCTAATTTCAGTACAAGTTAAATATAAAAGCATTGATTTGCTATAACCTGCTATTTCATCTAGAGTGCCTGCTCGCATATCCAGCATGACTGTTCCATTTAGGATGCAACTTCTTAGTTCAAAAAGACTGTGCAAAGAGAGTGTTGCCACATAGGGTTTACTCCACCGGTCACCACCATCTTCAACATCCTCTTCAAATTTCAGCCATCTGAAATGGATAATATATAAAAATATTTTATAAATAATAATGATTTCATTGGTCTATTTTAATAGGATAAACATAAACTTTTAAAGAGAAACAAGGATCACCACCACCAAAACACAATTTGGTTACAAACATATTTCTACAAATTAGGCTAATGGTCTACAATATCTATTAGTCACAAGTTACCTTTGCAGTTCCCCTTACTGAGATCTAGTGCTGATTACCTGGCAGTTTCTTTCCATTCGTACTCTTCGCCATCTCTGTAGTACAGCTCGTCCATCTCCGTGAAGAGGTCATGCGGAATGTGCTCCTCATCGTCATCCTCAGTCCCGAGGATGAACTGGACCCTCTGGGACGGTGTGTCTTAACAAAATAAGAATTGAAATACATTCAATACTGTTCTCCACTCAAAGATTAAATTAAGCTTTGAAAGGGAAATCCTTTGGTTATAAATAAATGTGCTCCAAAAAAAAAAAAAAAAAGAGTACACAGAAAGATCACATCACAGATGAAAAAGAAAAATTATATGTTAAAAATAAACAAGACTAATCTTGTAACTAACTGATGTAAAAACAAATTAATTAACATAAAAACAAACAAATGAAAATAAGCAACATCTAAAACCATGGAAAATACTATGCTCAAAGACAGGACTTTCCCCTCACTAAAAATATGTGGAAATGTTAAATAAAATAGAACATTAAAAAATATGTAATTTATATGTAGCTAAGTTCAAGAGTGAAAAAAAGAAAATTTCCAAGTTCCAAAAAATATGAGAAAACCCAAACTATAAGTATATAGAAACCAACTTTTCCTACTATCATGGAGGAGCCAAACTCTGTCAGCTGAGGTTAGGGAGGCAGGACAGTCATGATAAGAAATACCCCATGCATGGCATCCGAATTTAAACTAACTATGCGGTATGGTATCTCCAAACAGAGAAATGTGCATAAATTCTAGTCTAGGACAGTTGAAACAAACTATCAAACAACAATAAGCAATAATTAAAAACAAATTCAAATTCTGCTGAACATAAGAGATAACTTCAAATTCAAAATATACACTGAAGTAAACAAACTTTCATGCACTTGTAGATGCAACAAAGAGAGGTATCAGAACAGGTAAATTAGAGGGAATTATTAAAGGAAAAGGCAGATCCGAGGAAATCGGACAGAATGCATCAATGACAAATAAGATGAAAAACACAAAAGGTTAAGAGATGCAGAGAACTGAATAAGAAAGTTGAACAGGAAAAACTCCAGAAAGAGGGCAATATAAACAATAGGGGGAAAGGCAAACGTAGAGCTCATCTAACTTGCTTATCCTCTCTCAGAGCTCAGAGACCGGTGCTGCCTGTTGCCCAATGTCTAAAAATTACCATTTCATATAGTTTACCCATTTTGCTGTTTAAAATGGGAGGGCAAATCCAATTAGTCCTGTTATTCCATCATGTCAGAAGCCAAAGTCCTCTATAATCTCTTTTTAGAGAGTGGGGAAAAGAATGAAGGGACTTCATTCATAGCAATTTCTAAGATACATATTGGCAGTTGAAACCAAAATAAACCAACCTCAGCAGCATAAAACTTTTCTAGGGATAGTTATTCCATTAAAAAGTCACAAATATGACCTACGCCAAATTTATTTTCAAGCCACTGAATTTAGACTTCAAATATCATAACTTAGCTTGAACCATCAAATCACCCACCCAAGTGAACAGATAAACATTACTCACAGTTAAGTCAACAGCATTTCTATAAAAATATTGTGTGCCTTTTTATTCAGTATGAATTACAGACACATACTGATCCACTCACAGAACAGCCTAAGATATCCTAAACTGGATGGATACATGACATGGAACAGCAAAATACTTCTAAATTGCTTTACATCATCAAAGTTCCTAGTGATCTTTTTCCTTTGCTAGCTATGTGACCTTTGTTAGCTATATGACCACTTAAATATTTTATTAGTATCTTTTAATGCAGGCTGTTAAGCCCACCTTTTTGCCTCTCTAAGCTGAAGTTTCTCCATCTATACTATGAAAACAATAATACCCATGTCTTAGAAAATACGGAGAAGTGTAAATAAAAAAGTGTATGTCAAGGGCTTGGTGCAATGCTTAGCGTAGAACTGGCACTTAATATTACTAGGCCGTCAGTATTTTCTTTCTTATGTTCATATTGTAGCTGTATTATACACAGTAATTCTTTCCCTCTTCACAAAAACGTCCCTTTACTATAGCACTCAAGTGTTGATGGGGATGCAACTCACAGAGCTTTGCTGGAAGGCACACACACTAGCGTAAAGAGGGCCATGTGGGCCCATGTTGTCCTAAAAAACCACTGCCAGCTAAGTGCAACTGACCATTCCCACCTCTCAGGACCACTTAAATCATCACCAACAATATTTATTACCAGATAACACTCTCTTTCCTCTACCATATGCCTTTTTCTTCTGATTTTCTCTGTCTATTGGTACTTCTATGTTTCTCTACTTTCAAAAATCCCATCCTTCCATAAACTATATTATCAAATCAGAGCACTCTTTTTTGCTTAAATAATCAAGCAATCCAGCTTAGTAGTTAAGATCTTCTGGCCAAAATGTTTAAAAATGAAATAAAATATTCAATTTCTTTCAGGAGCCTGAAAATTCCAGGTATTTGGTCATTGCTCATGTAAATCATAAAATATATAATAGAAAAAGATAAATAAAACCCTACTAAATGGAAGTGTCAGTGCCAAAACTCAACTTTCACAATTCCAAGGCTGGAATACAATGAAAACAAAGCCCCCTACTTTTCGCATTTATCCGAAGTAGACCTTAACCTATAAACCAAATACACTGAGTGGCCAGATTATTATGATCTCTGAACACATAATAATCTGGCCACTGTGTGTGTGTGTGTGTGTGTGTGTGTGTGTGTGTGTGTGTGTGTGTGTGTGTGTGTGTATTAGAGGCCCAGTGCATGGGTGAGGTCCGGCCAGCCTGGCCAGGGGGAGGGGACATGGGCGGTTGGCCAGCCTGCCTGCTGGTTGAACTCCTGGTCGAGGGGACAATTGGCATATTAGCCTTTTATTATATAGGAGGATATACACTGAGTGGCCAGATTATTATGCGTTCAGAGATCATAATAACCTGGCCACTCAGTTATTTTTCTTGTAGAAAATAATATTCTTACTTCAATTAATATCTTTCAACGCATATAATGTGTCCAAATTATTGCAGACATACAATTTTAAAAAGAAAACATTCAATTAAAAAAAAATCTTTTCAGGAAAGAACTGTTTTCTTTTACCATAAGAAGGAGATTCCCGCCCATCTTCTTTATCTGATTCTTTATCTTTTCTTCTCCGGTGGTGATGCTTGTGTCCACGATGCTTATGACGTCGACGACTCTCTTTACTAAATGGGACGTGAACACCAATATATACAGCTCGGTGACCTAGCAAATGGTTCAAAAACATATTACTGGTTTTTCAAGAAAAAAAGTGATATGCACAAAAGTATACCAAATTTACTATGATAGAATTACATAGAAGTTCACATAATTTAAAAAGCTAGTCTCCTGTTACTTCTCTTATTTTACAGAGCACTACACATTTATGGCCAACCCTAGTTAGTAGAGGTCCTTTAGATATGCTTTAATGATAATTAAATACTCTATAAAAAATTATTTACAAATAGATATTCATAAATATTTATTAATTTCTTAAAAGTTTTGAAAATCTCAAGTAAGCAAGGTCCAAATTACTGAGGGCTACATTAAAAGTAAATGGTCCAAATACTCCAATTAAAGGGTAGAAATTATCTGGGAAAACAAAGCAATACAACAGTATGGTTATCATCTACTTTTAGAACAGAAAAAGCTGCTGCTGATGTTGCAATATCCTGAGTTTGTATTCTGATCAACAGTCTGGTTATGAAAGGCAATCTCTGCTCTTGTCTACTAAATAAAACTGAATCGTGGAGCTAGACAGCTCGCAGCACTGTGTCAACTATTAAGAAGCATTAATTTGATTTCTTAAATAGTTTTCATGAGGTTCCTACCTAAGCTGTGTTGAGGAATAGGGGTCATGGACTACAAGTGTGCAACAGGCAAAAACCATCGGCATAGTGCTGCTTTTTGCTTTCATATACCAAAAATAATATAAACAAGTAATATGCTGAAATATGAAATGTCATTCCTTTCCTAACAAATTCCATAAGATGGTCAGAAAATAAATACCTCAAGAAATTCAAGAGCTCATCTTTAAATGAGATTTGGAAGTAGAGTCAATCCTGATTACTCATGAATTCTGTATTTGCAAATCTGCCAATTCGATAAAAGTTATTTGTAACCCCAAACTGATGGGAGAGTTCGCAGTCATTTACAAACATGCACATAGAAGCAAAAAAACTGCCTTGCCTGACACTCATTCCCAGCTAAGGCTGAAAAAGGGTGACACTCTGACTTCTTGTTTTGGTTGCCAATATGTTAATGTCAATAAAGTAAATAATCACCTTTTAAATAAAGATACCAGACCTACAACAACGCATTATGCTGAAATACATAATAAAACTGTTTAGCCCTAGTTCAGTGGTTCTTAACCTTTTTAATGCCGCGACCCTTTAATACAGTTCCTCATGTTGTAGTGACCCCCAACCATAAAATTATTTTCGTTGCTACTTCATAACTGTAATTTTGCTACTGTTATGAATCGTAATGTAAATATCTGTGTTTTCCGATGGTCTTAGGTGACTCTGCTAGCGGTTCTCAACATGTGGATCGCGACCCATAGGTTGAGAACCGCTGCTGTAGAGCCTAAGACCATCGGAAAACACAGATATTTACATTACAATTCATTAACAGTAGCAAAATTACAGTTATGAGGTAACAACGAAAATAATTTTATGGTTGGGGGTCACCACAACATGAGGAACTGTATTAAAGGGTCGTGGCATTAAAAAGGTTGAGAACCACTGCCCTAGTTGGTTTTGCTCAGTGGATAGAGTGTCAGCCTGTGGACTGAAGAGTACCAGGTTCGATTCCAGCCAAGGGCACATGCCTGGGTCCTGGGCTTAATCCCCAGTAGGGGGCATACAGGAGGCAGTCAATCAATGATTCTCTCTCATCATTGATTGATGTTTCTATCTCTCCCTCTCTCATCCTCTCTGAAATCAATAAAAACATATAAATAAACAAACAAACAAACAAACATCACCCAGTACCCACTACTCTACCTAGTTTTTGGTAAGTACTAAAGAACTGTAGAAATTAAATATCAATTATTTGAAAACATTTCACCAGAAAAGACCAAACTTAAAAACCAATTATAAAGTGCTTCTTTTTGGAATGATGGGAAACTTCTGGAATTAGAAAGTTGTGATGGTTGCACAACATAGTGAGTATACTAAAAAAACAATGAATTATCCACTTTAAAATGGTGAATCATAGCTCAAGAAAAGTGGGGGAAAAAAACCACAGCTATAACAAAATTCAGTAATCTTACAATTCTATCTTAGCGAAACTATCTTCTTCTGAACACCAAAGGAAAGTAGAGATTCTCATTGCTACGCACTGGGAATTACAAAGTTGTTATCCCAATTGGTACTAACGGGTTTTCGTACACAAGCCCTGATGCACCAAGCCAAAAATAAATTTTATGAGTTAGCAATTTAGAAATAAATAAATGATTTATTTATGAGTTTGCAATTTAGATAAAATAAATAAAAACATGCTAGAATCCAAAGATTGAAAGCTAAAGCTTTATGATATTTTTTTGTTTTTATTACTTCCCCCCGAGTGTTCTGTTATAATTTTCTTTCTCTTTTCTTTCACCCTTACTTCTCATCAAAGCCCTATTTAGTCAAACTCTGAGATAAAGTTAATCTCTCTAACTTGATACTGAAATTTAAATATTTACAAAGTTAAGGGGCCTTGGGGTAACCGAGGGAGGCCAAGGAACATAGTAAAATGCCTCTCCTCATATTCTAGGTCACAAATATTTGAGGTGTGACATTAAATGGTAAATGATGGGTTAAATGTATCACCATGCATTTAAATGTATCACCATACATTTAAATTAATAACATTACTGCTAAAAATCTTAATGTCTGTAGTCCCTGCAATTCACAGAATCTAACCATAACCTTCTAGGTAACAGGTTCTTTCTAGAAGCCCTAGACTTTAAAAGTTGAATTTAAGAGACAGGGTGTTGTTTTTCCCATTTCAGAAGGTAAATGTGGAGAACACTTGCGTCTCTTTCCATGTCCTTAATGACCCCAAGTGACACCAGTTTTCACGGAAGAGTTTAACTTAACAATGTGTCCTCAAAAAGACCCAAAGGTAAGTCTACCAAAACATTTGCCATGAACACCACCTTAACCAAGTGTTCAAAGTTAACATCACCAACAAGAAGTCATGTTGATATCCTATGTCCACAGATATGATACACTGAGAAGAGTTCATCACTTCTGTGGTATGTTCCCCAAACATCCGTAATCTTGGTCTATTCATATGATAACATTAGACAAACCCAAACTTCCATACATTCTATAAAGTATCTAACCACTACTCTCCAAGAGTCAAGGTCATGAAAAACAAGGAAGACGGAGAACTGTTACAGATTAGATGAGACTAAAGAGACACAACAACTTAATGTATTATTGGATCCTAAATTGTTCAAATGGATCCTGAAACAGAAAGAGGACATCAGTGGAAAAACTGGTGAAATCTGAATAAAATCTGTAATTTAGTTAATAGACTTACACCAGTGTTAATTCTTTCATTCTCATAAACTTGTGCTGGTTAAGTAAAATGTTAACAGAAAAAGCTGGGCGAAGGGTACACAGGAACACACTGTACTGTCTTTGCAACTCTTCCGTAAATCTAAATTTATTTCAAAAGAAAATTCTAAAAAAAGAAAAGAAACCACTTCTTTCTGCTTGGGGAAGAAAGATTGGCAAATAATTCATTTGCTCCACAATTCTACGCTGAGGTTATTATAGCATTTTAAAAGGCTGATGTAACAGACCTATAAAATGAACATTTAGATGAGAACTAGTGATGATTGTGGCTTTTATTAGGCTGGTAGTCTAGTTTGCTCTTAACACAAATTACCCAACCTGCTAGAAATGAAAAAAAAAATAGAAGTATTAACTGATTTTGTAACTGTGGCATTTCAGTTTTCCAAGTTAAATAATGGTAACCATTAATGAAGTTTATGTTATATAACCTATGTTATGCCAATACTTTCAACAAGGAGTATATAATCATGGAATGTTCTATTTACAGATATAGGTAGCATTTACATGAGTGTTTCCTGTATTAATCTTTAAATTATATTAAGAAAATACAATTGAACACCCCTCTCAATGTATGCTCTACCTCACAACAACAAAAAATACTTCAACAAATAGTAGGTAAAACTCAAAGGACACTAACATTCGTTAGTAATTTATCCTGCTAAGCGTAAGTGTTTGTAAATAGCCTTACTTTCTAGTTCTTCTTTTTCAAACTTGGTGTTCACAGTTGAGCTGGTTTTGCCAAGATCCACAACAGCTTCTTCATCAGGACCCTAAAAAGAAATTATTTTCATTGGCTCATGAATCAATACATAGTGAGGACCTACTACTGGGTGCATTGTTGGAGATAGCCAAAAAGTATGTAAGATTGCCTTCCTATCAAAGGACTGAATTCTCATTACAGCTAAGTTCATTCTTTGTAAAGTGTGCTTATAGTCTTTTCTTCGTAATCCACAGAAGACCATTCAAAAATCTCATGATAAGAACTGAGACAACAAAGATTTTTAATTGGTATTCTATGGAAGTTACTAAGTAACTGGTACATATATTCGCTTCCACAGAAAGACCCTCCAGATCAGAAATTAAAGAAAGTCTGGGATGAGAGGGACCCTTAGATATCAATATAGAATGTTTTATTTTTTGTTCTTTGCACTTTGGCCCTATGATTAAAGGGAAACACTTAACTGAGCTATAATAGACTGGATTATAGTTAAACATAAAATTGTCAAAAACTTGTCTACAGACTTAGCATGTAGTACCACTGACAAATTAACCAAGAGCCAATCAAAGTTATAAGCACTTTTTATTGATACAAAGGAAAAACCAGGCCAAAATTAAATACTCTAGGATATTCTAGCTTTACACTCGTGAAAGTCTACCTTCATAATTTTGTTCCCTTCTCCAGCTCAACAGACTAAATATATCTATTATAAAATATTGTATAGATTACTTTTAAAATAATAAAATTTCAGGTTTAACTTCCCTTCCCAACTTCTAACTTAACTTTCAAAGGAGCATTATAATCACCAGTAACTATTATGTAATTATTATGCAGAAGATTCTGTGCCACAGATAGAGACAGATGCACAAATTCCCTTCCCTCAAGGTCTTCAACTTCAGCTATAGTTCGCTCTGGACCCTTACCCAGCATGGGTCTGCTGGAGCCAGGCAAAAAAAAATTCAACTTGCTGACCTTTAACCTTGCAGGTTATGAAGCCCAAACCTCCTCCACATGGTGTCCCAACACATGCACCCAGACTGGGAGGGCAAGGCTGACAAGGAGGACACCTGACCACTGCCAGTTCCTTGGGAAAGTCTATTCCATTTTATGTGACAAAGACTAGAGGGCAGTGTCCCAGAAGCAGAGAACAGTGGACAAGGACTGGGAGACATATTGGAGGAGGACATGCACGCTTTTAAAAGATACACAAAGGTTCTGAGGAAGGGCTGGCTGATATTATGCAGGCCAATCTGAACTTCATATGGATCAACACATGAAGTTTATGCTGGGTGTGCAGTACACAGAGGACCCCAGAATGTGAAACCTCATTCAGCAAACCATTCCCACCAGAGAGGCCCCGTCCCATAACACCTCTGTCAAAGAATCACAGCAAAGATGAATGCAGGAAAAGGATGGTCCAGGAAGAGGCTGAAGAACTAGAAATGAGTTGCAAGGGGCTAGGGCTTTGGGAAGGAGTAGAGGACCTGAAACCATTCATTCACAGTGGGCAAAAGGATGGGCAACAGGAAATGGGCAGGGCAATGTTCCGGCTCATGTGGAAGCAAAGTCCAATAAACCTTCCAAAGCAGGAAAAGGGAAAAAACAGCTTTCAAGAAGGAAAAGAAATAGTCTAATTTTTTTCTCTTAGAAGGTCCTTATGCTTCTATTGGTACTTTAGAAGGCAACAGAGATGACTAGAGATGATAGAATTAAATAATATTAACATTAATTACAACACAGTTAATTCTCCATTGAACATCATTCTTCTAGAATGAAGCTACTTTTTCGTCCATCCAATTATAGTATTTCTTTAATTTAACAAAACAAACTTTCAACCATTCCCATTTTCTTTGTGGTTTCTCTTATTGTCCAGCATCTCCTTAGCACTTAAAAGAGACCAAAGTGATACATAGCACAGTCAGCTTCTTACCACTCTCAATGTCCACACACTGGAGAACCAGTTTGTTTTAGAAAGAATCAAACAGGAGGCTGAGTAAATGATCTTTTAAGGTCTCTTCCAACTTTGGGTCTAAAGTATTGTACTTCTGTGTATAGCTTTTTTCAGTGTATACAGACTAGATTCATATACAATTGTTCCTTGCTATCTAAACTCTCAGTATCCATTCTCCTATCTTTAAACTCAGGAACTGAATCATTCTGATTCTTTTTTTTCTTTTCTTTTTTTTTTATTGCTTGAAGTATTACAAATAGCAGTACATATGTCTCCTTTTCTTTTTTCCCCATTGACCTCCCCCCGGCCTCCCCTAACCCCCAGTACATGCCTTTACCTGCCCCCCGCCCCCGTGTCTTGTATCCATTGGTTATGCTTATATGCATGCGTACAATTCCTTCGGTTGATCTCTTACAGCCCTCCCCCGCAACCTCCCCTGCCTTCCCGCTGTAGTTTGACAGTCTGTTCAATGCTTCTTTGCCTCTGTATTTTTTCCCCATTTCTTTCCTTTAAAAAATCTTGCCTCTGCAGACTAGAAATAAACATATAATAATAAAAAATGTTTGAGTCTCTGATTACTTTAAATAAATTCCCTGCTATCCAAACTCTCACTATTTGCTACCTGAAACTCAGAACCAGACTCAGTATATTAGGGAATGCAAATCTCTTGATATCCACACTTACTTTTTGAAGGTTACATATCCAAACTATAGAATCAAATACATTTGGATATCAAGTGGTACTTGTATATGACTCAAAAGGACTGGTACTCAACTTAATATAGGAAACGCAGAGAAGGAAAAGGACTTGCTATGGCTCCATGGAAGTAGGAAGCAGACTGTGTAGACCATGTGACATTTTCATATAAAGACAGACAAAGGTATGTGGGTTAATCAAATTGCCTTATAGCAATCCTATGCCCTTAGGAAGGAGGAAAGGCTAAGATAGGAAACAAACAAAAAACCCACAGAAAAGTACAAGAATGGATAATTAATAATTACCATTGACTAAGTATGTCATACTCTAAAAACTTTCCTTAGCGTTCTTCCATTTAGCCCCTAAACATGCACAGGTACAAAAAGTCAGAGGTTGTATTGTCCCAAGAGGCAGCATGCTGTGTATTTTTAAAGGGATTAACTGCTCCCATTCTAAATTTTCGGGCAAGAACAATTACCAAGATAGGATGCAAAACAATGTACTTAATCTCTCACCCCTAAACAACAACAAAACCTTTTATTTCTATGCAGATATACTTATAGGCTTAGATGTACAGACAACACTGATCAGTTAACACTCAAAAATAGCTTAAATTGAGCCATCTCACAATATTTACTTATTTACAACGAACACTCTAAACATCTATCATTAAAAAAAATACTTAATACATATAAGAAGTGGAATATTAAAATAAAAAGGATATACATCCTCTCATGGTCTTCCAGCCTGCTCCCACTAGACACTGTCTGTAAAGTCTTAAGTAAGTCATTCAACTGAAAGCCAAGAGAGACTACCACTATACTGTTATTGTTCGGTTTCCAATAAGAATGTTTCCATGTGTAACTTGTAGAACAAACAAAATCGGGCCGGGAGAAAATATCTCCATTCTAAGTGAAATAAGCCAAACAGAGAAAGACAAGTACCATATGATTTCACTAATATGTGGAATTTAATGAACGGAACTACCAAGCAAAATAGAGACAGACTCCTAGAGAGCAGGCAGATAGCTCTGATGGGGGTTGGAGGTGGGGAAATTTTCAAAAAGAGAGAGAATTCATGGACATGGATAAAAGTGTGGTGATTGCAGGCAGGCGGTGGAGGTAGAAGAGGGCATAGAAGGGATAAATGATGATGGAAAAAATAAAATGAAAAATTATATATATATGTACACACACACACACACACACACACACACACACACACACATATATATATATATACACTGAGTGGCCAGATTATTATGATCTCTGAATGCATAATAATCTGGCCACTCAGTGTATATCCTATATAATAAAAGGCTAATATGCAAATTGTCCCCTCAACCAGGAGTTCGACCAGCTGGCAGGCTGGCCAACCACCCATGACCCCTCTCCCTGGCCAGGCTGGCTGGACCCCACCCATGCACGAATTCATGCACCGGGCCCCATACACACATACACACACACACACACACACACACATACATATATATACACACACTGAGTGGCCACATTATTATGCATTCAGAGATCATAATAATCTGGCCACTCAGTGTATATAAAATTTTAGCCCTAGCCAGCTTGGCTCCGTGGCTACCGTGCAGGCATCCTCAAACTACAGCCCGCGGGCCACATGCGGCCTGCCGAGGACATTTATCCGGCCAGCCGGGTGCCGCTGCCTGTCCTGCTTAGCAGCCGACTCATCCCGGGCCCACAGTGCGCATAGGAATTTGTTCATAGTTTTTTTTTTAACTATAGTCCAGCCCTCCAACGGTCTGAGGGACAGTGAACTGGCCCCCTGTTTAAAAAGTTTGAGGACACCTGGGCTAGAGCGTCAGCCTGCAGACTGAAGGGTCCCGGGTTCAATACTGATCAAGGGCACATGCCTAGGTTGCAGGATCGATCCCCAGTATGGGGCATGCAGGAGGCAGCAGATCAGTGATTCCTTTTTTTTTTTTTTTTTAATATATTTTATTAATTTTTACAGAGAGGAAGGGAGAGAGATAGAGAGTTAGAAACATCAATGAGAGAGAAACATCGATCAGCTGCCTCCTGCACACCCCCTATTGGGGATGTGCCCGCAACCAAGGTACATGCCCATGACCGGAATTGAACCTGGGACCCTTCAGTCCGCAGGCCAACGCTCTATCCCAGCCATGGGCAAACTACGGCCCGCGGGCCGGATCCGGCCCTTTGGGCTGTTCTAACCGGCCCGCAGAGCCGAAAGAGCGGAGGGTTCTCTTGCTCTCCCCTCCGCTCCTTCACCAGCAGCAGTGTTAACATGGCAACGTCGGGAAACACAGCCGCAGCTCCTTCTTCTGAGTGGGCGGATATAAATCTGCCCATTCAGTAGAAGGAACAACCTCTCAATCTTCCAGAGGCTCCTTGTAATGCCCGCAGACGCACGCGTCCCCCGACAACACGCTGGGAATGCGTAGACACGCCCCTGGAGAGCACAGTATCAGAGCATTAGCTAAAAAGGAGACCAACAACACTGTTCCCACCGAAGTTGATGTTTTAAAGACCAAAAACCTTTCAACCCAGTCTACATTGCCATCTACATCTACGTCCCGGGCATAATTTGGAAGTTGCACTAAAGAAAATGTTAATTTACTGTTTACACATTTTGTTCTTTTCTATTTGTTTTAGTTTTAAATTATTTTATTATATTTAAATTTAATTTGAAAGGCTTTTGTACCTTTCGTTAGGCAATTTTATTTTGCCTTTGCCATCTTCAATATAAGGTATGTTATTGTGCTATGATTCCTCCATTTTTTGAAGTTTCAAATTATAATAATTAGTGTTTACATTCTTCTTGTTAAAATGTTTGAAATGAATAAAACTATTGAAATAAAAAAAAAAACCGTACCCTTTTATGTAATGATGTTTACTTTGAATTTATATTAGTTCACACAAACACTCCATCCATGCTTTAGTTCCGGCCCTCCGGTCCAGTTTAAGAACCCATTGTGGCCCTCGAGTCAAAAAGTTTGCCCACCCCTGCTCTAGCCACTGAGCCAAACCGGTTAGGGCCAGTGATTCTCTCTCATCACTGATGTTTCGATCTCTCTCTCCCTCTCCTTTCCTCTCTGAAATTTACAAAAAAAATTACAACACTGTAAAAAAGCGGGAAGGGGAGAAGCATCTGCATTTCTCCCTTCTCTTAAGCATTTTACCCCACTCTTCCATGACTGTCAAATATGAATCAGAAAGGCAGTCTGCTATAAATGCAAATACTAAGTAGGCCACACAAATTGGGTATCTTGACATTTTACAAGTAATTCAACAAAGCATGCAGGGTGCATAACACTTTATATTGAAGATCTCTTAGAATGAAACCACGGATATTTCAAGGGGACAAGACATTTCTGAAACAAATATACTGCATGTTAAATACTATCATTTAGTAGAATACTTTGAGCCATATTTCTAAATATAGAGTATGTTCATATACTACACAGAGTATATTTTTGGTTTTTAAAAGTATTATAAACAAAATTATAGATAATATAAAACATTTGGAAGGCTTAAATATCAAACTGCTGTCACTCTGATGATTAGGAAAGCAGTAGGAAATATCAGATAGGCAATCATGCAGTATTTAATTTTTTTTGTAACGTTTTTACTTTTAATGTTTTTAAAAGAATAAATTCAAACTTAACCTAATAGGCCAGTTATTTTTAAATCTCCATCTAGAAAAAAAAACTACCTCATTTTTTAACTCCAGGAATATAGTGGAAAACTAAAAATAGCGACAGCAAAGAGCAACCCTTGACATCAAAATATTTTGACCCAGTGAATGGTTATAAAATAAAACAAAACCAAGGCACTGGGAAAACTCAAATGCATGAAAGAATGAAAAGGCACCTAAAGTATATCAATGCAAGATTGATCACTCTTATCTTAACCAAATTATTTTTTAAATTTCTACTTTAAAAAATCAGGTAATTATTCAGATACAATTGCTCTATAACAAAGAAGACAACAGATTAGAGAGTTATCCAGAGGTGATCATAAATAAAGTTTAAATTCTCTGTATGTGAAACAGCACACGTACAAGGTTATTTACTGCAGCTTGTACCAGGGAAAGACTGGGAGCAATCCAAGGACCCCTTAATAGAGGAAATGACTACCCAATGGAATACCAAGCTACTGAACAAAACAAGGACCCTCCCCATGAACTGGCATTAAAAAATATCTGTGAACCATTACAAAATGAAATACACACAATGTAGAGAACCACAAATAGAAAAGCATGCTACTTTTTATGGAAGGAAGTCCCCAGAATAGGGATATTTCAATTTGCATAATGAAACAATGGAAGGACATTAAAAAAACAGTAAAACTAGACTTGTGGCAGTAGAGGTAGACTCCTGATTTGTTATTTTTTATAGTGCTTTGATTTCTTTTAACCAAGTAAATACAGAGGTAGACTTAAATATGAAATCTTTTAAAAGCCACCTCACCCATTTCTCTTGGTCTCAACTACAAATAAGAGTCTAACACTAACACCACCTGAAAGAACTGTGGGATGAGATACTATGTGAAAGTGTCAAGTACTAAGTACAGAACCCACAGACAATGCCCACACTTTTATTGAATCTGAATAAAAAAGTTATTCCATGTTTCTATAAGAATGTTTTCTCATCAACCATATAACTTTAAATCTAGATCAGCAAAGTCTTATAAGTATAAAAAAATACCCATTAATTACCTAAGTAAAACTGATATGAAGACTTAAAATGTATCCCCAACCAGCATTGTGATTGTGTAAGAGAATTAGCCATAGGAAATACACACATAACCATCTAGGATGGAATGCCAAGATGCGGCAACTAACTTTCATACGGACTTAAAACTGTATTACTTTAAGAGATTTTATGATTTATTAAATTTAGACACACCTAGAGAGCTTGTTAAAACTCAGCTTCCGTTGTCTGGCACAAGAGATGCTGGTTCAGGGGTTAAGGTGGAACTCAACCATCTGCATTTCTAATAACCTCTCTACGTGATTTTGGTGCACACCAAAGTTTGAACATATCCTTGGATTATGTTACAGACTTAAGTCCCACCTATTTAAATTTCTCTTTGAGGCTGCTTCATGGTCTTCTTGGGACCACTCCCACCTCATTTACACTGCTTCAACCCTTCAGAAAATAAAATGTACGTTCTAATTCACCAGAAAATACTGTAAAGTTACTACATACTTTCACTAATACAAACAACCCCAAATATATAATTAGTGTTCTAAAAGTTGATTTGTAGGTTAGTATATTTTACCCAAGATGCCTAAGGGAAGTCTATCAAAGTATATACACATAACAATGTAGTCTCCCCAAAATATAAGTTTCCTCCAAATAACCCCAATTCCCAACCCAGTCCCCACCAACCACCAAGAGTTGAACTTAAATATTAGAAAGCTTTAAATTGATGGGTAAAAAGCTTAAGAGTAAGGCAAATACTCTTTTCTAATCCAGTTAATGGGAGAAATCATCAGTGACTACTGTTTGCTGAAATGAAAAGCCAAAGATAGATATGAATAGTTTCTAAAGAACTCACTTGCCGTTTTTGGATCCACACATTAACTCTAAAGTAAGCTGAAGAGATGTAAAAGGTGTATGGGAAATTACTGCCAATTTTAACTTTCGGCAATCGTGTGATTCCCTCAGACACTGGGACGAAACGCTTTCGAAAAATTTTTTAAATACCATGGTTAAAACTAAAGACAACTGCCGAAACCGGTTTGGCTCAGTGGATAGAGCGTCGGCCTGCGGACTGAAAGGTCCCGGGTTCGATTCCGGTCAAGGGCATGTACCTTGGTTGCGGGCACATCCCCAGTGGGAGGTGTGCAGGAGGCAGCTGATCGATGTTTCTCTCTCATCGATGTTTCTAGCTTTCTATCCCTCTCCCTTCCTCTCTGCGAAATATCAATAAAATATATTTAAAAAAAAAAAAGAACTTTAAAAATAAAAAAAAACTAAAGACAACTTAAAAGTTAAGAACGTTTCAAAGGTAAAAAATGAAGGAATTGAAGAATGGAAGAGCAGATAATTCAAAGAGGTACGAGGCATAAAAACTGGCAAGTAATACCCAGTATTGTTAGTGACACGCTTTACTGTCACATGCTTCATCACAAGACACAGAGTCGTGGACAATGGAAAGCCTCAGCAGGGTTCTACCTGAAACTATAAATCACAAAGATCTACTGCACTTATTTCTCTGAGGAGATGCATGTATCCAAGTTCTAACTCAGTACACACACACACTCACCAAAAAAACATATAGGAATACTTATTTTAGGGTTATCAAGTATGTATATTTGTTAACAAAAATGAAGATAAAATCTATTTCCAAAATGGGCTTTCTTACAAAACTGTCTCAAGTTTATTAGTCATTGAAATGTATAAAAAAGCCCAGGAACTCCACACAAAAGGGAAAAACACACACACAAAGATCTAGTATGTTTTTCAGAAAAAGAAGGTCTAATAGGCGTCCTGTCAAGATTCCCCGTCTTCAGCCAGCACGGGGCTACTGGTAGCTTGGTATTTTTAGGGTTCTGCTGCATTTTTCTACTGAAATCCAAGAGGAAACAACCAGGAAATCCCTTAGCAATATGGTCTGTTTGCCTATTCTTCCCCTGGATAATAACCCTGTTCCCCATGAGTTCGATGGATCATGAAAAGAAGTCTCATTTCCTTAAAGACTAGCTATTAAGGAAGTCATCCATTCATTCAACAAATATTTACTGAGTGCATACTATGTACCAAGCATTATTCCAGGTATTGAGAATACATCTGTGAATGAAAAACTCTGACATAATCAAATGCCCAGTTTATAATTTAATTTGCAGGTAAGATGTGGCTCCCCATGGTAAGAAATCCAGATATAAATGATTTCTCCTTTCCATTCCTAATAAATAAATGAGACCTCACAAACTCATAGGTGTAGACAGGTTCTACTTTTCCAGTTCAGCTTTCTCATTTTATATAGTATACAGAGATCTCTCTCTATAGACAGATATGCAGGTACATAAGTGGGCCCCTGCACGCGCGCGCGCACACTCACAGCTTAAGTGACTTGCTTAAGACCACACTGTTTAGTTGGTGAAAGAACTAAAATTAAAATCCAGTCCCAGTTACATGGGTTCTTTAACACTAGACAATAAACCAAGGTCACTATAATACATGCTGAGAACACACAGTAACTTTATTACAGTATTCATTAAAATGTTTAATTACCTATTTATGTAAGCACTTCCTTAACTGCATCCCAGTCTGAACAGTCAGTTCCAAGAAAGGAAGTATGTCTGTTTTGCTCACCACTGAATCTTCAGCATCAAGGAGGCCCTGGCCCTTAGTAAGGTCTCTAATAAATACTGTTCAATATGTTTCAAAAGACAAAACACTCAGCTAAAAATTTATACTGGATCCACTTAAGGACTCCTTATAAATAACATTAAAGCCCAAACATAGAAAGGTACTATTTTTAAATTTAATAAAATCAGTTTATTTTTTTACAAAAGCCCAGCATCAGCAAATAATAAAATCAAAATTCAATTCACAAGTGAGAATTCCTAGCAAAATCAAACAAATTTTGTTCTACTCCTGAATCAAATTTTATATCAACATAGTGCATTTTACTAATTCTTCACACAGTCATTTATCCTGCCTGGAAAAGCAAAGTCTACAATTTGTATTTTCTTAGTAAAATGTACCAAAAAAATGATACTTTAGCATTCTAAAGGAATATTTGGGGGGGGGGGGTGTTAAAAGTGTATTTAACGATATACTCATAAACCTAGTCTAATATCCTTTAAGACATTTAAGGTTTTAAAAAATCTATTAAAACAGCAGCAGAAGATCCCTATCAATTAATTTCTTCATTATGTAAGACATATAGCTGTAACTCAAAAGTAACACCTCCCATAAATTAACATGTAGAGCAATTTTAGTTACAGAATACTTCAATTTAGCTTCAAAACACACTTAGCTATTAAGACAGAGTGATTTCTTTCCTAGTATCTTAGCCAAATAGGATTTTTAAAGCCTCCTTCAAATAATATTAATTAATCAAAAACCTAATTTTATAGCATAATAAAGATGCTACAAACTTTGCTAACTTTATACGAGGATTTACTCTTTTCAGCAGATGACTTCCACAGCCAAGGACACAGAGGATGATACTATTCTAAGCCAGTGCTAATAAGCCTGACATTTCTTCAAGCTTCACTATTAAACTCTGTAAGAGTCAAACTTGTTTGTAAATAAAACACAAGATCATAACTAGGTACATACAGGTAACTTCTCCAGGCGAAATTTTTCCATAGTAATATATAAATGCCTTGTTTTTGATAATGTAATTCAGTAAGTCCCTTGAAGATTCCACGGACATTGAGTACGTATCTGATTTAGGTCACTGTGCTTTGCACAGATGAACTCTTCTAAGTTGCTTTTATGGTACAGCCAATCGCTGTCTTCTAAGTTACCTAATCTTCCAAGCTAATAACTACAACTTAAATGGAGTCACAGCATAAGAGAATTGGAAAGTAGCACACACATAAACCTTTCTGAACCATCAGTTCAAAAGACAGCACACCCTAAGGATGTGTGGATGAATGGGCCATAGTGTGTGTGTATAAGTGTATAACTTAGAATATATATTTTCAACAACATAGTCCACTAAAGCTAGCCCTTTCACTTAATTTCAATTTCAGGAAAGATCCAAAGATGTTTTCATCTGAAGAGTTTTGTCTCTTTTATCATTACTAAAATTATACCAATTTATTGTAACTATATTAATAACAGAACTAATAAATCGTATTATGGTTTATAATAATCATTTAAACCAAAAGTCAAGTATTCAGATGGATACAAGCTGAAAGGGAAAAAGGCACCCCTCCAACTTTTTAACTCAATATCTCTTTACACTTTTTAAGATAATTATTGAAGACCCTCAAAGGGCCTTTGTTTATACCAGTTTAACACCTATATTTACCCTATTGAAAGTAAAACTGAGAAAACTTCAAAATATTTAAATTCATTTTTAAAATAATATAGCCATTACATAATAACATAAATAACATTGTAATGAAAATAACCATTTTTCAAAAACAAAAACATTTAGTGAGAAGAATGACTTCAACATTTTTCCAAATTTCTAATATCTGACTTAATAGAAGACAATTGGATTCTTATATCTACTTCTGTAACCAATCTCACGTGATTTGTTATTTGGTTGAGTTATATATATATAAAAAAAAAAAATTAGGTTCACACAAATACTCTGTTGAAAAAAGGGAAGGATGTTTTAATACTCTTTTCAGATAACTGTGACTATTACTCTTTGAAACTTCACCAAAATCAACAGTCATTTCTTAAAGGTTTGCAAGGTGGAATCTGAAACCATTTCAAATGAATGTTTTATACATTGTTATACTGAAACCCACTGGTCTAAAACTATTTCAACTAATTCAAGAAAAAACAATTTCCAACTATAGTTAATTAAAACAAAATTCTAACTGAACATGAATGAATAAAATGTCTACCAAATTCATATAAATAATCTACATTAAACTAAAAATGTATCTTTGAATATACAAATTTGCTTCCTGAAACCTTTAGTCTGTATTTTAACAAAGCAAGTCAATGTACTTTCTACAGAAATTATCTATATCCCAAAAATAAAGTCTTACTACCAGCTAATCCTGTAGAATTCACCGATGAAATGCAACAGAAAAATAACAACATAAGAAATTTAAAACTGAAATAATGTATTAAACAGAAAAAATACTTTGTGTTAATCTTCCACTGCTTTATGAGACAGTAGATACCAGGTCAAAGACACGACACAGCCTTCAAATTCGAATTAGAAACCCCAATGATATCAACAGTTACAATAAAACATATAATTATTAATCATATTTTTAAACCTTCAGACTTTCTATAATTTATACTTGGCAAATAAACATAAATCTGAAGAAACAAATAGAAAAGACATATTTTTCAATGATTTTAAAAATTCTCAATGCATCAAGCCCAGAATAAAGGACATCTGCAAATAATCAAGTTCAATGCCAAATTCTACAATGACCTCCTGACGCTTACCTCCCGTAGAAAATCTTAGCACCCCCCACTCCCACTAGTATTTAAGAGTTTAACCTCCTGGTCATGCATATGTCTCACTCCCACTGGATTATAAAAACCCTGAGAAGAGGGATTTAGATAGAAAAAAAAAGGAAGGGAAAGAAGAAAGGGAAAAAGGAGGGAAAGAAGGTTAAGAGTCCCCAGGAGAAAAAAAGGAATTAGGTGCATACAAATTTTTAATTTCCCAAATGGGAAAAAAGAAACGTTATTCTTCATCAAAATACAAAACATCCATTTCTCCAAAATTTTATCTGTTGTGACATTATCCTAGGCCAGCCGTGGGCAAACTACGGCCCTCGGGCCGGATCCGGCCCGTTCGGCTGTTCTATCCGGCCCACAGAGCCGAAAGAGCGGAGGGTTCTCTTGCTCTCCCCTCCGCTCCTTTACTTTGAATTTATATTAGTTCACACAAACACTCCATCCATGCTTTTGTTCCGGCCCTCCGGTCCAGTTTAAGAACCCATTGTGGCCCTCGAGTCAAAAAGTTTGCCCACCCCTGTCCTAGGCACTACTAAGCCAATCCTATCTAATAAAGAGGGAGTATGCTAATTGACCCTCACACCATTGCAAAGATGGCGGCGCCCATAGCCAATAAGAAGGGAATATGCTAATTGACTGCCCTGCCCTCAAAGATGGTGGCACCCACATCCAATAAGGAGGGAATATGCTAATTAACTGCCCCGCCCTCAAAGATGGCCACACCCACAGCCAATGAGGGAATATGCTAATTGACTGCCCCACCCTCAAAGATGGTGGTGTCCACAGCCAATCAGGAGGGAATATGCTAATTGACTGCCCTGCTCTCCAAGATGGTGGCGCCCAGTCCCCTCAGCTCTGCCGGGCCACGCACCTTCCTCCGGAGTCCCCCAGTCCCCTCAGCCCCCCAGCGACCCAGGGCCGGCCCAAAGGCACAGGCAAGCCTCAGATGGTGGCTGACCGGTCACCCAGGGCCAGCTCAAGGTGCAGGCAAGCCTTGGATGGCGGCTGCCCAGCCGCCCAGGGCCGCCCGAGGCTCAGGTAACCAGAGCCAGCCGAGGCTTGCACTGCCAGCAGTGGCAGCAGCAGAGGTGTGACGGGCATCGCCTTCCCCTGATCGCCAGGTCGCCTCCCACCCCTGAGGCTCCCAGACTGTGAGAGGGGGCAGGCCGAGCTGAGGGACTCCCCCCCCCGCCCCTGTGCATGAATTTTCATGCACCGGGCCTCTAGTATTCAAATAAAATTCTAAAAATCAAGCTTTACAGTTTATGATCACACTTTTATACTTTACAAAAGATAAAACATTATTTGAAAATATATGTTTATATAAACATAACAAAGTACAGAAGAATATATAGGTCAGTCTATGTTTCAACAAAGATCATGCTTCTCCAAAGATATTAAAGACCAACTGTAAATTTCGATCAGCCAAAGGGCGGGGTGGTCTAGAAATGTAAGTTAGGTGGAGAATTGTACAAGTATTAAAATTAGTAAGAAAGCATATGGATGTACCTTGAGCATATCATGCTAAGTGAAATAAGACAGAAAAAGTAAAGAACCATATAATTTCACTCATATGTGGGATATAAAACTGAAAGCAACAAATGAACAAACAAGAAAAACAAACATGGTGATTACCAGAGAGAAGGGGAGCGAGTGGGGCAAGGAGTAGTAAAGGGTAAAAGGAGTCAAATATATGGTAACGGAAGATGATCTGACTTTGTGAGTTGGGCACACACAGTACTATATGCAGATCATGTAGATAGAAATGTGCACTTGAAACCTATATAATCTTGTTAATCAATGTCACCCCAATAAATGTGAAAAAAAGGTTAATTCAAAGTAAATATGGGGGAAAGAAAACATATGTAGTGCCCAGTTAAGTTCCCTTTACAGATGTGAAGTCACTTTTTTAGTACAGAAGCATAACAGAGGGTATAACTACTAACGATGTAGATGGTGCTGCTGACATAAAGCAAAGGACCCATAAACGCTTCTCTTAATTTGACAAATACAGGGAGGGGGGACGCCGTCGGTGCACTATTTTCTTAGCTAAGAGAAAACATGTTTTAAATTCTGTAATTTAAAACAGTTCCTTTTCTCAATTTTCTGAAACTCTTTAAAAAATGTGAGAAGACCAATGTCCTTTAATAATGATGGGCAAGGAAGTTAGTTCTATTTCTTACTACACATAGACATGCATTGCTATGTGTAGAAACACAATACCTGACTATAGTGTTCAGATATTCTATTACGATGAAAACTGAATTTGAGCAACCAATTCAGTTTTCACCACCTACTACTAATCTTCAACAATGTTTAAGATCGCCACCTGGTGGCCATCATTAGGCGTGTGGAACTGATCTCATGCAGTGCTGATGGCAAGAGGATACCCCTAAGTATCTATTCCAGGCAAGAAAAATTCAGGGTTTGAAAACACTTCCCTGGCAGCTGCTTTGACAAACCTGGGCGTTTAATTAGATTCAGAAACACTTAAATATTAAGAAGATAAATAACTATTATATAAATATTCCATTTATATACTAGATAGGAGATAGTAGAGCTATAGTTTTCATATAGGCATTTTGTATGTACCCCTGAATAATTAATGCGTTACAATGAGGTAGATGAAAAGTCATTTTTCTAAGTTGTTTCAAGTTGTCCCTATATGCATTTCACCACAATGCAGTCATTTGGTTAATCTACTTAACTTCATAGACCAGCCTTGCTTAGAAGGATCCAGACTATGGACTCTGTCAGATTGACAGAAAAAGGAAAAAAAATGGAAGCAAATGCAGATAGAAAATATGAATGACTTCAAGTGTCACCTGACAAAGAAGTAATACATCAGAGATGAGGAAGATGATTAGAGATCGCTGTTCTCTGAGCTAGCTTTCCTCTTTCTGGTGTGGCTTTTCCTGGATGCCGGCAAAAAAACCTGTATGGTTACAATATATCTCTAACTATAGTGAGTTTAAATATATCTCTGACTCCAGGTAACCAAAAGAACCCTGCGTGGAACATGCACAAAACTTATTCCATTTGTTTTTACTTCCTGGAGTAAAAGCTGTCGATTATGAAACAGAAATCGTTTAAGGATTTAAGATTAAGATATTGTCAATCTAACCACTATGCAGGGCTTTACCGATTACAACAAATGCTGTTGCCATTTACTCTTTGATACTAGTTCCTTTTTAAAGATTCAATATTAACATTTATCTTTCAAATAATGCAGATGCTAATGAAAATTAATTCATCAGGCAATTATCCTCATGCCCAATAGCATATAATCTAACTTTAAATACTTTAGTAACTAATTCAATTGAATTCAAATGAACACTCCAATCAGATATTCTATTTCACATTCTCCCAATATTTTCCATATTTGCTCTCTAACAGGGGACGTGTTTTTATGTGAATAAAAATAAAGCTTCCTAACAATAGTAACTCACTTTATGCTTACAGAATGTAAGGGGTAAGGGAGTAAAGAAAAATGACGTGGAGGTCATTAAAGAACACGAAAGATCAAAGACTTGGGTTTGGGTTTATGTCTTCTCTTTCCCAATATTCACTAATATCATAGTAATTTTTTAAAGGATAAACTGGCAAAGATAAAGAGAACAGAAGAAGCTATAACAAATAAGAGATATCATAAAATCTTAGGACTCTATAAAGTGGATTTAGGAACAGTTATCTTATTTGGAAAATAAACAGCAACCTTAAAATAGATGGGTATGGAAGAAATACAGTAGCTCGCAGAAACCAAATCATGTATAAATAAGCAAACAGTGCCCAGAATTTTATTAAGTAATTAAGGTAATTTACATATACTTGAGAAACAGCTTCTAATTAAGGATCTTATCCAAGAAATTATCTCCATAAATTATATTAGCATAAAATTAAGACTAGATACTACTGAAAACTGTTCCTGTACATATATCATGCAATTTGTCAACCAGTTTACTTTGGCTAGAGATGAAACATTAATGAGTATATGTGCTAGAGTCAGATAGCCTGAATTCAAACCCCAGCTCTGCTACTCACTAGCTAGGCAAGTTACTTAATCTCACTAGATCTGTGTCCTCACCTGTAGAAATCGGATAATAACAGTAGTTACAACTGATAGGTTGTAAAATTAAACAAGATAACGAATGTAATGAGCTTAGAAAAGTTCTTGGCACAAAATAAACAATTAAATATTAGGTATTAGTACCACCCTAGTACATCATCATCTTTACTGGTCATACTATGTGAATTTTACATTTTTTATTCAAGTTAAATTAAATTTATTCTGTACATATTCACTACCATTTCCCAACCCATTTCAGGCTCCTTGAAAATATAATTTTTATGCACAATTTTATTAACTCTGCATGTATATAACAGATTTCTTAGTGGTAAAAACAAAAATAAAATATTCCATGCTAGACAGGTTCAGAGCAAGTCACATATAGCCTATATATATATATAGATAAAAGCCTAAGCAACCATTCGACCTTTTGACCGGTAGCTATGATGCGCACTGACCACCAGGGGGCAGACGCTCAACGCACAGGCATGGAAACATGGAAGAGACTGATGAATCTCAGAGTTAAGGGTGGAGGGTGGAGGATAGGAAGAGATTAACCAAAGATCTTATATGCATACTAGAGGCCTGGTGCAGGGATTGGGCCTGTGGGGATCAAGCCGAAACTGGCAGTCCAACATTCCCCGAGGGGTCCCAGATTGTGAGAGGGTGCAGGCCAGGCCGAGGGACCCAGGCCTCTAGTTTGCTTATAAAATACTAACATTTTGAAAGGTTAAAAAAAAAAAAAAAGAATTGGTCCTAGCATGGGTATTGGTACTAGCATTATCCAGTTGTGATAATGGTTTCATACTCATTTATTAGTAAAGTCACCTCTTCATGAATTCTAGAAGACAGAGTAAACAATCAAGATTGTATCCATGAAATAGCATCAAACCTGAATCTAAGGATATTTAGCACCAACCTTTATGTTAAAGGCTTCTTCAATGCAAATGATTTTCCATTCATTTTATGCAAATCTGCATCTAAGAATGTCTTATAAATATAGTAGGCATTATTCTAAATCTAAGTTGCCCTTTGCATTATCAACCAATTATTCAATAGAATAAAAAATTTTAAGTGTCTTTTTTCACTAAGTCAATTATTTGGATATATAATTCAGAGATTTTTATGCCTTGCCTTCTACTACAAAACACATTAATTTGTTCCTTTATTTTCTTAATCATCAAACAGGTGTCTACTATGTGTTAGGTACTGGGCTAGAAGTGCCCAGATCCAGAGATGAGAATAATTCAAGCATATTCAAATAACTAAAATCAGTTGGATATGGTTGAAATGTAGACTAGGAGCAAAGAATAAAGACAGGAAAAGATGGAGAAAAATAAGTCAGACCTTCCAGGGTCTAGGTAAGTTTTTGACTCAAACTGAGAGCATTGTGGGGTATAATCAGTGGTGCAAAATCCCTCTACCAAGGCTACACTAAAGAATTACACTCAGGAGCTCATCAGTTCCTACAAAGACACTCTCTTTTGACCAAACTTGAATGAGGCTCAGAGCTGACCTTTGGCTTCCCTCTCTGTCCTTGTAGAATCCAGTCTGAGCAAGAATCCTGTTAAGTCATTTTAAGGAAAATCCCTAATCCTCTGTATCTGACCCAGCCTGGAGTTTATGTCCTGTCTGCCTTCAGCAATTCTACTGAGTTGGTCTAACAAGAATCCCCCTTACCTCTGCTGTTTCCTGAGTAACTTTCCATCCCCTGACCTCTATCTGTTTCCTGAATATAAGTGCCCACTGGTCCTTTAAGAGGCAGAGTTGAAACAAATGGGACTACATCAAAATAAAAAGCTTTTACACAGCAAAGGAGACCATCAATAAAACAACAAGAAAGCCCACTGCATGGGAGAACATATTTGCTAATGATATCAACGATAAGGGTTTAATCTCCAACATTTACAGGGAACTCATGCAGCTTAACAAAAAGAAGATAAACAACCCAATCAAAAAATGGGCAACTGATCTAAATAGACACTTTTCGAAAGAAGACAGAAGGAAGGCCAAGAGACATATGAAAACATGCTCAAAGTCACTAATCATCAGAGAGATGCAAATCAAAACAACAATGAGATACAATCTCACACCTGTCAGAATGGCTATTATCAACAAATCAACAAATGACAAGTGCTGGCGAGGATGCGGAGAAAAAGGAACCCTCGTGCACTGCTGGTGGGAATGCAGACTGGTGCAGCCACTGTGGAGAACAGTATGGAGTTTCCTCAAAAAACTAAAAATGGAACTCCCATTTGACCCAGTGATCCCACTTCTAGGAATATATCCCAAGAAACTAGAAACACGAATCAGAAAGGATATATGCACCCCTATGTTCACAGCAGCACAATTCACCATAGCTAAGATTTGGAAACAGCCTAAGTGCCCATCAGCAGATGAGTGGATTAAAAAACTGTGGTACATCTACACAATGGGATACCACGCTGCGGTAAAAAAGAAGGAGTTCTTACCATTTGCAACAGCATGGATGGAACTGGAGAGTATTATGTTAAGTGAAATAAGCCAGGCAGAGAAAGATAAATATCACATGATCTCATTCATTTGTGGAATATAATGAACAACATAAACTGATGAACAAAAATAGATTCAGAGACAGAGAAACATCAATCAGAACGTCAAACCTCAGGGAAGGTAGGGGAGAGTGAGGTAAGGGGGAGAGATCAACCAAAGGACTTATATGAATGCATATAAGCCTAATCAATGGACACAGACAACAGGGGGGTGGGGTCATGAATGGGAGGTGGGGGGTAATGGGAGAATAAGGACACATATGTAATACCTTAATCAATAAAGAAATTTAAAAAAAAAAAAAGAGGCAGAGTTGAGTCCAACCTCCCCTCAACCCCCCATGGAAGTGCTCCTTACACCCATCAGAATGTCCTCCCTTAAATAGAGTCTGTTTTGCCATTCCTGAACAAGTGTCACTGAATAATTTTTTCTTCAATAGTTAGAATACTATTTTTTCTGTAACACTGGAAAGGTACTGCATTATTTCAAGCAAAAGAAAACAGAGGCAAGATCCATGGCAGTCAAAAGAAGTATGGAGAGAAGTCGATTGATTAGAGAGATAACGAAGCTGAAGCCACTGGATTTGGGTTTGGGGTATAGGGAAGGAAAAGTCACGGATAATGCTCACACTTTCCAATTTGAGTCAGAAAGTGATGCCATTCACTGAGATAAGAAATTAAGAAATTCAGAAAGAGGTTTAATAAGACCGACTTAAGACATGTCAAGGAGGAAGAGCAGTGGGTAGAACTCCCTTCTGGTATCTTCTGCTTACTCTGGGAAGAAAGTAGTGCTACCTGCTGGGGCTGAGGGGTGAAAGGATATGATCTGAAGAGGACAGAGAATATTTAAGGCACCCACAGAAGTGGGAGATAATTAGAAATACATAGGAGTACTTTCTGCATTTGAAAAACTGGGGGAAGCATGAATGTGTAGGGGTGCCAATCTATAAGGCTATGTAACAATTTTTCCAGCGGTTCTGAGCACCCCCAGCAGTTAAACTGATGGAGAATTGGGGATTTGCTGACATATTTAAGAGCAACAAACATGATAAATGTCCTCAAACAAAAATAGAGAGGCTGAACATATGGGCCATGGATTCTACACTGCATAGGGAAGTGGATGAAGAGGGACAAAAAACAAAAAATACAAAAAAAAGTGAGTTAAGTGACTGAAGAGCTTCAAAGTTCAAAGAATAGGAAGCAGAGTAAGAGAGCTGGGGATAGAAGGGAGATTATGGTCAGACTTATCCAAATTTAGGAATTGGCATCTAGAGACGCTCCAGCACATGAGGCCATTCATGTGCATTTTCAGAATGGGAGTGGGGGTCCCAGTCGAGGAGAAAAATCAACAAACTAAAACAGATCACCCCATTTTGCACTCTCAAACAAGCCATAATGACAAGGCCTTCACCTTGGAGACCTACAGGAAGACTGAGTCAGGTGCCACCTTTTTCAATACAAGATGTGAAGTGAACATCCTATCTAATAAAAGAGTAATATGCAAATTGACAATCACTCCAACACACAAGATGGCTGCCCCCATGTGGTCAAAGATGGCTGCCCCCATGTGGACACAAGATGGCCACCACAAGATGGCCAGCAGGGGAGGACAGTTGGGCGGGACCAGGCCTGTAAGGGAGTGAAGTTGGGGGTGATCAAGCCTGCAGGGGAGGGCAGCTAGGGGTGACCAGGCCGGCAGAGGAGGGAAGTTGGGGGCGACCGGGCCTGCAGGGAAGGGCAGTTGGGGGGGGGACCCAGGCCTGCAGGGGAGAGCAGTTGGGGGGGACCAGGCCTGCAGCAGAGGGCAGTTAGGGGTGACCAGGCCTGCAGGGGAGGGCAGTTAGGGGCAATCAGGCTGGCAGGGGAGCAGTTAGGCATCAATCAGGCTGGCAGGGGAGTGGTTAGGGGGTGATCAGGCTGGCAGGCAGAAGCAGTTAGGCGCAATCAGGAAGGCAGGCAGGCGAGCAGTTGAAAGCCAGCAGTCCTGGATTGTGAGAGGAATGTCTGACTGGCAGTCAGACATCCCTCAAGGGGTCCCAGATTGGAGAGGGTGCAGGCTGGGCTGAGGGACCCCCCCACCCCCCGTGCACGAATTTCGGGGCCTCTAGTTAGTAGATAACAGGGAAGACAGATACAGGGTAATTCAGCTATACAGCATACACTTCCAAAGAGCAGGGTTTCATATGTTCAACATATATACTGAGATAATAAAAACATTCTTTTTTTAATCAGTTTTCTCAGCAGGGAGAGGGGAAAAACTGGCTAAATAACAAGGAAAACCATGACCTTTTAACTTTTGGAACACATGAGCCATATCCAGTACACAAATAAATGTTTACATTTATATTAACAAAAAGATACTATATCAACAATAAAATAAGAGCTATTCTAGGTTGCTTTGTGAGCACTGTCCCCAGCAAGATTACTAATATATGGTCAAGGGCATTCAGTGCCCCGCTCTGGGGCCTGAGAGCTGGGTCTGAACTCGGACTCCTCCACTCACTAGCTATGTGACCTTGAGCAGAGGCCTAATCTTTCTATTCCTCACGTGTACAACAGGAACAATGTTATTATACTATTACACGTTACTGACAGGGTTATGTTCTGACCTGTTATGTTCTCAACTTTATTCACAACACGAGTAAATAGTTAAACTATTAGCAAATATCAGAAATGTGCACATCACCCTCATTTATAATAAATTTAAAAATTGTTTTTTTAAATCAATATATTTTACAAAGTGACTAACACTTGCAGATACCTCTATGATACAAATATTATTTTTTAACTTTTTACAAATATTATGTCCTCTGAACTTACTGAACCCTGTAAAGAGTAAATCTTTATGGGATGTCTGTCTCAATTTCTCATGCAACACTGAGCAGCAGTGAGTGTTTAAATGCAAAGGATGAGAAAGGCAGTGGCTATTGTTCACAGTGGGCAAGTCTAGGTGAGGTACCAATGCACGAGATCTCAGGGTTTCCAAGTGGGCAGGTAAGAACACAAAAGAAAAAGAAAAAACATCTACTTAATGATTTTATTTTTAAAAGTCTTGACAAGTCTCTGCATGAATACCTTAAAAAAAAAGATTTTGAAAAAAAACTGGTAACAGTGTAGGTATTTAAATAAAATATACATGGGTGATGAATGGTAACTCGATATGGTAAAAAGTACAAATAGTGGAAAAGAAAAAAAGGGGGGCGGGGAGACAAGCAACTAGAAAGCCTCAAAATTTAAAGCGAAAGAATTATGGGCGAATACTGGTTACTGAATCCCATGAATGACACTAAAATATAAAGAGGCATAAATTCCTATAATGCTTCCATTGAGGACCTAACAGTCATCAAAAGTTCAAACACTGATTATGCTTGAAAACCTCTAAAAGGGACTCAGTTCTAGAATTGCAATAATTTAGAGAACTTCTGGTAAGATGATAGCCATGCCCAAACACATTTAAACTCATCAAGAACCTAAATCTCAACCATGTGGAAATAATTTTCACTGCAACCATCTTTACAGTTAAAAAAGCAAACACCGAGGGAGGGCACTAATTGAAGCCGTCCTGCTATCCACCTGATAGTCTCAGAAAAACAATGAGATGTTGTCCAATTCCTGCAAAATAATTTAACTCTTTTAGGGATAATCATTCTACCAGTCTGTGTAAGAAGTGGCTATAACAGGATAAATTCTGATACTTAAAAAATACTTTTATTACAAAAATAATGCAGGCTCTTTGTGACTATTTACCCTTAAATTCCACCTCCAAGAGACATTCAATACTAACTTTTGTCTATTTCAACATTCAATATTAATAATGTTTAATATTAAATTTCCTTCCATTGAATACACAAAAAAAAATGGAATCATACAGGAACTTACTCTGCTTTTTTCACTTTCAGATACTTAAACTGCAAATACAGAGTTTTAAATTATAGCTTATCAAATAGAATCTCTCATTCCTTCCTACATCAGAAACTGTTGAACCCAATAGAATGTACTCCAGACATCTCTTTAAAACAAAAACAAAAAAACTAACTCTCTAGCATTATCCTACATTATCCAATAAACAATACTTGTCTTTCAAGTTTGTTCTATTTTTTACTTACACATAAAATATAAGAATTACAGTTCAGTGTCATTAAGCATTCCATGCTTATCATCTTGCCTCTTCCAAAATCTCAAAGCAGTTAATGTACAGTAATAGAGTACTGATTCAATTGCTACATACCTAAAGATAAGATTTTATCAATAGAGTTTTCCATAAGTCCTTTCCAAATGATCTCATTCAATATATTGATCTATTTCTGGTACTTCTGGGTCAAACTGACTAAACAAAGTCTTTCTAATTGTAGATATTCCCATTTTTGTTTTTGTCCATGAGTCTAAAGCTGAAACAGTTGACGTGAGTTTGATATTGAACAGAGAGAAAATTCATTGGCAGTTCTTCCTTCTCATGACACCTCACTTAATATACATGAAACCAGTAAGCTACTGTTCACGAAACATGAAGTTAAATTTTCCAATATAAAAACTTTTTGATGTAGCATTTACATATGTTTAATCTCAATACTTACTTGAATGTTAAAATTTTTAATGAAAAAACTTTATAGATATATATAGATATAATTATATATGTTATACTATATTTGTATATTATCCCAAAAGAATGTAATCAACTGTTCATCTACAAAAATCAATTTCCTTTTCCTTTTTGAATAGTAGCCCCTGAAAAGAAATACATTTAATAGCAAGCTCTGGAAATACATCACATACATATCTGCTTACATGTCTATGTATGTATACATAAGATAAACAAGTTTCACACAATATGTGTCCTTACTACCTGCAACATGTTCTGTTTCTACTGTTACCTTTCTTTTAGTCTTTAAATACTTGTGATAATCCAATAGTTTTTCAAATCACTAGAAAGTCACAACCTGCAGTTTCGAAAATAGTGGAGAAAGTTCAGAGAATGAACATTTGGGGAAACCCTCCCTAAATTTTAATTAACAACTACTTTAAAAGCTGAACAAGCAGAGGTTGGTCAGAGTTTTAGCTCCATAGCTACTCTGAATAACAGAGGACAAGGTGGGCGGGTGGGGGTGAGCAAAGTTAAAACTTTTAATTCACAATCAACACAGTGAGTAAAAAGTTCTGATTAAAGGCCCCAGACCTGCACTCTGTAAACCACAGGTCAAGTTCACTTATATCAGATGACAAACTGAAGCAGAAGCTGTACTCTAAAGTGATTTAAGACTTTGAACAGTAAACAACCCCTACCCAACAGACCCAAACAAAATTAGTCTACCAATGCTCATTCATTATAATACTAGTGGACCGGTGCATGAAATTCGTGCACATTAAAAGGGGATTAATTAGAGGAAAAAATTTAATATTGCTATTTGCCCTTTCTCTATAATACAAGTGTCAGAGATGAAAGAAAATTAGTAAAATGTATACGAAAACCTTCCTCCTGTCAGAGTCTGGGGCTCACCAGGGGACCCAAAGTCAAGTCCCCGCCCACCCACATGCGCCTCAAAATCACATGAGACCCAGACCCGGTCGCCCCCCCCCCCCCCCATTGGGCTAGATCCAGACCTGGCCAGTCCCACCCTTGTCAAGCCCCACTGGGCAGGGGGTGTAGCCTCAGGTCCCCTGGCCCAGCACCAGGACGGGGGGACACAGCCTGAGATCCCCTGTCAAGCCCCGCTGGGTGGAGGGCATGGCCTGAGGTCCCCCGTCAAGCCCTGCCAGGCGGGGCAGCGCAGCCTCAGGTCCCCCCACCCAGCACCGGGAGGGGGGCGTAGTCTCAGGTCCCCTACGCAGCCTCAGGTCCCCCCACCCAGCACCGGGAGGGGGGCGTAGTCTCAGGTCCCCTATTAAGCCCCACTGGCAGGGGGGCACAGCCTCAGGTCCCCTGTCAAGACCCACTGGGAGGGGGTGCGGCCTGAGTTCCCCTGTTAAGCCCTGCCAGGGAGCGGGTGCAGCCTCAGGTCCCCTGGCCTGTTGCTGGGGCGGGGGGTGCAGCCTGAGGTCCCCTGGCCTGGTGCCAGGCTGGGGGGTGCAGCCTGAGGTCCCCCAGTCTGGTGCCGGGGCAGGGGGTGAGCCTGAGGTCCCCTGTCAAGCCCCATGGGGGTGGGGGAGGGCATAGCCTCAGGTCCCTGCTGATTGCTCGTTAAGTCTCTTTAAGGGAACTTGGCCTCAGCTGTGGGTGCAACCATCTTTGTGACGGAGTGATGGTCAATTAGCATATTCCCTCTTTATTAGATAGAACTAGAGTCCTGGTGCACATTAGTTCGGGGGTGGGGGGGCCCTCACCCGGCCTTTGCCCTCTCACAGTCCAGGACTCCTCAGGGGATGTCCACCTGCCAGCTTAGGCCCGCTCCCAGCCGTAGGACATCCCTCAAGGGGTCCTTAGTGGAGGCGAGAGAGTCTCCCACCACCTCTGCTGTGCTTGCCCAGCTGTGAGCCCAGCTTCTGGCTGAGCAGCGCTCCCCCTGTGGTAGTGCACTGACTACCAGGGGCAGCTCCTATGTTGGCATCTGCCCCCTGGTGGTCAGTGCACGTCATAGCGACCAGTTCTGCCATTCAGTCAAATTGCATATTAGCCTTTTATTACATAGGATTATATAGGATACTGTTTTGATTTCTAATCAATAAAATCATTTTTATTTATATCTTATCTCTATAAAAATTGTTTTTTGTTGTTTTTTTTTTTTTTTTTTTTTTGGTTAATCCTCACCAGAGGATATTTTTCCCATTGATTTTTAGGAAGAGTGGAAGGGAGGCAGGGAGGGGGAAGAGAGAGGGACATCAATGTGAGGTCAGAACATGCATGGACTGCCCGAAACACAGGCATGTGCCCTGACCAGGAATCAAACCAGCAACCTTTCGGTGCACAGGATGACACTCAACCAACTGAGCCGCACCAGCCAAGACAGTACTCTACATTTAAAAGGAGAGACCTATTTCACATATTAAATCTTTTGTCAAACGGTTAAAATTAAATGAAAATATTATGCTTCAAACTTCTAAACATTTTGTCAAAATGTAATGATATTCTTTTAAATTGAATGCTAAGGCAATAACCACTATCTAACCTGTGACATAATATAAAAAATAAATATTGGTTTCTGGCCCTGGTTCCACACACAGCTCCTAAATCCCTTGGAATTTCCTAGGTCAGTGGTCGGCAAACCACGGCTCGCGAGCCACATGCGGCTCTTTGGCCCTTGAGTGTGGCTCTTCCACAAAATACCACGGCCTGGGCGAGTCTATTTTGAAGAAGTGGCGTTAGAAGTTTAAAAAATTTGGCTCTCAAAAGAAATTTCAATCGTTGTACTGTTGATATCTGGCTCTGTTGACTAATGAGTTTGCCGACCACTGGCCTAGGTGATAGCAGGGTCTTTTGTTCTAAGGAGGGACTCGTGGTAGGCTCCTGGATGGGGCTGCTCAGCAGAAAGGCCAAACCATGACTAATTAGAAGCTTGGAACTTTCAGCCCCACCCTTCATTCTCCAGACTGGGGGGAGGGGCTTGAAATGGAATTAATGATTGTCATGCCTACAGATGAAGCTTTTCATGACAAATCCCAAAAGGGTATTCCCTTACCTTCCCCGACACATCTCTTCCATCTGGATGTTCATCTGGATCCTTTCACACACCCTTTCAGAATAAACTGGTAAACTGTCTTCCTGAGTTCTGTGAGGCGCTCTAGCAAAATCCAAGGAGGTGGTAGGAACCTCTGCTTTATAGCTGATCAGGCAGAGGCACAGGGGACAACCTGGACTTGTAACTGGCATCTGAAGAGGGGAAGGAGGCAGCCTAGTGAGACTGAGCGGTTGACCTTTGGGGTCTAATGCTATCTCCAAGTAGGTACTGTCAGATTGAGCTGAACTGTAGGACACCAGCTGGTGTCCCAGAATTGCTTAGTGTGGGGAAAACCCCCCCCCCACCTCTGGTGTCAGAAGGGTTGAGTGTGGTAGTAGTGTGAGAGCAAAGGAGAAACACAGGAGGAAGACGGTTTTACATAATGCATGACCCTTTGCCACAGAGCTATCCAGAACACCTCAAGACTTAAGGATAGTCAAGACTTTTCCATATCCTATCTATTTCTTCAATCAATATGTACAGTAACTCTTAGAACTTTGTTACATGAGATATTTCACAAGAACCACAGGATGATTATGAATAACAAGTTTCCAAAGAAACATTTATCATTTTATACAGTATATATTTTTCCCTGATCCCGAAGAAGCCCTGTAGGTATTATAATTTCAATTTTATTGATAAGAAAAAAAAGAAACTCAAAAGATGTTAGCTGCCCAAGGTCACCAGGTGGCAGATTAGGGACGGGGAACTCAGGTGTATCTGAAACCCAAACATGTACCTGTTACACCAGAAGCTAAGTTGTTAAGTTACCCCCAAATTTTATCTTGTTTTTAACATGAGGGCTGCGGCTTGTGGATGTTTAGTGAATTTCCTATTACCGAATAAAAACAGTCCAATACAATAAAATGAGAGACCAAATGAAGGCCAATTTTAGTCTGAAAGAATCCCTTATTCCTAACAGAAAGGAGACCAACTTGCCCAGATATAAACAAGCTCATAAGAGAACATTATCCTGATGATACTGCTAACGGCATGTGCAAGAATGGATGAGGAAGTTCTTCCCCAACATATTAGGAGGTCATTTGGGAACAATTATAAGCAAAACAAAAATAAGTACAGAATACTACTGAAAGGACTGAGTCGGTGCACCGGCCAGTTATGTCACCTGTGCAAACACTGGTGCATGGACTGGGAAGTTAGGGACTCAGAGACCAGGAAGGAAGTAAGTCCACAAACCTCAAAAACCATAAAAGTAAAAGACAAACAGAAAAAAAAATTCTATGTGACAATTCTAAGGAATTAATAAAATAGCACAATTTCAAACCGATATACATAACAGCTGGCATAGTATCTGGCATTTGAAATCCCTTGTCTTGCTATTGGTCCTTTATAGTCATATACATTAAAAGCCATGGAATTTCTTAAAGCAAATATTACACAAGTATTAATATACAATTAAACCACCCTCTGCTTTCCAACAATCAATTTCAATGTATTTAAAACTTGTGAAAATATCTTAAGTCATAAAATTTTCATTTTAACGTTATTCACTTTGCCTAAAACCCTATCTCAGGCTAAAAAAAAAAAAATGTTAAGTACTCTTACTTCAGAATCAATCCAAGCTGTATTTATCCAATGCCCCCCCTCAATAGAACCGAGGCAAGAAACATTCTCTTCTATTGGCAGTTATATTTAAGCAAAGTAGGAGTCTTCATGGTAACCACAAAAACACTATATAATGTATTAACTGACTGGTTAAGCAGTTAACTAGAAGCATATTCAAATTCAATCTTACCATTTCATGTTATGCTAGCATTCATCCTCTGAACAAATAGCCATTAAATACTTTCTATGTGTTAAACCCTGGAACAGACCTAATTGAGGATTTAGCAATGATCCAGAAAAATTCTATCCCAGCCCCCACGGAATCTGGAGGCAGGGGCAAATTTCACTGAAATATTTGCTATAATATTAGCAACAATTTCACAAAAGTTATAATGAAAGCTCTTAGAGAAGTAAACTACGGTCAACTCAATTATCTGATACACATAAAATTATCTGATATCCTTAATTGTAAGTGGTATTGACAAAACAGGGATCTTTGACTGATCACTCCAGCCTACAGATGAGGGGCTGAGCAGTGATTTGGCATCCACCATGGGTTCAAATCTCAGCTTACCAGGGGTGGGCAAACTTTTTGACTCGAGGGCCACAATGGGTTCTTAAACTGGACCGGAGGGCCGGAACAAAAGCATGGATGGAGTGTTTGTGTGAACTAATATAAATTCAAAGTAAAGGAGTGGAGGGGAGAGCAAGAGAACCCTCGCTCTTTCGGCTCCGCGGGCCGGATAGGAACAGCCAAACGGGCCGGATCCGGCCCGCGGGCTATAGTTTGCCCACGGCTGGCTTAGCCTCTTACTAACTGTATGGTCTGAGGAATTCTCGAAAGCCTCTCTGCCCATGACTTCACATTTGTAACAGATGATAAGTGATTAACAGATGCTTAATGAAATGCATAACTCAAAGCAGGCTTTCTCTAAAAAGTCAGTTCTTCACTGTGGACGCAGAGACATGGAAGCATGGAGCAGAGTGCAGAATCTCGGAGGGAAGGCAGGGGGTAAGCATATATGCATAACCCATGGACGCAGACAGTGGGGTAGTGAAGGCCTCGGGTGGGGGCTGGGGGGGATGAGGGTGGCTCGGAGAGGGTTGATGGCGGGGGGGAAGGGGGGCGTATATAATACTTTCAACAACAAATTTGTTTTTTTAAAGTCAGTTCTTCACTAATTTGCCCACAGCAAAGGACAAAACCATAAATTCTAGATTAGTGATTCGCATCAACGTGAGAAACATGACGTACCTCCTCCCAACCAGATCGGAGGAGGAGTGCGGGAAGCCTTAGGGGAGACTATTTCATGGGAGGTACTGCGGTTTACACCCAAATGAAAATGGAAAAACACTTGCGAGAGAGGAAAAAAATGGTTATCTACCTTTTCCAAATATTGACTTCTAAAGACTGGAAATCATTTCTTTGGCCTTATTTTTACCTAAGCTTTTAAAGTATAGGGACAGACATTGCACATGGAATACATGTAACAACGTGAGGAACCTATGGTTACAGTGATGTCTTCCCGCAGTACTTGGTGGTAACCATGTTGCACAACTCAAGGAGTGACCAGTTACACTGTACTCAAGGTTCCTCCTGGAGCAAAAACAGAGAAATATGCCAATACTGAGTGCCCCCTGCAACTGTGCCACCGTAATCTCAACAATTAATTGTAATTAATCTGGGTCATTTTAAAAATATTCATTATCCTCAGTAAAATTTCTAAGTTTAAAATCATATACGTAAGCAAGTAGTTATTTCTTTATGCCTAAGGCACTTCATTTATTACAGCAACCTCAGTCTCCTCCCCCATCCCGCCATCTATTTACTCCTCAACTAGTCTAAATCCCTGATTAGAAAGGAATTGCAAGTGAGAGGAGGATCAACGTGCAAACTCAAAATTTCCAAAGGACTTGTGCATTCAATATCATTAGGCATGTAGTATGTGGTTTTACTAAGCCATGCATTAACAACTTTGGTATGTATGTGGTACCTTAATAACAAAGAGTGAAGCAGTTCATAGTATATTAAACTACATCAACAGTCACATCTCTCTCATGAAAGCATTGGATATGCTAACCCCTGATATAAGGCAATATAACAGATAATCCTATTTTACTGAATAGATAATACACTTGCATGGTTTGAAAACTGAAACTGTATAGAAAGGTATGCACTGATATTTTATTCCCGCTCCTGTTTCAATTCCTGTCCCCTCACACCCTCTGTGGCAACCATTTTTAAAAAAATATATTTTATTGATTTTTTACAGAGAGAAAGGGAGAGGGATAGGGAGCCAGAAACATCTATCAGCTGCCTCCTGCACACTCCCTACTGGGTAGGTTCCCCGCAACCAAGGTACATGCCCTTGACCGGAATCGAACCTAGGACCCTTGAGTCCGCAGGCCAACGCTCTATCCACTGAGCCAAACCAGTTAGGGCTGTGGCAACCATTTTTATTAATTCTTTGTCTTTCCAGTACATTTTTACAAATACTGCCCTGGCCAGCATTACCCAGTGGTTAGAGCATCAGCTCCAGCATCAAAGGGTCTCGGGTTTAATTCCTGGTCAAGGGCACGTACCTGGGTTGTAGGTTCCATGCCTGGCCCGGTCATTGGGGTGCGTGCTCGGGGGCAACCGGTCAATGTCATCAATGTGTCTCTCTCAAGTCGATGTTTCTCTTTCCCTCTCCCTCCCTCCTTTGCACTCTCTCAGAAAAGCAATGGAAAAAATATCCTCAGGTGAGGATTAACAAAAAAAAAACACAAATACTAGTAAATACAATTATACTTTCTTATCCCCCACTTAGAATAAAGCACTATATAGGATTCTCTGTCCCACACCTTGCCTTTTTAAATCCATTTATCCTAGAGATCTTGCCACTTCAGTATAAAAGGATTATCCATCCTCATTCTTTTTTTATACCTGTAGTATCGTAGTATCCCATGGTGTGAATATACCATAATTTATTCAACTAGTGCCCTATCAGGTTGCTTCCAAAGCATCTTCTTACGTGATACATTTTCCAAATCTCTCCTGTTGCTTTTTAACAAAGTGAATTATCAATATCACAGGACCTGCCTTCTTAAACTTATAATACAACTTATTAGTGACCTACTGTTCATATTTTATAAGAACCATTAGAAAGTCCCACCTCATATGGCTGCATTCTCTCCCCATCAAAGTTTATGCTATTTATTACAGGATTTCTCATATACCATTATACATTGTAATATACCATTATACACTGTAAATCTCCAAAAAGTATAGCATGTAGCATTTCCCAAACTTATTTGGCTTTAGGAAGATTCTATGGCAAAACCTTCTGTAGATGTTGTACACTACAAAACAAACTTGAGCAAATACTGGGGTGGACGTAATAAGCATTGTCTTCTGTTTAAGCAAAATATAAGAGTGTGAACTTTTTAAGGAAGGCACAAAAGCAAGCTGAGCTCATTTTTGGAGAAGGCATTCCTTAGCTGGTTTTTTAATTATAAATCCCTTCGAGATCTGAACGTAAAGTTATTTGACCCTTCCTGGAAAGAATGCATACAAGCATAAAATTTTTCAGTTTCTGGGGCTTCATGGACCATTGGGATCCATCCATAGTCACCAGGGTCACATCTATTTTTAAAGCAATTTTAAAGAGACAGTGCTATATTATCTATGGCACCATTAATACTCCAAATACTAACAGGAAACCCAGAACACTTTGCATGCAAAGCTAATGAATAAACAGCAGAGAATTCAACATTTAGAGTACTTGGTGCAAAGCAAAGAAAGCATATTCACATGGATCATGTTTAACAATTAATGCTATCAAGCAAAGTAAATCCTATCAAATAACTGTGGGAAAGCATATTTAAAACAGTAAAGCATCTTTTCTATTTCATTGTGAAATGTGCTTTACCGTTGACTTAAATACTATCAAAAAAAGAAAAAAACAAACAACCCCGGCTTAAATGAACTTATTAAAATCCAAACTATAGGTTAAGAAAAACTGAAATATTTTACAATGTCCTTTTTAAAAGGAAATTTTAAAATCTTCTTAAAATAGCCATACTAGGGCCTTTCTGTACAGGCATATTAGTTCCAGATAAAAATGCAAATCTACAACATAACCATATTGTCTTCTTAAGCAGCACTGAAAAAGTGTTTGGCCACCCTCACCTCTTAGCATTTAGTTAAAAATGCCTAGCCCATGGAAGCAAAAAGCCACTCATTAGAAACCCAGCACTACTCCAGTCTGCTAGCCCTCTGCCCTCAGGAAGACTGTTAGCAGCAGCACTGCTGGATACTATCTTAACAATATGCCAACCAAAGACCCCTTCATGGTCTGTTATCATTATCATTCAAATAATCCTAAATTTCCCCAAGCTGTAAAATCCCATGTGTCACTCAACAAAATACCCAAAGTTGTCTGCTAAACAAAAAATAGAGGCAAACTTCATTGTAAGCTAGAATGTTGGAATAGCTACCTGCTTTACCCAGGGATCAAAACTTCTCATTCAAAAGGGGAGCTAAGGAAAGGGGGTACTAACTGTGCTTTTATATGTAAACACGGATCTTTATTACTGATACATTCTTACTGCAAAACTAAAAATACTATAGGTTTAAAAAGTGACACCTAGAGAAAGAAACCATAATCAATAAAAGGAAGCTATAATATGGTAAGTCAAAAGCCAGACTGACTAATCTATAACATTAATCCTATGAATCACCTGTATGCTTTTTTTTATATAAATGGCCCATTTTTGTCAGTTGCAGTTCCTATCAAAGATCATATTTGTGGTAAAATACAGTAAGACAGAGGGGAAAGAAAGAGGAAGAAAAACAACCCACCACAGGATGTTGACAAGTGTTAACTACCAAGGTTTTAGAATATATTGGTTAGCACACCACATACCACTAAAATAATATACCAGGTTCCTCCAACACCAGGTTACTTTGGCTTTCGATTTTAACCTACTCAAGTAACAGGAGTCTAGTGTTACAAAACACTGTAATTTTCATAGCCTAAGCTCTCTTAGAAGAAAACCTGTGTACTTCCCAGCCTCAATTATCACACAAAACAATTCTTCAATCCAACTCAATTAATTGTTATACAGTTTCATTTGCACAGCTAACAGATTTGCTGACTCGCCCTTATTACAACTCCATGGATTGTGGCCCCAGATATACCAGCTATAAGGCAAAAAGGTAACTTAAAATCCTGATATTATGCCTGGGATACACATTATCTCTAAAACTGATAGCTAACCACAGATGCCGAAAGAGATACTTACAGACCTACCAAAAACCTCCTACTTGACCATCACCGCTGAACTCATACTGGGTTGTTAATATCTTTCACTTGTTCCAATGACTACTTTTTAAAAATGTATTTCTAGCAGACTCATGAAAATGTTTTAACTGGTGCTCACAAATGAAATTAGCAAGAATGCAAGTGCTATCCCTGTGTTCACTACACATGCCCAAATAAATTCAGCAAGGTTAGGTCTGTCTACTACTTTGCCTCTAACCCCAGTGTCGGGCATGTAGTAGATAAATATTCATAAAATGAATGAAATCTTACAATAAAATTCATGGAACAGCCCCAAAATTTCAGTGGTAACAGACCTGTATTAAATCACGTACTGCTTAAAAGACCATTTGCTAAGACTTGAGAACCTTCTAAACAATGCTACTTGTTCTAACAGGATTTAATCTCTACCAGAAAATAAGACTGAGGGTTAACTCAATTCTAAGGGAGGCCTACAATGTTAAGTTTTTGTAACAAAGCAAACAAAAGTTGTATTTTTATAAGATATGACTTCCCTCTCTATCCCAAAACTATGATCAATGAGAATTACAAAATTTTAGGAGGAAAAATCATCTTTGAGCCTAAATTATGAAATAGATGAGCTCAAATTTCAGACTATAAACTGCCACCAATTTATTCAAAAATGTTTGCATAATTACATACCTAAGGTAGCATTTTATGAATTTTATGCTTTTTTTTTTAATGCTAAGCAGTTGGCATGAGTTGGAGGAGTTATGACTGATGAATATAATTATCTTCCCTTTTTATGACTTTCATTTACTAGGGGGGGCGGGGGGAAATCAGTGATGAAAGATTTAACTTTGTCAATGTAAATAGTTCCTCTTGTGCGTTTTCAAGTTACAGTGTTCTCTACTACTAAAACCAGTTTTCCTGTTCTCCCATCCTATTTTGTGACTGTATAATAGCTTTTTGTATTTTATTTGTATTACTGATTTGTATGTTTACTTCCCTAAGTCTTATTTCCCCAAAGATTTAGAAGGCAGACCCTTCCAAAGGGCTCCCCTGCCATGCCATTAACAGTGTTTGATCACCAAAGGACTTGTATGCATGCATATGAGCATAATCAATGGACACAGATGGGGGGGCGGTGAGGGCATGAGGGGGGGGAGGTGCGCCAGGGAGAGGTCAATGGGGAAAAGGGAGACTTATGTAATACTTTAAACAATAAAGAATTTAAGTTAAAAATATATAGTGTTTGATCATTCCTGAGTCGCTTGTAAGTGTAATTTAATGTAAGTTCTGTTGAGTAGAGCTGGTTCTGTCTTGATGGATACTACACAACAGGTTCCAAATGTTATAACAATGAATGAATGAATGATTTGTATGCTTCTCTGCTAGCTAAGCTGGCAATATTTAAGAAGACATCACAGACTCTATCCAGCTTTAAAACTCGGGTGCTCTTTACAGGTCCGAATTGAAAATCTGCAAATAACAAATTTAAAAGCAAACAACACTATGTGATACACACAATTAGAGAAGGTGCTTAAACAGTTTACTCAAAGGGCACACAATTACAGAAGATTCCATTACCATCACAGGAATGATCTCAAGAACCACTGCTAAATAATGACTTCACTGTCTAGAGATTCAGTTTTTCTCCATGTTTTGAAAATTTATAAATGAACAGACTAAAATGATGAATGACTCCTCTCCAGGGCCTTACAATCATCCTTAAAAAGATTCGGGGCGCGGGGGTGGAGTGGGGGGGAGTGTTAAGGAAAATCATTAATACAAACACGTGAAAAGCAATTTTCCTGCTAGTTGTGAAAGACTGGAAAATTTCTCACGGCAACCTCCCTTTTGCTGGTCGGAGAGTAAGAACTGGAAATTGGAAAATGTGTTACACCTCCATGCGCCTTGAGTCAGGAACTACGAAGGGAGAAAGAGAATCCCAACTGTTGGGGACACATGTATTCCACATGAAAGCAGGAAGTCCGCTTCTGGAGCGTGGTTTGCCTGCCGGGCCAGCATCCCAAAGGGGCACCCCGACCTTTGGAAAGCCCACCCCCACTGCCCTCTGACGCTAAGCCTGAAGCCAAAGCCAGCCTCTCCGGGAAACGCGATTTTGCCGGGCTGAGGAAAGGCGCAGCGCGGAGGCTGCGGACACCTTCCTCTTTCCACTTGGCCTGCGGCAGGAGCAGACTCCTCCGGTTTTCGCCAAAAGAGGAGGAGGCGGGCCAGGCACCGTCAGCAGCGACAAGAAGCCTTGGCCGCGAAGGAAAGCGGCCGTCCACGCGGCCGGAGAACTCACCGAACAAAGCGCAGAGCGGACCGGCTGGAGGGAGGAGGGAGGAGGGGGAAGGAAAAGATCCACCCGAGCTCTTCACCACTACCTGGGGCAAGAGACAGGTGGAGCCAGCTCCTCCTTGGAGGGAGGAGAAAGATGAGCTTTCGAGGGGCTAATCTGAACTCCAGCGCCCAGCCGACCGGAACTGAGACCCCGGCCGGGGAGGACGCACGGGAATTAGGGGACGAGCACTAGAAAGAGAAAGGAGAGGGGATCGGGGTCCCGGGAGGGAGGCCGGGCCCTCCGGGGGTGCCGGGGTCTCGCCCCAGCTGCGCGGAGGATACGGGTGGCGAGGATGCGCGCGGCGCGCTGCCGGCCGCCCCGACTCGGGCCTCCTCGGCTCGCCGCCGCCCGCCCCTCGCACCCGCGCCCTGGGCCGCCACACAAAGAGGATGGAGAGCCGCGCCGGCCGCGGGGCGGTAGAGGGGCGCCGGGGCCCGGACGGGGTGGCCAGACCGCGACGTCCGCCGCGCCCCCGCCTTTGTCTGCCTCGCTCCGCGCCCCCAGCCCAAGGAACCCCGCCGCCCGCGGCGCCCTCACCCTGCTTGTTACCCGGGTGAGTAGCGGTCTCATCTGCTCGCCAGCCCCATCTGCCTCCATGGCCGGCCGGCCAGCCCGCGGCGGCCGCTACGGTGTGGCCCCGCGCAGTCCGCCCGCCGCCGCCGCCGCCGAGAGCCGAAGGCGCGAGGGGAAACGAACGTGTGTCCGTGCGCGAGGCGCGCGCGTGGGGAAGAGTCGAGCGAGCGCGCGAGGTGCGAGGCGCGCGGGCGCACGCAGCGATCGCGGGGCTGCCTCTCGCCGGGCAGAGAGGCCGCGGCGTGGAACGTGGAGTGAGAACTGAGCGAGCAGCCGGACAAGGCGGGGGTGGAGGAGAGAGCCGCGTAGGGACCCGGGGGCGGGGCCGCAGCCCGTGACGCGCGCAACGCCCGGGTCCCGCCTCCAGCACCCGCCGCCCCGCCCCAGCGCCACGCCCCCTGCCAGTTTGGCACCGCCAGCCTCCCCCGCGCACCCGCGGGCCAGCCGCGAGGCCACCCGGAGGTGGGTCGGGAGGAGGCGGGACGGGCATCTGCCCCAGCCAATCGGCGGCTCGCGAGTTGCGCACGAGTCCCTCACACACACACCCATGCCACCTCCTCTGGAGGCCCCGCCCCTCTTTGTAAAACCCGAAATGACTGTAACTAAATGACTAACTCGTTTTCCCGGTCGGAGGTTCCCCTGAAGTTTAGAAGTGGGGTGGGGGTCACCGCCGCCTCTAGCTCCTAACCAATTGGTGTAAAGGCAGGAGGGAAGGAGGATGCCACCCTTTTCAAGGACGCTCACGGGAACCCAAAAGCAACTAACGGGTCTCCAGGCTTCCTGCAAGTTTTTTCCCCAGTTCAGTAGGCGTGAGCCCCAACTCCGGGCCTGTCAAAGAGGGAGTACTCCTGACCAGGTATGTTCATGTGCTTGCCGCTTGAGCGGGCCCCACGGCGGCCCCCATTCAATTCGCCTCTCAGATGCCTTCTAACAGGGGATGATGAAGGGACCTGCCTGCCACACAGGGTCATTGAAGAACTAGGTGAATTTCAAGCCATAAATGTGCCTGACACATAGCATGCTTGTTATAAGCATTATTGTTAGCAGAGCTATCTTGCGTGTTTAAAAAAGAAAAAAAGGTTTCGTTGAAAAGAGCTAAATCAGTGCTATGGAAGGAAACTATTACAGCGGATCTGGAGCTCACATCCTATTTGTCTGCAATAGGATATTAGTAAAGCCTTTGTCGGAAATAGTTGAGGATGCTGGATGACTCTACCTGGTTTGAGTCCTAGTCCCCTTTTGTTCTCATTTCCCGGAGTTACCTCAAGGCTGGCACACATTCTTCTCTTACTTGTATTAGAGCAAATGTGCTTCTATTATCATTGCTACCATTTTAAGAGGCCTGCAATTAGAGACTTGGACATTTTGCAAGCATGCTTCATCTCTAATCGTCACAACACTACAAAACACTATGTTTTATTATCTCCACTTCACAGATGAGGAAGCCGAAGCTCACAGCAATGACTGGCATTAGGTCCCAGTAGGTGGAACTGCTCTATCTATTGCACCATTCTAATGCTGCACTAAGCAAAGATGAAGAACAATAAAGAAAAGAGAAGAAAAGATGAAACAAGAATGAACGGAAAGAATATGGAGTAAGAGGGGTCAAACATATTTTAAGCCTCCAAAATTTGTCTGAGGTGCCAATCACTTGTGCTCATATCAACAGTCTCTAAGGTGAATATGATTAATATTGAAGAATTCGGTGTGGCTTAAAATGTAGGTCCCCTGCCATAAAACTGTAATTAGTATATACAGAACACCCTCTATTCCATTTCTCTGTTTTATATATCTTTACAGTATTTATCCACTTATAACATTCTATATATTTTATGCTTTATTATGCTTACTGTTTGTACACTCACACACACACACACACATTCATGTAAGTTTCATGCAAGCAGCAAATTTTTTGTGTTTGCTGTTATATTTCTAGCAACCCTAGGAGAGTGTTTGGCCCTAGTATCTCTCAGTACATGTTTGGGGGGAAAGAGAGGAGGCTAACATCTTTCAAGACAGGAACAAAGTAGGAGCTAAGACCTTTGAAAGAACTATGTAGTCGATTTCAAGAAGGACTTCTAAATACATGCTTGTGAGACCATGCTAGAAAATAGGTTTCTCTTATCCATCCTGAAAATAAAAAAATAAGCCCTTTTTTGACCTCTGTGTTGTCATGCACTTCTTCTACTCCTCACTTCATCCCAACAGCTAGAAAAATAATGTAGTACAGGTCTGAATTATAGAATTTATTATTCTCAATTGCCCACTTAATTCAAGCTCAGCCAGAGTTCATCCCGAGGTAATGGTTGTGAATGAAAAAGATAATGTGTTAAAATTGCTTTCATGCAAATGGAGAAGACTATAAAATGTTCCAAGGTGCTGAAAGGCAAATTGTTCTCTCAAGTATTTTAAATATCTATCCAAAATATAGCACAAGGAAACGTTTGCTAAACAAAGGAGAACATGAACCTAAAGTTATCACTAACAATGAACTTGTACCACCTAAAATTAATGACATTTAGCTGTATCCCAAAATTCAGGATACTTCCTGGGTTTCTGGAACAGCAGGTAATACTAGCAGGGACTTGGATACAACCTCTTGGCAAGATCTTTATCTTGAGAAACGAATAATCTTCCCCCAGCCGTTCTCTTGAGCCAGGGCATATTTTGTAAAGACAAATAGCAGCTTGTCATTTTGAAAAGCCATCTTTAACCTTTAGCAGAGGATCCTCTGACAATTATGTATCTCTTCCTGGCCTCTTCTTGGTCATGGCTGAAATTTAAATGTTCCCAATTATATGACCCTATAAGGGAAACTAAAATCCTTGGGAATGGTGTTTACAAGAACACCAGGGCAGCCTCCATGGGAAAGACAAAAGGAGAAGCATTGAGAAAAGTATTGTTCTTTATGTCTGTAGGCTAGGCCTACAGAAAACTTTGGGGGGGGTTGGGGGACGGGAGACCAAATCTTAGGAAGTTTTGTGTATATCAATATATAGATGCACAAATGTATCTTACATACACACACACACACACACACACACACACACACACACAAACGCGCGCGTGCGCCAACAATGAAATGGGTACCGCTTTAACAGAAGTCAGGGAATCACAATGAAAGAGAATGGGACGCCTTTTGCTAGAGGTGGAAGGGGAAAGGGGCTGCTACCTGTGAGAAAAAGATGTACATGAAGGTGTTTGAAAAGTCTACAGAGAGATATAGTAGATTTCATCTGAGTCATGAATGGGAATGATATAATTTCATCAATGGGAGTGGGATGGGGAAGAAGGGCATTCCTGGAGGAGGAAACAGCAAGATCGGTGGCATTGATCTGAAGAAGCACGGTGGTCCGATGATGAAACGTTTCCCCATCCGGCCTGGAGACAGGCTGCCTGGGGATGGCGGCTTTTGTGCTAGTTGTGTCTTTAGGCCAGTTACCTCACCTTGCCAGCTTCCTTTTTGAAACTGTAAATTGAGGGTAATGGTGCTCCCCTGGTGAGTCAGCAAATGAATATTAAATAAAGCATCTAGCATACCACCTGACACCTAAGAAATACTCACTGTATGTTTATTATTATTAGCTGGTTAGGAAACCATGAGGTGGGAAAGGGGTAGGCTCAAGTTCATACAATGGGAAGAGACTGATTTACCCGGCATCTACGGAGCTTGCATTCCCATTACAATGAAAACTCAGGTGCAGGGACCAGATCTGCCTCATCACTGGAAATACCCTGGAGTACCTGGCATGTGGTGGCCACTTTAAAAACACTGAATGAATGAGGGCACACTAAGGAAGTTGGACTTTTTTGTACATGCTATGGCAGACCCGACTTTGGAGGGTATTAGGGGGGGAAGTGGTGTGACTACATTATAGACACAACCATGGTAAAGATGGAATGGAAGGGAGAAACGCCAAGAGCAAGGAGGTATGTTCGAACTGCCCTACTCAATGCGGTGACTATGGAGTACTTGAAATGTGGCTAATTTTAATTGAGATACACTCCAAGTTTAAAAGTTTCGGCACACACAAAAGAATGTAATCTTGTTAATCCTCTATTGATTACATGTTGAAATTATAAAATTTTAGATACCATGGGTTAAACGTTATTAAAATTAATTTATTTCTTTTTCACTCTTTTTAATGTGGCAGTGAAAATACTCTGTATACCATAAGGTTGGATACATGTCATACATTTGTCTACATCCATTCTATGTACAACACCAAGAGTGAATGTAAAACTGTGGACTTTGGGTAATTATAAAGTGTCATTATAGGTTCAGCAATTGTAACAATGTACCACTCTGGTAGGTGATCATACTAATGGGAGAGGCTATGCATGCCTGTGGGCACTTGCCCCCAATTTTGCTATGAACCTAAAACTGCTTTAAAAAATGAAGTCTTGCCCAGCTGGTGTGGCTCAATGGTTGAGTGACAACCTATAAACCAGGAAGTCACATTTCTTTTTCTTTTTCTTTTTTTTATTGATTTCAGAGAGGAAGGGAGAGGGAGAGAGAGAGACAAACATCAATGATAAGAGAGAATTATTAATTGGTTGCCTCCTGCATGCCCCTCATTGGGGGGGTCAAGCCCACAACCCGGGCATGTGCCCTGACCAGGAATTGAACCGTGACCTCCTGGTTCATAGGTTGACGGTCAACCACTGAGCCACGCCGGCCAGGCTATCTCTTGATCATGATAGTAGTTATACAACTGTATGTATGCATTTGTCAAAACTCATAGTACTGCACAATAAAAAGGATGAATTATATGTACTATGTATGTAAATGCCTCAATAAACCTGACATAAAACAAAAAGAAACATACCGTATTAACTAACACACACACACACACACACATACATTTTACAATCTGGGATTAGTGGATAGTTTTTTCATCAACTTTATTTGACATATTTATGATTATGCAGTACGTCTATTGTGCTTTAAATAGTATATATCAGCATCCTTAATAAAATAATATTTTTAGAGCTTCAATGGACCCTGTTCAATTATTTTGGTTTCTTACTAACACATACAAAACTATTTGCATGTCTATTTCTTTTTTTTTTTTTAAATACATTTTATTTATTTTTTACAGAGAGGAAGGGAGAGGGATAGAGAGCCAGAAACATCGATGAGAGAGAAACATCGATCAGCTGCCTCCTGCACACCTCCCACTGGGGATGTGCCCACAACCAAGGTACATGCCCTTGACCGGAATCGAACCCGGGACCCTTCAGTCCGCAGGCCGACGCTCTATCCACTGAGCCAAACCGGTTTCGGCTTTGCATGTCTATTTCTGAGTTCATATATATATATATATATATATATATATATATATATATATATATTCAGAAGGAACTACAATTACTGACACTAACGTCTGCCAGCACTGTCATAGTCAATGCAGCAAGTGAGGAAGGGTGCTGAACTGAAGGGTGCTGACTTTCTCCACGTCAGTTCCAAGTCACCGGTCACCACCTCCTTAGTTTGCTCAGGCATTGGCTGGAATACTGCAATCTGCCATTGAGTAACAGGTGTCAGGTGAGTACAGAAGAGTGTACATTGGCACTTCGAGATGTGCCAGCAAACTTATTTTAGAGGTTGTTACGCATTTTCATTTTGGCCCTGCTCTCTAAAAGTCAGAGTCCACTTTGGTCACACCTAGGTACACCTGGGTAGCGGCTTACATGTTAGTTGCTGTCAGAAGACTGTTCTTAGTACTGAAGCTAGGGAAACATGAAAGCTCCTTCTTGATCATTATTTTAATCTCAGGACCACTCTTAATATATAGTTAAATTTCAAGCCCACCTGGCGTGGCTCAGTGGTTGAGCGTCGACCTATGAACCAGGAGGTTACGGTTCAATTCCAGGTCAGGGCACATGCCCAGGGGTGGGCTCATTCCCCAGTATGGGGCATGCAAGAAGCAGCCGATCGGTGATTCTCTCTCATCATTGATGTTTCTATCTCTCCCTTCCCCTTCCTCTCTGAAATCAATAAAAATATCTATTTAAAAAGTTTTTTTCAATAAACACTTGCTCCTTTTATGAAAGTGATCCCTTCCATCAGGTGTATAACTAAAACTACAATGAATTTTGGATAAGAACTCACCTGAACCAAAGGGGAAATCTAAACTCCCGAGGTCCCATTTTGAGAAACATAGAAATAGAATAGACTTTTAGGGAGGCAGAGATGGGGGAAAACAGTTCTTGCCATGGAATCAAAATCCTCAAAACAAAGAGTTATTGTGCATTGATATTAAAATAAGTAATAGGATTGGTTTAGATCATCTTGGGGTGTTCATAATTGTCCCATTTTAAGATCATCTAAAACTGACAGCAAGACAGAGACTTAGGTTCTGCATGACATTGGACATGTCACTTAAACACCTATGGACTTTGTTTTCTCATCTGTAAAATGGGGATAATTTGAGCATAGGCAAAGATAATGGGTACCCTTATCCTGAATTGCAAACTCCAGAAATCTCTGGAAAACGAATGGTTTTTCATAACTCTTTGGGCTGCAAAAACCTAACCTAAACTGACATGAGGCTGTTTATAGTCTTGATCTCCTTATTGTGACTGTCCATACGTCAGAATCAAAATACTAATGTGTCTGACAACAGGATGTTGTCTCAGACCCTGCTGCAGGTATAACATAACATACATTATACCACTTGCCTACATTCCGAAAAGATCTAAACTATCTTTCCTTAAGGGTTTTAAATAAAGGATCGCAGACCTGTAATGCTTACTCTGCTTATTTCAAAGATGTCACGTGTTGTCCCATAAGGTAATGGATACGAAACTACTTGACAAAGTGGGTGCTGCCCCTATTTGAGCATAGGCAGCCCTGGGGATTCTACTTGCTAGAACTCCTTCAGCTTCAGCACAGAACAGGGCCTCCAGCTTCTACCTGTCTCACAGCTTCTTTTCCTGTCCCACACCCATGCCGTCCCTCTCCATAAAGACAGCTCCTGTGATTAGGGGTGCCTTCCCACCCAGGGCCAGTCTGGGTGTCTCTTGTTCTGTAGCTTTGTTAAACTCAGGCTGGTAATGAATTGCCAACAGAGAGTGGAGAGAAATCAGATCAAGTGAAAACTTAAGCCCTCGGGGTGCTCCCAAATGCTCTGTCTGCATCCTGAAGACTTCTGTAATCTTCAGTGCTTGAAGCCAGAAGCCAAGTAAGTATATGGTACATACATACAGCCTGTACTTGCCTATGAGACAGTATCTCCTCTCTCTCTCTCTCTCTCTCTCTCTCTCTCTCTCTCTCTCTCTCACTCACTGCTTCATTTCGTAGGAATAGTAAGTTGTCACTGTGCGCATTGGCCCACATGACAACTCACTTACATATAATAAGGGAGTCCTCATAACTTGAGGTCAGCTAGTAGCTGAGGTCCACTGAGACATTATGCTCACTTGAAAGTTGAAAGTGGGGAGGGGGAAATGAAACAGCTGTTTTACAAAGTATGAAGCTCTGAGCACCAGCATTTCATCTTTCCTTAAAGACAACTAGCCAGAAACAGCACTGTGAATTTGGAAATGTTTCCATTTGAGATTGAGATTGTATCCCCTGCAATTGGGAATACTAGTATTACTATTTGGCAATAACTCACTAGCTGTATCTCCCCCTTTAAATGCCAATTAACAATAGTGCTTATTATATGGACCATAGTTCCCGGCATTTAAGCTGTCCTTTGCATATAAAGATGGCAAGACCACTCACCATCAGTACCAGGCGTTCTTTCAGACTTTGGTACAATAGCTAGGATAGATTGATATGGCTCTTCCATGATATTCAGTCTTGAAAATATATTGTCAGCGTTAAGAATACAAGTCTGGGACCACAGAACACAAGGAGGCTAATTGGTGCATCTATAAATCACACCCATTTCCTAGTGGTTATTGGTCCCAGTGGATCCATTTATTCAAGAATAATTTCTAGCATGTCCCTCTAAAGATACTCTCTGGGCCTAAATCGGTACAATGTTCCTGGAAAACAATTTGGCAACATGTATTAACAATCTCAAAAAGGAACATGTTCTTCTACCCAGTGACTTCATGGCTAGGACTATCTTATAAGATGATTCATAGATAAGCACATAAATTTATATACAAAGGGGTTTATGCCAATTTATATGTAAAAGTGAGAAATTAAAAACCATTGAAGCATTGAAAATTTATTAAAGGTTTACATGTCCATATGTTATATATAATGTAATCATCAAAAAGATATTCTAAACTTTAATGAAAAAATGCTCATGGTATCAAGTTTTAGGAAAAGATCTGGATACAAACTTGATATAGAGTACAATTGCAGTTATAACTATAGATCAATTGAAAGAAATATACTAAAAATTAACAATAAAATGATCAAAAGGAAATATACTAAAATGCTAACAGTTCTTATTTCTGGGCAGTAGGGTTACAGTTGATTTTTAAATTTCACTCTTTATAGGTTGCTACAAATATCTACAATGAATAAATTACTTTTGCATTGAGAAAAAAAGCTGTAAGCATCATTTTTAAGACAAAATTGTCTAAAATGCTAATGGAAATTTTTACCATGGTTTACATTAGTAATATTCAAAGTTAAACTCACTTTTTTAAAAAGGCCAAACACATGAATAGTAACTAAAACGAAGCAGGTAATTACAGTATAAGGATGTTCATAAGCTGTTAAGAGATACCGCCTCTCTCGTTGAGGCTAAGTCACAAACTGAATGGGTTAAACTCTAAAGCCTGCCATGAAGTCTGCTGAGTAGGGTCCAAAGGAGAGGAATGTTAAGTTGTTGCTAAATATTCTCAATGGCATCTTTTCTGGATTAGAAAAAACATTTTTTAAACAAAAAGAAAGAAAACCACAGGAGTTTCTGAAGGTCTCATGTCTAGGAAACTAAACCCAGGTGGTAGAGCAGCCCATTGCCTAGCAACCTAATGAGGGTTTCACAAAGGTGGCATCGAAGTCCATAGGTCATCAGCATCAGCAAACACAAATTGGAATTGGAAGCTTCCTGCCAATTATTATAACAAATCTTCAAAGAGCTGCCAAATAGCACTTCTTTCACATAAAAGCCTCTAAAACCATGGCCTGGTTGGAAGGTACAGTTTTGGTCTTTGTTTTAAATTCCCAAATTCGCTTTTTCAGAAGAATTATCTGGGATGCTCATGAAATGCATGGATTTCTCCACAGATTGTGATTCAGTAGGTCTGGATGGGGCCAGGGAATCCATGATTTTAACAAAAGCCCTAAAGGATTCCTATGACCGGCAAGTTGGAGAAACATTGTTACAAACTTCCATTTCCTTTCTAGCACTTCCTGCTGGTTCTAATTCCACTCTGTCCTTACCTGCCTGATGACTTGATTACTGTCCGCCTCTAGCACCAAATAGTTAGGTTCCATGAGAGCAGAGCTGGTGTTTATTCGTGTCTCTACCCTCCAGGGACCCGTATGGTATCTGGCACCTGCAAATGGAAGCCGAGTAAATATTTCTTGAATCAATCAGTGAATCGGAATTTGTCTTGTCGCATGTAAGTGAAGGCCAGCTTATGTTTGGGTCATCCTCAGGACTGTAGGCAGAGCCCCACCTCTGGAGAGCACGGTGTGACTATACTTTGGCAGGGCCCTTTGCTTACCTTAAGGAGAGTGCGCATGCGGACCTGGAACAGGGTTGCAAAAGAGGAGGTGCCGACTGCCAGGCGCATTAAGACATCAAATTCACAGAGAAAACAAACATCCTGTCCGTATCTCCTAATCTAGCTAGATAATATCTATTACTCAGGCAAGCATATTGCATGCTGACCTGATATGGAACAAAAGAAAAAATAACTTCCTGGCTCCTTTGAGGTTACTCTGGGGGAAACTGATTGCCAAGCAAGTGAAGGGCCAGTAGAACCGAATAGGGTTCCACTTCCCTGAATATTTAGGCTCACAAAGAACTACAAGGGCAAAGAATGTTATAGAAATCTGGGGCCTGCAAACACCACCACCAAAAAAACAAAACAAAACAAAAAAAAAAACCACACACAACTTTTGCCCTATTGCTCGGTGGATAGAGCACTGGACTGCGGACTGAAGGGTCCCGGGTTCAATTCCAGTCAAGGGCACATACCTCAGTTGCAGGATGGATCCCCAGCCCTGGTTGGGGCCCGTGTATGAGGCAACCAATGATGTATCTCTCTCACATTGATGTTTCTCTCTGTCTCTGTCTCTCCCTCTCCCTTTCACTCTCTCTAAAAAAATCAATGGAAAAATAGCCTTGGGTGAGGATTAACAAAAACACACACAAAACTTTTCTCTAGTTTTTAAAAGATTAAATTAGAGATGGCTACTGAATATTAACTGGTTGAAATAAGGCACTTGTGTGAGTAGAGGAGTCCATTGACTGCACAATAGCCCTACTGTGAAACTGCAGTAAACCTTTACATAGATAGGCACTGAGCAGGTATTTCTGAAAAGCTCCTGGATCAATTTGTCGGGACAAAACTAATTCTGGGGAGTAGAATACATGGGGTTCTCCAGTTGTAGCCTATCTACTGTCTCCACCAGCCCCAGCTCTCCTGTCCACCTCTGCCCTCACTGTGGGCTGTCGTATCTACAGAAGCCTGTTACTACTGTGACCTTAGCTTCAGTGAACTGAGGTTGCTGGTGGCCCCAACTCTTGATTCCTGGCGAAGTCTTCACTAGCCATTCACACTTAGTCCCAAAAGAAAAGCGTAGGTGAGTGTCAGCCAATGAACTGCCCATGAGCCAAATCTGACCAGGCACCTGTTTTTGTTAATAAAATTTTATTGGAACCAGTCATTCCTATTCATTTATATATGGTCTAAGACTGATTTTGGCATCACAACAACAAACTTGGGAAATTATGACAGAGATCACCTGACCCACAACGCCTTAAATATCTACTGCCTGGCCCATTAGAGAAAACGTTTGCCCACCCCTGGCCTGGACGCATAGGGCCAAATAATAATAATTATTGTAATAAAATTCTTCTGTGGCATTTACCAAATGCCAGGTAGTATTCTAAGGTCTCTGGATATGTTACTTCATTTAGTCCTTACTACAGTACTAGGAGAAAACTAAGGCACAAAAAAATTAAGATGATGCAGCAAACAAGGACCAACCTAGATAGGAAAGGTATTGAAAATACATAACTATAGAAGTATCCATAGGGAAGGTATTATAAAACAAACTAGAGGCCCGGTGCATGATTTCGTGCACGCGTGGAGTCCCTCAGCCTGGCTGGTGATCAGGGCCGATCAAGGCCATCTCACCCAGTCCAGGGGGTGGGACTGTGGAAGGTTGGCCAATCGTGGGAGGTTGGCTGTGGGAGCGCACTGACCACCGGGAGGAAGTTCCTGCATTGAGCGTCTGCCCCTGGTGGTCAGTGTGCATCATAGCGACCGGTCAACCAGTCGTTCGGTCGACCGGTCGTAACCATCACTTAGGCTTTTATATAGTATATAGATGGGTTATCACAGGGTCCCAGGAATGAACAAAATCATAATTTGGGAGCTCTCATACAGCAACAAACAAATCATGGTGGGGACTATAAAAACAGTGTGTTATAGAAGCAGGTTATTACTAATAACCATGTGCTGAGCAACTGCAGATCCCTCTGTGTATGAAATGTATGATGAAAAAGTGATGCTTAAGTAAAACAAAAAAGGAAATTGAAATTACCAAAAAAAGAAAATACTTTCTTAAAAAAATGCATTTACTCCAGAGCTTCTACATTTAATTTGAAAGTCCTGCTTCAAGGCAGTCACCTTGGAATACTCTTCATTTATTAAAAGTAATTGAGCCCGGCCAGTATTGCTTAGTGGTTGAGCATCGACCTGTGAACCAGGAGGTCACCATTGGATTCCTGGTCAGGGCATATGCCTGGGTTGTGGGTTTGATTCCCAATGTGGGGCATGCAGGAGGCAGCCAATCAATTATTCTCCCTCATCATTGATGTTTCTATCTCTCTCCCTCTTTCCCTTCCTCTCCCCTTCCTCTCTGAAGTTAATAAAAATATATTTTTTAAAAGTAACTGAAAATATATTTGAAACTTATATTTGGAAATTATCTTCAGGACCAGTTTACTCACATAAGGAACCCAATATTTTTATTTTTTTTATCTTCACCCGAGGATATGATTTTTATTAATTGTGAGTGAAAGAGACAGACAGAAAGAGAAATATCGACATGAGAAAGAAACACTGATGGGTTGCCTCCCGCACTCACCTAGACCAGGGATCAAACCCAAAACCTAGGTATGTGCCCTGACCAACTGGCAATCAAACACACAACCTTTTGGAATACAGGATGACACTCTGACACAGCCACCCAGCCAGGGCAAGAACCCAATGTTTTTAATTTCTGATTCCATAGTTATAAAGTGTTTTTAGTCCTAAGTGGCATTATTCAGATTATTTTATGACCCACTTGATTCACCAGATGTGGCCCACAGAGATTTTTGGCTTCTTTAAGAATATAAGTCCACCTCAAAGCCATTCTAACGATAAGTATGACCCACAGCCTTATCCAAATAGTTCCCTAGAAGTAAGTGCTCAAACAACATTTATTGAACAAATGAGCGACTTTGTCTATAAAAAGTTCCAAAACTGTTTTAGGAAATGACAACACTCTCTAAGCGACTGCTTTGAAGAAACATACATTTGGTTAATCAAATTTCTTTGATTCATCTAACAAATATTCATTGAGAGCCAGGGGTAGCTACGTCATTTGTGGGGCCCAGTGCAAAATGAAAAGGCAGGGTCCCTGGTTCAGACAGCAGGAGACAAGTATTTTCCTTTCTTCTGCGGGCTCCTCAGCCTGTCATTGTGTTTTTTATTTGCTGCTCAGCGCTGTGCTCCCTTGGGTGCGTGGGTACTAGAAGAGAGAGTCCCTAGCCTCAGAGGCATGTGGGCAGGGGCACCCATCCGTCCCTGCAGGACCAGTCCTTCCCTGCTCCAACTCCTAGTGGGGTGGGCAGTGGTGATGGTGGTGGTGGATGGGAATGGGGTAGGAAGGGTGGCAGTGGTCACTCGGTAGATATGAGAGAGCAACCCAGGGAGGGTTGCTCTCACATCGATGTTTCTCTCTGTCTTTCCCTCTCTCTTCCACTATCTTTAAAAATCAATAGAAAAAATATCCTCGGGTAAGGTTTTTTAAAAAAGAAAGAAAGAAAAGTGATAGTTTTCTGAACAGTATGACAATTGCTGTCGGGGATACAAGAGTTGGTCAGAGCAGCTTGTTGGGCGTGCAGAGTCCTGGGCATTTGTACACAAAGTTTAGAAACATGGTTCTTAAGCTCTCCTTTCTGACTTTAAGAAGGTTATCATTTGGGTTGAGAAAGCCATAGCAAACCACTGAGAGCAGACTTTTTAGAAACGGATAAATGATGTGGCATGAAATATGAGGGCTATAACGTTTTAATGAGACAAGAGCTCTCGGCACCATTAATGTCCTCATAATCAGAGCACTAGATCATTTCACATTAGGTGAACATCCATTGCTTTCCTGTCTTCTGTGTTGAATACCAATAAGTTCCGTAAGGACTAGGAGCAAGGCCTGCTCCTGTCCCGCCTCCCTCTCAGCAATTTGTACCTTGTACATAAAATACATAAAGATTTGTTAAGTAAATGAACTCGTTCAACATCTTCCTCTTTCGTAATATGATCCTGGCTGGTATTTTTCCAGAGTCATTTTTTTAGGGGAATTTTCTGAGCAAACACAGGACGTTCAGGGTCAGGACATTCCTTGTTCTGGTTTCCATGCAATGTACAGGGGCAGGCAAAAGTAGGTTTACAGTGGTGAGTGCACAAAACAGTTCCTGTAGCAATTGCAATGGGCATCATCACCTGCCTGTCTGTTTCCATAGCAACAACTGTCAACCTACTTTTGCCTGCCCTTGTATTGGGCGTGTGAATTGCTCTTCAGCTCCGTGGGAGGAGCGAGGAAAGCTGTGCCCTATCACACAACAGTAATCTGAGTCAAGGACAAGAAACAAACCCTTCAGGAAGGGAGCCGATTAAATGTTATTTCCTCAGATTTGAGGTTAATAAAGAAAATTTGGTTAAAAAATTGAAACATGCCCTAGCCTGTTTGGTTCAGTGGATAGAGGGTCGGCAGGCCCCAGGTTCAATTCAAGGACACATGCCTGGGTTGTGGGCTCGGTCCAACATGCAGGAGGGAGCCAGTCAATGATTCCCTCTCATCATTGATGTTTCTATCTCTCTCTTCGTCTCCCTTCCTCTCTGAAATCAATAAAAACATATTAAATTTAGCCCTAACCGGTTTGGCTCAGTGGCTAGAGCGTCGGCCTGGGAACTGAGGGATCCCGGGTTCGATTCCGGTCAAGGGCATGTACCTTGGTTGCGGGCACATCCCCAGTGGTGGTTGTGCAGGAGGCAGCTGATGGATGTCTCTCTCTCATCGATGTTTCTAACTGTCTATCCCTCTCCCTTCCACTCTGTAAAAAAATCAATAAAATATATTTAAAAAAAAAAAAAAAAATATATATATATATATATATATTAAATTTTAAAAAGAAGAATTGAAACACTTCGGATTCTTACATTCCCTAAAGGGGTAGGCATCATGGATGTCCTGTGATAAAAATTAAAAAAAGGACTATGGGGGAAATGTCCCGTCCCCATCATGGTGGCCTTGCACACGACATGAAAACCAGCAGAGAGCATTTCTCTTTTCTTTCCCCTTTCGTTGGGTGGTAAATACCAGCTGGAGCTTTGTGAGCAGTGAGTAATCCACCTGGCACGGGGCCAAGGTAACTGCCACCTGAAAACTTTCCACTTTGCTATTCTTTTCAGCTCAGGAGTCTTACGGTCCAAATGCATGAATGGGGGAGCCCGCCCCCGTGGGCTCCTTCCCAGGACTTTTCCTATAGCAGGGAGTGCCTGGTTCAGCTCCTCTCAATTCTCAATTGTGCTCCTGGGTGCCTATCTTACAATGGTTTCCTCTTGTTTCTCAGCACACATCTGGGTGGTCTCTCGGCTGGTGACACCAGGCATATATATATATATATATATATATATATATATATATATATATATATATATATATATTTAATTTCAGAGAGGAAGGGAGAGGGAAAGAGAAAGAGAAACATCAATAATGAGAGAGAATCATTGATCGGCTGCCTCCTGCACGATCAAGCCTGCAACCGGGGCATGTGCCCTGACCGGGAATTGAACCGTGACCTCCTGGTTCATAGATCAACGCTCAACCACTGAGCCACCTCAGCCAGGCATGAGGCTCATTCTTGAAGATGAAAGCCCACTTGAGTGCCATCACAAGAGAAATATATTTAGGACTGTCAATATAATGGAGGCCACACTGACAGGTCCCTGCGCATAGCCCTCAGGCTTTATTTTCAGGCTCCCAAGGGCCCGTAGCTGCCTCTCTGTCCCTGGGGCCACTTTGCTAAGCCCAGGGAGGCTGCTCTACCTGTGTACAGAGCAGGCCTGAAGGTTAGGAGCTCATTACCAATGACCAATAAGCACTGGTGATTCATACCCCAGCTTCCTCACCCCTCAGTTCAGAACATTCCAAAGTGTCGGTAGTATGTTTCACAGAGGGGTTACGCTCCTAACACACCTGGATTAGCTGCATTCTCAATCCCTCTCTCCGGCTACTATCCTTACATTTCCTGCAACTCCAGAATAAATGGCTAGCCCCTGAATCTTTGTCACAGGGTCAGCTTCTGGGAAAACACAAAACAAGATGGTCAGCAGGCTCCTCCCAAATTCTTACAGTGGATTCCAAAGCCAAATAGCTGTCATTTTAAAAATCACCCATAAAATGATTAAAGGTTGACAATTCAACCCTGGCTGGTGTGGCTCAGTTGGGTGGGTGTCGCCCCCATGCATCAACAGGTTGCCGGTTCAATTAGGAGGCAGTTGATCGATGTCTCTCTCTCTCTCTCTCTCTCTCTCTCTCTCTCTCTCCCCCTCTCCCTTCCTCTCTCTCTAAATATCAATAAATATATATATTTTTAAAGTTGACAATTCATAGCTAGGCCAAGACTCAAATTTGCTAGATTTAAGTTCCTCACTCACAGCATCACTATTCCTCAAATTTGCTTCTTCGTGCGCTGAAAGTATTCTTCTGACTGAATGACCTCTGCCAGCAAATGGTGTATCAGAATGCATTTCCAATCATTTTAATGTGCTTTGAAGGTTATGGCACAAGCCTCTGAATCATGATTCACAGGTGTTTTCCACCTGTGATGTACCAAGGGACCTTGGCCCTTTTGATGCCTATATTCAACCAGAATGTGCTGTGTTGTGAAATCATAGTCAGTGGCTTGTCCACATAAATATTATTTTATTTATTTATGTAATTCTTTCTCACTGCTCTTTGATTCCCCCCTTGCCCCAAATACTGGTTTATTATTTTTCTTCTCTTTTGACTCACATTTCTCCCTCTATTTATATCCTGTCATCGTTCTTTTTATGACAAAATGATACAATCCCACATAATAGGCATACAGTGGATGCTATGTGCCCCACACATCCCTCTTAGGTCAAGGAACTCACTTGTGGCTGCTGATGGCTCACAACTCAGTTCCTCTTGAGGAATTGTCCTCAGCTGAAGGAAGCTACCTTGCCCAAGGTTATCCCTCCCTGGGGACAGCCAGCATCCAACAAGGCTCAGACCCTTTGTCTCAACTTGGAACAACTCTGAAGAAGCATCCCAGCTGCAAAGCCCCATGTAAGATCCGCGGAGGCCTCTTCGTAACTGCATCCTGACTCACCTTCTCCCTTTGCCCAGTCCTGCTTTCCTTACTCTTCACAAGTATTGATCCTGAGAGCACCCTCTAGTTAAACATCTGTGCAAAAATCTCAGGAACTCAGAGACTGTTCCCTAGTAACCTGACCTGTGACGGTTTCAGATAAAATTAGAAAATCAAGAGGAATAAAAATGTGTTCATTTAAATTTACTGTCATATGGGCACCCCACCTGGTATATGTAAAATGGTGTCATAAAAACTTGAATGGTGCCAGTATATATTTGTATAGCCTACTATTAAATATGTGTGGAAAATAAAGTGCATATTTTTGGTTGAACCATAGAAAACAAGTATAACAGCACCTAACATATGGAAGGAGCTCAACAAATATTTCCTGAAATATGATTTACTCTTGTCTCATAATTCAATGCTTCAAAGACTTTGTACTTTTCATTGTAAATAATTGTGTGTTCTTTAAGAAAAATGTTCACATTTTAATCCATATCCAGGTAAATAAGACAATTTAAAATAAATTATTTCTTTAAGTCCTAGCTGGTTTGGCTCAGGGGATGGAGCGTCAGCCTGCGGACTGAAGGGTCCTGGGTTAAATTCTGGTCAAGGACACATGCCTGGGTTGCAGGCTTGATCCCCAGTAGAGGATGTGTAGGAGGTAGCCGATCAATGATTCTCATCATTGATGTTTTCTCCCTCTCTCTTCCTCTCTGATATCAATCAAAAAGTATTTTAAAAATTATTTCTTTAACTGCTGACATTAGCAATTTCATCAAGTAGGCACTCTGGGTCAGTTTCTTTACCTAAACTAAGTTACTACCATTATCATATCATAAAATCAAATTCCCCAAGAATTGTCCAGAAAAAAGACTTTGTAAATAAGATGGCTCAGGCTTTCTAGCTGCTATTCATGCTGTACCTACCTCTACTTTTTAACAATTGAAAAGGTAGGTGGAATGTAAACAATGTTTATTTTGTTGAATGAGAAGTTCAAAGTTCAGCATACCTGAAAATAATCCACCATTGTCCCTAATAGGTAGCCATTTCTTTCCCACAATCAACATGAACGCTCATTAGGCCCTCCCACCAATCACCATACATCTCTTCAATAAGCTCCATCATTCCATTTTCTCCAATTGGGGAATTTATGAAAATCTTTCCTGGTAACTTTTTCCAAACTCAGTCATATTTGGTATAAGGGGTGAGGGACAAGTTTTTAAAAGAGAAGTATCACTCCCAATTAATGAACTAATTAAAACATAAAAATAGAAAGCGAGACAATGCTAAACTAAAGATGAGAAACAAAAGGAAGAAAAGGATTATGTTTCTGAAACGGTATTTCCCACGCCTTTGGCATAGGCACATCTGTTGGTGTTGTTGCCTTTAAATGCAGCCCTTCAATTGCTAGCTACTCAAATTTCTTATTAGTCAGGATCATGTAGTAAATAGACCTCAAAATGTATAATGCTCAAGCCTAATAAAAGTTTATTTCTGGTGCACATAAGTTACTTCTGGGTGGTGGATGTCTCTTCATACTCAGGCCCCTTTGTATTATGTTATGTTTTATCTTGTAGCTCCCACTTCCCTGAGGCCTCCCTTTCATCAGCATCCAACCAGTCAAGGAAGAAATAGAGCAAGGATAAGACATCCCTATTTCATAAAAGGCTTGGCTCAGACATGGCATAAATCACTCCTGCACATGCTCCATGGGTTAGAATCCAGTCTAACTGCAAGGGAGACTGGGAAATGTAGTCTAGCTGTGTGCCCAAGGAGAAGTGGAAACACATTTTTGCTGAACAGCTAGGAGACCCAGACACAGAGCCTTTGTGCAGCTTAAGGAAACAAGCAAATGCCAAGCTTCTCGAACCATATTAGAAGGATCTTAAAGGTGACAGACAGTTGGCTGACTGCTAGAGCCAGTCAAATGGGAAACCACCTTCTTCAACTCTCCTCAGTGTGCCTAAAACTCAATACCTGAAAATAATTCTAATCTTTCAGAAATCGTTCTACCAATACACCAAAGGAGGCCCCACAGTAAAGCGATTTTTCTCTCCAAGACAGGATAGATGGCTCTGAGGGGCTGAATAAAGAATTAATTTGGTCTTTCCCCCTTTTCCCTTCTAATGAAACAGTCATATTGTTTGAAAAGGTTTCTGAGATCATTATCTGGATGCCTCATCACTCTGACACCACTACTCTGGGCACTAGAATTTCAATCATGAAACCCTGTGAAACTTAACCCGTTCGTTTTCTTTAACATCTTTGACCAACAGAATAAACTCTTTATGTAAAATGACAGTTAAGAAAAAGATCACATCTCTTGACCAGTTCCTACAAGAAAACAGTGAACCTTTCATTTCAACCTTCAAGTCGCAGATCAGAATTTTATTTGCAGATGACAACTTTGTGGTTAATGGTATTTTTTTTTTTTTTTTTTTTACTTACTCGCTCTTCCAGATGAACGACAGAGAATAATTGCTCATTCTGAAGATGGCTTCACAAGGGAAGAGCTTGCAACCCTACTGTATTTTATGTTTACACTGCAAAAAGGACATTCCTGAGGGGAAATGTGATCAGGTTGATAGGAGTCAAATGAAACTGTCTGTGTAGGAGGGTTTTGCTTTGTAGCCTCAATGGTTAACTCAGGCGTGTCTATACATTGAAGAGCCGAACAATAATTAAGTGAACATCACTGTACCAGATATTATCAGTGTTTACCAGTAGTGTCTGCTCATATTTACAAATCACTTTATAATGTTCAGGAGACTATCTTACCCCAGTTATTTATTTGTAACTAGTCATACTGCATGGGTGGATAATCTTTTTTTTTTTTTAATTGCTGGTTTATCCTCTAAAGCAAAACCAACCTTGTAATTAATTTAGAGTTGATTTTCCTGAAAGACATATTAGGCATCAAAATGACTTCTTTTTTCACCTAACCAAAGAAAGAAAAAATGTGCATCATGCTTACAACATACTTTAAAATATCTATAGTAATAGAAGCATAATATGCTAATTAGACCAGATGTCCTTCCAGACGAAGCTGGGGCTGCGAGGGAAGCCCGGGTCCCAGGTGCCAGAGGGAAGCCAGTGCCAGCAGCCAGGGGGAGGAAGGCCTACTCTTGCACGAATTTCGTGCATTGGGCCTCTAGTACTTTATAATGCCCTAGCCAGTGTGGTTCAGTGGATAGAGCATCAGCCTATGGACTAAAGGGTCCCAGATTCGATTCTGGTCAAGGGCATATACCTCAGTTGCAGGCTCCTCCCCAGCTTTGGCCCTGGTCGGCTCATGCAGGAGGCAACCAATCGATGTATTTCTCTCACATCGATGTTTCTCTCTGTCTTTCCCTCTCTCTTCCACACTCTCTAAAATCAATGGGAAATTTTTCTCAAGTGAGGATATATATATATATATATATATATATATATATATATTAATCCTCACTTGAGAAAATTTATACTTTATATATATACTTTCTTTCCACGCTGTGGGCAGTTAAGAGAGAAGGGAACAAATAGGAAGAGGTGGGAGCAAAGGGTAGGACGTAGAGACATAAAAAGGGAAGGAAAACATGAATAACAAAGGAAGGACATGAGGGGAAAAGTAGGGGACATTTGGACAAACTGAAGAACAAAGCTTACCTAGTAGGGAAGGGAATTGGGGAAAAGGTTTTCTCTGATGTTGTTGCTGTTATAACCAGTGCCAACACTAAGGCCGAATGAGATCAGTCTAAGGTAGCTCTAGCTGTGGGTAGAGGTTTCCTAGCTTGCTATAAACTCTATGAAGAGTCATGTCTCAAAAATAAAAACAAAAAGGGTCATATCTTTCCAGTCAGAAAGATATTCTCACTTAAGTGATTTCTCATAATTTATTTCTTTAGAATTTCATAGATTCTTTTTTTAAAATTGACATAATTTACACACCATCAAATTCACTTTTGAAAAGTGTACAGTTCAGAGCTTTTGTGAAATTCAAGGTTATGCAATCATGACCATTATTTAATTCAAGAATATTTTTATCACCCCTAAAAGAAACGGAAGACTCATTAGCAGTAACTCCCCATCCCCTCCTCCTATCAGCCTCTGGAAATAAAAAATTTCCTTTATGTCTGTATTGGTTTGCATCTTCTGGAAATTTCATATGGATGGAAACACACAATACATGGCCCTTTGTGTATGTCTTCTTTCACTTAGCATGCTCTAAGATTCATAATGTTATAGCATATAGAGCACTTCATTCCTTTTTATCTATATACTAGAGGCCCGGTGCATGAAATTCGTGCACGGGGATGTGTGTCCCTCAGCCCAGCCTGCATCCTCTCACAATCCAGGACTGCTGGCTCCCAACTACTCGCCTGCCTGCCTTCTTGATTGCCCCTAACTGCTTCTGCCTGCCAGCCTGATCACACCCTAACCACTCCCCTGCCAGCCTGATTGATGCCTAACTGCTCCCCTGCCAGCCTGTTTGCCCCTAACTGCCTTCCCCTGCAGGCCTGGTCACCCCTAACTGCCCTCCCCTGCAGGCCTGGTCACCCCTAACTGCCCTCCCCTGCAGGCCTGATACCCCCCAACTGCTCTTCCCTGCAGACCCAGTCACCCCCAACTTCCCTCCTCTGCCTGCCTGGTCACCCCTAACTGCCCTCCCCTGCAGGCTTGACTGCCCACAACTGCCCTCCCTTGCAGGCCTGGTTCCTCCCAACTGCCCTCCCCTGCTGGCCTGATCGCCCACAACTGCCCTCTCTTGCAGGCCTGGTTCCTCCCAACTGCCCTCCCCTGCTGGCCATCTTATGGTGGCCATCTTGTGTCCACATGGGGGCAGGATCTTTGACCACATTGGGGCAGCCACCTTGTGTGTTGGAGTGATGGTCAGTTTGCATATTACTCTTTTATTAGATAGGATAGAGGCCTGGTGCATGGGTGGGGGCCAGCTGGTTTGCCCTGGAGGGTGTCCCGAATCAGGGTGGGGGTTCTCTTGGGGCGTGGGGTGGCCTGGGCAAGGGGCCTGTGGTGGTTTGCAGGCTGGCCACGCCCCCTGGCGACCCAAGCAGAGGCCCTGGTATCTGGGGTTTATTTATCTTCTACAATTGAAACATTGTAGCCTGGAGCGGAGCCAAGCCTTCTGCTTGCTCAGAGGCGGTAGCCATTTTTGGGGGGATTTATGTATCTTCTGTAATTGAAACTTTGTAGCCTTAAGCAGAGGCCTGGGCTGGCCAGGGTGTGGGAAAGCTTGGCTTCCTCCATCACCAGGGGCAACCCTAGCCTCCTGCTTTTTCCAGCTCTGTGGCTGCTGCCATTTCTGTTTGGATTTATGTATCTTCTATCATTGAAACTTTGTAGCCTTGAGTGGAGGCCTGGGCCAGCAAGGGCAGGCGGAAAGCTTGGCTTTCTCCATTGCCGGGGAAACCCAAGCCTCCCTCCTGCTCTCTGGCCGTAGCCATCTTGGTTGGGCTTATTTGCATATTTGCTCCTGATTGGCTGGTGGGCGTGGCTGGTGGGCATGGCTGGTGGGTGTAGCAGAGTGATGGTTAATTTGCATATTACTCTTTTATTAGATAGGATATAAAAGCCTAAGCAACCGTTATGACCAGTAGACCGAATGACCAGTCAACTGGTCATCGCTATGATGCGCACTGACCACCAGAGGGCAGACACTCAATGCAGGAGCTGCCCCCTGGTGGTCAGTGTGCTCCCAAAGCCAACCTCCCATGGTCCCTCCCTACTACCCTCCCAGCCAGCTGGCCCTAATCAGCCCCAATTGCCAGCCAGGCTGAGGGACCCCACCAGTGCACAAATTTGTGCATTGGACCTCTAGTAGTTCAATAATATTCCATTGTATGGACATGTCACATTTTCTTTATCCATTTATCAGTTGGTGGGCAATTACATTATTTCTGAACTATTATGAATAACGTTGCTTTGAACATTCCTGTACACATTATTGTGTGACTATTTTTTCAATTTTCTTGAGTGTATGTATGTCTCAGAATGGAACTGCTGGATGATATGGTAACTCTCTGCTTAACCTTTTGAGGAACTACTAGACTGTTTTCCAAAGTGGTTTTGCCATTTTACTCACACGAGCAATCTATGAGTGTTCCACATTCTCCACAACATCAACCACACTTGTCATTGTTTAACTTTTTGATTATAGCCATCCTGATGGATGTGAAGTGCTTCTTATTGAGGGTTGGAGTTTGGTTTTTGTTGTTGATGTTTTTGTAGTTTTATAGGGAGATTTTATGAAACAAAGTTAGCTGCTATGCATTAAAAAGAGAAAGAGCTATTTTTATAAACATAGTAAGCTTTGGGGAGTGGGGGGGAGTTCCATATAATTTTTTACTACTTCTAAAAGGTATTGTTTTGTAATCCCTTGGAAGTGATCTTAAAGATCAAGAGGATACAACCTTGTACTAAAATCAAGAATCTTTCACATATATAGTTATTTAAGCTCCATTTGAATATTTCCAGTGACAAAATAAACTCACTTCTCCAAGAAGCTGTTCATCATTTCAATTAGTATTTAGCCATGACTACAGTCAAGTTCTCCCATTGAAGCAAAATCTCCTGCCAGCCATTTTTCCCAGGTCTATCTTAGGAGCGACATCAAACAACTCTGTAGACATCATAAGGTTACAGCTCTTCCTCATAGGAGGACAACTCTACCTTAAATTCCTCCCCTCTATGTCCTAATCTTTAGTCCCACTGGATACCATTAATGATTAATGGGAATTTTCTACCTTATTTTGACCTTTTGAGGAGCCATAAAGATTCCCATGTGGCTGAATAGGAATGAGCAGGGGGAAGACTGATGAAAAATGAAGCAAGTGAGGTAAATCAGTGGCCATATGTGCAAGGTCTTACAGGCCTTCTTCTAAGAAGACTGTGAGCAAGAAAATGACATGGTTAGTTTTTACATTTTAAAAAGATTACTCTGCCTGCGATATGGAAAATAAAATGTAGGAGGGCATGAGTGGAAGTTGGAAGACTTATGTACTGTACACACCTTAAGTTGATCTCTAATGAGTCATGCTCTGGTATAGTACTCGCCCTTGAATGCAGGCGGATCCTGTGACTTGCTTCTAATGAACATAATGTGGAAAGGTGATGGGAGTCACTCTCGTGATTATGTTACATTACATAAGACTTCATCTTAGCAGACTGAAATGTGAGAAATTCTCCTGATTGTGTTTTTTTGTTTGTTTGTTGTTTGTTTGTTTTCTGGGTGCTTTTTTTAGAAGTTAAAATGTGTATTTGTTTTTAATTATAGTCTACTTTCAATATTAATTTATATTGTTTTAGGTGTCCATGCAAGACATAATGGTGACTTGGACCTGGAGAGTAGCCATGGAGATGGGGAGAAGTAGTTCGACTTGGGATGTGTTTAAAACATAGAGTCTATACATTTTGCCAATAGCATTTGCCAGTAGCTTAGATATTGCATGTGTGAGAAAGAGAGGAGTCAAAGATGACTCCAAGAATGGCTCCATAAGTACAAATACTTACAAAAATCAATTGATTTATATTTTGTCTATCTTATGTATCAAATCTGGTCAATCCCTGTTGACATGCTATATATAGCACCACTTCCAAGAATGTACTTGACTCTTTTCTAAGCCAGGAAAATACTACCCATCCTTCAAGGTTCAGTAGAAATCTATCCCTTCAGTGAGGCCTTCCTCATGCAGTCTAGTTGCTTAGCTTTTTTGCTCCCTGTCTTAGTCAGTTTGGGTTGATGTCACAGAATTACACAGGCTGGTGGCTTATAAACAACAGAAATTTATTTCTCACAGTTCTAAAGATCAAGCAATCCAAGGTCAACGCACCAGGAGATTTGATGTTTGATTCAGAAAACTGCCTTCTTGTGTCCTCATATGAGGAAAGGAGCAAAGGACCTTTGTGGGGTCTCTTTTATAAGGGCACTAATTGCATTTATGAGGACTCCACATTCATGATCTAACCATCAGGATTTCACACTCATGATCTAACCATCTACCAAACATCCCAGCTCCAAACACCAACACACTGGGGATTAGACTGCAACATTTGAATTTGTGAAGGACACAAACATTCATTCTGCAGCACTCTCCCAGAACATTGCTCAGAAATGCCCTACAGCATTGGTCTCATGAACTGTAACATGTTTCTCCCTCTGTCTCCTACACCAGGTAGACATCTCATATTTTTTATGTTTATATTCCAAAAGCCTAGAACAGAGTCTGAGAAAACTCAGGAAATGTTCAAAAGTGTGATAAATAAAAAATTGCAGTTATTCTGAAACATTTGAAGTCATCAGATTAACTGTATTTTATCTGATTCTGTCCTTTCATATCAACGAAGTTCATTGTACTATATGACCAGCTAAAGCAGAAAAGGCACATACTAATAAATGTAATCATAACAGTGTTAACTTCATAATATTACTTAGACTACATATACTGAGCATATGTGTGCATATGCTTGTGTGTGTGAGAGAGAAAGATAGATGATAAAAAGATAGATTGATAGAGAGGATTCCTTAAGCTCACATTTTTTCATGCAATTTAAATTGCAGATTCAGCATTTGCCTTCTTGATTTATTGTTTTCCAGCCTTGTAAAAGGATAAAAGTAAAGTTTTTAAAAAGACTTTTGAGACTGATTCTTCAACTACTCACGTATGTGAAAAAAGGATGAGTGCTGGTTCCCTTTAGAAGAGGAAAGGAATGTTCCAATATAAAATTATGGCATTCGTGGGCTATGGTTTGTTCAAACACACTGGCATGACTTTCCTGGCTTCAGACCAATTGTATGATGCATTCAGAAGCCCTGTGCCTACTCATAAAATGTCTCAGATCAAAGACTTTGAAAATTGTCTAGGAGCTTTAATTGTCTTAAGCACAGCAACGTTTTCCAATTATTTTGGGACCAGAGGTTCAATATTGAACCTGATAGGCCAGTGATTACAGTTCCTCCAATTCTCGAAAGCGCGCGCGCGCGCGCGCACACACACACACACACACACACACACATGAGGGCAAGTAATGTGAAAGGCTTGGATGAGCCGCTCTGAATCAGTTTACCATTTGCCCTAAAGTGTTCTTTTTCCTACTCTTGTCCTTCTCTGACACCCAAATTCTCCAATAAATCACAAATATGTAATTGCTGTCACTTGGGAAACGTTTTGGCAGTAAGACTTATGACCTGAAGCATGATGGAATTTCTGTCTCTTCCATTAAAAACGATGCTCAGAGCAGCCCATTCCTTTGGTTGGAGTTATTCACAGATTGGCACCAAATCTGCAATGCCAAGACCAGAAGAAAACCAGACCTAAAAACAACGGAAAGGGCTTTCCACAGACAAAATCAAGAAGCAGAACACATGTAGGCTGCTCAAAAGCTAACTTAATCTAAACGTAGTTCTTAGACCAGGATGGGATACCAATTGACAGTCACTGCTATGCCTTTACCAGTGTGGCTTAAAGCCATCCAAGAAAGTAAGTCTCAAAATTTGACCTATGGTACTTTATAGATATTCAAACAACTCTCATAGCTGAAAATGGGTAAGAATTGGAATCTATTTTTGGAAAACACATGTAGTATATTCACTAGGCCCCTCATAGCACTATCAGTGACTCTGCTAAGGAAGCGTCCCATTCAGAGCCAGAAAGAATGCTCTTTAAAACACACAAACTTGCCCTAGCCAGTGTTGCTCAGTGGTTAGGGTGCTGGCCCGTATTCTGCAGGATTGAGGGTTTGATTCCCGGTTAGGGCACATACCCAGGATGCAGGTTTGAGTGGTTATGGAAGGCAACTAATCAATGTTTCTCTCTCTCTCTCTCCCTTTCCTTTTCTCTAGCTCTAGAATCAATGAAAAACATATCCTCAGGTGAGGATTAAAACAAACAAAAAAACAAATAAATTTTTAAAATGCAATACACACCCAGCCACTGAGCCATGCAGGACAGGCAGGAGTATTTCAACATATTAACAATACGCATGGCAATACCAGTAGGTTCCAGCTAAATATTAGCCTTGCCCCAAAGGGCTTCTGAGTGCTTGGCCATGGATGCATTAGTGGATTCAGGAGTGCAATGAAGAATGCAAAATGTATGGAAGCAAAGTCATGCCCAGCCTCCCACCCCACACCCCTCACTTGCCCCTTTCTTTACTGAACCTTGGATGCCTCCCCCTGGGGACGCCCAGCCACAGAGGGGTGCCATGCCCAGAGGCAGGGCCCAGCGCCAGTGATCAGCCTGACTTAGCCCGGCCTGGGAAATAGAGAAGTGAAAAGAAAAAAGAGGTCCTTCAATTCAGCCGGAGCCAGGGAGGGTCACCGCAGAGTGAAGAGTAGGCTCTTCCTTCATGTTGCCTCAAATTACATCTGTCCGCACATGCATGCAAAATGCTGCTTAAAAAATAAATGAGGTTAATTTCTCTTTACGGGTTCCCTTTCATCTCGGGGTTTCAAAGCACTTGGCCACAAAAGATCCCCATCGTCACTCGTTTTGGGTTTTGTGTTTTTTGTGTTTTTTTTTTTTTAATCTAAATATAAACAGAGGACCCGACGGGTTCAAGTTAGGTAAAGCCCTTTGAAATTTTGAAGGAAAAAAAGAATATCATTATAAGATCCAAGGGCCCCACCGAGGACCACACAGCCAGAACACTCCCGTTCCCTGGAAAGGCCACGCCTCCACTCGGATGACAGGCTGGCTCATTAAAATCACAAAGCCAGCCAGGGAGATGGAGAGCATTGACTACAACGCCCTAACCCCAGAAACAGCAACACTCAGGACTGACTCACACAGGCTACATCAGATTGTCTCCAACAGACACTGGGGGGGGGGGGGGGGGGGAAGAAAAGAAATTTGAGTCCAGGCCGCCCTCCATCTCCTGACCCAGTAAACTCCACATCTGGGGAGGTGACACATCCCTGACTCGCTGCCACCTCCGCAGAGGCCCAGCACAGGGAGAGCCAGCGTGGCCTCCCCGGAATGGGAATGCCATTTGCATGTGTCTTTTTCAAGCAAGGGGAAGACTCAGAGTCTCCCGGTTCCAGCATGTGACTCACTAGTGAGTGTTTGTTTTTTTGGATTCTGGGTTTGAGTCACCACTCTTCCTGCTGTTGGTCTTCTCAACCGAGGGGTAACGACGGAAAAGAGAGGATGAGAAATGTCTGTGATGCTTAAAGGAACCTGAAAGCTGGTCGGTTGGCAGTTGTATCCGCCCGTTAATTTTCAAGATGGGTCTTTTCTCTGTAAACAAGCATACAGCATTTATAAATAACAGTGGGAAAGAGGAAGGAGGGGAGAGGAAGAGAAGTAAGTCTACAAAGGGTGTGATTGAGGTAAACGGAAGTAGAGGGTAGTCAAAGTAAAAACAGACAACTGCCTGTTTGTCAGCTCGAGGAGGGATGGGGCTGCTGAAGCTGACCACACCCTGTGCGTGCTGCCTTCTGGCACTTTCCCCCTTGGCCTGGGCTTGTGGGTGGGGCGGGGAAGTGGGGCAGGCAATATCATTGAACAATTCTGGAATCTGAAAGGCCATCGTGGCCTTGAAAGGACATCTTCCTGATGTCCTCCCCATCAGTGCTATGCCTGCAAAGGACCTCCCAGCAGGGGAGACTCTATAAGGTCCTACTGCCGTGCTGAGACCAGGTGCTAAAAAACACCAGCTTGAAAAAGTGACCTTGTTACCGGAATGGGGACCTGGTCCTGAATGGGGACCTGGTCCTGAATAGGTCGGCCTAGGGCCAGCCGGTAGTGTGCGGGTTCTTGACTTTGTGCAGGAAAAATTTCACAATGTGAGTCCAGGTGAATTTTAGAGGATGTTCACTGGGGCCAGGGAAATGGGGAAAGGCTGGGGAAATGAGCCGAGGCTGGTCTGCGCTGGCTCACTAAGAAGTCAGAGCAAAGGGGGCCTTGGAGACAGGTTCAGGGGGTTTGTATGGGACGAACTGCTGCTGCCCTGGTTGTAAGCCTCCTGTGTGTGTGTGTGTGTGTGGGTGGGGGGGGGGGGTCCCTTAGAGTTCAGGAGTTGCATGCCTGTGGGGGAAGAAGAGGGCGGAGAGCTGGGTGTATTCCTGGGTAGGAGAGCCAGCAGTGGGTCCTTTGCTTTAGGCTTTGATTTCTCTCTTGCAGGTGGGAATCTTAGCGGAGATCTCAAGGGAGGTTTCAACTGAATAGTCACCAGTTTTCCAGGTGTGCTCCTCCAGGGTCCTGGTCTCCACTGATGGGTCAGTGTCAGGGCAAAGGGTCGTTAGTCATTGCAGCTGGTCCTGGGGTCGCCTACCTGGTTTTGTTGCTTTTCTGAGTCTGGAGTGAAATACAACTGAGGCCTAGATGTCCTCTCTATGGAGGCGGCCTGCTGTACCTGCTGTAAATTGCTCCGTCAGTTTGTTCAGCTGTCTCAGTTTCCCTGTTCTACTTGTCTTGGCTTACTGGCCTGTCTCATTCTGACAGTTTGGGGCACTCCAACAGCCAGTTTTTCTTTCAGTGGCATTGGCCACAACATCAAGCCACTTAAGATGGTTGACAAAAAAAAAAAAAAGGTGATGCCCAGCTGGCATGGCTCAGTGGTTGAGCATCAATGTATGAACTAAAAGGTCACGGTTCAATTCCCAGTCAGGGCACATGCCCGGGTTCGGGGCTCAATCCCCAGTGTGGGGCGTGCAGGAGGCAGCCAATCAGTGATTCTTTCTCATCATTGATGTTTCTATCTCTCACTTCCTCTTCCTTCTCCCTTCCTCTCTGAAATCAATAAAAATACTTTTTTTTTTAAAAGTGATCACAAAACAAATAAGTTTTGATCTTATGGATAGCTCAACTGGAACTGACCCAGGGAAACTATTTAGCTACAGGCATTCCAGTTTCCCTTTTAGAAAGCAGAGTGATTGCAAATGAATAGAGCTTCAACCTTTCAGCTGGTTTGAATGTGGAAGTCAACGCTGGATCTTTTGTAAGCAGTGGGAGGCTGGATACTGTCTATTTTCTGGCATATATAATTAAAAGATATCTGGCTGCCCACACATTGTCCCTGCATTAGGGACTTCACAAAGCTCAGAACAACAGAGCCCCTGCCCTACCACTCCAAATCTTAGTCAACCTTCATCAATCCTTGGCAGAAATGTGATAATAATGAAAACTAACCCTGCTGTCCCTCTAGGTTGAGTCACAACGGAAGGAAGAAGTATTATTTAATTCAAAACATTCTCATTTGGGGCAGAAAAAATTATAATGTACATCACCACCAAATGGAAAACAAAAGATTATAAACAGGGCTATTTTCCTGGGACTTGATGTCTTAAAACAAAAGGCTTCATTGTTTGCAGAATATATTTTACATTAATGTCTCAGTTTCTTGTTTTAAAGGGAATTATCTGAGGATATTATAGAACTTCCTGAACTACTCATTTGCTGCAGACACATGCGTTTAAAAGATGCCTGAGGCCTATTCCAAAGCAAAACAAAACAATTAACATACACCCCTGATTGTGACTTTATGCTTAACAAACCTGTTGTTTATGACACAGCTTTAAAAATGCCCTTGAAAATGTGAAGACCTGAGATTTGACTCTGGCAGACAGAGTTATGAAACTTTTTCAGAATAATTCTGTTCTTAACCTGCTCAGTCTTGGGTACCACTTCCTGGAAAGGGCACTGATGAGATGTTCTCAGAACTTATGACTACCCATCAGTTTGCTTCCGTGCAAAAACAGAACTGACTGCTCAGTTGAGAATACCCACGAAGTAGGCTCCCAGGGGTAATGTCTTTTCTGTTTTCCTCCTTCTTTAGCCTTACAGCATCACTATAAGGTTAGACACCTGACTCAAGCCAGGCCAAATAAGAGTACTGCCTTGGAATTTTTCACATTGAAGTACGGCCAAGAATCCCATATTCTCTTGTGTGATAGCATGCGGTCTGAAATTTGAAGGTATGGTGTTCCTTACCATATAGAGGAAGCCAATCTTCAGTGGTAAAAATAAATAAATACATAAATACATAATAAGTACATAAAATAAAACAAAAACAAAAAACTGACACCTAGTGAGGTAAGTCAGAGAAGTAGAGAAGTGCTAGCTGCATTTGAGTTTTGGGTTCCATTTGTCCCTAAGATCACTCAGCTGTCTTAAAGTATAAGATATCACAGAATCGCCCTGACCAGTTTGGCTCAGCGGATAGAGTGTCGAACTGCGGACCAAAGGGTCTCAGGTTCGATTCCGGTCAAGGGCACGTACCTCGGTTGCAGGCTTCTCCCTGGCTGGGCCCTGGTTGGGGCACGTGCAGGAGGCAACCCATTGATGTGTCTCTCTCACATCAATGTTTCTCTTTGTCTTTTCCTCTCTCTTCCACTCTCCCTAAAAATCAATGGAAAAATATCCTTGGGTGTGGATTAAAAAAAAAAATCAAAGAATCTATTAAAAAAATTATTATCATTACCACCATCCTTTTTTGGCCTAAGCTACTTAGGTTCCTAACACACCAAAAAACAGTTCTACTAAACCCATTGATTGAGTTGGTTGTGAAAAAAAAATGAATCAAGTTGCCAATATATTTTTATTAAAGAAAATTTGATCCAAGGGACTATAGAGAGATATTTATTTACAATGTTAAGAATCTTTCAACAAATGTCTGGATAGCACACATGTATGGTGTGCCATCTTTATAGGACCATAAAACTAGGAGAGAGCATGTCTACCATTCTAGTAGCTTAAAGTTTTGTCTGAGATACAGTTAGCTTTGTTTCCTTGGGAAATAGTGTTTCTTGTTTACCCACTACAAGAACAGGAGCTTACACAGGCAGGGATATTGCTTTTGTTAATTAACAAACAGTGCTTTGCATATACTAGGCCCTCAAGAAAAATGTACTAAATGAATAAACTAATCTTTGTCTGTGTCCTAATCCTGTTAAGTATGTTAGCTCTTCAAGAGTGCTAAGTTTAGAGAATGACAATAAAATTTAAAAAAGAGAAGATAGGTACTAAGGTACCTGGGACCAAAAGCAGGCTAAAAGGTCAAAGAGAACTAGTTTTCAATTTAACAATTTGGAAAGCTTTTGCTAACACTTCTGTTTCAGCAGCAAATCAACAGATGAAGCAGATGTATCTCTCTTCATTTCACCTTTACTTAATCTCTATTTTACGTACTGCTGATTATACAAATATGCATTCTTTCCTTCTTTTACTAATAGCATCCTTTTCGTTTTAGCTCAGCAAACGGCAGCCCAACCAAGAATCACATTTTCCAGCCTCCCTTGCAGCTAGGTAAGATCATGTGACTAAGTTTTGACCAATAGGATGTCCAATAAGGTTACTATACGCCCTGGAGTAGGTACATGACCCAAGCAGAGCCAAGCAGAGACCTTTGGGGAGATGAATAGGAGTGCAAAAGGAGAAGGGATTATTTTATATTTTCTATGATTGCTAGTTATGACGACAGTGTAAATTTAGCTCAGCCGTGGCATCATTGCTGTTACAGAGAAGAAGACTGCTTAAGAATTAAGCCAGTTTGGAAGTATGAAGCACCATGAGGGGAGGAAAGGAAGTCTTGAGCAGAGTTGGAATCCTTGGAGCCAACTAAGACTAAACTCCCTCTCATCTTGGACTTTCCAGTAACAGGAAACAATCAGTTGCTTTGGTATCTCAGCTACACTGTGTTTTTGTCACTTGCCACTAACAGAGTCCTGACTAATGCAAGAGTAACCAAAGATAAGATTACAAAGTAGATATAGTTGTGTTGTGGTGGCCTAAATGCTAGATAAAAAAGTTTGGGCTTGTTTTTGAAGACTACAAGATGAGCCATTTGAACCAAGAGGCTGTTGAGGCGGTATGCCATGGTGCAGTGGAAAGAGCACACCCAGATGTAACTTCCAGGCTTATCACTTCCTGGCAATGAACCATATGCAAATCCTCAGCTATTGTTTCCTCATTAGCAGAGGGGGGCAATGCCGCATACCTTACTGGGTGGCTGTGTGGAATACATTAAATAATATATTGAGCACTTAATAGGATGCCTGGCATATTATAGGCACAATAACTCTTCTTATGGTGATAGTGGTAGTGGCCATGGGGACAGAAGAAGATGAAGGAGATGAATGAAAGGGCTATTCCTGGACTAGGTTGGCGGGAGTGGAAATGAATAAGAAGAACATTACAAGAACCATTGTCAAGCATCAGCAGGGACAATATGCAGTCTGGCACTGGGGTGTGAGGAAGAGGGAAAAGTCCATTATGATCCAAATTTAAACTATCTGTTGAATTGACTTATTCTTGAACTTAATTCTCCTTTTGCATCCACACCACGAAAAATAGGAAGACAACCATGAAAACCAACTCTGTGTGTGTATGTGTTTGCGTACGGGAGGAAAAAGAAGCTAACGATTTCATTCAGTGTTCTTCCTCTCCAGTGCCACCAGCTACATAATTTGCCCTATGCAAAATTAAAATAGAGGCCCTTTGTTTAAAATAAAATCAGGAAAAGAAGCTTTTTTCCTTTCTTCCAGGGTCTCTCTCTTGATCTGTTGTGTAGGGTTTTTTGTTGTTGCTGTTTAGCGTCACCTTACCTCAGGCATAGGGATACTCACAGTGCCAGTAGGAACCTTCCAGGTATCTGGGGCCCTGCCCTGCAACTTGGCTAGTAGTGCTCCACTCTGATCCTTCCCATACGTGTGCCCAGGCCCCGTACTAGAGCAGAGGCAGCCGTGGTCATTGGGCAGGGACGTGGGAACAGGCACATAAGAACTGGTCCTGGGAGGCTAAGAGGTGATGGGAGGTGGACTGTGGGTGAGTTGAGGTTCCAAGCTCCAATGTCCCATTGGACTTCAATTAGAAAATACAAATTTCAAGGTAACATTATTTTTAAAATTCCAGATGGTGACCACAGAGTATTAAATGCCAAACATGTGGTCCCCTTATGTAATGGTTCATTTCATGTGTCAACTTGAATGCGCCATGGGATGCCCAGGTATTTGGTTAAACATTATTCTGTGAATTTCTATGAGGGTATTTTTGGATGAAATTAACAATTGAGTCATGGATGGACGTCATCCAGTCCGTTGAATAAAACAAAAAGGCTGACCCTCCCCCAAGTAAGAGAGAGTTTTCCCTGATTTCAGACTCCACCTGAAACATCAGCTCTTTCTGGATCTCAAGCCTGCCAGCTTTTAGACTGGCACTTACACCGCTGGCTTTCCTGGTTCTCAGGCGTTCAGACTCAGACTGGAACTAAACCATCAGCTCCCCTGGGTCTGCAGCTTTCCAGCTCACCCTGCACATCTTGGGATTTGCCAGCCTCCCTAACATAGTCACACAAGCCAATTTCTTGTAATACAGGTCTCTCTCTCTCTCTCTCTCTCTCGCTCTCTCTCTCCACTCATACACACATGCATCCTATTGGTTCTGTTCCTCTGGAGAATCCTAACTAATCCACTTCCTGAGTGCTAGAGCTTTGTGTGACTATGGTGGTCACATATCATGAAGCTGGCCCTGTTTTATTTTCTTCACAAGCCACTATATACGAGGGAGAAAGGGAGGGAGGGAGGGAGGGAAGGAGGGAGATTAGTGAAGAAGAAATTGCTTTGGTTTTAATGTGCTACCAAGTAATGTCAATGTCTTGCTGTCATCATAAAGTACAAATACATTTTTATATATAACAATAAAAGTACAGACCCCATAAGACAGCTTACAAATTCTAGTGACCCACGATCACATATTGAAACCTATTGTTCTAGAAAAATATTAATTTCATAGACAGAAAGGGGAAACGTCAGAAATAATAACTGAACCAATAACTGTACGTTAGTCCAATCCTCATCCCTGGGCACAATCCGTGGTGCGTTTTGAACTGTGGGACTGCAAGGCCTTATCCAAAACGCTGGGGCCAGATGTTATCTTGGATTTTTTATAAAAGTGCTACAGTGTAAGTATTTACACCACCAGCAGACTCTGGGACAGCCCTGAAATATCCCCGTGCAGTAAAACACGGGAATATTTACACTAGTTGGTCAAAGACTGCAAATATAATCTGTCATTCCAGGTAAGATTTTGTTTTCAAGTGAGGTCAGATTTTGCAGCCAAATGATTTACAAAAACTCTGTTTGTAGAGCTTTCTGGATTTTGGAAGAGCAGGCCAGGTTAGTGGATCTGTAGTTCCTGTTTTCTTGGTTGGCCTCCCGTGCCATTCCCATTCTGACAGCAGTGAATTTGAGAACAAAAAGAGAGAGGAGAGCTTGCCTGGAGAGCAGCTAGTGATACGTAGAAAAGGTCGAGAGGAGGGCTTAGGGTTTAATGTAATTGCCTTCCACACCTTTTGGCGCAGACACTGAGAGCGACGTGAGCCAACAAATGAATCAGAACCAAGGTGCAGGAGACAAAAATCCCCACGGCCTCTCCTGGAGTAGTTCCCTCATGCGCCGTAGCACACCCACGGAAACTTCCTCCTAAGGCCTCCCATGTGGGAAAAGTCATCCAGCTCTTTACGGAATAGTCATGTATGCCAACGGAGCTGTACTGAAACTTAGAGAAAGAGCTTTCAAGAGACAGTCACTTTAGGTTGGCAGCTAAAGTGACAGCAATAGCAAAAATAAAGGAATAAATAAAGGTATTAAAAAAGAGAGAGAGACAGTCTCCAATATCCAGCCACAGGTTAATCATATGGAAGCATTATCTTAAATACATATATCAATATACTAAATGTAATTATAATTGGCTACCTCATATTTTCTCAGCATATCTCTAGACATGCTCGCAATTCAGTTGGTGTCTTAAAATATACCTAGGGGTCATATTAGCATTTTTTGGCACGATCTTGGAAATTCTGAGGCATGTGGCCATTGTATGAACATTGTTCAAGGTCTTCTTTAGAGGATGTCATTTTCAAGCAATTGAACGTTGCTCCTGTGAAGGTAAAGGAGGGCTTTGCCTACAGGGACGCTTCTGCATGGTGTTATCCTCTCATGCATCCTGGACTCTTAGCTACCCTTGAAGGTCCAAGGCCAATGCCACCACATCTACCAAAACCAGGAACACAGTCTTACTAGGTTCTTCCAGGCAAAAGGGAATTCACTTACATCTGAGTTCTCACTGATTCTGTGCCTTTTAGGTAGCATCAATTGCTTTTAACCTTGACAAATTATATCCTATCCTTAAATATAACTGTTCTTTCTGGAAGGCACTCATTTTTACATCTGCAACTGCTTCCAGACTAAGACCTTAAATGGAAGTAAATACTTAATAATGTTCTTTTTTTTTGTTTTTAATCCTCACCTGAGGACATGCCTTTACTGATTTTAAAGGGAGAGGGAGAGAGACAAAAACATCAATGTGACAATGAAACATCAGTTGGTTGCCTCCTGCACAAGCCCAGGCCAGAGATCAAAGCCCAAGCTGGGTATGTACCCTAATCGGGAATCAAACTGGCCAGAGCACATACCTTGTGGTGTACAGGACAAATGATGCTCCATCCAACTGAGCCACCCAGGTCATGGAAATAATGTTCTTAATAAAGCAATAATTTTGGATTTAATTTTCCTTGTGTGGTAATTTAAGTTAAAAATTCCTAGTAGTCTAGTAATTTTTACATTTTTTAGCAGCTGTTCAACAAATACGTTAAATTGTGAAACCAACTGTGTATTAAAGAGTTTTCCTCACGTTGTTACCAATGTCTTATTATGGTATTGCTTGTTGTTATGAATACTTGTACACTCCACTTTATCAGTATTTGTTTCCTTATGAGTACCCTGAGAAAATAAATTCTATCTTAAGGAGGATCTCTGATGGGTTATTGGTGAAACTGAATTAGAAAGATAGAGTGAACTTATTAAAAAAGGAAATCAGATTATTCATTAATTACTCAACATCAGTCACCACTGATTATGCAATAATGAAAGTAAGTCTTAAAAGGCAAAAGGAGTCAGCAAATTAGACTATAAGAGGAATGTGTAAAAGAAGTAGAACAATCATTTTAAGGATCACAACTGTTCCTCTGAATTTAACCAACCACAGTATTCAAAACACTGGAGTATGTATAGTAATAAATGTTATGTTGGTTCACATTAAACCGGAGCATTGAAGTGCTGAAATTCAACCAGGAAACCTACACAATCCCTATTGCTTAAAGAGAAAGAGAAGCAATTTATTCATCATTAGTAACATAATTATTCATGTACTAGAGGCTCGGTGCACGAAATTTGTGCACAGGGCGGGGGGGGGGGGGAGCCTGTCCCTCAGCCCAGCCTGCACCCTCTCCAATCCGGGACCCCTCGAGGGATATCCGACTGCCCGTTTAGGATCGGGCCTAAACGGGCAATCAGACATCCCTCTTACAATCCAGGACTGCTGGCTCCCAACTGCTTGCCTGCCTGCCTTCCTGATTGCCCCTAACCGCTTCTGCCTGCCAGCCTGATCACCACCTAACCACTCCCCTGCCAGCCTGATTGATGCCTAACTGCTTCCCTGCCGGCCTATTTTCCTCTAACTGCCCTCCCCTGCTGGCCTGGTCACACCTAACTGCCCTCCCCTGCCAGCCTGGTCACCCTAACTGCCCTCCCCTGCCAGCCTCATCGCCCCGAACTGCTCTCCCCTGCTGGTCTGGTCCCCCCGCAACTGCCATCTCCTGCCAGCCTGGGTCCCTCCCAACTGCCCTCCCCTGCAGGCCTGGTCCTCCCCCCCCCCAGCTGCCTTCCCCTGCAGGCCTGGTCCCCCCCACCTGCTCTGCCCTGCAGGTCTGGGTCCCCCCCAGCTGCCCTTCCCTACAAGTTCGGTTGCCCCCAACTTCTTTCCTCTGCTGGCCTGGTCACCCCCAACTTCCCTCTCTTGCAGGCCTGGGTCCCCCTCAACTGCCCTTCCCTGCAGTCCCGGTCACCCCCAACTTCCCTCTTCTGCCAGCCTGGGTCCCCCCTAACTGCCCTCCCCTGCTGGCTTGATCACCCCCAACTGCCCTCCCTTGCAGGCCTGGTCCCTCCAAACTGCCCTCCCCTGCTGGCCATCTTGTGGCAGCCATCTTGTGTCCACATGGGGGCAGCCATCTTTGACCACATGGGGGCAGCCATCTTGTGTGTTGGAGTGATGGTCAATTTGCATATTACTCTTTTGTTAGAGAGGATTATTGCTAAGGCAGTTAAAAATCAAAGACTTGGGATTTTTAAAATTAGTACATTTATCTCTTAGAAATGCAGAAATAGTGATTTAATTAACAAGTAAGGGTTCCAGATGAAATGTAGGAAACCCAGTTAAAGTTGAATTTTATATAAACAGCAAGTAATTTTTTAGTATAAGTGTATCCCAAATATTTCATCAATATTTGGGATTGGTATCTTAGTTCTGATTCTTTGTTACTTTCTAATGTCATGATTCATCCATTCATTTGCTGATTCAACATTGATTTATTTAGGGCCTTATTCTGTGCCAAGTACTGTGCATAGTATTGACCACACAGTGGTGAACAAAACAGACTAATCTAGAAAAGTAAAAAGGCAATCACTTTATAATTTGATTAATGCCATGATTCACAGTTTATTCATTAGAGAGGCAAATAACCCAGCCTTGGGTCAGAAAAAGGCTCCCAGAAGCAATATCTAGATTAGGACAAAGGCAAAAGGTTGGAGGAATAAAGGAAGGTTCTTATCAGAAAGTATTTGCCATAAGGGTAAAGCTTGGAGGACCAGAGATATCACAGAGCACTTGAGAAATTAAAACTCCAAATGTTAGCATGGTTGAACCATAGACCAGAAGGCCATCAAAGGTAAGGCACGTGATTGGAGAGGTATGCTGTGGCTAAATCACTAGGGGCCTCGTTTAAGCCTCATTGAATGGTCCCTCAGCAAAGTGACCTAGTCATAGTTGAAAGTTAAAAAGCTCCCTCTGGTAGCAGAAGAGAGAGTGGGCTGCAAGTGAGGACAGTGTTATTGTGGACTTGGGAATGGGTGTGAAGAGAAGTAGATAGATGTAAGAGCTATTCAAGGTGTCACTCCAAAACTGTTTAGTTCTTTGAATGTGTGCACAATCTTTGAGCCTCTTCTCTACCTTTGCTTTGATGTTGCATATTACATAACAAAGCCCTGCTGCCTTAGCTTTGCAAGGCAGTCTTGCCTCAGCCATTACTGTCAGGCCAGATCAATTAGAAAGAAATGGGAGTCCCATAAGGGGATGGTAAACCAGATGTGTGTAACTATTTGTGTTAATATGTTTAGTAAAGTGTACATAATTTACCCATAGTGTATTACAGATATATATTTAATTCTCACCTTAGGATATGTTTTTACTGATTTTTTAGAGAGAAGAAGGAAGAGAGAGAGAGAAAAAGAGAAACATAGATGTGAAAAAGAAACATTGGTTGGTTGCCTCCTGTACGTGCCCCAACCGGTGATGGAACTCGCAACCTAGGTATGTGCCCTGACTGGGAATCAAACTCACAACCTTTTGACATATGGGAGGATGTTCCAATCAACTGAGCCATCCAGCCAGGGCCATTGTGCAGTTTTGATCGACCTGGAGTTACTGGAGAACCAGCCTAGAAATGGACACTGCCAGGACCCTGGACAGAAATGACCTAAGAAGGTCACAAATTATACAAGCTATCCATACAGACAGCTCTTATTAGTAGAGGAAGCCGTTTTAGCTTTTTCATGAGGATGAACTATGCCCAGCCATGATAAAAGAAATAATTCAAAAAGGAAACCAGAAAGAGAAGCCAATGATATGCAAAGGAGGCAAGGCCAGTGATAAATGTGGGTTAGTGAGAGACAAGAAGATGCAAACAACTAGTCATCACCTAAAGCACAGCCACAGTTAGCCTTTACTAAAAGTTGACTATGGGCCATGAACTAATTTAGTATAATATAGTGATTTAATTATATATCTGATAATTATATTATCAAGTATATACCTGATCTCATTTAACTCCCACAAATGTACTAAGGAATTAATCATTGTTCCTATTTTCCAGATGAGGAAAATTGTGGCTCAGCATATATAACCCTGCCCAGATCATGCAGCATGTTAGTGCTGGAAGCAATATTTGCACCCCAGATTTCTCTGCCTTGAAAAAACGATCGTACTGCTCATAGCCTTTGGTATGATATGAAAGAAAAAAATTCTGGGTTTAATCTCCAAAATTTACAGAGAACTCATACAACTTAACAAAAGGAAGATAAACGATCCAATCAAAAAATGGGCAAAGGACCTAAGTAGACACTTTTCAAAAGAGGACATACAGAAGGCCAAGAGACATATGAAAACATGCTCAAAGTCACCAATCATCCGAGAGATGCAAATCAAAACAACAATGAGATACCATCTCACACCTGTCAGAATGGCTATCATCAACAAATCAACAAACAACAAGTGCTGGCGAGGATGTGGAGAAAAAGGAACCCTTGTCCACTGCTATTGGGAATGAAGCCTGGTGCAGCCACTGTATGGAAGACAGTATGGAGTTTCCTCAAAAAGTTAAAAATGGGACTCCCATTTGACTCAGTAATCCCACTTCTAGGAATATATCCCAAGAAACCAGAAACATCAATCAGAAAGGATATATGCACCCCTATGTTCATAGCAGCACAATTTACAATAGCTAAGAATTGGAAACAGCCTAAGTGCCCATCAGCAGATGAATGGATTAAAAAACTGTGGTACATCTACACAGTGGAATACTATGTGGCTATAAAAAGAAGGAACTTTTACCATTTGCAACAGCATGGATGGACCTGGAGAGCATTATGCTAAGCAAAATAAGCTAGTTGGAGAAAGATAAATATCACATTATCTCACTCATATGTGAGATATAATGATCAACATAATTTGATGAACAAAAATAGATCCAGAGACAAATGGCAGGGGAGGTGGTGGGGGGGCGGTTAGAGAGCAACCAAAGGACTTGTATGCATGCATATTAGCATAACCAATGGACACAGACACTGGGGCGGTGGGGGCTTGCCCGGGGTGGGAATGGTTGCGGGGCGGGTCAATCGGGAGGAAAAAGGAGAATATGTAAAACTTTAGACAATAAAAAAAGTGAAAATTAAGAAATTACCAAAACAAAACAAAAAAAATACTGCCCAGCCGGCGTGGCTCAGTGGCTGAGCGTGGACCTATGAACCAGGAGGTCACGGTTTGATTACCGGTCAGGGCACATGCCCAGGTTGTGGGCTCGATCTCCAGTGTGGGGTAGGCAAGAGACAGCCACTCAATGATTCTCTCTCATCATTGATATTTCTCTCTCTCTCTCTCTCTCTCTCTCTCTCTCTCTCTCTCTCCTTTTTTTCTCTGAAATCAATAAAAATATATTTAAAAGAAAGAAAAAGTTCTTTTCTGATGGAGGGTCAACTTGACATTTCTGAAGCATTAGCCTTCCACTCTAAACAGGACAACAAGGACAATTCATAGGCACCATTAAGTTCACGGAATGCTGGGACCTTCCTTGCTGGGAGGTACAAAAGTATCCATGCATAGACCTGACAAGGTTAATAAAGACAAGTTCTATAATTGCGGAGAAGTTATTCAGTACACCCATCCATTACTTCTTAGATAAGGACAGATGATTTAGCCAGAAAAATTAATTTTAATGATTGATTTGTAATTATTTAGAAAACAGCAACATTCATTTCAAGATAGTGCTAGGAGCCATGTTCACCAAGATCACCAAGAGTAATCTCATTTCCATCTTATGTGTAAGATATTCTGTTGAACTAAAAGGGGAAATCCATAGAAGTACTCAATCTTAATTGCATCAAAGTTATTAGAAAAATGTTTTATGATATCATTGTGAATCAGTGTCAGACAGGTAAGTTGAATGCTAGTTCCATTGAATAGAGGTGCAGTGCCTTAAACAATTATATCCCAAAAAGATCAATGTTACCTTGGGTACATCTAGTGATATGCCATTAGGCCTCATACTTAGATTTGTCTTTTTCAGTATATTTTTGATGACTTGGAGAATGTGATCTATTTTCTGAGCTTCAGTTTTATAATGAAATCACTGCTGAAAAGCTTTATGTGGATGTCCAAAGCTACTCAACCTAAAATGTCCCAAACTGACGTCATTACCCTCTCTTTCAGACTGGCCTGTCCCCATTCCTCCCAAACTCAATTAATGGATTGCCACATTAGCCAAGAATCTCAGATGCAAGTATCTGAACTAGAGAATTAGCTTAGGCAACAAAAAGAAAATATCATCTCAGGAAATCGAAGGAAAACTGTACAATTAAATTGTAGGAAGAACAGGGAAGCAAATGGGCCCCATGACCAGCTAGAGCCAGGGTCTCACACATTAACAGAACTCTCCTCTGTGTTTTTCCTTGCCTGTTGGCTTCATTTTCTTTTGCTTTAGACTGACTCCTTCTAGAGCTGTCAGCTCCATTACTTTATATCTTGAAACTTTGTCTTACTTAGTTCAGGCTGCTATGACAAAAACACCATAGATTGGGTGGCTTACATGACAAAGAAACTGTGAGAAATATCTCACAGTTCTGGAAACTGGAAGTCCCAAGTCAAGGCACTGGGAGATAGGTGTCTGCTATGTTCATGACAAACCTGTCCACTCAAATCAGTGAGAGAGTCCTCCTGGACTGCTCTCCCTCTTGAGCTCCCTCAGCCAATCCGCTAGCAAACCTCCAAATATATTAAATTGGTTCCCTCCAATTTTTTCAAACGACTTTCCACATTCTTACTTCAGATCCTCCTCATTTCTTGCCTGTAATATTGACGACAGTTTTACCTGGTGGCATTGTCTTCTGTTTTCACCACTCTGTGTAACCATCAGAATGAACTTCCTAAAACACAGATATGGTCATACTTTCAAAAATCTTCACCACCCAAAGAATAAAGTTCCAAACCTAGCATATAATGCAAGGTTCTTCCTAAGTTTGATGCAATTTTTCCAGTCCCATCTCCACTAATTCCTAACATACTCATATTCCGGGACTTCAACTTGCTTCTTCTGAAATTCAGCCAGATATCTCACCCAGGAAATATAAGAAATGTCTGCTTAGCTGTAAAGCTTTAGACGTTAGCAAGAGATTCTAAAGGCCTCCTTGTTTAGCTGCTGATGGGGAGCTGATCACGCACAGAATCTAAGAAGGAAGGACATGGAGAGACACTCTAGTCCACCCTTCCTTTACTTTTACAGATGAGATACCCTAGTTCCTCAAGCAGAAGAAAAGTGATTTTATCTATATGTTAATGAGCACCAGCCCAGGTCTTCTGATTTCCATTCCAGTTCCCCAAAGTGAGTAAGAAGTAAAAATAGTTCTTAGAAACAGGAGAGCCAACTAGGGAGGAAGAGACGATAGCCACAGGGAGAAAAGATCCAGAAAAGCAGGAGGAAATGCCTTCATTTTCTCAAATCATCCCTCATCCTAAAATGTGAAAGTAAATAAGAAAAGTCTATGAAGGCTAGGGAGAGGAGGGGGAGGCACACAGGAAGGGGAGGCAAAAGAGAGGAAGAAAAGGAGCAATGGCTAGTTTAAGAAATCATCTCCTCAAAAAGGGGTGGGTCTAGGACCAGAAATAAAGGACCCAGATGGTTTTAATGACCAAACTCTGCCTCTTGCCTTTCATCTGACTACAACAGGAACTGTCAACAGTGACGGGCCATATCCTGTCAGTGGTCCGCCTCACAGGCTCCCACTGGTGCCTTGGAAGTGTTTCAGTGAGTCTGGGATACTCTCCCATTTCTTAAACCTCACACCAAGAAGCCTGGGAGTTTATCCACGCCCAGGATGGCTCCAGGATTCAGGACTGTGGTGAAACTTATAAGATGAATAAAACTCCATCTTCCAAGTCTCTTTTGGTCCTATTATTTACTTTAAAATGTAATACATGTTGGGATATGATTTCTGGATTATCTCAACCTCCTTGATCAAGCAAGAACTGTTAACATTTATGAGAAATACAAAATACCAACTAATGTGTGGCCAAAAAGAATATTTTGAATACATTGGATTCTGAGGACAATCATTGGTAAAATTCACCTAGAAATCATTCTCCTCTCTTTCCTTCTTGTTCCCTTCCCCCAACAAAAGTTGAAATATTAAAAGATCCCCATGTTAGAATTACCTACAAATACCAAACCAACATACTGATCATAATTTTACCACAGACTAGCAAAGCAGAAGTAACTCCGGAAGTTCTGAAGTGAATCAATGGCCTCCCATGGACCCACCCAAACTCCTTTTCCAACACTTGAGTTAATACCAGTATCATGAGATCCCAGACCGTGTTCTTCTTTTTGTTATTTTGGAAAGAATGACTAATCCCTGTATACTATTCTTGGACTCTGTTATTTTGGCCAACTTAGGAAGAATAGACTAATACTAATAATATCCAACGTTTACAGCACGTTCACAGTTTACAAAGCCTTTTTCCATTTAATCCTCACAGCAGTTCCCAGATAAAGGAACTTGCCTGAGCTCACCCATTACTAGGTGGCAGAACTAGGAAATAAACACAGGTCTTCTGAATCCAGCTTTTGGTTTTAACAGTGCACTAGACAGGGTAAGTAGTGGTAGCTGCTGTCACTAACAACCTTCACATTTCAATGGTGTAGCACAGTAAAGTTTTTTCTTGTTCTTGTCACAGCAATGTGAGGGGCTGGGGCTGGGGATTCTGCTCCATGTAGTCATTCAGGGACTCATAGTTCTTCTACCTGTGTGTCACTATCTTCCTCATGAGGTCCCCCAAACCACTAGAAGGTGGCAGATCACACACAGCTGTTTATGAGCCAGGCCTGGAAGTGGTGCACATCATTTTGGCTCAGGTTCTTTTGGCCAGAATATCATCTCAGCAAGGAAGGCCCAGATGTAGTTCAGCTGTTAGCCCAGGTTCACAAGCCTTGGGAAAGCAGATTTGAGAGCTTTGCCTTTAGTGCTTTGGCTTATCAAGTCTCCATGAGCTCTCTACTGCTGGGGAGGCCATGTGGGAAAATCTCTGGAAATTATTTTTCCTTCCCATCCAGCATCTTTTTCCTCCTTTAAACTCCCAGAATGTCTGTATATTCCTATTCACTATTAATCCTTTTTCAGGAGCTGTTTTGAAAGCTATGCTGTTCTCATTCTCTTTTAAGTTTTCATCTGTGTATTTGTCTTTCTCTCCATGAGTCATAAGCTCTTTAAAAACAAAAATATGTCTACTATCACAATACTATGAGATAAATTCCTTCTACCCTCCCTCATCAACCCTCCACTTTCATCCAAATAAACTCAATTATGTCCTATTATGTTCAAAATGCTGTGCACCGTGCCACGAGGAGAAGCAAAGAGGAATTAGGCACAAGAGTACTATCTAGAATACATTTTATTTATTTGTTTCTGTTAATCCTCACCCTAGGATATGTTTCCATTGATTTTTAGAGAGAGTGGAGGGGAGAGACAGAGAGAGAAACATCAGTGTGAGAGAGACACATTGATTGGTTGCTTTCCACATGTGATTGAGCCTGTAGCCAAGGTACATGCCCTTGACTAGAATCAAACCTGGGACCCTTCCGTCCATGGGCTGATGCTCTATCCACTGAGCCAACCCAGCTAGGGCAGGCATGTGTCTTAAGAAGCTTATAAAACAAGGCTAAATATGAAAGTGCAATAAGGAATGTGGAAATGCTAAGGAAACAGTGGGAAGAGATTGATTCTGAATTGAGGGGAAGGGGACTGGAAAAGACTTCACTGAAGAAGAAATAATAATGATAGTCGCTAACACACTGAATTTCAGGAACTGGCATTAAAGTGCCTTACATGTAACATCCATGTCATTCTCATAACAACCTTATGAGATGGCACTATTATGGCTCCCATGAGCCAGAGAGAGGAAGAATATGCTGTAAAGACTTTATTGGGACAATTTGTGAAATGTCAATATGGACTGTAAATTGGACAGGTAATAATATCAACTTTCTTGATTTTGATAATTATTTGTGGTTACATCCTTGCTAATAGAAAATTCACCCGGAATTATTCAGGAATAGAGGTGCATGGTGTTATAAACTGTCAACTATTATAGAAAAATAGTAATAATGTGTGTGTGTGTGTGTGTGTGTGTGTGTGTGTGTGTGTGTGTGTGTAAGGACTGGGAGAGAGAATGATCAAAGAAATGTAGCAAAATGTTAATAATTGGTAAATGTGGGTGACTGGAGGTTTTGTGCTACTCCTGACATTTTCTGTAGGTTTGAAATTACTTCAAAATGAAAGGTAAAGGAAGGACCATTGGCACAGAGTGAAGACATGAGTGGCCCAGCTCACACAGCTTATAGATGGTGGGAAATGGTCTTCTCCAGAATCCACTGCTTCTCCACCTAGTCCCCGGGAAGGGCCCCCTCCCCTCTGCTGCCACCTCTCCGCAGGCACCGCCCACCTCCTCACGTGGCAGCTGCCAGGACCAATGAGCGCCTCCCTTGACAAGGGAAGGCCCACCCCCTCAGCGGGACCCTGAAGCTGACGTTCTTCTCCCCTGGCTCCTGGGTTTGACTGAAACACCCAGCCACCCTGCATGGGGAGGGATGGACGATGGAAAAGGGGACACACCAGGGGTGCAGGGTAGTTTCTGGGCAGGGAGAATTGCCACCAGCGGAAGCAGAAGCAGAGCCTGGCTGTCCCCTCCTCCCTCGCTCCCACCTCAACATGAGATCGCTGGGCAGAAGACACACACCTGCCTGGCAGCTTGTGTTCAACACATAAAACATCACCTGCTATCGCTCCGCATCTTCCCTTGCCTCCCTTCATGGCTCCCCATTACTTGCTGCCTAGGGTTGCACATGCCTGGGAATCCTGGCCTGGGGCTCTGTCCCGGGGCAGGAGGGCCACAAGGAGCTGGGTCGGAGGCCAGGAAACTCAGATAAAGGCAAGACGAGAAGGAGTGGCTTTCAGGAAGCAGGAGGAGAAGGGTAAATAGTTTGGTGGGCCAGGTGGGTGGTAATGGGGAGCAGGGAATGAAATGAAGATGCAATGCCTGCTCTAGAGTTTGACATTTCTATTGGTACTAACATGAGCCAATAGGACTTTTTAAGTAGGATGTATAAAGTAATAATAACAATAATAGCTAATGTTTATTGTAAGCACTTACTCTTTGCTAACCTTTTACACTAAACATTTTCCATAAATTATTTTATTTAATCCTATGAAATGGGTACTGTCATTGCCTAAGACTTAGAAAAGTTAATAAGCTTGCTCAAGGTCACATAGATTTTGAACCCCCAAATCCCATGCTTTTTGCCACCAGAGCTGGGTTTAGGAGCATCATTTGTGGGGAAGTAGAGGGCAGATTGGTGGCTAAAACATTAGAGAAAGGGCTAATGGGGGTCTTAGGATTTTTCCAAGTTCTGCAAAGAAGAAGATGGGAGCATGTGAAACACGCGTTTTCTTTTCCACATGCACTTATTTCAACGTGTTTGTTCAAATAGTTACAGCATGACAGGGGCTGATCTTAAAGCTGGTGACCAGGCTGCGAATGACACAGACCTTCCTGTACTCAAGGAACTTTCACATTAGAGGGAGAGACAGAAGTGAATCACACATATATTGTTGCCAACTGCCTCGCCTCTGAGGGGAAAGCATAGCGTGTGAAGAGAGCATGTTCCAGGGAAATGGTCTAGTTTGGCAGCCAGGGATCCCACTTCAGAAAACAACCCCTGAGGTGAGAATCTGAGTAGCTGATGAAAAGGGGCCAACTAGTGGAAACATGTGTTCTAAGGTCTTTTGAAACTCAGAAGTCTGCAACTAAGCTCCTGATTGCTTCCCTACCCCTAAATCTCCTCCAGCAAACCCATCTCAGGTAACGGATGCACCATTTTCCATGTTGCTCAGGCCAAAACATTGTCATCATCTTCAACTTCTCTCTCTCTTTTTTTTTTTTTTTTCATTACTCAGATGGAATTCATCAGCAAAGGCTGCTGGTTTCATCTCTAACACACATAGAGTGTCCTGTCACTTCTTACCATCGCCACTGCTACCTCCCTGGTCCCAGCCACCACATTTCTCAGCGGGAACTATTGTGATCGCCTCCTTGACTGGCCTCCTTAGTGCCCCTCTTGTTCCCCACAGGTTGTTCTCAACAGTGGTGTTAAAGTGTCAATCACATCATGTCACTTCTGTGCCCTGAACCCCCAAACAGCTTTCCATCCCATTCAGAGGAAAACTAAAACCTCGAAGCCTCTCAATGTCCCACAAGGCTCTTGGAGACCCAAGGCCCTTCCCTAACCTCTCTGGTCACCTTGTGGGCCTCTCCTGCAAATGTTCTTGCCTCTTCCCTTCTACTCCAGCAGCACTGGCCTGCTTGCTCTTCCTTACATACCCAGGCCTGCTTCCACCTTAGGGCCTTTGCACTTGCTATTCCTTCTGCTGGAAATCCTTACCCCCACTCCCACCCCAACTAGCACTTCCCATTCTCCCTTCCTGTTCCCTAGTAATCCTTACCAGTTCTTTCGTTTATAATCTGTACCCCACCACCTCTAGAATGTAAGCGCTATTGTGCCTATTCATGTCCAAAATGCTTTAGCATTGAAAACAGGGCCTGTGGGGGGTGGTGGTGAGGGCATGTGCAGTGGGGTGGGAACAGCTGGGGAGAGATCAATAGGGGGAAAGGGGAGACATATGTAAGACTTTGAACAATAAATCATTTAAATTTAAAATAAAAAAAGAGAGAGAGAGAGAAACATTTTCTCCCCCTCAAAAAAAGAAAGAAAACAGTGTCTCTGTGTGTGTAGGGGTGGGGGGGGGGAGGGCAAGAGGGAAGGGTCATTGGGGAAAAGAGGAAAAGGGGGGAGAAATTCCTCTCACTCAAGGAATTCATAAGCAAATTTCAAATATGAAAGTACATAATTCTGGTCATTTTTTAGTTATGACAAACATCCTTCTATGTCTTTAAGGACAACAGCAAAAGAAAATAGTGTCTGCCACGAGATAAAAACTCAAGTAGCTGTAAATAAATTAATTTAAAGTTGTTGAGGGCTTGTTCTGCAAGGCACATGGCCGCTGCATAAGCTCAAAATGACGAAGAGAGGAGGTCCTGGAAGCCCAGGCCCCTGCGGACTTCCTTGGACGACAGCAAAGCACCTACATGCATCATCTCTGGGTGGACATTGTGACACATGGCTCAGATCACTCTTCAGGAATGACAGTTCTATTCTCTCAGCTCAGCCCCTTTTGAGACTTACCTCACCCAATACCTTCCAAACCCAATGTCTGATGGATGTGACCAGTATCAAGGCCCTGTCTCTCGCCCCAGTCCAGAACAACTAGAAGGACGCTTGCAGGTTCAGAACTCTCTGTGGGGAGGGTGGGGAGGGGAGGGCTCAGGCCTCATTGGCCCTGCATGACAGCTCAACCTCTCCCTCTGCCCGAATGTGCTTCCTTTCCTTTCCCCCAGTGTGGATGGCAGGAGCACTTCCCAGTGAGCCTCCACGCTAACTCCATCTCACAGTCTGCTTCCCGGGACACCCAACTGTAACAATGCACCCCCAAAATCAATGCATCTCCATTCCTAATATTGAGACCTAAGTAGTGACCTTTCAGCACAGCAGGCAAAGCCAGACTGTCTCCTAGAAAAGACAGGGGGCTTGCTAAGGGCCAAGAGGCCTTTACCTCTGAACTCACACAATCAATGGCATGCCATTAAGGAGGAAATATGAAACACATCCAGGCAGCAATAAAGGACGGAGATGTTATCGCTGGGACTTTGGAAATTCAGTGCCACGCCCAGGTGACATATACGCTTTTAATTGGGACCTACTGAAGATCGATAGCTCCTGCCCCTTTAGGAGGGTTCTGGGAAGGCTGTGGTCTTCTCTGTACCTTGGCATCCTCAAATAATGAGGGTTAATGGTGTCCAACTTACAGGAACATGGAGGTAAGGAGAAGCAAAGTGTGGTACTCAGGGTGTTCTGCATACTTTCTAAGTTGCTTCAACATACCAGGAGAAGAATTTAGGTTTATTTGTCCAATACAAATGAACAAAACATCTAAAGACTATAAAATGAACTACACACCTTCTTAATGTCTTTGGGAGATGCAGGGGTCCACACACAGAAGGCGTGCCGAGTGTTTCCCATCCCAGGCCTCGCTGCCTGCTGCTGCTCCCAACAAAACAGATCTGAGCACGTCTCGAACCATCTTCGATGCTGCTTCTAGGTACTCTTTGCTGATACCAGAAAGACCAGACTCCTTACTACCGTGTTGAATGCTTTTCACAATCAAACCATAAGCAGACACTCTAGATTCCATTCTAATTCCTGGAACGGTTTCCCTTCTCCCTGCCCCCAACTTTCAGAATCATTTCCTATTCCTTATAGGAGCTGGGCCTCTCCCAGCCCTTTGTTTTTGCATTTGCTCATCTCCCTTTTCTCTCCCTCTAATTCCATTACCGCTTCAATCTCACCTATCTCCCCACCTCTCTGACTCTCCCCAACTCCAGGCATAATTCATTGCTTCCACTCTCATTCCCAGGCAGTACCTTGTTTTGTTATTTTTCTAGCTTTCTTCTTTATTTTTAAAATAGATGATAATATTGCTCAGCAGGTGTGGCTCAGTGATTGCGCATCAACCTATGAACCAGGAGGTCACGGTTCAGTTCCGGGTCAGGGCACATGCCTGGGTTGCGGGCTCGATCCGCAGTGTGGGATGTGCAGGAGGCAGCTGATCACTGATTCTCTCTCATCACTGATGTTTCTATCTCTCTCTCCCTCTCCCTTCCTCTCTGAAATCAATAAAAAGTATATTTAAAAAGATGACAATATTAATACATGCTTATATATTAATATTGTAAAGGGCAAAAGTATATAGAGTGGCAAGTATAAATCCCTTCACCCATGTTTTAATTCAGAAGTTGGTTGGTGGGCGTGGAAGAGGTACATAGGTGTTCATTATATTATTCTATATACCTTCTTAATTCCGGACTATGTCATTAAAAAATGACAGTCTTTCCTTTTTCTTGCCACCCACCCTCTTTGTCAGAAAACCTCGTTAAGAGTTGGTTGTGTACTCATTTTTCTAGATCCTTTGCTATGTTTCTAAACATATAAATATACACTGTTGACATAAGAAATGTCCAAACATGTAGAAAATTTTTATAAGAATTTGAGCCAAGGAGAAGGAGAGGGTCAAGGAGGGGGGTTGGGAGATATCTGTAATACTAACAATGATATAAAATATATTAAAAGAAAAAAAGAATTTGAGCCAAGCTGACATATGCTGGAGAACAAGAACTCAAATGCTCCAGAAAATATGAGTTTTGCAGATGTATTTTTGTGTTTTTTTTTTTTTTTTTTTATGCATTTGAAATTAAGGAGGGGACATAAGGCAGCTTACATGAAGGTGGGAGAAAGCAAGGTGGGGATTGGATTATAGGCTGGTTAATATTCTGTGTTCTCTTGAGAGAGGTCACATATTAGAAGGAGGGGCCTGAAAGAAGGCATTTCAAAGGTGTTTTAACCCAGATGAGTGAGACAATGGACACGGTTTGCTTAAGGCAAAAAGATAAGTCTTTTAGAAAGAAGGTGGTATGCCTGGGGTGGGACTACTCCTCATGACCTGCCCAGTTAGAAATTGATGATCTGATCACCCACTGAGGTTCCTTTCTATATAACCCCCCCCTTTTTTTTTGTCCACAACTCATATGCACATGCAATTATTTTTTATTCAAATGGAATCATACCATTCCTATATTTTTAAATGAAGAGACTTTAATTCTTACAGCAGTTTCAGGTTTAGAGAAAATTGAGCAGATAGTAGAGAGTTCTTATTTACTTCCCGCCCCTCTCACAGCTTCCCCCATTATTCTTTTTTAACGAATTTATTGGGGTGACATTGGTTAGTAAAATTGTATAGGTTTCAGGTGTACAGTTCTACAGTACATCTTCTGCATATTGTATTGTGTGCTCACCAACCCAAGTCAAGTCTCCTTCCATCACCATTTATCCCCTTTACACTCTACCTCCCCCCTTCTCCTTTCCCTCTAGTAATCGTCATACTTGTGTCTGTGTCTATTAGTTGTTGTTTTGCTTAATCCCTTCACTTTTTTCACCCAGTCCCTCAACACCCCTCCCCTCTAACAGCTGTCAGTCTGTTCTCTGTATCTATGAGTCTGTTTATATTTTGTCTGTCTATTTATTTTGTTCATTGGATTCCATATGTAAGTGAGATCATATGGTACTTTTCTTTCTCTGACTGGCTTATTTCACTTAGAATAATACTCTCCAGGTCTATCCATGCTGTAATAAAAGGTAAGATTTCCTTCTTTTTTTAATAGCCGAATAGTATCCCATTATGTAAATGTACCACAGCTTTTCTATTCCTTCATCTGCTAATGGGCACTTGGGCTGCTTTCAGATCTTGGCTATTGTAAATAAGGCTGCAGGTTTCCCTCATTATTAACATCTTGCTTCTTGTGTGGTACGTTTGTTATAATTGACTAGAGGCCCGGTGCACGACATTCGTGCACTGGGGGGGGGGGGGAGGAGAATGCCCTTCAACCCGACCTGCGCCTTCTCACAGTCCGGGACCCCTCAGGGGATGTCCACCTGCTGGCTTAGGCCCAAGGAGTCCTTAGTGCTGCCTCAGAGGCGGGAGAGACTCCCGCCACCACTACTGTGCCAGCCATGAGCCTGGCTTCTGGCTGAGCAGTGCTCCCTCTGTGGGAGCACACTGACCACCAGGGAGCAGCTCCTGTGTTGATCGTCTGTCCCCTGTTGGTCAGTGCATGACATAGTGACCGATCGTTTGGCTGTTCGGTCGATTTGCATATTAGGGTTTTATTATATAGGATGAGTCCATTTTGATACATTATTATTAATTAAAGTCTAGTTTACATTAGGGTTCACTCTTTCTATGGGTTTGCCAGATACATAATGTCACATATCCACAATTATAGGATCATACAGAATAGTTTCACCTCCCTAAATTGCCCCTGTACTCAATCTATTCATCCTTCCCCCACCTCAGCCCCTGTCCACCAGAGATTTGAAAGGTCACCCAGGGCTATCATTGCACTTCTACTGTTTCCAGAATGTAGTTGAATCACACAGTATGTTCTCTTTTCAGACAGGGTTCTTTCACTTAGCAACATGCCTTTACGTTTCCTTCATTACTTTTCGTGGCTATAACTTATTTTTTGATTTGACATCAACATTTTCCCATGTCCTTATATTAGCGGCCAAAATGGCACCAGGTGTTAGGTGGAGTCAGGCTGAAACTTGGTTCAGCAGCCTTGGTACCTGAGTTCTGGCTAAGAAAGAACTCAGAGCCAAGACTGTAAGAGAAAGTTTATTTAGAAAGTCACAGAGTTAGAAGAAATAAGTCATAGAAGAAATGGCCTCAGGAAACAAGTTGCAAAGGCAAAAGAAAGGTCCTTGGGGCTTGGGAAAAGGAGAGGCCAGGAAAATGGGCCTGAGGGGAGGGGTTGGGGAAAGGTACCTGGGTGCTCCATAGAGAGCTGTGATGGGTCCTCCGGCCTGAAGATATTCATCTGGAGGTCTCAGGGGAGGATCCCTATAGAATATTCATCAGCTTGCCAGGTGTATCCTTTCAGGGTCGTGGTCTCCACTGATTGGTTGGCTCCAGGGCAAGGGTTTTTCATGGGTCAATGCAGCTGGTCCTGATGTCAGTCATGGCATCACTTATCTGGTTTTGCTGCTTTTTTGAGCCTGGAGCTGAAACACAACGGAGGCCTAGACTATTGTATGAGGGTCAGAACCTCATTGTCCTGGGGGCTTAATGCTTAATGGCTAATCTCAGGCCTCCTTCTTCATTCCCCATCTAAGGGGGTCTAACCTGTATGACCAGCAGCATGCCAGGGGAGGAAAGGTCAGGGAAGGGTCCACACCGCATGACCAGCAACATGAAAGGTCAGGGGGTCTAAACTGTATGACCAGTGATATGAGGGAAGGAAAGGTTACCTTGGGGGCTAGAGATCCTTGTTTTCCCAGTTTTGCCCATTGCTCGGCACCCGGGGCTTTCCACCCCGGTGACCTTCTGTACTCGGCCCATTGTTCTTGATCTGCTCATGCCTGTCTAACTGCCTACCACACTGACATCCATACCTACCCTTTTCTCTCTGATAGCTACGTCAGTATTTCATAGTATGAGCGTCCAAACTTCTTTATCCTTTTTTCCCCTGATGGGCATAAGGGTTTTTTCAATTTTTCTGATGGTCTATATACATAACTTTGTCTTCCCTAAACTTTGTGCTCCTTAACCATAAACATGGTGTTCAACAAATAGCGTCTGTCCACAAAGAACTATAGACACAAGAAAAGGGTGGTAGTAACTCAAAATAAGATGAGGCAAGATTTCCATAAGTGACGACAGAGGAACTGAGAGGAGGGAGGCCGTGGCAGGCTGGGAAAAAGCTGGTGGACAAATATTTAACAGGAGGTGGGGTTGAAATTGGGCTTTGAAAGTGGGGGTGAGGATTAGGAGGAAGGGTAGATTTCAGTCCTTTTCACTTCTAAAATTAAAAAAAAAAAGAGAACACCTGACGATTGCCAGATGGGAGGAAGATTAGGGGTGACCAGGCCAGCAGGGGAGGGCAGTTGGGGGCGACCAGGCCATCCAGAAAGGGCAGTTAGGCATCGATCAGGCTGGCAGGGAAGTGGTTAGGGGATGATCAGGCTGTCAGGCAGAGGCGGTTAGGGGCAATCAGGCAGGCAGGCAGGCGAGCAGTTGGGAGCCAGCAGTCCCGGATTGTGAGAGGGATGTCCGACTGCTGATTTAGGCCCGATCCTGCCTAAACTGGCAGTCAGACATCCCCTGAGGGGTCCCAGATTGGAGAGGGTGCAGGCTGGGCTGAGGGACACCTGCCCCCCCAGTGCACAAATTTCGTGCATTGGTCCTCTAGTATTGTAATAACTATGAATGGTGTCAGATGGGTACTGGACTTATTGGGGTGACCACTTCCTAAGTTAGAAAAATGTCTAATCACTGGGTTATACACCTGAAACTACTATATGTCAACTGTAACTGAAAAAATTTTTAATTTTTTAATAAAATAATAAAATAAAGAAGCTGCATCGGCCTGCTGGTGCTGGTGTCATTCCTCAGCAGCCGGGGCCTGGACACATGCCCACCCTAACGGCTTCCCAGGAACACAGATAGATGTGCCTGGTGCGACTCCCAGGCAGGCCCGGGCCAAAAAAGGCAAGGAGGCCTGGCCTCCAGGAGCTCTGGTTTCAAAAATATTCTTTGCTTGTGGAAACCAAGTAAATGCCAACGGACTCGCGGCCTGTCTGCTCCTGCTCCCGAGGCTGCGGGTCCTAACATTTCCCACCTCTTCCGTGCAGAGTGCCTCACGGTGCATTCATTCCATCTTCCCCTTCCTCACCCACGGCTCTCCTGCTCAAGGTCCATGGCTCAGTCGCCTTCATTCCTCCTGCGGCACCTGCCACCGTGAGCAGCCCTTGCTGTTGTTGTTAAATGACTATCTGAACCAATAGTGGTAGAAGCTACCTTTCCTAATTTGGGGGGCCCCTCTCCCCCCCCTCCCCCAGAAGCATCCCCTGCATCAAGGATTCTAGTGAAAGTGGCTTATTTGGGAAGTGATGGGACACCCACACCTGCAGGGGGGAGGGGAAGCAGGTGGGGAAGGGAAGGCAGCCATGAAGGGTGTGTTATCAAGCAAGTTATCTCCCAGGGCAACTCTGGGAAAAGGTGCAAAATATGCCCTGGGCTGCTCCTGGGGGCATAATAATTTCCCAGCGCTTCAAGCCAGCCACACACAGGACCACAGGGTGACCTTTTATGGTTCCAGAAAAATCCCTTGGACTTCAAGGGGCAGATGCTGGAGGTCAGCCAGAGCATACCGACCTGGCAGGGTCTGAGGCTGAGGCTAGGCTACACCTTCCAGGAAAAATACCCACAGATCTCAACTCCCTGGAGAGATTGGTGGCTAGCGGTTGTCCCTACTCCCACCCCCATACCTGAAATGACCAGAATCAATGGCCCTCCGCCAGCCCAGTCCAGCTCTGCCTCCAAACCGGTAAGTTCTCATAACACAGTGAAAGCCCTGTGAGTCATTGTTGCACCTTCTCCAACAGGCAGACTAGGGGTTTGGGTTCTCATTTCCTATCCGACCACCCCGAATTGTTTATGAGCCTCTTCCTTCCAACCACACAGAGTACTTTTCCTGCTAGACTGGGAGGATGCAATTTTGACCACCTTGTTACATGTCCAGCATTTTCTTACCGAGCCTCCCTTAGAGATGGTTTCCCTTCACAGCAGTTGCTCAGCTTTCCTGCCAGTGTTCATGGGCTCTGTGATCTTCAGGGCATCCTCAGGGGGAAGAGCATTCTCCGCACAGCAGAGAAGAGAAAGCGGAAGCTCAGAGAAGGCATTGGCCCAAGGCTGGGGTTGGACCCTAAGCCCACCTGAGTCTGAGTTAGCTCTGTTGCTTTTTCTCTGTTCGGGACCCATTTCTTTTTCCCATAATAATGCACACATTCCTTTTGGGGGCATCTATTCTGCCCCCATTAGTCTTTGTTATTCAGGTGAAAATATCTCTACCTTCAGTTTCAGAGGAGCTCACGTGATCCAGGTACAAGGCAATCACTGTATGTTTTCCCCTTGGTTTGAAGATGGGCACATGACCCAAATCAGACCCAAGTTTCCATTAGAAGGAAGACAACAAGAAGCTCCTCTTTCCATTGAGATTGGCAGTTGTAAGGGTGGTGTGAGCCTGCATTCACCATGAACAACTGTGGAAATCCTAATAATGGAGGCAGCAAAGAGGAAACTGAGGTGAGGAGGAGAGAGGAGGAGCGAGGAGGAGCTAGATGACGTCGCTTGAGTCCCTAGATCCAGCCAATCCTGAAGCCTATTATCTCTGGACTTTTCAGTCACAAGATCAATAAGTCAATCTTAATCTCTCCACCCCTTCTTCCCTCCCTCTCTTCTTTCCACCTTCTTCCCTTCCTCCCTTCCTACTTTCTAAGTAAGTGTGAGTTGGGATTTATTATTTGCAATAGAAGAAGCAAAAGAATCCTAACAAATTTGGACTCCTCTATCCAAACTCTTCCCTATGATACTACACAGACTACATTTTGTTATAGACACACACACACACACACACACACACACTCATTCATTTTTGTACAGCACTTTGTAAAGCACCTTCAGACCCATTTGCTCTGACAATCCTCTGAGAAAAGACGGATAAATGTTAAGATGCTATTGTCATTTTTATAAAAAAGGAAACCAAAACTCAGAGAGGTTAAGTAACTTATCTAAATCACACAGCTAGCCAGGAGTGGCACACCAGATAGAAGAACCCAGATCTCCCAATGTCCTTTCCACCATATCTTACTGGAGTTCTTGACCCATCTTAATGATCATGATGTGACCTTTGGAATAAGTTCACCTCTCTGGGCTTCAGTTCCCATCTGTTATATGAGAGGGTTGGCAACTACAGTTTCTCTGAGGGCCCCCCCAAAACTTGCATTCTGATGCACTGTGACTTTGCTTCGCATCTGTGCCTAGGACTAGCTGGGAGAACTTCTGTCCCATTGGTCGGAGACTTACTCAGCACACACACACCTGTCTGATGACGTTCACGTTTCTGATGGTTCTGTTCTCAGCAGGAGCAAACATCGGTACTAAACCAATAGTAATAAAATAATTGTGTGGACGCCCGGCACCCCATCTGCTCTATTCCTGATTAGAAAAATATGCCATGTATCAGACTATTTTTTGTCTTTCAGCCTCAAACACAATGAAATAAAGCACGTTGCTGCATAAATAAAGCAGGTTGCTGCATCCCCCCTGACAGGACCACTTGTTCTGCACTGGCCCTCCGTCACTCATATGGCTTTGTATTGGGGTGAAGGGGTGAGGGTGGGAGTGGGAGAGCTATAAGCTAAAAGGTAAGTGTGAACACGAGATTCAGCTCCTAGGCTATCCATGTACTCCCCGGGTGGGGCCTACGGCTTCTCAAGGTCTCACATAGGGAAGCATCATGACCACACACTGATGGATTAACCAGAGTTTAAAATCCACTCAGAGTACCTGCTTGGGGGCACCCCACGGCCTTCAGTAGCTCTGCAGACTCTCTCAATCATTCTTGGACTTCTTCCTGGACACTGTTTTCAAATAGCTCTATTGTGAGTGGGGGCACAAAACCTGTTTGCTTTGCTATATTTTGCTGAACCCCAGCACAGTCCTTTCCAGTGACCTGCAGCCAAGTGGCTTATGAGAGAGTCAGGGTCATGATCAACCAATGAACATTCCCTCAGGGCACCAGCCCTCTCCCCACGCAGACCTCCGCTCAAGAGCCTCCTTCCAGTCACTTCACTTGAAGGGAGACATTTTGTCCTGACAAGTCAGCTTACGTCCTGTACTCTGTTCTTTGGGAAATTATATGACACAGTCACGTGATCACCCTTTAGTGTCCCAGCTGTTATTTCTGAATTCGGAATTAGTTTGAGCCGGTAGGACTGAAAACTTTTTCTGGTCCTGTCCAATGGGAACTAGACCGTCATAGCAAGTAATGATCTTTCCCCCAGGTCTTACCCCAGGTGGGCGGTCACTCTCCTAAGACAGAGCACAAGTCACAGAACAGGCAAGACCTCTACTTACCGGCTTTGAGGTCAGATGTACCTGAGTTTTAATTCCAGCTCACGGTTGACTTCATTTACTTACTATATGAACTTGGGCAAGCAGTGAGCCTCTTGGAGCCTCAGTTTCCGCATTCTCAGTTAAATGGGAATAATAACAATAGTGCTTACTTCACGGGATGGGTGTGAGGATTAAATGAGTGGCAGGGTAGATTTTTGAAATATTAACTTTTTGGACTAGTACAAACTCTTATACCTGGTCCCAGGATGGTGTGTACTTGGCGAAGAATCCTCAGAGAGCCCTGGGGACACGGCAAAGTACTCAATAAATGTAAGCATGGAAAAGAAATACAATGGAGGATTGAGAATCAACAGATGGATCCCCAATCCTTCCAGGCCATAAAAATGGGCTGGAGCAAAGGGTAGCTGCTTACCCTCAATTTATAGATTTTCCAGAGTTTATGCCTGCTGTGTGCAAGATTCAGACTTCCAGGGGGGAAGATGGTCCATTGTATTTGACTGGAAGGACCTAGCTTCTACATAGATCTAAAGACATATTGGTGAGGCCCCCAAATTCTAGGTGCAATTTTTTTCTGAACTCTGAAACATAACATCTTTAATCATCTTTCAAAATCCAGTTTTCCCCTGAAGTTTAATCCAAGCTCCTGAAGGCGGCACCCAAACTATTTCACTATTAGTTTGGTTTCTGTACTAACAAACTCAAACTAGGGCCTGGTCAGCAAACTAGGGCCTGTAGGCCAAATCCAGCCCCCTGGTAGTTTTTATAAATGCAGTTGTTTCAGAACACAGCCTCGTCCATTCATTTATGTATTGTCCGTGGCTGCTTACTCAATAAAATGGCAGGATTGAGTAGTGTGGCAGACACCAAAGGGTCCACGGAAGCCTAAAACGTTTACTATTTGACCATTATAAAATGTTTGCTGACCCCACAAAGACATCAACTTATAAATATATTCTCTTGCATGTTTCACCATTAAAATTCATCTTTGTTACAAGGCAAAGACCAGCTGTCTACTTCTATTGTATTTCCCATAGATATTTCTTTAAAAAAAAATAGATTTTAGAGAGAGAAGAAGGGAGAAGGAGAGAAACATTGATCCACTGCTTCCTGCACACCTCCACGGGGGATTAAGCCTGCAACCTGGGCATGTGCCCTAACCAGAAATGAACCAGTGATCTACAGGTGCATGGGGTGATGCTCAACCACTGAGCCACACCGGCCAGGGCCCATAGATGTTTCTTTCTTTCTTTCTTTTTTGAATCCTCACCCGAGGATATTTTTCCATTGATTCTTAAAGAGAGTGGAAGAGAGAGGGAGAGACAAAGAAACATTAATGTGAAAGAGACACATCGATTGGTGCCTTCTGCATGCATCCTTGACCAGGGCCCAGGTGAGGGAGGAGCCTGCAACCATGGTACATGCCCTTGACCGGAATTGAACCCGGGACCCTTCAGTCCACAGGCCGACGCTCTATCCACTGAGCCAAACCAGCTAGGGCACGGGCCCATAGATGTTTCCTAAAATGACAGTCAAGGCATCCTCAGGCAGGCACCTCACCTTCCTACTTTCTTAGTCTAGGTAAGTCAATCCGTCCTCTAGTGTTTCCCTAGATTCATCTCTCCACCCAGCCTCTGGGTGCTTGCCAAGGGGAGGGGACTTCACTTTTTGCTCAAGTGTTTCATCAAATTGTGCTGAATTTTCAAGTACCTTATCTCAAGCCCCTTATCTCTTGTGATGTCTTTCCGGATTCCTCCAGCAGAAGGCATCTCTCCCTCCTTTGAACTGTGTTAGTGTTTCTTGAATGACAGACACTACTTCATTCTTTAGCTGTGTCTCTAGTTAAAGCCTGAGGGCAGGGCAGGCACTGTGCTTGCCTCTTCCCTTCCCTGCTTCCTGAACTTCATGAACTGCCTTGTTATTAGAGGCAGTTGTGGAGTTGATAGATCCTGGCTGGACCAATACTAATTTAGACTTATCTGCTTGTGTAAAAGCAGTGTCTACAAGAATCCATTTATAAGGTGCTGCTTTGCATGAGGGGGAGGGACATTCCAAGAAGTTTAGTGCAGGAAGATGGGGAGAGTGGCATGATTTTTGCTATCAAAGCAGAGCGCAGGGATTCATGTGGGCCCCAGGGACAGAAGGAACTGTGGCAAGAGCAGGAGAAGCAGATGCTAGAGGGGCTGTAGCTCACAGGGCATTAACGGCACTGCTTGGGGCCAGGCCATGGTGTGGCATAGCGCTGGGGTGCTTCTCCCCGTTTCTGTATGAATTGACTTAGTCTAGGTAAGTCAATCCGTCCTCTAGTGTTTCCCTAGATTCATCTCTCCACCCAGCCTCTGGGTGCTTGCCAAGGGGAGGGGACTTCACTTTTCATGGTTTCTACCTTTCCGAGTTCCTGGCTTTGAGAGACCTGGTAGAAATCATCCTAGCCTGGGGCTCAGGATGAGGCCAACAAATGAGGAGAAAATTGTCATTGGAAAGATATTTTGTTATTCATAGTTCCCAAGAGGAGGGGCATGGCACTTGGGTCTGGGTCCTTAGGAGGCAGAGGGAGGAGCGGGAAAGGGCCTTAACTGTGGTTTCTGTGGGAAGGAATGGGTGAGGCAGGGTAAATTTGACTCATTTCAGCAGGCTCTAGGGTAGAGGGGCTACCCCTAGTTGTTACCTGGCCCGTGGGTGATTAGGCAGGGGATTAGTGACCCTGAGTGTGAGAGCCCAGCCAGAGCCCAATATGTAAAGGAGGTGGTGGGGGTATTGGCTGGTTTGCATATGCATGATTATAGGTTTGCATAAGGCATGGTTGTAGGTTGAGTCCTTTACTATCTCTAGGAATTGCCTAGCCCCAAGAGGGGCAGTACTTCAAGGCCCCATGATGTCAAAGCATCAGAAACACACAGTTAACACAAGTCTCAACAATCCTGGCCATGGTCAGGGACTGTATTAGTTTGTGAGGGCTGCTATAATAAAACACCTCAGACTGGGTAACTTAAATAACAGAAATTTATTTTCTCAGCCCAGCCAGTGTGGCTCAATTATTGAGCATTGATCTATGAACCAGGAGGTCGTGATTCAATTCCCCATCAGGGCACATGCCCAGGTTGTGGGCTCAATCCCCAGTGTGGGGCGTGCAGGAGACAGTCAATCAATGATGTTTCTAGCTCTCTTTCCCTCTCCCTCCCTTCTAAAACCAATAAAAATATTTTTTAAAAGAAGAAATTTATTTGTTTTTTCACAGTATTGGAGGCTAGAAGTCCAAGATCAAGGTGTCAGCAGGGTTGACTTCATTCTGAGGCCTCCCTCCTTGACCTACAGACAGCCACCTTCTCCCTGTTATTACATAGCCTTTTTTCTATGCACACACATTCCCACTGTCCCTTTACGAGTCCAGATTTCCTCCGTTTATAAGGATACCAGTCAGCTTGGATTAGGGCCCACCCTAACAACCTCATTTTAAATTAATCACCTCTTTATAGGGCCCATCTCCAAAGGGTCACATTCTAAGGTCATGGTTTAGGGCTTCAACATAGGAATTTTGGAGGCCTAATAATTCAACACATAACAGTGACATTGCTCAAGGAGCTTGTGGGATGGCTGGAGTTGAAGAACATCAGAGGACTGTCATTGAGGAGACACCTGAGAATAAAGGGACGGACTTGGTGGAGGGCAGGGAGACACAGTTGAGGACTATGAGCCAGTGAAATTAGGATAGTATGTAAATGTGACTTCATTAACATCTATGACCGTTGGGGGCCTTAAAAATTTGGAAAACGAAGATGTTTTCAACTGTGAAAGATTATCAATGAATCCATAGTGAATCGGAATTCCACCAATACCAAAAGCCAGTGCCCACAAGCCTGGGGGGCGGGGGCTGTCAAGTCCTCTTTAAAAAAGCACAGCAAACGTATTCACTTGTACTAACAGTTAACGGCCTGACAAAGAATATGGGTCCTCTCTTTGACCACAAAAGTTTACTCAAATCTTGCAGGGAAAAATAGGGTCAAGAGACTGAGTGAAAGAAAGTGCACAATTGTCTAGGTTTTAAACGTTCCCTGGATAACAATCCTGTCATTCATTTCCTTCTTCCAGATCCTTCTCAGGAGAATCCGGTACAGGCTATCTCACTCCTTTCTCCAAAGTGCGTGTACGTGGGCACACACACATACACACCCCTTTCCTCCTCGTGCCCTCAACTCAACACCCACCCTTCTAGCAGCCAGATTTCCTCCCTCACTAACTACCATGAAGGACGCTGCAGAAATTTCTGACCTCTGCTTGCCTCGGTACTCTTCTCCACACCTCCTCCTTCTCACAGGAAGTGTGAACGCTTTATTACTTATACACTTGTCCCACCTAAAACGAAAGAAAGAAAGAAAGAAAGAAAGAAAGAAAGAAAGAAAGAAAGGAAGGAAGGAAGGAAGGAAGGAAGGAAGGAAGGAAGGAAGGAAGGAAGGAAGGAAGAAAGATCCCTGACCGGTTTGGCTCAGTGGATAGAGCGTCGGCCTGCGGACTGAAGGGTCCCAGGTTCGATTCCAGTCAAGGGCATGTACCTTGGTTGCAGGCACATCCCCAGTGGGGGGTGTGCAGGAGGCAGCTGATTGACGTTTCTCTCTCATCGATGTTTCTCACTCTCTATCCCTCTTCCTTCCTCTCTGTAAAAAGTCAATAAAATATATTTTTTTAAAAAAGAAAGGGAGGAAGGAAGGAAAAAAGAATGAAGGAGCATGGGTCATGTCAGGAACTCTGGTCTCAGCTCCTCAGGAAGCAAGAGTTCAGCTACGTCAATGAGCATGGTGTTTCCAGCGGTATCACAATGGGCCAGACTTGGAAGGCCTTGTAGCATTCAAAGTTGCTGGTTGCAGGCAAGAGACACCAACTCTGGACAACGTGAGCAAAAAGAGGATTTCCTTGAAGCTTATCAGGAGGTGGCTCGCAGAATTAACCATTTGGGCTTTTTATTACACGTTGTCAGGTCCCTTTGTTACTAATACACTTAGCTTGTTTCTTTGTTTATTCTCAGTGAGATAGTGGAATCAACACAGGCTTTGGAATGAGACAGACCAGAGTTCCAATCCTCGCCCCACTACTTACGTCCTGGGAGTCCTTTCTCAGTTTCTGGTTTATAAAATGGGATTAATGGGATTTATCACAAAGGGTAGATATAAGGGTTAAATGAAATAATGAGCAATGGGTGCTTCATGTGGCAGACTCTGAGCAGAGGACTGTGGATGTGGTGGGAGACTGGAGTTCTCACTCCAGGACTGCTGCTTCCTACATAACCTGGGGGGAAATCCGTTCCACGCTCTGAACCCTGCTTTGCGGATCTAGAAAGCAGTGGAGTTAGATGACGCCCAAGGTTTCCACACTGTCCCCCATGAAAACTCTTGGCTCTGCAAAATTCCTTAGGCTGAGTCAAACCCAGCAGACTCTAGTCCCAGCCTCTGTCCCAGACAGAGAATCTTCTATTTGGTTTGTTTGACATGTTGGGCTTCTAGAAAAGAATTTGATTGAAGAAAAAAGCAGCATGGCTCTTGTAAAAAATTAAATAGCAGGGTTTTCCAAGGTCTTCAGAATGCTCAGCCATGCTCATGCTCTAGGTTCCTGTGAGGGTCTGAGCAATGATGGTTTAGTCCACCAGCCCATCCGGGAAGAGGCTTTGACCTTCCTCCCCCGCCTGACCAGTTTGCAAGAAGCCAAGGGTCACCGGCAATTTCCAAGAGTGGCCAGGCATGAAGTACTCAGAGGTGGAATCATGACCATGAATAAGAACTAAACATGCAACCAATAGGTACAGTCCCTGGCACGGGGACACGAGGGAAGGGCGGGTGCACCTTGTTCCTGTTGGAAAATGCTTAAGTCAGGTACATGACTGGGCATGTTCTTTCTGACCAGCAAGCTGAGGATAAGAAAGCACCACGGCTGGCTCCCGGTCAGGGCCTCAGCACTCCACTATGGCTTTCTTTTCCAATATATCATAAGCAGTGTGGCCTTCTTATGAAGAAAAGAGGGGTTGGCCAAAGGCTACCTATTTTGCTGGTCTGATGACTTTTCATTTACCCAGTCCATGAATATTTATTATGTTCAATCTGCTGGGCTCTGTTTTAGGTGGTGGGGAGAGAGACACATTCCTATATTCTGCATTCCAGTCTGGGGAGAAAACATAAATTAATAAGCAAACAATTCTATACGTCAGGTGGCAGTAACTGTTCAATAAAGGGGACCAAAATAAAAGGGGGTGCTATTTTGGAGAGATTCTTTTAATATATATATATATATATATATATATATATATATATATATATATATATATATATTGATTTCAGAGAGGAAGGGAGAGGTAGAGAGATAGACACATCAATGATGAGAGAGAATCATTGACCGACTACCTCCTGCATGCCCCGTACTGGGGATTGAGCCCACAACCCAGGCATGTCCCCTGACCTGGAATCGAACCGTGACCTCCTGGTTCATAGGATGATGCTCAACGACTGAGCCATGCTGGCTGGGCTGGAGAGACTCTCTCAGGAAAGTTTAACAAAGGATTGACATTTGAGCAGAGACATGAGGAAGTGGGGAAGAGAGGCTTTGGTTCTCTGGGGAAGAGTGGTCCAGACAGTGGAGGAGTAACCAAGAAGGCCCTGAAGGCTGAGCAGCGTGGGGAGTGGAGTGGCTGGAGTCATGTGAGCAAGGAGAAACATGACAGGAGCCGAGACTTGGGATGTAGCAAGGGGCTACATCACTTATTTTAGGCCCTTACAGTTCATTGTAAGCAACTTGGAAGTTATTCTGAAGCCATTGAAGGACTGTGAGTAGAAGAATGATTTAACTTTTCAAAGGGTCACCCTGGTTGATATGTTCCCAGTACAGAGACAAGGGTGGAATGAGAGTGATCAGTTACAATGTAATAATTTAGGCAAGCGATGGTGGTGGGTTAAACTATGGCAGTAGCGGTGGAGGTGATAAGTGGTTGGATTCTGGATGTATGTTTAAGGTAGAGCCAACCAGCTCAACTAAAGGACCAGAACATCACCTTTGTTTTTACTATAGGATCTTCCCCTCTCCTATCTATTCCTCTCCCCCATTCAGCAGAGGGGTTCCTCTTGGGCCAAGAGACAGGAAAGAAAGCAAAGCGAAGAGATAGAAAACATGACTACATAGGAATGGGGAAACAAAAAGAAGATGTAAAGGCAGCAGAAGAATAAAAAGCAGAGGAGGCAAGAAATGACATCAACAAGAGGGAAACAAGCAAGAAAAGGAAGACAGATGTTATCCACCTTTCTAGCCTTTTCATCTTTTTCCTTCCCTGTTGATATAACATAAAAGTAAAAGTGGGGTTGATTTCCTCTGTAGGCAAAAGCTCTCTTGGAAAAACTGATAACAGTTTTCTTCTCAATGAGCATGTACACAACGCCAGGCTGAAGGAGAAAAAATAGATTTTTTGTCAAGAAAAATGAAAAGCAGTGCTTGTGGGTGAGCTGCATGCGCTGAGATCTACATTCAATCGTCACTTCTGAGAAGGCCCAGTCTCCCTGCACAGCAATAGGTGCTGGCCTCGGTTATTATTTTCCCTGCCATCTTTCAGAAGAGAAAGATCTCATTTCCAAAGACAGAGGCATTCTCCATCTCGCCTACGTCAACATCCGCAGAGTTAGTTTTATGAAGTGGTATTTCATGAAGTCACAGTACCCTGGGGGGTAACCAGAAACCATTGTTTTCACAAGGGGGAAAAAAGCAACCGGAAGTCACAACTTCCACTGGAGACTATAATCATCTCCTTGCCAGTGTGGGTGAGAACATTCTCTGGCCATTGCAGCTTTTTGATACTTTCAGTGAGGGAAATGTTGGTCATTAATCTTGAAACCTTGATGAAAGATTACAGAGTCATTTCCGCTTTGGAGAATTGTAATGTGTTCAAGTGTTTAACATAATCTTAAAATGCAATAAGAACCTTCCTCTGATTTTATCTCCAGGCTTAAGCTGTCAACACAGATGCATTAAGTTGGTAAACGGCAAAAGGAAAAAATAAAGAAGTGGCTGTGCAGAGACCAAAGATACTTTCATTTCCCTTAAAGCTTGGCTTAATCAACAGTTTCAAAGAGTCAAACAGCAGGCTGTTTATATAAAATTTTGCCAGAAATAGTTAAGCTGAAAAAGAAGTATTTTCCCTTTAGGACTTTCAAAGTTCCAAAGGAGACATTTTGTATAATAGACCCACTTCTGTACTATGACCATGAGAACTATTTATAAAACTTGCTTCAATAAATGAAAACAAAACAATAGATCTGACATTGTTAAGCTTCAATTGCTCTCAAAATGTTTTCTCTACTCTCTCTTTCTTTGTTCCTTATTTTCTCCATACTCTCCCCCTCTCCTGTACCATCAAACCCCAAACTACCAGAGGCATTGTAACATCTACACTAATAAAAGAGTAAGATGCAAATTTACCATACCTTCGAGATGCCCACCAGCCAATCAGGAGTGAGTATGTAAATTAACCCAAAAAAGATGGAAGGTTAATTTGCATACTCAGGCTCCGAGGGTGGAGTGGGACGCCATGGTGACGACGCAGGTGTTTCGCACCGCCCCAGTTGCTCTGGGCCTCTGGGAAGCGTGAAAAGGCGGAAAGGCGGCTCCGGCTGGAGCAAAGGTGGTGCCGGCAGCCAGGGGAAGGAAGGCCCATTCTTGTACAAATCTTTGTGCATCAGGCCTCTAGTCTATAATAATAAAAGCATAATATGCTAATTAGACCAGACAGCAAGATGATCTTCTGGATGAAGTCGGGGCTGCGAGAGAAGCCCAGGTCCCGGGTGTCTGCTGGCGGCTGGAGGGAGGGAAGCCCAGTCCCAGGTGTCAGAGGGAAGCAGGTGCCAGCAGCCAGGGGAAGGAAGGCCTACTCTTGCATGAATTTCATGCACCGGGCCTCTAGTTAAATCATAAAAGATAATCAGCCTGGAACTTGGATTTCTTTTCTTTTCTTTCTTTCTTTTTTTTTTTTTTTTTTTTGTCCACCCCATCTCAGAAGGACAGGATGTTAATGGCTCATAGTCTATTAGGTAAACCTTTTACCTGGGCTGAGGAGTAGGCTTTTGAAGGAAGACCAACAGCCTCCCTCAAGTCCTGAAAATAACCAATAAACAGATAGTAAGGCCTCCTCCATGATTCCAACTAAGGTCACCTCTTTCTCTCTCTCTCTCTCTCACACACACACACAAACACACACACACACACACACACACACACAAACACACACACACACACAAACACACACACACACACACACACACAAACACACACTGTCTACCGGGAGAAAACCTTTGCATTTTATCAGTAACTTTGACTTTGGAAACTAAGCAACTATCATTTTGGCAGGGATACCCTTAGGAGCTGAAGGTCAATATGCAGCTGGCTGTCTCTTACAAGTGAAATGTTCCAATAACTTCTCATTTTTATCTCCTCCTGGAGCAGAATCCACTGAGTGAATTGGATGTAAGCACAAAGCCCAGTAGCCATGGACTTTGAATCATCACTTCTCAGGTAGCCCACTCTCATGTCTCAGAAACCAATTGGTGACAGCTGGACAAGGTAAGGAAGCCATGGCAAACCCATGAATCATTAAGCAGTGATGTCAGAAGAAAGGACTTCTGGGTGAAATATTAGCATTGGAAGGATAGAGCCATTTGCACTCTCTTTAATTACACTACAAATTAAACTACATGTGATTATATTAATTCATATAATGAGTAATACTAGGCACCCATAGGTTTTGCAACTTTTAAAAATCGTACTCTTCCTCCTCCTCCTCCTCAACTGCCTGAACTGTTTTTCTTCCTAGAGGCATCACTCAAGGACAGGAATATGTAAGGAACTCCCTGAGAAGTGGAAATGACAAAAAGATGGCACTGTTGAAAATAAAAATTCCACTTCAAGAGACACTTATGTGAGGTCTCTTTAATTGGATTATCATTTAGATGTGGTTCCTTCACAATTCACAAATGATACAAGCTTGCTCCAAAGTGAGGACAAATTTCTTCAATAAAAAAAAAATAGCTTACTTTTGGGAGTAGCCACTAAATAGTAGATGACTCCGTTGTTAATAAGTATAACAATGCTGAAAAAAAAGTGGTTTCCATTTTACTTTAGGAGTATTATTTATTATTCACTGAGATTTCAAATACTTATTGATCATGTGCTTGTTTAAAATGTTTACAAAAGCTAATATATCAAATTAATAATCTAAATTTCTTCAGCAAAAAATATAAAAATAGTCATGGCTGCTGTGGCTCAGTTAGTTGAGCATCATCCCATGTACCAAGAGGTTGCCAGTTCAATTCCAAGTCAGGGCACATGTCCAGGTTGCAGGCTTGATCCTCAGTAAGGGAGCATGTAGGAGGCAGCAAATTCATGTTTCTCTCTTTTTCCCTTCCTCTCTCTTTCTAAAATCAATTTAAAAAATGTTTTTCAGAATATATAAAAATGTATTTACAAAAACATTTTATTAGTGTGCAATACATATTCTACATATTTTATTTTGTATTTAAATATGTATGATATATATATGTGTGTGTGTGTACACACACACACACACACACACACACACACTAGAGGCCCAGTGCACAAAATTCATGCACAGGTAGGGTCCCTAGGCCTGGCTGGCGATCAGAGCCAGTCAGGGCCTTCCAGCTGCCAGCCAGGGCCTTCCTTCTGGCTGCTAGCTGGGGCCTTCCTTCATTCCGCGCCATGCCCTGGTGGTCAGCGCATGTCATAGTGAGCGATAGAACTCCTGGTCTCCCGGTTGAACTCCCATGGGAACACTTTGCATATTAGCCATTTATATATATAGATATATGTGCAACCCAAAGAAAGTCGAGAATAGCTACTCCTTTAAATATATATATATATATATATATATATATATATATATATATATATATATATTTCAGAGAGAAGAGAGAGGGAGAGAGATATAGAAACATCAATGTTGAGAAAGAATCATTGATCAGCTGTCTCCTGCATGCTTTCCACTCGGTATGCAGCCTACCACGTGGGCATGTGCTCCAATGGGGAATTGAACCATGACCTCCTGGTTCACAGGTCAACATTCAACCACTGAGCCATGCTGGCTAGGCAAATAGCTACTCCTTTTAAGCCACAAAGATACTGAGAGAAAGTACCAGTATAAAGGTTTTTATCAATTCAAGTACTTCCATGGTATCTTGGCAGATGCTGCTCATTAACTAACCTAACACTCATTGTCACCTCTTTTCTTTGTTCCTTTCCTGTCAGTAGACACTTGCTTTTTCAGCTTCCATTGCTATGGGAGAAGCAACTTGTCAAGTTCTGGCCAAGAAGGCATCCTGGAAAATCTGCTGAGGAGATCATAGAAAAGCTTTTGCTTTTCCCAAAGGGGCAGATGGTATTACCACCATCTCTTCTTTCTTCCTTGAATACGGATGTGATGCCTTGAAATATAGTAGCTATCTTGTCCCCATAGAATGATTAACATGAGTATGAAAGGCAACACACAGAGCATAAAGATCCTGAGCCCTAGATATTATCCAGCCATTCCACCAACTGTTTCCTTCCAGATTTCCCTGAAAGACAAATGAACCTTATTTATTTGCCCTGCTTTAGCCATCATTGTTGTTGTTTTTGTTATTGTGTTACCTGTACCCCCAAACATTTCCTACCTGATATAAAGTCTATAACCTTAGACAGACACTGAAATAAAATATAAACTGAAGCTCTCCAAGGTGAATACAAGTAATGGCAAGATAGGAAGTGAGAGATTAAAAGGAAAGGAAAAGTACTCAAATACTGTCTAACTTGCTTCTTATGACAAGAACCTCAAAGAGCCTGAGGCCACCTCACAACACTTTGATTTGATCTTTTAAAAGTAAAATAAGATGGGGAAAAAGAGTCTTCAAAATATTGCACTTTGTCAAGGGGAACAATCTGATAAATTAGCCAAGTCATTTAAAAAACAAACCAACACCCCACTATTCACAAAATGACTTAGAGGAAAATGGGGTGGGGGCGTGGGGGAGGGCAAGAGAAAGCATAAAAGAAGGGAGGGCCATCTTTGCCCCATCACAGGCTCTCAAAGAAAAAACCTGCTACTAGATAGAAGTTGTGCTTTACCCGTTTCCTCTTGCATTCCTTCACCATTTTTGTCCACACCACATTTTCTTTTCCTTTTTCAAATATATTTTTAATGATTTCAGAGAGAAAGGGAGACAGAGAGAGAGAGAGAGAGAGAGAGAGAGAGAGAGAGAGAGAGAACATCAATGATGAGAGAGAATCATTGATTGGCTGCCTCCTGTACACTCACACACCTACCCCCCCTCCCTTCCCTCCCCTCTCCCCAGGATTGAGCCAGTAACCTGGGCATATGCCCTGATCTGTAATCGAACCGTGACCTCCTGGTTCATAGGTCAACACTCAACCACTGAGCCAGGCTGGCCAGGCACACACCACATTTTCTTGTGCACCGATTCCCAGGATGCTTTCACTCACCATAGTTGGAACGTGTGTCTCTTGGTCAGAGGACTGTCCTCAGTACCAGAGCTCCCTTCGCTCAGAGAGTCATGAAAGCCCAGGAGTGTGTGCGCTCCCGAGACAGTCTTTACCCACTGATTGATGGGCACAAGAGTATCAATACTGCGACTCCCTTATCTCTGTTTGAGACAACTGCCTTCTCCGGAGCTCCCTGCAGAAGGAGCAGGCCGTGGTGAGACTGTGCTTGGTGCTGCCCTCTTGCCTGGCTCCCTCCTTCCCCCCCGCCACACTCCCCCACTCCTTATTGTTTCTTCCCAGGAATCTTCCCCTGAAAAACTCCATTTCTCTTGACAGTGAATAAAATCGCTCACCCAAGGCCAGCAGAACATAAAAGCAGAAAAAAAAAGTTAAGTAGACGGTGAATCAAAAAGAAAATGAGAAGAGGTTCATCAGAAGCCAAAAATATAAACCACAGTTCTTTGGGCTGTCCATTCTGGCCTGATTGTTGCTAGAGTAAAGCAGCAGTATTTTCCCCAAAGGTACAAAAATAATTTGCTATCCTGCTACCCATCAAGCTCTTTGTAACACTTGAATACCAAATCAAAGAATCACATCACTAATAAGCAAATGCTTACAGTTAGCTAGGGGGGACAGCTCAGAAGAGAGCAGAAGGACTACTACAGCACAGCTGGGAAGTGTTCCCAAGCCCAGCCCGGGCCCTCTTCCTTTTAAGGAACACAGAGAGGAAATGCAGAGCTCTCTTCATTTATTCAGGAATTTTCCCATCCAGCTGGGCGACCAGCTGCAAGGTTGAGTTAAACAGCAGTCTCCTTATCTTTCTTGTTAAGGAACTAGTCTCCAGGGATCTGAAGCTCCATCCTCATCACAAGAAACCCAGACCATGGCTCAGATGACCGGGTGATTCACGTGTCTTAATGACTGCCTCCACTTGCTGCACAGTCGCTAATTTTAGCTGGAAAATACCAGGGCAGTCATTGTGGAGCCAACTTCGTTTTATCAAACCACCAAAGGATCAGTCTCTGAGGCTCTGGAAAGGCTAGGTTTAAGGTAAAGACTAAACCTGTGTGTTTGTTCTTTTCTTTTTCTTTTTCAATTAAATAAAGAGTCTGAGAACCAACAGGCCAAGAGAAAGAAAACCAGTATGTTTAACGTGAGTATTGATGTGCCTAAAAGGTAAAGATTCCTAATTCACTACTCTAGGAAAAAATATTTTGCTTCCTTGACAAAAATGAACAACTTCTAAAAAATCTTACCCCAAAGTGAACAATAACACCTCTTGTGACTCAAAATGCTAATTGACCAAGTGGGTATCCTGAATTCAACAGTCATTCCCAAATTCGATGCTATTCCCATTACTAAAATAGAAACCACATTTAGGATTAAAAAAAAAAAAAGACAAGTGGAATGATTCAACAGAATAGAAATGAACTTTGGACCTTTCTGCAAGGTTTTATCAAGTGTACTTTTAGCCCAAATGGTGACAGTTAGTGATTAGTTCACAAGATAAATTAATTTTAAAGTAGACCGTATTAAGGAGATTAGATGAATTGAGTAAGGTCAAAAGTTTACTTTTTATGGCTATAATAGTTCACTTCACTTTTTATATTTTAATTTTTATTGAAGCATAAACGACATCCAGTAAAATGAATAGACCTTTCATTTGCTGCTTGCTGAGTTTGGACAAATGTATACGTCCATGGAACCACCATCAACATCCTGATGGAGAACATTTCCTGGTGGAGCTGACGCGTATACCAGCCTTTAAACCTGAAGGACTTCTGTACCCTTTGCTTAAGTGAGTCTTGCTCTTACCTGCATTGTTTAAGGCACTTTGACCTCAAACCTAATAATGTCTGTGACCTAAAGTAGAAACCGATAAGGAAACCAAGGCCACATTCCATCCCTAGGGCTGGTCCTGGACCAATCTGAAAAGCCAGTTAAGTTTACCTCTAGGGTCATCCAAGCATCCCTCACTTCCTGCTGGTTTTCTATTGGAACCCCATACCTTGCCCCACCCTATCATCTGTTCTAGTTCTGCTCTCAATTTTCAACCTTGTTTCTCTCTCTCCCCTCATGTTTAAAACCGAATACAAGGTGCACACTCTCAACATACTCGCAGTTGAGAAAGAAAGAGTCCTGGTTCACACTAAGGAATTGGTGATTGATGTATTCTCATGTAACCAGAGTCAAGCTGTAACACACTCCAGGGATCCTGATCATGGTGGGGTTGCTGACATTGTCCATAGCACATCCATGGGCAATGCTGCTCTTGAAGCCTCTCATATCAAATTGTGCAAGCAGCTACCATTTACACCTCCATCTTGCCTAGTTTTTATTTTAGGCCTGCTCCAGGGCAGCATCTGGAATACGGCCATGGCATCTTCATTCTATTGAGATCTTGGGACTATAAATAACAAAGGAAGTGAGCAACTGAAAGGCCTACCATCATTAAATATTCAGGAGCCGAGCATATCTGAGTGTCACCTCATAAAGTCTCTGCTCTTTGGAAGTCTGCAGGAGCAGAGTTGGGTGTGCCAGGGGGTGAGATAAACACGGACAACTGCGCCTCTCACCCCCTTCATTTGAATCACCCCCTTCTCTTGGAAGGCCCTAATACATCAGATAGGATGGCTATGAATTTTAACTCCCGGGCCCTCCAAAATGTCCCTTATTCTTACACTTTGACCTCTACAACCTCCACTTTCCTTCTCTCTTTGCTTAGGAGATCTAATTCCTTGGGCAACCAAGTAGTTAAAATTTTACTTTCTAGGGATGGACTCTTATTCTATAAAAATGTACAAAATTTGACATAAATTCAAATCCCTTCTGCCTACATACCTTCTAGGGGTATGGCCCACCAGTGAAGAGTGGAAAATTTGATCTGGTCATATTCATTTCTTGGGAAATTTAGATCTGGTCATATTAATTTCTTCAGACTGGGCCTCCTGCTTTAACTACATTCCTCTCAATTTCATCCACCCATTTTGGTTAGATTTCCAGATCCCATCAAGCAAAGCCCCAAGGGGCTCTTTTCCACATCAACAGTGTACCCAAAATTCCATCGTGTCTACTTTGGCATCGAACATGACTATCTTAGAGAAGAAGTCTTCTCTTTCGGTGTTGTGTGCTTTGCAAAGGCCATGTGACTTAGACCACATGTCTTTGAGCCTCTGTGATTGGTCAGGAAACCTCCCTTTACAGTTTACTGAAGTCACTCTTGCTTCATCTCCAGCCTGATTTCTATTCCAACTGAGCTCCCCTATTCTTCAGAGTTGCATAGAGCGAGCTGCCAGTGAGGTTTATCACACCCTTTCAGTAGAAGCAGCAGAACCAGCTGCAGGATGCTGCAGAATCTGTTTGATAATGGAAAACCCAGATCTGGGTAGATGGATGTTACATTTGGAGGAAATGCCGTCACGTGACCAAAGTTCCTGCACCAAGGGGAGAACACACAGATATTCACATACCTGAGAAGTCATGGAGCTTCAAATGGATAAAGCAGCACTTCATTATTTCTTGTCCCTCACAATCCTACAGCCATAGAAAAACTCAGGCAAGCAAAAGGAAATAAAGCTCATTAGCAGGGAAACAAGCTTATCTGTCCCCTGAGTAAAAAGTTTCCTTTCTCTACACATTTTACAAGCAGGGGGCAGGAGGAGAGTAGTGTGCCATTCTCATTAATAACCACCTTTATCTTTAGATGAGGCAAACATTGTCCCATGTCATTACGGTCTTATTATGATTTCAACAGAGTACTTCATACCTCCTAAAGTGTTCTGGTATTTAAACATATTCAAGTAAAAATACACAAAACAGCCTTCCTCCCTCCCTCCCTCCCTCCTTTCCTTCCTTCCTTCCCTCCTTCCTTCCTTCCTTTCATCCTCAGTCAAGATGCATTAAGTGACACAGCAAGACCTAAGGTGATTCTACCAAGACTAAGTTCAATTGCACAAGTATTTGCTGGGCCCTTACTCTGTACAGAGACAGTTTATCTGTGCATAAGGATAAACTAATTAGACATCTGCCTTTAAGAAGCTTCAAGTTTAAAAAGGACAAAAACAAACAGATCACAAATGACTACAATATAATGGAGAACAATAAAAACGTGATCATCATGGTATGGATACTCCAAGAGGGGAGATCCTCATGTAAGGCATTGGATCGTAAAGGATGCAGGGGCCTCAGACCAACAGAGATTTGGATACCAGAGTTTTGAATAGACTCACTGGGTCAATTCAAATCACCATCTGAACAGTCATTAAATTGGACCGTTGATGGGTGGTGGCAGCTATTGGGCATCAGCTTCAAACCTGAACGGTCAATTTCCCTCAGAAACCTTGCTTGGGTTCTTGGCAACATGGTAGATTTGGTTCCAATCTGGTCGGCCTGTTTTGTAAAGTCCAGCTCTAGAGATGTGATGGGAAAGGACAGTGTAAAGAGACAACCCATCATGTTGGTGTGATGGGTGAAAGTTGTTTGCTATACTTGGCCTGAACTTTGGAAAAATACAAGAGCAGGCTTTTGTGGCTGTGGATACAAATATTTTTATCAGACCATTAAAAGTTCTTTGACTAGAACTATCACATTTTAAAAGATAAAAAAAGTCTCCTTACTAGATTTTAGAAAACCCAGATTCTTTTTCCATCATCAGTTCTCTCAGACACACCAAAATGTCACGCTAAATTCCCCTTACTGCATTTCCCCCATTATTTTACACATCATGAGATTGAAACAAAGTTACTAAAGGGAAGTGCTAAAATGTGCAGATGTTCACAGGCAGCCTCTTTTCCACCTATTTTCAGCGATTTCTTCTCATACCTAATGTTTGCAAGAAAGTAAGGCTCAGGCTATTGATGCGAAGGCAATGGGGACTCCCCAGATTCAGAAATGCAGTCATTGGACCCAAACTTGAGAGCTGGGAACAGTGTGGACATCTAGAAGACAATAGTAGGTGACAGGTTGCCAGAAAGATTCGAAACATACAAGGAACTGAAACTGGTCAATCTCAGAATACCAGTAAAATAGAACCAAGAAGAGAGATTGTCAGAGACACTGGGGGCGGGGGTGGGGGGGTGAGACCAGAAGGCACACCATGGGTTGTTTCCTTGTTACTGTCCTTTCGAACAATGCTTCTCAACCAGGGGTGGTTTTGCTTCCTACAGGACATGTGGCAACTTCTGGGGATGTTTTTGGCTTCCTCAGCTTGTAGGGATGGGTATCGCTACTGGCATCTAGAGAGTTGAGACCAGCAGTGCTACTAAGCGTCCTACAGTTCCCAGGACAGCCCATCCCAACAAAGGATTATCCAGCCCTGGCTAGTGGTGCTCAGTGGTTAGAGTGTCAGCCCACGCACCAAAGGGTCATGGGTTTGATTCCAGGTCAAGGGAACGTTCCTGGGTTGCATTTTCGATCCCTGGCTGTTGTCGGGGCACGACGTGCGGGAGGCAAGCCATACATGTGTCTTACTTGCATTGATGTTTTTTTTCTCTCTCTCTTTCCTTCCCTCCCTCACTTCCACTCTCTCTCTGAAATAATAATAATAATAATAATAATAATAATAATAAATTTTAAAAATATTCTTGAGTGAAGATTAACAAAACAAACAAACAAATGATCTGACCTAATCAACTTGTTAAGGTTGAGAAACTGCTGTAGAGAATGATTACCCACATCACTGCTTTATCATATTTCCTGTTGTTTTTCTGATTATAAAAAGCACTCCGTCACATGTAAAAAGCAGTACATATTTAATCGGGAACACTTTATCAATATATTAAATACAGTTTTATCATCATCCCATTAATTATGACATAGAAGTCCATAGTCTATTTTTTTCACCCCCAGCGCCAGAGGTTGTGAACCCAGCTGTCAAGTGAACCTGTCCTGCTGCCGAATGCTGAGCACATGATGAAGTCCATACTTTCTCTAATCGCCAACAGGAAATACTTTGATGTGATTTTTTTTTTTAATAGAAAAAAATAATGGTGGCCAAACTCTTTCCAGGAAAAAGTCATTTTCCATTTTGAAGGGAGAGTAACATTTCTTGAAATGTGGACATAAAGTGAAATTTGTTTCAAATGAAAAGCGGGGGGCTTGGGAGCCCGCACCTGGTAACTACACCCAGCACCCACTGCAGGGCTGTGAATGGCCGTAATCAGCAGCGGGATCTGGAGTGCCATTGAGAGGAAATTGCAGGAATTAGGAGCCGACGGGCATAAAAAGCACCCTGATTACATGATGGCGATGGAGGCTGAGAAAAGTCAGGATGACAAAGGACCTCCTACGTGAAGGAACAATTTGGTTGGCTTTAGTGTGTTTCCAGATGTCTGCCACACAGACCAACGTGCAGGCATTCTGTCTGAAAAGAGGAGCTGGGCCCTGGCCGGCGTGGCTCAGGGTTGAGCGTCTACCTGTGAACCAGGAGGTCATGGTTCGATTCCCAGTCAGGGCACATGCCTGGGCTGCGAGCTCTATCCCCAGTGTGGGGCATGCAGGAGGCAGCCGATCAATGATTCTCACTCCCTCTCCCTTCCTCTCTGAAATCAATTATATATATAAAGGGTTTACTAAGCAAATGAGCAGTGAAAACTTAAAAAAAAAAAAAAAAAAAAGATGAGCTGGTGTGGTTAGAAGAGCTGACAGATACTGCACCAAGTTGAAGGGCACAGACTTGGGAGATGGTCTGCCTGGATTTAAATCTTCCTTTTTCTCTTACTATGTGACCAGAGCAAATAATTACTTAACCTCCTGTGCTTCATCTGTGAGATGGGTTTTGTCGTGGGTGTTATAAGGCTTTGCAGGAGACATTGTTAGTGTTCTGGCCACATCTCCCAGCATCCCTTTAGCATTTTCTGTGCATCCTTTTTCTAGCTTCACTGTACTGTTGCTTTCACCTGCCCATTAACACCTGCAACTCTCTTTGGAAGTCTCCCATCTACTGGAGCTGCTGGCCTGCAGGGGAGAAAGCTGGGAATTTATGTTACCTGGTTCTTAGCCACCATAGCCCAAGGGCCTGACTATGAATGACAGTTTTACAGTTGCTCTTATACATTAGGAGCTAAGAAGGGAAGAAATATAAGAAAGATTAAATGAAGGCGTGAAAAAGAACCCAAAAAAGGGTCACGGGTTCGATTCCAGTCAAGGGCACATACCTTGGTTGCTGGCTTGATCCCCAGCCCTGATTGGGGTGTGTGGGGGAGGCAACCAATCGATGTGTCTCTCTCACATCGATGTTTCTCTGTCTCTCCTCCTCCCTTCCACTCTCTCTAAAAATCAATGGAAAAAATATCCTGCAGAGACCAGCAAGGACCCCAAAAGTTTTCAGTTTCTCAGTAACACTAGCCATGTTTCAAGGGCTCTATAGCCACCTGTCTAGTGGCTTCCACGCCAGACAGTGTAGATATAGAGCACCCCACCCTTGCAGATAGTTCAGTTAGTACAGCCTCAGACTGATGGACTTCCAGGTCTTTTTCATCCCTAAGACTCAAAGTCTACACCTAGGAGAGGAAATTAACAGCCTGAGAGGACGAACCAATGAATGAATCACTGCATGATTTGACATAACTCTGTAGAGAATGTAAAATGGCCATGTCGTGCTAAGAGGACACACGGAAAACAAAGAACCATGAACTCCTGGTGATGTGAAGAGCTTTATTCTGCCTGCGGTGACCTTGAAAGCAAGAACATTTAGCGCTAACAAGGCACTGTCAATATCCTGGCTGGGTGCCGGTGAGATACAGTGTTCGTTGTCTGCATTGGGGTGTGTTTGGCTGCCTTTCCCAGCCTGCCTATCTATATGGCTGTGGCCAGTTTATCAGTGTCTCCCCGGCCGGCTGCTGCTAGCGTCAGGAGCATCTCCTCTGAGGCAGCACCCAGGAATGCTGTCCAAGACCAGGCACAGCCCAGGCCAGAAAGTCCACTCAAGGTCTCTGAAGTTACTTGGCTTCCATTGTCAGGAGCAAGGCTTCTTAGAACCTGGTGACATGCTCTTCGTCATGATTATTTGAAGGAGCGTTGGCAGTATGTTGCTAATAATATAGTGCCAATGCTTGCATACCATCTATTAAATTTAGTAACAATAGCAATGGCTATTTTTAAAAAAATGATTTCAGAGAGGAAGGAAGAGGGAGAGATAGAAACATCAATGATGAGAAAGAATCATTGATTAGTTGCCTCCTGCATGCCCCCTACTGGGGATCGAGCCTGCAACCCAGGCATGTGCCCTTGACCGGAATCGAACTGGGGACCCTTCAGTCTGCAGGCCAATACTCTATTCACTGAGCCAAACTGGCTAGGGCAGCAATGGCTGTTAATTGAGTGTTTATGATGTCCCAGGGACTGTGCTCAATAGCATATATTTCATAGTTCATTCATTCCTCACAACAACCCTAAGAGTGGGTGTGGCTATGTTTCACCACTGCCCTGGCTCCCAAGAGAGATGCACAGGCTCCTGAGAAGTGCTCTACAACTCTCCTAATCCCCCTGGTGTCTCCAACCCCAAACTCATGACAAAGGGGAGAGCCTCTGGGTGTTATGGGTCATGTAGAATATGTCACATGGCTACTGTGAAGGCTGAGGCCCTATAGACATCTCTTCTGCTGGATGATTATTGGGCAACAGCACTCTGGGCTGCTGAGGCTGGGCTGTCTTCCCTGGACACCAAGAGGCAGGATGACTAGTGCAGCAACTCAGCACAGACAACACTCCTCCCTGGAATGGGAGCCGGAGGCTCCGTGGCACTGTGAGTCCACACAGCCTCCAGGTGCCAGCAGCAGATGATGCTCATGCTGGCTGGTGGAGGCTGGAGCACTCTGCGTCTCCACACGGACCACATAGATCTGGTTCTTCCATTCCAGGACCTCTTGGCCTATTTCTCTAAACCAGATCAATGGTAAAACATACCTCAAACAAAGCCTAATTTCAAAGGGCTGAATGAGAGATGAGATCTACCTCGTTTTGCACTGTGCTTGGTATGTAGTAAACAAATAATCAATACATAGCAACTGTTAGTAGAATCATAGTTGTTGTTGTAGTTGATAATAGTAGTAATAATAACAATGAGAATGATGATACAAATATTGGAATTTTATTTGTAGTAACTCATTCTTTGTAACTCAGGAATCTGATCTAGTCTGTGAATGTGAGTGTTGTGGAGAAGTTGAGATAAAGATTTACTCTGACCAGTCATGCCTTCTTCCATTCCAATTACATTTTACACATGTGGAAATGGAGGCTCAGATGGTTTAAGAAAGTTTTCCAGTCTGGCCGGCATGGCTCAGTGGTTGAGTATCAACGCTGTGAATCAGGAGATCATGGTTTGATTCCTGGTTGGGGCACATGCCCGGGTTGGGGGCTTGATCCCCAGTAGAGGGCATGCAGGAAGCAGCCAGTCAATCAATGATTCTCTTTCATCATTGATGTTTCTATTTCTCTCCTCCTCTCCCTTCCTCTCTGCCAACCTCCCATGACCAGCCAACCTCCCATGGTCCCACCCCCCCACCCCCTTGCTGGCCTGATCAGCCCTGATTGCTGGCCAGGCCGAGGAACCCCACCCATGCATGAATACGTGCACTGGGCCTCTAGTGTGTGTGTGTGTGTGTGTGTGTGCGCGCGCGCGCATATTTATTTATTTATTTATTTATTTATGTATGTATTTATTTTTTTAAAGGAAGTTTTCCAAGTGGATTCCTCTAGTAACATTACCCTTCCTCTTTGCATTTCCCATACACATTCTTGAATGGGAAAGAAAGAGATGAGGTAACATGCAACACAAGGTTAGCTCAAGGCAGTGTGTTGGGCATGTGGATTCCATCAATCTGTGCGTCACAGCTGAAAAATAAGATTTCTGGAAATGTGTCACTATCATGAACGGATCGCAGATAGTGATGACATGGTGTCACTGCTGGCTGAGGACACTGCTGGCTGAGGAACAAAAATATTCACCCACCAGACATATATAGTCAGAAAAGACAGTGAAATAAGATAAGTGTGGCCCATCTCTGGAATCCAGTTTGTTTGTCTTGTTCTAAATAAACCCAGCTTCAAATACCAGACAGAATTCTCTTAATGGCTCGAGCAGCGATTTTCAACTGGTGTGTCGCACGAGGCACACTGGTGTGCTAATGGAACTTTTAAAACATGCAGTACTTGACTATTTAATCAGGGGCACTGGCACTAACTTCTTTTCCCTTAGATTGTCAAATAAAAAATGACAATAGCCAACACAACAATAGCTAGCTGATGTGAATAGATAAAAAGTATACCCATGTTTTTGTCAAATCGGCAAAAAATATATATTTTGGTGTGTTGCAGAATTTTAGTAATTAGTTTATGTATGCCATGAGACAAAAAAAAAAAAAAAAGGTTAAAAATCACTGGGCTTGAGGAATGTGGGGTTAGTGTCTGTGACAGTTATCTAAAAAATGTCCCCTCAGGCTGGAAGGCCAGTCTGGACTTTGGACTTCCATGTCTTCCTAAGACCCTGGATCAACTCCAGAATGATTTCTGGAGCGTAGGCCTCACCCCAGGCAGGGATTATTCCTCATTCTTTCATTTTCATGAAGCTGTTTGTTTTTCTTTTCTTCATGGACTGTCCAAGGGCTACTGAGGACAGGGTAATAAAGTTCAGCCTTCTTGTGCCTAAAGTAAGTGTGTATCTCTCATAGGGGCAGAAAGAGCCGTAGGGCGTGGTGGCTTCCTCAAGAGTTAGTAAGAATGTCACCTGGTGGGCATGGCTCAGTTGACTTATGAACAAGAAGGTCATGGTTCAATTCCCAATCAGGGTATATGTCCAGGGTTGCGGGCTCGATCACCAGTGGGGGGCGTGCAGAAGGCAGTCAATCAATGATTCTCTCTCATCATTGATGTTTCTATCTCTCTCTCCTTCTCCCTTCCTCTCTGAAATCAATAAAAATATATTTTTTTGGGGGGGGGGCGGGAAGAGTTAATAGAATGTAGAACTTAACAGCTCAGGTTCCTTGATCAGCAGACCAGGGCATGAACCCAATCCCACTGCAACTCAGCTGGGTGATATGGGGACAAGTCATTCAAACTCTTGAAGCCTCAGTTTTCCAATATGTATGTCAAGATGGAATAATAAGACTATCCATCTTACAGGGTGGCTGGGAGGTTTCCATGAGCAAAGGTCCTTCAGGGGCTTGGCACAGTGTCTGGCATGTAGTAAAGCAGGGTTGACATTGGCAGTCCTCACATCCCAAACAGCCAGTTGCCAAAATATTTAACAACTGGAGTGGGGAGTGCAGGGACTCATCAGAATGGATGCTGCTATGGTCACCATTCATTCTGATTGGTTGATACAATGCTGTTTCGGTTGCTAAATATTTTGTATATAATTCCTGGTATTGAATATCCAGTAAATACTAACTCTGATGATTACGATTGCTTTTCTCACAAGGAAGGAAATCAGAAATTCATAGGCCAGTGTGTCCTGCACTATTTGTTTCTATGCATTGTTTGTTGTATTCCCAAGTCCCTCATTCCCACCTCCTCCTTGTTGCCAGGAGGGAACAGCATCACCATAGCAAACAGCATCCATGTGTCATCCATCAAATGAGGAAAAAATGTTCAGTGTTTACTACAGTGTAGCAGATGAGAAGAATCCCTCACTCGCATAGCTGAATGCTTCCAAGAGCACAGGACATCATTACTTAAAAAATGATCATGTATCTTCATCAAAGAGAAGCACTGCTTCCTATCCCTTTCATGCTCAGTGGAAAATGATGAGATCAAGAAGATAAAGACAGAGCTCACATGTAAGGAGGCACAGATGAAAGAGATGGATGCTCCCATTTATTGGAACAAACGCAGAAATAATAAACAATGCCACCTTGGATAAAACAATGAATTTATTCATTAAAATTTTACAATGCCCTGGCATGGGAAATAAGATGATTTCCTTCACCATTTGCACCAGAAAATGTGGCTTCTAAAATACACATGCCTTTTGATTCTCTTCCAAATGGTTCCTTGGATTATCTGATTCATTGGAATTTAACAAAAACAATTGCTTTGGTACTATGTCATTCTTGAACCTGAGTAGTCTTCGAAGAATTCCAAAAATGTGCACAAGCACAGGTGACACAAAATAGGTTAAAATACATTAGAAGCATATGAAACCTTATTTTTCCTAAGAAGACTAAAAAGCATCATTTTATACTTTCTCTGTGAGGTTGTGAGTGCCCATTTCATAGATGAGAGCAGGGAATGAGCATTGAAAACAACTTGTATAGGATTTTCAAGTTCCTGAGGTCAGATTTTTCTATTTGAAATGGGTATTTCATTATTATATTTGAATTTGTTACTATTTCTCCTAGAATTGAGCTAAAAGTCACCATTGACAGTCAATCAATATAAAACCTTTGTCTTAAATAAAGAGGGTAGCCCTAACCAGTTTGGCTCAGTGGATAGAGCATCGGCCTGCGGACTGAAAGGTCCCAGGTTTGATTCCGGTCAAGGGCATGTACCTTGGTTGCAGGCACATCCCCAGTAGGAGGTGTGCAGGAGGCAGCTGATCGATGTTTCTCTCTCATCGATGTTTCTAACTCTCTATCCCTCTCCCTTCCTCTCTGTAAAAAGTCAATAAAATATATATATTTTTTTTAAATAAAGAGAGTAAACCAGGTCCCAAGGCAAATGTAAACGGTGGTAGAGATAGGCAAGCCCTGGTGTGGCTCCATGTTCATGCCCTGCATAATCTTGGCTCCTCGAGTATGGGAGAAACACACTACTTGCTTCTAACCAATTGAGATGACAGCGCTGATGCGACGTCACTCCTGAGATTATGTTACAATATGGATAGGGCTAACCTTGCTAACATGCATCAGAGACTCTCTCTCGATTGCTGGTTTTAGTAAGCTGCCAGGATGTGACCGGCCCATGGAGAGGGTCATGTGTCAGAGTACTGTGGGCAGGCTCTAGGAGCTGAAAGCAGCCCCTGCCTGACAGTAAGCAAGGAAATGGGGACCTCAGTCCCCCAAATGAATTCTGCCAAAAACATGAGGGAGCTTAGGAGTGGATCTCTTCCCAACCAAATCTCATAGGAGTTTGCAGCCCTGGCTGACACCTAGGTTGCAGTGTGGTGGAAACCCTAAAAAAGACAACCCAGCTAAACTACACCAAAATTTCTGAGATTATAACCAGGGTGGTTTTAAGCCACTAACTATATGGCAATTTGCTGCATAGCAATAGAAAACTAATACATAAACTTGCATCTGTCAGCACGAATCAGCTGATTCTCGTGCCCAGCACTGTGGCAAATAGCATGTGGTTATGAAAGACATATAGAGCGTGGTTCCTGCTCAGAAACTAATTGGAGAGCGAGCATCCTGGGAAGATGGAGGAGGTGGCATAATTTATGATTTCCCTGAATCTCTCAGATGAACGAACAGAGCAGTTAGGCTACCCAAATCAAAGACTCACAGGCAACCTCTACCACAAAACTGCATGGCAAGGTACCCTCCCAAACCCCACACACAGGTGGGAGAGGACAAATGCCCAAAGCTTCAGGATCCATGTGCAATAAGGACTTGTATGGGGTGAAACAAAGGTAAGGCAACTGGGCTCTGACAGTCCCTAACTTTTAGGTCCATCTGAGAATAGCCACTAAAACTGGAAGGTGCCCCACAAGATCCAGCGTGGGTGTGCCCGCTAGGAGATGGCAGAGCGCTGAGCCCACCTGGCCCTGGGAACTCCCCAAATGAACAGACAGGAGCTCCCTTCAAGGCAAAGCTCTGCAGTGAAGAGAAACTACGGGGCATAGAATCCAAATTGAGCAGGACTGGAACAGTGAAGACAAAGGGGGCTTTAAAAAAGGGGGGACCAGATATTAGTAGGAAAGGAAGCAGTCCAGGTACAGGAGCTTTCTAAATAATTTTCAAATCAAAGAAAAGATGACAAGGAAATATTAGAAAATATTTTCAACTGGATGATAATTAAAAATGACAAGATTTGTATGTAAGGTGCAGCTAAAGCAGTATTTAGAGGAAAACATTTAAAGCTTTACCAAAGAAGAAAATTTAAACTCAAGTATTTAAATGATCATCTGAGGAAGTTAGGGGGGAAATTAATTAAATAATAGAAAGAAAAAAAAGTTCTTTATCAATCAACTGTATTAGATTTTTCTTATTTTTTTCATCACCAGTGTTTAGTTGTTTTCAGTTGTTTTCAGTGTAAAAAATTTTGTGCAGAAATCAATGATAGAAAACAAACAAAAACATAAATTTTAAAATCTTAAATTTTGTTCATTGTAGAGATAAATTATAATTGATAAGACCCTAGTGAGAAGAAGAGAGAGAAAACAAATATTATCAATATCAGAAATGAGAAAGATAATCTTTATAGATCCTACAAACATCAAAAGGATACAGAGAAAATATTAGCAAAAACTTTATGCCAATAAATTTAATAGCTATTAAAATAGACAAGTTTCTTGAAAAAAAAACTACAAAACTCAACTATCAAACTAAGCAAGTAGAAAATAGAAAATTTGAACAGCCCTACATGTATTAAGTCAATTGAGTACCACATTTAAAAATCTTCTGCAAAGAATGCCTTAAGACCAAATTATTTCATGAGCGAATGCTATCAAACATTTAAGGAAAAAAATACTACTAACATATATAAACTCTTGTATAAAATAGAAGTTAATGCATTCATCTCATTTTCAGACCAAACTTATATCAAAATCTGACAAAGATATGGTAAGAAAATTACTGACCCTTAATGAGTACAGATGGAAAAATTCTCAAAAAACATTAGCAAGTCAAATCCAGCAATATGTAAAAAAAAAAAAAAAAAAAAAAAAATTCTATCATGACTAAGTGGGATTTATTCCAAGGATGCAAGGTTGAGTTGACATTTAAACATCAACCAATGTAATTTATAAAATTAAGAAAATAAATGACAAAAATCATATAAACATTTTAGTAGATGTATAAAAAGTTATTTGGAGAAAAAAATACCAATACATGATAAAATTATCTTAGCAAATTAGAAATGGAAAACAACTTTCTAAATCCAATCAGCAGCATATTTAAAAAGCCTACAATTAATAATATACTTAATGATGAAAGAGTAAATGTCTTCCCCTAAGACTGGAAACAAGGCAAGCTTGTACATTCCCACCCTTTTTAGTCAACACAGAACAGGAGGTTCTGGCACCCCAAAAGGAAAGAAATAAAAAATTAAAGACATAGGCTTAGAAAAAAAGGAAAAACATCATTTATTCACAGGCAACATGACTTTCTACACACAGAAAATCCTAAGCAAGCTATAAAACAAACAAACAAACAAACTACGATTAATAAATGATTTAATCAAGCTTTTTGGATACTAGGTCAATTAAATACCTATATGCTAGCAACAAACAATTGAAAAATTAATTGTAAAATATATTATTTACAATACCATCAAATCAATAATTACTTAGGAATAAACTGAGAGATGTGAAAAATCTTTACATTGAAAACTACCAAGTATTGCTTTTAAAAATTAATGAAAATCTAAATAAATTGAGACACATACTATATTTGTGGGTTGAAAGGCTCAATATTATTACAAGTCCAGTGTCCCTAGATTCAATGTAATTCCAATTGACAATCAGCAGTTAAGTTTTTAAAAGTAATATGGTGTTTATTCTAAAATGTATATGAAAATGCAAAAGACCTATAATAGCCAAAATGATTTTGTAAAATAAGGTTGGATGATGCAGTGGCTTTGTGTCAACTTGGCTAGGTTGAACTACATTTCCCAGAATTCTCTTTCTTGTATGTTTTTAGGGCCCCAAGAGACATGTGTTTGTATGTAAGATTCAGAAGGTAGAAGTGAAGCAGCAGGCATATCAGAAAGTTGGGGTAGGCATTTTTGTAGCTCATGCACATTGCTGTTCATCTTCTGATTCGTGCAGTGGGAATGGGCAGCAGCCATGTCAGCACCATCTTCTGGGTCCTCCTGTAGCTGCTCTGAGTGCTGGGCTAGGTGTGTGTTTACTCCAAGATGAAGGACATCACTCTCTCTTACAGGGCATATACTTCATCATGATTGTAGGCAGTGAGAACTGACAAAGGGTTCCAAATCATACTCTTGGGTTCCAGCTCATCTGGCTCTCTACTACTTTAAATCTATCTTTGCTTCCTGTCTGCCCCGAGGACTCCAAGCTCCAGTATCTCACACTAAGACAACAGTCTTACAGAGATTGTTAAACCAGTTACCATAATCACACACAATCAAATCTCTGTAAACAAACAAACAAACAAACAAACAAACCCTCTTTTTAATTATATATAGTCTTCAAGTGGTTCTGTTTCTATGATTGAATCCTAACACAGAGAACTTTTACCAAATGATTTCAGGACTTACTGTAAAACCTTAATTACCAGCACAATGCAAAGATATGTAAAGACAAATCTATCCTATCTAATAAAAGAGTAATATGTAAATTGACCATCATTCCAACACACAAGATGGCTGCCCCCATGTGGTCAAAGATGGCTGCCCCCATGTGGACACAAGATGGCCAGCAAGGGAGGGCAGTTGGGAGGGACCAAGCCTGAAAGGGAGGGCAGTTGGGGGTGATCAAGCCTGCAGGGGAGGGTAGTTAGGAGTGACCAGGCCAGCAGAGGAGGGAAGTTGGGGGCGACTGGGCCTGCAGGGAAGGGCAGTTGGGGGTGACCCTGGCCTGCAGGGGAGAGCAGTTTGGGGGGACCAGGCCTGCAGGGGAGGGCAGTTAGGGACAATCGAGCTGGCAGGGGAGTGATTAGGGGGTGATCAGGCTGGCAGGCAGTAGCTGTTAGGGGCAATCAGGAAGGCAGGCAGGCGAGCAGTTTGGAGCCAGCAGTCCTGGATTTTGAGAGGGATGTCCAACTGCCCGTTTAGGCCCAATCCTGGGCCTAAACGGGCAGTTGGACATCCCTCGAGGAGTCCCAGATTGGAGAGGGTACAGGCTGGGCTGAGGGACACACACCCCTGTGCACGAATTTCGTGCACCAGGCCTCTAGTATATATATAAAACCCTAATATGCAAATAGACTGAACCGTGGAACAACTACACAATTGAACAACCAGTTGCTATGACGTACGCCGACCACCAGGGGGCACACGCGGAACATGGCAGGCATCGGCCATGACGGGATGGTGGAGCAGGTGAGTGGAGGTGTCAGACGAAGGCGGACGCTGGTTGCGGTCATCGGGGCAAGCCTCAGGTGGTTACTGAAAATTCTTTGCTCCTGCACGCCGCGGTCCCACCTGGCGCTCACACCTGCTGCTGGCACTGGCCCTGCTTGCACCTGCTGCTGGTGCTGGAGCTGCTGCTTGCACCCATTGCCGGCACCTGGTGCTGGCCCTGATAGCTCAGTGCCGTCAGTGGGTGTGAGCAGTGGATGCCGGCCCCAATTGGCCTTGAGGGCTTCTCCACCTCTCCCTGCTCCCGAGGGGCAACTGGGGCTGGCAACCGCCTCTCGCACATGCTGCCGGCAACGGCCCCACTCACATCCACTGCTGATGCTGGAGCTGCCGCTTGCACCCATTGCCGACGCCGGCCCTGCTTGCACCTGCATCAGTGCCAGAGCCACTGCTCACACCCGCTGCCAGTGTCTGGTGCCAGTCTTGATTGCTCAGCACATCAGTGGGTGCGAGTGGGGGGTGCCGGCCACAATTGCCCCTGAGGGCTTCTCCACCTCCCCCTGCTCCTGAGGGGCAATCAGGGCAGCAGCCACCGCTCGAACGCACTGCTGGTGCTGGCCCCAATTGCTCCGCACTGTCAGCTGGTGCGAGCCAGGGCTGGCGCCATCAGAGCATGGGAGCGGTGGTGGTAGGAGCAGGGCTGCCAGCAGATAGGGGACCGGGGGCGTGGAGGATGGGCCGAGACCCGCCCCTGTGCCCACCACAGCCTGGCAGCCCACAGTTTCTTTCAAGGTGCACTAATTCATGCACTGGGTCCCTAGTAGATCAATAAAACAAAATAGAGTGTACAGATGTAGACAGATGTGAAAATCTAGAGTCTATTGATTTTTGATAAAGGGATTAATGCAATTTGGTGGAAGAAAAGACAGTCTTTAACAAATGCTGGACAACTGGATATATATTAAGAAAAAAATTGACCTTCCACCTCTATATCACACCATACACAAATTTACTCACAATGGATCAGATATTAAAGCACAACAGTAAAACTATAGAACTTCTAGAAGAAAACATAGATTAAAAATCTTTGTGAACTTGGGATAAGGAAACCTTTTTTTTTCAAGACAGGACAGAAAAAGTATTATGCATAAAAGTGCAAATAATAAATTTGAATTCATTGAAGTTGAAATGTTCTGTTCTTTGAAAGTATCATTTAAAAAATAAAAAATGACAACAAAAGAAAGCATCAACAAAACAAAAAGGGAGCCCACTGAATGAGAGAACATATTTGCAATGATACATCTGATAAAGGGTTAATATCCAAAATATATAAGGAACTCATACAACCTAACAGAAAGAAGACAAACAATCCGATTAAAAAATGGGCAAAAGGACCTCAATAGACACTTCTCCAAAGAGCATGTACAGATGGCCAAGAGACATATGAAAACATGCTCAAAGTCATTGATCATCAGATAAATTCAAATTAAAATGACAATGAGGTATCACCTCACACCTATAAGAATGGCTACCATCGCTTGAGAAAAAATGGCTGCGGAATAGACAGATGTGTCCCAAGCCTTGTCCCAGAGCAGATAGAAAGAACAGCTGAGGGTCACATAGGGAGTGTTTGTTGGTGAGTTGAGGAACAGCTATACTCCAGGAGATGGTGGGGAACTGCTGGACGGGGCTCCCCTGACCGGGCAGCCCTCACTGCTGCTGGGTTCCCTCCCGGAGCAACTGGCTTGGACGCAGAGACCGCGCCATCTTGAAGGGGTAAGTGGATGTTATCGAAAGCCTGAAAATCTACAACTGCGGCACCCGCCAAACAGCTGCAAACCCCAGAGCACTGGTCCCCAATAGGCGCAAACATGCGGATTCAGAGGAGCTCTACATTCCACCACGGAAAGGTCAGATTTCGCCTGGGATAAGGTGAGGTCTCTGGTCCTGGCAGGAGAGAGAAACGCATGCACTGCGGGAGCTGGAGGACTGGGGGAAGTCTGCGCCTAGAAAAATCCATGGCTGTTGGGGATGGCATGATTCATGAATGTGGAAGGGGGTCCTCAGAGCTGCTAACAGAAAGGAACTCTTAAAAGCAACCATTTTGATCTGACTCAAAAGGACAGCCTAAAAATTTTAAAAGTGTACCAGCTGCTTAGACCCAAGGGGGAAAAAAGATTGCACAGACTTGTGCGTAGCCCCGGAGTTCACACACTTATGCTGGCTCTTTTGTTTGTTTTGTTTGTTTGTTTTTGTTTTTTCTTTTTCCTTTAAATCTTTGCTTCTGATTACTAAGCCCAATACATAGGATCACCCAATTGGGGACACCCTAAGAGACTGCAGGGGGAAGTTGCTTTTCTGGAACCTGGGGATCAGAGTGGGGAATAACCATCAGAGAACCAGCTCTGGGGCAACCCACTCCCACAAACCGGTATTGAATGCCACAGGGAAAGCAGGATCTAAGCACTGGTTAGAGAGGACATATAGACCCAGAGGTCAATCCAGAAACACTGCCACCCAGGGGTTGAATCACAAGTTGACTCTTGTGTAAACACAAATAAAGGAATACAAGAAATTAAGACACACTGCGTGTTTAAAAATCAGGACTGGCTTACAACACTGAGGAGCAGTGGAACACAGGGAACTGCAATACTGTCCTGACTAGGAAACAGGCTTGCCAAACAAAACAGTAGAGAAAGTGAATGACCTTCACTACTGCACATTTTTATTTTTATTTTTTTTCATCTTTAACTTTAATTTTTTTCTTTTTTCCTCACTTGATTTTACCTTTTTAATTATTACATTTTTATTTGCAATCAGTATTATTATTAATACTATTTTACCTTTTTTTTTTAAGTGTCATTTTATTTTCTCTTTATTTTAGTTTGGGATTAGTGTTCTACATTCTATTTTCATCTTTTCTTTAGCATCATTTTACTCTATCTCAACTTTATCTTTATGCCATCACTCTCTTCCTAACTTTTCCCCATTTGTTGTCCTGTTTCTCTTACCCTTTTCCTGCTTTAGATTTTCTCTATTCTTTCTTTTTACCCCCTGTTAAAATTTCACCCTACTTATATATCTAATTTCCAGTGCCCTGCTCCAAGTCCATACACACCTCTCTCTTCTCTGTCTTCACTATCCAAAAAATTGTTTTTCTCTCTGTCCTTTTGTTGTTGTTTGCTTGATTGTTGATTATATTGATTTTTTATGCTTGTTTGTGAGATTGTTTTGCTTATTCTTTTTGTTTGTTTTGGTTTTGTTTGTTTTTTGCTTCTGTTTTCCCATGCCTCGCTTGATATTAGTTGTTGTTTGTAGTTTGTATTCATCTCCAGGTACTTGTTGCTGGCATTTGTTGGGATTAGTGGCTGTTCTATTGGAGTTTTCTCCCAATATATATAGTTTGTTCCCCTCTTCTTTCTTATTCTCTTGCTTTTCTTGCTTAAATTTTTTTCCTTTTCCCAATTTCATTTTCACACCCCTTTCTTTCTTTTTTTCCTCTTCTTCTTTCTCTCCTATCCTCTAATTTGCCTTTCTCTGGTGGTCACCTTTATTTGGGGTTATTAATATCGTGAATACACTTCTGTTCAGTGCCTTGTGCGTTGTACCTGGTTGTGTTGTATTTTGTGCCTTTAAATCAATGCAGGAGAGAGAGAACTACATAACCAGACACCCAGAGAAGAGAGACCATGGGGAGACAAAGAAACAGCCCACATATAAAAGAAAAGCAGGAATCACCAGAAAAGGAAGTAAACGAAATGGAGGCAATCAACCTGCCAGAGAAAGAATTCAGAGAAATGGTCATAAGGTGGCTGAAAAGAATGGAAGACAAATTCAACAATATGAGCAAGAACCAAGAGGAAATGAAGAAGAACCAAGAAGAAATGAAAAATGACATCGCTGCTGTAAAGAACTCAATAGAAAGCATCAAGAGTAGACTAGAAGAAGCAGAGGACCGCATCAGTGAGCTAGAAGACAAGGTAGGAAAAAATACCCAAGTAGAGCAGCTTCTAGAAAAAAGCAATTAAAAAGCAAAAGGAGAGCCTAAGGGAGCTTTGGGACAACACGAAACAATGGGCAAAAACTAAAACCATTTCCCCTAAGAACAGGAACAAGACAGGGATGCCCACTCTCACCACTCCTGCTCGACATAGTACTGGAAGTATTAGCCATTGCAATTAGACAAGAAGAAGAAATAAAAGGCATCCAAATTGGAAAAGAAGAAGTAAAGCTGTCCTTGTTTGCAGATGACATGATATTGTACATAAAAAACCCAAAAGACTCCATCAAAAAACTAATAGACTTAATAAATGAATTCGGCAATGTAGCAGGATACAAAATTAACACCAAGAAATCTATGGAATTTCTATACACCAATAGTGAACTTACAGAAAGAGAGACTGAAAAAGCAATCCCATTTACCATCACACCAAAAAAATTAAAATACCTAGGAATAAACTTAACTAAGGAGGTAAAAGACCTATACGCGGAAAACTACAGGATACTGAAAAAAGAGATAGAGGAAGATGTAAACAGATGGAAGAACATATCATATTCATGGATTGGTAGAATCAACATCATTAAAATGTCCATACTACCCAAAGCAATCTATAGATTCAATGCACTCCCCATTAAAATACCAACGGCATATTTCACAGACCTAGAAAGAACTCTCCAAAAATTCATCTGGAATAAAAAAAGATCCCGAATAGCCACAGCAATCATGAGAAAGAAGAACAAAGTAGCTGAAACCGGTTTGGCTCCGTGGATAGAGTGTCGGCCTGCGGACTGAAGGGTTCCGGGTTCGATTCCGGTCAAGGGCATGTACCTTGGTTGCGGGCACATCCCCAGTGGGAGGTGTGCAGGAGGCAGCTGATCGATGTTTCTAGCTCTCTATCCCTCTCCCTTCCTCTCTGTAAAATATCAATAAAATATATTTTAAAAAATACTTCATTAAGAAGAACAAAGTAGGTGGGATCTCAATACCAGATTTCAAGCTGTACTACAAAGCCACTGTTCTCAAAACAGCCTGGTACTGGCACAAGAACAGACATATAGACCAATGGAATAGAATAGAGAACCCAGAAATCAACCCAAACAAGTATGCCCAATTAATATTTGACAAAGGAGGCATGAACATACAACGGAGTCAAGACAGTCTCTTCAATAAATGGTGTTGGGAAAATTGGACAGATATATGCAAAAAAATGAAACTAGACCACCAACTTACACCATACCCGAAAATTAACTCAAAATGGATGCAGGACTTAAACATAAGACGGGAAACCATAAAAATACTAGAGGAATCCACAAGCAGAGAAATCTCAGACATATGCCGAAGCAATTTCTTCACCGATACCGCCCCTAGGGCAATGGAAGCTAAAGAGAAAATAAACAAATGGGACTACATCCAAATAAAAAGCTTTTGCACAGCAAAAGAAACCATCAACAAAACAACAAGAAAGCCCACTGTATGGGAGAACATATTTGCAAATGTTATCACTGATAAAGGTTTAATCTCCAACATCTACAGGGAACTTATACAACTTAGTAAAAGGAAGATAAATGATCCAATAAAAAAAAAATGGGTAACAGACCTAAATAGAATCTTTTCGAAAGAAGACAGAAGGAAGGCCAAGAGACATATGAAAACATGCTCAAAGTCACTAATTATCCAAGAGATGCAAATCAAAATGACAGTGCGGTACCATCTCACACCTGTCAGAATGGCAACCATCAACAAATCAGCAGATGACAAGTGCTGGCGAGGATGCGGAGAAAAAGGAACCCTCGTGCACTGCTGGTGGGAATGCAGACTGGTGCAGCCACTGTGGAGAACAGTATGGAACTTCCTCAAAAAACTAAAAATGGAGCTCCCATATCACCCAGTGATCCCACTTCTAGGAATATATCCCAAGAAACTGGAAACACCAATCAGAAAGGATATATGCACCCCTATGTTCATAGCAGCACAATTCACCACAGCTAAGATTTGGAAACAGCCTAAATGTCCATCAGCAGATGAGTGGATTAGAAAACTATGGTACATCTACACAATGGAATACTATGCTGCTATAAAAAAGAAGGAATTCTTACCATTTGCAGCAGCATGGATGGACCTGGAGACCATTATGTTATGTGAAATAAGCCAGGCAATGAAAGAAAAATACCACATGATCTCACTCATTTATGGAAAATAAAGAACATTATAACCTGATGAATAAAAAGATAGATACAGAGGCAGTAAAGCACTGAACAGACTGTCAATAAGGCTGGGGAGTGTTGAGGAGGGAGGGAAATAGATCAACCAAAGGACTTGTATGCATGCATATAAGCACACCAATGGACACAAGACACTGGGGGTGTGGGATGAGGGCATGCGACAGGGGGTAGGGGAGGCTAGGGAAGGTCAATGGGGGGAAAAAGGAGATATATGTACTAATATATGTAATATTTTAAGCAAGAAAAAAAGAAAAAAAGAATTAACTTGAAACAACAACAACAACAAAAAGAATGGCTACCATCAACAAATCAACAAATGACAAGTGCTGTCAAGGATGTGGAGAAAAGGGAATCCTAGTACACTGCTGGTGGGAATGCAAACTGGTGCAGCCATTATGGAAAACGATATGGAGTTTCCTCAAAAAATTAAATATGGAACTGTCATTTGACCCAGTGATCCCACTTCTAGGAATATATCCTAAGAAACCTGAAATACAAATCAGGAAGAATGTATGCACCCCTATGTTCATAGCAGTACAATTTACAATAGCTAAGATCTGAAACAGCCAAAGTGCCCATCAGTAGACGAATGGATAAAAAGCTGTGGTACATTTATACCATGGAATACTATGCAGCAGTAAAAAAGAAGAATCTCTTATCCTTTGAGACAGCGTGGAGGGACCTGGAGAGTATCATACTAAGTGAAGTCAGTCAGAGAAAGACAAGTATCACATAATCTCACTCATATGTGGAATATAAGTAACAAAATAAACTGATGAATGGAGTGGATCCAGAGACTCAAAGCAGGGAACAGAGTTCGAAATCTCTGAGGGAAGGTGGGTGGGTGGGAGGTAATCAACCAAGGACCTCGTATATGCATATATGCATGGCCCATGGACACAGACAATGGGGCAGTGAGGTCCTGGGGTGGGGGTGGGAGTAGGCTGGAAGGGGTCAATGGGGGAAAAAAGGAGACATATGTAATATTTTCAACAATAAAGAATTATCTATATATAAAAGCCTAAGCAACCATCCAACTGTCTGGTAGCTATGACGCGCACTGACCACTGGGGGCAGACGCTCAATACAGGAGCGGAAACCATAGGCATGGAAACATGGAACAGACTGATGAATCTCAGAGGGGAGGGGGAAAGGGGGAGGAGGAAGGGCAGGAAGAGATTAACCAAAGATCTTATGTACATACTAGAGGCCCATCCGTGCACCCGTGGGTTCCCTCGGCCTGGCCTGTGGGGATTGGGCCGAAACCGGCTCTCTGACATCCCCCGAGGGGTCCTGGATTGCAAGAGGGCACAGGCCAGGCCGAGGGACCCCACCAGTGCATAGTGCCTCTAGTAAAAAAATAAAAAATAATAAAAAATGAAAAAAGCCACATATATATGACAAAAGATTTGTACCCAGAATATGTAAAGAACTTTTACAATTAAATTATGAGACAAACAACCAATTTAAAAATGAACAAGTCAAAATAATTGTAATTTTTAAAAGATTTCTTTCTCCAGGTGTTTGTTACCTGGTTTTTAGTCTTAGATGTAAGAAACTGGTCAGTTTTAAGTAGGGAAATGACAGTTTTTACAAATTAAAATCCTTTTTTTTTTCCCCCTATTCCCTGTAACTCCCAATACAGTGTTGGGCCATTATTAGATAAATTAACAAATTAGTTCATCAATATTTTAAAAATAGTAGAAAACCTTAAGCAAATACTTGACACACACAGACACAAATATATATGTGGCCAAATAGCATACGTTAAAGTGTTCATAAAAGAAATGTAAATTAACACCAACATAAAATAAAAATTTTGGTAATTCCAAATTTTGTCAGGGGTATGAAACAACTATAACATTCACACTTTTTTTTTTTAATTTTTATTGGGAGTGTTAAATAGAGCAACTACTTTGGAAAACATTTTGACAGTTTCACCTAAAGTTAAATTTTATACTTACCAAATGATCCAGCAATTCTATTTTTCAGGTATTCATCGAAAAGAAATGAAAATATATGCTCAATAATAGTCTTGTTAACAGATATTCATAGCTTTCTTCATAATAACCCCAAACTGGAAACAAACCAAACATATACACCAGTGGGTAGAGAGATAAGGAAATTATAGTATATTTACACATTGGGGCACTACTCAGCAATAAAAATACATAACCTCATAGCTGAACCTCAAAAATATACTAAAAAAAAGGAGTCATACTCAAAACAATACATAATGTACAACTGCATTTATATGAACTTCTATGAGTCAAAACTAATAGGAATAGAAATCTTTTCAGTGATTGCCTGAGGCAAAGAGGGAGGGGATTTATCAGGCAGCACCGTTTTCCAGAGTGACAGAAATTTTCTGTTTCTTGACTGGAGTGCTGCTTGCATGGGTGTACACTTTGTCAAAGGTTGTTAGCATGTGAATTTTATCATATGTAATTTATACCTCAACAAAGTTGGTTTAAAAGAAATTTATATTTCTTAGGTCTTGTCCACTGAAAAGGCCTAGCAACAGGACCAACCCATTGCCAATGGGTAGCCCTAGCACCTAGACTGATGCCTTGGAGAAATGGCTGAATCCTATCAGAAACATTGTACATTTACATATACAAAATGGGTCTACCACAATGCCATGCCATAGCAAGACAGCTCCAAAGACAAAAAGGGTGGTATCAAAAGACAGATTCCAGGTCTGGAATGCTCCTCATGGGACATGCTTGCCAGAGACCTTTCCCACACATTCCCCACATCTGGAAGAAACCCTCACACTCTCTGCAGTGTGGTGCTTCTATCCCTGACAGTTTCCTAGGTGACATCAGCATCATGGCAGGGTGAGAAGCTTCTTTTTCTCTCCTTTTCCACCTACAGCTGTGGAACATCTGTAACTCAACAAAGGTTTCTGCGCTCAACACACCAAGGTGCCAGAGAGATCCACACATCTGTACATCTGAAGGTGGGTTGATTCAGACACATAGAGGAGGCAGTGCTTGTAACCTGGGTACCCTGACTGAGCCCACAGTCCCAGCAAACCCCATAGCAGCCATAGAGGCAGCCAGTGACTCCAGCCCCACTCCCTCAACACAGCACCAGTGTGTGTGTGTTGGGGGGGGGGGGATTTTTTTTAAGGCAGCAACAACATAAGCTCCTCCATCAGCAGTTGGGATAGTACCATTCTTCCCAGAGAACCCAGTAAGTAGTTTAGCTGGAGGCAGCCCACACAATCCCAGTCCCCGTTGTGGCAATGGCACCCATGACCCTGGCCCCCAACTCACAGCAGTAGCACTTGTGAGCTTGAACACCTCCAATACAGTGAAGGACCCTGTGATGATTTTCACCCCATGCTCCTCCCCGCCTCCCTCTCCCTTACAGGTGGTTCCCTGAGACCCTGGATGCAGTGGATGCTCCTGACATCTGAGAGACTCCAGAGGCAGCACCCATGACTACGTGCCGTCCCTGGCAGAGGCAGCAGAGTGTGGGGAAATGCTGTCTCTCAAATATAAGCACTCACAGCACAGGTAAGAGCAACCAAAATCTTGTACGCTGTCACCACCTACTGGAAACAAAAGAAAGACCTCTAATTACCAACTTGAACTGTTAGAATCAAAGCAAACAATGCTTTACCTAAATTAGAAAATGTTGGCTACTCCAAATGTGCTGGTAGAGGAAAAACTCATCACGCACCAGGAAAAATTATGGTAACACAGAATCACAAAAAAGAAAATGACAATTCTCCAGAAACCAAATCTGAAGTCATGGAAAATTGTGATCTGGTAGAGAATTCAAAATAATTGTCATAAAGAAACTCAGCAAACTCCAATACAGCTCAGAAAGGCAGTACAATGAGTTCTAAAAAAGAGCCAAACAAAAATTTTGGAGCTGAAGAAAATAAATGAGATTTTACTAAAAGATTGTACTAAAAATATTGGAAATAGAGCAGATCATATAGAAGAGAGAATTAGTGAGCTCAAAGATGGTACTCTAGAAATAATTCAGGTGTAAGGGGAGAGAGAACAAAGATTTCTTTTTTAATGAAGAAACTCTACAAGAACAATCCAACTAATTAGAAAAAGGAACATAAGGATAATGGGCATTCCAGAAGGAGAAGAGAGGCAGAAGGGAGCAGAGAGCTTATTGAGAGAAATAATAGTTGAGAACTTCCCAAATCTGAAGAAGAAACTGGCTATAAAAGTCAGAGAAACTAGAAGAACACCTGAGTATCTCAACACAAAAAGACCTCCTTCAAGACAAATTACATTAAGACTAACAAAAATCACTGATAAAAAAAAACACAAACACAAAAAACTTCAAAGGCAGCACATACAAGCCCAGTCAGGAAAAAAGATAGTAACTTACAAAGGAATACCCATAGGCTATCAACAGATTTCTCAGCAAAAACTCTGTTGTCCAAGAGAGAATGCATTGACATATTCAAAACACTAAAAGATAAACATTTTCAGCCAGGAATATTCTATCCAGCAAAGTTATCCTTCATCTCTGAAGGAGATATAAAGGCTTTCTCAGATGAACAAAAGTGGAAGGAAGTTCACCGCCAGTAGACCTGCCTTATAAGAAATGTTGAAAGGAGCTCTTCTATCTACAACGAAAAGGCAAAAGTACATAACACTGTGAATAAAGATAGAATCAGAAAACTGCCACGCTACTTCGGAATAGGGTGTTAAATAGTTATAGCATAGAGATTAAATGGTGAAAACCCACTAAAAATAACTATAGCTACCACAATTTGGTAATGAACTCACAACATAAAAAGGGATAATTTGTGACAATGAGAGTATAAAAGGGGAGAAGGAAAAGGATAAAATCTGTAGAAGCAAATGAACATAGGGTGCTATTAGCAGAAAAGGGATTTTTTTTTTCCTGTGAGATGCTTTATACAAACCTCATGGTAACCACAAAACAAAAATCCAAGAAGTGACACAAAACATAGAGAAAACTGAGAACACTATCAATTGATATAGTCAGTATGAAAAACAATATGGAGATTCCTCAATAAACTAAGAATAAAACTACCATTAGCTATTCTAGTTCTGGATATTAATCCAAAGAATACGGAAAATACTAACGAATTTGAAAAGTTGTATGCACCCATATGTTCACAGCAACATTATTTACAATTGCCAATATATGGAAGCAACCTAAATGCCTATCAATGAATAAAAGGGTAAAGAAGATGTAACACACACCCACTCAGCCATAAAAAAGATGAAATTTTGCCATTTGTGATAGCATGAATGGAAGGTATTGTGCTACATAAAATAAGTGAGAAGAAGAGAGACAAATACTGTATGATTTCATTCATATGTAGAATATAAAAACAAAAACAAACTCTGAAGCAGACCACAGATTGGTGGTTGCCAGAGGAGAAGGGGTTGGGGGAAGGGCAAATGAGTAAAAGAAGTCAATTGTAAGGTGACAAATGGAAACTAGACCTTTGGTGGTGAGCACTCTGTAGTGTATAGAGATGTTGAATTATAATGCTGTCCACCTGACATATATAATGTTATACACCAATGTACCCACAATAATAAATCAGTGAAGTTTACTATTGATCAAACAAACAAAAAGGCAGATGCCATATCGAAATTCCCACTGGTCAAAGATGGAGCAAATTGCCCTAACCAGTCTGGCTCAGTGGATAGAGCGTCTGCTTGCGGACTGAAAGGTCCCAGGTTTGATTCTGGTCAGGGGCATGTACCTTGGTTGCGGGCACATCCCCAGTAGGAGGTGTGCAGGAGGCAGCTGATCGATGTTTCTCTCTCATCGATGTTTCTAACTCTCTATCCCTCTCCCTTCCTCTCTGTAAAAAAAGCAATAAAATATATATTTTTTAAAAAAAGATGGAGCAAATTAAGCATAAATAATAAATTAGAATCCTCAGATATATTTAAATCCACAAGTTCATTATGATACTTACAAAACATCAAATCAACCTATTAAATCCCTTTAATAATGCTAGAGAACTATTTCCTTATTTTTTAAACTGGCAAATTAAGAGTCAAACATTTATCCTGCCTTTACTATGCAAAAAAATAATCCAATAGTCATTATGGGAAGTTTATAGAAAAACTGCAGCTAATAAATAAAGACTGAGCGATAGATTTAGAATATTACCATTTGAATTACAGGATCTAAGCAACGATCATTCAGAATTGATAACATCATAAAAAAGGGAGACAGCCAGACATTACAGCCCTCCCAGGAGAAATATACAGCACCATCTATGGCATCGTTTTAACAGCAGCAGCAACAACAACAAAAATTAAGGCTGAATCTGAACGCTCTGGTCTGACTACACATTTACGGGAAATACAAGGCATAGGCCACAGAGGAATGTGTTAAATGCACCCCGGGATGCACTCAGCAGCATCCAGACTATGGGAAACTTCAAGTTAAACAATTTAAGTTACTTCAAAAAACTGCAAGGACATCATGATAGCGAGCCGCCTCCTCATCTAAGGTTTCTTGTTCTTCGGGGGTTAGGTGATCTGAATGATCTCTTTTAAAGGTGCCTTCAAGTATAAAAAGGTACACCTCCTCTTGGCGGGCTTGGACGCGGAGTCTGCGCCATCTTGATCCGGAAAGTGGAGCTTATCTGAAGCCTGAGAATCCACAACGGCGGCACCCCAGGAACAGCTGCGAGCCCCAGAACAACGCTCCCCAACTGGCGCAAGCACACGGGTTCAGAGGAGCTCTACACTCCACCACGGAAAGGTCAGATTTCGCCTGGGATAAGGTGAGGTCTCTGGTCCCGGCGGGAGAGAGGAACGCGCGTTTTGCGGGAGCTGGAGGACCAGGGAAGTCTGTGCCTAGAAAAATCCGTGGCTGTAGGGGCTGGCGTGATCTGTGACTGTGGAAAGGGGTCCTCAGAGCTGCTAAGAGAAGGGCACTCTAAAAAGCAACCCATTTTGATCTGAAGTGCAGGGACACCCTAAGAATTTCAGGCAGTCCAGACTTACGCGCAGCCCGTGCGCTCCCTGGGTGCCTGGGCTTACGCGGAGTCCCGGAGTACGCACACTTGGGCTTTTTCCTCTTCAAATCCTTGCATCTGATTACTAAGCCCAATACATAGGATCACCCAGTTGGGGACACCCTGGGAGACTGCAGGGCAAGGTTGTTTTTCTGGAACCTGGGGATCGGAGCGGGGAGTGACCATCAGAGAGCCAGCTCTGAGGCAGCCCACTCCCACAGGCCCCTGGCGAGTGCCACAGGGAAAGAAGGCTCTAACACTGCCTAGAGAGGCCATAGATAGACCCGGAAGTCAATCCAGAAACACTGCCACCCAGGGGCTGAATCACAAATTGACTCTTGTGTAATCAAAAATAAAGGAATACGAGAAATTAAGACACACCGCCTGCTTAAAATCAGGACTGGCTTACAACACCGAAGAGCAGTGGATCGCAGGGAACTGCAATACTGCCTGGACTGAGAAACAGGCGTGCCAAACAGAAAAACAGAGGAAGTGAATGACCTTCACTACTCCACATTTTATTTTTACCTTTTATTTTTTTTATTTTTTTATTTTTTTTAAATTTTCATTTTTTGCATCTTTTAATCAAGAAACTTTTTTTTCTTTTTTCATCACTTGATTTTACCTTTTTAATGATTACATTTTTATTTTCAATCCGTATTATTACTACTGCTATTTTATCTTTTTTTTTTTTTTTTAAAGTGTCATTTTATTTTCTCTTCATTTTATTTTGGGATTAGGGTTCTACATTCTATTTTTTATCTTTCCTTTAGCATCGTTTTACTCTACCTCAACTCTACCTTTAGGCCATCACTCTCTTCCTAACCTCCCCCTTTTCAGTGTCCTGTTTGTCTTACCCTTTTACTGCTTTAGATTTTCCCTATTCTTTCTGTTTACCCCTTGTTAAAATTTCACCCTACTTACATATCTAATCTCCAATCCCCTGCTCCAAGTCCACATACACCTTTCCCTTCGCTGTCTGAGTTATCCATAAACTTGTCCTTATCTCTGTCCTTTTGTTGTTGTTTGCTTGAATGTAGATTATATCCAATTTTTATGCTTTTTTTGTGAGATTGTTTTGCTTATTCTTCTTTTATTTATTTTTTTGTTTGTTTTGTGCTTCAGCTTTCCCTTGCCTCACTCCATATTAATTGGTGTTGTAGTTTGTACTAATCCCCAGGCACTTGTTGCTGGCATTTGCTGGGATTAGTGATTGTTCTATTGGAGTTTTATCCCCAATATATATAGTCTGTTCCCCTTTCTCTCTTAGTCAATTTCTTGTCTCTCTTACTTTTTTTTTTTTCTCTTTACTTTCCCTTTTCCCAATTTCATTTTCACACTCCTTTTTTCTTTTTTTTTTTCTTTCTTTCTTTTTTCCTCTTCTTCTTTCTCTTCTATCACCTAATTTGCCTTTCTCTGGTGGTCACCTTTATTGGAGGTTATTAATATCGTGAATACATTCCTGTTCAGTGCCTTGTGAGTTGTACCTGGTAGTGCTGTATTTTGTGCCTTTAAATCAACCCAGGAGAGAGAAAACTACATAACCAGACACCAAGAGAAGAGAGACCATGGGGAGACAAAGAAGCAGCCCGCATATGAAAGAAAAGCAGGCATCACCAGAAAAGGAAGTAAACGAAATGGAGGCAAGCAACCTTCCAGAAAAAGAATTCAGAGAAATGGTCATAAGGTGGCTGAAAAGAATGGAAGACAAATTCGACAATATGAGCAAGAACCAAGAGGAAATAAAGAAGAACCAAGAAGAAATGAAAAATGACATCGCTGCTGTAAAGAACTCAATAGAAAGCATCAAGAGTAGACTAGAAGAAGCAGAGGACCGCATCAGTGAGCTAGAAGACAAGATGGAAAAAAATACCCAAGAAAAGCAACTTCTAGAAAAAAAAATTAAAAGGCAGGAGGAGAGTCTAAGGGAACTTTGGGACAACACGAAACAAAACAACATCCGCATAATAGGGGTTCCAGAAGGAAAGGAAGCTGAGCAAGGAATAGAAAACCTCTTTGAAGAAATAATGACAGAAAATTTCCCAGATATAGGGAAGAAAAAACCCACACAAATCCAAGAAGCTCACAGAGTCCCAAGCAAAATGAACCCCAAAAGACCGACGCCAAGGCACATTATAATTAAATTGGCAAACACCAACGACAAAGTAAGAATCTTAAAAGCAGCAAGAGAGAGACAGAAAGTTACATACAAAGGAACCCCCATCAGACTAGCAACTGATTTCTCAACAGAAACTCATCAGGCCAGAAGGGAATGGAATGAAATATACAAAGTCATGCAAAGGAAGGGGCTGAATCCAAGAATACTGTACCCAGCAAGGCTGTCAATCAAAATTGAAGGTGAAATCAGGAGCTTCACAGACAAAAAAGGACTAAGGGAATTTATTACCACCAAACCAGCAATGCAAGAAATGCTAAAGGGTCTACTGTAAAAAAAAAAAAAAAAAGAAAGAAAAAGAAAGAAAGAAAGAAAGAAAGAAACAGGAAGCGAAGAAGTAACACAGGGGTAAAGAATAGGAATGGCGACAAATAAGTACCTATCAATAATAACTTTAAATGTAAATGGATTAAATGCCCCAATCAAAAGACATAGGGTAACAGATTGGATAAGAAAACACGACCCATATATCTGCTGTCTACAAGAAACCCACCTCAGAAAAAAAGACGCACACAGACTGAGGGTGAAGGGATGGAAAAAGGTTTTCCAGGCAAATGGAACTGAAAAAAAAGCTGGGGTAGCAATACTTATTTCTGACAAATTAGATCTCAAACTGAAGGACATAACAAGAGATAAGGAAGGCCATTTCATAATACTAAAGGGAGCAATCCAACAAGAAGAAATAACTCTGGTAAACATATATGCACCCAATACAGGAGCACCCAAATACATAAAAAAACTCCTGGAAGATATCAAGGGAGACATTGACAGCAATACAATCATAGTAGGAGACTTTAATACCCCACTATCACCATTGGACAAATCCTCTAAACAAAACATCAGCAAAGAAACATCAATCCTAAATGACTCACTAGACCAGATGGAATTAATTGACATCTTCAGAACATTTCACCCCAAAGCCACAGAATATACATTCTTCTCAAGCGCACATGGGTCATTTTCAAAGATAGACCATATGTTGGGACATAGGCAAAGTCTCTTCAAATTCAAGAAGATAGAAATCATATCAAGCATCTTCTCAGACCACAGTGGCATAAAACTGGAAATCAACTACAATAAAAACAACCCAAAGAAATCAAACACATGGAGACTAAACAGCATGCTATTAAACCATGACTGGGTTACCAGAGAGATCAAAGAAGAAATAAAAAACATCATGACAACAAATGACAATGAAAACACTACAATCCAAAATCTATGGGACACAGCGAAAGCAGTCTTGAGAGGGAAGTTCATAGCTCTACAAGCCTACTGCAAAAAACAAGAAACAGGGGTAATAAATTACCTAACCCAACAACTCAAAGAGTTAGAAAAAGAGCAACAAGAAAAGCCCAGTGTAAGCAGAAGGAAGGAAATAATAAAGATCAGAGCACAGATAAACGACATAGAGACCAAAGAAACAATACAAAAGATCAACAAAACCAAGAGCTGGTTCTTTGAAAGGATAAACAAGATTGATGAACCTCTAGCCAGGCTCACCAAGAAGCAAAGGGAGAGGACCCAAATAAACAAGATCAGAAATGAAAGAGGTGAAATAACAACAGATCCCGCCGAAATACAAAGGATTGTTAAAAAATACTACGAACAACTCTATTCCAACAAACTGGACAACCTGGAGGAAATGGACATATTCCTAGAAAAATATAACCTTCCAAAACTCAATCAGGAAGAATCTAAACAGCTCAACATGCCAGTAACTATGGAAGAAATTGAAGCAGTCATCAAAGAGCTTCCGGCAAACAAAAGCCCGGGGCCAGACGGCTTCACTGGAGAGTTCTACCAAACATTCAAGGAAGAACTAAAACCTATCCTCCTCAGACTATTCCAAAAAATTCAAGAGGAAGGAACACTTCCAAGCTCCTTCTATGAAGCCAGCATCACCCTAATACCAAAACCAGATAAAGACAACACAATGAAAGAGAATTACAGGCCAATATCCCTCATGAATGTAGATGCCAAAATCCTCAACAAAATTCTAGCAAATAGGATCCAGCAGTACATCAGAAAGATCATACACCATGACCAAGTAGGGTTTATCCCAGGAATGCAAGGATGGTTCAATATCCGCAAATCAATAAATGTGATACATCACATAAACAAATTGAGAGATAAAAATCACATAGTCATATCAATTGATGCAGAAAAAGCATTTGACAAAATCCAACACCCTTTCTTGATAAAAACTCTCAACAAGGTGGGAATAGAAGGATCATACCTCAACATCATAAAAGCTATATATGATAAACCCACAGCTAACATCATACTCAATGGGCAAAAACTAAAACCATTTCCCCTAAGAACAGGAACAAGACAGGGATGCCCACTCTCACCACTCCTGTTTGACATAGTACTGGAAGTATTAGCCACTGCAATTAGACAAGAAGAAGAAATAAAAGGCATCCAAATTGGAAAAGAAGAAGTAAAGCTGTCCTTATTTGCAGATGACATGATATTGTACATAAAAAACCCGAAAGACTCCATCAAAAAACTAACAGACTTAATAAATGAATTCGGCAATGTAGCAGGATACAAAATTAACACCAAGAAATCTATGGCATTTCTATACACCAACAATGAACTTACAGAAAGAGAGACTAAAAAAGCAATCCCATTTTCCATCGCACCAAAAAAATTAAGATACTTAGGAATAAACCTAACCAAGGAGGTAAAAGACCTATATGCGGAAAACTACAGGACACTGAAAAAAGAGATAGAGGAAGATGTAAACAGATGGAAGAACATACCATGTTCATGGATTGGTAGAATCAACATCATTAAAATGTCCATACTACCCAAAGCAATCTATAGATTCAATGCACTCCCCATTAAAATACCAACGGCGTATTTCACAGACCTAGAAAGAACTCTCCAAAAATTCATCTGGAATAAAAAAAGACCCCGAATAGCAACAGCAATCCTGAGAAAGAAGAATAAAGTAGGAGGGATCTCAATACCAGATTTCAAGCTGTATTACAAAGCCACTGTCATCAAAACAGCCTGGTACTGGCACAAGAACAGACATATAGATCAATGGAACAGAATAGAGAACCCAGATATTGACCCAATCCAATATGCGCAATTAATATTTGACAAAGGAGGCATGAGCATACAATGGAGTCAAGACAGTCTCTTTAATAAATGGTGTTGGGAAAATTGGACAGATACATGCAAAAAAATGAAACTAGATCACCAACTTACACCATACACAAAAATAAACTCAAAATGGGTACAGGACTTAAATATAAGACGGGAAACCATAAAAATACTAGAGGAATCCACAGGCAGCAAAATCTCAGACATTTGCCAAAAGAACTGTTTCAGTGATACTGCCCCTAGGGCAATGGAAGCCAAACAGAAAATAAACAAATGGGACTACATCAAAATAAAAAGCTTTTGCACAGCAAAAGAAACCATCAACAAAACAACAAGAAACCCCACTGTATGGGAGAACATATTTGCAAATGGTATCACTGATAAAGGTTTAATTTCCAACATCTACAGGCAGCTTATACAACTTAATAAAAGGAAGATAAATGATCCAATAAAAAAATGGGCAACGGACCTAAATAGAAGCTTTTCGAAAGAAGACAGAAGGAAGGCCAAGAGACACATGAAAACATGCTCAAAGTCACTAATTATCCGAGAGATGCAAATCAAAACAACAATGCGATACCATCTCACACCTGTCAGAATGGCTATCATCAACAAATCAACAAACAACAAGTGTTGGCGAGGATGCGGAGAAAAAGGAACCCTCGTGCACTGCTGGTGGGAATGCAGACTGGTGCAGCCACTGTGGAGAACAGTATGGAGTTTCCTCAAAAAACTGAAAATGGAACTCCCATTTGACCCAGTAATCCCACTCCTAGGAATATATCCTAAGAAACCAGAAACACCAATCAGAAAGGATATATGCACCCCTATGTTCATAGCAGCACAATTTACAATAGCTAAGATTTGGAAACAGCCTAGGTGCCCATCAGCAGATGACTGGATCAGAAAACTATGGTACATCTACACAATGGAATACTATGCTGCCGTAAAAAAGAAGGAATTACTACCATTTGTAGGCACTTGGATGGAATTAGAGAACATTATGCTAAGTGAAATAAGCCAGTCAATGAAGGAAAAATACCACATGATCCCACTCATTTGGGGATAATGAAAAACATTATAAACTGATGAACAAAAAGATAGTTACAGAGGCAGTAAAGCATCAAACAGACTGTCAAATTACAGTGGTAAGGTTAGGGAGAGGTGGGGGAAATAAGAGATCAACTGAAGGACTTGTATGCATGTATATGAGAGTAACCAACGGATGCAAAACATTGGGGGGTGAGGGCATGTATGGGAGTGGGGTGGGGGTGGGGGGCAATGGTAAGATATGTACACATATAATACCTTAATAAAAATTTGAAAAAAAAAAAAAAAAAAAAAAAAAAAAAAAAAAACTGCAAGGAGAAAGGAAAAAGAGAGAGAGGTTAGAGGACATTTATAGGCTAAAAGAATTGAAACAGATCCAGCAATTGCAATTTTATGGACAATATTTTGATCCAGAATACGAGAAACAAAATGCACAAACACTAGCTAAAACAATATTTTCTTATATTAAGGAATTATTACACTTTTTGAAAATAATGTTGTGGTGTTTGTTTTTCTGTAGATATTAACAGATGAAGTGATATGATGTCTAGAATTCGTTTCAAAATAATGAGGGTCGGGGGAGACTGGCTGGTGAAATAAGTTGGCCATATATTGATTACTGTTGATGTTGGATGATAGTTATATGTGGTTCATTAAGCTAGTACCTCTGTTTTTTGTATATATTCAAAGTTTCCATCATAAAAAGGGGGAAATAGCTTCCATTTAAGATGGCACAGTAGGTAAACACGGTACTCACATCCTCCCACGACCACATCAAAATGATAACTAAACCACAGGACAACCATCATTCAGGACCGCCTGAAATCTAGGTGAACGGAAGTCCTACAACTAAGGCTATAAAGAAGCCACGTCAAGACTAGAAGAGGTGGCCCAGCCGGCGTCACTCAGTGGTTGAGCATCGACCTATGAACCAGGAGGCCACGGTTGGATTCCCCGTCAGGGCACATGCCCAGGTTGCGGGCTGGATCCTGCTGGGGGGCGAGCAGGAAGCAGCTGATCAATGATTCTCATCTCCGATGTTTCTGTCTCTCTCTCCCTCTCCCATCCTCTCTGAAATAATATATATATTAAAAAAAAAAAAAAACACAACAAAAAACGGACTAGAAGAGGTGGAGACCCAGAATGAGCTGGTCCCACACCCATGTGTGGCAGTTAAAAGTCAGAAGGGATCTCTCAGCTGTGGAGGCCTCCCTTGAGGAACAAGGAGTCCAGTCCCAGACTGACTCCCCAGCCCAGGGTTCCAATGCTGGGAAGAGATGTCCCCATAACTTATGACTGTAAAAACCAGCAGGGCCTAGCCGGTTTGGCTCAGTGGATAGAGCATTGACCTGCGGACTGAAAGGTCCCGGGTTTGATTCAGTTGCAGGCTTGATTCCCGGCCCTGGTTGGTGCTCGTGTGGGAGGCAACCAACTGATGTGTCTCTCTCACATCCATGTTTCTCTCTCTGAGTCTCCTCACCCCCTTCCACTCTCTAAAAATCAATGGGGAAAAAATATCCTTGGGTGAAGATTAACCAAAAAAAACCCCAAAACCAAAAATCAGCAGGGATGGTGGTTGAGTGAGACCCAGGGCTGCTGGAGCCCAGGCGTTCCTGTTAAAGGCCCCCACACCGACTTACTTGGATTCACTCGCTCTGAGCTCCAGCGCTGGGGCAGCAGCTCCAAGTCGCCAGGGACATATATGAAGAACTGCATTGTCTGGCTTCAGCGTGAAGGCTGCAGGGCCAGCTTCCTCCCAGGCAGAAATGCTGGCAGAAGCCATTGCTCCTTTGCTGAGCTCTCTCCCTGCAAGTGCAGGTGGGCCCTGTATCTGAGTCTCCATCAACCCTGCCATCACCCTGTCACCGTTCGCCCCGCCCTGATGATTCCCTGAGACTCCGCCCCTCCAACTTTGGGGCCCTACCAAGCCATTTCCCGTGGCTTTTCCATACAAACAGCCTGTCTTGGCTCATGCTTTGGACTTTCCTAAAATGTCTCAAAGATCCACAAACCCGGAACAAGCAGCATCTGGCCTCGGCGTGCTCCATACTTCTGGCTAAGCAGCCCCAAGCCGACCAGCCTCAGCTCTCAGCTTAGCCTCCTCCTGGGCACCTCCAATCCTAGCACAAGTGGCAATCATCTGCAGATTGCTTTGTAGCTCGTGCTGGGTGGCCTGGGCAAGGCACAGGAATCAGCTGACCTTGGCCTGCACCTCCCCAGAGGCCCTAGAGCCAGTGTACCCAGTGGAGAGCTTCTGACCAAGCCGGGGCACCACCCAACCACCTTCATGAGCAGCACACTCAAGGGGCGGACTTATGGGCACCAGAGCCCCACTGAAGCGCATCCTGCTCTGTGGGGTTGGCCCCTGCACAGCAGCTCCTTTGCTGTAGTTGCAACGGGTTCTCAGGGGCAATTAGCCTGCGGGTCAATCCCTCCCGTTGACTTGCCAACAGCAATCAAGGCTCAACTGCACACAGTCCACTTGGGGGGAGTGCTCACCTGGAGCACGCTGCTCAGGTGACTGGGGAGGCTGCACCCCTGGCACCCACAGGACATCTATGTAAGGCTACTCTACCAAGACCAGGAGACATTGCAGCTCTACCTGATTCACAGAAACAAGCACAGGGAGGCAGCCAAAGTGAGGAGTCAAAGAAACATTCCCCAAATGAAAGAACAAAATAAAATTCCAGAAAAAGAACTAAACAAAATGGAGATAAGCAACCTACTAGATGCAGCATTCAAAACACTGGCTTTTAAGGATGTTCAACAAATTTAGGGGATTAATAGGTCAACTCAGTGAGAACTTCAACAAAGAGACAGAAACATAAAAAAGGACCCATCAGAAATGAAGAATAAAATAATGCTGTCTATAAGAGCCTGACTTCAGATGGAAAGACACACAGAAACTGAAAGTAAAGGAATGGGAAAGATATTTCATGAAACTAGAAATTAAAAGAAAAAACAAAAGCTGGGTAGCAATACTTAGACCTGACGAAATAAACTTTAAAGCAAAGCTTTATAAGAGAGAAAAAGGACCTAGCAATTCCAACTCTGAGTATTAATCTGAAGCAACCCAAAACACTAATTTGAAAAGATATATGCATGATTATGTTCATTGCAGCATTATTTATAACTAGGGGCCCGATGCATGAAATTTGTGCAAGGGACTCAGCCCTCGCAGCCCCAGCTTCATTCGGCTGCCCAATCTAATTAGCATATTATGCTTTTATTGTTATAGATAGCCAAGATATGGAAGTAACGTAAGTGCCTATCAATACACGAATGGATATAGAAAATGTGGTACAAATATACAATGGAATATTACTCAGCCATAAAAAATGAAATCTTGCCATTTATGACAACATGGATGGACCTGGAGGGTATTGTGCTGAGCAAATAAGTCAGACAGAGAAAGACAAGTACTACATGATGTCACTCATATGTGGAATCTAAAGAACAAAATAAATGAACAAACAAAACAGAAACAGACTCATAGATACAGAGAACATTTTGATGATTGCCAGAAGGGAGGGGGACTAGGGGTTGGATGAAAAAGTTGAAGGGATTAAGAAGCACAAATTGGCAATTACAAAATAGTCATGAGATGTAAAGTATAGCGTAGGAAATATCTATAATAATAAAAGCGTAATATGCAAATTGACCAAACGGCTGTCCGGACATCCTTCCAGACAACCTTCCGGATGAAGCCAGAGCTGCAGCTGTGGCTGCAGCTGTGGGATCGAGGCACCCACTGAGGCTGTGAAGGCCTACTCTTGCAAGAAATTTATGCATTTGGCCTCTAGTAGTCAATAAAATTGTAATAACTACGTATGGTGTCACATGGGTATAGGTTTATCAGGGTAATCACTTAGTTATATAATGTCTAATCACTGGGTTGTACACCTGAAACTTTAACTGAAAAATAAAAAAAGTACTTTTAAAAATTAAAAGATGTCACCCTGGCTGGTGTGCTCAATGGTTAGAGACCATGCACCAAAGGGTTGAGGGTTTTATTCCCAGTCAAGGGCAGGTACCTGGGTTGCATGTTTGCTCCCCACCGCAGTTGGGGAGTGTGCTGGAGATAATCACATCGATGTTTCTCTCTTTTTCTCTCTCTCCCCCTCCTTATCTCCCTTTCACTCTCTAAAAAGCAATGGGAAAAAATATCCTCAGGTGATGATTAACAACAACAACAACAAATTAAAAGAATGCAATTGTTTAAAAAAAAAGTGGAAAATAAAAACATTTATTTGGGGTGGAAGGAAAAAGACTGATGCATCAGAAACACTTGCCAAATTATGCCAAGTCATTAGGTGTTGGGACATCTATATGGACTCAAATGCAAGCAACATTTTATCCTTTAAATTATGTCTCAGAAAAGGAGTGAGTGACATTAAATTCTAGTCCTTATAGGTCTCTCTCATAATGGGACTCTATCTCAATTATTTCATTTTGAACCACAACATAATAATGGGGAACAACATCCTCCTATATAATAAAGAGGTAATATGCAAATTGACCATCACTCCAACACACAAGATGGCCACCCCCATGTGGACACAAGATAGCCAGCACAAGATGGCGGGCAGGGGAGGGCAGTTGGGTGGGGGGATCAGGCTGGCAGGGGAGGGCAGTTAGGGGTGACCAGACCTACAGGGGAGGACAGTTAGCGGCAATTGGGCCGGCAGGGGAGTGGTTAGGGGGTGATCAGGCTGGCAGGCAGAAGTGGTTAGGGGCAATCAGGCAGGCAGGCAGGTGAGGGTTGGGAGCCAGCGGTCCTGGATTGTGAGAGGGATGTCCCTCAAGGGGTCCCAGATTGGAGAGGGTTCAGGCTGGGCTGAGGGACACACACACACACACACACACACACACCGTGCACGAATTTCGTGTACCGGGCCTCTAGTAGTAACCTGAAATTTCAGAACACTAGCTTGAGATTTATAGATACCAAATAAGGAGACTGTTTTTAAAAAGAATGCAGAGATTTAACAAAGATCTAGTAAGTATTCTTAAGGCTGTGACCTCTCAGTTGCAAATGTTGGCCATTATTATAAAGTAGCTAGTTTAAAACAAGATCATTTAAAAAACAAAACAAAAAACTCAGCGGTTACAATGAGGAAATCACTAATGTAAGCAAATGGTCCTGCTGTTACATTAATAGCTGTTGTAGCTTGGAAAAATATTCTCTAGCAATAGCCCCATAAAAGATTTCAAGAAGGACTTATTTGGAAGTAAAATATTTAGCTGGAAGTGAAGATGAAATCATCTAGACACTGTGTTTGATGAGCCAACATGTTGCCCGAGTGATGACTAAGAACTGTAGTTGCAATGAGGAGTTCAAATAAAACTGTCTCATGAAATGTGAGATAAGACCAAAAGGCAGTATTTCTAAATTAAGATAGGATTTTATATAAAAAGCCATTTTAAAAATGTTTGTGTATTTAAATGAACAAATTAAACTTGTTATGTAGACATTTGACTGTTTCATCTATATCACCAAAAGCTTATAAATTTAAATTGGCCCTTAAAAGTATCATGGACCTGGCAGATAAGTCAGCCCTAATTAACATTTGCAAATTTGTCTTTTATGTATATTACAGGCATTTTATGCTAAGGAATTGTTATGGTCATTATGTATATGTGGACAAAACCATTTTCTGTGTTTGGAGAGGTAGGTCTCACCTGACTCACATGCTTCCATGTGGGCAAAGATGGCTCAGGAAGGATGAGATCATTTGTTGTGTCTGCCATTGGCCGTGACCATGAAATACTCCCCAAATGGAGAGCAGAACTTAGTGGGAGAGTATAGGGTGTCTGAAAGACATATATATGGGTTACTTTTGGGAAAACAGCTTTTAGGACACTAGAAATGAGATGATGGTCATCATAATGAAACTGGCCTGGGAAAGAAAGTCAGATCATCTCCTGAAAAATTGTTCCCGGTTTTGGGGCTGGACGGTATTGCCTTAAGGTCAGATGCTTGAATCTGATGACCATAGTGCCCTTTAGGATTTCGATCACTACTTCCTTTTGTGCTAAGCATAACCAAGAGAAAGGGCTTTGGCCATTCCCAGGTGAGGGTTTAAAGCAGCATCAGCGAATCGTTTGGGACTGGGGAGAACGGCAGCTGAGATCACAGCTGGGAAAAGGCTGAGAACGGGGAGTTTCGGAGAAGACTGCCAGGTTTACTTGTTCTGCAGGCCTTTTCCAGAAGAGTCAACTCGCCAATGCCATCTGAGTCAAGTCTGCCTTAATGCGAACATTTGCGTATTCTCACAATTGTGAGGTTTTCTTCCTCTCTCCATTTGGTGATCAATAACACCGTTGTAAATGCATTTCTTTCTTTCTTTTTTTTTTGCAGTTTACAGGGTGTTAATATGTTGGATTACTATGTGAATTTTAAAAAGTCATAAACAGCATTTATTACCTTGGTAAAATTCTTATTTAAAAAAAAAAATCGTAATGTAAATATCAGTCTTTTCCGATGGTCTTAGGCAACCCTGCTAGCGGTTCTCAACCTGTGGGTCGCGACCCACAGGTTGAGAACCGCTGCTTTAGAGCCTAAGACCATCGGAAAACACAGATATTTACATTACGATTCATAACAGTAGCAAAATTACAGTTATGAAGTAGCAACGAAAATAATTTTATGATTGGGGGTCACCACAACATGAGGAACTGTATTAAAGGGTCGCGGCATTAGAAAGGTTGAGAACCACTGCTTTAAGGGAAATTAATTGACCCCTTACTGAAACCACCAGGGATCAATCAACTTATAAATCATTGATCTGCCAGTGGGACCCCGGAAGGGCTGGAAGAGGGAGACTTAGCAGCAGGGCCAACCATGAGGTTAGAATTGAGGGTAGAACGGGGAGATGTGTGGAAATAATAGGCTAGGGCCTTGCTACTCCAAGTGTGGTCCCTGTACCAACAGGATCTGCACCAGAATATATATTGGAGGCCCGATGCACGAAATTTGTGCAAGGGGCTCAGCCCTTGCAGCCACGGCTTCGTCCGGAAGGTCGTCTGGACGGTCGTTCTGCTATTCAGCCATTCAGTCAATTTGCATATTACGCTTTTATCATTATAGATTTGTTTTTTTTACCAAAATCCCCAGGAGACTTGACAGTGTAACTGAAACTTTGGAAGCACTGAACTAGGATGTTAGCTGAGAGACTGAGGAGGGAAGGGTAGATTTGAAAAGCAAATGAAGCCCTAGCTTGTTTGGCTCAGTGGATAGAGTGTCCGCCTGCAGACTGAAAGGTCCCGGGTTCAATTTCAGTCAAGGGCACATGTCCGGGTTGTGGGCTCGATCCTGGGGGGGGGGGGGGGGCGCCATGCGGGAGGCAGCTGATCAATGATTCTCATCATTCATGGTCCTATCTCCCTCTCATTTCTTTCTGAAATCAACAATATATATATATGAAAAGCAAATGAAGGTGGCAATTAGCAGGCCTTGGTATCTTGATATTTTTAGAGATACAAATGACTCAAATTTGGGAGATTAAAAAAACTAGCAATTTTCCAACACTCATTTACCTACACATAACTGATAGTCAAATTAAAAATCATTCCCATTACTTAAAGCAATAGACTCACTGTCAGATCACATGTTTTGTTTTGTTGACCACTTTTGATGTGCCCTATAGCATTATTTGTATGCATTTGAAAATAATCAAATTGTCTTTTTTTGCCTGATAAGTCAAACTCAGGTTGTACTCACTCATATATCCATTTCCCTTGTCATTATTTATTTATTTATTTATTAACATATTTTATTGATTTTTTTACAGAGAGGAAGGGAGAGGGATAGAGAGTCAGAAACAACGATGAGAGAGAAACATCGATCAGCTGCCTCCTGCACACTCCCCACTGGGGATGTGCCCGCAACCAAGGCACACGCCCCCGACTGGAATCGAACCTGGGATCCTTGAGTCCGCAGGTCGAAGCTCTATCCACTGAGCCAAACCGGTTAGGGCTTGTCATTATTTAATTAGACTTTTCTTTCTATGCATTTTTATGTAACTTTGGACATAGCTAATTATTAGGATCATTGCAAAAAATGGGCCAGCTTTCTCCGTGTGTAACCTATTCAGTTATAATTCGATAGCATGAGGGTTACATGTGTGCTCGAAATATGAGCTCCATAGGATGTGACTTAGTATAGGGCGGTGGTCGGCAAACTCATTAGTCAACAGAGCCAAATATCAACAGTACAACAACTGAAATTGCTTTTGAGAGACAAATTTTTTAAACTTAAACTTCTTCTAACGCCACTTCTTCAAAATAGACTCGCCCAGGCCGTGGTATTTTGTGAAAGAGCCACACTCAAGGGGCCAAAGAGCCGCATGTGGCTCGCGAGCCGCGGTTTGCTGACCACTGGTATAGGGGACCAGGAAGAATGGTCTGGTACCCTGGGGCTATGAAAGGAATAGAACAGCTTCCATGGGCCCCTTATTTATATTCCAGGAATAGCAAATTGAGTGACTCTGGATTCCTCTGTTGGATGAAAGAATCAATAAAGGAAGAGAAAGGCATTGCATCTGTAAGTGGAAACAGCACCCTTTCGGTCTTCGTATGCCAAGCATGCATCTGCAGGCCGACAGTGTCAGTGACTCATTCAGATGTTTTGACTACATGCTATCAGCCTCGTGGACATTTGCAAATGTCTGTATAATTGAATACCTCTGTCCAGCCCATCCTTTTCTTTCGTCATATGAGAAATGTAGTTCCTCTCTCCCTCTCTCCCAAATGCTGGGGGAAGAAAGCACCCGTGAACACATAACCCACCCTCTCACCCTCTCCTCGTCACCTACCTACTTCCAAATTAGAATGTTAATGTGAACCAAGGGAAACAATGCTCTCTGAGTCTTTTTCTCCCTGGACGAAAGGAGAGAGGATATAGGCCTTTTCTGCGTGCTAAAGGTGGAGGATGGTGAAAGCTGCACACTTTGTTATTCATAACATCTGTGGTTTTTCCCTACAGAAAAAGAAGTAACTCTAAGGAATTTCAGTGCTCAGAATGCCGAGAGGTTCTGGCTAGTCTTGTGTGTAACAACAGCAAGTGAATACAGCGTCCTACTGCTTACCTTATAACACCGGAGCATCTCTGTGTGTCCCAGATATTATCACTTTCCCCTACAAGTTCTAAACTGCTGGCCCACAGGCAAGATCTGGCCCGCAGACAGGTTTTGTTTGGACTACACAGTGTTTGACAAAATTTGAGCCAATTTTTAAAAACGAGAAATTTCACACTTGTTATATGACAAATATCAGCTAAAACTGGCTAGTGGCTTACCCCAGGTTACCACTGTCCCCACCATTCCCAACCACTTCTCTGAGTCGGTGCCTGTGGGATAACAGAAAATACACATATTGCTCTCTGACCCCAGTCCCTGGCACAGAACTCCTAAAACCAGGGGTCCTCAAACTACAGCCCGTGGGCCACATGCGGCCCGCCGAGGACATTTATCCGGCCCGCCGGGTGCCGCTGCCTGTCCTGCTTAGCAGCCGACTCATCCCAGGCCCGCAGTGCACATAGAAATTTGTTCATAGTTTTTTGTTTTTTTTTTAAGCTATAGTCCGGCCCTCCAACGGTCTGAGGGACAGTGAACTGGCCCCCTATTTAAAAAGTTTGAGGACCCCTGCCTAAAACCCTTGTCATCTCCTAAGTGATAAGAGCACCAGGAACATCTTTTGTTCTGAGATTTGGTCTCTGGCCCCAGTTCCTGACACGGAGTCCCTAAATCCCTTGTCATTTCCTAGGTGGTAGCAGTATCTTGGTTTTCATGAGGTCACTCTTGGTGGGCTCATTTCTGGTCCCAGAAAGTCCAAGCCACGATTAGAAGTTTGAAATTATCAGCCTCACCCTTCATTCTGCAGAGAGGGGAGAGGGGCTGGGAATGGAGTTCATGCCTGGGAATGGAGTGATGAAACCTCCAGAGAAATCCCAATAGTACGAGGTTTGGAGAGCTTCTGGGTTGGGGATATTTACATGTTGGGAAGGGGGCGCACCCCATCTCCATGGGAACAGAAGCTCCTGTGCTTATGCTGGGGACCCTTCCAGACTTTGCCTTAAGTATCTCCTCATCTGTCTGTGCCTCTGTGTTGTTTACATACATAATAAACTGGTAAATGGAAATAAGTGTTTCCCTGAGCACATGACTGAATGCATGAGAGGTCATGAGGACCTTCCATTTACAGCCCGTGTGGCATCCAGTAGCCACACCCGCAGTCAAGGCAACGGTGGTATGAGACCAAGGTGTGCTTTTCAGCGCTCTCTCTCCATTTGGTTTGAGTAAGGCTCTGACGTTCTTCGTCCATCCAAGGAGAGCCGAGTTGGTCCTTCAGAGAGATGCTGTGCTTCATGATAATGAGCCATAAGAGTCCCAAAGTCTAGGGAACATGTACAGACTAAATGCACATGTTTCTCACCCAACAAAAGAGATTCCATTTTCTTTACAAAACTCCTGGCTGTTTCATGTGACTTTGAGTTAAAGGACAAGAGAGACCTGGACCAGGAGGACCCTACAGGGCAGTTGCAGGCAAGACTGGGGCTTGGCATGGATGAATCAATCAGGTGATTAGCCATGCCTCACTAATCTCTGCTTTAATGAGGTTTATTGTTGTCTGGAGACACAGCATGGTTCACTTGCTCATGTGTATGGGGTGGGGAGGGAGGGAGGTTGAAGGTGAGTGGCAGTGGGAAGACATATGTTTACCTTCCCTAAGGGAGGTGGCCATTTGGCTGCCAGAGGGTGGGGGGCCATTACCCGTAGCAGGTGCATTGCTTGCACCTACTCAAGGCAAACCCTGAGCAAGGCTGGTGGGGTAGGGGAAACGTGCCAGCCTCTTGGGTCATCATGGCCCTGGAGATGGGCCTTGAGGCACAGAAGTCAGCACGGGAGTGGGAGCTGACTCCTCGCAACCCGCCACTTCAGCCTGAGAGCACCTGGCTTGGGAGGCAGGCCCGTCTCCCGACGAACCTTGGGAGGTTTCAGCATGTTCTGAGTATAACAATCAAGCTAGCACATACCAGCCCAGCTTGAAATGACAGGTAATAAGCATTAATCTCCCTAATAAATTCATTAGTCAGTTGTACGGTCTTGAAAGAGGTTTGTACACTCAGCTCGTAAATTAAGCCCCGGTTACACATTAACCTTCTCTGACTGCTCAGCAAATCTCCCAGGAGCTCTAATGGGATCCAAAGTTTGTTCAGCCTTCCATACTAAGATCCTGCTTTGCTTTGCCTAATTCCACGGAAGGTTTCACAGAACATGCTTATGATATAGTTGTGGTGTGTTTTTTTAAAAAAAGGTAATGCCTAATCTAACATCTGCGAACATACAGGGGGAAAAGAATGACAGTGCACACAGTCATTCGGGATCCTGTGCCTGGGAACAGATTTCCCCAGGACATCTTTGGAGGGAGATCAGGAAAGGTATCATCCAGCCCTAGCTGGTTTGCTCAGTGGATAGAGCATTGACCTGCAGACCAAAGGGTCCTGGGTTCGATTCCAGTCAAGGGCATGTACCTTGGTTCCAGGCTCCTCCCTGGCCCCAGGCCTGGTCAGGGCTCATGCAGGAGGCAACCAATCGATGTGTTTCTCTCACGTCGATGTTTCTCTCTGTCTTTCCCTCTCTCTCCCACCCTCCCTAAAAATCAAAGAAAAAATATCCTCGGGTGAGGATTAACAAAAAGAAGGAGAAAGAAATAAAAGAAAAGGTATCATCGGTCACATGGCACTTCTTTCAGGGTTGGCTTCCTTCACGCCTAGGGCAGAGGCCTCTTGGTCCGTAAGGCCAGTCCTAGGTCCAGTTGTCTTTCTCCCTGGTCGTTCCAACCCACATATGGAGCATTATCTCCTTTACAGAGTATCTTTAAGCTGAAGTATGCACCATCTAGCCAATGCTTTGCATTCCCTGTACATAGAGCACCATGGGCTAGCGAAATGTAGAGAGATACCAGGAACTCCTGGCAAAGTGGCATTCCAGACCCTGCAGATTATTCCTCTCCCTCCATCTCCAGTCTTATTTTTCCTTCCCCTCTGCCTGTGCTGCCTGCTCAACTGAGAAAATTCTGCTTTGCTCCCCTCCTCTCCTTTCTACTCAGTATCACTGCACACAGGTTCAGAATGCCCACCTCTTCAGATTCCCCCTGACCTCAACCCCTAACCACTATCCCTTCAAACACTGCCATCAACCTGTGCTATTAACTAAAACCTTTCCAGGTGGTCCCTTGTACTTTATTAACCCCTCTTCTTCCTCTCTCATTACTGGGCACTTGGAGGTATAGGCCTCACAAACTCTCACTGTTCTTAGTCTAACTGTCTCCTTAGCATAGTTGCTTCTCCACATGTTTTATTTGATAAACCACCAATGGAGACCCTCGCAGCTGAGTTACCAAGTGCTTATCAAGAACAAGAGAGGAGCAGATGACATCCCGACACAGCTTACCTCACTCTGATATCAAAACAATTTACTCTTAAAAACAACTTCATTTTTTGCCCAGCTGGTGTGGCTCAGTGGTTGAGCATCAACCTATGAACCAGGAGGTCACGGTTCAATTCCCGGTGAGGCCACATGCCCGGGTTGTGGGCTCAATCCCCATGGTGCAGGAGGCAGCCAATCAATGATTCTCAATGATTCTCTCCTATCATTAATGTTTCTATCTCTCTCTCCCTCTCCCTTCCTCTCTGAAATCAATAAAATTCATGTATATTTTTAAAAACTTCATTTTTGTCATAAATAGCTGGATTTGAAATCCTATCAAACCAATACACAATAGTCCTCCTTTCAGCTCTGACATTTCTGGTTCTCGTTCTTTCTCATGATCCCCGGAGGGTCATGCTGTTTCACCAGGACTCAGTGAGTGCTGTGGGAGGCCAGAGTTAAATATATTACCTGCAGATGCCTCTTCAGCTTTGTCTTCTATCCTTCCCAGGATTTGGGTTCTGTGTTCTGTTTAATTTTATCAGTGTGGGGGCGAGAGAGTCAGTGACAGCGTTTTAAACAGATTTAAAGGGCAAAACTTAGCAAGAGAAATAAAGACACAGAAAACTTTTCCCCTCTCCTTACCCATCTGGAGAACTTGGACTTGGTTGTGGTCGGTTAGATCCAGCTGTCCCTGGTTGGCTGTGCAATGTGTCCCTCTAGGACAGAAGGCAGGACATAACTGTGGGATCTTAATGAATTGCTGGTCTGGTTCTTAGGGTACAGTTTGGGGAGCTGGGGATGAAAAGAAGAAGGGGAAAGCTGTCCAGTTTCATATCCCTTAGGACCCTGTTGCCACGGTTTGCGCCACCTTAAGCTACGATGGAGAGTGCGCTGACTTACTCTACTGTATTGCCTAAGGCCCTTCTCTACCTTCAGATGAGTTTGTAGGAGCCAAGGAATTCAAGCCCAGAAAGACAACTCTCAACCAGTAAGGGAACGCAGTCCGAGTAAAGGCGCCAGCTTTTCCTGGTTTCAGTAGGGCAATGCTAAGGCATGTTCTGCATGGTTCCTTAGAGGTCCCCGCAGGACTCAGCCCTGGTTGCCCAAGGCAATGACTGTTCATTAATGCACGTTTCCCTGCTCCCTTGGTTGTGCTTCTGGGACTGTCGCCCCAATAAACTGCTTACATGTACACATTTCTTTTAGGGTCTCCTTTTGGGCAACTCAGCTGAAGGCGCCCCACTCCAGACAAGAGGCATTAGAATGGTGGTGGGTAAGAGGTTTCAGAGCCAAATACCTGGGTGCACATCCAGGCTCCACCACTAACCAGTCAACTAGTTATTAACCCTTGAGAGCCTCGGTTTCCTCATCTGTAAAATGAGAATAATAGTAGCTACCTCATCTGGTTGTGGTGAGGATTAAATGAGTTCATACAAGTAAGGCACTTTTAATAGTGCCTGGCACATAATAAATACTTGCTATTATTATCTAATAAATCAAAGTCTCTTGGGTAGGGCCCAGAAATGTGCTTTTAAAATGAGCTCACCAAGTGATTCTCATGCATGATAAGATTTGAGAACCGAAGAAACAGAGACACACCCTTTGGCATTCCTGTACACTGGGAAAACATTGAGGAAGCCGATTCTACCCCAGCAGCCAAGCAGCCAAACATCTCTCTTGCATGGGAAGCCTGCAGGTCAATAAAGAGCTGTGTCCGCTGCTCAGAGCCCTGGAGAGAGCAATGACAGGAGATTCCCCCCCCGGGGGCTCACCAGAGGGCTGAGGTCATCTCTTTTTCACCCCTCGGTATTAGCCGTATTCCCAGGTTAGGTAAAATAAGTCCTAAACCACATTAGTTATTTTAAAAAATATATATATTTGCATTGATTTCAGAGAGGAAGGGAGAAGAAGAGATAGCAACATCAGTGATGAGAGAGAATCACTGATCAACCTCTGGGGATCGAGCTTGCAACCAGGACACGTGCCCTGACCGGGAATCAAACCGTGATCTCCTGGTTCATAGGTTGATGCACAACCACTGAGCCACACTGGCCAGGCCCACCTTAGTTTTTTTAAGCCAGTGATCCCCAAGTAAGGTCAGACTGGGACCACCAGCAACACCTGGGAGCTTATCAGAAATGCAATTGTCAGGTCCCAGCCTGACCTACTGAATTTTAAACTCTGGGTGTGCCTGGCGATCTGTACTTGTACAGCCTTCCAGGTGATTCTGACCCAGGCTAAAAGCGCAGAACCACTGTCCTATATTAAGGAATTCTCTAAAACCTTTCTCCTTTTGTTGCCAATGTCAGGGTTTTTCCAAAAGTGTTTCTTTCGATCAGATGCTAGCAAATGTGGTTTTTTAAAAAAGTGAAATATCTGCTTAGTATTGATTGTGACTAATGGGATCCAAAGGCAAAGCCTCCAAGGGTAATGCAGTTAGACTTACAGGAACACTCCAGAGCTTTGCAACACTAGGAGTACTAGAAAAATATAATGGTTTACTCATAACAGGCCCTAAATATTTATTGCGTTCAGCTGAGCAAAGCATCTCACAGGTGGCTTTCTGGTATTTGGACCCTTCTGACTCAGGGAGACTATAGAATAACAAAATAATGAAGCAAATTAGAAAACTTTGTCAACATTCAAGAGAAAAATTAGCTTAATTTATGAAGCAGAAAAGAGTGATATAAATATTTGCTTTATTTAAATTAGTTCTCCTGCTGGTGCCCTCTGGACAGAACAATCATAGGCAGATTCATTTCACCTCTTTCTCCATCTCTGACTCTTTGGCCTATTTTCTGACTCATAACTAAAAGACTTTGTGATGAAAACTATTTTTTTCAGGTTCTTTCTGGGACATTTAAAAAGATCTCTACTACCCTGATTCAACATTTATCACAAACAACAACGTTTTTGTGTATTATCTTATTTAATCCTCACAGTCTCCCTATGCTACATTATTATTCACATTTTACAGATGAAGAAACAGAAGCACTGAAAAGCTAAATGAGTTATCTGAGGTCACACATAATAAGCGATTCAAACACAGGCAGTCTGATTCTTCACTTACTGCTGCTAAATGCTGAACCACAAGATAGAGATTATTAACAGACCATTTCTTTGAGTAGTGGAAATAATTAGAACACCAGGTCTATAAAATAATAAGATAGATTTGAATTTTTTAAATTTCAGAGTAATTTTAGATTTATAGAAAATTTGCAGAAATAATACAGAAAGTCCCAGTATCTCCTTCCCTCAGCTTCTTCCAATGTTAGTGTCTTACTTAACCATGATGCATTTATTTTATAAAGATATTAACATGGATACAACACTATTACCTTAGGTATAGACTTTATTACGATTTTACCAGTTTTTACATGAATGAATTTTTCTGTTCCAGGATCTAATTCAGGATACCCTGTCACGTTAGTTGTCCTGTCTCCCTCATCTCCTTCAGGTCAAGAGGATTTCTCAATCTTTCCTTGAGTTTTATAACATTGATAGTGTGGAAGCGCACTGGTCAGGAGGGTGCCCCTAAATTTGGGTTTGTCCAACAAGTTTTCTCATCATGAGACAGGGAAATTGAGTTTTGGAGAAGAAAACCAGAGAGGTGAAGTGCTCATCTCATTATATTGGGAGGGTATGATACCTACATGACCTATCACTAGTGATCTTAACCTTGGCAGGACAGAGGTGGTGTGTAGTAGGTTTCTCACGGCGATGTTTCTATGGCCCCTTTCCCTATACTCTATTCATTGGAAGCAAATCACTCAGAGGAAGAGGAATTAAGTTCCACTTTCTGGAGTGGAGAGTCTCTATATTTACGAATCGGAATTCTTCTGCATGGAAGATCTGTCCCTTCTCCCTGAATGTATGTATTCAATTTATATTAGTATGCACTCAGGGGTATTTTGTATATTCCTTCGGTTATAATCCATTATTGTTGTTATTTTCTTGCTTAAATTGTTCCGTCTTTGGCCATTGGGAGCTATTGCAGGTTGGCCCCTAAGTCCTTTCGACATGCTTAGTACCTTCTTATTTATTTATTTATTTATTTTAGAAGTTCTTAATTTCTGGAACTACAGGGTGTTCGAAACTCATTTTCTCTGTTCCAGCCCTTTCTCCAAGGAGACCTGGTTCTTTTTATTGGAGAACTAGAGGCCCAGTGCATGGATTTGTGCACCAGTGGGGTACTTCCACCTGGCCTGCAGGGATCAGGCTGAAACCGACTCTCCAATATCCCACAAGGGGCCCCGGATTGCAAAAGGGTGCATGCCAGGCTGAGGGACCCCACTGGTGTACAATCGGGGCCAGAAAGGGACCACAGGAGGGCTCCAGGGCGTGGCCAGCCCATCTGGCCCAGTCCTCATCGCCCTGACCCCAGCAGCAAACTAACCTACAGGTTGGAGCGTCTGCCCCCTGGGGGTCAGTGTGCATCATAGTGACTGGTCGAATGGTCGAACAAACATTCAGACACTTAGCATATTAGGCTTTTATTATATAGGATGGCCTTTTAGAAAGCAAGATCTGAACACTGGTTGCATTCTTTGCTGTTGGGCATCATTACTTCTAGACCCTGTCAGCTAACAGAGCAAAGAAATATGTGTGTGTACTAACTCGTATCTATATTTATTTCTGTATTTAACTATCTGCATGTATTCATATTAAACAAACATATATTAAACTAATATATGTGTTAATGAATTCATTAACACAAATAAAATATAGATGTACATATAAAAGTATATATGCTAAAATAAACATAATTTCACCTACCTAATACAACACCAGAGAGAACATTCTAGCCTTTCCCTCTTGTATCTCTGTAACTTCTTTTTGTGACATTTGTTTACTTATTTATTCAATCCACAGCCCTGTAAGAAACAAATTTACCACCTGGAGTAAGGTGTTTATGTAAAGTTCTTTTTGTCTTTAGTCTTATAAGACCCAAAGTACCATTTTTACTTTTATTTTTATTTTTTCTCTACCCTCACCTGAAAGACAGAGAGAACTAATAATTCGAGAGAAACACATAGATTGGTTGCCTCCCACAGGTGTCCTGACCAGGGCCCATGCCAGGGAGGAGCCTGCAACCAAGGGACTTGCCCTTGATCAGAATCAAACCCAGGACCCTTGATCTGCAGGCAGGCCGATGCTCTATCCATTGAGCCAAACCAGCCAGGACCCAAAGTACCATTTTTAGAAGTTAAATAGGTCAGTTCCTTTTTCCCCTCCCCATTCAGTGATGTTATATTATACATTTGTAATATAATTAAATTCATTTGTCTTACTCAGCATTCCATTCTCCAATGTGATAGAGTTTTTATAATCCATTTACACAAGGATTTATTGAATATCTGAACTCTTAGAAACCATATAATGCTTTACATGTTTTTCAGTATATTTTAGCATATGTATATACTAGAGGCCCGGTGCACAAATTTGTGCATGGGTGGGGGCTGACTGGCCCACCCCGATCAGGGCCAATGAGGCAGGGCCGGCCAGGGGGAAGGGCCAAGGGAGGTTGGCTGGCTGGCCCCACCCCTGATGGGGGGTGCGATGAGGGTGGGGCTGGCAAGGGGGAGGGGCCACGGGTGGTTGGGGGGCCGGCCTGCCCCCTGGCCTAACTCCCAGTTGAACTCCAAGTTGAACTCCTGGTTGAGGGTACAATGTGCATATTAGCCTTTTATTATATAGGATGTATGGCTCTCTATTTTATTCAAAATATATGTGTTCACTGTAGGAAAATATCTATACATACAGGAAAACAACAACAACAAAATAAAGTAAGTCACCAGGAAGCCTATCGCCTGGAAGTAACCATGGTCAAAGTTTTAGGATATTTTCTTCTGGACTCTTCTAGATGGTAAACAACAATGGCATGATACATGTCATATCATTTTGAACCCGTTTTTCCCTTTACTATATCATGAACATAAAGGAGTATTTTGATATTTAAAACCACAAATTAAAAAAATAAAAGTTTCTTCTTTCCCCCAGGAATTTCAGATTAGTAATTAGAGATGCCAGCAAATGCTAATACATCCCTACCAATAAACAACTTTCCCCTGGCAAAGGGAACTGATTAATACAATGTGTGCAAGCATTAATTGATGGTGTGAATTAAGAATCGAATCCCTGTTTTCAAGATGTTATACACGCAGTGCAATCAAGGAAAGCGTTTACCCAGATCTGTTCATGAATTCCATTGTGTGCTGTTGAATAGCTAATTTATAATTACATTAGTCTGTAAAATAATCTATTAATAAAATTGGAAGTAAAACGGGGCATAGGTTCATTATCTCAGTCACTTGTGGATGCTCACCGAAGAACATTTTCCCTGCAAATGAGGTGGGGACCTCATTATCATGCTCAGCAGACTGGGGAGCACATATCTGTCCTTTATTCTGCCAGTGCTGAGTAATGTCCCAGCAACCCAAGTAATTCATTAAAGTTAGTGAAAGACTTGAGTGCATGCTTAATCTTCTCTGGTGTTAATTAGTGTTGGCTTTGGTTTAAAAAAATGTTTCATAATTTACTGAATTGAAAAATCAATTGCTTATCGGTTTTGTAGAGGTAACTGCACCTCTGCCAGTAGCCCTTGGCCTTTCCGGAGAAAAAGGTCGGCCCCTGAGTCATCATTGCTTTTCAGGACCTTTGTTTTCCTCCTGTTGTTTGGACTCAGTAAAGGTTAGGGGAAAAGTACCCAGAGAGTCCACCCAAGGACTCCTGTCAAGATAAAATTTAGGGAGATATAGAAAGCCCACAAACTAAATGGAAGGGGAGTAAAGGGCCTGAGGTGAAATATTCACTCATTCATTCATTCATTCATTCATTTATTCATTCATTCACCCAAACAACCATCATTGATTCAGCACTGACAATATGCGAGGCACCTCTTCAACTTGGCCTTCTAGGCATCTCAGCGGTCCTCAAAACAGTCAGTGGCTGATGCTCCAATTGGCAGATACCACCTCATGTCTGAAGCTGTCTTTGCCGTAATGTCCAGGACTCACCTACAGATTTCCAAATGCAGTCACCATCCTAAGGAAGAAAGCCATTTTGTTTACTTTTCAAAAGCAGTTTCCTGAGGGCAAGGAAGGCAGGACTCCACTTCCCCCACAGGTGGCCCATCCCTCATTGATTCAAGCTGATGCAACAAATAGTCCCGCTGCAGCTTCATCTCATTTCCAGCTCTCCTCCCCACACGTCATTAAGCCTCAGTGCTGCCTAAATCAGCAAGCAGGGACAAAGGTTTTCCCAACTGGCATTCTCAGATGGGACAACACCGTGAACCCAGCGGCTTCAAGGTCGTGAAGGGTTATGGGGAGGGAAAAACAAAATCTCCAATGGAGCTTCTTGGAACTTGGAAGTTGCAGTAGAAACAAAGGTGATATTTAATGGAATGTTGGCTCCAAGGAGAAACCTTTGAAAACATCCCCTTGTACTGGTTCCTGGTCCTTTGTCCCTCTACATTTTCCTGCCACATTTTCCTTGATAAGGAAATAGTATTTGAAGTTCTTGAATTTTTCTTTTCATACAAAATAATTTTATTATTATTTTAAAAATACATTTTTATTGATTTCAGAGAGGGAGAGAGAGATAGGAACAATGATGAGAGAGAATCATTGATCGGCTGCCTCCTGCATGTCCCCAACTGGGGATTGAGCCCGCAATCCGGGAATGTGCTCTTGATCAGGATCGAACCTGGGACCCTTTAGTCCACAGGCTGACGCTCTATCCACTGAGACAAACTGGCTAGAAATTTTTCTCTTAAAATATCCTCTCAGGTGTGGTTCGATTCCTGTAAGTCTATCTGGAGATCACTGACCACAATTAGGACTTTTTCTCATAACTCATGGAGAAACTCCATTTGACCCTGCAATGTCACGGGTGACTCAATTTAGAAGACCAATGAATAATGTTAAAATTTCAAGCCAAATTTTTCAATACTCAAACCACCTTGTGCTTTTAAAAGCTCTCTTGCTACTTTCTGTTAAATAGTTTCAGAGAATATGGCCCTTGGCCTTATGTCATCATTTGGCCAAGGAACAAAGAATCTACCTTTCTGGCCCAATTTCCTTTTCCTTGACTTTGCTGACTTCAGGCAGGAATGGGGAAGGGGCTTCTTTTGGGGCAGGGGGAGGAGAGGGGGAGGATACCAAGGCTGGTTTTTAGTAACCAGGATCTAAAGGATCTGAATCACAAAAGGGCAGGAGCTATTTCCAGAATGTGAGCAAGAGGGAGAGGAGTGGAGAATACAAGATCTTACAGGCCCTCTTTGCTTGGATCCGTCAAGGAAATATGGGACTACTGAACATGAGACAGGACAAGGACTAATCCTTATGCCTAACCCTATGCTGCCCCCTCCCACCTCCACCCCAGGAATTTACTTTTCCTCTCACAGTAGGCCAATACAAACTGTATCATATCTGAATGAGTCAGAAGGAACTGGATTCCTGAGGCCTTTCACAGCCACATTCCAAGTGAAAAGTTTAATCCTCCAGAACCTGAGTGTTTGCCGGAGCTCCCAACACTGGGGGCCTCTCAGGGGACAAGGTTAGCTGTCCAACCTTTTCCATAAAGCAACTTCAAGGCACAAATCCTGAATTCTCTGCTCCATCACTCAGCACCTTGCTGCCTGGCCAACATGTCACAGATCTGATTTCCCTGGTTTTAAATAATGATCACTATCTCCACCTTCCCCCAGGAGGCGAAGTGCCGAGTTCCAATTTTTCACGTGAATGTTGATTGAGCAGCTGCTCTGTGCATGGCCCTGTGCTAAATACAATACATCACCGCTGTGTCCAGCAAGACTCCACTGATGACCGTAGGCCCACCAGCCAAGGTGCAATGTCACTGGATGCTGGGACCCTCACGTGGCTTCTTGGGGTCAACCCAAAATGCAGAACTATAGAAAGTCAGGCCTTGGGCCATCTTTGAGCATATCCTGCCTGCCCTCCCATTAAGTCGATGAGTAAAGAAGCCCCGAGTGATTAAGGGGCTGGGTGAACTAATTTCACAAAGCTGATGCCAGTATCAGGACATGACCCCAGATTTTCTAACCTCTGGACCAGCGCGCCATATTACTCTTTGATTTTCTTTATAAGACATTCAGATTGGCATAAATAAACAATGTTCCTCTGGCTGGTTATGCTGTTCTTGGCCCCCCACAAACGCTCCCCTACTTTTCTTCAACTAGCTATCTCCTATTCATCCTTCAAAATTCATCTTGGGTCGTCTCCTTAAGTCTTCTCTGGCCTCTCATATGAAATAGGGAACCCTCTAATTCAGGGGTCCTCAAACTTTTTAAACAGGGGGCCAGTTCACTGTCCCTCAGACTGTTGGAGGGCCGGACTATAGTTTAAAAAAAAAAAACTATGAACAAATTCCTATGCGCAGTGTGGGCCCGGGACGAGTCGGCTGCTAAGCAGGACAGGCAGCGGCACCCGGCGGGCCGGATAAATGTCCTCGGTGGGCCGCATGTGGCCCGCGGGCCGTAGTTTGAGGACGCCTGCTCTAAATGGTCCTCTGTGCTCCCTACATTCACAGCACTCACAAAATTGTACTAGTTCCACTCACTAACCTGTAAACTCCTTGAGGGCAAAGATTATAATCCCTCTGACTATACAAGAACAATGCCTGCACCCAGTGTCTGATCATGTTGGTAGCTTGTTCCCGTCTGGGAATGACAATATGAACAGCATTATCATTGGTGCATTACACACCCCTAGGTATGTAGTGATGATAGCTACACTGCCTGGGCTCTCTGGAATCCTACAGTCCATGTAGATGGCCCTGACAATACGTTATTTTAAAAATAAATAAGATCACGAGAGTGTGTTAAGTGAGGCCTTGTAAAAACCCATTTTCCAGGTGAGTCCAGGGAAGGGGAAGCCCACAGAGCTAAGAACATATAACAACTTAGTGGCCAGACCTGGATTTCCAGGGCCTTATCAGGAAGACCATGCTCTTGTCACTGGATGTGCTGCATCATTGTCACTTAGATAAGAAAGGCTTCGTCAGCAGAGCCTTTCATTCTCTGCCCCTAAGAAAGGGCAGGAAGAGGGTGGGTTTCCCTGGTCCTGTCTCCAGTGTCCTATGACCTCAGCTGGCTGAGGTTAAAGTACAACCAAGTAGCTCAGACTTCTTAGACACTTATCACTGGAACCATCAGCTGTGGAGGCAGAAATGGGCCCAAGGATTTCTTGGACATGAGACCTGTGAGTCATGCTGTACCCATTAGAGCGCCGTCAGGTGGTGGGTGGAGAGGAGGGATGGCTTCCCTTCCTGGTTCACATGGGGAGGTGGTTGGCCTCTGGCAGCTCTCTACCTCTTCATGGGCCAGTGGGGGTGAACTCAGGCAACTGGAAAGGAAATGCTATCTAGATTAGGACTAAAATGTCATGCGGATACAGGTTATTGTTAAATAATAAGAATGTATTACAACCTATGAATTACATAGTACTTAGTACTAATGGTATGTATATTCATTACTAGTATCTATTTCTATATCAGACACAGGGTAGTGATGGAGAATAAGGCTTGGAAAGAATAGTGGTGAGCCCAATGGCATGGCTCAGTGGTTGAGCTTTGACCTATGAACGAGGAGGTCATGGTTTGATTCCCGGTCAGGGCATAGTCTGGGTTGCGGGCTCAGTCCCCAGTAGGGGGTGTGCAGGAGGCAGCCAATCAATGAGTCTTTCTCATCATTGATGTTTCTCTCTCTCTCTCTCTCTCTCTCTCTCTCTCTCTCTCTCTCTCTCTCTCTCTCTCTCTCCCCCTTCCTCTCTGAGATCAATAAAAATATATTGGGGGGAAAAAAAAGAATAGTGGTGGAAAGCGCTGAGGATGGTTAGGTGCCATTGCATGTGCTTGTCAATTCTGCGTTCCGGAGGCCTGGAGCCTGGGTGCCACTAAGTGCCTCAGCCCCCTGCTGGCCACCAGTTATAGTGAACTTGCCTGGAAGACCCCTCCTTCATCCCGGAGACAGACTATAGAGAATCACAGAGCTGTGAGGAGCCTTAGAGACCATGGTGTGGGGAAGGGAAGTGACTTCTTAGAGCTCATACCACTTCTTACAGCCAGAGTCTGCAAGAAGGACGCAGCCACGTGATCCTACAGCCTCTGAAACCACAAATATCAATGGGAAGTGCGTACCTGCCTGTACACGGCAGGGTGCTTTGGAGCATTGAGATGACTATAATATGCTGCTTAAAGATTTAGAATTTGTCTTAAAAATGTATCAAGTCCTTACACTCTACTTTCTCCTCTTTCCTCCCAAATAAAAAGTCTTGTTTTATTAATAAGCAGATGATGATAACAATCTAACTCATGCAGTAAGAACTTGGGCAGGAACATCAACCATCTGAAGTGTGTGTGGGAGCTGGGAAGTGAGTAGAAAAAGATTTGAGGCATTACGTTCAAACAAATCTTACCCAGACTTTAGGTGATTCTAAAAAGCTCCATTATATGATTTTCTAGCCCCAAGCAGACCAGAAGAAGGGACCTAACAAATAAAATGTGCGTACTGTTTGAGTTAAGCATGGTGCCACAGGAAAAAGGGAGTAATGACAAAATCTTCTCAAAGCTCTCGTCGGGTAGCTCAGTTGGTGGAGCATTGTCCCGATACACCAAGGTTGCGGGTTTGATTCCTGATCAGGGCACACACACGAATCAACTGAGAAATGCATAAATAATGGAACAACAAATTGATGTTTCTCTCTCCCTTCTTCGCTCTCTAAAATCAATAAATTAAAAAAAAAAGATTTTAATAAAAAAATCCCTCTCAAAAATCAACTCAAGCCCTAACTGGTTTGGCTCAGTGGATAGAGCGTCGGCCTGCGGACTGAAGGGTCCCAGGTTCGATTCCGGTCAAGGGCATGTACCTGGGTTGCGGGCACATCCCCAGTAGGGGGCGTGCAGGAGGCAGCTGATCGATGTCTCTCTCATTGATGTTTCTAACTTTCTATCCCTCTCTCTTCCTCTCTGTAAAAAATCAATAAAATATATTTAAAAAAAAAAATCAACTCAAGACCTAGAGGACAGCAATGTTGGGTTATCAAGTGTCCCACACACCTTCCCAACGCTGAAGCAGGGGTGAACTCGGGTTTTGTGTGATCTGAAGGTTGTATAATTTAAGGGATTGTCATTGAGAAAAATAACACAAAGATACAAAACACAAACAGGCATAAAGGGGAATATTTGTTAGCAATGGGAACACAGGCATGCGTGTGTGCACGTGCACACGCACACACACACACACACACACACACACACACACACACAATTACTGGTCCCTTTCTTCTGAGACTTGTCTGCAATTTGGCGACTTACCAGAACACTCTGCCATCCCAGCTTGCCCAGGCTCTTGTGGTCTGCGATAATGAGGGGTCCTGGCGCTTATGCCTCATCAGCCTTCCGGGGAAACTGCCTCCACCAGAGGGAACATGTTGTCCTGCTCCTCCAATGGATGCCCCCTCACCCCAAAGAGGTGGACTCCTATGCAGCTTAGCTTGGTGAGAAAGGCTGGGAAGTATACGTTTTACCATTTCCTCTAAAAACGTGTAGGCATTTTTCCCTTCAAACGTTTTTTTTTTTTTTTTTAATATATTTTATTGATATTTTACAGAGAGGAAGGGAGAGGGATAGAGAGCTAGAAACATCGATGAGAGAGGAACATCGATCAGCTGCCTCCTGCACACCCCCTACTGGGGATGTGCCCACAACCAAGGTACATGCCCTTGACCGGAATCGAACCCGGGACCCTTCAGTCCGCAGGCCGACGCTCTATCCACTGAGCCAAACCGGTTTCGGCCCTTCAAAAGTTTTTCATTTAAAAAGTTATCTTACAATAAACGTGTCCACTGAAAGAGTGTACAGCTCGGAGAATGTTCACACATGTACAGATTCATGGAACCACGACCATGATCAGGATACACGATAAATCTATTGCCCCCAGAAAACTCCCTCATGCAAAGGTGTATACATTTTAAAACAATATGGAAAGAAGCAATTCTGTTAGCGGGGACACTCATTGCCATTAATACTTCGTTTCCCCCCGAGTGATGGCCCCAGGAGATGCTGCTGTCATGGGAATCCATGTCACATTAGACAAATCGTAGGTGTGCTTCAGGAACAATTGTCTAGACCCGTGGTCGGCAAACTGCGGCTCGCAAGCACATGCGGCTCTTTGGCCCCTTGAGTGTGGCTCTTCCACAAAATACCCCGGCCTGGGCGAGTCTATTTTGAAGAAGTGGCGTTAGAAGAAGTTTAAGTTTAAAAAATTTGGCTCTCAAAAGAAATTTCAATTATACTGTTGATATTTGGCTCTGTGGACTAATGAGTTTGCCGACCACTGGTCTAGACTACTTTCTAGATCTCTTTTCAACCTGGTCAAAGCTTAACGTTTTTTGTCCTCACCTTTCCCCGTTGTTTATTTTATTATTTTTTAAGTTCTCTAACTTCTGCCTGAAGGTGGCACCTTACAACACACTGTGTTCCCCAACAAAATTAAACCAGCAACTCCAGGTGCTGGCTGCGGAGAGAGAATGTCCAGATGGGAACAAGTGCGGCCGAACCAACCAAGCAACCGGGACTAGGCCTCCTTTGCCAGCGTGGCCTCCGTGTCATCTCACTTTGAACCCTGCCTTGCCGTCTCCATGGTGACCTCGGTGACCTGAGGCACTCTGATCCCTCTGTGTCAGTCTAACCCAACTGTAAGAACCCCATTCTCATGGACTCCCTAATTAAGCTAAAAAGGGTGTGATCGATACTGCAGAAAACAAAAGGGTGGAATCGATACTACAGGAAAAAAGGTGTACGTGAAAAAGCATGAACCCTGCAATGATACGGGTTTCTGCCCCTCCTGCTGGAGGGCTTTATCCTAGTTCCTCAGCCCCAAAGCACCCTGCCTGTACCAGGCCAGCAATGACGTAGCAGAGGGCTCAGAATTTGGGCTCTGAAGGGAAATCATATTCAAATCCACACTCTACAGTTTACTGTCTGGGTGACCCTGGACAAGTTACTTAACTTCTCTGTGCCTCAGTTCTCCGGCCGGTGTTTGGATGTACTTCCTGGTGCCGTTGTGGGGGATAGGTGAGATAAGATTTGATAACCATTTAAGATGGAGGGTTCAACACATGGTAGCTATGATTTTTACCTGGGACCATTGATCTCAGTTCAGATTTGAAAGGATGTGTGTGCTTCTCAGGTGATTGATAATACAGATGATCATACTTTAAAAAAAAAAAAAGCTTTTATTGATTTCAGAGAGAGGAAAAGAGAGGGAGAAAGAGATAGAAACATCAATGATGAGAATCATTGATTGGCTGTCTCCTGCACCCCCTACTGGGGAGTGAGCCCACAACTCAGGCATGTACCCAGACAGGAAATGGAACCAGGACCTCCTGGTTTATGGGTCGACACTCAACCACTGAGCCACACCGACCAGGCATGATCATGCTTTCTTAAGTGTGACCCCTCCACCCACTCCATCCCATTTATCTACGGAAGGTTGGCTTCTCCCTAGTAAAGCTCTATGCTAATGATAATACGTACATTCACACATGTACAGATTCATGGAACCACGACCATGATCAGGATACACGATAAATCTATTGCCCCCCAAAAACTCCCTCATGCAAAGGTGTATACATTTTAAAACAACATGGAAAGAAGCAATTCTGTTCGCGGGGACACTCATTGCCATTTAATACTTCATTTCCCCCCCGAATGATGGCTCCAGGAGATGAGCAAGTATAACAACCCAACCAGATTTACAGAGCTGGACTCTTTATAAAGAAGGACTATTTTCTCATAGACTCCTAAGCCCCTTGTCCTTTTCTGGTTAGGGATCTACCCAACTGTTCAAAATTGGTGCCCTTGCCCTGACTGGTTTGGCTCAGTGGATAGAGCGTCGGCCTGCGGACTCAAGGGTCCTAGGTTCGATTCCCGTCAAGGGCATATACCTTGGTTGCGGGCATATCCCCAGTGGGGGGTGTGCAGGAGGCAGCTGATTGATGTTTCTCTCTCATCGATGTTTCTAACTCTCTCTCCCTCTACCTTCCTCTCTGTAAAAAATCAATAAAAAATATATTTAAAAAAAAATCGGTGCCCTTAATGCACTGCAAGAAAACAGATTCCTTTTGAACTTCACCACACAGAATGTCTCCCAGGTCGCAGAATGTTCCTAGTTTATGATATGTAGCTAGACCTATCCAGCAACCACGCTCCTGGAGAAGAGAGAACGAGGAAGCCCCCAAGTGCCTCCCTCTGGAGCCTGTAAAATGAGTTACAAAGTCCTGAGCTGTAGGGGAAAACACTGCCCCCTAGAGGCAAAGGGAAGACTGGAAATACTAAGACTTCTCTCAGATTTTCCTTAAAACAGGGTCTGCCATCTGTAAAGGAGAGCAGTACCACCAAAAACAAAACCACACCAAACCTCCGGAGTCCTTTCTCGAGCCATAAACCCTTCATCTCCTCAGGAAACAATTTTTGATAATTTACATACTCCCACAGGATAGGATGATGGGTGTGTGATGTCCCTGCCCCTCCCCCCGTTTTCCCAGAATGGTGACTAAGGGTCATTGCTGAAAACAAAAGGCAACAGGAAGCCCAAAGTCTCTCGGAAAACCTGCAGAGGCTGTGACCCAATTGCTTCCCTGAGGACTTGCCAAGAGGGGCCAAATCTATCATCACTGCGATCCTTCAATAAACAGGGTACACATATCATTCCTGCCCACCCCCAGTTAACCAAACAGTAGAAGGTACTTTCTAATAAAATCACAGCTTTTAAAAAAGGCCAGAAAAACCAACCCTCCCTGAATATATAAAAATATTTTGTGACAAGACCTGCTTCCTGAGAAAAATAGCATTTGGAACATTCTAGGCAGCCAAAAGGCATTCACTGACCATCAGGAGGGGAAAAAAAGAAAAATCAGCTCTTCCTGGGCCCTGAGTTCTCAGAATTTATCACCAGATTCTTGCTTATTGTAAAGAAGGTTCCCCACAGACAGGTTTTTGTGTTGCTGGTTTTTTTTAGTTTTTTTGTGCGTGTGTGTGTTTTTTTACAGGAAATGCAAAGACATTTCCCATGTGAGCTCTGTGAAAGGCACAGTAAACAACACCAGTCACGAGGAAACAAAGCTGGAGGAACAAGCCTTTCCCAGCCTGATCCTCTAACTCAGGACCGAACACAGCACACCTGGGGCTGGTTTCTGGCTCCGTGATAACGATATTTTCCACACAAAGAAGTTCTTAAGCCCCAAGCTGAGCTTCCTCTCACTAATCCCCATTTCTATGGGATAAGAACGGGAGAGCAAGAGTAGACGCCGCTATTTTCAGAACCATTTAGAGATGACTTGAGTTTGCTCTGCTCGTCCCTCCCCTCTTCCACTCGCGCAAATAATAAGGAAACAAGCTTCCTACAGGAAAGCAAGCTTTAAAAATTCACAATGTGCAATAAGTACAGATAGACACTGTAACTCATTCCCATTCAATAAGGAGGGGGGAAAAATAAATGGTATTAATCTCCTTTCCTTGTTTAGGCTTTAAACACACATACACACACACACACACACACACACACACACACACAGAAATGTGCCCTATATATGTAAGATCTGAGAATTGTGGGCTGTAAGACCATTTTTACATTTCTAAAAAAAAAAAATACATAAACAATAAAAAATACAAATTCACACTAGAAGCATGAAATGAGGAGGCAAAGGGCCACAGCCCACATTGTAGTGTGGAAATGCTACCGAGCGTCTGTCTGCTGCCTCCCACAGGCCACCGCCAGGCGTGCCAGGTGGGGAGCTGAGGCCTACAGAGAATTAGTAGCACGTGCTGCCCTGCTGTCGGTGGATGGTTACCGTGGGAACCTGCCTCTCTGCTCAAATACTGAGCATCTTTTAGCAGTCGCAACCTTGTCTTCTCCTGGCTCGGAGTAGAAGTATTAGGAAGGAGGGATGAAGAGGGGAGGGAGGGGGTCAGTACTGAGGAAGGACACTAAGCAAGATACGAGATGGACTGTTGAAGAATCAGGAAAGCCCTAGCTGGTTTGGCTCAGTGGATAGAGTGTCGGCTTGTGGACCAAAGGGTTCTGGGTTTGATTCTGGTCAAGGGCATTGTCAAGGGCACATACTTTGGTTGTAGGCTCCTCCTTGGCCCGGGGCCCTGGTTGGGGCACGTGCAGGAGGCAACCAATCAATGTGTTTCTCTCACATCGATGTTTCTCCCTGTCCTTCCTTCTCTCTTCCACTCTCTCTAAAAATCAATGAAAAAATATCCTCGGGTGAGGATTAACAACAACAACAACAAAAAGAATCAGGAAAGGTGTCACCTACTATATTGGAGGTCTCAGGAAACAGGTGGAAAATGGATGGGCTTTAGATATCAGCCCTACTCTATGTCCTGCAGCAAATTCATTGATTGATTGATTCATTCATTCCACTAGTTTTCCCACACTTGTCCCTCACCTTGGCATCCCCTCACCCTCCTACCCCAACAAGATCTTGTCTACTTACGCTTTTTCTGTTTTCCATCATGACTGCATTCTATGAAGGTAGGTATCCATCTAGTCTCCAACCTGAACAGATAAAAACTGATTCCAAACTTGTAACACTACTGTGTCTGCTCCTGGGGAAATCAAAGGAAACGAACCCGCAAAATCCTCTGTTGTGCAAACACCATAGCCTTTTGTTTTCAAGCCTGCTCCTAGGGCCGCCTCAGAGACTGATGCTATGGCCGTGTGGCTGGAGTGTGACACCATTCTTACCTCAAAATAGTGTATTGCATATATGATCCTGTCAATGCACTTTTCAAACTTTAAGACAACCTTGCCAATATAACTCTCGTATCCAGCTTGTTTATCAATGGCCAAGAGCAGGTGGCAGACCTGTTGAGTGGAGTCAGGCGGGAGTGGAGGGACCTGGAAGGGAGACCTGTCTTGTTGGCACTGTTCCTTTTGTCATCACATGCCTCCTTTGGCCAATTAAAATGTGTTCTCCTTAGTCTTACAAGGAATCAAAAATTATAGCCAACATCTAAACAAACACAAGAGGATTTATTTAACAAGCTGATAAAAATTTAAACCCGTCAGAACAAAGACTGTTTAAAATCATGTGAGGACCACAATGCACGTCTACCTTCGCCCACCTTCAAGACACTCCTGTCACTTTCCAGACATTCCCTCATTGAGGCTCTCACCCTAAGGAGGGAGGACAGTCTGGCAGGTTCTGAGTATTTCCTGTCTCTGGATGGAATGGAAAATTAAGGCTGATGTTGGAAATTCTAGCTTCTAAAAAGCGCAGCAGGATGATCAAAAGCATCAAACATCACCAAACGAAGGTGAATGCAAGAACAAAAAGACACAGGTACCTTTTGAGAGCAGACAGTGAGAGACAGCCTTTTATGGAGCAGAGTATCAAACAAGGCTCATTAGGCCTGGCAAAGCCCATAAAAGAGAGCTCAGACAGAGCAGTGACTCATGGAAGGCAGCTCAAGTGTGGTCCAGAGGAGCATGTCCTCCCTGAGGCTGCAACCGCCAACTGGATGGTGGGTGAGCTATCTGTAGTGCCTTCAAAGGCCTCTGGAGCAAAGCCATGGTGTTCCAGCCAGGTGAGCACGGAGAGTGTTGTTCTGATCCACAGCCAGAACATGGTGTAGGCCTCCAAGATAACCTGTGACTGAGCAAGTCGACCTGTATAAACAGGTGGATGGGTATCATCATCTCCCCTAGATGAGTAATGGCTCTACCAGTAATATTTATTTACTGGGTAATTCTACCAATTAGCAAAACATAAAAGAAATAGAAGAGACGATCTAGAAGACAGACTACCTGAGTCTAAACCCAGGCTATGTTACCTATTACCATTTTCATCTTGGAAAAGTAACCATTCTGGGCCTTAGTTTCTTCATGTGTAAAATCAGGATTTTACAGGATTCTTGGGAGGATTAAATGAGATTATAGATGCAAAGAATTTAGTACAATACCTCTCAGTCAATGGGAACTATTATCATTATAGTAATAAGTCTTATCTATACAAGAGCAAAACTAATGCAGAAAAGTAAAATCAATATACAAGTGATGTGTGTGTGTGTGTGGAGGGGGAAGGGTAGTGATGGTAAGTGATAGTTATCATATTAGCCCTAATTAGGCAAATATGATTACCTTGGGCATTATATTAAGCTCTGAGCTTCCTGGAATCTAAGGAGAAAAAGAGTCATTAAGGCCAAATTACTCTTATATTAGTAAATGCAAAAATTGATACATAATTCATCCCCAGTCAACTTGTGAGCATGCAGGAATAACACCAATCCTTCCCCTACCCCATCCTGCTTCTCTCACTTCCCTTCTCCTGAGAAAACTAACTTCATGAACCTCATTCAGGAATGTGGTCACCTGAAGTTCTGGGGCGAGGGGACCTGACCTAAAATACCTCTGCAGCACAGAACCCGTGATTCACTCTAGAGATACCTCACCAACACTGGTTAAGCCTTAATAGTTGTTTACCACAATTTCATCGAGATCCCTCATGAATGAAGATTAGACGAGTTTTTGTAGAAATACTTAGCACCACTATTTTTCCAAAATATTTTTTTTTATTGATTTCAAAGAGGAAGGGAGAGGGAGAAAGAGAAACAACAATGATGAGAGAGAATCATAGACAGGCTGCCTCCTGCATGCCTACTACTGGGGATTGAGCCCGCATCCTGGGAATGTGCCTAGACCAGGAATCGAACTGTGAGTTGACGCTTAACCATTGAGCCACGCTGGCCAGGCAGAAGCAAAACTTTTTAAAGGCTAATTGTAGAGGAAGGTATTTCTAGTTCCTTTCTCTGCCCTCTGTAATGATAACCTCTATGGATCCTGTGATGTCTCCTTAACCCTGCCAGTTTATTGTTTGGGGAATAACAAAGGTCTAACCAGCTGAAGTGAGAGAGAAAATTGGGAGGCACTTTCAAATGAAGTAATTGGGTAACATTACCATTACACTCAGAACAAAGGAAGTTATTGGCCTTTTAAAGGAAATCAATTTTCTAGCATTTGAATTATTGATTACATATTGGGGAGATTTTGCCCACTGGCCCAAAAGAGAAATTTTATGGTCCCAAAATGAGTATGTGACTTCAAATTCACCATTTCTCTATTCTTCAAATCTTTATTGAAGGTTCTCACACATTGATAGCGGGAATGGCAATTGGTAGAATCTTAGGGAGAATAATTTGTAAAAGTCTATCAAAATTACACAATTTGGCCGAAACCGGTTTGGCTCAGTGGATAGAGCGTCGGCCTGCGGACTGAAGGGTCCCGGGTTCGATTCCGGTCAAGGGCATGTACCTTGGTTGCGGGCACATCCCCAGTGGGAGGTGTGCAGGAGGCAGCTGATCGATGTTTCTCTTTCATCGATGTTTCTAACTCTCTATCCTTCTCCCTTCCTCTCTGTAAAATACCAATAAAATATATTTTAAAAAAAAATTACACAATTTGATATGCATGTTGATCCCAGCAATTCCAATTCTAAAAGTGTATCTTATAGGTCACTTAACGTATGCACACAGGTATTCTATGCATGATTGGTTATACTAGTAATAGGGAAAGATCAGTAAGGAATTGGTTAAATATATCTATACACAGAAATTTAATGCAGCTATCAAAAAAAAAAAAAAAGAAGGGTTTCTTGTAACCGTTTAAACTAGCTCCAGAGTGAAAGCAATCAAATGAATTTTTGCTGCATCATAAGTACATATGATAGCAGACACACGATGTACCCAGGCACGGGCCCTGAAATAAATAACATGGGACTTGTAGGGAACAGGATCTGGGCGGGTAAGAATTTTAATAGCAATGCAGAATGTGACTCAAACCTCGGCTCTCCCCCTCAGGCATTTCCAACCCGCTGACCTCGGTTTCATCATCATTCTTACGCTGGGTAGCTTGGAGAAGGCCTCCAAGAAGCCAGGCGTTTTTTACTTCCCCTCTCCAGCCTCTCTGGGCAAGCGGGGTGAAGGGTACATAAGGCAATGTCTGCCAAAGAAAAAGTTGGGTTTTCACAGCAGTTTTCACGAAAACAATCAACAGGCGGGAACACTCAGTGTCCAGAAGTGACTGAGAGGGCAGTGTTTCAGTAGCTACTGTCATCACAATGAGTATCAAAGGGACTCCTCTTTGCAGAATGTTGCAAACAGTAATGGAACAGCCAACTTTTACTGAGTGTGTACAGTATGCAAGGATTCAACCCTTTCCTTACCTGGTTTCAGCTGTACCAACATTTTGATTTTACAGATGGGGAAACTGAGGCTTACAGAGGGCAAGTAGCTGTTCTAAGATTGAAACAGTTTTAGGACTCAGGATCTTCTTACTCTGTCTTTTTATTTTATTTTTTTAATTAATTTTAAAAATTGACTTCAGAGAGGAAGGGTGAAGGAGAGAGAGATAGAAACATCAATGATGAGAGAGAATCATTGATTGGCTGCCTCCTGCATGCCTCACACTGGGGATAGGGCGTGCAACCTGGGCATGTGCCCTGACCGTGACCTCCTAATTCATAGGTCGACGCTCAACCACTGAGCCACGCTGGCCAGGCTTACTCTGTCCTTTTTAGCTCTCCATAATATTTACTCCTTGTGAAATAATGGTATCCAGAGAAGCAGCTTTTCTTTTTTCTTGGCAGGGGGTGCTGGGGGAGACATGATAAAATTACAAAAGTGCCTCCTACTTCCTAAGGACCTTAAGGGCCCACCATGTCAATAAAGGTTTTGAGTGACTTTTATTATTTTTTTAAATATATTTTATTGATTTTTTACAGAGAGGAAGGGAGAGGGATAGAGAGTTAGAAACATCGATGAGAGAGAAACATCGATCAGCTGCCCCCTGCACACCTCCCACTGGGGATGTGCCCGCAACCAAGGTACATGCCCTTGACCGGAATCAAACCTGGGACCTTTCAGTCCGCAGGCCGACGCTCTATCCACTGAGCCAAATGTTCTATCCACTGAGTGACTTTTACAGAGCAGCCTAAAGCCCAGGCCCCCAGGGCACAGCCACCTTGGCTCCCTGGTTCTCCACATGGAACCTGAGTAACCTGTTTCCACTGGTAACTTCGCTGTTACAACGGGTGGGGATGTGGGGCAGGCCATCCGACATGCTCAGAACTGAGCTCAGAGAAGCAGGGTACTTGGAAGACATAGAACCAAAAGACTGTCACACATTCAAATGACAGAGGTGAGCCTGAGGTCCATGGCCCCCAAACAGGCTGCGAACAGAGCCTCTGCATGAGCATGGAGCCAAACAACAGGGGCCCATTCTTCCCACCTAGGTTTACAGACGGTTAGTTCCAAGATTTTGGCACTGCCTTTCGATTTGTTTTTTCTCAAAGGACCTCCGCTCCCCGTTCTGAAGAAGAGCATAATGCCCTTTCCTGCAGCGCAGCTGCACCTGGGAACCTTGTGAGGGAGTTGAGCTACAAGTCGCATAGAAAGGCTGTGGCAGCTAGAAGCTCAAGGCTTCTGGCATGTTCAGAGAGGCAGCTCGTGCAGCCAGGTTCATCTCTCTTTCCCCTCCTCCTCCCTCACCGAATCCAAGCAGCTTATCATAGAAATCAGGGCTAAGGAGAATGACAATGGCACCGAATTGGGCACTTGCCTCACCCTGTTGGGGCTCCTCGGGGCACACCGGCTGCCTGTTGAGCACATCCTGGAAACCAGACCCAGGGTGATTGGCCCACAGCGCGCCCCTGGAACTTTGCTCCCAGCAGGTGGCATTTGCCAGCCCTTGAGCGCAGTTGACACAGTGATAGCAGCACACGGCCCCACTGTTCTCAGCAGCAGCCTGAGAACTCCAAGCCACCAGAACTCATCCTGTCCCCACGCCTTGTTATCACGACTCACTCCCGCGTCTCCCATCTTCACCTCAGTGGCTGAGATCTCAGAAAGAGTAAAAGCCCCGGGAACGGCTGTTCCTGAATTTTTCTGCAGAAATCAGAATGCGATCCCAAGGCATGAGGTGCTTTATGGCCTTCCCTCTAATCACTTGCCTTCCAAGGAGCTCAGACCGTCCACGCTGCAATCTGCAAGGAAATCGGCTTGTGGTTCTTCCCTCTTGGCTGGGCAGCCTCCTTTGTCCTCTCGGAGAAGGAAGCGATGGCACAAATCTGCCCTCTAGTGGGCAAGGGGAAGAATTAAGCGCCAGAAAAAGAGCGAGGAAAGGCAATGATTGAGACGCGACTGCATTTCCCAAAACTGACCAGCGGATTGAGATTTCGCCAATACGGCTCAGACTGAATATGCAGACCAGGTCTGCCAAACTTGGACTTGTTATTCCATAACTGTAATGGCTTCTTCGTGAAGAAGTGACATCAGGAGGGAGAAATCAGTGGATGTGGAGTCAGGTGCGCCTCGCACGGAAGAGGCAAGTGACTTTCGGTGGTTCCATCCTCAGCTGTCTCCTACACCAAATTGGGATAATAGTGCCTTATCATGGGAGTGTGGTGAGAGCCAAGGACATGTTGGAGCGCATTGTTTGTGCTAAGATTGCACTTCACGGACTCAGCCACATGGCGCAGTGTTTAAGCACCCACATTCGGCAGCAGCCTGAGCGCCCGGGTTGAAATTCGCTCCGACATTTACCAGGTATCTGACGTGAGGCGTGTTTTCTAAGTCTCTCTGTGCCTCGGTTTCCTCCCTTGTCACCAGAGATAACCTACCTTGTCCCATAGGGTCGTTTTGAGCAATAAGTGAATCCATGTTTGCAAAGTGGTTGGAACACATTGGAAATATTTGTTACAAGTTCATTATATTCTACAGTCAAACAAAAAAAGTGTGTATTGAGCACCTACTACATGCACAGCACAGTGTTAAAAGCACAAAACTTTTTAATCTAGCCAAGGAATCATAGTAAAATAGCTGAGATTTATAAGCACTCACAGTGTCAGGCTTAGAAGCACTTTCTGTGTGTTTCCCTGCTTAACATTACTATTAAACAGCTGCTAGATAGAAAAAGCACACACTGTATATTAACAGGAAATGTTAGAAAGACTAATATGTAACTGATTACTATCTCCCTGAGATAGAGCACAAACGTGGATGCCTTGGGGCGGGTGTGGGGACTGGGATTTGACTGGTGAAAGACACAAAGTAACCTTTAAAGGTCATAGAAATATTCTGCATCTTGAGTGGCGATGCATATCTGTTAAGTCTCATTGAACAACATACTTAAAATGTGTTCATTTCATTTGTGTACGTTTTACTTCAATAAAGTTGCTTTTAAAAAGAAACTTGGGCCCAGCTGGTGTCGCTTAGTGATTGAGCATAGCATAGACCCATGCACCAAGAGGTCACCAGTTTGATTTCTGATCAGGGCACATGCCTAGTCGTCTCCCACCCCCCCCCCAACCCCCGCCCCCGTGTTGCCAGGTCAATCCCTGAGAAGGGGTATGCAGAAGGCCGCAGATGGATGTTGATGCATCAATGTTTCTCTCTCTCTTCCTCTCTCTAAAATCAATAAAAACATATTTTAAAAAAAGAAACTTGAGAAACGTCAATAAATTGAAATGTATAGAATTTAGTTGAGTCTAGATTAGAACAAATTTTTTTTTAATTTAAGACAGATACAAGAAAATTATAGTCTTAAGTGTTTTCATCAATAAAAATTAAGAAGAGAAAGTAAATGAACTAAGTAAGCAAGATCACCATTGCTGACTGTGGACAACTCTCATAAATTTGACTTGTGTTTTATCTTAAAAAAAAATTAAGACAATTAGATACTTAGAAGAAAATTATAGTCTTAAATGTTTTCATCAATAAAAATTAACAAGAGAAAATAAATGAACTAAGTCAGCATAAGAAACTACAAAAAGAATAACATAAATCCCTAATTAGAAGAATTAAAATGAGAACTAATTAAACAGAGAAAACCCAAAGAAGAATAAGAACCATTAAATATATAAATCTCTGAAAACCCTGGGAAAATACAGTTAGAAATTATAAACAATTACAAAATTATAAAAAAGCTACAAACATTGGTATATCTATATATATATAAAAGGTTAATATGCAAAGTGTCCCTTCGGGAGTTCGACCGAGAGACCAGGAGTGCAATAATTGGCTATGATGTGTGCTGACCACCAGGGGGCAGCACGGAACAAAGGAAGGCCCCAGCCAGCAGCCGGAAGGCCCTGATCGGCCCTGATCGCTGGCCAGGCCTCGGGACCCTACCTGTGCACAAATTTCATGCACTGGGCCTCTAGTCTGAATATAAAATGGCTGTAAGAGAATACTAAAAGAAATGCTTGATTTTTAGTAAACTACTTCTAGAATTAACCTAAAGAGAGGTAGGCATTTTGAAGCAATCGTTAAAAGAATAATATGCTAACATGATGATTGGTAAACAGCCACTGCCTCCCAGATGCCCCAATTGCCACAGCTTCTTCCCTAGGGGCCCCTTAGCACTCCCTGCCCCAACCACACACACACAATCCATTGATGAAAGGGTAATGCCACAGCTAGTGTCCTTCTGACTGGTCAGTGCCTACCTTACCATATCACACTACCTGTAGGAGCAGGCCCTCTTTATAACAATCTGAGCCTAGAACCTAATTTCATTTTACATATAAATACAAAAATAGCATGGTGTTAGTTCATCCTCACCCAAGGATATTTTCCCATTGATTTTTAGAGAGAGTGAAGGGGGGGAGGGACAGAGAGAGAGAAACATCAATATGAGAGAGATACATTGATTGGTTGCCTCCTGCACATGCCCCAACCAGGGTGCCTTCAACCAGGGGCACCACCAGGGTACATGCCCTTGACAAGACTCAAACCCAGGATTCTTCAGTCTGTAGGTCGACACTCTATCCACTGAGCCAAACCAGCTAGGGCAAAATAATGTGGTTTAATACTTACCAAATTTTTAGAAATGCAAATACCATTTAAATAAACAGAAGATTATATTCTGTTTGGATCAGAATGTTACTAGGAGTTGTTTTCCATTTCAGCCTCATGGTAATTTGAATGATCAGCCTACACACTTGTAACAGCCTACATTTTTAATAGTCATATTCATGGTATTTCTATGTCTAGTCAGATATTTGCCTACTCGTGTTTTCTAGTAGAGTTGTGCCCAAGCACTTTCTTATCAAAAATTCTTATAGCATCTTATTCTGAATTACTTTTTCAAATGTCTCCTTTATATTCCAGGTGATCATATTCACTTTATAAAACTGATTATAGGCAGTTATATTATCTACTAGAGGCCCAGTGCACAAAATTCGTGCACGGGGGTGTGTGTCCCTCAGCCCAGCCTGCACCTTCTCCAATCTGGGACCCCTCGAGGGATGTCCGACTGACCGGGCAGTCAGACATCCCTCTCACAATCCAGGACTGCTGGCTCCCAACTGCTCGCCTGTCTGCCTTCCTGATTGCCCCTAACCGCTTCTGCCTGCCAGCCTGATCACCCCCTAACCACTCCCCTGCCAGTCTGATTGATGCCTAACTGCTTCCCTGCCAGCCTGTTTGCCCCTAACTGCCCTCCCCTGCAGGCCTGGGTCCCTCCCAACTGCCCTCCCCTGCTGGCCTGATCGCCCATAACTGCCCTCCCTTGCAGGCCTGGTCTCTTCCAACTGCCCTCCCCTGCTGGCCATCTTGTGGTGGCCATCTTGTGTCCACATGGGGGCGGCCATCTTTGACCACATGGGGGCGGCCATCTTGTGTGTTGGAGTGATGGTCAATCTGCATATTACTCTTTTATTAGATAGGATAGAGGCCTGGTGCATGGGTGGGGGCCAGCTGGTTTGCCCTGAAGGGTGTCCCGGATCAGGGTGGGGGTTCCCGTGGGGCAGCCTGGGTGAGGGGCCTGTGGTGGTTTGCAGGCTGGCCACGCCCTCTGGCAACCTAAGCAGAGGCCCTGGTATCTGGGGTTTATTTATCTTCTACAATTGAAACTTTGTAGCCTGGAGTGGAGCCAAGCCTTCTGCTTGCTCCGTGGTGGCAGCCATTTCTATTGGGATTTATGTATCTTCTATAATTAAAACTTCGTAGCCTTAAGCGAAGGCCTGGGCCGGCCAGGATGTGCGGAAAGCTTGGCTTCCTCCATCACCGGGGGCAACCCTAGCCTCCTGCTCTTTCCAGCTCTGTGGCTGCCGCCATTTCTGTTTGGATTTACGTATCTTTTATCATTGAAACTTCGTAGCCTTGAGTGGAGGCCTAGGCCGGCAAGGGCAGGTGGAAAGCTTGGCTTCCTCCATTGCTAGGGAAACCCAAGCCTCCCTACTGCTCTCTGTGGCCGTAGCCATCTTGGTTGGGTTTATTTGCATATTTGCTCCTGATTGGCTGGTGGGCGTGGCTTGTGGGTGTAGCGGAGTGATGGTTAATTTGCATATTACTCTTTTATTAGATAGGATGCATTTCCTCTCAGGATAATAAAAGGATGCTATGGACTGAACTGTGTTTCTTGCCCCCACCTCACTCATATGTTGAAAACAACCCCCAATATGATGGTATTTGGAGATGGGGCCTTTGGGAGGTCATTAGGGTTAGATGAGGTCCTGAGGGTGGTGCTCTAGACACCCAGAGATACCAGCCTCTCTCTCTCTCTCTCTCTCTCTCTCTCTCTCTCTCTCTGAACACAGGCACCAAGGAAATGTCATGTGTGTGCACAGCAAGATAGTGATCACCTACAGCCATGAGAAGAGGTCTCAGAGTGAAACCCACCTTGCCAGCTCCTTAGTCTTCAATGTCCCAGCTTCCAGAACTGTGAGAAAATAAATTTCCATTGTTTAGGCCACTCAGTCTATGGTATTTCCTTATGGTAGCATGAGCAGAATAACACAGGGGGTATTATGAAATATTTTTACAAAAGAGGAGTGGGCATTAGGACTGATTTCACAACAAAGTTATTCCCTTAAGATGCCCACTCAAAAAGACGTTGTTCACTTTTGGAAACCTGGCATCTCCTTTTGTACAGCTTCCAGGCTTTCTCAGGTGTAGTATCTCTCCTCTACTGCATTGCATCTGGATTAGTTGACCTCCCTATTGGGAAGTTGAAGAGCTAATCCTATCATTCTCCCAATACTGCTAAGTGTGGGCAGAAGACCTAAGTTCAACCAGTTGAAATTTCCCTTCCACAGCTTTGAATCTTGAAAAAAAAAAAAAAACAAAAAAACTGATGCATAAATGGAAGGAAATGACACGTGTTATCCTAGTGCCAAGCCTGTCCCTTCAGACTTCTAATAAATTTTCCCTGTAGTTTAAGAAGACATTGCTTTAGAGATCTGAACCAAAGCAGTAAGAACAGAAAACAAAATAAGGGTTTCATAAAGTAGAAATAGAGAGACAAGATATCCTTTAACTGTTGACTCTCCAGCAATCCTAAAGAACTTTATTACAATTCCAGTATAAACCAGGGAATTTGGTAAGAGAGCTGAGTACAAGTTATAAAATAAAAAAAAATCAATGGTGTTAATTTCTACCAGCCACTGGTTCTCAACTGGGGGCAAATTTGCCCCACCCAGGACATCTGTCAACGTCTAGAGACATTTTTTTTTGTTTCACAGCTCAGGGTGGGGAGAGGGTGTTGCTACTGACATCTAGTTGGTAGAAGCCAAGATGCTGTTAAACATCCTGTAGCCCCCCCAAAAAGAATTATCTGTCCCAAAAGGTCAATAGTGCTGAGGTTGAGAAATCATACCTGATCCTTTTGGGTGGTTGTTCCCTGGACTTTGGGACGTTTCTTCATAGGCAGTTGCTAATCAGAATCTACAGCATTCTCCTCTCTGGAACTCTGCCCTGAATTCCCACCGTAGTTACCTCCCCTGGCCTCACAACGCTATGTCCTCAACTTAAGTAGACTGCTGGGCTTTGCCTGAGCCTCCTATTTCACCCTGAATGCAGCCTGGACACTCTCCAGGCAATAAGTTAGAGCAACCTTAGACTTGGAAGCCATTACTTCTTTCTATTTTGTCATTTTTATTTTTCATTTTTAGATTTATTTTCCAGACAGAAAGATAAATCACATCCTTGTTACTATAACTTGTCTTGGGGAAGTCCTGCTTTTGATATATATATTTTTAGAGTTAATTAAAATTAAATCCTTGATCTAGATCAGGGGACAAAGCTAGTTGTCTATAGCTGAATCTTTCTCAAAAACTGTTTCAGTTGTTTAATTTTTTCAAATAAGTTGCCAATATTGAGAAATAATGGAGTGTTCATATACGAATACAGATTTCCATTTATTCTTTAAACATCTTTTCTGGGGATATCTCAAAACAACTAGAGGGTCCTTAGAAGGCTAACCTTAAATTCCAAGGCTCAGGAATCCTTGCTTTTACCCTTTCTCAGCAAGTTTCCTTTTGCTGAAAGAGAAGGAGGAATAAGAAGGAGTTATTTTGAGAAATCCACCTCCAGATTAAGAATTAATTGTAAAGTCTTCTGTTTACATTTTGTCTTTCAAAAGAGCATTTCATCAATATGATTACGATTACCTCTCTCAATCTAGTCTATTTATAGTTTTTTAAAAATATATTTTCTTACTAGAGGCCTGGTGCACGAAATTAGTGCACAGGGGCGAGAGGGGGGTGTCCCTCAGCCCAGCCTGCACCCTCTCCAATCTGGGACCCCTCGAGGGATGTTCAACTGCCCATTTACAGGGCATGGGGGTGTGGCCAGCCTGAGTGAGGGGCTGAGGGCTGTTTGCAGGCTGGCCAAGCTCCCCAGTGGGGACCCTCACTCCATGGGGGTGTGGCCAGCCTGGGTAAGGGGCTTTTTTTTTTTTTTCAGTGCCTCCTTGAGCCAAGGCCAGGGCCAGCTGGAAGCAGGTATCTGGGATTTATTTATCTTCTATAATTGAAACTTTATAGCCTTGAGCGGAGGCCAGGGCCGGCCAGGGCAGGTGGGAAGCTTGGCTTCCTCCATCGCCGGGGCAACCCAAGCCTCCTGCTTGCTCCAGCTCTGCAGCGGCCGCCATCTTAGTTGGGTTAATTTGCATACTTGCTCCTGATTGGCTGGTGGGTGTAGCAGAGTGATGATTACTTTGCATGTTTCTCTTTTATTAGTGTAGATTGATTTTATTTTATTTATTTATTTATTTATTTATTTTTTAAACAACAGAAATTTATTTTCTCACAGTTCTGGAGGCTAGAAGTCCATGAGCAAAGTGTCAGAAGGGTTGATATCTTCCCAGTCCTGGTACAGATGACTACCTTCCTTCTGCATCTTTGTTCTGTACCTGTTTGTGTCCTAATCTTTTCTTCTTCTTCTTCTTCTTCTTCTTCTTCTTCTTCTTCTTCTTCTTCTTCTTCTTTAAATAAATCTTTATTGTTCGGATTATTACAATTGTTCCTCTTTTCTCCCCCATAGCTCCCCTCCACCCAGTTCCCACCCCACCCTCTGCCCTTACCCCCGCACTGTCTTCATCTATAGGTGTACGATTTTTGTCCAGTCTCTTCCTGCACCCCCACACCCCTTTCTATGCCCCTGATTCTATTATATTCACCAGTTTATTCTGTTCATCAGATTTTTTTATTCACTTGATTTTTAGATTCACTTGTTGATAGATATGTATTTGTTGTTCATAATTTTTATCTTTACCTTTTTCTTCTTCTTCCTCTTCTTAAAGAACACCTTTCAGCATTTCATATAATACTGGTTTGGTGGTGATGAACTCCTTTAGCTTTTTCTTATCTGTGAAGCTCTTTATCTGCCCTTCAATTCTGAATGATAGCTTTGCTGGGTAGAGTAATCTTGGTTGTAGGTTCTTGCTATTCATCACTTTAAATATTTCTTGCCACTCCTGTCTGGCCTGCATGGTTTCTGTTGAGAAATCAGCTGGCAATCGTATGGGTGCTCCCTTGCAGGTAACTAACTGTTTTTCTCTTGCTGCTTTTAATATTCTCTCTTTGTCTTTTGCTCTTGACATTTTAATTATGATGTGTCTTGGTGTGGTCCTCTTTGGATTCCTTTTGTTTGGGGTTCTGTGCGCTTCCTGGACTTGTAAGTCTATTTCTTTCACCAGGTAGGGGAAGTTTTCGGTCATTATTTCTTCAAATAGGTTTTCAGTATCTTGCTCTCTATTTTCTTCTGGCACCCCCATAATTCTGATGTTGGTACACTTGAAGTTGTCCCAGAGGCTCCTTACACTATCTTCATATTTTTGCATTCTTTTTGCTTTTCCGGTTGAGTGTTTTTTGCTTCTTTGTATTTCAAATCTTTGACTTGATTCTTGTGATCCTCTAGTCTGCTGTTAGATCTCTGTATAATATTTTTTATTTCAGTCAGTGTATGCTTAATTTCTAGTTGGTCCTTTTTCATATCCTTGAGGGTCTCGCTAAATTTATCGGCCTTTTCCAGAGAATTCTTGAAAAACATAATCATGGTTTTGAACTCTATAGCCAGTAGTTTGCTTTCCTCCATTTCTTTCATTTGTGATTTGTTTCTTTGTCTCCGCATTTTGGCTGCTTCCCTGAGTTGATAGAGTGGTTTTGTGTGCTAGGTGTCCTATAGGACCTAATGACTGAGCCTCCCCAGTTACCTGAGGTGGACACTCTTGGTGTACCTTTTTGTGGGCTGTGTGCACAGTCTTGTTGTAGTTAAGCCTTGATTGTTGTTGGTATCACTGGGAGGAATTGACCTCCAGGCCAATTGGCTGTGAGGATCAGCTGTGTCTACTCTGGGAGAACTTCTGTGCTGGAGACACCCTTATCAGACAAGACTTGCAAAAAGCCTCTGTGCTCAGCTTGGATAGGGCGGAGTCTCAGGGCAGAGCAGACAGCATTGGTTTCCCATCAGCCCTGCCCTAATAGGCCCCTGTGTCTCAGTGTCCCATGGTAATCGCTGCAAGCACCTCTGAGAGAAAGCCACCCTCGAGTTCCACACACTGCCAGACAGTCCAGTTTCTCCCCGAATGAGTCTGGGTCCCCAGAGTCTCGCCCAGAACTGGAGTTCAGTGCAGTTGGGAGCTTTTGTCTCCCTCCCGCTTGAGAAAGCCAGCTGTGCACTCAGTTGCCAGTCCTGTCTGCACATGCGTCTTAGTACCTCTGCCTCCTGCAGCTCCTCTGATTCTCAGTGTGCTTTTCTCTTTCCTTCTAGTTGTAGAATTTCCACTCAGCCAGCCTTCCTGTGGTTCTGGATGATGTCCGTTTTGTCTTTTAGTTGTAGTTTTGAAATTGTGTGTGAGGCAGCAGTTTAGGTGTTTACCTATGCCACCATCTTGGTTTCTCCAGTGTAGATTGATTTTAGAGAGGAAGGGAGAAGGAGAGAGAGAGATAGAAATATCAATGATGAGAGAGAATCATTGATCTGCTCCCTCCTGCACGCCCCACAATGGGGATCACCCCACACTGGAGCCTGCAACCGGAGCATGTGCCCTAGTGGGGAATTGAACCGTGAACTCCTGGTTCATAGGTTGACACTCAACCACTGAGCCACACTGGCCAGGCAGTCTAGACTATTTACACAATCTGTTTTGACAGCTCTGAGCAGAAGGGTCCTTAAGAAAATACTAGGTACCCACCCTATCATTTTATACAAATCCTATTTTGTACTCTGTGATCTCAGCTTAATGATATTCAGCTCTGGAACCCAAATACACACCCCCCACATATAGGCTTTATACACACTTTTGCACAATAACTCAACCCATGTTCCTATGTGCTTTTCTGTAACAGCTATGTGGTCTCTAAATATAGTCTAATTAGTGGATTAATTAGATCAACAATCACCTTTTGAGCACAGGAAAGAACAGGAATACTGGAGGAAGTAAAATGTCAAAGATTGTTCTTGGATTTTAGACTTGTAAGATCAAGATAAAATCTGCCTGCCGAAATGAAGAGGACCAGCAAATACGTAGGGTGGAAGACATCTAGTCCAGTGGTTATCAACCTTTTTAATGCCGCGACCCTTTAATACAGTTCCTCATGTTGTGGTGACCCCCAGCCATAAAATTATTTTCGTTGCTACTTCATAACTGTAATTTTCTGATGGTCTTAGGCTCTACAGCAGTGACCCACAGGTTGAGAATCACTAGCAGGGTCGCCTAAGACCATCGGAAAACACAGATATTTACATTACGATTCATAACAGTAGCAAAATTACAGTTATGAAGTAGCAACGAAAATAATTATATGGTTGGGGGTCACCACAACATGAGGAACTGTATTAAAGGGTCGTGGCATTAAAAAGGTTGAGAACCACTGATAGTCTGTGGCTTTACAACCCAGAGCTGAGTATAGGCCAAAGTGCAAGAGCAAAGAGACGCCACTCCCTGGCAGGCTTAGGGGGGAAAACAAAGAACAATTAATCATTGAACCAGTTAGCTCTCAAGACTTGTTCATTCCCTGAAAAGCAACAGAAATAATAATGAAAACCATCGTTTAGAATTTTATGACTACATATTTTACAGGCCTCTGAAATTTTTTGTAAGTTTAAAATATAAACTTATACTTTATCCGTTGTGGTATGGATGCTGCAGACCCAATGGACTCCCCAGGGGCCTGGCACCCAGGTGAGCCCTGTGACCCTCGAATCTGCCTCTGTGTAGTGGGGTGGACGGAACTAGATCAGTCTCTAAGGTGCCTGCCTTCCAGCTCTCCAATTCAGTGACTAAAGGACTTAGAAAGCAGTCTAATCAACAGAAGGCCACATTCTCAGGGCATGAAAATTTGGATGTTACCAAAAAAAAAAGGTAACAAAGGCTATTGCAGCAAATATTCTGACTGACTGGGGGCCTTGGGAATAGGCTACAATTTGGTGTCTGGGATGAGGAAGGGGATGGGATTACTAGTATAGCAATGGCATGTACCTGTTAAAATCTACCCTTGTTATTCTTAGAATTACCATGATATTCTCAGTCACCAACTCCATCCAGTTTCAGAAGTTTGGGCCGTGGGTTGTGGACAATAACCTGGCAGTCCCATGGACTCCCTCTCCCCATCTTCTGTCCATCACATCCCCTCTTCAAACCTGCCTAGACTCCAAACTAAGTGGTAGGAAATCACTTTCTTTACTTGTCAAGGATGAAATCGCTGCTTTCCCATAACAGCCATCAAATCATTTGATAGTCCTTTTTATGGCTTATGATTTTCATACAATCCTCCTTATCAATTTTCAAAATATATTTTTAAGAGGATTAAAAGAGATTGATAATTTGCTCTGGGAGTAGAAAGGCAAATAGAAACAGACTTTATCACACTGTTATGCACTGGTTTAATGTGATTTCTTAGCAATTTGTGTGTAGCAAACTGTTTCAATAAATGTGTGTCATCCACTAAATCTTATCAATTAATGTACTTTGTGCATTCTCACTGGATTTTTCTTCTTTTTTTTTTTTTTTTTTAAATATATTTTATTGATATTTTTACAGAGAGGAAGGGAGAGGGATAGAAAGCTAGAAACATCGATGAGAGAGAAACATCGATCAGCTGCCTCCTGCACACCCCCCACTGGGGATGTGCCCGCAGCAAAGGTACATGCCCCTGACCGGAATCGAACCCGGGACCCTTCAGTCCGCAGGCCGACGCTCTATCCACTGAGCCAAACCGGTTTCGGCATCTCACTGGATTTTTCTATGGCCCATGTTTCTCAGAGGGCCACAGCTGTTTTCCTGAGATCATATGTGAAGAGCAATGACCCTGACTTTCTGGGTTACTCAGTTTAAAATCCCATTCAAGGTGTCATTGAGACTCACTATCTCAAAGAGGTATCTGTGCCCCATGTTCATCACAGCTTTCTTCACAATAGCCCAAATATGGAAACAACCTGACTGTACTTCAACAAGTGAATGAATAAATGAAAATGGGCATATCTCTCTGTATAGCTTACACAATGTTATGTCAATTACATCTCAATAAAGCTGAAAAAACCATGTTAAGAAAACAAAGTGTCATTGAGTACACCTTTCTCATGAGTGTGTTGATAATAACAGCTGCACTGAAATTACCTTCTTTGTCAAGCCCCTAATGAAATAATGGATCTAGTTGACAATCATCAATGCACAATGGCATGCTCCAAGAAGAGACAAACCAGCCATCATGGGCCTCCTGATGGAAGACTACCATCAATGTTTGAATATCATTGCCCAAAACATAGAATCTGAATCAGGTCAAGTCTTCATATCTAATTACCACTTTGTGGGGAATACCAGGGTCAGAGGGTGATGTTTATTATCACTCTAGAAATGCAATCAGCAAAATCCAGAACTTGGAAAACTAGAGAGAATAAATGCTCAGATATCTTCAATAAATTGCTGGGGAAAATAGACAAGGGGAGCAACAGGAAGATGTCTAGATTCAGAGAATCAACCAGAAGTGTGGGACTTGATCCAAACAAACTAACTGTAAAACAAACAAGAAAAACAACAAAAACTTTATATATTTTTAAATATATGAATATTTAAAATGTCTATGCAATTATATATTTTTGAAATAATTTTTTTTAGGGCTATACATGGAAATAACTGGATTAGGGGTTTCTGTGATTTGTGGTGGAAAGAAGGGGGTGGGATTATTCAATGAAACAAGAGTGGCCATGAGTTGTTGGTGGTTGTAGCTGGAAGACAGCTACATGGGGGACCGTTGCTCCCTATTTTCCTGTATGTTTGAAATTTTGTCATTTTTTTAATGAATAAAAAAATCTTCCATTTGCCAATGCTTCACAAATCATGTTATAAAATTAGTAATTAATAATGCCTATTAATACTTGGAGCTACTCAACAACTTACAACACAGTTAAGTTTATGATCTCATTTCTTCCTCCCGGGTACTACTTCGAATCAACACATCACGGATGAGGAACTGATCCAAGAAGCCTGGCGCAATTGCAGCTAGGAAACCCCGGCCTCGGAGACTAGAACTTCAAGTCCTAAAACTCCAAACCCGGGCACCTCCCCAAACACGAAGCTTTAGAAAAGAACAAGGGGAGTGGGATGAAGAAAAGACTTATTTCAGGACCTGACGAGTGTGGGGCGGCTGGGGAGATCCTTACTCGTTCTGGCCACCAGATGGCGAAGGCTGCTCGCCGGCCAGAGGAGACGCCCGGCCGCAGCCCCGCGCGGAGACTGCGCGAGTCCCAAGGCCAAGGACAAGTCGCCGGGTCCTCCTTCCCGCCCACAGTGCAGGGGAAGCTGAGTCGAGCCTAAAATTACAGAAGTTACTGTTCGAGCCTCGCTGCCTCCACAAGAGCTTGTAGAAGAAAGTTTCGGGATTTTTAAGGAGCCAGGAATGGGGGAGGGGGGTTAAAGCTGGGGGTGCACGCCCTGCTGCCCAAAATAAGCAGCGACGCCCCGCTTCTCCGGCGGTCTGGGACCCAGCAGAAGCTGGGATCTCAGGGACCATCGCTGAGGGCCTGCTTCGTTATCTGGCGCAGCTAAATCCTTGCCCTGGTAAACTCAATGCGCGCCCTCCGCGACGAGTAAGGATAACTAGGGCCGATGGAGAAAGTGGGGCGAGGGATAAATGAATGGCCAGAAATTTACTTTTCCTTTAAGCCATAATAAGAAGAAATTCGGTGGTCACCAAGATCAGAGTCCCCCTCCCCCCTTTTTTTTTTTCATTAAAGTTTAACTTTTGGCTGATACAAACCGCTCAGCTCCTGGGCGGGGTGAAGAGGAACTCCGTGCCGGATGCGCGCGGGCGGGAACTCCAGAGAACCCCAAATGTATGCGCTGGGCCCAGGTTTCTGCAAGACGTAGGAGGGAGCCCGACCCCCGACGGAGACAGGCGCAGGTGGATGGATTCCTGAGGTTCGCGCACTAGAAAGTCTGGACTGGAGGGATGAGGGACGGAAGGATGGGGATTCCATAGAACGGGACTCCGTCGGGCTCACCAACATAGTTTTGCAAGCTGCTTTTTATAAAAGAGCCTTCTGATGAGGCCGAAATCTCCGGTGAGGTGAAAACCAAACTTTTGGAGTCAGCGTGCAGCATGGTGGGGGACATCGGGAGTGCCGGCGGGAAAGGGGAGTGGAAAATGAGTGACTTTAAGTTTTGTCTCCACTGGGGCTCAATTTCGATTAAAATCAAGAGATGTGCGGAAATGTGTTTATGCAGAGCGTTTCCATGACACCTGCATAATTTGTAAATAACCTGCATCACCCCCGCTTCTCCCTTCTTTGCTTCAGAAAGAAGGGAGGGACTGCAGGTTTAGAGTTGATCCTCCGAGTCTGCAAAGGAAGGGCGCTAGGACCAAACGCTGATTTGGAGCCTCCTCGCTCTCTGCGCCGCGGACCCCCCGCGGGCTCCAAACTCCGGCCCGGGTTCAGACTGGGACCTGGGCGCGCTAGTGCGCAGCTGTCCCTCCTCCCCGATTTCGTGTCCGACTGTTGCGGCCTTTCCCAGTGGGCGGCTCCCCGCCCCATCCCAGGATAGCTGCCCTACATCCCAGCAATTCTCAGCTTCAGCGCCTAGGAGAGGGGCGGAGGGGGGAATCCTGGGACCCTGGCGGGTGTGGGGGAGGCTAACTCGTGCCAAGGCGGGGTAGGGGGTTGGAGGAAGGTCCGGCTTACAGTTCTCCCCAAAGCAAAAAAGATTTCCAAGGGCTACATGTGGACTTTTTTTTTTTTTTTTTTTAACCCTAACAACCCAAAAGTGGCGATGGAAAGGACACGTGTTGGAAAAGGGCAAATAGCATTTCCAACTTAGGGTCGGCTCCTTGGGGCACTTCGTTCTCCTCTTTCCTTGCGGCTTATTGACTTGTTTTGGTGTATTTTTGTCTGGGGCAGCACCGGAGGTGAAGCGAACCCTGGCGAGTCAGCCGACCCCCAAGCCGAGGTCTCCAAGCTGCGCGCCAGGAGCGCCGCCTGCGCGGGTGCAAAGGCGGGGACCCTGCCGGCGAATGTAAACAAACCGGGCGCCGCGCCCTTGATCTTTATTTAAATCGAGGCTTGTTTATCGGTGTCATCCTAGGAGGATTAATTAGATACATCTCTTCACAATTTGGTGTCTGACACTCCATCTTAGGAATGCCTTATCACAAGGTGTTAATTGGGGCCACTCAGCCACTAACGTTTCTATTAAACACTGTGAGGGACTTTTCACAAGTACCAGGTGCTTTTCACTGTACGGTGCAAAAATATACAGGATTCGAAATAGACGGGGGCCAGCGTCGGCTTTCCAGAGGGCAGAGCAGGAGGGCACCGCGTGGAAATTCCTTAGCATCTCCCAACACCCAATGGTTCTTGGGGGTGGGGTGGGGGAGGGGGACGGGGAGGGGACGTTGACCAGGTTAGGGGTCTAAATGTCATCAAAAATACAAACACGACTCAGTTATCTAAGTTCACTGATAATCAGTTAGCTTTTTCCCCCCAAAATCTTTGAGATCATTTTCATTTTAGTGATAGAAGGATGCCTGTGTTTGAAGTGGTAGCAAGTGTCATGTGAAATGCACTTTGTAATGAAAGCACAATAAATAGCCTTGCTTGTTTAAAAAAAAAAAAAAAGGATAAATATACATAAACCAAACTTCACGGCTTTCGCTCCCAGCTCAGGTAAGATCCAGGGCGGCTTTGACAAAGCGTTTTGAACCTGCACGGTCGGTCGGAGACGCGGCGCTAGAGTCTGAGCTCCCAAGGTCACCGGCGGCGCGGGAAGAACTTGGGCCCTTGAAGGGTGGAAGGGATGGGAAACTGGGGAGAGGCGAGGTCCGAGCTCCCAGAGGCCTTAATTGGACGCGGAAGGGGAGGAGGTCCCGGCTGATTGCTCGCCTCCCAGCAGCTAATCCTCTTAGCAGCTGCATTTCCGCGCAGCAGTTAGCAGAAGGACCCTCCCGGCCAGACCTTTACCCCGGGAGGGTCAGGAGGGGGCGGGAAGGTTTGCAAGCGGGGCCTGCAGCCGTCTGCTGATAAACCTGGCGGGACGTCTGGCAGGGGGACAAAGGGCCCTCCGCCCCATCCTTTGGCGGATCCAGGGCTCAGCCAGGGGATGGGGCAGCCTCCACCCTCCTGGGGGAGTGAGAGCGCCAAATACACGGAGCTAAACGCAGAGGGGCGGGAGGACTGGAATCCTCGTGTGGAGGCGTCGCGCCCCCGCGGGCGCAGTGTCACCCGGCGAGTCTGGCTGCCCGCAGAGAGCCCCGGGCCAGGCCCGCAGCCGCCGAGGAGCGCAGCCGCAAGCTCCGCGCAGAAGCCGCAGGTGGGGGCAGGAGCTGAGCTGTGGGCGGTCAGCTGCGCGCCGCTCCCAATCTACCCGGAACTCGTGGGCGCTCAAAGGGCCTCGGGGGTTCCCAGAGAGCCCACGTGGGTCAGGGACGGGTGGCCCCAAGTAAGCCTAGGAACGTGCCCAGGGCCCGGATACCCAGGGCGCGAGGTTTTCCAGGTTTGAATTAGCCCTGGTGTAGGCAATCTTGCATCTGGGTAACCTCCACCCCCAGCCCCATACCCATTGTCCAGGCTTCCCAGAGGGGTGAGGAAATAACCCCATTCATGTTTGAGGATAAAAAAAATAAAATAAATAAAAAGCATCCCACCCCCACTTCTCATGACTACAGTGTCCACTTAGAGATTCCAGAGCCTTCCATGGCAGGGAGAGGGGTTGGTGGAAGTGTTCACGCCGGAGAAGGGTGGAAGGCAAAAGCAAAATAAGATCCTTCCATGAAAACCCATAGTACAGAAGACAGAGCTGTGCCTGCTCCCTTAATGAACCACATTTATTAAAAAATGACTAAGACTGTACATGAAAATCCAAGGTCTCTAAAAAGCCTATAGGAGCTGTGGCATCGGGTTTTACTTTCTTCACATTACCAAGTTGGGTAGTGGGGGTGGCGGAGGAAGAGGACGAAATAGGCATTTCCCTTAGACACGGTTCAAGTTAAGTACAGAGTAGCTGAATACATTCTTAACTATCTAAAAAGTAAACAGTATATTCCCCAATACGGTCGGGATGAGGAAACGATCCCCCTGCCTCTGCAGCTGTTGCTAGGTGATCTGCACATTCTGTACAAAGCCAAAGCACCAATTTTACATCATCTCAGACACATAGGTAGACTATTTGTACAATATATTCCACATTATTCTACAGTGTATCTAAGCACACAAACTATACACTTTAAATTTTTCTCTTTCGTTGATTCTTTTTTTCTTTAGTTTTGGGGGTTGGGGGGAGTTGACTCCCTTCCTTGTCCTCTCCTGAGTCTTATGAGCCACCCGGGCACACAGCAGAGGCCTAGCCAGCGAGGCAATCCTGAACCAGGGCAGACATGGCTTGTGCTGAAAGCCTGGGAGGAATCGAAGTCAGTAAGACCAATACCTTCTTTTACAAAAGTTTTTCTTGCCTCCCAGGCCTAACATCTTTTGTCCCTAGAAGGTAACAGCAAAAAGTCCCCTGTTGAAGCTTAAGGACCAGCCCTTCTCTTCTAGAAGCAAAATACCTTACCGATTCTGGGCTTCTATATGATCACAGATATTTAAAAAACAGAAATAAGAACCAAAGCTTTCAACTCATTGGATAGCGCTCAGCACTCCATCTTCACAGCCCCATTCTCTGAATGTTTAGTGTTTCCAATAAATAAATCCAGAACCTTGAATAACCTTCAAATTTTAAAACCCTTCCAAGTCCTCCATTAACTGTATTTCAGAAAAAATAAAATAAAATGCTAGGCTTGTTTCCGTTACCTGCAGCAATCAAAAAGCTTTGGCACCTTCTTTTAGAGAATTGCACAGAACAGGATGCATCAAGGTGGAAGGCAAACATCTTTTTGGCAACCTAGGCAAAGAAGACAACAAAAAACACCACCAAGTTCATCTGCAAAAACTTAGCTCATTTTGATGAGGTCGAAACCACTCTTTAGGGAGTTGTGTAAAAAGCATAATATCCCCCCATGCCTTTTGAGGTGTCTTTACTGTATTCTTCGGCGTTCATGTCCTCACACTTTATGGAGGGAGAATTTTCATTGCTAGAGGAGCTGGGAGACAGCCGCCTTCGCTTACAAGCGCTGGTGTACACCCCCGAATCGTTGGAATCCAGAGACTTGATGGAAGGGGGAGTCTCTATCCAAGAAGAGCTCATTTCTTCTTTGACTTTCTCCTTGGAGAGCTGATCTTCAGAGAACACAGGGGGGCTGGTTCTGGAGGTCCATGGGAGTCCAGCGGCCATCTTCCTCTGATAGGAACCTCGACCTCCCCACCCTGCCATTGCAGGGAAGGCTGGGTCAGGGTAATACCCCAGGGCATGGGATGTCTGGAGGGGCAAGGATTTAATACCATAGGGGAGCAAGGTGCTGGACGTATATTCAGACTCATAGGAACCGATGTCTAGTTTGTTGGTCCCAGGTTGCTGGACAGGCGTGACAAGCCACCGCTGGGGAGGGTTGGCCACCTCTTCGTTCTGTTGGGGTGAAAGGAGGCCGTTGGTCTGTGGCACGGTTCTCTCGCCGTTATAATATCGGGCTTGAGGTAAAGTGTTGACAAAGGGCTCCGGGAAGAAGGACTGAACGCCATACCGACCTCCAGGGACAATCTGATGGGATCTAGGAGAATCCGTGGGAGATGGAGTTAACCTGTCATTTTCTGAAGCGGTGTACATGCTACAATATAAAGAAAAACACTTAAAAAAAATAACCCTAATATTGTCCCCAAACAAACCAAATTCCCAGAAATGAAAACACACTGGTCTGTTGGTGTGGAGGGACAGAGGTAGGAGATGCCCTGGCTCATCTGAACTTGGACTCTTGGTTCCAGGGGGAAATTTTCCCACCATGTAAGAAAAAGTTCCCTCCCAGGTATTAAGTATTTAAACTATAGGAAGTCCACCTTTGCAAATCCTAGGATTTGAGGAACTCAGAGCAACAACTCTCCCTTGTTAGTGTGATGGGAGGAATGCCACATTTAAAAGGCCATTTGCAGAGCCTTGTTGTTGATGTGAAAATTACATCCCTTAGTGTCAGGTTTTTCTTATGTAAAAGAAAAAAAAGGGGGGGGTAGTAGTAATACTTGCTCCTGAGAGGGTAAAAAAGTTGGGATTACATGGAAAGATATGTAAATGCAGATTATGAAAATGTCAAATCTCCACTCAAATGTTAAAAAGAAAAATGCTCCTCATTTTAAAGTCCTTTACATTTCTTTAGAAATTAACAAAAGCCTTCTGTGAAAATTCTAAAGCAAGGTTAGTCCAGGCAGGAAAAAAAAAAAAAAAAAAAGTAAAAATAAAAACAGAAAGACTCAAATATGAAAGCTTTTCCCAGAATAGGTTCTTAGGAAAGTGTCTGGTTATGAATGTCCTGCTCCAAAGTGACATGCAGGCATGGACAAAAGCAGCACTTACGAATCGTAGTTGTCCCTGAAGCCTTTTGCAAAGGGGTTGTGATCAATCTTTAGCTGCGTTATCTGGATAGGGGAGAGAAACAGCTGTTGAGTGCTTTAGCACACTGGGCTTGGCTTGCCAGAGGCGTGGGACATTTTGGGACACTCACATCGGTGTTTTGGTAGGCCGTCACGGCAATGAACTGCGTTTCTGAGAAGGTAAAGGTCTGAGTCTTTGAGGGCTCATTCAAGTCCTCCACGCCATCCTCTGTAACTTCCACAATGTGCAGTCGTGGCTGGTACTTGTGTAGAGACTGTAGGACTATCATCTGGAAGTGGTACAGGAATAGAGTGGCCAAATCGAAACCGTCTCTTAAAGGTTCAACAAAAGTAGACTTTAACCAACGGCCTATTTTGGAATGGGACTCCTGCTTGCTCCCCACCAACAGCTACCCTTTCTCTATTGCCATTTTTAAGATCTGATCATTGCCACTTTGTAACGAAACACAGCTGGGTGTGCATGTTTCCAAAGCACCCTTTCCTCTTGGTTTCCTGAGTCCCCCAAAGATTTCAGTATTTCTGTTCCTAATAGTCAACTCACTGTTATTGAAATCCAGTGTGAAAGTGAGAATGAGAAAGGTCAAAAGAAAAGAAAAAAAAAGCTTAGAAATAGGTGAGTAAACAGGTAAAACCAGTGAAGAGTATGGGAACTTGTGAGATAAACAGATCACTAGCCAGAAGACATCCCCTCCTCTGTCACCCTACCTGCGTGTTGTTGTTATTGGCGCCTTTGTTATTGGTGAGTTTTAATTTCCCAAAGGAAATCTCCTGTCTCATCCAGTGGGATCCAGTATTAGGAGACTCTGGGTGGACGTACATTTTGTTGCCTAAGAGAAAATGAAACAAAACACAGAACCTGAGCAAAGAGGGCTGTTTACAAATGGAGCGGAGGAGGGAAGGATGTCCTATTACCTATGGGCGAGGTTTAAGAGCAGGATTCACAGCACAAATCTCCCCAGCACTAGCTGCTTAGAAAGGCCAATGGAGACCATTAGGCTCCACTGATACATCCCACCACATCCCCTCCAGAGCCCCTGTGTTTCCAGGCCTTCCTTGACAAGGTGCTCATCTTAATAGGACCTCAAAATATAAAAATGGAGGCAACCGGGGATGCCTCTTGTAGTTCAGGGCAACATCTGATGGAAATAGTTGCATTTTTATGGGTGGTATCCAACCTTGCGGAAGGCTTTCTCAGGTGAAAATTAGAATGCCAGGAGCCCTTGACACCCGGAGAGTTTATGATAATTCTTTACTCAAACGTAGAAATTGGGGGGCTGCAGTAGGGGTATGGTTAAAGCTCTGTATATTGGTAAGCAAGAAATCTGACTTAGCAATTCTCTCTTTCAGCCAAACACTCAAGACAAAGAAACTCATGCTCACACCTCTAGGTTCCAGGTGGGGGGAAAACGCTTGTGTCAGGGGTTTCCCACCTGCTCCTCTCCCCCCCCCCGCCCCCCACCAGGGCCTCCTCTCTCCTCACCCTGCATGTTATTGTCGGCTTTGCCGCAGGTCACCCACTTGCCCCCCTGGAAGCGCCAGTGGTTGGGGTCGGCCAGCACCACCTCCACGAACACGTTGTAGTGGGCGGCGGGATTGAGTCCGTTTATGTTGAAGCTCAAGAAAGGAAACATGCGCCTGTGCGAGGGAACAGAGCCAGGAGAAGCGATTTAATCACCCCGAGAGCAGGCCCGCGCTCGGCCGGGTTCGCGGGCACCTGGGGCAGGGTCGGAGTACAACGTTTAGAAATCTACAGAACGAAGAGAATACCGGGGAAGTGGCCCTTCCTATGCAAAATAGTTTTGAGCTGGCAACTCTTTGGACATCTCTTGTCCAAAAGAATTTGCCCCAAAGTTAGGTGCTTCTGTGTCCTCTCCCCACTCAAGTTCTCGACTTCTTAAGGCGCTCATTCATCTTTCTTCCATGATGTGAAAATGTCCTTTTCCAATTCTACTGGTCCGCCCCTTACTTTCCGCAGAAGTAATCGCTGTTAGCAATTGGATGTGTATCAGAACTTTCTCACTCCCAAACCCCAGCCAGGTCTGGCTCCAAGACCTGCCTAACCAACGACCTCCATCCTCCGGAGGTGCCCCATGGCGACCCTGGCGCCTAAAACTGCGGGAGCCCATCTATTGCGCTCAGGGGGGCAACCCATGCGCCTCCCGCCCCCCTCCCCATCCCGTTCCTCTCGGTCTAGCGGGGAGCTGCGTATCGCCGAGCGGGCGGATCTAGTAAATCCAGCTTTGTGGACAAGCTTCAATTTTCATTTCCGCCGCCGCCTCCTCCTCCTCCATCCAGGTAAGGGTAACGGGAGGGAGGAGGCAGCCGTAACAGTACACCCTGCACGGACCGCCCGTGAGTAGAGGGGAGGGACGAGGAACTGGAGATGCAGCATCTCCACTTACTGCGCACGGAAAAACACTTTCCCAGCAAAGTGCATCCCCGGCCTTCCTGCGGGCCACCCTGTCACTGTCCACCCGGCGCCCCGCGCCCCCTCCGCGCTGTGCTCACCTGCCCTGTTTCGTAATGATCATCTCGGTTTGGTGGCGGTGGAATTTGAGCCACAGAGGCCGGTTGCATAGGTAGACGTGAGCACGTAAACTGGAACCAGAAACCTCCAAGCTCCCCCATCCTCCGCACGAACCCGCGGCTGCTGCCCCGGGGTACGGCCCATAGAGCGGAGCCCCCTGACTGTACTGATAGGCTCCCGGGCCACCTCCCCCGCCGGCGCCCGCCCCGCCGCTGGCGCCGGCTCCCGGGCCGAACTGCGCCCTCCCGGGTGGGCATACGGTGGCGGGGAAGCCGCCGGAGGGCAGCATGGAGCCATAGGGGTAACGCGCCCCGTTGGGAGCCGGGTACACAGGTCCATGGGGCGCCCCAGCTGCCGCCTGGTACGGAAAGAGCGAGCAGGGCGCGGCCAGCTCGGAGCCCTGCGGCCCGGGGGATTGGAGGTAGTAGCGCTCCGAGCTCAGGCTGTCCATGGAGTAGCGCGCGGTGGCGGCGGCCGCGGCGGTGGCTGCTGCAGTCGCGGCTGAGGGGAGCTCCTCTTCCCCGCAGGGGGAGCCCTTGCGGCCGTCCGGGGGCCCTGGCTTGGCCACTGCCGCGGTGCTGGCGAAGGCGTCCCCGGCGTCGGCGTCACTGAGCATGACCGCGGGGGCCCCCGCGCTGGCGGCTGCGGGTTCCCCGCTCCCTGCCTCGCACGAGAGGCTGCCCGAGAACTTCTTCGGCGCTTTGTCTAAGTCCAGCCTCTGAGGCGAGGGGGTCGCGCCGGGGAGGTGGCCGGCGGGCCCGCCCCCGCCGCCTCGCGCGCTCTCCAGCGGGTAGAAGTGCGTGCCAGGCAGGTTCACCGAGCTCACCAAAAGCTGCTCCCCTAACTGCATGCTTTACAGAGTGCAGACGGCAAGGCTTCCTCTCCTCCTGCGGCCTTATTATAAAGGCTGGATGGGGGAGCCAGCGCCCTCTTCCGAGGGGAAGGTAACTTCCCCTGCCTCTGGTGTCTGGGCTACCCACCTGGCGACACGGGGGCGGCTAAGGCACCCTCGCGCGTACGCAACCCAGCGTCCTTTCCGCAAGGAAAGCGCACTGAGCTTGCAAGGCAGGAGGTGGAATTGATGGAGAAGCACTCTTGTTTTCTTAGCGGTCCTTCTGGCCTCTCTGGACCCCCAGGCTCCTCCCCCACTCACGCCCAGTAAGGAGAGGACTCGGCCCCCTGTTCCCATCCACCCACCGGCGCTAGCCTCTCTGCCCTTCGCGACTGCCAAGCTACCGGTCAAGTTGACCACTTTGGAAACTTGCAGGCTGTCATTGGCTGCTTTATATATGTGCCGCCAGGGAGGGGTTTCGCGGCCCCGCAGCCCCGGGACCCGCCTATTGGCTGATGGAGGTGACACTAATTCAATTAGGCATGTACTAATTGGATCAAGTCGCCTGCAACTTTCTTTTCCTTTAGTCTGATTTTTTTTCTTTTTCTTTTTCTTTTCTTCTTCTTCTTCTTTTTTCTTTCTTTTTCTTTTTTCTTTTTTTTTTTCTTTTTTTTTTTGAGACTCTGCCCTGCTGCGAGGATCAATTCTGATGTCTGTATTTCGCTGAAGTTTAGGGGAACAGGGTTTAGGGTCTCCGTAGCCGGGTCCACGTCACCTGAGCGCTCTGAGAGAAAAATGCAGGTTTTAGAGGCCGGGAGGGAGAAGGCTCTGCAAGTTGGCTTGCTGGAAGGCCCCTGTCCCTGAGGGTGAGAATCTGGGGAGTTGGAGAGAGGCCCAAGCGAACTCTCTTTCCCTCCCAGGGGCTGTAACTTCAGGTACACGTTCCTCCCGGTGGGGGAAGACTCCCGGGCCGTCAGCACACGCGAATCACTCCTGTTTGGTCCCATCCTTTCACGCCGTGGGAAGGATTTGTGGGAGGAACCTCGCGCTCGGCTTCTGGGCTCGGGGACGGCGGGCGCGCACTGCCATCCTTGAGAGCCAAAGCGCTCAGCTTCTGAAGCAAAAGCCGCGGTGGCGTGGGGTACTGGGAACACCCCCGTCCCCACGCCAACACGCCTGCCTTCAGGAGGCAGTCACAGCCGCTGCCATGTAAAGTCCTAGCCGCTCAGTTTCCCTGGATCCCAGATCCTGCCCCCACCCCATCTTCTGCGGGGCCTGACGCGGCGAAACAAAGGTTCGCCAGCAGCCCCGCCGTTATGATTCCCTGCGCCTCTCCTCCGCGGCGCAACACAGAAGATAGAATAATTAGTGACATAATCAGTCTGATATTGAATGAAGCCCTTTTGCCCCCAGCTGCCTGCTTCTCCCGAGTTTCCGCAGACCGTAGAGTCGAGAGTGGTGCCATCCTAGATACTGTGTTGTTATTATTACGGGGGATGGGGCGCGTTTCCTTGCTGATACGGAGAAGCCTGAACGTTCGCCGTTAATAAGCAATTCCAGCCGCTGCTTGTAATCGCTCCGGGAGCGCATTTTCCGGCTGAGATGTCGGGACTCTGCTAACCCAACCGAACACGATCACACGGGAAACTCTGCGCCCACAACAGATGAGGCGGCCGCGGGATGTATCGAGCTCCCACACGCCGGGGCAGAACGGCTCGAACCTAGGTTCAAACCACAGCCGCGCCAGCGTCGGCACGTCTGGGTTAGAGAGCCAGACGGCTGGTCCTTAAGGCAACTCGGGTGCTTCTGGGCTTTGACCGGTTTTTCGCGGCGGTGAAAAGGGAGAGCGCACGAGGGTTTTCAGGGTCACGGCCCAGCCAGGGGGAGGGAGCAAGTTAAACGCGTGGGTCGGCGCAAGGACCTCCTAGTCCCGGGGCCGAGCAGCCCGGCCGCAGACCCCGGGAAAGCTGTCCCCGAGCGCGCTCAGCCCTGCGCTCCCAGCATTTCGTCCCGCAAGCCTCGTTCAGGTTTGACGTGGCTCTCTGCGCTGATCACCCACCGTCCACACCCACCTCCCCGGCTTTTGTTGTATTTTGACTCTAGGAAAGCGGGAAGAGTTGTCCTTTGCAAATCCTTTGTGCTTCTGTACACTTGGTGATTTTCAAAGTGGAGATTCCGCGAGTGGGACGCGAGAGCTAGGAAAGGAAGGGGGCGCGCGGCTGGGTTGGCTTGGCGACGTAGACCGGGGGGCTAAGGGATCCTGGAAACCACTCGTAGGCTCCCCCACGTTACCCTTGAGCTTCGGGATGTTCGCTGAAAAAGTAGGGGTGCGATCCAATCTCCATTGGAGATTGAGTGGCCTGGGGTGGATAGCCGTGTAGCGCTTTGTCGCAGCGAGAAAGCGGGCCTCGGTGTTCCTTCAAACTGCTTTCGAGGCGGCCAGGGAAGCGCTGCGCGTGGCAAAGCGCCATCGCAGGCAACAGGCATCGCTCCGACCCACTCTGGCGCACGTAACGCGGGCCAGCTGTCCCCCGCGCCACATCAGAAAGCGCTGGTTTTATTCCAGCCCTAGAGCAAGCTCGGGAAAGCGCGTGGGTCCCCGCGCTACCTCCTGATTAAATATATACCGATATGGTATCTGTAATCGGGGCGAGTGCTGATTCTTGGGGCAAGAAGCTGCAGCTTCTCTCTCCCCACCTCTCCAACACATCTATTGATTCACTCAAACGTCAACCCATTTTACAGATGGAGAAACAACGGAAAAGAATCAACATGCAGGCTCTACAAAACTGTCCAGGAACGCAGGCTTTTCAGAACAAATATGTACATAATGTAGATGACATTTTATAAGCAGATATTACAAATACCTTTTTTTTTTTAACATAAGGAAAAGGACTCTTTCAGCTAAAGATTTTTTTTCCTGACTGCGTCAAGATAAAGACATCTCATTTAATGGTTCTTCTGTATTAATTAACTAATTACATTTTAATTATTACCGATAGGATATACAAGTCTCAGTGCCTACAGAGTTGTAGATGAGCAAATCTGTGATTTCCTCCTTGGAATGGGCTCTCCTTTGGCTGGCTCGGTTTTACTTATAACCAAGGAAAGGGACATGAACATTATTTTCATGTGTCCCAGCTGCACTTTAAAATAAAAAACTACCAATGCTCTTTTCCAGAAGAGAAACAGAAAAGAAATGGAAGGCAGTGGCTTCAGGGAACATGTCAGGCAGCACCCTCCTTAGACTGGGTGGGCAAATAACAGGGCCCTCCAGCCTGTTTGCTGTTTGATTTCAATTACACCCCAAGCTTCATGAAATCCAAATGAGACATTTATGGAAAGGTGCCTGGTTTTATGTGGCTCAACTGACAGTGTATTGGAATACATTGAACAAAAACATCAACATTGGGGAGGAAACGTGGAGACCCCTTGGAGCCCCAGACCCAAATGCTGGCTGGATTAACTCAAATCTTGCACCTCTCAGCCTGGGATGGAGCAAGCAGGACCCTCTGATGGCCACAATGAGGCCAAGGCCATGCCTGTGTGAGAGCCCATTAAGAATCTCTGCTCTGTTGTCTCAAGCAAGAATACCAACTTTATGCCACTGTCTCACCCTGATAACACACAGTGACTGCCAACCTGGCCAGGTGAACTCTTTACGCCCCCCCCCCCAAGGTAACTACAAGGTAACTACTGTGAGGGCATTCCTCTTTTAAAAGCAAAACTGAGAAGCATTTGGCTGTTACAGGACTATTATACATCAAATACATATATACATGCATGGATACATTACAGTGGTGAGTTATAGATGAGTGCAATGATATATAGTTTATATCCCTCCCATCCCTCCCCCTACACACACAACCAAGGGGGCCTATATAAATGTCCCAATAAATTCTATTATTTTCACCCCCGCTAAAAATGTGTTATCCAAACACTGTCCGTGTTATTCAAACACTTTGTAAACTCTGAGCAGACTTGCTGCTGGTTCTCCTTTTAACCCTAGGAAAACATTCCAACATTAACCGGTCACCAGCGCTTCGCCTGGACTCTGGGAAAACGTCAATGGGTTTTTTGTGGTGAGTTGGTCCTTTTACTATTTATCTATGGCCTTTTCTTTGTTGACGTTACATTTTATTTCACCATCTCGGGTTCACTCTTTGGCCCTTTGTTCTCTGATGGCCAGATCTGCCACCTCCACTGTGCTTTCCGAAGGGGGAGGGAGCTTTCATCACTGTAAGGTTGTTCAAGTTTCACTTTTTTTTTTTTAAAGAAAGAAAATGTCCCGTAAGATAAAACATTTTTGGCAAGGACAAGTAATGTTGATTCTGCTGACAACAACAAGATACTCCCATCAGCACAGTTTCATTTTTATAAGCATGTATATGTCACCGTGACACTAAAATGGACTGATCACCTGCTTAAATAAATAAATTTTTTAAAAAAAATCACCAGGCCCACGAATGTGTGAGGCAAAGGGTTATATTAAATCCACTGTATTTTTTTTCCAAACAAAAAAGACCAATTTAAGTGATCCTTAGTTATCAAGTCTTAGTTTTAGAATGCTGAATGCAATTGTTGCTCACTGTTAAAATATGAGGAGGTGGGGGAATCCTGGAATGAAAGATAATAAACACACCAAAAGTTGCTTATTTTAAAAAAATAAATGAACTTTTCTTAAGAAGAATCAAGAATTTTTTTTTTGAAAGTAGTTTTGAAACTGCAAATGAATTCCTGGATTTAACTGATTATCGTCATCATCATCATCATCATATTAATGGACGTACATAGAGCCCATAAATAACAAGAAAAGCCACATGAAGCAAAGTAAACAAAGCGAATTACTCTCAAAAGTAAATTATGGGGATGTTTGGCTAAATGCTGCTGCATTAAAATATGAAAGAGTTATGCTGGGCTCACCTGTCTCGCTTACTTTGCACCTTGAAAGGCCTGGCGCTTAGCTGCTCCGTTGTTCATGGAAAGAAAAGGGTTAATAAATTTTAGACCTGCCCAAATAGCCCCAGGACAGTGTTAGGTGTCAGGCTTTCTAACTGTGAAGACTGGAGTGAAAAGAAAAAGGAAACAGATTTTCCTAAGTTGATAGAATGGGCATTTTCATTGTTTTTTTTTTTTAAAAATACTTTTTAAGATTTTAAAAACCTCCTTTCGACCTTTCCTAACCCCACGTTCTTGCCTGATGGCATGGCTTTTCGTGTACACGTCAGTGGTGACACTCTCCCAGGGGGAATAGAAAAGCGAGAGTTGGGATTGCAGAGCAGCTGCTAATGGGAGTGGCCACCATGTAGCCAAGAGGAAATATTATCCAGAACGTACACCCCTGGCACATCACTGTTAGAGTTGGCAGAGCCTTTGGACATGAATGTTTCAACTGAAGGCACCCTTAGGACACAGGTGGGGCAGGATGTCCACACGACAGGTGGACAGAATCCAACCCTGTTGAGCAAAGCTTCAGTATGGCAGAGAGCTGGAATCTCAGACCCAAGGCCCCGTGTGAGAAGGGACGAAAGGGGAAGTCTGGGTTGAGGAATTACCCAGCAGAAGGAATTAAGCCCATGAGATAGATAACCAAGGATGAAAGAATGAGAGGGAAGGAAAGTCAACATGCTAGAGACCAAAGAGATCATTCCTTAAACTCTCTTTTCAGACTCCCCCACCACCCAAGAGAAAAGCAGAAGGGTGTAGGCAGGATTGTTAGGTATTTGAGGCTCTCCGTTACTTGTTGTGTGGGTCTGGGTAAGCTCCTTAACATCTCTGTCCCCAGTGCCGTGTCATAATAACATAGGGAACATCAATTAGAGCAGCACCTGGCGCAGAGGAAGGTCTCCAGTCTTTTCTGTTCCTACCATCACACTTGCATAGAGCTCACTTTTTTTGCCCTTCTTGTTAGATACTGGGATTCAGTGAGGAACCCAGGTATGCCCAGTGTGACGTGGGAGGCCAGAAGCAAACAGGTCAAAGGCGACACGAACTAGAGGTAGGAAGCTGGAGCGAGTCCGTAAGAACCTGAGGGGGAGACCCTAGTGTCCCATCAACTTCTTTCTCCTCCAGAGGGGAAGGAAATCCAGTGCCCTCTCCTTGAGCGCGGCTGGGAAGGTGCATTTCAAAGGCAGGCGGCCGGGTGCCCCAACCCCGGAGCCCCTTCCGCCCCCTGCAGGCTGCCATTAGCATTCTGTTTTTCCCAGGCCTCCCCGCCCTCCCGCCCCCCCGCTGGGATTTTGCCTTTCCGGCGGGTTACTCGTCAAAGGCAGAGAAAATAGGGTATTTAGCTCAGGTTTTGTTCTTCTCCCTATGAGGTTAAACGCTCCACGCTGACCAAGTTAAGTGAATCGTCGGAAGCCTCCCGCAGGGCTCCCGCTCCGGGAGAAGGCACCCTGACCCGGGAACCCGAAAAAGACGCCGTCTGGACCGTCAGTGGCGGCTTCTGAAAACCGACAGGACAAGGGCAGAGCAAGATCAGCCGTGGAGGGTCGTTGTTCAGGGAAGTCTGGAGGAGGCCCGCCAGCCCAGGTCTCCCAGGACTGCTTAACCGCTCCGCAGGGGCCGGGAGGAACCCCCTCCTCCCACAGAGTATGAGGGGCCCACAGGCCAGCGAGCTCTACGGGGAGCAAAGAGCAGCTGGGATCATCTCTCCATTCATTTGAGGCTGATCTCCCCCCATCCTCCCCAAAAGGGTTCATCCTGGAATCCGCAGCCAAAGGAGGGAAATAATAAAAGCAGCAGCAGCTGACTATACAGGCCAGGGTCTTTCCTTTACCTGTGCGATCTTTCCACACCGGCACCCTAAATGTTACCATCCCATTTCACAGAAGCCTAAAGAGATGCCTGGAGAAGCGAAGGCCCTTGTCCAAGGGCACCAGCTGAAAATGGTAGCCCGGGAGTTTGAAGGGGTGGCCTGACCTTGGGGCCCTGGGTGGAAGGGTTAAGTATGTGTGAATGGGATGGAGCGAGTGGTTGTCTATACCTGGGAAGGCTCCCAGGGAGGTGTTGGAATGGAGTGCCCATCTGCAGCCACTGTCGCTTTTACAATGAGTCTCTTTGGAGGACGCTGGACTTCTAACATCTCAATCCTGGGTTCGAGGTGGTTATTCTTGCTTGGGATAACCAGAATGGGGGGGTGGGGGGGAGACCTCTCTACAAGCTAGAGCTGACTCGAGCCCTAGGCATACACTATCTCCTTTAAACCTTCATGACCACCTCAGGAGGAAGGTACTTTTAAATCATCCCCATTTTACAGATTAGACAACCCAGGCTGGGAGAGGTAAATTTGCCGGAGGGCATGCAGTTTGAAGGTAGCAGGTCCGAGCGGACCCGGAAGCTGGGGAGGCGGCGACCTCTCCCTGGAACTTTAAAAACTGTAATAGGAAACTGGGGCCTCCAGGCCCTGAACTTTTATCACTGGGCGCTGGGCCGAGGGAGCTGCGGCGAAGCAACCGCCAGCTCTCCCCCGGCTGCCGCGGAGTTTCCCTTTCTCTTCCCGTCTTCCCGGCCCGTCCATGCGCTCCAGGGTGGGGTTTGGAGGACCTTGGGGGCTCTTTCCCCCTCCCGGGCAGGCGCCGGAAGCCTTTGGATTGAGGATGGACAGAGGGAACGCGAGACAGCGCCCGGGATCGCTCCTCCAATGCGCTCCGGCCTGTGCGGCCGCATCCTCGGTACCGCGGCTCGCCATCAGAGGAGCCAAGTCCTCCTCTGGGGAGTCTTGCAGGGTTCCGAGCGCGCAGCGAACGTCCCCATCGTGACGCACGATCATCCCAGTCACACCCTGGCAGGAGGCCTGAGCAAAAAAGCGCCCATCCAGGCGGGGGCTGCAACCAAGGCATCTGCACCCGGGCCAGGGTCTCTCCGGGGGTGGGTTCCCGGCGTTGCCCCGCTGCGGGGTTAGAACTCCAAATGCGCTCAGGTTGCGCTTGTCTAGCCCCGCGTCCCAGTTTCCCTCCGCCCCATTCCCACAACCGCTCTGCTGTCTTCAGTGAAAATATATGGGGTGCAGGGTGCCCACACATTTCCGCTGGTCCTGCCTCTTTGCCTTTTCACGCCGGGAGTCTTTCTCTCTGTACTTTAGGACGAAGGCAGAGGCTAATTTATACTTTAACTCCACCAGCCAGAGATATATGTGTGCTATACAAAACATTGTGTGGTGCTATATATAATAATATATAATACATGCATCTTTCACAATAGAACATATTATATATAACACTATCCAATATAAAATATAATAGAAAATCACAGGTGCTTAAAACATATGTACATATTGCATAGGCTTTCATAACTCAAAAAGTCACCAGGTTGCAACGTCTCGCGCGCGCCTCAGCCCCCGCTAGCAACCAGGATTAATTTCTCGTATTTCCAGGGTTTATTAAATGTTTGTGCCAGCAAGTAAGTGTATACACCTGAATCTCCTTATCGGTCCCTCCACCCATTGCACGGGGTTATACACACTGTTCACCACCCAGCTTTTTCCACTCAAAATACAACTTGAGGTCAGTTCCAGGAAACTTGGGAGTTTTTGCTGGCTCAGCACATCCGGGGTGGAGCACGATTGGCGGGAAAAGCTGAAATAGTTGATATGGGTGCTTTGGGGGCTTTCCCTGCAGCTGCGCCGCGGTCCTCTCTTGAGGCTGGTCGCCAGCTGCTCTGCGCCCCGCAAGCGCCCCGCGGGAGGAGAGGTTGGCGCCGCAAAAGGCGCAGCGCCCCCTTGCTTCACGTGCGCGGAACCCCTCGGGGCTTCCCTGTGGGAGTTTTCCTTTCTTTGCGACCCTCATTGTTTGTCCTCTGAGACCCCAGAAGCAGGTAAACAAGCTCTCAGACCCTGCTCTGTGCTCCTGGGGCTCGTGGGCGGGGGAGCGATCTGCTAGACAGGCCCCTAGCTGATCAAAGGAGGACCTGGAGGGGACAGTCATCTCCATTAACATCCCGCTAGGCTCCGAAGCCAGGGGCGGGGATGAGGTTGAGTAAGAGAGCCAGGAATCGTGCGTTGCAAAAGGCCCAAGGAGTGACCGGACTTGGAGTACTTTCTGAATTCCCTCCCGGCTCAATGGCAGGCTCAGTGAGGAAGCCTAAGCTGCCTCCTCTTCTCTCTCAGAAGTTGTGCAATGAGGCTCAGTTCTTAGCTGGGTGCGGGGTAGCTAGGATACAGGATCCACGATGCTGACCAGGACAAGACGCCATGCTCTCCAGAGCTAGGGGGGGAGATACAGACAACAATTCAAACCATCAATTAAGAGCATAATTAATATCAGAACATCACCAAACAGGATAATGCAATGGTTCCCAATCCTGGCTGCAGGTTAGAAGTTCATGCCCAAGTAGTGTCCTGGGACAACTGAATCAGGATTTCTGAGAATGAGACCCAGGCATCAGTATTACTTAAAGATCCCTAGATAATTCCAATATGCAGCGAAGTTGGGGAACCACTGGGCTCCTGGACTTGGGGGTTGGTGGAGGTCTTTCTGAAGAATTGATATTTGAGCTCAGATGGGAATGGGGAGGTGGCAGGCAGAAGACCTGAAGGATACCCTTGGCCCAGGTTCTGTGTTTGCTGGTGCTCTGGGGTTGGCAGCGGAGAGGGAGAAAGGGCCTTTTAGGAGCAGAAGGAAGCAGGTGATAGCGGAGCATCTGGTCACAGCGCAGTGCATCCCTGGGAAGTCTTTCAATCGCCCAATGCCTAGGGACGCTTGAAAGATCATTGGGAAATACCTACTTTAAAATGACTGACTTTTAAGCATAATTTAAAAATCAAATAATGCATGGGAATATTTTAAAAATTGAATATTGCTGGAAAGCTTCGAACAGCAACTTAACGAGGTATTTCATAAGGACGTTGCCTCAAATCAAAGAAGCTACCTTTCATATGTCCACTAAGGGGGGTGGGGGAAGCTTCCTTCTAAAACTTTAATTTTGTGCTTATTGAAGGAACTGCTTATTTGGACAAATTATTTTCATATTTCACTCATACACACGAAGGAAAGAAAAGCTGTAAGCATAAGCAGTAACAACTATGTCACACTTGCCACCTGAGGAACAGTGATTGTAAGACCCCATTGATTGCAGAATGCATCTGAATTTCCATAAATTGAAAGGTGAGTCACAGAATTAACGTAAGCACATGTCATCCAAAGAGCTCTCTACTCTCAATGCTGTACAGGTTTCAGTTCATTTACTCCTCACAACAACCATATGAGGTAGGAACTATACTTTTTAAAAAATCTATTTTTATTGATTTTAGAGAGGAAAGGAGAGAGAGACAGAATCATCAATTATGAGAGAGAATCATTGATTGGCTGCCTCCTGCATGCTCCCTACTGTGGATGGAGCCTGCAACCTGGGCATGTGCCCTTGATCGGAATCAAACCCAGGACCCTTCAGTCCCCAGGTCAACACTCTATCCATTGAGCCAAACTGGCTAGGGCAGAATTATAATTTTTTAAAAATAAATCCTTATTCAGATTATTACAATTGTTTCTCCTTTTTCCCCCCATAGCTCCCCTCCACCCGGTTCCCACCCCACCTTCTGCCCTTACCTCCCCGCATTGTCCTCATCCATGGGTTTATGATTTTTGTCCAGTCTCTTCCTGAACCGCCCCCCCCATACTCCTTTCCCCCTGAGAATTATCAGTCCACTCCCTTTCTATGCCCCTGATTCTATTATATTCACCAGATTATTCTGTTCCTCAGGTTTTTAATTCACTTGATTTTTAGGTTCACTTGTTGATAGATATGTATTTGTTGTTCATAATTTTTCTCTTTACTTTTTTCTTCTTCCTCTTCTTTAAGAATACCTTTCAGCATTTCATATAATACTGGTTTGGTGGTGATGAACTCCTTTAGCTTTTTCTTATCTGTGAAGCTCTTTATCTTCCCTTCAATTCTGAATGATAGCTTTGCTGGGTAGAGTAATCTTGGTTGTAGGTTCTTGCTATTCATCACTTTGAAAATTTCTTGCCACTCCCGTCTGGCCTGCATAGTTTCTGTTGAGAAATCAGCTGACAATCGTATGGGTGCTCCCTTGTAGGTAATTAACTGTTTTTCTCTTGCTGCTTTTAATATTCTCTCTTTGTCTTTTGCTCTTGGCATTTTAATTATGATGTGTCTTGGTGTGGTCCTCTTTGGATTCCTTTTGTTTGGGGTTCTGTGCGCTTCCTGGACTTGTAAGTCTATTTCTTTCACCAGGTGGGGGAAGTTTTCTGTCATTATTTCTTCAAATAGGTTTTCAGTATCTTGCTCTCTCTCTTCTTCTGGCACCCCCATAATTCTGATGTTGGTACGCTTGAAGTTGTCCCAGAGTCTTCTTACACTATCTTCAACTTTTTGGATTTTTTTTTTCTTTTTGCTTTTTTGGTTGAGTGTTTTTTGCTTCTTTGTATTTCAATTCTTTGACTTGATTCTTGTGTTCCTTTAGTCTGTTGTTGGGTCTCTGTATAATATTTTTTATTTCAGTCAGTGTATATTTAATTTCTAGTTGGTCCTTTTTCATATCTTCGAGGGTCTCGTTATATTTATCAGCCTTTTCTAGGATATTCTTGAAAAGCCTTATAACGGTGGTTTTGAATTCTATATCCAGTAGTTTGTTTTCCTCCATTTCTTTTGTGTGTGATCTGTTTCTTTGACGACGCATTTTCACTGCTTCCCTGAGTTGGTAGGGTAGATTGTGTGCTAGGTTTTCTATATGGCCCAGTGGGTCGGCCTCCCCAGTTAACCTGAGGTGGACACTCTTGGTGCACCCCTTTTTGGACTGTGTGTACAGCTTTGTTGTAGTTAAGTCTTGATTGTTGTTGGTATCACTGGGAGGAATTGACCTCCAGGCCAGTTGGCTGTAAGGATCAGCTGTGTCTACGCTGGGAGAAGTTCGGTGTTGGGGACAGCCTTATAGGATTAGACTTGCCAAATTGCAATAGCCTCTGTGCTCAGCTTGGATGGGGTGGAGTCTCAGGGCGGAGCAGACAGTCCTGGCTTCCAGTCAGCCTTGCCCTTGCGTGCGTGCACGCCTGCAGACCTTTGCCTTCCCCAGCTCCCGAGTCTCCGCCCAAGAGTCCAGATTCCCCCCACAAGAGCGTGGGTACCCAGGGGCTCGCCTGGAACTGGGGTTCAGTGCAGTCAGAACTGGGGCTCAGTGCAGTCAGGAGCTTCTGACTCCCTTCCACTAGGGAAAGCCTGTGGCAACCTTTGCAGCCTTTGTGCGCACTGGCATGCACGCGCCTCCAGACCTCTGCCTTCCCTGGCTCCCGAGTCTCCGCCCGAGAGTCCAGATTCCCCCCGTAAGAGCGTGGGTCCCCAGGGGCTCACCTGGAACTGGGGTTCAGTGCAGTCAGGAGCTTCCCACTCCCTTCTGCTAGGAAAAGCCTGTGGCAACCTCCTCAGCCTTTGTGCACACTGGCGGCGTGCCTCCGAAACCCTGCCTGCCGGGGCTCCCCCGGGTCTCCCCCGGGTCTCCGAGTCTCTGGGTGCCTTTCTCTCTACCTGACAGTCCAGACTCCCCCTGTATGAGCCTGGGTTCATGGGGTTTTGCCTGGGACTGGGGTTCAGTGCAGTCAGAACTGGGGTTCAGTGCGGTCGGGGGCTTCCTTCCCCCTTCTGCCAGAGAAAATCAGCCAGGCTCTCAGCTGCCCTTCCCTCTGCGTGCACAAAGACACTTTGCCGTACCTCCAATTCTCTGTGAGCTTTTCTCTTTCCTTCTAGTTGTAGAATTTTCACTCAGCCAGCTTTCCTGTGGTTCTGGATGGTGTCCGTTCTGTCTTTTAGTTGTAGTTTTGAAATTGTTGTGCGAGGCAGCAGTTTAGGTGCTTACCTATGCCGCCATCTTGGTTTCTCTCTTCCCAGAATTATAATTTTTAAAAAATATTTTGTTTTATTGATTTTAGAGAGAGAGGAAAGGAGAGGGAGAGATAGAAACATGGATCAGCTGCTTCCTGCAGGCACTCTACTGAGGATCGAGCCCCCAACCCACGCATGTGCCCTGACTGGGAATCAAACCATGACCTCCTGGTTCATAGGTCGAGGCTCAACCACTGACCCACACTGGCTGGGCTAAAAAACTTTTCTAACTTGGCTAATTGTTTGGTGCAAGAGGCCTAGCTTTTGGTATATCTCAGATTTCAACATGCCTTTCTCACTAAGCTTAATCATTTCCAACTGTTGATTTAAAGTGAGAGATGTGCAACTCTTCTTTTCATGTAAACACTTAGAGGCCATTGTAGGGTTATAATTTGGCCGAATCTCAATATTGTTGTGTCTCAGGAATAGGAAGGCCTATGGAGAGCAAGAGAGATGGGAGAGTGGTCAGTGGGCGGAGTAGTCAGGACACACACATTTATCGGTTAAGGTTCTTTTCTTACATGGTCATGATTTGTCGTTCCCCAAAACCATGACAAAAGTAGCATCAAAGATCACTGATCACAGATATAACAAATACAATAATACTGAAATAATTTGAAATATTGTGAGAAGTATCAAAATGTGATGAGAAGTGAGCAAATGCTGTTGGAAAAATGCTGCCCATGAACTTGCTCCATGCAGAGTTGTCACAAATCTCAAATTTGTAAGAAACACAGTATCTGCCTGGACAGTATGGCTCAGTGGTTGAGCCTTGACCTATGAACCAGGAGGACATGGTTCGATTCCTGGTCAGGGCACATGCCCAGTTGCAGATTCAATCCCCAGTAGGAGATATGGAGGAGGCAGCTGATCAATGATACTCTCTCATCATTGATGTTTCTGTCTCTCTCTCCCTCTCCTTTCCTCTCTGAAATCAATAAAAAAATCCTAATAAAGAGAGAATATGCTAATTGACCCTCACGCTGTCGCAAAGATGGCGGTGCCCACAGCCAATAAGGAGGGAATATGCTAATTGACTGCCACGCCCTCAAAGATGGCAGCACCCACAGCCACAAGATGATGGCGCCCAGTCCCCTCAGCCCCACTGGGGCGCCTGCCTCCAGAGTCCCTCAGTTCCCTCAGCCCCCCAGCCACCCGCGGCCAGCCCAAGGTGCAGGCAAGCCTCAGATGGCAGCTGCCCAGGTGCCCAGGGCCGGCCTGAGGCACAGGTAGCCAGGGCCGGCCGAGGCTTGCGCTGGTGGCAGCGGCAGCAGCAGAGGTGTGATGGGGCGTCGCCTTTCCCTGATCGCCGGGTTGCCTCCTGCCTCTGAGGGCTCCTGGACCGTGAGAGGGGGCAGGCCTGGCTGAGGGACCCCCCTCCAGTGCATGAATTTTCATGCACCCGGCCTCTAGTATATATATAAACACACACAGTATCTATGAAGTACAATAAAGCAATGCACAATAAAATGAGGTGTGCTGTTTTCCCTATTTAATCAATCATGGGAAATTTTGCTAAGAAGTATTCTAATATTCAACACTCTTGCATTTTTGTGGTAAACTGGCTATGGTCATATTTTATATCCACAATGCATTGCTAGACTCTATATGCTAACCTATTATTTGGGAGTATTGCACAATATTTACAAGGGAAATTGGTCCGTATTATCTTTGTAGGTTTTGATTGGAATCATATGCTAAATTTGTAAAAGTAATTTGGGAACTTTGTTTTATTCTCTATGAAACAACAATTTAATAAAAATTTACCCCTGAATTTATCCTTGGAAATACTCTACAAGCTTTTTCACTTTTTCTTCTATTTTTATAGCACTATTTAATTCTTAAAATTCAAATGTTTTAACTGAGAATTTGACCAAATAGTACAGTTATATAATATAGCAACCTATTTTATATAGTAATAATAGTCATGTGTTACATCTGGTCTTGATTCTGCTGTCTTATTTTATGATTTTACTTCTTTTTTGTTGCCTTTTTGTTTTCTTCTTTTTGCTTGTGTGTGAGATAATTCCCATTGTATTAGTATTTCAGAAAATATCTGCCATTAGAGATTATTTTAATGGCTTTAAACTATATACATAAGTTTCCTCTCCCATCCAACCTAAGAAACAAAATGGCTTATAATGACTATAGCTAAAGAGAGAACTAGCTGGAGTGGAAGTATCATGACAGGGTGAGTGAGTACTCGTCTCTCACTCTGTATCCTCAGTGCCCAGCACAGGGACACAGACACAGAAGTTGGATACATAGAACCTGATTGGATGAATGAATTAATACAGTCACTAAGTTTTGACAGCAGGCTTTGAGATTTAGGTAAACAGTCTATTCTATCTATATGTATTCTTTTTAAAAAATATATATTTTATTGATTTTTTACAGAGAGGAAGGGAGAGGGATAGAGAGTTAGAAACATCGACGAGAGAGAAACATTGATCAGCTGCCTCCTGCACACCCCCCACTGGGATGTGTCCACAACCAAGGCACATGCCCCTGACCGGAACCGAACCCGGGACCCTTCAGTTCGCAGGCCGACGCTCCATCCACTGAGCCAAACCGGTCAGGGCTATATGTATTCTTGTATGTTCAACATTATGTTGTTTTACACTTGACATTCATTTTATAACTACAATTGCTGTAATGATTTGCCATAATTTATAATTAAGTGATTCTGAGGTCTGAGCTCACTACCAGTCCTCCTGTGCACTGACCTCTGCATTTCCAATATCTTTTGCCTGACTGGGTTGTGTTTATTATATATACGTGTGTGTGTGTGTGTGTGTGTGTGTGTGTGTGTGTGTGTGTGTTTCAGGAAATCATTGCAGGTGCTGCCATGATCTGATCTTCTTCCCTCTCTCCCTCCCACCCTCCCTCCTTCTCTTTATATATTTCTAAGACAATTATTTATTTATAGAGTAAGACATGTACATGGTTCCAAACTCAAGAATAAAAAAGGAAAATCTTTGTTCCTCTCCTTTCCCAGCCACTGAATTCCTCTTCTTAGACACAACCAGTATTATCAGTTTCTCACGGAGTTTCTGGAGATATTTTATTCAAATGGAGACATACTTATTTTTTCCCCAATGGTAGCATAGACTAGCACTGTTCTGCATCAGCTCCCCTTCCCCCTGAATATATGTTGGAAATTACTTTATAGCAATTTGTAAAGAGTTTCCTCTTTTTTGTGTGGCCAGTTGCAGGAGTATTTCAATACACAAATGCACCGAAGTTACTTATCTATCTTCCCACTGATGGTAATTAAGGTTGTTTTTAGTCATTTGCCATGTAATGCTTTTTAATAGGTATACTTTTGCATTGCATTCCTTTTCTATTCAGTAGCAACTGCATCAGAATTTCCGGATAGTGACTTTTTATGAAAGCCTCTGGGGTGAATGGGATGTATGGTGACCCATGCCTTAGGCAGGTATTCCTTTAGACCCTCTAAATTTCATTTTGTGCATCTTAGCACTTCTTTAGACTTGGCCCCATTAATTCCTATTGGTGCTGGGAAGCGGGCTCCATTTGAGATATGAGCTTCCCCTTGGCCATTGCACTCTCAGGCTTGGTGAGAGTTTCCAGAGCTGTAGTCAACATCATCAGTTTGACTTACTGCTCTTGTTTTATAGCAACCCAGTACGGACTCTCAGAGGCTTCTTTCAATGAGCTGCAGATTTTTCTGTCTGATTGATTCTCTCTCTCTCTCTCTCTCTCTTTTTTAATTTTGTTGTTGTTAATCCTCACCTGAGGATATTTTCCCATTGATTTTTAGAGAAAGTGGAAGGGTCAGGGAGAGAGACAGAAACATCAAAGTGAGAGAGACATATCGATTGGTTGCCTCCTGCACGGGCCCCAATCAAGTTGGAGGATTGAACTTGCAACTGAGGTACATGTCCTCAACTAGAATCGAACCTGGGACTCTTCAGTCTGCAGAATGATGCTCTATCCACTGAACCAAACCGGCCAAAGCTCCTTTTTTTAAATCCTCACCTCTGAGGATATGTTTTTATTGATTTTGAGAGAGAGGGAGGAAGAGAGAGAGAGAAACATGGGTCCATTGCCTCCCATATGAGCCCTGACCAGGGATCGAACCCTAAACCTTTTGGTGTGCAGGATGATGCTCCAACCAACTGAGCAACCTGACCAGGGCTCTGGCTGATTCTTAACACAGTCTACAGAATTGGGCTACGTTCTCGTTTGTTTTAGCATGGCTGGCCTTTGCTTGGAGTCTTATGTCTTTTATTTTTTGTTTGTTTGTGGAAAGAGGTGTTCTGTAAACCTGGGCCATCTTTCTCAAAAGCCTATTTTATATTTATTGTATCACTAAATTGATGGTTTAAAAATGTGATTATTCATTGTACAGTTTTTCAATAACTTCTATTATAATTATGTCAAAATTATATAGGTCTACAGTTGGATTTTCTAATATCTATGATTTTTAGTTCAGTTTGCCTCATCCAAACAGCTATCTTTTTTTTCCCCCCCCCTGGTACTTCTTAGACTTGTCCTGAAATTAAAGCCTAAATTCATGGTGACCCAACTAATCCTACCTAATAAAGAGGGAATATGCTAATTGACCATCACTCTGTCACAAAGATGGCTGCACCCACAGCTGAGGCCAAGTTTCCATAAGGAGCCTTAACAAGCAATCAGCAGGGACCTGAGACTATACGCCCTCCCCCACACCTGTGGGGCTTGACAGGGGACCTCAGGCCATGCCCCCCACCCAGCAGGGCTTGACAGGGGACCTCAGGCTGTGCCCCCCCCCACCCGGCAGGGTTTGATAGGGGACCTCAAGGTGCGCTTCCCGTCCTGGTGCTGGGCTAGGGGACCTCAGACTGATCCCCCCCACCCCAGCGCCAGACCAGGGGACCTCAGACCACATCCCCCACCCGACAGGGCTTGATAGGGGACCTCAGGCCATGCTCCCCACCCCAGCACTGGGCCAGGGGACCTGAGGCTGCGCTCCCCTGCCTGGCTGGGCTTGACAGGGGACCTCAAGGTGCACCCCCAGTGCTGGGTCAGGGGAACTCAGGCTGCGCCCCTGCCCAGTGGGGCTGGGTGGGGGACCTGAGGCTGCGCCCCTCTCCCGGTGCTGGGCCAGGGGACCTGAGGCTGCGCCCCTCTGTCTGGTGGGGCTTGATGGGGGACCTCAGGCCGTGTACCCCACCTGGCGGGACTTGACAGAGGACCTTAAGGCACGACCCTGCCCAGGTCTGGGCTGGGGGACCTCAGGCCATGTCCCCATCCTGGCGCCGGGCCAGGGGACCTGAGGCTATGCCTCCTCCCCAGCAGGGCTTGACAAGGGTGGGACTGGCTGGGTCTGGATCTAGCCCATGGGGGGGGGGGGGAGTGCTGGCCGGGTCTGGGTCTCACGTGATTTTGAGGTGCATGTGGATGGTGAGTCCCATGGTGAGCCTCAGACTCTGACAGGAGGAAGGTTTTCATATACATTTTACTAATTTTCTTTAATCTCTGACACTTCTATTATAGAGAAAGGGCAAATAGCAATATTAAATTATTTCCTCTAATTAATTCCCTTTTAATGTGCACGAATTTTGTGCACCGGGTCACTAGTTGTTTATAAGAGCCAGTCAGATACAGCAAATCAAGGAAGCAGAGTTATTGCTATTTCCTTTTCTCTTCACGTATTACTCTACTTTATATTAAGACCAATTATATTGCTTGAATTGAAAAAACAACTCTTGTTGAAATCCTAACCCTTTCTTTAGATAACAATTTTCCACCATTATTTTGTATTTCGATTAAAGCTCTTACTGTGAATTGTTCACAGTGGTATCGTCCATTTCTTTGAAACAGATTCATTTTGCAGGAATAATCTTTATTTTCTGAGGCACTGTATATTTCCCACTTCTGATAGAGGCATAAGGTAAGTACTATTTCATTTTTTCTTAACGTTCCCATAAGGAAACATATATCAGGCAAGATGCAGATAACAGATGTCTACCCAGTGCTTGCAATGTGTGAGGCACTGTTGCTCTAAGTACTTTCATGTATAGAATCATTTAATCCTCATCACAAGACGGGTAACTATTATTATCCCACTTTACAAATCAGGAACTGAGGTACAGAAAGATCAAGCAATTCCCCCAAGATGAGCCCTGGTCATAAATTATGGAATCTAAATGCAAAGGCAGGCAGTATGGTCCAAAGTCCATGCTCTTGTAGCCACCATGCTACACTTTCATAGCTTCCTGTCTTCAGAATCCCCCCAAAATTAGGAAGGGAGAGTGTTTTAACTTAAAATCATGTTCAAATTTATGATTATTACATGGGACTATAAATAATTACTGAGCTTAGACAAGTTTTCCAACTTAAAATAAGTGCAAGCCTTTCATTCATTCATTCATTCATTCATTCATTCATTCATGCATTCCTGTGTTATTAGTAAAATAATTGAATTGCTTGAGTGCCTGAATTTTCATCCAGGAGCAGAAGGAAGAGTTTCCATGTGGAATACATTTTAATAGGAGAGCAGGAGACCCAAGTCAAGATGTTGTCTGATTACATGTCTCTTTGGTTCTATGGCTTGTAGCTAAAAGCATCCTAACTGATAGATTCAGTTTCCTTTAGGTTTATAATGTAAAGAAAGAAACCATATTGTGATGCACACTATTGGTTTTTAGTCTCTAGCATTTATTTATTATTTGATGATAACTGAGTCTTGTGTTAAGAAAACAAGAGTTATAAAGTCATCAAAGCATTTTAATCTTAATAATCCCCAAAGGAAGTAGTAGGATACATAGGAGAGTATAAAGTTTGTCAATGTCATTAAGAAAGAAGGCTAATAAACTATGAGAAGACACCTCCTCCTAACAGGATTACGCACATAAAATATATTGTCCACATTTTCACTGCATATGTTATTCTGGGGTCACCACTCATTTGAAGGATTTATGTTTGACAGATGGTACCTAATGCAGCTTTTTCCCCTTCACCTATTGTGAAGAGGAAACCTTTGCCAAGATTTCACAATATGAAAATTGCTCCCGTTTCCTAAAGGGCAAAGATGAATCACTTTCTTTTTGGATTAAGAACATGTTAGGATGGCTCAGAAATGCATTGACACAGTTTACTTGCCGCAGTGCTGACATTCAATGCTGTATATATTTTGGGGAGAAGATTCCTGTTTGTCTCCATGGAATAGCCAGGTACTGCTGTTAGAGTGGAGTTATGAAAATTCAAAGCTTTTTTAAAATAAAGAATTTTGCAAAGCATGCCTATTATTACTCTTCCATTCCCAATCCAATCATTGTTAAGGAGTTCTTAGTTCATCCCCTGGTAGTTGAAGAGAGCAATAACTTGTTTTGAAACAAGAGCTCAAAACATAAGCTCAGTTGATTCTTACTTTTCCTAAATTCTAGTTACCTTTTTAAAAATATATATATACTAGAGGCCCAGTGCATGAAATTTGTGCACGGCGGGGGGGGGGGGGTGTCCCTCAGCCCAACCTGCACCCTCTCCAATCTGGGACCCCTCAGGTGATGTCTGACTGGCATTGGGCCTAAACAGGCAGTCGGACATCCCTTTCACAATCCAGGACTACTGGCTCCCAACTGCTCGCCTGCCTGCCTGATTGCCCCTAACCACTTCTGCCTGCCAGCCTGATCACCCCCTAACCACTCCCCTGCCAGCCTGATCAACTCCTAACTGCTCCCCTGCTGGCCCGATCATCCCCAACTGCCCTCCCCTGACAATTTGGTCACCCCCAAATGCCCTCCCCTGCATATTCCTGCTTTATTAGATAGGGTTTTTTTCTTTAACATATTGGACAGCCCTAACTGGTTTGGCTTAGTGGATGGAGAGTTGGCCTGCAGACTCAAGGGTCCTAGGTTCGATTCCAGTAAAGGGCATGTACCTTGGTTGGGGGCACATACCCAGTGGGGAGTGTGCAGGAGGTAGCTGATAGATGTTTCTCTCTCATAGATGTTTCTAGCTCTCTGTCCCTTTCCCTTCCTCTCTGTAACAAATCAATAAAATATATTTTTTTAAAAAAGAAACATTTAGGATTCCTCCATATCTGCCTGGCTGGTGTGACTCAGTGGTTGAGACCCCAGGCTACCGCCACTGGGAGGGGATCGTGCCGTGGGGGTGCACGCCCCTCCCAGGCTGAGACCCCAGGCTTCCGCTGGAAGGGGATCTCTCTGTGGGGGTGCGGGCGCCTCCCAGGCTGAGACCCCAGGCTGCAGGTTTGTGTGTGTGGGATCACTCTGTGGGGAGTGAGTTTGTTTTTGTTTTTTATAAAGGGTCAGGAGGGCCTCTGGGCAGCATTCCGCCAGGCCACTTACTCTGCCAGCTCTCAGTGGCAGCCCTACCTGAGACTGGGGGACTCTGGTAGGGCTGACAGGACTGGGCACCGCCATCTTGTGGCTATGGGTGCCGCCATTTTTGTTGGGAAGTGATGGTTAATTTGCATATTACTCTTTTATTAGATAGGATTTTTATTGATTTCAGAGAGAAAGAGAAAGGCAGAGAGAGATAGAAACATCAACGATGTAGAGAATCATTGATTGGCTGCCTTCTGCATACCGGCCACTGGGGATTGAGCACACAACCCAGGCATGTGCCCTCACCGGGAATCAAACCATGACCTCCTGGTTCATAGGTCGATGCTCAACCACTGAGCCATACAAGCTGGGCATAACTTTTAAGACCAATGCAAAGTACCATCTCCTCCAGAAGACTTTCTTGCAATTTTTACTTTTAGCAACACATACTTTTTTGGTGTTTGGCTTTTATTTTCTTTCTAATCTAGTTTGTTATCTATTTGTTTACTTTATATAACACTAGAGGCCTGATGCACGAAATTCATACAAGGGGGTCAGCCCCCCTCCCACTGCCACAGTGGCAGCTGCCTCTGCCATGCCCCCCCACCTCTGTAGCTTCGCAGGAAGGTCATCTGGTCTAATTAGCATATTATGCTTTTATTATTATAGATTATCTTCTCAACATGTTTATGTGCTACATAATTTAGACATCGATATCTATGACATATCTATGAGGTAGATATCAGTCTAAACTGTGATACATGTCCTCATAAACTAGTACCATTCCATAAAAGGTACATAGTAAGACCTCAGTGAGCCTGATTATGAGAGTAATCCCCTTCCTAGGTAATTAGCCTTAATAAGGAAATAAGTCATTAATGAAATCATTAGATGATGAAAAATAGTCATGGGCTACTATTTTTTTTCCTTTAACTTCTTCTAATGGCTCCGAAGTCTCAATCTTGCCCCCTTCAGTTCATCCTCTGTACTGATGACGGAGAGCTCTTCTTCAACCAGAGTCTTGACTATGCCACTCTCTGATTCATGTTCTCCAGTGGCTTCCTATGATCTTCAGGGTATGAGCCAAAGTATTTGGTTAAGCCCCCAAGGCCCTCTGTAATCTGACTGTCTAGCACTCTCCTTATTTTCTCCTGCTCTCCCCAGCATACCTTTCATCCCCACCTCAGAGTCCTCCCTCAGCGACTGCACAGGCATTGACTTGGCCTCTCTGGCCCTTCTCTCTCTGTTATACATTGAATGTGCTCCCTTCCCCCACCCCAATTCATATGTTTAAGTCCTAACCACACTGTCTCAGAAGGTGACCTTATTTGGAAATGGGTTCATTGCAGATATAAGTAGTTAAGATGAGATCATACTAGAGTATGATGGACCCCTCATCCTATATGACTAGTGTTCTTATACAAAGGGGAATATGGACACGGACATGCACACAGGGAGAGCATCTTGTGAAGATTGGAATGATGCTGCCACAAGCCAGGAGGGAGCCTTGAAGTAAATCTTTAGCACCTTCAGAGGGATCATGGCCCTGCTGACACCTTAATTTTGGAATTCTGGCTGCCAGAACTGTAAGACAGTAAATTCTTATTGTATGCAGCCACCAGTCTCTGGTACTTTGTTATGGCGGCCCTAAAGAACTAACATATCTTCTTCCCATTTGGTGGAGTCCTTTGTACTCACTGTTCAATATTTAGCTTCAGGATTTGATCACCTTGCCCTAGCCGGTTTGGCTCAGTGGATAGAGTGTTGGCCTGCAGAATGAAGGTCCCTGGTTCAATTCCAGTCAAGGGCATATGCCTGTGCTGTGGGGTTGATCCTCAGTGAGGGGCATGCAGGAGGCAGCCGATCAATGAGTCTCTCTCATCACTGATGTTTCTATCTCTCTCCCTCTCCCTTCCTCTCTGAAATCAATTTTTCAAAAAATTTGGTCACCTCTTTTAAAAGCTTCTTCTGACATCCCCTAACCTCTCCCATGGCTGAATTAGTTAGGCGTCTCCTCGGGCTCTCAAGTCTTTTGCATTTTGACCATTGATTTCTTTGCTTGTATCTCACTGTGATCTGTGTCTTGTTCATCTCTTTATTACAGCTCCTTGCATAAATGTCTTAATATGTGTTATTGGACAAATGGATTTTACCTTCGATGACTTTAGCACCATCTCCATGGAGAGTATTTGTCTCATAGGAACATGGTGACATTCATTTTATAGAGGGAAATCAGAGATATAAACAGTTAGAGGGAAAGTACATTAATCAAGGTCACTAGCATCTCTACAGCACAGCCAAGAGGAACCTTCCACATTCTGGATTTAATATCAAAGCATTTTGGAGAATAATACCTCCTTTTGCAGTTGAAGATTTTGGTATCTATTTTGTTAGATAAAAATGGTCCTCATCTGCACAGAAGAATCCAGAAAAGAAAGGAGTTCATTCCTTTGATACTTATATAACTATTAATAAAGTCACAAAATTCTTCTTGAGAAATTCAAATGAAGAGTCAGAATTTGGATTTCTTTTCTAGTGTAAACTCTTTTCATCTCTTCCCAAGAAACCCATAAGAGTGTCTAAATTCCACTTAGAATGAATGTTGGTATGCTTTTGTTCCAGCTCTCACTAGTCATAATTTAGTCAACACATTTTCTCCATAGCAGCAGAAAACTTAATTTAAAGTGCTAGCTAAAATTAAGAATCTTAAGATCTAATCCAAGGCTCTATTGATAATAATCGGAATCACAATTCTAGTGTTGTCTCTTAACATTAAAGATTCTATGTCTAGCACTGCATACCTAAGAATTTTCTGCTCCTGGTTTGTGGGCCTCAGGAAATTCACTGTGGACTTCGTTGAGAAACAAAATGGAAAAGAGTGGAAGGATCACATTTGTGTCAGAGCAAATCCTTTCTAAATCATCAAGAGACCGTTAGATGGCCACAAAGAGATTTTGTCAAGGGTTTTATACAACTAAAATCAATGCATCCACTTTATCTGTTTTGAACATACTGGGGATGCAACTGGAGATGTCACTAAGAGTTAGAGCTACTCAGAAACCTTTAAGGTGTCAATTGACCATATTTTTAGGTGCAGAAATATTACATGGACACACCACAGATTCACCAGTGATTTACTTTTTAAAATCTGCAACAAATGGACCCAGGAATCTACAAGGGAATAAAAATATCATGAGAGCAAAGCTGAGTTGAAGCAGGGTAACTCAAAATCAATATTTTGCTTTTAAACTCTTAAGGGGAGACCCAGGAGAGCTGCACTCATTTTGTCCTCCTTACTTATCATCCTCAGAGGATGGGGTAAAAAGTGACAAGCCTGCTCCTTACTTCAGTCAGGACATTCTTCACTAACAAGCCACTTGTTAGCGTTCTTAGCTTCAATTTCCTGTTCAGTGGCTTTTTAATAGCTATGCTATCAGATGCTGGTTAAAAAAACCAAAGTTACTTTCCATATTATATAAGTGAGGCTGCATTTTGGGAACCAGGCCAAGAAGAGTCAATAGCAAACTTGATGGAGAAAAGGGGGATCCTCTTGTTGGCTATACCTATGCAACAAAGGGAGGTGAAACACTCCCACTGCAGGCAGCTTGGCTGTGTCTTCTGCTGTGAATTAGAATTCCTTGTTATTTGAAACAAATTTAACTTTATTTTTATTGTTGATGCTATTACAGATGTTCTCATTCTCCCTTTGCCCACCTGCACCCATAGAATTTTTTGTTATTAAGTCAAACTCTTTTCTGTCCGTGTATACTGACAGGCAAAAACTTTATTTCCATTACTTGGAAGGTGTCTTCAAGAGGGGCAAACGGTCAGTTGAACCAAGTTTGATGGTTTCTGGTATTGGAATTGTTTAGAAATCAAAGGCACAGATCTTGGTTCAGTGTGAAATGTCCACCCAACACTTGACTCCTTGGCTTATTGTACTTGCTCCATAAACATTATGGGCTTGAGCAATTTCCTTCAGAGAAAAGACAGGAAGAGATGACCAGTGGTCCACATCTTCCTTTTGTCATGAAAGATTGGGAGAACTGTGGGGCAACGTGAGTAAAGGAATGACTAAGCTCAATTCTCTCACACATAAAAATATTTCTCAGTGCAGTATCTAGGGTACAAACAGGAAAACAGAAATTGCAATAGTATGTTAACTGAGAGAATCTAATTTGGGGGGGATTAGTTTAACCGATTTCTAGGACTGAAAAACTAGAAAATAGTCATTGAGATAACTCAGAGATAGTAACTCCAGGAATAAACTATGACCTCTGCGGTGTGGGGAACAAATAGATGGGGTTCGGGTTATTTGAACAGAGAAACTTGGAGGAGAAGCCCTGTGTAGTTGAAACACAGATGTTTGTGGGGTGGGGCTGGGAGCTGGGAGGTTGGGCAGGTGGGGAGGAGGTGTTGTCTGGATGGTGCTGGTGGTTCAGGTACTCAAAGGAGGGACTTCTTGGAGCTGGGACCACTGAGGAGGGGTGCTGCTTAGCTGAGGTGCCAACATGAGACTGGTGTTGTGTGCGTACACACACACACACACACACACACCCTGGAGACTGGACTGGAACCATCTGCCACAGCCAGAGAGATATGCTAACGGAAATAGTGAGCAAACAGGAAAGAAGAAACCTCCTCACTGCCACCACTACCACCTTCCTGTCTTCCAATATCCTTCCACATTGGCACAGCCCAACAAGAAGCCAGCTGGAAAAGGAGGCATGGAATATGTAGACCCTTTAGGCTCAGCACCACAAAACATAGACTAGAGGAGTGGGTTTGGAGCAATGAGCCAATTGCCTACTAATGGCCACTTGATTCACAGTACCCAATCTGTCAGGGTTGGCTAAGTATGCTGCAATGAAAAGCTCCCAGATCTAGATGGCCCCAAACAACAAAGGCTTACTTTCCAGCCCTCCCGCATGGTCACTGCATTGTAGGTGGGCTGGGCCTGTGTTCTACAAACTGAAGCAGCAGCCACTACATGAAGCCTTGGTGGTCACCATGGCCGAGGGAGGGAGAGCTCTGGTGAACTGTACATTTCTTTGGCCCAAAGAAGTCACATGGGCATATCTGATTCCAAAACTTGGGAGAGGGAGTGCTCTCCTACTACCTGGAAGAAGAACTAGAAATGGTTGCTATGAGGGAAAATGGGTGTTTATTAGGCAAATTTCAATAAAAATTTTTGCATAGTTGACTTTTATGTTTGGAAAAAACAGATCAATCAGTACTGTGTGTCTTCCTTTTCCATCTAAGGATCCTTTAAGGCAAATTTTCAGCTGTGACAGCAATTAAAACTTATTGTGCAATTTCATTGCTAGTAATTGGTCGGTTTATAGATTTTCTATTTCTTCCTGGTTCAATCTTGAAAGGTTCTATGCTTCTAGAAATCTATCCATTTCTTCTAGATTGTCAGATTTGTTGGCATATACTTGCTTGTAGTATTCTTTACTGATTCTTTGTGTTTCTCTGGTGTTGGTTTTAACTTAATTTTTCACTTATGATTTCATTTATTTGGGCTCTTTTCCTCTTGATGAGTTTGGCTAAAAGTTTGTTAATTTTGTTTATCTTTTCAAAGAAACAGTTCTAAGTTTCATTGATCTTTTCTATTGTTTTTTAAATTTCTATTTGTTTATTTCCACTCTGATCTTAATTATTTCCTTCCTTCTGTTTACTTTGGGTTTTGTTTGTTCTTCTTTTTCTACTTTCTTTAGGTGTGAAGTTAGATTGTTTATTTGGGCTTTTCTTGTTTCTGGAGGTAGGCCTGTGTAGCTATGAATTTCTGGCAGTTTTAATTATATTGTAAAAACAAGTATTGTATTGAAATGAAGAAGCCTTGATACTATAAAATTACTAAATTACAAAACGTTAAACCAACATTTCTTTTTTTAAAGGATATTAAATCTAGACCTGGCTGGATAGCTCAGTTGATTAAAGCAGCAACAAGATATGCCAAGGTTGCAGGTTCGATTCCCAGGTCAGGGTACATACCAGAATCAACCGATGAATGTATAAATAAGTGGAACAATAAATCAATGATTTTTTTCTCTCTCTCAAATAAAAAAATTAAAAGGATATTAAATTATTTTGTTCTCACCAAGTACAAAACGTCTTTTTCTTTTCTTTCTTGCTTTATTTTTTCAATTTTTAAACAAACTTAAGTCTATTAGCACATTATTGGGACTATGAATTCAAACGTATTTATTAGCCTGAGTGTGAGATGAAGATAATTTGGAGACAGCAGACCTAGAGAGCAACATAAACAAATAAACAAATAAAAGTCATCCAAGGGCAGGAAACACCGTTTATTCACTCCTCTAGTGGCAGCCTCTTCTATGATGTCTGGCATTGCACCTAGTAGATGCTTAATACTATTTGCACCGACAGAGACAATGTTGTAAGTGCTCTGAGCATGAAAGCTACAAGTTATTTAGGAAGTCCATAGGAGAGGCACCCGAAGCTAATTTGTGTGGTTAGGGAAAATTCCCAGAGGGAGTAGGAAGAGAAGGAGGCAACCAGGTGGCCACAGAGCAGCAGAAGGTAGAGCCACCTGGAATCTCCTGATAAACTGCATTGGAAGGACACTAGGCTGTTGGGATAGGGCAAGGATGGGGCGAGAAAGGATGAGGTGAGCTATGGTCAATGCTACATTTAGGATTTCAACCGCCTTCTGAGTACACTAGCAATGTATAGTCTACTGGGGAATAATATATTCCACTGAGAAACTAATTAATATTTACTACATCATAGTGATAATGTACATAAGTAAAAATATTTTTAAGATAAGGAAGTGCTGAGTGAAATATAATAGAAACAGAAAAATCAAGTGGAAATTTAGAAAAAAAACAAAAATTTCTTACCAACTATGGGATCAAATTGTATGTGTAAGGCATATATATATATAATATATATCTATTGATTCTTTAGGAATTAAAAGCAATGAATGTATTTATTTAAATTTTAAATTATATAAGTGAATTCATTTTTATAAAAACATAAACAGTACAAATCAAATGAAAGTACTTTACTCCACATCTAAGTCCCACATTGAAATTTGATCTATCTCTCTAGTTTTTTTAATGTATTTATATACATATATTTGTATCTGTAGAATACATAGTTATATATATAAATTAAAAACATAAGTTGTATCACAGTCTGTATTTCCTCCCAACTGGTTTTTGTTTCAATTTAACATTAATTTTTTAGGAGATTTTCATCTGAGTGACCTAGATCTATTTTAATCTTTTTAATTGTGTAACAATTTTCCAAATATGGGCATATATCATTTAATCCATTCTCTTACTGGTGGAACTCTAAGCTGTTTCCAGTTTTCAGCTATTATAAACAATGTCACAATGAACAAAATAGAATCAGAGACATGGAAACAGGGAATAGACTGACGAATCTCAGAGGAAAGGGGGTTGGGGAGGGGGGCCGGAAAAGATTAACCAAAGAACTTATATGCATATATGCATTGCCTATGGACACAGACAATAGGGTGGTAAAGGCCTGGGGTGGAGGGGAACAATGAGGGGGGGAAAGGGGGAACATTTGTAATATTCTCAACAATAAAAATAAATGAATGACTGAATAAACAAACAAACTGCTAAAAATAATGTTGGCTGCTTGGCCAGATTTCATGGAAGTTCACTGATCTGTTAGGTATATTTGCATCAAATTGCTTAAGTTCTCCTGCCTCAGCTTTGACATCTATGGAGCAATGGTAATGGCATTCCCTCTATTTTTCTCACAGGGAAGCAGTAGTTAAAGATCAATGGGACTTTGAGTGGGCAGGAAGAGGTGATGGGCACCCGGGGAGTGGGCCCAGTGCTGCCCCTGGAAGATCAAAGAGCTGGGCTATCTCCTCAAGCCTCTTCTTCCTTCTGTTATTGCCCAAACCTGGATAGAGGCCCAGGGTGGGGAAACGGGGACAGGGGTGGAGGTAGGGGAGGACAAGAGGGTAGAGACAACGTGTTTTCAAAGAGAAAGGACTTTGCGTAAGCGGATGTGGTGCCCTCTTGGCCATAGCCAGGAAGAATTTGAATTTGTTTATCTCTCTTAGAATAGTAACAATGCCTTATGGATGCTTTCCATCCCCCTCCAGGTTTCCAAGCCTGCAGAACTGATTTCCTGCCCTTCTTCTATCTCCTCTTTCCTCTCTGCACCATGGCACCCTCCCCACTGAGTGACACTCATCATTTTTTTTTGCTGTGGAACCTTCAACTTTCATGCAAATCCCACTCTGCAGACGTTCTCTGCAGCTTTCACATGCTCTATGTTCTCGGCATTAGAAACCTACTCAACTGACTGTTTACATCTGTTACTGTTACATAGAACATTTTCCTTTTCCCCGTTTCATCATTTGTGACCTCTCCGGGCATTTCCCCCAACTCAAGAGAGCTTGATCAGCCCCCTCTGCCCGTTCCTGCAGATACCCTTCTCCTGGTCTTGTTTTCAACTGAAAAGCACAACTTCTTAGCAAAACTTCGCCTTGGGAAACGAACATAGTGAAGGGAAGTGAACATCTCTCTTTTCTTGGTCTGTGACGCTCTGGAAGGTACAGCCCCCTTTTCCAGGTCGCCCAGCTGCCATCTGCTCCCACCCACCGGGCTTTTATTTCAGGGCTCCATGTTCAACAGCGCTGCAGCCCCTCTTGGTGGCGACTGCTTCAGCAGGCACTCTGACCTGGGTTTGATCCTTGTTGCTTTGGTATCTTTTCAGTGGCTTCAGTCCTGTTGCCTCTGGGAACCGTGATTTAGGGAGTGATTTGGATTAGCTTCTCCCTCATGGCAGGCACACACTCCACCGCACACTCTGTGGTTAGTTTGGCAGTTTCTCTTCTTCACCTGGTTGGGGAACTGTCCCAGCTTCCCTTCCCCATGCAGCTCTGCTGAGGGAGGCCACTCCACATGACAAAGAACCCGATCAGGTAGAGGCTGTGTAGAGCTAGCAGAAAGTAGTGAATTCACAGGAGGCAAAGAAGCTATTATGTGAAGAGCTGAGTAGCCAGGAGAAGGGTCTCTGAGAAAGCACATTTTGAGTAGAGCATACAGGAGAGGCTAAAACTTGGATTAGCAGAAAAGGGTAATACTGGCCAAAGCAGCTTGGTGCTCCAGGGGTAGAGTGTAGGATGGTGTGGGGAGAGGAGAAAAAGACTAGAGACAGGAGGTAATGGATATGGCTGAAGATCAAGATTGGGTTCATATTATGGGCCCATTAATTACTAGTAGAATGATCTTGTCCCAACAGTATTCTTAGACGACAGCTTCTTGTTTGGGGTTCTCCAAGGCCCAATCTCAGATGCAGACAGAGCGAGGGAGAAAGTTGTCCAGGATGAGGGTTGCTGGCAATGTAGACTTACACACGTCTCTTGGCAAATAAAGTTTCTCACAAATTTCAAACCCGGGCTGGAATTTTATGATTATGCATATTACTACATTGACATTTCTCCCAAACCTCCCCCATTTTCAGCTTTTATTTACAGAGTAGTGTGTGTGTGTTGAGGAGGGAAGGAGGGAGCGAGAGAGAGGGACGGCAGGAGAGCCTTCCACAGTATTCCCTGTGGGAGGGAATTGGTCTGTGAAGCTCTGGAAGTTACTGCACAGCCCCCTGCACAGTGTCATTTAATAAAACCATTTTGTTAAAGGCTAGAAAAAAGAAATTAAATTTTCCCGAGCACTCCTTGCCACTGTAAATACGGGAAAGTCTGTTATCGAATAGCAGTTAAGTAGTTGCCAAGGGGGAACATTGTGACAAAATCTCAACCAAATATTGATATGAACATATTTTTGTTTATGTGAAAATATGTTTCTTCCGTCCAGGAAAGGAAACTGTTAAGGAGAGAAACACAAACAACACATTGAAGAGATGTCGAGTGGGAAAGCTGTTCATCTGCCAGAGCAAACCACCCCTCTTCGTTCTGTGAATTTTCCTGGAGAGATTGTCAGGAAATTTACTTACACAAGTGGGAAGCCAAAATTCTTCCATTCAAGGAGAAATGACAGATTTTAAGGGCTGTTATTTGGTAAAATTGAAAGCACACAATTTGGTTATACTCTGAGGATGTTTTTTGATTGAATCATCAGGACTTTTTTTTTAACCCCAGAGAAAAGGTTAAGAAAGTGATTTCATTTTTAGGAAATTGTGTGTTCATGTATTAACCTATAGAAATTTATATGTGATATAATTATTCTTGTTTCCCAAAATTTGACATATATATATTTAAATATATTTTTATTGATTCCAGAGAGGAAGGGAGAGATAAATCAATGACTAGAGAGAATCATTGATCAGATGCCTCCTGCACAACCCCACTGAAGATTGAGCCCACAATCTGGGCATGTGCCCTAACCAGGAATTGAACTGTGACCTCTGGGTTCATAGGTCAATGCTCAACAACTAAGCCAAACAGGCCAAGCTCGGTTAGAACATATTGTGTGTGTTCAAAAGAAAGAAGGGAATTTAGGAAAAGGAAAGAAGGAAGGAAAGAAGCAATCATTTGGTTGTTGGAGTTTACCATATTTTATATTTTTTATCTTTCTATATTTCTGCATTTGTTTACACCCTCCCCCCCAAAAAAATAAAATAAATAAAATCATTTATCAATGCTTTACCACGTATTCCCGGCACTATTCTAAATACTGTATGCATTCCAGCTCTTTAATAGCAACTATAACCCTATGAGTTTGATACTATTATCATCTTATTTTATAGTTGAAGAAACTGAGACACAGAGTTTAAGAAATTTTTCCAGAGTCGGCTAGTAAGCACTAAATGGGGTTTCAAACCTAGGCCATCTGATTCCAAAATCCATGGTTTTCATTGCTATTCAACATTTGAGAATTTAATAAGGTGTATTGACTTTTTCCTTATTTCTATTTATTATTAATTAATTAATTTAATCCACATGTATAGTTAGCTATGTATTTATTAGCCTTTGGTTCATCATTAATTGCTCAGGTAGCCACCTTTGCAAACTCTTTAGTAGTAAGACCTGCATTCCTTGTATGCATGAGTGTGAAAAATAATAAGACATATTCTCTTTGTAATTTTCAGCTTTTATTGAGAAACTAGTGGCCCGGTGCACGAAATTCATGCATGGAGCAGGTGTCCCTCAGCCCAGCCTGCACCCTCTCCAATCTGGGAACCCTCAGGGAATGTCCTAGCTCTGGCTCTTGGGCAAGTTACGAATCTCTGCTTAGTTTCGCCACTTGTGAGAGGGGAACACTGATGCATTTCTGTACATTAAGTACCTGCTGCATCATTAGAGAAGTACCGTGTTCCCCGAAAATAAGACATCCTCCGAAAATAAGACCTACTTACAGGTTTCCTTCTGGGTGAAATATAAGGCATCCCCCGAAAATAAGGCCCGCAGGCTCTGTCTCAGAATGAAAATTAATTTACCGTAAACTGGTCGCTAGGGCCGCCCCTATTGGCGTCTAGCAACCAGTGACGTTACGCGGAGTTCTGACGTCACTGCTGTGTGGAGGCAGAGCGGAGGTTGGAGTGAGTGGTGAGCGCGGGGCGGGAGAGAGGAGGAGACTTTCGCATGAGTGTAGAAGAACAGGAGGATTAGAGCGGACGGGACGCGGCGAAGGTGGTGAGTGCTGGTCTGTCTCTGGTGACACTACCTGATGCTCGCGGCCGCCTTCATGATGACTGAAGGTTCTCAGTCAGTGGCAGACCCTGCTCCAGCCCAGATCCAGGTCCCAGCAAGCCGAGTGACAGTCCCCAGGCAGGCCCCAGGGGGTAAATGTCTGATAAAGGGGTAGGGGGGATGTCTGGTGAAGGTGTTCAGTGGCACAGGGGTGGGGGGAGGGGGATCACTTAAAATGACACAGGAGGATCAGAGGGGGCAATCAAAATGACACAGGAGAATCAAAAGGGGTTACTAAAATGGTAATACCCCCTCTGATTCTCCTGTGCCATTTTGATTCCCCCCTCTAATCCCCCCTGTGTCATTTTGAGTGATCCCCCTCCCCCCACCTTGATACCCCAATTCCTTTTTTTTTTACCCCTAGAAATGAGCGCAAAAAGAAGAAGCTACTCCGTGGAGTACAAGAAAGGAATTGTGGAAGACTCTTGGGGCCAAAATCTTACTGCTTTCTGCAAAGAGAAGATGTTGAGTATCCCATTGGTCCGAAAATGGCGAGCAGAGTATGGTAACCTCATTGAACAAGTGGACAAGGGAAATGCTAAAAAGAGCAAGTGTGGATCTGGTCGGCAACCATTATTTTCCGAGCTGGAAGACCTGATCTGTGAATGGGTTGTTGACAGGAGAGCAAAGGCTTTGGTTGTGAATAGGGCTCAGATTCAAGAATTTGCCCTTGCAATGGCACCACAGTTTGACATAGCCCCCGAAGACTTCAAAGCATCACAACACTGGCTGGATAATTTCCTTCAGCGAAGTGAACCGTCTTTAAGAAGATCTACAACATTGTTTAGGTTGGAAGATACTCAAGTTCTTAAGCGAGCACTTACATTCAAGTCCTTTATTGATGATGCTGACTTCTCTAAATACAATCTTTCCAACATGATTGCTATGGATGAAACTGCAGTGTTTATGGGCCAATCATCTAAAACAACAATTGAACAGCGGGGTGCCTCCTTAGCGTACATTCCCTCCACTGCTTACAAAAGTGCATGTGTTTCCTGTATTTTGGCAATTCGTCTGGATGGCACTAAAATCCCACCTTTAATCCTTTCTAAGGGCAAGAAGGAAAAGATTGAACGTGTTTTGGGCGTTTTTATTCTTGAAACTGAAAAAGCCTGGGCCACACAAGCAGTTATAAGGAAGTGGGTCGATTTAATGCTGCCGCTTGTTATGCGAGGGAGCCAAAGAGGTCTGCTAGTCTGGGATGCAGCCAGCACTCACCGCGCTAAAGACATGAAGACATTTCTTCATGAAAGAAAAATAGATCAGTAATGATTCCCGCAGGAATGACAGCCTATCTCCAGACTCTTGATATTGCAATAAACAAGCCATTCAAAGACAATTTGCGCATGGAAATTAATGACTACACTGAAAATAGAATGGAGAGAAATCAGCGTGGAAACTTTGTGAAACCTAAACTGCAAAAAGTTGTGACTTGGGTGAAGAACTCAAGGGAGAAAATCACTGACAGTTGCATTGCAAATGCACTGCGAGCAGGCTACCTTGACAAGAAGTACTCATTTAAAGACAGTGCTGCCAAAAACCGGTTTGGCTCAGTGGATAGAGCCTCGGCCTGCGGACTGAAGGGCCCCAGGTTCAATTCCGGTGAAGGGCACGGACGTTGGTTGCTTGCGGGCATATCCCCAGTAGGGGGTGTGCAGGAGGCAGCTGATCAATGTTTCTCTCTCATCGATGTTTCTAACTCTCTATCCCTCTCCCTTCCTCTCTGTAAAAAATCAATAAAATATTTAAAAAAAATAATAAAATAAAGACAGTGCTATTGCTAAACATGAGAGATTTGGTCCACTGATTCTGAAAGAAATGGAGTCACAAGAAATTCACCAGGAAATTCAGGAATTGGATTGTTATGATGATGTTCCAGAAGATGATGACATGATTGTCATTGAATAAATGAGTAAATTCTTGATACTGTAAGATTCACAGTTTGTCCGGTTTGTGTTGACAACTACCGTACTACCGTACCGTATACAGGTAATAAATTTCTTTTATTTTCATTTAACAATAAATGTGTACTGTATTCTTCTTCATGGAAAAATAAGACATCCCCTGAAAATAAGACCTAGCGGGTCTTTGGGGGCAAAAATTAATATAAGACACTGTCTTATTTTCGGGGAAACACGGTAGTTTAGCTCCATCATGAAAACCTGGGTTTGGAGTCAGATAGCCCATGTCCATGTCCTACTGAGTATGCAACTTTGAATAAATTAACATGAGAACTAAATGAGATAATGTTGGTGGTATGTCTGGTACATACTGAGAACTCCAAGGGTTGTAGTTGTGATGAGGCTAATGTTAGTTCTGCTTTACTTCCTCTACCTCATTCCATTCCTTACCCCCTCATCCTTAGGGAGAAATTGGCATGCTTGTGTCAACAGAGGTTTTTCCCTCTCCTTTTACTTTTATTATGGAAAAATTTACATACAGTCAATTCAACATTTTTAGCGTACATTTCTGTTGAGTTACGCTACATGCAAGTACTTGTGTAAACACAGTGATGAGACATATAACATTTCTAGCACCCGCAAAAGTCTCATCTATTCTGCTATGTCAATTCCTCTCCCAACCTTTAGCCCTTGTCAACCACTGGTTTATTTTCTGTTCCTATCATTTTGCCTTTTCCAGAATGTTACATAAGTGAAATCATGTAGCAGGTAGTATTTTGAGTCTGGTTTCTTGCACTTAACACACTGCATTTGAGATTCACCATAAATAGAGTTTTAATTACTTTTACAAATATATACCTTTCCCCAAGCCCCTCTGGCTGCATCATGCTGATGGAGATAGATGAACTAATTAAGGGTGTGAAATCTCAAGAGTCTCTTACACTCACAGACTAGTCTATTCTTTTTGGTTCACTGACATGCCAGCAAAAAACCAACCCAAGCTAATCTGCAATAGAACCCAAAACAATATGCTAACAGTTTTAACCAATTTAGAATAGTGTCCCCCGACAAGCAAAACCTTAATATTCTCCTTCTACTTTTTGCACACTTAAAATAAAAAATATATCACTATTCTGATACCCCCTCCAATTTACCCCTTAATTTTACAGGAATCCTTTCTTTAGTGACTTGGTCACACAATCTTCAGCATCTAATTTGACTTCAATGTCCTTGGATACCATTTTGAGCTTTCTCTATCCTCTTGTATTTAGCCATAATGGGATTTATACATTCATGCTGACTCCATACATACTAGTTGGCAATGGATTGAAATGAAACCTGCTGAGGTGAATCCGTTGACAGTAGGAACTCAGGAAGACCAACGGCTTTAGGGAAAATGGATCATGGTCCTTTTCATGCTTTTTTCCATATTTAACTGTTAGAGACTCCAAATCTTGGCTTCCCAGCACTTATTGCCAAGTCTTAAACAAGCAGGTAGAGAAGAAAGGGACATAGGAATTATGTTTTCTTCCTCTGGACTTGAAGTGAGGAATAGGAAGGGAAGGTTAGAGATTATTAAAATGGAATGGATATAGCAAAGTTTGGGGGGAATTAAATCCATTAAGCCTTTTACTGATTTACTATAACGACTCCTCCAAACCACAATTCCAAACTTCAAATATAATTTTATTTCTAAGTCTTAAGTTGTCACTTTCATGCTTTTCTGCTACAGAAACTGCTAGTTGTTTCCCAATATCCATTCTGATGGCAAAGCAGTTGCCCAGTGGTAGGATTGTTCATGCAACAAGTAATTTTGGGTGCCTATTAGGCACTGTGCTGGATGTAGACCATCCAATGGTAAGCAAAATAGCCAAACCTTGTCCTCATGGAATTTATAAGCTAGTGGGATTTTGTGAATATCTTATAAACTCATGATAACTTTCCAAGACTCTAAGGATGTCGTGATATCAATGTACCACATAAGCACTTTCCAAAATATAACACTCAATTTTTAAAATTAAATTTATTGGGATGACACTGGTTAATCACATTATATGTTTCAAATGAACAATTCTATAATACATCATCTGTATATTGTCCAGTTTCCTTCCATCTCCATATGTTTGACCCCCTTTACTTTCTTCATCCTCCCTCCATCTCCCTTCCCCTCTGATAACCACCATACTGTTATCTGTGTCTATGAGTTTGTTTTGCTTGTTCATTTGTTGCTTTCTGTTTTATATCCCGCATTAGAGTAAAACCATATGGTTTTTGCCCTTTCCCATCTGACTTATTTTGCATGATATTCTCATGATAGATACATGTTGCAAATGGTAATATTTTTTCTTATGGCTGAGTAGTATTCCATTGTATATATGTACCACATTTTTCTTTATCCAGTCACCCATCAAAGTACAGTTTTTTTTCCATGTCTTGGATACCGTGAGTAATGCTGCAATGAGCATAGAGGTACATATATTTTTACAGATAAATGTTTTCAAGTTTTTCAAGTAGATACCTACAAGAGGGATTGTAAGGTTATAGGAGAGCACTACTTTTAACTGTTGGAGGAACCTCCATATAGCAGGTAGTAGTGGCTGTACCCATTTACCCAACAACAGTGTCTGAGGGTTTCTTTTTCTCCATAGCCTCTCCAACACTTGATACTTCTTTTGTTATTGGTAATAGCCATTCTAATAGGTGATATCTCATTGTGGTTTTGATTTGCATTTCCCCGATGATTAGTGATGCTGAGCGCCTTTTCATGTACCTGTTGGCCATCTGTATGTCTTTTTTGGAAAAAAAAAATGACTATTCAGATCCTTTGCCCATTTTTTTAGTTACGTTATTTGGATTTTTTTTTTTTTTTGCCATTGAGTTATATGAGTTTGTTGTATATTTTGGATATTAATCCCTTATTGGACATGTGGTTTTCAAATATTTTCCCCCATTCCATGGGCTTTCTTTTCATTTTGTTGATGATTTTCTTTGCTGCGCTGAAGCTTTTTAGTTTGATGTAGTCCCACTTGTTTCTTTTTGCTTTTGGTATCAAATCCAAAAATTATTGCCTGGACCAATTTTAAGGAGCCTTGTTCTTATGTTTTCTTCTAGGAGTTTTATGGTTTCAGGTCTTACTTTTAAGTCTTTAATTCATTTTGAGTTGATTTTTGTATGTGGTATAAGATAGGTGTCCAGTTTCATTCTTTTGCATGCGGGTATCCAATTTTCCCAACACCATTTATTGAAGAGACTTTCTTTTCCTTGTTCTATATTCTTCGTTATTTTCTCATAAATTAATTGAGTATATTTGCATGGGCTTATTTCTCAGCTTTCTATTTTGTTCCATTGATTTATATGTTGTATGCCAATAGCATACTTTTTGATTACTATTGCTTCGTAATATAGTTTGAAATCTGGAAGTGTGATACGTCCAGTTTTGTTATTATTTCTCAGTATCACTTTGGCTATTTGGGGTTTTTATGATCCTGTACAAATTTTACATTTTCCCCCGTATTTCTGTGAAAAATGACATTGGAATTTTCCATTGAATCTGTAGATTGTTTTGGGTAGTATGGACATTTTAACAATATTAATTCTTCCAATTCATAAACATTGAGTATTTTTCTAGTTAATTGTGCCTTTCTCAATTTTTCATCAATGTCTAAAGCTTTAAATTGTCAGTTAAAGAAATTCCTGCACATACAGAAGATGTAAAACCTATTTTATGTCATTATAACTTATTCTTTTCTTATACTGACTCATTCCCAAAAGGATCTATGGTGACTTCTGAAAATACAGCATGTACAACAAGATAAGCACACAACAACAACAATAAAGCAAAAGAAAAAAGTGGTTTCATTTTAATGGAAAAAGAGTAAATAAACTGAAAAATTGGAGTAAAGTTAGAATAAAGATTTGCAAAGTTAGAATCCCGAATGCATACCATAAACACTATATTTTATACAGACGCACAGTCACAAATTTAGATTAGTAATAGGGCACAAGATTTGTCCCATGATTTGCAACAAATAACATAAAAACTGAAGAGCTGTTTGGAAGCAGCAAAATTGTTCTTGGTCCTGAGACTTAGGAGAAATATTCATCTACAAGGCCCTTGAGAAAATAATAAAGTTGGTGTTAATATAAATAAATACATATTCATTTCTATCATCAGACTACAGGGTAGTAACTTGAACATGGGAGGTTTGTAAAGAGGACATTTATGAATACCCTTGGTTTCCATTGTTCCCTGATAACACCATGTGTACCCATATGGCAGACTTATCTAGACACTTAACCTGTAGGCATGAGGGATATGGCTCCTTGAGAGCACTAGAAGACAAAGAGAGAGCTTCCCAATGTCCAGCCCAGCCCCAGGAGTTCTGGCTATAGGAGACAGCTCTCCACTTGCTCTTCCTGCCAGGCCCTGGGGATAGAGACGATTGGTTACCGCACTGCAGGTGACCTAAGTTGTCCTGGCCAGTAAACTGCTGCAGAACTCTTCTACGCAGGAACCTCCCCTCCTTCTGTCTGTTGCTCCTGAGATGCTGCTTAGGTCTTCATTTTCATGAGACCCTTCACTCTAATGGTCATTCATCCTGATTTGCAGTTGTTGACATGTTACTCAGCATCAATGTCTCCCATGAGTCATGGGAAAAAGGCTTTCCTCCATTTCATGCTAAGTTCTGAAATAAGTCAGCAACAAATGATTTTGTGCTCCTCCCTTCCTGAACACCTACTGGTGCACTTTTTCACTAGCTTGATATTTTAGGTTAGGAAGTCCCTTTCTTCTTAGGAACATGCTCCAAGTTCCCACAAGACTCCTCTAAACCCAATTTAGATGCAGAAGGGCCTGTTCTGCATGCAAACTATCCATTTCCCTAAAGCTCAGACAAGACCATCATATCAAACGTAATAGCCCTGACCATCTCTTCTTTGGGACAATGACTATCACCATGGTTTTCCTCCCATCTGTTGAGAGATCTTATTCCTACAGCTTCTACCATCACTTCTAACTAATTCAGTTATTTCATATCTAAGTAGGCTCATCAAGCCCACACATCCATTAAAACATAGCTAGCCCACCATACGTGCCCACCCAAGTGGGCCAGAACATGTTAATATTCACCCAAGTAGGCAGTCAATAATCATTTTTTTAGTGTCTTCTATGTACCAGACAAAACAGTGATAAAATGACCGAGTCTCTTTTTTTAGAGATTACATTTGATTAACATTTTTAGTGGATAAACCGATCAGACTCTCTCTGGGAACTCATTGGATACAGAATTTCAGGATGAAAACTTCTTTGGTCTCTGATTTAGGCAGATTCACCTGACTGGTTATATTTAGATATTTTAATATCTTCTTAAATATTGCAGCAAATATGTCATAGCTTCATTATAGTAGCATTTTTCACTGCTTCTTAATTCTAAGTTGGTGGTAAGTTTTTCCATCTAACTCATATCCCTTTCTCATTCCTGATGTCTGGGTCCTTTCAGTCTGGCTGTGTAAATGAGGATGACAACTCAATGTCCTTTACAGAGAGCAGCAGTTAGGAACACGTGATCATTGTAGCCAGAATTAGAATCCTGGCACTGGGAATGACCTTGGCAGTTTATTCATCCTTATTAGGACTCAGTTTCCTCCCATGTACCATGGGTGAAAATAATGGCACCTTTATCCTTTGTGAGATGAAGGCACTCAATAAATGGTCTTTATTATTATTACTTACTAGCAATCATTGTATTGTTTAACTGAAATGAATCTTAGAAATCATCTATTTATACATAGTTGATAGCATCTTTTGACATAACTTTTCCCCCCAAACTGAACAAAAGGTATACAATTGAACCTAGACCTGACTGCACACATTGCCTTAAGTATTTCAGGTTGAAGAATATTGGAGACCTAAGTAGTTTAAAAAATAAGCTTGAATTGTGCACCTATTAAAATAATGTTTCCTGACAAGGCTCTAATGAAAGTAAAAATAGCTATAAAAGAGTCATTTACACCAAGATGATTCATATCCTAGTTAAAAGTGACCACGATTTTTATGCCAGTCATTAACCTGGTTTCTATTTCAGACAAGAAATGGCTTGAATAAAGAATATTCTCATCCATCTCTCTTCTCAAGACATATACTTCATTTTATTATTTAAAAAAATATTGTTATTGATTTCAGAGAGAGGAAGGGAAAGAGAGATAGAAACATCAATGATGAGAGAGAATCATTGACTGGCTGCCTCTTGCACGCCCCCTACTGGGGATCGAACCTTGTGCCCTAACTGGAATCAAACCTTGACCTCCCGGATCATAGGTTGATGCTCAACCACTGAGCCCCACTGGCCGGGTCAAGACATACTTTAAAGATGATGACTATATATTTTAAGTACCATGTGTGCCTATATAGAAGTATTCATAGAACATGTGTGTATTAGTATGCAGTAAAATTTTTGAGTATTTCTGTTCTGACCTAGAATTCACTAAATCCACCTTCTCCATTTTATAGACAAAAGAAGATCCAAGTTACAGTGTCACATAGTTTGATGATGGCAGGATCACAGCAAGAATTCAGGTTTCCTGATTCTTACTCCAATGCTCTTCTTTTGAATCGGCCACTGGTTGCCTCTGTGGAGATCTGCAAAGCTGTGACAGAGGCCACAGCCAAGTGGCAAAAAGCCTCACTGCGTAAATAGTGTATAAAAGTTACCAATTCTCAATTCGTCTCTGAAGTCACACAGCTTTGCAATGTGACTGCAATTTCTCTTTTCAGGAGATAGAGTACCTTCCTGACTCCTTGAAAGCGGGTTTAGCCATGTGACTTGTTCTGGCCAATAGAATATTTGCAGAATGAGACAGTTGTGAGCTTAGGCCTTTAGAAGTTCTGAGCAGTCTAGCGAGGTCTCTTAGAAGTTTATCAGCCATTATGTCAAAAAGCTCAGGCCAGCTTTGGAAGATGAGAGACTATGTAGAGCAGATATTAGCTATCCCAGCCTCCAACACATTTAGCAGCTGACTATCGGTACCATAGCCCAGCCTAGACCAGAACTTCCCAGCCAAGCCCAGCCACCGTACTGACCTTCAGAACTGTGGGTTAAATAATTGTGTCTCAGGACTTCAAGTCTTCAGGTATTTTATTGCATAGCAAAAAAATGCATATCACATTAATTAACCATTTTAAGCCATGTATCATTCATTAGTAGCATTGCAAATTGGTGTCTTTTCCCTCCCATTTTAAATAAGAAAACCACTTAAAATGAAAGTTACAAATTCTAAGAAGGCAAAGGAGAATTGGCATTTACAGCATCTTTTCAAATAAGGCCTGGACACTTGCCCCCTTCCCTGGTAAGACCTGGTGCCATTTCACATAGCACTCTGATGTCCATTCATTTCTCTTTTCCTTCTCACTGAAGACAAATCCAAACATTGTACATTACCTACCACTTTCCCTTTGTCCTTTATCACCACTCAGGAGTGAGATGAATCTTTCCCCTGTCAGAGCCCTTTTTTTTAGGGGTGCTATTCATTGTGAAGCAGTATCACTTGTGACTGACTCTAGTAGTAGTTTGTAGTTCAGCATCCCACCCTCAGAAGCACCTGCTCCTTTGGTGAATGCCTTACAGAGATGTCCTGTGCTCCCTGTACATAGGCAATGAGCTAAGGTATATTTCTTTCTAGAGAAGTATGTATTCATTGTGACCTTTTCCTGCTATTCTGCCCACTCCTGGAGCACTGTGTGTGCTCTGATGGTGACCATGGCCCTAAGCCAGAGGGAGGGAAGTCTCACCATATTGTTGTCAGAGTAGATAAGCAGTGGGGCACATAAAAGGGAAGTGCTCCAGGATTTGTGGGCTGCTTGGGCTCAAAGATGCTCTCTTCTGATCCAGCTAACGGGGACTAATGGAAGCAATAAAACCCATGCTCATTAGTGAATCCCAGGCTTCCAGCACCCTGGTAGGAGGGTGGCTGAGCAACAAGCAGACTGTAGTGGCTTTTACTTTCTTTAACACACACACACACACACACACACACACACACACTCGCATACACAGAACGCTGTCTTGCTTTAAAGGTGTGACAGCTCTCAGGAGTAAGGTTGCTGCTATACAAGATTAATAGAAAACGGTGACCAGTGGCTCTCATTCCCATGCTTTTTTGTTTTTATATCTTCAAGCCTGTTCCATGCTTTTATTTCCAGCTAACGGGAATATCCACCAACCCATAGAGAGCACCTGATGTGTGCAAGGTAATGTGTAAAGTATTACCATGAGGGCACAAGGGGGGGACTATAAACAGCCTGCAAGGTGCTAAGAGCCCATTAAACAGTAGAGCAAAATGTCTAAGCAAAGAAGTGAATTATAAAAACTGCTATTCAAAGGGGAGATGTCATGGTGGTGGATCAGAATGTTTTTCTTTATTTTGTTGATGTATGGACTCTCCTTCTTCCCGATTATACTTTTTTCTCTCCTTACTTATTGCATGGAAACTTTATTCTCTGCCAATCAACTCTAACACCTATAGATTGAACAAGGACAAGGTGGTCTAGGATCCCAGGATCGAAGAGGAGAGATTAGAACAAGAAGATGAAACACTCCTTGAAAGACAAGTGCAATAAGAAAACCAGAGAAACTGAATTGGTCATCCAACATGTACTCTGGGTGGATAAATTATGTCTCTAGCATTTGCCTTTGCTGCTTTTCCCTTGCCACCTTTCACTCTGAAGGTACTTCCTTCTCTTTCATCCTAATGGAGTCATACTGAGCTCTTCTTCATGAGGTATAATGCTCTTGGGATGTGCTCTCTTCTTTTCATTTGAACAAGTTATCAGAACTCTCCTGGAAAAAGTTCCAGGACCAACTCAGTCCCAGGTAAATCCGGGTGAATTAGAAAAACAAAACAACAAAAAAAATCAGACCAATTCTAATATCTCATTTTTCTATCCCAACTGCCCCATTGCACACACCAAGGAAAGGCTAAATTCATGTTTCTGGTTACCCAATAAAGTTGATTAGAAGGACACTGGGTGGTGAGTTCTATGAGAGAAAATGCAAGAGAAATTAAAGAAGGAGTCTTCGATGCTCTGGTGAGGTTCCCTCAAACTGGGAAGGGTTAAAGTGTGGAATTTGGTACCCTGCTCCTACACAGTGCCCAGGGAGGTGGGAGAATCTCAGAGGGAAACAGCCAGCTTGATGACGTTTGCAGTAGCTTCCAGAATTGGCTGAGGCCCCCATGCCACAGCTTTGCCTCGCTGCATTGAGGTGACATGTCTTTCCTGATCATTTCTAGGGGGACAATTTATACTGTAATCTGTGGTGAGTGGCAACCTCCAGAGCTGGTTATCATAGTAGCCCTATTAGGGACCACCTGGACAATGAGCACCTCAGAGGAAACCAGTGCAGTAAGCTCCCACTACAGGCTGTCTCAGACCCCGGACACCCCCTTAGGATTCCTGGGATAGTGTAATGGTGAGCACTAGTAAAGACTAAGAATCTCCAGACATTTCCTGGGTTGCAAAGTCAATCCCCGTTGAGAACCACTCTTTTATAGCAAGGTTCCCAGTTCCCAGGTCAGTTGGGAGCTATGTGGCAAGCCCTAATAAAGTGATTAAAATTTATAAACAATTCAGCTTCTAAAGACCAAATTTGTGTTTATCCCTCTAAAAACAATTGCTGGTTGTTACTGACCAAGATATTTCTTGAATGGGGGAGACAGTGGTGATGAACAGCTTTGGGAATGAGCTGTGTTCTTTGTCCTGCTCCAGCCTGCAGTGTGCTACCCGATATGGACCAACATGGCGGCGATGTTTAGGAGTAAATGCAGGGCTTTGCTTGCTCTCTCTCATTCTGAGGGTTTGTCCAGACCTGGCCGTACCAGCCACCCACATTGGTTTCCCACAGATCCATCACCTGAGTAGCAGCAGAAATAAGAAAGCTTGAATAAAAACTGCTGTTCCACAGCCAAAACAATTTTGGTTTGACACAGTCAGCTGGAATGGAGAACTTCTTTGCTTCTTCACCTTCCATAGTCCCAACCAGCAGAAGAAAACCATATCTCATAGGAGAAATGTGTTATGCTGATCATTTCAGCTGAGGGTATCACACAAAGAATATTTAGTAATTAGTCCTATAGAAGCTAAACTTGATTGGAGATGTTAGTTAGGAAAGCTGGAATTGCCTCTCCATTAAAAAAAGAAGAAATATTAAAACATTTTTTTCATCTGTGTTTAAGCTGCCATCTCCATTGTGACACCTACTCAAAGAATAAACCAATTCAATGTCTCTGGAATATCCTGGTATGCTAGTAATGAGTGTCTTTGGCACCAATAACTTAGACTAAAAAGAAAGCTGAGAGAAAAGGGATGACTTATACCAAATGACAGTGTGATGACGTTCCTTCCTGAAGACTAAATAAAATGATTCTCAAAGTAGCAGCCAGGCCCTTGTTTTGTCTCTGACCTTGAGTCCCCATAGAGAAGTCATGGTCTCCATGCTCAGCCTCTAAGGTTTGCAGATGCAGGCCTGGATCAATGGTCCCCAGGCTTGGCTGGGAATTTATTCACCCAGGGAGTTTAAAATAAATCATTAGGACCACTCTCAGAAGTTCTAATAGAGTTTTGGGTGTGGTATCTGTGAATATGTGCTTTTAGAATTTCTTCAGCTTATTCTAACATACATCTACCTTGGGATCATCTAGAATAGACAGTGATGAAAATGATAATGATGACATCTACCCTGCATGGAGCTCTTACTATGTTCCGGGCCTATGCTAAATATCTTCCATTCATTAGCCCATTTCATTCTCATAGTAATCCCTATTAGTTACTATTATTGTTTCAGTTTGAATACGAGGAAACTGAGGCTCAAGGAGTTTAATTATCTTGCCCAAGTTAATCATGCAAATGATGCTGGACATTCCAAAACAGGTGTGTCTCTGGAACTGGAGTTTTTAAAACTATGATTCAATTTTTCCTCCCTACCATTTTTTGAACTATAGAGGGGTAAGGGGCAGGAAACATACAGAGGCAGGCGAAGGAGGCCTCACTGAGAACCTCTGGAATTTCAGTAGCTCTCTGAGTCTAGGCCTGTTTCTCAGAGTTGAGGAAGAGGTAGGCTGACAGGAGGATTAGGTGTAAAATTGGTCTTTGTCAGATCTCAGACAGGAAGTCTTGCTGCTCCAGAAACACGGAATGGAGGTTACAGAACTGCCTGGGGGAGAGGGTTCTTAAAAATGGTATTTTTACTGAGCACCAGAAAGAACATTTTCGTCTTTAAATATGCAGAGACACTACAGCAAGTATCACAAATTCATTCTGGTGATGCAACCAACAACACTTAATTATCAGCTCCACAAGCAAATTAGGTGAGAAAATTACTTGTCTTTTTATATTTATTTTATTTCTAAAAGAATTCAAAGAAGATAACGATTTAACTACCACAGCGTATTACACACAGATTGCTTCTCTCCTTGACCTTTCTTCCCCCACCTTTCCTTTAGCCATAGATACACTTGTTCTTTTGCTTTGCTGTTTGCGTGGACACCCAGTAAAGGAATCTGGCTGCAGTTTCTTGAGGAATCCACTGGATCCGTTGGAAAGCTGAGGTGCAGACAGTCTGTCAGAGGGTTGAGTAGCAGGACAAGAGGTACATTCCCGAGTGTATTTACCTGAGTGAACCTTATTTACAAGGCATGAGGCTACTTTCCTAAGCTGATTTTGAGCTGCCCCACTCAAGCCATGTATCAAGGTGGCTTTTGAATGCTCTTTGTGCACATTATGTCACTGATGCCAATGTGTAGTTTCCAAGTTCTAGCTCCACACTTCTTTCCAGTGAGGCATTGTTTTGGGGTTGAAGAGCTCTCATGGCTTTGGGGAGCCTGTAGAATAACTCCCGCCTTGCAACAGGCAGGACGAAGGGCCCACTACTCCCCAAGAAAGCCATGTTCTCCTTCACTGTCTCGCACACCACGTGGCTCTCTTCCAAAGGGATCATTCTGAGAGCTTCTGGAAGGGAAGCTGTGGCCTCTTTCCTAATAATCTCTGAAAGCATTGAGGTTTCAATATTTTACTCAATATTTTGGGGACAGTTACTGAGCAGTTTGTTTTCTACTTCTAGTTTCTGCACTTTATAAACTTCTGTGTTCTCCATCAGTGTGTCTGATCAGCGTGGAAATAAAAAGATAGAGGCACTCGGCCCTTCAAATACAGCAGCCAGCAATCCCTGTACATCACTGCTGGCCCAAATACAGCAGCCAGTAATCCCTGTACATCACTGCTGGCCCTACCAGCAGTTATGCCCTCAAAAATTTTGGTTTTCCGGCTACAAAAATTAGAACAACTAAGGGATTCTAGAGTTTGTTTAGTCTAGTAGTTCCATAATCAAATGCCAGGAACGAGGTTGGCCACACAAACTGATGCAGCAGGCAGGAGGGGACGGTGTGAACTGCAGAGCATGTGCCTCATCTGCAGGGAGAGTCAAGCTCAGCTCCATGGGAAACATAGACTTGCTTGTCGTATCTTTCCATTAAACTTCAGTAATCTGGATTTTTGAAAACAATAAATATCACAAATTTTCAGTGTTAGCAAACAAGTCAAGTTTCAGAAAAATACATTTTGTGGGCCACACAAAACATGTCTACAGGCAGGATAGTGTTTGAGGACCACCAGTGCAACGTATGCTCTGGTTCAATGTTTAAGGATGATTCTCCCAGAGTTTACAAGGTTACTCAGCTAGTCACAGAATGAGAACCAAGATCTGGTGTCCAAACCGTGGGGCAAGCAATTTTTCCTTTATGTTTTACCCTTAATTTGCTTAATTTTTACCAATTCAAAATTTATTTCAGTGGTAAATGGATACTTTCCATGTGTAAAGGACTATGCTATATGTTTAAAATTACCAGAAAGTTACACAAAAAAACCTTGCTTCCCTTCCAAAAGATTGGTATTTTTCTCAAGAAATGGCAGAGAATTATGATTCACAATAATGTATATTCTCTGTGCCAGGCATTTTATACCAATTATTTCAAGGAATCTTAAAAAAAATCCTAGGAGGTCAGCATTGTTCACCATCTTCTTCTAGTTGAGATTATTTAACACATGTTTATATATTCCCATGACCATACAATAATTGAGGCACCAAAACACAGCGTTCAATAATGCATGCGAGAAGAACGATAATCACTGTAAATAATAAAATATAAAGAATATGCAAAGTTATTGACAGAACATGGAGGCACCAGAGTGAGAGTAAGTTTGATTAAGGAAAGCTTTCTTGAGGAAGGTGAGCTACAAGTTGGGACTGAATGTGGACACCCAACAAGGCCTGGTCGGTTATTCTTAGCCTCTGAGCAGGTCAGGTAAAGGAAATCTATTTGGCTACTCTCTAAATACAGCTCATGATGACTCAGAAACTGGGGGTGATGTAGCAGAGGCAATTTAAAATCATAAAGCTGGAGGTGCCCCTGGGAACCAGCCTGCTACCCCAATAAGGGGGATGAGGGTCTATAGGGATTCAATGATTTACCCGGGATGACCCAGACCTGGATGCATTGGCTCTGAGCACAACCGTCTTCCTGTACAGCACACAGATCCTTACCACCTGACCCCAGCTTCCTCATACTGATCCAAAGCCCAGTTTCCATCCCGAATTGACTTTGTTCCTCTAGAAGCATCAAACATTTGACATTTATCATAAAAGGTCTGAACTATTCATCTGACAATTAAATATCCTCTGGGGGTATGCCAAAGGCGTGGTATTTATGTTTCTGCTTTTATTCCTTCTCTTTGGTAACCCTTCCTTTGCCCCAGTGTTTTAGAATACACCAGTAAAATGTCTGCATTCTGATACACTGGCTCAGGCCATGTGAAAGACTGGTTTGTGGAAGAAAAGCTATTTATTTCATTTTCCTCAAATCTACACATGCTACAGTACCATTTCCTTTAGTTTTTCCGGGGTTAGAACTCTTGGGAGATTGCTATTAGGATCTTCCCATTTTCTCTCACTTTCTCCTACACCCCCACCCCCAGAAGCTCTGTGTCTTTAGTTTATAGCCCTTTCTACAATTTCTACTTATTATGACTTGATGGATGGGTAACATATCCAAGGACAAGCACTGAGGATCAATGATCCAATAAATTGCTGGTGAGAGAAATTAGTGCTTCCACTGGATGTGTTATGAAATATTTTTTTTAGTTAGATAAAGAGTATATTTCTTCATACCACCTAAGCAGAAAACCAGGGTTAAATTAAGAGGTGCATGATAATTGAAGATTTGTGAAAAAGCACACATGGATGTTCTCATTTTGATTAAATTTGCTTTAAATGCTACATTGGAGATCAGAATTGGTTTAAGTGACAGTCTTATTAGAAAGTTATATTTTCAATAGAAAAGACATAAAATGCGTTTTTAATACAGCTTCCCATGCCTAAGGGAAGCCAACGTGTTAAGAAACAAAGATCGCCTATGTTTTCCCTGTCTCCTGGTGGCAGCTACTAACTTAAAGGCATGATTCTAGGAAGAAATAGATTCTAGGGGATGAGCTTTGAGAATGGGCCTAAGTGATGGCAAGTATCAGATCCACCTTCCTTCATGATGTCATTTTTGAGTCCTTAAAACATAGTGATGACATCCAAACTTCAACAGGATGTAACCCACGAAGGCGGAGGTCTTCCTTACTTTGTTCACTGCAGCATCTCAGCTGCTGAGACCAGCACGGGGCACAGAGCAGGCACTCACACATGTGTGGTGCTTAAAGGAATAAACGACCAGGAGCCAAGATCAAGAAAGAATTAAAAATGTTTTGCTATTGCAAACCTCACTGTTAAATTTCTTCATTACAGCCCTGGCCGGGGCTCAGTTGGTTGGAGCATCATCCCGTACACCAAAAGCTTACGAGTTCCATCTCTGGTTGGGGTGTGTACGGTAGGCAACCAATCAATGTTTCTCTCTCTCTTAAAAAAAAAAATCAATCAATGAAAACATATCCTCGGGTGATGATTAAAAAAGAAAATGTCTTCATTACAAAACATTTTTTTTTTGCTTTTGCTAAAAAGTTTTCCTTAGTGCTGCATAAATAATATATACACTAAATGTTAATCTTGATCACTGTTGCCCATTTTATACTGTGGTTTCCTAAGGCTAAGGACATGATTCATTCTGCTTCCACTGTAAAGTACTCACCACAGGATAAAGTGCTATGGGTGCCTAGTAAATCCTACTTGATGATAAAATAATACATACAATTAAAATTAAACCCAGAGCAAAATAATGAAATTAAGTCCTGATTTAATAAAAAGAGAAAAACCTAGACCTGTCTGCAGTAGCATATTGTGACTTCCTGGCTTATTATCATCTAGTTGTGAGATGTTTCCCAAGTTAATTTATTGCTAAGAATAATCATAGAAAACATTTATTAATTTTTGCTGTGCCACATGTATAGTGCTAAGAATCAGTTATATTCATGAGTTTATTTAAAGCTCATGACAGCCATTTCAGGCATGAGAAAAATGTAGACTTCCAGAGACTAAGTAACCGCTAATGCTACTTTCTTAGGAAGGGCTGGAGTGGGGATCCAGGCTCAGCCAACCTGGTCCCAAAACCCAGTTCTAAGTCAAGATGCTACATTGCTTTACATGTTGCTCATAGTGGTTAAAGTTTGCAAATAAGATACTATTTTTATAAATGAGAGCAGGGTCAGGGTTTTTACCAGATTCTTGTCTCTCTCAGTCACAGACACTTTAATTTGCCCTCTTGGATAGAAAAGATGGAGTTACCCTTGGACTATAGGATCTGTGCATGTCCATCTTCTGTGTATTCATAATTAGCAAATGTTACTCACATGCTATTAAATGTTGTAGCACCCTAGCCAGTTTGGCTCAGTGGATAGGGTGATGGCCTGCAGACTGAAAGGTCCCGGGTTCGATTCTGGTCAAGGGCACATGCCTGGGTTGCGGGCTTGATCCCTAGTAGAGGGCATGCAGAAAGCAGCCAATCAATGATTCTCATCATTGATGTTTCTCTCTTTCCCTCTCTCTCCCTCTCTGAAATAAATAAAAATGTATTTTAAAATAATGTTGTAGCAATTTAAGTTTTTGTAGTGCTGTTCTTAACCCCCAAGAATGGGAGTTGCATCTCCAATCACCCTGGGTCTCTTATCTCTGCTATACTCTGTTTCATTAAAAGAAACATGGATACCAATCCCCATAGTCTTAAATCCTAAGTTCTCCATAAGAGACAACAAAGTGAGAAATCTGCCTTGCAACTCATAGCAAACATTTTTTTTTTAAAATTCTCTTGAGATGTTTCTCTCCTTGAAGTTTCCCCAGCCTCAAGGGAACTCCTCCTATCTTTGTTTCTCTCTTGCTCAAAACCCAGCCTGGTTCTTCCAGATCTTTCTCCTAGGAAATGACGCCACAGTCTTTGTTATGAAAATCACTCTTCTGGCTTTGCCCAGCACCCTCAGTTCTATAGCTCTACCCCACCCTTCCTGGTTCTGGTACACCAAGTCCCAAGTTGTACCAGACATATCTGGACTGCTACAAAGACTGTGCAGGGAAAGAGGCTGTGAATAGTTATACTTAAAAATGTTTGTTTATATTATGATGATACTTTTTTCCCATCCGAATCTGGATATCTCCAAAGGATTTCATCACATGTATCCTGGGGTTAAAGGCTAAAAACCATATATCTATATCTATATCGATATCTATCTATATCTATATCATCTATACATATATATATATATATATATATATATATATATAATCTAATAAAAGAGTAATATGCAAATTGACTGTCACTCCAACACACAAGATGGCTACCCCTATGTGGTCAAAGATCCTGCCCCCATGTGGACACAAGATGGCCGCCACAAGATAGTCAGCAGGGGAGGGCAGTTGGATATGACCAGGCCTGCAAGGGAGGGCAATTGGGAGGGACCAGGCCTGAAAGGGAGGGTAGTTGAAGGCAATCAAGCCTGCAGGGGAGGGCAGTTAGGGGTGACCAGGCTGGCAGAGGAGGGAAGTTGGGGGCGACTGGGCCTGCAGGGAAGGGCAGTTGGGGGGGGGGGGACCAGGCTTGCAGGGGAGGGCAGTTAGGGGCAAACAGGCTGGCAGGGGAGCAGTTAGGCATCATCAGGCTGGCAGGGGAGTGGTTAGGGGTTGAACAGGCTGGCAGGCAGAAACGGTTAGGGGCAATCAGGAAGGCAGGCAGGCGAGCAGTTGATAGCTAGCAGTCCTGGATTGTGAGACGTATGTCCGACTGCCCGTTTAGGCCCGATCCTACCGGGATCAGGCCTAAACAGGCAGTCAGACATCCCTCGAGGGGTCCCAGATTGGAGAGGGTGCAGGCTGGGCTGAGGAACAACCCCCCCACACACACAAATTTTGTGCACCGGGCCTCTAGTATATGTGTGTGTGTGTGTGTGTGTGTGTGTGTGTGTGTGTGTATATATATATATATATATATATATATATATATATATATATATAAAATCACATTTTAAAACCATTACTAGAAAAACAAAAAGCCTAATATTTGGAGCTATCCTGCCAAAATATACTTGGCTTATCTAAAATACTTTCCAATGTGGTTTGGTGTTAAAATAAAAAGGTCAAATGTAAACATACTTCTGAGTCTCAGCACACATGGTTTCCTTTATAAGACCCGAGCACAGTAATCTTTCCAGCACGCTTTTCCCAGGCCTCTCCACAAATCCTACATTAAAGACCACAACTTGCTCATCCCCATATACTAATGAGCAATATGTACATTAACAAGTTCATAAACTTTCGTATAATGTTCAGATTGACTCCACATTATGAGTTACTGGAATCCAAATGCACAAATAATATCACCACTGGTTCCAGCGGGCACCTGTGCAGCTTCGCGGGCATGGCTATGGATGTCTGCAACCCTGTACTGCCCGCGGGGCTGCAAGACCGAGTCAAGCATGTTCTCTATGTGCCATGTGTCAAGGATGATACGTCAACCCATTACCCATGAAAACCATTCAGGGTCTGTTAGCAAATAGGGCCTGATACGAGTGGGTGTACAAGTGCTTTGTTGAGGGCAGCTGTTTTGATGCTGCATTTTGAGGAGGGCAGCTTCAAACAACCCAGGAGGAGCTAAATTGTATATTCACTCCTAAGTTAAAGGACACAATTAAAGCAGAGTCCCAGTTTGGGTTGTCCAATGGCACAAACATATGGCATTTCCTTTTTCTCCCTAGTGGAGGGTCAGCATCAGGCATATAATTATACTTCCGTAGATAATCTGAACACTTTATCACAACATGCATTACGGGCTCTGAACTTTCCAAAGAATGGGTCATCTCCTGAAAATTACCTGTCAAAGTGGGGATGCTTTCTGAAATATCTCTAAGTATGACCAATATCCATTGTGGACTACTTAACAATGAACTACAGTTTTTTTCACATTTTCAATATCCTCCCTTTGGTTTGAAGTTTTATAACACACTAGAGGCTTGGTGCATGAAATTTGTGCATGGGTAGGGTCCCTAGGGCTGGTCGGCGATCAGGGCTGATCAGGGCCTTCCGGCTGCTGGCCGGGGCCTCCCTTCCCTGTCTGCTGGCTGCCGGCTGGGGCCTTCCTTCATTCCGCGCAGTCCCCTGGTGGTCAGCACATGTCATAGCAAGCAATAGAACTCCTGGTCTCCCGGTCAAACTCCCGAGGGAACACTTTGATATTAACATTTTATACTAGTATATATCGATATTTGATTCCTCTTTCAAATGACCTTCAAATACTTTGAGACTGTTACGAAAGCTGTCCCTTTAGGACTACATTTTCCCCCTTGCTTGTGTTTTCAGTCTCTCAGTTAACATTGGATTGAGCTATTTTGTGATTTTTTTTCTATTCCTATTAGCATACCAAGATTACAAATTCTTGGATTCCCCAAATCCAGAGCCTCATTTCACAAAACCCTACCCAGTTCCAAATCTCATTGGCAATCAGTACTCATCTAACTCTGTAACTTCTTAGCAAAGTCCACGTGGTGACTAGGCACACAGACACCTAAAATTTGAGTAGCATTTTATGTGTTAAATGTGTTTTGTTTCTTGTCAGGTCATACATTATTCGAGGAAAAGGAATTTGTGTACCACACTGGCATTGCCTTGTTGAAAGCCTGTTGACTAAATAGGTAATCAGCAAATACTCAAGGTTTAATTGGTTTAGGGCAGTGGTCGGCAAACTCATTAGTCAACAGAGCCAAATATCAACAGTACAATGATTGAAATTTCTTTTGAGAGCCAAATTTTTTAAACTTAAACTTCTTCTAATGCCACTTCTTCAAAATAGACTCGCCCAGGCTGTGGTATTTTGTGGAAGAGCCACACTCAGGGGGCCAAAGAGTCGCATGTGGCTCGCGAGCCACAGTTTGCCGACCATGGGTCTAGAGGTCTGATGCCTCAAACTCTAGTCTAATGTCTGGACCTCAGTAAACCTCAGTTTTCTCATTGGTGAATATCAATTCTCATTTCAACAACCTCATACAGCTATTTTGAAGAGAGATGTAGTGAATTCCTTTAAAAATGATTTTAAGAGGTTAATTTTGTTTAGCAACTTTTCTCCATCCCTATGGGATTATGATTCAAGCCCACAACACTCTCAGCTGTATTTGTCTCTCTCTGTCTCCTTTTCAGCAAGGAGATGAGCCCAGGCAATTGTTCTCCTCAGTGACATCAGGACAGTAGCTCTCAAGTTGCAAGGCACAGAGTATTGTGGTCATCTGGATTTGAGGAAGACACTTGGCACATGTCTAAAGATCATATCATGGGGATCCAAGTGATGCATTCAGATCGGGCCTATGACTTCTTTACTCTTGGGGATAAGGGGTTACAGTATGTATGGCAAGATCAGAAAACCAGGGTGGAAGGCTAAATGAAATGACAATGTGATCTTGGTGATGATCTTTGGTGAGGATTAGGAAGAAGGAAGCAGATTCAATATGGGAGCTGGGCAATCTCCATTTTAGAACTGAGGGACTGCTGGGGGCTTTTAAATGCTGACTAAGGTCTAGCAGGCTTCAATTGTGCAGTCTAAGGGGGTCCTTCTCTTACCAGTTGCTCTGATTGCATATCAAAAAGAAAATTCTTCCCCAAATTGTGAAAAACAAAATGAATGAATACCAATTGATCTTCAAGGCCAAAAGCTCTACTCGCTACTCAGAACTGTCAAAATCAAAGAGCTTTAGGAAACGGTTTTTGTGTTTGTTTGTTTTTTTTGTTTTGTTTTGAAAGAAGCTATCTCATTAGAAGTGTTTTGTAACTGAAAGGAAATACATCAAAATTAAAATAGTAATTGTTGTTTGGGACCTGGGCCTGTGGACAAGATTTTTTCTTTCTTTCTGCGTTTCTATACTTTCTGAATATTATTCTATTATATTTATAATATAAGAGTAAGAGGGAAAAAAAATGTAAAGCCACTTCTCAGGATGAAAAGCCCCTTAAAGAACTACCTATTCCTCCCTTTAATTTTTCTCCCTTCAGTATACGACACTCATTTTCATTTAAGCTGAAGACACGAAACACAATAGTTTCTTTTTCTTTTTCTCCTATTTCCAACAAGTCTTTCCTTTATTAACAATTGAATTTTCAGCTTAACTGGGTATGTAGGGCTCAGAAATTGCTCAAAAAACTGCGAAGTGTAGAATTCCATTTTTCCCCTCCATTTTAATTTCCTTTAGCAATTTAGCACTTCTTTTCGAATCACACATATAGGAAAAAAACAGAAATTTCTTAACACCCCTTTGGCAAATCACATGGAAAGAACTGCCACTGTTTCTATTTACATGCTTTGGGCAAGTTATATTTCAAGTAAAGAGCTCCATCTCAGAACCAAAGAATAATTTTTTTAAAAGTTCTTTGTAAGCAACTAATCCCTTCAGACAAGATGGACTATGAAAACCAAAACACAACCTAGAATTTTATACAGTGAATAAGAATGCACGCCTTAAGTATTTGTAACACTTAATATTACCCTTCTAACTATTGATTCTTTGAGAAAATATCATGTAAATATAAAATATAAAACACATTTTGTATTTTTCTTAGTAATATGTTAATATTTACATGAGCCAGAAGATCAATTTTTAGCAAAAATAAAATCATTATTTTTAGTAAAATTAAAATCATATGACTCAGATGAAGCCTCCAAATCTCAGTGTTTATACTTTCAGCTGTTAAAGAACAGAATTCAACCATGTACATTTGAAGATCTAATTGACTTTATTAAGCAATTGTGAACTGGGCAGCTTCTCAGCCACTAAGGAAAAGGGTACTCCAGGGGTTATACAAAATGGAAGGTTTTCATAGGAAGGAAGGTATGGTAGAGAAGTTATTAGCAAAGGAAAGAAAATATTATTTTTAGATGGGGCATCTTCTTTGAGGGGGGTGGCAATAATTATATCATGCAGATTGCCTATTGTTCTTATAGGGGAGGATTCAGGGAATAAAGAGGGCCCAAGATACAGATTGCTTTATTGGTGTTGACCAGAAATTCCAGACTAGTTGACTAAGACCATATTTCCAGGGAAGGTCAAAGCTGCAATTAGGTTAGGTATTAAATCTAGGTGTGGTATCATGGGCTTTACCAGAAGTGATGCCATTTGGGGCCTGTGTTTTTCTCCTTAATGCAGCAAAATTCCACATTTGGCAGCCAACTACTAGGTAAAAGAAAGGGTGTGATCCTATTTTGGGGAAATTCACTTAGTTTTAGATGAATATACTTTTACAATTTTTAAGCTACTGTACAGTTTGCTTTTGTGTGGAAGGTAAATTATAAATTATTCAAGGAGGGAAAATATGAGGTCAAGGAAGAGCAATTATTGTAAAAATTAAGAAAACTTTCCTTGCTAAACTCTGAAGGTACCAGAAAATGTGAGCAACCAATGCAAATAACGTATATTATATGGTCTGGGATGTATTATGTAGTTATTTATAATTTGGAGACTTTAGAAATAGAATTTAAATTCATACTAATTTAAACTAATACATCTTCTCTGTTCATTATAAGCAATTTCTAACTTTTGCCTTTTAATATAGTATATCCTCCAATAACAGTGTCTTCTGCATATACAGTGATGTGTAGTTTTCACATTTCCCCTCATCTTTATTAATAAAAACATCTTCAATTTGTAAAAATGAAAGATTTGAAGGATAGGAAAAATTTCTTTCCACCCAACTTTACTTCATTTATTTATTTTCTTTTTTATAGGTTTAAATTATGCAATTAAATGTACCTTTGGTTGTTAAAAGATGAATCTAGTCTATTAGAATTTCTTTAAGAAAGTTACTTTGCTACCAGTGAGATGACATTCTTTTATTGCTGAATTCATGGACCACTTTTTAGAACTTGTGTTCAGATTCTAACTCAGTGGGAAGACCTCTGGCAAGGGTGGCAGACTCAACTCTACCATTGCTTTGTTGAGGGACATGGAGAGGCAGACATTTAAAAGTGAAAGCATTTAAAAATTGAAGACACTAGAAGGTAGAGCTCAGCCTTAGAAATAATTGGAAAACACAAGTCACACCACTTTAAGAACACCTTTCCCCCAAAAAACATCACATGAAAAAAATACGTTTGGTTTTCTTTGTTTTTCAGATAGCTTATTTTGTATTAAGGGGATTTCTTGAAGTATAGAATTTTCCTGATGTATTTAAAATATAATTTGCTTGGTCAATATTCATGAAGAATAATTTTTGTGAAAATTAATGTGCCCTTTCATCAATCAGTACTGGTTGTTTTAAACTGAATCCTCTACACAAGAATTAAGTTGGAAATGAGATCAACAACACCACTTACTTAGGGCATTTACACTTTCTAGGAATCCATTTTCTCATTTCTATTAAACCCTGAGAATAATAGGTAGCATTTGTAATGCCCACCTTACCTTCTTCTCAACACTGTTGTAGAAATAAAGTTAGATGATATCTTTTTGGCAGAGGTGGCTACTGGTTTACCCAGTACCTGTGTTTTCCCTTCTAAAGGCCCAGCTGCCCAGCTGCATTACCCATCATGCTCCTCCTATATTCATGTAACTTCTATGAATGAAAGGAATGGATGTCATTTGGGGCTGAAGCTTTAAAGAAGTAGGTGTGCCTTCTTCTACTTGTGGGAAACAGAGGCCCCAAAGCCCTATAAATGGATGATAGAAACCCAAAGTGGAAGGAACCTTGTTCCCTGAGTAAGTGTGGGGAGGAGCGGGGTTAAGATCACTAACTGTCCTGGTCTACCCAGGACTTAGGGGGTTCTTGGAATGAAGGAATTTTAGTTTTTGTTTTTCCAAAATATGTTTTTATGGATTTTAGAGAGGAATGTAGAGGGAGAGAGAGAAACATCGATGTGAGAAACATTGATTGGCTGCCTCCTGCACGCCTCCCACTGGGGATTGAGCCTGCAACCTGAGGAGGAATCAAACCAGTGTGTCTCTCTTCCCTTAGTGACTTTCAGTACTTTCCTCTTCAGGGGTCCTCAAACTTTTTAAACAGGGGGCCAGTTCACTGTCCCTCAGACCGTTGGAGGGCCGGACTATAGTTTAAAAAAAAAACTATGAACAAATTCCTATAGGCACTGCGGGCCCGGGACGAGTCGGATAAATGTCCTCGGCAGGCCGCATGTGGCCCACGGGCCGTAGTTTGAGGACGCCTGCTAGGTCCTTAGGAGACAGCCCCAACGTGTTTATAAAGTCTTTCCAGGTCTTCGCGACCCTGCCCCCAACACACACACACACATACACACTGCCCTGGCCTTATCCCTATGTACTCGCCCTCTGGCGTTGACTATATTTCAGCTCCAACTTAAACACCTTTTTCTCTAGGTGTGCCTGATTTACAGTCTCAGTGCACCCGTGCTTCTTACAACGCTCAGCAACCTGTAATTCCCTGTCTCAGGATAACTATTGATCCAAGCCTACAGAAGTCTACCGGTCATCCTATAGGATCACAATCCAGGTGTGACTGGCTCCTGGCAACAAGCCTCGCCCAACAGCCCGTTTGGATGAGAGATGAGGCCTCCTCACATGCCACAAAGGAGACCTGCATATGCATGGTAACACTCTGTTCAATCAGTTTAAAAAATGACTCAGAAAAGAGATATTTGGCTCTGAATGGCCAAATACAAAATGTTTGCTAATTACACAAATGTGAAATCCACAATTACCTAAATTTACTGGACACTGGTAAATTTAGAGAAAGCCAAGATCTATCATGTATTGAAACACACACACACACACACACACCCCAGAGACCAGTTCAAAATCCAGACATACATTTGTATGCTTGCTAATTTATTTTGACAAATTGGTGGAGTTGATTTAAATTATTTATGATAATGCTTCACAGTAGATTTTACAAAAGTAACGAAGGCATAGTTTAAAAAGTTCTGTGCTTTCAAGCTTTTCTTAGGAAGAAATGAAAGAATGCTGTTGTTTTATTCTATTAAAACACCAGACTCGCCCTAACCGGTTCGGCCTGCGGACTGAAGGGTCCCAGGTTCGATTCCAGTCAAGGGCATGTACTTTAGTTGCAGGCACATCCCCAGTGGGGGGTGTGCAGGAGGCAGCTGATCGATGTTTCTCTCTCATCAATGTTTCTAATTCTCTATCCCTCTCCCTTCCTCTCTGTAAAAAATCAATAAAATATATTTAAACAACAACAACAACAACAAAAAACCCACTAGACTCAATGGAGTAAAAATAAGTCTGCTAAAGTTTTAGAAAATGTATGTACTTCTGTAATCAAATCTGGTAGAATACGAGAGATACAGACCTCACTTAGCTCATCTTCCATATGAAGTCAGTTGCAGGTGATGGGGAGAGAATTCACCTATCTGTGTACATGGCTTTCTGGGTTAATAGCAATGATCATGATAACTAACATTTACTGAGTTCTTCTATGTTCCGAGCATTTTATTTTCATGATGTCTTTGAATGCTTATAACATCCCAGGAGGTAGATGTTATTATTGTTTCTAATTTAATATTCTTACAGATTACAAAACTGAGACCCAGAGAAGTTAAGTCACTTACCCAAGGTCACACAGCAGCAAAAGCAGGACTCAAACTTATGTTGACTTATTCCATAGCCTAGTATTCTTAACCACTAAGCTACTGAGCTGTACAATAATCATTGAGGGAACCAATTTGAAAGCCAACCTTGCAGACAGCCTTTCTATTTGTATAAAGGATTACAAACGATAAGAACTCTTCTGGCACATTTAATCAGCTTAGTAGCTCAATTGAAAGAGTTTGCTTTTAAACTAAGCTATTAATTTTTATTAGGAGAACTAGAGCCAAATACAAGCTAAGCCTCTGTTTCATTCAGTTCAACTCAATTTAGCTCAACTCAGTTCATAATATTGGTGTACATTGTATGCTGCATCGGAGAATAGAGCTTGTTATTTAAATATCAGTAAGGCATTATCTCTGCTTTCTAGAAACACAGAATTCCTTGGGGGGCAGGAATGGGGGTAGCTATAATCCCAAACTATAATACCAGGTTCAAGATGGCATATGCTAGGTACCACAGTACTGGTAGCCATGGTGGGATGGAATTGGGAAGAGGACTGTTGAAGAAGAGAGAAGGTGAGCTTGAAGGTACACTTGGGTCTTTTTGGCCATTATATTCCCAGTCGTAGGAGATCAGAGGCCTAATATATATTTTTCCAATACATAATTATGCTCCCTTAAGGTCATATGGAGGATCTGGAAAGAATTCATGGCGGAGAAAGCATTTGTGATAGATTCCCTTTACATTTTAGGGGAGGGGAGCCTTCCACTCTGAGGTTGCAGAATATGCAAAGGGCTGATGCTTAGTAAAAAATTTTTGAGAAGATGATGGTAGAAGCCTGCTGAATGTTGCTGAATAAAGAAGTGCATATGTGGAAATGACTAGGATTTAACCAACATTCATTCTCCATCTCTGTCATGCCAGATGTTTTCAAGGACATTGACTCTTCAGGATTTCAGTATTCATGGTGGACACAAATGTGCAACCCAGGGTTTCCTGGGAGGACTGGCTTCCTAGCTGTGGAAGGTGTGGTCAGAGCACTGGCTCTGTTCTGCTGTCAGCTCCTTCTGAGCTGGCCTCAGCTGCAGAGAACCACTGAGCCAATCATCATGCTCTTTTCAGGGAAAGCCTATATCCAGAGACTGAACAAAATAAGGGTATAAAGGCCAGGTCTTTTTGCCCTCCCCCGCCCCTCCTATCAGAATAACTCCGTTGGGTTTTATTTGCTCCTAAGCTCCACCCAGTGTTGGCCAAGGTGTTGTTGGACTTGCATTGCAATTTGAATGCTACCTCTGTCTAATCCAGCCGTGGGCAAACTATGGCCCGCAGGCCGGATCCGGCCCATTCGGCTGTTCTATCTGGCCCGCGGAGCCGAAAGAGCAGAGGGTTCTCTTGCTCTCCCCTCCGCTCCTTCACCAGCAGCAGTGTTAACATGGCAACGTCTGGAAACATGGCTGCAGCTCCTTCTTCTGAGTGGGCGGATTTATATCCGCCCATTCAGTAGAAGGAACAACCTCTCAATCTTCCAGAGGCTCCTTGTAATGCCCGCAGACGCGTCCCCCGACATCACCCTGGGAATGCGTACACACGTTATCATGGTGATGTAGGGAGACACGCCCCTGGAGAGCACAGTATCAGAGCCTTTCTGAGGTAAGATTAAGAGCTCTACTCAAACACAATTTTTTCCTGTTCATACATTCTGTACATCACAATGACTTGTTAATAAAACAACAAAGACTTTCAGCTTTTAGTCACTTCAACTGGTGGCCTGTCCTTTGTCACAAAACCCTGAAACAGCATCAGAAGAGGTGCAACTGGAACTCATCGATCTTCAGTCTGACTTTGTCCTAAAGGAGAAATTCAGGTCTCTTGAACTAAGAGACTTTTATGCTTCACTTAATGAAGCCACTTTTCCAAACATCCGGAGGATGGCACAGAAGATACTGGTGCTGTTTGGTTCAACCTATGTTTGTGAGCAGACATTTAGCATCATGAACATCAACAAAGCCCCTCACAGATCCAGCTTAACTGACGAACACCTCAGATCTATCCTGAGAATAGCCACAACGAAACTATCTCCAGCCGAAACCGGTTTGGCTCAGTGGATAGAGCGTCGGCCTGCGGACTGAAAGGTCCCAGGTTCGATTCCGGTCAAGGGCACGTACCTTGGTTGCGGGCACATCCCCAGTAGGGGGTGTGCAGGAGGCAGCTGATCGATGTTTCTCTCTCATCGATGTTTCTAGCTCTCTATCCCTCTCCTCTCTCTTCCTCTCTGTAAAAAATTAATAAAATATATTAAAAAACACACACACAAAAAAAAACTATCTCCAGACTTTGATGCATTAGCTAAAAAGGAGACCAACAACACTGTACCCACTGAAGTTGATGTTTTAAAGACCAAAAACCTTTCAACCCAGTCTACATTGCCATCTACATCTACGTCCCGGGCATAATTTGGAAGTTGCACTAAAGAAAATGTTTAATTTACTGTTTACACATTTTGTTCTTTTCTATTTGTTTTAGTTTTAAATTATTTTATTATATTTAAGTTTAATTTGAAAGCCTTTTGTACCTTTCCTTTGTTAGGCAATTTTATTTTGCCTTTGCCATCTTCAATATAAGGTATGTTATTGTGCTATGATTCCTCCATTTTCTGAAGTTTCAAATTATAATAATTAGTGTTTACATTCTTCTTGTTAAAATGTTTGAAATGAATAAAACTATTGAAATAAAAAAAAAAGACCGTACCCTTTTATGTAATGATGTTTACTTTGAATTTATATTAGTTCACACAAACACTCCATCCATGCTTTTGTTCCGGCCCTCCAGTCCAGTTTAAGAACCCATTGTGGCCCTCGAGTCAAAAAGTTTGCCCACCCCTGGTCTAATCCCACTCCCCTCTTTTCCCATTACAGATCACAGATTCCTAATAAACATCTTGCTTGGTTTCAGACTCTCTTTCTACAGAACCTACTCTGTAAGACTAATTACCTCTCACACTGACAGAATGGAAACTGGGGCACTGAGAGGCAATACATCTCCCCAAAGCCACACAGCAGAGTCAGGTTTCAAAGTCAGATTCAGCTGACTCCTAATTGAGGGCTCTCTCCAGAACCCCACACTGGTTACAGAAACCAATCTTGCAGTATTTAGCCAAAGCTGCCTTCTCACTTCTGCCTTAGCATGCATATACATCATCAGGAATCCCTCCACTGTCCGCCTGGATATATTTATTTATTTTTTAATCAGGAAAGCTCTGGATCATCCGAGGCCTCCAAAGAAAGCCAAAGTTCAGGGCCAACTGTGCCCACTCTTAGCTACTTCTAGCAATCTTTCAAGTCTCAGCTGAATCAAAATGAACTTCCTTTGCTACAAGCTTTCATAATACTCCTCATAGCATTTGCAATGATTAGCAATCACTGTTTTCTCCTGTTTGTCTGTTTCATTAGGCTGTAACTCCAGGAGGTCAAGGGTCACCGCCAACTTCCCAACATTTAAGCACACTATCTACTATGCAGTAGAAGCTCAATTTACATTTGCTAAAGGTATGAGTTAAATGTGAATGGAATAAATGCTTGATCTCAGTTAGGGTTAGTTTCTGCTCTCTCCTAGTTACTAACAATAGACTATATGAGATATTCATAAAAAAGATGTATTATGGGGGATGTTAATTATTATTATTGTTGTTGTAGTTTTAGGCACACAGCATGCCTTAGACCATTTCCAAAGGATCAAATAGGGCAGCCAGAGATTGACAGGCACTCAGAACTCCTCCATATACTTACTCCTCAGGTCATGTTTGATTTTCTTCAGGAGAGGTCCAGGTCTTTTGACAAATTCTGACTTTTTTTTTTTTTTTTTTTTTGAATGAAGATTCCATGAGTTTTCTCAGAGCCTATCCCAATATCTGGAAACCGCTTAGAGGTGACATTTTATCCATCTATTTGATTTGTAAACTTCTTTAAAACCAAAGCCATGGGTGACATCCTTTGACCTCGTTAAAGCCCGTAAATCTTCCTTTTGTGAAGATTTTTTTTATCTTAGAACGTGGCAAAGGTGTGAAATATTGACATGTTCCCTTTAGCATTTGCCCTACAAACACACAATAGAAAAGCAGACTCAGGAGTTTCTGACCTGGGTTGTTTCTCAGAGAGGTTGTTTTACTCTAAATAGATAATTTTCATAAATTTCATTTACGTAGACTTTTTAGCTTTTACCAGTTCAGACTAGCCTGATCTTTTTTATAATCATAATTGTACTCTTCAATATCAAGTTAATATGTCGACAACAGAGAATTTTGAAAAGAGAGAAAACAGGAAAAAAGGTCACATTCCCAGTCATGTTACATGTTTGCATTTGAAGCCGTTGAATGACTTGTTCCAAGGTTTCTCAGCTTGTATATGTCAGAGAAAATATTTGCTTCTAAGCCAGTGTAGTTCAAAGCCTGTGCCTTGGCCGTCATGTTGTAGTGTTGGCTTGAAACACTGACGCTTTAGAAACAGAGTTTTGGTTGGTCCTATACTCATGCTCATCCCCCTTTTATTCCTTTGCAGCCTCCAGACTCAATGAAAAAACATTGGATTCCAGATGCAGATTAGTTCCTTCTTTTCTTCAAATTTCACACTTGAGTTTGGAGACATTTTGGTCTACACCAAAGTTTCCTTCTGACCCAAGAACTTGCAAACTTTATATCCAGAGCTAATTGGCCCAGTAAAGGCTTTTAATTGAATGGTAGCATGACTAGAGTTACTGGTAATTGTCCGTTTCCAGTGAGCGCAATGAAGTCTCTTGATTGAATAGGCATTAGATCAGATCAGATTTGATGAGAACAGAATTAATTTATAGAGTTTATTAGTTCTTCAGGACCATCTCTTACTGGGGCTGTAGGCTGCAGCTCTAAATATGTTGAACTTGGTAAAACAAACAAACAAACACAACCCACCAGAACTATATTTATATTCCTTTTAGAAATTTTGCAATTCTGTTATTGTTTAAAGATGTAAGAGGTAATTGGGGGTGTGAATCTAATTATCTCCATATCAGTTGACAAATGAACCCACACAGATGAAAGTGCTAAATTCTCTCATTGGTTTGGCAAATACTTATTAAACTACTCTTATATGTCAGGCTCTATTCTGGGTGCTGGGGGACATAGCAGTAACACAGACAGAAACAAATTACACAAATAATTTCAGGATGGGGCAAAAGTAGGTTTATAACTATGGTATCCAAAACACAGAGTTTATTCTTGTATTATTATTTGTTACCATTTAATGCAATGGGTAAGATGAATAGAGCAAGAGAAGTATTAGTATCAGTGTTGGACATGGTCAGTTTAGCTTGAGATGCCTCTAAAACATCCAAGGGTAGCTTTCTAGCGTGTGTAGAGATGCATGCACATCTACCTAACGGTCAACAGGAAAATGCAGGTGGAACTTGGGGGAGATATAACCTGAAAGAAACAGTGCACAAGGATTATGTATTAATTTACCCCACTCTCAAATCTAAAGATTGTAAAGGACACATGATAGCAGTGGCAATAGTTCTTGTTTTTCTTCTTGTCTTTATGTCCTCCTTCCTCCTCTACTAACTCCTGATACTTCTTTCCTCTTCCTTTAGGAAGTTCTTATTACATTCATTTATTTAGGCTATTACTGTTATTTTGAGCACAACTTCAACCTACAAGTCAGAGCTTCAGTGAGAAGTATGTTTAAAAAATTTTTAAATTGTGCTGATTCTCTGAAGAGTTGCTCTGTTAGATAAGAGTTATGTTGGTATCTTTTCTCTTATCTTTTTTTCTGATTTGAAGAATAAGGGAGGGAAAGAACTCAGACAAGATATTATGTAGATGGTTTTCCTTGTATTCTTTCGGGCAAGCCAAGGCCTTGGTTACAAAGAAGTACAGAAGTCAGTAACAGCAATGTTTAGAGGGAGGTTTGCATGAGCTGACCTTACATATGGGACTTCTTTTGGGGGAAATGAATAAAAAAAAGTAGAGAGTCAGGAAGCTGGAATAGGGAGAATAACCAAATTAAAACAAAATTCACATCCAAAATGTCTCATCTCGCAAAGTACTGACTGTCAGCTAGGAGCTCAACCAGGACTGAGGGCAGAGGCCTTGGGGAGATATGTCTGGGCTTCCCCCAATATGGTAGCTGAATTCTAAGAACAAGCATTTTTATTTTTTGAAAAACCAGGCGGAAACTGCATTGGCTTTGACCTTTCCTCAGAAGTTACATAGTGTCACTTTTACTATAGTCACAATTTCACCCAAATTCAAGGCAAAAGAACAAAGACTTTGTTCTCAATGGAAGGAGTTGTAAAGCATCACTGAAAGAAGGTCATGATAGATGGAAAACATTGTGATGGATTTTGGAAAATATAGTTTGGGTGATCTTTCTATTGTGTCTGTAGATTTTTAGATTTTATCCATACAGATTGGGCACATTTTAAGTAAATTATTTTGTTGGAATTAAAGAATAAATGAATTAAAGAATGATAAAGAATAAAATTATTCTTTTGGAATTAAAGGACAGTTTGGGATGCAACTTGCAGACCTATATTGGTTGAAAAAAACTGTAGTTTTACTGAACAAAATAAATCCAAAATGATAGCTTGACTCAATCTACGCAAAAGTGAGGGTGTTCAGAATCGAAATGAACAAACAAAACAACTGTCAATTCTTATTCTTTGTTATTAAAGAACTCCGAGCTCAATGGAGTTACACATATTAAAGGACCACAGAGCTACTTATAGGAAATATAATCACAATTTCAAAAGACAACCTTCTACTTTTAAAATCTATCAACAAATATAATTCTGGCTGCCTTTGGAGTGCAAGCTTCAGGATGTTGCTGACATAGTTTTTGGTTCTGTGGTTAGCACTTATGACTGACTTGCTATGTGTATATACATTTATCTTAACTATTGCTATCTCCCATCTAAAAATGTTAGCACAATAATTATGTTTATTTTATTTGATTTTTTTAAAAATGTCATATTTCCAGTACCTAGAAAACACCTAGTAGGCATTCTATATATATTTACTGAATGAATAACTGAATAAACAAATATGAGCTTTAGTATCAAGAGAAGCTATTTGAGCCCTGACTGGTTTGGCTCAGTGGATAGAGCGTCAGCCTGCGGACTGAAGGGTCCCGGGTTCAATTCCAGTCAAGGGCTGTACCTTGGTTGCGAGCACATCCCCAGTAGGGGGTGTGCAGGAGGCAGCTGATCAATGTTTCTCTCATTGATGTTTCTAACTCTTTATCCCTCTCCCTTCCTCTCTGTAAAAAATCAATAAAATATAAAAAAAAAGAAAAAAAAAAAGAGAGAAGCTATTTGAATTGAGAATGATCCACAAGAAGATGCGTTGTGTTTCTTTGGATTTGTTGATGGGAATCTTAAACTTTTAATTCTACTAGATTCTTCAGAAGAACGTTTTTCTTTCACAAAATGAATTGAAGCTGGTCCCATTAGTTGTATGAACCTTGATTTAGAATTGATGCATCTTAGTTGGAAAAAAGAAAAAAAAGACTGGCAAAAATTAAACCAACATTGACAGTGTATCTCAGGATGAAAAGATGAAGAATAATTTTTTAAAACTCTTTTTACTTTTGTGTATTTTACAGAATTTTTAACAATAAAGATGAACTACCTGTAGAAAGAAAAAAGAAATCTAAAAAAGTAGAAAACTATTGTTATTAAATTTGTTAAAACCAGTATCTTACTAATTATATCAGAAGATATGAGTTAGATAAATTAGATGTACAAGATCTATGCACACTTTGGCACAAATAAAATAAATTAAACTATATTTTCCCCTGATTTTGGTAAAATTACTAAAATTTTATATATTGAATGAATTGCGTACTCATTTTCTCTATTATTATTAATGAAGAATTCATGGCATCCCGTCCACATACAGATTTCTGACCATAAGTCCAATTACTGAAATAACTTTGATGATAAGATCTCTAAGATATCTACAATTCTCTCTTTCCCTGCCACCCCAAATTGGGTTCTCATACTAACATCATAGAATTGTAAAAGCCAAATGAGATAATACATGGAAAGATACTCTTTAAATTATAAAGCTGCATATGTTTGATAATATGTATTATGTATTAACTAGAGGTGGGGTCCCTCAGCCTGGCCTGTGGGGATTGGGCAGAAACCAACTCTCCACATCCCCCGAGGGGTCCTGGATTGCTAGAGGGCGGTTCTCAGGTGACACACCCTGGAATCGGGCTCCCTCCTTTCTGGTTCTGAGTGTGTCACCCCAGAACCGCAGCTGCCAAGTCATCGCAGCTTGGCAGCTCCTGTGTTGAGCGTCTGCCCCCTGGTGGTCAGTGCGCGTCATAGCTACCGGTCAGATGGTCGCTTAAGCTTTTATATACATAGATTATACAAATTGGTTGGAAGAACACCTTCCAGGATGTGGTCTAGCTCTCTCAGCCTGTCCATAGGTGGCTATTTTCAACTTGAAGGGAGCAGGTTGAGACCTTAACTTACCTAAGTTAAATGAAGATAATACCTTTGGCATCTCCTTTGTGTGCTGTGAAGCATCTGTCTATAGGACTTTGTTTAAACAGCCAAAGTCCCAGACCTGAAATGTATACAGGAGTCTAAAGCCAATAGAAAGGTCCTCTGTGGACCTGCGCCAGCATGGCTGTAGTGGTGCATTCCTTACAAGGCCACTCACTTGGGACATACCCCATTTAAGAAAACCAGAATAAGGTTTGCTTCTCCTGGAACAACACTGGCTAGAGTTCAGGACAGAGGCCTGCCACCCCAAAGTAATCGAGATAATGGAGTTCTATGGGCATTCAGTAAACTATACTGTGTGGTTCCATATCAAGAAGAGGGTGGAAGTGGGGTAGGGTGATGGGGAGGGGGAGATTTTCCAGCATCAAATTATATGTTTACATTTTATTATTAAAATATTTATTTTATTAAAATAAAATATTACTTATGATTATTGTATTATTACTACTTATCTCTATTATAGATGATTTTATTTATTCTTTATTTTTGCTTATCGATATTTATCAACTTCCCATGTGATGCTTACATAATAGAAAAGTGAAACATTAATGCAAGTAACTTATAAAATATTTAGAAAATATAGGCACATAAAATGAAGCACATTGAAATGTTGCCCTGAGATAAGCACTATTAACGTTTCAGGATATAGAGTTTCTTAACTAAGAATGGGATGGTACTCTAAAAATCTGATTTACCCTCTTCTTTTGCTTGCAAAAAAAGTCTCATTCCAATAAATATTTTTCAAACATAACATTTAAAAAACTACATATTCTGAAGCTTTCCATGCATATGAGTTAGTCAGAAAACTTAAATGCATTTATACTCTGGCCACAGTGTAATAGTGCCCAGTGTTCTCCCATTCCGGTGGCAGCTTTCCCCACATTGGTGACCATAAAGTTGAAAAACTGTGGTGCATAGTGATATCTTATTACTGTTTCAATTAGCAGCTGATTGCTAATAAGGTTGATCATTTTCTCCCTAAAAGATTCATTGGACAATTGCTTTTGCAGGATCCTATTAAAATTCTATAGCTGTGAAGCAATGAAAGTGGCACCTGCCTGGGTGGAAGGAGTTTTCATATGTAAATACTTCATATTCAAGTCACAATGTGTCTAGGCTCAATCCCTTTAATACATGTATACTCACTAAATCCTCTTCTTAAATAATATGTTATTTATTAACATTTATTGATGATCTACTATGTGACAAGTATTGTTCTGGGTGGTGGTAACAGAACAGTAAGCAAAGTCCCTGGATTATGTATTCTGATGATGCTGAGGCAGAACACAGAACAGAGTATGGGTTAGGGGTCCTCAAACTACGGCCTGCGGGCCACATGCGGCCCGCCAAGGACATTTATCCGGCCCGCCGGGTGCCGCTGCCTGTCCTGCTTAGCAGCCGACTCGTCCCGGGCCTGCAGTACGCATAGGAATTTGTTCATAGTTTTTTTTTTAAACTATAGTCCGGCCCTCCAACGGTCTGAGGGACAGTGAACTGGCCCCCTGTTTAAAAAGTTTGAGGACCCCTGGCAGAGTGATGGAATGGAAGGGGAGGTGATTTATATTATAGGGGGATCAAGGAAGATTTCTTCGATGAGATATTTAAGCAGAGACCTAGATGAAGCAAGGAGTGAGTGAACTATGCAAGGAAGAGTGTTCAGATAGAGGGACCGCAAAGTTCCTGTGGCAGGAGTATGCCTGTCTTATTTTTTTAAATTTTTAAACAATGTTTTTATTGATTTCAGAGAGAGGAAGGGAGAGGGAGAGAGAGAGAAACATCAATGATGAGAAAGAATCATTGATCGGCTGCCTCCTGCACACCCCCTACTGGGGATCAAGCCTGCAACCCTGGCATGTGCCCTCACCGGAATCAAACCTGTGACTCTTCAGTCCGTAATCTGACGCTCTATCCACAGAGCCAAACCGGCTAGGGCAGTATGCCTTCCTTGATGGAGGGGTGGCTAGAACAGGAGGGACAGGGACAGTACAAAGTGAGATAAGAGAAGTAATAACTCTACTTCCTGTAGAGTTTGTAGTCCCTGGCCAGAAGGACTTCAGATTTATTTAGAAGGAACTAAGAGAGGAGGCAGTGTGATCAGTGGAGCTATTGCAATAGTCTAACAGAGCAAGCCGTCCATAGTCTGTGTGGATAGAAGCCACTTCTCCCAGATGGGCTTGCTGCTCTGCCAAGCTGCGCTCATTGCCAACCTCCAGTACTCCCCACTTTCTCTACCTCTGTGGCCAGATCAGGGGTAGTGGTGGAGTGGGTGTCTTATGAGGTCTGTTGGGTGCTAAAGAGTCTGTGTGATAGGTAATCAGAATACCTAAGAGTGACAAGGCAGGAACAGTGGGTGTCACCCTCAGAAGTCAGTTTGACAAGCCTTGGTCTAGCACTTATGGGGAAGAGAAGATCATACTAGTAGCTCTAGAGAAAAAGCAAAGTAGAGGTACAAGAGACGTCAATAAAATGCCTAAAAAAGAAGTGGCAGACACAAATGCGTTGTGTGTACCAAATCACTCCATATTTAATCTCTGCACGAAGTACCTGGAAATCTATAAATGACAGCAAGAAGCAGCTTGACAGGCTGCTATGTTTCACTTGCCAGTTACAACCTAGTTGGAAGTTTTTTTCCCTTCATATCTGAAATGCCACTTTTGAATACAAAAACTAAGCAAAGTAAATTCAAAGTCCCAAGTCCAGCCCTCTGTTCACAAACCAGACCAATACGCAATCAAACAGAAAGGGCTAGGAGGCAACAGGACCATGGGGGCAGCCCTAATTGCCTTCGGGGTCTGGCCAAGTGACCCTGCTTAGAAAGCATCATAGAAGAACCAAGAACATGGGGGTACATAAGGGGCTAGATTTGATATGTGGTGACATGTGGTCATTGTCCCAGGCTCTCAGTCAGGAGAACATTTAGTACAGAAGGTCCCATCACTGTCCAGGCATCTTCAAGCATGAGACCCACCCATCTTTTCCAGGAAACGTTTCCTGACCATCTCAGCTCAAACTCATCTTCCTTCTCTGGCCAGCACAATTTGTTGGATCTCTGGATAGCACAATTTGTTTAGCACCTAATTGTTTTAGAATGCAAACTACCTAAGACCAGTGACTGCTTTACTCACTCTTAGACCCACTGTATAATTATGTATGGAACACAGTAGGTAATCAATTAACAGATGAATTTTGAATTCTCTTGGGGGGTGCATATACACTGAGTGGCCAGATTATTATGATCTCTGAATGCATAATAATCTGGCCACTCAGTGTACTTCTCTTGAAGTACCTCATTTATTTGATATCAAAGATACCATAAATCGTGCACCTGATCAGTTTTCCCCTTTGCACTGGCTGATAGAAAGCTCAGGGCAAATAGGTGGTTGATCTCCAGCAAAAGTCTAGAATACTTTTGGTACCCATTTGAGATACAAATACACTGAGTGGCCAGATTATTATGCGCTGAGAGATCATAATAATCTGGCCACTCAGTGTATATTCTTGTAAGGTTAGTGAGGATGAGATCAGATCTTATTTCTCATCATCATTGTCCTTTCCTTAATTCTCTTCCATATTACTGTAGCAGACACCATCAGTGGCTTGCCCATGTGACCCTGGTCCATTCTGAAGTCAGTGACAGATAGTTCCTGTCCGTAGCAGTGCTCTCTGTCATAGGAGAGTGCTTGGTCTCCAAATGCTGGAAGTTCTCCGGAGTTAAATCGCCCAGGGTGATCCTCTACCATTGAAGAATGGGAATTGGTAGGTAACTATTCCGGATTCTTTTCTTCTTGATGGAATAATTCTGAGGTTCATTCGGCAGTCTCTCAGAAGTCTCCAGGGCACCAAGCCCACCTGCCCGCAATGGTTATCCACCCATTCATGCTTCATGGATTTCCTACCTTTTCTATCTCAGGTCATCACTCTTTCACTCTCTTTCCTGGGACCACCTCCTAAATCCTAAGTAAACTTCTTAAATCCAAATTCTTATACCAGGGGCTGGTTTAGGGGGAATTGAACTAAAACAATTAATTACCTGAAGTGCTTCGAAAGACTATACATGTGAGTCTCCTATGATGGTTGAGTGAAATAATGCAAATAAGGCATTTAGCACAGTGTTTGGCCTATTGTAAATGTGCAAGCCTATTAGCCACTGTTGTTATTGTTGATGTTGAGTGTGTCCATAAACTCTTGTGCGTTATTAACCTTTAAAGTGGAATTTTGAGAACTAGAGACAGAGGCCAAAGGGCATCCACAACCACAATAACAACGGAAATAGATAAGGAGGAACAGGAGCCAAGATCAACGACAAAACCAGTGAACACATCTGAGGTGTTAACCTGTGTGGAACCAATGGCATGGGAAGAAAGACTTTAGCCGGGGTCCAGTGAGTATAGCTTTCCATATTTTCAAGAGAACCGACGTAGGCCTCATAATATCAAAGTAAAGATATTTACAATGGCAAGGGCCCCATTAAGACAAACCTGATAGGAAGGGTCAGGAATTTGGCTCCCTTTGTAGGGACAGACAGATCCAATAGGTAGAGTTACGGAGAAGCCCAGTGTTTCAGTCCCTAGAGTATGGGCAGAGAAGTGAAAAAAAACAAAACAAAACAAAAAAACACACACACAAAGGAGCAGGAGGAGCTAGAGTCCTGAGGATCAGAGACTCAGCAGAAGTCAACCTGAGAGAGCTCTGTACCAGCAGAAGTGATTAAATCTTGCCTTGTTTGATTCTGTCAAAGGCTACATGAGTGGCACTTGTGCTAACTGTATCTGAAAGAGGTCAGATCCCACGGGGGAGCTTGGCATTAATTGTAAGCAGTGGCAGACCATTGGGACCGCACCATCATATCAACAAAGGTAAATGGTGCTAGTGATTTTTCAGGCGTAGGGATTGTGCCCGACAGTGTTTGATCCTGTAGAAGGGTCAAGACCGGAAGCCCCTTCAAGGCACAGCGTCCTGTTCTTTGCTTTTGGAGTCCCATTGCCTCTTGTGAGTCCTCAGTAAATGTTTCAAGTCCTTGGCCACTTTCTCTTCCACCCTACTGGCTGGGACAAAAACAGACCAGAGGTCCTCACTGATGTGGTTTCTTCTAAACCACCACGATGATTTACGGCTTTCAGGCTGCAGGCTGTCTTCTGGCCTGCTTTTCATGAAAGATGTGATTACAAATTTGTAGAGAGAATATAAGGTAGGATAGGAAAGGAAAATGCCCATGTTCTGGTCAGTATGGAAAGGAGGCCAGTGGCCAAACTGATCAAATCACAAAGTGCCGAGGGATGGAGTACAGGCAACTAGGGGCAGCTGGAAAACAAAATTATCTGGAGTTTGGAGTCCTCTGACTCCTGGGAGGAGATAGCCTTCTACTTACCGTGGTCCCTGGGATTCCAAGTGTGTCTTAGGAGTAATTGGAGCTCACAGAACGTGTCCCTTGTTTTCTCAGCGAGAAACGATAGGTGAAAATGTAGAAATCTAAGGTCTTTAAAAAGTTACAACAGGTCACTGGTTATACCTGAATTCTTGGCGTGATTAATTTCCTTATGAAATTTAATCAAAAGCCTATATCTCCTGATTGGCCTCCCATCTGAACCAGTGGCAGAGGAAAAAAGTGGTTTCCGGGACTGTCTTGACTTACACAAAAATTTCATGGGCAAAACTAGAAACTAAAATCAGTGATATCAGATTCACATTCGTCCACTCACAAGGTGTTTGGGGTGGGACAGTCACAGCTTCTCTGGGCTTCAGCCCCTTCTCCTGTGAAATGGGGCATTTAACTATTGGATTTTTGAGGCCTCATCTCAGTCTGTTATTTTGTGATGCTGAATATATATATACAGTCGAGACACTAATTAGGTGTAAGGCACCATGGGAGATTAGGCTTGCTCTCACTCTGCCTTGCAATAGGGAGGCTTCGAAAAGTTTTAATTTATGTTGTTATTTTTTTCTGAATAATTCCAATTTTAGTACCTTTGGTAAGTAAGCTATTAAATTATTTGTCAATCATAATTACTTATGATCCTTCAACTACACAGTCATTTTAATTCCCTTTAACATTTCTGTTTGTAGGATCATGTTAAAGAAAGACTTTTCCCACTCAAAGATTATACAAATATTCTCCTGAAGGATTTTCTATTAGTTTTTCTGAATTATTTTAAACATACAAATCTTTAATGAATCTGATATTTAGTTTTGCAAATGGTGTGCGTCATGGAATGTAACACCCTACCTTCCCCACCCCCTGCCATTGACCTACTATTTCTTGGCTATTGTACTTCCCATTAATTTGAAATGCCATTTTTAATTTTATACTAAATTTGCATTAAAACACGAGGTTCTTAATTAATTCTGCCCTCTATTCCATTGATCTATGTTTCTCTCTCCCTCTCTGCCTCCTGCTGTTGGAGGTGGGGGGAATGGTTTTTTGGTATTGAGTTTCCTGAAATTTCTTGTCTTTAACTGATACATAGATTTGTCTTCCAATGTTCAGAAAAAAACTTCTTTTATAATTTTTTTTCAATCCCATTGATTATATTCTTTTTTTCACATAACAAATTATATGTACATTAAATCATTGTGATATATCCCCCATATCTATTATCTTTCATCTTCCTAATAGTTTTTAACCTCTTAGCCATTTTTTTTCTGCATTATCTTTGATCGTTTGAATACGTTCCTCCATGATTGGGAATTTGTCTTTGACTAAATAACATTTTTTCCTTGATGTTTTAAATGATGTTTTGGTCCTGAATGAGTTTTCTTAGGTCTTAGGAGACATTTGTAAATCACTAGGAAGTATGTTTTCAAAGAAAGATATGAAGGGGTAGGGTAGGTAGGGAGAGATGGAAGACAGAATAGAGAGGATAAATGGTGATCGAAGGAGACTTGACTTGGGGTGGTGAACATCTACACTAATAAAAGAGAAACATGCAAATTGACCATCACTCTGCTACGCCACCAGCCAATCAGGAGGGAATATGCAAATTAGAAGGACAAAGATGGCTGCTGCCCAGCTACTCCAGGCGCAGAGTGGCCAGGCGGGGCATGACGCCTGCTATGAGAGGGAGGGTGGGGGGCAAAGGGATCTACAGGAGCGGCACTCCGGCTGCAGCGAAGACGAAGACGAAGACTGCAGACTCCGGTGTCTGCAGCCAAGACGGCATACTCTGACCGGAGTCTGCAGCGAAGACAAAGATGGCAGTCTGCAGCAAAGATGGCAGACTCCAGCTGGAGTCTGCAGTGAAGATGAAGAAGGCAAACTCCAGCTGGAGCGAAGGCCTGGGTCCCAGGTGCCAGAGGAAAACCGGTGCTGGAAGCCAAGGGAAGGAAGGCCTATTGCACAAATCTCTTTGTGCAACGGGCCTCTAGTACAATATAAATACAGATGATGTGTTGTGGAATTGTGCACCTGACACCTGTATAATTTTGTTAGGCAGTGTCACCCCAATAAATTCAATAAAAAGGAAAAAATGTAAAAACAAAACAAAACAAAATAAGAGCACTCAATAAAAAATCTTGCATAAAAAATAAAAATAAAAACAATGATAAGTATTGGTAGTTACAAAATAATCACAGGGCTGTAAACTATAGCAGAGGGTATATACTCAATAAATTTGTAATAACTATGTATGGTGCTAGGTGGGTACTGAAAATATCTAGGGGAACATCTTGTAAAGTATATGATGATCTAACCACTATGTTATACACCTGAAATTAACATAAAATATTGAATGTTAACTGTAATTGAAAAATAAAAATAAAAAAATTTTAAATAATAAAATTATATGAAGTTATACCTTGTTTAAGCACCAATAGAATATATATATATTATCTTAATGGTACTTATGTATATACGTATTCTCATATATATACACATATTCATACATGTATGTATACACACACATATAAATACACTTTATTTTTTCTTTTACTTAGTTCAATTTATTCGACTAGACTTTTGGTATATTATCTGCTTTATTCTGCCATTAATTATATCCTAGAAGTTGTTGATTTTTGTTCTGGGTTAAAGGACATTTTTGACAAAGGTTTTCCTCTGGTGTGTGTGTGTGTGTGTGTGTGTGTGTGTGTGTGTGTGTAAAAATGTCACCTTTAGCAACACAGCACAGAGCTGTCAGTCTCAATTATGGATCCATTTCAAAAAACCAACAAAGCAAAAATGGGTTTCTATTCCACAATTCCTGGAGAATAACTAAGGGCAGGCTTGTATTTGTAAATCATGCCTTAGAAGTTATAGGAGTGGGTTGAATAAATCCAGTGGGTTTTGTATACAATTCTACATTGCGTGGGTTCATTATTAACTCTGGTGAACAAATGCACTCACTGATAAATCTGAAAAAAATTAGATCAAATAAAACCAATGAAAAAAATACCATGTAAGATTTGTTTACTAAGAATCTTAACCTAATTCTACTTCTGTTTTGCAACATCAATCATCAAAGATAATAATGAGATTGTATTTATGATGACAATGACTTTCAGTATTTTCTACAAGAAAAGACCTGCTAAGACTGCTAAGGGATGACGATTTCCAAGCTTTAGCTATGTATATTGAGGACATAATTGCTATCATTGCTCTAGTGATGAGAAACGAGATTCCAAACAACATTCCTGCCTCTTCCTCCTGGTCACCGTCTTCATCCTTTTCTTTTTCATCATACTCCAGGCTAATTTTTATTTTATTTTTCAATTACAGTTTACATTCAATATTTTATGTTAATTTCAGGTGTATAACATAGTGGTTAGATAATCGTAGATTTTACAAGGTGTTCCCCTTGATATTTTCAGTACCCACCTAGCACCATCAGGGTCTACCATCTTTCATTATATATGACTGATTTTGTTTTTTTTGCTTACAATGTTTTCCAACAAGATAGAATTGGAGGTTATTTTTGAGGGGATTTTTAATATTTGTAAGTGATATTTCCATAGATTAATAGCAATCTGACTTCTAAAATGTTTTAAAGAAATCTTAGCTAGATCTCCACACTTCACCTCCTCTTAACCTTTTCCCCTTTGCAAAGCCTTTTGTAAAAGGCTGAATAGTGAGAAACTCCCACCAGCAACCCACATATTTTCCCTCCAAATGGGCTTCTCAGCTATTGAGGCAGTTTTTCACATGGTTTTGGCTTTCACACTTTCGGTCACCTGCATGTTTTGTTCATTAGAACAGGTGGAGATTTAGTTCTATCTTTCCAAAGCATGTAATGTGGAGAAGGTAAAAATACAAGACTTCACTTCAAAGAAACTAAGGAGGTGGAATGAAATCTTAGATACATACAAGAACCTGGAAGCTTGAAGCTGGTTTTGCTTAGGCTACCTTGACCTCTTTGATGAGTCAGGGTTTTTTATTTAGGGTAGGGATTGCTGTAGGAACCAATGCTGTGTCCACAGGAAGGATCCACCTTACTTTGATTTACTGGGGCAGATCATCCAGAGCCTAGCTGTGATACTTTTAACTCAGCTGTGTTGTAGAGCGAACCTAATAAAGATCCATGTCACTAAAACTCTCTAGGACTGAGGTTTTTCCAAGTTGTCTCTCTGTGTAAGGTCTAAAATGGAACAGTGAATCCTACTCCTGCAACTTTGGGTGCTTGAGGGCCAGCATATGAATGGCAACAGAAAACTCATACTCAACAGACATGGGGCAACACTGCCCAGAATTGTGGTCAGTGGGGACTGTGGCACTCAACAGAAGAGGCAGTGGCACCTAGAGGGCGTGATGGTGCTTAGCAGAAGGAGAGTAGCTGGGGAAAAGGCATTCTGCAGTTGTCATATAGTAACTGAGCCCATGTGGCACACTCTGGGGTTTGCAGTGGCACAGGGAAGGGGTTTTATAGGACCTGCGATATGTATTAGCAGGAGCTAGTATTGGAGGGGAATAGGAAAATAGAAGCAGCAAACATTTTTACCCTATCTTCTGAGAATAACATTTGATAAGATGTATTTAACATACCCATCTCTACTGTTAGTGAAAATGTAATGGCATAAGGGGAGAGTTGATGAAATAGTGTGTAGAGATTTTGGCACTTCTGGTTCTCTTTTTACTAAAAATGTTGTCACTCAACTCAGAGATAACTTATATTCTCAACATAAGATAAGAATGAAAGAGTTTTAAACTCAGGTGGACCTCAGTCCTTTTCAAAGACTTCCCCATACATGCCTCTCACTCAGAATATTCTGACAAGGTCGACAGAGCATGCATTACATTTGACAGGACCAAACTGAACCTCAGAGGAAATGGAAGTATTTCCAAGAGTGACACAGCTAAAAATGGAAGGCACTAGTACTTAAACCCAACTCTTCTAATTCTAAGATCACTGCTCTTTCAACTATAGCCGCCTCCTGAGTCTAAGGTCATACCAGGCCTGAACGTACCCGATCTCTTCATATTATAACAGTTTTTCACAACAAAAGAGTTCAAGTTAAGTTTTATAAATTTAGATGAACTATAACACTAGGCTAGGCAATTTCAAAATTGTCACAATTTGAATAGTAATACTTTGTATAAATGTACTACATAATTTTCAAAGCTCTTTCAAATTTTAAATAACCCTAAGAAATTTACAGGGAAGTTATTACTACCCATACTTGACAGAAAAGGAGACTGAGGGATAAGGAAGTTAAAGGACTTGCCTAAATTCTTCTGACTCCCTGTGCATGCATCTCTAGAGTAGATTGTTTCTTAAAACTCTTTGCACACTCAGTACACAGGTCATCCTTATAGTTATGGCCACACTTACACATTTACTGTCATTAAAAAAAAATTAACTCATCAATTTTTTTCTTTCACATGCTTCACATACTGTCTTGGGTTCTTTTTCTAAGACATTCATGGTGAACCCTGAACCAATATTGCTTCCATCTGTAATTGAATAGTTCATTGACTTTTGTGGTACAAAAATGAAATCATCTCGCCCTAGCTGGTTTGGCTCAGTGGATAGAGCATCGACCTGCAGACTGAAGGGTCCTGGGTTCGATTCCAGTCAAGGGTACATGCCCGGGTTACGGGCTTGATCCCCAGTAGGGGGTGTGCAGGAGGCAGCCAATCCATGATTCTCTCTCATCATTGATGTTTCCATCTCTCTCTCCCTCGCCCTTCCTCTCTGAAATCAATAAAAATATATTTTTTAAAAAAGAATAAAAAATGAAATCATCTCTAAGAACCACAGGTGAATCTCCTTTTGTTTACCTTCCAATCCCAGCCTCCTTTTAAAAAGAGCAAGAAGGTTGTCAGATTTGACACCTTTTAAATTGGCAGTGTATTAGACAAACAAAAACAAAAACAAAAACTTGCTTTGAAAATAATTGAGGTGTGTGGCTGTCAGAAGTGTTACCTGCTGTGCTACCTGGCAGGTGCTAACTGTCTGGTTGAGACTGACCCCGGGTATCTGCTGACTTCCTCAATATAGCTACTGGCTTGTGCCTTCCTCAAAGAAGACAAAAATGAGAAGTTTACAGATACTTGGGAAGAAAAAAAAATGGCCTTTTCTTCCTTGCTATAGCAGTTAGGAAGATCTGCCATTTAATTTTTTTCAAGTCAACTGGTAGAATCCACTTCCAGCATTGTGTCTAGCATTAGCATTCTCCCAGAACCCTGTCTCTTCCCCTTTAGTATCAAAAACCAGAATGCTCTCCTTGCATCTCAATCACTCAAAGAGGCTTTTCTAAAAAAGAATAATCACACTCTTGATTGAAAAGAAATATTTTGTAGAGTAATTAAAGGAGATACTTTAGACACTTCTTTTCACTTTTCTATTTTTACTGCTCCATGCAGAAAGTCAATGTGATTTAAAGAGTGGCTAAAAAAATTGGGGAAGAAATGGAAGAAGTTGAAACCACTGTGGTGCTGATATTTAGCTGTACGATCAGAGAGCCTTTCAATGTGTGAAGGCTTCATCCCTGAGAATTGTGAAGTGGAAATATGAAGAGGATAGTAGTAACCTTTCGATAATAATAAAGTTGTAAATGCTCTTTACATTCTCACTAAATTAGAGTTTTCTTTCCAGTTTCTAGAATGAGAAAGAGCCCCGGGGCATGTAGCACCTGAGCAATCATGGAAAGGCTGGTCAGTGTTGAGAATACTTGGAGGGAGATTTTAAAGTTAGTGTAACTTATTTCTACCGGCAATCTCTGTTTTTCATTTGTGCTTGGGAAGTGGTTAGGGTAGGGGGGAGTAAGAAGTACGACCACCTAACCAGAGTGATTAAAAAGGCTTTCCCACAAAATAATTGTAGATGTGACTCTTATGCCTGCCATGACCATTTTGGTTGACCGAAACATCAGTTAATGACTGCCCACTCCATTGCCTTACATTTTTCAAACCTAAAAATCCACAGCATTGGACAGAATTCCACTTACCACTCAGACAATTTGAATAGTCACAGAGAAGTAGCTTAGAATGTAATTAAATATGATATAAAATATGAACATTTCAGTTACGTAGCAGGGTAAGAAATGAGGAATGGATGAATGGTAACAGTGTATATTCTGGAGGTGACCAGCAGACTCTCCTGATTCTACCACTTTCTAGCTATGTGATCTTGAGCAGATGACTTAACCACACTTACCTCTTTTTAAAAAATGGGATAAAAACTGTACCTATTTCACTGGGCTATTGTGAAAGATTAAATAAAACAACATCTCTAAAATTCTTAGCACTGTGTCTGGTAAACAATATGTGCTTAGTAAAATATATATGCTATTATTATGAGTTATTTTTAAAATATATATATTTATTGATTTCAGAGAGGAAGGGAGAGGAAGAAATAGAAACATCACTGATGAAAGAGAATCATTAATCGGTCCCTTCTTGCACGTCCGCTACTGGAGATTGAGCCCGCAACCCAGGCATGTGGGAATCGAACTGTGGCATCCAGGTTCATAGGTTGACTCTCAACCACTGAGCCACTCTGGCCAGGCATGACTTATTTTACCATTGTCCTAGACTAAAAGGACTAAACTCTCTAATTCCCAATTTATCTTTGATTACTCCTTTTTTTTTTTTTTTTTTTTGCCACTATCCCCACTCAACAGCCAATTGTTAAATCATTTAAATACCATGTTCCAACCCTTCTCATGTCCTTTTCCAAAACCTCCTCTGAAATGCAGCTCATCATGCCCTTCCTCCCAGGCTACAGATGTGTTTTCTTATTGCTTCTGGTATCCTTTCCATGATTCATCCCATATATTTGCTGCCAGCTACAGCTCTGAACACATCGCTCCTTACAAAGACTTCCTATCATAACCAAATTTTTTAACAGCTTATTACCTGTATATTTAAAATTTGCCTTCATGGACCTAGTGATAGATTCAATTATTGGTCCCAATTCATTTCCCTATAATAGTATTATATATTCCTACATTTGTCTTGTAACTTCGCTATGTCCTCCCACCAAAGCTGGAGGTTACTTTCCTATCCCATGTGACTTGCTTTGGCAATGGAATAAGAGTAAATGTTGCAGGAGCAAAGGTCTTACATATAGTTTTCATGCTTTGGCTTGGCTCTTTTGCTCTGGATCTGCCATTAGAAGAACATATCCTGGATTCCTGCTACTCTTTTAGCCTTGGTCCCAGAGTGAACATACATGAAGACCTGAGCTCCACCCATAGATCTGGATCCAGGGCCACAGCAGAATCAGAACTACCCAGCCAAGTCCAGTCTAGATCAACCAAACCTCTGCTGACCTATAGACCCTTGAGAATGAGCATAAATAATTGTTGATGTATACCATTGATTTTTGGGTAATTTACTACACATTTCATTATCATGGTGATATCTGACTAGTACAGCCCAACCACTATTCTAGCTTCCCATTTCACTACAGTATTGTGAATATGCTATAGTCCAGGGAATTATGATAACCTAATGGTCTCTGAGAACTCCTTTGGCTTTTCTTCCTTTGGTAGATACTGTTCTTTCTTTCTGTCTTCATACAAATATACATATAGCTAGTAGTTATTGGCACTGAGCTGAATAATTATGGGTAATCTCTTTGTAATCCTCTTGAGTCTCAAGGCAAGTGCCATGATATTTGTTACCTCTATATATTTTTAATCATTACCTGAGGATTGTTTTTATTGATTTTAGAGAGAGAGGAAGGGAGAGAGACACACAGAGAGAAACATTGATGTGACAGAGAAACATCGAACGGCGGCCTCCCATCTGTGCCCCAACTGGAGATGGAACTTGCAACCTAGGTATGTGCCCTGACCAGGAATCTAATCTGCAACCTTTTGATGTATGGGACAATGCTCCAAGCAACTAAGCCACCTGGCCAGGGCATGCCACCTCAAATTTTTTAGTTTACCTTTTCTTATGTGTATAATTTGACTCCGTAACTGTAGAGTCAGACCTTGGTTTTTGGTAAAGGGTTAATCTGATTGATATTGTACACACAATGTCCTCCATGAAGCAGAGATCATGATCCTTATTTTATAAAAGGGGAAGGTGAGATTCAGAAAAGTTATGTAACTTGTTCCAAGTATAAACAGAAGTGGGGCTGAAATCCATTTTTGTTCTGTTTCTCAATACCATGCTTTTTGGCTATGTCATCTTATCTTTTGCATCTTACAAAATTAGTAGGTAATTGATTTACTGAACAGGTAAGTGATATGAACAATAGTGTGAAAAACCTAGAACATAAAGTGCCACATCTTAGTGACTTTATCAAAGATATACTATTTATAAATTTAGATTCCAAACCTTAAATAGCTCATGCCTCTATCTCGTGAGCCCTGCTCTGAATATTGCCAATGTTTGTTTCTCTAAGTTCTATAGAAGTCAGAAGGAAACCACAGAACAACCACCCCCAGGATAGCAGAGAGAGTCTGACCCAAGCCCACAAAAGCCAAAAGTAGCAGGGTTGGAGTAGAAAGTTTGGCTTGACACTCTGTCTTCAACTCACACCCTGGCACCTTCAGGCTTTGTCTTTTTTTAACAGCAGAGTGCCAGCCTCGAATTTTTAAACCTTAACTCTGAATTTCTTGACTCTATGTGTTTAAGATAGACTTTGCATGTTACTATTTTGAAGCAGCTGTTTGTCAGTGCTGGAGAGGAGGGAGGGAATTAAAGAAGTTTAATGGGAGGTGCTTGTCTTAGAATTGAGGCTATTGAGCTACCAAACTCAAGCGAAGTTTCTCTTGATCCTGACAAGATGAACAACTTCACTCTAAATCAGGATATCTCAACGTTGGCACTAATGACATACAAGGCCTGATAATTTTTTGCTGTGAGGGGCTGTCCTTTGCGTGATAGAATACTAAGGAGCATGCTGGTCTATAACCATCAGATGCCAGAAGTACTCCTTCCCCACTGGGACAATAAAAAGTCTACAAATATTGTCAAATGTCCCCTGTAGGCAAAATCACCCAGATTGAGAACCACTGCTCTAAATGAATAAATGAAACTGAGATAATTATAGCCTTTTAAACTCAGACAGTAAGGAAACATAAAGGGATGACAGATGAACTTACCTAGAAAAATTATCATAATAGCAACTAGATGAAATAATAGGGGGAATTTTGCTTCTTGAAAATGTCTTATTCATCAGTATTATATACATCTTAGTGGGGAAAGGTTAGGTGGAGGAGCCAACCCATGCACAGACTAATAAGGCAACCTGTGTAGAGGTACTCAATTAACAGTGAAGCCAAAACTAAAACTTCTCTCTTTCATAGCAGGTGGGTATATTATTGTAGGCACTTGGCAGAATGAAGGCAAAAGATTCCTTCTCACTCTTGGGATTCCATGTCCTCAGAGCCATAAAATGTGATAATTCTACTGTTTTCAAGCTACTACATATTGACCTTCCTCTTTGCTCCAGGATCCTTGATTTGTGTTTTACTACACGAGGTAGGCATCATTGTTCTCATTTTATGGATGATGAGTCTGAGGCACAGAGAGGTGTCACTTGCCCAAGTTCACAGGGACAGTGCCAGGAATTCACCCCAAGTTTGCCTGCTCCCAAGCTTGGGTTCTTGAATCACTCCAGTGTCTATATCTCACAGCTAGGAGGAGACCTTGGATTCTGTTGAGCTTCACAAAGTAATCATCACATTTTGTTATCTCACTGCCTATTGAACCCAGGGCTGGTTTGTCTTCTGTTGCCTCTGCCTGTAGCTGATGCCACAGGACCTTCAAGGAGTTTGTCTGTTACCACATGGGATGGACTTGCAGAAGCCTCTGGTTCAAATACTGTGTAATTCTATTCTAACCAAAGCCATCCAGAAAAAGGATGAAAGCTATGTCATTAGTTATAGTGAGCTGTCAGGAGCTATTGGGAAGGAAACACTTAAGCTATATAGAAAGGTGGCTTTGGTGTTTCTAGAAGAAATTCCATATTAGTGCAATAGGATAGGAGAGAATGGGAGGGATATCATATGTAACTTTCTGATGATGAGCCCAGCAGATAAGGAGACCCTTTAATGGGGAAGACAGAATAAAGTATAAGACTAGAATAAAGCAGAATGTCACAATGAAGAGCTGGCCTTTGAACCTCTGAAATTCTGCTAAAACAGCTATATCCCTCGGACTCAAGCTTAATTTAGGCATATTTTATTATTAAATAAAATGCTGGTAGATATATGCTACTGCACACATTATTGATGGCGAGTTTCATTATAATTTACTATAGTTTTCCTCAAGAGCATGTTTTAAGGATAAGGAAGAAGTTGATTGATGTGGGTGGATTTGGCTTGGGTGGTGATATGCATCCTATCCAGGGTGCACAGAGCAGAGAGGGAGGTGAGATGCTTGGACACATTCTAATTATACACCTTTACTCATTTACACAATGGTTTTATTGTATATCCACTGTGTGTTAGATGTTTGGGTTGCAGTGAGGAGCAAAAACAGTGGGGGAAATAACACATTTTAAATATACCTATAATTAAATTTATAATTAATTGCTGTGATAGGTACCCCATAGGGAAGTACAGGGATCACTTGACAGGGCTACCTGGCTTGTCTGAGAGGTTAGGGAAGGATACTCTGAGGATGGGATGTTTGAGCCAAGAGCTGAAGGATGAGTGAAGTAGCTAGGCAAGGGAGACTTAGTGTTAGAAGCACAGGAAAAGCTTGTGGGAAGACTTTGGAACAAGGCAAATCTTCAGTATTTGGAGGAATTGAAAGCTGGCTAGTGAGTCTGGAACTCATAAGGCAAGAACAAAAGTGGTGGAAGATGAGACTGAAGAAATGCAAAGGGTGAGATCAGAATAAAGATTTTGTTCTTTATCCTAAAAGGACTGGGATTGACATGTTCAGATTCACCTTCTAAAAAGATCTCGGATTACTTTGCAGAGAAGAGTTTGGATGTGAGTGGCAAGGAGTGGTTGGGCAGACATATGGAATGGCTAAACATTAAAGACAGTGGGAAGTGGAGAAAGAAAGGTGACTATTAGAGAATGAGGACGGTATGCATAGGGCACCTCTGTAGACCCAGCTGAATCCTTCTGAAACTCGTCCTCAGCTGAGAGGAGTCATTTTGCCAGGAGATGTCTGGAAGTTTACACACTCCATTCAGGGGAAGCCTGCAACCAGGGACTGACTGATAGAGCGGTATGTAACCTGGCCTCTTGCATCAAGGTGGTACAATTTTATAGTGCATCCATATTCCAGAGTTCCTCTTGGGATCAAGCAAAGGAAGTTGGACCTCTGCTGAAATCACATCTTTGTTTAGGTGATTCCCCTGCCTTAGTCTTCTTCTCTTGCTTCTTACAGGTTTCTCCTGAGAGCACTCCCTCAATAAATTATTGCACAAGACTCCTTGTGCAGACCCTGCTTCTGAGGAACTGAACCCAAGACAATACCTAAAGGTGGTAAAGGAGCAAGCTTTGTTCCTTTGTACCTTCTGGGTAAAGAATACTCCACATGGAGTGTTTCCAGGAGAAGCAAGAGCAGAAGAACCTTCCTAGGCTATTGTAATAATTTTGGCTTTTACTTGCAGGGTTTTGAGCATGGAGGGATGTGACCTGCCTTCTGTATTAGCGGGCTCAGGCACTAGTGACACATATCTCCAGCCCTTTTCTGTGAGTTGTCTTTGCCATTAAGGGAGTCTTTCAAAAAGCCCAAGTTGACTTCATGAAGACTTCATGTGACTTCACAGCCCACATCCCTTGTTTCAATAGAATGGAGACCCATCTAAACCAGCTGCCACCAAACTGTTGGGTCGCCTTTCTCACTCTAGGTTTTCTAAATGGGAGTCAGACCCCAGTCCGTAGGCTGCTTTAAACTTTTTCAAGTGTAAGTCAAGCACTAATCCCTTCTATCTCCTAATTTGAGGCCCTTCAGGGGGTTCCTTTGAAGACTCCATCATGATCTTTTGGAGCAACCATCCTCTGACTCTTCCCTAAAGCAGGATGGTGGAGCAGGACACTGAGAATAACAACAGCTTTCTCCACACAAAGCTCTTAACCCATGTTCCATTCACAACATTCTATGGAAGCCTCCTCACTGGACTTGAAGAGCAGTTACAGCCTGGCCTGCTTCCCACACACCCCTGGTGGGGAGAGCCCCACAGAGCTCACAGCAGAGCTTTCTTTAGTGGCAGCCACCTCCCAAACCCTCCCTCCTCTTCCTTCTCTAGCCTCTTGTCACATCCTTAAACCACCTAAGGGATTCAGATGTCATGGAGCGAATTTTTAAATCCATGTCATTTGTAAATTGGCATAATCTGAAATCAATCCCATTGGTGCTGAGAAATTCTAAAGGGAAAAATTGTTCGGACCTGTTGTAACCAAGGCTGAGGCTTCTGGGAAAGATGGGCCGACCTTACCCAGAGACTTCTGTCTTGAGTGCTCCATAGGTTAACTCTCAAATTTTTCTGGGGAATCCATAAATGATTAAAATTGTTTCCTTCCATATCTCTAATGGACTTATTGCAATACAAAATGCCCATTCTAACCTCTTAGCCAGCTGTCAGCTAATCCGTTTACTTAGACTTGTAAACAAGATTCACTGTTTCTACACATCTACAGGTTTTCCTCCCCCTACTTTTCTCTAAAATCCTGTGTTTTGCCTGTTCTTTATCTCCATTTTTTCATCCAGTTCTCTCAGATGTGATGTAATAATTTGCATACATAACAAATAACAACAACCACGAAGTCTCAGTTATTCCTTGACAGTGCCTCAATCAAACATGAGGTGGGAAGAGTTCCAATTACAATATCCTGCAATTATGGCAGAAGCTACTAGTTGTCCCCCAGTATTCACTTCCTTTTCTTATATATTTTAGAAGTTCTGATTTTCAGGTGACATGTAGCATCTCTCTCCTCTGTAAGACTCTTTAAGCACCCCAGGGAAGGATTCAAATTCACTTGGCCTTGGATCATGTGTCCACCTCTGGATCCATCAATATAGCTGGAGGTTAAGATGTTTAGGACATGCAGTTCCTATAAGAATCAGTTAGCCTGGAGAGAGGAGCAGTTCTCCAAAAGAAGTGGGTCTGTCCCCATGAGAGATTGGCATTGGGCAGATCCAAGAGTAGAAGTTTGCATCAGGGGCTTTTAAGATTTCTGAGGCTGTTACTTCCTGTTTGGACCCCATAGTCCTCTGTGGTCACTTGCAAGGTGTCTAGGCTAATTGCCAATTTGTATCTAAAGTAAGAAGGCTGAGTGTTTTCTTTGATCTTGAACTTACTTTTATTTCTCACATGTGCTGTCCTGATAAATCTACTTATTATCACTTTCTTGTTTTGCCCTATATCCTGCATGGTCTCTGTTAGGTTCCTGATGAAAATCTTATTCACACATTTGTGTGCTTGACTTGATTATAGAAATTTTTATTTTTACTGACTCCTTGTCTTTGCATTACCCCAAACTCATTGATTCAATCATAAGTTTACCCACACCATACAAAACACTATCTTGAGTGATAGGAAACAAAGCCAAAGCTGTAGCATAGTGTGGATGGAAATCAAGGCAAGAAACAACTTTCAGAATAAGTGCAGACCCATCCAAAAAGTGTGAGGTATGTGGTTTTTGCGGTGGTGATGATGAAAGGGAAATATATCTTTAACTTCCAGAGTAGAAAATGACTAAAGTGGAAAACTCAAGAAATAGGACTATAAGTGTGTTATTTATTTATTTATTTTAAATATATTTTATTGATTTTTTACAGAGAGGAAGGGAGAGGGATAGAGAGTTAGAAACATCAATGAGAGAGAAACATCAATCAGCTGCCTCCTGCACGCCCCCTACTGGGGATGTGCCCGCAACCAAGATACATGCCCTTGACTGGAATCGAACCTGGGACCCTTGAGTCCGCAGGCCGACACTCTATCCACTGAGCCAAACCGGTTAGGGCTAAGTGTGTTATTTAATGATTCCAAGGCAAATGCCAAGAAATAGCAAAAAGAGATGAATGTGGGGCTTCTGGGAAGTGGGAAATAGTGGGAAAAAAGCCTTAGGGAGTTGATAACTATCATATCTTGCGAACTGTTGTTAAATCACATGCATGACAATTTGATAAAAAATAAAATGAAAGGAGCCCTAAGTCTGGGATAATGGTCTTGGATTTGGACCTGGCTTAGTTGCATAGCTCAGGTTTTCTGTTTACACCTTTTATGAGTTGTGTCCCCTTTATCTGTCCTCTTGGTTTAATCCCTAATTTTGATGACACCTCCTCTAATTACTTCCTGAAAAAGAAGTACATAGGAGATTAAAAATTCTTAAATTGTGTATCTAAAATGTCTCTATTCTGCATATGAGCATAACCAATGGACACAGACAGTAGGGTGGTGAGGGCATGTGCTGGGGGGTGGGAGCAACCAGAGAGAGGTCAATGGGGGAAAAGGAGACATATGTAATACTTTAAAAAATAAAGAATTTAAATTTTAAAAAGTCTCTATTCTATACTGAAATTTAATTTTTGTCGTGGTCAGAGCATTCTAAATTGGAAACCATTTTCCCTCAGAATTTCTCCACTGTGTTTTTTTTAAAATATGTTTTTTATTGATTTTAGAGAAAAAGGAAGGAAGAGCAAGAGATAGAAATATAGATGAGAGAGGAACATCAATATCAATCAGCTGCCTCCTGCACGCCTCCTACTGAGAATTGAGCCCGAAACCCAGGCATGTGCCCTGACTGGAATCAGATTGATGACCTCTTGGTACATGTGTAGACACTCAGCCACTGAGCCACACCAACTGGGCTCTCCATTGTCTTTTGCTAGGTGTACCAGTTAATAATTCGGATTTTTTCAATAGATGGAGTTACACATATTTTGATATATATGCGATTTGATATGTATGCTATTCTGTTGTATTGACAACAAGCTTCAAAACTTCATGTCAAAATTTCTGAAGGTGTTAACATCATAGATATTTTTACGCTTAAAAATGTTGAATTTCGTGCCAAAAAAAAGCATCTGCGGGAAGTTTTAATTCATTACTTTATTTTGAAGAAAGTGCTGCTGAAAGTTATCGTATATTTCGGGAAGCTTATGGTGAACATGCTCCATCTCAAGATACTTGTGAACACTGGTTTAAACGCTTTAAAGGTGATGATTTCGATGTGAAAGACAAAGAACATCCAGGTCAACCAAAAAAGTTTGAAGACCAACAATTACAAGCATTATTGGGTGAAGATGTGTGTCAAACTCAAAAACAACTTGCAGAAAGATTAAACGTTGCTCAGCAAACAATTTCCGATCATTTACAAGCAATGGGAAAGATTTTAAAGGAAGGAAAATGGGTGCAACATCAACTGAACGAAAGACAAATGGAAAACCGAAAAGTCATCAGTAAAATGTTGCTTCAACAGCATGAAAGAAAGTCTTTTTTTGCATCGAATTGTGACTGGCGATGAAAAGTGGATTTATTTTGAGAATCTCAAATGCACAAAAACATGGGTTGATCTAGGTCAACCATCAACATCAACTGCAAGGCTAAATCGCTTTGGAAAGAAGACAATGCTCTGCGTTTGGTGGGATCAGGAAGGTGTGGTATTATGAGCTTCTAAAACAAGGTGAAACCGTTAATACTGATCGCTTTAACAAGTAATCAATTTGAACCACACTTTGATTGTGAAATGACCAGAATGTGCCAGAAGACAAGGCAAAGTAATTTTGCTTTGTGATAACACACCACCACACACTTCAAAACCAGTTAAAGTCACGTTAAAAGATCTTAGCTGGGAAGTATTAACCCACCCGCTGTATTCACAAGACCTTGCTCCTTCAGATTACATTCCGATCGATGGCACATGCACTTTCTGAGCAGCACTTCAAAACATACGAAGAAGTGGAAAATTGGGTCTCTGAATGGTTTGCCTCAAAACAAGAAAAGTTCTATTGGGATGGTATCCACAAATTACGTGAAAGATGGGGAAATGTGTAGGTAGCAATGGACATTACTTTGAATAAAGTACTTTTGATGTTTCTCTTGACATTATCCTGTTTTCTTTGATTACAAAATCCGCATTATTAACTGGTAAATGGTCAATCCGAATTTTTAACCAGTACCGGTTAAAAATGTGGACTGACCCTGTACCAACTTCCAAAATTTTATCACTACCAAAAAAAAGGAGAGATTCGCCAAAAAGAGAATTCTGTCAATGAGAAGAGTGATGATTTTCCATTCTGCCTCTCCTGTTTATATGTGCCATTAGGGCAGAGGCCGAGCAGTGTATGGAAGAAGGGTGGAAAAGGGAAGTATTCTTGCTCAGAGGTCTAGAACGATTCCATTCTGATCCCAAACCTACAAACCCCCTAAGCACAAGAAAAGCCCTGTGTTCAAACTTCCCATCTCTCCTTAGAAGGCAGCTGAGCCTCATCTATTGAAAGCCTCTGGGGGTATCACTCCTCTCCCTTTCTTTTTTCCTTCCTTCCTTCCTTCTTTCCTTCCTTCCTTCCTTCCTTCCTTCCTTCCTTCCTTCCTTCCTTCCTTCCTTCCTTCCATCCTCTCTCCCTCCCTCCCTCCTTTCCTTTTTTCTTTTTTTCCTTCCTTCCTTCCTTCCGCAGCCTATCAAAGCGACTCTCATCCACTTGCAAGTCTTTCTCTGAAAGCAGTTTTGGAAAAGAGTATTTTCTCCTTCTCATTCCACTTTCAGAGACTTTAGCATCTTGTGACTGTAGGTGGCCAAATGACACAGTCTCTTTTCTCTGCCTCAGTCCTCTGTAACTTGGGGATAGTACTGCCTCCCCCACCACAGCACGTTGTGAGCAGGAAGTTACATGCAGTCAGTAAGAAAGCTGGTGGTCAGAACCAGCAGCTCTGCCCCTGACGGCTCTGAAAACTAGAACCACAGTGGAGGCACCTTCTCCTGATGCCTCCTTACCAGGGGCCTGTGGTGAGGGCTTGTACTTTTTCCCAGCAGGGCAAAAGTGAAAGTAACTTTAAACCCCTTGAGATCAAAACATAAGGTGAAAAACACCCAATAACTAAATTCTCACCTCAGCAACCATTGCAAGTAAAAGCAAAGAGGAAAGAGAAGATATTAACCTCTCTAGACCGATGTGCAAGCAACAGGGTAAGTAAGCAGCAACAGAGGGAAGGTGTGAGACACAATGGAGTCTGCTGCTCGCAGACAAACCCAGGGAATGTCTTCTCGACACCTCTCTTTCTGCCTCCCCGCACCCCACTTCCTTCTATTTTTATAACTTAGAAGAGAAGAACAGGAAGGGGTCTATTTTTTTAAAATGTTTTTCAGCACTCAGGGTTGGCCTGTGCTCTAGAAGTTAAGGTTGTGGGGTTGCCACAGAAAATGATTCTGACTTGGGCAAGTACTTTAGGTTCTCCCACTTGTCTAAGGAGGGGCTGACTAATGTGGTCATTTGCCATCTCCTCTCAAGCTGGTACAGGTAGCTCCAGTTCACATTATATATGGTATTTAAATCCAAAGTTTTAAAAAAGGACTCCAAGATTCTAGAAAGTATCAGTGGGAAGGAAGGGAGCAGCAGAACTCAGGTTTGAGAAGGTGGCCCCTGAGCCAGCCTGCCAGATCAGTCTGTGTCTTCTGTGAGCATGGAGACACATTGATTAGATAGTGACAAACTGATGACTGAGGCTGCTGAGACCACAGCCATTGCTAGAATGGAACCCTCTAGGCAAATAGAAAATAAAAAAAAATATACATGGTTTCTAAATCAAATACATGCCCCTTTAAGGTAGCTCCTGAGTTTTTGTGTTTTTTTCCCCCTTCTTTTTTTTAGCAGCCACTTTCAGCCAATGCTCTATTTTTTGTTTCCCCATACAGCTTCCACTCCCATTTTTTACCTTTTCTTTCCATCGGATTAGTTCTCCAGATAAGTTTGCCATATTCAGAAAATAAAACAGTTGAATTTGAACTTCAGATAAACAATGAATAAATTTTAGTACACATACCTGCATGTGACATTTGCACATGTTTATAGCAAACAGTTACCTGTTGTCTATCTGAAATTCAGTGTGATGGACTTATACTAAAGCAGCATTCACTGTTTATCTGAAATTCAAATTCAGCTGGGAGTTTGCAGTTTATCTGGCAATGCTAACTCTAGACCTGTTTTCCCCTCCTCTTCTGAACACTTCCCAGAGAAAGGCTTTCTTTACGTCCAGGGAGAAAGAAAGGATTACCGGTAAGTCAGTTCCCATACGTTGATCCACAACAATGAATTCGTATCGAACCAAGGAGCTAGAATGGTTTCAGTTTGCTGGTTAATGTTAGGGTGAATAGAATTGGTTTAAATTTGCTTCTTCTCCCAGGGAATAACCTTATAAGAAACATTCCCAGTTCTCTGCACAGATGTGAACTGTAAAACTGAAGTCTGCAGCATCAAACTCCCAGCACATGCATTATCAAACAGAGGATTCTTTTTATTTATTTATTTTTTTAAGATTGTTCTTTTAAACTGGGAGAACTTCAATCAGCAAGCATTTCTTGAGTAAATGTTAAGTTTGTAAATCACGAGCCAGATGCTTCTCCAGTTACAAACCTTCAAGAATATGTTTCCCACCTTCACCACATTCTAACTCATCTGGGGAGCACACATTAAAAGGTTTCTAAGCTATAGATCAGTGTATTTATTACACGAGCAGTATACATTTAGAATGTTATATATTATGGAGGAAATTCTATTCCCTATGATATTTGGTGTGGTTTTTTTTTTGGAAAAGTTCACAGATTTAAATAACCAGTAATTGCGTACCTCTACCACTTCATGAATTAGCTGACCTTAACTTTTTGCACTTTTGCCTTATATATTGAAAGTTTTACACTTTATTATTATTATTACTATTATTATTATTTTGCATCTCAGCATCTCTAAAATTGGATGCATGTAAAAATTCATGGCATATTATGGCAATTTACTTACTGAGTGATATATAAAATAACAGTGGGTTTTATAGTTGATTGCCTCTTAGATTTGATATAGTAGCATGGTTTTTACTATTAAAATAATATAACATTACAGATAAATTAAAAGACTTTTCTTCTCCCCTGCCCCTCAGTCTCATCCTTGACAGTCTTATTTTTCTTTCCTCCACAGAGGCAAAAACTATCATAATTTTAGTGTGTCTTTCAGGCCATGGTTTTTTTTTTTTTGTGTGTGTGTGTGTGTGTGTGTGTGTGTGTGTGTGTGTATACGCGTGCGCACGTGTGTTTATTTATTTTCTTAATTTGGGTACTGTTCTTTGTGTTGTTCTACAAATATCATTTTGCATCTATCTTTTCTTTTTTACTTAAATTATACTTTTTAAATCTATCCATGATTTACATAGAGGTATTTATTTTATCTGCTATATAATATTCTATTGTATGAACGTACCATAATTAAGTTACCCCTTCTCTTATTGATAGATGGATGACATTTAGATTGATTCCAATTCATTTTTCCAGTTTTATATTATTATAAGCACAAATTCTCTAATATTTAGAATTCATTTAATAATCTACATTTAGAAGTAGAATTTCCAGGTTATAGAGTGTGTACATTTTCAATTTTAATTGTTTCTTTAATTTATTAAGCTTGCATTTGGTGGTGTTTTAGTGTTATGGGTGAAATCTGGATTTGTTATTGTGTGAAGTTTGGTTTTCTTCTCCTCAAAGGAATGCCCTTTCTGTTTTGCTTCTCACCCACTTCTTTACCAGAAGTCATAATAGCACAGTGATAAAGTTACTCTTCATAAATGTCACCTTTGAAACTCTTGTGATAGTTTGTGGGCTATGGATCAACCGAACCACCTACACTTCCAAAACCTTTCTGTACCTGAAAGGCCACAGAGGGCCCTCTCAGGCTCATATGTGTCAATGATCAGGAGTTGGAGAGGTAAAATAACATCAGTGTGAATTTTAAAGACAGCAGTATGCGTGCAGGGTCTAAGAGTAGGCATCCCCACTTGGACCAATAATGCCACATTTAGGAATTTACTGTAAAAAAGTAATTAAAGATGTGCACAAAAATAAAGTGACATGGTATTAGCTGCAGCTAACTGTATCACAGTAGAAAATTAGAAACGTCATTCAGGTACTACAATAGAAGTAACCTGATTTGTATCAGTAAATCAGAGTGGGTTTCTACAAAAAAAAAAAAAAAGATTTTTTTTCTCCAGGAACTGCACATAACATGTTGTTAAATAAAGAAAATGGGGGTAAAATATAGTTTAAAGTATAACATTTTAAATATATATTCATGGAAAAATATCTGGAAGGATATAACCAAGACTTTAACAGTGTTTATTTCTGGGATGTGGAATTATGGATGGATTATATTTTCTTCTTTTTATCATCTATCTTTCTAATTTTAATGAAATGAACATATGTTATTTTTTAAAAATATATATTTTATTCATTTTTTTACAGAGAGGAAGGGAGAGGGATAGAGAGCTAGAAACATCGACGAGAGAGAAACATCGATCAGCTGCCTCCTGCACACCTCCTACTGGGGATGTGCCTGCAACCCAGGTACATGCCCTTGACCAGAATCAAACCTGTGACCTTTCAGTCTGCAGGCCGACGCTCTATCCATTGAGCCAAACTGGTTAGGGTGAACATGTTATTTTTGCAACAATAGGATTTTGTTTGTTTGGGGCACGATTTTGTGTTGAGAATGAACATTAGAAGATAAGTAGGCAGTAAGAGAACTGAGGAGCAAGATGAGAAGGAAGGAAAAGATTAATAAAACATATTATCTGTGAACAATTTTGAGTTTTTCTTATGCATTTTCTTTACTCTTGTTCTCCAAACTTATTAAAAAACTCCCCAGAGGTGAATAGACTCTTGCGGTGACTAATCTAGTTTTCCTTTTGTTTTTAAAAGACTTCTACACTTATTCCTTCCCTGTGGGGAGAATTTAACCCCCCAGGAAAGACCTGCGGAAGTAGATTTGATAGCCTTCCTTGATATTAAATTGAAGGAAGGCATCAAATGCCCCTTTAGTTTGTTTGTTTAGTTTAGTTTGGGGAGACCAAAATCTCCTCTAGAATAACATTCTCTTTGTAGCTTCAATATCCCTTCTTTGAATCTGCACTGTGGGGAAAAAAAATCACTTGGGTAGGGCAAGAAACTTTATTTACTGTGAGCTGCAAAATGTCCAAATTACATTGTACATAAAGTGAATATGGTTACATGAGATGGGCTCCTTAATGGCTGAAGATACTCCAAACAGTCTGAAGTTACTATTATAGCAAACTAACCAAAACTATTAAAAATAATAAAATCTAATGCTGTCTGATTTATGGGAAAACTGGTATATGTACCCACTGATGATGGCACTTAAAACTGGTTCAGTATTTATGGAAATAATATGTAAGAATGACGAAAAAGAGTTTTCACTCTCCAAAGAAAGAGAAAAAAAATGTTTTGCACAAAAATTTACTGAAACCATTTGTTTACTATTCTTCCATGATATAACTTCAGAGTGACTGCATACAAAACAGAGCTCAGGATCCCTTCCAGCTGGAAGTCACTGATTCTAGGATCCATAAAGCTACAGAATTTTAGAGATAGAAGGAAACACAAGAAAATATCCAGAGTTTGAAAAGATTTTCCAGTGGTCCCCAGGTAATAACTGAAGAGGCCAGGTTTTCAGTCGATGGTTATATAATTATGAGTTATGCATCTTTCACATAAAACCTGTGCCCTCAGTAATGAGGCAGAAGGGAACTGTTGGTCAAGGCAGAGCCATGTTGAAAGAATCTTAGGGAACTGTTCAATTCCCCCATTTACAAAGAGGAAGAAGAGGAGGTGTCTAGAGATGAACTACTCTGGCTCATGGTCAGTGGACTTGCCCTAGTTGCTTCCTGGATGAGAGAGACAAGTGTGGGTAGTGGGTTAGCACTGTGCATCCTGCCTGACTCTGGATTGGGATCTGGATGAAGGCGTGAGACACAGAAGCAAGTGTTGGTTAACAGAGTACACCGCGTGGGGTGCGGCTCCCTCTGGATTCCAGACAGACAATAGCTCTGGAAGTAGTGTGAATGGCACCCCACGCCCACAATTAACCTCAAAGAGATGTTAATTTCACAGTCAAACTGAGGACCATTTAAATTCAGGCAGTGTCAGAAAACAAGCATTTATTTGGAACTAAAAGAACAATTTGTCTCTTTTCTTTTGCATTGTCTGCCCCATTAATTTTCCCAGAACAAAACATCTTCAAACAGACCTGACCTGCTCCTAGAATGCCTGCATCCCAGTCTAGGCAAACAGGACCCACAGAAGAACAGGCACTCCTACATCCTTAGGGGAAGATTGCAGGATGAAAGGGGGACCATTTCTGGAAATAAAGCTAAGTCAGTACACACTTGTTCTTCAGAGTATCCTCTTTTATTGATGACATGATGATGTCCTTCCAGAGTCTACTACATTATGAGAATTTCCCTCTGAAACCTCTCATTTTTTTATGATTACATGGTAATGATTTTATAGCTTAACTTTACCTTTCTTCATCTCATGCTTTCTCAATCTTAGGCACGATTGCCATTTTGGACTGTTAATTCTTGGTGAGGGTGGAAAGAGTTGTTCTGGGTATTACAGAACGTTTAGCGGCATCTCTAGCTTCTACCCAATACATGCTAGTAACATACTCCTCACCCATGCTCCCCATTCGTGACAACCAAAAATGTCTCTAGACATTGCCAAATGTCCCTGATTGAGACCTAGTCCCAGCAAGCAAGTCAACAAAAAGTGGTACTATTAGAATCCCAAAGGGCAACATAAGGCTTTCCCAGAGTTGTGTTCAAGTCCCATGGTTTTGGCTTCCTGGCCTTCTTGGTACTAGTCTAGTGGACCATCTACTACATTGAAATGAAAATAAAAAACCAGGAATGTTGAATTATTTGGGATATGAACCAACTTAACTCTTCATCCTACTTTGCCATCTATGTTGATGTTTTCTACACCTAAATATACTACTTTGCCATCTATATTGATGTTTTCTACACCTAAACATGCTACTGCTTTGCTAAGTTTTCTGTATAATAGTGATACCTACCATGTATTGAAACCTACTATGTGTCAGGTTTTGCTTTAGAAACTTTACATGGTCACAACAACCCTGAGAGGTAGCTACATGTCCTCATATCACTAGAATGTAAGCTTCATGAGAACAGGTACTCTATGTCTTTCAAGATGTATGTATGTATGTACCCTCAAGGCTTTGTACAGTGATGAGCATATAACTGTGCACAGGCCAGTGCTCAGTAACTATTCTTTAATGTGAATCAATGATTGAATATATTTTATTGAAGATCTTTGACTTTTGTCTTTGATAACATAAACACAAACTTTTAGCAAATCCTGTTTTCTCTACTTTCTAAATATATCAAATTCTCACTGCTTTCTCACTACTATCCCAATCCAGGCCAGTGTGATCTTTCACCAGGATAAATGCAACAGTCCCCCTAACAAGTCTCCATGCCTCTGCCCTCTTCCTGCTGTGGTCTGTTATCAACCCAGCAACCAGGGGATCCTTTAACAGACAATTCAGGTGACTCCACTCAAAGCCTTCCCAATGGCTTCCCATTTCATTCAGAGTAAAAGCCAAAGTCCTTTTAGGGGCCTACAAAATTCTAGATGACATGACCTCTCTGTTATTTCTCTGATTTCATTTCCTTCTATTCTCTCTCTCCCTCCCTCCCTCCCTCCCTCCCTCCCTCCCTCCCTCCCTCCCTCCCTCCCTCAGTAGAGGAAATGGCCTTACTGTTCTTTGAACATGTCAAGCACAGTTCCACTTCAGAGCCTTTGTGACAGTTTTTACCTCTGCCAGGAACACCCTTCCCATAGTCTCCACATACCCTCTTGCTCCTCTTTAAAGTTGTAACCCTCTTGACCCCCCTTTACTGTATGGTTTTGGTTTCCAGACTTTCTTGTTACTATTCTACCCTCATTGCATTGATCACCTTCTGATAAATGAGAATTTAAGTTTCACGAAGAAAGGGATTTTGGTCTGTCTTGCTTATGATTAAATTCCCAGCACCTACTATCAGCATTTAGTAAATATTCCAATATTTATTAATTGTTAAATGAATAAATGAGTCAGGACATGAAAATATAAGTGGCAGAGCTGGAACATAAAATCCAGACTGCCAGTCTCAAAGTCCTATTATTCTTTCAGTGGTTCTCAAACTTAGCTGTACAACAGAATCACCTGGGGGTGGGCATGCTTGTTAAAATGCAGATGCCTGGGCCTCATGATGGACCTGAGGAGTCAAAATGTGGGGAAGGGAATTTGAGAAACTGTACTTTAAAAAGCTCCCCAGAGAGTCCTATGCAAGTAGTCTGCTGGCTCAGCAGACCAATAAATGGTAACTTAAGGTGTGACCTGGGAGCCACCAGCATCAGAATGACCTGGATCTAAGCCTGGGATCTGAAGCCAGCCTTTTGGGCTGTGAGTCCTAACTCTACTGCTTCCTATCCTTGTGACTGCTTGATTTTCCCCTTTTTCTTTCATTTTCTAATCAGAGATTTTGAGAAAACGACCTCATATTGAACTGTGTTGAACGTCCTCACAGTAGAATCCCATGTCTGCAATGACCTCGGCCAATTACTTCCTTTTTAAAAAATCAGTTTTCTCATCGGTCCATTAGGGATAATACTAGTCTCTATCCCATAGAATCACTGTGATGGATCGATGGATTTAGGTTGTGAAATTACCAGAACAAATACCTGGCATATAGCAAATATGCAATAATGTTAATCATTATATTGTTAATACCACTACTTTCTAGGCTGTAGCCCAGACCTATGAAATCAATCTCTGCAGGCTGGACTCTTTAGCATTCTGTGTGATTCTGCTACACACAGAGGTTTGAGTAGTCCTGCCTCAATCTGCCCCATAGGGAACAGGAGTCAGTCTTCCCAGCCTCACAACCACATGCTCAATAGATGCTGGCTGGGTGGAACAGTAGTCTTCCGGCCTCTTGAGGAACACAAGAGACTTCTGGTCTGGCTAGAAATGAAGCATAAGCATTTGGAATGACAAAGTAAACTCAGAGATGATCCAGCCCAAATGCTCATTTTTATAATTAATGAAGCAGGCCCCCAAAGTGATTGTATAACCCATGTGTTAATACTCCCAAAACAAAGGCACAGCAATTCATCTATAGCCTGTTACTCAGTCAGTGTGGCCCAAGGATCAACAGGACTAGCATTATTGGGAAGCAAGCATGTTAGAAATACAGCATCCCAGGACCTATCCCAGACCTACTGATCAGAAGCACTATTCTAGACCATGCTTCTCAGACTTGGCTACACATCAGAATTACTTGGGAAGGTTTAAAAAATATTATAACTGGACTTTATCCCTCGAGATGCTGATTCATTTGATCTGGTGTGAGAACTGAGCACTGGAATTTTAAAATCCCCCTAGGTGATTTTAGTGTGCAGCTAAATATAACCTGATGTCAATTGGTCTAGATACCAATTGCTCTCCAGTTCTGAACTGAAAGAAATGAAATCGTCAAGCTAGGTTTGAGGTTGAGACTCCTGTTTCTTTTCCTGGGGGAATGTCCAAATCAAGAACAGATTGCAACTGCCATTTAGAAAACACACACACACACACACACACACACACACACACACACACACACACACACAGAGTATTAGATTTATAGAAAATCCTATATTTATGTATAAATATGAATACACATATGCTATCTGGCATCCCAAGTTTTACTCAGTAAGGAAAGGGATAAGACAAGAAGACTGTATTTCAAAAATAGAGAAAGGAAAAAACCCCATTGCTTACCATCCTGCTACCCACACACAACAGCACCTTCGTTTGACAATGCAAGTTTAAGTACTAAATGCATATTTTCCTCCTGTTGACTTTGCTCACACTGGTATTCATTTTCAGATCTACCAAGTGGGTGACTGCATTTAGCCCTGTGCTTTTTTTGTTTTCCCCAATTAGACTGCTGCTTAAGAAGTTTTCCCTTTATAAGCATATTTTATGAAGAGAATGCATAATTGTCTCTTGAATCCATCCCATTAACTGTCTGACACTTCAGTTGTTCTTCTGTGACCTAGAGATAACTTCTGGCCTATCTCCCTTGTGGGGAGGATTACATGAGATAATGAAGGCTAGGATACTTTGAAAAGGGATAAAGGAGCTTAAGACCAGTGGGACAGAGGAAGCATCACCACTATAACTCCATTTGTTGAGGGCCAATGTGTCAGGCATTGGGAAGTTTACATATTTTGCCTCTGATGCTCACAACAACCTTGCAAAGCATTTACTGCCCTTGTTTTATAGACAGGAAATTGAGGCTGAGAGAGAAGCAGTAACAAGATCAGGGTCCCACCACCAGTAATTGACAAAGCCAGTTTCAAATCTAGTTTTTCCTGGCCTGACAACCACATGCTCAATAGATGCTGGCTGGGTGGAAGTCATTTTCCTGAGCAGTCATTCCGAGACGACTCCCAGAGATTCTGGTGTAATTGGTCTGAGGGAGGACTGGACTTGGGAATTTTTGAAAGTTCCTGACGATTCTAATAGGCAGCACAGTAAGAGAACCACTAACTGCCCCTAAAGAGACTAGTGACCAAATTACTAAAGAAAATGTATGTAATAAAATTATATGTAGTCAAAAGTGTATTGCTCTACCCAAACCAATCAATAGAATTTTCCATCATCTTTGACTATGACTTTCGATAGCCCTAGCTATGCACACAGCATGACTTATTATAGTGTATAACAACTATTTCTTGGAAATATAAAGGGATTAAATGGAGGATAAGTCAATGAATAAACAAAAGAATGACATAGCTGAGCAACTATATCAAGAAAGGTGTACTCCTTTTAAAATTTTTAATTTTTTTTGTATAAAGGAAAAATTAGGAGATCTATGAAATAAAGAGATTTCTGCTTGACTGCCCACTGTGAAAAACTCAGATAAGCTCTCTGAAATTCAGTTTTATTATTTATTAAAAGGGAAAATGATCCTGAAGCTTTTGTGCTAATTGGGAAGATTACTATCTATAAAATTTTTTTTAAGTAGCAAAGTGCTATTGAAATACAAGGGAATATTATTATTATTGTTATATAAATAAGAAGAACACAGTAAGTGTAACTTTGACCAGTGGTTTTCAAATGTTAGCCTATATCAGAACTCCTTGGAGAGCGGTAAACATACAGATTCCTGGGCCCCTCTCAGATACTGAGTTAGTACATCTGGAGACAACATTTTACATAGCACTGACTTATTAGCATCATTCATTCATATTTACGGATGATTTGATGCCTGTGCACCACTTCATCTTGGAACATCAGAATTTTAAGACAAATTATGAAACAGAAAATTGTTCATCCCCTTAAAGTGTTAACAGGTTTTAACCAGTAAGTATTGTTTCATCATGAAGAGTGGTGGGAAAAAAGGTGAAATAGCAGCGTAGGTTTGAGAATTTAAAAGAACAAAGATGAAGAGAGGATGGAGATGGGAAAGAGGATGTCAACAGGGAGGGAGAGTTAGTACTTCAAGTTTTTGCCTATGTAAGCCCTCAACTAACAGACTAATCCTGGCTCTCATTTGAGTACTGTTTTTGTATTTGTCTAAAATGAAGGTAAATAAGAGAGTTTGGTGGCAAAATTTATTTGGTGGAACCCAAGTTTCAGCCTGCCAGGATGTTAGGTGACATGTTACTTAATGCTATATGTCAATTATATCTCAATAACGCTGGGAGGGAAGAGAAAAGTTCAGCACTTTCCTTCCTTTATTTCCAATCTCAATAGCCAGTTATGCTTTTCATTGAAAGTCTAAAGAATCCAAATGACTCCATAATCATATGTAGAACCAGGATCCGCGGAACCTGCCAGGATCTAAATGCAAGATGATTAATTTCCTTGTGCTATTTCTCATCTATGCATCGCCCGTAGCTTCCTTTTCACTATAGGAAATATTAGGGATTGGTGATAGTGGTTGAAAGACCAAGCCATGTTAAAGTCTGCAGGATATAAACCCTAGCCATTGATTGTCATTTTAGCATTTCCTCCACATTTGCAGGTGAGTAGGAAGAGAGGAAATCCAGGAAGAAATAGGTCAACTGCTCCTACAGGTTTCATAAATTCTCATAGGATCCCCCAAACCCAATTTTTTACTCTGACCCTTGAATGCATCACAGTAAGGTGGATCAGCCTTCGTGGTATTCTCTGCTTTTCAAACAGCTTCTCTCTTGCAAGCATCAAAGGAAACCAGTAATCTCTCAACTGCTCTAGTAATTTGAATCAAACAAGAAACTGTTAGCAACTTGCTGAAATAAGCCCAACCCAACTCCAGATTTCAGCAGCCATGGAAGAAATTCATTTCTTCACAGAGGTTTAACATAATGGGTGACAGGCACTAAGGAAATGAGTTTGCATAAGGTGCCATGGTTAGTCTTGATTATGAATCAGCAAAAATTCCTTGGCGTGGACTCTCCACCTACAAATAAAATTTTTCACTTGGCACGGCTGCCTCCTGGAATGAAACAAAGGCAGCTCTTGCTCTGACGTGAAACAGCTCTCCCTGCGCCACCCATCTCAATCCTATCATTCATTCCTTCAAGAGCAGGGCTGGCTTCACCCCCTCATAGATGACCTCCTTCTCCACTTTGCATCACATATATCAGTCCGCCCTCATTGAAGGCCAGGTTTTTGTCCTCTGACAATTTTTGTCCTCCTCAGGTCAGCAGCTCAAAAGGCTGCCGGTGGCTCTGAAAGATGTCCCGGGATGAACCTGTACGGGACTCTGGGAGGAGGCAGTCATCCTTGGGAATCATACGCACCACAACACATCTCTTTGCTCCTTTTTCGACGTGGCCTTGGCTGCAGCCCACTCATGAGCTCCATGGCCTTGGACTTAAGCCTCTGTTTCTGCTTGACCTCCATCACCTTGAGATTGAAAGAGGCTGGGGCAGGTGGAACTGGGAGGCTGGGGCAGGTGGAACTGGGAGGCCAGGACAAATGCCAGAGGAGCCAAAGCTGTCAGTCCAGCATGGCCTGTGTAGGCTTGGCGCTGAGCCTCTCCAGGCTCCGGGGCTGGGGGCTGGGCCAGGGTGGCCTTGCTAAGCACACAGACCTCTTGGGGATGGAGGCTCCTGAAGAGAGGGATATATACAGTATCTATCTGGGAAGTGTGTATATATTTGATACATATACAGGGTGTCCCCCCCCCCCCCAAAATGTATACACACTTTAACAGCTGATAGCTCAATTTTGAAAATGAAATGTATTTTAATAAATACTGCCTTTATAATTATTCAAAGTGTGTGCATACATTTTGGGGGACACCCTATTTATGGTATCACCTGGGCTTGCCAGTAAAAACAAACGAGAGGATCTATTTTCTCTGGCAGTAGTTGATTACTGCATTATTTTCTTAAATGACTGGCTTTTTAGTTACTGTGTAAATGGTTGTTTTTTCTATTAATGATGTTGTGTATTAGTAACAATATTCTAAATTTAAAAAGAAAAGCAAACAAATACACACTTACACACGAGAGAGAGAGAGAGAGAGAGAGAGAGAGAGAGACTGATTTTAAAGAACTGGCTCATGGTATCTGGCAAGTTTGAAATCTGTAGGGCAGGTTGGCAGGCTTGAAACCCTTAGGCAGGACCTGATGCTGTAGTCTTGAGGCAGAGTTTCTTCTCTAGGAAACCTCCATTTTTACTCTTGAGGCCTCAACTGATGGGATGAAGCCCACCTACATATCGAGGGTTCATCTCCTTCACTTGAAGTCAACTGATGTAGATGTTAACCACATCTATAAAAATACCTTCGCATCAACACCTAGGTTAGCATTTGATTAAATAACTGTCTATTATAGTCTAACCAAATTGACACATGCAATTAAGCCTCACACCTCCTCACCTGATTCATAAATACCCCCAAGGGTGGCACCTCAGCTGTGCTCTGCTGCCATCCTACCTCAATTATTTCCGGCCTGGGTCCATTCTTTCTTTTGTAAATGTCTGTTGAGTTTTAAAGTCCGAATCTGCTTTTATTCTTAGTGCAGGCTGGTCTTCTCTTCCTGGGATATCCAGAAACATGCCTTGCCTGGTCCTTAGCTCCACCACTAGCAAGGCTGGTGTCTGGTAATTTGCAGGGTATGAGTTTTGTAGTTATCTTCTCTGCCACAGCCACCTTGTATTATCATGCAGGTTGTGTCAGCAGGGTTCACATCTGAGACTATGTAAATGATAACCTCTGGAGTAGCACAGCCTATAAGCCATACAACTCTAAACAGACCCAACTTTGATCCATCCATCCATTCATCGATCTACCCACCCACCCATGCCCTCTTCATCATTTCTCCTCCACCTTAGTCATCAATGGGGGAATCCATATTTACATCATCATTCATTTGAGAAAACCAGTGTGGTGAGATCATCTGACATTGCAAATACCTGAGTGCAAGTGAAAGGCCCTCAGCCATTAACCCCTCAGTGTGAGTACAGTTAGCAGATTTCCCCTGAGGACTGATCTCGATAAGGCCTGTAAGACAGATAACAGGCCTGACCAAGGGTTTCAGAATACACATCAGAGCGCAAACATTTATAAAAACACACTTCACAAATTTCTTTGCCGTTAACCTTGTCTTACTCTGCTTAGTGCTTGGATAAATTTGGACTACTTCTCTGATAGGATTACTTGAAATCCAAATCTCCCCTAAACCACCACTCAAAATCATCTCTTTCTCCAACTATCCTTGGGCTTATGCATGCATTCAACAAATACTAGTTAGGCACCATCCTTGAGTCAGGCACTGGACTAGGCCCTGGTCCTATTCCTCTTGGCACTAACAATCTACTCTCCTGTTCAAAACTACAGACCCTGCCCCTTTATTTTTAGTAAAGATGTTTTTCCCAAATGCCCAAAGATAATTATAGACTCTGGACTGAGAAAGAGAATTATTTCTGGTTCATTCAATAAAATTTGGGTCATGGGATGATAGGACATTATCAAATGGAGCACAGGGAGGCATTTCCTTAATACATAACAGATACTATGCCTCATGCTTGCAACTAGAGTAGTTTCTGCCTTAAGGAGAAATTAAAGGTCTGGTAGTAATAACATATGAACTACAGGAAAAAGAGATGAACCTAAAAGAATTCTGTCAGCTTTATGTTTCCTTTCAGCAACAAGTTTATGAGGTGGAAATTGTTTTTGGCAATAAATTTACATATGTTTTCTTTTGCCTGAGATTTTGGAGAACCACAAATCATAGCCCATTTGGGGCTTAGGAAACCAGTCTGATAGGCTGCTACTGCCAAGAGCAAGGCTGAAGTTGGTTCAGTAAGTTAGACCTTCTCTCTATCTAGAAATCTATTTCTCACCCTGTTCCAAGATAGTTTTAAGGGCTTGTACAAAAATACATAAATTATATCAAGATTTTAAAAGCAGGTGGAAAAAGCAAGAGAAGGAAAAATAAAAAGATAGCTTGTGGGTCTACAGCTTGCCAATAGCTTTCTATTTTTTTTGAATGTATCTGCAAGACTGTTGTTTCTTGAAATTTACCACTTAATTAATTTCATTTCTCCACATTTTACATCTTTAAAATTGAAGCTCTTTTTACCAAAGATGTTATTTTAGATAAATGAAATATGGTAATCGAGCATCCTTCAACTAAAGCTGTACTTCTTTTGCTAATTGTCCCATATGTGTTTTAATCTTGTTTTTAATTGCTTCTCATGTACACATTTTTAAAAATATATTTTTTATTGATTTTAGAGAGGCAGGGAGAGGGAGAGATAGAAACATCAACGATGAAAGAGAATCACTGATCAGCTGCTTCCTGCACACCCCACCCACACTGGGGATCGAGTCTGCAATCCGGGTATGTGCCCTGGCAGGGAATCAAACCATGACCTCCTAGTTCATAATCAAATCTGCTCAACCACTGAGCCATGTCGGCCAGGCTACATTATTATTTATTTTTTTTAAAAAAAGAAACAAGAATTGTAAATTCTTTGAGGTAAGAGAGGCCCTGGTGCTGCCAGGCACTTTATAGATACACTATTTTATTTTAAGTTCTCTCAGTAACTCTGTGTGATAGATCATTTTCATTGTACAAACAAGGAAATAGAGCTCAGGGAGATGAGGTTACTTGCCAAAGATTCTATAACCAACGTAGTAGTGGAATCAGGACCTAAGCTCAGATCTGTATGACTCCCAGTGTCCTTTCTCTTTCAACTGTGCCATCCTGTACCTGCTATCTCAAAGTCATAGATAAGGGCTTAGTTTGCTTCCTGAAATCAAATCTGCTCATGCACAGAATATGACCCCAGGACAAGACTCAAAGGCTCACTCGCTGGCCCAGAGATTTCCCATAAAACTTTTTATCGCTCTCTGCACTCTGTAGGTGTTCAATAAGTTGTCAACTGAGTGAATGATCTATCTCATGTCCTTTCCTTAGAGCAATCTAGTTGGTGTGGGAATGACTTGTTTTCTACTTTCTCTCTTTCAGTATGGCTCAAACTAGTTGGGATACCTTGGATCTATTGAAGCTGCCAGGAACAGAAAAAGAAAGCAGAGAGCTTCTTGAAGGGCAAATCATGCCTTTACCTCCCCCACTTTTTGCTGAAAGGGTCTTCTTGCTAAGCCCAGGGTGATAGGAGTAATTCTCTGCGGAGAGGTGGGGGTGGGGGTCCATGTGGTTTTGACAATGGTGGGCTAGAATTTACCCTGGAAATCTTGACTAAAATGTTTTTGTGGGCCCGGGGCACAGTTAGGTTACACCTAGGAAACTCTCGGAGGGTAAAGCCACAGCTTGGTTAAATCGGGTGACTCACAAGTGTGAAGGCTCATATTTTAGCACCTGGCAATCAGAGGCAGAATTAAACCACTTAAAAATGAACACTGATAAAAAACTCAAAACCCTTGCGAGGCTCCAGGCCATGGCATATATTAGAATCTTAAGTGCATCAAAGAACTGAATCACCTTCGAGCTCATCTTTGATTCACATTAAAGGAATGTGAAGCGACAACTCTAGGCGGGCCAGTGAACCTTTGAGTCCTGTCCTGTGGTCGTGTTTTCTGCTTGAATAGATTTGATTTCAGGAGCCTCTTCTGAAAAGCAGGTTCATTATGGTATTTATTGGATAGGCTTGGGACAGGGCAATTATGAGATCCTGAAAGGCATAATATAGTTCAAAAAATAAAATAAAAATCTAAGCCTCAGAGCCTTGGCCAGTGTGGCTCAATTGGTTGGGTGGCGTCCCGTTGCCTGAAATGTTGCCAGTTTATTCCCCATCAGGACACATGCCAGTTTTGCTGCTTGATCCCCTGTTGGGGGTGTGTAGGAGGCAACCAATCAATGTTCTGCCCTCACATTGATGTCTCTCTCTCTGTGTCTCTGTCTCTCTCTCTCTATTAAAAATCTAAAAAAAAAAAAAAAAAAAAAAAAGTCTAAGCCTCAGAAACTTGCAGGAGCATGGAAAGACAACTAACTGTACAAGTATATTTAACATTCAGTCCTCTTCTATTTGAAAATTGCTCTTTGATTTCTTCAGGAAAAATTACAATTGTGTGGAGAGGGATTAAGCGGACAGAAAGGAGAATGGTCCTACTATGTACTGGTGTTGTGCTTTCCAGAGCTATATTACTGAGCAGAGAAGAAATGAAGCTGGTGTCCACAGCCCACCTCATTCATTATTTCTCTGGGAGAGTTTTCAGATTTTGTAGGACTTTTACTTAATTTCTAACATTTCTAATATTCTTTTGGGGATTCTGCTGGCACTAGCAATTTACACACGTGATTGAAGTAATGAAAAATGTCAGTATTTTGTTGCCGACTTGCAGGAGAAAGTGTTGGTGGCAGATATATACTTGCAGTTAATCTAATTACTCTGTCTCCTTTAGACAACCCTTTGGCCATTTCAAGCAGCTTTTGCTTTATAGATTGTTTTTTTCTTTTTAAACTATTTAGATTTCCCACCTCTTAACAATTTTTTAGAATATTGGCTTTCCCCCCAGTTTTAGACACTGATTTTCATTTGTTTTTATTTATTTATTTATTTATTTTTAAATATGTTTTATTGATTTTTTACAGAGAGGAAGGGAGAAGGATAGAGAGTTAGAAACATCGATGAGAGAGAAACATCGATTCAGCTGCCTCTTGCACACTCCCTATTGGGATGTGCCTTGACCAGAATCGAACCTGGGACCCTTCAGTCCGCAGGCCGACGCTCTATCCTCTGAGCCAAACCAGCTAGGGTGACACTGACTTTTAGAGTAAATACTGATGTTGTGCAATAACTAAAGGTTATGTCTTAGTAATACAGATGCCAGCATCCACTTTGTTCAGTGTCCCAGGCTCTGGTACAAGGTGGCAGAGAATCATGGTGCCTGGACTTAGAAACAACAGAAATAAGAACTGGACTCACATTAAACCTAACCATTTAGCCCTTCTCTCCCTCCCCACACTGGACTTCAAGCTCTGTAGGAGAATCATGTCTGTTTTTGCCCACCTTTGAATCCCCTGTTCCTTTCACAGTGCCTGGGACATAGCAGAGACTACACAAATATCTGCTTGATAAAGAGTGAATGAGGCAGGAAAGAACCAGAGTGTCCCCAGATTGTAGCATAGAACCTGGCACTAGTATGTGCTCAATAAACAATTATAGAATTGAATATCTTCCTGTACCTTAAAATATCAAGTAGTTAGGCTTTGTGGAATGCAACAATTATCTATTATATGACTAGGTTGATTTTCAGAGATTAGTTAACATTTCAGGTTGGTGGGTCCCAGATAGAGTAACCAAGGGCCAGGTCTGATTGTATGAATGGCCCACAAGGTAATACCTCTATCGGTGCTGCCACCTTGCCCAGCTTTGAAGGGCCAACTCCCGACCTGTTTACTTTGACTTTTATAATTCTTTATTATGCATATTCAGAAGTCAAATCCATCCTATTCTCTTACAGGAATGGGGTGAGGTGGAGAAGCCCATATTATGGAGCCATGTTGTAGAAATGAGAATATGTGGTTGTGCCAGAATACAGCCCCCTGGATACAATGTGATAGAGAGTGAGGAACAATGGATTGGGAGTAGGAAGGCTCTGGTTTTGGCATCTGCTTTGCCAAAAACTGTAATTATTTGCTTAACTTCTTTGAGTCTCTTTCCCATTGTCTACAGCAGGCACATCTTTTGAATAAATGGTATCAAGTAAATCATGTTCAGGGTAGAAAGAAATTATAGCCAGATGATACATGTTTGAATACAATCACACAACTTACATCAATTTGCTCATAAGTCAATTCTTAATGATGAGTTTCCAAAGTTTTGTTAGAGAACCTGGAAATTCAAATACAGGTACTTCTCATTCCATCTGATCAAGAAACCTATAGATGGGAAGGAAGTCTAATAGACATTTTTGATGCCCCCCCCCCAAATTTCTTTTAAGTTCATAATTTGTTTTAATTTTTCTCCTTTTTCTTCTTATTTCAGGCAAAATAGTATTTGCCAACTCAATCCTAGAGTTGTATAGGACTCCTTTGCTTCCTTATCTATCTAACATGTGGTACTTTGATCTAATCAAAATACTTTCTCAAGGTGCTATTAAAAAAAATTCTAATCATTACACATCAACAGCCTGCAGGAAACCACCATCTTCGTGTTAGAAAAGAAACCACCATCTTCATGTTCGAAAGAAAATACTGCTTATCTCTGAACTGCCAAGATTTCTGAAGCACTCACCTACTTGGCTGGGTTCATACTTTGACACCCAAGCTGTTAAATCATTTATGGTATTTCCCAAGACTTAGCGCAGTTCTTTACAACACTTCCAGGCTGGGAGGACTTTGCCAAAGAAAATACTTCCACTGCACAAATTCACATGTTAGATAAAAAAGGGTAGATATTAAAACAATTCAACATCAAATAATAATTTGGTAGTGTTTTCAAACACTGTTTAATAGAAGAGGAGGATCTAATACTGTATATACAGTAGAAGCTCAATTTTGGAAAATACACATATAAATATACAAATAAACACACACTGAGAAAGATGGGAGGAAATATACCAATAAGATAGCCATTGCTCTCTCTAGGTGATGGGTACAGAACATAGTTTTACCTACTTCTTTCTGCTGATCTGTGTTATCCAAATTATATCTAATAAATAAAGATTACTTTTAGAATCATAAAATGTTATCAAAAGATATATTATTGAAAACTATATTAAATGAAACCCTGGTCCTTTCATAGTCTAAACACCATAATTTAATAAAGAAACTAAGCCTCTGAGAAGTAAAATGACTTGCTCATGGCCTGAGGGTAGAGGTGGGCAGGAGGTGGGGGAAGTCTGGATTTGACATTCAGATAGGAAGGAGCTCTCTGAGTTCCTCCAATATATTTACTATTGCAGAAACCTTTAACATCTATATAATATGGGGGTGGTTTTCCAGATTAAAAAACACTCTAATATACTCTCCAAGAATTCACTGGAGGGGATGTACTTTTTTTTTTTTTTTTTTAAAAATCCTTACTTAAGGATATTTTTTCCATTGATTTTTTTTAGAGAGAGTGGAGGGAAGGGACAAGGGCGGGGGGTGCGGTAAGAAAGAGAGAAACATCAATATGAGAGAGATGCATCAATTGGTTGCCTCCTGCCGAGCCTGCAACTGAAGTATGTACCCTTGACCAGGAATCGAACCCTCAGCTCTTTGGTCTGAGGGCCACCACTCTAACCATTGAGAACAACAGGCCAGGGTCACCCTAGCTGGTTTGGCTCAGTGGATAGAGGGTCAGCCTGCGGACTAAAGGGTCCCAGGTTTGATTCCGGCCACGGGCACACGCCCAAGTTGTGGGCTCAATCCCCAGTGGGGGGTGTGCGGGAGGTAGCTGATCTATGATTCTCTCTCATCTTTGATGTTTCTATCTTTCTCTCTCTCTCTCCCTTCTTCTCTGAAATCAATAAATATGAATAAATAAATAAGTTAATTAATTTAAAAAAACAGGCTAGGGTGGGATGTGTAATTTTTTAATAAGCATGACTAAATGTCTTGTCCCATTTGACTTAAATAATGTGCCCAATTATAAGAAAACAAGCTTCACCATTTTTTGGCAACAGGGGAGCTCAATCTATAAGGCAGACTCAAGACCCAGCATCTCCACTGTGTTGCCTTCTTCACTGACAACCTAAAATATGCATTAGCGACCCATAGACAAAGGAGAGGAGGGCAATGACTAGACCATTCCATGTAAAGGAAAAGAGAAAAACAGATTTTGGTGCTGTGAACAAGAGCCAAAAATGAAAATAACCTTGTGAGAGATGTTTTTAAAAATTCAGTTTTATAGATGAGTAAACTGACATCAAGAAGTTCAAATATTTAAGTAGAGCTAGTAAATAGCATAGGCAAAATCTGCACCTGGTTACTGTCTACCCAGACTAGTGTGCATTCGATTCTTTTCTACAGCCATGAATCCTTATGTATTAGGAAGTGTAATACCCATTGCATAAATAGATGTAACAGAAAGCTAAATTGGAAGTTATGGGCCAGCTGCAAGGATACCGATGACATCACAGACTATCAGAACTCTCAAAGTAGTCAGTAACCTCTTGGGAGGTCTGGGATGGACGCTGGTGGTGCCCCACACAGATCTCCTTTACTGGGCTAGTTTATGTCTCCTCCAACTGCTGTGAGTGTCAACTCTAAAAGCTCACATCAATGCTTGTCTCTCCCTCTGCTTTCCTCTCTCTCTAAAATAAAAACAACAGCAACAAACAAGCAACAAAAAATAGCCTGTTGGCCCATTGACCAGAGTTTGCCAACCCCTGCTCTACTGTGTTGAGGCACCCATTCCCTGTTTTGTTTTCAGTAAGAGGCCCTATTTTTCCTCCAGAACCATCCCTCCCACCAGCTCTACTTCCAGTCCATGTGGTTTGGGTGGTTCAGGTCCCTGTCTTGAACCAGGAGTGAACATGTGAGGCAGGTCTGGTCAAACATCATGTTCTTCCTGTATCCTGCATCCACTGTGATTGACTTAAGGGTGGGTATCTGAGCAACGGCAGTCCCAAAGTCAAATTACATTAAATTAAGAAACGTTTGCTTGGACAGCTCTGGATTTCAGTCTAGAAGTATATATGCCTGGAATCTTTGGACCAGGATGTAAAGAATCTTCCAGTTTTGAGTGGGATTCCCTTAATAAAAGGATTTTGTTCCCAGGAAAACTTGAGCACGAATATGGAAGTCAGATTGGGAAGAAAAGGAGGCCAGAAGAAGGTGGAATATCAAACAAAGTTTTGTAGCTTTGGCTAAATTCCATAGGTGGTGGGGCAACTGCAAAGTCATTCCAATCAGGGAAGAGGGAGTTGGGGGTGTTTATATCTGCACCTGTGAGTCATGGTTAAGATCTACCCTGGGGAACTTACATGTCTAGCTGTCAGGGCAGCAGCAGGCAACGTGGACATCAGAGCCACAAAGCAAAGAAGCACAGGTCTGTTGGAAGTGAAGGGACACCAGGTAAAGGTATATGAGGGCCATGTATAGAAAACCAACAGTTCCTGCTAAACTGCTAAAAAGAGAAGTGGATAAAGGAGCAAAGGAAAGAGATGGAGGAAAGATGAGGCCTGAGGACAATTTGTGGACCCCTGTGTCCAGTATTCCTGAAACCCAAACTTCACCCCAGAGTTTGCTGTTACATGGTAGAGGTGGGTGTCCTAATAGAGACAGATGAATGATTAGCCTTCGCCATAACACAGAGTGTGAAGAAAACAAACCTTAAAAGGTGGTGGGTGTATGGACCTTGGGACCTCAAACCTTGGAAATACATTATCTCAGCTGAGCTTCTTTCTGTGACTCCATTTCTATTCTCAATAACAGCCGATTGTAAAATTGCAGGGGTAGGAGTCTTTCACGCCTTTATACAAATTCAACTCTTGAGAATGAGGGAGGGCCTGAAAAGTCTGACCCCAGCTGGGGATGAACCCCAGGTGCACTCAAGACCTTAATAAATAATGGAGCACCAGTAGCAGGAAAGGCAGGAATGTGGGCAATGTGATATCTAAGTACCATGGCCCGGTGGACGGACCAGGCTGTCTGGACAGAAGCAGATTAAGTGTGAGAAATCACTCATCCCTAATACATAGTCGTTTCCTAGACTTGGCCATTGTGAGAAACATTCAGCCTCAGTAAGTCACTGACAACAAAATGTGCATTTTTCCACTTCAGAGGATTAGCTAGTTGATTAACTATAAAAAGAGGGAGGTTGCGGGTAAAAGACTGAGCTCTCACTTCAGGGAATTCTGGTTGAGTCCTCCAAGAAAGGGAATTCACATCTCAGCTCTGGGACTCTCATGGGTAATAGCTCACATCAAAAAACCAACGTAAAGGATTTGGCAAGCAGGCACCAGGGCAGGGGTAGGGTGGGAAGTTTCTCCTCCCATTCTCATGGTTAGGGAAATTCTTTAAGACACAGCAGACTAAGCAGGGAAGGCTGGAAATCCAGCATTAGGTCTGATTTGAAATCACCTCATATTTTTAAAGACGCAAAGAATGTGCAGTACCTACAAAGAAGGATGATGGTTGTGTAAATTGTCTTCCTGTATGTCTCTTTTTCTTTTTTCTTACTTTTAAGGGAATATGTTGGCATCAGGTTAGGACACTAGGAAAACATTCAGAGAATCACAAATGTCAATGTATTCAGGGCTGGATTTACCAATAGGCAGATTAGATGAAGTGTAACCTGGTTATATTGCTAGTATAAATCTTCCCAGGTTAATTTTTTTAATGCTATTATTTCAAACACCTAATGAAGGACCACTCAGTAAGTCAAACTTGTACCTTTAAGCCCCAATAATCCCCTGTATTACAAAATAATAAAAGAAAATATCTCATCGGGGTCATTTTGAGAATTACCTGAGATAATCCATGTAAGGTATCTTCACTTACTAAGTACTAAACCAATATTAGCTAGGATAATGCAAATTTTATTATTATTATCTTAATTATTATCATAATGACCAGAGCAGATCTGGACACAACTGAAAAAATGTGGAGCCCATTTTTAATTTTCAGTTGGTCTTCCAAGTTCAGCTTTCTGAGCTTCCATCTCCTGCATTGGCAACAAGGGAAGAACCTGAACTTGAGGACCTCAGGGAATGACTTCATAACTGACAAAAGTTCTGGGCTAAGAATTCAGAGAATTTAACTCTGCTGGGAGGTATGATGGTTATGTGGGTGGGGGAAGCATTCCAGAAGAAAAAGTCATGAATAGGACATGGAGGTGAAAAAGAACAGGGGACTACCCCTTGTGACTGGAATTTCCCACCCCCCCACCCTTACCCATTGTTGTACCCTCTGTGATGCCTTAACTCTCTGGACTTTTGACATTTTCTTTCTTATAATCTTGCCTTTATTGAAGGTAAGCCAAGAAGCAAGCAGCTGTGTTTGGAGAAACATTTGGTTCCCTCCCGTTTTTGGAGAGTTTGGCCAATACTAGAGAAGAGGGAGGGAGATTACTTTGAGTTTTCCCTTTTCTCTCTTTATTCTGTGAAATGCCTCAAAGACTGTTGACCAGTTGTCCCCAGTACTCTTCACATGTCTGTGTAAAGTGGCACCACCAGGGTTCCTGTTAACTATTGCTACGTAACGAGCCACCATACACTATCATGTCTTAAATCAATTCATGATTATCTCTAGGTTCTGTGTGTTGAATGGGCTATCTTGGGTGGTTCTTCTTTGGGGTCTTTTATGTAGTTGCAGTCTGATAGAGCTGGGGCTTGAGTTATGTGAAAGCTCCACTAGGCTGCATATCCAATATATATGTGGTGCTCCAATGCTTCTCCTTGTGGCTATTGGTCAAAGTAACCAAAGGCCAGCACAAAGTCACGGGGATGGGAGAATGAACTTCACCTTCATAGGGGGAAGTGTCATGTATGTACTAAGAGGGAAGGAACTGGTGACAACCATGGAGACATGCTATCCCAGGGAGCATAGGGGACATCTTCCCAGTGCTCAGACAAGTTCTGACAATGTCAGGTGACTGAAGAAAGTTCCCTGAGTTGGGACTTCTAAGGCTATTTCTTCTGGAGGATTTTAGGGATTATTACCTATGAGATGTCACTAGTAGGTGTGATTAAAATCAGAAGTCAGTAACAATATCTAGTTAGCATTCTTGCTCCTCAATATACATGTAGCCCCCACAAAAGAAGACTAAATTCTACTTGTCCCTGGAAGTATCCTAAAAGTTCTCTGGAGTGTTATGGAAGAAAAAGCATGATGAATGAGACATGGACTTGCAGTTGGGTTTTGCCACACAAACTAGCTTAGCAAATCATTACTCTTTCTGAGAAACATTTTCTTCATCTGCAAAATGGAGATACTAATGTACAGAGTCACTTAAAGAATTAGATCAATTAATCTATGTCAAATATTCATTGTAAGCATAAAGTAAATGGTTGCTGAGGCATTGCTAGAAAAATGAGAACCCGAGGTTCCTAAGATAAAACTTTTAGAAAGAGCCTTGTCTTACTTAGGGTTAGGTTGAATGAACAGGACAGAAAATCCAAAATAGCTCTGACTGACTAAATCCAGGTAGAACTTTACTTCTCCATAACATGACAGAAACCTGAAGTAGGCAGTGCTAACCAGTATTGTATTTCCATGATAATCAGGGACCTAAGCTCATGCTGCTGTGGAGTGCTAATGGTGATTTCCTTATTTCCTTTGTATCTTTCAAGCTTATCAATTGGAGTTCTGTAAGGAAGAATTGCCCTCTCTTCCCCATTCGTTTATTTAATCCTTTCATCTGCCCCAGATTTGTTTAAAATAGCACTTCCTTCCTTTATGGCATCACATAAGGCTCCCAGGCTCATCTTGTACTTTCCTTGATCCAACACTAGAATCCACTGCTCTATGCAAAGTCCTGGTTTCTTTGGTTTAAAACCAAGATATAGGTGCTAGGTTGCTACTGGAATTTCACTGCTTCTGGATCTTGTAAGCAGACTTGGCTAGGAGAGAGAGATAAATAGATATATTTAACTATATATAAACTATAATTCATTAATATACACAAATTTATATTTATTTCTCTTTCTATAGCTATACATATTTACAAAATCATGAGTTTTTCCTAAGACCTCCCACTGCAAAACAGCAAAAATGGGTTCTTGCGAGCATTCTCTTTTGCTTATTTGTAATTTCTCTTTCTCTGAGAATGAGAAATATAGTTCTCATTATCATGTGTACATGTGTATACGTGTGTTCATATATATTTGCTCAATCCTAGTATACATGTAAATTTAAAATTACCATCTAGAAAAGTGTTTGTATTCAGCTTTTTGTCTTTAGCCTTATAGTATCCAATCAAAACATTGTTTTCCAGTTATTTATGATACTTCTGAACTTTTTCTCAAAATGGCTGTTATAATTTGCATTTCCATCAACAATGTATGAGAGTTTTAGTTGCTCTGCATCCATGTCAACACTTGGTATTGCAGATTTTAATGTTTTAGCCATTTTATTTATTTATTTATTTATTTATTTTTAAAACTCACTTTAATAAAAAATTTTTAAATTGATTTTTTAAAAAATATATTTTTATTGATTTCAGAGATGAAGTGAGAGGGAGAGATAGAAACATCAATGATGAGAGAGAATCAATGATCCGCTGCCTCCTGCACACCCCCTACTGGGTTTCAAGCCCACAACCTGGGAATGTGCCCTTGACTGGAATCAAACCCAGGATCCTTCAGTCTGCAGACTGATGCTCTATCCACTGAGCCAAAATGGCTAAGGCTAAATTGATTTTTAAAGAGAGTGGAAGAGACTATCTTTACTCCATTTAATGCTCCTGCCTCCTTTGTCAAATACTAATAGAGCATAATGGTTGGGTTGGTTTCTGAGTTTGCTGTTCTATTCCATTGATTTATATGCCTGTTCTTGTGTCAGTACCAGGCTGTTTTGATTACAATGGCTTTGGAATATAACTTGATATCCGGTATTGTGATCCCTCCAACTTTGTTCTTCTTTCTCAAGATTGCTGCAGCTATTTGGGGTCTTTTTGGTTCCGTATAAATTTTTGGAGTATTTGTCCCAGATCTGTGAAATATGCCATTGGTATTTTATTTTTTTTAAATATATTTTTATTGATTTCAGAGAGGAAGGGAGGAGAGGGAGATAGAAATATCAATAATGAGAGAGAATCATTGATTGGCTGCCCCGCATGCCTCCCCCCATTGGGGATAGAGCCCACAACCCGGGCAAGTGCACTGGCCTGGCCGGGAATGGAACCTCGACCTCCCGGTTCATAGGTCGATGGTCAACCACTGAAACACACCAGCTGGTGCCACTGGTATATTAATAGGGACTGAATTGAATCTGTAGATTGCTTTGGGTAGTATGAACATTTTAATGATGTTAATTCTAATCCATGAACATGGTATATGCTTCCAGTTGTTTGTATCTTCCTCTGTCGTTTTTTTTTTTCCAGCTTCCTATAGTTTTCCGAGTACAGATCTTTTACCTCCTTTCTAAGTATCTTAATTTTTTTTGTTGTTGCAATGGTAAATGGGATTGTTCTTTTAGTTTCTCTTTCTGAGAATTCATTATTAGTAGCGAGGAGGGACAGGATAGGGTTTTTGGAGAGGATGACATATGACTTGAAAAAAATTAATTAAAGTATATTTTTATATTTAGAAAATAAACACCTCTTCTTTCATAATCACTTAAAAATGAAATACAATAAATTTTTCTTGCCTGACACAATATGTAGGAAATAGAAATTATTTTCTGTGGACACAAATCTGACTGGTTACAGTTGGAGTCAGAGGTGGAGGGAATGGTGCTGTGAGATTTTCAGGTTTATCCAAAGGGCTCATGGGTTAAAAAGTTTGCAAAGCACTGCAGTAGTGAGATGGATTGGTTTCTGAAGAAAAGTGAGAAAAGAAAACCATTAAGTCCAACTGAATGTTGAAACCACTTGGGAAAAAATTTTAAGTGAGGCTTACAGTCATAAGCAATGTTGGTGTTTTTGAGGTTTGCCTGTGAATCGCCATTTAGCTGTATACCACATGCTTCCTAGAGATGTGATTAATTGCATATTTTAAAGCTTTCAAAAGTGTTAAGTTACACCAGGCTAACTTATTAAAAGGTTTCTGTTCATTCGGATCAGTAGATTTATGTGCTGCACTATGGCTTAGCGGACAGAGGATTCAGAAGACTGGGATTTCCATTCGACGTTCCCAGTGATGTGCTGTATGAACTGGAACAATTCACTGAATATTTTATTTTTAAATATCTGTATGTAATATAGAGCATGTGAGGGAGGTTTGGCTCAAAAATGTTTCACCCATGGACTGCCAAGGTTCATTTGGCTGATTGAGTGACTTGGCCAACCAGGTAAGTGCTGTCCTCTTCCTTCCTTCTTTATACTGAAGATAAATAAGGGCATGCACTCTAAAGCGATGGTTACTTTTTACAGTGATAGTAGTAATGGTAGTAGTAGTCTTACTCTAGATCACTCCTTAATGTAACAGGGAAACTGATTAAGGAACCAGAATATTAAGTCTAACCTTAAGTAAAAGCAGTAGATCTGGAGATAAGAAAGCTGATTTTGAGTTCTAGCTCTCCTAGCTATGTGAACTTGCTGAGCATAGCTTAAATTCTCTATGCTTTGGTTTTCTTGTTTATAAAAATGAGATCAGATAGCAACCTGACAGAATTGTTTTGAGAACTAAAGGAAATAATATTTTCAAAACTGTGTCTGGCATTTGGTCCTGAAGATGATGGAAACCACTGCAAATTTTTAAATAAAAGAAAAATTCAATTAGCTTTTTAAAAAAGTGAATGTGAAGGATGAGTAGGAGGCGTATAAAACTGGAAAACAGGAGATTTGAAATCAGGACACAGATGAAAAACTTATAATAAAGAAAGCAGAAAAAGAATGGAAGAGAATGAGACCTAGTTGAGTGATGAGAGTAAGTTTCTTGAGAGTAAGGCCCATGTCTTACTCATCTTTGTGTACCTAGCACAATGCCTTGCCTGCAGTAGGTGCTAAGAAAATACTTCTTATTTAATCATAGAAGTGACTCAATTTGATTGAATTTCATAAAAAAAGGTAAGGTGATAAATTTTATAATTCTGATACTTTTCCCCCCATGCTTTCTATTATCTCTACCCCTTTCCCGCCTTTTGTCTATCTCCAATTTGGGGAACGAGACATTTTGCCTTCATTTCTTTGGGAAAGAGGTTCCATAGGAGAAAGTAGATTTTAAAATACGGTGAAGTTCCTAAGTTTTTATTTTCGAAAAGCCTAGGCATATTTGGAAGAATACAAAATGAATCAGAGCGAATATCCCCTTCACAGAGATAAACAAAGATCCCTTATCCTGAATAAGGTTGAAGAGATTCGGACAGGACATGATGAGACCTGATGGCTTCCTATGGCAACAGGGGTGGGCTGAGGGTTGAGAAAACTGGATAGGTTAGGATGTAGGAGAACAGAGGGGACCTAAGCTTCTATCCCTGGATAATGCCTAGGGGTGGGAGTGGGGAGAAGCAAGCTCCAGGGATCACCAGGAGCCTGGCAAAAAAGTCTGTTATCTGCATGGTGTAAGCCTCTTGGAGACTGTGTCACAGCCTGACATTGCAGCGGCAGATGGTTCTAGGGCCTAAAAACACAACAGAGTTTCCACAACTCAGAGCAGTTCCCCGAAGTGGAATCCCGCCCTCCACCTCGACAGGTGTGACTCAAAGAAGAATCAGGGTCTTACAGATGCTTTAATGATGGCTGTGCTCACTTCTATTTGTCTAACATAGCTGAGATTATAATTGTTGATCCAGTCTTTCATCTCATTATGATATTGGGAATGTCCCATTAGATGGTCCATGAAGACCTATCCTTTAGAAATGTCAAGAGTTTAACAATATTTCCAGAACGCACTCAGAAACTGGATGTGCATAATGAAATGAGCCCAGATTCCTATATATTTTACACATACAATGACGTTTCAAGTATGCAACTACATAAAAACCAAGAGAAGATTGTGCTTTGTTTTTGACTGAACTTTATCAAAAGTGGTTTATCATTTTGGAAAATCACATTGCTCACAATCTCTCTACTTAGGCCTTTGAGTTGTCAATATAGCATACCTCATCAATCTGCATTTGTAGCTATCTTTAACATTTTTTAAAAATAAGTTTTTATTGATTTCAGAGAGTGGGAAGGAGAGGGAGAGTGGTAGAAACATCAATGATGAGAGAGAATCATTGATTGGCTGCCTCCTGCACAGCCCCTGGGGATTAAGTCCAAAACCCAGGCATGTGCCCTGACTGGGAATTGAACCATGACCTCCTGGTTCACAGACTGATGCTCAACCACTGACCCACACCAGCTGGGCTGTAGCTATCTTATTCATGGTGATTACTACATAGAGTTGCAAATATCTAACAGCTTCATTATGCTTTTTAATGTGACTGTGACCAGGCATTCATATGTTGAAATTATAATTTTTTTCTATTTATATTAAAGTTAGACATACTGACTTTTAAAAATCTGTATGTAGGTAGGTTAATAAATTATAAGATGTATTTGTGGTAGAACAGGAGTTATTACAAAATACTTATTATAAAATCGAGGTTTGGAGATTTATAGAGTTTTCATTTTGTTCTGAGTTTCTATAGCCTCCAAAACTTGAAAATGAAACCAAGCCAAACCTCTCAATTTTAAAACCAGGGCTTCCTTGAATCTTGACTCAGGTTTACTAAAAGAATATATGACACTTCACAAAGTTAGTAGGAGGTAACAGTTTCTGTGGAGAGCAATGTGAAGCAAATATCAGATTTAGGAGAAACCATTATGAAAACAAGGTTTTAATCTCAGAATATTCTCAGAGTAGATTAAATTAGCAATAAGTACTGTGGCAAGACTGCTACATTGACGCACACGTCCAGTATTTACATATTTCCACATTTCTTCCTTCTCTAATTCTCTTACCTAGATGATTCCATATCAGAGGAAAATTAGCTTCAAGAGAGCTGAGATAAGAAAAAGAAATGACCTTCCTTTTATAGACTCAACATTACTTTTGGGCCTCAAGGGCATCTGCTCAGTGGAATTTCTTTTTGCCATTACTGTTTCCCTCTTTGAAATCTCTTTTTTTTCTATCTCTACACTTTCAAGTCCTATGTTATACATCTAAAATAAGAAACTGACAAAAGTATCTCATGAGAAAAAGGGAACCAAAGCATAATGAGTGAAGAGTCATCTTGCCAAATAATGAAATCTATTATAAACCTATACTGAATGAAATAGCGTGTTAATGGTACAAAACTAGGTACAAATAAAAGAGATATTTACAGAAGCACACCCTGGTATATGAAAAATTATTATTAAAAATCCCATCAGAAATAGAGAAAGATTACTACTAAATAAAAGGTGATTACACAATAGATAAAATGTTGAGAGAAAATTAGATTCTTAGTATATATTATGTACTAAAATATATTTAACAGAATTTAAAAAATGTAAAATATAAAATAGCAGAAAATATAGATGATTAGTGCCACAACTAATAACTCTAAATGAAAAATAGAAAGCAAAACCAATGAAGGAAATCACAAAGGAATAGATTGATCAAGTTAACTGCTTTAAATTTTTATCTTATTTGTAGTACCAGGAATGCCCACCTATATTAGTGCTGACACTGTAGTAGTGCAATGGTCTCCAGTTTGAATGTGCACCCCCAACATAGGGGTACAGTGGCTGTTTAAAGATGTCCAGGTTGTGTCCTACACAAGGGCATGACAACTAAGAGAGTGCCATTCACATTGTAGATATGTTTATTATTTTAAAATATTTAAAATATTTTAATTATACTTTTTTAGGTTCTAAAGACAGATATTTGTATATTTATTGTGACAATTCCCTGACCAGTCTTGTAGAATGTCTTTTCATTACAGAGTAGACAGATATCACTTCCATTTGACTCATGAAGAAGGAGCAAGTTTGAAAAAAAAAGGCTTTGTTGTTGTAACAATAAACAATGCTTCTAATGCTGGAAGCTACGATTCACATTTATATTCTCATTAGAAAAAAATCTTAAAATGACAAAGAAAAATTTCCTATTAGTAAAATTTAGTTAAATTTTGGGTTTTATCTTACAGTTCACAGCATTGTCATTCATTTATGACTAAACTGATATTGCAGAGTTTCCAATATAAGTCTAATAATACTTTCATCCTGTACAAATCACTATATAATTAGCATTATTTACTCACACCACATAATGATCTAATTGTATCTTAGCCACTTTTTTGGTTGATGTGAAAATTTTATCATACAATTTTAATTGCTGTTTAAGTTTAATGGCTCATTAAATAAATACAATTTGAAAATATCACACTTCTAAGGTAAATGTAGTTAGCCTGGCTGGTTTGGCTCACTGGATAGAGCATTGGCCTGGGGACTGAAGGGTCCCGGGTTCGATTCTGGTCAAGGGCATGTACCTTGGTTGCAGGCACATCCCCAATAGGGGGTGTGCAGGAGGCAGCTGATCAATGCTTCTCTCTCATCGATGTTTCTAACTCTCTATCCCTCTCCCTTCCTTTCTGTAAAAGATCAATAAAATATATTTTAAAAAAAAATAAGATAAACGTACTTAATGATCATATTATTTTTGCCCAGATATTTGAAAGATAAGAAAACAATGTCTCAGGATCAGGAAAACAGAAAATGAGAATCCACTAAACAATAAAGTGATAGAAAATTATCTAGATCATTGAATGCTGGGGGAAGAAAGGAAAGGAAATGACTAGTCGCAGAAGAATCCGGCACAGATACTTCACAGAGGGGGCAGGTGGTGAATTCACCCTGTTTCCCTGTCAATAAGAATGGATGAGTTTTGTTTTAAAAAATGGGAGTGAAAAAACCATGTCAAATCCATTGAATGAAATATACTTTATATAATTTCTATTGATCCAGGTACATGTCTATATATTTGAATATTAAACAGCAGAACCCTCTTATGGAGATTATCCATATCAAATAAGACAAGTTTATCTTCTAGTTTTGGGAAACTTTTTACACAAGAATTCTGACAAATGGCGGCGGGGGCGGGGGGATTCTAACTCCTGTTACTTTTTTTTTGTTTAAGCTGAAAGCATTCTTTCTAAAAAACATTATATATATATATATATATATATATATATATATATATATATATATATATATAAAACTCTTTTAAGGATGGAGAAAAAATACAACTGCAAAAAGAGAATAGGGACACAGATTGGCAGACTGTATCCCTCCATTGTCTTAAAACAGGAATAGAGTGAAATGTACCACCATTTTTTTGTGTTGAAAATTAAACAGTTTAGGGGTGGGGGCTGGAGGGGGTCAATGGGGGAAAGAAGGGGACATATGTAATGCTTTAAACAATAAAGAATTATTTTAAAAAAGAAAATTAAACAGTTAAAAATATATAATTATTGATGCTACAGAAAATAAACTATTTAAAGATGAGAAAGTATTAACATGCTACTAGTAAATGTATATTAGAAATAATTACGTGTTTAGTAAAACAATTTAGCATCCATAGAATAATCTACCAAATTTAATGACAATGGGAATTTTCTTCATTTGGTAAAAACCATTGCAACATTTGATAACTTTATGACTGGCAGTTATGCATAATACAAACATTAACAATAAATAGCAATACTGTACATTAATTAGGAGATGAAATACAAAGCAAATATTAAGATTATAGCAGATGGCATGAATGAGATCATTTAATAAGTGATGTTAATTATTGTTCTATTATTTTATATATAGTCAGTGGTGTACTGATAAACTGACTCTCTTAAAAAAGAAAAAAAAAAGAAAGCCCTAATTGTGGCATTTGCCAATTTCAGTGTAAGCACTCCTAATAAAGCTGATTTCAAGCTCCCAATAATTTAAAAACTGGCTCACCAGTTCCTGAATATTTAATGGTAGGCTTTCATGACCAGTGCAAGCTGGCTCCTACACACCACATAGATCTAAGCCACGTAGAACAGATGACAGTCGTTGCTAAATTAGTGAATTTCAAAATGCAAGTCTTATATTTCTACATGTGACTATTTGGGGCATTTTTGTCCAGTAGGTGACATAACTAAAAAAATTAGTAAACTACTTCAAAGATAAAATGTGGCTACAATAATAGCATAAATCTGCATAAAAAAAACTTAACAAATTTCAACAACAGTTTTTGAAAGTGACAGAATACCTACAGTCTACTTTCTGTGAACTTTTTAAACTAGGAGGAAATGAGACAGCAAAATGTCTCTTCAACAACGCTGAATAGTTTTTTATACTGCACCAACTACGCAAGTAGTTTTTAGCCTCAATAAAATTTGAAGATATTGGAAATACGTTTACCAAATATAAGTATTTAGCCATTGTTGGATTTATAATAGGAAATACAGCTGGTAGAATCATGCTACTAAAATGTAGAGTCAGGTTAAACACTCTTTTAGAATTTTTTGATGGTATTAATAAAGGTATAAATTCTATAATAGAAAGTATACCTGAGAAAATATCACATTTATATGTATTGTGTATGGCTAATTTATTGTATTTTAAAAGTATTAATGTCATAAGCAAAATGTTGCAGATACCAAAATTCAAAATACATGATATCCTTGAAACTTCAAAGAGATTAAGAAATTCCTTTAAAAAAGAAAGTGATTGATATAAAAATATATTATTGTTGAAGAAATTGCAATCTCTTGACATAGATGTGAATCTCTCGGCTGTAGACATAAACTGAAAGTGAGAAGAAAACCAGTTTTGTCTGGAAATCCCACAACCAACCCATCTCTGATCCAAAAGCAAAATTTCTAAGTTGAGAATTTTGTTTTTCATATCAGACAATATCATCATTAAGGAAAGTTTTACGACACTAAGAGAATACTATGCCTGCTTTGGTTCCAAATAACATGTCATTTGAAGAAATATAAGGAATATGAAATGCTACAATTACATAAAAAGTTACGATTGGTATCTGCTGATGGCTATAATAGAGAATGTGATAGTGATGGGTCATAAATACAAGAGAAAGTAAAATCTTTAAGCTGTTTTCTAGAATCCAGATCAATTTCCTCCAAAATATTATAATTTCAACATTAAAATGTTTGTAATAATAATCTACTGGACATATTTCCAAATATTCTTCTAGCTCTAAGGTTATAAGTAACTTTGTCAACTTCAGTTGTCAGTGGAGAATATAGAGTTTCAAAATTAAAATGTACTTAAAACTACTTAAGGTCTAAAATATTTCAAGAAAACCAGAAAGTAATGATTTCTATGGAAAATAAGATACCAGAGTAAGTAAACATGGAAATCATCATTAAAATATATATCCTGACTGCGCTATTGGTAATTATTTTGATTACAGATTAGTTTTTTTATTATTTTATTCTTAATAATCTTATTCTTGTAATTTATACAGAATACTTTCCTTTTTATTTTGAAAAATAAAGAATATACTAATAAAAAAATCGCCTTTACTTAAAGAAAGAGCACTATTTCTAATTTGCTCATTCTGTGGGCTAGCAATACTCCTAATAATAAACATTTATTTGTTCGTGGTTATATAGATAACTATATGTAAAAATTATATACAAATATACATTTTTAAATGATGGGATAAAGGTAAAAATGGAAGTTGTATTTTATTGTATTTAATTTTGTATTATTATTATTAGTAATGTATTTTACTTGTACCCTAAAATGATTATAAATAATATAAATATAAATAATAACATAAATAAAAATATAAATAATATAAATATAAATAAAACTATAAATAATTATATAGATAATATAACCATTGCAGCTTATCCTTAGGTGACTTATTGAAACTCCTGCCTGTGGACTTTTCTGAGTTCTTTTTTTTCCATCAAGTGTTTATGAAAGCCAAATTTCAACTGCCATTTGGAGATCCCAGAGCTTGAATGTGCCAACCCCTATATTTTCATAACTCACTCAGAATCTCATTCAATGTAAAATGCAAGGGACTAATGGCTAATGACAGTTTTTTTCACCTGGCTAAATACTAGCTTTCACTTGTTTGAAAAGTTCAAGATGAAGAGGGAACAAAGCCTTTCTCTTGATAGCAGGAACTCATGGAAATGTGACCGCCCCCCGCCAGTCTAGCCAGCAGTAAAAAGCATCAGCGTAGCTCTAGCCTTAGGTCCAAATTAAAACCATCAACTCAGCCTGACTGTGATGTGGCCATAACATTTCACCACATTAAATGTGTGATAACTGTGTATGGGCAGGTAATATGATCTGACAGTATTTGTTGTCACCATGGAGCTGTCATGTCCGAATTGTTTTCTCAATCCCAGAGAGTCAATGTCCATCCTGAGTCATTATTCTAGCCTAAATTTACTGTGATGGTAGTAATGTATGCAGCGATAGAAGACTCTAAAGCAAGGGAAGCAAATTAATATTTATTGAGTACTCACTTGTATCTGTGGCAAACAGGTCCTAAGGTGACCCCCAATGATTTCCTGCTTCCTGAGTTCACTCCTTTGTGTACTCTCCTTCCCTTGAGTGTGCACAGGACCTGGAACTTGCTTTTAACCAATATAATATGTCAGAAGTGATGGGATGTCACTCCCTTGATTAAGTTACATTATGATGTGGCAAAGGTGATGATAGGCTGTTATTCCTGTGACTATATTATGTTATATGAGATTCCTTCTTAGCAGAGATTCTCCTTGCTGACTTCATAAACAGCCATATTGAGGAAGCCCACATGGCAAAAAAACCCCCAACAAAACAGTGGGTGGCCTCTAGGATCTCAGAACAGTCTCCAGTCGACAGCCAGGGCCTCCATCACGTAGCCATAAGGAAATGAATTCTGCCAACAGCCTGAATGAATTTAGAAGAAGGTTCTTTTACCAGATTAAAATATAGCCTGACTGACACCTTGATCTCAGATCCTGAGCAGAGGACCATTTTAAGCCATGCCTAGACTTCTGAAAACTGTGAGATAACAAAAATGTATTGTTTCCAGCTGCTGTATTTGTGGCAATTTTTTAAGGCAGCAGTGGAGAACTAATACATTGCCATGGACCATGTTTCTGTTCTATGTTCTCTATCATGTTTCATCATTTCAATAACCTTAAGAACCATGATAAGTAGGCAGGACTTAAAGTGTAAACGTTCTTGCCCTTGCCTTAAGAAAATAGTCAGGCAAGTTTTCTAGGTCCTTGCCCATGCATCTAGTCCCTAAGCAGTCATATATAAATTCTGAGAGCCAACCATCTTTGAAATGACCTGCTACAAATTAGGTCCAAGAGGATATTAGTAGATGCTGCCAATATTCTATCCATATCCCCTCCCCACTCACCATGCTTATTTATCTGACAACATCCTGCTGTGAGCACCTGTGAGTTTCTGTTAGCAAACTGTCTATGGTATGCTCAGCTCACGGATCTGGAAGGCCAAACGTTCTGGGGAATTGATGTCTCTGGGAGCATCTCTTAGCCAATGGTGGGCGGAGTTGGAAGATAAAGGCCCTAGCTTCCTCAGCCCTCAAAGTGCAGCCATTCTAAGGAGTGTGTTAGATTATTTCCCAGAAGTCATCCATGGGATTGAGACCTAAGTGCCCACAATAATAACCTACTCCTTAACACACCCTGCAAGGGTTTCTTTCCCTTCCTGTCTCACTTCCCAACTCTTACCAGTGGTTCCTGGAATCTCCTTTCCAAAAAACAGTTTGAACTAATTCCTTTTCTCAGAGTCTGCTTCTGGGTGAACATAACCAAAGAGGTAGGGACACTTCAAATTAAATGAAAACTTGGCAAAAAATAATCAAGAAGGACAAAAACAAGCACAAAGATTGTCTTGAAGAGTGCTCGTAAGAATGCTCTAAGCCAGCCGTGGGCAAACTACGGCCCGCAGGCCGGATCCAGCCTGTTCGGCTGTTCTATCCAGCCCACGGAGCTGAAAGAGCAGAGGGTTCTCTTGCTCTCCCCTCCGCTCCTTTACTTTGAATTTATATTAGTTCACACAAACACTCCATCCATGCTTTTGTTCCGGCCCTCCGGTCCAGTTTAAGAACCCATTGTGGCCCTCGAGTCAAAAAGTTTGCCCACCCCTGCTCTAAGCGAAATTCGTGAGAAAGGAGAAACAAACTGACCAGAAACTATGGATGATAGTGGTCAAACTCAACATTTACTAGTCAACCTTTGATGAATAATTTGACTCCAAAATTCTTTAATACTGGAAAGGCAGTGTGGGGGATAGTGCTGGTGTTCTCCCACTGGTTAGTGTTAGTTTCAAAAGTCCTGTCAACTCTGGCAGCAAGTGCTGACTACAGGATCAGGCTCTGGAACTGCCACTGCAGAAGTCTTTATCTGGGCAGGCGGGCAGAGTCCCTTGATGAATTTATCACTGGCCTCAACAATTCTCATCTATATATATAAAAGCCTAAGCGACTGGCTGACTGGCCAGTAGCTATGACATGCACTGACCACCAGGGGGCAGACGCTCAATGCAGGAGCTGCCGAGCTGTGGTGACTTGGCAGCAGTGTTTCTCAGGAGATGCACCAGGAACCAGAGAGGAGGGAGCCCAATTACGGGGTGTGTCACCCGAGAACCACCCTCTCGCAATCTGGGACCCCTCAGAGGATGTCGGAGAGCCAGTTTCGGCCCGATCTCCGCAGGCCAGGTGAGGGAGCCCCCATCGGTGCACGAATCCGTGCACCAGGCCTCTAGTTATGTAATAAAACACCATGCACTGATTCTTTAAGAAATATAAACATTTCCTGGCATTAAATTATGAAAGAAATTCATTATTTATATGTGATAACATCATGGTCAATGTCACACTTCCATAAAATCTGAAGATAACATATTCAACTACATATAGCAGAGTGAAGTATTTCTGTTGGGGCAAAGTTAATGAGGTCATGGAACTTGACTTTTGTAAACTAGACTTTTGTAAACTCTACAAAGTTCCTAGGCTCATCGCTAGAGGGACCTCAGTAGCTTTTGTAAGAATTTCTTTCCTTTTTTAAAAAAATTAAATATGTTTTTATTGATTTAAATTTTTTAAAAGAATTCTCACCTGAGGATATTTTTCCAATGATTCTTAGAGAGTGGAAGAGACAGAGAGAAACATCGATGTGAGAGAGACAAAACAATTGGTTGCCCTCTGCATACACCATGACCAGGGCCTGGTATCAAGTCTGCAACCGAGGTACATGCCCTTGACTGGAATCGAACCTGGGACCCTTTAGTCTATGGGCCGACACTCGATCTACTGAGCCAAATTGGCCAGGCCTTGTAAGAATTTCTTCACCACACATTGCTTGCAGACTGAATAATAAACCTCACACAAATACATATGGCTCTTTTTACTAGTATAGGTAATTTTTTAATAGTACTTTTGAATTCATGGTGGCGTTTAATGTTTTTGATGATCACTATGTATTTTTTTCAATTATGGTTACTAAATAACACTGCTGTCACTTAATCATTATTTATTTTTTTTTTAAATAAATCTTTATTCAGATTATTACAATTATTTCTCCTTTTTTCCCCCATAGTTCCCCTCCAGCCATTTCCCACCCCACCTTCTGCCCTTACCTACCCCCCACTGTCCTCATCCATAGGTGTATGATTTTTGTCCAGTCTCTTTATGAACCCCCCCATTCCCCTTTCCCCCTGAGAATTATCAGTCCACTCCCTTTCTATGCCCCTGATTCTATTGTATTCACCAGATTATTCTGTTCCTCAGGTTTTTAATTCACTTGATTTTTAGGTTCACTTGTTGATAGATATGTATTTGTTGTTCATAATTTTTATCTTTCCTTTTTTCTTCTTCCTCTTCTTTAAGAATACCTTTCAGCATTTCATATAATACTGGTTTGGTGGTGATGAACTCCTTTAGCTTTTTCTTGTCTGTGAAACTCTTTATCTGCCCTTCAATTCTGAATGATAGCTTTGCTGGGTAGAGTAATCTTGGTTGTAGGTTCTTGCTATTCATCACATTGAAAATTTCTTGCCACTCCCGTCTGGCCTGCATAGTTTCCGTTGAAAAGTCAGCTGACAGTCGTATGGGTGCTCCCCTGTAGGTAACTAACTGTTTTTCTCTTGCTGCTTTTAATATTCTCTCTTTGTCTTTTGCTCTTGGCATTTTAATTATGATGTGTCTTGGTGTAGTCCTCTTTGGATTCCTTTTGTTTGGGGTTCTGTGGGCTTCCTGGACTTGTAAGTCTATTTCTTTCACCAGGTGGGGGAAGTTTTCGGTCATTATTTCTTCAAATAGGTTTTCAGTATTTTGCTCTCTCTCTTCTTCTGGCACCCCCATAATTCTGATGTTGGTACGCTTGAAGTTGTCCCAGAGTCTTCTTACATTATCTTCAACTTTTTGGATTTTTTTTTTTGCTTTTTGCTTTTTCGGTTGAGTGTTTTTTGCTTCTTTGTATTTCAATTCTTTGACTTGATTTTTGTGTTCCTCTTGTCTGTTTTTGGGTCTCTGTATAATATTTTTTATTTCGGTCAGTGTATGTTTAATTTCTAGTTGGTCCTTTTTCATCTCTTCGAGGGTCTCGTTATATTTATCGGCCTTTTCTAGGATATTCTTAAAAAGCCTTATAACCGTGGTTTTGAATTCTATATCCAGTCGTTTGTTTTCCTCCATTTCTTTCGTTTGTGATCTGATTCTTAGACGCCGCATTTTCACTGCTTCCCTGAGTTGGTAGATTTGTGTGCTAGGTTTCCAATTTGGCCCAGTGGGTCTGCCTCCCCAGTTAACTTGAGGTGGACACTCTTGGTGCACCCCTTTGTGGACTGTGTGTACAGCCTTGTTGTAATTAAGTCTTTATTGTTGTTGGTATCACTGGGAAGAATTGACCTCCAGGCCAGTTTGCTGTAAGGATCAGCTGTGTCTATGCTGGGAGAAGTCCGGTGCTGGAGACAGCCTTATAGGATTAGACTTGCCAAATTGCAATAGCCTCTGTGCTCAGCTTGGATGGGGTGGAGTCTCAGTCTTGGCTTCCCGTCAGCCTTGCCCTTGCTAGCACGTGTGTGCCTTCAGTCCTCTGCCTTCCCGGCTCCCGATTCTCCGCCCGAGAGTCCAGACTCCCCCCACAAGAGCGTGGGTCTCCGGGGGCTCGCCTGGAACTGGGGTTCACTGCAGTCAGAACTGGGGCTCACTTCAGTCAGAACTGGTGTTCAGTGCCATCAGGAGCCTCTGACTCCCTTCTGCTAGGGAAAGCCTGTGGCAGCCTCCGCAGCCTTTGTGCACACTGGCGCGAGCGGACTTTCAGTCTTCCGCCTTCCCCGGCTCCCGAGTCTCCGCCCGAGAGTCCAGACTCCCCCCACAAGAGCGTGGGTCCCCGGGGGCTCGCCTGGAACTGGGGTTCACTGCAGTCAGAACTGGGGCTCACTTCAGTCAGAACTGGGGTTTTGTGCCGTCAGGAGCCTCTCACTCCCTTCCGCTAGGGAAAGCCTGTGGCAGCCTCCCGCAGCCTTTGTGCGCACTGGCGCGAGCGGACTTTCAGTCTTCCGCCTTCCCCGGCTCCCGAGTCTCCGCCCGAGAGTCCAGACTCCCCCCACAAGAGCGTGGGTCCCCGGGGGCTCGCCTGGAACTGGGGTTCACTGCAGTCAGACCTGGGGCTCACTTCAGTCAGAACTGGGGTTTTGTGCCGTCAGGAGCCTCTCACTCCCTTCCGCTAGGGAAAGCCTGTGGCAGCCTCCCGCAGCCTTTGTGCACACTGGCGCGAGCGGACTTTCAGTCTTCCGCCTTCCCCTGTTCCCGAGTCTCCGCCCGAGAGTCCAGACTCCCCCCACAAGAGCGTGGGTCCCCAGGGGCTCGCCCGGAATAGGTGTTCAGTGCAGTCAGAACTGGGGTTCAGTGCGGTCGGGGGCTCCCTTCCCCCTTCCGCCAGAGAAAGCCAGCCAGGCACTCCGCCGCCCTTCCTCTCTGCGCGCACAAAGACCCTTTGCCGTACCTCCAATTCTCTGTGAGCTTTTCTCCTTCCTTCTAGTTGTAGAATTTTCACTCAGTCAGCTTTCCTGCGGTTCTGGATGGTGTCCGTTCTGTCTTTTAGTTGTAGTTTTGAAATTGTTGTGCGAGGCAGCAGTTTAGGTGTTTACCTATGCCGCCATCTTGGTTTCTCCACTTAATCATTATTTTGGACTAGAGCAGCTGTGGGCAAACTACGGCCCTGGGGCCGGATCCGGCCCGTTCAGCTGTTCTATCTGGCCCGCGGAGCCGAAAGAGCGGAGGGTTCTCTTGCTCTCCCCTTTGCTCCTTCACCAGCAGCAGTGTTAACATAGCAACGTCGGGAAACACGGCCACAGCTCCTTCTTCTGAGTGGGCGGAGACAGCCTTTGGTCCACTCTCGTGTCCCCAGGAGATTTCTCTGTGGCTCTAGAGCTTATGTACTCAACGGAAATCTAGTTCTCTAAGCCTACAGGTGTAAACATACCTCAGAAGTTCACTGGACTCTTCAGAACAGAGGTCTTTCTCATACAACAGTGCTTCACACCTTCACATGTGATCTCTTTTGATCCTTTTTACAGCCCTGTGAGGTGAGAAGGGTAGAATTACCCCATTTTACAGATAAGACTAAAGTACCCCATTTCACATAGTCTGTATTTCTCAGGATCACTTGGCTAACATGTGGCAGAAGCATAACTTAGACCTGAGCCCTTCTGAAACCAACCTAGAAGACATTTTCAAGCCAAACATAAAATAATGTAGTTGCCTTTTGAGAATCACAGAATCTTTCTTTAGATTCATACATTATGTTCGTATATACCTTTAAAACAGCACACATACCACATAAAATGTGATATTAAGCAAAACATATTTGGAAATCCAGGAGTTCAAAATGGAAAAAAAAATGTTAATGTCATATAAAGTATTTAATATTTAAATTCCCATTATTTAGTATACTTTTGAATATGTTCCTCTGCACAATATGTAGATTAATCCATTTAATCATCACCACTGTCCTCTGAGGCATTTTATCTCATTTTTAAGAATGGTAAACAGGCTCAGAGAGCTTAACTGACTTATCCAGGGCCACACAGCTAGAACACTGTAAAAGGAGGACTTGACATTTGTCTGACTGCCATTTTCTCTTACTCTATACTTTCCCCCAGATGCTTACATATTTCCCTCAAGAGAACCTATATTTTTCTTGCATCATTATTTATCCTTTGCCCCTATGACCTAGAACATAAATGTTTAGGATCTTAGACTCCCCACTATCAGTCGTTTCCCCCTGCATTCTTAAAATGGTGTGGATTGTCTCAACGGATGGTAGACAAGGGAGTCAAAGCCGGACTTACTGATCAGACCTTTCTCTCTCACCCACTAAATATCTCATTAACATTGACCAGCCGGATGTCAGCATGTCACACATTATTCTGAGAGCAGAGCAAGAGGCCCTCAGGTCGGCAGATAATCAAGAAACAGTGTTATGAGAGTTGACATCTTATGAATAATTATTTTAAAAATCTGTTCATTTCTGTTCCTTCAACCCTAGATGGGCGAGTTGGTTTCTACCAAGTTGCTCAAATTGTGATAGAACATAATTTTAAACAAGGTGCCAGTTGCCCTTATTTATTTATTAAGTAAATTTATTCAAAGGTCATACTGTCAAATTCATACATGCTCCGCTCTCAAAGTGTATGGTCAAAGGAGAGTAAGGCAAATAACTCCATATGTAATACAGGCAACCCTTGGATGCCTCTGGAAAATCCTCTTAGAATTGTTGGGTCCCAGTTCTTTTCCTATTTTACATAAATGTCTGTGTATCAAGTTCTTGTTCCTGGGATGTCAAATGGTAGAAAGTTCATAGTTACTAAAGATGTGAACATAAAATTTTAAGCTTATTATGAGGGACACCTACCTAAATTTTATGATGGAAGAGGGGCTACCTCAGACTTCCAAAAATACAGGGAGGGCAACAGTAGGCTGATGAAACACGATAGTTTACTCTTATATTTATTGATTATTGTATCATTTCCATACAAACAACTGTCAACATACTTTTGCCTGTATTGTTTGAGAGGCAATCCCTTGTTCTCTATGAATGTGGAATCTGTGCAAGTTGCCAAGGTGTAGAAAGGGTCTGTACATGCTCTATTGCCTTTAGGAAACTGAAATGGGTGCCTGTCCTGGGGTTGCTGCATGGTGACTGTAGGAAGGCTCTCTATCCCCAAAAGCTACTTCATAGGACTGCTGATGGAATAAAAAGGAATATTTTTTTGTTTTTTTTTAAAATAAATCTTTATTGTTCAGATTATTATAGTTGTTCCTTCCCCGCCCCCATAGCTCCCCTCCACCTGGTTCCCATCCCACCTTCTGCCCTTATCCCCCCTCCCCACTGTCCTCATCCATAGGTGTACGATTTTTGTCCAGTCTCTTCCTGCACCCCCACACCCCTTCCCCATTGAGAATTGTCAGTCCACTCCCTTTCTATGCTCCTGATTCTATTATATTCACCAGTTTATTCTGTTCATCAGATTTTTTTTATTCATTTGATTTTTAGATTCACTTGTTGATAGATATGTATTTGTTGTTCATAATTTTTATCTTACCTTTTTCTTCTTCATCCTCTTCTTAAAGAATACCTTTCAGCATTTCATATAATACTGGTTTGGTGGTGATGAACTCCTTTAGCTTTTTCTTATCTGTGAAGCTCTTTATCTGACCTTCAATTCTGAATGATAGCTTTGCTGGGTAGAGTAATCTTGGTTGTAGGTTCTTGCTATTCATCACTTTGAATATTTCTTGCCACTCCCTTCTGGCCTGCATAGTTTCTGTTGAGAAATCAGCTGACAATCGTATGGGTACTCCCTTGTAGGTAACTGTTTTTCTCTTGCTGCTTTTAATATTCTCTTTAACTTCTGCTCTTGGCATTTTAATTATGATGTGTTTTGATGTGGTCCTCTTTGGATTCCTTTTGTTTAGGGTTCTCTGCACTTCCTGGACTTGTAAGTCTATTTCTTTCACCAGGTGGGGGAAGTTTTCAGTCATTATTTCTTCAAATAGGTTTTCAATATCTTGCTCTCTCTCTTCTTCTGGCACCCCCATAATTCGGATGTTGGTATGCTTGAAGTTGTCCCAGAGGTTCCTTACGCTATCTTCATATTTTTGGATTCTTTTTGCTTTTTGCTTTTCTGGTTGGGTGTTTTTTGCTTCTTTGTATTTCAAATCTTTGACTTGATTCTTGCAATCCTCTAGTCTGCTGTTGGATCTCTGTATATTATTCTTTATTTCAGTCAGTGTATGCTTAATTTCTAATTGGTCCTTTTTGATACCCTCAAGGGTCTCTCTAAATTTATCGGCGGTTTCTGGAAGATTCTTGAGTAACCTTATAACCGTGGTTTTGAACTCTATATCCAGTAGTTTGCTTTCCTCCATTTCTGTCATTTGTGATTTGTTTCTTTGTCTCTTCATTTTGGCTACTTCCCTGTGTTGATAGCATGGTTTTGTGTGCTACGTGTCCTATAGGGCCCAGTGGCTCAGCCTCCCCAGTTACCTGAGGTGGACACTCTTGGTGCACGCCTTTGTGGGCTGTGTGCACAGTCTTGTTGTAGTTAAGCCTTGATTGTTGTTGGTATCACTGGAAGGAACTGACCTCCAGGCCAATTGGCTGTGAGAATCAGCTGTGTCTACGGTTGGGAGAACTTCTGTGCTGGAGACACCCTTATGGGGCAAGACTTGTTTCAGTGTGGTTTTGGTGCTCACTGAGTCTGCCCCCTGAGTGTGTCCCTTATGGATCTGAGGAGTTGTAATCTGGATGGTCTCTCTCTGACCACTAGGTACACTGGCTCTTGGATCTCTAAGGAGGTGCTAATTTAGCCTCTGCCTGAGGCCACCCAGCAGGAGTTACAGAGAGATCTGCAGATTCCTTCCCTTTGTTTGGGGTTTGGAGGTGCCCAGATGAGGCCCAGCTGTGAAGCAATGCAAGCTGCTATGGGGCCTTGGGCCTTCTTTTGGATGTTCTGGGTCTCTCTGACCCAGCTGCAGTTTGTTAGGTAATTTTAGGTTGCAAAGGGTCAGGCCATTCATATGCAAAAGCCTCTGCGCACAGCTTGAGTGGGGCAGGGTCTCAGGGAATCCACAGGGCGGAGCAAACAGCAATGGCTGATCCTCAGCCCTGCCCTAGGAGGCCCCCGGGTCCCAGTGTCCTGCGGTAATCACTGCAAGCACCTCTAAGAGAAAGCCACCCTCGAGTTCCACCCAATGCCAGACAGTCCAGTTTCTCCCCGTATGAGTCTAGGTCCCCAGAGTCTCACCCGGAACTGGAGTTCCGAGCAGTTGGGAGCTTGTGTCTCCCTCCTGCTTGAAAAAGTCAGCTGCGTACTCACTTGCCAGCCCTCTCTGTGTGCATATCTCCATACCTCTGGACTTTACTTCCGCAGCTCCTCTGAGTCTCAGTGGGCTTTTCTCTTTCCTTCTAGTTGTAGAATTTCCACTTAACCAGCCTTCCTGTGGTTCTGGATGATGTCCGTTTTGTCTTTTAGTTGTAGTTTTGAAGTGGTTGTGCGAGGCAGCAATTTCAGGTGTTTACCTATGCTGCCATCTTGGTTTCTCCACCATCCGTTTTTATAGTGGTTCTCAACCTTGGCTGCAGAATAGAATCACCTAGATAGCTTAAACATGCTGATGCTCAGACCATTGAATCTGAATCTTTGGGACTATCTGTATTACTATTTTTAAATCTCTGAAGGTTATTTGGATGTATAGTGAAGATGGGAATGCTGATTTAGAATACAATATCAATGACTTTATTTTTCAGAAGACTACACAAAAGGAATAAGCTGACATAACTGTCCATAATAAAGATGGAGAAAGTGGCTTAACAAAGTCTTATTGAAAGGCACATCTGAGAAGGATCATTTCCTCAAGGATGTAACAGCTGGAGTGAGCCCTTGATTGACTATCCAACCAATGGTAGTACCTGGGGAACTTCAAGGACCATAGTGCCAGCTACAGCCCCAGAACTTGTGTGGGGAGACAGACGGGTGCTGCTCCAGACAAGCATTTTCCACAGACTGGCAACCAGTCCCGCTGCCTCATCCCAAGGAGGAGGCAGAGCAAGGCCAATATGCTGTGATGAAAACAACTCTCTGAGTGTGGGAATTTTCTTCTAACTACTGAATAAAATAAGCATATTCTGACAGGTGTGGTGGAGTCTGACTTCTTTTTTCTTTAAGAATTAAAGATTTTGGAAAGCCTCAAGGTAAAATCTTATATGAAGAGAAGAATCATTTCTGGATTATGTACCAAATGAAATACCATTTAATAATTATGATACCCGACCTGCCTTGTTTTTCCTGATCCTGTGGCATTCTGCATCATTCGTTGTTCTTTGAGACCACCTCATTTATGTATTTAAAAGGTATCCATCAGAGTTAACTGGTGCCTATTCCATGACATGATTTGCTCATAGCCAATTACAATGGTCAGAAATGCCATCCAAAGTAGGATTTGAATTAGTATGTATATTGTTACTTTAAAAAAAAATATGCTTTTATTTATTTCAGAGAGAGGAAGGGAGAGGGAAAGAGGGATAGAAACATCAATGATGAGAGAGAATCATTGATCAGCTGCCTCCTGCATGCCCCCTATTGGGGATCGAGCCTGCAACCCAGATATGTGCCCTGACCCCTGACCGGGAATCATGGGTTGATGTTCAACCATTGAGCAACACTGGCTAGGCTATATTATTACTTTTTGATAACTGTTTTTTAAATTGTAAAAACAATAGCATTGAATAAAATTTTGACCAAATATTTTACTGTTCCCCAACTATTATTTTCAATTTTGTGTTTCCACATCTATCTTATTTTCATATGACAGTATCAATAAGAAGATAAAAAGAACTAGAATTTAATACTTAACAAACATCTCTGAATTGAGATGACTTTATAAGTTTTATATACAATTTAAATCTCTTTGAAGGTACTCCTGTATGTGTGTGTGCGCACATGTGTTGTATTAGACATGGTCAAGTGGCACTTAGAATCTTGCCCCACCTTCTTTTCACATGCTTTCCTATACTTCAGAGTTTGAAAGGTAAAAACAGGCATTTCTCAGACTCCTTTGCAGCTAGAGTGATAGATTCAAATCAGACTCAAACATTAATCCATTCCTTTGGGGATTTGGAGGCAGAAGTAAGGCAGATCCTTCATTTGGCTCTTCATGTTTGTTTTTAAGTCCAGCTGTGGAGATGTGAGGTGTTCTGGAGCCGACTTCAGTTTCTAACATCTTTGTGGTTATCAGGAGATATGTGTTGCTATGCTGTGTCTCAGCTGCAGTGAAGTGTTCTTCTTGATGGTGGCAGATGTGGTAACAATCCTTAAGGATCAGTTCTGTAATATTTCAGGAGTCATTCACAGAGGCCTTGCCTAGAGACTGTACCTACAGAACTTCCAAGAATTTTATAAGCATCTAATTTTCTTTGTTAAATCCATATTCGATAAAAATATCTAGTGTGGGTTTTGTTTTCTACAATAAATCTTATTTCAGGAAATAAAACAAAAGGGTTAATATGTTTATTATAAGAAGTATTGGTAAGAAAACAAAAAGACCTGAAAAAAGAAAAATAGGGGGAAAATTAACAAAATTATCTATTGCCCTGGCCGATCTTGCTTGGTGGTTAGAGCATTGGCCCATGGACAGAAAGGTTATGAGTTCAATTCCCAGTCAAGGTACATACCTAAGTTGCAGGTTCCATCCCTAACCCTGGTTGGGAGAGTGCAGGATGTGTCTCTCTCATATCAATGTCTCTCTCTCTCTCTCCTCTCTGTCCCCCTCTCCTTCCCTTCCACTCTCCATGAAAATCAATGGAAAAAATATCCTTGGGTGAGGATTAACAACAACAATACCTCCCCCCCAAAAAAAACCCCACCACACAACAACAAGAAAATGAACTACTAGTTCACACAGAGGAAATGGAAAGCACGTGAAGTGGATCTCTTTTTTTAGGAACTTCCCTATCACGAACTCATCCAAACCCATTGCGGCAAAAGCAGCCACACACACAATGGGTTCCCATTCCATTGGCCACAAGTGATTAGTTGCCCCACAAGTTCCTTTAGAAATTTGACATTGGAAATAAAATCTCTGATATTATTCCAGGTAGCTGGAATAAAGACATGAAAACTTTTGCCTGTGGACTAAGACCTGGAGAAAGCTGGTTTGTAGTAGGAAAGAAAATTAAGCAAAGGAACAGAAAGGAACTGAAAGAAGCAGAGATTAAGAACACGTACACAAAAAGGTAGAAAGAGAGAGAAATATCTCCTGGTTTCTGTTTGTTCCTAAAGTCCAGGTGTAAATTTCCTTTTTTTTTTTTTTTTTTTGCTTAAGCTTAATGTGTTTTGTCTACTTGTAAATAATAAATAATTCTAACCAATATCTTTACAATAACAGAAAATATACTCCAAGATCATCCATTCAACTAAGATTTATTGGGCATCTTGTGTACAGGGCTTTGAATGAAGAATAGGGCTTTGAATGAGACTAAGCCTCCATCTTCATGGAGTTTACAGTTGCGTAAGGAAAGAGCCACTGAGAAAGTAATTATAAGGAAGAACAGGTTTCCTTAAGAGTATACACCAAGATTGATGTACCTTCACTAAGTCTTTTAGAATAGAGGATTACCCAAAATAATCATTTATTCATTTGCGGTTAGGGAAGTCTCTTCCATGTGTCTGTGATGCTACAGTTTTCTCTTCAGACAGAACACCCTTTTACTACTATGATCAAATATCTAAAGTAGAACATTTCCACTTTGACCTGTTATGAGCTCAGGACTCTAATATTGAGACAATGTTTGTCCAGGAGAAATACATTGGAATCAGAAAGACTCAGTTCACATGGCCTCCTGACTCTGATATATCCAAGTTGCATGGTTTTCTAGCGTTTATTTTACTTACCTGCAAAATAATGAGTTCCAGCTATATCCTGTGATTCTCTGTTGACTAAGAGCCCACCAAAAGGAGAATAAAAATGCAAAAGCACAAACAGAAGATGGAAGAAGAGCATTTTGTGCAGTCACTGAATTGCCCGCAGACTAAAAGTTAGTGTGAAACCCTGAACTAGAGGCAGCGGAAGATGAGCCAGGCTCAGCTCACACCAACAAACATGTTATAGCCAGAGGATGCTTCACCCTGGTTAAATACCAGATGAACTAAAGGCCTTTGCCAGCAGCTGTGAAGAATGTCACTGGGATGCCATCTGATTGCTCAATGAATGCTATGAGTGAAGGGTGTCGGCTCCTAAGGGAAGGTCAGCCTCATTTCCAATGGTTCAACTGTGGGGTTTGGCTGGAGGCACCCACAGACACACAGGTGCTGGAAAATGTCTCTTCATTGCAGTGTGCACGGGGATAGGCCAACTCCAGGCTGTCAGATGAAGTGTAGCATAGACACCCTGGGCCATAAGAGGAAAAGACAGAGAACCTGGGGCAGGCAATGGGCTCTGGAGAGCAGAGGAGTGAGCCTATGTTGGAAATTTTTCTTCTTTTTATTTTTAAGAGAGGACTGATTAGCTTGCCTACTAGTTTTTATTATAAACTTTACGGGAGAGGGAGAGGGAGAGGGAGAGGGAGAGGGAGAGGGAGAGGGAGAGGGAGAGGGAGAGGGAGAGGGAGAGGGAGAGGGAGAGGGAGAGGGAGAGGGAGAGGGAGAGGGAGAGGGAGAGGGAGAGGGAGAGGGAGAGGGAGAGGGAGAGGGAGAGGGAGAGGGAGAGGGAGAGGGAGAGGGAGAGGGAGAGGGAGAGGGAGAGGGAGAGGGAGAGGGAGAGGGAGAGGGAGAGGGAGAGGGAGAGGGAGAGGGAGAGGGAGAGGGAGAGGGAGAGGGAGAGGGAGAGGGAGAGGGAGAGGGAGAGGGAGAGGGAGAGGGAGAGGGAGAGAGAGAACGAACTTATATTCCTTATAATCCTGGGGGAGAGGTGTTTTTGAGTTTCCCCTGGACTATCAGGTGGGTGCAAGCAGGTGGCCTCAAGCTGAAGGGTGATTTTGTTAAACTAGCGAATCTGATTCAGCAGGTCTGGGGTTAGGCCTGAGATTCTGCCCTTCTAACAAGATGATGCTCAGGCTGCTGGTCCATGGACCACACGTTGAGAAGCAAGGTACTAGATGAACTTTCTGGATGAACATCTCATGGCACCCAGATTTCTCTTACAATTTTTCTATACTTCCCACTTTTGTATTTGCTTTTGTTTTAGAGTTTTGAGTATGTATTACCTTTTATTATTTTTAGATAGATTTATTGAGATTTAATTACATATCAATTTTCACCCTTTAAAGTATACAAATCAGTGGGTTTTAGTGTATCCAGAAAGTTTTGCAACGTTCACCACTTTCTAATTTTAGAACATTTTCATCATCCCCAAAGGAAGTTGTGATGGTTAATTTTGTATGTCAACTACATGGTGGGTACCCAGATATTTGGTCAAACATTATTCAGGGTGTGTCTGTGAGGATGTTTTGGATGAAATTAACATTTAAATCACTAGACTGAGTAAGCAGATTGCCCCTCCTAATGTGAGTGCTATTTGTCCAATCACTTGAATGACTCAAATGGAAACATCAGCTCTTCTTGTATGTCAAGGCTGCCAATCTCAGACTGGAACTAAACCATGGGCTCTCCAGGGCCTCCAGCTTGTTGACTCACCCTGAGGATCTTGGGACTTGTCAGCCTCCATAGTCTTATGGCTAATTCATTATAATATATACATATATCAACTACTAATCTACTTTCAGCCTCTATGGATTTGCTGATTCTGAAGATTTCAAGTAAATGGAATAAAAATATGTTGCCTCTGGTGATTGCTTTCTTTCACTCAGCATATTGTTCATCCAGCCCTAGCCAGTTTGGGTCAGGGTATAGAGCGTCAGCCTGTGACCAAAGGGTCCTGGGTTCGATTCCAGTCAAGGGCACGTACCTTGATTGCAGGCTCCACCCCGGCCTGGGCCCTGGTCAGGGCTCATGCAGGAGGCAACCAATTGTGTTTCTCTCACATCAATGTTTCTCTCTGTATTTCCCTCTCTCTTCCACTCTCCCTTAAAATCAATAGAAAAATATCTTTGGGCAAGGATTAACAAAAGAATAAAATAAAGTTCATCCATATTATAGCATAAATCATATACTGCCTACTCTTTGAAGCTCTTTCCAACCCAGCTTTGGATCTCATCAGTGGCTTAGGCAGAAGAACAGGCATTGTTAATTACTATATCTTCAGTAATGAGAACAGTGCTTGGGATTTACTAAGTGTTTAATGAATGCATGAAAGACAATGCCTGCTGAGTGAGAGGTACTAGAGAGCAATTTCAAGGGCTATAGACAGGGAGAAGTGACTAAGAGGTTTCTGTATATGTCTAGTGGTTAAATAATTTCTAAAATAACAACTACATTGAATTCAAATAGAAAACCCAATGATATTTTTAATACTGGAAAACTTAAAAATTCTTCTGGAAGAGTAAATATGCTAGAAGGCTCAAGATAATTTAAGAAAGATACAGAATTTGCCTAAAAGGTATAATAGAAATTTGCAAAAATTAAATAATGTGATAAAAAAATAGAGAAAAGAATTAATGTAAAAAAAATAGAGAAACCAGAACCTGACTCACTTATAACAGGAATTGAATATCTGATTAACATGCAGAAAAGATGGATAATTTAATAAAATTAATGCTGAAATAAATGATTACAGTCAGAAAAATTTTGTTAAATCCCTTTCTCTCATGACATACACAAAAAAATTCCAGGTGAATTGGAAAATAAATTGTGTTTTTAAAAACTATTAAAATACCAGGCCAAAATGTAAATATAATTAGTATGCAATCTTGGCAAGAAAGTCATGAAATTCAGAAACAATAAAGGCAAAATCTGATATTTTACTACAAAAAAAATTAAAAAAATTAAAAAGTTACTTCCATATGGCAAACACACCATAAAAAGATAATTAATAGTCTGTCAAAAATATTTGCAATCCATATATGACAAGGGGTAAACATCAATACTACATAATGAGCTTGGGAAAATTAATAAGTGAAGGTCCAAGAACAAAATAGAAATGAAATTGCCAAAAGATATTGTAAGAAAGATGTGTGAGCACGGTCTTTGGACCAAACTCAGCATTGAAACCAGCCCAGGGAAAACCATAATAATAATCAGCTCCTGATTATCAGCTGAGGAAACATATCTAAAACCACAGAACATGACTCATTTGTGGGAGGCATTTTATTAACACAGTGCCTGAAAAGGTACTAAATATACATGATGCTGACAATGTAAAAATTTCACCTCATTGTAGACATGCTTAGGTGCACTACTTGAGTTAATTCTACGGAAAGGGAAACCAGCTCTAGAGAAAAGGACTAAGATTCTTATTCCTTGTAGCTCTCTAGTTTCAGAAAAGTATTCTTTTATCTTTCTATTTCCCACCAAGAACTGCTCACCAAAATTGTGATATATTAAGGGTGTGGTTGAAATGTCACTGAAGAATGCTACTGGCCAGAAAAATTGGGTTCCATTTTTAAAGCCACAGTTTATTACATCTGACTTTGGAAATGTTGTTTCCTCAAACTTCTTGTTTATCTACTGAGTTCCTTGTCTGCAAAATGGCAACAGAATCTGCCCAGCCACCTGCATCCTGGGACTGTTGCTATCATGAGGTAGCAGTTAAGAAATAACTGAAATTTGAAATAAAGATTTTATTTTTAAAGACTGAAACTGTGGTCTTTCAGAAAAGTTTGGAGAGGACAGGGAATACATTCTGTCCCTCCCTATCCCCCAACCTGGTTTATGCACAGAAAAAATAGAATATGAAAAATAGAGGTAACTTAACTAAATTCATAAAATGAGTTGCTTTTCATTTGCTTATTTTCTCTTTTAATACTCTGATATTCATTAAGACCATGATAAGAAGCCAGCCATCACATTCTTACTCTTCATGTATAGAGTTATATACTTATATGTAAACTAGAGGCCTGGTGTATGGTTTCATGTACCGGTGGGGTCCCTCGGCCTGGCCTGCGGACATCCCCTGAGGGGTCTCAGATAGCGAGAACTAGATTCACACCTTGCAATGGACTTTCTGAGCCTAGGATGTGTAATTTCTGATTAGCAGGAGGTGAAGAATAGAGAATATATTACTCAGTTTATGGTAATGTTTTCTATACTTACATGTCCTAATTAAGTACACTCACGAGCTTGGCATTTTTTTAATGTGTATGTGTGTGTAAAATAAACCACTGTATATGCCCCATTAATAAATAAGTGACATGTAGAGAGGTGACAGTAGTACAAGTCAGAAATAGGCTGTCCAGGCCCTATGGTGGGGGAGGAATAGGTCAAACTGAGGTTTTGATAGGTCAAACTGAGATGATGACAATAACATTGTGTAGCCAAGCCCACAGAATCCTTTCACATGAACCAAGTTGAACTCCTTAAAAGTTCGAAAGCTTGGAGTGAGTTCTAGATCATGGACTAGGGAAGACTGTCTGTAACAGCATTTATGAATTACCAGAGGATCTTGTTAAAATGCAGATCTGATCAAGCAAGTCTGGGGTAGGGCATTAGATTCTGCATTTCTAACAAGCTCCTGGGTAGTTCCAATGCTGCTGGTTTGGGGACAATATTTTGAGAGAACTTGCATTATTTAAAGGACAAAAGGGGAAAGAAGGCAGACTATAGAAGCTTTAAAAGGAAATTGAGAGCCCCTCACCCTCATTTTGAAGTTAAAGAAATACCAATTAAAATAACCAGGCAGATGTTCTGCCTCTCCATTTGGCAAAGCTCTAAAGGTTTGATGACACATGACAGGAGAGAGTATGGAGTTCTCTTATGTATCAATGGTTGGACCACTAATACTTACAACTTTGAGGCGGGACTTTGGCCCTAGCTATTAAAATTCAAAGTCCAGTAATTCTGAGTCCTACATTTTCACTTCTGCAAATATACTCTACAGATTTACTCACATTTGTGCAAAAATACAGTCTAGTCTATACTTTCTGTAAAATAGATCTATGCATGGGTACATATAAAAATAAATACTAGACCATGCATGAAGCATCTCTGGAAATCTACCAGAGAAAGAAATCCAGAGTAGCCTCTGACAGAGGAGAATGTGTAAGGGAACAGGAGTTTGGGTTGGAAGGTTTATTTACTTCTCACTTTTGTACTTACTGGGTGATTTTTATTGTTTATATTCATGAATTAATTTTTTAGTTTATAAAAGGGAGTGGGGTGGGGTGGAGGAGATATTTTTAAAAAGCTCACGAAAGTCAGAGAGCATTAGGACCGAAAGGGTGACACATTAGATATCTAGAGAAAGAAATCCACACCGTCCAGTTTAGAAAGAGAAAATGTATTGTAAATATACAGTATAAGTAAACGGAACTACATCTGGAACATCTTCAGGTACCAGAACTAGCGTAGCAAGCAGACTCACTGTGTTTCTGAATCTCTGTTGTCTCTGTCTCTTCTTCTCTCACTATATATGTGAGCATCCTCACCTGGGGCTCTGTATTTTGCTCTCTAGCTCTGCTACCTACAGTTATGTTCTGCTCATAACTGGGACTCTGCTACCCCTCTCATAGCCCTAAGTCTGCTTCATATAACTTCCATTTCTGATTCTGATTTTTGGTTCCTCCAGTATCGCCTTATTCCAGTTTCTGGGAGGTGGACTCATTGAGTCGGCTTGACCCGATTATGACTCACTGGCTGTATGGCTGCCCTCGGGGCAGGTGCTTCTCCCTTGTCCCATGGCCTGGGAGGCAGCATGCTTCCTAGGTCCTTTCAGGGGCTGCTGTTTCAGATGAAAGGGAATTTGAATGGAGTAGATACCAGGACTGACATTTTCAATACAGGTCCTTTCTCCCAATCCACCTCCTTTTTGGAAATTCGGTCTTACTGTTGAAGGATAAACAAGATTTGCAAACTAGCAATTCTCCAGTCTTCTGTGGCATGTCATTCCTTATATTTTTGTTCATAACATTGACCATTTTCCTCCAAACTGCCCTACCCACAGCCCTCCTGGACAGCCCCTTGTGTGCATGGAGTTCTGTGACAGGCGACATTCAGCCTTTAAATAAGGACTCCAGCCCTGGCCGGTTTGGCTCAGTGGACAGAGCATCGGCCTGTGGACTGAAAAGTCCCAGGTTCAATTCCGATCAAGGGCACGTGCCTGAGTTGCGGGCTCGATCCCCAGTAGGGGACGTGCAGGAGGCGGCCGATCAATGATTATCATCATTGATGTTTCTATCTCTCTCCCTTTCTCTCTGAAATCAATAAAAATATATTTAAAAATAAAATAAGTAAGGACTCTCCAAGGCTCTGGCCTTCAAAAGCCAGGAGGCCTTTGGCCATCTCCCATGGGTTGGCCCATGATCAGTTTTCTTCTGACTCCTCTGCAGAGCCCACTCCACTAATAGACCACAGACAGAATGAAAAGGGTATCATTTTTCCATTTACTAAAAGATTTGCAAATGCAGATAGGATCACACCCCACAGGCTGAGAAATAGCACTCCTATGAATTCCTCAGAGAAAAACAAATTGTTTTTTGTTTTTCAGCTGTGGTTCTTTATAACTCACTAGCTTAGCAAAATACAGAGACTAAGGAAATAGAGTTTTACAGTAAGATGTTTTTCATTTGAACAACAAAAGAAAATTTTAAGGTTCTTCCCCCCCCACCTCCTCCTCTGATGCTCCATTTAGCATATATATTCTTTAGTCCAAAGTAACTGTACACTTTGGGGATAATTCTTTCTGGGTGACAATCCCTCACCTGATTCTCTACAGAGAAAGAGGACTGGGGTGGGGGAGGCGGGCAAAGAATTGGCAGAGTCCAATGCTCAGAGTAGCATCCCTAGCTTTCCCTTTCTCTGAAAAACAAAATTTTTTAAGTAAAAATAATAAAAAGCTTGGAGAAAAGTGATGCCTGGCCTCTCTATATTAATGCAGTTGGCACCTCTGCTATCATGCCCCACAGCACCTGTTCAATGTTCTCAAAAAATTAGGGATTCTCAATAGATGAAGACTTTGGCTACTTCCATGACTCCACGGGGGAGGCTCTGGAACGAACTGTCTATGTTCCTGTTAATCACATTTCTTCTGGCCCTAATGCTCCAACTTTTCCCTGGTAACCTTCCTCCCCTTCCTTGGTGGTTTTAAAATTATTTTTAAAGTAAAATGTTAGTGCTTAGTTAGGTGGTAGCACAAGATGCAGCAAGGATCTAATTAGCTTTTAACCAAAGCTAGAAGAGGGCTCGACTGAGCTTTGAAATATCAAAAAATATCACTTATATCCCTGATCCTCCAGGCAGAAAAAAGGGGGTTTCAGCTTGGGCTCATAGCTAGCCAGTCGGAATGGTAGAAACCCAAAGAGCAGAGAAGATGGACATCATGCAATGACAAGCATGTGGGGAAACCAAGGCTATTGGCAAAGAAAAAGGCCAACCTGCCAGTCTTTTCCCTAACTTTAGCACATCTCTGAGTAATTACCTAGTCAGGCATGCTGGCTGCAAAGAGAAATACTGTGATGAGAATACAGTCACCCCACATTTCTTTCCCACATTCTAACCATGAAGAAATCTAATATGGATGTTCCTTCCTTGTCAACACAAGAAAATCATAATGTCATATGTCACTGTCCAAAATAAAGTTCAAACTTCTAAAGTTAATGCAAAGGGCATAATGAGTAAGGATTTCAATGAGGTCTGAGCGAGATAAAGCTTTATCTATATCCCGGTGGAATGGTGGGTTGGTAGCTTTGTTCCAAACTTCTAAAAAGGAGCAAATTTTAAAAAATAATAATTATAACAGCTTTTATAAGGAAATAAGCAGTCCTTTCCTTTTTTTCTTCTCCAGTCTTCCATCTTTATTTTTTGTTGGCATTGTTGTTATTGTTCTGTTTTTTAACTTTTCCTTATCATGGTGTGTGTTTTTTTTTTCTTTTTCTCTAAATTTTCCTGAAAAGAAATAGATGGATGGAAAAACACAAAGACATCCAAACAGAAGCCAGAAAACTATCTTGGACTTGGAAGGAGAGTATCGACCAAAACCAAGGAGGGTGCTGGGGACACAGTGGGCTGTCTGAGAGGAGAATCAATAATGATGACAAAGTCTGATTTGGCTGGGATCTTGTTAATGAAATACTCCCCTCCCCGCAGCTATAGGAAGAAGATGAACTGGAAATGGCAGCTCACCACAGGCTATTCTGTCCAGTTTCTCCTCATTCAACCTTTGAAAGGGTTTACTTGGATGGGATCCTTCTGGGTCCCTGTCCCATTGGAGGTTCTGAGTGCTTGAACCTAATAACTTCTCCAAGGCCCAAGTTTCATCGAATTTGGCTAAATAACAGTTGCCAGAGAATCTCATGTGTGTCTAAGTTTCAGAATCAGGAGAAAGAGTTCCAAGCTGCCATTTGGGTGGGTGAGATGAAAATGTCTTGTGTTAGAGATATCATTAATTTAATCCCTGTAGGTGGGCAGTGGGAGTAGAGAAATAAGCATTAGTGGTTGGTGTTAGGCGGACTGGGTTTTAGAGTTATCTTGTTGTTAAAGTGCTTTCCTTTAATATAAAATCTTAGAACAACTGGACTGTATCCCAAAAATCTTCCAATTCCTCTGTAGCTTTTAAGGCTATGTCACACCAATCCATTAGACTAGGGACACTCAAAGAATGAAGTTACAGCCATCCCCCCCCCCCTCTATTATACGAGAAAAATGGCTGGAAACAGTTATTTATCTCCAGCTCACATGTATGCATGCCAGCAGATGGCATTGAGCAATTTTACATGAGATTTCATGATGGTGATGTTTCTCCTCTCATATATTTAGTCTGTTTGTTAGTTATGGAATATCTTTTTAAAATCTCTCCTTTCTTCCTTTTTCCATCTCCTACACACAACTACCACCTCAATTGTTTTTTTCTCACCAAATATGCCCTCCTGTAACCCCCCACGCACAAGTGTGAAAATGACTTGGTCTGAACAGTCACTTACGCAGCAGATAACTTCCATCATGGTTGGGGGAGATTTTGTACCTAATTTCTTGAGTATTCCATTAATAATGACACAAAATAATTTCCTTTTCAGTATTTTCTCTTCCTTAAGTGTCCAGAAGTAGTTGTCACCAACAAGAAGCAAAAGGAAAATACAATCTCAATGTATATTTTTGAGATTTAGATTTTTCCCTGAATTTGTTTCATCATTAATGGTGGGTATCTTGTAGAGTGGGGGGAAAACTCTGAGAGTGGCTCTTCGCAAAGGTTAAAATTTGTTTGCTGAGTATTTGTTGGACACTTACTCTGCACATAGAACTGTAATAGACGCTATGGAGAAATATGAAAAAATAAATATTCTAGAGCCTTTCCTCCCTCCCTCCCTTACTTTCTTCCCTCCTTTCTTTCTTCCTTTTTTCTTTCTTTCTGTTAACCCTTACCTGATGATATTGGTTGCCTCCTGAACGGGGCTGGGGATCGAGCCTTCAACTGAAGTACTTGCCCTTGACCAGAATAGAACCTGGAACTCTTCTGTCTGTAGCTCTACCAATGGAGCCAAACTGGCTAGGACTAGTTTTCTATTCAATTTTCCTTTAATCATTTTTGTTGCACCCAACCATTAGCAAATTATGTCAGCCCCTTCTTCCTCAAAATAGATACAAAATCTGATTCCTGAGCAACCATCATTTTTTTTACCAGGCTTATTTCAACAGCTTTCTAACTGGGTCTAGAAGATCTTCCCCTTTCTTTTTTTTAATGTATTTTCATTGATTTCAGAGAAGAAGGGATAGGGGGAGAGAGAGAGAGAAACATCAGTGATGACAGAGAATCACTGATTGGCTGCCTTCTGCATGGCCCCCACTGGGGATCGAGCCCACAACCCAGGCATGTGCCCTTGACCGGAATCAAACCCGGAACCCTTCAGTCCGCAGACCGACGCCCTATCCACCGAACCAAACCAGCCAGGGCTAGATCTCCCTTTTTGAAATGGGTATCCTAGGTCCTCCTGGGTGGTTCTGACTTAGTGGTTTCACGTGAGGGTGTTTGTGTGACTCCTGAATTTCAGGTCATGAGCACAAGAGTATAAAGAAGATTTGGAGAAGAAGCTTTAGAATGGAGAAGCTTAGGAAGCAGCTTGATATCCAGTGAAGACTTAAAGATAAAATGAACATAAGATCACCTACAACTCCATCTGTTGTAACTTATATACAATAATGGAATCGTACCAAATATATTGTCCTACAACTTTTTTTGTTAACTTAACATCTTGGCCATGTTTCCAGGTCTATAAATGTAGATCTACTTCATTATTTTGTATCGGTGTTGTTTCATCATATGAGAGTACCATAATTTATTTAGACATTGTTACTGATGGGCATTTTGGTTTCTGCTGAAGTGAGCATGCTTGTGGAATATTGGTCTATAGTTTTCTTTTCTTATAATATCTTTGATTTCGTATCAGAGTAATGATGGCTTCATAGAATAAATAGATAAGTATTTTCTCCTCTTGAATTTCCAGAAGAAATTTTGTAGAATTGATGTTATTTCATCTTTAAATGTTTGGTAGGAAAAAAAAAATAAATGTTTCATGGAATTCACTAATAAAATCATTTGGCCTGAGTTTTCCTTGTGGGACATTTGTTCTATGAATATGTAAGTCAGTCCTTACAATATCACTATGAAATTTGTGCTTTTACTCTCATTTTTAGACAAAGTAACTGAATCTTAGGCAAGTTAAGTAGCTTTCCCCAAAACACATAACAGTACATAATAAAGCCAGGCTTTATTTATGTCTTTCCTACTCTGGAATCAGAATACTCCAACAACACACTGGTTGTAAATTTTTTATTCTAGTAATGGGCATTGGAGTAGGACATGTGGTCTTTAATTCTTCTATTTACTTATTCAGCCACTTATTTCTTGCTATCATTCAACAAGACTGTTAAATGCTTACTATGAGGTCTTACCGTGTGTCAAGTTCTGTGTATTAGGCATGCTAATTAGAAAACCAAGAAATGAGGTGGGTATACAGGATGTTATTGAGGATGAGAGTAAATATCTTCTGTATGTACTCGGAAAGAGAGATTCTCAGGGATGCTTATCTCTGCCGGTCTTACAGTATTTTGAGCAACTTCTGCCCCATCTAACTCTCTCTGGCACTACCTTTTAACTCAAATCCCATGATTCTATAACTCCCTCATGCTGAAGAAACTTTTCACCTGGATGCCAGTTTAGATCAGTACCACCAATAAAATCATACCGCTCTTTGACAAGTGAACACAGAAAGTAACCAATCTCAGACCCTATATACCTGCTGCCATGCTGGGCAAACCAAAATGCTCTGATGTGAAATTTTCAAGAAGCTAAGTCTACATAATTTCCTGAGCAATCAGAAAGACAACCCCCTACCCTGGTCGCCCCCAGTGCTTTTCGGTTTCTCACCCACCATCCTGAAGTATTATAGCCTCACAAATGTCTTGGCACTTATTTTCTGCTATGTAGGGGGCAGATAGAATGAAATCATCTATGGATCTGCCAAGAGAGTCTCAATTACATATTTTTAATTTTACTTGAAACTACGTGTTCCATTACTTTGAATATTTTTTTCAGATGGGTTAAAGCAGGCCAGAGTTGAAAATGTTCTTACACTTAAAAAATAGTTGTTGCCGGGGAGGGTTTTTCCCAATTTGAAAAATAATGCAGTGTGTCTCCAAAGAAACAAATGTGTCACAAGATCAACAATAAAAAACAAACAAACCCCAAAACTCAACCCTAACATCCGCTTAAGTGTATGTCAACATTTGGTGGAAAAAGTGAAACCTACACTGTCATGGCTGTCTAGACCCACACATGTGACATATGTTTTGACAGGTCCAATGGGAAAGCAGGACCCAGATGGAGATAGCATTGAGTTTGTACCCAATGGGTCTCCGGATTACCAGAAACTTGGCTTTGAATTTCAAAATCTGCTCTCAAATCTCCTAATGAAATTACTATTGACAATTGAATGGTGATGTGCACAATTTTAAAATATCTTTAATCCATGTAATCATGTTAGAGATGAGGAAACTGAGGTATAAAAAGGCTAATGAATTCAGCTAATATCCAATTTCTAGGTAGTAGCAGAACTTAGACTAGAACCTAAGTTCTATGACTGAGAAAATATATTCTTTCCTCCACACCACACAGCTTTTATCCAGGTAATAAATGTAAAAGGAAGATAAAAAAAATGAAGCTTGAGAAACGAGCTGAGTCTCTCTTTAGTTCTATATTTTCTGAAGACTTGAACCTGCCATATTTCAGCACACTATATATACAGCTTATACCAAGTTACGAAAAATGTGGTATGAGGCAAGCTTGAAAATACATGCAAAATCAGGACAAGATAACAAAAACTTTGGAGATTGAATGAGATGATATGTATAAAGCACCTCACATAGACTATGGCACCTTTGTAGAGCTTCGTAAATGCAAACAGTACCTGGAACATCTAGGCACACAATAAATACTTGTTTTATCAATGAAAATTTATCTCTCTTCTTATTAAAAACTCATTCTGGAATATATTGCAGCTATCCTATCTAATAAAGAGGAATATGCTAATTGACCATCACTCCATCACAAAGATGGCTGTACCCACAGCTGAGGCCAAGTTCCCATAAGGAGCCTTAACGAGCAATCAGCAGGGACCTGAGGCTATGCCCTCCCCTGCCCCCATGGGGCTTGACAGGGGACCTCAGGCCACGCCCCCCACCTGGCAGGGCTTGACAGGGGACCTCAGGCTGTGCCCCCCACTCTGGCGTCAGGCTGGGGGACCTCAGGCTGCACCACCTGCCTTGGCACCAGGCCAGGGGACCTCAGGCCACGCCCCTTACCAGGTGGGACTTGACAGGGGACTTCAGGCTGCGCCCCCCACCCCGGCACCAGGCCCGGGGACCTCAGGCCACACCCCCTGCCCCAGCACCGGGCCAGGGGACCTGAGGCTGCACCCCCCTGCCTGGCGTGGCTTGACAGGGGACCTCACTGCACCCCTAGTGCTGGGTCTGAGGAACTCAGGCTGCATCCCCTGCCCAGTGGGGCTTGACAGGGGACCTGAGGCTGCACGCCACCCCCCCATCCTGGCGAGGCTTAACAGGGGACCTCAGGCCATGCCCCCCACCCAGCGGGGCTTGACAGGGGATCTCAAGCCGTGTCCCCCACCTGGTGAGGCTTGACGGGGGACCTCAAGGCATGCCCCTTGCCCCATCTGGGGGACTTCAGGCCATGCCCCCCGTCCTGGCGCCAGGCCAGGGGACCTGAGGCTATGCCCCCTGCCCGGCGGGGCTTGACAAGGGTGGGACTGGCCAGGTCTGGATCTAGCCCAATGCAGGGGGTGGCTTGGTCTGGGTCTCACACAATTTTGAGGCACATGTGGGTGGGTGGGGACTTGACTTTGAGTCACCCTTTTAATGTGCACGAATTTCGTGCACCGGGCCACTAGTCTATATATATAAAAGCCAAGTGACCAGAACAATAGGAACAATTGGTTGCTATGACATGCACTGCAGCAGCCAACCAGCCTGATTGGGGCCCTGATCGGGCCCCCCCCCCCCCACAACCTCATGCAGCCCCTCCCCCCAGCCGGCCCGACCCAATCGGCCCCCATCGGAGTGGGGCAGTGGGACCCCGCCTGTGCACGAATTCATGCACCAGGCCTCTAGTGTTGAAAATAAAGGAAGCTGTCTCCCAGTGTGAGTTTGTGTCTATGGGGAATAATGTGTTCGATGTGTAAATTTATTTTCAGCTCACTAACTCAGACTCTCAATCTTTAGCTAGTAGGCCAATTACATTATTTGTAGCAAACAGAGCTATAAAGTAAGAAATCAGTAAGCATTTGCTAATGATATTGAGTAACAATAAAGTATAAACCAGCAATATCAAGAATTATGCTCACCATACAAAAACTGATTAGGATATTTTGCCTGACTTGATCAAAATCCTGTCAAGTAGAAAGTATCAGATGCAGATGTAAGAAATAGTACAGAGAGATCCCAGGTAGCCTTTATCCAGTTCCCCACAATGGTACCTATTTGCAAAGCTATTGTACAATATCCCAACCATTGACACTGTCAAAATACATAAGAGCTCCATTACAACACAGATTCCTTTTATTGTCCTTTTACAGACAAACTCACCTCCCTGCTGCCCCGATTCCCTCCTTAATCCCTGGCAACCACTAATCTGTTCTTCATTTCTATAATTCTATTATTTCAAAATGTTATATAAATGGAAACATGTAAACTTTGGGGATTTGTTTGCTTTCCCCTTCCCCTCTCTTAGCACAGTTCTTTGGATGTTCATCCAGGTTGTTGGTTAAATTGATAGTTCATTCCTGTTTATTGCTGAACAGTATTCCAGAGTAGTTATGCATCACAATTTGTTTAACCATTCACCCATTGAAGGACGTCTGAGTTGTTTCCAGTTTGGACCTATTATCAATAAGGTGACTATACATATTCGTGTATACATTTTTATGTGAACACAGCCTTCATTTCTCTGGATAAATGCCTAGGTTTCTGAGCATTTACTGAGTTGTATGCTCGTCAGGTTTAGTTTTTTAAAGAAACTACTGAACTGTGTTCCAGAGTGACTGAACAATTTTACATCCCCATCAGCAATGTATGAGTCATCCAGTTTCTCCACATTCTGCCAGCATTTGGCATTGTCACTATTTTTTACTTTAACTATTCTGGGTGTAGTGATATCTCATGATGTGGTTTAATTTGCATGTCCCTAATGGCTAATAATGTTGAGCATCTTTTCATGTGCTTATGTGCCATCTGTGTATCTTTGGTGAAATTTCCCTTCATGTGTTTTTTCCATATTCCAATTGGATTGCTTGTTTTTTTATTGGTCAGTTTTGAGAGTAATTTATATATTCAAGATGCTAATCTTTGTCAGATATGTGGTTTGCAAATATATTCTCCCGAGCTGTAGTTTGTCTTTTCATTCTCTTAACATAGTCTTTCATTGAGCAAAAGCTTTTAATTTGATAAGGTCAAATTTATAAATTTTCCCCTTTTTGGACCATGTTTTTTGGTGTCAAGTTAAAGAACTCTGCCTGCTCCTAAATCTCAAAGATTTTCACATTTTATTCCTAAAAGCTGTATAGTTTTACTTTTGCACTCATTATGCATTTTGAGTTATTTTTAAAATATATTTTTTGTTGCTTTCAGAGAGGAAGGGAGGGGGAGAGAAAGATAGATACATCAATGATGAGAGAGAATCATCGATCAGCTACCTCCTGCACACCCCACACTGGGGGGTCGAGCCCACAACCTGGGCATGGGCCCTGACCAGGAATTGAACCATGACCTCCTTGTTAATAGGTCGATGCTCAACCACTGAGCCATGCTGACTGGGCACGAGTTATTTTTTTCAAGCATAAGACCTAGATAAAGGTTCTTTCTCTTTGTAACCTATCTATGTCCATCTGTTCCAGAATCAACGCTGGAAAGGCTAACTTCCCTCCATTAAATTGGTCTTGCACCTTTGAAAAAATTCCGTTTGGCATGTTTGTGTGGCTTCTATCCTATTATTGGGTTCTTTATTCCATTCCATTGATCTATCTATGTGTCTATCCCTCTGCCAATATTACAGTCAATTACAGTAGCTACATACAAATCTTAATATCAGTATCCTCCCAATTTATTTTTTATATCAATATTTTTTATTCTATGGCATGTGCTTTTCCATATAAATTTTAGAATAAGCTTATGTATATCTACAAAAAATTCTTGCTGGAATTTTATTTTTTATTTTTTTAAATAAATCTTTATTGTTCAGATTATTACAGTCCCTCTTTTTTCCCCCCCATAGCTCCCCTCCACCTGATTCCTCACCCCACCCCATGCCCTTACCCCCCACCACTGTCTTCATCCATAGGTGTAAGATTGTTGTCCAATCTCTTTCCGCACTCCTCACATCCCCTTCCCCCTGAGAATTGTTAGCCCACTCCCTTTCTATGCCCGATTCTATTATATTCATCAGTCCATTCTGTTCATCAGATTTTTTATTCACTTGATTTTTAGATTCACTTGTTGATAGTTATGTATTTGTTGTCATTTTGTTGTTCATAATTGTTATCTTTACCTTTTTCTTCTTCTTCCTCTTCTTAAAGAATACACTTCAGCATTTCATATAATCCTGGTTTGGTGGTGATGAACTCCTTTAGCTTTTTCTTGTCTGTGAAGCTCTTTATCTGACCTTCAATTCTGAATGATAGCTTTGCTGGGTAGAGTAATCTTGGTTGTAGGTTCTTGCTGTTCATCACTTTGAATATTTCTTGCTACTCCCTTCTGGCCTACATAGTTTCTGTTGAGAAATCAGCTGACAGTCGTATGGACACTCCCTTGTAGGTAACTAACTGTTTTTCTCTTGCTGCTTTTAATATTCTTTGTCTTTTGCCCTTGGCATTTTAATTATGATGTGTCTTGGTGTGGTCCTCTTTGGATTCCTCTTGTTTGGGGTTCTCTGTGCTTCCTGGACTTGTAAGTCTATTTCTTTCACCAGGTAGGGAAAGTTTTCTGTCATTATTTCTTCTAATAGGTTTTCAATATTTTGCTCTCTCTCTTCTTCTGGCACCCCAATAATTTGGATGTTGGTATGCTTGAAGTTGTCCCAGAGGCTCTTTACACTATCTTCATATTTTTGGATTCTTTTTTCTTTTTGTTTTTCTGGTTGGGTGTTTTTTGTTTCCTCATATTTCAGATCTTTGGTTTGATTCTTGGGGTCCTTTGATCTACAGTTGATTTTCTGTATATTCTTTATTTCAGACGGTGTATGCTTAATTTCTGACTGGTCCTTTTCCATTTTTTTGGCATTCTCATTCAGGTCCTTGAAGGTCTCACTAAGCTCCTCGGAGGTCTCATCAAGTTTCTCGGTGGTTTTTAGAAGATTCTTGAGTAATCTTATAAATGTGGTTTTGGACTCTATGTCCAGTAGTTTGCTTTCCTCCATTTCTTTCATTTGTAGTCACTACATTATTTGTGACATGTTTCTTTGTCTCCGCATTTTGTTGCTTCCCTGTTTTGATGGAGTGGTTTTCTGTGGTAGGTGACCAGTGGTTCAGCCTATCACCTGAGGTGGACACTCTTGGTGCACCCCTTTGTGGGCTGAGTGCAAAGTCTTGGTGTAGTTAAGCCTTGATTGCTGTTGGTACACTGGGAGGAATTGACCTCCAGGCCAATTGGCTGTGAGGACCCGCTTTGTCTATAATGGAAGAACTGCTGTGCTGGAGACACGCTTATGGGGCAGGACTTGCTTCAGTGGGGCTTTGGTGCTCACTGAGTCTGCCTCTTGAATGTGTCACTTATGGATGTGAGGAATTGAAATCTGATGTCTCACACTGACCACTAGGTACACTGGCTTCTGGATCTCCAATGGGGTGCAGGTCAGCTACTGTCTGAGGCCACCCAGCAGGAGCTACAGCAAGAACTACAGTTTTCTCCTCTTTGCTTGGGGTTTGGAGGTTTTAGAGCTGTCTGACCAGAGCTGCAGTTTGTTAGGTTAAGCTGCGATAGGGCAGACCATTTATATGCAAAAGCCGCTGCATGGAGCTTGGCTGGGTTTGTAGATTGTGCGGGGCGGGGTCTCAGGGAGTCACTGGGCTAGGGTGTGGCAAACAGCGATGGCTGCCAGTCAGCTGTCTCTGCATCTCCGCATTTCCAAGTCCCGGTGTCCCACACCCCAGCGCAGTAAACAATGATTGCTGGGCGCACCTCTGCAAGAAGGCCTCCCTCCCTTTCCGACCTGATGGCAGACAGTCCAGCTTCTCCCCGTAGGAGTTTGGGTCCCCAGTGTCTCCCCAGAAACTGGAGTTCAGAGTAATCGGGAGCTTGTCTCCCTTAGGGTTGCAAAAAGCAGCACACCCAGTCACCTGCCGCCAGCCCAATTTGAGCACCTCAGTACCTCAGCTTTTCAGCGTTTGTGCACATCTCAATGCTCTTTTCTCTTTCCTTCTAGTTGTAGAACTTCCACTCAGCCAGCTTTCCCGTGGCTCTGGGTGATAGACGTTTTGTCTTTTAGTTGTAGTTTTGAAATTGTTGTGCGAGGCAGCAGTTTAGGTGTTTACCTACGCCACCATCTTGGTTCCCTCCTCCTCCTGAAATTTCAATAGAAATTATGTTAAGTCTGGAAATTAGTTTGGGGAGAATTGACATATTTAGAATATTGAGTCTTCTAATCCATGAACAGGGTATGTTTTCCATTATTTAGGCTTTAAAATTTTTTCTTTTGTCAGAATTTTTATCATTTCCAGCATATACATCCTGTACATCTTTTGTTCCATTTATTGCTAAGTATTTAATTTCCTTTGAAATATTCTAATGGTTATAAATGGGATTGTGTTTCTAATTTTGCTTACCACATGTTTGTTGTTAATATATAAAAATGCAATTTATTTTTATCTGTGGATTTTATAAACTGATCTTTTAAGAAGCAACATTATTTAATAAATATTAGTATTCCACTCTTTGTAAATCACATCACATAATATAGTGACTATTAGAATGAAGTTAATCCTCACCCAAGGATATTTTTCCATTGCTTTTTAGAGAGTGGAGGGAGTGACCAGGAATCGAACCCACGACCCTTCGGTGTGAGGGCCATGCTCTAACTACTTAGCAATACCGACCATGGCACTACCTATACTAGTATTTTGATTGTGTACATACCACTCAATTTACCCCTAGCAGAGGTTCAACAAGTGAAAATTTTAGAAGATATAACTTAAGTTATATCCAAAACACTGATGAGAAGTATTGCAAAGGGATAGAAGAAACTATTGGGTAAAATGAGTCTGAAGAGTACAGTGTGGAAAGTTCCCAGGCCTAAGATTCAGAATACCTGGGCTCTAATTGTCCTTCAGATTTTTTTCTGTGACTCAGAAAACCCTCTGACAGACTTTGTCATCCATAAATGGTTCATATATCACAAGTCCTCCCCACCCCCCGACAGCAACGTATTTTAGAATCCAATGAGATCATACTAGTAGACATGCTTCTGAAACACAGAAACATTACATACACCAACATAAGGTTAGAAAATGTTCCCTCCTCCAGTGATTTACAGAATTAAGCGTCATTTTCCACTTGGAAAATGCATTTAAGTTTTAGCATAAAGGTGAGATGTGTCTGATCAAGGTAGTCTGTCTACAAACAGCCATGTTTCTGGGGAACAGAAGTTAATTGCATCACACCATGTATGAGTGAGTGCCCCTTCCATCCAGGCCAACTGGGCATTATTACAAGTGAGTAATTGCACTGCCTTTCATCACTCGCCTAAATCATTAGAACACAAGATTATTAAACCAAGACCCTACCAATTTAGCTGCTCAAGGTTGGAGTCTATTAGACCATCTGCTACCTTATCAACACCAGACACAGCAAGTCCAGGCAACTTTATACCCAACATGTAGCATCTTACTGCTTCCAACTGATCCATCTACTACTTTTTTAAGTGATGGTTATTTAATTGCTAGAGCTAACAAGCAATCCAACAACTGTCCTCAGCTGTAAGGTTTGCCAAAAGTGGGCTGCGTGGTTCACACAGAGCCACTGCACAACAGAAGGCTATTTCAAAACATGTTGTTCAGGCTAGAGTCTGGAAAGACTATTTCAGGAAGGCACAAGTGTTAAAGACGCAGAACTGTGACCTCATCCTCCTCTCTGCTAGTGTTCTCTCACTATGTGGAGGTTCAGTTATTTTGAAAAGGTGAACAGCAAAAGAGAAATGTGGAACACAGAAAATATGTGCATTTACTTTTACTTTTTCTCTGAGTTCTTTTTCTCTACCTTATATCTTATTTCTCTATGAAGGCAGAAATCATTTTTATATTGTTCACTATCATATTCAGCACCCAAAGGTGCCAAATAAGTATTTCATAAATAAATGTTGCCTAAATGAATATATAGGTATATGCACACATATATAGAGAAAGAGGTAATGGGGGACGTGCACAGAGTTTGATGGGAGGAGGAGGGTGGATAAGTTTGCAGGAAGCAAACCAGGCAGTTTGCTAGTAGTGATTTCTATCTCCTTCAGGAACTTCTGAGAACCAGAAAGTCTAGAACAAACATGTCAAACTCAAAGGCTAACACGGGCCAAATAAACAAGGTTTAAGTTTATGTGGGCCGCAAGAAAACAAAAGCTTCAATTTTCATAGAAACTTAGGTTTATTTTGATAAAGACATGCTGAATACAAAGGGCTGGAATAAATGAGTAATTGTTAACATAAAATAATAGAACATTTTAATAAAAATTAGTATTTTTTCTTGAACATTAACTTACCAGACACTGAATAAATGCACAAATTAACAAGCATAACACAAATAAACCTATTTTTCTTCTTCTCCGAAAGCAAAATATTTCCTGTTGTGCACACCCAATAAGTCAGTCCAAGACTAATGATGTGGCAATCGGCTGCTAAAATATTCACTGCTAGTATTAGTGGAGAGAAATGGTGTGCCTGCATGTAAGGTGCGTAAGGGAAATGAATGCAACACAATTATAGTAATCAGTCATTAGCGAGCGTTGTAGTTCGTTATTAATAATCCTATCTAATAAAGAGGGAATATGCTAATTGACTGCCACGCCCTCAAAGATGGTGGCGCCCACAGCCACAAGATGGCAGCGCCCAGTCCCCTCAGCCCAGCCAGAACCGGCCTCTGGAGTCCCCCAGTTCCCTCAGCCCCCCAGCCTCCCAGGACCGGCCCGAGGTGCAGGTAAGCCTTGAATGGCCGCTGTCCAGCTACCCAGGGCCGGCCCGAGGTGCAGACAAGCCTCAGATAGCCGCTGCCCAGCCTACGCCTGAGACGCAGGCAAGCCTTGGATGGCGGCTGCCCAGCCATCCAGGGCCTTCCAAAGCTCAGGTAACCAGGGCCGGCCGAGGCTTGTGCTGCCGGCAGTGGCAGCAGCAGAGGTGTGATGGTGGCGTCGTCTTCCCCTGACCGCCGGGTCACCTCCGGCCCCTGAGGACTCCCAGACTGTGAGAGGGGGCAGGCCAGGCTGAGGGACCGCCCCCCCCCCTTCCAGTGCATGAATTTTCATGCACCGGGCTTCTAGTTATATATAACAGGATATTGTTAAAATTAAGTTACAAAACTTTTATTTAAATGCTTCTTGCATACCGTTATATTGGCTGGGCCACAAAAATATTTATTGTGGGCCACATGCAGCCCATGGGCCGCAAGTTTGACATGCTTGGTCTAGAAGCAATGACCTGGATGTTTTGGTGGACTGACCTGCTGCCAGGGCATTAAAGAAAAACAATAATGCTTTGGGTAAAAATGGAATGGAGGATTTGCCATCTTCTTGCAAATAAATCCTGCCCTACTGTCTTCAATGCTGCAGCTCCTCCATGAACCACAAATCTCTGGAGTAATGCGATATACCCGACTTACCATCACTTAACCACTGACTGCTTGATAGTGTATGACAACATCCTAAGTTCTTCAAAAGCCTTGGTTGCATTTGTATTTCTTGAGTACACCTGGCTAAGGATATAGAATATATATAGACCACTGAAGACTGACGGATGGGAGAACCCTTGTTTTATCATCTCAGTACTTGAGGGAGAAGTACTCTAATCACTTTCTACTAGGTTCTTCAAAGTTCAAGAAGGTAAATCACTTGACTTTTCAAATTTCCCCTTCTGAGCCCTGTCTAAGAATTAATGAATAACAGGGTCCCCTCCTTAAAAAGGATTTTCTACTTTAACTTTAGTCAGATTGCTCAGAATGCAAAATGTGTTTGAAACATTTGAAAATGTGAAGGTATAACACAGAGAATAGCTTCTTTGGAGTCAAACTGGGTTCAAATCCAGTCTCATTCCTCTTTATCCTGTGACCAAAGGCAAATTATTTAACCTTTATAATTGTTGGTTTCCTTGTTAATAAAATGGTAGTAATCAGGTGGCTGTGAGAATTAAATGTGCACAAAACTATCTAAGACACTTTGGTGATAACTAATAAATGGAGGAATTATCAATTTTGGTTAACCTCTCTGATTCTTGATTTCCTCCTCTGAAAAGGAGGGTGACATAGTAATATTCATCTCCACAGGAATATTGTGGGGAATTAATGTGTACGTACACTTGAGGGGGGAGGGAGGTGATGGTGTGCAGAGGTCATTGTCTTGATACATTTCACCCTATGATAATGAATTTAAAGCACTATTCTCCACATTAATGCAAACACAGTTATATTAGAGTAGAAAGTAAAATATGCACAAATTCTAATAAAAAATCAGGAGACTTCATAATAAATCTCTAGTTTGCTTCAGAATGCTTAGTGCTCTTCCTTAGACCCTAGGGATTATGTTCACTCCACTCTGCTATTGCAGGTAGTTTAGAGGCACAGCTTGAAAAGCGCTGTGAGAAAATGACTGGTGAACCATAAAACACCAAATACTATTAGTTGCAATTATATATATGGTGTTGGCTAAGCTTCCTCTGTATGACCAAGAGCCAGATGTCAGGCACACGTAGACAAAAACAAGTATAAATTAGTTCTGCTAGATTCTTAGCATAAGCCTATCTCTCCACCATTGTTACTCTCCCTCCTCCAAACCTCTCTTTCCACAAAAGGCTGTTCTACTTCCCTTGGGGACTGGTTGACATTGTGGTTTTAAATCCCCCAAAGGGACATTATGGAGAATTTCAGCAAGTCCCCAGAGTGAATTCCATTCACTGTGTTCTCCCCACAGTTAATCTGATGCTTGACTTTCTTAACAACTCTTCCTATGTATACATAAAAGTTGTACATTATTAAACATTTTTTGTGTTAAGGAAGCTATTTATTACAAAAATTATACTCAGATCTCCCCTGTCACCAATATAACAATCAATAAAAATTCCTCCTAAAAACCACTGAGTGAAGCTGTAGAAAGTTAATGACTTCAAATGGTCTCCAGGTATAATTGGGCTACTGGATCTGTAGATTATAAGTAGCACATAGCAGACAATCAAGATTTAGTGGATTTATTTATTCATTCAATAAATATTTGCTGGGAGTCTATGGTAGGCCAAGCATTGGGTGAGGCATTGAATGCATAGGTGAATGGGTGTAGGATGGATGAAATTTATGATGGTTATATCAATGGCTGAATGAGCATCCAAAATGTAAGGCCATTAACAGTTGATTTAAACCAAGGACAGTTATACCCTAGAAAAGATCAAGAGTGGAGAGCATATTATTTTTTTTAAGGAACAAGGTCAAGTCTATAACCATTGGGACACACACTTTTTCAGATATAACTTGGGTTCTGAGTGAAGTTTCATGGGTGTTTGTGATAGTTAATCATAGGAAGAGTTATGAGTGATTTAAAATGTACTAGTCAGGGGTGGGCAAACTTTTTGACTCGAGGGCCACAATGGGTTCTTAAACTGGACTGGGGGCCGGAACAAAAGCATGGATGGAGTGTTTGTGTGAACTAATATAAATTCAAAGTAAAGGAGCGGAGGGGAGAGCAAGAGAACCGGATAGAACAGCCGGATCCGGCCCCCGGGCCATAGTTTGCCCAAGGCTGAATTCTTTTCTTTAATTTTACCAAAATGGATGAATTTCTTTAATAATATTGTGGGGTAAATGCTTTCATATTCCTGGGTTAGAGACTCTCCCAGGTCTAGTATGTTGGAGCACAAAGAACACTTTTTAAAAAATATATATATTTCTTTATTGATTTCAGAGAGGGAGAGGGAGAGGGAGATAGAAACATCAATGATGAGAGAGAAACATTTATTGGCTGCCTCCTGCATGCCCCCTACTGGGGATCGAGGCCACAACCCGGTCATGTGCCCTTGGCCAGAATCAAACCTGGGACCCTTCAGTCCACAGGCCGATGCTCTATCCACTGAGCCAAACTGGCTAGGGCCACAAAGAGCCTTTAAAAAGCCTAAAGAAAAACTGAGAGTCTCCGTTATGTCTTAGTTTATATTTTCAGTTTTTATAAGCTGTATCCAAACTTTGCTGTTAGAAAAATCATTATTTTTCTCAACGATTTGTCTTTACATGTTATTCAGTAAAGTATATTCCTTAAAAATGCCAGCTTCCTAAAGACAAGGACTTTCTGGCTGTTTATAGCAACATCCTCACAACATGACATAGTCCCTGGAACTTCTGTTGACCTGGTTCAATTAATAAATTCAAGGCTCAGATTAAATTTGATTAGTGTTATCATGACATTCCACCTTGCTACCTATTAGATACCTCTCCAACGCATTGTAACTCTCTTCATCTTTGCAGCTCCACTCTAGCCTTGATAACATTGCATGTTCAAAAGCAGTAAGAATAAAGAAAACAGATTAAAGTCAACTACATTTAAACAAATACCAGAAAATACCATCTGTGTCACACTGGTCATTTCTTTTTCCTGACCATACAGTAACAATGCTTCTAATATATTTTAAAAACAAGTTATTCATTACTACTTTCTCTTCAAGCGGTATGGATTTTCTTTCTCTTTTTCTAATCTAGGAAGTTTTGGGGCAAAAATATCTGTCTTTTGTTGTAACTTCAAATGCTAGTTGATGTTCTTTCTTTGCAATATCTAAGCCTTGACTGAACCAAATTCCCCAGTGTTCCAGTTTTACCCAGAACATTCTAAAATTATAAAGAAGTAATACTAGTGTATTTCAAAATTTTATTAGTGTCTGGCCTTGGGATTATATAACTTTTATCTATCAAGACAATAGCTAAAATAGTGGGCCTGGATCCATTTAAACAGAAAGTGTCAACTAAACCCTATCTTCCTAGAATTCTTGACCACTTTGCTAGATGTTTACCACACTTTACTCATTTGCTTCATTAAGATAACTTAAGACATTATTTTAAAATAATCATAACCATAATAATGCATCTTCTGACCAGCATATTAAGCTTCCCCAATGTTTGATTCTTTTTAATTTAGTCAAGTATTTTTCAAAACCCTGGATTAGAAGATTCATACACAAGCACAAGACTGGGAGAAAATATCCATCTCTGTCATTGGAAGATGACTTTGGAGGACATGTGTCGGTCTAACCTGTCTTGAGGCAATACTTTGTTTTGACCAACAAATTTTCCAAGGCAAGGAAAAAGATGGCTAAGCCATCATTCAGGACCAAAATGTTCTTCTCAGATTCAAGTAGCACTTAGAAGATTCTGCCTGTTATGTCCCTTTAAAATTGTGTCCCTCCAAAATTCATATGTTGAAGTCATAAGCTCAGAATGTGACTGTATTTGGAGATGGTAAAGAGGTAATTAGGATCAAATGAGGTCATATGGGTGGGACCTGATACAATATGACTGGTGTCTCCATCAGAAGAGGTGAGTAGGACACAGACAAAGAGTAAGACCACATGAAGACACAGAGAATACTGGACATCTGCAAGCCAAGGAGAGAGATCTTTAGGAAAAAACACCTTGATCTTGAAATTCTATTCTCCAGAATTGTGAGAAAGTAAATTTTTGTTACTAAATCACCTCATCTGTGGTATTTTGTTATAGTAATCCTAACAACCTAATACACTTTCTTATAAAATCTGCAGAAGAGATTCCTGATTAAGGTAGAAAGGAAGATAAAGAAAAACTGAAGTTTTTTCAATCTCTGAGATGGCAGATGTCCATGAAATATGGCTGAAGATAGTTGCCTTAAAAAAATAAGTAGACCTTAAGTTGGATGAGAGACCTTTCCTTTTAGCCCTACTTCTATTCAGGTAAAAGCTAGATTGATTTGTGCTTTGTTCACCAAACAGCTTGCTTTAGCAAATGGCCAATGCCAAAGGGCTAGAAGAGAAGAAGGCTTTATCAGTATGCAGATGAGGCGCTTGGGGCAGGCTGCAAAACCAAGCAACCTTGTGCCTTTAACCTGATGTAGGAATTCAGCCACATTTCTGGCCAGCAAATCAATTCATCCCAGAGAGAAACCTTGGGGATACACATTCACACACCATCAGGAATTCAAAGCCTTACCTCCTGCAAGACTGGCTTCCAACAATTTGGAATAATAATGCACCCCAACACAAAGACCCAAAGCAACAAAGCCCATCTCAGACTACTTAACCACATTTAAAAAGCTCTAAGCAGATGGTCAGCTTCGTCCCAAACTGAACAGGCTGCACAGGACCTATCAAAATGCCCTGTTAGCACCACGCTTTCATCTTCATTCCAAAATCTAATGCTCACTAAGCGTTTCCAGTTTCAGGCAAGCCCCATTTTCACTTTCTTTGGGAGAAAGATGTGAATCAGTCCTCCCCCAAATTAGGGGAATAACACTCTTTTAAAAATCCACTAGCAATGTCATCTTGTATACCTGAAATACCTTGTGTTTTTTCTCCTCTCAGCGGTATACCTGGTTTAGCTGATGCCCCGAGGGGATAATTTTAAACACATCCTCCTCTTACAACAAAATTATTTTCAGCAAGAATCATGAAATTAAGTGGGTAAAGGCAAGAAAATAAATGCAAACAATGAAAACTTTTATTTTTCTTGAACTTTGTATATATAATCATGTTAGTAAAAATAATAGAAAATAAAATGTCCAAGTTTAAAAAAAAAAAAGGAGGAAGGAATGAATTAATACCTTCTGTTAATGCAAAAAAGTCCAATTTAGGTAACTATGAAATCACACTACTAATTTAACATTGTAATGTCTTAATCATTCACTTCTTAATTAAAAAACGAAAAGGAACATCAAAGTTAAGGATACTCAAAGTATTTAAAATATTTCACTTATGAACTAATGTTTGCATTTACCAAACAAAAGATTGCACCTGTGTTCCACATCCTGTTCAAAAACTCAAAAAACTCCAAGTGATCGCAAAGACCAAAAGGAGTAACTTCGTCTTGATTGTTGTTTATATCAGATCCACCACAGGGGATGAAAACTCAAATTGTGCCCGAAACTTCATGATTCAGGGCCACTGGGAGCTCACTCTTGAAATAAACTCATGTAATTGACTGAGTCCACAGGTATCTGAGGCCAACCATAAAACCTGGCACTTTCTAAATTAACTTTTATGTAGGCTACCTGTTCAGCGAAGGGTCATTTACTTTTTTTTTTCTAATTTGGAGATTATTATACATACTAACTGTAGAGCCTAGACCCACACAAAAAATTTGCAGGGATGAGCGATGTTATGTCATGAAAAGTTTACAATTGTAGGTAGATGGTAATAAGAAAAAGCATTCTCAGTTAAGCTGTATGATTTTTAAATTTTCTACTGACAGGGCATTCCTTTGCTGCCTATATCTGGAATGAACCACTGTCAACACCCCAGCCTTGGTACTCCACTGACATTTTCCCTACTGAAATTGACAAAAGGAGCTTCTGCTTTGTTCCCACACATCTTTTAGAGTTGTGCCTCTACCAGGACCCAGAACACTTTGACCTTTACTAGAGATACAAAGATTTTGAGACCAGGGATTACATATCTCTTTTCTTTACATTCCTCATGACATAAATGCCAACTGAATAAATGAATGAATAAATTTATAAAAGATTTACTAATTTTTCACATATATATATATATATATACATATATATATATATATATATATATATATATATATATAATATCCTAGATAGTGATTCCATCTATAATTTGCTCTAAAAGTTATATAGTATTTTCAATATTATAAATCTTAGGTAGATGAATCTCACAAGGAAAAGGTTGAGAAAAAAAAATCAGGCACAAAAAGAGTATATACTGTATGATTCCACATAAATAAACTACAAATGCAGGGTTCTATTTTAAGCTGGACAGGTCTAATACCAGGACAGTCCCCATTACCCTGGGGAGGCAGGGAGGTTGTGCTAATAACTAAATGGGAGTACAAGGGAGTGTCTGTGAAGTTCTAGTACTGTTCTGTTTGTTTATCTGAATGCTGGTTGCATGGGTGTGTTCAGTTTGTGAAAGTTCCCCGCACTGAAAATTTATGATATGTGCACTTTCTAATAGGTATATTATACTTTAATAAGGAGATTTTTCTAAAAAAGAATCACAGAAAAATGCATTATGTATTAAAGAATAAAGATATATTTTGACCACATGTAAGCAATAGATGATCAAAACCTTATGATCAAAAACCAGAGTTGGGTATACACTTACTGGCCAGATTATTATGACCACCCCATCAGTACTTCGTTGGGCCACCTTTTGCCTTCAGTACTGTGGCGATTCTTCTTGGCATTGACTCCACGAGATGTTGAAAGGTGATGCGAGGAATCTGACACCATGCCTGATGAATAGCACTGTCCAGTTCTGTGAGATTTGGTGGTTGTGGAACCAGCTGCCTGATGGCTCTTTTAACTTCGTCCCAGAAATGCTCAATTGGATTGAGAGCTGGTGATTGTGGGGGCCACCTAAGCAAGGTAAAGTCTCCCTCATGTTCTTGAAACCACTCCTGCACAATACGAGCACCGTGGCATGGCGCATTGTCTTGTTGGAAGAAGCCATCTCCATTGGAATACGTCATCAACATGATAGGATGAACTTGATCAGCAACGATACTTAGGTATGTTGTGCTATTCAGACGTTGTTCCACACGAATTAAAGGGCTCAAATCATGCCAGGAAAACATGCCCCAAACCATAACACTGCCCCCACCAGCTTGAAGGGTTGTACTCATGCATGTGGGGTGCATGCTTTCACGCTGTTTCCACCAAATTCTCACTCTGCCATCTGCATGATGCAACTGGAAATGTGATTTATCGGAACACATGACTTTTTTCCAATGCTCGACTGTCCAATCCTTGTGTTCCTGTGTGAACTGGAGACATTTTATCTTGGTAACTGCAGACAGGCCTTCGGCTTCCATATCCCATACGATGCAGTGTACGGCTAATTTGCCTACAAACGTCAAGTGGTCATAATAATCTGGACACTCAGTTTATATCTTTAATCTCTCTAGCTTTCCACAATCCTTAAGCCTCAGGATTTTTGTCAGTTTATTTACACACTAGTTAGTAATATAGGCAGAATGAAAACCTGCTCTAATAATAGTTTTGGTTCCAAACTCATCATCTTTTGTATTTACACACTAGCTGACTCTGGAATGGTCTCTGGTTGTCAAAGTTTTGTGTGTTTTTTTTTTATCTTGGTCTTTCACTCTCCTCGCTATACTGGGCTTTCTGCCCCTAGAATAGTGATATCAATACCTTCTTTCAAGCATCCTGATTAAGTGCAAAAAAGTTTTCTCACCTGGTCCCCAAAATAACTTTGTTGATTCCCCATATATTTCTAGATTCCCATAAACTTTAGCAGTGATGTTCTTAAGTGTGTGAATCAAGTGAAAGCCTTCATCTACTTCATTCTCATCTCCGTTTCCCTGAAGACTCCCAAACCCCTTGCCTTCCCATAAATCATACTCTTTTCCCACAAACGAGGGGGTTTTGTGAAGGAAGACAATTTGTGAGGGGGAAATGCCCATGAACTAGAGGTGAAATGGAAAGGCACTTGGGACATGAGAAAAGAAAAAGAAAGGAATTAACAATAGCAAGAAGGTGACTACAGTGAGTCACAAGTTTGCCACAATCTAACACAATAGTAAGAGAACAATATTATTTACTGGAGTTCTCAGAATACAAAGACAGCAACAATAATAAGAGCAACATCAACAATAGCTGTTATTTATTGAGGGCTTTCTAGATGCCAGGCACTGGGCTAAGCACTACTTTAGTCTTGTTTCTTCCTCACAAGAAGCCATGAGGTGGGTATTTTTACCCCTGTTTTACAGATGAGATAAGTGCGACTTGACCAAGTTAACAGGGGATCAAACCATAATTTGAATCTAGTTTTCATCTGATGGGTCCTTATCACCATAAAATACAAATATGACAAAAGAAAATAAAGTACACAGCGTGAGCCCCAAATCCTAGAATCCATTTGAGAAGCATTTTCAGTTTCAATCAGGAGTGGTCCATGGTCACATAGCAGTTGATCTTATTTCTCTATCTTAGTATTTACTATGCTTTATTGAAATTGTTTGGTTACCTGTTGTCGACACTTTCAGACTCCTGACATAACTACTGAATTCTATTCATCTTTGTATCTGCAGCATCTTGCATGTGTCTGACTCATCAGTAACAATGAGGGCTATTACAGGAAATAAGTCTCAAGATTTTCAATTCTTGGTTTACCTAAAACAAACACACCTCTCTCATTTCAATCAATCCACATTGAGCAACAAATCTCCACATTCTTATATCCCTTAATCAGGCTGAAACTAGAATCCACAAAACCAATAACCAAACCCCATAATGATGATTTTTAAACTCTCTGCCAAAGATCTAGGCAGCTTTTATTGTAGGGGATTCTTTTTTGTTTACATGTTGTTTCTGGAGGACATTTTAAATTTGTTCACTCTACTCCAAATTGCCCCATTTCTTCTTTCTTTTTTTTTTTTTGAATAAATCTTTATTGTTCAGATTATTACAGTTGTTCCTCTTTTTTCTCCCCATAGCTCCCCTCCACCCGGTTCCCACCCCACCCCATGCCCTTACACCGCCCCCCACCATTGTCCTCGGCCATAGGTGTAAGATTTTTGTCCAGTCTCTTCCCGCACCCCCCACACCCCCGCCCCCCTGAGAATTGTCAGTCCACTCACTTTCTATGTCCCTGATTCTATTATATTTACCTGTTTATTCTGTTCTTCAGATTTTTTATTCACTTGATTTTTAGATTCACTTGTTGATAGATATGTATTTGTTGTCACTTTGTTGTTCATAATTTTTATCTTTACCTTTTTCTTCTTCTTCCTCTTCTTAAAGAATACACTTCAGCATTTCATATAATACTGGTTTGGCGTTGATGAATTCCTTTAGCTTTTTCTTATCTGTGAAGCTTTTTATCTGACCTTCAATTCTAAATGATAGCTTTGCTGGGTAGAGTAATCTTGGTTGTAGGTTCTTGCTATTCATCACTTTGAATATTTCTTGCCACTCCCTCCTGGCCTGCATAGTTTCTGTTGAGAAATCAGCTGACAGTCGTATGGGTACTCCCTTGTAGGTAACTAACTGTTTTTCTCTTGCTGCTTTTAATATTCTCTCTTTATCTTTTGCTCTTGGCATTTTAATTATGATGTGTCTTGATGTGGTCCTCTTTGGATTCCTTTTGTTCGGGGTTCTCTGTGCTTCCTGGACTTGTAAGTCTATTTCTTTCACCAGGTAGGGGAAGTTTTCTATCATTATTTCTACAAATAGGTTTTCAATATCTTGCTCTCTCTCCTTCTGGCACCCCCATAATTCGGATGTTGGTACGCTTGAAGTTATCCCAGAGGCTCCTTACACTGTCTTCATATTTTTAGATTCTTCTTGCTTTCCCGGTTGGGTGTTTTTTGCTTCTTCGTATTTCAAATCTTTGACTTGATTCTTGCGATCCTCTAGTCTGCTGTTGGGTCTCTGTATATTATTCTTTATTTCAGTCAGTGCATGCTTAATTTCTAGTTGGTCCTTTTTCATATCATTGAGGGTCTCACTAAATTTATCGGCGGTTTCTAGAAAATTCTTGAGTAACCTTATAACCGTGGTTTTGAACTCTATATCCAGTAGTTTGCTTTCCTCCATTTCTGTCATTTGTGATTCATTTGTTTCCACATTTTGGCTGCTTCCCTGTGTTGATAGCATGGTTTTGTGTGCTAGGTGTCCTATAGGGCCCAGTGGCTCAGCCTCCCTAATTACCTGAGGTGGACACTCTTGGTGCACCCCTTTGTGGGCTGTATGCACAGTCTTGTTGTAGTTAAGCCTTGATTGTTGTTGGTATCACTGGGAGGAATTGACCTCCAGGCCAATTGACTGTGAGGATCAGTTGTGTCTATGATGGGAGAACTTTTGTGTTGGAGACACCCTTATGGGGCAAGACTTACTTCAGTGGAGCTTTGGCACTCACTGAGTCTGCCCCCTGAGTGTGTCTCTTATGGATCTAAAGAGTTGTAGTCTGGATGGTCTCTCTCTGACCACTAGGTACACTGGCTCTTGGTTCTCCAAGGGGACAGGCCATTCAGCAGGAGCTACAGAGAGATCTGCAGATTCTTTCCCTTTGTTTGGGGTTTGGAGGTGCCCAGATGAGGCCCAGCTGTGAAGCAATGCAAGCTGTTGTGCTCTTCTTTTGGAGGCTCTGGGGTTCTTTGACCCAGCTGCAGTAAATTAGATTTCAGATTGCAAAGAGCCAGGCCATTCATATGCAAAAGCCTCTGCACACAGCTTGGGTGGGGTTGTAAATTGGGTGGGGCGGGGTCTCAGGGAATCACCAGGGTGGAGCAAACAGTAATGGCTGACCATCAGCCCTGCCTGGAAGACGTCCCATGTCTCTGTGTCCCATGGCACCGTGCAGGAACAATGATCGATGCAAGCACCTCTAAGAGAAAGCCACCCTCAAGTTCTGCCCGATGCCAGACAGTCCAGTTTCTCCCCGTATGAGTCTGGGTCCCCAGAGTCTCGCCCGGAAGTGGAGTTCAAAGCAGTAAGGTGCTTGTATCTCTCTCAAGATTGAAAAGGACAACAGCGTACTCAGTTGCCAGCACTTGCCGCATGTGCGCACGCCTGTGGACCTCTGCACTTCACTTCTGCACCTCCGCCCCTCCTCCGAGTCTCAGTGTGGTTTTCTCTTTCCTTCTAATTGTATAATTTCCACTCAGCCAGCCTTCCCGTCGTTCTGGTTGATACCCTTTTTGTCTTTTACTTGTAGTTTTGAAGTGGTTGTGCGAGGCAGCAAGTTCAGGTGTTTACTTATGCCGCCATCTTGGTTTCTCTCCCCATTACTTCTTAAAAACTAGTTTTTCTACCATTATAAAGTTTTGGAGCATCAGGCAAAATAAAGCAACTTGCAGTTTGGATAAAAGAAAAAAAAGGTAAGAGTCATCTGAGGGTGTTTCTGTTTGTATTTTGTTTTTATTTTTTAAATGAGATGAGCAACTTTACATGAGATCCATTTTCACAAAATAAATTAGTAACAGTGGATTTATATTATAGCATGGGAGGTTCTGTTTATATACATGAAAAAAACTTTTATTGACAAAAGTGATCAATCATACTTTAGAGTGGCTGCTGATGAAGGAGGGTTAGCATGAGGTGGCTACTTGATAAATGTATATCCTAAGTCAAATTCCACAAGAACTCATATGGCATATTTAATGGAGAAAAGGACTGACTTTAAGTTATCTTGGCTCTACATTGAACAAGGCTTTTTCCCCCCTTTTAAACAGAAGATGGTTCTTAACTCTATAAGACATGTCCACAAAACACTCTTACCACTCAGCTGGAGGCCCAAAGTGTATCTAAGACTGGGATTTGGAACTGTCCCCAGCAACAGCCTCCCCATGGAATCACCGCAGGAACCAATTTACTGACAGAAATATCTAAAGGAAAAGACTTTCAGAATTTGTCCCAGCTCTGCGACTACTCAGATACACAAATTAAAGTTACAGCTGTCAGTGATGTTAATACAAAGAGTTCAGGATCAAGAATGTATGAATCTAAGAGTGTTTCATAGTAGCCTTAAGTCTTGAAATATAAGTGAATAAATTTACATAATAAATGGTTTACATTATAGTAAATTATATAATTGTAGCAATATATGATATCTTCAATATAGTGACTTTTTAACACTCCATAGCTCTATGCTCTGTGCAAAATTGCAATGAATATGGTGCATAACAGCATTTCCATCAATCCCAACATGTGCATCTGGATGCACTACTTCAGTAATTTGTGTCTCTAATTCTCCATGATTAAACCTAGGCCTTTAGCATACCTCAGAACAAGTAATTAAAGGGGTTTAGTGAGCATGCAGCCCACTCACAGGACCACATAGTCTAGTTTTGAAAATCATGCTCCACCCAGTCCCTCAGCAATTGAGTGATTTGGGATAGTGCATCATCCTTGTGCAACCAAGCTAGTGAATTCACTGAGCCTGTCAACCTAGAAGTTAGACATTTCTCTTTATTTTGTGAGGGTGGAAGTGACTATTTTCTTATATCAAAATATTATCTAATGAACCATCTGGTTATAGTTCCATAACCAGAACATAACCTAGGTTTCTTCTTTAGATTCACTTATTCCACAAATACTCATTGAATACATACAATATGCTACATGCCTGAGCTACATCTATAAACAAAACAAAATCATGGCAATTGTTAAGCTTACATTCTAGCAAGGGGATAAAGACAATAAACAATGAAAATGATAAGTGTATAATATAGCATATTAGAAAGTCAGAAGCAATGGGGGCATAAAGTAAAGCAAGGTAAGAGGGATGCATTAATATTTAGACATGACACATATTTTTCACTTTTATCCTTGGGAGTACCATGCGGAAAAATATCAAAATTTGTAGACAAAGTTACATGTTAATCTATAATAATATTTGAGTATGACTGAGTTTCAAGAGAAGCTATAGTTTAAAAAAGAAACTTCCATTGGAAAATTGGAGAGAAAATACCAACCAAAATATCTTTTCTCCCCCTGCTTCCCCCCTAATAATTATCTGTTTTTATCCTAGGGAGAATTCAAATGTGGAAAATTAAATGAGATTTATGTTTATCACTACAGTTGGACTGGTCATCCAGAGTAAACAAACAGCAATCTACTTAGTCAACTTTCACTTTTGACTTGAAATGTTGGAACAATGAAGACACCTTGGATTTCCTGATAGTTAACTTTACAAGCCACATATGTCAACAATTGTAACATGATTCAAGTGAAGGTTTAGAAGAATCCAGTTCAATGATATACCATGCTTATACATTGATTCCCAGAAGGAAAATGGCTGGCTCTTGGCTAGCTGTTTGGGGAACATGCTTATGAAACACGAGGACCCAATTCTAGTTTCTAATTATGTGAGGAATTGCTGTTTGAACATAACACATTTCCTGGGACATCTTTGTGTATACCATCATCTCTCCTCCTCAACCACAAACTGTCACACTCTGACACCCTCCACCCTCAAATCCATAATCTACAGTATGATTCCTACTGACCCAGGAACAATGGGGTTGTTCCCTTGGAAGAAGGCAAGGGGGTGGTGGAGTGACCATTGAGTATATTCTGATTTTTTTTAAAAAAATTGTCATATGGTGAGATAGTAGTAGGTTTCAATGCTGTCACCTATTTAGTCAGGCCAGATGAACTAGAATCACCATTTCAGTTATATCATAGCTCCAGGCAAGAACATGTCACCCTCTTTATTTCCAGCTTCCAACAAGCTGCTTAGGCAGATGCTAAATGTGGTCCTCCCTGCCACGTTCAGTAGAGTGGCCTTTGTGTGGGTTAATTGAGCCCCCACTCCATTTAATAGGCTGTTGAAGTCTTATTGAAACAGAGCTAGTGCCGCAGGTTAAATACATTGCAGTGCTCTCGCTAATCCTCTCATTAACAGGGCTGGAAAGCTTGTTGGGAGCTGTGAGTTTGCATATATTAACAGGGAGCTCTTCACTCAAGTGCTATCAATAAAATGACAAAGCCAGTTTGCAAATAGTGAAATCAACAGTGCCACAAAGCTAGATACCTTTAAAAAATAAACAGCTTAATAACTGATAAATCTTATATTCACACTTGAGAGAAGAAAAGGATAAGCTGGGAAAGGATGTCTTTTATTGGGTCAGACTTAAGACAGAAAAGAGACTGTTGTCAAACCACTGCAGAGACTAGTTGATGAAGCTGAACTGAGAAATGATGTTAATGAGCCATAGAGGGTAGGCCCACATCTAGAAGTACCCAAGGAGGCACAGTGTGTTGTTTTTTTATATAAGAGGATAAAAAGTAAAAGAAAATCTGGCAACAGCTGAAATAGGTGAGAGAGAACAGTGTAGAGTTGCCAGCTCTCCTTGGAAAATAGCCCCAACATAACCATTTCAGAAAGCAGGTGGCATCAGGAGTGAACTCCTGGAGCTCTGTGCCAGCAGGGGAAGTGGGAGCAAGGGGGGACTGTGAAAAATGGAGAGGGCCACAGGAGTATTCAGCTGCAGACTGTCCATCACCAGTTTGTATGTCATACAAGAAAATGGAAAGAGGTTAGGGAGAAGGGTATATCAATAGATGGAGTTAATGTCAAAAAGGGCTAAACAGTGTGGCACAAAGTCAAGAATCCATCAAATGGTCTGACATGTTAGCTGTCCTTGATGCTTAGTGAAAAGGCAAAAAAGCAAGGCTCCGTGATGAATTCTGAGTATACTGAGTAAACGGTATCTACATTTTAGACAAAAAAGATTTCCCCTTGCCAACTGGTCAAATGGCAAGCATTTACATCATCTACTAAAAGAAAACATAAATAAAAGCAGATGAGAGACAAATGATTAGTGATACTTTTCTTAGGACTGCTGAATTATAGGGTTCTTCTACTGTTTCCCACCCCTCACCTTCCACCTGGTTTGCTTGTCTAGAAAGGAGAAACAACCAGGTTTCCAAGTAAATCACTGACCTGAGAGTTCCTAATCTTGAGAAAGTGTGAAACTTTAGTTATTTTTGTTTTAAGAAATGTACTTTGGCCAAACTATCCAAAATATCAAAAATGCTGCTATAATGAACTATGTTTACAGTTCTATGAGGTATTAGATAATAAATTTTACTTAGTACTTATGGTAATTTCCCAGTTTACAAATTTCAATAGAGTATGAACAGGGTCATTCTCATCTTTAGTTTACTTGAAGGTATCTTGTAAAAAAAGCCTTCATCTAAAAGGGAATCAATAAAGATTTGTTGAATTAACTGAAGTGATTTGCAAAACTACTCTTAAATGTTCCCTTGTGAATTCTAACCTGCTATTTAAATACATCTTTTTAAAACTGAGGACAACTACCTGGGATTCACCCTTTGGTGCCTTGAAATTCTCAAGTTAGATTTTTATTTTTAAGAGTCCATACATGTGGGTAGGCAAATAACCTTACATTGAAAAAGAGGAAATCCAAGTTTCTCGAGATAATTGAAAATATATCCAAGATCACACACAGCTCCTTGCTGACAGGGCCAGGATGAGAAGGGTTGGATTATCCTGAACGAGTGAAAGTGCCTTTCATGGACCAGGAGAAGCTGCGATTTTATTAAGAATGCAGATTCTCAAGCCTCATCATAGACCAACGGAGTCAGAATCTGCATTGAACAAGATCCTCAGGTGAACTGTGTGCACGTTAAAGTTTGAGAAGCACTGCTCACAGACAAACCATCCTGCTAGAAAAGAGGTAATGCATGTGAAGCTTTCAGGAATCAAACCTTACAGGTAAATGTATTTTCAACTTATACTTGTTTAGAGGTAGTCTATGACAGAACAAACAAAAAATCAAAACAGAATGACATTGTTAGCATCATTCTTATTTATTCAGGACTAATCGTTATTATTTGAGGTAAAAAAACAAGCCCTCCTTCTACCAGCTCACATGAAAAGTCATTAGCAACATTCGGATTCAGTTAAGTCAAGCAAATGAATGCAATTACCCTTTCTCCCTATTCTATCCAAACAGTTGCTATTCTAGCCCTAGCCAGTTTGGCTCAGTGGATAGAGCGTTGGCCTGCAGATTGAAGGGTCCCAGGTTCAATTCCAGTCAAGGGCTTGTACCTCAGTTGCAGGCTTGATCCCAACCCTGGTTGAGGTTCGTGTAGGAGGCAGCCAATCCATGTGTCTCTCTCAGATCGATGCTCCTCTCTTTCTGTCTCTCCCCCTCCTATCCACTTTTCTAAAAATCACTGGAAAAAATATTCTCGGGTAAGGATTAAAAAAAAAACCAAAACAAAATAAAAAAGCCACAGTTATTATTCTAGTTTAGCATAGCATTTTCAAGACTGCACTAAAAACCTTCAGCCACTCCCAAACCTCACTTACCAGAATCAACTACCCTACATTTCAAATCCAGTTCTCTATTAAGTATAAAAAAAATAGAAATTCTCTTTAGAAAAATCAGGATTTATTTTGGTTCACAATCATATTGTCAGATTTCTAAGATATTGTTTATACTAGTTATAGTAAAAAAAAAAAAGAAATACAAAGGAATCTCATAGCCAAACAATGAAGCTGACCAACTGAATGGAAGTAGAAGATTATGAATTTCAATTTGTTCTCTCCACTCCTCCCTTCTCCTCACCTCTCCTCTACTTTTCTTTAGAAAACAGGATTTGTTGGGGAGTTTCCTTGGAGAATCACCTTGTCATTTCACCACTCTTTAAGACAACTGTGGAATCCAAAAGGGAAATTCTGCCTAAGAATTCCCCACTATCATGTTGCCCCAAGTTGAAACTGATCACATTTATCAAACACCATAGAAGTGATAATGTTATGCACTGTTATCCACAGTTAATGCAATCAAGGGAACACCTCCTGTATTCTTTGTGTATGTGCGTGTGTTTGTGGGTGTGTGTGCCAGGGCTGATCTTTGGGTGAAGAGAGCAGGAGAGATTACAGAATAGGCTAGTGTGAGCTTTTTTTCCATTTAAAGTAAGATTTTTGGATTTCTATATCAATTCAGTGGGATATTAGCAGTTCATGATGAATTCTCTCAATGGTCAATGAAAATGTACGTGAAAATGCAAGAGAGAGAAAGAAAATAAAGCAGTTCTTAAAGTGGAAAAAAGACAAGGCTATATGCTACAGTGAGGGAAAAATTTCTACTAACTATAGCTTTGACGGAGTTGGTCAGAGAAACATAATCCTGAAATACCCACATTTTTCCTTCTGAAGCAAAAGCAAAATATCATGTATGGGCTGCAGCAGTAAAAACAGAAGGGATGGAGGGAATTACAACCTTAATTTAGCTCCAGGGTGTAAATGCAGCCCTGAACTAGACCCTAGGCACAGCCCTCTGTCCTTCACCAATAGCATGGCAATGATAGTCTTCCTTTATTAAAAAAAAATTTTTTAAAGAGTCTGGGCCCAGGTGGTTTTACAGGACAAATTTTCCCCTAAAGTTTAAAATATGGAAAATTTCTCTTTATAATAATCCAGCCAACACATAGTTAAAAAATAAAAAAACACACACAACATCATTTTATTTTCTCTCCTGAAGACAACACTGATGCCAAACTGGATAATCACCATCCCCAACTCCAACTCCCACTCCCACCAAGAATACAGTAGATACAACTCATGTAAAAAAAAAAAATACTAAACATAATAGTATCAAATGAAATAAAAATGATTGAAGTGGTTCTAGTTTTTAATCTCCAAAGCAAACTATTTCATCCGAAGTATCCTAGGTTTTGCACAGGTTTTGTTTCCTAGGAAGCAGACAGGGTGTTTATTAAAAAGTGTCCTAGGGATCAACACCTATGGACAGAAGAGAGAAGGAATATGAGTGGGCAAAGGGAGACACTGACTTATGATACAGGCTCCAATGCATCCAGAGCCCACAGTCCCACACAGGGAACTCTGAAGCTACAATAGCCCTCTATTCTCATGAATTGATCCAGACTTTTTACTTCCACATCAATCAGATTTTGGATGTGGGCTACCTGGGAAGGGGCATGACCTTGGTTGAGGCATCGCTCACCTCCAACGCTGGGAAAGAAGGCGCCTTCTTTACTCTAGATTTGTTGCGCTTGGTCTCCTGATAGCCATGCAGGAGTAGAGGACAGCAGGTCAGAAATTTCTTTGATTTCTATATTTCCTTCTTTAAAACATTTCTTATTTTTAAATATATTTTTATTGATTTCAGAGAGGAAGGGAGAGAGAAACATCAATGATGAGAGAGAATCATTCATCGGCTGCTTCCTGCATGCCCCACCCTGGGGATTGAGCCCAAAACCTGGGCATGTGCCCTGACCAAGAACTGAACTGTGACCTCCTGGTTCAGAGGCCAATGCTCAACCACTGAGCCATACCAGCTGGGCATATTTCTTTTTTTTTTTTTTTAAATATATTTTATTGATTTTTTACAGAGAGGAAGGAAGATGGATAGAGAGTTAGAAACATCGATGAGAGAGAAACATCGACCAGCTGCCTCCTGCACACCTCCTACTGGGGATGTGCCCGCAACCAAGTTACATGCCCTTGACCGGAATCGAACATGGGACCTTTCAGTCCGCAGGCCGACGCTCTATCCACTGAGCCAAACCGGTCCTGGCTGGGCATATTTCTATAGGAATGAGAAACTGCCTGATACATCTAAATATCTTGAGAGGAGGTTTAGATGATTAATGGAGTGAATCAAAATTTGATTAGTTGTTTTTTTTTTTAACTCGACCACAATAACAAATAACACAATTACTAACCAAAGGAAAAATAAAAAAGTTGTATAGGGAAATAAAAGTTAGTATAGGCTGTGGAAAGAATTTATAGTCATGTGAACATGGACTATGATATGACCAACAGTATAATGTAACAGTATAAGGAAATAAGACAAGTTTATGAGTGGGTAAGGGTGAAGGGGTGGGGTGTGTGTGTGAAAGAGAGCTAAACCTTTTTCTTCCATAAGGAAAGTGAACAGAGAATGCCTAAAACTGAAACATCAAGATGTAGCAATATCGGCATATTACTTAGAAATATGGAGTTAAAACATCAAATAAAAACAAATTCGGCTCAGTCTGACCTCAAACTCTGTGTTCTTGTCTCTACCATACACACAGTCCCTAATCAAAGAGTGTAAGGGCCATTGTGCTTTTCTGGGTGGTGGCCGTAAGTAACACAACACTCGAAAGAGTCCGAGATGAGCCATTAGGAGATTGACTGGGGTAATGGGGTACATTGACATAAGGAAGAAGTGAAAAACATGCTTTGAGAGCTGGTGATATACTTGGTTTTCTCATGTAATCCTATTTGTCTACAAAGAAATAATAACACTTGTCTTTCTGAACATCTTAACCAAAAGAATAGAGTAGAAAGATATTAACCAATCTCTGGTTTGTTTATTTCAAAGTGGCATTTGCTCCAGATGCCCACCTCTAAAGCTAATGCATACATTTTATATTGTAAACATCTAAAAGTGTGTTTAATTTTATTGGAACATTGTAGATTCCAGAAGTGTTAGAGGCCAGGGTTCACAGAGATTCTTTCTAAATACTACTTTATAAAATAAATTTTTGTATTTGTATATTTCATTTTTAGTTTATTCTACTGGATAAATCATAAGAGGAGGATTGGTTCACTTGAAACATAACTTGAGAAAAATATATAAATGCAACAGTGAACAAGGCATGAAAGAGAGAGAATATTTGATTAGCTCAAAATGCTCCAGCTTCTGGATCCAACTTAAGGATATAATCCATAGAGTTACAGGCTTAAAGGGAAACAGAGTCTTCAGCTATATTTTATCTAGCCATCAATATTAGCAAGTTTTTTGATCACTGGGTTTCATATGCCAATCTACTTTTCATATTCTTTAAAGCAACACCTCTAAGTTGAGTTAATAATAAGAAACAAAGGATACCAGTCAAACTGAAAATCATAAAACACTTAAGGGGTGTGGATTTTCCCAACTTTAATAGGGGCTGTTAAAAAATCTAGTTTCAATCATTTCACTGCATTTTAGTCTTGCTTTGAAGCCCACATTACTCCAACTAGTTCCTGTCACTATATGAGAATCATAAAATATAGATGGTAAAAATTACAAAGTTGGGCTTTCATCTTCTGGATATCCATTGGCAGAAAATGAAATACACTTCAACAATGGACTGATGGATTTACACACACTTATCAACTGTTTCAAGATAAAACCAGAAAATGTATCCATGTAGGTCTTCATGCACCAGGGCCTTTAAAAAGTATTTTTAATTAATTGTAGGCATATACAAATCTAGAAAACAAAGGTTTATCATTTTTTGAAAAATAATGTTTTGTTACTACAAAGATTTTAAGAACTTCATTAAAATCCTTAGTTTTGAGATAAGGAAATTGAGGGACAGAGAGGTTGAGCAACCTCCCCAAAGTCACCTACTAAGAAATTGAATTTCAAATCAACAAATACACAGTCTGGTGTTTTGTTGGTTTAACTGTTTATTCATTCATTCAAAAATATTTTTGAACACCTACCATAGGTCTGGAATTGGAATTTAGCAATGAAAAAAATCTCTGCATTAAGAAGTTTGGTGGGGAGGACAGAAAATCAACCAAGGACTATAACATTTACTAAAGAAAATAAAGAAGGATAAAAAGCTAAAAAAAGAAGGTAGATTGGGTTGGAGAATTGTGGTAAGAAATGGAAGTTTGGAGATGGAGAGGGGCCATGTCTTCACAGGGCATTGTAGGCCTTTATATTTTATTTTAAGTACTAGAGGCCCGGTGCACGAATTTGTGCACTGGTGGGGTCCAGCCAGACCGTTTGCAGTCTGGGCCCCACCCCAGATCAGGGTGGGGGGTCCTCGTGGGGGGGGGGGGCTGGCCAGTGGGAGTGGCCGTGGTGTTCCAGTCTTTCCGCCATTTGGTTGATTTGCATATTACCCTTTTATTATATAGGATAATGGGAAGTGAAGAAGATTTTGAGCATGAGTTTGACATAATCGGTTCCATTAACTGCATCATGTTTATTCATACTATTAAATGTTTGGTTTACTTAATGCAATGGCTACATTTTCCTTTATTTTATTTCAAAAACATATGTCTACCTTTTATTTTTAAAGACCCAGCAAGCCATGTCTCTAGCAGAGATCCCCCTAGCTTTGATGATGTCAAGTCTGGGCAAACAAACCAGGCATATTTGCTGGGTTTGAGGGTAAGATGATCTACAAGTCTGCAGATCTAGTTCCTTCCCCAAGATTTCTGTCTTCATTAATCTAAGTCCTGTTTCCTTTTACCCATCATTCCTAGTGATAACTAAACAGGAATGGTGTCTTTCCCAGAATAGTTTGAAATCCACTGCCCTTTAAAGATGCAATAACAGCAATGACATGGAAACAAAACTTAAAACCAACAAAAACTACAGTTTATCTTTTTAGAGAGTATGTATCATGAATTTTGTGGAATGGTCCTGATTGTAAGTATTTTGTCTTTATGTCCTTAAAAGATATTTATACTCATTGCTCCATTATTTCTAGTTCTCAACAGATGATAACTACTATTCCACATTGTAAAACCAAGTGAACTGAGATTTGCTCAAAGGAGTCTTCAGTTGATCTTACAGTCATATTGGAAAAACCTATCAATATGTTCCATCTTTTCATATCTTGAAGAAAGAGAAAATGTCACAAAAATGCAATTATCGAGATATGGTTCAGGACCTTTTTTTTCTTAATTTTAAATTTACACATTTTATCACCCTTGGGAATAGATACATTTTTGGGGGGCAATTAACAAGTTATTTCAGCTAAAAAGTGTTTTTCATGAATATTGCTCTAATAGAAAATTTCAAAGAGAACAACTGACGAAAGAGAGGGAGGGGGGAGGAGGCGAGAGAGAGAGAAAGAGAGAGAGAAAGAAAGAAAAAACTCTTCTTCTCAAACCTCCTAGGAAATATTTTAGGTTTTAAGGCTCAATACATCATAATTAACATATTTTCTGTACGATAAGCACTCCAAAACTACAACTTTGTTCGACTTTTCACTTAAATCCAGCTAGAACTCCTGTCTTTAAACATATTTTGAATGTTAACATTTGCTCATCTTTTTACAGTTCTAACCTACACCAATAACCTTTGTGTGCGGTTACATAGATATTTACTTAACAGAATATGTAATAATTAAGCCAGACATTAAAAAAAGAACAAAAATATTTATTGAAAATAATTTTGGCAACATCAAAGATGTCTCCTTAACTTAAACCCAGCTATAGTTTCAGAGTCAATCACAATAGCAATAAGACTTGCCAAATGTTCTTTTTCACAAGATAGATTCTTGTTTACACATAAATGTATCTAGTGAACAGCTGAATCAAAAAGGGACCAAGCTAGGGGACATTGGAGTTAGCCTTTATTAGCTAGACCTGTAAGCTTGAGTAAATTAATCTCTCTAAGCCCCCATTTTTCCATCTGTAAGTGGAAAGGAAACATCACACATAAAGTGTTTAGCACAGTATCTGACACATAGTAAGTTCTCATCAATAGGAGTTATTTGTTATAAATAAGTTGGCCCCTGAGGCCTCCCCACAGCCCTACTATCCAGAGGCAGCTGTCCTGATACACAAGTGATGCATCAACAGTCAGAAGACCACAGCAGTTGTGAACTGGAAAGTACCTCAGAGGTCTTTGACTTCATCCTCCCACATTTCCAGCTGAGGACACTGAGACCCAGGTCAGAGAAATATGGCTCAGGGACACATAGCTAGTTACTGACAAGAGTTTAGAGTGTAAGTTTCCTGACTTCCAGAGACACATTATTATTTCCTATAGCTCAAGAATCCCTGCTCATAAGGTGTTACATGTAGCAGAGTGATGCTTCACAGCATCTAAGTCATTGTCTGGGGAATTCACTGGTCATAGGGTTGAGGCTCTAACTGGCCTCTGAGTACAGCTCACAGAATGGGCTGCTGGTCTGAAGGCTGGAACGGAGCCTTCTGCCCAGCTCATCATCTCCCAGACATCCACCTGGCTCTTCTACCTTCTCTTTATTCACATCTCAGCTCAGATGTCATCTCACTCCAGAGGCCTTTCCTGCTCTCCCATATACAGAATGGCCCCTCTACCTCTCCTACTCTTCTCTCCTCTTAGCCTGCTTTATTGTTTTTCACAGCACTGATCCTTAGCTGGCATTTTGATGAATATTAATTTACTGCTTACTGTATTTCCCGCTAGAAGGGTGGCTCTATAAGATCAAGGAGTTCAATGTGTTTACTGTTGTATCTTCAGGGTCTAGACAAGTACCCACTGGTAGGCTCACTAGTCCATATGAAATGAATGGAGGAAGGGATGAGGGGTTAGAAGAGGGATCTTTAAGTTTAGCAGACTCTACTGAAGAATTCTGAGCTAAGATGGAAGCATCAAAATAAACACTTCATCAAGGGGAAAACAGGCATCATCTTTCTTAATAAGACCTTAAGCCACCCACTTGCCTAATTATATACATGCTTATTTTATCTGCCTCTTCTCATTCGTTTGCGGACTTCATGAGAGCAAGAACTTTGGTTCTCTGCGATGTTCCTAGCACTAGACCAGTGACTGGTATGTGGTTGGTGCTCAATAAACTGAATGAATAAATCAATAAGTACAAGTTTATAAAGAGAAAGGAAGAAAAAAAATTATGTAAATATAAAGTAGCTAGTATAGGCCTTAAATACTGGTATGAGCTGGACCCCTAACAGGCAATTAAAAAACTTGGGCTCTGTTAAATCTAAAAATAAAATTAAAAATACTAATTTTCAGAAACTGAATTTATATAATTTTTTTTCTTTTTTTCCTTCTTTCTTTATTTCCTTCCTTCCTTCATTCATTCTTTTTTTTTTTCTTTTTTCTATCTGGGTACCCTGTTGCTATCAATGGATCCCGTTTGGATAACAATTTTCTAACATTCCCTCATCTACTCAATATATTTTATTGGAGAATCAACTATGTGTTGAACACTGTTAGATACCACAAATATGGTGAGGAAAAGAAACACAATCCTTGCTTTTATTGGACTCACAAGTGACTTAATCTTATTGCTGATTGTATAAACATCCTAAGGTAAAAACAAGATGCAACATGGAAAAACACCAGACTTATGTGAAACACATTCTGGCAGTTACAATCCAGAGTTGTCCCTCCCTTATCCTTGAAACCACAAGCTGATGTATGTCCTGTAGGTCTAAGAGGTACTTATAGTATCACTCACCTGAATGGGGTTCTTTATTGGAGCACCAGTAAAGTGGTAGGGTTCTCAAAAGAGCCATGGTAGGGTTCTCTGTTAAACTGATACAAAATATTTACCTCTGAGATTTCATAAACACAGCACTTACTTGCACTCTCAATATCAGCCAAAGACCCTCAACTTATACAAACAATAATTATAGCAGACCCCACTCTATCCAATACTCTGTGCCAGTGTTCTCAGCTTTTTACATTCATTAACTCATTTGTAGTTATAAAGTAGCTACTATTATTATCCTCATTTCACAGGCGAGGGATCAGGCATCGTGTGATTAAATGACTTGTTCAAGCACATACAGCTATTTAGCAGCAGAACTGGGTCCATGCATGAATTGTTTTCAGTTGTTCATCTTTTGTAGATTAATGACCCTGGTGACTCTGGAATGTATATGGAAAGGGCAGAAGCTCACTTTTGTATTTTATTATAAACTCAAGTTTCAAACAAGTTGACATTGCCCAATGAATAGCTAAAGGTCTTACCATTCTGTATTTACCACAAGGACGAAAGCTCTTGCTACAAATATTAGTTTTCTACCTGTCATTTCTAGGCTTGACACTGAAATGTGAACTCTCAAATAGAATTCTCTTCCTCTTATCTTCCCGTGTGAAGCATTTAGAGAGCACACAAGGCTAACGCATTTCCCACCCGCTGCACTGTCATTTTGAAGACATTCATTGACCCCATCAAGCCCTCAGAGGTCCTGCAAGCAAGGAAAGTGCGAAGTGAAGCAATGTTCCAATCAGTGTGACAATTTTCAAAGAGAAATTCCTTTTTACATGTTATTTTCCCCCAAAAGGCCATACTATTAGGAGAGAGAAAAGCAATAGCATAGAAGGCAGTATATCTGGCAATCTAGGTTTTTAGTTAGTACTTACAAAACTCCACCACCTATGAGAAAAAAAAAATGGATGTGTGTGTCTATATGATTGGTTCTCAATGTGGAGTGATTTTGCCCTCAAGGAGACATTTGGCAATGTCTGAAGACATTTTTGATTATCATAACTTGTGAGTGATATAGGCAAGTAGTGGGTAGAGGCCAGGGACAAGACATCTCATAAAGCACACATAAAGCATAGTTTTCCCTTATCCCACAACAAAGAATTATCTGGCCCAAAATGTCGGTAAGGATGAGATCGAGAAACAGTAGTCTATAATAAAGTACTTGTTTCCAGTCTTCTTCCAGATGCCATTCATACACTCCCTGGGGACATAACTCCAAGCCCAAGCAAGTCATAGATGTTGCATAGATCTTCCAGGATTGCATCAATGTCCTCCTCAGTTGGCAATAGCCTAGGAAAAGGTCCTCCTCAGGTAGTGGGCCTTAATACCTGCTCTAACTCCTTGATACTTTGGTTGAATCAAAGAGGTGGTGTTTGAAGAGAAACACCACTTGATATTAGGATGAAGATCATTAATAAACGGAGGATGTCTGGGAGCATTGCCAGCGGTAAGCACAATCTTGAAAGGTGTGTTATTTAGTTATTCTCCATACAGTTCTGTACTTCTCTGTTTTACTGGCATAACAATTTAGGCAGGCATCTTGGAAAGGGAACTGGGTCACCCATGACTTCTATTGCTCCTGCAGTACAGAGGTAGTGTGTGTTTACTGATGTACTTGAAGGCCCCAGGGTTCTCACTGTGCCAGATTTCAAAGGGTTTCAATTTGTAGCCTACAACATTGCCCCAAGTAAGACCGTTATCCTGTCCTTAAAAGTCTCCGAACCTGGCATTAACCTGGCCTCCTTATGGATGAAACTCCTTTTAGGCATCCATTTCCAGAATAGGGGCTTTTCATCCATATTGAATATGTATTTTGGCTAGTGATTTTTCTCCTTGTAAGTAGCTTACCTAGAGTTTCCCAAAATTCTTCAGTTGCCTTCACATTAGCACTCTCAGTCTCACTACTAACTTTCACATCACATAATGAATAGTAATTCTTGAATTGTTTAAACCACCCAGAGCTAGCAGTAAATTCAGTTAGATCCAGCCTTTTCTTTCAAAATTGTAAACAGCCTCTTTGCTTTGGCCAGGATTCTCATGGTGCTGGGAGGAATACACTTCTGTGTCTGGTCTGCAACCCAAGTCTTACAAGTTTCTCCACATCTGATATAGGCCCTTTTTGAAGTATTGTTAGTCTCATTGCCTTCAATGAAGAAGATCCTTTAACAGCTTTTGTCACTTTGTCTTTGTTCTTCAAGATTATAGATATGGTGAAACGGGACATTCCTTACTGGTGATTAGTAATCATCACAGATTTTCCAACTTTGTAATTTTCAATAATTATTAATTTTGTTCCCAGGTCAATTACTTGATGTGGCCACTTACTGGTAACATTAGCAGTGGATCTTGTATTTAGGGGCCATGATGAACAAAAAACACGAGATTAAATCAAACACAAGAGAAAATGATGTAATCAAGAGACTCGATAAACATGAGATGCATGAGGCCGCTGCCAAAGTAATACAGCATACTGTTTCACTGCAAACATTTTTTATAAGTAGAAACAGTACACTCTAAAATAACAATAAAAAGTACAGTATAGTAAATACATAAACCAGTTAGCAGATATTTATTATATTTATCAAGTATTATGTATTGAACATATTTGTATGTGCTCTGCTTTTACATGGCTTGTAGTGCACATATGTTTTCACCAGCATCAGCACCAACACATGAATAATGCATTGTGCCAGGACATTACTGCACCTACAACATCAGTACGTGGAAGGAATTTTTCACCTCCATTATAATTTTATGGAAATAATATATGTGGTCTACCAGACCAAAATGTTCTTATGTAGCACATGACTATTTAAAGATCAATCAGTGTGATCCACCATGTTAACAGGCTATAAAAGACAAATGATACAACCTAATCAATCAATGCAGGAGAAAGCATGTGACAAAACCCAACAGCCATTCATGATAAACTAACTCATTTACATTGGGGTTGCAGATGCTTGGCACAGGTAGGGGCAACTTCTTTCCCCTACTATACTGGTGACAGATATTACTAATAAAACTCAGTACTTACTATGTAGCTCTGTGCCTAGATGTAGCCTTGGAATCTGTCTCAACATAGCACTTACTCTAGGCAGCATTTGCCAATTTATAAGAGTTAATTCTAGAGAAAAACCTATCATCATAAGCCATTCCCCTGCGAAATGAGTGACGTTAATATCTCACCACCCTACTTCTGTAGAGAGTGGGGTTTCAGGGTTCTGGAGTTTGGTAGGAAGAGCAGACTGCAGGTGTAAGGCTTCAACTGGGTCACTCTCCTTCAGAGGACTGGCTCTCACATGGAGTATTTTTCCTAGTCCTCAATAGACACGTCAGCACTCTCCCTACCTGCTGTCTCTGGCAGAGAGGAAGGGAGAGACAGGGACGAAGGACTGCCACAGATTCCAGGTGTCCCTTAATGCAGTCCAACGTGGCCACTGCAGGACCTCTCTGCTTGCCTGCAGATATCCTTTTGAGCGTTCAATTAAAAGGGACATTTGCTGACGTCCGTAGGTGGTGTGCATGGTGCTGGCAGTTTCAACATGTTGGCTTCCAGCATGGATGTTTATAAGATTTGGGAGATTTTTTTGTGTTTGTTTAAATGCAAACATTAATGTTTTATATGACCTGGGCTATTTGTATGTCTTTAAAGCCTCAGAAATAATGGGACTACTAGTACTTTCTGTAATGAGGTAATATTTTGCAGAAGTTTTCGCATAATGGCCATGGGTGTTTTAACAATAAAATTTGAGATTTAGAACCAAAAACAAAGAATAAGCAAAAACCTCCCAGCAAAATGTTTTGTGAAGTGACACCAAGAAGAAGAATTCATTTTCTTACTTTTTGTACTGTGTTTTGAGAAACCTTAGGAAAAAGGGAGGCCTATGTTGAATCCTGGATTTCAGTTTCCTCATCTATAAAATAAGGCTAATGACACCAGAGGATTGTGGAAACAATGAAGGTAATGAGTGAATTCTTTAAAATTCTGGAGTGGCAGAAAGCCTTTTAACAAGTACTCAAAATCCAGGGGCCATAAAAAATATTTATACAGTCAAATTTTTAAAATAAGCAAATCAAATCATGAAAGAAAAACTAGGAACTATCTGTACAGGTCTTATATCACAAATAGCTCATCCCTTTAATATATAAAGAGCTCCTAGAAATTGAGAAGAAAATGGCCAAAGGTTTCATAACTAGACTGCTTATAGATAAAAAAAGAAATACAAGCAGCTCTTATACATATGAAAAGAGGCTTAACTTCACTCAGAATAAGAAACAAAACCAAGTAAAATTACACTGAAATAACATTTCTCACCTATCAGATTGGCAAAAACCCAAAAGTTGAACAACACACTCTGTTGGCAAGGTGGTAGAGAAACGGGCACTCTCATACATTGCTGGTGGGAGTGCAAAATGGTACAACCCCTGCGGAGGACAATTTGGCAATCATTATCAAAATGTTAAAAGCATTTACCCTTTGACCCAGCAATCCCACTTCTGGGAATTTATCCTACAGCTATACTTCATGTATATAAAACAATTAACACGTATTAATATGCAGCATTAATAGGAAAAAAAAAGAAACAATCCCACTGTCCATCAACGGGGAACTGATGAAATAAACCATGGTACAGGCACTCTGTGGAATATTATACAGCTATAAAACGAAGAATGAGGGTGCTATGTACTGACATAGTAAGATCCCTGGCACTTCTGTATTTTTGTTGTTGCTGTTATCCTCACCTGAGAATATTTTTCCCATTGTTTTTCAGAGAGAATGGAAGGAAGAGAGGGAAGAGAGAAGAGAGAAACATCAATGTGAGAGACACATTGACTGGTTGCCTCCCACACATGCCCCGGCCAGGGGCAGGGAGTGAACCCCCAACCTAGGTACGTGCCCTTGACCTAGAATTAAACCTGCCACACTTTGGTGTGTGGGCTGACTCTCTAACCACTTAACCATACTGGCTAGGGCTCTCTGGCACTTCTTACTGAAAAAAAGCCAGGAGGAGATGCTGTATTTAGTGAATTACCTTTTGTGTAAGGAAGATGAGGAGTTGGGGGAGAAAATATATGTGTCTTCATTTTCAAAAAGAAATATTTGTAGTACCCAAAAGAAATTAATAGAAATAGGATTCAGGATCACAGAGCTGGATATCAAATGAATGGGAACAATGGCAGGAGCAATATTTTTGACATATCTTTAAAAATAATATTTTGATTTTTAACCATGTGAATTTGTTACCTTTTAAAAAATATTTAGAAAAGAAGAATCAAGTGAACATAAAATAGTTATCAAGTGTTCTAGGTCCTTCTAGTTATAAATGTTAATGGTTGATATAATTTTAAAAGGTAACTTCATAGTTTTTGAATTGGGCTCTACAGAATTCTAGGGCTGTTTCTCATACTGTGGCCTTCAAATCACTAGCATCACAATTTTCTGTGGTATGTATTAAAATGAAGATGCCTGGGCCCCATCCATTATGTGCATCCATAATCTGAACCTCTGGGGCCAAGGCCAAGGAATAGAGATTTTAAAAATCTCTCTGGGTGATTATTATGAACCTTGAGGTTTGAGCACCACTCCGCTCTACCTCAGGTACAGACCATGCGGGAGGCAGCAAGCATGTAGGAGCACATACTGGCCAGGACTTCAATGCCAAGTTCAAAATAGGTGTTTCTAGCCTTGAACTCTCAGCTTGCATATCCAACTGCCTACTGGCATCATCACTTACTGCGTAACAGGAATCTCCAATCCTCACATACATGATGTGATTAGGATCTGTTGCTCTGTGTTATCCATAACATATTTCACTATAATTAGCAAAAACAAAACAAAACAAAACAAAACAAAAAAAACAACAATCTGGAATGTAATAGAAGAATCAATTCCGGCTTTAGTGGGTCATGGAAACAAGTTAAACTCTGCTTTATCCTGGCCTCTCAGACTTTGGAGCAGAGGAGCATCGCAGTCCTCTTTAAATCAGAGCAACATCCCCTTTCTTCTTTGTAAGCTCACCCTGTTGTAAGCGCCTATAAAATAAAACCACCAGATTCCCAGAAGATAAAAAATCCATTCTCTCTCTCCCGTTCACATAAGTGCATCCTCACATAGTCACAGACTTCTGCAGATTTTAATAAGGTCCCCTGTGTGGGTCTCTTCAAATATGGGCAAAATACTCAGAGTGAGAAAATGTCACATCTAATCAAGGGTGCTATAAATGCAGCACTGTGGCAGGCAGACAGCTCACAAGTGGCTTGAACCAAATCACAACCTTTGCCTGCTGGTAACCAACATGGAAGCATCTCATTTTGGGTCTGCATTTTTGCAGTTGTATTTAAATACTTAGGATTTTTTAAAGCTATATCTGAATTGGGCAAATAGCATGGCCTGCTAATGGTGAGAGACCCTCAAAACTTTTATTTCCTGGGGGGAAAAATTGCTTTAGAGACCAATGTTTCTTTTAAACATAAAGATCTAGCTACACAGACACAACCACATCTAAATCCCACTGTATTCCAAATTATTTCTGACTATGCACTTTGATCTTCAGCTTGGATTTCTTCAGTCCTATGGCTGAATTCAACATCCCAGGCTATGAGTATTTCTGGAGAGCTTGGTATAGAATAGTAGTTCTTACCCAGGGAGATTTTACCTATAGAGGATATTTGGAAATGTCTAGAACAATTTTTGGTGTTACAGCTGGGGAGGGAAAGGTGCTACTGGCATTTAGCAAGTGGAGGTTATGGATGCTGCTACACATCTATGATGCACAGGACAGCTCCCCACAACCAAGAATGATCACGCCCCAGATGTCAGTAGTGCCAAGGCTGAGAAATCCTGTGGTAGGGACTTGAGTTTCTGAAGAGGCACTCCACACTGCAGGCTTCTCCTCAGTCATCATAGGTTCTAATCTGCAGTCCTGGGACCTATAACAGGCTTAAACCTGCACCTCTGCTGGTTTGACTGTCTGCAGCTCTGGGGCTTTTGTCCTTTCTCTGTGATGCTACTGTCACCATGCCAGTATTACTAGAATGATTAAGGGACTAGACTGTCCCTTTATTCCCCTCTCACCCAAAGCTGAGTTCTCATCTGCAGGCTCTGAAGCAGAATCCATTTCTGAGATCACTCATGTGGTTGGTAGAGTTAATTCCTTATAGCTGTAGGACTGAGGTCCTATTATCTTGTCTGCTGCTCTAGGCTCTTATAGGTCATTCTTGAGCCGTTGCCGTGTGACTCCCTCAACTCAACAACAGAGAGCCTTCCTTGCATCAAATTTCTTTCAAATAAAATCTCTCTGATTTTAGGGCTCATGTGATTAGGTTGGAATAATCCCACTATCTGAAGGTCAAATTGGCCATAAAACATATCCTACTCACAGGAGCAAAACTCACCATCTTCATAGTCCTGAGGCATGTGCACTGTATTGAGGGATGTCTAGGGGACATCTTAGCATCCTGCCAACCATACCAGGTGCTATGTACTATACATGTCCCCCATAATTCATTTATTGAAGGCCTAAGCCCCAAATCTGACTATATTTGGAAGTGGGGCCTTTGAGGAGGTGAAGTTCAATGAGGTTATAATGGTGGAGCCCCAATCCAGTTAGACTGGTGTCCTCATGAGAAGAGAGATATCAGGACTGTGTGCTCAAAGAGGAAAGGCAATGTGAGGACACACAGAGAAGGCGGCCATTTGTAAGCCAAGGAGGGAGATCGTTGGAAAAACTAAACCTACTAACACCTTGGACTTGAACTTTTATTCTCCAGAAATGTGAGAAATAAATTGCTGTTGTTCAAGCTACCCAGTCTGTGGTATTTTGTTATGGCAGCCCTAGCACACTAATACACCAGATGATAATACCAATGAGAATCTAAGTTTTAAAAATTTGAAATTGGGATTGCAAGATCCTTTGATGAAGTTTGAAATGTACTCATATATAAGCCAAATGAAACATTCATGTGACAGCCAGAGGGATCAGAATGTGAGGTGAGCCCGGCCGGCGTGGCTCAGTGCTTGAGTGTCAACCTATGAACCAGGAGATCACAGTTCGATTCCTGGTCGGGGCACATGCCCAGGTTGCAGGCTCGATCCCCAGTGAGGCATGCAGGAGGCAGCCCATCAACGGTTCTCTCTCATCATTGATGTTTCTATCTCTCTATCTCCCTTCCTCTCTGAAATCAATAAAAATATATTTTAAAAAAAGAATGTGAGGTGAGATGATATAAAAATCTATATAGGAAGGCCAGTACACTACAAAATCACATATGAATATAACAGTACAAATCAATGTTGTAAGACAGCAATTTTCAACCTTTTTCATCTCATGGCACATAAACTAATTGCTAAAATTCTGCGGCGCACCAAAAATATATTTTTTTGCTGATCTGATAATTTTGATTCATTCATACCAATGACTATTATTATGTTGGTTGTTGTCATTTTTTTTTTTAATTTGACAACCTAAAGGAAAAGAGGTCAGTGTTCTTGACTAAATAGTCAGGTGTTGCATGTTTTAAAAATTCTTGCTGCACACCAGTGTGCTGTGGCACACCGGTTGAAAATCGCTGTTCTAAGATATGCTATGGCCAGAAATGTAAATTCTTTTTTAAAAAAAATGCTGTTCTCTCTCTCCCTCCACCTCTTAGTAGTATGAAAATTTGGGATATTCAGTTATTAATTGATTATATTTTTGCTTCTGAAAAAAATGATCATGTGCTATGAAAACACAAAGAAAGAAAGATTACCTGCAATGGCACTTAGATACCTTCATAGATGATGTGCATCCCATATGGTGGGCTAGGGAGATCTAATCAGGTTTAGAAGGATGAGCTACACTTTGTATAGATATGGTTCCTGGTAAATATTTGTGATTGCTTGTTTATTGTCTAAAAAACACAAGATGCCAAAAGGCATCTTCTACATAAAAAGAGAAAAAATATCTGAGGGATACTACTAAGAGGTGGAGGGAGAGAGAGAAGAGCATTTTTTTTTTTAAATTTACATTTCTGGCCAATTTGAAATTTGACAATGATTATGAATAGTTTAACAATACAGTTTTTACAAAAGACAGCAAATGTGTATTTTAAAAGACATGCATTGACATGTCAGTTTTCATTTATTTCTGCTCCTCTCCTATGATCAAGTGATATCTGAATTGTGATGATGTAGTCCCACAGACGTAGCTAACAACTGTCAGTCCTCAGGTGGGTATGGTTGGACATAGAGTCCAGTAGATAGACTGTTTTTCATACTTGCTGTTTATTATCACATTGGAATTTGCTCACGTGTAAGCAAAGTAGGGTTGAGATTTTTGTAGGCTTATTATTTCTCCACTTCAAACATTAGCACCTTTAGAGGAGATAGGCAAATCCATGATCATTTTTTTCAGAAGCAAAAATATAATCAATTAATAACTGAAGGTCCCAAATTTTCTTCCTTGCATTTAGTGATGTAATTGGGTAAAGGCAAGGATCCCAAAGTATACTAGCAGATCACTTCATAAAACACATTTCTAGCTAGGAGCCTGAGACACAGTTCAGAACTTTCGTGAAGGCGGATAAAACCAATGTATGTAAATTGGCCAGAGGTTTTTCTTTTTTCTTTTTTCAAAATGCTTTGAAAAAGAAAGAGATTTATTTTGAAATTAGCTGGAAGGAAGGTGGGCAGGGAATGGCAAAAGTTATGCTGTAGGAGGTATGACTAATCCTCAAACTATCTTCTCTCACAAGGTACCAACCTTACCTTGGGCCACGGGGGTTGCCACTTCTTTTATGTGTCTTTGAGTCACATTTGAGTTGTGGGTGAACCCATACTTCAAAGACAAGATCGAGGGAGAGTGTTTCTGAGTGTAAGATTTCCTGAAAATGGGACTTACATGGTTTCATGATGCAGGACTCATGGGAGAAAGGATGCCTTCTCAGGGAGGTCTTGGAGTGGGCCCCTTGGAAGGGACACTTGGATTTTCTAGTAGATTTAAAAGACATAGCACTTGATTTTCCATGTAGCTTCTAGAGTTTCATGTATTTCCCCTCTCCAGCAGCAATCAAAGCCCTGGCCAACCCCATAGCTTGCAGAGCTTCATGTATATAAACTGATGACCTTGAAATGCAGAGCTTTTTCCTAAATTCTGTTTGACCCAAAGGACTGCATGTAGACATCACTAGATCTCTAGCTCTCTGACTTCCTTCTCCCAGACGAAGGCACAGTTGATCTCTTAGCCACAATCACAGTCCCCCACCCCATTTTTTTTCTAGCCAACAGCTAGAGATATAAATTTTAGCTGATAATCCTATATAATAAAGAGGTAATATGCAAATTGACCTTCATGCTGTAAAGCCATCACAAGATGGTGGCGCACACAGCGGGGGCAGGAGCCGGCAGCCACTTCCTGACAGCTTCTGCCGGGGGTTTCTGGGGCCCCGAGTGCGTGTCGCGGGGGCGGGCCCGGCGGCTACTTGGTGTAGCCCGGAGGCAGGGCTTCCGGGCTGCACTCCAGGACTCGGGACCGTCCTGCAGTGCACCGGCCACCTGGGGCAGGACTCTGGGACTCGGGGCAGTCCCATGGCATGGAGGTGGAGGGGTCCCAGGTCTCGAGCGATTTTGCATGACGAGTCACTAGTATTAGCTAGAAGAATGAATGGATGAATGCTGGCTGGCAGAAGCTCATGATATAGGCACAAAACACCATTCTCACACCTCCATTCAGTAGCTTCACTACACATTATACTGGTGAGTTTACTGCCACAATTATCCACTTTCAGGCATTAGTCCTCACAAAAATGAAAAAGAACTTCTATTCATGCAAGATTAGGATTTACCCCTTAAACAGTGTAGAGGGCACTGATAAATTCAGATTAGCTTCCAACTGCCAGTTTTCAATAGCTTCTTTGGCATTTACACAAATCTCTGTATACTATGGGAGGCAGAGATTTTCCCCATTTTTTTTGTTCTTTTGATATCTTATAAAAATATGTCCATTTTTGGAACCTGCATGTTTATGCTGTAGGAAGTTTGTACAGTAAGTTCTATACATGTTAACTAGAACCAAATATTATATTAAATGGAAAGAGAGGGAAGATATTTTGGTTCCTACTATCCCCTAAACTGCACAAGACATATGGTTCTCTGCATTGAGTATTTCTCTCCCCTTCTCAGTAGCACAGAAAAGTTGTGGCACATCGCCCACAAAAGCAAGATGTATGATAGCTAAGAATCTCTCATTTGCTGTCCTTGTGGACAACTTTTAAACTAGAAGAGGGAGTTTAAAAGGAGTAGGATTTAGTTAACCAAGTCTGAGAACTGGAGAGCAGATCCTTCCCATCTGGGCTAGTGTCCCTCCCGGCCCTGTGCATGTGACCACAGCTCTTGCACAAGGCAATCGTGTTGACCTTGCAACCAGCATCTACTTAAGGCTGAAACTCAAAACTAAACTTACATGCCACCAGAGCCCATTACAACTGAGAAAAAAAGAAAGAAGGAAACAAGGGAGCTCGTGTAGACAGAAACTGTCAAGTTTCCCATTACTTGTATTTGTCAGCATCACATCAGAAGTCCCCACCCACCGACCCTTCCTCCTTCCTTCCCGAAGTGATGCTGAGGGAAACACATGCAGCAGAGATAGGAACATGTGCACAAGAGAGAGCACTATGGGGCTTTACCAGAACGGTTTTGACCACAGCAGATCATTTACCCAGTACATGCTTAATACAACTCGTTTCCTTAATTTACTCTCCTTAGAGTTAACTTTCAGTACCGGGCAAGTGACATTTACTTTGCCTTCTCTGAAAGGGCACTTAGAAGCCATTGCCACTCAGTCCCCAAGCTGCTTTCAGGACTTGAACTTGTGTGAGAACAAAGGGCAAGCCACATAGTACTTTGCCTACCCTACTCCCACATATGGAAACCCAGCTCAGTCTGGGCTGGTCTTTAGAATGTCTCATTGCCAAAGGTATACATTCCCTAGAACTCCAAAAGAATGAAAGCACAGTGGAAGTTCATCATGAGCATATACCTAGCATAGAGCGCTTACCACAGCCAGGCCCTGTGCTAAATACTGGATAAGGATGAGACCATTTAATCCTCATAACAGCAACCCTGTAACATAGAGGAAACTAAGGCACAAGGAGGTTAAGTGAGTTGCCTTCATGCATAGTCTAATGGGGCCTTTTCAAACACAGCATCAACAGCAGGATGCTGGCAGGATGTACAACAATTTATCGCTTATCCTAGTGACAATTTGAGAAGGCTAGTTCACTAAACATCCCTCACCAATTACTGGGGTTTCTGAGGAATTTTCTTGGGAAAGGTGTGAACTGCAGTAAAAAGTAAGCCCTAGCCTTTTCAGATCCCAAAGTTTGCTTTCTCCAGCTTTATTCTGAAAGGGGGCAGGAGTGGCAGGTGGGAATGATAAGAAAGAAGGGAGAATTGAACAGTGAAAAAAAAATCCAAAACCCAGAAAGGATCTCTTCATTTCACACTATTTTATAAAAAGTAACTTAATATCTTGCTTTGATTTTTCTCCCCACAGCGATCTCTGTTGTCATTGCAATTTCACAGACAACAAAGGAAGGAAGGCATCTATCTCATTATTGAGACATGCAGCCTTCTTCAGAAAGTAGCTCATTTTGACACTTTAGGGGATGCAAGACATAACCACCCAACAGCAATCTTGTGGATTTGTAAGACCCTTACTTTACAGGACCAATTGCCATCTATTTCCTTTGTTCTTCTTCCAGAGAACTTCCACTAACCTCAAGGAAAGTACTGTGTGGGTGGAAATGAAAAGATGAGGACAGAGTTTATTGTATTATATTTTTTATTAAATAGGCCCTTATTTAATAAATCACTGCTAGAAGGCCTTAGACATCATTCAGGGCGATTTTTTCATTTTGGGGACAAAGAATGAGGCCCAGATAGGAGCCCTGAATATGCCCAAAGCCATGCATTATATCAAGGTTTGATCCTACTCTGAATCTCACTTCATTCCTCACTTCACTGCATTTTTTATATTCCCCCACTAGATGAAGTTGGCAATACACTATTCAACATGAGAAAGGTGGTTCTAAAGCCTTCACTGAATCAATATAGTAATTTTAGACTAATATTCTTCACTCTAGTGTCTTCCTAAAAAGACCTAAAACAAAAGTCATATAAAAAATGTGTGACCACCCAGTCCATTTAGCTCAGTTGGTTGAGCATCATCCCATACACCAAGAGGTTGCTGGTTTCATTCCTGGTCAGGTTACATGCCCAGCTGCAGCCTCGATCCCCAGTGGGGGTTGTGCAGGAGGCAGCAGATCAATGATTCTCTCTCATCATTGATGTTTCTATCTCTCTCTCTCTCTCTCTCTCTCTCTCCCTTCCTCTCTGAAATCCATAAAATATACTTAAAAAAAAAGAAGCACAGGAAAAACAACTGAAAATGTGTAGCAGATGGGAAAAATTCTGGCTACCACCTCCTGAATGTTTTTATTTTGCCTCATAATTTACCAAAAAAACTTTTAAAAAAGTACATTGAGCATCCTTGGATAGATCTAAATATATGGTCAGCTTGTTTTCTTTATAGAAATGCAATAAGATGTTCCCCTGTTCCCCCACAGCTGTGCCTGTCTAAAACGTTTACAATCAGCAGGCTTCTTACAGAGCCCACTTAGGAGGAAACCAAAGACAGTGCTTTTAGCAGCTGGGTCCCAGGCCCACGCTACAGGTCTCAGTGTAGCTTGTCAACCCTGAAGTGCGAGGCAGGGACTCCTGACTTTGGTTATGCCTTCCGTTGTCTGCCTTTTCCTGTCGCAGCTACTGTTATTGTTAAGGATGACATCGAAACAGCTTCTGACAGTGGGGAGAGAGAGAAGACTTCCACAACCCAGGAATGACGGGGTTTCTCAGAGGGAATGAAGCTTTCTCCAAGACCTCTGGTATCATCATCAAAAGACATCTCTTCTACAGAAAATTACCACAAATCCAAGACATTCTATTTGAGAGCCTTCAGTTTATAAATCAAACTGTTTTCAAATGCAGTATTGAAGAGATGTCAATACACTTTAGGAGTAATTAAGAAAGTAGGTTGAAATTCTGGATCTACCTCTTATTAGATATACAATATTGTACCTACTTCTATTCTTTGTGCCTCAATTCTTTTTTTCTCTCTTAGCAATACAGTGTCAATATCTATAGTCAGCAAGCTGTACATTACATCTCCATGACTTATTTTATAACTGAAGCTTTGTACCTTTTGATCCCTTAACCCAGTGGTTGGCAAACTCATTAGTCAACAGAGCGGCAAACCACAGCTCGCAAGCCGCATGTGGCTCGCGAGCCGCAGTTTGCCGACCACTGCCTTAACCCATTTCTCCCACCACCCACTCCCCACCTCTGGCATAAACCAATCTGTTCTCTGTATCTATGAGCTTGGGCTTTTGTGTGTATGTGTGGATAGATTCCACATATAAGTGAAATAATATGGCATTTATCTTTCTCTAACATATTTCCCTTAACATAATGCCCTCAAGTTCCATCCATGTTATTGCAAATAACAGGATTTCATTCTTTCTTGTGACTAAATGGTACTCCATTATGCACCATATATTTTTTATCCATTCATCCATTGATGGACACTTAGGTGGTTTCCATAACTTGGCTAGTATAAATGCTGCTGCAATGAACATGGGGTTGCACATATCTTTTCAAATTAGTGTTTTCTACTTCTTTGGCTAAATATTCCGAAGCAGAATCAGTGGAACATATAGTGGTTTATTTTTAATTTTTTAAAATGTATTTTTATTGATTCAGAGAGGGAGAGAGATAGAAACATCAATGATGAGAGAGAACCATCAATTGGCTGCCTCCTGCATGCCCCCTATGAGGATCGAGCCCATAACCCGGACGTGTGCCCTTGACTGGTATCAAACCTGGGACCCTTCAGTCCGCAGGTCAATGTTCTATCCACTGAGCCAAATCAGCGTGGGCTATTTTTAATTTTTTAAGGAACCTCCATACTGTTTTCTATAGTGGCTACACCAATTTACATTTCTATCAACAGTGCACAAGGATTCCTATTTCTCTATGTCCTTGCCAATACTTATTTCTTATCTTTTTGATAACCATTCAACACTCTAAGATGAGGTGATAACTCAAGGTGGTTTTAATTTACATTTCCCTGATGATTGGTGATGTTGAGCATCGTTCATGTACCTGTTGGCCATCTTTGGCAAAATATTTATTCAGATGGCCTGTCCATTTTTGTAATTGCATTGTGGGGTTTTTTGCTATTGCATTGATTGAGTTCTTTATATATTTCTGATATTAACCCCATGGATATATAGTTATTGGATATATAATTTGCAAATATTTTTATCATTTAGTAAGGTGCTTTTTTATTCACTGTGCAGAAAATTTTTAATTTGCTGTGGCCCAACTTGCTTAGTTTTGCTTTTGTTGTTTTTGCTTTTGAAGTCGGATACAAATAATCAGATTGATGTCAAGGAAGTTACTGCCTATGATTTCTTCTAAGAGTTTATGGTTTGGGGTCTTACATTCAAGTCTTTAACCTATTTTGAGTTAATTTTTGTGTATTCTGTAAGATAGTCTAGTTTCATTCATTTGCATGTGGCTGTTCAGTTTTCCCAACACCATTTATGGAATTCATTGATTGATTTTCTATTTTTTACAATAGGATAAAATAAGAGCTTTGGATAAAATAAGAGCTTTGGCTCAGCACCTACCCATAGGCTTGTTAGGAGAATCAAATGTGATAATGCATTAAAGCATTCGTCACATACCTAGTTCTGGTACGTAGCAAGTGCTTGATCAATTGGTTTATGTTACTGTTTCATTCATACTCTATTAATCTCTTTACTTTCATTCAGGCAGAGCCATCCTTTCATGAGCATACAATGTGAGCCAATGAAGGCAAGATAGCATTTGGTCAGCCAGGAGGAAGAGACCATATGGCCTAGGTTACATTTACAGACATGCACCAGAAAAAGCTGGGCTACTATGAATAACATAGTTTGAAAATTCACTATAGTAATCAGGAATGAAAAGCAGGTTTGCTATTGGGTCAGCTGAGGGGACATAGCTTGGAATCAGATGCGAATTGAATCAATCCACATTTCTAAAGCTTCTTTAAACTAACCTGGAAGTAAGAAAACAACCCCTTCCTTTCTGGCAGGCCAATCCAAGTTCAGGTCCATAACCCAAAATTGTATGATCTACAAGTTCTGCTAGAAACATGACATTGAATGGAGTCTTCCCATTGTTTTCCTGACTGACTCCTTGCCCCCCACCCCCTCTTTCAATGGTTCAGTGTTCCACTGTTCGCTAGGATGTAGAGAACTAGAGAGAATAGCTCTGCTAGCCTAACAACAGAGAAGCCTGAATAAATTACAAAAACATAACTTTTTTGAGCTCTTCAGATTGCTGCGGTTGCAGGTCCAACTGTAGCCCGAGATCCAAGGAAAGGAAGGCTCTTTCAAGGAAGGATAAAGTAAGAGCTTTGGCTCACTTGTAGCAGACCAAATGAAGGTGATCGTAGCAATGATAAAACCCAGACTCAGCTCATATTATAGCTCAATTCTAGACTGATTGACTCAATCACCGCATTAATGGCAACCCCTCCTCCCCCTGCCCCACCACCACGACCAAAAAAAGTCTTGAAGTCTGGTCTTGGATGGAAAAGGAACAGCTAGACAAAATTAATTGCATTACAATTTTGCCTGTGTTGCCCTTCTGAGCATACATTATAGAATCATAAAATGGTGCATTAAAGGAAATGGCTGATTTCATAGGGTATCCCCCAGCAATTTCTGTTGATGGAACATATTTCTCATAGTTGGGTCCTTTACATAATCTAGGCAGGAAATACTTGTGGCAAGAGTTCATATCAGGTCAGAAGATTTGGTGACATATTCTCTGGAGAATTTCAGAACTGGGGCTTCCTTACTATGTAATAAACAACAGCCTCTCAAATTTCTATAGTAAGCTTCTTGCAAAGCACTAAGTATCTTGTATTTGTTTTTCTTATTAGTCTCCAAAACATCTGCTTCAAATTAGGAAAACAATGGATACATCACCGTTTACCACATGTAAAAGCTAAACCAGTGGTGGGGTAGGTTCTTAATTGTTTCACAAACCCAGTTAAATAAAATGATCAATTTAGAAGAAAAGAGGATGGAGGCTTGGATTTTGTTGAAAACCCTCTAGTAAGAATCAGCATCATGTACGTGGGTAGGACTCAATAGAATACACCCCTTTTTTCACTAGAAGGAATTTGTTCAGGAGCAACCTCGTTAATTTTATCTTCTGAAAAGAACTTGGCCATCAAATTTATATCAAATACCAGAAGGCTGTCTTTTGGTTTTGAAAGGTGTCTGAGTCACTTAAGAATCACAGAGTTCTGTGCTTGGGGAAGACCTTTGGTGTTGAAAGGTGTCTGAGTCACTTAGGATATGTAGAAGGATGGCTCCCTGCCAGCTCCTGGGTTATCTAACATCTGAGCAGCCCAAAGTTCATGTTGGCTGTTTGCATTAATCACCGTAATTTGACTAACAAGCCCGAAGTGACAGCTTAGCATCAGCATGGCACCAGAGCCACAAACCAAACAAAGACAAAAAGAAAAAGGGAGGGTGGTGAGGCAGAAATCCCATTTCCCTCCATGGTGGTTGAGAGTTTCCAAAGCGTCAGTAGAGGCATAAACAATTCAAGCACAAAGAGAACATGAAGGGAAGCCCAGGTAGGAAGAGGATAATTCCAACATCATGCTCTGCCAGCTCTGTTTTTACCCTTTTCTACAAATTTCAGCCAGTGTCTCTCTGGTACAGCCATGCCTGGACATCCGGGTACCTTGGCTTCCCTTGCCATGCTCAAGATTTCAAGCTGGACACTTGATTTCCAGTAGATTTTATTTTTAGTTTCAAAATATCTCATCCTTCTAAGACCCAGGTGAAAATAGATAAAAAAAAAAAAAAAGAATTTTAACAAAATAGAAGTGAACACATTTACAAGGAAACGGGGGGTAGAGCTGCACCCTTCACCACCATACCACAGCCAGATTACTTATTTTTAAATACCTAAACTCAAGCAATTGATTGCCTTTTCTTTGCTCCTTTTAATAGGAAACTTGACCTACTGATCAAAAGACCACACTCCTCTCCACAATCAAGCACTTTTCCAAAAGTTCTCTCCCATTTCCTGAACTGAATTCACAGAATTCTAGTTTGTGGGAATCCCCTTTTCAGCAAATTTTAACAAGAAACAGGGTTCCTTGGGACCTCTTGCATGCTTGTGTGCCTTGTGAATCTCCACAAGCCAATATGGCATGCATGCTTTCTCAAACTTCTTTGAAAAAGGAGCCCTTTTATCTCTCTCAGTCACAACACCTATTGTTCCATATAACACAGATCGGAAATTTCTGTCAACTTCATAAGTTAATTTTGTCTCCCAATGACAGGAGAGACTACTTCTTGTTCTAAAACCTAACGCTGTATTATATCCTTTGCTCAGAACGCTACCTCCAGCTCAGAGCTCATTTGCTGAACAGGCTTACCTGAGTCTGCTGAGTCCAATCCTTCCTGCCATTATCTGCATGTCCCCAGGTGCTAACATTAAGATTACAATGCTACACAAAATAAGCCGGTCACAGAAAGACCAATATCACATGATCTACTTACATGTGGAATCTAATGAACAAAATAATCGAATGAACAAAGTAGATCCGGAGGCATGGATACATGGAACAGACAGACAGATTTCAGAGTGGGTGAGGGAGGAAGGACAGGAAGAGACTAACCAAAGAACATATATGTGTATATGCATAGCCCAAGGACACAGACAATAGGGCAATTAAGGCCTGGGGTGGAGCAAAGTTGGGTGGAAGGGGGATAAGGGGTGGGGGGAATGGGAGACATCTGTAATACTGTCAAGAAAACAGAAAAAAAAGATACCTCTCTACAGCAGAGGGGACTTTCAGAATTGGATTGATTATGGTTATTCTTTATGGTTATTATACACATATGATAACATCAAAAAGGGGGTGCTCCCACATTCCCCCAAGTTAACTCATAGCCCAGGAACATATTATGTTATCTCCTCACCAGATACTCAGCTTGCTTCCTTCTGCTTCGACTTAACAAACAATAATTTTTAAATCTGTGCCTTAGAGTTTAGCCATAACACATACTTCATGGAAGATCCTGGATATTTAATAAGATAGAAATAGATATGCCCATACTTTTCCTTCAAGACATAGCTACCAGGCTTGTTCATAAATTGAAGTTTGATTTCAAAGAAAAACAGATGCCCTTCACAACTGTAAATCTGCCTGATCAGATTTTAAATTTTGATTTCTGAAAACAAGGAAATTCAGTGATAGACTCCTTTCAATTGTTCACTGCAACTTATTTCAGTTTTTTTAAAAAATTAGAAATGGATCAGGTTTGGAAAAATATTTATTTTGATCAAGTCAGAAGATTCTTTACCTATTTTGCAATTATGTATTTTTTAAAGTGTGCATTTGGAAGAAAACAAAGATAGCTGTGGGTGTGAAGAGGTGTCTCCTCTTCTCACAGAGATTTCAAAGCTTGAGTCATCCTTGTCATTTTCAGATTCAACGGCCCAAAGCTGAGTCACAGGGGTGGAATGAAGAGGGGGTTAAACTGAATTTTGAAATCAATCCAACAATTTTAATAGGTGGTCACCTGTGACATCACTCACAGAGGCTACTTCATTCATTGTCACCTCATATACCTTTTTTGTTCCTTTCCGTGGCTCCCCAGAAAAAGAATACATTAGGCTCTGTTCATCTCCCAGAAACGTCCTCTCTGAGAGATAATGTGCTTACTAGCAAAACAGCTCCAAATATTTGGACTTGTATAGTTTAACACCCATATATCCTAAAGTTCTTATTAAAAGATCAACCATATTTTTTTAAAAAAATATTTTAATTTTAGAGAAGAATGGAGAAGGAGAGGGAGAGAAACATCAATGATGAAAGAGAAGCATTGATTAGCTGCCTCCTCATGCCCCCTACTATGAATCAAGTGCCCTGACCGGGAATCGAACCATGACCTCCTGATTCATAGGTGGATGTTCAACCACTGAGTCACACTGGCCGGGCAAAAGATCAACCATATTTTATGCCTATCTCTTAGAGTTCACTGTAAGGAATAAATGAGCTGGTACATCTCAGGGGATTATGGGCAGAGAACTAACCAAGCCTACTACAGTCTCTATGTACCTTCTTCCTCATTCTGCCCTTTCTCTTGTCTTTCCTAGCACATAAATCGTCCACCATCCACAGAACTCTTGAGATCACTTTCCCTCATTTGCCAAGACCAATAGGTAACCAGTCCTCTCAAGTCTACCTCTGCAAAGGTCCTCAAATTTGTTCTCCATTCGCCATCACCTTGCTGCTGTTCAAGTTCAGAGTTATAGCATGCCACGCTACTGCCCTCCCCACAACTGCTCTCAGCTCAAACCCTGTCTGCCACCTGTACACACCTGTTACACACAAGGTACAACAAGGAAGTCCCCTGCTCTTCCATGCCTTTCCCAGTCCTTCCGGGCAGAAATGGTCATCTGCCTTCTGTTCCCATAATAATACTTCTATACATTCTAGGAGTGAGACATTTGTCTTATGCTAGTGTTGGTCATTTACAGGATCCATTTATCCAGAGAGATTCGGAGCCACTCAAAGATAAAAACTGTGGTTGCGTTTCCTGCACTTAGCATAGATTAGGGGCTCGACAGATATTTATTAAATACTGAAATTATCAACTCTAAAGTACTTCTAGTTAATTTAGCCGATGGACAGGTATTATGAATCTACTAGAGGCCCGGTGCACAAAATTCATGCACAGGTGGGGTCCTTCATCCTGTTTGGTGATCAGGGCCTATCGGGGCCGTCTCACCCAGTCATGATCGGGGCTGGGCCAGCCGGGACCTGCAGGCTGCCAGCTGTCAGATGGGGCCTGCCAGATGGGGCCTGCCGGATTAGGGGAGGGACCGTGGGAGGTTTTCCAGCTGGGGGGAGGGACTGGGGGAAGTTGGTTGGCTGTGGGAGTGCACTGACCACCAGGGGGCAGCTCCTGCATTGAGCGTCTGCCCCCTGGTGGTCAGTGCGCATCATAGCGATTGGTCGACTGGTCATTCTGGTCGTAACAATCATTTAGGCATATATATATATATATATATATATATATATATATATATATATAATATATATACACTAGTGGCCCAGTGCACGGATTTGTGCACATTGAAAGGAAATCGGGAGCCTGTGTCCATGTGCCCAGGGAGTTTCCACATCCCCATGAGCTGCTGGGAAGTCATGTGGGGAGTCTGTCCTCCGCCCCACAGCTTCCTGAAAAAATATTTCCAAGTGTCCCTTCTGCAGCCAGGGTCGTGCCATGCCAGCCGGGAGGTCCCCGGGGATGCCTTGAGCCATGCTGGATGCTTTCCACCGCTTGGAGCTGGATAAGAGATGCTCCAAGGTGAACAATACAAAGTTGGGGATCTTGAAGGGTGAGGTGCTCTCTCGCCCATGCCCCCACTCTGCAGATCCATCTTTCTGATTTTTACCCCAATTATCAGTCACCACCTTGTGGCCACTTTTATATTGCTGCCTTCTTTTGTAGCCCCAGGGCAATCAGTAAGGGATGAGATTTGATCTAGATGCCCACGGCAGAGTTCCAGGAGCCTGACGGCAATATCAAGCTCATCCTGGTTACTCCGAGGGTCCACGCTTCATCCATTTCCTAGAGAGTGTACCTGTAGGCTTATAGGGTATGTGCCTCATGGCAACTTCTGGCTGAGCTGTGGGTGTCCTTGGGGCTGGGTACCAGCACCGCCAGGGGTCCGTCCTCAGGAGCCACTGTCCGTGGGCCCGCCCGCCCACAGGAGATGGGAAGGGCGTGATGGGCTCAGCCATGGACACGCGTGGAAGACCTGATCATTGGAAAGGAATTTTCTCACTTTTTCCAGAACTCTCTCCAGAGGTGGGGACTGGTCCAGCTTGGAAGTGGCAGCTGGGGGTGGTAGGAAGGAAGGAGGGAGAAGGTGCATTCCCGGGTAAGGTGCATTCTTAGTATTTCAGTTCTGCATCCGAAGGAACATGGCAATAGCTAAGGGGTGGAATGTGGCCCTGATTCCTGAGGGGGAGTTCCAGGGGGCCAATGTAGGTATCAAGGTCGTCCCAGTCACATGTGAACGTTCCATGCTGCATTTGTTTGTAGTAGATTGTACCTGCAGGGTATAGGGGGTGATTTTTCCCCACAACTCCCGGCCCAAGTGTGGGGCTGCCTGAACCAAACAGGTCGGGCCAGCACCTGCTGGTGCCCCTCCACCCACCAGAGCTGACCAGTGCTCTGCAGGGATCCAGGAGTGGGTATTTGGTGCCAGGATGCCGACCTTTCCTGGAGATGGGGCCAGGGCTGGGTGGTAGGTGAAAGTTGCAAAGGGCTCACCCGCGGACATGCGTGGGTGTTGGTCATTGGGCTGGATTTCACTGGCACTCATTCTCAAGATGGGGGCCAGCCCAGGCAGTATGTGCATGAAGCACCTCTGTGGGTTTTTCCCAAGCCCGCATCTGGAGACCCAGAGGGCAATAGGTAAGGGGTGTGGTGCAGTCGCAGGGTTTGAAGGGAGAGTTCCAGGGGCCGGCGGCGGCTGATCCATGGTCATTCCAGCTACACCCCTACCACCCAGGCATTGGGACTGCAGTCTGTTCACTGGAGATTGCGCCTGCCAGAGGCAGGAGGGGCTATGCTTGCCAGCCGTGAGCCTGGCTTCTGACTGAGCGGTGCTCCCGCTATTGGAGTGCACTGACCACCCGGGGGAGCTCCTGTGTTGAGCGTCTGCCTCCTGGTGGTCAGTGTGCATCATAGTGACCGGTAGTTCCGGTCATTCTGGTCGTTCCACCGTAACAGTTACTGGGCTTTTATATATATAGACTAGAGGCCTGGTGCACGAAATTCATGTACGAGGGGGGGGGGTGGCGTCCCTCAGCCCAGCTTGCACCCTCTCGCAATCTGGGACCCCTTGGGGGGTGTCCGACTGCCGGTTTAGGCCCTATCCCACAGGGCCTAAACCGGCAGTTGGACATCCCTCTCGCAATCTGGGACCGCTGGCTCCTAACCGCTCATCTGCCTGCCTGCCTGAGTGCCCCTAACCACTCTGCCTGCCTGCCTGATCACCCCTAACCGCTCACCTGCCTGCCTGATTGCTCCTAACCACTCTGCCTGCCTGCCTGCCTCTAACCCCTCTGCCTGCCTGATCACCCCTAACTACTTGCCTGCCTGCCTGATCGCCCCTAACCACTTACCTGCCTGCCTGATCGCCCCTAACTGCTCACCTGCCTGCCTGATCACCCCTAACTGCTGGCCTGCCTGCCTGATCACCCCTAACCACCTCTGCCTCGGCCCCCGCCACCGTGGCTTCATCCAGAAGGACGTCCAGAATGACGTCTGGAAGGTCACTTGGCTGTCCATTCTAATTAGCATATTATGCTTTTATTATTATAGATATATTTAATAAACTCAAGAATGCAAACACTACACTTAGAGAAAGAAGGAAAAGGGTGAGACATTGTACATAAACTTTTCATGTTTTCTATACATGAAACCTCATTCATTTGCCATTTGGCAGATTCTCTCAACTGCTTCCGAAGACTATTTGGAATCTTTAATGCAAACAATTCCCTCAAGAATTAGACACGTTTAATAAAGCACGTAACAGCTAAGGCCAATAAATAGCTATTATTTTAGCTATTAATCACCAATTTTTATATTCACTGAATACTTGAAACTGTTTCCCAAATACAAGCTCTGAAAATAGATGCTGTTTGCTTTTACTAGTATCATCCCTGAACAAGTGCAACATTTGTAACTTGAGTAATTAGCATCCGGTCTGTTCTTTCTAAATTGTGGGTCTCTCCCTCTCTCTTGCTAGTGCTCTCTCTTTCTCCCTGTATCTCTGGTTTAATTAATGCTAATGCATACTGCCCTACAAGAATTTGCAAGCTGTACTGAGAAATAATGCAGTGTTAGTTTTGTAATTTAGTGCACAGAGCACATTTGTGCAAAAGCTTTGTAAACTGGGCCTGTGGTCAAAAGGAGCAATTAGCACTTTGTTAGTATGCAATGATGTACTAATCTGTGCAGTCCCCAAAAGCAGTTGTCTGTTCCATTTTGCCCTCATGTGCAAATTTTTTCCAGTGTATATAGCACTGCTCCAAAAATAACACATTGCACGCCTGGTGCTGCAAATTGGGTTCATGATGATAAAGACATATCAATTAGAAAATATTTGTAGGGGGGAAATGCACGTGAGTTTGGCCCTACAGTTTCCAGCCAAACAAGGATGTTGGTGCACAGCCTTTTAGGGGAGCCATATCTCTCTGGTCCTCCCTCAGATTTCACAAGTGAAGTTGTCTTCACCTTCAGAGAAAACTATTGGAAGGGCATTTGGTGGGAAACTAAGACCTCAAACCAGAATAGTTAACCCAAAATCACACTAAGGCAGACTTCGTTAACACTGCAGACTGATTTGCATTTAAACAGACACCATCCGTTCCTTTATTTAAATAGCACAGAGGAACCATCTAAATATATGTGTATTCTTTGGACTTCTCAAGTTCTTAGTGAAGCACATGACCATGTCAGGTTAATGATAAAAATAATAATAATGTCTTATATTTTTACAGTGATTTGCAGTTCCCCAAGATATTTCATGTACATCGGCTCATTTGTGTCTCACTACTCATCTGTGGGTAGGCATCACCATCACCACTTCGCTGATGTGGAAATGTGGGCTCAGAGAGGTTGGTTAACTAGCGCAAAGTCACACAGGAGACAGTACTTTGTAGTGGTTCGAAGCATAGACTCTGAGGCCAGGCTGCCTGCAGGCACATTTTTACTCTGCTTCTGTCTGACCATGTGAACTTGGCTTCACCCTTCTGCACTCCAGGTTCCTCATCTATAAAATGGGGAGGATAACTATAGTATCTACCTCAGCAGGTCATTATGAGGATTGAATGTAAAGCACTTAAAATCATGCCTGACATCAATATGTGCTATAAAAGCATAAGCTGTTGTTATTATTATTATTATTTAGCATATAAGTAAGTGACAAAACTAGGACTTATTCTCAGATATGGTGAGCTTTCAAAAGAGTCAGAGGTTATCTAGTAAATATAACTATCTTTCATTCTCAGGGATTTATTTTTCAGGCTATAAAAGTATCAGACATACTAGTATTTGTGAAGATAAGAGAGGGCCGAAGGGAAAATTAATGCTATTAACTTGAGGAAAAGCTACTGCAGGGAGGATATGGAATATTGTTCTTTATTATCATCGGAGGAGAATACAACAAGCTGGAACTCAGCTGAGGTATGCTTTTGATTTGCTAGAGAGAAAAAGCCTGATAGTGAGAAAGGGAATTCTCAAGGAGTGTGGCGGACTACAAATAATGACCACCCTCCAGCACCTTCCCTTGTATCTATGGCCCTTGCGAGGTAACTGCATCTCCCACCATCAAGAGGTGGAGGCTATTTCCCACCTGGGGTTCTAGGGTGACCTTGTGGCTCGCTTGGGCAAACGGAATGTAGTGGAAATGATGGTGTGCCAGTTCTGCATCTAGACGTCAAGACACTTTGTCTTGGAAAGCCGACCAGTTAGCTAGAGGATGAGAGAGCCCATCACCCCCTTGCCCCAGGGGGTAGCTAGCAAACTTAGGAGGCAGCCATCCAGCCACTGGCACCTGACTGCAGGTGCATAAGTGAGCCCAGCTGAGCCTAGGCCAGATAGCTAACCCAAAGAAACATGAGCTCTTTCAGTGTTGTTGTTTCAGGACGCTAGGATTTGGGTGGTTTGCTGTACCGGAAGACCATGGCACATTTGATCTTAACAATCCTAAAAGACAGAATAGATAGTGACACTATCTAGAAAAAACTATATGGCATAAAAGGATGAAATTGAGACTAGTGTTTTGTTTTTTTCTCAGACACATGCTTCTCTGAGTTGATGAAGTGGAGGTTTAAGCTCCAGCTAAAGGATTACTTTCTGTTCATAAGCAAACAGCATAATATTTTAATCATGTGTTTACTAAACATTATTGAGCACCTTCTATGTGTTAAATACAAAGAAAATGATTTCTTTCCTAGAAAAATAAATTGTGACAAGTATAACTTAACTCTATTTTGTTCACTAGATGATATTCAAAATCAAGGCTTTTTTAAAAAAAGAAATAAATTACATTTCCATAGTAATCATGTAAGCTTAATGACAATATTACATGAAAAACAAGTTAAAAAATGTCAGTGCATACATAAATCTAAGTGTACCTACTAGTAAAAAGCTGAAATTCTAAAATCAGGCATTTAAGCAGATGTCAGGCCATGTCATTATTTTATTTTCCCCGCCAGAATTTGGTAGAGCATGACTGAACCCTTCAACTAAACTTTTGCCAAAGATGTATATACCAGCCAACATTTCCTGTCATACAGATTTGACACATCAAGGCTGGGCTATCTCATTCTCTATCTTCCCTTTGGCATCTGGGAACCACAATTTTATTCTAATCCTTATTCTAAAGATATTCCTCTTCCTTCACACTTCTCTATATTTGTCAGCTGTGGTTGGGGCCACTGTCCCTCTCCCTTCTGGTTTCAGCACTGGTGCTATTTTCAATCATGGCATCATCCTGGTTTGGGGATCAATCTCCTTACACTCAGGGTGTAGCAGGATGGCATGAAGCCCTCTTCAATTTCTCACTGTTGGCTTCACATGGGAGGCTTGGTGTCTCTTATAGCTGCAGAACAATTATTCAATTTTTCTAATTGCCTGGAGCATAGCACATAATCCACAGTGTTCTCTCGTTCATTCTCTTGTTCCTTCACTCAACAAATAACTATCGATCCAGGCAATATGCTGGACATCGTAAGACATAAATGTGAGCCAAATATGACCGTGAACCCTGATTGATGGAGTTCAGAGTCTAGTAGAAGAGTCAGGCCGTTTTACAATAATCACAAAAGGAAATGTAAAATTGCTCCTGGGACAAGTGCTACTTGATCTGAATACTTTATAACAGCTTTCATGAGGCGGTTTGTTAAACATGCAGATTTCAAGGCCCCACCCTATAACTTCTGGTCCAAATCTATGAAGGTGAGACCCAGAATCTGTCCTGTGTTCTGAGCTACCCATGACTAAAAAAATTATATTGTCTAAAGCAGACAGGTAAGTTGGAAAATGATGAGGCTGAAACTATTCAAAGCCCTATCAACTCCTCAGCCTGAGCCCTGAGCAAACAGAAGAAAAGACACAGGTACAGTTAAAGAGCTTTAGACATGAGGCCTCTTATAGGCCAAGCCAGCGCATCTCCCAGTGCCCTGGAGTTTGTCACAGGACCTCTCTGTGCCTGTTTTCGCACATCTGTACCACATTGCCAAAGCTTCCAGCAATTCATGCTACATTCTAAACTGATGCTCTATGGTGACTCCTACTTTTCTTATACACTGTGATATCAAGCATTTCACCTTAATTGCATGCTGGTTGCCAATTGAGACTTTCTCACAGTACTTTAAATCAGGGGTCAACATGTTGTAATTCATGTGTCGAATCATCAGACTATTTCATGACATAATACAACACAAATGCAGTTTTATTGGAATGTATAACTATGATTAGTCATTATATAATTATCTATGGCTGGTTTTGTTACATACATACCCTGCAAAGGCACAGTTGAATAACTGTGATAGAGACCATATGGACTACAAAGCTTAAATATTTACTATATATTTTTTAAGACAAAGTTTCCGACTCATGCTTTAAATTAACCTCGCATCCTCTTTAGTCAACTTACTAATAAATTACCAAGCTCCTGTGAAGCAAATCATTAATTTGTAATGCAAATAATTGCTCATACTTGAAATCCTTCCTAAGCTTGACTTTTCATCTTGAATTTTCTCGAAGCTAAACATGCCCTCATCTCTATGTAGTTATGACTAACCTACTGTTATTCCTACCTAGTATGTAAAGGATCTAACATACTTATCAGTCTACTGCATATTGCCTACTTTTCTAGAAATAGTAAGACAAAAACCAGCACAGAGTCTCTACTTCCAATTCTAATTGATTTATCTGAAACAGAATTAATTACTTTTGGCTTGAAAACCACTTTGGGTTAATATTATACATTTGAATGATAACAGTGTATGAATATGCAAAATGCTTTTGGAAACAGATAATTCACACCAATGACAAGGAGGCCCAGGACAGATTAGCACATTGCTTGGGAGAGAGGATTAATTGATTTAAAAAATGATGTAAGTTTACAGAATCACCTTGTAAACTGTGCCCAGAGAGACACACGCTGTTGACAACAATCTTTCAGTAAAGATACCATAACATATTTGGTAAACATAATGGGAGCTGCACTTGCAGGAGACCTCATTACAGCTCTTGGCTATGAAATCTTGGTGGGGAAGTGAGGTGAGACTGCTGGGTCTTCTGTGATAAGTACTGAGTTTGTGGACTATTAAGGAGGTGAGAACCAGTAAATAAGTAGGGTTAGGCTGCACAGCACTTTTCAAAATTCATTCTGTCTTTGATATTTAGACTGCTAGAGACATTCATTCACGGATTCAACTAGAGACTAGGAAATATATTTTAAATATAATTATTATTTTAGTTGGTTTTGAATTTTTTTTTTTGTACCAGATACCACTCCTTAGAGCAATAGTCTTTTTTAAAAGCGAGAAATTAGATTTGAGGAGAAACAAAACAGACAGCTAATAAATAACCTTTGGATATCACCTTCCCTACTTTTCCCATCTCTTAATAGGCTCTTGAGAGAGCAGAAAAAAATTTAAAAACCCAGTGGGAAAGAAAATTAAAATTATTTCCTCTACCATGGACCAATCGTAAGCAATTTAATATAGAAATCAACATTTTTTTTTAAATCCTACTCCTCAACCCAGAATTTGTTTTGTAGTAAATTACTTGCTTATTTCTTGATCATCAATTCAACAAGTATTTACTGAGCACCTGACAAGCACCAGTTAAAATTCTTGGCAGTTCTACAGAAAGCTACTATAAGAAGTAGAGCCTGCTGTATGAGGATAGGAGCAATGCTATAACAAACAATGCAAATATCTCACTGAATAAACATAATGTGAGTTTATTTCTTGCTCATGTAACTTTTCAGTGTGGCAATTGGGTCCCAGACTCCTTCCAGCCTGAAGCAGCTGCCTGGGTGGAGTAGGAGCAACCAGACTGAAACTGGAAATGAAGTTGAAGGGCTACATTTGGTCACTATGTTCCAAGAATCTCCCTCGTACAGATTTCTGGATTATTAAGCCTGATAAACTGAATGTTACTTTTCAAGAAAGGTATTAAAAAGATATATCCATAGCTTTGTTTCTACATTCCCCTACTCTCATGCTCTATCCAATCACCCACCTTACTAATTGGAATCTCAACTATCTCAAAACGAACTATACTGTAATGGGGGTACTATTTCATAGAGAGCTAAGCCAAGAAGCTTAAAACTTACATTCAGTAAAAATTATAGAATTGACTAAATTATTTATGTAAAAAGGCATATCATGCAGAATTGATGGCATCATTAGATTGTTGGAGGCTGAAGACCAAAGTATATTACATGATACATATTAGCTGGTGTTCAAAGATGGTCCCCAATGAATAGCAACCCCAGTCTTTCCTCCCTTGTGCTGTCCTCTCCAAGACTGAATCTGGGCTGGCACTGTGACTCCCTTCAACTGTAGAATGCAGGGGAAATGACACTAGGACAGTTCCAAACCCTAAGTCTATAAGAAGGCCTAGTAGCCTTGAGCCATAACACACCTAAGATGCTCAGCTACTTTGCTGGGGAGACCACATGGTGGAGAGATCAATTGAAGGAGAGAGAGAACCAACTGAGGCCCAGGCTTAGGTGTCCTTGCCAAGGTACCTGTCAGACTTGTGAGTGAAGAATCATAAAGGCTTGAGCCCCACACTCAACCTTACAACAGCTACAGAGACCCTAAGTGAGACCAGCGGAAGAACCATCTAACAAAACCTATTTACATTTAATTCGAGAGAAGATGATGGCTTTTTCTCATGATGGTCTGCAGATGTCACTGTGGGGAGTGCCAATATGCCAGTGGTTTAGCTCCGTGGTTGGCAAACTGCAGCTCGCGAGCCACAGGCGGCTCTTTGGCCCCTTGAGTGTGGCTCTTCCACAGAATACCACGGCCCGGGCGAGTCTATTTTGAAGAAGTGGTGTTAGAAGAAGTTTAAGTTTAAAAAGTATTGCTCTCAAAAGAAATTACAATTGTTGTACTGTTGATATTTGGCTCTGTTGACTAATGAGTTTGCCGACCACTGATTTAGCTGATGCCAGGAGGAGTAGGAAGCTCTTACAGGGGGTGGGTGTGTCTTATGTTTAAAGCTTGGTGAGAAAAATTAAATTATTAAATTTCCAGGGTCCTCTAAGACAGGTAATCAACCCCTCTCTCATGGCTACCCTCTCCCCAATCCAGGCTTCCATTTCTTTACAACTTTATTTCCTACCACCATTTGCCTACCTGGCACTAGCGGAGAATAGGAAGGAGAAGGCCAACATCCTTTACTGAAAGAAAAAGCGGCTCCAAGAGACTACAGAAACAGGCTGAAAAGAACATGAAGAAGAAAACTGACAGATATACAGAGGTCCTCAAGACTCCTGGACTCCTGGTCTGAGCCCAATAAAATTGACTGTTAATTCCTTACAAAATAAAACTAGTGGGAGAAATAGCATGCAAGTGCTCTCTGAATTTGGTCTTTGTTAAGGCTTTAGAGCTGGTTTGGATCATTTGAATATCCACTCTACAGAATGACAACCCACAGAATATACAGAATAATTAAATGGCTGTACTTTTAAGCCACTAAATATTGGAGTGGTTTGTTCTGCAGAAATATATAACTAAAATATATATAAAGGCAGGCATTTAGAGTGAAGATGGGGACTCTCAAACCCACACAACAATTTCTTTTCAGAGCTGGGATTTTCCATTTTGTTCAGTGGTTTCATATCTCTAAGCAGAGCCTAGCCACTCTGTTACATTAAGACACAAATCTTAAATTATTTCACTTGGAAGATTTTGAGAACACTCCTGACTTCCAGAGACTTAATAATGCTCTTATTTATTTATTTATTTGAAATTAAATATGAATTTTCTTGAGATCTTGAGATCCACTAGAACCTATAGCTGAGACAAAAGCAATCTTCTAAGGTGGACTCCCCAACATATGTGCACCCACCACTGCTGAAAGTGTGGAAATGTGGTTCCTTTCTCAAAAGCATGAGGCTTTCTGAAACAGGCCTTCAATCCAGTGAAGTGTCTAAAAGAGTAAAATAACCCACTCACACAGGCTCGTGAAATCATAATAATAATAAAACCCCTCAGATTTTTTTTTTTTTTTTTCAGCTCTGAAGCAGCACCTGCCATTAGCTGTGGTGGTTCCTATTTTCATATTGTCTGACAGTAGCAGTTGGATCAGGTTTGAGCCAGTGTGACTGAGAGGCAGGCTCCCTGCTTCCACAAAGCTGAATTTAATAAGATGAGAACAGCATGCCAAGATGGGGAGCTCCCTCCCTAACACTTATCCTGACACCAGCCCCTCAGCAGGGCCGTATTGCTGCGGTAATCTGGGTGAGCTGGACAGAGCGTCCTGCTTACAAGTTCAATATAATGGAACAGCAGGGGGTGAAGGGCTGGCAGAAAAGCTTAGCAAAGTTAAAGCCTATTACTCTATGCTTGAGGAAAAATGAGTCACAAAATATTACACCCAGAGCAAGACTTGAACCTGCCAAATGCAGCAGCAACACACGCTAAGCCTTGTCCATAATAGTGCATTCATTATTCTGTGGTCCAGGATAATGTGTATTTAAATGTCTTTAACCCTAATGGAAATGTATATGCAAATTTTCCCATAAACCCATCCCTCCCTCGCTTTTCTTTTACCCTGTTTGAGTCTGATAGGCAAGGGGACTGTACTCTTCCTATGTCAAAGAAAACGATGCCTTTTTAATCTGCCTTCAGTGGCAAGAAGAAGACAAGAAACAGAAAATGGACAGAAAGAAATCTCTCAGCTGTATATATGGCCTTTGTTGTTGTTGTTTTCTGCCTCTTGTGGTGTGGAATTTTAAACCAATGGGAGAAATGGCAAGCAAGTGGTCTCAGTGTTCAGCTGGTTTGAGGTTTAGGCTGACTTTGCTCATTTAAATATCAACTCTTCATTATAAGTGAGTTCTAACACAAAATCTTCAATACTAGTTAATCAAATTGAACTCTTAGATTTGGAACAGACTTGTCTCATACTTTCAATGGACCAATGTCCCAGAGCCAATCTAGGGCTCCTTCTAATTAAAGAACCATTATTTAGAATCCTGATCATTAAACTGTTTGAGGACTGGTTTTTGGTTATTTTAAGAGTAACAATAGAACTAAGAGGTGATTCCTTCTGCTCACCCTAGACTAGCTACAAGTTCTTATTACAATAAAGGCCACTCAGACCATCAGGTGTGGTGTCAATGACAGCAGACACCAATTACTGAGCTCTTACCACTGGCCAGGCGCTTGGTTTGATGCTTTATAATCATTACCTCTAGTCTGTATGTAGTGGGTTATATATGTTCTCACTCTGTTTCTCAGATGTACAAAGACATTTCAGCTTCTTTATTTATAGATGATCTCATCTTCTACACGATCCTCCCATGGGGAAACAACCTCAGACCTCAGACTTGCCAAATTGTCTTTTATTCCCTTCCGGTTACAAGTCTGTTTGGATATGTGGTGTCTCTTAGTCTTTTAGATTTCCTTCCTTTTCTTTGTGCCCTTTGAAGATGATGTCTGGATCTGATATGCCAATTGCCAGTGGAGACTGAGGGCTCCAAGAATTCATGAACAGACTTAACAGTCCTTGAAGCTTCTAATAGCCCGTTAGGAGCTGGTTGCTCTCCAGTCCACACAGCCGACTGGACCAACCATCCCTGCAGGGATCCAGAAGTTACCACCGAAAGAGAAGTGGGGAAGTTATAGAGGAAAGGGAAGGCAATTAATGCATTATAGGCCAGTTACCACTGTGAGCAACTAGACTTTAATCCCATGGGGAAAATCTGGGTTATAGAATAGAGAACAGAGTTATTCACCCAAGGGTTGAGGAAACTGCAGCATTTGTACACCGATTCCTATCACTCACTGGTTGAGGACCACTCCCCCTGGATGATGAAACTGTTCTTATATATGTGTAGAATGAAGATATACAGATGGCAAATAAGCATATGAAAAGATGCTCAACACCATGTGTCACCAGGCAAATGCAAATTAAAATGAGATACCACTACACACCTATTTGAATGGCAAAAATCCAAAAAACCAACAACACGAAATGCTGGTGAGGATATGTAGCAACACATTCCTATAGGTAGTCAGAATGCAAGATGATACAGACATGTTGGGCAACAGTTTGGAAGTTTCTTGCAAAACCAAACATATTCTTACCATATGTGATCCTGCAATAGCACTCCGTGGTATTTACCTAAACAATTTGAAAACTTACATCCACAAAAACCCACACACAGATGTTTATATTGGTTTTATTAATGATTGCCAAAGCTTGGAAGTAACCAAGAAGCCCTTCAGTAGATGAATGGATAATTAAACTGTGGCACAACCAGACAATGGACTATTATTCAGAAATAAAAATGAATGTGCCGTGAAGCCATAAAAAGACAGGAAGGAAACTTAAATACACATTGCTAAGTGAAAGAAGCCAATCCAAAAAGGTTGCATAGTATATGCACCCAACTAGACAACATTCGGCAAAAAGCAAAACACTGGAATCACTCAAGAAGCTTTCAAAATTATTGATGCCTAAGTCCCCTACCATGGATTTCTGGTTTACTAATAGGTCAGGGTAAGGCCTGAGCATTGGGGTTTTTTAAAGCTTTTCAGATAACGCAAATGAGAAGCCAAGGCTGAAAATCATGGCCCTAGATGTATGCCAGCAGAGCCTTACATCTCCAAGTGTGGTCTTAGGTCAGGAGTATCACCAGGGAGCTTGTTAGAAATGAGCAAACTTGAGCCCCACCCTGACCTAATAATGAGAATCTGCCTTTTTAAAAATACATATTTTTACTGATTTCAGAGAGGAAGGGAGAGGGAGAGAGAGATAGAAACATCAATGATGAGAATCATTGATCAGCTGCCTCCTGCATGCCCCCTACTGGGGATCGAGCCCACAACCCGGGCATGTGTCCTTGACTGGAATCCAACCAGGGACTCTCCAGTCCGCAGGCCGACACCCTATCCACTGAGCCAAACAAGCCAGGGTGAGAATTCCCAGAGGATTCCTAAGTGCACAGTAAAGTTTGAAAAGCCCTGAAACTGAGTCCTCCTACCCACCTAACTTCAGAACACTCATCACCAGATCTCACCTTTGCCCCACTTGAGCTCCTCCTTCCTAGGATGCCAGGATGTAAGACAAAACGAGGAACTCACTACATCTGCCCTTTCTCCAAAGGGAGTGGTTCTTACCTTCTATTTTGCAGGCATGTACCTAAGGAGTCTTCTCTTTTTACCCTACCCTGTTCTCCTCCACATCTTCCCAGACTCAGTTGCCATCTTCACTACACCTATTTATTAACATCAAGGTTCCATACTTGAATTCAAGTAAAGACAGGAGGCAGAATCAATGTCTTAGTGGGATTAAAAAAAAACAACACTTTTTCTTTAAAAAAAATAAGTTAACTCCTGGTTTCTCCCTAAATTGCCATAACACAGAGATGTGTTGAGATGGTATTAAAATAGAATCTTATCCACTACAGGGTGGAAAGTGAAAAAGTAACATAGAAGGGATGTCTAATGATTTGGAAAAAGAAAAAGATCCACCTGCATTAGTAAAAAAATTATGAGGTGTCTAAGACCAGAGAAACCTGAAATGTGCTAATTGAATGCCCTCAGATGCCATTAGCGGGGCAGTCCTCCATAACTAACAGCACAAGCACATCTGAGCAGAAACCTGAGCTAATAGCAAACAGGACTGTCTTGATGGCCTAAGAAGGATTCTGAGTGCATGAGTCAGCAGGTAAGGGTCTTTGTGTTCATCAGAAATCCTCCACAGACAAGAGGGAAATTTTCCTCTGGTTGAGTATGTCATGCCATGGTCAAAACCCAGAGAAAAGACAAGTTTGGTTTTTAGGGAGAACAATAACACCTTTTCATAGGAATATGTGCGTGCACACATGTACTCATGCACACACACACACACACACACACACACACACACATACACACACACTCCAACTCACAACTCTTGCTACTCAAGATGTGCTTCATGAACCAGCAGCATCTGGCCCCAGCGCCACACCTACTGTTTAAGACTGCACATTAACGAGGACCCCATGTTATCTGTATGCACATCAAAGTTTGAGAAGAATGGCTCTAAACCAGTGGCTAGCAACTTTGGCTGCACTCTGGAATCACTCAGAGATTTCAATATGCAGCCAATTTGGAAAACTGTTGATCTAAAATAAAAGTTAAAAATATGCCCTCTCTTTTCCCTTCAGATTGAGCCTTTTGACCAATTTAAAAATAGGACAATGATGCATAAGAGGAACACTTCAAGACTGCTGTTGGAACACCTGGCTTATAACCCTTTTAAAGACTAGTTTTATTCTGTTTTGGTAACTCTCTATGTATATGCTTCCTGAGACCAAGGACCTTGACTTTGTGTCTGCTATCCCAACAAAATTATTAGTAGAGTCCCTTTTCAATCCCCAAAGTGTTCAGATTGGACAATACTGTCACCCTAAGGAGAGCTGACATTTATTAACCTTTTACTTTAGCTAAGCACTCTGCTAAGCAAATTATTCCATTAAATCCTCACAACATGCCTCAGAGGTTATGTACCATTATTATTTTCAACTTATAGGTGAAGAAACTGAGTGTAATAGCTGAAGTTACATGGGTAGTAAACAGCAAAATCTAGATCGTAACCTATGAAAATGATCCTAAAAGTCAGAATGTTCCATCTATTAATTAAAACTTGCAAGATATCAGGGAATTGTCTGTTCTGCTTGGGAAAATAATGTGTTTGGAAGAAGGTTAGGAGACAAGGATAGAAAGATAATTTTATAGCCAATGTTAGTTTCTCATCTTTCTCTTCTTTAGTTGGCTTAATCTAACATATGAGATGTGGTAAAAACATGTATTTCCAGAAGGTTTGTACATATATGTACATGTCCAGAGATATGGGTGGAGAAGAGGTCATGAAGGAGCTGAGATGGCATTTGCCACAGAGTACAGAAGGCTCAAGATCCTAACTTTGTCTCTTAAGCTTCACTGAATTCCCCAAAAGAAGGGACGTCTTCAGCCATGGCTTCAGACTGAGGCAAGATGGGAACCTCATTAAGCCTGTGTTATTGTTGGAGGGTTGATTCAAAAATAAAAGACCTAAGTTTCAGCTGGTCCCAAACTATGAAGAATCTTATCTACACAAAGCCCCCATTTGCCAATGCAAATGTGGTAATTGGACTCTTAATTATCCTATTTGCACACATAAATGAGGGGTGTGCCTGCAGAGAAATCAGAGCCTACTCTTAAAACTTTGGCCCCAAGCAACGAAATCACATGCTTTTGTCAACAGAAAAATTGGTTAGAATTGTGTTTATTTCTGCTCGTGTTAGGCCACATGTATTTTCACTGCAGCCTGATGTCTATTGAGTGAAAGCTTAGTTAAAAAAAAAAAAAAAACCAACACAAAAAAACAATGTTATGCATGCAGAAAACCTAGATAGTAATTGCCAACTATGTGCCAAGAATCCTTTCATTGTATGGAGAATGCAAGATCTGAAAAAGAAAACCTTTTTGCAACTTCATATGCTTGGGCAGACTCAGCAGCCTTATAGTCATAATAAAGACAGAAGGGCCTTTTAAAAGAATACTTTAAACAAAATTTCCAGCATGGATTAATCTCTTGAATAAATGATTTGGACATTGAATTTTCTCATTTCCCTAGGGCAGGTAAACAGGTGAATTTTCTCTGAATATCTTCTAGCTAGACAGTGAACTAACAATGTCCTTAGGGGGAAAATGTTCTTTGATTTGGAAGTATGTATTGTGAGTATGTCCATCTGGGTTTCCTCTCCATGAATCGAAACGGTCAAGATTTGGCTGTCTCTTGATCTTTGATTTATATATAAGACCTGGGTTCTAGTCCTGGCTCCAACTCAAACTAGCCACATACTCTTAAGGACTGATTAAATTATTTAGTTGAACAATGGTCAAGGAAAAAGGGACAGCTTGTCAGGGAGAGTCAAGCAGTGTGTTGGGAAGTAGAGGCAGGCCATGGGAGGCTACTAAGGTGTCAAAGGTAAAGGAGGATGAGCAATAAAGAATGATCAATGGGTTCTGTGATTTGGAGTTCAATAATAACGTTATCTTTGTTTTGGTCACCAGATGTTCAAGAAATACTTATTCAGTGAATGACTTAATTATCAGCACCATTTATTGAGCCACTTTGTAGGGAGCACTATGTGAGGAGTCTGAAGTAATTAGGGAAAAAATGAGACCCTGCCTACAAGGTTATTGAAGAGTAAAAACCCACCAAAGTGCAACAATATCAAATAAGACAGAGTTGAAAGAGTCAATGTGAGAATTAGGGGACAGGATGACCTTTGAATTTCTACATGGCATTAAGACACCTCCTATGTATTCCATAAAAGGTTCTCCTAGTGCCTGGGGTTCAGGGGCATAGACTGTGGAAAGACTAGAGCTGGCTTGCCTCTACCATGGCTGTGATCTCCTTAGGTTCAGCAGATGCCAACCAATGCAGAACTATGCACCCTGGGCTGCCCCACCTTAACACAATGAAATCAGTCCTTTTCTGATGAGTTAGTTACACTGATTAAATTAGTTCATTGAAGTAACACTTTATAGTATAGAATCCTTAACTCAATGTTCATAAGTCCTTTTCATCAGCTCTTCTTATCCAAACCTCTCTGTACATGGATATGTAATGAGATTTCAGAATTCTCAACCCCGAACTTTACAGAAATAACTATATCTCCCCAAATCTGGTTTTTGCCCATCTGCTTTATTGGCTGATGACAAATATCAATTAGAATTAGACTCCCCATTTCTGCTTTCTAAATTCATTGAGTATCAGGGAAGTTCCAAGATGGATTTTGTTCAACATTTGCACAAATCAGATTGGCAGTCAAATTTGTCCAGGAAAACAAAACTTTACTATTAGAAGTCACTGCCAGGTTCTATCTCAATCACTTACCAAAGTCAGATCTCATCATAAGCAGAAAAAAAATGTAACATTAATTATTCACTAAAAAATGATTGAGTATCTACTATGTTCCAGGACAAGAAATCTGCTGGAGATAAGGGAAGAGAAAAGACAAACATTCTTCCATTCTCATGAAGAGACTGAGGGCCAGGCTATTTTGTACAAAATTTTATACAATTGAACTCCTTATGACTAAAATTTTACTCAAGTATAGAGAACAAACTAGTGTTTTGTGTGGTAGTATCTTCATAGTTCTGAACAAGCTTGTAAGATATATGGGAAATGGCCCTCAGTATTTGAAAGTGTCACTTTTGAGTAATTTACTTCTTGATTTTTTTCTAAAATTCAAAGATGAATAATACCCCAATTCCACCCAGGACATTTAAGTTAATGGGCAGACAGGCATATAATACACAAAACATGAGCAGTGCCTGGCACAAAGTAAGAAGCTCAATATTGAAAACAAACCTTTTTATTACTGCTTACTAAGCATAGAAAGGTGTTTGGCACTACAATGGGCCTCTGATACAGAGATTAAACCACCTGCTTCAAGGTGGTTATGCTGATGAAAAGAACTTATGACAGAAGACTCAGAGCCAGACCATTTGGATGGTTCTACTCTGCTCAACTGTGAGCCTACTAGTTATAGGATAATGATGACTTGAACTTCTCTGAGCCTTCATTTCCTTGTCTATTAGAATAAAATTAAAGGATAAGAATACCCTTCCCCCCGGAGCTGTTGTGAGGTTTATGTACAATAATAAATTTTAATGTAGTGAGAAAATATGTTGTGTAAATGTGGGAGTTATTGTTATGATGCAACAGTCCTTAGAGGAACTGAGTTCCCACATCAAATGTGCCTTCCCTGCCTCCTCTAGCTTGCTCTGTTGTCCCCAACCAATGTAAATCCAACATCCAACGTTCTGATGAAATGGAATCTAAGGTTGTGTATTACTCCCATTTGGAAGCTTGAGCTTAAATGTGGGTAATTTTGTACTCATTCTACACTCCCCAATTCCCACTCCCTCTATCTCACCCACCAATTTGGTTTAATTCTTCTGGTGTTAAAGTGATCTGATCCCTAAAAGCTCTCTCTTGTTGCATTCTTTTTTTCTCTTTCTCTCTCAGGGTTCATAGCAGAGTGACTTCCATAGAACTGGTGCTCAATATTACAGTTAACAAAAGGAAAAGGAATCATCCTTTTGGGTGATGATGTTCGGTAAAGTTATTTCCCACACTGTTTGGTGCAAGTTTCTCATGCTTTCTGATATTTCACAACTAGTACCCAACATTAGCCAGAGGGCCAATTCATTTGTTCTAATCAAATCTGTTGACTTCAGACTACTACATTGATAAGTGTTGGGGACACTTATCAAGAGTGAGCAAAAATATACTTGCCTGTTGTCATGGAGTTTAAGGTCTATTTATTATGCATGGTAAATGAGGACATTATAAATTGTAAATGAAGACAAAAAAAAATCAGCAGTCAGCTTGGAATTCAGTGATAACACACAGATACAGCTGTGCATATGGCCAGAATCCATTCCAGTCAGTCGTTAGGCCATAATTTTCAGAAATTATTTTTTATTATCTTTTGTAACCAAGTATAAGCTTTTAAATTAAAAATGTCTACTGCAAAATAGTTTTTTTAAATACCACCACTGATGTAGTCACCTGTAAATAGAGTGTTTTTAGTGTTTTGATTTACACTATCCTATATAATAAAAGGGTAATACGCAAATTGACCCTAACGGTAGAACAACTGTTCGCTATGATGCGCACTGACCACCAGGGGGTAGATGCTTAATGCAGGAGCTGCCCCCTGGTGATCAGTGTGCTCACACGGGGGAAGCTCTGCTCAGCCACCAGCCGGGTTGAAGGCTGCAAGCGCAGCAGTGGGGGCGGGAGCCTCTCCTGCCTCCTCGACAGTGCTAAGTGAAGCCATTAGTTAGACATCACCCAAGGGCTCCCAGGCTGCCAGAGGGATTCCTGGAGGAGCGGGCCTAAGCTGGCAGGTGGACATCCCCCGAGGGGTCCTGGACTGCAGGAGGGCACAGGCTGGGCTGAAGGACCCCCCCCACCCGAGTACACAAATTTTCGTGCACCAGGCCTCTAGTTAGATATAATATGACTCCTCAGCTGAATGGCCAGTGCCAGTCTCTTGCTGAACACAGGCTGCAATGCAAATGCAGATTCATGTCCATTGCAAATGTACCCACATAGATAATCTCCTTGACAAGGACAAAGCCCTGTGGCTTCTGCCTTGTTCAAGGGAGCGTGACTCCGTTTCCCAAGGTACGTACTTTGTCAGTTAACCCCAAACTTGAAGAAAAGTTTCATATGTAAGAGAGCATGTGAAGGCCCTGAGAAGTCCTGCAATTAAAAAAATCTATTTGTGGGATCTCAATACCAGATATCAAACAGTATTACAAAGCTACTGTTCTCAAAACTGCCTGCTACTGGCACAAGAACAGACATATAGATAAATGGAATAGAATACAGAACCCAGAAATCGACCCAAACCACTATGCTCAATTAATATTTGACAAAGGAGGCAAGAACATACAATGGAGTCAAGACAGTTTCTTCAATAAATGGTGTTGGGAAAATTGGACAGATACATGCAAAAAAATGGAACTAGACCACCAAATTACACCATACACAAAAATAAACTCAAAATGGATAAAGGACTTAAATATAAGAAGGGAAACCATAAAAATACTAGAGGAATCCACAGGCAGCAAAATCTCAGACATATGCCGAAGCAATTTCTTCACTGATACTGCTCCTAGGGCAATGGAAACTAAAGAGAAAATAAACAAATGGGACTACATCAAAATAAAAAGCTTTTGCACAACAAAAGAAACCATCAACAAAATAACAAGAAAGCCCACTGCACGGAGAACATATTTGTCAATGTTATCACTGATAAGGATTTAATCTCCAACGTTTACAGGGAATCCATACAACTTAACAAAAGGAAGATAAACAACCCAATCAAAAAATAGGCAACGGACCTAAATAGATACTTTTCGAAAGAAGACAGAAGGAAGGCCAAGAGACACATGAAAACATGCTCAAAGTCACTAAATCATCCGAGAGATGCAAACCAAAACAACAATGAGGTACCATCTCACACCTGTCAGAATGGCTAATATCAACAAATCAACAAATGACAAGTGCTGGTGAGGATGCAGCGAAAAAGGAACCCTTCGTGCACTGCTGGTGGGAATGTAGACTGGTGCAGCCACTGTGGAGAACAGTGTGAAGTTTCCTCAAAAAACTAAAAATGGAACTCCCATTTGACCCAGTGATCCCACTTCTAGGAATATATCCCAAGAAATTAGAAACACCAATCAGAAAGAATATATGCACCCCTATGTTCATAGCAGCACAATTTACAATAGCTAAGATTTGGAAACAGCCTAAGTGCCCATCAGCAGATGAGTGGATTAGAAAACTGTGGTACATCTACACAATGGAATACTATGCTGTGGTCAAAAAGAAGGAGTTCTTACCATTTGCAACAGCATGGATGGAACTGGAGAGCATTATGATAAGTGAAATAAGCCAGTCAGAGAAAGATAAATATCACATGATCTACTCATAACGAACAATATAAACTGATGAACAAAAACAGATCCAGAGACAGAGAAGCATCCATCAGACCGGCAAACCTCAGAGGGAAGGTAGAAGAGAGTGGGCGTAAGGGGGAGAGATCAACCAAAGGATTTGTATGCATGCATATAAACCTAACCAATGGATACAGACAACAGGGGGGTGAGGGCATGAGTCCGGGGTGGGGGGTGGGGGGCAATGCGGCGATAAGGACACATATGTAATACCTTAATAAATAAAGAAAAAAAATCTACTTGATGTGTAACCCAATCGTCCCCACTTTCATTTCACCATTTTTCTAAAACTCACATATAAATATCCTGAAAAATAATATTCTAGGGGAGATATTTTTTGGAATACTCTGGTTTAACTTATTCAGATCCCATTCTGGTAGGTGTTTTCTTTAATTGGCCTCATAGGAACTTTATAAATGTATTGAGTTATTCTAAGATTTTGATCAATGATGTCACCCGCTGAACGGACAATCAAAATTCTATTTTGTCTTTCAATAGAGAAAGCAATGAAGACGAGAGCATTAAGAGTGGCTCTTTACCATCAGAAACAGCCAGAGAATGGCACTACCTGAGTACATACAGGGGCCTGCAGAGAATTCATCCCACAAACTGACACACAATTCATTTTTTATACCTTCATTTCATATTTATTTTCCTTGTCCTTCTCTTTGCTTTGGCAATCTTAGATACATTTCTACTTTTCCAAGATTGCCTGCAGTGAAGTCCTGTCCCCAGAGATTGTTTTTTATTAGTCTCTTAAGCAAGTTATACAATTCAAATCACCTCTCCCTGTCCACCCATCTGCTTGTTTTTGCTTTTCTTCCTCTCTGCTGGATTCGGTGTAGAAATCCTCTATGCCTCCTCTCTCCCCTCCCTGTCCACTGCCCTAAACTCTCCCCCACCGTTCTGTCTATCCTCTCTGTCAGGGTCCAGGGGCCCCTTCTGTTCAGATGGCTCTGGGCCCACCTGTACCAGCCCCATCTGTCAGCAAATCAGCCCCAGCATCCCATAAACCTGGTGGAGGAAATTCTCCTCTGAAGAATTGACGTCACTAGGTGTTCTCCTGAGAGTTGTGCCCTGAAAAATTAGCTACATTGAGGAAGAATAAAGGGCAGTTTAGCATGGAATAGAGGCGTTCAGACCACTGGCATTAATAAAATACTTCACACACACAGGACCACATTTCAGTTTTCTGTTTGAAACATTACTTAACATCCACCAGAATATTAAAAGGAGCTAGAAATGGAAAAACAGTATCTTCAGGCTAACTAGAAATTTTAAAATATTCATATTTTAATGCATTAGAAGATCATGTGAATAAAATCTATTTTCTAAAGCTAGCATGACCAACATATTTGCAAGAATATCTCCGCTCATTCTTCCAATTTGAGTAACGTAGCAATCCTTTTTTTTTTTTGAAGAAATCATTCAGTTTTAGTGTTTTGGCACTATTTTTTAAAGAAATCAAGCATTTCCTTGAAAGAAACATTTATTTCTAATATTTAAAATCCCCAGGCTTCTATAAAACATACATATAGAGAACAAGGAAGGTGTACAGTTGAATAATACAGTAAGTGTTGGCTATTATTCCCCATCTGAAATTTGATTCATATTTAACCCAGATTTGTGTGCTGATTTAGAGGCTAAAGTGCCAATAGGGGAACAGAATGGTCACAGCCAGCCACTGGAGAGAGAACTTGGTGCCAGGACTGAACAAGGTCTAAAAATTGTGGATGGCACCTGAAACTCATACAGCAGAGCCCCCGGACCTCCAAGCCGGCCTCGTGGTTCTGATGTTCCCTTGCCCGTTTCCTGTGTGCGCGAGCAGCACTGCAGCGACCCTGTTTATCTGGCCCCTGCACAACATTGTCAAGACACATTTCCATTTTCCAAGTGACTGCTGCCACTGGGCCGCAGTCTGTGCTCATTTCTCGAGTAGCTAAACCCTTTGACACTGTGGTTTTTAATTAAAATTACATTAAAGTTAATCAACCAGAAAGAGGCTGCTGTAGAAGGCAGGTTTGATTGCAACCTGCAAAGGGCACGGAGGCTGCCAACTTGCTAAAGATGTGCCTGCAGATGCCAATCTGCCTGCGTGAGCCCCACGGTTACAGAGCTGCTGAGGAGAGGTCGGTTCGGCTTGCATTTTCTCGGGGACTGTCGAAAAAAATCGTGATGGCAGTAGCAGGGCCCCTCCAACACGCACTGTCCCTGCATTTCTGCTACTGCCCCAAACCACTGAGGGCGAAACTGTCACATCCCAACTGTTTCATCTTCAGACCCAGTTAGGCTCAAGCAGGAGTCACTAGGTCTGCTGTTGGGGAGGCTACAGACACTCTCAGATGATCCTATTCTGTTCTATAGGCTGGTTTCTGGTGCTGTGTTTGGTTTTCTTTTGTTTTGAAGGGACAGAGGAAATATTTGAATGCCGCAGGATTCTTTGTTCCTCTCCAGGTTCTTTCCCAAGGGCTTCATTGGAAAATGACTACACACAGCTTAGCATTCTGAACCAAGGGACTATCAAATAAAAATTCACATCTAAGATTATTAGCTATTTCACACTTACTAAATGTTGTAGGGGTATTGAGTCTAAAATTTACATTTTATTTCTGTTCTGTTTTTATATGATTAATTTACTTAATATATTCAGGCCTTAACAAAGTACCTGACACTGGGTAAGAGATTGATTAGTTTTGGATAAGTGAATTTTGATGAATAAATGAATGAATAAATTCATGAAGAAAGGAGTGCATTGTCCATAGGAACTAATGCTATCTATGCTTTTTATCCTAAAGCTACAAAACCAACATTAGTACAAAAATCCAGATATCATTTCTCCTGAGTGCCAACTCAGATCTATTGATAACTGCTGCCTAAATCACTGTGTTGAGAAGGATTCTGAAGCTGTATTCAAGTAACTGAGCAGAGAGTGATCTCTGGTAAGGGCTTTGAATCTATCCTGTTCTAAGAGTTGGGAAGAAATATAAAGATTATATCATCCCTGGCTGTGTGGCTCATCCCATACAACCAAAATGTGGCAGGTTTGATTCCTGGTCAGGGCACATACCTAGGTTGTGGGTTCGACCACCAGTTGGTATGCGTACAGGAGGCAACCAATGTTTCTCTCACATTAATGTTTCTCTCTCTCTCTTTCCCTTCCTCTCTCTTTAACATCAATGTAAACATACCCTTGGGTGAAGATTATTAAAAAAAAAAGAGTATGTCAGAATTCTATGGTTGCTTGAAAGTAAGTGAACAAAGCTTCCTTCCTTCATTTACAAGGAAAGAAGTTTTATTTTCTATATCCTTGAGTGGCTTCCTGAGTCCATCAGCTGATTCTAACCAAGCCATTGGTCCTGCAATTGCTATATTCGTCTATGCATATCCATGTCATATACCAGGTATACCTGAGTACTTTGCTTATAGCAAGATTCTTGAGGCAGGCAGACCCCAGGTGCCATGCACATGCTAGCTGTGAATATTAATGATTGGCAAAGTGTCTCCTGATAAATGCCTACTAATAAAAAACAGAATTTTGTTCTTTGAAAAAGTTAATTCTGTTTTCTACAATGAAATCTAAGAGGAAGTCTTCTAGGGAGAGAATGCATTCTTCAAATATTTTTAATTCTCTAGTAGAAGGAGAAATACGCCTGCAAGGAGTTAGTTTTGACTCTCTGACCATGAATGGAGTAGCCAGGATGACTGGAGCTATAGCAGCCATCCTGTGACCATAAGGCACAAGTACCAAGACAAAAAAAAAAAAAGAAGCAGCAGCAGCAAACTCTAAGAATGGTGAAATAGAAGGATTGTAAAAAACAGATCTTTAAAGACATTTTTGCACTGCTCTTTTTACATGGAACTTCTAGATTCCTTTTTATATAAAACTAGAGGCCCAGTGCACAACATTCGTGCACGGGTAGGGTCCCTAGCGGCTGCCAGCTGGGGCCTTCCTTTGTTCCGTGCTGCCGCCTGGTGGTCAGTGCAAGTCAACTCTCAGTCGGTCAAACTCCCAAGGGGACACTTTGCATATTAGGCTTTTATATATATAGTTAACTAAGCATTATAGTGCTTAAACCATTATTAATTGGGGAATTTTTTACTTGCGGCTAAAAGCTTCCTAACTGATGTAGTGTCTGATTTTCCAACATAGAGAGTCAAGTCTCCCAAACCCATAATCTACTTTGTTTCTCTCACTTTAGTATTTTAATCATGCTACATTTTTGGGGTCACAGTACATCAAAAGTCTATCTATTCCTTATAGAAGTCCCTCGTGGAGGAAGCTATCAAAGGTTAGCTTCTCTTGCCTGGGCAGATTTTGGAGCACTGTCTCTCTATGGGCCTCTAGAAGACCCCCACAAAACTCTCCAGTCAATCCTTATGTGTTTTCTCGTCTAGTTTCAAGTCAAGCAGAAGTTCTCTTGTTCAATAGAAAGTAATTTTCTCAAAAGAAAATTAATTGATGTCTCTATCTGAATGGACCAAATCAGACTATTTCCTGAATTTTGAAAAAAGGTAACGAACATGCTGAGGACTCAGGCTAATTAGGTAGGCCGGCTGAAAATTCTTGTAGGAGAGAAGGCAGATGAGATTGAGGCTGTCATCAGCTATCTCCATGCCTGCAGCAGGAAAGATCTCAAATCCTGTTACTAATCACATATGCCAGCCATAAGGATCATCTGGAAAGCTGGCAAATTTTGAAACCTAAACTAACATACTTAATTTTTAAATATCCACCTAGCCCACCTGGTGTTGCCCAGTGGTTGAGCATCGACCCAGGAACCAAGAGGTCACTGGTTCAATTCCCGGTCAGAGCACATGCCCGTGTTTCCGGGCTTGATCCTCAGTAGGGGGCTTGTAGGAGGCAGCCAATTGATGTATCTGTCTCTCTAGCTCTCTCCCTTCCTCTCTTTCTAAAAATCAATAAAAGCATATTTAAAAAAATATCCACCTATAGGCTTTTCACAAGAAACACCCCTAGGGATGAAGACAGAAAAACTGAAAATAAAAGAATGTACAAAAAAATAGACCATACAAATCCTAAGCCAAAAAGCTAAAGTAGCTACATGAGAAAGGATGCTGTTAGGAATTCAATTGGAGTGCTCAGATATGATCAATATTCTATCCCTAGTGAGACCACTGCATGCCTTCCAATGGTTGGAGCAATGGGCAGTGTTTGCTTTGGGAATGGCCTTTTCCCTGCGTTGACCCTGGAGGAGGTTTGAAGCTCCAGTTAGCCAGTTGAGAAGGGAAGAAGGGACAGAGAAACAGAACCGTTCTTTCCTCCCTGAAGGGAGTTGGCCTATCTGCAACTATCCCAAGCTGTTGGTGGAGAGGTTGAGGGAACAGGGAAAACTCCTTTTTGTCTGTTTTGTTTTTACAGGATCAATATAGAGCTTTATTCTCAGTGGCCGGCAAACTGCGGCTCACGAGCCACATGTGGCTCTTTGGCCCCTTGAGTGTGGCTCTTCCACAAAATACCATGGCCTGGGAGAGTCTATTTTGAAGAAGTGGCGTTAGAAGAAGTTTAAGTTTAAAAAATTTGGCTCTCAAAAGAAATTTCAATCGTTGTACTGTTGATATTTGGCTCTGTTGACTAATGAGTTTGCCAACCACTGTTCTATACCATGAAGCTTTTTTTTTTTCAATTACAGTTTACATTCCATATTATTTTGCATTAGTTTCAGGTGTTGCTAGGCAATCATATACTTCACAAAGTGTTCCCCCCAATATTTCAAGTACCCACCTGGCACCAAACATAGTCACTATGCTGTACTTTACATCCCTGTGACTATTTTGTGACTACTAATTTATAGTTCTTATTTCTTTCACCTTTACACCCAGCCCCTCAAAAGCCCCTCTCCTCTGTCAACCATCAGTCTGTTCTCCATATCTAAAAGTCTGGAAAAACTCTTGTTTTTGGTGAAAATTGAAATAAAGATTAAAACACAGCACAAGGAAAAAAATACCATGACACTATAAATAGAGTCCAAAAGCATTCCACTGTGTACAATATAGAGTTGCATTACTGGGATGTTAATAATATGACTAGGGTGAGCCTGAATGGCTAACCTGTTGAGAGTTCTGTGGGTTTAGGAGCCACTTCCCAATTGTGGCACATCTAAATTTGTGTTATTGCATAGCACTTGTGGAGTGTCACAGTTTGGACTCTCTAGAATAGCAGATATGATGACAGCCAAAATCAATAGCCACATGTCACACTTCTGAAACCCTATGACATCTGCAAGAGCAAAGATCCCACATGCAGCATGATAGCGGCAATCAGGTCTAGTAATTAATTGTGCTCATAAGCATATATAGAATCCTAAACTAAATGATAAAAAAGCACACATCACACAGAGAACATTCATGAAAATTCATCATAATCTAGTCCATCAAGCAAGTCTCAAAATTTTTTGATGCCAAGTTCCAGAGAGATCATTTTCTCTAACCACAAGGCAAAAGAGGTTAAAAGTAAGAAATCTTTTTTTAACCTAAAAAGCCAACGTATTTACACAATTAAAAAATGCATTTCTACTTAACTCTTGAGTCAAAGAAGAAACCATGGTGAAAATCAGACAAGCCATTATGGACCATTAAAACCAATGCCTTCATATTAAAAGTGAGGAGACTAAGACCCACAGTCAAGTAGCTTGCTTACGGTTGTAATGCATGTTGATAGTAGGTAAGGGAGCAGCAGAATGTTGTTGAGAGTACAAAGACTGAGGGCACAGGCTATGGGGTCAGGTTTCTTCTCCTCCATCACCTACTAACAGCTGCCAGTGATCCAGACAGAGCCAAGTTTTAAACCCAGGTCCAAATGAGAGGTGTGGTGGGGCAGAGAATGCAGAGCAGAAGCCATGAGGAGCTCCTGGAGTAAAGTGGACCAAGGCAAGGCAAGACAGATGGCCGTAAACTGGAAGGGAGCATGCACCAGGTCACTCCTGGGAACCCTGAGGAACCAACAACAGGACGAAATAGCACAGCCGCAAGTCTGGTAGCACCAGCACCAGTACCAACACCAGCCCTGGGCATGGTGGGGGCAATCTACATTCTGGCCCTCCAGGAAAATTTAACATGAAGCCTTCCTGTGGGGTTTATAGAGATAATTATTCCTCTTTTTTAATATTTGTGAATATGCAAACTTCTTTAGCAAAGAAATCTCTCTCACATAACACCACATACAGTATGCTCCGTGTATTAATTGGCTTATTTGTAAATTCGGTTCACAACTATTTCTGGAGCCCCTACTATGGGCTAGAAATGATGTTAGTAGGTGCATAGAACTCAATACTATTGCTTAATTAGCATCACACACCAAAAAAATCTTTGCAGCCAATCAGACAAAAATAACAAGTAACATTAAGGGCTATATTAGTTACCTATTGCTACAATAATACTGTGTAACAAGCAACCACCAAACCTCCGTGGCATCCAATAGGCATTTGTTTTGCTCACCAGTCTATGAGTTGGCTGGCTGGGTTCTGGTTCTCTGCCCCAGGTTCAGCTGATCTCAAATGCGCTTGCTCATGCATCTGCACTTAGCTGGCAGCTGGGCAGGTCTAGGAGCTTCTTGAGTGGGAGGACTCAGCTTGCTCCACTTGGCCAGCAGGCCGCTGTTGGCAGGGTGAGGGGTCTGAGGGAAAACAGAAGTCCACAAAGCTCAGTGTCAGAACTTGCATATTGTCCCTTTTTCTGTGTTCTATTGGCCAAAGCAAGTCACAAGTTCGGCCCAGCCTCCATGGGTGGGGGAAATAAAATCTCCCCCTTGATGAAAGGAGCCCAAAGGCACACAGCAAGGAACAAAGAAAGAGGAAGGGGTGGAAAATTTGTAAACAATTTTGCAATCCATCTACAGGAGGCTGAATGGATTCTTTGGCAGAAGCTACGCCTGGGATGGATTCGAATTAAAACGGAAGTGTGTCTTGTTAGAAGAGACAATATTTCCTTTAAAAGCAGCCTGTGTTTTTCTCTTTAAAGGAATCCATACCTTCCAACAAGGATGGGGTACAAAAGACCAATTTATATATGAAATAACTGATGAGGAAACATAAAAACAATTGCTGAGGTCACATGAGCTAGAACAAATCTAATTATTTTTTATTTTTTAGAACAAATCTAATTTTAGATAAGAACATTTGAATCAAATTATTCAGCATAGAAAGACGACATGTCTAATATTCAGCTTGTTTTGGTTTGGTATACAACAAAATATTGACAAATTAATCAAAGTCCATGGCCACAACATTTAATAGTAGGAGCCTTTTAAGTACCATTCCTTCCAGTACAAAAAAAATGACGGTTCTACTTTTTGATGGGGAATCTGAATGATATAAAAAGGCTGGAATATTACAATACATCTCATCCAGCCTTTATGAATGTAAGTCCTTTTATGTATTATATGTTTAGCACAAAAACGGAGAGCGTTTATTACAGCATGAGAGAGTAGAGTTAGAAATCCTTACAAGGGTAAAAAAGCATGAGAAATGTAATGTTACTTGTAGCTCACTGAAAGCTATATTATAAACAAATCTTGAAGATGCCATCAACCATCATCTGCCCAAGAACCATGATTCCAGAGAATCAGCCTATACATGTTTTAAAAAGCACATTTTATCTGATCCAATAATACATTTAAACCTTCTGATAACCAAGGCTTATGGTCTGAGGAACAAATTAAAACATGTTTATATTTACACCAATAAAACAACACATCATGAAGTTTGCTTAAATTCTTGCACATCTGTTGAAACTTTGCCCCACTCCACACCTGCAAGAAATAAAAGCTATGGAATACGTTATAAAAAAAAAAAAGAAGAAGAAGAAGTGCTGATGCAACTCTTTTTCAGAGACAACAGTAAACTGTATTATTGACAGAACCAGAAACTTAATTGAAAAGCCTGTTACTACTGGTGTTAATAAACCTGGCATATTTTCAATTTAGATTGACACCATTCAAACTGATACTTCTCTTCAGTAATAAAACATGTAACAAAATCTGGATGAGAACACTGACTATCTAATTTAAGCTTTTATTACTTGAAAATAATGAAGTCTATTACAGATGTTCCATGATCGAATTTTTTTTTCCATAAAAATGTTCTACTTAGGAAGCCAAGATGAAATAATGGTAAATAATACCATTTACCTCCTGGCTAGAAAATAATTGCTAACACACTTATCTACGATATTAAAATTTTAAATAACTAAGTGAATTTATTTAAGGAATGATATGTGTACTGTTCGATTTTCAAAATTGAATGATTGTTACTTTTACTCTGCTCCTTTAGCCAATATTTATTGAGTTCCTATTATGTGTCAGGTATTCTTGTAGGGGTTGGAAAATATGGAACAAGAGAGACCAAGATGCCACTCCCATGTAGTTTACATTTAAGTGGTTTTTTTCATCAGCATTTAATGATCCTTATTAAAGAACGACTTGAACACTATAGTGACACAATTAACTTCTTGAAAAACTATGATGACCTAAAATAAAAATTGTGATAAAGGTTCAAGTATTTCTAGAGAGTTATATCAGAGAAAACAGTATCAGTTAGCACCTCCTGACCTAGCCCCTCCAAAATGACACAGGAATGTCTTTAAACCTCCTCCTCATCCCCACTCTACATACACCCACACCACACCACCACCGATTCTTTTATTTTCAGGATAAAGTAACTACCTCGGGCTTCTGGGTTGAGGTAAAGAGAGGATGGCTTATATTTTCAGAGCTGGCACTACTTCCTGGCCTCTGTGTTCTAGAAGTTTCTTCAGTTCCACTCATTTCACTACATAGAACTCAGTCCTTTCTCATTTTCCACAACCATCATGCACATTTCCTAAAATTATTCCTGTGTTTCATTGTTCTCAAGGGACACGGATCTACTTTCTATGGAGCACACTAAGCCAACTCCTTCCTCAAGGGCCATTACACCTGCTGCTGCAACTGCTTAGAACACTGCTCTTCCAGGTACCTGCACAGATTGCACCCTCACTAATCACTACAATTCTGTGGCACACCCAAAAATCTATTCTATTTTTTGCCAATCTGACAAAAAATAAAAAGGTATAAATTTTGATTCATTCACAATGTAAGGCTATTGTGTTGGCTGTTACCACTTTTCTTTCCTTTTTTTTTTTTTTTTTTTTTTACTATTTAAGAGAAAAGAGGTCAGTGTCCCTGACCAAATAGTTAGATTCTGCAGGTGTTTTAAACATTCTTGTGGCACATGGGTTGAAAATCGCTGCTTTATGTCATTGCAGGTCAGCCAGGGGCACTGTTTCATGTCACCTTCCTCTGGAACTCACCACACCAAAACTTGCTGCGCTTATATTATAGCAGAAGGAATTGAGCTCTCAGGTCTTACACTAGCAGTTAAATGCTCTAGCCTGGAAGTGACACAAGGTACAGAACTCCCCCCAGTAATATGTTCTAAGACCCCCTGTAGATGCCTGAAACTGTAGAGTACCAAACCCTAAATATACTGTTATTTCCTATACATACCCCTACGGTAAAGTTTAATTTATAAATTAGGCACAGAGATTAACAATGACTAATAATAAACTAGAAGAATTAGCCCCAGCTGGTTTGGCTCAGAGGCTAGAGCATCAGCCTGTGAACCAAAGGGTCCCTGGTTCAATCAATTCTGGTCAAGGTCACGTACCTTGGTTGCAGGCTCCTCCGCAGCCCGGACCCTGGTCCTGGGTGGAACTCATGCAGGAGACAACCAATTGATGTGTTTCTCTGACATCGATGTTTCTGTCTCTCTTTCCCTCTCCCTTCCACTCTCTAAAAATCAATGGAAAAATATCCTCAGGTGAGAATTAAAACAAACAACAACAAAAAACCTAGAAGAATTATAACAGTACACGGCAATGAAAGTTATGTGAATGTGGTCTCTCTCAAAATACCTTATTGTACTCACCTAGTCATTTAAAGGAGGCACTTTACAGGTTCTCTTCGGTGCATCTGAATTGCCAACATCCCTACTCTGGCGCTTTGTGGTCATTATCAAGTAAAATCAGGGTGACCTGAACGCAAGCACTACGATACTATAGCAGAGGAGCCGATAACAGGGCCAGCTCCCAAGTAACTAACCGGCAAGATGGAACACAGCCTGGAGACCTGGGCAATGGGTCACCTCTCGCGAGTGTGGGCGCGAGATTTCATCACGCTACTTAATGCAAACAACGCGAGATTGTTGTCACACTACTCAGAACGCTGCACCATTTGAAACATGAATTGTTTATTTCTGGAATTTTGCATTTAGTATTTTCGGACCTCAGTTGACCTCGGGTAACCGAAGCCATAGAAAGTGAGACTGTGGATAAAGAGGAACAACTTACTGTACATTTAACATCCCCTGCCCCACCAAAGGAAATCAGGTAATGCAAAATTACCATTGCCCTGAAGATCACAGGTTGAAAATATTTGGTGAATCGCACCAAAGACTTCTGTGGTGACTGAACATTGGTCCCCAGGGATAATCAGATCCTAATCCCTGAACCTGTCAATGTTACCTTATTGGAAGAGAGCCTTTGCCAATGTGATGAAGTTAAGTATCTGGAGCTGGGGAGATTATCCTGTAATATCCAGGTAGGCCCTAAATGACACAGAGTGAATGTGTATGACAGAGACTGTGATAACTGAGACTTACGATAAATATTTATTTGGTATTTGTCCTTGTTCCTGGGAGAGAGCTCCTAAAACCCTTGGAATTTCCTGTGAGAAGAGCAATAAATGTGTCTTTTGTAACAGTAAGGAGGTGACTTTTGGAAATCTCCTATTTACCTAGGGATGGGGGCTGCTTGCAGGAGCCAACCTCGTGCTTGAGCTTTATTCTATACCATGAAGTTTTTTTGTTTTAATTACCGTTTACATTCCATATTATTTTGCATTAGTTTCAGGTGTAGTTAGGCAATCATATACTTCACAAAGGGAGGGGATGTTTCCACTTCCCAGGACAGGAGAGGGGCTGTAGATTAAGTTCGATCACCCATAACCAATGAGTTATATCAATCATGACTATGTAATAAAGCTTCCATAAAAACCCAAAGAGCTTCTGAGTTGGTGAACATATGGAGGTGCTGGGAGAGGAAGTGGAAGCTCAGCATTCCTTCCCATATATCTTGTCCTATGTGTCTTTTCCATCTGGCTGTTCCTGAGTCATATCCTTTTATAGTAAATGGGTGATCTAGTAAGTAATACGTGTTCTGAGTTCTGTGAGCCACTCTAGCAAGTTAATCAAACCCAAGCTGGGCCCAGTCAGAAGCACAGAGGACAACCTGGATGTGTAGTTAGCATCTGAAGTGGGGTGAGGAGGCTGGCACGGTAGTCTTGTAGGACTAAGCCCTTACCCTAGGATCTGATGCTATCTCCAGGTAGATAGTGTCAGAATTGACTTGAGTTGTAGGACACCCTAGTTTCAGAGAATTGCTTGTTGCTAGGGAGGAAGAAAAAAACCACATTGAAATTGGTGTCAAAACGGTAGAGGCTGATAGAGTTTTGACACAGAACAGAAGGAAGCAATGTGACCATGGAGGCAGGGACTGGAGTGATGCAGCCACAAGTCAAGGGGTGCGGGTAGCCAGAGAAGCTGGAAGAGGCAAGAAACGATTTTCCTTAGAAACTCAAGAGGGAGTAATGCCCTGCCCACACTTTGATTCCTGCCCAGGGACACTGATTTTAGACTTCTGGCCTCCAGAACTGGGAGGGAATGCATTACGTTCAGAACGTTAGAAAATTCTGAATAAAAGCCACAGTGCTGTCTTTGTTAAAAATAAAGCACAGTGGTCCAGGGGAGCGCAGAACTGTGAGGGAATGCATTTCTGTTGTGCAGCCTCTATCATGACAAGAGGGGTTTGCTCTAGGGAAGGAGAAGTGGGAGGTGGCTGCTGGAGAGGCATCGAGCATTTGCCACAAATAGCGCTGAGCATATGTAGTCATTCAGTACCTTCTTTTTAATAAAGCATTAAGGTTGAGAGTGATTGTCGCCCCCTCCGCTAAAATTTAATATTGATCTTTAAGGTTTTTGTTCCTTATGTTTCTGTCACTTCTTCTGACAGGCTTGATCCTACAATGGCTCCGACATTGTAACAAACATGCTTTGGAAATTGACCAAGAAATGCTGGATTGCTTTCAGGGTGAAGTGATGGCATTTAATTTTCTCACCTGGAAAGAACTACAACTCCAGGAGAGACCATTTCTCCTTGTATTACCGATTGGTCCACCGACAACCTTTAGGCCAAAGCTGTGTATATATATTTTCTGTCAGCCTTCTGTGCATGGACTTAGGAGCGGGCCTGAGCCCGAAACTCCTCTTGTCCAGGGAAACTGCAAGGCCAGCCCCAGACTCCTCATGTGGCCTCTCCGGGGGCAATAAAGCAGCAGTTCCATTACCGTCGTCCAAATGGCAAATGAGAAGTGATGGTTTGAGTGTACGGCCCTGTCTGGAAAAGAAGAGGAAGAGGCAGCACTTCTGACAGAGCTGTTCACACCTTCCCTGCATAGCTGGGAGACCTTTGCTGGATTCCCCACATTGGCTGCTTTCTGGCACTTAGGTAAGTTAAAAACCCTGAGAGCCTCCAAGGTAAGCTGGATTTCTATCATACACATTTAGCAGCTAAATCACCAAAAGTCACTTTCAGATATTCATGCAAAGCTGCACCTTTACCCAAGGTCAAAAGTTCAATAGAAGTTAGCAAAAAGAGAATTGTGTGGACAGGAGGCAAGGAAAGAAAGAGAAAATTTTGGTAGATTATCTCTGTTCCAAAGCTGCATTCTTTTTGAGAGAGTTCGTGCTCAGGGAAGCTGGTAAAAGATAGTTCTGGAATAAATTGTGTGGAATATATTGTTGAAGGATAGACATAAATAATATTTCTTTGTATGTTGATTTCCACTCTTGCCACCTTATTGAGTGGATGGCAAGCAGGTTAGGAAGGCCAGAGAAGCTATGAAATTTGTATCAAGTATTTGAAATGTATTAAGCAAATAACCCACGTTTTAGAATGCTTTCTTCACTACACCTATATTCAGCAGGCTGGTCTGCCTAAACCAAAATCTGTTCAGTAGCAAAATAGCTAGTGTCATTATGGCTTTGGTCAAAGCTATCTTGAATCAAATGTCTGTGAGATTTTTAATGAATAATTTTTTAATCCTGTGTTATTTGGATAGAGATATATAGAAAAACTAAAACAGAACCTTGGAATATAAAAGACTAGATTCCAGCCCCACATTTTCTGGCACTTAGTCTCTATAATCCTTATAATTTCCAATGAGATACAAGTTCTAGGGGCATCTTTCCTTGTAATCAGTTTTTGTTCCCAGGTCCTGAAACAGCTTCAGATCAATAAATGTGAAATAGGTGTCTTATTCATGACAAGCTCTTTCCAACTACACCTGAGTTTATGTTAGTGGATCAATTTTTTTTGGAAAGCGCCCACATGATGGGGGCTGGTTGCTAGGGAAAATGACATTGTGATTACAGGGTAATAACTTTCCGCTCTACCATCCCCTTACCTCCTTGGAAGTGGGAGGGGCTGAAAGTTGAGTTAATCACCAATAGCCAGGGATTTAATCAATTATGCCTACGTAATGAAGCCTTCATAAGAAAACCCCAAAGGATAGTATTCAGAGGGTTTTGAGAGTGCAAACACATGGAGGTGCTGGGAGGGTGGCGTACCCGCAGAAGGCATGGAAGCTCCATGCTGCTTCCACCACAACTTGCCCTATGCATCTCTTCCATCTGGCTGTTCCCAAGCTGTATTCTTTTATAATAAACCAATGATCTCATAAGTAAACTGTTTTCATGGATTCTTTAAGGTACTCTAGTAAATGATTGAACCTGAGGAGGAGGTTGTGGGAACCTCCAATCTGTGGCCAATCAGAAGCACAGATGACAGTCTGGACTTGTGAAATTCAGTTAGTCTTGTGGGACTGAGCCCTTAATCTGTGGGATATGACACTATCTCTGTTAGATCAATTTTGTTGAATTGTAGGACACACACTGGCATCTGAGAATTACTGGGTGTGGAGCGAAAACCCATACATTTGTTGACAAGAAGTGAAGTATTCTGTGAGTACTGTGTTCTTAGTGTACGGAGAAGGAAAAAACAGAGAATTGTTTCCTTAAAACACAATATATTTCATAACTATTATATTCTGATATGTCACTTGAGATGTGCTACTACTCAAAAGTATGCTTTCTGTTAGCTACGTTAAGTCTTAAGCAACAGAACAGTATCTTCAACCAAGGGCTTGTTTCAGCATTTGGACAGATCCAGGGAGTTGGCCTGCCTGATGTCCTGTGTAGATTTTGAAAGGAGCTGGTTCTATTTGTGGATATCTTTAGGTAGAACCAGGAGAGCATCGGTTTTCTTGTCACTTACCTAAGGATAAATTGATTGCAAATTCTGCTTTTAAACAAGAGTCCAGAGATCCTTCACCCATCAATACTCTACAGTGATCTCATACTGAAAGGTTGTCTGAAAAAGAACATTTCAAACTTACTTTTACCAAGACCTTCAGTAAGAACTGTATCACGCTATATGTACATGCAAAGTCACACACTCACACAAGTTCTGTGGTACAGCACTTGCCCTTACTAAATACAAAGATTCTATCTTCTATTTAAAGCTATTGTTTCATTTTTTAAAGTGCTATTCATGACTTACTATATGGATTTTACAACCCTTAAAAAGTTATAATATGCAATTTGAAAAACGTGGATTTAAGAGATATGCTGTTGAATTATCTCCTAGATTTTTAAAGTTCTCTCCCCATTCCAGTTAAGTCATAAGAAAATAACATGTCTTTTAGCTTCTTAAAGACATGCTTATTGACTTATGAATTAAGATTTTACCCTGGCCTTTCATCAGAGGCTGAGATAAGATATGTCCACATGCATGCGGAGTATCCTTTGTAGGGCAATGATTTTTACAAGGTCCTCTTGGAGTTTAAGAAAAATTTTTTCCTAACTAGTATACAGTATTTTACTATATAATTATTATGGAATCACAGCTTTTATTTCCTGCTTCTCCATGACTTTTGTATAATTATTATTTTTTTTAGTATGTACATATAGTAGCACAAAAGCATGATGCTTATGTATCTAGGAATTCTATTATTTACAAAAAATAAATATCTAGATGTAGATCTTAAACTGGCCCTCCACCAGGCCTAGCTTTGTAAAGACAGCTTTTTTAAATTTCTGCCTTGAGTACCTTTACGTAGGTATGTGCTGACTGGTGCACTTCTCCCCACTCTCATACACATAGCACATTACATCCCTTTCAGTTACCTGCAAGACCCCTAATGGCTTTAGAATTTACAATTCATGTTAGAAAGTTAAAAGGTCTAAGAAAGGTGATCAAATGGGGTTCTTATAATTTATTTTGTCTCAAATACTAGTTTTGCTTCTGCTTTTCATACCCTTTCCAGGTTTGATTCTAAAAGTAAGAACTATCTTCCTACCAGTGTAAATAGATAAATAATTAAAAAATATTCCTACAGAAAAGTATTGAGAACAACATCTCTGGTTAGGTGGCATTTACTAGTAAATGAAGCTTAAAGGAGGAGGAGGAGGAGGGACCTATGCAAAGAGCCAGAAAAGAATCTCCTAAGAGCCCTAGCTGGTTTGGCTCAGTGGATAGAGCATCAGCCTGCAGACTGAAGGGTCCCAGGTTCAGTTCCGGTCAAGGGCACATGCCCAGGTTGTGGGCTCAATCTCCAGTAGGGAGAATGCAGAAGGCAGCCCGATCAATGATTCTCTCTCATCATTGATGTTTCTATCTCTCTCTTTCTCCATCTCCCTTCCTCTCTAAAATCAATAAAAATATATATATTTTTTTAAAAAGAATCTCCTAAGGGAAGTAACAGCAAGTACAAAGGGCCTGGGGCAGGGAAGAGCTTGGTGTGTTAGGTCAGTGTGACTGAGGCTTAGTGAAAAGGATTAAGAACTGTTGTGATGTTGAAAACATGGCCAGATTTGGAACATGAAGCACCCTATGGACCATGCCAAAGAATTTGGATTTCATTTAACTTTCAACAAGATTCCTTGAAGAGTTTTGAGAAGGAGAGTGATCTCTCTGATTCCAGTTTTGGCCGCTGTGAAAAGAATGAATTGAAGGGAAATGAATAAAGGAAGCTGGGAGAACTGCTAGGAGGCTGCTGCAGCACTCAAGATGAGAGGTGATAGTGGAGGTCGAAAAAGTGGGTGAATTTGACATATGTTTTGGAGAGTACTAGTAAATGAACGGGAATTGCTGATTGCTGAATGTGAAGGAGTGGTGGATATAAGGAGTACTCAAGGATGACTCCCAGGTTTCGGGTTATTAATTGAGTGCATGATGGTGCCGTTTACCATGGGGAGCCTGGGAGAAATGAGGTTGTGTGGTGATTAGCTGGAGAAGAGAATGCTATGACTCATTCTGGGCATGTTCAGTTTGAAATCTATTAGCCACTCACAAAAATGGGATTGAGTGGAGAATTTTAGACTGGAGACATAGATTAGCATTGGCTAAAGGTGGGATTTCAAGCCTTAGTTAAGGAATGTAGACAGAAAAGAGAAGGAGGACCCCAATCCAAAATCAATGTTACTCCAACAATAGGAGTTGGAATAAAGCAGGAAAAGCCAGCAAAAATAAAATTTCCTTGAAGGACCCAGCAGCTGGAAAGAAAAAGAAAGAACACAAGGAGAATGTGTAGAAGAAGCCATCTAAGTAAAAGAACGTTTAACTTTGTTAAATGTCGCAGAGAAGATGAGGTGAGGCTAGAAAAACAGCCCTACGGTTTTGCACACTGTAGGTCACTAGGAACCTGAACAGAATGGTTTTGGTGAATGCTCCAATGGAAGCCAAATGGAAAGAGTTTGAAGAGAAAATATGAGGAGAAAAAATGGCGATGGTCTGTTCAAGGATTCACTGAGCTTCTCAATAAGCAGCTTTACATATCTGCTTCGAGCTCCTTGGACTGCTTACAGCATCCTAAAAATATGAATTTGGGGTATATGGTTACACTGTTTACCTTACCTTTAGGATCCCTTTCAATTTGAAGATGTTAACCTTTCCCTTGGTCCAGTCACTACCGATGTTTTTCATCCAGCTATTCTTCTCAAAAAGCAGTTTTACAACTTGGCTGTGATCATTCTGCCTGTCAGAGCACTTCAGGGCCTGAGGTTATCTCAAGATGGTGTGTTGGAATCTGTACAAGTTTCATTTATTTAAAACTTGGACCTGGTAAAAGAGTCTCCTGAGATATAACACCTCCCTCCCCTGGCAGGCTTGGAGAGGGGAAACAAATCATACACGGCAAATATCATTTACACCATTCTAACACATTCATAGCACTCTTACCAATTCCTAATGAAGGGAGAGAGAATGCTCATGCAATACAGACGTTCATAAAATGAGAACTATGCAGTCCTTTTAAGGGCACATAATCCAATCAAGAAGTTGTGGGAGAGCTACTGACCCAATAATCATTTTTAACTTGAAGAGATATCGGTATTTAGAATTTCAAGACCTAAAAATCAAAAGAATTCTGTACTTCTAAACAGGAAAAAGATGCTATTATTTTGCATCTTTCGGTATCTAAGCAACTATTCTCTTCTCTGATAATAATGAATAAATTGCCTCTCATTGCCATTGTGGAGTTGTAATGGTTAGACTTTTGATATCTTCATTTTAGAAATTCTGTATCTAGCCAGAATATTGCAATTTAGCCCAACTACAAATTAAGTCCATTTTCTGCTAAGAGAAAAATTTTGTATATAAAAAACAAAGCATATCCTTGGATTAAAAAAAGAGAGTTGAGTAATTATAAGTCAGTCCATGATGAAAATAAAAATATTAATAAAGTTTCTAATAGTTCTTTTAAGGACCCAGAATAATAATAGTAAAAAGAAACCCAATCAAACAAACAATGACAACAAAACAGCCACAGTTAGTATCAATCATGTAGAATCTCTGGGAGTAGAACTTTGAACCAAAGCTTTAAGATGGACAAAAATTAAAACATCCAAGGCAGACAGACAACATGGATAAAAGCACAAAGATGGAATTTAAAAAAAAAACAACACCAAAAACCCAGACTTGGAAAAAGCAAGTAGTTTCATCAGGCTTGAACTGACACAAAATATTAAGCAGAGTGAGGAAGGAAAAGAAAATTTATGTAGATTATTCAATAAAAGAGTACATAGTTGAAATTTTACATACTAGGCAAACGAAGCCACCAGAGATTCTTTTGCAGGCGATTGGCAGTTTTCCATTTTACTACTTTGATCTATAAAAGAAGTGCACTTAAAATCACACTCTCAGACTTTCTTTTTTTATTTTTATTTTTTTATTGATTAAGGTATTACATGTGTCCATATATCCCCATTGCCCCCCCACCCCACTGCCCTCACCCCATTTCTTGCGTCAGACTTTCTTTTTAAGTCTGCCCTTATTAATAACATCTGCACTATTAAACTCTTAAAGTAGTACCAGTTGTCAGATGGATGACTTGGTAGGAATATAGGCCTTTGAAGATTTTCATGATAATATATTTGGATATTTGTTACCCTACTTTGCAAATCTCAGTTTCCAGAAAAGTCATTCTCAAAAAGAGTATTGTTAGAATCTTACCTAATAATAGACAAACATGTAAATTGACCATACCTCCGCTATGCCCACAGCCAATCAGGAGTGAGTTAATTTGCATACGCAGGCATGGAGTGGCCAGGAGGGAGGGGACGCCTGCTATGAGGGGAAAGGGGGGCGGCAGTGGGAGCTACAGGAGCGGTGCTGTGGCCGGGAGCAAGGACTTGCAGGCTCCTGGGCGGCTGGAAGCAAAGCCAGGGGAAGGCAGGCCTAGTTTTTATATAACCAATAACATACTAAAATGTCATTGTCAAGATGTTAGGCTTGTATTAATGCCATTTTTTGACAAACTGAACATGAAAAATTATTCTTTGTCAGTCAATTAAGATATTTTCTCTACTTGCTGAAATGATTTCAGAAGCCCTTATGAATTCTGAGAGAAAGATTAGAAGTGTGGTTACAGTTGCTTTTTAAAAGACTTCAGTTGTATTGTATGAATAATAGCTGTGTATGTTATCTTCAAATCCTCTTATGAAAAATGGCCCATATACTTATTCATTACATACTTAATTCACTTCATACCATAATCTTTAGACACACCTTATAATTTGATATTTCCCAGATTTGGGTATACAAGTTTTAGTTATTTGTTTATTCTCTAATTTGGGAGGTTAATAAAATTTGAATTATTTTTTGAAACTAATTTTGTTTTTAATTTACTTTTATCATATATTACATACAAATAATTTCAGATATCAAAGAATGCTTAAAGGCTTCTAATAAAAATGCAGCAGTCTCTTGATGCCTCTCTCCCCCTTCCTTACTCCTGTGCCAAGAGTAAATCATTTTCATCATTTTTGTTTTCTCCTCTGGCATTTACATCAATATTTTAAAATAGCATATATAACCTTTTTCTCCCCATTCTGTCTAGAAACCAGAAAGAGTCGCTGTTGAATAGATCAATGTCATTCTAATTCTTGTTCTTTTTTAAAAAGTATTTTTATTGATTTCAGAGAGGAAGTGAAAGGGAGAGAGAGATAGGAACATTAATGATGAGAGAGAATCATTGATCAGCTGCTTCTTGCATGCCCTCCACTGGAGATCAAGCCCACAACAACTCAGGCATGTACCCTTGACTGGAATTGAACCCAGGACCCTTCAGTCTGCAGGTCGATGTTCTATCCACTGAGCCAAACCAGCGAGGATTAATTCTTATTTTTTTTAATTGTGACCCATCTTTCTTTGGATCTTTTTTGTCCCTAATATTCTGATGTTTCACAATCATGTGTCATACTATAGGTTCTTTTTCATGCATTGTGTTGGCACTCATATTTTTCAGTTTGGAGAAATATTCTATTTCTTCTTCACTATTTTTTCTGTCACCCCTCTCCTCTCCCAACCCCCTGAAATTTCTAGTCATCAAATATTTAGCCTCAAGTTTTTTTTCTTCAGTTGTCATTTCTTTTTCTTTTTCTTCATTTTTGGGGAGATTTCCTCACCCCACCATAGTATAAATGAACTCTCCCACTTATGAATGTATTAATTAAATTTCAGATGAAATGTACTAAAAGTAAGTTTTTAGTCTGAGAATAACTAAGTCCTCTCACAGCAATTATCAAGAATCCTTTGTCCTCATTCATTATTATAAGAACACTTAATTTGCATACAGAAGGTTATTGTTTTTGTATTTGTAATAGCCAAGAGTCATGTATCTAAGCCATTAAAATGCTAAATTATTGGGACATAAGATTAAGAGAAAACAGCTCTACCCAGTTTGGCTCAGTGGATAGAGTGCTGGCCTGCAGACTGAAGGTCCTGGGTTTAATTCCTATCAAGGGCACATTCCTGGGTTGTGCAGGAGGCAGCCGAGCAATGATTCTCATCACTGATGTTTCTATCTCTCTCTCCCTTTTCCTTCCTCTCTGAAATCTCTTTCTCCCTCTCCCTTCCTTTCTGAAATCAATAAAAAAATATTTTTAAAAAAAGAAAAAAAAAAAGAAGCCCTAGCTGGTTTTGCTCAGTGGATAGAGCATTGGACTGTGGACTGAAGGGTCCCTGTTTCAATTCTGGTCAAGGGCACATGCCCAGGTTACGGGCTAGATCCCCAGTGTGGGGCCTGCAGGAGGCAGCTAGTCAATGATTCTCAATCAACATCAATGTTTCTATCTCTCTCTCCTTCTTCCTCTCTGAAATCAATCAAAATATATTTTAGAAAAAAGAAAAGGGAAAACAATTGGAGTGATCACTTCGTAATGTCTAATCACTGGATTGTACACTTGAAATTAATGTAATATTGTGTATCCACTGTAATTAAAAAATAAAATTTTTAAGGAAAAATTAACACAGCTTTTTTTTAAGCTCAGCAGAACAGGCTATTTTTGTGGACTCTAACTCTCCAGTTACTGAATAGTTTCAGAGTAGAGTCTGTATCCAGTCTACTATAACTCAGTTTTGTTCTTATCTCTGGAACTAAACTCCAAGGAAACACAGGTAGATGTTGAAAATCACATTCTATTATTCCTACCAGATTTCTCCATGGAATGATGAAGGGTAGGAGAGTGATCAGCGGTGAGAGAGCCATTTCAGAGTCTGCTTTCCCTACATGAACCAGTGGCCCCAGAAACCCAGACTTGCAGTTTGTTGAGGAGTGAATTGGAATAGTGTTGAGCTAGGATTTCCATCAAATTGGTAGTTCCACATCTAGAGGGGCATGAAAAAATAGTCTTCTATTTGTAATAGGAAAAACTGATCCTCTGATAGATCATATCCATGGAATACTAGGTGCAAACACTGTTCTTCAGTAAAAATTTCTAATCACAGTTTCATTGTTCACAATTACCATTTTTGGTACAAAAGTAAACAAAAATTCCCCAAATCCTTTGGTGTCATTAGAGCCTGGGTATTTTGATTAGTCTGTATGTGTGTGTTAAAGCTGAAAGGCTGAAAACTTGTCAGTTTCTGCCACTGAGAAATATTATCTAATATCTAAATTTTTAAACTATCATTCTATTGTGAAGAGTAATAACTGGTTGGTATAAAGATTTATGTGTAAATCTCAGCAAAATATGGCCTAAGCCTGGTCCCTGTGCAATGTGTACATCAAACAAATTTGTGAAACCCAAGTGTTCTCTGTGATTGAAGAATACTAATGACTTTAATAAGAGTGAAACGTTGTGCTTAAAGCAAACGGATTAACCTTGACAACAAAAGTGTAAACAAGAGTCTAATGAATATTAATTTTTCTTTTTTCTGCGTTAGCTGTAGCTGTTGACTGATTAGCTCTGACACCTACATGGTCAAATTAACAAACACATTTGTAAGACAGTTTTCATTGTTTATAATCTCAGAAATATTTCTGAACTTTGGTAGGTTGTTAATAGCGAGTTGTCATCATTTCTTAGAAATCTACCAGATTACCTTTAAAACCACCATGTGTATTAACTCCCATACTGAAGAAGATGGGTATTTTGGAATGGATGCAAGTAGTTCCAGTAATTTATAATGAGATTTTAGGAACCAAATCAAAATGTAATAATGATTCCACTATTAGATTTACACCTGAGCTGGATTACTGAGTAGCAGCATTTATTCAAGGGCAGGTTTGATGTATACAGAGCTACCATATTGAACTAAGTGCCATTTCCCATTGTGCCCTTGCCATCTGTATAATGACATCAAAGGAGACAAGGCAGGAGCAGATGGCACCAATGGCATACAAGAGCAAAAGTCACACCCACAGCATGCTGCTGAGTAATGAAAGTGAGGTGATACACAGGCAGAGAGCAGAAGGAAATTAAGAGAGGGTCATGGTGGTGCTTTGGACTGCTTAGCTCCCACCATCATGACAAGAGCAGCACATCCCACCCATTCCTACCTCTTTCTTATGGGAAATGTTCTCCCACTATTCCCAGCAAGTGCTTCTAGCAGGGGCTGTCACGTTTTTGCAGAATTCTAATCTCCCTGGCCATAGTTGATTGTTTCAGGAGGTCAGCACTTGACACAGACTGAACCCATTTTGCCCAGATTTTAACTAAGTCAAAAGAGAGAGTCCTTCTCCAGTAGTGGTGAGAAATACCAGATGAAAACCTGTGAGCTGTCAGTAGTGATGTTTCCAGCCAGGAGGAGAAAACCAGTCTATAGTTAGAGAGGAAAACAAATAACACCAACACGAAGTGAGAAGCAGACGGACAATATCTGAGGTTGAATTTTAGAGGATTAAAAAAATCTCTGAAATGAAAGAGAAATGGAACTCAGACATAACTGTTTCTATCACTCCCCACTTAGGCAGGTAAAGGTGTTAACTGTACTATTCAATCTTGGCAGAAACAGTCAAGACTGGCCAGAGCATCACCTAGATCATTTGCTTCCCTCTAGCTAAACCTGTGAAAGAAACTGGGCTGTTTTATAGTTAGCTACTTTTTTCCATAATAAGTGAAATCTTTTAGCATGTGCCCACGAAGTCCTGTCCCGATTTCACTCCATTCACAAAGCTTATTCAAGATACCTGAAGTGTTTCCTGCTTGTACTCCTCTTAAATCTAGGAGAAGCCAAAACACTGCCATAAAGTTATGCATGCCACTGGGACAGTTGGGTTTTTTGTTGCATACATAATGTAGGTGAGTGATTTCTGTAGAGGGAATTGTAATTGGGGAGAGAGGTAATAGGCAAAAGAAACATTCAAGGCATGTATATTGATTAAATTAGTTTATAGTGATGATGCTATTATAATAATGACTAGAGGCCTGGTACATGAAAATTCATGCACTGGAGGGGGGGGGGGTCCCTCAGCCTGGCCTGGCTCCTCTCACAGTCCGGGAACCCTCAGGGGTGGGAGGCGACCTGGTGATCAGGAGAAGGCAATGCCCCATCACACCTCTGATGCTGCCACTGCTGGCAGCACAAGCCTCGGCCGGCCCTGGTTACCTGAGCCTTGGGCAGCCCTGAGTGGCTGGGCAGCCGACATCTGAGGCTTGCCTGCGCCTCGGGCCGGCCCTTTGGCGGCTGGGGGGCGGAGGGGAACTGGGGGACTCCGGAGTCAGGTGCTCAGCGGGGCTGAGGGGACTGGGCACCACCATCTTGTGGCTGTGGGCACTGCCATCTTTGAGGGTGGGGCAGTCAATTAGCATATTTCCTCCTTATTGGCTGTGGGCGCCACCATCTTTGGGGGGATGGCAGTCAATTAGCATATTCCCTCCTTATTGGCTGTAAGTGCTGCCATCTTTGTGACAGCGTGAGGGTCAATTAGCATATTCTCTCTTTATTAGATAGGATAATGAGTATCAAGTTTTCTTCAAATACTTTACATATATTAATTCATTTAAATCTGGCAACAATCCTAGAAGGTAAGCAGTAAAATTATCCCTATTTCATAAATGAGGAAACTGAGTCATGGGTCAATTAATTTACTCAGGTGTCAGGCGACTAATAACTGGCAGATCCTAGATGCTAATTAAGTAATCGTAGATCTGTCATCTTAACCAACGTACCTTACTGTGACTAATAGGAAGAAAATGGCACTCATGTATTGATTGTGTTATTAAAACTAAGGTAATAAAGACTTAAAACTTTTAAAAACAAATTTGGAAAGGTAGATACCAAATATTAACAGCAAAAATCAATTTTTAAGTATTGAAGATAATTTTTATTTTATTTATTTATTACTTTATTATTGTTATTAATTTTTCCAAATTACATGCTTTCCTTTTGCAATAAAAAATGTCACTAGTTTTTGAGGTTACATAGTTCACACAATATCGTGGGACTCTCTACAATATCACGAGGGAACATTATGGAAAGCATGTAGCAGCTTCCTTTCCAATTGGTAACTGAGTGGCTCTTTTCCATGATGATAGGCAATAATGGTTAGATTTTTGCTGAGATGTTGCAAAAATCTCCCACTCCGGCACCGAATGCTATTTGAAAAGGTGTATGTTACACCAAATAAATATGAGAATGGGTGTAATAAAGTTGATATGCAACTGATATCAGAATGATACTACAAAGTGTGGGCCATGAGAATTTTCTCATGATACAGTGAGTACAATATCTTTAATTTCTGTCTAGGAATAGTCATCCTAACTAAGACCAATATGAAATGGAAGCATGATACTGTCAAAAAAGGATACAAGGTAAATATTTGCCCTTGGGGAATGGTAGAAAAGAACGTGAGATTGGGATAGAAGGCTGTGATGTGGAAAAGATAGTTTACCCCATTAGAAAAGGTTTTTTTTTATCCCAACTGTGCCTTAAATGATGTCACCTTGTACAAACCATTTAACCTCCTTGACCTTTAGTTTTCTTATAAATAGATGCCAATGTTAAAATTAGAATATTTCATGATTACATGCTCATAGTGTTGGTCATGTCTATAGAATTCACTTTTATACTTTTGATTAAAAGTGAAATATCCTGAGCAATCAAAACCTGAAATTTTCCATCTTTTGGACAGGTGTATAACACTTCCTTAGGGTAATAGGTTGCTGTAGCTATTTAAATGTGTTCCCTTATCCAAATAAATGTCACATATACCCATTCAAAAAGGCAGGGCTGTCTGCTGGGAGTAACCCATGAGATGAGAGTTTCAGGCTTGGTATCAACAGAACAAATGGATGTCAGCTTTCAGCTCACACAGTGAAAGCGCCATTTGCTATTGATAGCTGCAAGTCAATGATTTCTGACAGGGATTCTAGCAGAAGAAAACCCAGACAAGGATAAAAATTAATTTCTGCCTGAAGATAGTTCATTTGAGAATAAGATGGCCTATATTTTTTAAAGTTTGTTTATCCCTCTAAACAGAACATTATAAGTAAAAGGAATCAGTTTTCAAAACTTACGGGAAGTGCAAATGGGCACAAGGTAATTTGCGGGGGTGTTAGAAATGTTCAATTTCTTCATTGCGGTAGTGGTTACATGGGTCTGTACATTTGTCAAAACGTTGAACCATATCATTAAATTGGACACATTTTTATATGCAAATTATACTTCAGTAAAGTTGAATTAAGAACAACTCATGGAGACACATTATCAGTATACTCAAAAGGATTCCTTCTCACTTTTTTGAGCCAAAGATAATAACAAATTCCAAAATGCTTAATTTAACATATACTTACCTTTCAATTCAGAAATCCCATGGAGAGAAATTATCATTGTATTGATGAAATTGATGAAAACTAAAATTTATCTTCAAGGCTGCTCACTGAAATCCTGCTTATGATAGCAAACAAAAGGATACAAGGTAAATGTTTGGCCTTGGGGGATGGTCGCATGGTGAACCAATTAAAAGCCTGGATTCTGAGTCCGGATGTTCAGTTCAAATCCTAGCTCTGTTGCTTAATAGCTGGAGCTCTCAGACAAGTTTCTTCACCTCTCTTGCTTTAGTTTCTCCATTTCTAAAATGAGGTTAATAATGGAACTTAACCTCATGGGGTTGTCATGAAAATTAAATAACTTAGTGTTTGGAAAGTTCTTGAAAACAGTGCCTGGCAAACTTATATGCATTGCCCATGGACACAGATAATAGGGTGGTAAAGGACAAGGGTGGGTGGGAACCAGATGGCAGAGGGCAATGGGGGATTAAGGAGGATATCTGTAATACTCTCAACAATAATGATAAAAAAAAGAAAAAGAAAACAGTGCTTGGCACATAGTAAGTGCTGAGTCATTAAGTGAGCAAAGTGTTTTCCTTCATCTTTAATCAGAGTTCTAGCTTAACAAAAGTTCATTTTAATGAGTTTTTCTCTAGTAGGTCTATGTTAACATAGTAATTTTATACATGATCTAAATAGACCTGAATTTAATAATAAAAATAACTAATTACTTTTATAAGAATAGTAACTTAAGATTTGTAGAACTTTGTTTTATAGCCTTCTAAGCACTGTCCTCCTCAAAATAATATGAAAACTATGCTTTTTTTTAAAGAAAGGAATATAAAAGTACATTTGATTTTTAAAAAATGAAACAATATACCACAAATAAATATTAATGGCTATAAAGGGAAGGAGATGAAGATAAAAGAGATGGAAGCTACACTTGTCTGAATGCAATTAGTTTTATAGTTGTGTCTTTGGTTCATGGAAGTGCTCTAGGTAACAAAAAAACAAATTAACCTAAATGTGATGGTTAATTTTGTGTCTCAACTTGAGGGGCGAAGGGATGCCCAGATAGCTGGTAAAATATCATTTCTGGGTGTGTCTGTGAAGGTGTTTGTGGAAGAGATTAGCATTTGAATTGGTGAACCTGAGTAAAGCAGATGGTCTTCCCCAATGCAGGCATTATCCAATCCCTTGAGAGCCTGAATAGGCAAAAAGGTGGAGGAAGGGTGAATTTGCCAACCTGGCTGGAGGTGAGACATACCTCTTCTCCTGCCCTCAGACATGGGTGCACTGGATGCCCAGGCCTTCAGACTCAGGTCAGGCCTTTCACCACAGCCACTCCCTTCTCAGGCCTTTGGAATCAGCCTGAATGATAGCACAGGCTCTCCCAGAGCTCCAGCTTTCAACTAGTCGGTTATGGAACTTCTCGGCCTCCATAACTATGTGAGCTGATTCCTATGGTAAATATCTGTATGTACAGGGTGTCCCAAAAATCCATGCGCACTGTAACAACTGATAATTCAATTTTGAAAATGAAATGTATTTTAATAAACACTGTCTTTATTCAAACTATGTGAGCCAATTCCTATAATAAATCTCCACATATACAGGGTGTCTCCCCAAAATGTATATATTTTTATAAATGTTTATATATATGCATGATTCTGTTTCTCTGGAGAAACCTGCTAATATACTAAAAATTTGAAAATCCCTACAAAATAAAAACAAAATGAAAGAAAAGAACATAGTTGTGGGCTTAACCACCAACACAGAAATTATTTCCATGATTTTAATTATATGTATATATGACTTTATTATATTTATTAATTATATAGCATTTGTGGAATATATCCTAAAGACAAAAGAACTACAAAGATATCAAACTATGTTTAATAATCTTATTGTTAGCAATAATACTGGTATGACTACTTTGAAATCATATACTAGTATTTTTAGGATCAAGCAAATAAATAATTATATTAATTGTCATTAGAAATCAAGATTTGCAGCATACAGTAAAGGAGATACAACTATAAAATAAGTTAAATAAAAATTACACATTTACATTAGAGATATTAGTATGAACTTGATGCCGGAGGGATGAGTACCTAGGGAAGACTAGAGTCCCAAGCCTCAAGAGGGTTCTTATGTCTGTGTAGGAAAGAATTCAAGACCTGAGCCAAACAAAAGGTTAAAATTGAAGCAAGTTTATTGAGCAGAGAAGATAAGCAAGGAAAGCCACTCCACAGAGTGGCGGACTCTCCTCACAGAGAAGGAAGAGAGACCCCAACCAACTGTCGAGGTTGCGCTTTTCGCTGTTTGTAGTTTCTATGGAAAAATTGCTGATATGGGGAACTGGAGAGCAGAAGGAAATGTTGGGATTAGCTTTAACCTTTACAAGGTATATTTTGTGGTTTGTTTTTCTTTTATGGGTTGGGTAACCACTTGTGGAATGAGCAAGCTATAGATAGTAGTCTTTACAAGAATTTTCCTTGTTCTGGTGTCTCCTGGTGAGCTTGCATCTCTAGCCAACTGAGTTCCGTCAGGCAGCATGTAGCAGGCCCCCTGACAACTTTGTTTGGCTTTAGTTAATTTATATAGTTTTCACACCTATCTCCTACATAAATTCATGATATGTTTCTTCCGGAAAAATGTTCCCATTTCTGTCTTTTCAAAAGTCCTGGGGGGAAAAAAAGCAACACTGTGGCAATAAGCATCCGCAGATTGTGGTTTCTAAATATCATTTCCCACTTTAAAAACATAAACAAGAAACAGGGCTTTCTGGGGACATGGCTAATTCCAGACAATAAAACTCAGGATTACCTATGAAAATTCTTGCAAGAAAATAAATTTAAAAACCAAATCTGATCAAGCCTCTAGTGTAATTATCAGTTTATACGAAACCCAGAGATTAAATTGTTACACACAGCTAGTCAGAAAAATCAGAAAGTGGGGAATTCCACATGATAAATGACCCGATTTCTTTAATAAATAAATAGCAAGCAAAAAATTAAAAATGGTAGAATTAAATGAAATGGGACTTAGACACACTATGCCACATGTATCTTGTTGCATATTCAGGTGACCAACAACAAAGCAAAACTACTATCAAGAAAATAAGACAGCTGGAGAAATGTAAACCATGACTAGATATTTAATGGCATTGATAAATTATTGTTATTTTTATTTTAGGCATTATAATGATTACCTGTCTGTGTTTTAAAAAGTTCTCTTTTGAGAAACCAAGATGGCAGCATAGATAAACATCTAAATTGCTGCTTCGCACAACAATTTCAAAATTACAACTAAAAGACAAAACGGACATCATCCAGAACAACAGGAAGGCTGTCTGAGTGGAAATTCTACAACTAGAAGGAAAGAGAATAGCACACTGAGACTCAGAGGAGCTGCAGGAGGCAGAAGTACTGAGGTGCACGCACGGAGAGGGCGGGCAACTGCGTATGCAGCTGGCTTTCTCAAGCGGGAGGAAGACAAAAGCTCCCGACTGCACTGAACTCCAGTTCCAGGCGAGACTCTGGGGACCCAGACTCATTCGGGGAGAAACTGGACTGTCTGGCAGCAGGCGGAAGTCTGAGGGCGGCTTTCTCTCAGAGGTGCTTGCAGTGATTACCATGGGACACTGAGACACAGGGGCCTCTTAGGGCAGGGCTGACGGGAAACCAATGCTGTCTGCTCCACCCTGAGACTCCACCCCATCCAAGCTGAGCACAGAGGCTTTTGCAAGTCTTGTCTCATAAGGCTGTCTCCAGCACAGAAGTTCTCCCAGCATAGACACAGCTGATCCTCACAGCCAATTGGCCTGGAGGTCAATTCCTCCCAGTGATACCAACAACAATCAAGGCTTAACTACAACAAGACTGTACACACAGCCCACAAATGGGTGCATCAAGCATGTCCACCTCAGGTAACTGGAGAGGCTGAGCCACTGGGCCCTATAGGACACCTAGCACACAAAGCCACTCTATCAACTCAGGGAAGCAGCCAAAATGCAGAGACAAAGACACAGATCACAAATGAAAGAAATGGAGGAAAGCAAATGACTGGATATAGAGTTCAAAACCACGGTTATAAGGTTTTTCAAGAATTTTCTAGAAAAGGCTGATAAATTTAGCAAGACCCTCAAGGATATGAAAAAGGACCAACTAGAAATTAAGCATACACTGAAATAAAAAATATTACACAGAGATCTAACAGCAGACTAGAGGATCGCAAGAATCAAGTCAAAGATTTGAAATACAAAGAAGCAAAAAACACTCAACTGGAAAAGCAAAAAGAAAAAAGAATCCAAAAATATGAAGATAGTGTAAGGAGCCACTGGGACAACTTCAAGCGTACCAACATCCAAATTATGGGGGTGCCAGAAGGAGAGAGAGAGCAAGATACTGAAAACCTATTTGAAGAAATAATGGCTGAAAACTTGCCCCACCTGGTGAAAGAAATAGACTTACAAGTCCAGGAAGCGCACAGAACCCCAAACAAAAGGAATCCAAAGAGGACCACACCAAGACACATCATAATTAAAATGCCAAGAGCAAAAGACAAAGAGAGAATATTAAAAGCAGCAAGACAAAAACAGTTAGTTACCTACAAGGGAGCACACATACGATTGTCAGCTGATTTCTCAATAGAACCTATGCAGGCCAGATGGGAGTGGCAAGAAATATTCAAAGTGATGAATAGCAAGAACCTACAACCAAGATTACTCTACCCAGCAAAGCTCTCATTCAGAATTGAAGGGCAGATAAAGAGCTTCACAGATAAGAAAAAGCTAAAGGAGTTCATCACCACCAAACCATTATTATATGAAATGCTGAAAGGTATTCTTTAAGAAGAGGAAGAAGAAGTAAAAGGTAAAGATAAGAATTATGAACAACAAATACATGTCTATCAAGTGAATCTAAAAATCAAGTGAATAAAATATCTGATGAATAGAATAAACTGGTGAATATAATAGAATCAGGGGCATAGAAAGGGAGTGGACTGACAATTCTTAGGGGGGAAGGGATGTGGGGGGTGCAGGAAGAGACTGGACAAAAATTGTACACCTATGGATGAGGACAGTGGTGGGGGGGGTAAGGACAGAGGGTGGGATGGGAACTGGGTGGAGGGGAGCTATGGGGGGAAAAAAGAGGAACAATTGTAATAATCTGAACAATAAAGATTTATTAAATTTTAAAAAAAGTTCTCTTTTATGGATACTATTTGAAGTACCTACAGGTGAAATAATAGGATGCTGAGATTTACTTTGAAATAATTGAAGTTAGGATCAAGGGCAAAAAGTGGTAGGGTTATAAATAAAATAAATTAGGTTATGTGATGATAATTATAGAACCTGAGCAGTGTGTTCACGGAGTTTATTATATTAGTTTATTATATTATAAACATATACTTATGCATATGTTTAAAAATCTCCATAGGAAAAGGTACCTAATCTCGTTTTTTGGGGGGTGGGGGGTGGGGGGTTTGGTTTGTTTGTGTGTTGTTGTTTTTTTTTTTTGATATTATATTATAAACATATTATATATTATATATAAACATATTATATATATAAACATATTATATATAAACATATTATATATATAAACATATTATATATATAAACATATTATATATTATAAACATATATATAAACATATATTATAAACATATATATATTATAAACATATACTTATGCATATGTTTAAAAATCTCCATAGGAAAAGGTTCCTAATCTCGTTTTTTGGGGGGTGGGGGGTGGGGGGTTTGGTTTGTTTGTGTGTTGTTGTTTTTTTTTTTTGATTCTTTGTTCTTTTTGAAGTTAGGGTGGATATTCATATTTAAATCCTGGGATAAGGCTTCTTACAATGGAATCAAAGCAAGATATGAAAGTGGAGTGGTAGGTAGGAAGCCACAGGTGTATCAAACCTAAAAATCTCCTAGCTTCCAAGTCATAATATATTATTACATAACTAGAGGCCCGGTGCATGAAATTTGTGCACTGGGGGTGGGAGGGTCCCTCAGCCCAGCCTGCACCCTCTTGCAGTCCAGGAACCCCTGGGGGGATCGGGCCTAAGCTGGCAGTCAGACATCCCTCTTGCAGTCCAGGAACCCCTGGGGGATCGGGCCTAAGCTGGCAGTCAGACATCCCTCTTGCAGTCCAGGAACCCCTGGGGGATCGGGCCTAAGCTGGCAGTCAGACATCCCTCTTGCAGTCCAGGAACCCCTGGGGGATCGGGCCTAAGCTGGCAGTCAGACATCCCTCTTGCAGTCCAGGAACCCCTGGGGGGATCGGGCCTAAGCTGGCAGTCAGACATCCCTCTTGCAGTCCAGGAACCCCTGGGGGATCGGGCCTAAGCTGGCAGTCAGACATCCCTCTTGCAGTCCAGGAACCCCTGGGGGATCGGGCCTAAGCTGGCAGTCAGACATCCCTCTTGCAGTCCAGGAACCCCTGGGGGATCGGGCCTAAGCTGGCAGTCAGACATCCCTCTTGCAGTCCAGGAACCCCTGGGGGATCGGGCCTAAGCTGGCAGTCAGACATCCCTCTTGCAGTCCAGGAACCCCTGGGGGATCGGGCCTAAGCTGGCAGTCAGACATCCCTCTTGCAGTCCAGGAACCCCTGGGGGGATCGGGCCTAAGCTGGCAGTCAGACATCCCTCTTGCAGTCCAGGAACCCCTGGGGGATCGGGCCTAAGCTGGCAGTCAGACATCCCTCTTGCAGTCCAGGAACCCCTGGGGGATCGGGCCTAAGCTGGCAGTCAGACATCCCTCTTGCAGTCCAGGAACCCCTGGGGGATCGGGCCTAAGCTGGCAGTCAGACATCCCTCTTGCAGTCCAGGGCTCTCACAGTCTGGGACGCCTTGCTCCTTACTGCCCGCCTGCAGTGGAGGCTCCTGCCACTGCTGCTGTGCTCGCCAGCTGTGAGCCTGGCTTCTGGCTGAGTGGCACTCCCGCTGTGGGAGTGCACTGACCACCAGGGGGCAGCGCCTGCATTGAGTGTCTGCCCCTTGGTGGTCAGTGCGCGTCATAGCGACCAGTTGTTCTGCCGTTTGGTCGATTTGCATATTAGGCTTTTATTATATAGGATGACGTGTCCTCACTTTTGTTTGACTTCAAATGAAGCTGTATTTCTTCAATTCATTGCACTGGATAATAGTGTGCTGTGAATGTCAAACGTAATTAAAACATAGCCAAGCACAAGGAAAGACATTGTCAGCAGCCAGTGAATACAGTGCTGTTCTTCATCCAGTAAAAACTGTGCCACAGGCAGCTGAACAGATGCTGCGTTTGACTCAAAGGAGTTAATAGAGGAGGGAAGCAATTCCGTAATACAATATAACCCCCTCCATTTCATCTCCTGGCCCTTTATTACTTGGACTATTCATAGAGTGTCCCTTACCTGTTTTCCTTGGCTGTAGTCTTTCCCTCTCTAATGCATATTTTCCTAAAACTTGCCCAGCTCAGACCCTGCTCCTGGCTACTCAGGTCCCCTGCAGTCTGCTCAAGTCAATCCCAGTCCTTATCCTGGCATTCAAAGCCTTCCACCATCTGGCTCTAACCTTTGTTTCTGGCCCTAGCTCCAGCTACTCTCCTGCATTCCATGTTCCATGCAAATTGGCTACTTATTGTTTCCTGAACACACCTAACTCCTCATTAAGAATTGCCACCTAGTTTCTCCTATGCTTCCAGCCCTTACTTCCCCCGACCCCACCCCTAGTTAATCTGAAAGATCATTAAAAAGAAAAAAAATTTTTTTAAATCTCCCGACCCCATAACTTCTTATCTCAGTGTCTGCCATTAACCTTTCAAAGTCATATAGATACACATTCAGCATTCTTCTTCAAATTCCAAAGCCATCTGCCAGTTTCCTCCCACTTACACAATCATTTTCCTTATACCCTCTACACCTGCCAGATCCTTCTTTCTAGGCAAAATTACCTTTTCAATCTATATTTGCTGGGTCCATATATTCTTATACCCTTTGTAATAATTACTTGTCAAATGTAAACCATAAATTTTGTATGGCAGGGACCACACTTATCTTTTTCACATTGTTATCCCAGGGCCAAGAGCAAAGAGACAAACACTTTTCAGCGAATGAATAAGTGCAGCAAATCTCTCAGACCTTCATGTATATGCAATGTTAATTATCTAATATCAGTTAGCCAATAGTAATTTTGTTTTCTCCTTCTGTGGTGCATCCTTGGTTCCAGGTTAGGAATTGTCCTTTTCTTTTCTTTCCTCATTAAAAAAAAAAAAAAAATTTAAAACCAAATTCCCCTTACACAATTATTTTCAGAGTATGCGCAAACTCTCACAATCCTAAAATATACCAATAGAGTATCTGCTTTCCCTTACATACCCATATCAAACCTCCAAAATAGGAACATTGTACAATAAATAAATGGGGATAATGAAAATGATGTGTGTATAAAACAGGTATTGGCAAACTGCAGCCGTGGACCAAATCTAGCCTGCAGACTATTTTTGTAAAGTTTTATTGAAACACAGCCATTCTCATTCATTTACATATTGTTTTTGGCTGCTTTCACACAAGGACAAAGTGACAGAGACCATGGGGTCCACAAAACCTAAAATATTTACTGTCCGTTCCTTTACAGAAAAAGTTCGCTGGTGCCTGGTAAAAAAAAGAATGACTTTACTGGAGGATGCGGGAAAGATTTGTGATCCCCGCACTGCCACCCCTGCCTGGGGTCAGAAAGACATCTCTAGTGAACACTGTGCAATGTCAGGTGAACCTCTAGATAAGAAGGAAAGAAATTAAGGTGTAGTATCACAAGGTAAACATGCATGCCTGAAGGGAAACAGTCTATTACTAGTAACAACAGTGATGTTCAGTTTGAGTGAACTCGTGAGGCAAGTATCCAAAGGATATTATTGCAATCCCAGATCATAGCTACCCCTGAAAGAATTATCTTAGAGTTTTTTTCTCATGTTAAACTAGTCATTTTTTGGTGACAGGGCGGTTCATGCTCAGGGCCATGACTGAAGTGTGAGACCCAGAGATATTAGGAAGCGATGAGCAGAGAATGAAAAGTGTGGAGAGTACACAGCTGAGTGCCTTTGGACAATTTAGTTCACAAACAACTTTGGGCCTCTATTACCCCTACCTGTGAGATGGGGAATAATAATATGTAAAAACTTAAATAAGAAAATATATCTGCTCTAACCGGTTTGGCTCAGTGGATAGAGCGTCGGCCTGCGGACTCAAGGGTCCCAGGTTCGATTCCGGTCAGGGGCATGTACCTTGGTTGCGGGCACATACCCAGTGGGGAGTGTGCAGGAGGCAGCTGATCGATGTTTCTCTCTCATCGATGTTTCTGGCTCTCTATCCCTCTCCCTTCCTCTCTGTAAAAAATCAATAAAATATATATATATATATATAAAAAAGAAAATATATCTGAAAGTGTTTGGCATAATCAATAAACATATCTTCGACTAGGCTGAACAGAATACTATAATCTATCATAAAGGATTTTATCATAATCATGGATATTGGCAAAGTAATCTCTCCATAAATAGTAGTGATTATTCTTACAGTAAAATATTGCATTTTTTCTTATATGTAACAGGTGAGATAATCCAGAGTTATCTCACAGACACAACAACTTGACTTTTTTTAAAAAATTAGTACTAATTTCCATGATAGCCTTTCTGTGAAACTGTACTAGTATTTCTGATTTGACCATTATTTTTATGGCTCTCAATAACCTGGAATTACTATCAGAGTCTCTCCTAATCTCCAAAGTCACATAAGAAAATACTGGCCCTCTGGAATTAGACAAGAAGGTAGCATTACCAGCTCCATAGTCTTTTCCTACTCTTCTTTTTCTTTTTTAAATATATTTTATTGATTTTTACAGAGAGGAAGGGAGAGGGATAGAGAGCCAGAAACATCGATGAGAGAGAAACATAGATCAGCTGCCTCCTGCACACCCCCCACTGGGGATGTGCCCGCAACCAAGGTACATGCCCTTGACCAGAATCGAACCTGGGACCCCTCAGTCCACAGGCCGATGCTCTATCCACTGAGCCAAACCGGTTAGGGCTCCTACTCTTCTTTTAAGATAATTTCTGATCTGGTCTGTTTGACAGTGACTTCCCTAAAAGGCCAAGAAATTTTGACCTTCTATGGGGAGCATGTGTTCATTTGTTTATTAAGGGCTTACTATGTGCCAGACATTCTTCTAGGATTTGAATGCACAGTAGTGAACATTAGTACTTCTTAAGGTAATACTAACTGATATAACTAATACAATTCCAAATCTAATTGGTTCAATTAACTAATTAATTAATTTCTAAAATCCTCACCTGAGGATGTTTTCATTGATCTTAGAGAGAGGGGAAAGAAGAGGGAGGGAGGGAGGGAGAGAGGGAGGGAGAGAGGGAGGGATAGAGAGAGAGAAAGAGAGAGAGAGAAAGAGAGATATGAGAGAGAAACATGGCAGTTATCTCCCATACACACCACAACTGGGGATCAAACCTGCAACCTGAGTATGTGTCCTGACTGGGAATTGAACCTGTGACATGTCAGTGCATAAGATGATGCTCCAACCATTGAGTCATACTGGCCAGACATCTAAATCTCATTGGTTTAAACCAGTAAGTGTGCCTTAGGTTTCTGTAAAGTCCATTATATGGGAACAGGGAGGGGCACTCTGCTCCATGTAGTGATTCAGGGACTAGGATGATAAAGGCTGCTATACATGGCTTTCCAAAAGGTCCTGGGTTAGCAGATGAGGGATAAGAGAGCATGGAGGATGGTCCAGAGATGTTATGGGCCAGGGCTAGAAGAGCTATTTCTCACTTACATCCACATTCCATTGGCCAGAACTCAGTCCTGTGGCCCACCTAGGTGCAGGAATGCTGAGCAATAGTGGCTATGGCTAGAAACCTGTTTCTGTAACAATTCTATGAAAGGGGAGCAGAAACTCATGCCAAACAATTGCCCATTCGGTAGCACTTCCCTATAAAGGTGAGACCCCATTAACAATTGCATGCATAAATATTTGAGCAAGTTCTGAAAAAGTAAGCAGGTCAAAGAGTACATAGATGTTCACATTTTCTGTCACAGAAAGGGTCACTGGTAAATTTTAGTAAGCTGTATAGAACCCTCTGAATATAAGCCATAGCTGCTTTCAAAGCAAAAGTAGAAAAGTACACAGATGCACAAAATGAAGTATAATATAGTCGTTCTTTTTTTTTTTTTTTAGTGCAACTTTATTTTACCACTTTTATTAGATCATTTCATTGTTTTCTCAAAACTTTCCTTTCCTGAATTTGTTACTATGATCTCAGAGGAGGATGGATAAATAAATATGCTGTTGGAAACTTGCTTGATGAACATCTGTCATGGTGTTTAATTATATGTTAACAGCAACCATAAAAATGCATTAATGGCTTTTGCAGTCTTGAACTGTTCATCATGAAATTGTGTGGATCATGTTGTATTATGAAATTTTTTGCCAGGGATAAAAAACCCAGAAGTTTCCAACTATCACAGGAACTTTGGATCCTAATTAAGCAATCAGATTCGACAAAGTGTGTATTAATGTAAGATCACATACCTTGGGGCATTGAAAAGCTGAAGACTGTTCTCTGAAAGTCAATTAGAATTTGTCATGTCACAGTGTCTCCAGAGTTAAATTGAGAAAGTTTTCATCTTTCCACTGTGGGTCACGCAGTCTGAAAGGCATTTAGGTCCAGGCATAACTTAATTGTGTAATAGTGCTGTCTGTTTTTACCTAAAATTGTAAGTGTGTAACTATTTCTTTCATGTACCCTCATATGTCATGTTACACCAAGTTGTGTTACTTGTCAGCGACAATGATGAAAGACAAAAAGATACTATATTTAGAAAAGAACATTCCATTTATTGGAGGACAGTGTGCTCAACAGTAGCAATCATATTCCTTAAGGGTCCTTTGAAAACTTGTGGGGGCATATTTGGTTGTCCTAATTATTGGATGGCATTACTATCACTGAGTGGGCAGTGTCCATGAATTCTAGAACAGATTCATGGAATGAAGAATTGTTCAGGAGTGAACACAGCTTCAGCATCATGCTGACATTCATGAAGAGGAAATATCTTTGTTATCTAACGCTGTTTTATGTACTACCACAAAGTATATTCTGTATAATTTTTAGATTCACTGACATTTCCAGAAATGTTACTACCATGTAAATTCATGGAAGTGTGTCCTCTGTTTTGTTCAGAATTTTACAAAGACATATTCGCCATTTCAAAAAATAGTGTTCCTAAATGCAGTGCTGATTATGGTATTTGAACCACCAATACCAGTCAGGATGGTAGCTTGCCCATTTGTGTGCATTCTAATTTTCGGTGAACATGTGGCCACTTTTTATGTTTGCTTGCATAGTCATGCCAGAACTTTCATAATTGTTTTATTATAAACGACATTCCTTTTCTCTCTTATTTCTAGGTAAGAGTTTGTATATACATACCGGTACATATATATTAATGAATGTGCTTTAAATATATAAAATCAATGAATATCAGGAGACTCACAAAACCTTTGTGTCATTGAGTCTGAGAGGATTGAGAACCATTGTTTAGCACAGCAGAGGGTTCCAGGATTACAATGAGATCCTAATTATAATGATAGCTACCATTTATCGATTGCTTACCATGCACATGCAGTGTGCTAATCACTTTAAAAATATATTCTCAGTTGGTTCTCACAGCACAACTTTCAGATAGGTGCTATTTTTATCTCTATTTTATAAGTAAGCATAGAGAGGTTAATTGAATTGGCCAATGCAGTTAATAAATAACAGAATATCATTTGAACCCAAGTCTACCTGAGCACAAAGCCAGGGTGCCTACTACCCAGAAAAGATTGCTGAATTGGCTGAGAAAACTACCAAAAGTAGGCGATAGCTCTATGTCTCAACCATCCTTGCTTCTAATACAGCAAAACCAGTTTCTTACTTTCAGGATAGAAGGGAGGCTACCTAAAATAGTGCTTCTCAAACTTTAATGTACATACTCACCTGGGGATCTTATTAAAATGCAGACTCTGATTTGTAGGTTGCTCTTTGTTTAGAGACCACTTTTTAGGAAGCAAAGACCTAAAAATAAGTTTCAAATATTAATGAATCCTGAGTATAGAAAATTGCTAATTTTCATACAATTGAAGCATTAGGAAAAAATGCAAAAAAAGCAACATTTTCAATTTTTCCATAAGTTAAAATCTGCATTATTATGATGTAAAAGAAAAACATGAGAAAATACTAGAAAAAATAAGAGAGGTTAGTAAATATAACATAGAACTGGTATGCACAACTAGGAGACTCACCAAAATTCCAAAAACTATAATAAGCTCTGGAAATATATGGATATTTTACATTGAAAAATGTAAATAATAAGATATTAAACTTAGCCAATATACTATTACATACATAGTGAAATTATAAAATATATAACTGATTAACTGTAAATATATTAAACACTAGAGGTCCGGTGCATGAAATTCGTGCATGGGTAGGGTCCCTAGGCCTGGCCAGCAATCAGGGCCAATTTGTAGGGTGACTGGCAGGGTGATCGGGGACCCCCGCCTGCACCCACCTTGGCTGTCCTGGCACTGCCTGCTTGTCAGTCCCGCCCCCTGCCACCGCCACTGGTCGGGGCATGCGGTCTGGGGGCAGCTCCTACATTGAGCGTCTGCCCCCTGGTGGTCAGTGCGCATCATAGTGACCAGTTGTTCTGCCAGTCATTCACTGTTTGGTCGATTTGCATATTATGGTTTTATATAGATAGATTAGTTATTGAAAAAACTTTTTTTAAAATATATTTTTATTGATTTCAGAGAGAAAGGGAGAGGGAGAGAAAGATAGAAACATCAATGATGAGAGAGAATCATTGATAGGTTGCCTCCTGCACACCCCCTTCTGGGGATGGAGCCTGAAACCCAGGCATGTGCCCTTGACCAGAATCGAACCTGGGACCCTTCAGTCCACAGGCCAATGCTCTAGCCACTGAGCCAAACCAGCTAGAGCAAAAAAAATTTAAAAACAAGTAATTAGCCATAATTTTGCTCCCAATATCCTATATGATAAAAGCCTAATATGCTAAGTGTCCGGTCGTCCAGTTGGCCATTCAACCAATCAAAGCGTAATATGCTAATGATATGCTAAGGACGCTCAACTGCTCACTGTGACATGCACTGACCACCAGGGGGCAGACAATCTGATTGGTGGGTTAGCTTGCTGCTGGGGTCCGGCCGATCAGGACTGAGCAAGATGGGCCAGACATGCTCAGGAGCCCTCCTGCGGTCCCTCTCTGGCTGGCCAACCTCCTGCATTCCTCCCTGGCCCCAATCATGCACCAGTGGGGTCCCTCGGCCTGGCCTGCATCCTCTTGCAATCCTGGCTGAGGGACCTACCCCTCAAGTGCATGAATTTCATGCACCAGGCCTCTAGTTTTAATATAAAGCTAGTTAGATTGTGGGGGAAATATAGATATATTAGAGGCCCGGTGCACAGATTCATGCACAGGAGGGATCCCTTGGCCTGGCCTGTGGAGATCAGGCTGAAACTAGCTCTCCAACATCCCCAAGGGGTCCCAGATTGCTAGAGGGTGGTTCTCGGGTGACACACCCCGGGATCAGGCTCCCTCCTCTCTGGTTCGGGTGCATCATCTGAGAACCGCAACTGCCAAGTCACCACAGCTCAGCAGCTCCTGCATTGAGCATCTGCCCCCTGGAGGTCAGTGTGCATCATAGCTACCAGTCAGACGGTCGAACGGTCAGAAGGTCGCTTAGGCTTTTATGTATATAGATTTATGGTTACATTATTAAAAAATGTGATTATTACATCAGATAATATGGTAATTTTTATTAAAATTATGAAATGTTCATATTCTATGATCAAAAATCCCTCTTATGCTAGGCTGTTTATAGTACCAAGGATTTACCCTGAGAATACAATTCACATATGCACAAGTTTTAAAGCCTTTCTTATTTAGGGCTTAATTAAGTTTAACAAATGTTTATGGAATGCCTTCTGTGGTCTATGTATGAGGCATCATTGTAGGCTCCTGGGCACATCAGAGAATGAAAAAGATGAAGATCTCTGCTCTTCTCTGCAAGGGAATCAGTCAATGAAAAAGAAATGCAATAAGAACATTTGATAGTATGTTAGAATGTGATTGGTGCTATAGAAAAAATAAGCAGGGAAGGGCAAAGTGGGTCAGCATTAGGGTGAGGGGGTAGGCAGGGACCATCTTGGTTTTCACTCTGGGTGTCATGTGGAGCTGTTGTAGGGTCCTGAGCAGAGGAGCAGTAAGAATAGTTGCAATACTGAGAAAATAAAAACAACCTATAACATTGAACAACAGCAGTAAGACTTTGAAGTTAATAAACTTCATGGAAGAGTGTAAAGTCTTTATAATCTCTCTATGTAAAACCCTAGTATGCAAACAGACCAAACGGTGGAACAACTGAACAACCGGTCACTATGACGTGCGCTAACCACCAGGGGGTGCACGCAGAACATGGCGGGTGTTGGCAGCAAGCAGCAGAGTGTGGAACATGGTGGGTATTGGCCACGGTGGGATGGTGGAGCAGGTGAGTAGGGGAGCCAGACCAAGGCAGGGCACCAGTCACTGTCATCGGGGTGAGCCTCTGGTGATTACTGAAAATTCTTTGCTCCCATGCATCACTGTCCCGCCCAGCGCTCGCACCTGCTGCCAGCGCCAGTCCCGCACACACCCACTACTGGTGCCGGAGCCGCCACTCGTACCCGCTGCTGGTGCCCAGCGCCAACCCTGATTGTTCGGCACTGTCAGCGGGTGCAAGCCGTGCTTGCTGACCCTGATCACCTTTCAGGGCTTCTTCACTTCCCTCTGCTCCTGAGGGGCAATCGGGACCAGCAGCCACCTCTCGCACCCGCTGCCAGCAACGGCCCCGCTCACAACAACAGCCAGCACCAGCCCTGCTCCCACCTGTTGCTGGAGCTGGCCCCAATCGCTCCACACCATCAGCGGGTGCAAGTGGGGCCAGTGCTGTCAGCACATGGGAATGGTGGTAGCAGGAGTGTGCTGCTGGCACACACGGACCGGGAGCCACAGTGGGAGGAGCCTGGCAGGGGTGCAGAGGATGGCCGAGACCCATCCCTGTACCCATCGCAGCCTCGCAGCCCACAGTTCCTTTCAAGGTGCATGAATTTGTGCACTGGGCCCCTAGTAATCTATAAAATAAAAGATAAAAACATCATTTCTCTATTAAAATCATGGGGCATGAAAAGATAAATAGGATGGATTATGATCTTCGATTATCACCATATTTGAGAGATGTTTAGTGAGAAAAAAGGAAAAAGTAAACTTTCACAAACATAATAGCATATGTATCTTTACCTGACCAAGTGGCAACATAAAAAAAAGAGAAAATCTTTAGATCAACTAATTAAGTCCTCAAATTAGTACAGACAGCACTATACATATGGCAGCATTATAATAAGGTTACCATGCCAGATTTCTATATTCTTCTTCATGTAAACTAAAGGTAGACACATTCAGAGCAGATACACAACAAAATTAAATTTTTCTTAAGGTCATAAGAGTTTCTTTTTCTTTGGATTCCTTTTTATTCACCTTTATATTTTATAGACATAGATACTTCAAGGTTTCTTCTAACTCTAAAAAAAAAAAATCTACGATTCTTTGTTATTTTTATAATTAATTTAAGCTCAAATCTCTGACCTCTATTTCTTCGGCGCCCATGCTCAAACATATCAGGAAAGACAGAAAGAAGAGCTGTGTAGAATTAACAGACTTCAAATATATCTGCTGCTTCTCCCATTTTAAAAGTAAAAATGCAACAGACGTCTACAAGGTCAAGACCTCCTCTGTTCAGCTCTTCTCAATGAACAACTTCTTCATATACTCATGAAAAACCTTTGACCTGCAAGAAGCCAGCAGCACTGATAATTATGTCTCAAAAACAACTCTTTATATGGATTCCACTCTATAATGGATTCAGACACATGAATAAAACATCTTAATTTTCAAGTATTTCTTTTTAAATTAATTTTGAAAGAAAAATATCTTGTAAAGAAAGATTTTTTTTTCAGGTGTGCAGCTCTTGCATAGAAGGACATAGTTTTCATGGCCTGTCTTGTTAAAAATGTTCCAGTACCCATCTGATGCACACTTATTTATGGATTTTAGATTAAAAGCTCTTTTTTTGCCAGTTTTCTTCGCAAGCACTTATCTTGACATCCTCATTAGGTGGTTTTTCTCTTTTCTTTTTTGTGGAGGCCTCGCCATGCCCCTGGTACTCTCTTTTGTTCCATGCTGCAAAAGGAGTGGTTTTAAAGGCTCTCTCTCCACCAGTCCCACCTTTTCTCCCTACTTTGTAATTAGCCTTATTTGAGGACCAGAAAAGAAAAAGACTGGAAAGAAATACAAAAACTGTTGAACAAAAGATACGATGTTCTTTACCCCAACCATATGCTGTATAGCTCATGCAGAACCTGGGTCAGATGACTCTCATATATGCCTTCAAATGAAAAGAAAAAGAGAAAGCTCTGACTTACACGGCAGCTGCATTGGTATAAACACACAGGCAGTAAAAGTCACAATGAAAGGAGAATAATACATTTTCCCTTCATTGCAAAAGTAATTCTCTTGAAAACCAAAGAACATCATGAAAAGTACACACATGCTAACAATGCTGGCAGATAGCCACTTGAAATAGCTTAATATGAAGAGCCTTACATAATTGGTTTTAATTGGATTGAAATACTTTCCTTTTTTCAAGTTCCGAGCCACCCGCCAAGTGAAATATCTCAGCTATTTTCTTTAAAATGGGTTCATTAGAAATGTTCTGATGCCGTGATGATGAATGTAATATTTTTTCTGCCTCCTCTTTTCTTAGTTCATTAATTAAAGCCTCTGTCTAAGTAAAGGGCCAAAGAATTTATGCTATCCTTGTCCCTAGAAGCAGAACTCTAGTGTTCAAAATATTAAGATTCATGCTAGTAAATACCACCTGGCTATTGTGCCTAGAATAGGGTTACTCTTAAAAAGAAGTGTTTTGTATCAATGAAATTCCATGAGATTGACCATCAAGGGCAGCTTTGATATTGGCAAATGTTACAAAATGGGAAAGCTGAGCATTCCAAAGACATAGTTTTCAAGAAACCAACCTCAGTCTTCCTCCCCACTCCACCCCATAAAGTAAACATTTTAAGTTTATCAGAATCTGGGCGTTATTTATTTATTTATTTATTCAGTCTTCCATTTTGATTGGCCAAGTATCAGTGACCCAACAGGAAATGCAGAGCATACTCTAACTGGGTAATTTAAGGAGAGTTCAGTAAATGGACTGTTTATAAAGAAGGTATGAAAGGGGTTTAGAAAAGGCAACAAGATGTATGTAATGTTGGTAGCCACTACCATTCCTAGGCATGAAGTGACAAAAAGAATGAACCATTATAAAAATCTAGAGAGGTAGTTGTGTGACATAAACTGTGGCGGTGTGTGTTTTTCAAAAAAATTTATTCCAGAGAGGAAGGGAGAGGGAGAGAGAGGTAGAAACATCAACGATGAGAGAGAATCATTCATCAGCTGTCTCTTGAATGCCCCAAACTGGGGATCAAGCCCACAACCCAGGCATGTGCCCTGACTGGGCATTGAACCATGACCTTCTGGTTCATAGGTCAATGCTCAACCATTGAGCCATACTGGCTGGGCTGAACTGTGGCTTTATGAAGAGATTTATAGCCAACCCACATGACCAGGTAAAGTAGAAGTTAGAGAAACAAACACTCTTCTCGCTTTCTGCAGATGCCCCCATTAGCTACATCCAGCTGAAAACCAAAGGAGAGGGGAGCTGTTGATGCCATCCTCCAGCTCAGCCCCCCCAGGCACAGAGCAGGTGGACAGGAAATCAGACGAGGCAAATGGAAACTATCTATTTTTTAAAAATCCTACACAAGTAACTCTTTCTCTCCCCACTTTTTACTGCAAAGACAGACATCTATTCTCCTTAAACTTTCTTTTCCTTTTATATAAAATCAATTTAAGGAACCCTTTTAGGAAACAATTCTAAACAACAAGCTTGGTCCTCTTAATTGTGTTAACAGATCTCAAAAACTCAAAATACCTGAATAAATGTTAATGCCCCTCCCTTCACTTCCTACTGGGTGGAAAGTAATTAATAGATATGGTTATTTCATTCACCAAATATTTATTGAGTACTTATCATATGCAAGGCACCAACTAAGAACCATAAATTGCCCCAAGGCCAATCAAATAAGGATCGCATAACTAGCATATATCTCTGGATTTCGTGCATTCCTCTCTGCTTTCTTCTATTGCTCATATTCAGTTACAAGATGGGACACGTGACCCAGCTCTGCCAGTCGACATGTTTTTTTCATCTGGCTTGTGTGATAGGTTCAGGACATAAGTGATCTAAGATAGACTCATAAGAGCCTTATTGGGGACTTCTCTGCCATATTTATCAAGAAAGAGGTACTGTTTCAGAAGAAATTGTTCAGTGAAAAGGATGTGAAAAAAAAAACCCAAAAGCCTATGAGAAGGATAAAGCCAAGTGAGATAAGCAGAGCTGAACTTCTGGACCCAGCCATGCCTGAAGCCCATTAGACGTGTCAGTGTTCTGAGACAATGAATTGCTTTGTTTTTCTTAAGCTGTGACTTTTATTACAATGATTCTAATCTTTAATGAATAGAGTTTACTCATTTCAATTTTGAGTGGACTGAAGAGTTTACTTCGCTATGCTATTAAAAAAACACACCTCAGGATAATTTTAAGAACTATGCTACTGTATGAATAGAAAAAAATTTCAATGGAAAAATAGTGTCCAGAAACAAACTCAGGTTATCATGAATAAATTAATAGCATTTTAAGTCAGTAGGCAAAGGGAAAACTATTCAATAACTAGTTTGGAGGCAATTGGCTATCTACTTGGAAAAAAATTATATCCTTACATCACACCATGAAATTCCTGGTAAATAAATAAATACTGAAATCTATTTTTTAACTGTAAATGTTATAGAAGAAAATATAGTAAGATAGTTTTATAATCTTACTATGAGGTAGATCATCAAAATGTTTACTAAGTAATGTAGAAACTATGAAGGAAAATTTGTAAGACCTACAACTTCATTGCCTTTGTAAACTGAAAGATTTCAAACAAAAAGGTATGTAATTTGAATTAATAGATTAGAAAAATATTTTGAACACTTAGCTAAGAAAAAGGACTAATATCTTTAATATATAAATAGTTCTTATAAATCAATAATGAGGAAATCAAACAATCCAATTAAAAATGGTCCCAGAAGGGATAGATGTAGGTGTTAAACTCACATAAAGAAGTTAATCACAGTAATAAAGAAGTGCTCAGTAAAATCACAATGACATACAGTGGCAAACATTTAGAAGCTTAATAACAGTATTAGCAAGGATGTAGAGAAACAGGCTATGTAATTCACTGTCGGTGAAAGTGTAAATTTATATAGCCTTTATATAAATATGTTAAATCCACATATTCTTTGACCCAGCAAGAGATTATCGTCTGGAAATACTGGCATGAGTGTGCAAACATGTCTATAAAAGAAGGATTATTTAACTTCGTTTAAAATAACAAAACAAAAAAAATCAGTACTCATCCATAATTATTAAAAGCACACTAGAAAAAAATCAATTATAGTGTATCTATGTGTTTCAGTCTTCTGTTATTATATAGGAAGCCACCCCAAACCTTATTGCTTAACACAGCAATTTATTATTTCTCACAATGGTGTGGGTGGTAATATAGGCAGTTCTTCTGACCTATGTAGTTTTGACCGTGGCCAGTCACATGCTACAACAGCTGGTTGCTGGTCCAGGCTGGACATTTCAAAAGGCCTCACTCCTGTTCAGTGCCTCAGTGCTCCTCACATGGCCAACCGGGACCTCCCATAGCATGGTGGCCACACAGCAGTCAGACTTCTTGCATGATAGATGGTTTTTAAGAGACAACATTCCAAGAGGACAAGCCCCATTTTGGAAACACCTATCAAGCTTCTGCTGTCCCATTGGTGAAAGCAAGTCACATGGCCAAGCTCAGTGTCAGTGTGGGAAGGAACTGCACAAAGGCATGTGTACACGAAGATGTGGTCCTTTAGGGATTGTTGGGGAGCGCAGGAGACTTGGTTGGAAAGCTTGTAAGGAAGATATTCCGAGAAAAGGGACGTGTGTGGAAGGCCGCCTGCCCTGTTTATTGGAATATCCTCCTTACAAGCTTTCCATCCAAGTCTCGTGTGCTCCCCAACAAGGGACCACCAATGCAACAGCCTCCTGAACAGGAAACAGAAAAAGACACACCCACTGGGGAAAAAAAAAGAAAGAAATCAATCACTTTTATATTTCTTGATAGAAACTGTCCAGGATTTTGAAGAGAAAAGGCAAATTAAAAACACTATTCTCAGTCTGATCATATTTGTTTTAATAAAAATTTTAAAAATTACATGTATACATTTTACATATGATACATATATATGTGTGTTTATGTGTGTGTGTATACACATGCACCCACCTATAAGGAGAGAGACAGAGAGACAAAGAGGGCTATTTAAAATGATATACTCCAATATACTCTAAACTGTTATCAGTGGTAATTACTGTGAATAGAATTGGAATGGAACATGTTTTTTTAAGTTGTTTTGTTTAGTTTGAACTGTAATTTTTATTTTCTCTCTCATAGTCTTTAAATTTGTTAAAACTAGCAGGTGTTACCTCTGTGGTTTTTTTAAAAAGAAAAAATATTCAGAAATCTCCTTAAGTTCATTGTACATACCTATAGTTTCAATAAAGCAAATGCTGAGTGTGGTTTGCCAAAACACTATCTTGAGGAATGATGACAAGTAAGGTAAATAATATGAAGACATGAGTGTGGCAGGACAATCTATTGTAATGACTTTTTAAACAGCTTTAAAGCATGAAAAGATACTTTCATAATTTCTTTCTCCTCTGAATGTGACTTGTCCTAGGCAAAATGCAAGTGTGATTTCAAGTGGTAATTACATCTGTTTTGCCACACACACAAAAGGTCTACCAGATAAATTTTTCTTTTCTTTTTTGTTGATTGGGTAGTAACCAGTAGGGAATGATGATGGTGATGAAGATATAATGCATAGTACATGTCAAGTGCTGTGTATAAGTACATCACATGTACAACAACCCTATAAGTTGTCTACTTCTATCATCTGCATTTGCAATAGAGGAACTGACATGCTAGGTCACATATTGTGGGAATTGAGATTTGTCCCCATGCAGTCCAAGTCCAGAGGTCCTTATTATACTGCTTCTCCATAGGATTAATGATGGATGGGCTCAATATATAAACACCCTGAAAGAATTAGAAGCCCTATCCTAATTAAAATAAGAAAGAGTGATAACTGAAAGTTTTCACTACTTAAAACCCATTTTCCGTTATCATGTGGGGTACAATTAGCTGAGGTTAAGCATACATTTATGCCCATGATCTTGATTTTGGCATCACACTATTTCAGAGGTAGTCAGGGCATCTAGCTTGTGCCTAGAACCACCTATCCGTCTTTCTGTGCCATAAGAACTCTCTGTGCCAGGCAGAATCAGATCCACCAATATTCTAATGCTGAAATTAGAGAGCTCAAACAACAGCTGATTGCACACCATGAGATCCACTAAAATCTGACAGCAGGTGTACTCACCAATTTTGACCATAATGACGGCAATAAGGAGACTTTCTGTTAAAGGGGACAAGAGAGCAGATATCTGGCATCAGGCACTGGAAAAAAAGCAAGACAATTTTAAACAAGTACCACATGTGGTGACTCATTAGATGTTGAGAGCTAATAAGAGGTGAAGATTTTTAGCTTAGCACTGATGCTGTGGACAGCAGGATATCCCAACATCTAGAAATTGAGAATGAATCAGGAGGTGGTGATAAATCCTGTGTTGATGCCTGGGGTGTGGAACTGTTATATTTTTAGGATAAAGGCAAAGATGTAAAAATCCAAGAGCGTGCCAGAGTGAAGCAAATGTGCTGAGAGATCTGCATGTTTGTATATTCCCTCATTCACTAAGCAAGTACGATGTGATAGGTACCGTCCTAGATTTCAGAATACAGAAGTTAACAAGAAAGAGGTGGCTTTTTCCTGATGGAGTTTATAATCTCACAGAAAAGGAACAATGAACCAGATAAAGATTATAAAGTGTGGTGAGTGTTGGGTTACTAGAAATATAGGTAGGATACTATGAGGGCCATGGTCTATAGATGTGAAGAAATTTCAGTGGAGGTGCAGGCCCAGGACAAGAAGGAGTAATGTGAATAGGGAGGGAAGTCTCATAAATAGGGGCATTGTATGTAAGAAGGTCAGAGATGGCAGGTGCTGGGGGTAACCAGCGAGGATGGAGAGGTGGGCAGGGGTCAGTGTTCATACTCTATACAAAAGCATCTCTATTCTTACAGACAGAAAAGTTATTTTAATAGCCACCCTTTTTTAAAAGCAGCCAGCTAAGGAACATTTATATTTTGAGAAACAGCTGTACGTTATGCCCTGAATAAGATAAAGTCCCTGCCATCAAGGAGCTTATCTGATAGTGGAGGGATTCAGATAAGAAACCCATAGAAGAATAAATACAAATAAATACCTACTGTTGCTAAGGAAAAAGATGAAGTAAGGGGCTAGGGGAGAGCAGGAGCAAAGGGGCAGGGGACACTTTAACTCTAGTGGTCAAGAATGACCTCTGTTGGGGAGGAAATATTTGAATTGAGGTCTGAACATTGAGAAAAGAGGAGGCATGTGAAAGTCTGAGGACAGCATGCCAAGCAGAAGGATCAGCAAATACATTGCACTGGAAGTAAACAGGTGTGTGTCAAGGCCCAGAAATTAGTCCAGTTTGGCCAAAAAGAAGGAATAAAGCGAGGTTTAAGGGAGATGATATCAGAGAGGTGAGTAGTGGACAGATTAGGTACAGTCTTAAAGGAAAAGTGATCAAATGTTGAGTTTGACCCAAGATAACCCCAGTTATTGCTCTTTAATCCAGTTTAATCTATACTAATAAAAGAGTAATTTGCTAATTAACCAGATAAACTGGACGTCTTCTGGATGTTATTCCATATGTCCTTCCTGACAAAGTCGGGGGCGTGGCCAGCCTGCAAACTGCCCGCAGCCCCTCACCCAGGTGAGCCCCGTCCCCAGGCGGGGACCCCCCACCCTGATCAGGGGTATGGCTGGCCTGCAAGCTGCCCACTGCACCTCACCCAGGCCGGCCCCACCCCGCAGCAGAGACTTCAACCCAACCCCGATTGGGTGCATGGCCGGCCCGCAAACCTCTGGCCCGGGCCGGTCCCTCCCCCGCACCGGGGACCCCCACCTCAATCCGGGGCCCCCTTCAGGGCAGGCCAGCTGGCCCCCACCTGTGTACCAAGCCTCTATCCTATGTAATAAAAGGGTAATATGCAATTGACCCTAACCACAGAACGACCAGAACGACCGCTGGACCAATCACTATGAGGCTCATTGACCACTTCTCGGTCCCTTCCCCTGTCCGTCAGGCACTGATCACCCAATGGCAAAGGGGAACCAGGGTTGGGTGGCGATGGGGGACAGGGCCGGCTGCAGGTAGCTGGGGAAGATGGCCCTGATCTCAGGTCAGGCTTAGGGACCTTACCTGTGCACGAATTTCTTGGGCCGGGCCTCTAGTCCTATATAATAAAAGGCTAATATGCAAATTGATCAAATGGTGGAATGACTGGTCACTATGACGCACACTGACTACTGGGGGCAGATGCTCAACGCAGGAGCTGCCCCCTGGTGATCAGTGCGCTCTCACAGCTGGCGAGCACAACAGCAGTGGTGGGAGCTTCTCCAGCCTCCATGGCAGCACTAAGGATGTCTGACTGATGGGGAGCGGGCCTAAGCCATCAGTTGGACATCCACCGAGGGCTTCCGGACTGTGAGAAGGCACAGGCCAAGCTGAGGGACCCACCCCCCAAGTGCACGAATTTCGTGCACCGGGCCTCTAGTTATTAATAACACCCTGCTTGCTTAACTCTCTAAAGCTTATCCTATCTAATAAAAGAGTAATATGCAAATTGACCATACCTCTGCTATACCCACAAGCCACGCCCACCAGCCAATCAGGAGCGAGTATGCAAATTACCCCCCCCCCCAGATGGCTGTGGCCACAGAGTGAGCAGGAGGCTTGGGTTTCCCTGGCAATGGAGGAAGCCAAGCTTCCGCAACCCTGGCCTGCCTTGGCCTCTGCTCAAGGCTACGAAGTTTCAATTACAGAAGATAAATAAATCCCAGATACCAGGGCCTCCGCTTGGGTCACTGGGGGGCGTGGCTGGCCTGCAAACCACCACAGGCCCCTCACTCAGGCTGCCCCATGCCCCAAGGGAACCCCCACCCTGGTCCAGGACACCCTTTAGGGCAAACCAGCCAGCCTCCACCCATGCACCAGGCCTCTATCCTATCTAATAAAAGAGTAATATGCAAATTGACTGTCACTCCAACACACAAGATGGCTGCCCCCATGTGGACACAAGATGGCTGCCACAAGATGGCCAGCAGGGGATGGCAGTTGGGAGGGACAAGGCCTGCAAGGGAGGGCAGTTGGGGGCAATCAAGCCTGCAGGGAAGGGCAGTTAGGGGTGACCAGGCTGGAAGAGGAGGGAAGTTGGGGGTAACCGGGCCTGCAGGGAAGGGCAGTTGGGGGGAACCCAGGCCTGCAGGGGAGAGTAGTTGGGGGGACCAGGCCTGCAGGGGAGGGCAGTTAGGGGCAATCAGGCTGGCAGGGGAGCAGTTAGGCATCAATCAGGCTGGCAGGGTAGTGGTTAGGGGGTGATCAGGCTGGCAGGCAGAAGTGGTTAGAGGCAATCAGGAAGGCAGGCAGGCGAGCAGTTGGGAACCAGCAGTCCTAGATTGTGAGAGGGATGTCCGACGGTAGAATCGGGCCTAAATAGGCAGTCGGACATCCCTCGAGGGGTCCCAGATTGGAGAGGGTGCAGGCTGGGCTGAGGGAACCCCCGCCCATGCACGAATTTCGTGCACCGGGCCTCTAGTAGAGTATAACACAGAGCTAAGATTTTGCAGTTCAGATAAAAGCCTTTGGGAACTTTTAAGCAAGAGAAGGACACAATCTGATTCATGCTTTAGAAAGTTGCTCTGGCTGCAATTTAAAGAAGTTCTGTGAGGGGAAAAATAGGAGGCCTCACACTTCCATTTATTCAGCTAATGGCCCCGATACCCTAAGAACTTCCTGGTTTTTTCACGGTGTTCCAGAATCTTGGATTGTGCAAAGAATCTTGAAGTTGACTTTGTCTCTACTCCTTTATCATGGAAGACTGCCTTCTATAATAGTTGATGCTTACAACTGGTCTTAATGAAATGGAAACAAATGTCAGGTTTTAAAGAGAAGACTGGCATCAAATAAAAAGCTGGGACACAGAGTAAAAACAGATTTTGGAGCATGACAGAGCCATATATGAGTCCTGACCCTTTACAAGGTTTGTGACCTTGGACAAATTACCCTCTCTGAGCCTTTGATTTGCCATCTGAAAAATAGAAATAATAATAACCACATGGCTGCCATTAAGTATTAAAAATAAGGTATGTAAAGAACTGCCTGGTGAATAGTAATTTAATATTATAAAAATAAATTAAATAATAAAGATTCTTCAATGATATTTCAAAATTTCAGCTCTCCCTGACAAAGTGATTTTCAAATTATTGAAGACATCACTTCTCCTAGTTCACTTTGAACCTTTGTTTAAAGCAATCCATTCTCTCCTCAAACTAATGGACACACTGATATGCACATGAAATTTTGCAAACATTTATTAGCTGCATGCTCTGAAACAATTTTTGCAAAACTGTTGGTGGGCCTTTTAAAAGAGAAACTGAGCTGGCAGTCACAGAACTGTAATTTTATGTAAGCCCTATCCTCCATATTCCAACTTTCTTAGGAAGGTGACTTACATCTTTCCCCTATGTTGCTTATATTCCTCTATACCTTAGTCTAACTGACCTCACTAAGCAAATGGGTAGGTTACAAGGGACTATCAGACACACGAAAGGAAAGCAGTATAATAATAAAGAAAGAAGAAAACTATTAAAGGTCTCCAGTAATCACTACAGCAATGTTTTCTTTTATTGATTTTATCCTAAAAAATCAGGACAAGTCTGACTATTCCTGAAATATACACTCTCATTGTCTCCTTCACTCCTGTAACTAGTATAAGGTGACCCAAATCTTTGTGATTTATCACTGGTGCTAAGGACCACAAACATGTATCAACACCTAAAGGAACAGCCTTTCTCAGAAATCTTAAGTAGTATGTAATTAGAGTAGCTCTAGAAGGAGTCATAGTAAATCTATCACAGACACTTGCATTAGCATTTGAGAGCTGCCACAAACAAGTACCACAAACTGAGCTGCATAAATGTCTCACAGTGCCAGTGGCCAGAAGTCTTAGATCAAGGTACTGGCAAAGTTGTTCCTTCTGAAGGCTGTGAAAGGGTATAGGTCACATGCCTATACAATAAAAAGAAATGAGCTATTACACCATGAAAAGACATAGAGAAACCATAAATGCATAAAACCATAAGCGAAAGAAGCCAATCTGAAAAAAAAAAAATCTATGTATATAAAAGCCTAAGCAACTGCACAACCAAATGTCTGGTTGACTGGTCACTATGATGCACACTAACCACCAGGGGGAAGATGCTCAACGCAGGAGCTGCCCCCTGGTGGTCAGTGTGCTCCCAGAGACCACAGTGGAGTGGCAGTAAGCCTACTGAGCGGCAGCGACGGCAGGCGCAGTGGGGCCTGGATGAGCAGGAGCAGCAGGCAGGAGTGGCAGGCGGAGTTGGACTACCAGTTTTGGCCTGATCCCTGCAGGCTACGCCGAGGGACCCCAATGGTGCATGAATTCGTGCACAGGACCTCTAGTGTGTGTGTCCAAACTATATGACTTGGTAAAAAAGGCAAAACTATGGAAAGAGTAAAAGATTAGTGTTTGCCAAGGGTTGGCAAGGTTGGGGGAGGGGGATAAACAGAATATTTTTAGGGCAATAAAAGTACTTTGTATGATACCATAATAATGGATATGAATCCTCATTATACATTTGTCCAAACTCATAGAATGTACAACACTAATAGTGTACAATAATGTAAACTATGAACTTCGTATGATTATGATGTGTCAATGTATGTCATCAATTATAACACATGTATCACTCTGGAATGAGGAGGTTGATAATGGGGGTGAGGGGTCTATGCATGTGTGGGCCAGACGTATATGGGAAATCTCTATACCTTCCCCTAATTTTTGCTGTGAACCTTAAACTGCTCTAAAAAAGTCTTAATTTTAAAAAATGTGACTCTCATAAAAAGATCTTGGGGCTATTTGTCATTCTTTCTAAAAAAGGTATTTCTTGGAAAATATTATGCCTTGTTAAAAACATATACAGCATTATGACAAGCAATTAAAATGGAGAATTTCATGCAGACCTCCCCACAGGCCCACCCCTGCCACCACTTGTTCTCAAAGTTGACATTTGAGTCTCAAGAGTAATCAAGAACATGGAATTCGTTCTGCAAATCTCCACTGCTCAGTTGGAACAACTGTTTGTGTTTATAAGGCACACGGTATGATGCAGATTACATTTATTTTAGATTGGTCTGGGGGCTGCCATTGTTCTAAAAGTCTGAAGATGAAATTACAAATTTAAACAGTTCACATTAGTAGCAAAGCCTGCTGTTTGCTGTGGCAGATGCTGCCAGTGCTCCGCCATATCCTATAGGATTTGTCCTACCAAAAACACCTGTGTCTGCCAGAGGGCTTTCTTTAGCCTGCAGGAAGTGTAATCTGGAAGTTCCAGGGGCTAGTTAACACCACTGGAGGAACCCTCAGCCAATGGCAGATAGGAGTTGGTGGCTGAGTGCTTCAGCTGCCTCACAACTTGATTGGGATAATCCAGAGAAATGTCTACACTGATTCCCAACATTCTCCAGCTGGATTCATCTTTAGTTCCCTGTTCTCGTTACTTGACAAGAAGGAACCAGTAATGTTTGAACCACAGCAAAAACATGCAAGGAATAGTCAGGTGGGAGGAAAACCAAGAGATAGTGATGTCCAAGTGAAAAAAAAAAGTTTATAAGAAAAGAGGGTGTATACAACTGTGTCACTGTCAATAAGTCAATTAAAATGGCTCAGATTGGGTCATTTGGTTTATTATTATGGAAGTTATTGATAACTTGGACATTATCTATTTATAGAGTGGGGCAAAATATGTTTCTAATTGATTTCAAAAATAAAAGAAGGAAAATAATATAGACATGGAATACAAAAAATATTTTCCATGAGCTTCCTATAAAGAGAAAGAGAAAAAAAATAGGCATCAACTAGATGGAGAAGTGAAATCACAATGGAAAAAAATGGCAGAGTATCCTACATAATATGCAAATTAACCATCACTCCATCACAAAGATGACGGTGCCCATAGCCACAAGATGGCGGTGCCCAGTCCTCTCAGTCCCACTGGAGTTCCCCAGTCCCGGGGGGCGCGAGGGGGTGTGGTCACAGAGAGCAGGCAGCATGAGCGGCCTGGCAGAATGCTTGCTCTGTTGCCTCAGTGACGAGGCAAGCATTCTGAGCCCGGCTGCAGATGGGCCTCTGGCCAGGCCAGGGCGCTGATGGGCCTCTGGGCCATGGAGAGCCTCTGGGCAGTGGGCGAAGAGCAGCCAGGCTCCGCAGAGAGCTACTGGCACACGGATTCGTGCACAGGGCTTCTAGTGTGTTTATAATGACGCAAAACAAATCCAACTGAGGAAAATTTTGATGATGCCAAAGAGAGAAGAGACAATTGTTGAAGCAGTATCCTTGCTTGGCTGGGCAAGAGAGAATTGATCATGACATTGGAGTCATGTTATGTACATTTCAATATGTTTTGTAGATGCCAAGAATGTTAAATTTGAAACAGATATAGCAGATGCCCATGTCATCTTGTCACTTTTGTTTTGTACGTGCTTACAGCTTTTACCTCAAGCACAGCATGAGAGCTTTCTCTGACTGAAAGAGTGGAAGAGCGGGATTGGTTCAAAAATGTTGCCTCTCCTCCCCCAAGCAGTCTTCAGCCAATCACAGATATAAGTACCATGGCTTCTTCACCCTGGGTGAAAGTTTCTGTGCCAACTCCTAGAACTCTTTGGTGGAATTGGACCTCAGTTGTCCACAGCAGTAAGCTGCTCATTAGCTCACCCTATCCTGGCTGATTTCCCTTCCCTGTCTTATTTTCTCCTTCCCTATGGGACTTTCTGGGATCACCAACCAAATGAGCTACTTACACTCAAATCCTTGTCCCAATGTCTATTCTGAGGAAACCCAACACAAGACAGTTTAAATTAGAATAATTTTGACTAAACCCTACCTACTAGTTAGTAGTACAGCACTTCTTTCAAGTTGCATAGAAAAGTTGTCATTCCAGACTACAAACAGGGTCTGTAGGCCTTAGCAGATTTGCAGACTATAACACAGTGGACTATTTATCTTGACTAACATAGCCCCATATCTATGCTTGAATGTCATTCTCTGTCACATCAATGTGATAGCATTAAGTGTTTAGCTTGAATAAGTGGTTCCTTGTCTTTTGATAATACACCATGGGTCCAGCATTCTGCTCACTACATTTTCAGCTCCATCAGGGCAGCCTAAGATATCTCAGAATTCCCAGGGATTTTCAAACTGTGCTTCATTTGTTCTATTATGCACTCAATATGTCTTGTCCATTTGAACTGGATTCACCAGGGAATGCAATTAGATAGCCACTTCATTTCTTTTTTTTTCCCCTTCTTTTTACACTCTCTAGCTTGGCATTTCTTTTTTTTTTTAGTCTGAATGTTGTGTTGCTTTCTCATCTCCACCCACCTTGCCTCTGTCATCTTCCACTTTAAATTCCATAGAGATGAGTATCTAGAATACAGATCTTTCTCTTTTCTTAATATATCATTTTATAAAATTAGGGAATAATAGCTAATATTTATGCAATGCCTCATAGTGCTTCACTGTTATAAGTACTTGGCTAGAAACAACCTTGAAAGTTCATGTAGGTGATCTTTTCTTGATAAGTAGAGATGCTTTCGAGTGCTCCCGGCATAATTAAAGACACAAACTTTTGAAAGAGTTTACAGATGTTCTAAACATGATTACATTCTATCCCCACCTGAAAATTAATATGTTGAAGCCCTAACAGCTAATGCGATGGTATTTTGGGGGTGGGGGTCTTTGGGAAGTAAGATTATGAGGGTGGGAACCTCATGATGGGATTGGTGCACCTAAAAGGAGAAACCTGGTCTCCCCAGAAAATAAATTGATCATTTCTGGTTTATAACTCTTCAGAGAAAGGGTGAAAGTGCTAAATAATCTGAACCAAATCTTGGATCAGAATTTGACCCAGATCAAATTATAAAGCAAATATAAGAATTTAACCATCACTTTTTTCTATTAATAGGCACAAAGGGATAAGTATGCAAACTGACATTGTTACTCTCCCACCCCTTTGTGCCCCCAAAAAAATAAAAGAAAAAAAGATTTTACACAAAGTGTCTGTTTTGATGGTATCAAACATGGTAGGAAGAGCCTCTTCCTTTAGTAGTTTCCTGTTTGTCAGTTTTCTATCTAGGTGTCAGGTTTAAATTTGGAACATGCAATATGCAGTGACTTTATCTCAGGCAAAGGAAGAGAAAAAGGGGAAGAAACAAAAGTTCAGATTACCCAACTGAAAACAAAGTAATTTAATATGTAATGTTATTTTTCTAGTTATAAAAGCTATTGTGCTATAAATGGAGTTAATTTGCATTATGCCAATGACTGCCATAGATAAATATAGCTGTAATTGTTTGTGAATTGTTAGACTGCGATTTGAAGTTTGACTTGGGAAATGCTGACCTTGAAAGATTATAAAAGTGATGATGAAAGTGATAAATTACAAAAAAGGATAAGTCAAAAGTGAAATATCAAGAGCAAAATTAATGCGAAATCTCCAAATAGAATGATAAGAAATGAAAAGATATTCTATCTAAAAAAAATACAATAGCACTGATTGGTATAAGGATTCACTGGTACTAAAATAACATTTTTTAATAGCTAATACATGGAAGAGATGGTAGCCCTATTAGACCCTCCTAATGACTGACTAGAAGACAGTAAACACTAAGAGAATTCTCTCAGTGCATGTGTCTGCCTACCTACCAGTGGGGAGGATAGCCATACCCTGCTTGTTTAGACTACAACTTAGTACAATGCCTATTGGTTTATTTTTAATTGTGATATAATAGATAACAGCAAAAATTCACAAACCTTAATTGTATAGCACAATTAGTTTTCACATATGCATTCGCCCATGTAACCATCACCCAGATCAAGATTTAATATATTCCATCACCTTAGAAGTTTTTGTTATGACCCATTCTAGTCATTTCCTCTTCTCCTAAATAGAGCCAGACACTCTTTCAACCCCTTTCACACTAGCTTAATTTGCATGTTCTTCAACTAAATGTAAATGAAATCATACAGTATGTACTCTTTTTGTGTCTGGCTTCTTTCATTGCTGAATGACATTGGTTCCATCTTTAAATCATAATGAATGAAACTATTATGAGTATTCTTTAAAAGTCTTTGGGTGGATATGTTTTCATCTGAGCATAGGTCATCGAATATAGTTCATACTGAGTTTAAGGCCTGTGAATTAAAGGGAAGGAGCAGAAGGTACATAGCAATCATAGGTCCACTGAAATCCACTCAGGTACATGTCACCAATCCCTTCACTAGGCCTAATTCTTCACCCTGTGAATGGATTATTCTTGACTCTTGGCTTTGACTTATCAGCTGTTGGCTCTTCCCTCTGAATCATTGTTTTTTCCATTAAAAAAAATGTTTGTTTGCAGCAAGATAGGTTTCTTCCTGCTTCCTGGCCATAGAAATAATTATATACTATACTATCTCTTTCATTCCAAGCTATTTTCATTCCTTTAACAACTTTGTAGGTTTCTTAAATCAATTTACAATAAACTCCAACAAATAAAGCCACACCCACATTTCTTTCTGAGATAAGTTCTTTTATATCTGGGTCATGTGTAAGGCTGCTATGGGATAATACCCTTAAAATTCTTAAGCACCTTAATGTTTAACAGGGAGGGTCTATAAAAGTCTCCTTCAGTCTTTCTCAGATCCTAACGGGTCTTACAGCTACATACTTGATATATTTACCCTGAATTCATGTTCTACTCTTGGCTCTGCATTTGATCTTGCCATTTATGACTTTGAAAACCTTTTACTGGGAGACACTGGGGCTAGAAAACAGTTTTATTTTCAAGCCTAGCAAGTCCTGAATGTAATTCCCCTAAATTTGATTTAAAAACTTAAGTTTTTTCTTTATTTCATCTTTCTTATATCATAATCAGGAGAATAAGGCAGTTGGCACTTTCTTGTTCTTTTTGCCTGAAATCTCCACAATCAAGCCCATGAGTACTTTAAGTAAGCTTTCTCTTGTCCCAGTTGCCATAGGTAACTATATGCCACTACATAGCAAGGATCCCTTTTTCCCCCACCTTCAAATAACACTTTCTTCATTATCATAAGAGCCCTCAGCCAAGGCCTCTTGAGGCCCTTTGAACTTACATTTACAATATTCTTGAAGCACTACCAGTATCCACCCACTGCCCAGTCGCAAAGCCAATGTCACATATTTAAAATGTTCGTTATGAAGCACCACCATTCCAGATACCATTTGCTGGACAAGAAATTACATCAAAATGTAATGCCTTCAAACAATAGCCATTGGATTATATCTGATTATTTCCTGGGTCAGGAATTGGGGCAGGATTTATCAGAGTGTTCTCTGCTCCATGTGCCATTGACTGAGGTCACTCCATGGTGTTCAGCTGTGACAAATTGCTCGGTTTAGACAGTCCAAGATAGCCTTCACATATGTCCGAAGCACTTTGGTGGGAATGGCTGAAAGTCTGGGATTAACTGGATTGCCTACCCATGGCCTCTCTAGCATGATGGTCTCAGGGTATCAGACTTCTAACATCAGCACATCAGCATTCCCAGAGAGTGTGTTCCAAAGGAACAAAGCAGAAGCTACTAAGCTTTTTCTGACCTAGTCTTGGAAGACACACAATGTGTCACTTCTGCCACATTCTAATAGCTATGAGAAAGTCACAAGACCTGGAAAAGAGCCAAGAGATATGGTTCACTGAGGGATCATCATTGGACACTTGACAGCATATATGGTACAGAAGTGTATTATGTCATTTGAAGACTAATGAGAAACACTGCAATGTAACTATTCCATGTCCAACCTTTTCTGTGTTATATAATCTTGGGTAAATTATTTAATAACTAGAGGCCTGGTGCACGGATTCATGCACCAGTAGGGGCCCTCCACGTGGCCTGCATCCTCTCACAATCCGGGACCCCTTGGGGAATGTAGCAGTGTGCAAAACAGCAGTCGGCCAGGGAGGAGCCCGAGTCGGGGCTAGGCACCTGCTCATCCCCGCCCCACTGTGCCTGCTTCTGCTGCTACTCAGTAGTGCTGCTGCAGAGGCGGGAGAGGCTGGTGCCACCGCAGCTGCACTCGCCAGCTGTGAGCCGGCTTCTGGCTGAGCAGCGCTCCTGCTGTGGGAGTGCACTGACCACCAGGGGGCAGCTCCTGCTTTGATTGTCTGCCTTCTGGTGGTCAGTGTGTGTCATAGCGACCGGTTGACTAGTCGTTCGGTCATAATGGTCACTTAGGCTTTTATATATATAGACTAGAGGCCTGGTGCACGAAATTCGTGCACGGGGGTGTGTGTCCCTCAGCCCAGCTTGCACCCTCTCCAATCTGGGACCCCTCGAGGGATGTCCGACTGACTGTTTAGGCCCGATCATACTGGGATCAGGCCTAAATGGTCAGTCGGACATCCCTCTCAACTTCAGCACTCTTATTACTCTTTTATTAGATAGAATTCTATGCTTTATTTTTCTTATTCGTTACACTTCATAAATTTGTTGTGATTATTATTATTTTTTTTATATTTTATTGATTTTTCACAGAGAGGAAGGGAGAGGGATAGAGAGCTAGAAACATCGATGAGAGAGAGACATCGATCAGCTGCCTCCTGCACACCCCCCACTGGGGATGTGCCCGCAACCAAGGTACATGCCCTTGACCGGAATCGAACCCGGGACCCCTCAGTCCGCAGGCCGACGCTCTATCCACTGAGCCAAACCGGTTTCGGCTGTGATTATTTAATTGAGATGATAAAGTGCTTAGTTGAATGTCTATCACATAGTAAATATTAGGCATAACAATATAAATATTTAATATTATTAGTGTCTTTTCTGATAAAAACCCTACTGCAAGGGAATTATTTGTAACATAGAATAAACAAAAAGCAGACTCACACGAGAAAGTTTTATGATCTATTAACTGAAATGATTTTATTTTTGAGCCTTAGATATTTATAAATGGTATTTTATAAATACAAATATAAATATGCTAAGCCAGAATCTAATGGCATTTTTTAAAATTTATCTTTATTGTTGAAAGTATTACAGAGGTCCCCCTTTTCCCCACTGACCCTCATCCACCCAAAACCCACCAGGCCTTCACCCCACTATCTAATGGTATTTATAAATGGTGAGCAGAAAACTGAAAGGGCATTGACACAGGTCTATACTGACTTATACTCCTAAAACTTTGTATACCTTAAATTGTCCCTAAAGATGAAGAGGAGATTAATATCATCTATAGGAACTTCTCTGGCTTAGAATTCTCCAAAGAATGGAGAGTCATCTGCTTCATGCCCTGTTTCAGAACCAACTCTGAATTTAAGGGAAACTTCAGCATTACTGTATTTTTTTTGCCTAAAATTAGAGTACCTGTAGACAATAAGGCCAGTCAATATATGGTTCTAATGAACACTTTTTAAAATGTGTGTGGTGCTGATAGGGAAGCTTGCTCTACTTTTGGGACCAGTCAAAGCATTCAAAATCTTAAACCTTAAGATCTGAGGTTTCCAGGGAAAGACTTCTTAGAAGTTTCCCAAACCCCAAACACTCCTTCTCTTTCAACCCATTTGTGTTTTCTCTCTCTTAGGTCTGCAGGAGGACAAGTAGGAGGGTTGGAATAAGTCCATGGAGGCCTGACACTCTTTTCTAAGAGGCATGTTCAGCAAATATGAAAGTTACTTTTCTGAAATCTCTAAGTCAAATATTTGACCTTAATCATATTTCACTCTCTTCAACCAATTTCTCCCAGATGTTGCTGTTGTAATATTGCAAACTGGTCAGTGATGCTGCTTGGGCTAAGCTTTCTCAGGAAGTGTCTGTTAACTTGGATCTTCCAAGAAGGTCAAAATGAGTCTGGCTGGCATGGCTCAGTGATTGAGCATCGACCTATGAACCAGTAGGTCACAGTTTGATTCCCAGTCAATATATGCCTGAGAACTAAAGTATCCTAAATCTAGGTGGGACCCTAGTGATAAGTGATGGTCATTTTGATTCACTGAATGGAGAGTGCACTGCCATGAAGCTGGGAATTTAGGCAGGGAAGCGAAACTAAATATAAGTCAGCCAGCCCATTTGCAGTGATGCAAAATAGTATGCTACTAGTAAACTGGCTACGAATATAGGAATGTTATGCTATTTTGTACAACAACCCAATGTTATTTTGTTTTTTATCTCATTTTTCAAATACTCTAATGGCTTGCCATTTGCTTGCCTGGTGTCATATCCAAACCAAGAAAGGAGAAGCAATTTGGGGCTATATTTTTATAATGGGAAGCCCTTAAAGAACAAGGTTGTTGCTAGCTTGTGTGTCTACATACAACTATGCCTGGGAGAATGCTTTCACCCACATGTCTAAAGAAAGAAAGCATATGAGGTGGGGGTACTTTAGGAAAGGATATTTAGAAGGGATATTTTCTGAATGAGAGCAGTGAATTTTTGTTCATCTTCAGTACTTGGTTTACATCCTAAAGAAGACTATTAGGACATTAATGATCAATTGTACCACTTTAGTATAGGACCAAAGCTAATACTGATGTAGGGCTGAGGAATTATTACATATCACAATGGGTTAACATTTTAGCATATCTTTATTTCAACAAAGAATGGGGGTCACAGATAAACTTCTATCCTTTAGTCCCTCTTTTCGATCATGATACCCTATACAGCAAAGTAACTTATTGATATAGAAAAATCAAGTGCCCAAAAAGATGTTAAGCCAGGTTATAAATTAACAGATTTCATCATTAGGGTCAGAGAGCAGCAGCAAAACCAAAAGCCAGCTGGAGAGCTTATTACTATTATAGTTATAATAATAGTTACAATTATTATTTTGAGTTACTGACGTCCTCAGGCAACTCAGTGTATTGAGCTAACTATTCAGAGGACAAATCTAAAATTTCTGGCTTTGCGATTTGGCTCAGTGGATAGGGCGTCGGCCTGCGGACTCAAGGGTCCCAGGTTTGGTTCCAGTCAGGGGCATGTGCCCTGGTTGCGGGCACATACCCAGTGGGGAGTGTGCAGGGGGCAGCTGATCGATGTTTCTTTCTCATCGATGTTTCTTACTCTCTATCCTTCTCCCTTCCTCTCTGTAAAAAATCAAAGTATATTAAAAAAAAGCAAATAAAGTTTCAAAACATAAAAAAAAAATTTTCCGGCTTTGTCCTTCTGAAGTTACAGCTACTGTTAAAACTTACAGTGTCTGCTCCCTTTTCCAATTCCATGAAAGACTAATTCATTTGTAAAATGCCTCCACTTTATTCATTTGTTTATAACTAAGATATGCACCAATTTACTCAGGAAACAAATCTTGTTATTCAAATATTGTTTTATGAAATAAAATTAGAAGTGTAAATGCAGTTAACATTTTAAAAATATGTCAATTGAAAGTACTCCTTGAACTCATTTGACCAAGTATTTTTTTCCCCATTTTTTGAAATCACACCTGTGTTAAGACATGTACTCTCATCCTCTATCTGGTAAGCACAAGGTGTGGGAACTTGTGCAATAGATAATTAATCTCTATTGCTATCTATAGTTTCATAGTTAACACTGTCTTAGCAGAAGTGTGAAAACACATTCACACCTTTGAAAATGGATGATTAACTAATCAAATGACAATATGAATGTTAGACAGAATTACAGAAATGACTGCAAGGCAGAGCTATTTATGATTATAGCATTCTATTTAATTTTTAAGGGTAGATTGTTCAATGTAATCTGTGCTCCTCAAATATCTAAGCGGATTCTCAACTTTTTAATTGCATTGATTTTTCAGAAAGGAATGAAGAAATTTCAGATTATCCCCAAATTAAGCGTTTTTAAATGCAAGAGGTTAAGAAGAAAAAGTATAGTTCAAGACCATTGGCAGGGAGGAGCCAAGAAAGGAGAATTGCATTTGAGTGAAATAGTCATTTCTTTCCTTGGACTTTGTCATTTCCATTTTAAATGCAGACTGATCCAACTGCATAATTGAATATCCAGTCTATCACAGCAAGTTCTCTTTTGGTAGTCTGATGTTTAAAAGTCCAAATTGGGAGATAGGCCCCATCTTCATTATTTAGTTAATTTTCTAAGTTTACTGGTATGTTCTCTTTAAGCAATGATAATTGGGAAAAAGGTAATGATATCATTGGAAAACCACAAATCTAATAACTAAAGCTTTAAAAGCAGTATTCCATATACATTTTATTAAAAGCCTTTAGATAAAAATATTTATCTGTATATTTTAAGATAAATAGGGTATATTTGTGGTACTTATTACTTATTGCCTTGTAGTGTAGTGTTTTAAAGACATATTAACTTCCCCATAACACCTTAAAATCTGGCTACATATCTGACTCATTACCAAATCCCAAACTAGCCCAATGCTTTATACTAGACATCCTTGTCTATTGAATCAATGCTAAATACTAAATGATGAAACAAGTTGTTATAAAGTTGTATTTTCATGGAAAATCCTTATTCTTTAAATTATAAAAACCTTGATTTTTCAATTTATAAATTAGTTACATATTTCTATAGAAAAAATTCTATTAATTAGCAATAGTTTATTAGCACCAAGTGAGCATGCTGTCAACTATTCAACATTGTAGTTGCTATTGCCCCACCTTAAATGTTTATGTGAGTGTAGGTGTATATACACACCTATTCACCCCTCCACACACAAACACAGGCTTCTGTCTTCATGGCTTTAAAAATATGCCATGGCTTTAAAACCACTCTGGTCAAGGTCTTTCCCATCTTTCTTTACCTTGACTACTCAATAACATTTGCTACCACTGAATGCTCTTTTCTTTTTGAAACCTTACCTTCTTTAGGTTTCCATGCCACCACACATAATTTTCCTCCTACATCTTTTCTTGGGAGATCTCATTTACTCCTTGGATTCAGTTACTATGTATATATTCTTATGCCTGCCAGGTTTAAACTTCTAGACCAAACCTCTCTTCTCACCTTTAGTTTCATATACATATATGAATGTATGCATGTGCACACATACACTCATACTCTTGGGCACCACTCTCTGTCCCCCAAGCCTGCTCCTTCACTCTGTTTCCCTCTCCCAGTGACTGAGGAGCTTTTCATTTAGTTATCTAAGTGGTGCCATCCTTCACACTTCCCTCTGACACCCTTTCCCCCACCCCCAATCTAACCTCTCACCATATCCTATTAATTCTATCTCCCAAATATTTCTCGGGTTCATCTACTTCTATCTGTCATCACTGCACTACCCCATTCTGGCCAACAACCATTATCCTGCCTCATATATTGCAATACCCTACCAGCTAGTCTTCCTGCATAAGGTCTTGTCTCCTCCTGTTCTTTCTCATACTGTACCCAACAGTAGTCATTACATTTTTTTGTGTGCTTACAACCCCCACTTCAGAAATTTAAAAATATATATTTATCCTCTTACACATTGTGAATTTGACATAAAATTATTTCACTATAAGTATAAATTATTACCAAGGGTGGGAGAAATAATACTATCATTTATACTTAAACCCAACCTACAAAGTAAAAATAATCTACAAATTTGAGAAGGCTTATTTCACCCTGAAAGTAAATAAGGTTTGCAATTTTTCATGGCTAATGATTCTTATAATTGGGATACTATATACTTCTTGTATAATTAATGAAGAGTTGGGTTATTCATATGTTCTGAAAATCCAGCTTAGGTTGCCCTCTTAATGGTAAATTGAAGAAGCTGTCATTAACAATATTTCACAGGTGGGTTGAGATTGAATTTTTTTCTATTTCAGCCCAGAGTTTTTTCCTCCTTTACAATTTCAGAGTGTAATAATAAATAGTTTGAAGCAGAAGTATAGTAGATGATGCCAAACCCCTTGTCTCATGCAAGCCCTGAGTCGAAGAATTATTAGAAGAATGCATTAAATTATAGTTAAATAATGAATCAGGTCAGTGAAAAGTGTTGATGAGTGGGCACTAGGGAAAGTAAGGAGGGAGGTTCAATTAGGATCCTCTTTCCATGTTATAGTAAGTGCTGTTGAATGGGCCATTAATCTAGTGGTTATAGCCAGTTTCAGTGAGCCAAATTGGATCAAGCGAAGTGGTTATGCTATTCTGGTAGGAAGTAGAGTCCAGGGAGACCAGTGAGCTGAGAGAGAACCTAGTCTGAACTTTAAGAAGAAAATGTGTAAGCCAAAGAGAATGATGTAGGATGCCAGACAAGAGCACAGTCATCAAACCTGGAATAGAGGTCAGCTACATGCCATACATGTTAAATGTAAGAACTAATGAATAAGCTATGGGCAGTTGCTGAAAGAAATTGAAATGCTTCCTGGAAGGGTCTTAGATCCTAACAGAATAAAAGGAATCTTATGAAATGTTAGAGTTACGTCCCACAAAGGATTTAAACCCTTTATGAATAACTAAATGGAATTAACTTTAAAAATTAAGCACAAATTCAACATATACCAAGCAGCTATACTTCCCAGACATGGTGTGAATCATCCGAAATACAAAAGGAAGTAAAGCCAAACCACGTAGTCTACTAAAGGAGAAAGGCTTGAAAACAATCAAAAGAAAGCATTAATATATAAAAGAGATATGAACACGGTGTGTAGAATCATCATTACAATACTGAGAGAGTAAAGAAAGGCTGGAGAGAGGAGAGATGTGACCTGGGTAGGACATCAACTTTGCCAGGATATAGGAACATGAATTATGACAGTGCCTAAAGTGTTCCAGGTATGGTGAAAATATATGAGTAGATCATAAGATATACTGGGGTTAGACAGAGGGGTACAGAAAGATGACAGGGAGAGGAATAAGCAAACTGGAGGTAGATAGAGACAAGAGCTATGATTAGCCTTACCTGTAGGGTGGTGATTCTCACCTGGGAATGAGTTAGAAATGCAAATTTTCAGGCCTCACCTAGAATCAGAAACCTGGAGGGGGGGGGGTGCAGCGGGGGGTTGTGATGCACTGGGCTCAGCAAGCTGTGCTTTTATTCTGATGCACAATGAAGTTTTAGAACCACTGCTTCAGGAAAAGGTGAGATTATAGGGAATTGTTTATCAAGGAAGTGAGAAGGTCCTATTTTCCTCTTAGAACAAAAACTAGCCCAGGTATGGAGGATGGATAGACTAATGGCTAAAGACCATGGCTATTTCAAAGTACAAGAAAGAGAGGCTGAAAGCCAAATATCTTTAATGAGGAAACATGGGTCAGAATTTGATTTTTTAAAAGTGTTTGAGAAAATGTTTCATGGTCTGGCAGCAATTTGGAGTCGCTAATTAGGAGAGGACCAAACCCCAATATTGAAGTACTACTGTCTATTTTTGAAGTTTCTCATACCTTTCATTTCAACATTTTTCTATTCTTCTCTTATCTATATATATAAAAGCCTAAGCAACCAGCTGACCGTCCGGTAGCTATGATGAGCACTGACCACCAAGGGGCAGACGCTCAACACAGGAGCAGAAACCACAGGCATGGAAACATGGAACAGACTGATGATTCTCAGAGGGAAAGGGGAGGGGAGAGGGTGGGAAGAGATTAACCAAAGATCTTATATGCATACTAGAGGCCCGGTGCATGGATTCGTGCACCAGTGGGGTCCCTCAACCTGGCCTACAGAAATTGGGCTGAAACTGGTTCTCTGACATGCCCCGAGGGGTCCCAGATTTTGAGAGGGTGCAGGCCAGGCCGAGGGACCCCACTGGTGCACGAATCCATGCACTGAGCCTCTAGTTTCTTATAATGGGGCACGAATGGAAGCATTTAATAGCAGGAGTACCCCTTGGAGGGCCCCGCAATACTGTCTAGGGTAGATTCCCCTAAATCTTTGTGTCTTTATAATAATCCCTGGAAATCTTCCTATTGCAGACTGAATTGTGTCCCCCCAAATGCATATGTTGAAGCACTAGCCCCCAATGTGATTGTATCTGGTGGATTTAGGGCCTTTTAAGGGGGTAATAAAGGTTAGATGAGATCACAAAGGTGAAACCTTAATCTGATAGAACTGGTGTCCTTAGAAGAAGAGGAAGAGACACCAGATCTCTCTCTCTCAGTCTCTGTTTCTGGTGTTCTCTCTCTCTCTCTCTCTCTCTCTCTCTCTCTCTCTCTCTCTCTCTCTCTCTCTCCAGAGAAGAGGCCCTGTGAGGGCAAAGTACCATAAGAAAACATCTCTACAAGGGAGGAAGAGAGGTTTCACCAGAAATCAATCCTGATGGCATCTTTTTTTTATTTATTTAATCCTCGATTTTCCCATTGATTTTTAGAGAGAGTGGAAGAGAGAAAGAAAGACAGAGAGAAATATAGATATAACACATCATTTGGTTGCCTTCCTGCATGCACCCTAACCAGGGCCCGGCCAGGGAGGAGCCTACAACTGAGGTAGGTGCCCTTGACCGCAATCAAACCCAGGACCCTTTGGTCCACAGGCGGATGCTCTATCCACTGAGCCAAACTGGCTAGAGTGACCCTGATGGCATCTTGACCTTAGACTTCTAGCTTCCTGAACTGTGAGAATGTAAATTTCTTTTGTCTAAGCCATCCAATCTATGGTATTTTGTTTTGATGGTCTGAACTGACTAAGATACTATCATAGTGAAAAGAACATTGACTACCACAGGAGTACTCCACCTCAAAGTCTGCTTCCCAGAAACGCAGCAGGTTTGTATAGAGTAAATATAAACATGTTTAGCAACCAAGGGTGGGAAGTCAATATTCCTTAGCTGAACCTGAAGAGTGGGATATAGGTTCCCACAACCCATCCCTCATCTGTCTGCTCACAGATTAGGAGCCCGAAGGCACAGAACCAGGAAGGACAGAACAGTTGACATTGCTTATTGTTCTGACACTGACCAATCACAGTGTCTTGAGCTGTCAGTAAGTCCAATGATGAGTGTATTGAGATATGATCTGAAATTGGAGGAGATGAAAATATCATTTGTACCTTCACTTTACCTATCCAGAGCTTAAGAGTTAGTTGGAAATGACAAGACTATGATACAGTCACAGAAATGGGCATGGAGGAGGACAGGAGAAATAGCCTGGAAATAGATCCAAGATTAAAAAAAAACCACACACACACACAAAACTGAAAAGGAAAAGGTAGGTTATTCAGTAAATCCTTCTGGGAATAAAGTGTTAGAAAAATTGGTTAGTTATTTGGAAAAAATAAAGTTAGATATCCAATTCCCACCATAATAAAATGAAGAGGAAGAAAAGAAAATAGATGTAAAATAGCAATCAATTTTTTAAAAAAGATAGAAAAGAGAAGAAATATAGAGGATAGGATGTATCATCACTTACTAAGAATTAAATAATGGAATAAATAATAAAGATAAATACCCATATGTCTATAAGACTGTCAAATTATTAATAAAAGAAAAAATAAATACAATAAATGTCACAAACAGAATAGAAAAATGTTTTATATAGAACAACAATATATAAAGTAGTAAAAAAATAGTCTAATTCAAAATGGGAAAGAATAAGTTCATAGAGGGACAATAAACAGTGTGTCGAGCATGCAAAATATTTATCACTACTAATAAAAATTAAGTTGTATCCATGTGCCTGTTTATATCAATTTAGCAATTGTATTTAAAACAACTTTACCCAAATTGACAATTAATCCATAGTAATTAGCACAATAATTCCACTTTAATGAATCATCCTTCAGAAACAAACAGCTAGAGATAAAAGTTTTATTTTTAAAATATTCATCTCAGTGTTAATTTTAAAAGAAAAATATTAGAAACAACCTCAAAATTGAACGATAAACAAGTGAAATGTGGTATCTAGACACAGCTCACAACAGGACAAGAACAGGCAAATAGACTGGCATATGATACTGGAGACAATAGGCTGATTTTGTGTGTGTGTGTGTGTGTGTGTGTGTGTGTGTGTGTGTTTGCCTGGCTTTTTATGTATTCCCAAAGGCATGGTGCATAGAGAGAACTTGATAGTGAGAAGGTGACAGACATTTACATAGCACTGGAGAAGCTAAGAACATAAACTTTGGATCAGATTTCCATGTGTTCCCATTCAGTTCTGTTGCTTGTATGATTTTATTCTACGGGCAATGAGGGAACCATTGTAGGTCTTTGTATTAATTAGGACAGTGTCTTTGAGTACCAAGGAGCAGGAACCAACTTGAATCAGTTTAAACAAAAAAATGAGAATCAGTGAGCAAGTACTTTTAGCCAAGATTATGTGCAAGTGGATTGTCTTGGAATATAATCCCAGGAAGCGGGAGTGAGGAATCAGGAAGAGTGAAACAGGAGAGGAGGGAAAGATAAATACATATCATTTTCTTAGTTGTTTTATTGAGTTTTCCTCTTCACAGATGACTGGTGCTGAATACCCTGGGACCTTTGGAGGTATTTTACAAAATGTGCTTCAGAACTGCCTTCCCAGTAAATAAAAAGCGGGACTCATTTATCCATTGGATTCCATTTAGTGTTGATCAGGGTGGCCCCACAGGCATTATTTAATTTCCCTGCACTTCTGGGTTGTGTATGTGTGACAGCTGAGAGCGTCCCTGAGGGTGTTCCATGCAGCAGTGTCAGAGAAGGAGGTAAGAGGTACAAGGTGCCGCCACATGCACCTACATGATGATGATTGAAGTCTTCAAAGAACTAGTGGCCACATACAGGAGTTGTGGCTGAGAGGATTTGGAGTAGTTTACAAGTCATGACCTACATACAAGTCTTTCGTGACCCAAAGAAGAGCAAAAAACCAGAAAGGGAGGAATGGAGCTAAGCCTGAGAGCAACTACGGCCAGAGGTTCAAACTCGATCTGGACTTTCTTTCTTTCTTTCTTTCTTTCTTTCTTTCTTTCTTTCTTTCTTTCTTTCTTTCTTTCTTTCTTTCTTTCTTTTTAATTGTTTAAACTATTACAAATAGTACTACATATGTCTCCTTTTTCCCCCAATGACCACCCCCCCGGCCTCTCCTACCCCCCGGCACATGCCCTCACCACCCCCCTCTCCCCCCAGTCTTAAATTTCTGTTTCTCTTTTGTTGCGCATATCATCCTTTCTTTCTCCTTAGAGAAAGCTTTCTCTACATGGCACAAAAGTTGTCTCTTAATAGTTTTTACATTTTGTATTTTATAATTTCTGCCTCAGAAGACAAACTTGCTGGTATACTTAGACCCATATCTAATATTTCCCAGGGCAAAGCTTTATTGGCCAATTTTAGGTCAGGCTTCAATTCTTGGGCAAATGAGTGTGGTTAAAGAGGGGAGTCATGTACAGACATGAGGACACCGGTAGAAACTATATAACAAAGTAGGAGAGGAGCAGTTTCCTAAAGAAGAGCCAGATGCCAAGCAGATAATGCCAGAAATGTGTGTCTCATGTTCTACATAAGACAGTGCCTGGACCAGAAAACATCTCTTAAAGTATGTAGAGTCTGCATGTATCTTTAGCCAAAACCAGAAAAGACAAAATAGAGCCTAAATTAAGGCAGAGCTAGAGACAAGGAGGAAGACAGAAGTGATTCGAAGGAAAAAATAATCAATGGACCATGTGACACATACTAGTTTCCCATGGTGCCCTTGCATTCTACATTAACAGGAACTTAGGCAACAAACATTTACACGGCCAGATGCCAAGTCCTGTGACAGATGCTGAAGGTGCAAATGTGCATAAGACAAAGCATCTCCCCTCATGAGCAGAGTCCTGTTACTTGGCAATGTAAATACCTCATTTGTGTAGGAAACCTTTTATCCACACCTTGGGATCACTGAATCCATGACATAGAATCTGGTTAATGGAATATATTAGTGTAAGCACTCTTCTTTACAGAAGGACAAGGCCTGAGCTTGTAGTAACTCTTCATTTGCACTTATTGCTTCATATCTGTGGTAAAGGTACCACAATCAATGACATGGGGTCATTTTGTCTGGGCATAGCACTAGTGAGAAAGCACTGAAACTTGATAGCAATTCTCAACATTTAACTTTCCCCCTTGGGTCTTATCTATATGGCTTCAAATATTAGTCGCCAATCTAGCTATTTTAACCATATTTGTGGTTCTTGGCCATTGTCCTACCCCTATTCTATACATATAATGCTGTCAGTTAGGACTCCATTTGTCTTTCTCTGTCGAATACCTAATCATCCTGTAGGACTTACTTCAAACACAAGCATTTATATAAAGTCTTACGTAATTTGAATGAATTTTTCCTCCCTCTAGGGTCCCACATCATTTTATATCATGTTGGACTGTAATTATTTGTTCACATATTGTCTCTCTTCCTTTAGGTTCTGAGTTCCTTAAGGATAGGGTTTTAATCTTATCTTTGTTTCCCCAGGACTCAGCACAATGCATGGCACCTAGTAGGCCTTCCATGTGGATCATGAATTCAGAAAGTTTTCTCTCTGTCAGATGAACAGTGTAGAGACACTTGGGCACTAAATGTTTTCACTGAATTTATTTCCTCTAAATAAGCAAAAGCTCCTAGAGATTCTTTCAGTGCAGCTGGTCACCTAACGGAAATATCACGGATATTTCAGACTCAGCACACAATAGAAAATTGAATAGCTATTTCTGTTTGTCAAGTTTTTCAGCTCCTGTGAGAAATTCTACAAAGGGTCACAGCATCTGCACAAGACCAAGGTAACAGAACTCTATGAAAGCCATGTTGTAGTATTATCGTTATCTTTATTATTATTTCATGTTTTTAGAAATAAGTCTCTGACCCCAGAGAAAATTGTGGTCTGTCTCAAAGGAGGCCACCCAGAAAACAATACACAGTAAAAACAAAACATGAAATATAGAAAGCCTTCTGCAGAGGTGAGAGGTGATTTTTTCACACTTTTTTTTCTCACCTGATAAGTGATAGGGCACACTGTTAAATCTCCTTTGTTCATTTGAAGGGTGTTTCACATAATCCTGATTTAAACATACATTTCAGTCCTGAAGGCAGAATAGCTCTGAACTATCACATCAAAAAAACCAAAAACTGAACATAGGGCAATAATAGTTCAAAAGGATAGTTTTCTAAAAGCAAAAGATATTTATCACAGTAACAATAGGTAGAGTTTATGAACAGCCTACCATTTACCAGAATCCACTCTCAGTGTTTGTCTATCTCAGTCAATCATGTAGGGTGGTGTTATTGAGGAAACTAGGCAGAGGAGGAGAAATGGTTTACCAAATGTAAGAAGTAGAGAGCAGACATGTAGATACATGAATGAGTCTAATAGGTACATAGATACATGAGTGAGTGAGTCTCATAGCTATTAAGTTGAATCAAAGAAGCTAAACATGTATGATTACATTTATATAAAGTTCCAATGCAAGCAAAACTAATCAATTCTCATAGATGTCAAGAGAGTAGTTACTTTTGTTGGCTGCGATTTGACTAAGAGGGTGTATCAAGAAACATTCTGTGTATGACTAGAAATGTTCTATATCTTGACATGCATGGTAGTTAAAAATGTATACATATGTAAAAACTCATTCAACTGCACAAAAATTTGTGCCCTTTTCTGTATATAAGTTATATCTCAATAAAACAGTTAAAAAGTAGATAAGGGGAAGGAAATTTTGAATTTAGCTGTTTAGTTCCAAAGGTCTTTTCATTCCACTACACAGTCTTTCTTCAATTTCTCCAGTTTTTTAAACACACAATTTTACCCATTTTTGCACAAAAAAAGTTCATAATAAATTATTGCAAGTAAATTCATTTAGTGGAAATTGCAGAGTACAGGAGGCTGGTCATGAAATAATGAAGTAGTAAACTGGGACTGAATTATAGAGTTTTATGAATCTCTTAAAAGTGAAGGGTATGGATTTTATTTATATGGGGAATATTTGAAGATTTTATATTAAAAATTTTATAACCATATTAGCTGTTGTGGGTAAAATGGATTAGAAAGAATAAAGGGAGGAACAAAGAGAAAGTTAGGAGGCTGTTGCTGATAGGTCTTGGATTGATTATGACAGTGTGGTTTGTAGATGAATAAAGATTTATTAAGGGAGAACTGAGTAAGTCTTTGTGATCAATTGGATGTGGGTGATGAGGGACAGATAGGAGCTGACTGAAGTGGCCAGGTGAACTCATCCATATTGAAGCAGGTCCTATTCAAACACCAGGAAAACAGGGACAAAGTATATTGCTCTGGGGAGAGACTAATGTTAGGCAGGGTGTCAGGATTCTAGCCAAGTGATTTGGGATTCAGGGAGGGTTTTTAGTCCTTGTAAAAAAAAAGTAGAATGTTGTTATAGGCTGAATTGTGTCCAGAAAATTCATATGTTGAAGTTCAGAGCCTAGTGCCCGAGATTGTGACTATTGGAGATAGTATCTTTAAAGGGGTAATTAAGTCATGACGGTAGGCCCCTAATTCAATATGAGTTGTCTCCTTATTTTAAGAAAAAAGGAAATTTGGACATAGACACAGACAGAAAGAAGACCATGTGAAGAGACAGGGAGAAGATGGCTATCTACATGCCAAGGAGAGAGAACCTCAGAAGAAACCAAACCTACAGACACCTTGATCTTGGACTTCTAGCCTCCAATTGTGAGAAGATAAATTTCTGTTGTTTAAGCAACCAAGTCTGTGGTACTTTATTTTATTTTTTATTTTTTTTTTATTTTTTATTTTTTTGTTTGTTTTTTTTTTATTTATTTTTATTTTTTTTAAATAAATCTTTATTCAGATTATTACAATTATTTCCCCTTTTTCCCCCCATAGCTCCCCTCCACCCATTTCCCACCCCACCTTCTGCTCTTACCTGCCCCCCCACTGTCCTCATCCATAGGTGTATGATTTTTTTCCAGTCTCTTCATGAACCCCCATACCCCTTTCCCCCTGAGAATTATCAGTCCACTCCCTTTCTATGCCCCTGATTCTATTATATTCACCAGATTATTCTGTCCCTCAGGTTTTTAAATCACTTGATTTTTAGGTTCACTTGTTGATAGATATGTATTTGTTGTTCATAATTTTTCTATTTACTTTTTTCTTCTTCCTCTTCTTTAAGAATACCTTTCAGCATTTCATATAATACTGGTTTGGTGGTGATGAACTCCTTCAGCTTTTTCTTATCTGTGAAGCTCTTTATCTGCCCTTCAATTCTGAATGATAGCTTTGCTGGGTAGAGTAATCTTGGTTGTAGGTTCTTGCTATTCATCACATTGAAAATTTCTTGCCACTCCCGTCTGGCCTGCATAGTTTCTGTTGAAAAGTCAGCTGACAGTCGTATGGGTGCTCCATTGTAGGTAACTAACTGTTTTTCTCTTGCTGCTTTTAATATTCTCTCTTTGTCTTTTGCTCTTGGCATTTTAATTATGATGTGTCTTGGTGTGGTCCTCTTTGGATTCCTTTTGTTTGGGGTTCTGTGGGCTTCCTGGACTTGTAAGTCTATTTCTTTCACCAGGTGGGGGAAGTTTTCTGTCATTATTTCTTCAAATAGGTTTTCAGTATCTTGCTCTCTCTCTTCTTCTGGCACCCCCATAATTCTGATGTTGGTACACTTGAAGTTGTCCCAGAGTCTTCTTACATTATCTTCAACTTTTTGGATTTTTTTTTTTTTTGCTTTTTGCTTTTTCAGTTGAGTGTTTTTTGCTTCTTTGTAATTCAATTCTTTGTCTTGATTTTTGTGTTCCTCTTGTCTGTTTTTGGGTCTCTGTATAATATTTTTTATTTCAGTCAGTGTATGTTTAATTTCTAGTTGGTCCTTTTTCATATCTTCGAGGGTCTCGTTATATTTATCGGCCTTTTCTAGGATATTCTTAAAAAGTCTTATAACCGTGGTTTTGAATTCTATATCCAGTCGTTTGTTTTCCTCCATTTCTTTCGTTTGTGATCTGATTCTTTGACGCCGCATTTTCACTGCTTCCCTGAGTTGGTAAGGTAGATTTGTGTGCTAGGTTTCCAATATGGCCCAGTGGGTCTGCCTCCCCAGTTAACCTGAGGTGGACACTCTTGGTGCACCCCTTTGTGGACTGTGTGTACAGCCTTGTTGTAATTAAGTCTTGATTGTTGTTGGTATCACTGGGGAGAATTGACCTCCGGGCCAGTTGGCTGTAAGGATCAGCTGTGTCTATGCTGGGAGAAGTTCGGTGCTGGAGACAGCCTTATAGGATTAGACTTGCCAAATTGCAATAGCCTCTGTGCTCAGCTTGGATGGGGTGGAGTCTCAGTCTTGGCTTCCCGTCAGCCTTGCCCTTGCCTTGCCTCTGCCTTCCCGGCTCCTGAGTCTCCGCCCGAGAGTCCAGACTCCCCCCACAAGAGCGTGGGTCCCCAGGGGCTCACCTGGAACTGGGGTTCACTGCAGTCAGAACTGGGGCTCAGTGCATTCAGGAGCCTCTGACTCCCTTCCACTAGGGAAAGCCTGTGGCAACCTCCACAGCCTTTGTGTGCACTGGCACGCGCGCGCTTTCAGTCCTCTGCCTTCCCCGGCTCCCGAGTCTCCACCTGAGAGTCCAGACTCCCCCCGTAAGGGCGTGGGTCCCCAGGGGCTCACCCGGAACTGGGGTTCAGTGCAGTCAGAACTGGGGTTCAGTGCGGTCGGGGGCTTCCTTCCCCCTTCCACCAGAGAAAGTCAGCCAGGCTCTCAGCCGCCCTTCCTCTCTGCGCGCACAAAGACCCTTTGCCGTACCTCCAATTCTCTGTGAGCTTTTCTCTTTCCTTCTAGTTGTAGAATTTTCACTCAGCCAGCTTTCCTGTGGTTCTGGATGGTGTCCATTCTGTCTTTTAGTTGTAGTTTTGAAATTGTTGTGCGAGGCAGCAGTTTAGGTGTTTACCTATGCCGCCATCTTGGTTTCTCCTGTGGTACTTTATTATGGCAGACCTAGCAAACTAATATGTGTCCACTTAAGCCCATTCAAATCAGAGAGGGTACAGGCCATATGGGTGTAGGGGCTAAACTATGTAGCACAGTAAGCAGGGCCAATAGGGCTCTTTGGATAGTGATCTTCTATCCAGGAATTAATTCCAAACTCCATCTACTGTAGGGATGGGAGCTTCTAATATTTTCCCAAATTTAATTCTCATTGGCTCAAAGATAAGGCAGAAAAGAGCTATAGGTGGAAAGTCTTTAATTCTGATGCTGGGCAGAGTTAGAAGCAAGCAGGGGTTGACTGATCATCTCAATATTTTAAAATAACCAACTAGATGTCAACATAGAGCAAAAATAAATGATAGGTATGGTCAAGATAATATTTGATAAAAAAAATTTAGATATTTGTACTTGCACATTCCTTGGATATTAGACGAAGAAATCCATATAAATATATGTATACTAATGTTTAGTCAACATACTTCATTTCATATCCTCTTCAGTGGATCAACCATTATCCTTGCTTGCTTGTATTATTGCAGCTTCCTCCTAACTGGTCTGTCTTGGTACTGCTCCCCAGTAATGAGGATCAAGGTAGATCATGAGGCATAAATAGATGCATTGCCATGTATTCTCATTTGTCTGTATACATTTGTCTAGGAATGGAATCACCTAGAAATTATTCTTAACTCCTTGTTCTAGTCTCCTAAGTTCATGGATAAAGTTTAGATTCTTCCTTTGCAATTACTTTTACATCCATCCTTTCTTTTTACATTTCTATATATCCTAGTTTAGGCTGTTTTCCAATCCTGCCTGAACTACTGCAATAGCTTCTTTACTGTCCTGCTTATCTCCTGGGTCTCTCCTCACCACCAAAATCTATCCTGCAGAAAATCTTTAGAGAACATCACTTTGACCACAATGCCATTTTTCTATTTGTTAACCTCCTACAGCTCCAGATTGTGTATAGCGACAAATGTCAACACTCCTCAGTGTAATGTTTAAGGCTTTGGGAATCTGGCCCCCTCTAACATATTTTATCTCATTTTCATCTACCCTGGCTTTCCAAATCTTCAAATGCATTGAAGTGTTTTCAGGCATTGCCCTCCACATGCCTCCATGCAGCCCTGTGCTGTCCACCCCCACACTACTGTTCATATGGTTCCACCTCTTACCTACTCCATTTTCTGTGCCCTTCCTATCCTCTAAGAATGTCTCAAATCCCAGATGCTTTTGATCTTGTTTTTCTCCTAGTGTGACATCCTCTTCTCTGCCTACCCATCTTTCAAGTCCTACCATAATATCTACCACATCTTGAAATCTCTCCTAACCATCCTGGCAGTTAATCCTTTGTGAAAGGCTACTGTGGGGCATTTAGGTGATAGATACTGTCTGAGCCCTAGGGATCATGGTTGATAAAACATACATAGCTCCTCATTTCCAGGACAAGGTGTTCTCCTTCTTTATGTGCCTATTGCAGTTAATGCCAAAGAATTGTCTATTAACAATGTGATATATTAGGAAATTAATTCTGTTTTGAATTGCCAATTTAATTTCTGTGATTTATAACATTAATAAGAGAAACATTGGAACTTATTTAAGTCAGAAAGCTAATGGGTCGTGATGTAGGTTCAGGTGTTAGTACCTAGGTCTCTGACAAAAGCTCTCCAAGTTTCCCCTTTACCATGATGCTCTTTTGCATATAGGAAGATTTCATGTAATCACTTAACTGTGTGTCTGACTTGTGCTTTTATACCCCACATCATCTCCTCAGAAAGGTTTATTTTCTAAATTAAGTCCTTCACCTTCAGAAATATAAAAGGGGAACCAGAATGAAAGTGATGTGTTTCTAAGCACATTTATAACACATACAAGGAAAAGGAGCCGATTTCCTGCCTGGCTGAGTGAAACATTAATTCTTCACCTTGGCACCTCAACCTACAGCTGTAATAAGGACCGTTATGCCCAAATAGGCCCTTAAACGGAAGACTTGCTGAGCAGAGACCCACTTTCCCAGCCCTGCTCCAAGGCCGTCAGCTTTTCTGCCAACTGACCAGGCGGAAACAGCAGCAGGGGAGGAGGGCCTGCAGGTAGGTGGGGAGGGGATCATTTTGAAAGCCCCAAATCCCTTGCAGGGAAGAAGCAGCTGCTCCTTTCTCTAACATCTGTCCCCTCTGTCCCTGTCTGCACGTCACCCTTTGGAGGCTTGAGCTAGCTAAACGTCGGGATGACAAGTAAGCACTTCTGAAGGCCGGTTGGTGGGTGGAAATTAGCATAATTGTCACCAAGAAGTTTCTTCTGTTGGGAAGAGGGCAATTGGAGTTCTTAAGGAGGATGGTTACCACCTTACTTCATTTTCCTCACAAAACATACAGCTTTAATGATCAAGAGTCGGGATTTATAGGCCTGAGGATATTATTTCATTAAACAGAGGTACCCCTAGAGCCCAGTTTAAAATTTTAATCTCCAGGGGAGCCACAGGCTACTGATTTGGGAAAGAAAGAATGATACTGCACACGTTGTACCACCTTTATGTTACACTAAACTGTGCATATCTCGCACTTGTGGCTTTTTATCACAATTAACAGCGTGTTGCTTGCATCTCACTCCCCTGTCAACACGGTGCTCCTCGAGAATGGGGACCTTATTATTATTCAATTATTCTCCCCTCGTGTTCAAAACCCTGGTTGTATAACCTGACAAGCATGAAATAGACATTTATAAATGAAGGAACGTTAACCAAGAAAAAATAAAGGAAGAGGATAATTCATTTGGTTCTCCCAAAGCGGCTGTGGAGACTGGGGCCTGGATTTAGACCGTGTCACTAAGGAAGGCGCAGTCCCAAAGGTCCACAGCTTCTGCTCCCGTCACCGCAGACCCAAGTCCGCCAGCAAGAGCTCCAGCTCCGCCCAAAGCCTGGCGGAGTGGGTCTGAGACGGCTCCGCCCTCAAGGCGCGCGCGGCCACGCCCCCTGCCCGGTCCCTCCCACTGCGACCTGCGTTCCACTTTGTACCAGTAAGGGGCGGGGCCAGGAGGGCGCAGGCGCAATGGGAGGCGGAAGTAGCGGCTCGGGAAGAGGGAAAGGAATCTGCTGCGCTTCGCGAAGGGCAACGCGCACAAACTCGCGTCCTCCTCCTTCTGGAAGCTCGGGGCGGTTGCACGTGCGGCCTTGCCCAGGCTCCTCCCTTCCCTGCCCCCTGCCCGGGTGTGGCCTCGCGGCTGCGTTCTCCGTCGCCGAGATGGCGCTCGACCCGGCAGGTACGCGGGCGGGAAGCGGGGGTTGTTGCTGAAGTCTCGGCCAGGGTCTGTAACCGCAGGCCTGCGGGCTGGGGGCCGCCCAGGAAAGGTGCTGGCTCTGAGGTTGCACCGCTTCCGCAGACGTCCCCTCCCGCCCAGTCGGCTGCTTAGAGTTTTTGGTCAGCCCCGTTTCTTCCCTTGGGCTCCAGGTCATCTTCCCGCTCCTCGTGGTTAGGGTTAGGCAAAGGCATTGGGTTTCTTGTCTAGGCTCTAGTCCATTTGTGGTTTACAAACATTTTCCTCCTCAACGCGACTGGTTTCTTCATCCTCATTCTCTTTTTTCGCCCTTTTGAGACACAGTCTCCTTTAAATAGCTGTAGCCTAACTTAAAAACATCAACACAAAGGATCTATCCCTGTGGGAAGAGGCAGTTTCTTTGGAAAGGATCACCAAAGTCATCATCAATGTTATTTTAACGTAAATGCTTCCCCCCCACTCCCATTTGCAACAGTAATTTCAGTTTCCCTCGAATTCCCGCCCTTACAGAAGCTGACCTGTGGTATCTTTGCTTTAGGCTCTTTACGGAAGAACATAGTACAGGCAACGTGATTTTTGGAGAAAATAGTGATTGGTATAATTCATTAGCTTCATTTTAAGGGCGTGAAAAGACAAGGCATTGGGAGGAGAAATGGATTCAAACCTTTGGAGATTCAGAAATGAAAAAAAGTCACTTGGATGGACCTCAAGGAGAAAGAAAAATACGTGTTGCTGACAATAGATTTATTGAACACTTTATTTTCAAACTATTCTCAATTATCCAGCAATAGCGTGGTATGGTAGATACTATGATCTCTGTTTTACAGATTTGGAAACTGAGGTTGAGAGGATAAAAGCGTTGGAAGCATAAAAGAACACATACTGGTCATACCAATATTGGGCCAGGTGATTGGGTCAGACTTTATGAAGCAGTTAACAATTGATCTGGGTTTTGAAAGATAGAATTTCTAGTGGTTAGGGTTGGTGAAGATGTGGCAGAATAAGCAAATGTGAGTCAGGAAAGTGCACCGTGTGCTGTTTGGTTGCAGGGTGAATACTTGGATTTGGCTGGTGGGGGTAGGAGGAGTGTCAGTGAGGAATGAGTATGGAAAGTTCAGATTGGAAAGTAGATGGAGGCCTGTACAATTCTAGTATTTCTGAGCTGGAAGTGACATTCATAGTAATCTCATACAGATGAGAGAGACAGAGGTTAAAGGCTTTCGTATGCCTTTATTTTTGAATTTAGACAGGCAGGGAAATTTAGAAAAAAAATCTTCATACCTGCTGTCTCTACTTTCTTACTGTCCAGAGACTCTTAGCCCACTCCAATCTTGTGCCATGTTCAAGGCCACACAGCTAATTGCTGGTAGAGCCAAGTCTAGATAGAACTCAAATAATTTCCTTCCCAGCCCATTGTTGTAGATGTAGTACCCCCCTCCCCCATTTGAGTATTTATTGATTAAACAACTACTTGTTGAGTGCCCATTATATGTCATGTATTGTTCTAGGCCCTAGAAAACTGGTATATAGAACAAACAAGATCCCTGCTTCAAATAGAGCTTGTATTCTTGTGGTAGAAGAAATAAGAACCACCACTTCCCCACCTTAGACACACACTTGTACGGACTGTGATAAACATTATGAAGATAAGCAGTGTCCTGTGGTAGATGGTGAAGAGAGGACTATTGTAGATAGTGGTCAATCAAGAACTCTATGAGGAAGTGTCAGTTCTCTTTACTACCCTGGCTGGAGGGACAGGCGAAGTAGAGGCATGGAGACCAACTAAGAGATGTTAGAAATTGACAGGACCTGCGGTTTCACTGAATAAGGGTGGTGAGGGAAAAGAAGGTATTAAGGATAATTCCTCAGGCTTTTTACTTTAACAACTGGGTGGATGGTAACGGTCAATCTAATGACATGATTACTGGAAACTTAGACAAAAGCGAGAATGGAAGCAAGATTGGAATGGAAAGTAAGAAAGTGGAGTCAGCAAGAAGAAAGATCTTAGAGAAAAAAATTCTTTATCTGTTTAAATTCCAGAATACAAATGTGTTGAAGTCAGCTGCTTTTTTTTTAAACTTTATTTTTATTTGGTTCAGAAGTTGAAGCATAGGCTCACATTTTGATATTTCTCTTGCTTTTTTACAGTCCACAGTGGTATGTGCCCATACTGAGTAGATAGTGATGCTAAATGAGGTTTATATAACGAATTTGTTTTCCCATTGGCTTATATTACATTTTTTTGAGATCATAAGTTTGATATTCATTTATCAGTAGCTTTTATTTTTTTTTTTTTTTTTTTTTTTTTTTTTTTTTTTTTAAGGAGTTTCTTTATTTCAACATTTTTTTCTTTTTAACAGAGCAACAAACATTGTTGATTTTTTGTATCAGTAGCTTTTAAGTAACTGTAGGGTCCACTTTTCTCAAGAAACTCTGAACCCAATAATGAAATAAATGCAGGTGGCATATTTATTTTTATATATAACTTTATTTAAACTGTTTTTCTTTATGTTAGCGTAGAGGTAATAATAATAGCACTCTTTGTAGGTTTATCATCCATAATTGTGTTCATTATTTTCCCTTACTATCTGATTGCTGAGAGGAAAAGCTGGAGAGAGTCCAAAACACCCAGGAAAAGTGGCTGTAGAAAGACTTGACGTTTGAGAAAAATACTAGTGCCTGGGTTGTCCCAGATACTCAGATTTTAATTTGCCCAAGCCTCTGGCATGTAAAAATATTCCATAGACAATATGCAGAGTAGAGGAGAACCACTGTTTTGAACGCTCTCCGTTTTATTGACTAGTCTTTTGGCTTTGTTTTCTTATAAGTCTAATCTTCTGATTCCCAGAAGAAATTCTCTGCATCTTTAGCCATAAATTGGACCTCCGATTGCATAGTAATAATCGAGAAATAAACAGTATAACTTAATCTGTACTAGGACTTAAACATAGTAAATCTTATTCCAAGTTATAGCTTCTTTACCAATTTATAATCCTTTCTACAAATATTGTATATTTTTAAAAATCTAGTCAAATGTAGGTGATAGAAAATTTAAAAGGTGGTTTATTTTGAATGTATAACCCATGATCATCTCTAGAAACAGTGTTAAAAGTGGTGCTTGTTAAAGCAGAATTTTAAAAAAGATAAAATTATTACTCATGCAAATATAAAATGAATACGTGTTGAAGATTTTCTTCAACTTGTTAATTAGTGAGGGAACAAATAAAATGTAAACAGTTCAGGAAGTATTTCAGAAGTTAGATACATAGACAATTTCATAGATTGCTGGCTTAGCTGAAAGCTGGTTTATTTAAAACAGGATCATAAACTATAATCTTTTGGGCCTTTATCTTCCACTGGTCAAAAATTATTTCTATCTCTCTTTGACATCTAGAAGTTAAACTGCCCCTTAACAAGTTGTAAAAAATCCCAGTAATGGAAAGTCAAGCCCAGTGCTAGTCCTGAAAGAACATCCTGTTAGGCCTTTGCTATTTTCAGATTCCCGATGAATATTCTAACCTAACATGATTATATACCCAGATGACAACTCATAGGAATGGGCCTGATAATTTTGATTTCTGATTTTCTCTAATAACTAGAAGAGACTCCTTCCTCCTTTTTCCCCCCACCTCTCCTTTAGGGTAAGAAGTTTCCCTTTCCCCTTCAATTAATGGGGATTTATTTTCTACTTTTGCACAGTAGGGCAGTGGCAGCATGAGAAGTTTCCTTAAATCAAGTGTGTGTGTGTGTGTGTGTGTGTGTGTGTGTGTGTCCGTGTCCTCATCTGTGTGTCTGTCCCTGTCCTTCCATTCGTGTTTTAGCCCAGAAATCTAATTAGGGGAGGAGGATGGGACAGTGATAGTGCTCAGGGGGTAAACATGGGATCAGAGATTTTATGACATTGTATTAGTAGATGTTTAAGGTATATGTATCTTGAGAAGATGTCATTCTAGTAACTTTTGGAGTCTGGGTTGCAGGAGTTCTTTCAGTGGTTCCAGTGGGGATGTGGGTAGATTAGCATTAGGGTACAGCACTTATATTTACTGGAAATTTTAAATTTTTGAGTTAGATATCTCAACAGGTTTGAAAAAATTTTTTTGAGCATTATGTGGTTAATATGTCGTTGATTAGAAAATTTTTGATTTTATTATTGCTCTCCACAGGATTTTCTTAGACATACATTGTATTCATAAAACTAAAAATCTGGTTAACTTCTACATTTTGTAAATTTCTAAACTCAAAGTATGTTTGTACTAGAAAATACATTGTTTTTCTCACTAGATTAATTTAACAACCCTCTAAGGGGTTGTTCACTGAAAGTTGAAAAACATTAGCTTATGTATAAAGCACAAGAAAGAGTTGACTTCAAAGGGAAGTGTGCTGTGGGATTGGAGGGGTTGTCAATTATGAAATCTCCTGTAAACATTTTAAGGAGTTTGAATTATATTTTAAGAACAGTGGGAAGACATTGCAAGTTTTTAGGTAAGGAGTGACATGTAGAACTTTCTTCATTTTGTGTTGATCGACTTTTGATTAGATAGAGGTTATGCATTCTCAGCAAATACTGCCTAAGTGGTGTGTTTTTCTCAGGGTATCATATCTGGAGGCACATGATGTGTCTCTGTCTCTCAAAGGTGGTATGAATTTTGATCATGTAGTCAAGGTCTTGTCCCCCTTTTTTTGCTGTTTTTCCTCTCTTGCAATTAATAAGTAATCTGTGGGGATATCGTTTAAGACCATGCAAATGTTTGTTCCTCATCAATGATTCAGCATCCGTCAATGATTTTTGTCTTATTTATTCGTTTCCATGATGGTTGCAATATAATCATTTTCTATCTCCAGTGTTCTCTCCATGTTTGTTAGATAGTTGGTGACATTTTGCTGTTAGCAAGAGCTCTCTTTAGGTTTTGTTTATTTATAGATTTATTATTGGTATGGATTTATGAATTCCTGTGTTCTCAATAGTTTATAATTTGTTACTGTATGTAATTACTTTTGTGCTCACATTTTCCCAGTGAGAGTTCCTTCAAACTAGCTTCTGGGTCCTTGTGATGTGCTTCCATTATTATTGCTATTACTATAGGCCCAATGCACGAAATTCATGCATGGGGGTGGGGGGGAGGTGTCCCTCAGCCCGGCCTGCACCCTCTCCAATCTGGGAACCCTTGGGGGATGTCCGACTGCCGGTTTAGGCTCTGTGGGATCAGGCCTAAACTGGCAGTCAGACATCCTTCTCACAATCTGGGACTGCTAGCTCTTAACCGCTCACCTGCCTGTCCCTGATTGCCCCAAACAGCTTCTGCCTGCCAGCCTGATCGCCCCATAACCGCTCCCCTGCTGGCCCATCGCCCCCAGCTGCCCTCCCCTGCTGGCCCGATTGCCCCCAACTGCCCTCCCCTGCCCGCCTGACTGCCCCCAACTGCCCTGTCCTGCAGCCTGATTGCCCCCAACTGCCCTGCCCTGCTGGCCTGGTTGCCCCCAACTGCCCTCCCCTGCCAGCCTGATGGCCCCCAACAGCCCTCCCCTGCTGGCCTGATCTCGCCCCCAACTGCCCTCCCCTGTCGGCCTGATCTCACCCCCAACTGCCCTCCCCTGCCTGCCTGATCTCACCCCCAACTGCCCTCCCCTGCCGGCCTGATCACCCACCACTGCCCTCCCCTGCCGACCTGATGGCCCCCAACTGCCCTTCCCTGCCAGCCTGGTTGCCCCTAACTGCCCTTCCCTGCTGGACTGGTCGCACCCACCTGCCCTCCCCTGCAGGCCTGGTCACCCCCAACTGCCCTTCCCTGCTGGCCTTGTTGCCCCTAACTGCCCTCTGCTGCAGGCCTGGACCCCCCCAACTGCCCTCCCCTGCAGGCCTGGTCACACCCAACTTCCCTCCCCTGAAGGCCTGGTTGCCCCCAACTGCCCTCCCCTGCTGGCCTGTTCACCCTCAACTGCCCTCCCCTGCTGGCCTTTTCGCCCCCAACTGTCCTCCCCTGCCAGGCTGATCTCCCACAACTGCCATCCCCTGCTGGCCATCTTGTGGCGGCCGTCTTGTGGTGGCCATCTTGTGACAACATCATGGCGGCCATCTTGTGATGACCGCATGACGCCACCTACACTTTTATTTTATAGGATTATTTGAGCATTTTTGAGCATCTTTTTTTCTCACACAAGATGTCCCTGGCTCAGCTTGCACCTACCTTGCTTAGCCCATCCAGGGCTAGTCATTTCTCTGACAAGCCCTGGTTCATTTTATTTGGGCACAAATTCGTATACATTGAAAGGAAATTAATTAGAAGAAATATTTTCGAGGCCGGGGCTGGACCACGGGAGGGCTCCAGGCTGTGTCGAGACCTTCTTGCCCAGTCCCCATGGGACCACAGGAGGTTGGCTAGCCGGGGAGGGGCTGCGGGAGAGCTCCAGGGTGTGTCCAGCCCTTCTCAGACAGTCCCGATTGGCCAGACCCCAGCAGCAAGCTAACCTACCAGTCAGAGCATCTGCCCCCTGGTGGTCAGTGCACGTCATAGTGATCGGTCGGACACTTAGCATATTAAGTTTTTATTTATACAGATAGATGATATTAGAGAACAAGATCAGGGTGCCAGGTCTGGGTACCACTTGGATACCACATGCAGGTGATTTTTTAGTGGAGTGCTCTTAGGAAAAATCATGTGAGGGGAACAGGAGAGGGAAGGAGGAAGGAAGCTGAGCAAGATGTGATTTTAGGGAAAGCCTGTCTCAGCATAAACAGCTTTGGTGCACAACAAAGGCCAAGGTTTGTCCTGCTTTGGAGGCAAGGGAGAAGGGTTTCGTGCCATCTGTCAGTCCTTGTCCACGGCAGGAAGTGGGAGAGCGGGCAGCATCAGGTTAAACTACACAGTGGTACCATGTGCCAGGGCAGTCCTGAGAAGGTTGCAGAATGCTTCTGCATTCTCTCCTACAGGAGGGATACCAGCTCTACCCTAAAACTAATTTATCTGAATCTGTTAGGAACTGTACTGTACTTTGGGTAGTGAGAGTTCGGATAGTGATAGGTCAGGTAGGAAGGGGTACTTGCACAAATACATACATTCACACAAGTGGGTGTATAGCATCCAGGTGTAAAGTATGGTGGGGTTGTGGTAAAACAGTTTGACGATGGCCCTGGCTGGTGTGGCTCAGCTGGTTGGAGCTTTGTCCTGTGCACCAAAAGGTGGCTGGTTCTATCCCTGGTTAGGGCCCATACCCAGGTTGCAGGTTCTATCCCAGGTCAGGGCACAGACAGGAGGCAACCAGTGGATATTTCTCGCTCATATTTAAGTTTCTCTCTGTCCAAAAAAGTTTGAATATCATTAACACTGGCTTAAGGTAAACTTACCATGCCAAATTGTGCTTTGTTATTTTGCTTCTAGGCAATTTGACATGCTGTTTGTACATTGTGGAATTTTCCTTCTCCATCCCCAAATCTGCCTAATTCTTGTTCATTTTTCATACCTCATTTTAAAATCAGTTTCATGGGAAGCTTTTTCTGATTGTCACCACCCCTAATCTTTCAAAAAAAAAACAAACTTGGAATTTAGAAAAAACACACCAAGATATCAAATAACCTGGGTATAGAGTTTCTTTCATTCTAGATCCAGAGATTTTGTTTGTTTGTTTGTTTTTCTTGAGAAATAAAATGAAACCTATAGATGGGAAGTGTCTATATCAAATGATTTGAGATGAAGAAAATCATGATGGGAAAATAGGAATTTTCTACCTGTAAATATTTTTCATATGATTTCACTTTAACTAAATCTATTAAGACTAGGTGATTAGAAAGCATAGGCCAGTTAATTATACCTACATAGTAAGAAATCCCTCTCCCCTCCAACCCCAAGGAATCATTGCACTCTTACGGAAACAGCACCCAATTGAATGTGGGAGGTAGTAGGATTGACCTCTTGTTTCAGACTTTGCCATTAACCTCAGGCCCTTAGAGTATTCTAAATGGTGTAATCTCAGGTTTGAAGATGAGGGGCAGGGAGAGTGAGATACATCAGATTACTGCTCAGGCTACTTCACCCCTTAATCTTTAATGATTGTAAATACTTAGAATTGGTCTCAGGGGATTCTTGACTCAGCACAGAAATTTCACCACAGGAAAAAGTAACTTCAAGTTTATGTTTCATTTACTGAATTACTATTGCTATTTTTGTACAGGGGTGTTAGTAGCATGCATATTTGTAGAAATCTCTAGGTTTATAGATGTCAGATATGCAAGAAATATTACCTGATATCTGATACAAGTGGACCAAACAAAACTGTGCCCAAATAAGAATGTTGATTCCCAAATTAACATTCTCCACCATCCCCAATTATACTTTTACATTTTTAAATAAAGAGATTGAAGGAAAAGAAAATTTAAGAATGGGGTATTTACTACCCCTCATTGTATTTTTCTAAAGAACTGTTACTGGGAGGTTTTTAGAGCTCAAAAGATATGTTAACTAAATATTAACTAAGCATGATTAATTGAAATATATCATTTTTAATGTTATGCTGCAGAATAAGAAACTTGCTTATCTTACTCATCAGTGTATATACAAACCTTAGGATGATGATTGGTACATAGTAAGTAATAAATACTTGATAACAGAATGAATATCTGTAATTATCAAGTATTGAAACTCTTTTAAATATGTCATTTATTAAACAGTTTTAGTGCATAGTTACCATAGGCTAGAAGTTAGAGGGAGTCATAGAGATGAATTAGACATGGCCTCTTAACTCATTAAACTTAAGTTTCATGCAGTAGTTATAAATCTAGCCTCATATTAGAATTATTTGGGTAGCATTTAAAAAATACCAGTGCCTGTGTTTTACCCCAGCATTTCTGATTTAATTTGTCTGTGATAGGATATAGAATTTTATAAAGCCCCTCAGTGGTTGTTAGATGCAGCCAGAATTGAGAACTCGCTGCCTTAACAATATACCATAGACTGGTTACCTTAAACAACAGAAATTTCTTTTTCATAGTTTGGGAGGCTGGAAAGTCCAAGATTAAGGTGCTGACCAATTTTGTTGCTGGGTCTTCCCCTTCTTGTAAGGCCTCATATCAAATTAGGGCCCTACCTATGTGACCTCATTTAATCTTAACCTCCTAAAAACCCTATGTCCAAATACAGTCATATTGAAGTTTAGGGCTTCAACATGAATTTGGGGGGTTGCGGGGTGGGGCACACAATTCAATCCATAGCATTCAGGAGAAAAGTGCAGATAGTGTGATGTGTGATACATTTGTCAGTCTAGATGTGACTAGAACCAATAGTATTGGTGACCACAAAATCTCAGGTTTAAAGAAAGGAGAAGTCACTTACAGGTGATGGGTTGAGGGAGAACTTTGGGATGGAAAAGTAATTATTGGCTTTGATTTTAGATAAGTAAACTTTGATAAGAAAATAAGAGGTAGAAGATAGAAAATAAAGACAGATGACAGAACTGGAGTTGAACTTCACCAGTTATTTGCTAGATCATGTTGCAAGATTGCTTTGAGCTTTATGAACCTCAGCTTCTTCATAATACCTGCTCATGCACGTGATGATGTTTGTAAAACAGTTTCTTCTACATCCCCCTCCTTCCTTTATTCTGCAAAGATTTGTTGTGCTTCTTCTGTGTACTATGTAAATGTAAGCTGATTTTTTTTTAGGTGAGGAGGATAACCTAACCACTGGGATGGCAGAATGAAGATTTAAATTGTAGAAATGTTAAGTTGGAATCGCAATGCTGGTGGGACATGGAAATTACTAATATATGCTCGAAAATGTGGGTAGACTAGATTTGGAGCTAGAGACAAGCACTGAGAACTCAGCGTAATAAACACAATCTTTAAAGATAGAACCTTGTGGGATTGCCACAAAAGGAAGAGGAGCAGATCTTTATCTTGGAAGTGTTTACACTTTTTCTGGTATTACTGCCATTACTCGGAATATTTTTGAAACTCCTTTAAAATTTGCTTTTAGCAACTATAGTACACTCACCTTAATGTCTTCCTTTTGTCAAATTTTTGTTCAGAAGGAGAACTTGAATTTGAACCAAGGTTAGCCAAAATCATTCTGGGGAAGATGGTAGAGGTTCATCCTAGGAAATGCTACTCCCCCCTAAAAGTTATGTTATGGAACTGGTTTTCATGTTAACTCAGACTGGCTCTGAAGGCCATGCCAAGAGAGATATTGTGAGTTACTCAAACAAAGGTTGAGTCTTTGAAGTAACTGAATAACTTAATAGAAAAATAATCTCCCCATTCTGTTATCAAAGTAGTAAAAATTTAGTGAAATACCGTAAGATGAAGAAGAAGAACCAGTAGAGATAGGGTAGCCAGAGGCATTGAGGAACATTCATAGTTTTGAGACTAGTCTACCATGTACTACATGTACATTAGAGAAAAAATAACCAGGCTATTATTTCTGAGAAGGCATAGGCATGCTGTCCTTTACTGCTTTCTCAGATATTTACTTCTGTCTCCCATAACACTGCTGAATTTCTATTAGATACCAATGGGAAACTCTGCTTGTAGGAAAAGATAGTTTTGAAGTTTTACCAAATAAATAAATGTGAAACCCTTTTATTTAAGAAATTACGGCCTCAATGGGGATTGCAGCATGTTTCTAAAATTGGCATGACTTATTTCATAAGTTGATTTCCTGCTTTGGTATAATTTTAGATTTGTTGTCTCTTTCAGGCCTCATCTTGGTTAAAGTAATGTGGGTGGAAGAGGAAGTTTTCATACCTAGCAATCTGCAGAATCTGAGGTCCAAGAAATAGATGCTTTTGGGAAATAGGCACATCTAGTGTAAACTATGTTTATTAGCAGTGAAAGCTGGTAGGACAAAGAAGTTCAAATGAAGCTTACGATTGTGGGACACAGGTGGTATCTAAGCCAAACGCTGAGCAGAAATAAGCACATCTACTTCATTGATCTGCTTTTCATATTTTGTAAGAGTTTGAACTTATAAAAAAATTAGATTCTTATTAATTCTTTGAAGATGTTTTTCAACTGATAAATCATTCCTCTTGCTTTTTTAAAAAAAGAATGATTTTCTTCATGGTATGTATCAGATAATCAGATTTCCATTTAACTTGATTTTCTGGTAAAAAATTGAATTTTGCTTGTTCAAAATTATGCTTCTGAAACAAACAGTTCTATCATCTAAGGGTTTCCATGCTTCAGCATAACTGGAAGCTATCATAACCTTGTTTGCTAAAATCCCTTAAACTGGCCACCATCTCAGATGTGTAATAGTGCTGTTGAAGATGATGTGGGATGCGTCTTCCATGATCTTGACATTGCCATTTTATCAGAAGCTTGGGTTATTTCACCTCTATGAGCATCCACTTCATCTGCAAAATGGAATCAAAATACTTATCTGAAAGGGCTGTTATGAAGACTATGGGCCATTCATTGCCCTCATCTTGAGATTTCATAGGCAGGCTGGAATATTGAGGATGGGGGTGTAATCTCTTACTACTGATTTTCTGGGGTTGTGTGTGTGTGTGAGTTCAAGTATGATTTCAAGGAAAGAAGGTAAATGGAACACTTATCACTGTGTTAATTTTCCCTAAGGATCTCTGCCCACCCCACCCCCTTCCTCATTTTATTATTGTCATTAAGCAAGAAGGTATGAAGGAGCTGGCAAGAACATGAAAATCTGCTCAGGAGCATACGTATCTTTGTCCTTTTCAGGAGAATTGGAATCTGCCTAGCTTCCTGGTGTGAAGATAGTGATTGAGAGTTCTGGCCTTGTACTATACATGATATCATCTGCCTGGGGCTCTTCATTTTGAGACTGTTGGTATTAAATAAAGAAGAGGACCAAAAGATCAAAACTGATGCTACTGAGAAGACTTGTAAATTTGCTACACTTTTTTTTCGTTCCTCTAGAGTAAATAGTAGTATAGAAATGTCTTCAGGAGCAAGTAAATGGAACTAGGAAGTTAAAATTTTAAAAAGTGGCAGTATCTAAATAATCAAATTAGCTAAATGAAAACATGTTTATTATTGAAAAGGCACACCTTGCCCTTCAGGTATCACTTCTTCCCAGTGAAAGATTCTGTAATATTCTGATTTGCCTCACTGTTACTTTGTGGATTCATAAGCAAGTACTGTTGTCAGTAGCCTTGTAATCTAGTGCTGCCATATTTGCAGGAACATGTGAGCCCCAAAGCAAAATCTGAGCTAACAAGTTCAGCCAATGGAAAAGGTGAAAATTGACTTTCAGGTGATGATAGAATGTTGAGAAGTTAGAGCTTTGGAAATTTTTCCTGGTGGCATTATTCTGATTCTTTATCTCAGTATAAATTCATGTGACTATATAGTAGCAAACTCAGTATTTGATTTTTCTTTTTTGCAGGCTCTTGTACAAATGGATAATATATATGCATCACATTGACATTGAGGGAATCACTGTAATTTTATGAGTAAAAGTGCTATATCTATAATATTTGTAGTATGGAAGATAGCTCTGAAATATGTATAAAATCATAATTAATGGTTGATATGCTACCAAATTCTTTGCAGAATTTATTTATATCTTTTAAAGTGTGTTATTTCTTATTTAATGCCCAAATTAAGACATCCTTTGAAGTGTACCTTTCTCAACTGGCATAGATAACCAATGTTCTAATGTTTATCACCAGAGATTTATTCTGCATGTTCTTGTATCCTGTAGTAATGTAGTCTTGTGTCTGGCTTCTTTTTCTCAACAGAATTTTAAGATTCACTTGTGTTGAGTGTATCAGTACTTAATTTTTTGGTATTGCTAAGTAGTATTCAATTGGGCATTTAGGTTGTTTCTGATTTTTAAACAGACTTGTACAGATTGTTTTCTGGACATATATTTTCATTTGTCTTTGGTAAATGAATACCTAGCAGTGGAAAATAGGTTGGGTGTATATTTAACTTCATAACTTAACAAGAAGTTTTCCAAAGAAGTTTATCGTTTCACACTCCCACCAGCAATAGTTTACGAAAGTTCCAGTTTCTCCACATTTTCCCTAACATTTGGTGTTCTCAGTGTTTTTAATTTTACTCATTCTGGTGGGTGTAAATGATATCATGGGTTTCATTTGCATTTTCTTAATGACTAATGATTTTAAACATCTTTTCATGTATGTATTCACAATTTTGATACCTTCTTTTTGAAGTGTCCATTAAAGCCTTTGCCCCTATATTTTATTGGGTTGTTTGTATTTTTATTATTAATATGCAGGTGTTCTATATACAGTATGTCCCAAAAAAATGTATACACACTTTTAATAATTATAAAGGCAGTGTTTATTAAAATACATTTCATTTTCAAAATGCAATAGAAAAAAATGCAATAGAATCTAAAGATGTAGTGTGTATACATTTTTGAGTGGACACCCTGTATATTTGATTCAATTTGTCACATATATATGGATTGTGAACACTTTCTTCTGATCTGTGGCTTGCTGTTTGATAGTTTTAATTTATGAACCATGGCAAATTAATTTTTTGTGGGTTCTATGAAGTTGGGGGTCAGAGGGTTCAGATCGATTTTTTTCATGTTTGTCCACATCTTTGTTGACAATACTTTTATTTTTTCATTGACTAGTCTTGGTGCATTGGTCAAATTAAATTGGCTGTATATACATAGAAGTATTTTTAGACTCTATTTTGTTAATCTATTTGCTTATCCTAATTATGTCACTATTCCACTACTATGATTGCTATATCTTTTAATACAACTTTCTCATTAGGTAGTGGAAGTCTTCCAAATGTGTTATCTTATTTTAATGTTGTTTTGGTTATCCTAGGTCCTTTGCTTTTCCTTGTGTATTTTAAAGGTTTTTTTATAACTTAATTTTGACATAGTTTAAACAAATCATGCTGCAAATTAGTGCAATTTCAATATATGTATTCTCCAGCTTTCCTTAATGATACTATCCTATCTAATAAAAGAGTAATATGCAAATTGAACATCACTCCAACACACAAGATGGCTGCCCCCATGTGGTCAAAGATGGCGGCCCCCGTGTGGACACTAGATGGCCACCACAAGATGGCCGGCAGAAGAAGGCAATTGGGAGGGACCAGGCCTGCAAGGGAGGGCAGTTGTGGATGATCAGGCCAGCAGGGGAGGGCAGTTGGGAGGAACCAGGCCTACATGGGAGGGCAGTTGGGGGGCGATCAAGCCTGCAGTGGAGGGCAGTTAGGGGTGGCCAGGCTGGCAGAGGAGGGAAGTTGGGGGCGAAGGGCCTGCAGGGAAGGGCAGTTGTGGGGGACCCAGGCCTGCAGAGGAGAGCAGTTGGGGGGGGACCAGGCCTGCAGGGGAGGGCATTTATGGGCAAACAGGCTGGCAGGGGAGCAGTTAGGCATCAATCAGGCTGGCAGGGGAGTGGTCAGGGGGGGATCAGGCTGGCAGGCAGAAGCAGTTAGGGGCAATCAGGAAGGCAGGCAGGCGAGCGTTTGGGAGCCAGCAGTCCTGGATTGTGGGAGGGATGTCCGACTGCCCGTTTAGGCCCAATCACGGTAGGATTGGGCCTAAACGGGCAGTCGGACATCCCTCTAGGGGTCCCAGATTGGAGAGGGTGCAGGCTGGGCTGAGGGACACACACCCCCGTACACGAATTTCATGCACCGGGCCACTAATCTTAAATAATCATAGTACATGTCTTCAATGAACATGATACTGCCTTTAAAGGGGCAAAGATTGATGTTGGGGGAGAAAAATCATTCTATTTTAATGTATAAAGCACTGTTATGCATACAGTACATGAACAGATACACAGTGTATCTGTGATAGTAACATTTCAGGTGGGGATTAGGAAATAATGTCTGAAAAAGCTCCTTTAGGGGCAAAATAGTGAAACGGTTGGGACATACTGCTTTAATTCAGTGTAACTAAGGAAACCAGGAACTGACAGTAATATACTATTTACTCAGGTACATATCTGAGTTGAATTGTACCAATTTTTTAAAAATAAATGTTTTTATTGATTTTAGAGAGAGGAAAGGGAGAGGGATAGAGTGATAGAAACATTAATGAAAGAGAAATATTGGTAGGTTGCTTCCTGCAGGCTCCCTACTGGGAATAGAGCCTGTAACCTGGGAATGTGCCCTGACCAGAATCGAAGTGGTGACCTCTTGATTCATGGGTTGATCCTCAACCATCAAATTTTACCACTCTTTACATGTACTTGTGTGTGTGTGTGTGTGTAGTTATATGACATTTTATTACATGTGAAGATTCAAGTAACCATGATCACAGTCAGCATACAGAACTGTTATTATTACAAGGAAGATCCTTCATGGTACCCCTTAATAAGTCATAAGTTATACTACTTCCTCAACTCTTAACTACTGGTAACCAGGAATTTGTTTCCATCACTAATTTTGTCACTTTAAGAATCTTTGCCCTAGACCCGTGGTCGGCAAACTGCGGCTCGTGAGCCACATGTGGCTCTTTGGCCCCTTGAGTGTGGCTCTTTCACAAAATACCACGGCCTGGGCGAGTCTATTTTGAAGAAGTGGCGTTAGAAGAAGTTTTAAGTTTAAAAAATTTGGCTCTCAAAAGAAATTTCAATCGTACTGTTGATATTTGGCTCTGTTGACGAATGAGTTTGCCGACCACTGCCCTAGATGGTCTGGCTCAGTGAATAGAGTGTTGGCCTGTGGACTAAAGGGTCCCAGGTTCGATTCTGGTCAAGGGCACATGCCCAGGTTGTGGGCTCAATCCTCCGTGGGGGCTGTGCAGGAGGCAGCCAATCAGTGATTCTCTCTCATCATCGATGTTTCTATATCTCTTCTTCTGTAAAATCAATAAAGATATATATATTTTTAAAAAATAATTACTATATAAAAAAAGAATCTTATGTAAGTGGAATCATAGAATAAATAACTTTTTGAGATGATCTTCTTTTCATTCAGCAATACGCCCTTGAGGTCCATCCAAGTTGCTGCTGTTTATATATCAGTAGTTTCATTCTGTTTTTTTGAGTGTAATATTCCATTTTCTGGATTAACCATTGTTGATCCATTCAGCAGTTGAGGGACTTTTGGATTATTTTCATGTTTTGGCTGTTACAAATAAACTGCAATGAACATTTATATACAGCTTTTAGTGTGAACCTAAGTTTTTATTTCTTTAGGATAAATTCTGAGGAGTATGTTTGCTGGGTCATATGGTAAGGTGTATGGTAAATTCTTTCACATTTATTGAGATTTGTTTCATAGTCCAGCCCATTTAGTGGAGTATTTATAAATGTTAGGTGGTTAGTTGATGATGTTATTCAAGTACTTTACAGTTTCAATAAGTAAATTAAATGTCTGTTTTTCTAATCTGCTTTATATATTTTCCATTCACACATCATGGATTCATTTTTATTTTATCAGAGTATATTCTCTGTTACTCCTTGTGGCAGTCTTTATTTTACAAAGAAAGTCATGACATTATCTTCCATCCCTCATGTTCTCTGTGATGTGGTCTTGCCACAAAGAATGGCAAGTGATTTGAAATCAATATAATGTAGCTAAAAAGATGCTGCATGGCTTCCGTGACATGGTCAGAAAAGGCCATACTGCTTTCACTGGGTTATCTTGGAAGACTTACTCTCTAGCCATTTTTTCTCAGTTTGCCCCTCTCATACATAACCTACCTGCCCTGTGTGAGAAGCCAAACCAAATGGAGTGGCCATGCATAGGTACTCTGGCTCACAGTCCTCAACGAGCCTGTCCTTCAGCCATGCCAGCCCAGTTGTCACATACATAGTGAAGAAAGAAGGCATCTTGGAATAAATCCTCTAGCCCCAGCTTCTGCAGCTATTGAAATCAACACCTGTCATGTGAGTCTACTGAGATGAGGCCTCAGACACTGTGAAGCAGAGAAGAGTCTATTCTGCTTCACCTTTCCGAATTCCTGGTCTTTTGGATCCCTATACAGTGTTTTACATCACTGAGATCCATTCGTGGCTCGTCACACATCTGTAGGGATACATTCTTTTTCAGTAGAGTTTGAAGGAGGTAAACTTCAGACTCTACATATCTGAAAATATGTTTAACTTCATTCTTAATTGGCTCTATAATTCTTGGATGTAAAGTAATCTCTCCTAGAACTTTGAAGTTACTTCTCCATTATTGCATCCAGGTCTTGCCAGGGAAATATGATGTAATCTGATTCTCATTCCTTTGGGTGGGAAATGTATTTTCCCTTTTGAAGCTGTTAGGATTTTTGAGTTTCAAAGATTTCATCTAAGTGCGTGTAAGTAATTTATAGTCCATTTCTGTCCGAGGACTCCTGTCTTTTTATTTGCTTCAGTATATTTATCATACGAATTTTAAAATAGGGTTTTCCTTATTCTTTGAACTCTCTTAGGAGTTGGTCACTTCTTGATTAATTACAGTGTATTGTCCTTCATCAAATTAAGGTGATTCTTGGCTGTTTTGTTTTTGTTTGCTTTTTGATATGCCCTGTTACCCTCTCTAAGCTACCTGCTTTTAGAGATTGTTGGTCACCACATATTACCAGGAAGAGTTTAGGGGTTTCTGGTCTTCCTAGGTGTTATGAGATATTGGGAAACTTCCTGATGAATTTTAGGGATAATTACCCGTTATTTACCTCTTTTATCCATGGTCTGAAAGCAGCAGCAGATGTGACTCACTTGGCGCCTACTCATGTATTTTAACCAATAAAGCTTTATTTCCTCAATGGAAGAATTTTGCTCCTTATTTTTGCTGCTTCTGAGCATGGAGCAACCCCCACTTGTCTTGGGGAAAAACGACTTCCTGGAATCTGATCTCATCTGCCTTTTGTCTTTTAGAGATTCTTGATCATTTTAGTTCCCTGAGGACACTTTCCCTTTGTTTTTATTTATTTATTTTCTTCTTTTCTTAATCCTTACCCGAGGACATGATTTTATTGAATTTTAGAAAGCGAGGAAGGGGGACAGAGAGATAAACATGGAAGTGAAAGGAATATCTATCAGCTGCCTCCCCCACAGGCCCCGACCCAGGATCAAACCTGCAACCCAGACATGTGCCCTGACCAGGAATCAAACCGGCAACCTTTCAGTGTATGAACAATGCTCCAACCAACTGGAACACCTGGCCAGGACACTTTCCATTTGTTTTTCAGGACTCCAGGAATTTAAGGAGCAGGTGGGGACTCTGTAGCAGGTTCTCAGTCTACTACTTTAATCTAATTGTGGAAGTTGTGTTTAAAATGCACAGAAATCTCACAGGCTTTTTTTTTTTTTTTTAAATACGCATAATAGTTCCACTTTTTCTTCTGCCAGTTCTGGCTTTCTTAAACCACTCTTATTACTAAATACATTATTCGTGTGTCTCTTAATCTTGGATCTCACTATCAATAAACATCATCATCATCTATCCTTGTATCTTAGTATTGATAAAAACTCCTCTTGTGGATTATATTAATTAAAAAAAATTATAATCTTTTAGTCTATGGCTTAATTTTGACAAGATTACATGAAATATAGTTTGCAGAAATTTTAGAAAGATGTTGCCTATGTCTTACATTTTTTTCTGCTGTATATAATAATTATTTGGAATGATTTTTAGTGACTGAAATAATCACAATTTTATGAAGTTGTGAAACATTTAGTTTTTAACACATTTGCATAGGCTTTTATTTAAGTAAACCACAGTGCTTATTTCCCCCCTATACAGGTGATTTACTTGAGACTTAGCTATATTAAAGAAATATCTCCTTTTTTTTCAGAGCAGCATCTCAGACATGTTGAAAAAGATGTTTTGATCCCTAAAATAATGAGAGAAAAGGCCCGAGAGAGATGTTCTGAACAAGTTCAAGGTAATATTCAAATATTCATATAAAAATCAAATACATTTTTTATAATATGATCTGAATTTAATCCTTAGCCTTAGAGTCAAGTAGTCAATGAATTAATATGTATGAATTGTTTCTCACCCTTTCACTGAGAAACCAGGGTTTCAGCTTTCAGAACTTCCAGATAATATTGAATTCATTTACAATTTAAAAATATTCTCTCAAATTATTAGTAAAAAACGCTTTTTCCCCCCAGAAGTATAGTTATGTATAGAGATTTAGTATGAGTATTTTGGAGAAACAAGTCACTCTGTTGGTTTTGATAGAGCAAGAAGAAACATAAAATAAAACATGTACCTGTTTTCATCTGTCAACATATTCATACAGGAATATATTTCAAGATGATTTTCTCTGGTGTCATTGTCTATTGCTGAATTGTTAATGGAATTCCATAGTACTTATTATGAGTCTGTTTTTTTTTTTTTAATGTTTTATCTTGATGAGTAGAAGCTATTTATGTAAATCAGGGGTAGGGAACCCTTTCTGCCTAGGGCCATTTGGATATTTATAACTTTACTAGAGGCCCGATGCACAAAATTCATGCAAGAATAGGCTTTCCTGCTCTAGCCAATTTTGCTCCGTGGATAAAGCACCAGCCTGTGGCCTGAAGGGTCCAGGGTTCAATTCTGGTCAAGGGCATGTGCCTGGATTGCGGGCTTGATCCCCAATAGGGGATGTGCAGAAGGCAGCCAATGATTCTCATCATTGATGTTTCTGTCTCTCTCTCCCTCTTCCTTCCTCTCTGAAATCAATAAAAATATGTTTAGAAAAAGAAGAAAAAAAAAAAGAGTAGGCCTTCCTTCCCCAGGCTGCCGGCACCGGCTTCCTTCTGGCACCCGGGACCCAGGCTTCCTTCCCTTGCAGCCCCAGCTTCATCCAAAGGTCTTCCAGAAGGACATTCAGCTGTCTGGTCTAATTAGCATATTATACCTTTATTATTATAGATTCTCAGGCCATACAAAATTATCGACTTAAAAATTAGCCTGCTATATTTGGTCAAACATTTAATTGCTTCACCCCTAATGCCTTGGCAGGGCCAGACCAAATGATTTCGCTGGCCTTATATGGCCCTTGGGCCAGACATTCCCCACCCCTGAAAATGGATGTACTATGCACCCACATATGTATGCTTTCTTTAAAGAATGTTTTAAAATATTTTTAATACAACCTCGCTATATTCTATAAACCTAGAGATATATTGTTGATTAATATGTAACATGGTGAAAAATGTAAGCAAACCAGTGGGAGGTGAAAAATGAGGCTATAAATTATTAAAAAGTCAGTTGGCAGTATTACTGTAGAAATGTCTTTTCAAAATAATCTACCTCTTGGAATGGCCAGCTAAAAGAAATAGTGTAAAATTTTGCTAAGGTAGGCTATTTTCCTGGCTCCCCTTCTTTACTTTCCCCTGTAGTCTTCTTCATTGATGGACCACAGTAATTCTTAGTGGGAGTGATGTGCTGCCACTTCACTACAGGTTTCTCTAGGGAAGCCAGGCTGTGTCAACTGTAGTTTTGGGACTTTGGATGCTGGGAATATTTCTGTTCCTCTGATGTCTCTCCTTAGAGAATGACCTTTGCGATTAATGGATGGAGGCAGTAAAAAAGAAGAATAGTTCCTCAGAACTGGCATTGTATGATGGTCATTTCTGTTTCTTATATGACTTACTTGGACATATTCCAGTTTAACTCCATTTATAAATTAGATTTAAATTAAATCCATCTATATATGTAATCTATATATATAAAAGGCTAATATGCAAAGTGTCCCCACGGGAGTTAGACCGGGAGTACTATTGCTCATTATGATGTGTGCTGACCACCAGGGGGCGGCACAGAACAAAGGGAGGCCCCAGCTGGCAGCCAGAAGGCTCCAATTGGCCCTGATCACCGGCCAGGCCTAGGGACCCTACCCATGCACGAATTTTGTGCACCGGCCCTCTAGTCCTATCTCATAAAAGAGTAATATGCAAATTAACCATCACTGCTACACCCACAAGCCACGCCCATTAGCCAGTCAGGAGCGAGTATGCAAATTAACCCAACCAAGATGTCTGCGGCCACGGAGAGAGCAGGAGGGAGGCTTGGGTTTCCCCGGCGATGGAGGAAGCCAAGCTTTCCGCACACCCTGGCCGGCCCAGACCTCTGCTTAAGGCTACAAAGTTTCAATTATAGAAGATAAATAAATCACAACAGAAATGGCTGCCACCACAGAGCAAGCAGAAGGCTTGGCTCCGCTCCAGGCTACAAAGTTTCAATTGTATAGGATAAATAAATCTCAGATACCAGGGCCTCCGCTTGGGTCGCCGGGGGGGCGTGGCCAGCCTGCAAACCACCACAGGCCCCTCGCCCAGGCTGCCCCACGCCCCAAGGGAACCCCCACCCTGATCCGGGACACCCTTCAGGGCAAACCAGCTGGCCCCCACCCATGCACCAGGCCTCTATCCTATCTAATAAAAGAGTAATATGCAGATTGACCATCACTCCAACACACAAGATGGCTGCCCCCATGTGGACACAAGATGGCTACCATAAGATGGCCAGCAGGGGAGGGCAGTTGGGGGCAATCAAGCCTGCAGGGGAGGGCAGTTAGGAGTGACCAGGCCGGCAGAGGAGGGAAGTTGGGGGCAAACAGGCTGGCAGGGGAGCAGTTAGACATCAATCAGGCTGGCAGGGGAGTGGTTAGGGGGTGATCAGGCTGGCAGGCAGAAGCGGTTAGGGACAATCAGGAAGGCAGGCAGGTGAGCAGTTGGGAGCCAGCAGTCCAGGATTGTGAGAGGGCAGTCGGACATCCCTTGAGGGGTCCCAGATTGGACAGGGTGCAGGCTGGGCTGAGGGACACCCCCCCCCCCTCGTGCACGAATTTTGTGCACCGGGCCTCTAGATTATAAATAAGTTTGTTTATAAATTACCAATAATTTATTAGTGTCATTCTATGGTATTGCTCTTGCTTTCATTATGAATTAGTTGCTTAATCAGAGCACTTTCCTTTTACACCCCCGCACTCCCCCATGTGTCAGGGAAAATTAACCCATTGGCACCTGCAGGCAGGGTTCAGTGCACATCTGGCATTGGCAGGTATGCTGATAGTCTCAAGAGATAATCTTTCACTTGCCTCATACAACTTTAACATATATATATATATCCTGATTCAGGTGGGGAGGTTACAACTTAAAAATGGATAATAAAATTACAATGTTAGAGTTAACTTTTCACTACCAGGAAAATATACTTTAATAAGTAACTGGTCTAAAGTTGTAAATGTGAGTTGTATTTATGCAGTCTTGTAACATATTAATTTGATATCTAGAGTGATAGATTGACTTTTTACTCCCATGATTCAGATGAAAATGCAGAATGATTGTGTGGCTTTGCGTTTTAGAACTGTCTTTTCTTACTCGTAGATGATGAAACTTCGTTTTTGAAATGTAGGAGAGTATAAGTTTAAAGTATTTGTGTTCCACAACTACCAGTTTGTAATGGTACAGAAAAAATGTTTAATTTTTGCTTCTTCATAAAAAATTACATTATTTAGGCTGTTGACATGGTTCAGTTTCTCTTATTAACATACTTAAAATCTTCTGAAGATTGAAAGCATCTTAAAACTTGGGTTATTTCAATGTATTTGTAATTATTAGAACATGTTATAACAATTGATTTTTTAACAATTGAAATTTTATAGATAATCATATATTGATTTTTTTCAGGCCATATGGTTCAAAACAGTGTTTTTTAGAATCTAAAATTGATTACTTTATAAAGGAATAATCCTTAGTATTCTTCCTGTATAACCTTGTGAATTAAGAAAGAACATAACATTGGTATTACTTAAGCGGCTGAGCAACAGCTACATTTAAACTGAACAACAAGATGCAAATTAGAATTAGGATACTTCCATTATAATTTATTTACTATTTATCACCTTTGCTTTATTAAATAATTACAGGATTTTATATAAAAGCATTACACATTGTATAGTTCTTAGATAAAGATATAGGAATTTTAATAAGTGATCTGACTTTCTGCTAAATGCCTGAAACATGGTTATGTAGGAAAGCTTTTCTGTTTGATTTTTTTTTTTCTCATGTCATTGCAACCCAGTTGATCATAAGAATTGGGTCAGGCTGCCAGCAACTTAGGTTTGTGAAGGGAATGGAACAGCTTTTTGAGGGACAAAGAGAAATGAAATCACTTTCAATGAAAGCAAGATGCCTCATTATAGTCACCAACAGCAGTTATTGACAGCTACACTTCCTATTAACAAGGAGCATTTAACTAAGAGTTTGGCTGTTGGATCTTTGGACTTGATCTAATTTGCTAGCATTAATTAGTTTCTTTTGAGCACAGACACTTGGTGCTCACAGCTATAGATTTGGAGGGCTAATTAGGATAGAAAATTGAACAGAATGGGGTAAGGCATTAACCTTCAACCATTACCAGCTGGGACACTGATAAAGACCACAGAGTCCAAATGCTCCCTATTGATGTGAAGAGTACCCTAATGAATATCAATTTCAGCCAGGTTGCTATATACTTACTAGTTTTCTCTTCATTATAAAATTTAACCAGCTTCCATGATACCTTCATTATCTATATATACACTATTGTTTTTCATTATACACTGATTTAGTCTGAGTTGCACATTTCACCTTATGTTTTAAACATAAAATTTATCTTTAGTAGCAGATAATATTTAGAATATCTATCTCATCAGTACAGTAAAATTTAACTTTTATCTACAATGACATGATTCAAATTCTACATTGAATTTTTATAGTCTCGCCCTCCTGAAAGCCAAAACAGAAGTTCCCTTCCACCAAGCATGATGGTGGAATCATTTTTTTTTCTTGGATCTGGGAGTTAACAACTTGTGGCTTTCAGGAAGTGGTTGATGACCTTTGGAGGTTACTTTCCACTTTGTGACTTTTTCCATGTTTAAATATTTTTATTGTTTTCACAGAGGAAGAGAGAGGGAGGGAGAGATTGAAACATCAATGATAAGAGTGTCCTCAGGCTGACACTCTATCCACTAAGCTAAACCAGTCATGGATCCCATGTGTTTTGACACTTTGCTAACTTAATGATTTATATTTTCAATGTTAGTAATATTTTAAAAATATTTTTTGTCATGTATATTGGTGAATTATGCATTCTAGTAATTATAAATTTCACTTCTGGAAATAGAGCCTCCATTAAGAGAGTCACTGAATTGCTGTATTTTGTAAAAAATCCTCATTATATTTGCTTTTTTGGATTGCATAGTTGACATCTGATACTGTCTCTATGCTGAAGACTGAAGTTTACTTTAAAAATAATAAGAACCTTTTTTTTTCTTTTGTGATGACAGATCAAGACCAAAAAAGTACATTGTCATCAGGGATGGCCTAGAACTTTCTTTAACCTAGCTATATTCTCCTACTTACCAACTCCTTTCATCCTTTGGGCCTTTTACATTGTTTTAATGTTTCTTTTATATCATTTTCTTCTATTGCCATGTTTTTGATCTTCTGACCAATAGGTGGGGCTTGGTTCTAAAGGAATCCTATATAATAAAAGAGTAATATGCAAATTAACCATCACTTTGCTACACCCACAAGCCACGCCCACCACCCAACAGGAGCGAATATGCAAATAAACCCAACCAAGATGGCTATGGCCACAGAAGCAGGAGGGAGGCTTGGATTTCCCTGGCAATGGAGGAAGCCAAGCTTTCTGCCTGCCCTTGCCGACCTAGGCCTCCACTCAAGGCTACAAAGTTTCAATGATAGAAGATACATAAATCCAAGCAGAAATGGCAGCAGCCATGGAGCAAGCAGAAGGCTTGGCTCCGCTCCATGCTACAAAGTTTCAATTGTAGAAGATAAATAAACCCCAGATACCAGGGCCTCCGCTTGGGTCGCCAGGGGGCGTGGCCGGCCTGCAAACCACCACAGGCCCCTTGCCCAGGCTGCCCCACGCCCCAAGGGAACCCCCACCCTGATCTGGGACACCCTTCAGGGCAAACCAGCTGGCCCCCACCCATGCACCAGGCCTCTATCCTATCTAATAAAAGAGTAATATGCAGATTGACCATCACTCCAACACACAAGATGGCTGCCCCCATGTGGTCAAAGATCCTGCCCCCATGTGGACACAAGATGGCCAGCAAGGGAGGGCAGTTGGGAGGTACCAGGCCTGCAAGGGAGGGCAGTTCTGGGCGATCAGGCCAGCAGGGGAGGGCAGTTGGGAAGGACCAGGCCTGCAAGGGAGGGCAGTTGTGGGCGATCAGGCCAGCAGGGGAGGGCAGATGGGAAGGACCAGGCCTGCAAGGGAGGGCAGTTGGGGGCGATGAAGCCTGCAGGGGAGGGCAGTTAGGGGTGACCAAGCCGGCAGAGGAGGGAATTTGGGGGCAACCAGGCCTGCAGGGAAAGGCAGTTGGGAGGGACCCAGGCCTGCAGGGGAGAGCAGTTGGGGGGGACCAGGCCTGCAGGGAAGGGCAGTTAGGGGTGACCAGGCCTGCAGGGGAGGGCAGTTAGGGCCAAACAGGCTGGCAGGGGAGCAGTTAGGTATCAATCAGGCTGGCAGGGTAGTGGTTAGGGCAGCCTTGGGCAAACTAGGGCCCGCGGGCTGGATCTGGCTGTTCTATCCGGTTCTCTTGCTCTCCCCTCCACTCCTTTACTTTGAATTTGTATTAGTTCACACAAACACTCCATCCATGCTTTTGTTCCGGCCCTCCGGTCCAGTTTAAGAACCCATTGTGGCCCTTGAGTCAAAAAGTTTGCCCACCCCTGGGTTAGGGGGTGATCAGGCTGGCAAGCAGAAGTGGTTAGGGGCCATCAGGAAGGCAGGCAGGCGAGCAGTTGGGAACCAGCAGTCCTGGATTGTGAGAGGGATGTCCGACTGCCCGTTTAGGCCCGATCCCAGAGGGCAGTCAGACATCCCTCGTGGGGTCCCAGATTGGAGAGGGTGCAGGCTGGGCTGAGGGACACCTCCCTCCCCTGTGCACGAATTTCATGCACCGGTCCTCCAGTTATATATAATATAAGAAAGCAAGGATTATTTGTTTTTTTCTGAAACATCAAAGAGCTATCCTATCTAATAAAGAGGAATATGCTAATTAACCCTCACGCTGTCACAAAGATGGTGGCACCCACAGCCAATAAGGAGGGAATATGCTAATTGACTGCCCCGCCCTCAAAGATGGCGGTGCCCACAGCCAATAAGGAGGGAATAAACTAATTGACTGCCATGCCCTCAAAGATGGCGGCGCCCACAGCCACAAGATGGCGGCGCCCAGTCCCCTCAGCTGCCTGGGGCTGCAGGTGCGCGGCAAGGCCGGGCTCGCCCCCAAGGCGGGCCCGGCCACTCGGTGCGCCTGCCTCTGGAGTCCCCCAGTCCCCTCAGTCCTCCAGGCACCAGGGCTGGCCCAAGGCGCAGGCAAGCCTTGGATGGCGGCTGCCCAGCCAACCAGGGCTGCCCGAGGCTCAGGTAACCGGGGCCGGCCAAGGCTTGTGCTGCCATCAGTGGCAGCAGCAGAGGTGTGATGGGGCATCGCCTTCCCCTGATCGCCAGGTCGCCTCCCGCCCCTGAGGGCTCCCGGATGTGAGAGGGGGCAGGCTAGGCTGAGGGACACCCCCCTCCAGAGCATGAATTTTCATGCACTGGGCCTCTATGCCTACCCTTTTCTATCTGTCAGATACAACTGAAGTATGTTACATTTTGCTAAATTCCAAACACATGAATAGACAAAAAAAGAAAATCAAATTAAGAATGCTTAGGACAGTCTTTCAGAGGTTTGCAGGCAGAGAACTATCAAAAAATTATTAAAACAAATGGAGGCTATATAAATGAGCACCGTAATCAATCTTCTCTCCATGTTACTTGAACCTGCTGAAGATTTCATTTGTTGTTTGAATACTGTCATTACCACATATATTTTTGCCATTTAACCAGTTCACCAACGTTAACCAACACTGAAGTGGAGATGTAACATATCTTTATACTGGTTTGGATGTATTATGATAATATATAAAATTACCAAATATGATATCTGTTACAGTACATATTATGTATGCTAAAAATATAGAGTATGATATGTATTCTAAGAAACAAATGGACTATTTTCATTTCTAAATTCTTTTAAAACTAGAAGCTGTTGTTCATGAACTTGACAGGCAATGATGTTTGTTTGCCAGAGATGAAGGGACACTCTTCTCAGACTGCAGTGGCATAACCTCTGGCATTTATGAAGTGTCATGCTGCTGTGTGAGGATGAGCATTAATTGCAGTGTAGTATTTCTACTAGTTAACTGTGACAGTCTTTCTTTCATTCTCACAGATGTCCTTAGGCATATATTATTCACTAGAGACCCAGTGCACGAATTCATGCACGGGTGGGATCCGGCCGGCCCGCCCCAATTGTGCTGGGCTGGCCATGGGGAGGAGCCACAGGCAGTTGGCTGGCCAGCCCAACCCCAGTTGGGGTGAGGTGGCCGATCAGTGGTGGGGCTGGCTGTGGGGAGGGGCCATGGGCAGTTGGCCAGCCAGCCCTGTCCTCGATAAGGGTTGGGGGCAATAAGGGGTGGGGCCGAAGGCGGTTAGCCAGCCGGCCCTATCCCCTGGTCGAACTCCCGGTTGAACTCCTGGTCAAGGGACAATTTGCATATTAGCCTTTTATTATACAGGGTTATCTTTTCTAGAGAAATTGATTAGCTGGATTTGTCAGATTTTTAAATCTAACAGTTTATTTTATTTTCAGTTTCCAAAGCTGAAGAAAAATCTCTTTGGTCTAAGAATGGCTAAATAGTTAAACAGTAGTTTATTGTTTATTCTCTGAATTTAAATGGCATTTGACTTCTGCTTACATAATCTGAAAGTTCAGTGTCAGGATGCTTCTCCCTCCCCATACCCCCCAATCAACACCAGTAGTTTATTCTGCATCTATGTAATAAAAGCCTAAGTAACCCTTACGGTGAAACAACCAGAACGACCGGTCGCTATGATGCGCACTGACCACCAGGGGACAGACGCTCAACACAGGAGCTGCCTCCCTGGTAGTCAGTGTACTCCCACAGGGGGAGCGCCGCTCAGCCAAAAGCTGGGCTGACAGCTGGCGAGCGCATCAGCAGTGGCGGGACGTGGCAGCACTAAGGAGCAACGAGCAGGTGGGCAGTAAGGAGTGAGGGGTCCCAGACTGCGAGAAGAAGAGATAAGTAGGAGAGAGAACATTTCCAGAGCAAGAAACACAGCTGGTGGATATCCCCCTAAGCCGTCAGTCGGACATCCCCCAAGGGCTCCCAGACTGTGAGAGGGCACAAGCCAGGCTGAGGGACACCCCTTCCCCCCGACTCCCCCCCAGTGCATGAATTTCATACACCGGGTCTCTAGTTTTAATGTAATACCTGTGCTCATACCTTTAAAAGGCATTAATGAATCATTTGTTTATAATGATTCTTTTTATCCTTTTGATTCTTCACCATAACCCTAAAACTGGTTATAATGATGTCCAATCAAAACCACAGCACAGATTTAACTCTGAATCCATATTATTAGATGTCTTTGCTTACTTTAAATATCTCTGCTAGCAAAGCTTGAGAAAACCTTATTGAATTTGACTTACTAGGACACATTATTGTTATTCAAGGTTCCCAGGTCATCACACACAAGTTTAGCTTCCTCTTAACTTTCTGAACTTCACCATGTTTTATTGCCAAGTATTTCTGTAGTTCATTACCACACTTACACCTCCCTAGACAGTGAGGTTGCCAAAGAACCTGCCAAACTCTGTCTTCTTTCCCAAAGTTCTTCATTGATTAGCCTCCAGTGAAATCATGGGTTAATATCAAACACATGACTAGAACTTTTAGTTGTCTTTCTAAGCCTATTGGATCCTTGAGCTCAGGTGATATTTCCATTCTGACAGTAGCCCTTAATTGTGTTGGAGGATGCCTTTATGATTAGTAGTAGCAGTTCTGTTCCAACTCAGTACAGATTAATGCAGCTGCAGCCTTTGATTACTTTTCTCATCACTCAGATATACAGCCTGAACTCTAGACCATCCTAGAAGAGTCAAGACCATATTTGGAAATTTCATACTCATTTTCAAGGGAGCTAGACAGTCATTGAACCCTAAAATATGTCAGTCAGTACAGGGTACAAATTCAAGTTTAAGATATGTTGCATCCTATTCTGTGCCTGGCATATCTCCCATAGATTTATTTTATACCTAGCTCATAAACTTTAAACTTTTGAAAAGTTGAATTTATGATCATATAGAAGGTTTGACTAATCATACTTTTTATGTGCTAGTGTGAAAAATTGAAACTGTTTTTCTCTTATTTTGGCCTTAGGAGACCATATGTTCAACATACATATGGTTGATTTATTAAGGAACTCTTTAGTTTTGTCAGTCCCCATGATTTTTAGAGTGGACATAATTACTCAATGCTCAGTGATGAAGGATTCATGCAATTTCTTCTGTATTACCTTCTCCTTTCTCATTTCCCCTGGTCAGATTTATTCAGATGATGAAATTCAAATCATATTTTTATTGTAGAACCTCTTCTCTGTCATTATAATTGGAGTGCATTTGATGTTCATCTCTCACACATAGGCTAGATCAGCGGTCCTCAATCCTTGCTATACATCAGAATTATCTGATGCATAATTCAGGCTCCCTTCCACAAAGAAAGGTGTTTTTTGTTTGTTTGTTTTTTTCCATAAGCTCGCTCCCAAGATGAGTTGAATATGCCACCAAGGTTTGAGAAACAAGGGATTAGCCAAAGGCACAAAATTATCCCTTAAAGCAGCTCACAGAAACAGGCCATATGGATTTTACTCCTGTCCCCAGCACATTTTTTGTATATATACTAGAGGCCTGGTGCACGAAATTCATGCACTGGGGGGGAAGGCGGGTGTCCCTCAGCCCAGCCTGCACCCTCTCCAATCTGGGACCCCTCAAGGGATGTCCGACTGCCCGTGGGATCGGGCCTAAACGGGCAGTCAGACATCCCTCTCACAATCCAGTACTGCTGGCTCCCAACTGCTCGTCTGACTGCCTTCCTGATTGCCCCTAACCACTTCTGCCTGCCAGCCTGATCACCCCTAACCACTCCCCTGCCAGCCTGATTGATGCCTAACTGCTCCTCTGCCAGCCTGTTTGCCCCTAACTGCCCTCCCCAGCAGGCCTGGTCACCCCTAACTGCTCTCTCCTGCAGGCCTGGGTCCCTCCCAACTGCCTTTCCCTGCAGGCCTGTTGGCCCCCAACTTCCCTCCTCTGCCGGCTTGGTTACCCCTAACTGCCCTCCCCTGCAGGCTTGATCACCCCCAACTGCCCTCCTTTGCAGGCCTGGTCCCTCCCAACTGCCCTCCCCTGCTGGCCATCTTGTGGTGGCCATCTTGTGTCCACATGGGGGCAGGATCTTTGACCACATGGGGGCAGCCACCTTGTGTGTTGGAGTGATGGTCAGTTTGCATATTACTCTTTTATTAGATGGGATAGAGGCCTGGTGCACGGGTGGGGGCCAGCTAGTTTGCCCTGAAGGATGTCCCTGATCAGGGTGGGGGTTCCCTTAGGGTATGGGGTGGCCTGGGCGAGGGGCCTGTGGTGGTTTGCAGGCCGGCCACGCCCCCTGGCAACCTAAGCGGAGGCCCTGGTATCTGGGGTTTATTTATCTTCTACAATTGAAACTTTGTAGCCTGGAGTGGAGCCAAGCCTTCTGCTTGCTCCGTGGCGGCAGCCATTTCTATTGGGTTTTATGTATCTTCTATAATTGAAACTTTGTAGCCTTAAGCGAGGCCTGGGCCAGCCAGGGTGTGTGGAAAGCTTGACTTCCTCCACTGCCGGGGGCAATCCTAGCCTCCTGCTCTTTCCAGCTCCGTGGCTGCCGCCATTTCTGTTTGGGTTTATGTATCTTCTATCATTGAAACTTTGTAGCCTTGAGTGGAGGTCTGGGCCGGCAAGGGCAGGCAGAAAGCTTGGCTTCCTCCATTGCCAGGGAAACCCAAGCCTCCCTTCTGCTCTCTGTGGCCGTAGCCATCTTGGTTGGGTTTATTTGCATATTCGCTCCTGATTGGCTGGTGGGCGTGGCTTGTGGGTGTAGTGGAGTGATGGTTAATTTGCATATTACTCTCTTATTAGATAGGATTTTTAATTGATGTAGAGTTGACAATACTTTTTTATATTAGTTTCAGGTGTACAACATAGTGATTTGACATTTATACAGTTTATGAAGTGATCACCATGATAAATCTAGAAACCCTCTGTCACTATGCAAAGTTATTATATTATTGACTATGTTCTCTGTCCTGAACATTACAGTCCCAGGACTTATTTATTTTATAACTTGAAGTTTGTATATGTTAAACTTATATACCTCATTACTTAGAGTACTCTTTTTCATATAAACTCTATAAGTTTTTGGTTATTTTGTTGGTGCTATTTTTAGTTTTTATGTGTTTTCTATTTTCTAAAACTTTATTTGCCTTACTTTCAACTTGGAAGTTGAGCCCCAAATTATCTATGCCAGCCTTTAAGTTTTTTCCCAGTGGGCCAGAGATTCTTAGCGAACTCTTAGGAAATAATGAATTTAAGTATGCTCTTATAATCTTAAACCTTGACCCTTTTGTTCCCCTATAAATTATATGTCTACTTCCTTTCCCCTTTTTTTGTTCTGAAAATTAGTAACCTCGCTCATGGCACACAAACTTCATCCTCTTCAGTAGTCCTTCTCTTCTGTGTTCTACCATCACATGGTTTGGGTTGTCAAATTTCATATATAGATTCTAATCATCAGCAGAGATTGCTTTGTGATCGTTTTCAATCCCTGAGTCCACAGGATGTAATGTGAGTACTTAGTTTACAAGTTTAGTGAAGAAAGTTAGGACAGAGAAAAAGTCTTTGATCAGCACATTAGTGTATTCTTTGCCCTCCCCGAGGTGGTGGTTCTGGTGCTGAGCACAATAGATAAAGAGCCTCAGGTGACATGCCCTATTGGGAAGGAGGGCCTCCTGTGCTGACACATTTACATTCAAAAACTGTTTTATGGGTTCAGTTAAAATTTTGTTCCAGTTAGCAAGTACACATTACAATATTACAAATATGAGAGTGGATCTTTTAGAAATCTTATTTGGATGAAAAGAAAACCTCATGATTTATCAGATTATCAATTCATTATAATAATCCTGTATATCACCCAGGTAAATTCTCAGCTCATTCTATTGGGTTATTCTGGCGGTATATATATATTAGACTTGTATATGCTCAGTTTTTGAGTGTTACTAAGGAAATGCTGATTTAAATACTGAAATTTATTGAGTTGTATAGGTTAGTGGTCTAGCTAACATTGATATAACAACTCTTTTTTTGCTATATAAGTATTTTGAGTGGGCCTAATTGAATATCAACATTTGTACACCATGATTTAGAGTTAACTTAGATGCCTCTTCATATTTTTTACCTTGAAGGAACATTGTTTTCCGATAGTGGGTTATATTGGGTAGTTTATATAGGGTTAATTGTTATTGAGATTGGATTCTTCACCTTTTTACCCATTTTAACATGCCATTTAATAAATGTAAAGTTATGCAAAGCATTTATATTAAATAGACTGGTTAAGTATGTCTTTCCTATCTTCTACATGTTTCCCACTGAGAGTGTTAATTTTCAATTATTCATTTATTATGTGTGTTATTCAGGAATATGCCTATAAGAATATGCCATATTCTTGATTTTTGAATTATCATTGTTAAAGAACACACTCCTTAATATTTTTTATTCGTGAGTGGGATATATCAGTTTTAATTTCTTTTCATTTATTCCCTTTTTGTTTTGAAGCAAAAGTTCCAAGATATAAGGAAATAGGTTATGGTGTCTATGAACTGAGGAACTGAAGTATAGTATGAAGTAAAAATTGAAGCTCAGTTGCCCTCTAGGGGTTCCATTTTAACACAGCACATGTCAAAGAAATTTAATGAGATCTTTTCTGGGAGGGGTGGATCTGAATAGAGGAGATCTATTTCTCATTTTCTGGTACAGTGTGACTTGTCAACAGCAAGCTGATTTTGACTATTTATTAACTATCTCACTTTTGTAACCTAAATACAGGTTAATTAAACATCCTTTTGGGGGTTTGTTTTTAAAGCCAGAGTACCTGTGCCAGAATAATCAAACTATCAACATATTCTCAAGAATTACTTGGCGACCAATCTACAAATTCTTTTCTAGTACTCTTTTGTCTCCTCAGTGTCATCTCTGTATAGTACTTTTATGTCAGATCCCTCCCCTCTTCTGCCAAAATTCAGTACAGACCTTTTTTTGTGGAAGGGAGCCTGAGCCTGAATTACACATCAGATAATTCTGATGTATAGCAAGGATTGAGGACCACTGGTCAAGCCTATGTGTGAGAGATGAACATCAAATGCACTCCAATTATAATGACAGAGAAGAGGTTCTGCAATAAAAACCTTTATGCTTTTAGGATGTGATCTTGAAATTTTTTTCTTTTACGTTTAGCATCTTTGATTGGCTTTTTTGTCTGGATTGGTGAGAATGCTTCTCCTAGTTTGAAACACAATTGACTGTTGGCTCTGTAGCCTAAATGGTGCCCAGCTTTGCATCACTTGAGGTGTAGGTGATTCCTGTTGGAATCTGTGTGTGGTGCAAAGCCCTATACTTTGTAAGAGCATTAGGCTCTTTCTGTTTGGGAAGAGGGAATTTTTTCTTTTTTGTTATCGAAAACTTTAACTTGGACTTGAGTAAATGGTAAATATGGAGTTTATTTTGTGTGCAGATATTTAAATGTCTTGAATATTTGAGCACATTTTAATATCAAATATGAAAATTCACATTTATTGATATATTTTTTAAAGATTTGTGTATATATTTTAATAATGCTCTTTTATTACCTCTGAAGGATGCTATAAAGCTTTATTTCTTTTAATATATGTTTGTCTCCTCCATAGTTATATTGAGTTTTCCCATTTATTTTCTCATGGTTATGGAAAAATGTCTATTAAAATTCTCAGAACCTCTTTTTTATCATTAATTTATAATTATTTTATTTTTATAGTTTAGGCTTTATCTGTTAATTATTTTAATATCCAAAAATTTCTCTTGGATTTTGATATATATTAAAATATTAAGTTGGCTATTATGTAAATTTGTGCTGTCCTGTACAGTAGGCACTAGTCATATTAGCCATTTAATATTTCTTAGTAGCACTAGCCACTTTTTAAATGCTTGATAGCCACATGTGGTCTATGTCTACAATATTGGATAATGCAGATATTGACCATTTCCATGACTGCAAAAAGTACTGTTGGACAGCACTGGTACAGAGACATGAGCCAACTTTTTAAGTGTACATTTAAAAAGATTTTAATACTGGTAGTTCCCTCTGCAAAATGAACTGAAACATGAAAACATGTTTTTCTCTTTTCTTCTATTTTATCAAAAAAATATTTTTGGAAACAACTGTAATTGAAACTGATCACATATGAAGTAGTTTTACCTGTATCTTAAAGACCAGCATATATTTTGAATTATGAGCTAATGTTATCAATTGTTTTAATAAAAATTATATATTTTTGAAATATATAAAAACATCTACCTCCATCTTGTGGTAGAAATATATGGAAATTCTATTCTTTCTCATTACTGTAAATGTAACATTAGATGTTAAGTGTTTATTAACAAAGTTTTAGGTCTTACTCAAGGAGCCAATTAAAAATAATTTTAGACTTTGTAATCATTATAAAGGGGGGAATCCAGACCTGCATCTGACATTCTGAATATGTCAGAATATCCAAATAAAGAATGTAAACATTTTAATCATGGTTGAGAGGAAAACAAATAAGAAAGCTGCTTACTTGCAAATGCAGTTATGTGTTATTAAAGAGGACTTTGATGGTTTCTATCATACATCAATGAAGTTTCATAAATTGTTTCTTACTGACATAATAGTTTTTTAAAGTAATTTTCTTTCCTTATGTTTTTATTGATGTTAGAGAGAGAGGAAGGGAGAGGGAGAGATAGAAATATTGATGAGAGAGAAACATCAATCATCAATCGGCTGCCTCCTACACGCCCTGTACTAGAGAACAAGCCCACAACCCGGGTATGTGCCCTGACTGGGAATGGAACCGGCAACTTTCCTCCCTCCCTCCCTTCCTTTCTTCTTTCCTTCCTTTCTTCTTTCCTTCCTTCCTTCCTTCCTTCCTTCCTTCCTTCCTTCCTTCCTTCCTTCCTTCCTTCCTCCCTCCCTCCCTCCCTCCCTCCCTCCCTCCCTCCCTCCCTCCTTCCCTCTTTTCCTTCCTTCCTTCCTTCCTTCCTTCCTTCCTTCCTTCCTTCCTTCCTTCCTTCCTTCCTTCCTTCCTTCCTTCCTTCCTCTCTCTCTTTCTCTCTCTCTCCCTTCCTCCCTTTCTCCCTTCCTTCCTTACCCCCTTCCCCCTTTCCCCCTTCCCCCCTTTTGAGAAATAAGCACAGACTCCCACGTGGGGAGGGGGAAGAGTCCCCAGGCAACTTCTTGTTATTGGGCAACCACCCAGCCACACCAGCTGGGCAATAATTTTCATTTTTATAGTTTCTGGTTTTTTAATGTGCTCACAACTCTTGTGTGGATGATTCTATTTATAAAATTAATTTTTGAAGTAAATAAAAAATTAGCATTAAAATACTTAGTAAACTATAGCATTCTGTATACATAAAATTACCTTTTAAAAATATGATGTATCAAAGGTTTAAGAACATATTTCAAATCAGATATATCTTTCATTTTCTTTGTAATTAAACATTTTTAATTTTTTTATGATGAAATATATATGACCTAATATTTTTTAATTGTTACTTTAGTTTTTTTAAAATTTTTAAAAAATATATTTTATTGATTTTTTACAGAGAGGAAGGGAGAGGGATAGAGAGTTAGAAACATCGAGAGAAACATCGATCAGCTGCATCCTGCACCCTCCCCACTGGGGATGTGCCCACAACCAAGGTACATGCCCTTGACCGGAATCGAACCTGGGACCCTTGAGTCCGCAGGCCGATGCTCTATCCACTGAGCCAAACCGGTTAGGACTATATTAGTTTTTTAAGTTAACACTAATACAGTTTACAAAGCAATATTAATTTAGAGTTCAGTTTTAATATAGAAAGTTCTGTGATTGCTCTGGGAATCTAAAATAATATTTTAATTAAATTCTAAGATTTTAGGAAGAATTTTATGCAGCAAATAGACTTTCCAGCTAGATTAGATTTAGATAGCCTTTTAAAAAAATTGTTTATTTTGTAATTTGATTACCAGTTTATTTTTATCTTAGTAATAAGTTTTGGTGAAAAAAGAGCCTTTAAATTTGTAGCATCTAAATTACCTATTTATTTAGAAGATATCCCAAGTAGGAGTTTAAACATGAAAGCTGAATATAGTATAAGATATTTGTGGGACAGAACAGTGAGCAGATTAGTCTAATTGTGTAAGACTAGTTGCTGTTTAGGGTCATATTTTGGTGCTCCTTGAAGGCCAAGCAAAGAAGTCTGTACTTGATACAATAGAAAACAGGGATTTCCTTATAGGAAATATTTTTATTTAGGGGAAAATAAGTGATCTTAGAAACTTAATATTAAATGGACCTGTTGTGGTTAAGTAGTTTCAGTTCAGTAATCTTTTTAATATGTGAGACCGCTACTGCATTTCAGGCTTTCTTCATTTACTTTCCCCTGAATTTTATTGTTAGGTTTTTAGAAAACATCATTCTTTTAATAAAAATCATAAACACTTAATTTATATACTATAAGGAACATATTCTTCAGATTCTAATTTTGGGCAGTATTGATTGATTCCCTCCTTGATAATACTGTTATTTTTTCTCTACATCCTGTTTTTAAGGTCCCAGTTTTTGTAAGTTGTATTTTTACATTGTTAAGATTTTTAATATGTATTCTTTCTATAACCATAAATTCATTTTTTACTACATCTTCTCCTCTATTTATTTGTTTTGATCCATTTCTTGAGTGGCTAGATTTACTGTCAAATAAATAGTTTATTTAAGAAGAGTCTTTGGGTTCTAGAATCCTAGATAATCTATCATGTTTGGAAATGACTGCTTGTTGCCTTGTACATGTATGTCATATAGGGTGGGTATAAAATTATCAGGTCATATTTTCCTTTCTTCAGAACTTTGTACATATTGCATTAGTATTTTTATGACACTGAATGTTCATCTGGGAATTCTGAGACCAGCCTGATTTTCATCTCTGTCCTACCTTGCAACCACTCTGCCACATGTGACTTGATTTTCCTGCTTGGATATTAGAAAAAGACTTTAACCTCCAGTTTGGGAACTTAACTAGCATATATTTTGGGTGTTGCTTGTTCTTCATCAGTTTTTTCTGGAACATACTGAGTCCTTTTGCTTTGCAGATTCAGTTCTTTATGTCAAAACTTTTCTTAAATTGTCATTTAAAATATTTTTTTCTTTTTCTTTTTTGAATTCTCTACCTTAGAGGTACCAGTCGTCTTTGGAACTTTGAAATGGGATTAACACTTGATGTTATTTGCTACATAACAAATTACCCCAAAATTTAGTGGCTATAAACAGCACACATTTATTATCTTACCATTTCAGTGGGTCAGGAATCCAATATGACAAAGCTGAGTCCACTTCTTTGGTCTCTCACAAGACTTCAGTTAAGGTGTTGGCTCAGGGTCTGGAGTCTCATCTGAACTCTCAACTGGGGAAGGATCTGCTTCCAAAATCACTCAGTGCTTGTTGGCAGCATTCAGTGTTCCATGGAATGTGGTACTGACAGTCTCAGTTCCTTGCTGACTGTTAGCCAGAGGCCACCCTCCATTTCTTACCAGATGAGTCTCTCCCACATGTGGCAGTTTTCTTCATCAAAGCATGAAAAATGGGAAGGCAATAGAGAGCATCTGCTAACCAGACGTAAGTTACGGTCTTTTGTAACCTAATCATGGCAGTGAGATGCCATCCACATTTTCATATTCTTGAACAAGGAAATATCTAGGTTTAGCTTACACTAAAAGAGAATGGTTTACCCAAGCGTGTGGGTACCACGAGGCTGGGATCATTTGAGGCCATCCTAGAAGCTGCCTACCACAATAGTTGCCTTGGTTTGCATTAACCTTTTTTTTTTAAATCTCCTCTACTATGATTATTGTTAAGTCTTTCTTATAAAGTCTCTCATATAGCTGTGTCTATTCTATTTCTATATATTTCTACTGTATTTACTTAGCACTGTAATGGATTTGTTTTGGTCTTCAACATCCATTTTTATCTTCTCACTCAATTTTATCAACTATTTATTGAAGTCGAGCTTTCTTATATTTATGTTTTTATTAAGTTCTTATATAATGTGACATTTGAGGTGAATTTTCTTTTCCTTAGAGTGTGTTTTCAGAGTTGTCCTGCTATATCTCTGAAAAATTGTGGGTGAATTCTCTTTACTACTCCTGCCACCCTTTTCTGATATGATTGTCCTCCTTGGTGGGCTGTAGTTTTGGGGCTGAAGTGTGTTCTTTTATGTACTTTTCTGATGCCTGGAAGTTGGGGGAGAAGGAGCACACTGGCCAATGCACTGTTTTTGTTAAATGGCCTCCAAGATGTTTCCTCTCTTCCTGTGAGGTTGCTTTTGGCGTGTCCTCTGTATTGAGTATGGAACCCTAAAAAATGCATACCCTAGTGGCTTTTCTGCCTCTGCTGAGGTACCTATCCTTTGAAGTTGGGTAGAGGCTTTTATTTGAAGGGGTTTTGTTTTTATTTTTTACTTTTCTCTAGAATTCTTATTTATGCCCTCAGTCTGCTTCTCTCAAGAATGAAAAGTGCCATTAGTGGGAATTCTCAGGGTTTTAAACTCATTTTCTTTCCCCAGTGTGTTCTATGGGAAGGAATTGGGACTAGGAGCCTTGCCATGCTGAACCTTGCTAGAATCCTTTTTTCTTCCCTGACTATTACTTTTTGAAGTTTATGATATGAGACTCTATGTTGTAGTTGGCTAATTTTTTTTCTTGTTTGACTCCTTTTGTTTAGCTTATTGAGGAAAGGTTTATGAGCCTGCAATATCCTTCAGTTTTTACCCAGAATATCTGTTGCCTGAATTGTTTTATTAGCACATACACTAGCTTCCCTAAACTAGAAATTTATTTTCCTTCTTCTTCCTTAACTTCACCTTAAGTTCTTGCTAGGTAAAGCTTTCTGCAGTGTGCAGTTTTGTTTGTGCCATTCCCCATTGCCTAAGCTCAAATCTAAATTCTTACATTTAATGTGTTCCAGGATTTTACTTAAGCCTATACTGGGTAGATTTCCAAGATATGGTTAATACATAATATGGTATATATTCATTGTGGTTTTTAGACCTCTCTATCTCCTGATCACCTTTCTGTAGGAACTTGCTCATTTGTCAAGATCCATCTATAACATACAAGTGGCCCCCAGAGGAGAATGCAGATATGTTGTGATCTTCTTGCCATGTGATTGGGACACTGATATCAAGATTGGTTTAGGTGTTCTGTCATGTTTCACATAGTTGGATCACATATGATTTCATCTGTCATTCTGTTCTAAAATTTGAAAAAAATTTTAAAAACCTAATTGCAAAAATTTGCATTTATCCCTGAGAAATGTATCCTTTAAATTTTTTTTGCCTTGGTTGTCCATATTGTTGAGATTGTTTGAATCTCAGTCTTTTATACCTGTATGTGCTAATTATGCCTTTAGTGGTTTCCTACAAGTCTCTAATAGAAATAGGAATTTTGTGAGAAGGTAAATGCAGTAGTTTCATTATTTTTGCATCCTGTTAATCTCATCCAGTTCTGTTTTTCCCCTCAATGTCTCTGGTGATCGGAGGTATGAAAATGGTGATCCCTATAAATGCTAAGGCTGGGTGGAGTAGGTGCTATTAGAAGGTGATCCACGAAAGAGTTGCAGACTTCAGTTTACATTAGGCAATAGATAAACCACAAAATTTTAAAATGTAAAATTTTAAATAGAATCCATTTTCCCTTTGTCTTATGTGGCTGTTTGGAAGTGTTTTATTTCAGATTTAATTTTCGAGTACTTACAACGTTTGTTTTTCAAGTTTATCTATTAGCTGCTGTGATGAGAAACCGATTCTTTCAAAAACTGTGGATCAGTTGTTTAGTGAAAATGAACTTAATTTGTAACATGTGCCATTTCTCTCAAGTGTGTTTGTTTTTTTAAGTTTGGGTTCATTTCTTACTGATGGAGGAAGGGCTCCTTCCTGATATATGGGAGCAAGTAATTAAGGAGACAGAAATGGAACTGCAGTGGAGTTAAAAGGCAGCCATAAGATCCATTCTGAGATCTGAATAATATCCAGGATCAAGTGGGTTGGGAACAGATTGTTAGAAATCTTAATTCATTTCTTCCCCAGCTGTTATGACTTAACAGGGCAGGAATTATGCATATATTCAATTAACTAGAAAGTGACAGATATCTCCCTTGAAAAATCAGTGATGACTCCTTACTGGCTGCTTGATTATTATTGTAACTTTGTAATATTTTATACTAATAACATGAGACCTGGGAAATAAATTCTATTCCACAAAAAATATGATGATGCTCTAGTTTTAAAGTTTGTACATTTGGAGAAAGCTCTTTTTAGCTTAAAGTCAGCAAAGCAGCTGCTGTTTGAATTTACTTTGTAAAACACTGAATTATTCATTTCTATAAACAAAACTTCCTTAGTAATTATTTAGCATTAATTTATTTCTCTTTATTTCAATCAACTCTGTTGACATTCTATTTTAAAATTAAAAATATTCTTTGTGGAATCTAACAAATAAGACGGTGACAGTCACTTTTTCTACTTCCTTCAGTCATGATAGAAAAGTAAAAAAACCTTTTTAAAAATTTTTATGTTTTAAATATATTTCAATTAATTTTTGTTATTTTAATGAAAGTTAGCAATAAAACATACAATAAAAGTGAAATTCTTATTTGGCAGTGTCTTGTAAGTAGTTTCTTAAGACCAAGCCCCATGATACTGACCTGTGAGACTTTGCCATGATGCTTTGTGAATGTATATAATTAACAGCTACTAGACTGCATTCTGACCATGTAGAATTATTAGAAATATTTAAAATAATTCTTCATTTCATCATTTGTACTCACAGGTTGATTAATAGACTGTAGTAGGAGGTAAAGGCAAAGATTGTTGTTTGGCACTTCTTGGCTTTCTTCCACCCATCTTTGCAAATGTAGGAAGAGTCTTATGTAGGCAGTTGTGCTGCCTTTCTAGTAGCCTGTAGTGAGCTCTTCCTCCCTCAGTCTCTTACTTAGTCATTGCATGTGACCTCCTTAGGCAGTCAGTCTTTTTTTGCCATGTCCATGTGATACTTGTTGTCATTTTCCCATAACTGCTGTGTTTTTTTTTATTTAACCCTCACCCTAGGATATATTTTCATTGTTTTGAGAGAGAGAGAGAGAGAGAGAGAGAGAGAGAGAGAGAGAGAGAGAGATGTGAGAGAGACATTGTTGGGTTGCCTCTCCTGCTCGCCCGGATTGGTATGAAACCCACATTTTAGTGTTCAGAACGATGCTCTAATCGACGCAAGGGCTCCCATAATTGCTGTTTTATTTTGTATTATTTAATGTTAAGTGTGTCATTGCTTTGCTACTCCATTGGAGACCTCTGAGAGCAGCAGACAAACTGTTAGCTTACTAAATGTCTGATAATTTAATAGAGGAGAAAAAGAAACCCCTTTATTTTATCAAGTAGCATCCATTCAAACAAAACATTCTTCTTACCTGATGTGCTTCTTCTTTTTTTAATTCTTTTTCTTTATTGATTAAGATATTACATATGTCCTTATCGCCCCATTGTCCCCCTCACCCCCACTAAGGGGGAGAGATCAACCAACAGACTTGTGTGCATGCATATAAGCCTAACCAATGGACACAGACACCAGGGGGGTGAGGGCTGATGTGCTTCTTGAGGTAAGAGAGGTTTAGCAACTGATAAATAGTACATTCAGTGTGGGCTCGAAGGAAATCTAAACTTTTAGTTAAGAATCCATTTAAAAAATATATATTTTATTGATTTTTTTACTGAGAGGAAGGGAAAGGGGTAGAGGGTTAGAAACATCAATGAGAGAGAATCATCTATCAGCTGCCTCCTGCACACCTCCTACTGGGGATGTGTCCTCAACCAAGGTACATGCCCTTGACTGGAATCGAACCTGGGGCCTTTCAGGCCGCAGGCTGACGCTCTATCCACTGAGCCAAACCAGTTAGGGCGAGGATCCATTTGATTTCCTGTTTAAGGTTCCTGAAGGATGTCAACATCCATCATGACTTGACTGCCTCACAGGGCCCTGGAAAGTTATGAGGCCTGTGGAATTAGAGTTTGGGGGGTTAGAGATGGGAACATCTCCATTCAATTTCTCTTCTTCTAGGCTAAGATGCTGTTTAGAATTATTATGAGACTTCTGCTTGAGTAGTTGACAAGTTGAGTGATAGACATTTTTGATGGGATAACCACATGTGCATAATTATCTCAGATTTGAAGTGTTCAAGAAAGCCTTTCAAGCTGATGACACCAGAATCAGCCTTCAGCTCAGAGCATTGTGCAGACATATTTTGGTTTTCCTCTGTGCAGTGTCTTAGTAAACAAAGTTAGCTAAACTATTTAAAATTGTAAGATTTTTACATAAAACAGAAATTCCAGCTTTAAAAATATATAAATCCATTTCTGCAAGGCAAACAATGATCTGGAATAAAGTAACAGCTGCACCTTCAAACATGGGGCATGCACACTGGTGGTTAGTCTTTGCTTTCACTGTCATTTATATAATATGCATGTATAAATTTATAATAATGTACATATTAGAGAAATAAATATACAAGGTGGGGCAAAAGTAGGTTTAAAGTTGTTTGTATGGAAAATAATACAATAATTAATAAATAATAATACAAGAATAAACCTATTTGCATACTCACAACTATAACCTACTCCTGCCCCACCCTTTATAATGTATAAGAGAAATATTTTTCCAAAGATATGCTTCAGTCATAAGAAAGAAAATAAAACCAAGATTTCTGCATGGTTCAAGAAAAATAGGATGCAGTCTTTCATGCAAGTAAAGAATATCCTTTTATGTCTCACATGTAAATGGCCCACCTTCCAAGTTGCATGGGTGGCCCCAGCCCTCAAATCCTTGGACAGTAAATACTTCAGCAAATTTTGTTTTTCATGCCTTAGTTATGGTTTATAACTAACTTCTAGGCAGTTTCTCATCAGATATAAATTTTGGAAATCTGTATTTCCAAGTTAAGTTGCATAATTCTTGGTTCCTCATATTCTTTTCTGTAAAGTGGTATATCTAAGACACCAGAAAAGGCACATCTGAGTAATACCTATGAATTATTTAGTGCATAGTAGTAACCTACTTTGTGAGGTTTAAAAATCATATGTGATGAATATATATTTCATATATTTTATATATAAGTTATAACTTTATATATAAAGTATTTTACATATAATATATACATAAGATATGTAGTGCTCACTGTTGGACACACATTAAGTACTCTAAGTTGTATTATTTTCAATTTTAATAGTACATTTAGCTGTGATTTTGCTTTCTTAAATATATTTGAAAATTATATAATATTTGAAAATTTTGTTATTTTCACTGAATTATTGCGTTTACTAACAAGTAAAATAATACTTGCTACTCAGCTAATACTACAAATAATTTAGCTTTACTCTTCTCCATCTTTAATTAGAAGGGAATTAAGGAAGGAAAGGAGGAAAATCTATTTCATGTTCTCTTTAGTAGTAAGAGTTACAAATATGAAAGCATTTTGTTATTTTAGAATTCACCACGTTTTACCCTGATCAGCAAGGGTGGGTCAGTATGTCCTCCTTTTTCTGAAAAAGTCTATAGAAATAATTTGGTTGTTTTAGGTATGTGCCTGCTTTTTGGAGGTGGCAGTGGTGGAAAGAGTATGAGTTAAAAAGAACTGTTCTTTGCCCACCTTATAAATATTTGTGCCTGAAACAATACTCTTCTCTGAGAGTAATCAATCTTTGATAAAACCACATTCCTAACTAGTTGAGCTGATAAATAGTGAGGTTTGTTTTAAAGAAGTCAAGTTTATTTTATGTCAATATTCTATTTGCCCTGTATAAGATATATTTAATTACTTTATTCCATCTCTGTGTTCAAATTAATCAGATTCTGTTACATATTGGTGCTCAAATTAGAATAATTCTTTAATCAACTGTGTTATCCATGCCATGGTAGACTAGAATGGGAAAGCTACTCTTGGCATATTGAAGATGTGTGCATTTTATTTTCTATTGTAATTTAAAAGTAAAATCAGAAATATTGATTTCTACTTGACTGGAGAGATGATTTAGTTTGAATATCAGTCTGATCTTAATCAAGTGAGAATTAATTGAGTTGGAGGTATTAGATATTCAGTGATGTTAACTGAACCATGATCAATCTAGAGAGAGGCTTTCTTTTGTACTATGTTGGAATTATCAAATAGCTCATGCACTGCAATGTAAAATAATCTTTTCATGTTCATCCTTCTACCTTCTTTGTCTCATTATTTGCACCACTAAATTCATTCTATACATAGACTAATCTCTAAAGTAGCAAGCTAATAAATCACAATTTAATACAAAATTAAAAGCATAATAATTTTGTCATAAAATGCTGTTGTTGTCAGAATTTTACAATGATATATTTTCTGGTGCTTAATTTTAAAACCAAGTGATTAAAACTTCTGTTTTCCAAGTGTACCTGGGACTTGAAAAAAAAACTTAGTTTTATTTTTTTAATGTTCAACATTGTAAGAATAAAGTGAGCAATACAGAACTATTTTAGTGTTTATTTCCAGAAATAAAAATAGAGTCAGTAGCATTATATTGGTCTGAAATGTGGCATGGGCTTTTCATTTATTTTAAGAGTGTGATAGCAATATCATAAGTGTTGTGAAAATATAAATGGTGAGATGACACCTCCATAGGACTTGCTTCTAAGTAGTAAAATTGTAAAGTCTTTAAATAAACTGCAGCCAGAACTGAAAGGATCGATTTGCCTTGTTAACTAGGGATACTACACTTATTAAATGTCTAATTAAATTTAGCATAACATGCCTTTTATTCTCTTTTTTGCTCTTTAAAGCTGAGAAATTGGACTTATTAGCAAGGTAGTCCATGTTATCATTGTCAGATTTCTTTCGTTTTGGCAGTTGGTGTGACCATGTTAAATGAAAAGAAAGCCAATAGTGTGAGTTTTATGGTATCATTTCATCTTGGAAGAGTGTTTTTCACTTGGCCTGGGTATAATGGAGAGAGTAGGATCTCTGTAGTTGTATATTTTGTGAAAAGAAATGTCCATATTTGTATTTTATAGCAATCAGCATTTAATGAAATTAAGCCATATATGCAGAAATACCCCTAGAGCATTGGTTCTCAACCTTCCTTATGCCGTGACCCTTTAATACAGTTCCTCATGTTGTGGTGACCCCCAACCATAAAATTATTTTCGTTGCTACTTCATAACTGTAATTTTGCTACTGTTATGAATCGTAATGTAAATATCTGTGTTTTCCGATGGTCTTAGGCTCTATAGCAGCAGTTCTCAACCTGTGGGTCGCGACCCACAGGTTGAGAACCGCTAGCAGGGTTTGCAGGCTGCAGTGGGCATCATAGTGACCGGTCATTCTGGTCGTTACAGTGTTCCGGTCGCTGGCTTTTTATATATATATAGATGATATTTGATGAGGAGGTAGCATTAGATTTACTCTAGTTTTTTGCAACTGGATACCTTGTGAGATAGGGAGTTTTCTGTCACCACAAGTGTTTAAACAGTGAGTTGGATTAGGAAGGACTTTCTGAATTAAGAGTTTAGATTAAGTGACCTCTGAGGTCCTTTCCCCTCTAACCATTTCAATCCCAGAAGTCCAGAAGAAGGTCCTTTCCTCGGTCCTCCATGAGTGGTAGTTAATGGTCACTGTTGGCCTATACCCATCCCCAGAATAGGCTGTAAAACCACTTGCAAAATGAAAAAGTACAGCAGATTAGTTTATTGCTTGCATTATTAAAAACATTGATTTGAAATTTGTGTAATCCTACTTGTTGTTAGGGGATGAGAGAGGGTGGATAACCAATAGGAGATAGCAAGAAAGCCCAGAAGGTTGTATGTTCAGAAATGGGCCAGTCCTTTGTTGGCTGCTTTGATCAGTACCTATTAATGAATAGGTCTCTTAACTTTGCATAAATCAGACTCATTCACTTATATTTTTCTTGCTTTGTCACTTCTAAATCCTCCTCCTTTGTCAATATTAATAATACTCATGGGTTCTTTTTGAGGAGACTTAAAACACCTTTTACATCTTTCTAAACATGATTGATTCGGTGCTTTCCTAGCTATACTAGCCTGTGCTAATATCTACCTTTCAAATTCTGTTAGCAGTTAGAATCTGATATACAAAATTTAGCATTTCATTATATACTGCTTGGAGAAGCCAGTTCCTAATGTGTAAAATCCTTATTTTAAATATCTCTATATATAAAAGCCTAAGTGATCATTTGACCAATAGCTATGACATGCATTGACCACCAGGGGGCAGATGCTCCGATTGGTGGGTTAGCTTGCTGCTGGGGTCTGGCCGATCGGGACTGGGCGAGATGGGCTGGACATGCCCTGGAGCCCTCCATGGTCCCTCCCTGGTCGGCCAACCTCCCACAGTCCCTCCCTGGCCAGCCAGCCCTGATCGGCCCCAATAGGGACTGGGTGACACAGGCTGGACATGCCCTGGAGCCCTCCTGCGGTCCCTCCCTAGCCCCGATCATGCACCTGTGGGGTCCCTTGACCTGGCCTGCACCCTCTCACAATCTGGGACCCCTCGGGGGATGTCCGCAGGCCATCCATGCACCGGGCCTCTAGTTTAAATATATTTGATAGAAATTCTGGAAAATGGGTGTGGAACCAGAGAGGGAGGTATATGATGATATTATTTTATTTTAGATGATTGCTAGGAGGCAATGAGCTGTAGCTTCTTTTTTCCTTGGTAACGATAGGATGTGTGGAGTCATCCCCACTCACTTCCCAGGTCTCTCTTGTGACCTCATGTGAGATAACTGGCCTGGGTTGAGTCTATTCTATGGGCATAGACATTTTGCTAGGTTGTGGGGAGGGCGTTTCTTGCGTTCTTATTGTGGAAAGGAGTAAGTGGGATTTGAAAGTTGTTAGAAGTATTTTTCAGGAATTAAAAAGGCCTGGTTCTAGGCCAGTCTGTGCACAGTGTGTGTGATCTTGGACATACCCTACTTAAAGCTCAGTTTCCTCATATGGCAAATAGAGATAATAATAGTGCTTATCTGATAGTGTTTTTTGTAGAATTCACATGAGCTATAATACAAATAAAGTGCTCAGTATAGTTCTTGGTATATAATAAATACTCAGTATATTTTAGTTGCCATTACCACTTTGTTCTTATTGCTATTATAACACCTTGCAAAAAAATTCATAAAGTTATATGGCAGACTGGAAAAAAATAAAGACCACCTGGAAATGACAGTTTCTTCTACTGGAGAAATGAGTGAAGAACTATTTTAGACCTTGCTCAACATAAATGTGGCATTGCCCTTTGGTTTTCTATAAAGAGAAGTCACCTTTGTTCCAAGTGCTGCCTACTGAGTGCTCCTTGTCAGAATCACATTTTATTCCCATTAAACTTAATATTCTAATAAATGGAGATACGGAATCTGAGTATTCCCCTCAAACCTCTTAATTTATATTAAAACCCCAAATTTTATGTATTTTTTAAACATTTTGGGTAAATTATGTCTACAACCCTGACTAAACTCAAGAAATTATTATGATAAAGAGCAGTGTAAAAATTTATATCTGTGTCAAAGAAATTAGATAACAGTGTATGCCATTGGAAAGATTAACAACACCATACTCATAAATATACTAGTGGCCTGGTGCACGAATTCGTGCACATTGAAAGGAAATTAATTAGAAAAAATATTTTAATATCGCTATTCGCCCTTTCTCTATAATAGAAGTGTCAACCAAATTCACGATTGACAATGACAGATGGAAACACACGCATGCGATTGGTGCCAGCGAGAGCTTTATACGTACCACGTGTGCGCGAGTCAACGTTTATTTTTAAATTGCCAGTGTGTGTCATATGTACTGGTCAGTTGGTCGGCTGGACATACGTATGTACGGCCGGTCACTTAGCCTTTTATATACACTGAGTGGCCAGATTATTATGACCACCCCATCAGTACTTCATTGGGCCACCGTTTGCCTTCAGTACTGTGGCGATTCTTCTTGGCATTGACTCCACGAGATGTTGAAAGGTGATGCGAAGAATCTGACACCATGCTTGATGAATAGAACTGTCCAGTTCTGTGAGATTTGATGGTTGTGGAACCAGCTGCCTGATGGCTCTTTTAACTTCGTCCCACAAATGCTCAATTGGATTGAGAGCTGGTGATTGTGGGGGCCACCTAAGCAAGGTAAAGTCTCCCTCATGTTCTTGAAACCACTCCTGCACAATACGAGCACCGTGGCATGGCGCATTGTCTTGTTGGAAGAAGCCATCTCCATTGGGATACGCCATCAACATGATAGAATGAACTTGATCAGCAACAATATTTAGGTATGTTGTGCTATTCAGACATTGTTCTACAGGAATTAAAGGGCCCAGATCATGCCAGGAAAGCATGTCCCAAACCATAACACTGCCCCCACCAGCTTGAAGGGTTGTACTCATGCATGTGGGGCGCATGCTTTCATGCTGTTTCCCCGAAATTCTCACTCTGCCATCTGCATGATGCAACTGGAAACAGGATTTATTGACCACATGACTTTTTTCCAATGCTCGACTGTCCAATCCTTGTGTTCCTGTGCGAATTGGAGACGTTTTATATTGGTAACTGCAGACAGCAAAGGTGTTCAAACAGGCCTTTGGCTTCCATATCCCATACGATGCAATGTACGGCTAATTTGCCTACAAACATCAGGTGGTCATAATAATCTGGCCACTCAGTGTATATAGAGGGTGAGTCAAATCAACATAAGCCTAGTAGGAAGTCAGAATTATAAATTAATTATTTAGCTTTTTGTTGAATACCAGCTAAGCAGGTCAAGTTTATGAAATGATTATTTATACTTAGCTTTTATTTTCATTAGGTATTTTTATAGGCTTAAAAAAGGATCAATGGGCATTGAATGTTGCTCTGGGAAGTCTGAGACCAGCCTGATTTTCATCCCTGTCCCACCTTACAACCACTCTGCCATATGTGATTTCATTTTTCTGCTTGGGTATTAGAAAAAGTCTTTCTTTATCCTTGAGTTTGGTAACTTACTAGGATATATTTTGGGTGTTGCTTGTCCTGCATCAGTTATTTTTGGAACATACTGTGTCTATGGAATTTTGTTGTTAGAATGTTTGCTGGCAAAAATTCACTAATATGCTTTCTTTTAAACAAAATCGAACTTGTACTAATTAGCTTCTAATTCAATATGGAATTATTTATAATACTTGGCTTTGTCTGGAGTCAAATTGCATTGAATTTTTTTCAAAAGGCGAATGACTGCAATCATTTACTCAAAGCTTGCAAAGAGATCTACAGTTTAATTACTAAACTACTGGCCCAGTGCACGAATTTGTGCACATTGAAAGGAAATTAATTAGAAGAAATATTTTAATGTCGCTATTTGCCCTTTTTCTATAATAGAAGTGTCAACTAAATTCATGATCGACAATGACAGATCAAAACACACATGTGCGATTGGTGCCAGCGAGAGCTTTATATGTATAGCACCTGCATGAGTCAACTTAGCCTTTTATATATATATAGAATAAACTTGCTTAATTAGACCTGCTTTCTGATTTAGCTAAACTTTTTCCAGCCCAGTGAAGCACCCCAACTTCTCTTTCAGATAATTGTCAACAACAGTGAATATCAGCACGAAGCAGATTATTATTTTAGATCACGCAGGGAGAAAGAAGGGTAAAATATTTAACTGCAGCAATGTTTGACTATATTCTGCACAGTGAGAAAACCTGAAGTCATTTTCAAGGTCTACCATTTCTTACTTCTTTTCAGTCAGGTCAAGTTTCTAAGCTTTCTAAATCTCTGTTTTCCAGCTAATGAAAAGAAAATAGGATTCCACAGAGTCTCCTATCTATGTACTCCAGGACTTCTGTGAGGATCAAATGAGATGACGCATGGGAAAACGCTTCACAGACATTTGGTTAAAGTTGTAAAATGTTCCCACCTGGCTATAAAGCAAGTCGTGTTCCTGGGCTGAAGAAACTGCAAGGAGGCTAGTCGCTAGGGAGAGGAAGCCGGGTGCTGCTACGTGTCATCATTACCCAAACAGACACTTACCATATTAGCCTTTTATATATATATATATAGATTGTATAAACGGATGTACAATAGAGTCAGAACTGTTTACAAAATCTTTCACAAGAACTTCATGACATTGTTCATGCTGTCAATTATACAGAGTAATGTGCTTGGTGGCCTTGTGGCCTTGGTTTGCATTAGTTGAGCAGTCATTAAGAGGAAGACAAACTTCTGTCTTCATGGTCTCTCTCTGCCTTGGCTCAGGCCTTCATTACTGCACTAGGGGTTGGTGTGCTCAGAACCGAGGGTGACCTCCTGTTGTCTTCAGGCACTTTTTACTTCACAGCTTCCAGAAGGGAGGATGATTACTGAGATCAGCACAGCACTTAGGCATGGTCTACAGGGACCTGGCATTAGACTGCTCACAACAGAAGTCTTTACTTAAAATATAGCTTTTCCTGCGAAAAATTAGTTTTAGATTTAAATTTATATTATAGATTTAACACTCCAGACACCTTTGTCTGAAGGAAAATCTTACTAAAAGTCGCCACCTACCTAATCCCTCCCCAAATTGTATCATTTTCAGCTCTACATTTTTAAAACCTCTTCTGATTTAGTAACTGGTCAAAAGATCTTTTATACCGTTTTTAAAGTATATCTGTTTTTGTTCTTATCCAGTTCTGTAAAAGCAAATGGTTTTATGCTTTAAGATTTCCAGTTGTAAAATTAATGATACATTATGAACTTAAGATGATTTTAAAATCTGTCTTACCACATGTAATTAATAAGCAAGACCTCCATAAATCTTTTTCAGTTAGATAAAATTGAAGTTCTAGATTTTAAGGTGAAACCATTAAGATGATGGTGTAGTTGCAGAAATATTACACATAGCTTGTATGTTAAAATTCTAAATTATATATTTTTTTAATACAGCTGGAAAAATAGGTACTTTATAAATATTTTACTCATTAATGAAATAAAAGTACTAATGAAATAGAAAGTTACAAGTAATGCTGTGTCTAAAGGGGTTCTGTAAAAATTTATAAGCTTAGGATTTCTAAAAAACTGTAGGTTAGTGGAGATATAAATGGAGTGGTTTCTAGTCATAGACGAGACATTGGGGATTATTTCTTTTAATTTGGTATGTTTTTAAAGTGTCATCTCTCATTGAATCCTTTAGCTGTAACTGGATGACTCAGTTATTTTGCAAATAATGTTTGGGGTTTATTGAAATATTAAAATATAATAAAAGTTCCATAAAGTAAATGAGTTAAAAACAATTCTAAATGATTTATTTCTCTTATTGCTTTTATACAGAGGTTCCCCCAAAGGTTTTTTCCCTAGAGAAACTGGAAATTATATAGGCTACTTGTACATAATTACAGTGTGATTATTTTGCCCATTACCTTAGACTAAAGTTAGGAGAAGACTTTCTGTTTTTCATAGTTATACTTGACCTAAATTTAATTATACCTAAAACATATTTTTACCAATAGTTTCTTATATGGTATTGTGTTTTGTTTTGTTTTCAGAGAAATGAGGGTTTACAAAAGAAAGATACTCTCTCCTGTTCTTGATTTTTTAAGGAAGAAAGTCTTGAATTCTATATTTAATTACTTTTCTTTAAAATTTAGAATAACTTTTAATAATCTCTCTACCCTCACTATTTATTGATATTCACTTGCATTACCTTAAGGTTTACTTAAGTGAATGAAATTTTATTTTTACTAGTATAGTGTTTAATGGTAATTAAATTATATAGAGGTGTTAGAGCTCTTTAACATTTAACATAATATTGAAAGAAGCAATTTTAATTGGATTTGTTTCAGAATACCATTTTAGAAATCAGTTGGCAGTATTAGCAACATCACTATTATATGAATGTATGCTAATGTGGTATGAAAGAAAGACCCTCATTAAAATCTTGTTGCTAAACAAGTGACAAAAACCCTACAAATAGCTTGAGGCTTTAGGCCAGTCACAGTTATTCCTGAAGAGATTTGGACAAGTGTGAAAATACATAGAATGTGCCTTTATTGTGATCAGAACACATAAATGCTATCTCGCATTAATTCCCTACTAAGGGCATTTCTATTTATATTAGGGGAAGAAGTCTTAAAATAATGAATGCCTAAGCATTCTGTTGTGAATTTCTCAGTGTAAAAATATTGTGTTTGTTAAATTCAGAAAGTGGACTTTTGATAATAGCCATTGTGTTTGTGTTTTCCAGAAAAGGACTAGGATTGGTGAACTATAACATTTCATTAGGCAGAGTCTTTCTTATAGATATTAACTGAGTGAACTGGTCCAGAGTAGTTCTCTGAGGTTCCAGGAAGGGGAGGTGGTGCAGGGAGATCAGCCCATGGTTCATCATGGCAGTTTCCTTCAAGAAGCCCTTAGCCAGATTTAGTCACTTCTGGGTTAACTTGATGTACATACTCCCTTTGAGTATTGCTCATGTCTTAATTTTTATTTGGGATAATTTTTGCCTCTAGAAAGGTAGATTTTACTATGCTATAAGTAGAAAAATTAACTTGTCTAGGCATGCTAATGACATTCCAGAGTCAAAGTTTTTGATAGCCATGGTCTCTACTGATAATGAGCTGATTATAAGTCTGCTTTGCATTTTTGAGTTGTAAGAAGTCCTTAGTCAAAGCGCACAAAAAATGATACCTTGGTCTGATTTGGTCTGGTATCTAGCTCATTTGCACAGAGAGGATGGAGAACATTTCGTAGTTGGAATAAAAAAGGTATCTGAGTAGGTTCAGGAATCAGAGAGCAGTTGTTGTGACTGCTGAGACTAGTGAACAAGGAACTAAAAGAAGCTAATCCTATATTTGAAGTGGAGTATTACATGTCACCTAGACCCACTAAATTTTTGCATTAAAGTCATTACCTGCATCTATTGCAGTGGTTCTCAACCTTCCTAATGCCGCGACCCTTTAATACAGTTCCTCATGTTGTGGTGACCCCCAACCATAAAATTATTTTCGTTGCTACTTCATAACTGTAATTTTGCTACTGTTATGAATCGTAATGTAAATATCTGTGTTTTCTGATGGTCTTAGGCTCTACAGAAGAGGTTCTCAACCTGTGGGTCACGACCCACAGGTTGAGAACCGCTAGCAGGGTCGCCTAAGACCATCGGAAAACACAGATACTTACATTACGACTCATAACAGTAGCAAAATTACAGTTATGAAGTAGCAACGAAAATAATTTTACGGTTGGGGGGGTCACCACAACATGAGGAACTGTATTAAAGGGTCGTGGCATTAGGAAGGTTGAGAACCACTGATCTATTGCCTTTGTTCCTATTCTACCACGTATCCTTCAAAGTATTCTGTGATGCTGTAGGTACATACTGATATCTCTGTGGGAAGGCTCTTGTCCCAGCAAAGTCCCTCTAATGAGTTTTTATGCATTTAACAAATCTCAATCATGTCCAGTTTGCTTGTGGTTTAAAATATATTTTTGTGACATATTATGTGTTTTCATGGAGTCTCCTGAAATTACCTGCTTGCTTTAAAATAATTATAAATTACATTCCTTAGTAACTAAATGGGTAATACACAGCTCAAGAAAAGAAGGAAATCTTGATAACTGTGTATTACGAGTTATAAAAGATAGTCAGAAAAATAATTTTTTACCTAGTTAATTCTTTGTGAGGATGATATAATTTAAGTTTTCTCTCTTTCTCTCCCCCTTCCTCTCTAAAAATCAGTAAACCATATCCTTGGGTGAGGATTAAAAAAACAAGAAAGGGGGTGCCTTTATGCCATCAAGAGAAGACATGCAGAGACTGGACACCAGATGCCCATGTCTAGAAACAGCTCCTCTTTATTTATTTTTAAATATATTTTTATTGATTTCAGAGAGGAAGGGAAAGAGAGAGAGAGATATAGAAACATCAATAATGAGGGAGAATCGTTGATCAGCTGCCTCCTGCACCCCCAACATTGAGGATCTAGCCCTGACCGGGAATTGAACCATGACCATTCATAGGTTGAAGCTCAACCATTGACCCACGACGGCTGGGCGGAAACAGCTCCTCTTTTGTTCTTCTTAATCATTTCTTCTAGAAAAAGCTTTTTCTCTGTTAGAAATCATATTTCTCTACATCTCATCTGTCTACTCACTCTATCTTAGAGGTAGTCTTCTCTCCCTCCTTTAAAATCTCTTTATTTCCACAAAGTAAATGACACTCATCTCATTCTGCCTTTCGTTCTTGTACATGTCTTTGGTAGAGCATGTGCTGTGTGCCACACACAGTCTAGGTAATAGATGTTAAATTATATCTGTCAGAAATTGTGTGGATATAATTACAAATTATTTTTTTTCTTTCCAAATGTTTTATTTCAGATTTTACCAAATGTTGCAAGGAGTCTGGAATCCTTATGGTAGTAAAATGCCGGAAAGAAAATTCTGCATTAAAAGAATGTCTAACCTCTTAGTAAGTAGTTTTCTCAGTGTTTGTACTTCTGTGTGTATGTGTATAGAGTATATGTAGTAGGTAAGAGTATATTATTTAACTCATTCAATGTAATATATTCTGTAACCCCCCAATCCATCATATTTTTAGCTAAGTCTAAAATTTCAATTTGTTAAACATTATTCTAAAAAATAAAGCAACATATTTATAAAGTGTCTCTTTAAGTTATGTGGGTCAGCATTGTATCTGATTAAATATATGAGGTCAGTAAACAAAAGCATGTTTTTCTTTTTTTTTTATTGTTTAAAGTATTACATATCTCCTTTTTTCCCCAATTAACCTCCCCCCCTGCCACTCCCACCCCTGAGGGCAAGCCCCCACTGCCCCAGTGTCTGTGTCCATTGGTCATGCTAATATGCATGCATACAAGTCCTTTGGTTGATCTCTAGCCCCCCACCTCCCCTGCCTTCTCCCCAAGGTTGGACGGTCTGCTCAGTGCCACCTTGTCTCTGGGTCCATTTTTATTCATCAGTTTATGTTGATCATTATATCCCACATATGAGTGAGATCATGTGATACATATCTTTCTCCGACTGGCTTATTTCGCTTAGCATAAAGCTCTCCAGTTTCATCCATGCTGTGGCAAATTGTAAAAGTTCCTTCTTTTTTATAGCAGCATAGTATTCCATTGTGAAAAGCATGTTTTTCATGTGATTTAACCAATTTCTTTTCACGAAGAGGTTGATCTATAGATTATATTATAGATGGGTTTATAGTTAAGAAATAGTATTTTTCATCTTTGAGTAAGAAAGTGCTCTGCCTTAGTTACTATTGACATTCCCTAAAATGGATATAACCACTGTGCTCTCTCATCTTTTTACAGTGACATCTTGAAGCATTGTTTGTGCTCTTGTTTCTGCCTGTCTCATCTTCATGAATTCAATAAACTGTAATCTGACTTCTGTCCTCACTCTATTGAAGCTGCTCTTCCTAAAGGTTCTCGTGGGTTCATGGTAGCCAAATTGAATCTCTTTTCAGTCCTTTCTTTTACTTGACCCCTCTGGAAATCTCATAAAATGCCCTTCTTTCTGGCTTCCTGTTTCCTAATGTCTCTAGCTATTTCTTTGCCTTCCCTCCTCTTAACCTATTCCTTAAATTTGCTTCCCTATTTCTCTCCTCATTCTTAAATCTGAGAAAGCTCAGTTTGCACTCATAGATTCAGTTGCTTCCTATTGACTATGACATTTCTATGCTTCTTTCTTCAGGCACAAAACTGAACTCAGCTGCTTTTACTCTGCATTAAGTGTCTTTGTGAATTATACTAGTACAGTTGTCTAGTATCTTTCTTGTCTCCTAACTCTAATCGGTTATTTCCTATTGATTCATTTCCCAAATCTCCCCCAGATCCATTTCATCCTTTTCATCACAGCTGCTTCTCTTTTGGCCTAGGCCCTCATCATTTCTTGTCTGGGTCATTATAATAGTTTATTTATTGGATATCCTGCTTCTAACTTTGCTGCCCCCTTTTAGCCTATGTGCTGCATGCTGTCAGATTCATCTAAGACACAAAGCTGACCTTACAGTTGCTCTCCTAATAGTGTCCCTTCGTCTTCAGGATAGCTTTCTAACTTCTTACTATGGCATAAGTGGACCATCATGATTTGGTTCTTGCCCTTTCCAGCTGCATCTCAGGCCCTTTCTCCTATGTGCATAATCTGCCATAGTGGTTCCCAGTTACCTACAGTTCTTTATGCATCATAGTTTTTCCTCATCTTTGTGCCTTTGCACATGTGCCTTCTATAGGGATTTCTGGTGGTTCTTCAAACTGCAGTTCAAGCATTTCCCTTTGACATCTCCCCCTTCCCCACTTCTTCCCCATCTTTCCATGGTGCACAGGGCCATACCTCTAACACAGCACTTTGTATACTTAATTATAATTCACTCTTTACCTCTCTGCTCTGTAACACCATGGGCTCCTTGAGGATAGGCAGTGTGCTTCTCATTATATCCTGGGATAGTGTCGTTACCATTAGGTCTTTTTATTTTTCTGGTCTTTAATTAGTTTGGTGGAGTAATGTTTACAGTGAATTTATGACCATTACTAAAAATTTTCTTTTGAAATTTTTTTTTTTAAATTTCAATTGCAATTGACATTCAATATTATTTTAGTTTCAGCTGTTAAAATCTACTTCTGATGTTCATGCCTGATGAACTAGATATCTGAATGTTATTAAAGGAAGCCTATATTAAATACTTGCAGAGTGATTCACTTTAAAAGATATTCATTTCTTTCTTATAGCTATACTGATCCTGCCTTTTATGAAGAATGTAAAATGGAATACTTGAAGGAAAGGGAAGAATTCAGAAAAACTGGAATTCCTACCAAGAAAAGGCTACAGAAGCTTCCAACAAGCATGTAGGCAAATACTCAAATGATACTAACTCAATTCATGGAAATCACAGTTACCTAAAATAATGGACTCAAGGAAGTGTGTCTGCTTATCCTAAATTATGGAAATATTAATTTTATCTGAAATAAAGTTTTTTTAATTTAAAGTTAGGTTTATTAAATGAGATTGAATTAAATAGTGAAATGGGATATAGTTTGCCTGGTCATGGATTTTTCAAAAATTTTTCCACAACTGTAGTTCTAATTTTTAGGGTTCCATATAGATCTTATCTTACTCTCTATCAATGTAGAGTGAAGGCTAATCATGGGCCTGAAGTAACTAAAGGAAAACAGGAATGGACAACCGTCAAAGGTGTTAGTAACTAGGAAGTACAGCAGAGTGATTATGAAACAGGATCCTTCCTTGTTCTCCACTTATTAGCTATACAACTGGAAATAAGTCTCATACAGTTATTGTGAGTATTGGGTAGTGTAAGTAAGTACATAGAATAGAGCCTTGGACATGGTAAATGCTCTTTAATGGCTAGTTATTATTATTATTACTAAAGGCTTATATGGAAATATAGATGGTAGATAAGTATGTAAAAATTAATTTTAAACATCTTTGATGGAAATTTTTCTAAATGTATCACTATACTCCTTGACCTCTTAATTTGGCTACTGAAAATACCTTAATCTTTTAAAAAAGGTCTTTATAAACCTAAATGACCATTTTATAACATAGTAATGGTTTCAGGAGTTAATGTAAAATTTTTCTGTCTCAATGCAATAATATGGGCCCAGGTTGAGCTTTTATATTAAAAGTTGCCCTTCCCCCCCACATGAACTATTAACTTTACTGCAGCCATTGCAACCACTTTCCAGGTAAGTACATTTTATATATGTTTACAGTTCTTATTAAAATCCCAAATAGAAATGACTACCTACAAGGACAAGATTTAACTTTGTCCCCAACCCCTCTGAAATAGATCTGACATTTTTAAAGAACTTAAAGCAAATAGCAAAGAGGACTCTAAAGAACTAATAGTTCAAGTTCCACACTTTTCTCAAGTGAGTCACTCAAAGAACTATTTTACTCTTATTTAAAACCCAAAGAAACCACATTTTCCCAGGCCACAGATCAAAAGGAGGGAGATTACTAGAGCAGAAAAAAGCAAAACAAATATAGAAACCTAGAGGTCACATAGCATAGGGTTGGCCTTTTGTATTGGTGCATTTCCTAAAGCACAGGACTAATTTTTGTTTTTAATTAGAAAAAGAAAAGGCAGAACATTTACTTTAAAAATAGTGAAATATGGAATTTGTGGCTATTTTATAATTTTGATTAGAATCAGAGGGGCCAACTTCAATTTTATATGGAAAATTCATTTATAGATGCTACTTTCCCCCTACGTGCTAGATATAGAAGTTCATCCTTCTTTATTATGTCAAAAAGTAAACTATTCATCATAGCTTTTAGACTATCCATGCTTATGCACACTCAAGTCTACATCTACAACTAGATATCTGCCTCAGTTCTTGTCTTGCTTGCTCATTCGTGCCTCTGCTGGTGTTATTTTGTTGTAACAATCCAGATTTTCCGCCCTGTAAGATCTACCTCCCCCAAGTAGGCTGTCTGGATATGATCATTCCTTTGTTTTCACATGATTTAGTCCTTCAGTTCTTTCTAAGGTCTGAATTTCCCCCTATTTTGGTTTTCTAATGTTTCACATAGGTGTCCCGGCTCTGCTTATGAATTAGGTTCCATTTTGACAGAACCTCAGTTTCCTTTTAAAGGTGTAAATTTTGTTTTAGCTAATAGGGGATCAAGAGGAAGGGATGAGTGGCTATTAGTTGTTAGCTGTGTTCTCTTCATTGATATGGATATACAGAATTGGGATATTGTTATAAAAATCTGAAGATTAAGAAATTTTCAGGGGAAGCCCTTTGGAGCAAGTTTATAAGCTACAGATGGGCCATTCTCTCATTTCTTTTTGAATCTTACCTAAAACAGAGATGATAAAGTATACATTTAAAAATTTAAGTATACATTAAAAAAACTTAAGGCCGGGTACAAATAATTTTTGGTTAATCTTTCTTAAGTAATCTTACACAACATTTATTTAGCACTTTAAACTGCCAAGAACATCAACCACTGACTTTCTGTTTTGATAGCTACCCTTTTGTTTAGATGGAAAAGCATTTTCTCCACTCAAAAGAAGTTAGTTTAACAAGACAAATGTCTGTTGTATGAATTAAAATTAACAATAAACATTTAGTACCAAACCTTGGGATATATAACCGACAAATTTCACCTCCACTTCAAATAAAAATAATTTTAATTAATTTCTTTGCATTGTTCAAAACATTAATCAAGCCATTATCTCATACGACTTATTTTCTTTACATAGTAAAATTTCCAATCTTGGTTTTAAAAAAGGCAAACCAATCAGCTACATTAGAGATTAGATGTAATATACAGCCTATGCAGCAACATGAGAAATAGTTTCTGCTGCTTTCATATTACACAGGTAGTAGTTGCTTCCTTCAGCTAAAGCCTGGAGTCTTGTATTTGTTTTATGCATATTGTGTTTTGTTCTGTTACTTGGCAGGAGATTCTACTCCCTTGAGTCAGCTGTGTTCATTGGTCAGAATAAATTCCAGCATCTGACACCAATTCCATTAATCACAGACAAGCCTGAATAAGTGAGTAAGATAATAGAAAGACAAAAATATATGGTGAACAGTGAACATTGTTTATGTATGTATGCTATTCAGATAATATAGACGAGATCTGAGATATTCTTTTGAGTTTAAGATGGATGTTTAAAACTGTCTATTAAAAAGGCTAAAGGTTTTCCACATGAAACACTTTATCTCAGGCAAAGGATGTATGAAATCAAGTAATACATTTTATTACTATTATTCTTAATACTGCAGCCCTGGAAAAATTTAAATAAGTTTCCATGTGAAGCCATCCTTGTTATTTCCTTGTTTATAAATGATAGGCCACTTAGAATTAAAAAGTTTGAGGACATTTTATAATTATACTGTATCAATATGGCACAATTTGGTTTCTAGAATTAAAATTCTTAAATCAATTAATTAAAAATCACTCAATAAGTAACACATTACATTTCAAACCAAAATCTAATCCTATCTAATAAAAGAGTAATATGCAAATTGACCGTACCTCCGCTACACCCACAAGCCATGCCCACCAATCAGGAGGGAATATGCAAATAAACCCAACCAAGATGGCTACGGCCACAGAGAGCAGGAGGGAGGCTTGGGTTTCCCTAGCAATGGAGGAAGCCAAACTTTCCACCTGCCCTTGCCGGCCTAGGCCTCCACTCAAGGCTACAAAGTTTCAATGATAGAAGATACATAAACCCAAACAGAAATGGCGGCAGCCACGGAGCTGGAAAGAGCAGGAGGCTAGGGTTGCCCGCGGTGATGGAGGAAGCCAAGCTTCTGCCGCCCTGGCCGGCCCAGGCCTCTGCTTAAGGCTACAAAGTTTCAATTATATTAGATACATAAATCCCAACAGAAATGGCTGCCACTATGGAGCGAGCAGAAGGCTTGGCTCCACTCCAGGCTACAAAGTTTCAATTGTAGAAGATAAATAAATCCCAGATACCAGGGCCTCTGCTTGGGTCGCTGGGGGGCGTGGCCAGCCTGCAAACCACCACAGGCCCCTCGCCCAGGCCGCCCCACACCCCAAGGGAACCCCCACCCTGATCTGGGACACCCTTCAGGGCAAACCAGCTGGCCCCCACCCATGCACCAGGCCTCTATCCTATCTAATAAAAGAGTAATATGCAGATTAACCATCACTCCAGCACACAAGATGGCTGCCCCCATGTGGTCAAAGATCCTGCCCACATGTGGTCACAAGATGGCCACTACAAGATGGCCAGTAGTGGAGGGCAGTTGGGAGGGACCAGGACTGCAAGGGAGGACAGTTGGGGGCGATCAAGCCTGCTGGGGCGGGCAGTTAGGGGTGACCCAGCTGGCAGAGGAGGGAAGTTGGGAGTGACCGGGCCTGCAGGGAAGGGCAGTTGGGGGGGTACTAGGCCTGCAGGGGAGGGCAGTTAGGGGTGACCAGGCCTGCAGGGGAAGGCAGTTAGGGGCAAACAGGCTGGCAGGGGAGCAGTTAGGCATCAATCAGGCTGGCAGGGGAGTGGTTAGGGGGTGATCAGGCTGGCAGGCAGAAGCGGTTAGGGGCAATCAGGAAGGCAAGCAGGCAAGCAGTTGGGAGCCAGCAGTCCTGGATTGTGAGAGGGATGTCCGACTGCCCGTTTAGGCCCGATCCCAGTGGGGTCCCAGTGGGATCGGGCCTAAACGGGCAGTCGGACATCCCTCGAGGGGTCCCAGATTGGAGAGGGTGCAGGCTGGGCTGAGGGACACCCCCCCCCCCCCGTGCATGAATTTCGTGCACCGGGCCTCTAGTAATTTATAAGCTGCTCTACATAACAAGTGAGCGTACTGTAGACCCTTTGAAGAAAATTACTTTATACAGTTATACCTTTAGATTTTCATTATGGACCCTGAAGGGACAGATTAGACTGAAACCTTTGTGATGCGCTACTTCTAATTGGTTGATGTATAGGACTATAATAGTTATTCACACACCACATAAGCTTTCAACTATTTCATCACTTTTCAACTAGGACTTGAGATGTACTGGAATAAAGTTGGCTTCTATGGTCAGGTTACTTCAAATCTTAAAATTCAAATTGCAATTCTAAACTTTATCAAAAACATTGTGATTAAAAATTATCTTAAACTTTGAAACACAATAGCATATAGAGATGGAAAAACCTACATACTATTATTCCACTATATTTTTCATATATTTATCAACAGGAAACAACTATTCACATTGCCATTTGCTCCTTTATGTAACTTAAAGCAACTTATATAAATTTTCTCTTATGTTAATGGCCTCCTCTATTTTTAATGAACAGCTATTTAGACATTTCACATGCTTTGTAAAACCGTATCTAAAAACTTTCAGTTCCATTCTTTATGCGAGAAATGTACAAACATTATCAAAGACAGAACTGTCTTTTTGAAACACCTCAAGTTTATTAATTTATTAGTAGTATATATCTGATTTTTAGCCAGAATGTGAAGCTGGAGGGTTGCTTTCATACTGGAGAATCAACTACATAATACGTTACAGTATGTGCAAATGTGTACACTGAAGAACTTTGCAAAAGTTTAATCAAAACCTGCTTTCAGTTTATTAAATAATTTCTCAAGAATACTTGCAGGAGGTACAGCAACCTCATGACTAAGTCACAGATTTCTTCAGAATTAATTCTTATAAAGGCAGTTTTGATTACGTTGATCCAAGTTATGCGGGGGTGGCAGGATGGGTAAAGGCAAAGTTTTATTTTTAGTTTCCCCAAATGCTGTTTCACTTGATTTAGGAGGGCTTGGGAGTACCCAAGAATTGTCTTCCAGAGAATTTCTGCCATACGAGTAGTGTTCCTGAAAGTTTGAACAGTCATGAGGAATGGGTCTCTCGTTATCGGTCCATGATTGGAGAATTGCTTTCTCTGATAAAACTTTTACATCTCCTGGTAAAGGGGAAGATGTGGTGTGACAAAGAGTTTTGCCATTTGGTGAGAGAGGGGGGTGTCTTTTGTATGTTGCAGTGAAATTCGTCAAGTGCAGTTTTGTGCTTTCTTTCCCAAGGTCTTCCATGAATCCTACAGGGGTGCAGGCTAAAAGAGAAAGTATAGGCCAAATGTCAATTGTCAATGGCATTTTTTATCATAAAATTAACATTAATTGGTTGAATTTATAACTGGAAGTGAACATTTCCAAGTTAGAGAAGTCACTGCACTGTCCCAGGTATCACTTTTCTCACTTGCAAAATGGACAAAGCATAATAATCCTATCCCACCTGTATCATTGCACCATTAAAGGTGAAGAATTTAAAAAGTGGGAAGCCAATAAAGTTAAAATACAAGTAAAGATTCTGTTCTGGGCTCTTAATGGGGCTAGAGAAGGCTTGCAGACTTTTTACTTCAGTAGAGAATAAGGCAGCCTTCCTTAAGTTTCAGTATTTATTATTAAATATCATATTCCTTTATTTATTAAAATCTTTTTTTTTCCATAGGTGGTCCAAAAGCAAGTTTTTTCAGAAAGAATTATATTATGAATTAGTGAGACCTAAATAATATGTGTTCAGGCTTTTATGAATAGTTTAACTAACAGCTATAAAACAATCCAGTATCTTATGAAATACATATAATGTAAGTTCTGCTATTGTTACAATATAGGCCAAGAAAAAAAAAATTTCTTCACTAAACATGTAATGGCTTAGAAAACAGACTGCTCTGAAGCTATTGTTTAGCCACAGCCAACACAACGGTAGTATGAGCTTTTGTTACTCTTCCAATTCCCAGGGCAGAAAGATCATTTATCCTAAGCCAAAAGGATGCCAACTGCAACTGAGTTTGACTCTATGTAGTTTTAGGACAAAGCAATCTAACCACATTATAAAATAAGCTGTCTTTTTACTTGGGAGGAGAGACAGGAGTGTGGGAGAATTGGAAGTAACACTGTTCAGCTTTTGGGACAGGTGATATTGTAGTCAGGAAAAAGGTAATCTAGGCTCGTCTCTGTCTACTCCTCAGAGCATTCAGTTTTGTAGTGAGGAGTGGTGGCCTCAAGCCTGCCACTGTTATATGAAATGTCCTAGGAAACTTATGGTTCAAAGCACTAAAAATTTATCACCAGCTCAGGACACAAGAATGAACCATTTCTAAATAGGAAAGAGCATTTCTCCTTTATTATTATTTGGAAATTATATTTATTATATAAATGAAGAGTCACACTGAAAACTCACTGCAAAATTACTGTATGAGTCCCTTTTAAGAGAAGTCTATTTCTACCCTCAACTTATATTCCCTTATATATAACCCTGGCCACTAGAAAACTCAAAGACAAAATGAACCATACATTAAGTGAGAGCCAAAGCACCTTATTATTTTGTTTTGATTCATAAGTCACTAACTGTAGAAAATGAAACAAATTCTGAATTTAGTTTTCCTTCACAATATGCAACATTCCCGCCCACTAGTGTATACTCCTGAGGAGAGCTATTTATAAAATACAATTGTTTTGCACTCTAGGGACAATCTGAAGTATAAACAGTTTAAAACTGGATAATGATTATTTTTTATAAAAAGTCATATCATTACTTTAAAAAGTAAATTTTAGGGCATTCAAATTTATATCACACAACTTCTCAGAAATACAACTATTATGTAATAAAAGGTATAAATGCACTGTATTTTCTCTGAGGTATAAAAAATAGCTTTGGCAAATTAACCACTACTAGTTAACACAAAACTCTTAAAAGTTTAGTCAGCAACACAGGTAAAATATGAAAGACAAAGCAATGAAAATTTTTGTTTGGCTGAAGGGGATAAGCATCTAGCCTCTCTTCTAAATAACCTATCTTTCATGGACAAAAAAAAATAACTGCAAAACATGAAAAGCAAATAATGAATCAGTTACTTTTTTCAAAAACAATTGAAAGAGCTAGGTCTTTGGTATATATACTCTGTAATGAAAAATAGCTTTGGGTGTCTTGGTATCTTTTTTTTTTTCAAATATATGAAGTAGTTGTGGTAAAAGGTCAACTAGAGCAAACTTAACACCTCAGCCTTATACACATAAGCAACACTTGGCTGAGAAAAAAAGCCACAAGGGGAAAGAATACAGTACTGAAGAAAAAACACATCAGCAACACCTTTATGTGTGAAGTTGACCAGTATGAGACTGAAGCCAAAGCAGAGACTGGGTAGGCTGTGAACATACTATATATACTTTGGCTTATCAAACTCATTTGACGAGATTTTGATAAGATATGATAGCTTAGTTGCTCTTCAAGCTTTTGGCTGGAATCAGTGGTTTCCGGCAAACATTGACTTGCCTTTCTTGATCGCAGTTGGGGTTTTCAGTTTTCTTAGTAGTTCAACTTGTACTTGAGTCACCAGATGTAAATTAGACATTTCTCTCTTCAGCTCCCAGTATACATTTTGCACATCATCACTGAAATACAGGGTTTTAAAAAAAAGTTAATGGCCATTCTCTTTGTGAACAGAAGAGAATAACTTCAAAATAGAAATGCTCATATCTGCATTTCTGCTTGAATTAGTTTTGAGATGATGTAAATTAAAACTTGCTCATTAAATAATTGAAAGATACTTAATTAGGGCATTATAACAAGTGAAAAGACTTTATTCATAATAATAACACTGACCTAATTTCTAGCAATTAACAGTACTAAAAAGAGTATTATGAAAAAAGTACTCTAAACAATCAGTTTCCTATAGTTCTTGTCTCAGAATTGAGATTTTATCATAGACCACAGTGCAATTGTGTTAATACATTTAATAGTAAGGAATATGTTCTTCATTTATAACTGATCAAAACTAAAGTGATATTCATGTATGGGTTTTAAATTTGTATTTATCTTATGATTATTCTATTTTGACACTGTGAATTGAAATACTCATATCAATTGCTGAATGTATACTCAAGCCCCAGTAAAATAAAATTTGGGTTTCATGTATTCCATTCTTTTCTGTTTGACTGGGCTGTCTCATACTGTTGGTACTAAACCAATGTGACATGACAGCATAAGACATGAAAAGCCAGATGATTTCCTGGTACGGGGGGAAAAACTAGGGAGAGAGGATCATATGAAACAGAAATAAAAACTTCACAAATGCCTCTCATTTTTATGATTAAAAGTATTTTTACCTCAATTATCTCACAAATTATGTTAGTTTTAAACCTAATTTTTTATAAGTTTCATCTTCAATTAAATATTCTTATTTGGATATTCATGATTTTTTCCCCTTTTAGGTTCTTTATTAACTAAATAAATCAAAATCTACAACATATATTCTTACTTTGCTGTACAAGAATACATAAAATATTAGAGTAAGAACAACTGTTACCATAGTGTTCAAATGACCATTATTGTTTCATACAGGTTAGTGTAATTTTAGGAGCAATGAAATCAAATTGGACAGACATGTCACTTTATGCTTTTATTTTTGTCTAGCTTTAAATGAAAACCTTTTAAAACAAATTTCAAGGAATACTACTCTTGATACTTAAATCTCATGTCCTATTTTAACCACAGAAGCAACAGATATATTAAAAAACAATTATTTTGAATTATGTAAGGTTACATATATATTTTTCTCAAATATTCCATTCTACTCAGAATGCTTTCAATAGTAGCAGTGGAATACTTTCTACTGCCTCTGAGAGAAATCTACAGGTTTTAGTCTGTTGTAAACATCACTTGTTAACCAGTAGTCTATTAAAAATCACAGGGCTGCCCGGCCGGTGTGGCTCAGTGTTTGAGCGTTGACCTATGAACCAGGAGATCACGGTTGGATCCCCGGTCAAGTCATATGCTCAGGTTGTGGGTTTGCCCCAGCATGGGGTGTGCAGGAGGCAGCTGGTCAATGATTCTCTCTCATCATTGATGTTTCTCCCTCACCCTCTTCCTTACCTCTCTGAAATCAGTAAAATATATATTTTTTTAAATCACAGGGCTTTTTGCAGGTTTTTGACAGGTGTGAATAATTATGTCACAAAAATTAGTTAATCACCTCTACTTCACCAGTAAACATCTGAGATGGTGCTACATTGAATATTTCACATAGGAACCTATCTTCATTGTGAAGAGAGTTGTTGGTCCTTGGTGCAATCCTGGGCATTTGGTGTGCTTTCCAGAGTTACTCATTATATAGCAGTAAGTATAAACACTGTATGTGTGCTAATAATTCATGCAGTCACAATATGAATCATACTACTTAAAAATAGTGCGTCGTTATTGGCATGAGATGGTAAATCAGTACCTGACTTGTAGAAAAGAAAAGAAAATACCCAAGATAGTGTTTGGATACTGGAATATCATACATATTTTAAAACATTCAAAATAGCTAAGCATATAAAATAAAAGAGAATTATCATAGAGGTATTAAAAGCAATGTCTGATACAGATCTTCCAATTCAGTTTAATGAAGACTGCTTATACTAGTAAATTATGTTAAACTAACAGCTAGGTCACAAAGTGGAACATCTATCTAGTCTTTTTCTTTTGTCCTTAATGTCACCTGGATTGAAAACTACAGATAAAAATATCTGAAATTATTCCTAAGAACAAGCTCTCCCTCTTGTGGATAACAAAGTAATGGCAGTTACTTTACCACTAACACTAAAGTGCTATAATCTTCAAGGTGTTAAAAATTTATTTTTAATTTTATCTATTTAAATAAATCTATTTAACTAAAATGTTTAAATATTACTTAAGTGAGATTGGAAAAGGAAAGTTGTCACCCACAAATCTTTAGCAGAGTTCCAAATAATCTTCACTTATCAAGGCATCTTTGAGATTATACTGCAACACTGACCCCCTTTGCCCACCCGACAGGGATTGAAGTTAAGTTTTGCTTTAAATGCCATGCAAGCAAAATCCTAGTAATATATATGGTTTCTATAAAGAACTTATAAAACTACTCAAACACTGAGATGCAACACTAAAACATCAAAAATGAGAACCCTAAAAACAATAGATGAAACAAACAAAAAAAGGTGTTTGAGCACTAGGCATTTCACTCACATTCTCACGTCAACTTGGCAAACTTGGTTACCGAATTTTACTTGAGGAAACAGGTCCAAGAAGAACTTACTTCACTCTAACATGCTGCTGCTCAAAGGCATCTTTTAGTTATCCAGTCTAGTAACTGACTGGCTCTGGGGGGGTAATATTTTTTATATCACCACCATACATTTATCAAACACCCCCATAAGCATACTGTCAACACAACCTTATTAACCCCACTATAATATTTCATACTTCTAAATCTTAAGTGTAATGAAACCTTTTTATCCACATTTCAAGAAGAGGTACATTTCCTGCTTACAAAGTAAAATTGTGTAAAAGCCCAGTTTTCTTAATTGACACTATACATTTACCTCTGATGGTTAGCATTTTTTAGCAATAACGTAATTTTTAAAGTATGTACGTAGTTGTTGTTGTTTTAGACATATGCTTATTGCACACCTAACAGACTACTTTTGTTCTTATCCAGGAGGATAATTCTCTTAGAATTTATGTTACACCAAAGACTAAGGCTGTCCAAGTTTATCCTTAAGTGATACTACTGTGTAAGAAATGCATAATTCTCTAGGTATAAATTAGGGTTTGTTATAGAACACTTCTACACAACTAACTCTCTAATATCCTAACTAAAATATTATTGAATGTTCAAAAATTTTGTTTAAGGCATTATATTATGCACCTTTCTACTATTCAGGTTCAACATATTTAAGCATCAGTTAAATGTGTTTTATATATTGTGATCAGACATTACAATGCAATACCCAAATAATATCCGTTTTTAAGGCTAAGTAAAAAAAAAACAACCTAAGTACCTATATACAAAGTAGTCTATGGAAGTAGTCAAATATGTATTATATTTGAATACTGAATAATGTTCATACCTTGAAATGCTTAGTCTTTGGAGATCTCTGCTCTGCAGATTGTCTTCCTGAGATGGATCCTGTCATTTGTTTTAAAAAAGTTTAAAAGTTGTTACATTCTATTTATTTTCAATACCAGAGACATCTTTCAGATGGGTAGAATATGTCTATAACTCTACAGCATAAACTGGATTTGATATTCAATTTTATGAAAATACCTCCAAACCTATACAAAATATTTCAAAATCAATTCTAATTATTTAATCATTAATGCTTTAATTTAAAAAACTGGTCTTATATAAAAGAATTTGGAATCTTACAAAATGTACTTCTGAAATCTAAAGTCTACATTCTAAAAAGGGTAACAAATAACAAAGTAATGCTCATTCAAGGTACATGTGAATGAATTCCATGAGAAAATGAAGTTTTATTGGTATTTCACTTTTTGATATTTTTTAAAAGTACCAAAATTTAACAGGTTATTTTAAAAAAATATCAGCATAAACTTCCTCATTCCACATAAGTCTATAAAATCTTTTATATATTTTAAATTTTAGTGGTGTAGATTATAGATATGACAGAAAAAAACTATTAAAAACTAGATATGTTCAAGACAACTCTGTAACACACTTGTTTTCAGTGCATCTCATTTAAGGATCTGCAACAAAAATCACTATCATGGGTACTAATTCACTTGGCAGAAGTGGCCAGTATAAGCTGAGCGAACAAAATTTAATTTTAGTATTTTTATTTACATAATCTAAATATGTTTTAACGTGGAACATTAAAAAGCTGTACAAGGACTTTGTGAGTACTGTGAATTTGGGAGAGTAAAATATTAAAATATTTTCTATTATAGGAGTTAAAGCATTTTTGGATCTCTGATTATTCAGAAAATACCAACTAAAAATGCTTTTAAGGTGTTATCTTGGCAAGCACGATAGGGGAAAATAGAACTGGCCCAAGACTCACAAAAGGTCCATAGCATATGACCTTGGACATTTTTCTTTCCTGTTCTCCATAGGAGATAAAGGAATCAGATCAGGTCACTTTTAGTTTCTTCTTATCACTGATTAAAAATATACATTTAAATTAATGTATACTTAAACATATATGTAGAACTGAAACCTTAATTTTTTAAAGAATAGTTTATTGACCTTTTTTTTTTTTTTTTTTAAGAGAGAGAGAGGAAGAAAGAGAAATATTGATGTGAGAGTGTAACATCGGTTGCCATTGACCGGGAATCGAACCAGCAACCTCCTGGCGCATACCCAATCAACTGAGTGAGCCACAACCGGCCAGGGCTGGAAACCTTCATTTTTAAAGCTAATGATATATTTTTAAAAATATGACAGTTTGGGTTGGAAAATATTTTTTCAGCTATTGCCTAACAATTCAGAAAAATTTAATGTAAACTAGCATTAAGCACAAATGAATTGTCTCTAATATTAAAAAATCCAGTTCCTGGCCAGTCATTAGTTTGCCAGTTTTCTAAAAGGCAGTATGGGTCTGTTTCCTAACTGGTGCCATATGATGTGGGAGTTTCCCATAAAGGGGCCAGGCCCATGGCTTGGGAAACATTACTCAAGTTAAACAGATTCTTGTACTAGATGGGATTTCTCAGACCTTCCAGCACACTATAGTACATTGTAAATGGGCTATTAGGTACCTTAGACGTCTTACACCATCTCCCTTTCACTGATCCAGTGTTTCCTATACTTCTTTGGCAATGGTGGCTGATTTTCTCAAAGTATCAACTATACTGGATAACAAGGGCTGGAATATTGGGGGCTACAGAAAGTGTAAAACAGTGGTCACCAACCGAAGGTCCGCGGACCCCTGGTGGTCCGTGAGGTCCGAAAGGTACCACTGGTCTAAAAGGCCCATAGTGGAACTGACCCTGGAACCTTGACCTCATTAATACCAAACACTAATCAAATGAATTCACTAAATATTTAAGCACACAAACCAAAAAACACTATTATGTTCACGTAGGATGCTGTATCACTTACTTTTCAGAAGGTGTTGTATGTTTCACAGAAAGTACTATCTTAAAAATATTTATAAATATGGCTATAGTAGATATAAGCAAGATTATTAATGTGAACATATATTTCTCTTTGGCTTGCTTTTTGATTCTCATGCTGACTAACCAACACCACCTTTGAAACATTTAAAAGTACACATCCCACAATGTCAAGATAAGATTTCAACCTGGAACCCTTGATGAATTAAGCATTTCCACTTTTCCTTTTCCTGGTTTATTTTCTTATATTAGTTGTAAGCATTTTTAACTTTACATCTCACCTTTCCCTGCCAAATAAATACCAATGAAGGTGGGGACCTTTTTTTAAAAAAATTATTCACCCCATCTCACCTTAGACTCTTAAAGTTTCTTAGTCTCTCAGATTGTTTCATCAGTAGTAAGAAGTGATAAAGTTTCTTCTATCTTCAAGTCTGTTTCTGTGATTTATGATAGATGAATTAAACTAAAAGCAAATTTATCCCCTAGCACCATCTAGTGGAAAAGAGTAATAAGAACTGAACTATAACTCACATACATACAATTATGAGCCAAGTTTTTTATGATTCCATGGTACTGCTTCTTACTCTATAAGGAAATATCTATTATGTATAAAAGCTATCAAATTATTTGAAGTAGAATGTATAATTATACATTTTGAGCTTCTGACAGTTATAATTCAGAACTTCAAGGTGCAGATCTTTAGTTGCAAGTACATCTTTTTGAGAAGTCTCTCAGGGCTACTGGCACCTGGGCTTGTGGAAAAGGATGCTAAAAGCCTTTGAAGGAATTGTGGAACATAGTCACAGGTTCAAAGCTGGGAAAATCAACTTGAGATGTCAAATAGGAAAAAGAAAACATTTTGGCTGTAACAAGAGTTGACTGTAATTTTTGTACTGTTTCCCCTTTATCAGGGTTGGGGGCTCCAAGACAAGTTCTTTGTTCAGTTCACAGGAATTCATTCGGTCAAGGCCAAGGCAGGATGCTGTATTACTCTTGATTCCTGGCTCATTCTTAACCAGTGGTCACCTTCGATAAAGACTGCACTATAGTAATGAGCTTTATCTAAGGACAGTTGGGATTCAGAGGCACATCCTGGCTGTCTGTCGGGAAGTGTTGGAAGTAGTCTTCTTTTAGTTAGTGATATCCCAGAGGCACCTTGGGCAGATGACACAGCTCCTCAATAGTGCTGAAATGCTCAGATGGGCAAAATGGTTGAGCTGAGAAATAATTATCCAACTGGGTTTGAAATACATGACTGTATATATGATGCATATAAAGGCTATCTGAATCCAGACTACTAAGTTTTCAAATTTCTTGTAATAACTTTTAAAATTTGCATTTGCTGCACTGCTCTCACACCACCCTGCTTCTCTATCATCTCTTCTTTTTATCTTCAGCGCTATTTGCCATGACATCGGAAAACATGTATCCAAACTTGTTAGAACCCAATGTAAAGTATTAGTAAATAGACTCTTGGTGATGACAGACAGGCAACTGTGTTTTAGTGGATGACTTTAAGCTAACCACAATTAAGCAGCTAAGCAGGGTGTTTTGGGTTTGCTCCCCCCCGCCCCCGCCCCAAATTCTTGAATTCTCAGTTGTTTGCTGAAAATTAAACTTGCCCCAAAGTATCAGACTTCTGAAAATGAGTGGCCTCTGTAAAGTCTTTTTTAAAAATTCTAAAAATCAAGTTGTCTCTTGTGGTGTCTGTATTTATTAAATTATTAAGGAAAATAAAAGGGAAACTTAAAACAGAGTTCTCTTTAAACCAGAGAAAAAATGACTTAAGGAAATTGAAGGAAAGGGAGTTTGAAAGAATAGCTTTAATAAATTGATAAATAATAAGCTTCATAAAAGTTAGTTTTTATACAACAAAATTATATAATTCTGGGATTATGCTAAAAGTATACAGTATATCAGATTTTAGCACAAACGGGAGGATAAAGGTGAATTTTTGAGAGAATATAACTCTAAGTAGTTAGAATTTGTTAACTCTGTGATTTTAAACCTAGTTAAGTCATTCATACAATGCACACAGAATCTGAATTTCTCAATTTAACTCTGCAGTACCGTTTGTTTGGCTTTTTGTAGCTCTATTCTGAGATTGTTACATTCTTTCTTCATCAGTTCTAGTTCTTGTTCCAAGCCATGGATCTTCAGGTCACAACTCAACTTTTCCACCTCCCAGTTTGATGAAGGTGGATTTAAATTCCTTATCACTAGAAAAAAGAGGGACATCACAATTTTTTTTCTGTCTTCTACTTACAATTCAAAAAAGTTATGCTTGTAAAATGCAGATAATAGAAAAACTAATATAAAATATAGAAAGTTAGTAGTTTTTTAAAAACAGTAATTACTTTAAAAATCTATGCTAATTAGAATAAGAAATCTAGCAAGCCTTGTTTTAGAATGTATTGTTCACCCCTATCCCTGATTTTCTGTTTAGGTTAAAGTACAAATTGGTCAGTATGGAACTTCAAGATATGTACTAGTCAAGCATATGCTAAGATTATAGACAGATCAATAATCTGTATATAAGTCAAGGTTAAGACAGTGACAAAATTAAATAAAGTGAGTAAACTGAGGCTCACTCTGCTAATCACTCCACATAGTCCTTTCAGGGTATAAAGTTTGACACTTAAACTGAGAACATTGTCAAAACAATTTTATTCATAAACCTTCCACTGTAGACCCCTTGATACAACTGAATACTGACTTATCCTAACTTTGTTCCTTAGTCTACCTAGAAAAAGTCCCACTAAACTACCATAAGAGATCTCATCTCAATCTCCTATCAAAAGGTCTCTCAGAGGCCTACTTTTCAGCTTGTTTCATTAGAATGTTCATGCAAACATGCTATACTCATATCCCATAGACCTAACTTTTCACCCTAGCAACTCATTGCTCATCTGCACATTTTAATAACCTTAAGAAATTTAAAAAAAAAAGGTAATTGTAACCAGTCCATGACAGTATGTCTTAACAGTGGACAAAAGATTAGTGGGAAGAAATGCCAGGACATACCAGTGGGCAAGAGGTTTTGACAAGGATGGGGTTCTACTCCTTTCTTCATCTACTTTGTCACAAACTAGCCCTGAATTAAAAACTTCCCTCCCCTCTCCCCCAGGAATAGTGCAATTTATATCTAAGGAAAAGTTAAAAGTTGAAAGCAGAATAGATAAATTAATATAAGCCTAAAAAATAAGTTAAAGCCGTAGCATACAGATAAAGTAAAGTGATCATGGATATAACACACGAACGGAAAAAATGTACTAATCCCATTAAAATATTTATAACAAGTAAGTGGCATACCCTGCTGAGTTTCCACCTCTGTTCTTAGCTGGAGGAGTTCTACTTCTTTAGACTGCAGCTGTTCATTCAATACTTTCAAAGATTCAGAGTTGTCTTTATTCTATTAAGTAGGGAAAATGCCAAATTATATTCAATAAAATCTGCAGGTGATACTATACATTAATTTTCAGGTAGATGTTAAAAAACTTATTCTAGCCTTTTAAAAGCAAGGTGGGAAAATGAACTCAGTTTTTCACTCTTTTTTTTCTTTTTCTAACTTGGGACATATTATTCACTGGCCTTAAAAAAAAAATACTGACAAATTCTACCATGTCCTGATTTTTCAAAATAAGTAAGTGGTGTTAGATGTATTTAAGTCCTAACATCATTATATATACTGCTAGAGGCCCAATGCATGAATTGGTGCATGGTGGGGTCCGGCCAGCCTTGCCCCAATCGGGGCAGATAGGGGCTGGGCCTGTGAAGAGGAGGAGATGGCGGGAGGTTGGCCGGTCAGCTTGCCCCGATTGAGGGGGGGGGGGCAATCAGGGGCGGAGCTGGCTGGGGAGAGGGGCCGCAGGCTGATCAGGGTGGTGGGGGCTGATCAGGGGTGGGGCCGGCCATGGGGAGGGGCTATGGGCAGTGGGCCAGCTGACCCTGCCCCCAAATGGGGTGGAGGGGCCAATCGGGGGCCATCGGCCTGGGGAAGGGGCCATGGGTGGTTGGCCGGCTGGCCCTGCCCCTGATCGGAGCGGGGGGGGGGGAGGGGGTGGTGGGGTGGTGGGGGCCTATCAAGGGTGGGGATGACCGGGGCGAGGGGCCACAGACGGTTAGCTGGCCAGCCCTGCCCCTGATCAGAGAGGGAGGGGGGCTGTGGACCCATCAGGGTGGTGGGGGCCCATCGGGGGCAGGGATGGCCAGGGGGAAGGGCTGCAGGCAGTGGGTCGGCTGGCCCTGCCCCTGATCGGGATGGGGGGCCGATCTGGGGTGGGGCCTGGCGGGGTGAGGGGCTGCAGGAGGTTGGCTGGTTGGCCCCACCCCCTGATCAGCAGGTTCGCTGGCTGCAGTGGACGTCATTGCAGTCCTTCCGGTCACTGGCTTTTTAGATATATATACACATTTATTTTGCATAGAATTAAATTGCAAACATTACTGTTAATACTTTCTTAAAAATATATATTTTATTGATTTCAGAGAGGAAGGGAGAAGGAGAGACAGAAACATCAATGATGAGAGAGAACCATTGTTTGGCTGCCTCCTGCATGCCCCCCACAGGGGATCGACCCTTGACCAGAATTGAACCCGGGACCCTTCAGTCCACAGGCCAACGCTCTATCCACTGAACCAAGCCAGCTAAGGCTATTAATACTTTTTATTTTTGCCTTGAGCATGTTTATTTTTAAATTTTTATTTAATAAATATTTCATATATCTAACTTTAACATCTTGAATGAGAAAACTCATTTGTAATATATAGTATCATTCTTTTCAAACCAACTTACCATTTTATCCAATTTGCTCTTTAAATTATCTCTATCAATGCAAACCTCTCGATATGCATGATAGGCCTTATTTACTTGTTCTCGTCCCACAGAACTTGTTTCTTCATCTAATAAAGAGCCTGTAAGCTAATGATACCGAGTAAGAGAAAGTTTAAAAGGGTATTCTACATAAAACAATTAGTCTTCTCATGGCATCACATCTTACTTTAATCATTGTAATACAGGGATAAAGCCTGGACTGTAATTACCTAAACATTTCACTTCCATACAATTAACCTTTACTGATTAAGAAAGCAAAAAAGTACAGAATATTTTTTAAAGTATTCTATTTTATGCTTTTACAGTGGAACCTCGGTTCTCAAACTCAAGTTTGTTCCAGAAGGCTGATTGAAAAAGGAATCATTTCCCCCCCCTGCCCAAGTATATATATATATATATATATATATGTGTGTGTGTGTGTGTGTGTGTGTGTGTGTGTGTGTGTGTGTATATATGAAATATGCTAATTAACCAGGATGCTGTAACGGGTTGACCAGACAGGAGGAGGTTATGTGCGCAGCATCGGGGGTGGGGTGGCAGGGGCCTCCGCATGCCTGTGCTAGGGGAGGGCCTGATCAGCAGCAGCCACAGCTGCTTCAAGGGCCAAAGAAGGAGGCAGGGCTAGACCAGCAGCGGCCGAGGCAGATGCGGAGCCTGGGGAGCGAGGCAGGGCCAGACCAGTGACTTGAGGGTGGGCGGCGCTGCGCGATTTCAAATCGTGCGCTGGGCTCCTAGTTAGAAATATTGTAAATTGAATGAATCTCTTCCAGACCCCAAAATGATTCCCTATTTTGTCTTAATCTTCATCATACACAGTACATGTCTAATGTACTGTTTACTTTATAAATACTATAAATAAATGCTTTAAAAAGGAAAAGGACATGAAATATAAATGAAAATTTAACAAAAAGGAAATGAAATGTACACTAAAAATGAAAATTTAATAAGCATCAATAAGAGCAAAAAAAAAAAAATATTCACAGCACAATTTCCTGAAATGTTACAACGTAAGGTTCAGTGGTAAACTGACTCATAATCGCGCATACTCTCCTTTGTCGCCTGAGAGATGAGTGACTGATCGTACAGGTATCAGCATGAAAGAGTTGTTGGGTTGAGAAACGAATTGTTCAAGATGGGATATGTTTGAGAACTGAGGTTTGACTGTACTTATTAAAATATTTTATACTTTGCAGTATCTGTTTTATAGCATATTCATCGATCATACTAAAACACAGTACATAACTTTTTTATAGTCTTTAGGTGTTTTCCAAGTCATAGTATTTACTTTCCATTATCACAAAAGGTGTTCAAGGAAAGGTGGATTGGTTCATTTAATCCTATATTACTCCAGAATGGGAATTAATAAATTATTGATCACAAAGTACAGAAATATTTCCAATGTTAACTAGACCAAATCACAATATTATTCTGAACTTAAAACACACACAGCTATGAGCTCCAAAATGTTACTATTTCTCACTTTATCCCAGAATGTCACAAATTCATTTCATCACCATTAAAGTAAATTCATGAATACAAAGAAATTGTGAATAATTTTTACAACAGACTCTTCTCTTATTCTTCCAAAAGGATTAAACTTTATCAAGCTCCATCCTCGAGTTTTCACAAGCAGATAATTCATTTCCTTGTTTGCTAAAGAACCCATTTTCTTCCCCCTTCACTGAAGCTGCTGCTTGTGAAATATGAATATGCTGATCTGAAGAAACAAATTAAGCTAAAACTTTAAAACTCAAAAGCAAATGGATAAGTGAGGAAAATTTCCTAATACACAAAGCCAAGTAGAACTGATGATTCAGAATTGAATCATCTACCTTGCAGTATATTTTACAACATTTAAGAGTGTCAGGTTTCTTCAGGAGAAAGGTAAGTAGACAAAATTTATCAGTTAAAAAGCAGTATTCTTGTTATGTGTGTTCAAAAGCAAAAGAGAATGTTGAGGTAAAGAAGATGTAAGTCCTGCTGAAGATATTATTAAGCATATTAGAACACTGTTCCAGGCGCTTTCTCCTTTGACACTTAATTTCCTTTATTGGCTATAACTTTTGCACAGATTTTAAAATCCTGAATAAAAAACATACAATTATGAAGGTAAGGCAATCTGAAAATGAGGTTAAGAAAAATATCTGGCATATATCCCTCCAAATTGCTAAATCCTATTCTATAAATATTCCCCCAGCACAGCATATGTGAAACAGTGCTATCTATCAGTACAATACTCAGGGTTTTGATGTTAGCAGTGAGTTATCCTTGGAAATTTAGTACAACCATGGAAGACAGGAAAGAAAAATATTTAATATTTTAAATATTTTCAATTGTTCTTTGGATCACAAAATGTAATGAAGGTAATAAATAATTACCTTTTCTTCCAAAAATCTTATTCTTTTCTTTAGGAAAGAGTTCTCTTTTTCTGAATCCTTGAGTCGTTTTTTGATGTCTTCATATGCAGTGACAAGGGCAAAATGTGAAGCAACAGACTCATCTGAATATATTGAGACCGGAGTCACTGTTTCTCTCCTATGGGCTTTTTCATGATTTAGAATGCAGATATCATCTTCTACCAGTGTATCCATGACAGCTATTTAAAACAGTAAATATATATAATATAAAAGTCTCACTGAATAAATGAACAGAAAAATAAGGGAATATTTAGAATAATGTGAATATTGAGGCAATGCTTCAAAATTCCTGTTTGTTTTAGAGGCAGTATAGTATATGGTTAACAGCACGGACTCCGAAACCAGACTGCCAAGGGCTTGAATCCAAGCTCTACTACTTAGTGTCTATGTGACTTTGGGCAAGTTACTTAACCTCTCTGCCTCAGTTTCCTTAGTTATAAAGTATAAGAAATAATAGCAACTACTTCATAGAGTTTTTAAGAATATTAAAATAGTTTATATCTATAAATCATATAAAACCATGATTTCAGCTATTAGTTTTATAAAAAGTTTGAAACACCATTTTCAGTCAAAGAATAAACAGTTTTAAACTCTTTATACCCATATATTTCTTCCTCATCAACATTCCCATTCTTAGATATAAATAGCAAGTTTATAGCCTCTCAAATTATAAATTTTCAAAAACACTTTTAGTATAATTCATTACCTTATTACAGATATTTTAATGCATACTCCGCTATATTCTTTCCATACCAGTAACTGATTATATTTGTTATACATTCAAAGTAGAAGACAAAGGAATTAACATTTGAGTGTCCACTATGTCCCAGTACCATGTACTACATTCTTTTAATATTTAAATTCATCCATACAATTCTAGGAAGTAGGCATCATCTACATTTGGTTGGTAAAGCAATTTGCTCAAAATTAAATCTAGTAGAACATTAGCTCTGTGACGGCAGAGGTTATGTCTGTTATTTGCTCATCGTGTCCCCAACTCACCATTGTGTGGAAGATACTCAATATTGATTATTGAGTGAAGAATGATAGAGGTAGGATTCAAATCAAACGCTGAGTCTAAAACCTAAGAGAAGCCAATTACTTAATTAGTTAAAATATACTCACTCTTTACATCTACTTTTGTTGTTAGATTCAGCATTACTTCCCCACCTGAGTTATGTTCCTGAAAAAACATTTGATTGCTTACTAGTGTCAGTCACTGTTCTAAAAGTATTATAAGTGAAGAAACTGATGTAGAAGGAATTTAAGTAACTTTCCATAGTAACATAGTAAATGGAGAGCTGAAATGTAAATACAGGTGCAGAATCTGTTTCACTATGCCTGCGTTTTTGTGGAGGTTTCATAACATAATAGGCATAACGGATTTGATTCAAACTCCAGCTCCTCTCCACTACCCTGAGGTCTGTGGGACTCTAAGTTCCAACTCTAATCAGATGGGTGGTTCTCCTGGCAACAAAACCACCATCCTCAGGTGCTGTGCAAAAGTCATCTCATTAACATAAACCCAGTCCTGGTGGAAAGGGCTTGTTGTACCAGTAAATAACAAGACACCCATTTCACTTTTATGGCTCTGATGTGATTTCAGGAATTGAGGATGAGATCAAATACAGGGGTGGGCAAAACTAGGTTTACATTCATGAGTATGTGAAACAGTTTATTCTTGTATTACTTTTTTTGGTATGCTAAGAGTATGTTTAGTTTTGTTTTTTAATTTAATAAATCTTTATAGTTCAGATTATTACAATTGTTTCTCCTTTTTCCCCCCATAGCTCCCCTCCACCCAGTTCCCACCCCACCCTCTGCCCTTACCCCCCCCCCCCGCACCTGTCCTCATCCATAGGTGTACGATTTTTGTCCAGTCTCTTCCCGCACCCCCATACCCCTTTCCCCTGAGAATTGTCAGTCCACTCCCTTTCTATGCCCCTGATTCTATTATATTCACCAGTTTATTCTGTTCAATTTTTTTATTCACTTGATTTTTAGATTCACTTGATAGATATGTATTTGTTGTTCATAATTTTTATCTTTACCTTCTTCTTCTTCCTCTTCTTAAAGAATACCTTTTAGCATTTCATATAATACCGGTTTGGTGGTAATGAACTCCTTTAGCTTTTTCTTTTTTTTCTTTTTTTTTTTTTTAAATATATTTTATTGATTTTTTACAGAGAGGAAGGAAGAGGGATAGAAACATCGATCAGCTGCCTCTTGCACACCTTCTACTGGGGATGTGCCCACAACCTAGTTACATGCCCTTGACCGGAATCGAACCTGGGACCTTTCAGTCCGCAGGCTGACGCTCTATCCACTGAGCCAAACTGGTTTTGGCCCTTTAGCTTTTTCTTATCTGTGAAGCTCTTTATCTGCCCTTCAATTCTGAATATTAGCTTTGCTGGGTAATCTTGGTTGTAGGTTCTTGCTATTCATCACTTTGAATATTTCTTGCCACTCCCTTTCTGGCCTGCATAGTTTCTGTTGAGAAATCAGCTGACAGTCATATGGGTGCTCCCTTGTAGGTAACTAACTGTTTTTCTCTTGCTGATTTTAATACTCTTTGTCTTTTGCTCTTGGCATTTTAATTATGATGTGTCTTGGTGTGGTCCTCTTTGGATTCCTTTTGTTTGGGGTTCTCTGTACTTCCTGGACTTGTAAGTCTATTTCTTTCACCAGGTGAGGGAAGTTTTCGGCCATTATTTCTTCAAATAGGTTTTTAGTATCTTACTCTCTCTCTTCTTCTGGCACCCCCATAATTCTGATGTTGGTACGATTGAAGTTGTCCCAGAGGCTCCTTACACTATCTTCATATTTTTGGATTCTTTTTTCTTTTTGCTTTTCCAGTTGAGTGTTTTTTGCTTCTTTGTATTTCAAATCTTTAACTTGATTCTTGCGATCCTCTAGTCTGCTTAGATCTCTGTATATTATTTTTTATTTCAGTCAGTGTATGCTTAATTTCTAGTTGGTTCTTTTTCATATCCTTGAGGGTCTCGCTAAATTTATCAGCCTTTTCTAGAAAATTCTTGAGTAACCTTATTACCGTGGTTTTGAACTCCATATCCAGTCATTTGCTTTCCTCCATTTCTTTCATTTGTGATGTTTCTTTGTCTCCGCATTTTGGCTGCTTCCCTGAATTGATAGAGTGGTTTTGTGTGCTAGGTGTCCTATAGGGCCCAGTGGCTCAGCCTCCCCAGTTACCTGAGGTGGACACTCTTGGTGCACCCCTTTGTGGGTTGTGTGCACAGTCTTGTTGTAGTTAAGCCTTGATTGTTGTTGGTATCACTGGGAGGAATTGACCTCCAGGCCAATTGGCTGTGAGGATCAGCTGTGTCTACACTGGGAGAACTTCTGTGCTGGAGACACCCTTATGAGACAAGACTTGCAAAAGCCTCTGTGCTCAGCTTGGATGGGGCGGAGTCTCAGGGCGGAGCAGACAGCAATGGCTTCCCGTCAGCCCTGCCCTAAGAGGCCCCTGTGTCTCAGTGTCCCATGGTAATCGCTGCAAGCACCTCTGAGAGAAAGCCGCCCTCGAGTTCCGCCCGCTGCCAGACAGTCCAGTTTCTCCCCGAATGAGTCTGGGTCCCCAGAGTCTCGCCCGGAACTGGAGTTCAGTACAGTTGGGAGCTTTTGTCTTCCTCCCGCTTGAGAAAGCCAGCCATGTACTCAGTTGCCCACCATCTCCCCACGTGCACCTGGGTACCTCTGCCTTCCACAGTTCCTCTAAGTCTCAGTGTGCTTTTCTCTTTCCTGACAGTCCAGTTTCACCCCATATGAGTCTGGGTCCCCAGAGTCTCGCCCGGAACTGGAGTTCAGTGCAGTCGGGAGCTTTTGTCTCCCTCCCGCTTGAGAAAGACAGCCGCGTACTCAGTTGCCAGTCCTCTCTGTGCTCGCATCTCAGTACCTCTGCCTCCTGCAGCTCTTCTGAGTCTCAGTGTGCTTTTCTCTTTCCTTCTAGTTGTAGAATTTCCACTCAGCCAGCCTTCCTGTGGTTCTGGATGATGTCCGTTTGTCTTTTAGTTGTAGTTTTGAAATTGTTGTGCGAGTTTAGGTGTTTACCTATGCTGCCATCTTGGTTTCTCCTATTCTTGTATTATTTTTAATTACTGTAGTATTTATTTGTATTACAACTGTAGAGCTACTTTTGCCCACTCCTGTATTATGACAAAAGATGCTCTCATAGCTCTTATCCCTCAGTAAATTCCAAGAGTTTTGAGAGCTGTGATATATAAGAAATATTATTTTGGTTACCTGAATGACCAAATATATATATATTTCTTATAAAATCACATATTGCAATAATAATGGAGAAACAAAGGACACAATTTGCCAGATCAGGTGGATAGGAAACAGTAGTTCCTGAGGCTAGGGGAGAGACATAAAGAAAAAAAATAGATTCAAATATTGTTAATCAGAATTATTTTTTAAAATCTTAAATTTCAGTCTTCACTACAATTAACACTGAGAGGACCCTCAGTTGAGATATGCTACATATGCTGGGTGCGAGACACTAGAAAACAAAGAAATACCTTCTGACAGCAGACTGGTCTTTTTTCTAGAATAAATATGATTATCTTTGCATATTTCTTCATCATAATATCTACCATTAATTGCTCCCTTACTGTATGTCAGGCACTGGTGCTTCCACATGCATTTTTTTTTCTATTTAGTACTACTATTCTAATTTATAAACAAAGTTTTAGAAACATTAAACACTTTAATTACAGATACATAACTAATCAGTGGCAAAGCTGGGATGTGAACTCAAATAAGCTTCCAAATTTATTTCCTTTTCAATTTTTTTTTTTTTTTTTTTGAGAGAGAAAGGAACATTGACTTGTGGCTCCAGCCATCCATGCACTCATTGGCTGACTGCTGCCCTATCTCTGACTAGGGATCAAATACCCAACCCTGGCATATGGGGACAACATTCCAACCAAGCTACCCAGCCAGGGCCAAATTTATGCTTTTCTTTTTTTTTAAATATATTTTTATTGATTTCAGAGAGGAAGGGAGAGGGAGAGAGAGATAGAAACATCAATGAGAGAGAATCATTGATCGGCTGCCTCCTGCACGTTCCCTACTGGGGATAAAGCCCGCAACCTGGGCATGTCCCCTTGACTGGAATTGAACCTGGGACCCTTCAGTCCCCAGGCTGACACTCTATCCACTGAGCCACACCAGCTAGGGCCAAATTTATGCTCTTAATACAACATTCTGAGAGGCAACATAGCGTGGATTCTGATTTTCCCAAAAATAATCTGGACAAGGCAGAGCTCAGTGGTAGAAAGAACTCTTGCCCAAGGTTCAGAAATCTAGATTCTAGTATACAATCTGATGCCTTGAGTATTACTGTACTTCCCCAGATCTAAATTTTCCCACCAATAAAATGATAGGGTTGAACTACATCACTAAGATGCCACCTTCCTAAATTGTGAAGGCAAAATTTTAATCTGAACATGGAATGGCAACCTATAGATATAAGGGAATGCGCATTTTTGCCAGGAACTGAGTAAAAAGTATGTAATACTAGTCCACACCAAACTTGGCTAGAATGATGACTACCACAGATGAGAAAACTGAGGCTCAGAGGTGAGGTAAATTTGCCTAAAATCACTGACAGTATGTGACAGGTAGGGTTTAAATAAAGGCCTGTTACTTTTTTCTATTCTACATTGCCTCTTTTTTTCCTAAGTTTTTTTTATTGTTAACAATATTGTAGATGTCCTCCTCCCTTTGCCCACCTCCACCCAGCACTCCCGCTTGCCCTCACCACATTATTGTCTGTGCCCATGGGCTATGTATATACTATATGCTTTAGCTAATCCCTTCACCTTCCTTTATCCAGTTCCCCTCCCACCCTCCAACCTTGGTCATTCTGTTCTGTTTATCTTGTTCATTAGATTCCACATATTAGTGAGATCAATGGTATTTATCTTTCTGACTTGCTTATTTCACTTAGCATTTCCATCATGTTTCTATCTCTGAAAAGCCAGAATATCCCTTCATAAAGTTAGTCAAGATACTGTGGAGCAAGAATATAGAAGACGAACACTCCTTTTTCTATTTTAATGAACAATTAAATGCAGGAATGGCCTAACTATTTTATCTGTGTACCTCAGCACTCAAATGCCCTGTAACTCAGCGAGTGCCCCCAAAGGTACTTAGCACCAGATATACAGTATGAAAAACTTCATTCTCATTTTTATAACCCTCACGAGTTATCTCACTAACTGCGTCAATCCAGAAAGGAATTTGTATGGCCAGGAATCATAAGAATTTTTCAGGGTTAACATAGGTGTAAAGAGCAGTCTACTTCTTTTCATTCCTTTCATAAAATAATACATCTCAATGTAATTGAGCACCTATGTAGTACACTAAATGTTACTAGTATTAGCAATGAGTATTCTCTAATAGTGATATGACAACTATAATCCAGAATATAAATACCACATTGGCTCTGTTACTCATGAATTATGAAAAATGTCACAACATTTTATTAATCATGACAGCTTCTGTGTTGGTAATTAATATTTACCAAGTGTTTATAGTATGTCAGGCAATATGCTTTGCCTTTGAGGGAAACTCGTTTATTTTTAACGACTCATTAAATCTACATTAAGACCTCTGAGGAGGGCAAGAAATTCCTCTTATCACAGGTGGAGCAACTGACAAAAGTAGAAAGTGTGGGAGCCAGAAATGAAAATCAACCAGTTGACTCCAGAGCCAGCAAAACTCTTAGAAACTTTGCTTTGGTACCTTGGAGAGTAAGCCTTAATACCATTGGAGAGACAGAGAAAATGAAGAGATTTAATCTCTTACCCAGTGTCAAATGCATAAATAGAAAAATCACTCAGATCCTGAGTGAATGTTCTGACTTATTCCAGTGCATTTACCATGACACTATACTGTCTCTTTAAATTAAAACTTTACATTTGTACACAACTTCCGATTTTAGAAACAATAGCGCATTAAAACTTTATAATAACCCTGTGAGGGATGCACAACTCCCAATTTACACATGCTTGTAGTGAGTGATCACAACAGGTTGGGAAACTAGATATGGCATGTTTAGAGAACTGGAATTTAAATTATGCCAGAGATCTTGCTCAATCCAATTTAAAATTACAAAAATAAAACAGCGTCTTCCACATTTAAGAGGCACGGGTCAATTCCAATCCTCGTACGTCACTGTCTTTTATCATCTTAGCATATTTCTAACAACACATCCTGGAGCAATCCTTTTTTCATCTGTATTGCAGTTTTCGCGAATATCTTGAGTTCCCTAACTGTAGGAACGGGGTCTCTGCCTACCTTGCAAGTTGCAGTCACTCAGCCAAAGATCGAAGACCATCAACGCACAGGTGTGACACTGGCGAAACGATGAATACCTAGTGTTGACCTCGACAATGTGCAGGGGGTGAAGTCCACTGCTCGGATGCCCCAGGCAGTACCCTCCCAGCCACGCGTCCCTCTTGCGTTTTAGATATAAAAGCAGTCTCAATGAATGAAATAAAACGAAGATGCCCCCGTAAATCAGAGTCCGGAACGAAAATAAGGAGAAGTAAAGCGAAGGACGAAGATGGGCCTGGAACAGCGAGGGTGCGAGGCTGGCAGGGGGAAGGGATGCCCAGGAGTGGGCCGCTCCCCAGCCACAGAAAAGGACCTGTCTTCGGGACGGCCACAGCAGCGGCCGTTGGTCCCGGCACTGCCCGCGACCCTCCCCCGGCCACAGCCAGCCACTCACTCACCCCTAAGTCAGGCTACGTAGGACCGCGGAGTTTCGATTCCCCAGCGTTCGGAAACGGGTCGCCAGGGGTCACCACGGGCTTCCGGTTTCCTCGAAGACACCGCCGCTTCCCCGGCGAAGGCCGCCGCTCCGGGTACACCGTAGAGGGGTTCCCATTGCTTTGGCCTCCGCTGCACCAGGACCGACCAGTGGGCTGGGGCCAGGAGGATCGGGAAGGAGTGGCAAGCCGGGGCAGGAGGGGCCAAGGCGCCGCCGGGAGCAGGCCCGTTACCCAGCAACACGCGCGCGAGGCCCAGGACCGCTGGCGCCGGCCCCCTCAGCACCCACTCGGGCCGCCCCGCGGCAGGGAAACGCGGCCGAGAGGGGCTGGTGGCGAGCAGCACCCGGCCGGAAGGGGGCTGCCGCGGTCCGCGCGTTCGGCGCCGGAGCCACGCCAGCAAACCGGAAGTCAGGCCCCAGGGAGCCGGAGCTTGGAGGGGTGGGGAGAGGAGGGCGTGGGCGTGGCGTACTACGTGTCCCGTGAGCCTCCGCGGCGGGCCTGGGCGGGCCGCGGCGACGCGAGGAGGGGAGGCGGAGCTGAAGAGTTGGGTAAGAGCGTTATTCTCTGCTGCGAAGGGTGCTCGGGTGGTCTCCACTGTAGTCGTCGGGCACGTCCTTTTCATTTAGCGTCCAGTTGGGGGTCCCCGAGCGTGTGTGCTGCGTGTTCGCTCCGCTTGGTAGCGCCCTCACGAGGTTACCGAGCTGTCGCCTCGCGGAGGCTGGGAAGAACTGGGAAACCTGTAACCACGCGCGCGTCGAGTGTGTGGGTGGCGGTGGGGAGTCGGGGGCGCGCGCGGGGAACCGTTTACCCCTCCCCGCTGATTCGAACCCTTCGGCGATCATTTGAAGCAAACTCGGCGCATTGCTGAACGTCCCATAGTTATTCCGCACACTGCTCTTTTAAAAGATTAAATTGATTGAATTTAGGACAAAGCTTTGTGATTTCGGGATTGTACCAGCTGCCCTGGAATTGCTACCACCTTTGGTTTTTCCTGGATGACATTCTTGAGCTGTGGAGTTAGGAGTAATGAAGTTGTTATATTTGGGGGTCGCAGCCAATGGAGCCCCTCAAGCTCCAGGGCTGTTTCGGTTTAAAGGAATAAACAAGAAAACGGTAATTGCAGGCAGATATCCCTTATTAACCGCCAACTGGCAACAATGACGCTCCTCGCCACTCCCTCGCCTAGTGTTTTGTCAACTGAGGGCTTAAATATTGTTACAGGTGTGTGTGCTGTTGGCGATATTTTTGCATCGCCTTTTCATTCATCAGGCCAACTGTCAGCTCATCAAAGCATGGATTCAACTCTAGGTTTCTGAAAAATTCACAGCTGTTAGGAATAACGACCACTACTTAGTTATGGTGTGCTTAAAATATTTAAAAATCTGTATGCATGTATTCATTTAAAGTTCATTCGCTTCAGTGTGTCTTTGCTGGGGCATGGAAGAGACCGGTGTTTTTAACTTCGTGGACAAGAATCCTGTTTGTTTGCTTCGGTAGTGCGCCGTACAAATTTAATAGTTAATTCCTGAAGTTCATTCATAGCCAGTCAGGGCAGCGGAAGGGGGGAAAAAATTAAAAACCAAGCGGTATGTTTTAGTTAGTAAAATATTGAAGAATGTTAACTAAATCGGAGTAAGTAAAGAATATAAGTTAAGCTTCAAAACTAAAATTATAGTTTAGTGTAGACATTTAATAACATGGGGAAATGTTTATAATATTGTTAAAGCAAATTGTCCAGTTCTGTTCAACATCACAGACATTTCTATCTTTTTCTATTAAAACTACAATTAAAAAGTAAAGAAAAGAAAATATGCACATAACAGAAAAGGAGAGGGTTGGAGAACAATCAGTGAACAACGGATTTCAGCAAATATTCTGAGAGGAACTGGGTGTGAGCATGTTGTCAAAGGGAGCCCAGGAGCTTCAGCACAGAGCAGGCGGGACAGGTGTCCACCATGAAGGTAGGACTCAGTCTTCCCGAACCGTCACGGTGAGGCTCTGAAGGCTCTAAATAGAAAGTGGAGGGTGAATATGAGGTTTTTGGAGGTCTTTTATGAAATGAAGGTGCCTCCTTGTCTTTCCCATCTCATCAGGCAGAAAGACAGGCAGTCCACGGTTTCCTCCCAGGCCAAAAGAGGAGAGGCTACTCTCCATAGAAATTAAAAAGAAAATTGGACAAACTGGGCAAACCTTTAGTTTGTTTCTTTCCAGGGTAATAATTCCAGCTTACTCCTAAATATGTCATATTTACTTTGCACATTAAGATGTGACATGTTGAATCATGCTTTCAGTTTTGTATTATGCAATTTAAAACTACTTCCATTTACAAATTCTTATTTCAAAACTCGTTAAGTGAAAGGTTTCTTTTCTTAATATTTGTGTAGTGATTCTTGAAACAATAATTATGTAGTTACTCACTAGAACCCAGAGTAAGAAAGTTATCACTTTTTACTTACTAGAATTATGACATATTTTTAAAATGAAAATAAATGACAACAGGTAAATCATTTTGAATAACGAATTGAAATTATCTAATTAGATTGGCTTGAAGTTCTATTTTTGTGTCTTATGATTTAAAGGAAGCGGTAAACTTAATAAAGACTATTCTTCCACAACATTCTATCTTTAAGCAAATGAACTATGTGACTTCCAAGCTAATACAGCTTAATAAAGGTCAATTGAGAATGGCCACATGTAAAGGAGAAATAACTAAGCCAGCCTGAAATTAATACTCTCTTTGTTCAACCTACAGATATAATTCTAGTCCGTTTATGGCACTATTACATTTGGTTGACAGTCTGAAGAGCTTAATTTTAATTATCTTTGTTGGATCAGTTATTTTCAATATACTGAATAAGCTGGATACTCACAGCCATCTAATATAGACCTAAAATATGTAGATTGATTACTAAGTTTTGAAGTCGGCATTTAGTACAGTTAATCAGATTTCTAATTATTAATGTTTCCCTTGAAAAATTGTAAAGCAGAAGAATATAGTTGCTGCAAAAGATATCAGCCTTTCAGTATGGAAATGAATTGTTTCTTTTCATTCTAACTTGATTGCTGATATTAGATGAAAATCATCAATTATCTACATTATTAAAACAAAAAAATATTAAGCATCTTGGAGCATTTATTAAGCTATAAGCTATCCAGTAGTATCTGTACAAACTAGTCCCTGAATGATAAAGATAAATATGATTTTGCACTGATAATAGACTCTTAATAAATTTCTGTTGAATCATTAAATATGGTCTACAGTTGACATAAAGGCACTGTTAATTAGATAAATGAATGAACAGTCAATGTTAAATTTATATCATAGAGAAGATTAAGGATAAATGCATTTTAAAGCTTAGAAGCCAAATAATTAAGTTGTGCACTGGTGAAAAATCATGAAGGTAAGACAAAATAGAGTGCTTTCATTTTGCATTGGATTCTGTGTATTTTAATTTGTTAATGTAACTACAACTATAACTCAACTTTAAAGCAGTTTAGCAACGAAGTAAAAAATTTATTATTGGTCTTTAGTGTACCAGGCACTGAAATGGGTTTTTTTCATATGCTGTTTCATCATTAAAATTAAAATTTCATCCTATAAATTATTACTACCTTCATGTACACATGACAAAATTATGTTCAGATCATTTAACTGACTTGTCTTCACTTAAAAATATCATAGGAAATGGAGCCAGAATTTAAATCCAGAACTACAGTTATAAGATTGATACAGCCATCCTCATTGCTACATGTTTTGAATATCAACACTGGGTAGGTCAGTCTAACTCTGAGGTCCATATTATTTCAATTATTTCATAATATTATAAATATTCAGTGCCTCTCTTTGGCAAGTATTTTTGAGATGCTAACAATATAGAAAATAATCTTTCCCTAAGTGGATTTTCACAATGTGATAAGTGGTATGTAGAGGGTGTAGAGACTGCTGGGGCACATAGTAGGGGCATTGACTCCTACTTAATCATTTTTCAGATTGGCTTAGATATCACTTCTCCTAAGTAGCCTGATAAACCCCCTAGCCCCGTGGTTGGCAAACTGCGGCTCTCGAGCCACATGGGCTATTTGGCCCCTTGAGTGTGGCTCTTCCACAAAATATCACGGCCTCGGTGAGTCTATTTTGAAGAAGTGCCGTTAGAAGAAGTTTAAGTTTAAAAAATTTGGCTCTCAAAAGAAATTTCAGTCGTTGTACTGTTGATATTTGGCTCTGTTGACTAATGAGTTTGCCGACCACTAATCCAGGTGAACTGTCAACATCAACTGCAAGGACAAATCGCTCTGAGTTTGGTGAGATCAGGAAGGTGTGGTGCATTATGAGCTTCTAAAACCAGGTGAAACCATTAATACTGATTGCTACTGACAACAAATAATCAATTTGAACCACGCTTTGATCGTGAAATGACCAGAATGTTCCAGAAGACACGGCAAAGTAATTTTGCTTCATGATGACGCACCATCACACACTTTAAAACCAGTTAAAGACATGTTAAAAGATCTTGCCTGGGAAGTATTAACCCACCCACCATATTCACCAGACCTTGCTCCTTCAGATTACCACTTGTTCTGATCCATGGCACACGCACTTTCTGAGCAGCACTTCAAAACGGATGAAGTGGAAAATTGGGTCTCTGAATGGTCTGCCTCAAAACAAGAAAAGTTCTATTGGGACGGTATCCACAAATTACCTGAAAGATGGGGAAATGTGTAGCTAGCAATGGACACTACTTTGAATAAAGCACTTTTGATGTTTCTCTTGAAATTATCGTGTTTTCTTTGATTACAAAATCCGCTATTACTAACCGGTACATCTAGTATTATTTTGTACATTTTGGCTAGTATTGATGATAGAATATACTACAGTATGGATTATCTCTATGTATTTTTTTTTTACTATACCCACTCATAGTTTTCTTTTCTGCCTCCCCCCTTTCTTTGGTCAAGAAGTCATACACTTTGTATTAATATATTTGAAATCTCAAGTCTTTTATGCTTTTATGTTGTTAGATTCTGATTATCAGACTTTTACTAGGATATTAAATAGATTTAGTCTTATTACAAAATTTAAAGAGTGTAAACAAAAGCAATCTTGAGGCTTCCCTGCTTTCCTGAAGCTCTTCTACTGCGTACATTCACTTTATACTTTAGGTATTTCTGAAAATTGATCCATATGTCTGTATATTGAAAATATTTCATCCTGTCTATTTCTTGCCTTTCAACTTATTTTATGGAGTTTTTATAGTTTATTTACACAGAATCTCAACATGTTCAAGCTTATCAATCTTCTATGGCTTTTGTGTTTTACATACAAATACATTTCTATTTCAGTGTTATATATGTTATTTTATATATTTTTACATTATTATTTAGTCACTCTGAAGTTTTTCTTTATATAAATGGTGCGAGATTGAAATTTTATTTTTTCTTGTAAAAATCATGAATGAATATTGATTTTCTCAGATGCTTTTCGGGTGGCAAATGTTAATATTATATGGTTTTCCTTCTTTAATCTGTAAAGTGGCATACCATGCAAACAGTTCAGGTGGCCAAGCAGCATACTTTTCAGCCCTGCTGGAGCAGCATTTCTTAGAGCTCACAGACAGGGATCAGTAGCTCAGTGGATAAATCTCCTTTGCCTCATTTTACCTGAATCAAAACATAGAGATTTAATAAGGCCTATGACAAACTTCATTGTGAAAGGACCTTGACTATGAGCTATGGAGCTTTTAATGAATATTAGAGAAACACCAGCTACTTCCTTAGCATGACCAGGGACCAGAATACAATCTATCCCATATAATAAAAGGCTAATATACCAATCAACTGAACAGCAGAATGACCAGTCGCTATGATGTACACTGACCACCAGGGGCAGATGCTCAACACAGGAGCTGCCCCCTGGTGGTCAGTATGCTCCCACGGGGAGCGCCACTCAGCCAGAAGCTGGGCTCATGGCTGGCGAGCACAATGGTGATGGCGGGAGCAGGCCTAAGCCATCATTCAGACATCCCCCAAGGCTCCTGGACTGTGAGAGGGCTCAGGCCAGGCTGAGGGCCTTCCCCTCCCCCGAGTGCATGAATTTTGTGTACCGGGCCTCTAGTATCCTATATAATAAAAGAGTAATATGCAAATTAACCATCACTCCGCTACACCCACAAGTCACGCCCACAAGCCAATCAGAAGCGAATATGCAAATAAACCCAACCAAGATGGCCACAGAGAGCAGGAGAGAGACTTGGGTTTCCCCGGCAATGGAGGAAGCCAAGCTTTCTGCCTGCCCTTGCCGGCCTAGGCCTCCACTCAGGCTACAAAGTTTCAATGATAGAAGATACATAAATCGAAAGAGAAATGGCGGCAGCCACGGAGCTGGAAAGAGCAGGAGGCTAGGGTTGCCTGCGGCCATGGAGGAAGCCAGGCTTTCCACACACGCTGGCCGGCCCAGGCCTCCAGTCCAGGCTACAAAGTTTCAATTATAGAAGATCATAAATCCCAATAGAAATGGCTGCCGCCATGGAGCAAGCAGAAGGCTTGGCTCCGCTCCAGGCTATAAAGTTTCAATTGTAGAAGATAAATCCCAGATACCAGGGCCTCCGCTTGGGTTGCCAGGGGGTGTGGCCGGCCTGCAAACCACCACAGGCCCCTCGCCCAGGCCATCTCACTCCCCAAGGGAACCCCCACCCTGATCCAGGACACCCTTCAGGGCAAACCAGCTGGCCCCCACCCTTGCACCAGGCCTCTGTCCTATCTAATAAAAGTAATATGCAGATTGACCATCACTCCAACACACAAGATGGCTGCCCCCATGTGGTCAAAGATCCTGCCCACATGTGGACACAAGATGGCCACTACAAGATGGCCAGCAAGGGAGGGCAGTTGGGAGAAACCAGGCCTGCAAGGGAGGGCAGTTGGGGGCAATCAAGCTTGCAGGGGAGGGCAATTAGGGGTGACCAAGCCGGCAGAGGAGGGAAGTTGGGGGTGACCAGGCCTGCAGGGAAAGGCAGTTGGGAGGGACCCAGGCCTGCAGGGGAGAGCAGTTGGGGGAGACCAGGCCTGCAGGGGAGGGCAGTTAGGGGTGACCAGGCCTGCAGGGGAGGGCAGTTAGGGGTGACCAGGCCTGCAGGGGAAAGCAATTAGGGGCAAACAGGCTGGCAGGGGAGTGGTTAGGGGGTGATCAGGCTGGCAGGCAGAAGCGGTTAGGGGTAACCAAGAAGGCAGGCAGGCGAGCAGTTGGGAGCCAGCAGTCCTAGATTGTGAGAGGGATGTCCAACTGCCCATTTAGGCCCGATCCCTCGAGGGGTCCCAGATTGGAGAGGGTGCAGGCTGGGCTGAGGGACACCCCTCCTCACCCCCATGCACGAATTTCGTGCACCAGGCTTCTAGTATATATATAAAAGCCTAAGCGACCATTATGATCAGATGGCTGGATGACCGGCCGGTAGCTATGATGCGCACTGAGCACCAGGGAGCAGACCCTCAATGCAGGAGCTGCCCCCTAGTGGTCAGTGCGCTTCCACGGCCAACCTCCCATGGCCGGCCAAGCTCCCACAGCCCCTCCCCCTCAGCCAGCCCTGATCAGGACCGGGACTGGGCAAGACAGCCCCAATCACCAGCCAGGCCAAGGGACCCCACCCATGCAGGAGTTCGTGCACCAGGCCTCTAGTCTACACTAATAAAAGAGAAACATGCAAATTAACCATCACTCTGCTATGCCAATCCACGCTCACCAGCCAATAAGGTGCAAGTATGCAAATCAACCCAACCAAGATGGCGGCTGGCCACGGAGCTGGAGCAAGTAGGAAGCTTGGTTTGCCCCCTGTGATGGAGGAAGCCAAGCTTCCTGGCCAGCCCTGGCCTCCGCTCAAGGCTACAAAGTTTCAATTATAGAAGATAAATAAATCCTAGATACTTGCTTCCAGCCAGCCCTGGCCTCCGCTCAAGGAGGCGCTGAAAAAAAAAAGAGAGAGAAAAAGGAGGGGCTGGGACCTTGGGTCACCGGGGGGATATCAGGCCATGATGGGACGGCAGGGGCAGTTGGGGGTAAGCAGACCAGTGGGGGGGCAGTTGGGGGTGAGCAGGCCTTCAGTGGGGGTCAGTTGGAGGTGATCAGGACAGTGGAGGAGAGGTGGGGGCGAGTAGGCCAGCGGGGGGGGGGGGGCAGTTGGGGGCGAGCAGGACAGCAGGGGGGCAGTTGGGGGTGATCAGGCTGGCAGGGGGGCATTTGGGGGCGAGCAGGCTGGCGGCGAGGGGCAGTTGGGAGCAAGCAGGCCGGCAGGCAGAGTGGTTAGGGGCAGGCAGGCAGGTGAGCGTCTGGATCCAGCAGTCTCAGATTGTGAGAGGGATGTCCCAACTGTTGGTTTAGGCCCAATCCCTGTAAACTGGCAGTAGGACATCCTTCGAGGGGTCCCAAATTGGAGAGGGTGCAGGCCTGGCTGAGGAACAACCCCCATCCCTCCCCCCCCCCTGCCCACCGTGCATGAATTTTGTGCACTGTGCCACTAGTAGTAATATAATGTGGCAGAACTTTGATCCTAGCACAATTCTGAGAGCATGGCATTTGAGGTTGATGGGCAGTCCCAGCCCAACTAAAATCGAAGCCTTGTGATTACAGTTAGCTTCAAGATGTTGCACATTAGTAGTGGGATTGCAACACAGTAAGCCACATCAGTATACATGATTGGGCTAGCACCAGCCCCCTTGCTGACATAATGGGAGGTGGAGGTGGCACTGAGATCCAAACATTGTTGGCTAGAATTGTTGGCCATAGTTAACTTCCATGGACCTTTGTAGGATGTCACATTTGGGAGGCCATCTTTCAGGGGACCAGTCTTGGACTCATTAATTACTTCTCATTGCATATTTGGCCAGGATTAATTTTTCTCTAACAGATCTGATTCATTTCACAGATCTGATCTGCTTTAGCTAGGGTTTTTAAAAGTTTACTTTTTAAAATGAGATTAACATAGTCTTTGTTTTCTTATGCTCAAAAGGAAACTAAAATTTCCTTTTGAGTTAAATATATACAAGATATCCTCTAGTAATTTAAAAATTTTAAAGTTCTATAGTTATATATCTAATATGACTTATTCCTGATTTTTTTCTTTTTAAGGAACCAGGTTTTGGTTTTACTGATTGTTATGTACCAAAAATTATGTGCCCCTAAATTCATATGTTGAATAGTGTAAGAGAATGTCAAATCTTTATCATTTTACAATTGTAAATATATTATTTTTAAACTTTGCTAGGTTGATATGTGACTTCTTCAGATCCATCCCAGTGGAACCCCTATCTCTTTTTCCTATTATAGACCTCACCTTTCTTCTCCGTAGTATTTTTTCTCCTTCATAAAATCTTTCTAAGAATAATTTTTAAAAATTCCCCCTCTGGCAGTACTGCAAAACTTTCAAACTTGACTGACCTTGATACAGATGCATTTTTATTTCTATTACTGTTCACTATTATATTTATTTTTAAAAAATCATCCTTTCAACCTCTCTGAAATAATTTTGCAGATAAAATTACAAGACTTTAAATGATTCTCAAAGTTATACAGCCAATAATTGGAAGAATATGGACTTGAATTTATATCTGCTATCATTTATTGTCTTGAAGATTGTGATAAAAGCATCTTTCATGAGAGATGCTGGAAGATATCAGTCTGAAGCCTCTGGATGAGGATTGAAGGTGGTGAAGAGTCCGTATTTTAATGACTGGCAAGAAATACACCTGTAGACTAATATGATTGCCTACGTAAGGGAGATTACATATGAACCAAAGACAGAATAAACACTGAAAACCAACACTTACTGCAAAGCAAATAAAGTTTAGCAAGTCTTCAGAGCTAACAAGACTAACACAGTGATGAAAGGGGGGCTGGTGAAATTTAAACTCTGATAAGTGGCTAAAAGAACATAGAGGAGCTGATAATCCAGTGCAGGGAGTAGAGATTTTTGAAGAAAAACAGCCAGAATGCATCAATCATGAACCATTAAAGCAGGACAACTCTTTAGAGGTCATCTAGCTCTACTCTCCTTACTTTACAGACGGGAACATTGAGGCCTTCTGAAAATTACACAGCTGGAACGTTGCATAACCAAGATTAGAAACTATTTTTTTTTTATTCCAAGTACTCATCCTTTCCTACTGTCTCTTGATTATTATAAAATTTTAATTTATAACATTAAAATTATTAATTCAAGTTCTCTTTGAAAGTAGGCAGGTTTAGTAATGCAGTGTTTTTAAAAATATGATCTTACTGATTTTTAGAGAGAGAGAATGGAAGAGGGATAGAGAGAACCATTGACAAGAGAGAAACATCGATTGGCTGCCTGCTGCATGCCCCCCACTGGGAATGGAATCCATGACCTCTTGATTCCTGGGTTGATGCTCAACTGCTGGGCCACACATTGGTTACAAGTAAGATATTATCTAGAAAATAGAAGTGATTGAAATTGAAATTATAAGGCTGGAATGCTCCAACTTTGAAGACAGCAATACAGATACCATTACTTTTCTCAAACATAGAGGAGTTGTATTGTCTGGGATAGCCTGTGGTTAAAAATGGATTACTTCCTATAACAACAATGTTGGAGAGCAAAAGAATAATGACAATTTTGTTTGTTTGTTTGGAAGAACAGTCATTTTTCTCATTCACATACAAACAATAAAAACAATTTCCATTATAAGTAGCCATTTATCTTCATTCCTCTTCTGTATGTATTTATTCACACGGTCTCATTAAATTCTGATATTGTTCAGAACTCCTTGGGTATGTTGTAATTTTACCATCTGGGATGCATCAGTCATAAAATGTATATACATTGTAATAAAAACTGATGCTTCACAAGAATTCACATTGGCTGTACTCCATCTTAAAGACCTTTGTTCTGTTGAACAATGGAACTATGTAATATTTCTATTCAAGAAAAATTGATCTTATTTTTTTCAGGCTCTGCTATAACATTCTAAAATAACATTCATGAAATACAAAAATCTTCGGAGAATTTATGTAAAATCTATATGGAATTTTCTTATTTTCTTCTTTAGCTCATGACTTTCACTTTAATACTACAAATTATATATAATGATTATACTCTATTAAGTTGTCTAGAACTGTTTAATGGAGTTCTGCAGACCTTGGTGGTTTCTTTAATAAATTCAATTTAACTAGTAATGCATTGTAATGTATTGTTACAAATAAAAATTGCTCACTAATCCCTTTCCCATCTGTTAGAATATTTATTCAGTTCCAGATGCTTCACAGAAGTATAGGAGATATTGAACAAAATTAGGTAAGTGATATGAAAAACCCCTGCATGTAAAGCATTTTTTAGGCATTTTGGAATCAATATAAAAAGAGCCATTTTTCCATCATCAATTCATTCATTGCTGGCAACACAAAAATAATGCCTCTTCTATCAGATAGCTTACAGTCTAGTGATAGGAAGTAGTCAGTACACATCACTATAATATGAAGCAGAATGTTATACATACCAGAAGTTAAGAGGACACGAAGGTCAAGCAGGGAGAAATTGTAGCTGGTTGGGGATATCCAGAAAAACTCCTTAAAAGAGATGGTATTTGAGGTAGATTTTAAAAGTGGAAAATTTACAGATTATGATAGAGTAAGGAGGATAACATGAGCAAAGACATACTGGTAGAGACAGACACATTGGATATATTTGGGATATATCAAATAATGTAAGTTGATGTAGTTTGAAAGCTTAAGAAAAGAAAGTACTGCAACCATTTAATGAGCACCTACTGTGTGCTGTGCTTCTTGTTTCATACCATATATGCATTATTTTAGTGAACATTCAGAACACTCTATGAGGTAGGTGTTGGTAGTATTCCCACTTTCCAGGTAAAAATATCTTAAATGGTTTGCCCAAGGCCACACAGCTATTTAGTACGTATTCTTAGATCTTAATGTAGGTCTGACTGGCATAAAACCCATACTATTAACCACTACATTATAGAGTTGCTCCGTTTTGTGATGAATAGTTTATACAATACAATCTTTACAAGAAATGCTAAAAATTTTTTTCTAGCTTAAATGAAAGAATGCTAATCAGTAATATGAAAACATGCAAGTATAAAACTCATTTGTAAAGGTCAAATTCAGAATATTATGTAATGGTGATGTGTAAATAACATTACTCTCATAAATTAAAAGACAAAAGTATTTTGTCTAGCTACAAAACATTTTAATGCATATACAACATAAAAATATGTACATTGTGATATCAAAAACAAAATGTGGGGGAAAGTAAATATGTAGAACTTTTGTATGACATTGAAGTTATCAGCTTAGGATGGACTATAGCAGTGGTTGGCGAACTGCGGCTCACGAGCCACATGCAGCTTGCGAGCCGCAGTTTGCCGCTCTGTTGACTAATGAATTTGCCGACCACTGCTGTAAGGCATTACCCTTACCCAGAAGTTTTGACTTCAGGTTAAAGACATTAGTACATTATTAAAATGTTTTTTAAGTGTTTTTTCCTAAGGCAGTGGTTGGCAAACTCATTAGTCAACAGAGCCGCAGTTTGCCGACCACTGGACTATAGGATGTTTTATGTAAACTTCGTGGTAACTACAAAGCAAAAGCTTATACTGGATATACAAAAGTAATGAGAAAGGAATCAAAGAATACCACTACAGAAAATCACAAAGCATGAGAGCAGCAGAAGAAAAAAGGAACAAAGGATCTACACACCCTGAAAAGAATTAAAAGGTTAATAGCCCTTTTTTATACAAAAAACACTAGAGGCCCGGGTGCACGAAATTTGTGCACAGGAGGGGGGGGGGTCCCCTCAGCCCAGCCTGTACCCTCTCCAATCTGGCACCCCTTGGGGGATGTCTGAATACCTGGGGATCGGGCCTAAACCGGCAGTCGGACATCCCTCTCACAATCTGGGACCGCTGGCTCTTAACTGCTTGCCTGCCTGCCTGCCTGATCGCCCCTAACTGCCCCCCCCCCCTGCTGGCCTGGTCGCCCCCAATCGCCCCCCACCAGCCTGGTCACCTCTCACTACCCCCCCCCCCCCACTGGCCTGGTCACTCCCAACTGCTCCCCCTTCTAGCCTTGTCGCCCCACACAGCCTGCTGTTCAGTCGTTTGGTCCCTCACTAACTCCCCTGCTAACCTGGTCGCCCCATACAGCCTGCTGTTCAGTCATTTTGTCGTCCCTCACTAACCCCCCTGCCGGCCTTATCACCCCATGCAGCCTACTGTTTGGTCGTTACTGTGATGGCGTCCTGGACAATTTGCATATTCCTCTATTACTAGTATACTCTAAACGTAAATGGACTAATTCTCTAATCACACACTGAAAGTGAAAGGATGAAAAATAATACTCCATGCAAATGGAAACCAAAAGAGAGCAAAGGTTACTATACTAATATCAGACAAAATAGAATTTAAGTAAAAACTTGAAAAAAAGTCAAGGTTATTATATAACTAGGGGCCCAGTGTATGAATTCATGTACCATGAAAGGAACTGTGGGCTACGAGGCTGCAGTGGGCCCAGGGACAGGTCTCGGCCCATCCTCTGCACCGCCACCCAGCCCCTCCCACCGCAGCCCCCCAGTCCCCAATCTGACGGCAGCCTCACTCCCGTCGCCACCACTCCCATGTGCTGATGATGCTGGTCCCACTCACACCTGCTGATGGTGTAAGGCGATTGGGGTTAGCGCCGGCAGCAGGTGCAAGCTGCAGATGCTGCCCTGATTGCCCTCGGGAGAAGGGGGAGGTGGAGAGCTCTGAAGGGCAATTGGGGCCAGCATCCACCACTTGCACCCGCTGCCAGCGCCTGGCACCAGCCCCAATCACTCGGTGCCGGCACCGGGCTCTGGCACTGGCAGCGGGTGCAAGCGGGGCCAGCACCAGCAGCAGGTGCAAGCGTCAGGCATGATCACAGTGCACGGGAGCAAAGAATTTTCAGTAACCACCAGGGGCTCACCCTGATGACAGCAACCAGCGCCCCGCCTTGGTCTGGTGCCCCCGTTCACCTCCACCATCCTGCCATGGCCGATGCACACTATGTTCTGCGCTCTGCCGCCTGCTCCCAACGCCTGCCATGTTCCACACGCGCTGCCTGGTGGTCAGTGCACGTCGTAGCGACCGGTTGTTCGGTTCTGCCGTTCGGTCTATTTGTGTATTAGGTTTTATATAGATAGATGATAAATGTGTTAATTTATCAAGAGGATTGAAAATGTTTATGCATCCAGTGTTGGAGCATCAAAATAAAGAAGCTAATATTAATGGGAGAAATAGATAGCAATATAATAATGGGGGATTTTAATACGCCCCTATCAACAGTAGATAGATCACTTAGACAAAATCAATACAGGACCATTTGACTTAAACTACACTTTAGATGAAAAGAATCTAACATATAGAGAACATTCAATAGTAGAAGAATACATATTCTCAAATGTACATGCAACTGTCTTCAGGGTAGATCATATGTTAGGCCAAAAACCAGCCTTAATAAATATAAGAACATTGAAATGATATCAAGCATCTTTTCTCACCACAATGGTATGAAACTAGAAATCAATAACAGGAAAGAAACTGGAAAATTTTCTTTGGATGCATTCACATGAGTGGAATTAGTAGGTCAAAAATTGTGAATTGTGTCAATTGTAATATATTGGCAGTTTTTTTCTAAAGCTATTTGTAGTTATCCTGGAAAGGCATATGATAAGTGAGTTTCAAAACATATAATTAAATCATGAGTTAAGAGCTTTTTTAAATGGTATATATTCTTGGTAGTAGTATCTACTAACTCATTAATATAGCATATCTAAGTTTTTTTTTAAATTTAAAAAATAGGTTTTGCATTGCAAAATAAGATGCTTATATTTTACTTGTATCTTATTAATTACAGTAATTATTAGTTTATATTTTAGTAGTATGCACATAGCAATTATTGTTGAAGTTAGAAATTGAGGCCTTAATCATACAATGCTAACTTTTCTTATAAGTTTAAAATTTTTATAATAAGAAAGCTCTGAAATATGTCCTTTTTCAAATCACTTAATAATAAAAGGTAAAATTATACATGCAATTTTTTTTAATTTTCTTAAAGCATTTTAAATTTTCATATGATGAAATGTTTTTCTGCATTTGATTTTCCTCAGAATTAGAAAAAGAATGGGCTAATCAAGTCATACTATAATATATACCCAGAGGCAGTACTGCTTAGTAGGTAATATCACCGAATTTGAAACCAAACTGCCTTCATCTTAATTCTACTCTACCATATATAAGCTCTGGAACCTTAAACAAATTACTTTTTTTGCTTCAGTTTTTTCTTTAAAATTATTTCTTTAAAAATGGTTATACTAAGGTTGTTAGGAAGACTATATAAGTTGTGTGTATGAGTCACTTAGAATGATACCTGGATCATAGCATTCAATAAGGCTTAACTTTTTTGTGTCAAAAGTATTGGATATCTACCAGATGTGTGTGATATGGTAGATTAATAGATATTAACCTCTAGTCTTCTACTCCATCATACTGTTCTTGTTTTTAATTTTGGAGCATTTTGTGCCCAAAGGAATTGATGCATCTATTTTGTTTCTGGGTAAGTGGAAACACAACATGCTCAACATGTATAATCTTTATAGGATAGAGTGTAGGTGGGCAAAGATGGTATTTAAAGAGCTATTTCTCGGATTTTGGATTGAACTTTTCTTATACTCTTGAATCCTTATTCTTTTATTTTCCTCTTATTTTCCAGATTAAATTCATTTATGAAAAAAGAAAAACTTGACAGTAAGATAATAGTAGACTGTCGTAACACTGCAATGGATTCCTCCGTGGAAAACAATACATATATAAACAAAATGTGGGTTCAATGTGAAAGTTGTTTGAAATGGAGGTTGTTGTCAAGTGAGGATGCAGCCAAAGTTGATCACAATGAATCATGGTATTGCTACATGAACACTGATTCAAAATATAATAAATGCTCTATTTCTGAAGAAGATTTTCCTGAAGAGTCTCAGTTTCATCAAAGTGGATTTAAGATTGTCTATTCACAGCTACCTGTTGGTAGCCTGGTTTTAGTAAAATTACAGAATTGGCCAAGGTAAGATTTTTGCTATCCTATCTAATAAAAGAGTAATATGCAAATTGACTGTCACTCCAACACACAAGATGGCTGCCCTCATGTGGTCAAAGATGGCTGTCCCCATGTGGACACAAGATGGCCACCACAAGATGGCCAGTAGGGGAGGGCAGTTGGGAGGGACCAGGCCTGCAAGGGAGGGCAGTTGTGGGTGATCAAGCCTGCAGGGGAGGGCAGTTAGGGGTGACAAGGCCAGCCGAGGAGGGCAGTTGGGGGTGACCAGGCTGGCAGAGGAGGGAAGTTGGGGGTGACCAGGCCTGCAGGGGAGAGCAGTTGGGGGACCAGGCCTGCAGGGAAGGGCAGTTAGGGGTGACCAGGCCTGCAGGGGAGGGTAGTTAGGCATCAATCAGGCTGGAATGGGAGTGGTTAGGGGGTGATCAGGCTGGCAGGCAGAAGCGGTTAGGGGCAGTCAGGAAGGCAGGCAGGTGAGCAGTTGGGAGCCAGCAGTCCTAGATTGTGAGAGGGATGTCCGACTGCCTGTTTAGGCCCGATCGGTGGGATCCGGCCTAAACGGGCAGTCGGACATCCCTCGAGGGGTCCCAGATTGGAGAGGGTGCAGGCTGGGCTGAGGGACACACACCCCCGTGCTGGAGTTTCGTGCACTGAGCCTCTAGTCTTATATAATAAAACGTTAATATGCAAATTGATCTAATGGCAGAACAACCGGTCGCTATTATGCACACTGACCACTAGGGGGTAGATGCTCAATGCAGGAGCTGCCCACTGGTGGTCAGTGCGCTCCCACAGGGGGAGCACTGCTCAACCAGAGAAGCCCTGAGCCAGGCTCACAGCTGGCGAGTGCAGGGCGGTGGCAGGAGACTCTCCCACCTCCGAGGCAGCACTAAGGATGTCCCACTGCCAGTTTAGGCTTGAGGGCTCCCACACTGCAAGAGGGCACAGGCTGGGCTGAGGGACCCCCCGCCACCACCACCACCAAGTGCACGAATCCTGTGCTGGGGCCTCTAGTTATTTTATAATAAACGGTTGAGATATAGTCTTGCTAAGTTTATGAATTAAAACTTTTAAAACTTTTTCTCTGTTTGTCTAATTTCTTATTGTTTCCTGATCTCATCATAATTCTTGCCCTGATTTCTTTGGGTTTAATTCTACTTTTTCTAGTTTCTTATATTGGAAACTTAGGTAACTGATTCAAATCTTTTTTTTTTTTTTGCCTCCTTTAAGCACTGCTTTAGCTATATCTCAAATTTTAGTATGTTGTGTTTTATTGCCATTGAGTTTGAAAGGTGTATTAATTTTCTTAGGATTTCTTCTTTGAAATGAGTTGTTGGAAGTATGTTTTTAAATCCCCAAGTATTTGGGGATTTAAAAATAACTTATTGTTACTGAGTTCTAATTTAAGTTGATTGTAGTCAGTTTCATTGAATTGTATTCTATGGCCCAGTATGGCCTATCTTGAAAAGAATGTGTATTCTGTAATTGTTGCCTAGAAACCTAAAATATGTTATTACTAGAGGCCCACAGGAATCAGGCCTAAACTGGCAGTTGGACATCTCTCTCACAATCTGGGACCTCTGGCTCCTAACTGCTCATCTGCCTGCCTGATCCCCCTAACTGCCCTCCCCTGCTGGCCTGGTCACCCCTAACTGCCCTCCCCTGCCGGCCTAGTCACCCCTATTAACTTTTTTTTTATCTTATCCCCTTCAAACAATTGTATTTGACTTCCTTATTGCCTTCTCTCTGTCACACAATTTTTCTCTCTCCTTTATGTAACACTTTTTCCTACTGACTCATCATTTATAAACCTTTCTTTCCTCCTTATTTCCTACTTCTGTTCCATCATTCTTCTTCCCATCTTTCTCCTACCCTTCCTCCCTCCCCACATTCTTTCTTTCCTTTATCTTTACCCCTGCCCTCCCTCCCCTTTTCCTTCCTTCCCATCTTAATTTTTTTCTTCACTTCCTCCCTCGGACCTGCTTTGCTCCCTCCTCCATTTCTTCCTTCTTCCCATTCTCCTTTTAAGCTCTAGCAGCCCTCCTTTAAAACTTTTCTTCCCTCCCTTTCTCTCTCATACACATTCTTCTCTACTTACTTCCATTATTTTAATATCTATCTACCTACCTAATTATTCACTATCATTTATCTTTTTTCTTTTCTGACTCCTACTTTTAAAATCTGTCTCCAGTATACAACTATACTTGATTTTCATTATAGCTCCTACAGTTCACTCACACATCCTCTTTACTTCTTTAACTCTGCTCTCTACTGACTCCTTTATAAAGTTCTTCCCTTCCTCTTTCCCTTCTTAAAGCTTCTGTTGGGGGTGGGAGGCGTTAACCCCCAGCCCAGGGCTCAGCCCCGGCCAGGTGTTCGCCACCCCCACTTCCCTGGCCTCCCTGCCGCTGTCCTCCCATTTTCTGCCTGGGACACCTGGCCCAACAAGGGTGGCCAAGGCCTGCGCATCCTGGGCGCTGCTGCCACGAAGCAGGAGTGCCTCCACCCAGAAGGCCTCGGACCATCCTCCACTCTGTCCTGGACCCTTGGGCACCGCCCCGCCAACGGCTGCCATTTCCCTCCTCCCGAATCTGGGTGGGGCTCCCTGCTCCATGCTGCCTGCACCCCGCCCCTCACCAGGCACACCTGCTCCACCCCCACCACGGTTGCCACCCACTTCTGCATGCAGTTTCCTTCCCTTTTCCATTCCTGTGTCTTTTTCTTGTTCCCTTTCTGTATTTCTGTTTCTCCTCTTGGCCTGTCTGCATGCAGGCCTGCCTTCCTCTCCCTCTCCTTTCTTATCCCCTCCTATCGTATCCTATCCTACCCCAGGCCTTGCAGCTGCCTGAGCAGAGGGCGGGGACACAGCCTTCTGATCTGGTGGTGACATGACGCTGAAATGGACAAATTTGCATGTTCCTCTATTATTAGATTAAATCTTTCTCCTCCCCCTCTTTCTCCTTCTTCCTCCCCCTCTTGTTTCTTCTTCCTCTTCCTCCCCTTTCTTTTCCTCTCCTCCCCCTCTTTCTTCTCCTTTTTTGCCTCCTCCTCCTCCTCCTCCTCCTCCTCCTCCTCCTCCTCCTCCTCCTCCTCCTCCTCCCCCTCCCCCTCCCCCTCCTCCTCCCCTCCCCCTCCCCCTCCCCCTCCCCCTCCTCCTCCTCCTCCTATTTTTGTATATTTATTATTGTCTACCTCAATGTTTCCCATTCCGGGTTGATTTTTTCCAAGAATGTAATGTGCAGTATATAGTTTCAAGTCTTTTTTTTTTTTTCAATTTCTTTTTACAAATTATAAGTATTTATCCTATTACATTGTTTTGATTTTCTTATTTTGGGGCTTATATATATTACTTATGGTAGATCTTTGTTTATCATTGGTATTTTTTCTTCAACTCTTTTCATCTTTACAATTTTAATTATTTTTTATTTTCCATCTTTTATCTTTCTGAAGGTATCAATTGAACTTAATGTCTTTTGTGTTTCTTCCAGGTTAGTTTTTTTGTTTTTTTTGTTTTTTTTAAATATATTTTATTGATTTTTTACAGAGAGGAAGGGAGAGGGATAGAGAGTTAGAAACATCGATGAGAGAGAGACATCAATCAGCTGCCTCCTGTACACCCCCTACTGGGGATGTGCCCGCAACCCAGGTACATGCCCTTGACCGGAATCGAACCTGGGACCCTTCAGTCCGCAGGCCGACGCTCTATCCACTGAGCCAAACCGGTTAGGGCCCAGGTTAGTTTTTATTGAAAAATTTTAAAATGTTTTTAAGAATTTTGTCACCTGCCTGTTCAAATCTTCCTTTTCTTCAAAACCTACTTCTTTTAGTTTTTCTAATTCTAATTTATATTTTTTCATAACCACATTATTTTCTTTATTTGTATTAACTCAATCTTTAGTGTTGTATTCCCACTTTTATTTGTACCATCTCTTTTCTTTATTCTTATTTGTCCTGCCCTATTAAACTTGGATTATACTCCCAACAGTTTCTCATCAGCATGAGCGTTTGCTCTGAAAAGGAGCTCTGTCAGTTAGTTTTAAGTGTTCATAGGGCCCAGGCTGCTCTAACGCTTTCAATCTTGTTGCAGTCTCCCTCACAACTTTGGCTGCTGTACTCAGTTTGACTTTCCAAAGAGAACTTCTTATGGTTTTAAGGTTCTTATGTCACAAACACATCAGAACTCTGGTTGCCTGCCCCCTCCCACTTTGTTCTCTCTCATATATAAAGATGCTAATAATGTGGGTCTTGTGTTGATAGTTTATACCTGCATTTTGGTGTTCATGTGTATAGCTTATCAATTAGTTTTGTTATCGAGGTTTTGTGTCAGCTTTTGCCTTTCTGTTATAATTGTTCTGCCTGTATTTATGGGAAAATCAGGAGATTCTAAAACTATAACACCATTGCTGCCTTCTTCCCAGAATACCTTGCTATTTTATATTACATTCTCTCACTTAACATTCTTAAAGCTGGGATACTCTGGCTCATGTTACCTTGTTTGCATTCATATTGAACTGTTTTGTATGAAGAATATGTTTGCTTTCATAAACTGTGGTGAGCTTATTCTAATATATACCTATCACACACACAAGAGACCTTCAAGTCATATATCTAGATTTGGGTTGAATTGTGTCCCCCCAAATCACATGTTAAAGCGATAACCTCGGAATGTAACTGTATTTGGAGTTAATGCCTTTAAAAAGGCGATTAAGTTAAAATAGGCTCTTAGGGAGGGCCCTAATCCAATCTGAGTGATCCTATAGGAAGAGGAGATTTATATACACAAAGAGACACCAAGGATGCACAGAACAAATACCATATGAAGCTATCTACAAGTCAGGGAGTGGTTTCAGGAGAAACTATAACTCTGCTGACACATTGGTCTTGGACTTCTAGCCTCCAAAATGGTGAGAAAATTAATTTCTATTGTTTAAGCCACTCAGGTTGTGTTATTTTTCTATGGTAGCCATAACAAACTAATACATTTAATATCTTTGCAAATGTGGAAATCGCTCTGAGATTTGTACATTTTGTTACTGAGAGCTTTTCTAGGGATCAAATGTGAAATATTCTATGCTTATGTGTGTGTATATATATATATATTTGTATATCTATACATATATATATAAAACCCTAATATGCAAATAGACTGAACGGCAGAACAACTGAACAACCAGTCGCTATGATGTGTGCTGACCACCAGGGGGCACGTAGAACATGACGAGTGTCAGCAGCAGGCAGCAGAGTGTGGAACATGGCGGGCATCAGCACAGCGGGCTGGTGGAGCAGGTGAGCAGGGGCGCCAGACCAAGGCAGGGCGCTGGTCGCTGTCATCCGGGCGAGCCTCTGGTAGTTACTGAAAATTCTTTGCTTCCGGGTGCCACCGTCCTGCCTGGCGCTTGCACTTGCCAATAAAATAATACTTTCTTTCCTACAGCAAACTATGGAAAATCAAATTATAATAGTTATATTTACCTCCACATTGTGAATTAGCACGCACTTATGTACTTGTAAAAATACTTATGCAACCTCTTGCCTTTGGACTATGTCTCTTTGCTTTGGGGTGGAGATACCTGCATGTACTAGGAAGAGAAAAACTATCTCCATAATGCTTAAGCAGCCTTGATTTTTAAAAATTGCAAATATCATTGTATTCAGCTGAAAAGAACATAGAAGTTAAAAGTAAAAGAGAACAGTGCATATCTTATTTAGTATAGTGGGACACATTGTCAAACAGATGCTAGGCTCTGTTTAGGATGACTACCTTGGGCATATTTACACAGACATACAAAGTTTTCTCATGAATATGAAAATTAATTTATAGAAAATATATTTGCATCCTAATATAATGTAGTAAAACAGTTTAGTAATAAAATATGTCTTTAGGTTAACAAACCAATCCAGTGGTACTTTTTAGATTTAGTATGTACATTTATAAATTGAGATTTCTACTAGATCCTTTCAGTATTACAAATTATTATTTAATTACTTTGTATTTTTTGCCTTTGGATTGATATACTGTGTGTGTGTGTGTGTGTGTGTGTGTGTGTGTGTGCGCGCGCGCGCGCGTGCACGTGTGTGTGTGTATGGATGGGAAATTTCTTCTCCCCAACAACCCCTGCAGTTAGGCATAGCCCAGAAATTTCTTGGCAAATATAATGTTCATTTAGTGATGATTCCAGCTCATCTATTCTGTTTCTCATGGATCAGGAATGAGGCCCAACTAAAATTTGCTCTCCTCTTAAACATCCAAACCACAGTTGCCAGTAGAAATAAGTCATATACTTCTCATTGGAAGTAAATACATGCTTAAGCTTCAATTCCTATTGAGGGCAATAGCTATCATATTAAAGATCATTTTCCTGGATAAGAAATGTGTAAGATAGCAGGTTCTTCATAATATACTAGAGGCCCGATGCCAGAAATTTGTGCACAGATGCAGTCCCTCGGCCTGGCTGGTGATCAAAGTGCAAGTGTCTGGCATGGAAGGGCAGGTCCCAGCAGACCTCTGGACCCTGGGCGGCACCTGAGCCCTCGTGTGCTCTCCTCTGCTCGAGTCATCAGGCCCCTGCCTGGCTCCCTCAGTGCCTGGGAGCCTGGCCGTGGCCCTGCCACCTGCCGCCACTGGTCACTGTCTGTGGGGCAATTGGCAGGGTGATCAGGCCCCACTCGGCTCCCTCAACACCTGGGAGCCAGGAGGCAGCCCCACAACCCCACCACCGCCACTGGTCACCATCTGATCAGGCCCCACTCGGCTCCCTCAACGCCTGGGAGCCAGGAGGCAGCCCCACAACCCCACCACCGCCACTGGTCACCATCTGATCAGGCCCCACTCGGCTCCCTCAACGCCTGGGAGCCAGGAGGCAGCCCCACAACCCCACCACCGCCACTGGTCACCATCTGATCAGGCCCCACTCGCACCCGCCTTAGCCTGGCGCCGCCTGCTCATCTGCTCCACCATTCTGCCGTGGTCCCGCTCTGGTGGGGCCCGTTGGGGTTGTCAGTGCCTCCACTGCCACCTGCTGCCAGCACCACAACACCGACGCCCGTCATGTTCTGCACCACCCCCGGTGGTCAGTGCACATCATAGTGAGCGGACCAACTCCTGGTTCAACTCCCCATTGAGGTGACAATTTGCATGTTAGGCTTTTATTATATAGAATTTGCACTTGCCCTTGAATTCACCACTTGTTCTGCCAAAATGTTCCCCTTCCCTCCCAAGGGGATTATAAAACCCAGTACCTTTTTAACCTTGTTGTATTTGTATATTTTACACCCACAGATTCTAAAATTGATCATACACTTCCCTTGTAATTCTGATACACTTCCATTGGACTGCCTACTCTTACTCTCCCTCTCCACCTTTAAGCTTCAGAATTTCTCATCAGTATGAAAGTGAAAAATTGGGAAGTAGACGTGCACAATGTGCTGTCATCATTGACAGTTTTGGAACTGAAATTGAAGTCAGAGTGAGGGCAAAAATGGACATCAGCTTTTTTTCAATCACAGCAAGTCAGAGAAGATGATAGATGTAGCAGCTGCAGGGAAGTAATCATGTTTTCTACATCTATTGCCTCTGCTCAGCTCTTCCTACTGTTAGGAACATTCTGTGTTAGCCGAGATATACAGACTGGGAGTCAGATGATTCCTTTGCACCACCTGAAGAAATACAAAAGTGCCAGAGTTATTTAGACATTTGACAGTACTTAACATATTTCATCTCTGAGTCAACATGCAATATTTTCTGTAATATAGCATGTTTTTAATGAACAGAAGCTTTTTTTCTTTTGTTGGCGTTCAATAATTTTTAGAGTCATTTTATTTTATTTTATATTTCATAGAGTAGTGACTTAAATTGAAGACTCTTGGGCCCAATAGGTTTGATGTAAAAACAGTTATATCTGAATTTGTGTCAGAAAAATAGCAGCTCATCTTACACATAATTGCAAAATATTTCTTTCTTTCATATCTTAATTGTTAGAAATCCTGAGACTGACACTGAATGGAGTAGTTGCTATGCATAAATTTGCTATTGTTTGGCAATGATCCTTTTTAAAATTGCTGTGAGGTGTAAATCAATAGTATTAAATATGAGCCCCTTATATTTTACAAAAAGTTTAAACAAATATAATGTAACAATCAGTTTGGTTCTTTTAAAATAGCTGTTAATTAGATTGAAGCACCTACTTGTTGCTTGGTGTTCCCTAAGTTGGGGGTCTCCATTGCAGCTGCCACTTATTCTTACTTGTTTGTCCATTGAAGTCTTCTTTTGAGTGGGTTTCTTCAGAAAGTGGATTTCCAACTTAGTTTTAAAAGATTAACTCCACTTGAGTTTTACTCTTAAGCACAGCCTAATAAAACCTTTCACATATTGTTATGTGAACCTGATAATAACCAGACAGTCTTCATTTAAGTCCTGAACCTCCATTTGCTTCCCATTATCGTTTCCTTTTCTTCCAAAGTATTAGGCTTGTTTGGGTTCCAGATAGTGTGACTCAATCTGTAATCCTCTAGCCCCTCTTCTTCCATGATGGAAGGTTGCCAAGGCAGCCTTCTACCTCCCTTACCCTTAGAGAGGCCCAAAGCCACAGGACTCTGCTCAGCATCAGGGAACAGTGGATAGCTGTTCCATTCTCACACTCCACCATCCCTGGTGACTGGTGCACCTAAATCACCACCTAGTCACCAACTCCTTGCAGTTCTTCTTGGGACTTAACTAGTATCAGCTTCCTGGGATCAAATGTTTTTACTTTAATAATACTAAGTATAAGCTCCTTTCATTAATCTATAATCTAAAACTTTTTTATAGTTGCCTATGGTAGATATATTTCTATATTTATGTCTTCATAACTTTAATATCAATTGATAATTTAGTAGGACATCAATAATCTACAGTCCCCAAATCCAAATAATATATGGATTTTGTATTTTTGTGATTTCAGATTCTTTGCAGCATGATTTGTATGCATCCTTTAGATTTTAAACTTATCTATTTCATTTATTTAGCTTTAAAATAATTATTGAAATGAGGCAAAAAATATTTTTGTATTATCTCTTCTACTTCTCCATGGTACCAATTATCTTAACTGTATATGGGTGGATTCGTTTGCTAGGGCTGCCATAGCAAAGTGTCACAGATGGGGTGGCTTAAAATTACAGAAAATTATTCTCTCACAATTCTGGAGACTAAAAGTCTGAGATCAAGGTGTCAACAGGTTAATTTCTTCTGAGGCTCTCTCCTTGGCTTGTATATGGGTCTTGTGTCTTCACATGGTCCTCCCTCATATTGGATTAGGGCCCACTTTTTTAGTTACTTCCTTAAAGATGCTATTTCCAAACACAATCTCATTCTGAGGTATTGGGGATTAGGACTTCAACATATAAATTGAATTGTACACAATTCAGTATATAATGATGATACTTCAAAATATTTTAATTTGCCTAAAAACTAAAATGTAAAACACATGTTTGTTTCAATTTTGTAACCGCACAGTGAGGAAACAGTTACAGTGAGGCCTCATTACCTGCTGCAGGCCTCTTGTTTGGGAGAAGGCAGAACTAGAGCCTGGGTCTCCTGATTTGAACTTTGTTATCTTTTTACTCTATAGTGCTGCAAACTGAAATAGAACTTGACAGCTTTACAGATCTTTGAATGTCTGGGTATATTAGATATGTATATTTTGGGTCATGAGCTATAAACTTCAGATTTCTATTATACATTATTTAGTCACAGCTTCCTGACCTTATTTCGTACCTTTTTCCTGCTTTATTTTCTGAAGAGTAGTAGATCAGAGTCTAGAGAGATTGGTAAACTAGTTACAACTTAATTGCCAAATGAAAAAATAAAACATACCAAGGAATTTCTAGAGGCTTATGTTATTAAAAAAAACCCTAAAGATTTATTTTTAGTAAAGGATAAATTTTATTTCTTGCACTGAGGATTTTTAGCAATGCGGTCACCTGCAAATGGAGCAGATGGGGGCGGGAAGAGAGGGACAATATTGACTGCTGAACTTACTTCTGCTTGTCCCACAGAAGTTACAATCTCCAGAGTTAGCACAGCCTGAGCTAACAGTACCCTTTTGGCAGCCCTGGCTCAGGAAATGCCAACGCTCTCCTACCTCCTCAGAAGCCTGTCAGTGGGTTAACATTTTAGTAATTAGTCATTCTGATTGGTTAGAGTTGAGTCAGTAATGTCATGATTCTGATGAATCTTTTTCCTCTTAGCAATACCTAAGTGTCTCTTACAGACCCTGGAGATCACTCCTTTGTCTTATAATTCTTTCTCATATCTCATGTATATCTTAAATATGTGACTATTTCAAAGCTTTCTATATCTACAGAGGCTCAACTGATTAGTTGTATTAAATGAATATCCTATTTTTAAAATGTGAATATGTTAAAGTTTATTTAATAATTTATTAAGTTCAAAGAAGAAAGTTTGATATATGACTGTGATAGATATATTGATGACTGCCTTTTTAAAAGCATCAAAATAATTAAAAATAATTTTCTTTGAAAGTTGGCCAGGGATACTTTGCCCTGATCCTTTTAAAGGTAAATATGTGACCTATGACCTGGATGGAAATGTTGAACGGTATCACATAGAATTCCTGGGAGATCCCCATTCAACATCATGGATAAATGCAACATTTGTTGGACATTATAGTATCACATTAAAGGTAAGTAGAATAACATCAAAACTTTATTCTTCTTGAACTTGTTTTTAATTATTGCCATTTTTGTCTCAGATCTTAAAAGATACATAATGATTAACTTTTATATGTATATAAATAAATAGTATATACTCTTTGTTTTAAACTCTTATTTTTAAAGCAGTTTTTCAAAGGAAGTATGGATATAAAAATAGTTATGGGGTACTTTAAAATTTTATTTTTCTAATAGAAATATAGTATAAATTAACTGAGGACGTCACATAATTGTGTTTTGAAATAATTTTAAGATTATTTGGAAATTTTTCAGTTCTTTTGAGAAAGCTCTAAGTTGTAGCTAACAGGGAAAATTAATTATGGAATGCAGCCAGATTTTCAAATTTCAAATGGAATATTTCATTATACTAACTCTTATCAGTATATTTTTGATTCCTTTTAAACTTTAAATCACACAGTACAATTAATGAATAGACTGGACTCTCAGGTTGATGAGAATAGGTAAACTGGACCTGTTTCCATGGATTTGGTTTAATTATTATAAATTAAGCTCAGCTATCTGTCTGTATTTTAATATTAAAACTTTTCATCTGCAAATCATGCTTTCATAAGAAATCTGATTGAATAGTAGATGTCAGAAATGTGGATTTCTTTTCCTCAGTTTGGATAGTGTCTATTTTTTAATGAGAAGCTTATGTATTCAAATATACAGATGAGTGTATATACAGGCGTGCCCTTTAACACACACTATAAGTAAATCTGTGGAGATTTGAAGTACTTTAAAATGGGCTTTTACTCTGACTTTGGCCTAAGCAGTATATTTGACCATTTCAGCTTGAAAACAGCCAGAAGGAAAGGCTGTTTTATTTCAGTGTGGAATAACATCGCTTATATTCATGTCACAGTAGTTGTGAACCAGTCATCTTAATGTGAGCACCTTCTGGACTCTGACTTCTTGGATGTATGCCTGGGTACTTCTACTGACAGTCACTGAATACAGGAAGGAGTGTTCTCCCTTCTCTGCCCCCTCCCCTTTTCTGAAGGATGGGGAAGCCTAGCTTCTCATGAAGCAGACCTTAGAAACTTAGATATTTGATGTGCTAAAGAGTGAGACACTTTTTTAAAAAATACATTTTTAATTGATTTTATAGAGGAAGGGAGAGGGATAGAGATATAGAAACATCAATGATGAGAGAGAATCATTGATCAGCTGCCTCCTGCACTATCCCCTACTGGAGATCGAGCCAGCAACCTGGGCATGTGCCCCTGACCGGAATGGAACCTGGGACCCTTCAGTCCACAGGCTGATGTTCTATCCATTGAGCCAAACTGACTAGGGCGAGTGGGACACTCTTAAGAAATTATATGTAAATATAAGTTAAAAAAATCAAAGTGTATTTTAAAATTGTCAGGACTAGTAGTACTTGTAGGATTTGACTCCTGTCATGATTACTTTGAGTCATCTGGTATCAGTGAGCATACCATTAATCCCTGGGACAAGGAAAGAAATCTGATGCAAAACAAAGCCAAACACAAGAGTCAGTAGACATTAGTTTTTAACCTAATGAAAGCATTAAAGCAAACTTAGAAAGTCTTGCAAAGATCAGGAATTCAAGGCTGCTTAAATGAATGAAAGGCTGAGAGCAGAGTAAAGTGTTTCTGCTCCTCCTTCCCCCTTTCCCAACTAGCCAGGTGCTCTGGGTGGAGCACAGGCTCTGGGGCAGGCTCTGTCCTCTGCTGTCATTCAGGGTACCTACCTGCAGGCTCTGCTCGTGGCTATACTCTTTTTTTCTTATCTGTGCCTCTTTTTTTTTTTTTTTTTCACTTGTTCCCTTGCAGCGTGTATAATAGGGGTGCCTTCTTCTGTGGGTCTCTTTATTCAAGTCTGAAATTTTAGTTCCTTTTCACTTCAGTTGAGCTGGCACATGCCAGACTGTCTGTCTGTGCTCTGATTCCCCACTTCTGGCTACCTAAGATCTCAGCGTGCCAGGGAGGGGAGATTAACCCGTGACTGAAGTCTCCTTGCCCCAATCCACTCAAGAAACACAAGGCAAGGAGGTTGACTCAGGGAATACAGACAAGCAAGGAGGAAAAATGGTAAAAAATGATACGTATGAGAAATTGGTTGAAAAGTATTAATTCCAAACTATGTATTACCTGGAGATAGCTGGGATTTATGTCCCTGTCCCCTGGAGATGGAGATAGTCTTGACTCCAACCTGTAGTTCTAATACCTAGACTTCCAGGGGTTTAATCTTTTATTGTCCTTCTTGCACGAGAGCTCCTCTATTCTCAGATGCTATCTTTATACTGTACTACAGTGATCCAGATATTAAATTCACACCTCCTCCCCCCATAAGAAAGATCACTTACACAAAAAGTAATATATAGTAGACAATGTAGACTTTCTTTAAGATTTTTCTAGAAGTGGTGGAGAAGAGATATACAGTGTCTGATATTTTTCTAAAACTCAACAAAGAATGATAGGCACATATGACTCTTACTGGCTTAAGCTGTCTAAATCTTACTTCATATATTATTTTAACATCATTTTCTCCTAATTTGTATAAGCTTAGTTTAACAAGTGATTAAATAATATTTCAGAATTTTCACTAAATATGGACTATATAAATTTTGCAGTCTATGTTAAGGTGGGAGAGAAATAAGCTCCCCTAGAAAGATATTCCATGTATTTACAAGAAAACGAAATAATTTTAGTTTTAGATTATAAAAAATTTAACTCCTTTATTTTATGTTTGTCTATTCTTTTTTTAAATAGATAATTCCCCCTGGTAGATATGTTTATGGGACCACTGAATTAGTAATTTTATTGTTGAAAGTGCAAAAGAACTCTGTTATTGTCTATTCATACAAAATGGTAGGGTTTTCTCCAATAAATAAAACTTATAGATACACTGCAGTGTACTTTAGAAGAAAGTTGAAGACAATATTTAGATTGCATATTTGTAATTTATATTGGTTTATTCATACATTATTTTTTCATTTACCATAAAATCAGTAGCTATAGAAAAAGCTGAAGTTCCCCCTCCGTTTTAAAGAAACCTTGATTCTTTTGAAAGTTTGTATTTAAAATATATATCACTCTGATAATTACTCAGATAAAATGGACATGAACGTGTACTAAATGGCTATTTTTTGTTGTTGTTAATCCTCACCCAAGGATATTTTCCCATTGATTTTTTTAGAGAGAGTGGAAGGAAGGAGGAGAGACAGAAAGAGAGACACATCGATTGGTTGCCTCCTAGCATGTGCCATGACCAGGCTGGAGCCTGTAACTGAGGTACATGCTCTTGACTGGAATCAAACCTGAGACCCTTCAGTCCTCAGGCCGACACTCTATCCACTGAACAAAACTGGCTAGGGCTAGATGGCTATCTATATTTTTAAGAGTCAATGCATAGAATAAAATTCTTTCCCCATTGGCACAAATCTTTCTCCTATATTTAGTAGGTACATGTCTGCAGAACTCATTATTTGAAAATTTATTTTTTAGCTTGATAGACTACTATGTGATAGACTACTACTTGATAGACTATGAGTTTAGCATTTCTTAAGCCTGGATGTGCATTAGAGAGCTTTACAAAACAGTAACAACACCACCACACAACAAAAATACAGCAATGCCAGGGTTCTACTCTACTGGATTGATTAAATCAGAATGTATTGGAATAGGGCCAGGCCTCAGCATTTTTAAGTTCCTCAGATAGATCTAATGTACAGTCCAGAGACAGAGAGAACTACTGACTAAGTTTCCACATCATGAAGCATCAGAGTTTTATTGGAGTTATCTCTATACTAGAGACCTCTATACTAGAGGTCCATCGGTGTGGCCTATGGGGATTGGGCCGAAACCAGCATCCAACATTCCCTGAGGGATATAGTAGTGTGCGAAGCAGCAGGCAGCCAGGGAGGAGCCACTCCTGCTCATCCTGGTCCTGCTCATCCCAGTCAGCTGAGTGGGGCTCCCACTGTGGGAGCACACTGACCACAAGGGGGCAGCTCCAGCATTGAGCGTCTTCCCCCTGGTGGTCAGTGCATGTCATAGCGCTTGGTCGGATGGTCAGATACTTAGAATATTAGACTTTTATATATATAGATACTCATGTTGAATGACAGTCTTGGGTAGACTTGCTTAAGCAGAACTCTTGACTTTTCAAATTATATATGCAGTATTAGTCATTACACAAGTGCATCTGGAGTAACATCTATTCAAGCAAGTGTTTTGCTTCTAATATTCATTAAGATCCAAATACTAAGAATGTAGTATGTAATAAGGATTAGCCCGTTAGTTTGTAGACTAGATTATCAGGCAGCGTTAGAGTAATGGAGTGAAACTGGATACAAATCTATTAAGCAAATTCAGTGGAAAACCACATTTACAGCCAAATCTGTAGAGCTACCAAACTCTCAAAATTTTTTGTCATATGAATTCTATATTTGATGTGAAATTTTCTGTAATTTGCTATTAGTTTAAGACTTCATGTTTTCTAAGCATCCTTTAGTTTTTGGCCTGGAAAAAGGTTAAGGGAATTAGAACATGTTTCTATAATTGTGACCTATTTGTGAATAATCTAATCTGCCAAGGAACTTCTGTAGTAATGTGTATTAGGAAAAGAATGAAGTTGTCAAAGTGGTTAAAAAGGCAGTCTCTAGAGCCAGGTTCTTTGGGTTTGAAGATTGGCTGTACTATTTACTATATGTTTGAACTCAGGTAGGTCACTTATCCTTTGCAAATCCCACACTCCTCATATTAAAATGGAGGTTATAAGAGTACCTGCCTCATGAAGTTGTAGGGGTTAACTGAGATAGTATATATAAAACATTTAGCACAGTGCTTGTCATATAGTAGGCTCTTAATAAACATTAGTTGATATTTTACAATGGGAATATAGGTGAAATACATAGCTAAATAGTTAATTTTTTCCCTAGAAACTAGTATGTCTAGAAGGGAGCACCAAAAAATATACAAGAACGAAAGGTGGAGAATAGTATTTTTTCTTTTGATTAAGATCATATGTCCAAATGACATGATTTTAGTGGGGATTTTTAAAATCAACCAACATGATGCTCCCAGAAACTGAGTGAAATAGACTGAATTAATCATCTATCTTATCCTGTGATTCTTCAGTACATGGCTGAAAGAGTCCATTGCTGTAATGCTTTTCTAGTTTAAGGTAAGTGGAAGTGCTAAGAACTTTTGAAAGCAGGAGATAATTTAGAACCTTCTGAATCTGACTTCTTGGTGAATGAATGAATAGTCCTCAATATTAGCAATGCCCCAAGAATACTTTGGATTTGTTTGATGGAATTTGGAAGGAGAATAGGAGATATTATCTTTCAGGTCCTTTGCAACTGAATGAAACCAGTTTTTTCCCTATCTCTATTCTGTTTTTTGATTCACTCAAATTTATATATGCTGACTTTGCTGTTTCAAGTAAATTTTTGAAATACCTCTGTCACCTCCCTCCTTCATCTCTTATAAATTTAGATAGCTGTGAACTTCTACTGAAGTTAAAAGTCCAAATCCAAATAAATGACCAACTTTATTCTGTTTATAAAGGATGGAACAGGTGGCTACCTTTCACATCACCAAATGCATGAAAAATCAGTTAAGTATCAACTAGGTTTGTCATATTGACTCCTCAGTGGAATAACAGTCATCTTTTCTAAGAAATTCCAATGTGTAGCTTTCTCAGTTTTCTGGAAGTGCTTATTTTCTGTTAAAGAAAACCAAAGTCAGATCATTGTTTTTAAGCCAAAATACAAGGCTCATTAAATTGCCTTCAGAGTCATACCCCTTATAAGTAAGTCTGCCTTATAATGAGTCTTTTATATTGGGGTTCTTAAATAAGTAAATAGGTGTAGTGTAACTTTTTGGTACATTCTTCCATTAGAGAATGAAGTCCAAAACTCATAATCAGATGAGTGCACAATTGATATATAAACTTCTTTTTCATTTCATTTTCTTTAATTCCCCCACCATTTTTGCTTTGCTTTGATTTTAAGTATCTTTTAGCCAAGGGTCAAAACCAGTCCATAACTCAGGCAAAACCCATATCCCTAAAACCTAAATACTTTTTATTAAAATAACAAATTAAATTTCAGAACCATTTCCTTATCATTTTGTTTATCTCACAGAATATGTACAGATTCTGTGTCACATATCTAACCATCCCTTTCTCCTAGATCTTCCACCTGCTCCATGTTTCTATCTTTAAACATTATCTGAGCATCTGTCTGTAATAAATACAACCATTGTTTTCTCATGAACTCATATTCCATGAAAAATGAGCAAATGCGGAGTAGAAAATAGCAGTCAAGTATGTTAACTTTCTTTTAGGTTCAGGTCTTGATATCCTCATTTGTTGTTGCTTAAAATCCTTTAGATCAAAGAATATCCTTTAGGTTAATTCCGACTTTTAAAAGAGCTTAGATATTTAAAATATTTAGTAAATATATGTAGCCTGTGATTTTTAAAAAATCTTTTTTCTTTACTGATTAAAGTATTACATATGTGTTCTTATGCCCCCCATGCCTCCCCACTCCCCCGCTCATGCCCTCACCCCCCGTCTATGTCCTTTGGTTATGCTTATATGCATGCATACAAGTCTTTTGGTTGATCTCTCCCCTTTACCCCCACTACCTTCCGTCTGAGGTTTGACAGTCTGATCAATGCTTCTCTGTCTCTGGATCTGTTTTTGTTCATCAGTTTATGTTGTTCCTTATATTCCACAAATGAGTGAGATCATGTGATATTTATTTTTCTGTGACTGACTTATTTTGCTTAGCATAATGCTCTCCAGGTCCATCCATGCTGTTGCAATGGTAGGAGTTCCTTCCTTTTTACAGCAGCATAGTATTCCATTGTGTAGATGTACCACAGTTTTTTAATCCGCTCATCTGCTGATGGGCACTTAGGCTGTTTCCAAATCTTAGCTATGGTAAATTGTGCTGCTATGAACATAGGGGTGAATATATCCTTTCTGATTGGTGTTTCTAGTTTCTTGGGATATATTCCTAGAAGTGGGATCACTGGGTCAAATGGGAGTTCCATTTTTAGTTTTTTGAGGAAACTTCACACTGTTCTCCACAGTGGCTGCACCAATCTGCATTCCCACCAGCAGTGCACGAGGGTTCCTTTTACTCCACATCCTCACCAGCACTTGTTATTTGTTGATGATTGCCATTCTGACAGGAGTGAGATGGTACCTCATAGTCATTTTGATTTGCATCTCTTGGATGATTAGTGACTTTGAGCATGTTTTCATATGTCTCTTGCCTTCTGTATGTCATCTTTCGAAAAGTATCTATTTAGGTCCGTTGCCCATTTTTTGATTGGGTTGTTTATATTCCTTTTGTTAAGTTGTATGAGTTCCCTGTAAATGTTGGAGATTAAACCCTTATTGGAGATAACATTGGCAAATATGTTCTCCAATGCAGTGGGCTTTCATGTTGTTTTGTTGATGGTTTCTTTTGCTGTGCAGAAGCTTTTTATTTTGATGTAGCCCCATTTGTTTATTTTCTCTTTAGTTTCCATTGCCCAAGGATCTATATCAGTGAAGATATTGCTTCGGCATATGTCTGAGATTTTGCTGCCTGTGGATTCCTCTAATATTTTTATGGTTTCCCATCTTACATTTAAGTCCTTTATCCATTTTGAGTTTATTTTTGTGTATACTGTGATTTTTTTGATTTGTCCATTAAAGTTATTTTTATCATAAACGGTTTGACTTCCTATTTCTCCTCTCATCCAGTGTTGCAGGGAGTATTCAGTTCCTGTACTGGTAATATTTGTATAGAATCCTATCAAATAAAAGAGTAATATGCAAATTAACCATCACTCTACTACACCCACAAGCCACGCCCCAAACCACACCCACAATCCAATCATGAGCGAGTATGCAAATTAACCCAACCAAAATGGCTGTGGCCACGGAGAGAGCAGGAGGGAGGCTTGGGTTTCCCTGGCGATGGAGGAAGCCAAGCTTTCTGCACACCCTGGCCGGCCCAGGCCTCCAGTCCAGGCAACAAAGTTTCAATTATAGAAGATAAATAAATCCCAACAGAAATGGCTGCCGCCATGGAGCAAGCAGAAGGCTTGGCTCTGCTCCAGGCTACAAAGTTTCAATTGTAGAAGATAAATAAACCCCAGATACCAGGGCCTCCGTTTGGGTCGCCAGGGGGCGTGGCCAGCCTGCAAACCACCACAGGCCCCTCGCCCAGGCCGCCCCACGGCCCAAGGGAATCCCACCCTGATCCGGACACCCTTCAGGGCAAACCAGGTGGCCCCCACCCATGCACCAGGCCTCTGTCCTATCTAATAAATGAGTAATATGCAGATTGACCATTACTCCAACACACAAGATGGCTGCCCCCATGTGGTCAACGATCCTGCCCCCATGGGGACACAAGATGGCCACCACAAGATGGCCAGCAGGGGAGGGCAGTTGGGAGGGACCAGGCCTGCAAGGGAGGGCAGTTGTGGGCGATCAGGCCAGCAGGGGAGGGCAGTTGGGAGGGACCAGGCCTGCAAGGGAGGGCAGTTGGGGGTGATCAAGCCTGCAGGGGAGGGCAGTTAGGGGTGACAAAGCCGGCAGAGGAGGGAAGTTGGGGGTGACTGGGTCTGCAGGGAAGGGCAGTTGGGGGGGAACACAGGCCTGCAGGGGAGAGCAGTTGGGGGAGACCAGGCCTGCAGGGGAGGGCAGTTAGGGGTGACCAGGCCTGCAGGGAGGGGTAGTTAGGGGGGTTACCAGGCCTGCAGGGAAGGGCAGTTAGGGGTGACCAGGCCTGCAGTGAAGGGCAGTTAGGGGTGACCAGGCCTGCAGGGGAGGGCAGTTTGGGGCAAACAGACTGGCAGGGGAGCAGTTAGGCATCAATCAGGCTGGCAGGGGAGTGGTTAGGGGGTGATCAGGCTGGCAGGCAGAAGCGGTTAGGGGCAATCAGGAAGGCAGGCAGGTGAGCAGTTGGGAGCCAGCAGTCCTGGATTGTGAGAGGGATGTCTGACTGCCCGTTTAGGATCGGGCCTAAACGGGCAGTCGGACATCCCTTGAGGAGTTCCCGATTGGAGAGGGTGCAGGCTGGGCTGAGGGACACCCCCCTCACCCCCCATGCACGAATTTCATGCACCGGGCCTCTAGTTGGAATATAAAATCCCAGTATTTTAAGCCAAGTAATGGAATCACACTGTAAAGATTTAACTTTCAATTTTCTTTATTTTTTCTTTTCTGCCTAATTTCTCCCCTGGCACTCATTGCATTCTTGGCATTATGTCTCAGACTGATGTAAAAGATCAGACTAAATAGAGCTAGTACTCTTTTTTATTTTTGGTCAGGTTAACTGGTTCATACTTTGTAGTGGTGTGGGATGGGGCACAGAAGTTATTTTGATCTTAAAATCTTGCTGACTCAGAGTAAGCAAATATTCCTGTTTATGTTTAAAAAAACTTAAACAGGGTAAGAAATGCATCTTTGAAAGCAGTGTTTGCTTCAAGTGTTCAATAATTTGAGTAAGCTGTGTAAATATTCCAGAGTTGATTATTGAAGATTATATGAATTTATGTTAAAGGTGACAGATGAGAGGGAGGTAGATATTAGGAAGTCAAGAAATGTGTGGTGCACATAGGTGTGATGTGACTATCTTCTAGTTGGCATCAAAGGAACAGGAGTGCTCTTACTGTCTAGATTACCAGTTGCTGTTGCAGAAATCCAATTTAAGGAAGACAAGATATCCTTGTGATTAACTTTCTACTGAGTTGCTTTAAGTGAAAACGATCTGCTCAACAAAGGAGAAGAGCGATAGCTTTGGCATGATAGTAAATAGAACGATGCATCAGGGCAATACATGGTTAGTCAGTGAGCTACACTGCAAGTTTGAATGTATAAGTAGCAGCAATTGACATAAATCACCAGGCAGAGCACTTTATAAAAGGCAGTGGTGCCCATCCTCATTTAGTGGGGGTGCATTCCAAAAGGAAAATTATTTTATACTTCTTTAGATTATGAAATCTGTGACTTATATCCCCATATTTTAAGAGACGTATTATCTAAAAAGTAACCTAAAGTAATGGTCAATATTTGAAGTCATTTCAGTGAATTTAGGAAGCCAATAAAGCAGGCTAAGTACTTATGATTCTGGTTTTCCAGATTTTTACATATGCTCAACATTGTGCCTAAAAGAAAAATTTCCTAAATTGTAAGTACCGATTTTGCAGTTAACTTTAATATTGATATAACAAAAATCGAATTAAAATTTTGGATTGTAGACCCTATCATTGTACCTACAGGATTGTAGTGAGGCTCTGCTATACCCCAAATAGGGCAGATAAAGAAACATTTGATTGATTTGTTTTAAAATACAGTGCTATTTTTTATATACTGTTTGAAGTATTTGAAGTTAAATACACATTTTTTTTTTAAATATTTTATTGATTTTTTACAGAGAGGAAGGGAGAGGGATAGATAGTTAGAAACATCGATGAGAAACATCGATCAGCTGCCTCCTGCACACCCTCTACTGGGGATGTGCCCACAACCAAGGTACACGCCCTTGACCGGAATCAAACCTGGGACCTTTCATTCCGCAGGCCGACGCTCAATCCACTGAGCCAAACCGGTTAGGGCCACATTTTTTTTATATGCTCCAATATAATAGAATAAATCAGTGGTCCATGAAACACTTTACAGATCTGAATTCTGTACACAAAATGAAGGGCTATGTTATTTTAGGAGTAATCCTATATAATAAAAGCCTAATATGCTAAGTGTCTGGTCATCTGTTCAACCAAAGCATAATATGCTAATGATATGCTAAGGCTGCTCAACCACTCGCTATGATGTGCACTGACCACCAGGGGGCAGATGCTCCAACTGGTAGGTTACCTTGCTGCTGGGGTCTGGCCAATTGGGACTGAGCAAGATGGACCGGACACATCCTGGAGCCCTCCTGTGGTCCCTCCCTGGCTGGCCAACCTCCCACGTCCCTCCCCAGCTCCAATTGTGCACTGGTGGGGTTCCTCAGCCTGGCCTGCACCCTCTCGCAATCCGGGACCTCTCAGAGGATGGTGGAGAGCCAGTTTTGGTCCGATCCTGCAGGCCAGGAGAGAGACCCCACTGGTGCACGAATTCGTGCACTGGGCCTCTGGTATCGTTATATCATTCATAAGGCCAGGTAGTCACCATGTTAATAAATTTTTCTTTTAGCTTCCTAGGATAATCACATAATTCAGGATTAAAATGTAGCAACCTTTCACTTTTCTTTTTTTTTAATCCTCACTCGAGGATATGTTTTTTTTATTGATTTGAGAGAGAGAAACATCAACGTGAGAGAAATATCAATTAGTTGCTTCCCATAAGCACCTGACCGGGAGTCAAACCTCAATCTAGGTATGTGCCCTGACCAGGATCTGAACCCACAACCTTTTGGTGTACAGGATGACACTCCAACCAACTGAGCCACCTGGCCAGGGTGCAACCACTCACTTTCATCAGCAATTTCCTGACTGGGTTTTACCCTAGGGGGAAAAAAGCCTACTTATAATACCCAATAAATATTTACTGAGCTCCTATTATTTGTGACTCTTCTAGGCTCAGAAGTGAACAAAACAGACAAAATTTAAATGCCCTTATAAAACTTAAATTGGTGGGTTGAGAAATACTAAACAAGCTAAATAAATAAAGATATGGTATGCTGGTTGTTGCTGAGTGTTATGAGGAAAAATTAAGGAAAAGCAATAGATAGAGTAAAGGAGTAGGGTGCCAAGGGGTGGAAAGACTACCACCTGCCTATTATTCTAATCTTCAAATCCCTTAGCTAGGAAATCCTTCCCTACCAATCAAATACCAGTGGTTGGTTAATAATTTGTTTTGATTGTATTTTTCCCTTTCCCTTATTCCAGAAAGTGGTCAGGCCCCTAGTATTCCCATGTCTCCTGGAAGTTTTGTTGTGGGGACCAAAAACAGAGCTTTGTCTATATTCTTGACCTGAGTTCCTTGAGGATGGGAAGGGTGGACTGGGAATGAGAGGCCAGTGCCTCTGAGAGGGACAGGCAGGAGCAGCACAGCAGAGAAGAGATTCTGTCAGACTTGGAAGAGGATAAAAGTCTGTCAGTGCCCTGGGTAGTAGCAGGACCTCAGAGAAAGATGGCAGTCTGGTGCACTCAGGGAGATTGAACACATGCCATCATGGTTCCCAGCCTCTAAAGATTCTTTTGTCCAGGCATGGCAAAGAAGCTGTTAGACTGCCTGACTTCAAGGGACCTGAACAAAGATATTATTCATGTAACCACTGTAGGTTGCAAAGTAATGATCTGTCCTCACTCTTCATTCACCACATTTTTTTTTCCAATTTATGTGAACCTGGGGAAAGTAAGGGATGGCTCCAAAAATGTCTAAAATCAATCATCCTTTTTGGATTAGGGTTTTCTCATTCAACTTAGCAAAAATAAGATATTGTGACATTGCATAGACATTCAAGTTTGCGGAGTAAAATTTATCCTGCTACAATGTTGGGCTATTATATCTTGATTAATTCTCATGTAGAGAAGCAATCTTAACATACAAAGCAACAGGCCCTGGCCAGTGTGGCTCAGTTGGATGAGCATCATCCCATGTACCAAAAGGTAGCCAGTTCAATTTTTGGTCAGGGCACAAGCCTGGATTACGGAGTATGAAGAATGCAGCCAATTGGTATTTCGCTCTCCCTTCCCTTCTCTCTAAAATCAGTAAAAAACATATTAAAAAGTTATTTAAAAAATACAAAGCAACAGAAAACATGAATTTCTGCCAGATTACAGATTTCTCTCCACTGGCTTTACTGGGTGGACAAACACATGTATTCTTTTCCTTGAACTGGACACTCCATATTAGTGTATGGTGATAACACAAACCTTATTCAGTAAGTCGAAAGTTACTGAGAAGTGTCATTCAACTTCTTCCTCAAACCATGGGGAATGTAAAAATGATATTATGGCCTTCTGTCAGCCTATAACACTTCATTGAAACATGACCATATAGGACAGTAATTTACAAACTTTTCAGTTTTGGACACGGCCAGAAATTTTCTCAGACATAGAGCACTATCTTACCCTGTCTAACCATTTGTTTAGTCTCCAACCTCATGCTTTCTCCAAATATTTGCATGCTATTCATCTATTAAGAATACATCTGTCAAGTATTATTTGCTTTCATAAATTCACACAAATTTTTAGACTATGTATCTTCCTTCTCTTTCCTTGATGATTGCTTATGATTTCCCTCCACCCCAAATTTAATGAAACTGATTGAGAAAACTCAGGTTGCCACAGTAATATAAAAAGAATGAAGGACTTGATATTCCCTCTTGGGATCATAGAATTTACTGGAATATGAAGGTGCTCAGCCCTTTCTATAGTCATTGATCTTAATTCTTGACTTCATAAGTTTTTAGCTCCTTGAAAATTTGCTAGTTACCTTGAAAATGTTCTTATTAAACAAATGTATTTAAAAACTTGTCTGTGTTTTGTTTTGGGGTGGGAGATAATATGGAAGTACTAAATTTATTAGGTATGTTCAAGGCATAGATCTTTAAAACTACAAAAGCTGAGGACAGCTCGGCCAGTGATGCCCATGGCTTACAGTATCACTGGAAGACTGAAAGAAACTGGGAATAATGGGTGTCTTCTATACATTTAGAATGTGCACTTATCACTTCTTCAATTAAAAGTCAAATTCGTAAAAAATGCAATCCATAAGCTGAGACTAATTCTGGAATTCGCAATTCTGAGTCAACTTTTTGAGTTTAGATGTTTAATTGTTCTGCCACTAGGTGGCACATACTTACTGATAAATTCTTAAAGACCCTCAGACAGGTTTTCCAAAAAGCTCTTCAGTTACCCAAACTTAGCAAACTTCACTGTAACTACATATTGCATTGATTTTTCTCAAGAAATTTCTTTACCTTCAATTGTTTAGTGCTATATCAGATTTTTGGTGATTTTTCTCTATAACTTCTTCCTTAGCATTCTTACAGCATTAGAGTTGCAGAAATGTCTTAAGGCAAATACTAGCTAAGATATCCTTAATTTAGTGTAAATTTTCTAATGTTTATTGAATTGTATATCTCTACTTTTCATATTTTTCATGTGAAATAACTTAATGAATGAAATTTAAAGATTCTGTGTACGAAGTAGATTTTTATTTGATTATATTGCTTCACTGCTTTTAGACCAAATAAATCAATGTCCAGGACCACATGCAATTTAAGAACCAATTTCTGAATGCTTTTATAATATGCAGAGAGATTAGGCAAATGGATACTGTGGAGAATACAAAAAATGAAATATTATGTATTGCTTCTGTCTTCAAGGATCTTTCATTTTATGGGAGGAGATAGTCATGAATGCAAATTAACTATAATATGATTCAGAATGTAGTAAATAATTAAATGAAAATATTAAGTGTAATGAGAACTAGATAGTAAATATTAATTTGGAGACTCCAAGAATAAAGTGGAATTTGAGAAGAGCCCAAGTAATTCTTATAGTCATTTTTTACCTAGAGATTCTTCAGTTGTTTTTCTTTCCTAAATACATTTTTGACAAAACTAAATAAACATTTAGAGAAAAGTTCTGTATTCAAGTAGAATAACATTTATTGAGTGCTTCCTACTCTACCAAACTGTCATCTATTATTTCATTTAATATTCATGAGACCTTTTGATGTATGTACAGCTATCCACATTTTATAGATAAAGAATTTGAGGCACAGAAAGTTGAAGGAACTTGAATGAATATGTCAGGTGTCTTCCATAACACCAAAACTAGATGTGAACTGAATTAATTTTCTTACAATAAGAAACTTAGCTTTTCAATTTTTGCCACTTCAGCATCATTGCTATATTACTTAAGAGGGAATCAACATTATTCTAATAAATGTGTTAACATTGACTACTTTGTTATATTTGTAGCCTTAATTTTTATAACTTTCTAAGTTTTATGTGAATCATATTCAAATATCTTGAATCAAGAATATGACCCTTTTGGCTATTAACATGCAAAATTTCTTCAGCTTTGCTGTATTCTAAAATAATAATACAATAATAATCAGATATCAAAATCTAAATAATATATTGTATATTGCTTAAATTAGATTTGGGTCCAGCTCAACAGCTAAATCAAGTGGATATGCAAACACAGTTATATATTTACAATGAATCTTATTTTTCTATGTTTCCGTAGCCAGGAAAATGTGAAAATAAAAAGAAGAAGTGGTATATAAGTGCACTACAAGAAGCATACCATCTTTATGGATATTCTCCTGAGCAAAGACTGGAAATGTGCTGCCTATCAAAACAGGGTATATGATTTTTAATTTTTTGCCACCCCAAATAAAGATTTACTCAGATACATGCTTTCTAAAATGTGTATGCTCATGTAAAAATCTTTTTCTTTACAAGTATATTTGTCCACTGAAAAATTACTTTTGTGTAAATTAATAGTATATATTTTACTCTCTGAAACTATTTTCCAATGATGATACATACACTCTATTTTTTTATTTATTATTTTTAAAAGATTTTTATTGATTTCAGAGAGGAAGGAAAAGGGAAAGAGAGATAGAAACATCAATGACGAGAATCATTGATCTGCTGCCTCCTGCACGCCTCCCACTGGGGATCGAGCCCGCAACCCAGGCATGTGCCCTTGACCGGAATCGAACCTGGGACCCTTCAGTCCACAGGCTGATGCTCGATCCACCGAGCCAGACCGGCTAGGGCCATACACTCTACTTAAATACAGGGATTTTAATTGGTTTGTCTGTCATCTTTGCTCTTAGATTAACTATATAGGTCCTCTTGTATATTTCAAACCATATATTTCAAAATTGGAAACTATGGCTTTAAAATATATTCCTGGGGTGAAACTTTCATTGGATGTGCTGTAGTATTTCAGAATAAAGTATTTTTAAATAAATTCAAGACAGAGATAAAAGGTAATCCTCAATTATCTTTTTAATTAGGTGAAAAAATATGATAATATTTTCAAAGAAAGTTTTTTTCAATTATAAATATTTATACAGAGCTTTTTAAATGGATTCATCATAAGGATTATAGTAGGTATAACATTTTTAAGCTCTAAAAATTATGATTATCACATAAAATGTTGATTTTCAATAAGCTTAAATGTTTTTAAATGTTTCTACTTAGTAATCATAATAATTTTCTGTCTTATGAAGGCCCCTTTTCACTTTATCACAGTAATTCTTTTCTCTTTTGGAAAAGTTTAATATATACATTTTAAAACTTAAATGTGAAACCATTTTATTTGAGAAAATCCTATATAATAAAAGCCCAGCAACCAAAACTGTGGAATGACCAGAATGATCAGAGACCAGAACACCATGGCCCCTTGCCCAGGCTGGCCCTGCCCCCCCACCAGGAGTGGTTAGAGGTGATCAGGCAGTCAGGCGACTGTTTAGGGGTGATCAGGCAGACAGGCAGAGGCGGTTAGGGGCAATCAGGCAGGCAGGCGAGTGGTTAGGGGTGATCAGGCAGGCAGGTGAGCAGTTAGGAGCCAGTGGTCCTACATTGAGAGAGGGATGTACGACTGCCGGGGTAGGCCCGATCCGCAGCAGGATCAGGCCTAAACTGGCAGTCGGCCATCCCCAAAAGATCCCAGATTATGAGAGGGTGCAGGCCGGGCTAAGGGAACCCCCTCTGTACATGAATTTTGTGCACCAGGCCTCTAGTGTTTAAATATCAATCCAGCCCCCTAGTTTTAGATTTTAAAGCAAATATATAGGTTAGAAATGAGTAGAAAAAAAATAACAAGACATTACTCTGACTTACTCTTAAGACCAGGAAAAGAGACATTTATAATCATAAATGTGATTTTATTCCTTGTGCTGTAAATATAATGTCTCCATTATTAGCAATAAAGGTTGAATTCACTCTGTTGTCACAAATACAATTATATGCTTTGCATGGACTATAGATTTCTATTATGTAACCAAAATAATATTTGAATAACTTAGTTTTTTAAAACATTAATGCCTTAAGTCAGTGGTCGGCAAACTGCGGATGTGGCTCGCGAGCCGCAGTTTGCCGACTGCTGCCTTAAGTAATATAGTCATTTACTTTAAAAATTATATACAGCCATTTCACATGAGCAGAAGACCCACTCTCCCAATAAGTTACGGAACTGTCTTTGCCGTTGTTGTACATGGCGGGGTATTTATGTCTGGGTCCTTGAGCATGGGTCCTCTCTGGGCTGGTCCAGAGAGACGGGTTATTTTCTCTCAGGTCTGCAGCAACAGAACATTTTCTACTGGAAGTCTGATGATTTTTGCATGTAGAATCTGATGTGATTCAGCCTGATTATTGAGAGCCTTATGTCTAAAGCCTTTCATTTTCTCTGAAGTAGCAAAAATGGAGGGGCTGGGACAGACTACTATGAGTGCAGTCTTTGCCATAACTGTCTCACTCCCTTTCTTCACCCTTCACTATCTCCATAATAGACAATTTAGTCCTGTGTCTGCTTTGCTTTCAGGGTGAATTCTAGTATGCATTTAGCTTCTTATTCTGTTTAAAAGTAGTGTGAGAGATAATTAGCTACTATTTAGATACTTTACAAAGGTTAGTAACTCACCTGCAAACCATTTATTTAATCCCAGCAACTTTGAGGATATCTTCACTCCAAAATTTCTTCTTCCAACCCAGAAATAATTACTACTAAATTTTGGGCCTCAATTCTTCCTGCCCTGCAGAAATTGGCTCACAATTATGTTTGATGCTGCTCTTTCTTTTTTGATATCTACAGAGTCAGTAAATGACATGTAAATACAGACCCAGTCAGACTATGAAAAATTTTAAAGTCCTGTCCACATGATTTGGTTGTCCTGTATCTGTTGTATTAACTATTACTCCCAATGAGTGATTCTTCTGCTGGGATTAGGAAGCTTTTTCTTATATTGGAACATTCATTATAATTATATTTTTAAAACGAATGGTCTCTTTATAATTGAGTCTGAGGATTTTGTATTATTATAGAATTAATATTTTCTTACATGCTCTACATTTTAAGAGTAGATGTTCCTGTCTCTACCTTTTTTCAGAATTATTTTTTAAAAATAAACTTAATTTTTTAGAGCAGTTTTAGGGTCACAGCAAAATTAGGCAGAAAATACAGTTTCTATATTCTCCTTACCTCATCACTATCAACATTCCTCATCAGAGTAGTAGATTTGTTACAATCGATGAACCAACTTTGACACATCATTTTCCCCCAAAGTCCATAGTTTACATTAGGGTTCGTTATCTGTGCTGTACATTCTATGGGTTTTGACAGATGTATAATGGCATGTATTCACCATGGTATTACCATACAGAATCATTTCACTGGCCTAAAAGTACCCTGAGTTCCATTCCTCCTCTTTCCCCATCTCTCCACCAATAACTGGCAGTCACTGATCTCTTCACTGTTTCCATAGTTTTGCCTTTTACATAATGTCATAGAGTTGAAATCATATAGGATATAGCCTTTTCAATTTGGGTTCTTTTACTTAGAAATATGCATTTAAGTTTCTTCCATATCTTTATAGCTCTTTGTTTTAGCACTGGATAATATTACATAGTTTGTATGTACCAGTGTATCCATTGACCTGCTGAAGGACATTTTGGTGGCTTCCAAGCTTTGCCAGTTATGAATAAAGTTGCTATATACGCCCATGTATAGATACTTGGGTAGATATAAATATTTTCAGTTCCTTTGTTAAATAACAAGGAATACAACTGCTGGATCATGTGGCATGAGTATGTTTAGTTCTATAAGAAACTGGCAAATTATCTTTCAAAGTGGCTGTGCCATTTTGCATTCCCACCAAGCAGTGAATGACAGTTCCTGTTGCTCCACATCCTCACCAGCATTTGGTGTTGTCATAGTTCTGGATTTTGGCCATTCTAACAGGTGTGTTGTGTTATCTCATTGTTTTAATTTGAAGCTCTCTAATGACATTTGATGAACAACCTTTTTCACATGCATTTGCCATTTGTAAATCTTCTTTGCCCGTTTTTTATTTAATCCAGTTGTTAATTTTCTTATTAAGTTTTAAGAGTTCTTTTTAAAAAAATATTTTATTGATTTTTTACAGAGAGGAAGGGAGAGAGGGATAGAGAGTCAGAAACATTGATGAGAGAGAAACATCAATCAGCTGCCTCCTGCACACCTCCTACTGGGAATGTGCCCACAACCAAGGTACATGCCCTTGACCGGAATCGAACCTGGGACCCTTCAGTCCACAGGCCGATGCTCCATACACTGAGCTAAACCAGTTAGGGCTTAAGAGTTCTTTGTATACTTTATTTATCAGTCCTTTATCAGATATGTATTTTGCGAACATTTTCTTCCACTCTGGGGATTATCATCTCATTCTCTTAATGTCATTTGCAGAGCAGCAGTTTTTAATTTTTATGAATCCAGATTATTATTTATTTTTTATGGACTTTGCTTTGGTGTTATATCTAAAAATTCATCAACATACCCAAGGTCTTCTAGATTTTCTTCTATGTTACCTTCTGGGAGTTTTATTGTTTTGCATTTTAAATTTAGATGTGTTATCCATGTTGAATTATTTTGTGTGAAAGATGTAAGGTCGGTGTCTAGATTAAATTTTTGGCATGTGGATATCTAGTTGTTTCAATAGCATTTGTTGAAAATACTGTCTTTTCCCCGTTATATTGCCTTTGCTTCTTTGTCAAAGATCAGTTGGCTGTATTTATATAAGTTTATTTCTGGGTTATTTAATCTATTTCATTGTTCAATTTTTTATTAGCTTTCCCAATACGCACTGTCTTGATTATTATAGTTTTACTAGAGGCCCCTGTGCACCGGTGGGGTCCCTCGGCCTGGCCTGCGCCCTCTTGCAATCTGGGACCCTTCAGGAGGTGTCGGAGAGCTGGTTTCAGCCCGATCCCTGCAGGCCAGGCCAAGGGACCCACCGGTGCATGAATCCGTGCACTGGGCCTCTAGTATGCATATAAGATCTTTGGTTAATCTCTTTCTATCCTCCCCTCATCCCCCCCTTCCCTCTGAGATTCATCAGTCTGTTCCATATTTCCATGCCTGTGGTTTCCGCTCCTGCGTTGAGTGTCTGCCCCTGGTGGTCAGTGCGCGTCATAGCTACTGGCCAGTTGGCCGGTCGGCCGGTCCCTTAGGCTTTAATATATATACATAGATGATAAGTCTTGCAGTCAGGTAGAGTCAGTCCTTTGACTTTGTCCTTTTCATTATTGTGTTAGCTATTTTGGACCTTTGCCTTTCTATATAAACTTTAGAATCAATTTGTTGATTTCCACAAAATAACTTGTTGGGATTTTGATTGAGATTGAGATTGCATTGAATCCATAGATCAAGTTGGGAAGAACTCACATCTTGACAATATGGAGGCCTCCTATCAGCAAATATCTATAACTATATATACATTTATTTTGTTCTTTGATTTTGTTTATCAGAATGTTTTAGTTTTTCTCATATAGATCTTGTTGATGTTTTGTTAGATTGATGCCTAACTATTTCATGTAAATGGTAATGTGTTTTTAATTTCAAATTGATGGTAAATAGGACTTTATGTATTAACCTTGCTATAAGCTACACAGATTATCATGTCACTTGTGAACAAAGTCACTTTTATTTCTTCTCAATCTGTAATTTTTCTTTTCTTCTCTTGTCTTCTTGCATTAGCTAGGAATTCCAGTACAATATTGAAAGGAGTAGTGAGGGGGAACATTTTTTTATTTATTCCTGACCTTAGCAGAAAAACTTGGCGTTTCTCACCATTTAGTATGATGTTAATTATAGGTTTTTTTTGGTAGATTCTCCTTATCCAGTTGAGGAAATTTTACTCTATTCCTAGTTTGCTGAGGGCTTTTATCCTGAATGCATGTCGGATTTTGTGCACTTTATCTGCATCTAATATGACCAGGTAACTTTCCTTCTATAGCTTGTTGACATCATAGATTACATTAATCTATTTTGAATGTTGAAACAGCTTTGTATACCTGGGATAAGTTCCACTTGGTTGTGGTGTATAATTCTTTTTATACATTGTTGGATTTGATTTGCTAATATTTTGTTGAGATTTTTTGCATCTATGTTCACGAGAGATATTAGTCTGTAGTTTTCCTGTTTTGTCTTTATTTGGTTTTGGTATTAGAGTAATAATGGCCTCATTGAATGAGCTAGCAAGTATTTCCTCTGCTTCTGTCTTCTAAATTAGTTTGTAAAGAATTGATATAATTTCCTCCTTAAATGTTTGGTAGAATTTACCAGTGAATCCATATGGGCTTGATACTTTTTATTTTGGAAGGTTATTATATTGATTCAATTTTTAAAGTAACATTGGCTGTTTCTTCTTGTGTGACTTTTGGCAGAAATCTTGGGAAATTGGGACTTATAGTCAGACTAGAGGGCCGGTGCATGAATTTGTGCACGGGGGGAGGTGTCCCTCAGCCCAGCCTGCACCCTCTCCAATCTGGGACCCAACTGCTTGCCTGCCTGCCTTCCTGATTGCCCCTAACTGCTTCTGCATGCCAGCCTGATCACCCCCTAACCACTCCCATGCCAGCCTGATTGATGCCTAACTGCTCCCTTGCCAGCCTGTTTTCCCCTAACTGCCCTCCCCTGCAGGCCTGGTCACCCCTAACTGCCCTCCGCTGTAGGCCTGGTCCCCCCAACTGCTCTCCCCTACAGGCCCGGTCACCCCCAACTTCCCTCCTCTGCCAGCTTGGTCACCCCTAACTGCCCTCCCCTGCAGGCTTGATCGCCCCCAACTGCCCTCCCTTGCAGGCCTGGTCCCTCCCAACTGTCCTCCCCTGCTGGCCATCTTGTGGTGGCCATCTTGTGTCCACATGGGGGCAGGATCTTTGACCACATGGGGGCAGCCATCTTGTGTGTTAGAGTAATGGTCAATCTGCATATTACTCTTTTATTAGATTAGGATAGAGGCCTGGTGCATGGGTGGGGGCCAGCTGGTTTGCCCTGAAGGGTGTCCCGGATCAGGGTGGTGGTTCCCTTGGGGCGTGGGGTGGCCTGGGCAAGGGGCCTGTGGTGGTTTGCAGGCCGGCCATGCCCCCCGGTGACCCAAGCAGAGTCCCTGGTATCTGGGGTTTATTTATCTTCTACAATTGAAACTTTGTAGCCTGGAGCAGAGCCAAGCCTTCTGCTTGCTCCATGGTGGCAGCCATTTCTGTTGGGATTTATTTATCTTCTATAATTGAAACTTTGTAGCTTTAAGCGGAGGCCTAGGCCGGCCAGGGTATGCGGAAAGCTTGGCTTCCTCCATCACCGGGGGCAACCCTAGCCTCCTGCTCTTTCCAGCTCTGTGGCTGCCGCCATTTCTGTTTGGGTTTATGTATCTTCTGTCATTGAAACTTTGTAGCCTTGAGTGGAGGCCTAGGCCGGCAAGGGCAGGCGGAAAGCTTGGCTTCCTCCATTGCTGGGGAAACCCAAGCCTCCTCCTGCTCTTTGTGGCTGTAGCCATCTTGGTTGGGTTTATTTGCATATTTGCTCCTGATTGGCTGGTGGGCATGGCTTGTGGGCATGGCTTGTGGGTGTAGTGGAGTGATGGTTAATTTGCATATTACTCTTTTATTAGATAGGATGGGTCTGGCCCCACTTCATGACCTCAGGCAGAGTATTTAACTTCAGTGTCCTCAACTGTGAAGGTGGGATGGGCTACATACTTGCAAGATTATCATAAGGATTAAATAAAGTAATGTCTATATAAAGTCTTTATCTCGTGTCTGGCATGTAGTAGATATGCAAGTAGAGGTAGCTGAGATTTAATTCCAGATCCTATATACTCTAGAGCAGCGGTCACCAATGGGTGGTCCATGGACCACTGATAGTCCGTAAGGTCCAAAAGGTTGGTGACCACTGCTCTAGAGCACACAAACTGACCAGAATCTAGAAATAAGATATATGTGATGCTAAATAAAGGACATCCAATCAACCAGTCAGACTTAAGAAAACATATTTGTTAAATCACTATACAAATCCCTGATGTTATTATTATTACTTTTGAATTACTGTGTTCTACTCAAATCTGGTAAGCTGAGTGTATTAGCATTCTGATCAAAAGAACCACTGAAAACACATATCACAGTATTAGAAAGTGGAAAATTCTGATTGTGTAATTTTTCATTTATTTGAACAGGAGCATAGGTACTTTTTTTGAAGCAGCCATATTTTATTATCTTACAGATAAATCCAAAGCAGATGACAAAGTTGCTGTCATGGCCAACAAAAGGGTAAGATGATGGTTTATGATGTAAAGTGTACAGACTTCAAATTCCATCTGATTAATACAATTTTTAAAAAAATTAAATGAATATTTAAAAACAAAATAACATAATCAAATGTTTCTTCTAAATGTTAGTTGACTATGTTTTCTTTTTTAGATTGACACTAGAAATTTAATATTTATGGTTATATCAGTGTTACAGAATTATCAGAAATTAGAATAGAAAATTTTAATTTAAATACAAATTTTATTTTATTTACATTATTGTTCATATGTATGCTCTCATATACTAAAATATTTTATTTTTTATATGCCATGTTATTATAATGTGTGCAATCTCATGGAAAATATAAACAATTCATATTCACAGCTTAAGAGATATTTACCTTAAAGTTAAGTGAGATCAGCAGCCATTTGAATGAATTTAAACCTAATATTTTTTGGTGGGGAGTTTTATAAAGTCACTAGCATTCTTAAAGAATTTGAAAAATTTAACACGTCATTGAGTGTATTATGTGCAGAGAGATGTTTAACTGTACTTACTGTCAAAACTATGATAGGGATAGGATTAACCTTGACATTGTCTTCAAGAGACAATATTCTTAATAGGATACCACTGAAAAAAGCAGAGTCAATGCTTAAATTCTTCTGGACAAATAATATATTGGTGTCATAAGAAAAAGAATTGTGATTGAAAGGAAAGCCTATACCTGTGATATTTTCTGTGTTGAGTGATGGGGTTGGTGCAGAGTGGATCCAGGGAAGGTTGAGTGTAGCCTGGGGGAACAGAAAAGGATGTTGGGCATGAACCAAGATGAATAGGAAATGAGGTGAACATTTTTTGGTGTGTATTCTGAATATGTATATTTAATGAGTCCTTTTAAAATCACATTTTATTTTACTCCTTTGCTTTGGGCTTGTAAAAAGAATCTGGACTTTTCACTTGTTAAGTAATATTGATGTGCCTTTTCAGAGAGGGATGCAATATCATAGAAGGCAATGTTGCCCTTTGAAAAAGAAAAGAATTAGGACTTGTGTGTCTGTCTGAAGATTTGGACAGGATTATATGAGGTAATAGAGGATTGTTAATGTGGATGGAATTGTTTATTTCAGTCTCTGCTAAAGGATACTTAGAATAAAAAATGACAAGGTTAATAATAACTGGCATCCTATATAATAAAGAGGTAATATGCAAATTGACCATCATTCCAATACACAAGATGGCCGCCCCCATGTAGTCAAAGATGGCCACCACAAGATGGCCAGCAGGGGAGGGCAGTTGTGGGTTATCAGGCCAGCAGGGGAGGGCAGTTGGGGGGACCAGGCCTGCAAGGGAGGGCAATTGGGGGCGATCAGGCCTGCAGGGAGGGCAGTTAGGGATGACCGGGATGGCAGTGGAGGGCAGTTAGTGATGACTGGGATGGCAGTGGAGGGCAGTTGGGGGAGACCAGGCCTGCAGGGGAGGACAGTTAGGGGTGACCAGGCCAGCAGGGGAGGGCAGTTAGGGGCAATCGGGCTGGCAGGGGAGCAGTTAGGCATCGTTCAGGCTGGCAGGGGAATGGTTAGGGGGTGATCAGTCTGGCAACAGGCAAGCGGTTGGGAGCCAGCAGTTCTGGATTGTGAGAGGGATGTCTGGTGGGATCGGGCTAAACTAGCAGTCGGACATCCCTCTAGGGGTCCCAGATTGGAGAGGGTGCAGGCTGGGCTGAGGGACACGCTCCCCTCCCCCCTGCACAAATTTTGTGCACCGGGCCTCTAGTTATTATATATTGCTTTACTTTTTTATTTATTTATTTTTTACTAATAAATCTTTATTGTTCAGATTATTACAGTTGTTCCTCTTTTTCCTCCCCGATAGCTCCCCTCCACCCAGTTCCCATCCCCCCTGCCCTTACCACCCCCCCCCCACTGTCCTCATCCATAGGTGTACGATTTTTGTCCAGTCTCTCCCCACACCCCCACACCCAACACCCCTTTCCCCCCCGAGAACTGTCAGTCCACTCCCTTTCTATGCCCCTGATCCTATTTTATTCACCAGTTTGTTCTGTTCATCAGATTTTTTTATTCACTTGATTTTTAGATTCACTTGTTGATAGATATGTATTTGTTGTTCATAATTTTTATCTTTACCTTTTTCTTCTTCTTCCTCTTCTTAAAGAATACCTTTCAGCATTTCATATAATACTGGTTTGGTGTTGATAAACTCCTTTAGCTTTTTCTTATCTATGAAGCTCTTTATCTGACCTTCAATTCTGAATGTTAGCTTTGCTGGGTGGAGTAATCTTGGTTGTAGGTTCTTGCTGTTCATCACTTTGAATATTTCTTGCCACTCCCTTCTGGCCTGCATAGTTTCTGTTGAGAAATCAGCTGACAGTTGTATGGGTACTCCCTTGTAGGTAACTAAATGTTTTTCTCTTGCTGCTTTTAAGATTCTATCTTTGTCTTTTGCCCTTGGCATTTTAATTATGATGTGTCTTGGTGTGGTCCTCTTTGGATTCCTTTTGTTTGGGGTTCTGTGTGCTTCCTGGACTTGTAAGTCTATTTCTTTCACCAGGTGGGGGAAGTTTTCGGTCATTATTTCCTCAAATAGGTTTTCACTATCTTGCTCTTTCTCTTCTTCTGGCACCCCCATAATTCTGCTGTTGGTATGCTTGAAGTTGTCCCAGAGGCTCCTTACACTACCTTCATATTTTTGGATTCTTTTTTCTTTTTGCTTTTCCGGTGCGGTGTTTTTTGCTCCTTCGTATTTCAAATCTTTGACTTGATTCTTGCAATCCTCTAGTCTACTGTTGGATCTCTGTATATTATTCTTTATTTCAGTCAGTGTATGCTTAATTTCTAGTTGGTCCTTTTTCATATCCTTGAGGGTCTCATTAAATTTATCGGCGGTTTCTAGAAGATTCTTGAGTAACCTTATAACCGTGGTTTTGAACTGTATATCCAGTCATTTGCTTTCCTCCATTTCTTTCGTTTGTGACCTGTTTCTTTGTCTCTGCATTTTGGCTGCTTCCCTGAGTTGATAGAGTGGTTTTGTGTGCGAGGTGTCCTATAGGGCCCAGTGGCTCAGCCTCCCCAGTTAACCTGAGGTGGACACTCTTGGTGCACCCCTTTGTGGGCTGTGTGCACAGTCTTGTTATAGTTAAGCCTTGATTGTTGTTGGTATCACTGGGAGGAATTGACCTCCAGGCCAATTGTCTGTGAGGATCAGTTGTGTCTATGATGGGAGAACTTCTGTGCTGGAGACACCCTTATGGGGCAAGACTTGCTTCAGTGGGGCTTTGGTGCTCACTGAGTCTGCCCCCTGAGTGTGTCTCTTACGGATCTGAAGAGTTGTAGTCTTGGGGGGCAATGGTAAGATATCTACACATATAATACCTTAATAAAAATTTGAAAAAAAAAAAAAAAAAGAGTTGTAGTCTGGATGGTCTCCCTCTGACCCCTGGGTATACTGGCTCTTGGATCTCCAAGGAGTGAGGCCACCCAGAGGAGCTACAGAGAGATCTACAGATTCCTTCTCTTTGTTTGGGATTTGGAGGTGCCCAGATGAGGCCCAGCTATAAAGCAATGCAAGCTGCTGTGGAGCATTGGGTCTTCTCTTGGAGCTCTGGGGCTCTTTGACCCAGCTGCAGTATGTTAGGTTTCAGATTGCAAAGGGCCCGGCCATTCATATGCAAAAGCCTCTGCACACAGCTTGGATGGGGTTGTAAATTGGGTGGGGTGGGGTCTCAGGAATCACCAGGGTGGAGCAAACAGCAATGACTGACCATCAGCCCTGCCTGGAAGAGGTCCCCGGGTCTCTGTGTCCCACGGTCCTGTGCAGGAACAATGATTGCTGCAAGCATTTCTGAGAGAAAGTTGCCCTCAAGTTCCGCCTGATGCCAGACAGTCCAGTTTCTCCCCATATGAGTCTGGGCCCCCAGAGTCTCACCCAGAACTGGAGTTCAGAGCAGTCGGGTGCTTGTATCTCCCTCCTGATTGAAAAAGACAACAGCGTACTCAGTTGCCAGCCCTTTCCACACGCGCGCCTCCGTACCTCTGCATTTCACTTCTGCACCTCTGCACCTCCTCCGAGTCTCAGTGTGCTTTTCTCTTTCCTTCTAGTTGTATAATTTCCACTTAGCCAGCCTTCCCATGGTTCTGGATGATACCCGTTTTGTTTTTTAGTTGTAGTTTTGAGGTGGTTGTGCGAGGCAGCAAGTTCAGGTGTTTACCTATGCCACCATCTTTGTTTGTCCTGCTATATTGCTTTATCTTTACCAATGATTCTCAATGATGGTGGTACTGTGCTTAGTAAACTGTTATTCAAAGTGTGGTCAAGAGACCATAGCTGTTCTGTGCACTATTTACTTTTGGTTTGTAATGAGATAAGACCAAAAAAATGAGAGTAAGAATTTATAAATTTGTATAATAATTTGAAAGTAATTTTTGTCTGTTGAATGTAATAATAAAATGGAACTTGTGTTTTGTATTTACTTTTTTTTTTTTTTTCTAGTGGCTTTTTCCCCCATGGTGATTTAAAAAAAGTTTGTGAGGTATAGATCTTGAACAGATTGGATGGAAAACTGCTCCTTTTCCATAGATAGTTTGAAAGACATTGTTCTATGGCAGCCGTGGGCAAACTACTGCCTGCGGGCTGGATCCGGCCCGTTTGGCTGTTCTATCCGGCCCGTGGAGCCGAAAGAGTGGAGGGTTCTCTTGCTCTCCCCTCTGCTCCTTTACTTTGAATTTATATTAGTTCACACAAACACTCCATCCATGCTTTTGTTCCGGCCCTCCGGTCCAGTTTAAGAACCCATTGTGGCCCTCGAGTCAAAAAGTTTGCCCACCCCTGTTCTATGGGCTCTTTTAGGAATTTGTGGAAAAGTATGTATTGTGATATAGTAATTTGGGTGAATACAAGGCATTTTTAGGGCAAATCTTAAGGACACTGAATATCTTGCAATGAATGGAACAAACTGTACAACAAGAACTGCCCAACAGTTGGCATGACTTTTGAATACACCGCTGGACGACTCAACAAACTTAGGTATACCTGTGTAGTGACATAATACAAAATAATATGGTAACATGTTAGACAAGAAGGCAAGGGATTTATAAGGCTTATTATGAAGAGAGAAGTTGAAATGGAATAAACATACTGTTCTTGAGATCATTGACTACTTTACTTATTCTCTACTCAACATATTGTAACATTTCAACTATATATTTAGCCATAAAGGGTAGAAATGCAGTTACTCAGAGCTCTGTCTGCAAGCCTCTGCTCATCTCATAGTCCCCATCCTTCAGCTCTTCATCCATGTGGCTACTGTTAAGATAGATGTGAGTTGTGTAGGTGCACCCACCTGACCACATCTCTGCTCAATAGCAGCAGTCTGAATGAAAGAGAATAAGTCACACTTAATTGTTTTTTATTTTTTTAAAAAAGGGGAAGATCTAGATTGCTCTAAGTCCCTTCCTGCTCTAATATTCCATGAACTCTAAAATATTTATAACAGCTCAATAAGTAATTTCAGAATGTCAAAAGGCTGATGTAGACCAGAGTAAATATCTGAGTCAATTAGCCTAGAAATAAAAATAATTTTAAATGAATAATAGCAGTGGTATGCCAGGAGTAGCTGATGGGGTTGCCTACCATAGATTATGGAAAGAGTGTGTGTGTGTGTTTGTGTTTAGGAAACAGAAAATTATGGTGGAAAGAATACAGATTTATGAATGAGCCAAATCTGCCTTTAAGAGCTAATTCTGCTACTTAGTTGTGTGATGTTAGGCAAGTTAACACTTCTGCACCTCATTGAATTAATCTCTGCATTGGGAACAATAATAATCACCTTGTATGATTGCTATAAAGGTTAATATGAAAAGCAATTATAATAGCATATAGTTAATATATTTTAGTAGGTGCTTGTATAATAAATGCTAGCACTTTTCTCCCTAATTTCTCCTTAAAAAGAGATAGGAAGTGAGGACTTAAGGACATTTAAAAATCTCAGACTTGTAATAGCATCATAGTTCTATTAGATAGTTAAGATTATATAGAAGTCTTTTTTTTTTTTAAGAAGTCCCACATTTTAATCATGATTCATTTTTTCAAAGTAATGTTATAATATTATATTTGGAGGATAGAATTTTAAAAATCATCTAAGTCATCATTTAATTAAACCAAGTTTTATTAATTTAATGCATTTATTTATAGTTATTTCTTTATAACATGTGTAATATAACATGTATAAGTACATATACTTTCTTAACATAAATGGAATGAATTCAAACTTTACTGTTTCCCTTAATAATATTTTATTGACATCTCAAATCAAATCTGCCAAATCTTAAGTGGTTGCAGAGCATTTTATTTTATGGAAATGTATTAATTTATTGAACAATCTCCTAGACATTTAGGTTGCTTTGATTTGCAAAATTACAAATAAAAAAGCAACAACATTATTGTACACAATCTCTGTAGATGTTTACAGGAAAGATTGCTAGAAGTAGGGTTCTAGTAATAAGCACATTTTAAATTTTGCAAATTTGCCTAACATCCTTTACCAAAAATCCCTCCAATATTATTGTACCAGTTACAGTCCCATCATTAGTTTAAGGGAATGAGTGGCTTAGCTTGCCAATTCCAGCTATATTACAGTCAGTCTTTTTTTTTTCTTTAAAAATTAATACTTTGTCAATATGTTACAAACATTTTTTCAGTTTTTCTTTTAAAATTTATGTAATTCTTTAGCTATACTTATATACTAAAACTTTTCTCTTGGGGCTTTAGAGCTTTTGTGATATGTTTTAAAAGATTGCTCTTTCATTAAAACAAAATATATTACAATTCACTTAACCTTTCTCCTATTGCTACTGGTAACAATTCGATGAAAAAACTAGAGCAAAATGAATAAAGAGACAAGTTAGGTAATAGAGCCAGAATTCTCTCTATTCATTTTGCTTCAGTTTTTTTTTTCAGTGTAGAATATTACATATTTCTAATTAAGGCTACCACAATAATGTGTTACTAATGGCAAAAGAATCTCTTTTTCATTCTGTTTGATAATTTTTTGGCTTATATATAAAAATTATGTGCGTATGTATGGGCATTTTCCCCCCTAACACTTTACTTTTATTAACTTACTAGAGGCCCAATGCATGAAGATTCATGCAAGAATGGGCCTTCCTTCCCCTGGCTGCCAGCACCGCTTTCGCTCCAGCCCAGAGCCACCTTTCTGCCTTGGCTCAGGCCTGGAGCCGGCTTTCCACCTTCCCACGCTGCCCAGAGTGGCTGGGGCAGTGCGGAACACCTGCATCATCACCATGGCGATGATGTAAGCATCCTACCCCCAGTGGCTCGGCGCCTGCATATGCAAATTAACCTGCCATCTTTGTTGGGTCAATTTGCATACTCACTCCTGATTGGCTGGTGTGTGTCGCGAAGGTATGGTCAATTTGCATCTTTTTCTTTTATTAGTGTAGATTCACTTTGAAAGGCAAAATTAATGACCACTCTTTTGATTTATATGTTTGTGTATGAGGAATTTAGGCTATATTTTTTCCAATGAAAAAATATTTTTCCTGAAATTATTGCAAAAATTCTTCATAATAAGCAGGACATTTTCATTAGCCCAATGGAAGGATAAATTGCTTACATTTTATGACTAGATGTCTGGATATTTGTGTTAATTAATAAGCTTGCTTACTAATATGGAATTCATATACTGCAATTCACTTGATTCACTTAGCTTTATATTCATCTTTCCACAAAGATAAATATTATAATAGATCCCTCCTGCTGGCTTCTAGCCCCAGGCAGAGAGAAATATCAGAAAGAATAGTAAGCAGAGGAAACCCTTGGAAAGAGTCTCAGTCAGACTTCAAACTCATTTAGTTTCCTTGTACTTTGTGAGCATTATTCACTTTTCCTTGGACCACTGTTCTCCAAATTTGTATCATTCAGGTATTCCATCACCATTTTGCCATATTTGCCATAGTGATCTTTCATTCGACTTATCTTTTCCTTAGTTTAATTTTTTATTGAGGTCAAAGTTAAACACGTGAAATGCACAGATGTTAAGCATAGAGTTTGATGATTTTTTTTTTCTATGCTATGCACTTAGGTAACTGCCATTCCCAATCAAAATAAAGAGCATTGTTATCACCCCCTAAATTAATGTAAATTTTAAAATATAAATGTCTTTTGATGTGCATTTTCAAATAGTTATAAATATGTGCACATTAATATAGAACATTGTCCATTTATTACTTTAAATCAATTAGTGGAAACCTTAAAATAGAAAGTTCTTTTCATATTAATTTCAGAGGAAAACTGTACTACCAGAAAGCACTGTAATGAAATAGTCTTCCAGGAGAATAATTTTTAACAAAATACTCTTTAGTAACTTAATAACTAAACAACCTTGATTTGGTTGCAAAATTTACCTATATCTATCTTAAATTACAATCTATAGGAATTCTACAGGATAACTGTTAGTAGTAAAATATTAAAATTAGGCTAAATGGATTAATCTCTGATATCCTTTTATAATATACCATTTCTGAGAGCAAGCAAAGATCTTTTGATTCAAAGTAACTGTTTTCTGGTGTGGATGATTGTATTTGATCTTTAAACAAAAGAAAAGTCTACTTTGGGACTTGTTTAGCCCTTGTTTGATTTGACTTCCCGTTAGTGGATTGGACTTCAGCCAGATTGACCTTCTTGTTCTCCTAAAATGGGCAGGGCATTGGGAGGAGCTGGGGATAGAGGAGAAATGTGCATCAGAGTGAGTGCAGCAGAGGTGCAGTCTCCTTTGGTTTTCATCCCTGGAGATAAAACAGCAGTGTCCTAGTGTGGGAGCATGCTATTCTCCAAGTCCACAGGGCTTGTGGTGGGAGATGCGTTGCCTAGGAGTAGTGATAGAAGCAGTTTTTCCATCCACATGGCTGCTGGGCAGACTGTTTTTGTGGGGTTGCAGCCCTAAGGGGTGCTGTAGAAAGTGGACGTGAACAAGGAAGGGATGTTAGTGCTGTCTTCCTAAATCAGTGATTTGTCTCAGTGCAGAGATTTATCAGAGAAAATTCATTTTAGATATGCTGATCTGGTGCTTAGTAAATGGAAATTCATGTTTGTCAGCAATTTTTTCTTTTGTCTTTTAAGAATTATTTTCATCCTAATTACTAAAAAACAAATACATACCATTTTGAATGTCACCATTTATAATAATAGAATATTGTATTAATTTTGTTTCTCGATACATAATACTTATTTTAAAACCCACTTGGAATTCAAGTTTACAAAATTCCAAGTGGTTGTCACAGATTCCAGAAATTCAAAACTTTTCAACTATAACTTTCCACATTTTATATTCTGTATTTTAACTTTGAGCCCGAAGGCAATAAAGAGAATGCTACCAAATATGATCACTTTTTTGTTAAGAAACAAAAACTTCTTCAACTCCAGGCCCAATTATCACATAAAAGAAATGTCTAGGTGTTACCCTTTGTTATTTGGGACTAAAGGCTCTTCAATTTATTTTGCTGATTATATTCATTACAAGCATAATACTTTCTCTCTGATCCAGTGACACATAAGTCATGTCTCCAACATCAAGCTATACACAAAATGAATCTGTGTTTCTTTTAAAGGTTAGAATAGTTCTCATTCACCATCTTCCTCATTTATTACATTAAAACTAAAAACAATATTACTCATCAATAGAGTGGTTATTAATATATCATACCATTGGAATTTTAATAATGAATTTTTATTTTATAAATTATAGCTGTTGCATTAGATATTAAATGATCTTTCTAAACTTAATAGGAATTACTACTGTTTTCCTATTTGCAAAGGGAAAGTGTAAAAATGCAGTGTTAGTGAAAATTAGTAGAATTTCCTTTTAACTTACGATAACTCACCTATAACTTCAAATTTATAAACATTTGCTTTCTGCCCACCAGTCTTCCAACTTTTCATGTATATTAGAGAAGGTAAACCTATTTACTTTCTTTGAAGAACTACAAATTATTACTTTTTAATGCTTTAAAATTATAATGACTTTGAGGTGCTATTTTTCTTTTTGCTTATGTATTTCGTATTTCCACTTTGTTTCAAAAATTATTTGCTATACCGTGAAATATGTATATTAGGTACATACCTTACAGCTATACTCCTATACATATTGGGGGACATGGTTATCCAGATTATACAAAGAGAGGTATAGATTAACCTGGGTTTAAGACTGTCCTCCATTTCAACCTCTGGAATCATCAGAAACTTGATGTAAAGACTTGGATGCAGACAACATTTTTTTAAAGAATAATCTTTCTTTTAAAATGTTGCTATTGTGTAGATACAGTCTGTCTATTTCTCTGTAGGAGAGAGATAATCTTTTACACATTGCTGGCAATAAATGCTGAGAACACTTGACAGTAATTCATGGGTTAAAGAATCAGACTGGTGATCCTTACTAGTTGATGGAGCACAAAATGGTAAAACAGATAACGAAGCTCTCAATATTCATTCTTTTGTCCAGAAAATATGTGTAATATAGGTACTATAACCATTGTTCTATGTGCTTCAGATTTTTAAAATTCAATTGAAATGGGTATATTCTAGAAAGCCTTCCTTAGAAACATTATCTTCTTCTAGCATTCATCTTACTAAAATATCCAGTGACTTTAGATAAAAACTATACACAAATAGGAATTATTTTCAATAGACTTGGATTTTTAGAGCATCTCTAATTAGAGGTCAAATAATCTAATTCAATTCAATCAGGTAAACAACTGTGACATAAGTTCTGCTTTTCATGGGCATCCTTCCTCCCAGGACACCCTGTTTTGATTAACCCTTAGTATCCTTAAGCACTTTATAGATGTGAGTGAAATTTGAGCAGTTTAAAAACAAACAAAAACCTCCTGAATTTCTATGTTCTCTCCCTGGTATGGAAATTAAGACCAAGGCTTTAAAAATTATCAAGTGAAGTACATAATCAGAGCTTCTTGAAGTGTCCTGTTCCTTCTACTGTCACCCAGGATTGGGAGGTGTTTAATAGAAGGTCTTTTATGCCTTCTGTTTAAGGTGGTCTTGTGGCCAACTTCTATTTTTAGGAAAGATACTTTCTGTGTCTCAGCTCACAGCTTGAATACACACTTCAGTGTTTTCTCTGGTAAGCCCCTCAAAGCAGAGAAATTCACAGCACTTTAGTGTGAACTTACACATGGCTGAAGAAATAGGGCAGGGGACAGCAGGATATCTATAAGTCATCTTGCCAGGGACTATCTGTAATATTGTTCAAATCTCACAGGAATACTGAACTCTTCTAAAGATTGTCTAGACTGGAGCATATGGTAACTGATGGACATTTATGCAGATTTGTATTCTCTCTGTTGAAATCATGTTGAAAATACGGCTAGAAAATGCTCATTTTGACCTTCCCCTTTTTCAAAGAAGTGTTAAGAACAATCATTATCTAGGCCTGAAGACTTTATCGTTGTACTCTCCAGATATTCAGTGTAAGTAATAACCATCATTTACAATGCTCCATGAAACTAGTTTTCATCCTTATGTCAAGCTTATTTTCCCAGCCGATTTTCCAGTTAAATGAGAGCATTGGCTGTTCTTTTGTATAATAACTTTTGACAAAGAGTTTGTGTACATTATTCAAGGCACAGATACACTTTTAGAAATTCTATAAAAGTAGGCAGGTCTGTAGTGATTATTTGACTGACAATTACTCTCAAAAGAAGGTTACGAAATATATTTGTCTTCTATGAGCATAAAATGCTGAATCAGAATTTTATACCCTCAGATTTAACACAACTAACAAACTTCTTGTTTAAAAATAAAAAATATTTTCATTTTGATGAATAGTGACTTAAGGAAATAGGCAATGTCAAGTCAGTTTATGCAGATTACATAAACCTGATATAAACACAATTATATATATACTAGAGGCCTGGTGCACGAAAATTCATGCACGGGGAGGGGAGTCCCTCACCCCAGCATGCCCCTCCTCATAGTCCAGGAGCCCTCAGGGGATGTCTTGCTGATGGCTTAGGCCCGCTCCCCTCTGCGGGAGGCGACCGGCCAATCAGGTATATAGATACTTTCTGGAGGCAGCACAGACTCCTTCCTTATTTCTTTCCTCTGTGGTTGGAGAACAGGGGACTAAAAGGAGACAGAACTGTGGCCGGGCCTGGGGCTTTTGTAGGCAGCGGAAAGAGGACATTTCCTTTGATTGTCCTCCCTTTCTTCGGGCCCCTCCCTCCGTTTTTTCCTTTTCATGGTGGACACTCGGGCCTTGGACCGACCAGAGCCCAGCGACGGTGGTGTTCAGCCCCCTCACTTCTCAGCTGAACGTACAGCTGCCTCGCATTCCAAGTGCGGCTGTTTTCAAGCGACTAAAGCACTGGGAATCCACAGCTCCCGGCCTCTCCCCTCTCGGTTTCCTTCTTGGGTCTGTTGCAAAGTTCACCGAGATACAGAAGCAACTCTACGCTGGGGGGGACGCACGCAGGCAGTGCCACGTCCCAGGTCAGGGACACAGGCAAACAGTGTCACGTCCCTGGCCAGCGATGCGGGCAGGCAGCTTCACCTCAGCACTGGGTGGGACGTTAGTGCTGGGCAGGCCTGGGCGTGCCTCCACTGGGGGCGGAAGTCCCCGTCCCCCCCCCCCCCTCCTGTGCATGTCCAACCCGTTGATTGGTCATGACTTGGATATCATAATAGACAAATTAGCATATTACCTCTTTATTATATAGGATATCTATATCTATATCTATCTATCTATCTATCTATCTATCTATCTATCTATCTATCTATCTATCTATATGTATTTCCAGTCCTGGAAAAAATTTGAATTACTCCTTGAGATTGAAGATGACTAAAAGAAGAACAATTACTTAGTTTTCAGCCTCATGAGTGTTTCATACAAACTTCCCTTGAATGATTATTAAGTTATTTAAGTTGTTTAATAATACTTTGAGGAATTACTAAATTCAGTCTTCATTTCATAGTTAATGCTTTTGAATGTGTAATGTGAATATCACTCTGCTAACTGCTAAACATATAGTAAATTTTTAAAAAATTATTCTTTGTAGTTTAGATGCTTGATTCAAAATTAGTAAAATCAAGATCAGTAAAACTGAAAGAATTCGACAAAGCAGGCTAAGAAATTCTCACTTTAGTAAGTTGAAATGAAAAGACAAAAGGAGCTAACAAATATATTGAGTTGCACTGAGCTGTCTTAGAAGCTGAGGATACATGGAATGAATTTGATAAATGCCTAAGTCACCAACAATGGCAGTACAGAATGGACAATAACATCAACTCCATTTTTTCTTTATGCTGATATGCCTTTATCCTATCTTTCTCCCAACAATTATTAATTTATTCCACATGCACTTCATGTGCACCTACAGTATGCAAGGTGCGACATGGAGACAACGTGCATTACCCAGAGAGAAGGTAAGTCTTGTATACAAATAATTAAAATGTGAGAGCATATCCTGACATAGATCATAACTTTTATCACAGGAAGGTCCATGGGAGAATGTGAGTTCTTCTATATCTATGATTTGATTACAAATTTATTCAGCTATATTTTGGGTTTTGATTTCTTATTTCCTTTCTTATTTTATTGCATTTTAGTCCATGAATATGGTCTGTGAGATAGAAATTATTTTAATATTTTTGAGACTTCCTTTGTGACTCAGTAGGTGGTCAAATTTGCAAATGTCTTAGGCTTGAAAACAATATGTATTCTGTAATTACTCAGTGCCAGGTTTGATATGTGTTTATTAGATTAAATTTATTATTTGTTTTGTTGAATTCTCCTATTTCTTCATAATTTGTGTTTGCTTTATAATTTTTATGAGAAGTAAATTAAAATATTTTAACTGGATTCATCAGTTTCTACTTTAGTTTTGCTTTGTATATTTTAAGGATAAGATTTTAGGTACATACAGGTTCAGGACTATTATACTTTCTGGGTGGATTTTTTTTAGCATTGAGTAATAACCCTTTTATCCCTGATTATGGTTCTTGACTTAACATTTGCTTTTTTTCTAACAGCAATATTGCTACATTGGGTTCCTTTTGTTAATAGTTATTGATATAGTATATTCTATCTCCTTTCAATTTTTCTGTCACTACTTTTTTTATAATTATACCTTTGTTGAGATATAATTTATTCACTCTTACAATTCATTGAATTTTAGTATAGATACAGTTTGGCAACCAATACCACTAGCTAATTTTAGAACATGTTTTCATTACCCCAGAAGGAAACCACATACTCATTACCAGTCACTCCCATTTCTCTCCTCTCCAGAGTCCCTGGCAACTACTAATCTACTTCTGTCTTTATGGATATGCCTTTTCTGGATGTGTCAGATAAATGTAATCAGACATGTGGCCTTTTGTTTCTGACATTTCTGACTTTTCACTTAGCATAATGTTTTCAAGATTCATCCATATTGTAGTATGTGTCTTTCCTTCTTATTTTAAAAGACTGAATAATATTCCGTTGTATGGCTATACAACATATTATCTATCTACTGATGGACATTTGGGCTGTTTCTATTTTCTGGCTATTATCAATAATGATGTTATGAATGTTCATGTACAATTTCTGTGTGGACATATGTTTTTATTTCTCTTGGGTGTATACCTCGCAGTGGAATTGCTAGATCATAGGGTAGCATTACATTTAGCATTTGAAGAACTGTCAAACTGTGTTCCAAAGTGGCTCCACCATTTCACATTCTCAGCAATGTATGAAGGTTCTAATTTCCCCACATTCTTCATTGTATCTTTGCTGAATCTTTAAAACCCCAGTCCCAAGTTCTTTGTGCCCTATCCTGGTGCAAATTCCTTGTGGCCTTTACCATGCTAGTTCCCACCTATATGGTGTTGCATTCCTCATGTTTCTGGCACATACATACTTCTTTTCCTTTCTTTAATGGTCATATATGAATTAAGACTTAAAAAGTTGTTTTACTTAGTATTTTTATGTGGATGTGAAGGTGATGAACCTGGATGCAGGGGATAGTATTCATCTGAATCAGCCTACCGTTCCTGGAAGTTGAGCAGATCAGTGCAATTGCAGGGACTGTGAAGTGGTTGACTTAGAGTTGATCTAGGGCAGTGGTCGGCAAACTGTCGCTTGCGAGCCACGTGCGGCTCGCGAGCTGTGGTTTGCCACTCTGTTGACTAATGAGTTTGCCGACCACTGACCTAGGGTGTTGTTCAGAGCTATGGTCCAGAGTTTTTCTTCTGGGCTAAATTACTGGGCCCATATAGGATCCACTATTTACTGAGCTCATCCAGTCCCATATGAATTACCTCATCTTTTTTGTTGTTGTTATTTACAGTTGCCAGTTTCCAGAAATAATACTGAAATGAAAAAGCCCAAATTCAGAAAAAGGAAGAGGTATGTTTTTTTTTTTAATTAAAAAGTATTATAATAAAATTGAAATATATATTAGGTTTACTTATTATATGGCATTTCCCCCTGGCTCTTGATTCTCTTTCTCTAGGGAGACACTTGGGTTTAAAATTTTCTAAAAGAATTAATAAAATGGTAAGTAGTAGTTTTAGAAGTATGGAGAAAGTTTGGTGTTTATACAAATATGTTGAACCAGGACTTTCAAAGATTAATATCATGTGAGCAACTAGATGAGAAGCAGGTTTTCAGTTTAAAATAGGTATTGGAAACCAGAAGCAGGTCTTTATAATGAACTAATAAGCACTGATGACAAATTTTAGTGTTTATCATTGAACCAGCCATTGTTTGTTTGTTTATTTTTAATGAATGGTAATCAGTACTGTGTTAAAGAGAGTCCTACTCAAAGACTAATTCTGATAGTCCTTTTTCAGAAAATGAATAAAGTTTTAAAAATGACTTTAGCTGCCTTATCTCATTTATATTTCCCAGTAACCCCATCAAAATAGGTAGGGGGAGTATCACAGTCATCTCCATTTAAAAGGTGAAGAACTTGTGGCTTAGAGAAGCTAAATGGCTTTCTCAAGATCTTACGGTTAGAGAAAATGTGTTTGGACAAATGTTTTCTGACTCTTAATCAGCAACACCATGTAGTGGAATAGCATGGATTTTGCAGTCAGACAGAATTTAGTGCGTCATGCTCAACCACTTACCTGTGATGTCAAGTTGCTCAACTTCTCAGAGCCTCGGTTTCTTTACACAATGGGAGTGACAATTACTTAGTAGGTTTCTGGGGGAAGGATTACATGAAAAAGCCTATGTAAGGTGCTTGGTAGATTATTAGTGCTTTTCACCTAGAGAGAGCCCAAATCAATACTATTCCCCTTTGGTTTTTCACTGTATCATACTGTCTTATAGTATAAAACAATGAAGAAAGAGTACTTTAAGGTAAATATATACTCACTAGAGGCCCAGAGCACGAATTTGTGCATGGGTGGGGTCCCTCGGCCTGGCTGGTGATCAGGGCCAATCGGGGCTGGCCAGCTGGGGCGGGGAGGGACTGCAGGAGGTTGGCTGGTCGCAGGAGGTTGGCTGACCTCCAGGTGGCAGCTCCTGCCTTGAGCATCTGCCCCCTGGTGGTCAGTGCACATCATAGCTACTGCTCTTCGTCCAGTCGTAATGGTCGCGTAGGCTTTTATATATATAGATAATTTATTATTACCAATGCATATCCATGAATGATTTAAATATACATGACTGATTATTTGAAACTAACTATGTCACATTTTTTCCTAGGAAAGCTATTTTAAAACGCTGTTTTGAAAATGTTTGTTCAGATGATGCTTTATCAAAGGAAAATATGGGTATGTGAAGGCCCGTCCTGCTTTTAGCTATTTTACTTCTATTTAATTCTACCAAATATAGTTGTAGTCCTTTGAAGAAAAATAATGTACATATATACATATCTGAGAAACATTAGTGGGTTATTTTGGGTATTAATTTACATTCTAGGGCTTTTCAATTGTCTTTACATTTCTGTTCCTTTGAATTAAATGTTCTCTGTTTTTTGCATGTACCATCTTCTTCTGGAATCTCTGCAAGCCCTCCTTTTTGGACCATCTTTCCTATTAGTCTCCTGCTCCAGATTTGCTGTTCCTTTATGAAGTTATTCTCTACCAATTGTCACCCCCCCACACACACCTTTGAGATCAGGAGGAGAGCTAATTATGTGCAGCTTCTTTACCTCTCCAACTATCAGTTTCTTCATCTGTAATCAAGAGATGTAGTGAAAGCTGCCTTATCCAACATGGAGAGGACTGTTTCTGGAAATAAATTTTTTAAAAATAAAGTACCAGCAGTTGTGGGAAGAAATATCAGCAACAATACATTTCAATCCAGACCTCTCCATTCCAAATGGAGTGGAGTGCCAAAGGGAGAGAAGGAAGAAAAGTGGCAGCCTGGGGCTCCCAGCTGAATAGCCGCTGGTATTAGAACACAGTAGGTGAATGTGGAATGCAGGGAGAAGGTTTTAATTTCAAAAGTGCTTTACCCTTTGTACATTTTTGTGTCTTGAAAAGCAGGCAAATACTTATTTGCAAGATGGAACTTAGTCAGCCTTACAGAGGTTTCAAAGCACAGTAAACCCCCAGAAGTTATTCATGCCGTCCTCCCTTTCACTTGTAGCCACCCCCAGATCCTATGGCACTGTGTTTCAATTAGCTAAATAGTCACTTATTTATAGTCTCATTGAAAGAAAGAAAAAACAGTCAGAGAAAGGTTGGGATAGTTATCATTACTTTTAATCCTTTATTCTTCTCCTAAACAACTACAAAATTCTATTGTTTCTATCTCTTCTTATTTGGCTGCTTCTTTCCTTTTAATTAAGGTGCTCTTTTGGGCTATTTTGTCCCTTTGCCTCACAAGATCAGCTCAAATATTCCTGTAGCCTATCCCTGACTGAGTTCCCACTAGGAAGCCCTGGCACTGCAGCTGAGGGCTCCATCGCTGGGATCCTTCTACCCTCCAACTTGCAAGGGGTACTGCATAAGAAACCCAGTGCAATCGGGAGCCCATTGACAGGAAGCAACTCTTCTGTGTAAACGAGTGAATTCATCTCAGGAGTTATCCATGGGAAGCCTTTTTAGGAGTCTCACATTCTGTGTGGCTTTAAAAGTCTCAATGTTAATGGTTAAAATAGCCCAATCTGTGTTTTACTCCTCCATCTCATTTGAACATCTGAAGAGCAGAAACATCTAGCCTACAGTTTTCTTTGCAAGAGCTGTCTGCATATTGAGAGAGTAGTTATTTAACAGTAGTCTAACCCCCTTCAGATATTTTACCTGCTGCCTATATTTCTATGGATCCCTAAATGCAATCCTCCAATATCTCACATTTATTCTTAAGGCAAAATCAACCCTAGATCAAGTAACATAGGAAAATTATACCATCTTCTTCTGGAATCTCTGCAAGCCCTACTTTTTGGACTAGCTTTCCTATTGGTCTTCTGTTCCAGATTTGCTGTTCCTTTATGAAGTTACTAGAGGCCCAGTGCATGAATTTGTGCATGGGTGGGGTCTGGCCAGCCCGGCCCCAATTGGGGCCGGGCCTGTCAGGAGGAGGAGATGGTGGGAGGTTGGCTGGCAGGCTCCCCCACTACCCCTCCGACCAGGGCCCGATAAGGCCCAATCAGGGCCAGGCCAGCTGGGGCTGCATGAGATTGGCCGGCAGCGGCCCCAACCCCCCATTGGGCGGGTTCGCTAGCCACAGTGGGCGTCATAGCAACCGGTTGTTCTGGTCCTTACGGCGTTCCCGTCACTGGCTTTTTATATATATATATAGATTCTCTACCAATTGTCACCCTCACACACACCCTAGAGCAGTGGTCGGCAAACCGTGGCTCGCGAGCCACAGTTTACCACTCTGTTGACTAATGAGTTTGCCAACCACTGGACTAGACTAAATGTTACCGTGTAGTTGGAAGCTGTGAGGATTAGGCAATTGTGGCATATTGTGTGCAAAGAGGTAAAAGGTAGTATATGACAGTGGTCGGCAAACTCATTAGTCAACAGAGCGGCAAACCATGGCTCGCGAGCCCCATGTAGCACGCAAGCCGCGGTTTGCCAACCACTGCCCTAGAGACCAAGGGGAAAACTAATTAAGTGCAGCTACTTTACCTCTCCAGCTATCAGTTTCTTCATCTGTAATCAAGAGATGCAGTGAAAGCCGGCTTATCCAACATGGAGAGGACTGTTTCTGGAAATAAATTAATTCTTGTGAAGCAAAAGGACAGAATAGTCAAGAAAATGTGGAGGAATCATTAAATAATTTAAACTGTATACCCACCACTATGTAAAGATTTATTCTAAGATATAACTATTTGTGGAACATGTCTGTATTTTTTTGAAAATTGATACCAGGAATATCATGTATTATAGAGTGGTGGGGCAAAAAGTAGGTTTGCAGTTGAGAGTATGTGAAACAGAGTTTATTCTTGTATTATTATTTATTAATTATTGTATATTTTCCATATGAGCAACTATATACCTATTTTTGCCCTACTCTATATTTGTATTATCCCTATTATTCATTTCCCCCAGTGTTTAGGGATAAGAAAATGCATCCATGATGATGAAATATAAATAGCAATAATAATAGCAATGAAAACCAATGCTTACAACAATTTCTATATATCCTCACTTTTTAAGTATTTTATGTATTAGTTTAACCCTTATAAGATCTGTATGAGGTTGATAAAGTAGATATTATATCTCCCATTTTATTAATGAGAAAACTGAGGCACTTAAGAGGTTATATGACTTTTCTAAGGTCACATTTTAAAATTAATCAAAGTGTGCAGCTATTTCTTTGATTGCTTTAAGTACCAGGAATTTTAAAGCTATTTTTTTTAAATGTACACCACTGGTACAACTACTGGTCTAAGCATTTTAAAATGTAATTATTGCCATTAGTATCCCCTTTAATGAATTGATTTTTATTTCTTTTAATCTTTGAGTTTTTATCATTTTTCAAATTATATCACTATTTTCTGTTGGTAAATAGCTCATTTCTTTTGGGTGAATAGACAGTCTATAAAAGTTTGATTAAAAAAGATATTGACATATTAATAATTACCCAGGGCAAACTAATAATCTATTAGCATTCATTATTAAATTAGCAAATGATGTATTCATAATCGACTTGGGACATGTAAGCATGGAAGGGAATGGTTAATATAGAAAAGGCCTGCATTGTGGGGTGAGTCCTATCAAGAGAATGAAGAGCTTGGAGCTTGGGTCTGGGAGGTAGAAGGGGTGACAAGGAGAGAGGTGATATCTTACTACTCAAGACAAATCTTACCTCTTGGTAAGATGTGATTGGTCTTCATGCCCCTTGTACAAAGCCTTGTGCTTCCAATTTCTATTTGTGTCCTCAGGAATGATGCTGTCTTCTCCATTACATTTCACCCTGTATTTTACTCATCTCTATATTCATTGTAAGCAGACAAAGGAGTGTTTGTGGTTACTCAAAATCCAAACAAAACCAACTTTTCTATAAGAATGCCTTCTAAACGTCCTTATTGAAACGTCCCTGCAAATTTATTTAATATGATATTTTTTAGTGCCAGCTTTGGGATGACCCAACCAAGTAGCCTCTTTATATAGGAAGGAAACAGCTTCTTTAAACATTTAATAGAGAAGTAGAGTTGAAAGAAAACTCCATAAATATGCATTTGAAAGCTTTTAAAATAGTGACTGATTTATTGAGACAAACAGCATTTCTTATTGGGAATGGAAAAACAATTTGATTTATTTTACAAAACTTCATTTTTAAAAGCCAGATATGGACTTCAGCATGAGATTTCTTTTTCACTTTCTCTAAGTGATGGAGCAGCTGTAATGCTATCACTTTACTCTGAACAACAAATTCAAAGAAGTCAGGGAAACTACAGGATAATCAGTATTGATAGAAGATGATTGGTCACACAATCAGCAAAGGCATTCATTCGGTCTCTATCTTTGGAAGCTATCATTGACCAATTTTGATAACCTAGTTTGTAGATTACAGTAACTGCTCTTTCTTGAGAATTATTTTTGAACTCTATCAGTTCACAAAATAGGAATACCTATTTAGAAAAGCAAAGCTCCCATGCCTCTGGAAACAGGATTTGACATCCGTCAAGTTGGTATTATGAACCCTGGTTGATTTATGAAGTCATCCATTACTTTATCTACCCTTGTTCAAAAAGCAGTGTACATATTTTTCCAGATCACTTGAAAACAGAGAGCCTACAATGCCATTCAGCACTGATGTTCATTATCATAAATTGATTGTATTTTAGCATAGCTTTAGAAATATAAAGATGTTTTTGTGCCATTTTTCCTTTACAGCATAGCTCAAAATCCATCTTCTCAACCATGCATTAAATGTCAGTGTCAATAGCCATAGACTCAGAATGTAAAGCAGGAAAACACAACACCTGTGAGTAGGACTGGAGAATCAGTGTAAAGTAACCACAAGTAGTGGTCTGTTAAGGAACAGGTTAGTAAGTGAAAAGTTTGTCATATATAGAGGTCAATTTCATTAACAAAATTGCTTCCACAAAAATGTACATTCTAGAAAATTCTGGACATAGGGTTGCTTTCATATTTTTAGATAAACTTTCCAGGTGATTCTTATGCCCACCAAACTTTGAATACCATCGTTCTAGAATGTAATAGTTCAGACTTCATGTTCTTAGGCTTTAGCAGTTACCATAGAACAGTGGTCGGCAAACTGCGGCTTGGCAAACTGTGGTTTGCCGCTCTGTTGACTAATGAGTTTGCCGACCACTGGGTAGGGGCTTAATCACAAGGAACAACAACAGCCTGTAATTATTGGAATCAAGAGTCTAGGTCAGTGGTCAGCAAACTCATTAGTCAACAGAGCGGCAAACCGCGGCTTGCGAGCCACATGTGGCTCGCGAGCCACAGTTTGCCGACCACTGCCCTAGAACACAGATCTATGTGGATGAAACTAACATATCAATTACAGTTTTTGCTTGTTTTATTTTTGAACATAGGAACTGGTCCTAAAGTGTGGAATGGCTTATCAGAATGCTGTTTTCAAGCTGTTTTGAGAAAACCTAAGATTGGCTGTGAAGATATGAGGGCCAGGAAGTCTTATTGGTCTAGCCAGGGGTGGGCAAACTTTTTGACTCGAGGGCCACAATGGGTTCTTAAACTGGACCGGAGGGCCGGAACAAAAGCATGGATGGAGTGTTTGTGTGAACTAATATAAATTCAAAGTAAAGGAGCGGAGGGGAGAGCAAGAGAACCGGATAGAACAGCCGGATCCGGCCCGCGGGCCGTAGTTTGCCCACGGCTGGTCTAGACTACCTATTCTCTTGAGTCCCTGGCCCTTAGTAGGCACAGAATAAATATTTGTTGATTTAATATAAAGAAAATTGGGGAAAGCAATAAATATTGACAGAAAATTTTCTTTTGTAGACAAAATTATAATGTGCCTTGGCTGGTGTAGCTCAGTTGGTTGAGCATCATCCCATGCAATGAAAGGTAGCCTGTTCGATTCCTGGTCAGGGTATGTGCCCAGGTTGTGGGCTCAATCCCTGGTAAGGGGGCATGGAGAAGGCAGCTGATCGATGTTTTCTTTCACATTGATGTTTCTCTCTCTCTCTCTCCTGTTCCTCCTCTCTAAAAAATAAAATAAAATAATTAAAAATTGGAATGTGAAAAATGTAAACTAAAAATTGTTTTTTCAGTACTCTAGGGACAACCAGGGAAGGATAGATATTATCTACTTAATAATCTCCCATGACCTTATTTAACACCATTATTTAATAAACAATGTTTTAGCAGAATTTTAAAATTCTTTCTTACAAATAATACGTAAGAGAAAATTATCAACAAAATGATAATAAAGTATGGCTTCTTTTCACATTATAATTTTTGTTTTTTACCTTACAACATGCTTAGTTTATAAGTCCGTGTGTGTGTGCGCGCGCGCATGTGTGGCCATAATCTCATGTGGATATATATCTCACTTTTCCTAAACAGTATTAATAAGAAAAAATTTAAATGCATTCAACAGTTACATTAAAATTAATGCTGTGGCTGAGAACACCTTGCTTCTGTATTCAATGATAATATTTTAGCTCTAAAGTGTGTATCTTGCTAGGTCTGTTTTCATGTTCCATGAACTTTCAGCTGTTCTATGTAGTGTGATTTGTGGTGATCTGCCAATGAACGGTGGATAATAGGAGGTGGTATGTCAGATTTTTGTAACCAGAGTGGAAGGTGATGGGATGTATATTCATGGCCTTTCTCTTTGAGTCATGTTGCCTTTGGAAGGACTTCTCAGGTGCTCCATCTGTCCCTTGTTCAGGACAGCAGGCTCCACATGGCCTCCTTTCCTTGATCATTACCTCAACAAGACTTTATAGCAAATGAAAATGCTTTTTTTAATTTAAATCAGAAATTCAGTTGCGTATTGTTAATCAGTAGTTGAGTCTATAGAGTTATAATAGGTGTTTATTTCTTTTGGGGGTATTGTTTTATCTCAGCAAGTTCAGTGAATTATCAGATTTTTTTTTTTTTGCCAATTTAATATATTCCTGTCACAGTAGCACACACAAAAGAAACTTTCAAGTGTGTTTTTAAAAAATATCAGATTAGGCAATTAAGATGTGTTGATATTTGGATTAGGAATAGACTAGCCTGTGTCTAGCCTAGCCACTTAATCATATGGCTCCCTTTTAAAGAGTAATTTTAATAGTTTATTGCAGAGATTGGTAAACTGTGGCCCTCAGTCCTACCGTTGGTTGCCTGTTTTTGTAAATAAAATTTTATTGGAACATAGCCCCTCTCATTTGTGTACATGTCTACGGTTTGCACTACAACAGCAGAATTGAGTAGTTGTGACAGAGACCATCTGGCCCACAAAGCCTGAAATATACTCTCTGGCCTTTCACAGGAAAAGTTTGCTGACCCCTGGTCTATTAATAACATAATTTAGTTTAGTGTCCTTGGCTCCTGATTTTGAAAAAGCACACATTTTAGTGAGCTTTTGTTGTTTTGGGGTACTTAACACATAGCAAAAATGTCATCTACATTTTTCAAGGAATAATTGTAAAATATTCACCTTGAAATCTATAATAATTTTGTATCAAGTAGCGGGCATATGTGAAATTTATACAAAATATTATTTCTTATCTTGTAACATTTGGAAGATTTCCTCTTTTGTGGTGGCTAAGATTATGAATTAGATTGAATTAAGATGTAGCATTTTTTACTATATTATGTTTCTTTAGTTGTCTCTGAGACAGAAGTTTTACTAAAAGAACTGGAGCAAATGCTACAGCAAGCTCTAGAACCCACAGCAACACCTGATGAGCCCGAAGAGGAACGTGGAGAGGAAATAAATACAGGAGAAAAGGTAATATTGATAGTTATAAGTAACAACTTCAAATTCTTTACATGGCAGAGATTGTTCCTGGGTGGACATTTTAAGTATATGGAAAACCTTTTTCAATTCTCAAATTTGAGCCCTTGATTATCATGAGCTGAATGATAAACTAGTAGCCTGTTGAGAAATCAAAATAGATCTATCAGTCTTTGAAAAAATACCTGAGTTTCAGCAGAGGTGCTCTTTTTGTTTCAGATCTTTGAGGTTGGAATTGAAGAGAGATGGAAGGGGCTTGATGTAGTGAAGGCAATGCCACTAAAGAGGCCTCCTCCGCACTGCCAGTCTCCACAGTCAGGAGGGGCGCTGGGGTGAGGGCAGCTGGGGAAATCTGCCCTATTTCATGCATAGGGATAGCTTCTATAGGGACAGGCTCCATTATTAAAATACTAGATAGAATCTTTTATTGTAATACGTTTCACCATTCATATCTAGACTTGTCCTTTTTTTCCTTTTGGCCAACATGTTGGGCTGAGAAAGGCCACATGTCCTTAACTTTATTTAATACTTATATATGACAACAGAAATTTAAATTGGTTGAGAAACTGCTCAGCACATGAGCTCCATGTATCTTTTCCTGGTTTGTCTTAACTTAACTCCCAGGTCATTAATACAGAGCAGCGATGTGGTAGGTGTGAAAAAAATAAGTCATAAGGCAACCACTTCCACAGACAGCGTAGGTATTCCCTGAGTGGTTAGGAAGGAGAATGACAGCGAGGAGTCAGGTATCCTTATGGCGTTATTCATTCTCTCATTCAATCATTTAGATAGGTAGTGGGTCTGGAGTTCAGAGCACAGTGGTTAGGAGCACTGACTGTGTCACAGCCCTGGTCCTGCCACTGACAACTTGTGTAATTTGGCAAAGTTGCTCATCACTTGCCTCAGACGATTGTTTGGAGGGTTAAATAAGACAAACTGGGAAAAGTGCTCTGCGTAGTGACACCTAAGGTTAGTTGTTACTACAGGTGAGAAATGCCAATGGCGGTCACTAGAGAGAAGGAGTGCCAAGATGTCTTTATCTCTTTCCCCACATTCTCACTTTGAATAACTACTCCTCATGCCCCCCAAAATGAAAATATTGTGTACACACTTTGGAAGACTGCCCAATTGCATGATTTTATTCAGAACTTCAACAAGAACAAAGAAGATTCTTACAACACCTCCTTTATTGACTTTGAAATCAAGAGAATGTACAGAATTTACAATTAAGGAGATCAGTGTGTTAAAAGAAAATATGTAAAATTAATGTTAAAAACTCTTACTGAGTTGAAAAACATGATGGTTTTCTTAATCAGTTGAAAATGCTATTTTTCCATTTAGAGTTCCTTTTTTTCAAAAATCTCGTTTTCTGTATCTCACCTTTTATAGAACAAGATCTATAGATTGGTGATGTATCTTATATTTAACTAGAGACCTGATGCACGAAAATTCGTGCAAGAGTAGGTCTTCCTTCCCCCGGCTGCCGGCACCGGCTTCCCTCCAGCATCCAGGACCCAGTCTAGCTTCCCTCGGGCTGCCCGCAGGTACCAGGGACCAGGCTGGCTTCCCTCCAGCCCCAGCTTCATCGGGAAGGATGTCTGGTCTAATTAGCATGTTACCCTTTTATTATAGATTACTGTACATTTTTCTTTTCTAGCAAATGTGTGTTTTGTTTGAGCACCATATGGTTCTGTACAATGTGTTTTCAGTCTTTGCAGTTCGTCCTTTCAAAAATACAGCCAGGTTGATTTTTATAGAGATGTCCTGGAGCTTTTACAGTCACAGAACTGGCTTCTGTTTTGCCATTATAACTAGTAACTTGATAAAACAGAAAATTACTTCTGATTTTTATTTCTTCAGGTAAAACACATAGTTTTAATACATCACCAGGCAAGAGCTTGCTTTTTTAGATTCTTGTAATATTATATGCTTTCAAAAGGCATTTAGGAATTGTAAAAATTAACCATTTTAACTCGCTGGCAGGCAGGGGAAGGCCTCCTGCCGACTGGTTTATAAGCCACTCTCCACACTGAGCTTTGTATGTCTGGCATTCACACCAGGCTCAGGATATTTAGGGCCTTGTTCACTTTTAAGCAAGGAGAATAGCAGTGAAACCAATGATCAAAGCCGGAGTAATTTCCACTTTAAACGCAAAGAAGTGACCACCTCAGGGTTTTTTTTTCTTCCTCCCTCCCTCCCTCCCTCCCTCCCTTCCTCCCTTCCTTCCTTCCTTTCTTTCTTTCTTTCCCACTTGAAATGGGAGCTGCATTTTGTTTTTAGGAAAAAGTGGTCTCTTATAAGCTAATCCACCAAAAAGAACCACCTGATAACTTTAAAGTTCTGAGCATGTTCATACTCTGAGCAAATATTGTCTGAGCTATTTTTAAAGTTGTAAATTTGATGATGTTTTCATCATTCACTTCACATATGAGTTTTCAAGTTGATTTCTCGCAAGCGTCTATACTAATGGATGAGATACTACATGAAAACAGCATACATATGGAAAATCAGAATTTATTTCTATTTGTCATTGAAATACTTTGAGATTATTTTCCTCAGTGGAGTCACCTTCCTAATTACGTTCTTCTTTAGCTGATATTAAAACGGGTTGACATGTCCTAACTTGGCAAGCAGTGGGCGAGGATTCATTTCAGATTTTTATAAAATCCACCTGAATAATTTACAAATTAGATAATCCATTTACAAAGAAAACCATTTACTTAATAATTATTTATATTATAGTAACTTTTGATATATGAAAATATTTACTTACATTTTTTCCTTAAATTTCCTGGGAAGTTAACTCGAATGAACCTTGAAGTTATAAATCTCCTATGTGTGGCTATGTTTGCATTGTTTTTACCAGTGTCCTGTCTAAACAAGCTTAAGAAAACTATCACTGTTTGTGAGGAATGCAGATTCTTGTGAGAGATGACCACAGCAAATGTAAATAAAATAGCTTTAAGTTGTACTTCCTATAATAGTAGTTTTAAACGTAAACAAATATAGAAAACTCACAGAATTAAAATGATCAATTTTTTTCAAAATTAAAACTAAAAGTGTAGTATTGGGGAATAGGCAAGACCTAAGTTTTATATTAACACTAGAGGCCCGGTGCACGAGGGGTGTCCCTCAGCTTGGCCTGCACCCTCTCCAATCTGGGTGGGACCCCTCGGGGGATGTCCGTCTGCCGGTTTAGGGGCATTAACTACAGCCATTAGGAAAATCACACAGAATGTCCTTGACATACAAACAGTATGGTTTTATGAGTTGTTTTAATAATAATGGCCATTCCTTTAAATAATATCTGCTTACATACAATATAGCTGGTACTATGTGAATTCAGAATGTTAATATCACAAAATCATAGAAGGTTATAATGGAAATAACCTTGAATTGTCTAGTCCAAACTTTTATAAATATTGGGATTCCCTTTTCAAAGATTTTGAATGCTTTTTGTCCTAAGAAACTTAACCAACTTTTGAGGCAACCAATTTTCTGTGAAAGGACTGGGGGATTCTGGCCGGGCTGAGGGGACTGGGCACCGCCATCTTGTGACTATGGGCACCACCATATTTGTGATGGTGTAATGGTCAATTTGCATATTCCCTCTTTATTAGATAGGATTTACTATACATTATACTATACATAGGGATCATTTTTTGACCACCACCATAACAGAAAACTTTGTGTAACTGCTGTGGTTCAAGACTTATCAATTACTTTATGTTTTGTTCAAATAACTGAACCTAGTCTTCAGATACAGTGAGGTAGTACTGATGAATTGTGTGGTTATTTTTACAGTTGCCTCAGTGGGGCCCTGACGCTTCTGCAAGCAGTCCATATGAAAACCACTGTGAAGAGGACTATGTTATAATTGACGGGATAAAATTAAAAGCTGGGGAATGTATTGAAAATATAACTAACAAGTTTAAAGAAATCGATGCTTTGATATCTGAATTATAGGGCATTATCAATATTTTCAAAAGGTAATTATAAAAACAAAGTCAAAAACTTAAAATGTTTAGTGAAATAGGTATGTATTATACCAAAGTTGATATTTGTAATAACTTTCTACTTTATATTTTGAGGCTATACATTGTTTTGAGATCCAATCAAATGATATTAAAGTTAGTGTTACAATTTTAGAATTTAAGAAACCCTAATGTTTGTAGTTTGTTTTTCTTGTTTGCCCTAAGTTTAAAATGGGTTGTGAAACTTACTGCACAAATACATGCTTTACAGTGGTTATTTAAGCCCTTTATTCAAATGTGGATGTTAAGGTGGCTGACAAGTCTATTATATTTCTTACAGATAATTCAAATCTAATATGTTTAGAGAATGTATATTTATAGTAGAATTAAGCTACTACAAAATGAAATAAAATGTAAAAATTGTTATATAATAGAGTTGGAGCTTTTCTTAAAAAGCAAAAATTTTAATTGCCTTATTATATTGGAAATAATTATTTCAACCACAGTGCTCAAATTTGGCTAATACTCTGTTGGGGACCTTTGGAAGATCAGAATCCGGGACCCTTTACCACTGAATCAGTAAATCTGAAAATGAGGATGGTCAAATGTAGTTAAAAATCTAGAAAGATAAGTTAAACATATTCATTATAAAACAAATCTAAACCATGTAGAAAAGTGCAAAGCACATCCTGCAATACCACTCTCAACATCTCCCCTGAAACCCATTCCTTAGGGATTGCCCTAGTGGGCGTTGATCTCGAGTTTTGTACACATCATGGTGTGTGTCTGTGCACATCCACCTCTAGTTCCAGCCCCGGCTCCCCCTCTCTTCCTGATTGTAAGGGTAGGGAAAAGGACATGCCAAAGAAAAGCAAGAGAGCATCTGGTACCTGCTGTTAGTTGAATTAGCTGGAGTGACATGTGATAGCAAGAAAGTAAGCTACAACAGATGAGGGCTGTGTAGACAGGTGGAGGAGCTTATAACCGTAGGGACCAAGGGAAGAGTTTAAACAATGGAATCCCTGTTCGACTTCAGAAAGATCTCATGAGCGGCGGCAGGGTGGAGAATAGAGTGAGAGAGAGTAACCCTGGAGTCAGCAGACCAGTTAGAAGACTACTTTGGGTATTCAGTTGTGAGATTCTGAGAACCTACTGCACAAATATATGCTTTACAATAGTTATTTAAGCCCTTTATTCAAATGTGGATGTTATTCAGATGTGAAGTATGGTGCACCGTGCTGTGATGGAGAGAATTGGATAGATTCAGGCTATATTTATACCAATGAATTATTTGGATTTAGGGACTAGATATAAGGATGAGACAGGGGAGTCAAGGACAACTCCAGGTTTCTACTGTTCACAATACGTGGCAGATTAGAAATGTTGGACAAATACCAAGTTTGGGCCAAACTGTGTGACTTCAGCAGAGATTTTACGCTACTCGTGCTTTGACAAATCCTGCATCCCAATACCACTCTGAGAAAGGAGTGACTAGAATAGTCTCAACATGTCATATTTAAATCTATGTGGTATAAAACAGTGAAGATTAAGGCTTCCTTTCTTCCAGCTGAATTTACTCCACAGCATTTTAGAAAAACTTTTCCTTTTTTTCTTGGCATTATGATTTTGTATTCACAGCCTACAAGATGTCTCAAAGTAATTAGTCCCATTTTTTGTTACTGCTTAGAATCAACTATAAAAATGACTACAATTGTATTTGAAAGACTTTACCAGCAATTCAAGTGTTTGATATAAACCCCCATCTAGAAGATCAGTTAGGTCACTTGCAACTAATTCCTGCCGGTGGAGCAGTCAATGCTCATCAGAGCCCGATTTCACAGATCAGATCCTGAAATATCCAGATTGAATTTATTTCTGCCACGATCTGAGTGTTACAAGTCTGGAATTTCCACTGAAGACATGGTGTACTTGAGCAGCTCAAAATAGTTCTGAGAACAATTATTTGGGTTGGTTCTGTCTTCAGTGGAAACCGCAGACTCCTTCTAAGAAGAGGCTGGAGGAACCTCTATCTATGTGAGAATAAAGGCTTTCAAATTTCCAGATAGAATCTCCCCAGGAAAGGGGATGAAGGGATAGTCAGGGCTGAGAATCCTGCCTGGCTGGCAAACCCTCCCTGCTGGTAAATGTCCAATGTTCCAAGGCAGGCTGTATACTGAGGTGGCATAGCAGTGGGGTTATGGAAACAGAATGCCTGCCTTCAGATCCTGGTGCTGCCATCTACTGGCTGGGAGACTCAACTTCTCTGAGCTGAGGTTTTTGGCTTTTCATCTAGAAAGCAGAGAACATGTGGAAAACTATGCAAGTTATGACCATGATTATTGTTGGCTCGGAGCATTTCTTTTCTGACCACCCTGCCATGCTTCTTCTATGCCCATTGAACTAACATGCTCCTTTGGACAGAACCTGAAGTAACACATCTGCTTTTGGGGGACTGAGACCAAGGACTGTGTGTGATTAACTGACGTGTAGGTCAGGCCTGGTGGTAGGCAATACCTTACAATTTATAGCTAGAACCTCTTGCTAGGCCCAAGGAGAACATCATAAGGAAATTGCATCTGCCCACCAAGGGAGGTTAAATTCTAAGTACACTTATTATATCAAGTTTGTTATGTGAGGTATAAGGCAATATGTCGCAGTGGTCGGCAAACTCATTAGTCAACAGAGCGGCAAACCGCGGCTCGCGAGCCGCATGTGGCTCGCAAGCCGCAGTTTGCCGACCACTGTGTCAGGGCCTTGTGCCCAGGCATTTGGGTTTGAGGAGCGGCTGACTGATATTCTTTGGAACGAGTTGGGTCAAGCCTATCTGTCTACATTCTCCATGAACTTAGGGAAGGTCTGGGTCCACTAGAAGCTGTGTCCTCAGTTAGATCTATAGACCCTGGAGAGTTGAGCAGATCCAGCTCTGTTGTCCTACATTCCAGGAAGTCTTGGTCCATTTGTCCTTGCTAGAAGTTGAATTTATGCAGGGATTTCCATTGGTAAAAGGCTTAGCTCTATCTTTATTGTAGGCTGCCTGTGCACTTTTGATAGGTTAGTCTCTTGTTGCCACCAGTGAGGTGAAGAAGGAAATGCACTATGTACTTGCAAAAGTCTGTAGCATACCACAGTTAAAGAATTCTAAGTACTTCCTTAGGGCTGAACCCGCTCTTGATGCCTTCAACCCAATGGAAGTGATACTTTGGTCAAGCTGCTTTAGTCTCTCCATGTCTCACTTTCCTTATCTGAAAAATTAGGATGATGGTGATGATCATGGTAATAATTGTCTTAAAAATACTAATATCCTAGAGTTGTTGAACAGAATAAAATGAGTTCCAACATGCAAGGCACCTAGCAAAATGCCCGGCACATTATGTAACTGTCATTACTATTTTTACAGTCTAGTAAGAGAGAGACCTCTGAAGCAATGCCAGAATTGGGAGGGAGAACAGTGGGCTTGCTGGAAAGGGTGAAAACCACAGGCCCAACAAAGCACGGAGGTGAGAAAAGCAGGAACACATGAGAAACGCAGGAACACAAACACCCAGCCCCTAATCCCAGTAACCAGAATGCAGGGAATGGAGAGTGCAGGGGGTAGGGATTAAGGCTGCACCAAGCAGGTTGGGCTCTGCTCAAAGAAATCCTCCTATATCATCCTAAAGGGGTAGCACCTCATTCAATAGGGAAACCAAGTTATGCAGTCATGAGAACAGTGATCACCAGAATCTGCTGGTTTAAACGCCCAAGGGTGCTGGGTGCTGCAATTGGCTTGGAATCAGACTATTCTGCGATGTGCATGATTGGAGAAGGAGGGTGGGGGCAGCAGGCAGACATTACTAGGCCAACCTGTGCCCCTATGTCTGAGAAAACAGTGCCCTGATGTTAGCTCAGATTGTCAGCTTCCACAGCGAGCGCCTTAGGGTTGCCAGCAGGCAGCCAGTGACTGGAAGGTTAGGTGTCTCCGCAAAGTCTTATTAAACTCTTGCTGCCTGGAAATAATGCACCATAACCACAGAGTTTTAAATGGCAAAGGATCTCTGCCTGTCAGAGAAGTTACAGGTAGATACTTTCATTTGTCCTCCATGAAAGCTTAATATCATTTTCTTCTGTTCGAGTCAACTCACAGACCTCATTACTTCAAGTTCACTGGGCAGCCAGAGCAGCCTTTTTGATTTTACTGTGCTCTCAGAATCTTGTTGGGGAAGAGCTAATGCATTTTTAACCAGCTCCAGCAATTTAAAGCTCTTAGGTGCTGTAGCATATTAATTCAGTTATTGGTAACTCTCTTAGGTATCTGTGTCAAGGGATTTCTGCTCCTGCAGTGTGAATTCCAGGAAGTAGGGGCCACATGTCCTCCCCTTTGTGCTCCACCCAGACCATAGCATAGTGCCTTGATGGTTAGAGCATTTGTATTGATTTTAAATTTTATGCCAACCTACTCTATTAAAAAATGTTTTCCAAAAAGTTCTATATGCAAACACTGCTTGTTTGAACATAAGGTGGTGGTTGTAGTAAATATATACTTTTGAAAGCACATATGTAATATCAATCACATTGCTTTTCTCTCTCTTTTTTTAAAAAAAATATATTTTATTGATTTTTTTACAGAGTGGAAGGGAGAGGGATAGAGAGTTAGAAACATCGATGAGAGAGAAACATCAATCAGCTGCCTCCTGCACACTCCCCACTGGAGATGTGCCTGCAACCAAGGTACATGCCCTTGACTGGAATCGAACCTGGGACCCTTCAGTCCCAAGGCCAACACTCTATCCACTGAGCCAAACCAGTTAGGGCTGCTTTTCTCTCTTAACTATATATTGTAAACACATTTTAAGCCATGAAATATTCTACAACCTGATTTTTAATAAATTATTAGTATCTTATTATATTTACATTTATACAATGAAATACTCTCTTGATTGTTTTCATAATTATAAACCACTTAACCATGAATATCTTCCTCCTTCCATCTTTGTGTACATTCCTAGAAATTAATAAATAAGAGCCTTACACGATAGTAAGGCTTTCTATGTCTATCATTTATTATCTTCCACCAGACCTGGATGAGAGTATCTATTTCTTTACTATTGTGGTTTGGTTTCTACTTGAATTTCATGTTACTTATTACAGTGCATTGGGTTAATCTCTGTCTTAAAGAACATTGACTAAATGACTATAAGATGGTAGTGTTTTTAATTCCTTAGAGGGGATGAAAATTAGCATTACATAGGCCATAGACTTGGGCCCAAAAGTGACTGAGATAAGAATAATATATCAGGCCCTAACCGGTTTGCCTCAGTGGATAGAGCATCGGCCTGTGGACTGAAGGGTCCCAGGTTCGATTCCGGTCAAGGGCATGTACCTTGGTTGCAGGCACATCCCCAGTAGGGGGTGTGCAGGAGGCAGCTGATGGATGTTTCTCTCTCATTGATGTTTCTGGCTCTCTGTCCCTCTCCCTTCCTCTCTGTAAAAAATCAATAAAATATATTTTTAAAAAAGAATAATATATAAGGTAATGGCAGGGAGAAGAGAAATGTTAAAAAAAAAAACAATGGTTACTTGATTTAGAATAAATGTCCTTTTGGTCAGTCTTTGTTATGATGAATACTAGTGGAGAGTCATTGGGCTGGAAAATGTTTTGGTGGACAGATTTAAAAATCTAGGAAGCTACATTGCAATCTGGACAGGGAAATAGAAGTGCTTTAGAGAAGATCAGTTTCTACTGATTGCTGTTAGTAAGGTGGTCACGTGGCTTTCTTTCATGTATTATATTCACGATCAGTGAACTTTTGGATTTTAGAATACCAAAGCTGATTATTTCCCAAATCCACCTTTCTTGTATTAAATTGAAGTTGCTTATAAGGAGAGCATAAAGACTATTTTATTTTCCAGCCACACATGTGATTATTTTGTATATTGTAATTTTGTTGTGAGTGCCCAGAGGAAAACTGGTTTTGATGATGGTTCTTGTCCTCCCCCCCACCGCTTGCACAAAGTATTTACATTTATTCAAAACTATTATTGCTATAAAATTTTTACCTTAGACACAATAAGTACCTCCTTCCCAGAGTCTGGGCTTTATTCATAAACCCAGGACCTAGCACAGCAAGCAAGGGCCTATAAATATTGTTTATAAATATTGATTTAATAAATAAATATTTGCTGAACAAATGAATGAAATTTATGTTATAAAAATATCTGGATCAAACACCCTTCCCTAAATAAGGATTATATTTGCCATCTAACTTAGCCATTCTAATTATATGAGTCCAAGTTCTCAAACTGATTGAACCTTGAATGTTTTCAAAATTTAATATTTAATTATACACAGGCATGTATGCTTTGTTACTTTTCATGTGTGTGGTAGCCAGTCTTCAAGATGATTCTCACCGTCTGCTATTCACACTCTTGTGTGGTCTTTTTTTGCACATCAAGTAGGGCACATCTGTGTAACCATTAAGGTATTGTAAACAAGATAGAGTGCAATGTCCAAGGCTAGGTCATAAAAGACTATGCAGCATCCACGTTGCTCTCTTTTGGATTATTCAACTGGAAGAATTCAGCTGCATCTCATGAGGATGCTTAAACAACCCTACAGAGAGATCTATGTGGTGAGAACCTAAAGCCTCCTGCCCATAGCCAGCACTAACTTGACAGCCGTGTGAGGGAGCTCCTCTGGAAGTGATCCTCCAGCACCAGTCAAGTCTTCAGATGACCACAACCCAGGTTGGTATCTTGACTACAACCTCATAAGACACCCTGAGCCAATACCACTCAGATAAGCCACTCCTAGATTCCTGACCCATAGAAACCACATGTGATAATAAATGTTCATTGTTCTAAGCTACTGATGTTTGGGATAATTTGTTACACAGCATTAGATAGCTAATAGAATGTGTGACAGACTTGTCTCACGAAATCTATATATATAAAAGGCTAATATGCAAAGTGTCCCCTCAGGAGTTCAACTGGGAGACCGGGATTTCGATGGCTCGCTATGATACGTGCTAACCACCAGGGGACAGCACGGAACGAAGGAAGTCCCTGGCCGGCAGCTGGCAGCTGAGGAAGGGGGCCCCTGGCCAGCAGCTGGAAGGCCCCAATCAACCCTGATAGCCGGCCAGGCCTAGGGACCCTACCTATGCACGAATTTCGTGCACCAGGCCTCTAGTAGATTATAAGTATCTCGAAGAAAAGAACCATGTCTTTCATAGTCACATAGTATTAAGATAATATTAGTCAAAATAAATGTTAATGCTTCACAATTGCCTTCTACTCAAGTCAACAAATATTTCTTTAATACCCACCAGGTACTTTTCTAGGTCTAGGAGATAAAGCAGTAAACAAAAAGGAGCAAAGTCAATAACACTTGGTAAGACACATAGTAATTTTAATACAGATATGAACTAGGTCAATGATGACAAGAGGCTAAGAAGAAAAATAAAACAAAGATGGGAGATGCTATTTTATGTATTTGATGCAGGGTGTCAGGAAGACTTTCTCTGATAAGACATTTGAGAAGAGATCTGTGCAGGTATCTAGGAAAGAGCATCTCAGCCAGAGGAAATTGCAAGTTCAGAGCCACGAGACTGGGAAAGTGTGGCGCATTCAATAAAGTTAGTATGGCTAAGGCTGCGTTCACTATTTGTCACAGATTTCACTAGTGGGTTCACAACTCTACATTTAAATCTCACTTGGTGACTTGGATCCCTCTTTCCCTTGTTTTCTGAATGTGAAAGGTCACCAGATATGGTATACTTTAAACAGGCCTGTTAATGTGATTCATCATATAAACATATAAACGTGACTAATGAGCCGAAATAGGCTGATATTTGTAGCCGGAATGAAGGATTGGAAAATTCACTGATTGCAATCTTCCTTTCATTACGTTTGCCACTTGAAGCTCTCTGACTTCATTGAAGCCATTAGTGCCCACCAATAAATTATACAGCATTTGGACTAACACAGATATGTTTGAATGTTTCTGACATGGCAGGAAGTAATCAGGCTCAATCAATATATGTTTACCAAGACATAAGGTCTCAAATCGATGAGTAATTAGCTCTCCCAACAGAAGAACAAATAAAATTCTGTTTCCTAACTGTTCTGTCATTCCGTGCTGTGGATTTCACCTCTTCCCTCTCTTGCTGAAAGAAACACATGTCACAATGAATTGAATGATCACTGAAAAATGAGTTCTGCCTTGATTATAGCATGTTGCTGATCATAAGTGAGATTGTGTTTGCATTTCAGAGACATCTGAATTTTTTAATCTTGCATTTCACCTCAGATAAACCAGTTTATGCTTACTTTAATATGTAAAAGCCCCTCTGAGAGGCACAACACAGAATGTAAGCTCACATTTAACACTGTAAACTATCGTGGCACAAGGGCTCCTGCATGGCTCTCCGTGGCAGCAGCTGGTGTTCTCTCTATAAAGCTGAGTGATTTGCTTGCTTGCTTGCTCCCTTTTATGAACATGATCTTGGCAAATTAATGAATTATTTTCTTTGTACTTTAATTCTGAGTAGATTTCATAAAAAGGGAGACATGGGGGGAGAGGGGAGTAGGACAGCTAGAATTAATCAGAGCGAAAATCGGAGATTGAGACAGACATTGAGATGCAAAGAGAGAGAAAGTCTATAGTGTGTGTGTGTGTGTGTGTAGGTAAAGAGAGTGGAAAGATCACCACTGAGATACAACCAGAAAGGAAAAAGAACAACTATTTAAATACTAGGATTTGTTTATAGGAGAGAAGAAGAATACATTATTTTAAAAAAGATTAGTCCTAAAAAACTAATTATTGTATGTATTTTACTAAAATAAAAATAAGGGGTATTTTAAATTGAGGCAAAATATTTGAAATAACTAAAAAGAAATATACTTAATAAATAATTCACCTGGAAACCTACTACTGTACCTTTCTATTAAAGCATGTTAATCTGTATATATAAAACCCTAATATGCCAATAGACCAAACTGCAGAACAACCAAACAACCAGTTGCTATGATGTGCGCTGACCACCAGGGTGCACATGGAACATGGTGGGCATTGGCAGCAGGCGGCAGAGCGCAGAACATGGTAGGCATCGGCCACGGCTGGATGATGGAGCAGGTGAGTGGGGGCACCAGACCAAGGTGGGGCACCAGTCACTGTCATCAGGGCAAGCTTCTGGTAGTTACTGAAAATTCTTCGCTTCTGTGCGCCGCGGTCCTACCAGGCACTCGCACCTGCTGCCAGCAATGGCCCTGCTCGCACCTGCTGTCAGCGCCTGGCGCCGGTCCCAATCACTCAGCACCATCAGCGGGTATGAGCAGCGGCTGCCAGCCCCAATTGCCCCTGAGGTCTTCTCCACCTCCCCCTGCTCCTAAGGGGTGATCGGGGCAGCAGCCGCCACTCGCACCCACTGATGGCACTGTCCCTGCTCTCACCTGCTGCTGGCGCCACTCTCAATTTCTCCACACCGTCAGCAGGTGCAAGCGGGGCTGGCACCATCACATGGGAGCAGCAGTGGTGGGAGTGAGGCTGCCGGCAGAAGGGGGGCTGGGGACTGTGGCAGGAGGGGCCAGGTGGGGGTGCGGAGGATGGGCTGAGACCCGCCCCTGTGCTCACTGCAGCCTTGCAGCTCACAGTTCCTTTCATGGTGCATAAATTCATGCACTGGGCCCCTAGCTTAAAATATATAAGGACCAGCCATGTATAGTATCATTTATAATTTGTTTTCCAGCTCTAAATGCCTTTGATATATATTAAATAGGTTAGGAAAACAATTCTTTAAATATGAACAGAATTTTTATTTATCAGCCTAGTCATGCATAGGCAAACATTTCTTAAAAAATCTTACTTTGGTGCATATTTAATTAATATGAACTATTTAAAACATACAGACTCCTGGAAATGATAAGAATTTACAAAAAAAAATTAAACTTTGATGGAAAACAAGCAAATGAATTTACAAATGTAGACAATTTTCAAATCATTTTTCTAGAATTGTAATCTTGGTATCCTTATAAATTTGGCATAAATGTAAACACATGCTGAAGTCCATTCATGTTAAATCACACAATCCTTAAAGATATTTTATTTAAGGACATTAAAACAACTTTTTCCAAATGGACAGAACCTCAACACTTTTGTCCTCTAAGTAGCAAGAACTTAAAATATTCATTCCCCAGGAAAATGATCTATTAACATTAATTTCAAGAGAATTCAGCGGGTAATTTTATTGAAGAGAAAATCTCAATCCTGATGTTTAAACAAAAAAAAACAACAAACAAAACAGTAAATCCTCATAAATGTTTCCTCCAAAGGACTTTTTTCTTTCGGAAATTTTGTATTTCAAGGGAAAGTTAATCTTTGTGTGCCTGTTCATTTATGTATCTCAGAGCCATTTCAAATGCCAACACATTTTATGTACCTTTTTATAAGCTTTTTCAAAGGTATTTTGATTTGAACTAGGGAATCATATTTTGTTGGCACTAAATAGATCTTGGGTGCAGGAGAAAAAGTTAGTTTGGAGCTCACAGAGTTCAAGTGACCCTAAATAAAGTCAAAGCCATTCTTCCTGCTCCAATGAGATTAAAATAAAGGCTAGAAATGGTCACTGGGTGACAGCATTTCTGAGCCAAATATATTAAAAAGAAGAAAAATTTCTCCTAAAATCATTAAATATCTAAGGCCTCAAACAAATATACACAAAGTGGAGTTAAGTTGGAATTTTTTGAATTTGCTTGGTGGGTGCTTTAATAATTTTTTTATTTGGAGGCAAATATGTTTTTTTTATTTTAAAAATTTTTTAAAAAATATATATTTTATTGATTTTTTTTACAGAGAGGAAGGGAGAGGGATAGAGAGTTAGAAACATTGATGAGAGAGGAACATCGATCAGCTGCCTTCTGCACACCCCCTACTGGGGATGTGCCCGCAGCCAAGGTACATGCCCTTGACCAGAATCGAACCTGGGACCCTTCAGTCCGCAGGCCGACGCTCTATCCACTGAGCCAAACAAGTCAGGGCGCCAAATATGTTTTAAAACACATATGTAAAGAACTTATACAACTCAATACCAGGAAAACAAACAATCCAATTGAAAAATAGGCAAAGGACCTGAAAAGACACTTCTCCAAAGAGGACATACAAATGGCCAATAGGCATATGAAAAAAATGCTCAAAGGCATTAGTTATCAGAGAGATGCAAATTAAAACCCCAATGAGATAACACCTCACACCAGTCAGAATGGCTGCCCTCAATAAATCAATAAGTGCTGGTGAGGCTGTGGAGAAAAGGAAGCCCTAGTACACTGCTGGTGGGAATGCAGACTGGTGCAGCCACTATGGAAAACAGTATGAGCTTTCTTCAAAAAATTAAAAGTGGAACTGCCATTTGATCCAGTGATCCCACTTCTGGGAATATATTCTAAGAACCCCAAAACACAAATTTAAAAGTACGTATGTACCCCTATGTTCATAGCAGTGTTATTTACAATAGCCAAGATCTGGGAACAGCCCAAGTGCCCATCAGTAGGTGAGTGGGTAAAACAGCTGTGGTACATTTACACAATGGAATACTACACAGCCATAAAAAAGAAGGAACTCTTACCTTTTGCAGCAGCATGATGGGCCTGGAAATTACTACACTATGTGAAATAAATCAGAGAAAGATAAATACCCTATGACCTCACTTACATGTAGAATCTAATGAATAAACTGATGAACAAAATAGAAACAGAAGCATGGATACATGGAACAGACTGACAACTGTCAGAGGTGGAGACTGGGTGAAAGAAGGTGAAGGGATTAGCCAAAGAATATGTATGCATAACCCATAGATACAGTGTGGTTGGCCACAGGGAAGAGGGTGTGAGGGCAGTGTGGAGGTGGACAAAAGGGGGGGTGGGGTGGGGACATTTGTAATAGTGTAAACTCAGTCGCTTAAAACATCACTTATTCCTATAATGCACACATTTATGGGTTGTTTGACCTCTACTAGGCTCACTCCTGCATCTTAGGATTGCCTTGGGGCTCTGATCTTGGCTGTGACAACTCCTTTTTTCTTATCCACTCATGGGACAGAGGACTAGCTCGTGCGTGTTCTTGTCATGGCAATGGCACAGTGCAAGAGAAAGCAGAAACATGCAGGTGTCGGCTTTGAACAGGCACACTTCTGTTTCCATCTCATTCTATTTGGCCAAAACAAGTTACACGGCTGAGCACAGATATAAAGGTGGGAAAATAGACTGCCTTTTTAGTGAGAGAAATGACAAGTTCATGTGACACAGGAGAAGTGAAGCATTGGGGCCTCTCACAGTCTGCCATGCTGTGGCAGAATATGGGTTATATTGATTGTTTAGCCCCCATACCTGTTCCATGCATTACTTCTTTTCCTTGCCTCACAAGTCACCAGTAGGAAGCACATTTGAGATTGCTGCCTTCCCAATTAAGCCCATAAGCATGGCCAAAGGAGCAAGCTCTACTATAACCTGGTTAAAGAAACAGTTCTCATGGCAATGACATTGCATAGAGGAGGCAAAAGCCAATGAACCCAACTCCGATGTATTTATAATGGCAGTCCGCTGGGACGGGGGAGGACCAGTAGGTCTCCTTAACCCAGGACATCCCCAAACACATGCTTGGAGTTCAGTTTTTATTCAAATCTCCCAATTCTTCCTTTAACTCTACCCAAGTTTCTGCCTGTTATTTTCCCTATGGAAGCCCATACCCCAGGACACTCCAGAAATGCTGTCTACTTTCATTTCTAAAGTAGGCTTTTATATCCACCTCTTCATATTGCCAGGTCATTAAAATATAGGGGGCCTTTTGTTGTCCTAGGACATTTTCTTTGTGGTAGCTTCCCCACAGCAGAAGATAACAATGGGATATACCTAGGCAGGACCAGATTTACCTGTCTGGGAAAATGGGGACCGTTTTCTAATTAACACATAGGTGTCAACAAAAGTCAACAGTAGCCCTGGCTTTCCTAATTTTTATTTGGTGATAATCTTAATGCTGAGTAATTTTCTTCCAAGTTAGTGCAAACCATAGATGCCTTTAAAATTATCCAAAGAACCAACTTTCACCTTCTAGTATAACTTTTAGCCACAAATTGGTCTTCAGGTGATCTTTTTCTTTCTCTTTTTAATGCTCCTTGTATTTTGGTGCAAACTTACTTTTCCTCATAATGTTAACTCTACTCATTTTCCAAGTACCACTAGAATTGGAGCATACTAATATATTTAATCTTAAGTTTTACTGTCCATCTCTAGCTGAGTGCTTGTATGCAAAAGAACCTTAACTAATTCATTAGTCTAAGAAATAATGCAAAGAAACACCGGGATTGCTTAATTAACATGGAAGTTCTATCTGCAAATTTTTTTTTTTTTTTAAAGCCAAAATAGTCTTGGCTTTATTAGCAGCATCAGGCAATTACCGTATCTGCTGCAATAAATGGCCAAGGTTATGGCACCCATAAAGTTTAATTTGCATTCTGAATATTACATTGTGTTCACTGAGAATGCAAAGCAGGCTCTGCAGGATGTGAGCAGCTAAATTACAGTGCATTTCAGGCTTTCTTTGGTTCAGTCAAAGGCAGGAGGAGAATGGCTTGCTGGTGTGTGGTCAGTCTCAACCTTTGCCTCTTCAGCAGGACATACGGAGCATCAGAGCATCGAAGCAGATGGTCCTTCTGGGCTACCCTTGGAGGAGACAGAGTCACCAGATGGTCTGATGTAAATTGTGACTGGGCTGCACTGCAGCCAATCAGATTATCTGGGTCATTTTGGGGATTAATGTAGATGGCCAGAAGATTGATTAGGTTGCCATGATTGGAACCTGCTGATAAGGAGATGAAAATGATTTAGCCGAATGTGCCAAATGTGTGTTATTCCAAGATGCCCAAGTGAGCAACTGAGCTGGCATTGGGCAGAGACTCTGAAATTGGATGAGGATCTTATTGAGGGAGAACTAAAACCTTCAGGTCAACGAAATGTGTAGGAATCAGACTACACGGGGAAAGAGTTCCAAGCACATACCACTTTTACACAGCTTCCTCACACATAGCATGTACGCATCAGTGGGCAAAGAAGGGAGGTCAGGGCTTTGACCAATGTTGATAAAACTTCTCTGCTTGATTGCTTGAGTCTTCTGCTCTTCTTTTCTGCATTCCTAGGCACCTTCCACATGTCACCTCCCAGTGAACCAATGAGGGAGCCACCCATTGGCACTTCCCAGTTTGTATAACTAGGCTGTCATTCCACAATATCTGCCTGCTGCACATCGAACTGCTCTATCACAGCCACCAACATAATGGACATCAGACTTAGAAAAGCCCAATGAATTCCTTTTGGTGAAATGAAGTGGAATTTTAGGACACCAGGATAGAGCCAGAGTTGAAGGTGAGAGACTGGTCATTCTTTGTTCCCTGAAAAAGCAATGCCAACCCACACTCAAACATGACCCAATAGAAGGTGAGGGTCCTCAGTTGTCCAATGTTCCAGAACCTCAAGACTGTCTTGGTTCACTCAATGTTGCCTACAAAGGTTGGGTGGGAAGAGCAGGGGAGAGAGGAATAGAAGGCATTGGTGCTCCCTACCTGAGGCTGAAACAGCACCATGGTTGACCACTCCAAGAGCAGAACTGTCCTGGCCCCTTTTGTTGCATTACTGAGGGTATGAACAGGGGATCAGCCGTGACCTCCAAACTCCAAGCTCCCTCATCTCATTTGAGACATTAATGAACAAGGATTTAAAATTTTCCTCTTTAGTTCTTTAATAAGTTAGTCAACCTAATATTTTTAAAAATAGGGATTTGGGCCAGAAATTTTAATTGTCAATGTCTTATGTAATAAGACAGAACACATACACACATCAGCAAATAAAAAAAGACTATATAACTGTATGGCGCACACTAAACAAATTAAAATTAGACTATGTAATCAGAGAAAAAATAAAGGAAGAATAAAATAAAAATCACCCCCCCACACACTTGGGTTTTGGTATACCCCCTTTTAACCATTTTTCTGTGTGTGAACAATTTTATAAAATTTTTGCCATTGGTATATTCACACACACAGCGACACACGTTTTTACATTTAATATTATATGATAAACTTTCCCTTGTATCATTAAAAAATATAGATTAATGGCTACACTATAACTTATGTAACCATTTCCTATTGTTTTAATTGTTCATAATAGGAAACATCTTTTTATGCTCATGAAAAATATTAATGACTGTCTACTTATATAAATGTGTGAATATCTGTTTTTCAATTAAATTTTCAGTTGTTTGATAAAAGGATTCTAACTGAATTTAAACCACAGGAATAAAAGCCATTAGGTAGACAGCAGTAATAAGAAATAGACCCAAAGGAGCCGTGAGCCAGGGGTATCGTATCGCCTCAGACATGTATCCTTTTCTCTGGGTCCCTAGACCTTGCTCACCATTCTCTTTTGTTCACTTCTATTCACCTCCTTGTTTTTGATGATTTAGGCAGCAAACCATAGCAGGTCTTGCCCTCAACCCCAAAGCCAGCTGAAAGTGTATCACTGGGAAAGGCATTCTGCCTCCAGTCTGAGGAGAGTAATTTCGAAGGTGCTTAGGGCCTTTGGAAGGACTTGGAAATTCCTTCTGCAAATAGCCACAGCATGTAGCATGGTGCCTGGCACATGGGTATCATTTAATATTTGTTCAATGAGCAAGTGAATCAATTCTTTTATCTATAGAGATTCCAAAAAATTACATTTCTGTGTTGGCCCGTACCTTGGACACTCTAATAAGACTAATCCGATTTGACCATTAAGTTGGTTTCACATAGCTGAAAGCTAGATGGCAGGGTGGAGTAACAAACAGAGTGGGAATTTTCGTTAAAAAGCTTGAATTCTAGTCCCTCACCAGTGAGGTGACCTTGATTGCTTAACTTCTATGAGCCTATTTCCTCCTCTGTAAAACAGAGATTTAATTTTTGACTTATCTACATCCTGGGTTTTTAAAAATGATGTTTGAATGCAGTGGTGTCTTATGTTAACACTTTGTAAATTTTATTTTTTTAATTTAATTTAATTTATTTTTAATTATTATTTTTTAATCCTCGCCTGAGGACATGTTCATTGACTTTAGTGAGAGGAAGGAAGGGAGAGAAAGAGAGGTAGAAATATCAATTGGTTACCTCTTGTACACACGTCAACCAAGGACTGAATCCACAACCTAGGTATGTACCCTGACCGGAATCCAACCCATTATCCTTTGGTGTATGGGATGATGCTCCCACCAACTGAGCCACACTGGCCAGGGAAACATTTTGTAAAATTTAGACACTTAGTTTTTATTATTATTGTAATACACAGTCAATGATCCTGGTTAGAATTAGTAGAGACCATATATTTCTTCCCACACAGAGCTGTAGCTTTCAGACTCATGGTAACATGTGTTTACATTACTACTGGAAAAGATATTTTAGCTACTTATCCATTGATCCTCTTTCTGTTTCTTCATTTAAAAAAATATCTAGTTCACAGGATTCTGCTAAAGAATAGCTAATGAATTACAGATGCTAGAAATGTCAAGCAATGACAACAGGCTTCTCTCAAGGGTCTGGTGTCATTGAATTCCATCACATCAGTCTCTTCCACTTCCTTTTCATCTTGGCATTTAATGCCACACCTGATGACATGCAGTCTCATCTTCAGAGAGTGGTGTAACAGAAGTTAGCACTTTTGTCATTATCCATTGAGCTGATTTTGAGATTCTTCAGAGGACTTAAAAGCAAGATCATCTGGATGCAGTCATGGCAAATATTTCAGCTGAAACATGCTCTTCTGAAATGGCTGGTGTCTACATTTACATCTGCATTGAAATTCACCAACTGTGGCTGCATTTCTCCTTTCATTGTTGGTTGTTTTTTTTGTGTGTGTGGGGGTGGGCAGGGAGTGATACAAATTTAGGGCTTTCAGCTATGAGATTTCCAATTTGGAAGTGGTATTTCAGCAGTATGTATATCCACCCCTTTGCTCTAATTGCAATGCTCTTTGTTTCACTTTATTCATGTCCTATCCACCTTTCAAGGCTCATCTTTTTCTTCTCTTCTTCCCTGAGCCTTTCTGGAAATACCACTATGCCTTTTCCCTTTCCTCCCATAAGAGAGGAACTTGAGATTGGAAGGGACCTGAAGGATTCTCTAGCCTCAAACAATCTACATTACTCAAATCTGGGCCAACTAGTTGTTCAACCTATGCTTGAACAATCGATTACATCATACCCATTATCTTAGAGTTAATAAAGATGGTTCCAATTATCTTATAACTTAGTTTTTCACTCCACAGTGAAGCAGTCCTGGGTGGTTCCTTCTTGGTCTTTTTTAACCCTTAACATACTGCTAAGTGTTCATATTGGTTAGGACTGCTTTTGGCTGCAGAAAATTGGAAGTTGACTTAAACAAATAGGGCTCTATCTTCTCCCATAACAAGGAGTCTTATAGATGGCTATTGCTCTTATTGGTTTAATGGGTGAATGATGTTGGAGCCAACAAAATCTTTCCTATGGATCTCTTTGCTGCAGCAACTGTCAAGTGGCACCATGATCACATTCAAAGTAGGAAGACAGAAGTAGAATCTATAACATTTTATCAAGAGAACAACAACTTCTCCAGAAAATTCACATCATCTTTTTGCTTACATCTCATTGGCTAAAGTGATTATGCCACCATCTGTTGCTAAAATGGGATTGTCATGTTTGGCATATCCCAATAATAATCCATCTCCTGGAGCTCAGTTTACTGCCTCTCCCCAAAATAGGAGGGATCTGACATTGAGGAAGAAAGTGAGAATGGATGTTAAGAGGGCTGTTGTCCTAGGCCAGTGATCGGCAAACTCATTAGTTAACAGAGTGGCAAACCGCATGTGGCTCATGAGCCGCAGTTTGCAGACCGGCTATTGTTCCTCCAGAAGCTGATCATGAGATAAGGTTGTAAGCAAACTGGTTTATTTAGGTAGGAGGTGATCCTAGGAAGCATTAGCAGGAGAATGGAAAAGTGAGAAAAGGAATGGAAGGAAGCCAATGCAATGTATGTCAATGAGCAGGTTAGTGCTCCAGGCAACTGGGGCTCAGTCCTACTCAAACCCTCTGTGAAACAGCAGAGAACATGCCTCAGAACTGTCCCACCTGAGAGGCAAAGAAGTTGGGAGCTCCTCCCAGGCACAGTAACTGCCTAGCACCTCCAGCCTACCTGGCTGAACAAAGCATCTCCCTCAAGCTGAGCCTCAGGTGCTTGAGATAAGAAGCCACTCAGGTACTAGGCCATGGTGAGTCCCTAGGATTATGTACAGGGTCTGCTGAAGGACCATCAGTGCCTGTCAAAAAACTTATGAAGTGCTCAATAAATACTTAAATTCAGTGAACATTTCTTGAGTACCTACCACTTTCCCAGGAATGTGTAGGATACATTTACTAATTGATTTATCCTTGGACAGACTTTCTTGACATAAAAACAAAACAAGGGGTATTTAAACACAAATCTTGGTTAATTATAAAATCCTTTCCCAGAGGCTGTGACCCTTCCCCCTTCCCTCTTCAATATTAGCTTGTAAACTTCTTGTTCCTATCAAAGGAATCAGTCAGTCCTAGAACATCCTGTCACTGTACAGTTCTTAGGAAACAAGCTGTTTTATTTAATGAAAAGCTTAGTGTTTCAGAGTTCTACTCTGTCCTTAGGAGCAGACATTTACTAAATAGCCCATTAGTTGCTTGAAAGAATGAATACCTCTTTTTTCTTATTCTAGAGTGGCGATTTACTGCCATGAGCTATCTGGCGTTATAACCATCATTGTTCTTTTCTTAATCATTAAAATCAGAAAGTGACCATCATGAATACAGGTCTTGGCTTCAGTCCTCCCTGAATTATTCTTAGGTACCCACGAGAGCAGGAAGAATAGAACAGCCTATATTGGAGGCTAGCTTTGCTCCAGGGTTGTCCTGGATTGAGTCTGACGCTGGTGCCATGACTATTCTACTCTCAAGTGCTTTTGCTGCCCTCTTCTCTGCCTTCACCCCCTGCTCTCATTGACCACTGATTCCGAGGGCACTATGACTCTGTAGCATCTCTCCCACTCCTGTTCTGTTGTAGCAGGCATGTGGTTTGGTGGGATTGACTCCCCACCCCCATCCCCACCCAGATCCAGGGACAGGACAGGATTGGTTTATATCAATCAGATGATTGTATCTTGTTGGCCATGGTGATTACTTCATGGGAGGGTATGTAGAATAATTTAGTCTAGTAAGTGTGGAGGCAGCCTGAGGACATAGATGATATGATAAAGACAGATCTAAGAGAACAGTAGTGAAATAAAGCCAAAGCCCCGTTCAATCTGTGCCTGAAACGAGCCATTTTGTTTCCACCAACCAATAAATAAATCCCTTTGTTGTTAAAATAGTTTTAGGGTGTTTTGTTGTTGTTGTTTTTGTTACTTGTAGCCCAAAACATCTTTACTGAAACAGGTAGCTCATACTTCCTTTCTTGTGCATTCTTGCATTGACCCTCCCTTTTGCTCCTGATCCCCGTTTTGTTTCACTGGGTTCCAGCTCTGGATTCTAGTCATCTAAAACCCATGGCCCAGCCTGCCAATATCTTCTCAAAATGTGGCCAATACTTGGCCATAGAAACAGCCAGTGATCCAGCTTACTAAGACCTTCTGAGGCATGGGCAGTTACTACAAAACATGATAATAACATCCTGTAATAGTGAGTGTCTTTCAGTTATTTGCTCCAAAATGGTTGCCTTGTTTTAAATATATATACATACCTTGAGCCAAGAAAAAATTGAAGGTAAGCTTAGTTCTGAAAGTGGTGTTCAAGGTTATTACTCTCACTGCAACCCAAATTCATTTATTCATAAATGGTGAGTGATTAGCTATGGAACCTAGGAGGTATAGTTTTCAGCAGGTTATATTTAGTGTAGCTCACCTGGCATTGACCTCTGAGGGAGAAGTCAATTCCATTCATAAGATCTAGTGAAATGCAAATTTTTGCCTTTGGCTCAACAGCTCTTCTTCAATGCAATCCAAGTAGTATGAGAGGAAAGAGACTTACCAGGCCCTATGAGAAAGTTACAGTAGTAAGTGAGCAGGGTTTTCATCATGGGAAGGGTTTTTAGAACTGGAGGTTAGGGAACATACTCATTTAGATATCCTCAAAAATAGAACCAATAGATTCTCATTGGTTAGACATTGTTAAGTGATGACAGTGCAAAACAATAGTCTTTGGATGTTTGATGCTCGACACAGAGAAGTACATAGTTTTATGACAAAAGACTCATGAGGACCTTCAGAATGAGAAACACTGTAAATGTAGAAGCAAACATTTGCAGCATGTTGAAGGTATGGGGTTTTTTCCTCTCAGCAATAATTTCATAGACTTTGTTGGCCCTTCATATTCTAGCATATTGTGGATAGGAAAATAGGTCAGCTTTGGTTGAAGTCTGACAACTACATTGCACATAGGTTTTTCTCTTTTTTTTTGTCCATCTTTTGAAACCTTGTGTGGTATTCTCATACATGGTCAGAGGATACTTATAGTTTGCTCAATATTCTTGGAACTTTTAATTAAGAATTAAAGGTACATCTAATGACTCATCCTGTCCTGTTGATCATGCTTTCTCATTCTAATAATTTACAATCCAGTGCTTTTCTTCCTTCCTGTGGCCACTGACTTATTTGGGATCTTATTTCTTGCTTTGGTTACTGCTATGATGAACTCCTTCATTTCCTTGCCCTCTAGTCTGGTTCTTCTCCACAGAGTTGTCATAGAACTCTCCTATCTCTTCTTATTTCCACTTAAAATACCACCATCATTCCTCCATAGTGTGCATGGTCTACTATCTAACTCCTTCCTAATCTGGATCCAGCCAACCTTTGCATCAACCTCTCATCTCTTTGCACACTTGTTCTCTCAATGTGCCACGTTACTCTCATTCTCCATGCCCTGTACCTGTTGTTCTCCCTACCTTGAACAGCACCCTCCCTCCCTCTTAGTCTTCCTTGTTAACATCTCCTCATCCTTTCAGATTTAGCCCTCTATTACCCCCCTCACCCTCAGATCTCTCAGACTGAGATAGATTCCCCATGGGTTCCCACAGCATCGTGTGCTGGTTGTCTGTCAGTCTCCTGATCTTGGAGGGCTAGAGCTGGGTCTCATGTTTCTGTATTTCTTAGGGCCTTGCACAGGTCCTCCAGAAAGGTTGCTGAAATCAATAGATGAATGAATGAGGTAGATGTTACGCTTTGTTTTCTCCTAGGGAAGACGTGAATGAGTCAGGCTCATTATACACAGGCTCATTATACTCAGGTTCATTATAACAGGCTCACTATACCCTTGTCAGAAGACCATAGTTGGCCCTGTTGTTGTTGTTTTTAATAAAAATCTAGACTTCTGACTTCCTGTACCACACAAAACGCTCATTGCCATGGAGTTCCACTAGTCAAGCATGTTGAAAGAAGACCAGGCCCCTAGAACTTGCCCTTCCTATGCAGGCAGGTTACCATCCTAACTTAATACAAAATTACATCGCACCCTGGAGTGTGGGAAAGGCAGGTGAGGGCTGCAAATTGAGGCAGAAGTATTCTTTTTCAATGTGTCCTAATATAACCAAACTAGAGTCCCCTCTATGCGATGAAAATATTTCAAAGGATCTTTTAAGAATGGATCCATTTAAATTAAAGTGGAGTCTAGTAATGCATAATGTATATTTATAAATGTGATAAGCAAGAACTTGAGGTAATTTTATCATTTAATCCCCACAACAACCCAAAGGTGGAGGAACTATTATTATACCTGTTTTACAGATGGGAAAATTGAGGCTCAAAGAAATTGAATAATTTAGGTAAGTTTGAAAGTCACACATTTCCTGGTGGTGGAGTCAGGATTTGAAGTCCTGCTGTCAGATGACATGGAGTTGTACACTTAAATCACCTCGACGAAGCTCTGCCACCAGGGAAAGCACCGTGTGCACAGTTTCAGCTCTTTTTATTGATACTGTGTCAACAAAAGCACCTGATGTTTTAACTATGTAAACAAGCTAGCAAGGTACAAAGCATCAAATATTTAAAACCAAGAATCTGAAATATAAGTAAATATGTAGAGGAGATATAATTCTATCTGAACAAGGCATGGATTATTATTCACAATGTAATGATGAAAAAACTGAGGTCAGAGAAAGAGTTGGGCTGAGGTGTCCAAGGTCATAGAGTGGCTGAGGTAGGATTTGAAGAAGAGCCATCTTACTCTGATATCCTCTTTGGGCCTCCATTGTTGGGCACTGTTAAAGCTCTTAAAACTTGTCATAGAAACAAAGAGCAGTAAACTTAATGCCAGACACCCTGCTTATGACTAGAAGACAAGGTTGGGTCAATGATTTTTGCCACTCAAAGTCAACTGCTCTGGTATTAAAATGAGCTAAAAACCACAATAAGCTATCACCTCCTACCCATTATAATGGCCACTAGAGAAATAACAAGTGTTGACACAGATGTGGAGAGTTTAGAACCCTGCTGTGCTATTGGTGAGAATGTAAAATGGTGTAGTCACAAAGGAGAATAATCTGGTAGTTCTGCTAAAAATTTAAAATAGAACTACTGTGTGATCCAGCAATTCAACTTCTGAGTATATGCCACACAGAACCAAAATCAGGAACTCAGAGATGGTTGTATACCCGTGTTCCCAGCAATATTATTCACTATAGCTAAGGGTCCAACAGCAGATTAATGGGTAAACAAAATCTGGTGTGTACATATAATGGATAGTATTTAGTCTTTGAAGGAAATTTGACACATCTACAACATGGATGAGCCTTGTGGACATTAAGTGAAATAAACCTTTTACAAAAAAAGCAATAAATAATGTATGATTCCACTTGATATGAGAAATAGTCAAACTTATAGACAGAAAATGGAATGGTAATTGCCAGGGGCTTGGGTTGGGGCAAAGGAAGAGTTGTTTAGTGGGTGTAGAGTTTCAGTTTTGCAAATGAGAACAGTCCAGAGATGCATGGTGATGGAGATTGCACAACAAGGTGAATGTACTTAATTGTACATTAAATACGATTATGTTGATAAATTTTATGTGTATTTTGCCACAGTTGGAAATAATTTTAAAAATGAGTTAGCTAGGTGTATCATTCAGGGTCCAGTCACAGACACCACTCTAGTATTTCACATGGAAGGGGCTGTGATCAAACTGGTTATCCAGAAGAGGATGAGACCACGAGAGGTTAACAAGAGCAAGAGGCTGGTCCCATCCCTGGTGTATCCCTGCCCAACAGGACAGCTGGGCGCACCTGACAGGAGGGGATGCCGCTGCTGTAGGTTACAGTTGCAGCCAAGAGAGGGAAGAAACACCCCCACTTCTCCCTTCCTTGTACCCTCCTGTTTTCCACCAGTGCCTTCCAGGGACTTCAACTAGCCAGAGACAAGTGTGCAAGAGAGCCCAGGAATGTAGAGTCCAGAGATGCAGAGCAGAACAGGGGACAGGGGACACCACAAACACATGGTCATATGTGTGACCACAAGCTGGCAAAACACCAGCACACGGGGCCATGTAAAATTTCTTTCCCTGTCAGTTAAAAAGCTCTCTCAAATTCCTGTAAATAATTTTTACAATTACTCTACGTTGACTTTTTTTTGGCTTTTACTGTGGTAAAATGTATTTAACATAAATGTTACCATTTCACTGGCATTGAGTACATTCACAATGTTATACAACCATCACCAGCATCCATCTCCAGAACTTTTTTTCTCTTCCTTAATAGAAACTCTGTACCCATTGAACACTAATTCCCCATTCCTCCCTCTCCTAACCGATGGGAACCACCATTCTATTTTTCTGTCTTTATGAATTTGCCTATTTTAGGTACCTCATTTAAATGAAATTATGTATTCATCCTTTCGTGTCTGGCCCATTTCTTTTTAAAAAATTGTATTGAATGTATTAGGGTGACATTGTTTAATAAAATTATATAGGTGATTTTCAAACATTACATGCTTAGCAAAACTGGTTAACCTCAATTAAATTAATTAACCTTCTATACTATACGTTGGCCACATTCAAAGAGTATAGAGAAATGTATTTGAACAGAGATCTACCTTTGGGTATCATTCAATGCTTCAGAGACAATCTCTTGGCCGACCCACCAAAAGCTGTCCTGAGCTAAATGGAATTCTGTTCAATTTGGGCTTGGCTGCTGTTTGTAATGTGTGAGCTCAGATGGAATAAAACTCTTACTGTGCCTTTAAACTTGGATCAGAGTTCACTTCCTTCTCTCTTCACTCACCAAAATCTAGGTTAGTGCTCTTTTCTTTGCAACCTCAGCATCCTGGGTTTCTTTGGAATATGATACTTGAAACAATGATAACTTTTTGATGATTTGTCTTTTCTTTCTGCATGAGCCTGTAAACTATTTGAGAGCAAAGGTAAGTATTTTTTCATACATATTTGTGTGTGTGAACATACTATTGTATTGCCATCATTAATAACTGACAATAACCAATATAAGACCAATTATAAAGTAGGTACTCAATGCTAAATGTTTTGTGTGAATGGATAAACTATGAACTGAAATAGAAGTAGTAGGTTTTATGAATGTGAAGAGAGTGGAACAAGAGGAGCCGATCTGCATATGAGCTGTGGAGTGCTGGGATTGGGAAGAACGTTGCTGATAATGTAAATAATGAAGAGTGGAAAGGCTTGATGTTGACAAAGAGCTCGGTGAATTCGGATTTTGAAAAATTCCAATAGGCCATCAGAACTGTGGAACTGGCTTCAGAAGTGAAGTCAGGGCGTGGAGGTAAAGATTTAAAAGTCATCTTCAAAAAAGTCATCTTTATAGATGGGCTTTATAGAGGAAAACGATGTGGCAGCTTCTTTCTCCCAGTGATGGCTGCAACAATGCTTCCTGCTGTCCTACGTGCTCTCTAGTGCCTTGCTCCTTTCCCATCAAGAAGTGGAGTCCAGCCCAGCCAGCGTGGCTCAGTGGTTGAGAGCTGACCTATGAATCAGGAGATCACAATACGATTCCCGGTCAGGGCACATGCCTGGGTTGCGGGTTCGATCCCCAGTGTGGGGTGTGCAGGAGGCAGCCGATCAATGATTCTCTCTCATCATTGATGTTTCTATCTCTTCTTCTCCCTTCTCTGAAATCAATAAAAATATATTTAAAAAAAAGAGGTGGAGTCTATGTTACCTCCCCTTGAACCTGGGTGGGCCTTTGGTTGGTTGCCCCAATCAACAGAATATAGCAGAAATGACACCGTGTGACTAAGTCATAACACCTTGTACTTCTACCTCCATCTATAGGTCCTTTGCTCTTGGAACCCAGCCACCATGCTGTGAAGAAGCCCATGCAGCCTTCAGTGAGGCCCATGTAGGGAGGAACTGAGGCCCCAAGCTCCCAGCCAACAGCCAGTACCCACTCGCCAGCCCCGTGGGTTAGCCTCTGCCACTTGGAACCTCCAGCCCCAGCTGAGCTGCTCTGGCTGATGCCACATGGAGCAGAGGCATGTCAGATCCACTAAGCTCTGTGTCACAGGTACCTGAAGTAACATACATGCCTATTACTGCTTTAGGGCTTTGAGTTCTGTGGTGGTTTATTACACAGCAGTCAGTAATTGATATACATAGGTGGATGAAAGGATGATGCAAATTGAGTCAGAAAGGACTGGGTTCAAATCTCTGATTCTGTGTCCTTAGTCATGTCACCTAGCCAATCAGAACCTTGTTTCCTCGTGTATAAAATGATGCTAGCAATGGCTACTGCAGAGAACTATTGTGATAATGAAAAGAGAGGCTATATGTAAATGCCTAATGCTTAATCTCTCTGGTGATTGATAGTGAGCACCATTTCCCCAAGATGAGGAGGTGGAAGTTTTGTGATTCCCTTGAATAGAGTATACATAGACTAGAACAGTAGTCGACAAACTCATTAGTCAACAGAGCCAAATATCAACAGTACAACAATTGAAATTTCTTTTGAGAGCCAAATTTTTTTTAAACTTAAACTTCTTTTATTTATTTATTTATTTATTTATTTATTTATTTTTAAGGTATTATATGTGTAAATATCCTACCATTGCCCCCCCCCCCACTCCCATACATGCCCTTACCCCCCAGTGATTTGCATCCGTTGGTTACTCATATATGCATGCATATAAGTCCTTCAGTCGATCTCTTATTTCCCCCACCTCTCCCTAACCTTCCCACTGTAATTTGACAGTCTGTTTGATGCTTTACTGCCTCTGTATCTATCTTTTTGTTCATCAGTTTATAATGTTTTTTATTATCCACAAATGAGTGAGATCATGTGGTATTTTTCTTTCATTGACTGGCTTATTTCACATAGCATAATGTTCTCCAATCCATCCAGGTTGCTACAAATGGTAAGAATTCCTTCTTTTTTATGGAAGCATAGTATTCCATTGTGTAGATGTACCATAGTTTTCTGATCCAGTCATCTGCTGACAGGCACCTAGGCTGTTTCCAAATCTTAGCTATTGTAAATTGTGCTGCTATGAACATAGGGGTGCATATATCCTTTCTGATTGGTGTTTCTAGTTTCTTAGGATATATTCCTAGGAGTGGGATTACTGGGTCAAATGGGAGTTCCATTTTCAGTTTTTTGAGGAAACTCCATACTGTTCTCCACAGTGGCTGCACCAGTCTGCATTCCCACCAGCAGTGCACGAGGGTTCCTTTTTCTCCTCATCCTCACCAGCACTTGTCGTTTGTTGATTTGTTGATGATAGCCATTCTGATAGGTGTGAGATGGTATCTCATTGTCGTTTTGATTTGCATCTCTCAGATAATTAGTGACTTTGAGCATGTTTTCATGTGTCTCTTGGCCTTCCTTCTGTCTTCTTTTGAAAAGATTCTATTTAGGTCCGTTGCCCATTTTTTTATTGGATCATTTATCTTCCTTTTATTAAGTTGTATAAGCTGCCTGTAGATGTTGGAGATTAAACCTTTATCAGTGATAACATTTGCAAATATGTTCTCTCATACAGTGGGTTTTCTTGTTGTTTTGTTGATGGTTTCTTTTGCTGTGCAAAAGATTTTTATTTTGATGTAGTCCCATTTGTTTATTTTCTCTTTGGCTTCCATTGCCCTAGGGGCAGTATCAGTGAAGAAGTTCTTTTGGCATATGTCTGAGATTTTGCTGCCTGTGGATTCCTCTAGTATTTTTATGGTTTCCTGTCTTATGTTTAATAAACTTAAACTTCTTCTAATGCCACTTCTTCAAAATAGACTCGCCCAGGCCATGGTATTTTGTGGTAGAGCCACACTCAAGGGTCCAAAGAGCCGCATGTGACTCACAAGCCGCAGTTTGCCGACCACTGAACAAGTCTCTTGGAGATGGATAAGAAAAGAAGAGTAAAAACAAACAAAAAAACCAGTGGTGAGGGACTAGTCAGAGGATGAGGAGGAAATCTAGTCTGAGTAGCTCCTTGAGGAGCTTGAAGTGAAATACAGGACGGAAGGCCAACTGGGATCAAGAGTGGAAAAAGGCATTGCCTTCAGCAGTGGGGAAGTGACAAGTGACACAAAACACAATAGGGTCAACAGAGCAGAGGGCTGGGAGTCCTCATGCTGAGGGAAATAAAAAGTTGGTATTTACAAATGCCTTCATTTGTAAGCATCTATGATATTCTTAAGTGACATGAGAGAAAAGGTATATTAAAAAGGTATATATTACCCACTGAATTGTCACTTTCCCCACTACAGTGGTCCCTCTTTTTTCTCTAGAAATATATCCAGGTGAATTTTGCCACTCATCACCCACACGCTCTGGTTCTCCCTATGAGCTCGTTTATTATGTTTATCACTGTCTCTGTGGATTGTATGTTTCATATTTACATTTAAATTCCTGGTTTCCCAAAATGTCTTGCCAAATAATTACTGCAGATGCACACGTCACTTAGATTCTGGTTACAAAATGGAAAGCAAAGTATACAGGTAAAGGACACAATGACCAGGAGACCAAAGGTGACATCTAGAAATAGGAGAAGAGATTTGCTGTTTAATAGATGAAAATGAAAGCATGCCATTACAAACTACAGAGTTTCCTACCCTCACTTGATTATTGAATCCTTTCGGCATGCACTTACCTGGTCAGAAAATAGCTATAATGTTGTTATCTCAGTGTCTTGGAGCTGAAAGGAATTACAGGTTCTTCAATTCATAAAAAAGGAGACAGAGACTCAGAGAACATACTTGTGCAAAGGTACAGTTATTTGTCTTCTTACAGCAGTTCAGTAGAACTGATACAAACGTGATCACCGTAATTCATGGTGAAAACCTAGTTTCCAAATAGTCTATTCTTTAAAAAAAAAAGAAACTGAAAATGTCATTGGCTTCTTTAATTGGTTAAGAGCACAAAATGGAACAGGCAGAAGGTCTATTTTAAACAAATTAAAAAGCTGTGTTTTTCCCCATTCACCCCATGTCATTCATACACACACACACACACCCCACACACAAAAAAATGGTGTGTGGAAATGTACACAAGAAATTATATCCTGAATTAAGAGAAATGGCTATTGAAATAGGAATTGACACAATAAAGTCAGCCACAGATTAGTAATTTTAAAAACCGAGTCTTGAAACACTGCATAGCACAAAGCTATCCTATACTGCTAGATAGGAAGTTAAAAGTCTGTATACATTTCTTTAAGCAAAAATGCTTTTCCACAAAAGCAAATCAAAACAATGTAATCAGCAGATCAAGGAGGCTGCAGCTAGATATCAGAGCTACAATTTCTTATATCTGATAGAAAATCCTATTCATCCAGAATGGACAAAACAGGGGCATTTAACATTTCTTACTTTTCTCTGCTTCTCCCCCCCCCCCCCCCCCCCGCCCCACACTGTAATTCCACATAATCCTGCAGAAAGATGGCTGCTTTTAGACATGGCCCAATAACCTATTCTTGTTTTACTTTCCAAGATGAGATGCAAAGTCATTTCTAAGCCTTCCCATAAAAGGTTTTTAATATTCATCCTCAAACATTTATTTATTTCCCACCATGTGGGAGGCACTGCATTAGGTGGGTCTTCTAAAATATACTATACGCGGGGATGAAAGGTAATGTCTGGTTTAAAAAGCCAAATTATGAAAATGCAATATTTATTAGGCATTTGTAAGATAAAAGGCTTCCCCTCTGCCAGCCTCACACCTCCGTACAAGTTCAGGTTGGCTCAGGTGATACAAGTATGATGCCAACGAGAGCCAGGTCAGGAGTTTAATTCTTGACAGCTTTGTAGGAGGGATGTTAATTCACCAACCCCGTCTAAAACCCAGTAAGTTAGTTCTACAATTGAGGGGAGTGCGGCCAGGAGAGCTGATGGTGGCCTGGTGACCACACAGGACCAATGAGCAGATACAAGAGGCAAGAAATGGAATGCTTCGAAGGGGGACCAGGCAGTGAGGGGCACTGAGAAGAGGGACATGGGATCTGCTGATGTTGAAGCAGAAATCATTTGGGGGGATTAACACTTTCCCCAAAAAAGTCTGATAAACGTTTCTTTCCATGAGTAGCAAGTTCAAGTAACATAACACTTTGGGCATCTTTCTACTCTTTCACTCCCTCTCCCCAGGAGAGGTGTCTTACCCGCCTAGTGAATTTGGGGAAAATGAACCGAGCTTCCTGGCCTCTTTGCTTGTACCCTATGGGAGCTAATTGCCTGTAGGGTGCATGCAGGCAAAGCTGCAACAGCCCCATGGGGCTGTGACTGAGTGGATCTGTGTGCCTGATCCAAGTGTTCAAAAATAGGAAGACCAGCCTGGTTGGCATGGCTCAGTGGTTGAGTATCGACCTATGAACCAGGAGGTCACGGTTGGATTCCCGGTCAGGGCACATGCCCAGGTTGTGGGCTCCATTCCCAGTGTGGGGTGTGCGTGAGACAGCTGATCAGTGATTCACATCATTGATGCTTCTATCTCTTTCTCCCTCTCTGAAATATAAAAATAAAATAGACCATTTGCCTACCGATACAAGCTACTTCCTCCAACCTAGACTTTATCAGTAATAAAGGTGATGTTTTGGCACTGTTCAAGTCTACAAACAGCTCAGCAAATCTGGCATTCTGTACAAGATTCAGGAAGCCACTAGGTAGAATGGCTCCAATATTGTAGGGGCAGAATGGGGCTGCTTGTGAAACTGCAGGGTCCTGGAATATTTTCAGGTGCCTCAGAAGGTAAAGTTCAGAAGCCCTGGGAATCCCGTGTCTGTAAACTACACCTATAACTTTAGCTACGAATCATGGGTATATTTGCCTAGTTAGAACAACAATTAGGGCTTGTGGCTTAATTAATAAGCTGTGTTGTTAGGCATGAGATCAGCAAGGTTATATAAGCATAGAACTGGGTTCCACCTTTTTTGTCCACCTCCCAGGGGAGTAAATCTTTTCTTCTTCTTTCCTGGTCACTTTGCCCCCTGCCTTCTGAGATGGGTTCACGTGGATTATGAAAAAATTTGCCCTCACTTTCTGAAGAAAAGGAGAACATGGGTAAAAGGGTCTTAAGACGCCTGTATGAGAGTCAGGATGAGTTCTGAATGGCCTTTGAGCTCACAAGCCTGAAATTGTATTGTCTGAAGTCCCTTGGAGTTTCTTTCCCGAGGACAACAAAGGCAGTCTATTTATTGGATTCTGTTGCTATGAAGTGACCATCCTCAGAAGTGAGGCTGTTTCCCTTAGCTACACATTTCTTTGTGGGCACAATCTTGTATCACACAGTAGCAGATCAGCAGCAGCTGGGCAAGGCACCGGCCCTGCAGAAATATTTCCCTGGTGGTGGCCTCCTTTTCCAAGACAGGTTGTGGTTAATTCAGCTTAGAAATGACACACATCTCTTTCAATCAAAGAAAATGGCTGATTCTATTTTAACACTTTCCTCTCAAGCAGAAATGTGCTTATTTTTATTCTGAGGTGTATCTGTTAAATAATGTCCCTCAAACAATCTCTTTCCTGATCATTCGCACCTTGAGGTTGTTGGGAGCAATGCAGGAGGTAACGTATGGTGGCACTGCTATTGTAATCATGGTTGCTGTTGTTCCCAACCCAGAGAACGGAAGACTCAAGGGGGCTGGTGCCTGTTTTAAATCATTAGGATTTTTGTTTCATTCCACCCCTCCCCTCCCATCCTTTCCTTTGCCACTCATCTCATCTCATCTCACCTCATCTCATCTCATCCATCCCATCCCATCCCACCCATCCCAACATTTCCTATCCCATCCCATCCCATCCCAACATTTCCTATCCCATCCCATTCATTGGTTCCACAGATTAGATATTTTCTTTCAAGGCAATTACTGAGTACATTTTTTTATTTTGAATTTTATTTGCTATCTTCTGGCATCTTAGCTCCTTGATCCCTCCTTTGTTTTGTATCTCATCTTCCATTTTTAGAGGAATCTTCAAGTTTTTATATTTATTTTCCACATAGATACACACTTAACTTATTCAATTTTCCATTGTGCATCAATAAGATGCTGGGGAAGGAGCTGTCTTTTTGTTTTCTACCCAGAATTCATAGTCTTTTGTCTCTTCTTAAGACAGTTCTAAACATACCCCTTGTGTGTGATGTCTGAGAAGTCTGTAAAATTAAAGCTACATAATCATGAATGCTATGAAAAAGGTTTTGGCAACTTTTGGTGGTACTTAATTCAAGTGAAACTCCTCTCATTCAAACTAATAAGCTCAATGTTGCTTATTCTGTAAAGGAAGTGGCATGGCAGATGTTTTTCGTCCCGGTGCACTCACTGGGGATTAATACACTCAGAAACCGAGTGGGAGGTGTTCAACCTGGAAACTTGAATAAGGGTTGAGCAACAAGAAGGAGGATGACTCTGGAGCTGCTCTGTCCAATAGGGGAACCAATAACCACATGAAGCTACTTAACTTTACATCGGTTAAAATGAACTAAAATTAAAAGTTTTTCAGTCATATTCGCCACGATTCATGTGTTCAATAGCCACATGTGGCTAGTGGATACTAACAGAGGAGTTCAGATATAGGACATTCCCATCGGAGAAAGCTCTATCAGACAGTGCTGCTAACCCTGTAGGTATTAAAATAGAGCTAGGGGTGCATGATTCCTCTTACCAACTGGAACCTTATCCAGTTTGTAGAACCTCTCAGAATGTGTGTAGGTGGGTAGAAAGCCAAGAGATGCAGGGGTTAGGGCCAGGTTGCTGCTGATTGAGTGCTACCTCCCCATCTCATGAGGATACCCCAGAGCTATGCTTCTCAATCTTTAAATGTGTATACGTATCACCTGGAGATGTCAGACTGCAGATATGAATTCGGTAGGTCTGGGTTGGGCCTGACAGTCAGCATTCGTACCTGGCTCCCAGGTGAAGCTGCTGATGCTGTTCTGAGGACCACACTTGGGGAATCAATGATGTGCAGCACTATCCCCCAATCTTGGCTCCACATAGTAATCACCTGGAGAGGTTTAAAAACTACTGATGCCTGGATCTCCCCTGCAGAGATTTGGATTTAATTTGCCTGAGGTGCAGTCTGGGCATTAAAGATTTTTAAAAGCTCCCCAAGTGATTGCTACTTGAGGACCACTGACGGTGATAAAGCAAGTCTATGAAATCTGAGGACCAGAAGCACTGGCTTCACCTGGAAGTGTGTTAGTTAGAAATGCAGGGACTCAGGCCCAATCTGCATCTCCTCAACATTCCCCAGATGAGTTCTTAAACATTTAAGGTGAGAACTGCTACTAGATAGATAGCCCTTTAAAGTAATAATTTATTGATTTATGTGTATGTGTTTTCCAGAAATTCTTCAAAAGTAATAAGCTCTGCTAGTTCCTAAAAATATTAGGTCATATAATTGAGACCATACTTATGTCAAATCATTGAAGGTTTATTAGACTTGTCATTGCACAGACACAAATTTGGCAGTTTCTGCTTGCATTGTCACAGAAGGTATCAAAAATCCCAGCACAAAAGTTATTATTCAAGATAAAGCACTATTCCATTTTTAGGTTAATACCTTTTGATTTTTTGAAAACTGTATGCTTCTCATTCATTACAGAGATTCCAACACAGATGCATTCTTAATTTATGTAAGTTTTCATTATGCAACACTAAGATCCTGAGGTGATGGAGAGGGATTTGAATTTCTTCACACACACACACACACACACACACACACACACACACACAAAGTTTCTAAGATTGTATTTTCCAAGTAAGTCTCTCTGAGTATTTATTTTAGGGGAACAGTCCCAAATATGGGCCAACTAGTATGTGATGGGACAGAGCAGTGCTTCTCAAGCTCGAATGTGATTGAAAGCACTTGGAGCCCTTGTTAAAATGCAGACTCTGAGGAATGAAGTCTGGGGTGAGGCCTGAGACTGTATTTCTACAATACAAGTGTTGTGATGCTATTGGTCCATTGACCATATTTTTAGATGACTCTTCCAGGACACCTTTGTGTAAACACTCATCTCAATGACTCAAAAAATAAGAAGGGTGATTTTCTTGAAAGTGCTGCTTTGTTCATTCCTAAACCATGGACATTAAAAGGTCAAAATTATTCACAGACCCGTCATTAATTGAAAGCTAATTGGGAAATGAAGTGATTTAAGGCAAAAGCAAACTAGTAACACAAATACCTCAAATGACTACTGGGGCAAAATGTTGAAAATGTTGCAAGCTGTCTGCATGCTTGAAGTAGCAATTTGCATGCATAATTAGGTGCAATCAACAGTTTTGAAATGTAATATATTTTCTGAGCCCATATTTACTTATGGCAGATGCAAAAAAAATTCAGTGTCCCAAAAAATAGAAGGGCAGAGAAAGGAAAAAAAATATTTTCATTTAACAATGGGAATTTTTACAAGCATATGCCTAAATTTAGAACAAATATAGCTGAAGCATTGCATCTTTATTTGATTTAATCTTTATTTAAGCTTTAAGTTCACAAACACATTTTGGAAGTATGAAGCATGGAAGAATGTTAACTTACCAGTCAGCTGTTCCAGCTCCTGTGGAAACTGACATGTAATTTTTATTCCTACATTGCAGAAAGAAAATCTGTCAAATTCAAAACTTTATTGGGCAAAACACTATTGACTTTCTTTCTGCCTTCAGAAGTTTCATTCTTTGAAGATGCCAAGTATCTTTTAGAATAATTTATATAAAACGATTAATTAAGCTGGCAATTTCTTTTTCCTAAATCCAGGTCCTCAGATGAGTGCTCATGTGAATCTGTATTATCTTACTGTTTTCAGCGTAGCAGGCAGTGACTGTTGAGAACTCACTATGCACTAGGGTACTTTTCTAAGCCCTTTATACAGATAATCTAATTTACCATTATAAAATACTGTAAGAATTGATTTAGTACAATGTACTGAGGAGGAACTAGAGATTAAGTAACTTCTTTAAAGGCACCTACCTCTATTATCTGTTTTCTGGCTGGTACCTTACTGCATAAACATAAAGGGTCATAATATTATTTTAAAAGTGTAGACTTTGACAATGAGCTTGGAGTCTAGTTTTTTTTTTAGAAAATCTGAAGAAAAAGCAACCGAGTAATTCCATCCCCAAACTTTTTTCTTTCTAAAAGCATATTCACATTGCATTATCCAGATTGGCTGTCTATGCTGATAAAATTAAAGTGGCAATTAATTTCTGTTATACAGGCAGAGAGAGATATTAAGAGATTGCATTGAAGGACGAGACCTAATGATGTGTTCTTGTGTGACTGCGTTTATTGGGGGCAGTGTGTCTGGCTGTGTAAAAGTTGTACGTTCATGTAAAGCCGTCACGAGATGAACAATGCAATTTTCTAGTTTCATTAGGCAAGTGTTATCTGTGATATACTGTATGCTAGGGGGAAAACAGCCACCCTCTGCTAAGAAATGCATGAATTGTTCATTTATCTCCTGATCCATTTGGGGGCATTATGGAACTCAAAGCCCAGAACAATAGGCTTTATTTAATATTGAACAGGTTCTTAATAACTCGCTCTTCCTCTCCGTGGCTGCTGGAAGGTTTCCCCAGGACAGGCAGAGTTGCAGTAACAGTTCCCGTGAAGTTGGAAGCGACTCCCAGGACCAAGTGGTGTTAAATTTAGAAGTCATACCAATCACCTGACTGTCGGTGAGCCCCGATTTCCGAATTTCCAAGTCTCCCTCTGTCATCACTGTATATCTGTATTTATAGACGCGGCTCACCGCCTGGCCTGGGGTCACCTCGGGACCCTCCTGGAGACCTGGCCTGCTGAGGACGCCCTTCCAGCCCCGGAGAGCTGGCCACTCCGGAGCAGCGGCGCCCACCCCGGGGTACATTGCAGTAAATGCCTGGCAGTGACTTCTCGCTTTTCCCTCCGCCTCCCCCATCGACCCTCCACTGCCAACCTTCACGCCAAACTCGGGCGCGCTGCGAGACTCGCGTCCACGCCATCCACGCGGGGCCCCACCCCTTCCCGACTCCAGCCCGCGTAGGGGCCGGAGGTGAGGGTAGGTCGATTTCCTGCCGGGAATTGACGGCTTGCTCCTCTTGACTCCGGTTCTGGTGCGGGGCTGCGAGGCGCGCGGCCGGCAGCGGAGCAGACGGAGGAGCTGGAGCTCAGACTCCCACACGCGCGCTCCGGAGGGGCTGACCCCGAGACACGCTCGGCCGCGGGAGGGAGGGAGGAAGAAAGACCCGGGCCAGAGTGGAGGTGGGGGGTGGGCGCACCAGTCACCAGCCCTCCGTATGCTCTTCTTCCAATCCTCGCCGCCACCACCTAGCACAGGTCGGAGAACCCTCCTTTCCTCGGCTCCTTTGCGTCGGGGAGAGGGCAAAGGTGAGGGGTTGGCGCCTGGTCAGCGGGCGGGGACGGTCGATTGCACTTGCACCTGACATTCCCTATTGCTGTCCGTCTCGCCTGGCAAAAGCCGGCCATCTGGTTTGTTCTTCCTGTAACTTTGTTCAGAAGGTTGGAGGGGAAGGGAAACGCCAAGGGGCCCCAGGAGAGAGACTGGAAAGCAACGAGGATCAGGAGGCCAGGCTGGAGAGCAAGTCCCCGAGTGCCCCCGGGCTGGGCGCGCGGCTGGGAGGCGTCGCCGCCGCTGCCGTCGCCGCCGCCGGATGCGCTCTGCTTAGCGGGACTGCCGGGGGCGCCTGAAGGCCACCGCTCCAAGGACACGCGGCCGCCCGCGCTCGCGCTCCACGGCCCAGGCGCCGCCAGTGCCGGAGCCGAGCCGGCGAGCGGAGCTGCGGGGAGCGCGGGCGAAGGGCGGCAGAAGGGAGGGCGCGCGGGAGGCGGCCCCTCCTCGGCGAGCCATGCGTGCCACGGGCAGCTGAGGAGCCGCCGCGCGCCGCTGCCAAGTCTCCGCTCCGCTTTTGTCTTGCCCTCCAGTGAATGGGAAGATGGAGATGGATGTTGAGGGAGTTTCTCCGCGCCCGGAGCCCATCCCCCGGCCCCAGGGGGCTGGCGGAGCCTGCCAGGCGCCGCCACAGCCGCCCCAGCTCCAGCCCCAGCCCCAGCCCCAGCCGCAGCAGCTGGCTCAGGATGAACTGCCCGGCGAGAGTGCGGGACCTGAGGACAGCGACGATCCCGAGGCGAGACCCCACGGCGAGAAAGGAGAGAGCAAGGTAGGTCCACAGTGTTGGCACTGTGACACCTTTTGAACAAAACCAAGGAGCTCTAGTAGTGGCTGTCACTTTAAACCCTCCGCTTCCCCCACCCCCTCCCCTCGTTTGTGTGGTGGTGGGGGCTGCAGCTGTGGGGAAGGCGTGAGATTTAAGGGAATCGTTGGGCAATAGTGACTTTCTGAACTGGAAGGCGTGAGCCGAAGTCTGCCCTGGTTTCCCTATTGAGCGGTATGTGCAGAGAAAAGTCTTCTGGTTCGTGCGATGTGATGCCAGGGCAGAGCCCACACCTCGGGAGAGCAGTGCCCAGAGACCTTTGCTTCCGCACAGTAGACCAAGCTAATTTGGATGATCTAGGTCAGGGGAAAACACATGTCTTCAGGAGCTGCCAAGTGGCTTCTGAGACTCCTCGGAAGAATGTGACATCAACCTAAAGATGACAACAATGGGAGCAAAGTTTGGCTCCTTTGTAGAATGCAGATCACTGCCTAACCCAGCTCTAAACTCCTCACCCGGCACCCTCCTACCTAGGAGGGTGGGGACCCAGTGCCCGGCAGCAGGTGAGCCCTGCTGTGTCACTGTAGACTAGGGGACAGCTACTATCTCCTGTGGGGAGAGAGTTCTCCAGGGTAACTGGATCCCAGTAAGAAATGGTCCAAATGCTATTCTCTGGTGCTGGTGCTTCTCGGCTTGAGAAAATTGTCAAGTAGATGCAATGCCATAGAAAAGAATGCTTTGGTAATATTATTAGAGTGTATTTATAACAGCTTTGTGTCCAAGTACAGTCTTGCTTCTCCATACAAACTTGGAGTTCAGTTTTGTGGAAGCTAGTGTTCAGTTGTATCTATATAAAGTGTACACATGTGTTTGTTGATACATTTTGAAATGTGCTGCTAAGGTTGGGAAAAAGTTGGTTCAACAAATCAGAATATTGGAACCAAAGAAGGGTCGGTCGATAGACTTTCTCCCTTTTGCCACTTAAGGGAGTGTACAAGAACATAGTCACTTCTCCCACCTAGGAAAGAACCGCATGTCAGGAGATGTCCCTAGCTGGCGATTGCCTTGGTCTCCTGGTTCTTCTAAGAGAGGTACTGGTGGACTAAACAAAGATCTGAAACATATTGGAATCACATCGAATGTTGTTGTTCTGTATTTGGAGACAGGCTCACTTAACAAGTTGGTATTTGCAAATGTTCAAAATTGTTTTGCGAATTGAAACTGAACTAAGGATTGAGATTGTTGTTTATCTACCAAAATCAATATTGTAATTTTAATGGCAGTCTACCAAGAAACTGGAATTTCAACACATTCTAGACCTGACCGGGTGCCTTACAAATGCATACAAGATTTACATTGTAAAAGCTATGATGAATTTTAATATTCTAATATCCTCAGCTTTCCCAGTCGCTCTTGATTTCATGAATATTTAATTCTGTCATGACTGCATATTTACTACTTTAAGTGACTGTCTGTGCTTAGTTTTCGGAAATAACCATAACTGAGCATCATATTACCTAATTGGACTATAAGTCTCTTTTGCAAAGTAGGTGTGGGGAATAATTAAAATATACAGCCAGCGCTGCCATTTTCGTAATGTTGGTTCATATGCCCTGAGCATAAGAAATTCCTGCCATCAGCAAAAATCTGTGCTTATTTGTTTCCCTTGGATGCACCATACAGACTGTCTAATGTTCTACGGGTTGTGAGGACTAAGGAAGGCAATGCACTACAAATATTACAGCAGGTGAAGAGAGGACTGAAAGCCGGTTGATTACAGTTCGTTAATTAGCATGCTCAGATAATTGAGTATTCCACTGATGTGATTTGCTTTATGTTTGTCTGCAATTTCTTGAGGTGGAAACAAAATACTACTTTTTCCCCTCCAGGTGTTTGCCTTAGAAAATGATCTTGCATCCCTCTCTTAACCCAGAAATCGGCTGTGCTTAACCCTTTCTTTGCTTGTCTCTCTCTGGTTTGCTCCTACTGGTTCTTCTAAGAGTTTGAGGGCGGTTACTGTGTTTCGGACTTTAATAACTCTTTTTGTCTTTGATGGATACAAAGGCAGGTTATAAATTGATGTTCTTTAGCAATTGCTGATTTCATTACGAGAGAGGCCTTTGGGTGTCTAACCAAATTATTCCACTAAAATATAAATGGGAGACAAATTGGGATAAAGTGAAATGTGGTTTTATCAAGCTGTTTGGGGTGAGGTTGGGAGATTATCAACACTGGATTTCAACAAAGTAATGTATGAATGTGATATATTGAACCATTATGTTCTTTTCACTCATGAGAGTAAAAAATATGAATTTTGAATACTGTATTATTTGTCTTAAATCTTCCTCAAGCAGGGTACTGTAAATAGGATGTCAGTGGATATGAATACCCTTTCCTGCTGCAAGTGTCAGGGAGTAATGGCATTTATTTATTTAATTTTTCTGACTCGGGTTTGGGGTCATGATTTCTTTTCTCATGAATTTATCCCAGTTGTCTTATTGGAAAAGAAATCAGAGCTTAGTGCCCGATCCGCTTGTCTCCTGAATTGCAGGTTTCTTCAGAAAGTCTCTGAAATAGGAAGAAAGGTTAGAAAACTGGATCAGTCAGGGGATTTTTTATGCCAGAGTTTTGTGACGTAATTGACACTTTCTGTTCCTAGAATAATGATGCTCGATTCCTCTCTAGCAAGTACTCTTCAGAGACACATTAAAGCAGCCACATGCTATGTACTAGGCACACCAGTTAATAATGCAGATTTTTTTCAATAGATGGAGTTACACATATGTTAATATATATACGATTTGATATGTATACTATTTTGTTGTATTGACCCGGTAAAGGGTCAAACCAGTACTGGTTGATAATGCGGATTTTGTAATCAAAGAAAACACGATAATTTCAAGAAAACATCAAAAGTGCTTTATTCAAAGTAATGTCCATTGCTAGCTACACATTTCCCCCATCTTTCAGGTAATTTGTGGAAACCATCCCAATAGAACTTTTCTTGTTTTGAGGCAGACTATTCAGAGACCCAATTTTCCACTCCTTCATTCGTTTTGAAGTGCTGCTCAGAAAGTGAATGTGCCATGGATCGGAACAAACGGTAATCTGAAGGAGCAAGGTCTGTGAATACAGCGGGTGGGTTAATACTTCCCAGGCAAGATCTTTTAACGTGTCTTTAACTGGTTTTGAAGTGTGTGATGGTGCGTCATCATGAAGCAAAATCACTTTTCCGTGTCTTCTGGCCTATTCAGGTCGGGGTTCAAATTGATTATTTGTTGTCAGTAGCGATCAGTATTAATGGTTTCATCTGATTTTAGAAGCTCATAATACCACACCTTCCTGATCCCACCAAACGCAGAGCATTGTCTTCTTTCCGAAGCAATTTGGTCTTGCAGTCGATGTTGATGGTTGACCTGGATCAACCCATGATTTTTGTGCGTTTGAGATTCTCAAAATAAATCCACTTTTCATCGCCAGCCACAATTCGATGCAAAAAAGACTTTCTTTCGTGCCGTTGAAGCAACATTTTACTGATGACTTTGCGGTTTTCCATTTGTCTTTCGTTCAGTTGATGTGGCAACCATTTTCCTTCCTTTAAAATCCTTCCCATTGCTTGTAAACGATCGGAAATTGTTTGCTGAGCAACATTTAATCTTTCTGCAAGTTGTTCTTGAGTTTGACATGCATCTTCATCCAATAATGCTTGTAATTGTTGGTCTTCAAACTTTTTTGGTTGACCTGGACGTTCTTTGTCTTTCACATTGAAATCATCACTTTTAAAGCATTTAAACCAGCGTTCACAAGTATCTTGAGATGGAGCATGTTCACAATAAGCTTCCCGAAGTATACGATAACTTTCAGCAGCACTTTTCTTCAAAATAATGAATTCCCGCAACTGCTCTTTTTTGGGGACGAAATTTGACATTTTTAAGCATAAAAATATCTATGATGTTAACACCTTCAGAAAATTTGACATATGAGGTTTTGAAGCCTGTTATCAATACAACAAAATTGCATACGTGTCAAATCGCATATATATAAGTATATGTGTAACTCCATCTATTGAAAAAAAATCCGCATTATTGACCAGTACACCTACAAATCAATGCTGTGATTCCATGAACTGGAGAAGACCTGATATCGAGCATTTGTTCGTCCTCTGCACTTTAAGGCAGGTTTATATTAAACCCTTACGAAAGTAGTCTCCTGTTCTTGCAATGACATCCAAAGACAGTGTGTAACTCCTTGGGGCACCTCAGGGGATATTTCCTCACCCATTACCTCAAGAACGCCGTCCTCACATCTGAAAAGAGGTTGTCTACACTGGACAAAACTCTTTTCTTCTAGTCTTACAGGTGAAGACTGAATAAGAGACCTTCAAATTCTGGGAAGGCTTCTCGACCCTGGGTTTGATCTTCCTTTAAAACTTTCTTGCAGTTTTCTGTAGGCCTTAAACTTCTAATTCTTTCTGGGCCTCTTAAAACCCTTCTGAAATACTTTGCTTATGGGAAATAATTCTTAGGTGGGTAGTTCTGAAACTTGGTTTGGAAAAGTTGAAAAAAAGTTCCTTGTGTTGAGGACCAGCACCCCAGTATCTACTTCATTTATGTTACCAAGTTACTTATACAGATGTGAGTTCTCCCTGGATCTCGGATGAGTGACATAAATGATCCTTTCTTGTCTGCTTTACCTTCATTCATTCATATATTTTTTTCATTTTCTTCCTTTCTGTCTGTCTGTATGTTTCACACACACACACACACACACACACACACACACACACAGCCCACCCCTCCCATACCATTTACCATGATGTGTTTATGTGTATTAAGCATGTGTTTATGGACCAGATGTGAGGTATTATGAATAACCTCTCTTTTTCATTTAGCTCTCGTTTAAGCCTTGGTTTGCAAGATGTGTTATTCTGGTGGTTTGGGACCAGAGAGACCCTGTGCCCTTGCTACCAGTGGTACTTCATTGATGAACTAGACTCCAGGTTCTCACCTCAACTGCATTCCCTCAGTGATGCTGTCCTGTCGGTTGTACTGAGAATGCTGTAGGGAATTTCTTACCCAGCCTGTCCAGCACATCTGTAGAAGCCTTTTATTGTGAAATAATTTTAGATTTATAGAAGAGTTGCAAGATAAGACAGAGACTTCCCATATGTCCTTTACTCCACTTCCCTTAATGTTAACATTCTATGTAATCATTGTATGTATATGACAATGAAGACATTATTGTTGGTATAACACTACACTTGTCCAGTCAGTTTTTGTTGAGTGAATGTGTAACCTATTGATGTTTTCCATTTCTATCCTCTTAGGATTTAAGACTTTATTTACACCTGCAAGACTCTATGAGAAAATATTTAAGAGCCAAATTTAACTTTGGGTTAACTCTCCCCCCATTTTTCCTGGTGGGCAGACACAGCTTGCATAGTACAAAGGTTGAGGTCCCTGGAGCTCCTCGTCGCACTGCAGTGAGCCCTATGGGAACGACAACATTGGCAACGCTGTTGAGTGCTGTTAACTTATGGGGAGTGATAGTCTTCTTTTTTATTTTATCCTGAGAAACCTTCCTGTTCCAGGTAGGATAGGGTTTGTCAGCACGCAGAGGACAGCAAAGTCTCATGTGGCAAGTAGAGGAGAAAAGGCAATTGATAAAATCAAGACAGTTCACTTTGATGCCTAACCCCTTGGGTGTTCGTTCCTGGCATGACAAATAATGGAAGCCCTTTTGTTTTTGCATTGTGTTAGCCAGGACAACTCTGATTTCTAGCACAGCAGCAGAGACTTGCCCACGTCAGATAGGATGCCATTTGTGATTAAGCGTGTTGGCTTTCTGATTAAGAGTGAAATCAGAAAGACCTGCATTTGATCTTGGCTCTTTCACCAGCTGCTACCCTCAGATAAGGACCTAACCTTTTTTAACCTCAGTTTGTTTTTTCTGTAAAACAAGAATAATTATGGTGCCTACCACTTACGGTTATTGTAAGTATGGCTTGATACAACATGTAAAGTTCTTGATTCAGAGCTTCACAGTGATTGACTGCTCAGTAACTGTTAATAATAATAATAATTGTATTTATTGTTATTACTGTTGTGGTCCAGGGTCCTGAAAAGGAGAATGAGTTGGGGCTCCAGGTTCACCTAGACCCGTGGTTGGCAAACTGCGGCTCACGAGCCACGTGCAGCTCTTTGGCCCCTTGAGTGTGGCTCTTCCACAAAATACCACGGCCTGGGCGAGTCTATTTTGAAGAAGTGGCGTTAGAAGAAGTTTAAGCTTAAGAAATTAGGCTCTCAAAAGAAATTTCAATCGTTGTACTGTTGATATTTGGCTCTGTTGACTAATGACTTTGCCGACCACTGCCCTAGACTTTTCAGTGCTCCGGTAGGTCATGGGGCTGGAAACGATACAAACGCATTGTTCTGCAATCAAACCAAGCTGGTGTTCAGGGATCCAATTTTGCCCTGCTGGCCTTGAGATGTTCCCATGTCCTTTCCTGGTGGACAGGAGGATAGGAAAGGGTTATCCTTTATTCTGACTTGTCAATAGACTGCTCCTCTCTCATCAGGAAAGCCAAAAGGACCAGGATGGAAGGCCCCTGGATAAAGCCAGTGAATTGTCCTGCTTTTTTACACGTCACATTTATGGCTTCTCAGGAAAAGTGGGAAGCAACTTTTAACACTTAAAAAATGATTGAGCTACATGTTTTTAATTATAGTTTATATTCAATATCATTTTGTATTAGTTTCAGGTGTAGAGCATAGTGGCTAGACAATTGTATCCTTCAGGCCTCTTTGATTGCAAGCAACAGAAACTGACTTTAATTTGAGCAAGAAATTATTTTCTTGTAAAGTAGTAAGGTAATTTCAGAATCAAAGGAAAAGTGATGCAACTGGTTATAAGGAAGCCAGGGAATCTAGATCTAAGTAGTAGAAAGTGATGGATGGTCTCTCAAGTGCTCTGACAGAAGAATAAATTCCAACCATTTTTTGCCTTCATGTCACTCTGCTCAAGTGTCAAAGTCCATGGAAAAGATATCTAATTGGCCTTGCTTGGATCAGATATCTGCTTATTGGTCAGATATCTGCTTAAGTGTGGCTATTTAAGCACAAGAAGCGAATAAATAAATAAATAAATAAATAAATAAATAAATAAGTATTTTTTTCTGAATAATAGCCTTTCTTGAGAAAGAATAGGTTGTAGCCTTCACCCAACACTCCCTTCCACACCCCACACTCTTATCATGTATATCCCATCCCATCCCATCCCATCCCATCTCATCCCATCCCCCCCCACCCCATCCCATCCCTTCCCTTCCCCCCCCCCCCCCATCCCATCATTTTATTGTCCTCAAGTCTCTGTGGACCTCTATGTACTTAGGCATTGGGCTCTGGGAACTGCTGTGGGCCCCTGTGTGACAACTTTGAGATTGTCTTCCTGTTCTCATGGTGCAGCTTTGGCAGATGTGAAATCAGTTGGAAGAAAGATCCGTTTGCTTAGATTAGGCTGTTGTCTTCTTTTGTAAATTTTTTAAAGCAGTCTTAAGCTCAGCCGGAAATGTAACTGGGAGCAGCAGCAGGACTAGTGCCTCTGCTAGCGTGTTCTTCATAGGTGGGGCCACTTAACACATTTTTAAAGGTAAAATGTTGACCTATTTAACAAGCATTAGAAGTAGCCAAGTGAAATGATACTGTGGGACCCATGGGGACACTGGCCAATGAGTGTCTCCCTTTTTCTTGGTTTGCTCCCCCAATAACCAAAGGCTCAGGTCATGTCCCATTCATTACGACTAGTGGCTGGATCTGCCCTATCCATCCACCCTCCCAAGCTTCCACCTCCATCTCTTTCCCAGAATTGCATCCCCTTCCCAGACTAGACTCCCTATGTTTTACCATCTATTTTCTTTTTTTTAATCATGTAGTTATTTAAACTATAGTTACGCACAGTTTGTAACATTTATAAAAATATTCAGAAGAACTGCTATATAGCAGTCATAGATTTGAAAGTCAGTGGCACAATTCCATCACATTATATGTCTTAAAGTTTTTAAAAACCCTTTTTTTCAATTCCAGTTTATATTCAGTATTATTTTGTATTAGTTTCAGGTGTATAGCATAGTGGTTAGACAATTATATACTTTACAAGGTGGTCCCTTCCCCTATATTTCAAGCAATATTGACTGTATTCTCTAACCTGTACTTTACATCTCTGACTGCTTTGTAACTACCAATCTGTACTTCTTAATCCCTTCACCTTTTCCCCCAGCCCCTCTACCCCCGCTGAACTCTGGCAAACATGCGTCTGTTTTTGTATCTATGAGTCTGTTTCAGTTTTGTTTGCTTATTTTGTTCTTTAGATTCCACATATAAGTGAAGTCATATGGTATTTATTATAATCTATTTTTCTTTTTAAAGGAAGATCTACAGGCATATAATTTACTGGCAGTAAAATTCATCCTTTTAAAGTGTACAGTTTTTGTGAGTTTTGACAAATGTGTATGCCTGTGTAACTACACCCCAAACAGGAAGTGGAATGTTTCCATCACTTCCATAGAGTTCCTTATGTCTCTGTAGACAATCCCCTCACCCCAGCGCAGCCTGCTCCAAAATTTCATATAAATGGAGTAAAAAGTGTATCTTCTGCATCTGACTTCTTTTGCTTAACACATGTATTTAATATTCACTCATTTTGGGGTCTCAGTAGTTCCTTTTTCTTACCGAGTAGATCTCTTTATATGGATATACCACACATTATCTATTCATTTGCCTGATGATGAACGTTTGGATTATTTACAGGTTTTTGGCTTTTATAAATAAAGCTCCTATAAACTTTTTTTTTTTTTTTTTTTGGTGGACATACATTTCATTTCTCTTAGATGAATTCCTAGGAATGGGACTGCTGAGTTTTATGATAAGTTTATAAGAAGCTGTCAATTTACTTTCAAAAGCAGCTGTTCAAAATGTACCTGTCATACTGGTACATTCCCACTGTCAGTGTATGCAATTTCCAGTTGCCCCACATCACTGTCAACACTCAGTATTGTCAGTATTTTTAATTTTCGTCATTCTGGTAGGTGTGTGATGGTATCTCATTGTGGCTTTAATCTGTATTAACTCATAAGGTTGAATACCTTTTCATGTGCCTAGTTGCCATTTGTATGTTTCTTTGGTGAAATGTCCGTTCAAATATTTGACCCATTCTTATTTTAAACAAAATTGGGCTGTTTGTATTCTTATGATCCAATCTGTTATAGGTTTAGGTTGCAGAAACTCTGGTGGAAGTTTGAGGAGATTAGGAAGCAAGGAACATTTTTTTTTTAAATTTAATAAATCTTTCTTGTTCAGATTATTACAATTGTTCCTCTTTTTTCCCCCATAGCTCCCCTCCACCCAGTTCCCACCCCACCCTCTGCCCTTACCCTCCCCCACTGTCCTCATCCATAGGTGTACGATTTTTGTCCAGTCTCTTCCTGCACCCCCCACACTCTTTTCCCCTCGAGAATTGTCAGTCCAATCCCTTTCTATGCCCCTGATTCTATTATATTCACCAGTTTATTCTGTTCCATGATTTTTTTATTCACTTGATTTTTAGATTCACTTGTTGATAGATTTGTATTTGTTGTTCATAATTTTTATCTTTACCTTTTTCTTCTTCTTCCTCTTCTTAAAGAATACCTTTCAGCATTTCATATAATACTGGTTTGGCACTGATGAACTCCTTTAGCTTTTTCTTATCTGTGAAGCTCTTTATCTGCCCTTCAATTCTGAATGATAGCTTTGCTGGGTAGAGTAATCTTGGTTGTAGATTCTTGCTATTTATCACTTTGAATATTTCTTGCCACTCCCATCTGGCCTGCATAGTTTCTGTTGAGAAATTAGCTGACAATCGTATGGGTGCTCCTTGTAGGTAACTAACTGTTTTTCTCTTGCTGCTTTTAATATTCTCTCTTTGTCTTTTGCTCTTGGCATTTTAATTATGATGTGTCTTGGTGTGGTCCTCTTTGGATTCCTTTTGTTTGGGGTTCTGTGCATTTCCTGGACTTGTAAGTCTATTTCTTTCACCAAGTGGGGGAAGTTTGCGGTCATTATTTCTTCAAATAGGTTTTCAGTATCTTGCTCTCTCTCTTCTTCTGGCACCCCTATAATTCTGATGTTGGTACGCTTGAAGTTGTCCCAGAGGCTCCTTACACTATCTTCTTATTTTTGGATTCTTTTTTCTTTTTGCTTTTCCAGTTGAGTGTTTTTGGCTTCTTTGTATTTCAAATCTTTGACTTGATTCTTGTGATCCTCTAGTCTGCTGTTAGATCTCTGATAATATTTTTTTTTTATTTCAGTCAGTGTATGCTTAATTTCTAGTTGGTCCTTTCTCATAACCTCGAGGGTCTCGCTAAATTTATTGGCCTTTTCTAGAAAATTCTTGAAAAACCTTATCAGTGGTTTTGAACTCTATATCCAGTCATTTGCTTTCCTCCATTTCTTTCATTTGTGACCTGTTTCTTTGTCTCCACATTTTGGCAGCTTCCCTGAGTTGATAGAGTAGCTTTGTGTGCTAGGTGTCCTATAGGGCCCAGTTGCTCAGCCTCCCCAGTTACCTGAGGTGGACACTCTTGGTGCACCCCTTTGTGTGCTTTGTGCACAGTCTTGTTGTAGTTAAGCCTGGATTGTTGTTGGTATCACTGGGAGGAGTTAACCTCCAGGCCAATTGGCTGTGAGGATCAGCTGTGTCTATGCTGGGAGAAGTTCTGTGCTGGAGACACCCTTATGAGACAAGACTTGTAAAAGCCTCTGTGCTCAGCTTGGATGGGGCGGAGTGTCAGGGCGGAGTAGATAGCATTGGTTTCCCATCAGCCCTGCCCTAATAGGCCCCTGTGTCTCAGTGTCCCATGGTAATCGCTGCAAGCACCTCTGAGAGAAAGCCGCCCTCGAGTGCTGCCCGCTGCCAGACAGTCCAGTTTCTCCCCGAATGAGTCTGGGTCCCCAGAGTCTTGCCCAGAACTGGAGTTCAGCGCAGTTGGGAGCTTTTGTCTCCCTCCCACTTGAGAAAGCCAGCTGCGCACTCAGTTGCCAGTGCTCTCCGTACGCGTGCGTGCACATGTGTGTGCGCGCGTGCGCGCGTGCGTGCTCGTCTCAGTACCTTTGCCTCCTGCAGCTCCTTTGAGTCTCAGTGTGCTTTTCCCTCCCTTCTAGTTGTAGAATTTCCACTCAGCCAGCCTTCCTGTGGTTCTGGATGATGTCCGTTTTGTCTTTTAGTTGTAGTTTTGAAATTGTTGTGCGCGGCAGCAGTTTAGGTATTTACCTATGCCGCCATCTTAGTTTTTCTGGAAGCAAGGAACATTTTGAGTTTCCTTTCTTTGGGAGGCCTGTTGGTGAACTAACATTTATTGGGCATTTATCATGTGCCAGTCATGGAGCAGGGTAGATTCACATTGAGTGATCTCATTTTGTGCTCCACAGTAAACCTTCGAAATAACTGTTATCAGCCATGAGATCACACAGCTCGTATATGGCAGAGGAAGGATTTTCACTTAAGTCTGCCCTACTCCTACTATTTCCACTTTTTCAGGTGTGACTCAAGTCCTGTTCTCCACAACTTACTGGTTAGTTTCCCAGCCCAAACTGCTTGCACTGCTTTGGGTGTTTTAAAAGCAGCCCTCAGGTGAAATAACACTGCTGGCATTGACATGCAAATCAGGACATTGAGCTTAAGGCAAAAGAGTGATAAATGATGGCCGAGAAACTTGACTTTGGGTGGTGAGCACACAATGAAGCATGCAGATATGGGTTACAGTGTTGTACACTTGAAACCTGTATGGCTTTATTAGCAATGCCACCCCAAGAAATTCAATTTTAAAACAAAGACATTTGCCATTTAAAAAAAGAATAAAGCATGCATACCTATAAAAATTGAAAAAAAAAAAAAAAGAGTGCTCCCAGTTTTATTTCAGTCCTGAAAAAAATCGATCCACTTTATAAGGTAGAAAAGGGAGAATTCTCCAGAGAAGTAGAAGGTTTGAGGTGTTCATTTACATTTCAGTACACAAGATGTCCGTCTTTCTCAGCTAAATTGCAGTGCTATGGTTACCCAGAGGGCCAGGGTAGGGCTAACCCCTGGGAATAAGATCTGAGTGCAAACTCCAGTTTTTTCCTACAGTCTGTGAGGACCTTGGGCAAACCATGTGAACACACTAATTTGGATTCTCTTATCAGTAAGGTAACCAACTCCTTCAGTCCCGGGAAACCCTGGGTCCCAGATGAACCAGAACAGTTGGTCACCCTAATTACAAGATACATGGACAGTATCTGGACCATTACAGACTCTCAGGATATGAGAGCTGTCACTGTTGAAAGTGCTCTGGGGCATTTGATCCATGAGTCTGAAAATGACTCATAGCATTTCAGAACTAATGAGGCTCTGTGAATGATTCCAGGTTCTCCGAATTGACTTAAAAAATAGTTCAGAGCAAAGCCCTGGAGTTCAATTGGACAAATAGCATTACCTTTCTGAAGAAGTGGCTGTAGAACTTTCCAAGGTAGCACCCCAAGGCCTGCAACCGTGAAGTAAGTGTGCTTTAGACCACTAGCTGAGCCACCCTCGCTAGAGAAGGGAAGGTGCTTTGGGAGAGTGCCTGCACCTGCAGGACAAAAATCGCCTCAATAAATAATTTTTTGAAAATTGCATAGTTGGTAGGGTCTACTGATCAGACACAAGATTTCCCATGGGGCCCTCCACTGAGAAGAAACTGCTACTGTAGAGGAGGTAATGGGACTTGGGTGGTGTGACTTTGAATCCTGGCTGTGTCCTGTCTAACTGAAGTCTTGGATGAGTCACATTTTCTTTGAGCTTCAGAGTTGTCAACCGTGAAATGGGTATAATATTTTTACCTTTCTAAGAACCGTCTAGACTGGAAGTTCAAATTCAGTAGTACATGGGCAAAGCCTTTTTGTAAACTCTTACAAAAGGCTGAGTGTGTGTGTGTGTTTGTGTATAAGTCTCTTTGGTTTTATTGGATAAATGAGTTTTCTCCCATGGTTTTCTATATCCTTTTTAAGAAAATGAGCAAACAAGTATCTCAATAGACTTAAAGGTGGTCATTACATCACTGACTGACCCTGATTACTTGTTCTCCAGCCCCTCTACCTTGCTTATTCTTTGGATGACAGTGATACTGTGTGTTTTTTTTTTTGTTGTTGTTCTTTTTTTAGCTCACTCTGCCCAGAGCTTTTGCCCAATCCATTTTCTTTGCTCTTCCTCTTTTCCCCTTCACTTCCATCTTACTCTGTTAATTCCTACTTAGCCTTCAAAATTCAGTTCCACACCTCAAGGAAGCTTTTCCTTGAACCTTTCCCTGCCTAGCCCTTAAATTAGATCTTTGCTGCTACGTATCATACATTCTAAATTGTGTAATTAGCTGTTTAATATAAGCCATGAGGATAGGGACTGGGTCCGTCTTTTCCTGGCTAATTTCCAACCCTAACATAGTACATTACGTGTAGTAGACCTTCAAATATATTTCTGGAGAATAAATTTTGGTATGAATATACTCATTTGAGTATATTACCTGGTACCTACTTTCTGGCCCCGGATGGTCCATGACCTTGTATATCTCACATTCTAGTGGGGGAGACATACTAAACAAGTAAACAACTAAATAAATGCAATGTATAAATAAACAACCAAATAAATAATCTGACATCAGTAGCCCCTTGGTTGTCTGGTTGCAGGCATACATTTAAAACCACTGCCTAGCCATATTTATATGAGAGCATTAATTCAGTGCAGTAAATAAATAACCATAAGTCCAGTCTATTTCTTGAATTACCAGCTATCTCATGGCCTTGAACCTGGTCACCTCCTCTACTTTCCTCTACATCCTAATTGAAGTTCTGCTCACCATATTGGCATTGAGAAATCGCAACACATGTGCCACCAACTCAGACATCGCTAATTAATCACAGCACTCTTTCCCAAGGAGTTAGCCTTAGCTTTGGAAGCAGGCCTTCATTAACAGTCAGATGGTCTGCAAGATGAAACTGTGGTGCCGTTCTTGCTCTGGGCATACAGCTTTTCTGGCAATGCCTGGGCCAGACAGTCAGTCCTCAGCACTCCCCGCTTCCATTTCTAGACTTGTATTACCCAATATGTTGTTCAAAAGCCCTTAGTTTAATGGCTCCCATGTTGGGTGGTGCAGATATGGAACAGTCCTATCATTGAGGACAGTTCTATTGAACAACAGTGTTACAGACTGGGAAGTCACCTCTCCTGTCTGCCCCAGCCATTGTTGATTGACATCTCTCTGAGATGCTCTGAAACTAATCCGTTGACGGGGATGGAGAGTTTCCAAATTCCTGGAATTTGCTTTTAGGTTCTTGGTGAATTACTTACAAATTGTTTTTGAATGACCTATATTGTGTATACAGGCTGCATAGAGCAAGCTCTCATTCAAAAACTTTGGCTAGTGGTGTTGCTATTTTTCCTTAGGTGTTCCACTGAATCTTGGTATTTGTGTTTAACCATTCTAGAAAATAGTCTCTGGTAAAGTGGTTCAAGAGATGGCTTTTCTGTTATCCTAGTTCAGAGTCTTCATTAGTGGGTGGTTGAACCACTGGCTGAAGGACCATTGACTCCTCCCCTTTGCCATTTACTGATGATTGCCTTCACACCCTGGGGATCACTATGATGGCACTTGTCAGCGTACACAGGCAGAGAATCTTGCTGAAAGCCCAAATCGGATATCATCACAGAGCCCCTACGCTTGTAACAACACAGGGAATAATTTTAAAATCATATAGTAATGAATAGCCTTGGTCTGAGTGGCTCAGCTGGTTGGAGCATTGTCCCATGCACCAAAAGGTCATCTGTTCAATTCCCAACCAGGGCATATACCCAGGTTGCATTTTTGATCCCTGGTGGGCCCCTGCAGGAGGCAACCTATCGATCTTCTCTCTCTCCCTTTCCCATCCTCTTTCTCTAAAAAACAAACAAACAAACAAACAAACAAAAGAATTAAATTTTAAAAAAGTATGTAATGGATAAAGAGTACTAAGTTCTACCCTTAAGGTTTTCTATTATATCGCACTCAATAAATTTCCAAGAACATTTTGGTTACTATTGGTTTCACATCTGGATAAATAAGAAAAAGAGAGGATGTGAAAAAGAAAAAGTCTGATAATGAAAACTACCTTTCCACCCTCTATATATTTCTTTTTTTCTTCATGAGTGAGATAAGTGATCTTTGTTAAGGCAGGAGGAAGGACTGGGAGTTAGTCCTAAAAGATTCTAATATGGGATTTGCTGTGCCTTTGTCTAGCACTTTACATGAGTGTCAGTAGGGAAAGAGATGGGAAAATGGCCCCAGGGTGGATTTGGCGAATTTCCTCCCTGTTAGCTGGGATGAAAATTTGAATGACACCTTGAAATGATTTAAAACTCTTTAATTTACACATCCAGTTAGCTGGAAGGCCCCTAGGCATCACATTCAGAATGTAGCAATGCATGGGAAAGATGAGAGTGAAAGATGTGAGCTCGCCTTCCTCCATCCCAGCTGTGGCAGATAATCTGGACCAGGGTGTGAGAACGCAGGTAATAGAAGAGAACAGTAACCAAGAGAGAAAAAGGCATATGGCCAAGCCTATAATAATGACACCCTTTTTGGTATTTTTATGTACCATTTAAAGAAATATTAAGCACACAGAGTTACATTAGCCAAAAATTAGAATTGTAGCCAAGGCAACCACAATTGCCCATTAGTCATTACCTTTTTTTTTTTTTTTCCATGTTTGAGCTAAGGACATGAAGCTGGAGTTCATTTCAGAGGCTTGGGAATCAGGCAGGGTTCACTTTTCACCACTGAGATGTTGCGGGTAAAAAAGATGGAATTGTGGCCTGGCTGGTGTGGCTCAGTGTTTAAGCGTCAACCTCTGAACCAGGAGATCATGGCTCCATTCCCCCTCAGCACACATGCCCAGGTTGTGGGCTGGATCCCCAGGAGAGGGTGTGCAGCAGGCAGCCGATCAATGATTCTCTCTCATCATTGATGCTTCTATCTCTCACTCTCCCTTCCGCTCTCTGAAATCAATAAAGACATATTTTTTTAAAAAAAGATGGAATTGTGGCATTCGTGATGTCAACAGCTTCAAGCAACCCAAAACCTAGAAAGGTGCATGTACAAAGAGCAAGAGTACAAATAACTAGTGGGCTTTTAATCCCTGGGGACCTCCTTGCCTTAACCATTGGATCTCCCCATTCTCACTCGTCAGAAATGTGTATGCATTGCCTGTCTGTTGAGCTAACAAAGGCACTCAGCTCATGCTGCTGTCAGAGGATGAAACTCTCCTGTCATTTAGGGGAAGCAAGGTTCTTGGGGTGGAGCTGAAATAAGAATTTTCAGAAGCCCCCATGGGAGGATGAAATGTGGAAGAAGACTTTATTGGGCATAGGGTTATATTTCTTGGGTTCCTGCAGCAGGGGTCAAGCAGGGGTCACAGAAGCCAGGTGCCCTGGAGCCAAGAGAGAGATAGTGGCTTCTTTGTCTAGAAGTTTATATATTTAGATTTTGCACTCTTGCAGTGGCCATGCCCATCCTGGTCAATTACCTGTTTCCGGGAGTGATTGACATGAAAGCATTTCCCAGGTCACTCAGACCTTACTGGGCATTTGTCTAAACTGCCTTTGTCTAGTTCCTTCCCCCATTACTCAGAGCGGGTGGGGAGCGTGGTGTGGGGGGCAGATGGGGGATAAACTTGGAGAATGTTTAATGGGACTTTTGGGCAAAGCTGTGCAAATGGCATGTCTATGTCTTTTGGTCTCCCCTTTCACTCCTTTCCTGTTAAATAATAACCACATTATTACAACGGCATCAATGCTAGCTCAGGGTCCCAGCTGAAATTCTGGACAGTCACTTGTCCATTTCCTCTTCTACTTTCAGCTTCCAGGCAATTTTGGAATTCAAAGGAAGCTCCTCATTTATGGCACAGTCCTCGAATTCTGCAGGGATTTGGTATCTGGGGCAATGTCAATGTGTCAGATGTTGCTTTGCTGGTGTGTATCCCTCTAGTGAAGAAAGATGAGGTAGAGAAAAAAGGAAATCCTTGAGGAGAAAGCAATATCGAAGATCTAACGTTTCACTGCTTCTGTGATGTGGAAAATATACGTGAAGTCTTCATTATTTCGATGCATCAGTTTAATGATGGCCTAGAGCTGAGATTTGCATCTCTGAGGCTATCAACTATAGAGCTACAACAATAAAGTCGCACCACACACTTCATTATTTAGTTTTATTTTCCCCCTTTGTGTCCCTTGTGTTACAGCTATCTTCAGAAAACTGAAAGATCTATAAAGGGTTAATTTCATGCTGTGTTAAGTACTAAGACCTAACCCTCTTCAGGGCTAGACTGCGTATCTGTTTAGTGCCAAGTAGGTACAGCAGAGTCCTACAAAGTGATGTTCCAGCTGAGGGTCATACCACTCTCTGAAAAATTGTCTGGCTTTCTGCTGATGATTCATCAGAAAAATGAGCATGGTAATTGAATTGGGGATTTAAAAGGATCACAGGAAAACAACTGCGTTCAACTGTTGGCGCTGTCGTAAGAAATTCTGTTAATGTGCAATAGGTAAGGCAATCCTCTATTGCAGTGGTCTCTTTAGCAAGTGCAGGCTGCTTAGTTTTTCGCCCTGATCAGTTACAAGAGGCTGTCCATCATTGCTGTTGAATCAAAGCAGGGTTTGAAAATATCGAGTTGAAAAGCGTGTCTCCCTGTAGATGCCTGAGATGCCTTCTACATGTTGATTAGATTCTGGGAAGGAAATCTGGGTACGACAGCACAAGATGACAATCAGAGAAACTAGCACAGATGAGTTTTCTGAGGAAAGGATGGGTCTCCTTTCCAGCGTGGCAGTGATAACTGTGACAGGGACATGTAGCCACGTCATCATGGAAGGGGCCAGATTTAGCTTCCAATCATATAGATAATTGATTTGCATAGGTTGAATGCAATGACCGCCTTTGGCAAGTTAAAGGTTTACTGCTCTCCAGAGCAATGTTTCTCAACTGGGGGCAATGTTGTCCCCACCACCACTGGGGACATTCAGTAATATCTGTAGACATTTTTGGTTGTTAACCAGGAGTGAGGTCTCCTGGCATCTAGTGGGTCGAGGCCATGGATGCTGCTACATATCTTGCAATGCACGAGACAGCCTCCTACAACAATGAATCATCAGGCCCCAAATGTCAGTAGTGCCAAGGTTGAAAAACCCACGTTTAGAGAATGTTCTAGATCTGTGGGTCTAGAAGATTTGCATATACCTCATGAGGATAATATTTTGAGGGGAAGGGTTAAGCAGAAAATATCTAAGGATTTTTCTTGTTAAGGAGTTTTCAGGACCCCCAAATCTGTGAATTCATCTTTTCACCAGAAAAGATCTGATTTGAAAAGATGAGTCTGAGAAGAATTGCAGCCAAAATTCCAAGCATTGTCTTTGCTTTTAACAAAATGAACACTCACTGAGACTCTTTCTGTTGCCTTGAAGGTGGACGATGGGAATTCTCCTTCCTAAACGTAATTTTCTTAGACTATAACAAAGATTTTCTCCCTCAGTGCCAAAATATATACGCTTCATGTTTCCAAATCAGTGAATTCAAATCCTATAGCTGTTACACTCTTATTAAATTTTGCTACAAGCGTGTTCTTATCTTGTACAATATGGATTAATCCATGCTCATGACTTTTCAAATCAAGAAAAACATTGTATTTCAAGTAGTTCACACACTTTAAAAAACAATAAAAGGCTAAGAATATTTATCCCTGTAAAGTATCAGTGACCAACTAAATAAATCATGTTGGAAGAGAGATGATACTTAAACCCACCCAGTGGGTTTAAAAACTGTTAAACAAAGGTACACTCAGTCCAAAGTCATTTTTTTAAAGGACATACTTGGTTAAGAAGGAACATTCTGTTTACTCCACACCAAATCTTGCAAGATTTCATCTACCGAATTTGTTATTTTAACTTTATTGAAACAAGAAATTAACTGTGTCTGCATGAGAAGGCCAGGGAAAGAAAGGTCCCACATCAGGTTCCACATTCTGAGCTCAGAACAAAAAGTGTAATACTTTCTTTCAGGAGTTGGCAAACTTTTAACTATTTTTTTACTATTTCTAGTAAATAGTTCAGCTTTGGGAGCCATATGGTTTCTGTCTCCACTACTCAACTCGGCTGTTGCAGTGTGAAAGCAGCTGTAGACAATCCACACGTGAGTTGATGTGGTTGCATGCCAATAAAATTTCTTGATAAAAACAGGTATTGGTCCCACTTTGGCCCTCAAGGCCTAGTGTCCCCACCTCTGCTTACTTGAACCCAGGCAGTTTTATCATGGGCAAAGGCATCATTCCTGTTGTATCTTTTGCAATGGTGAGGATTATTTACGGAAGCCCAATACGATCTTCAAAGCCTCTAGGTTGGGGATGACTGCAGGGTGCACTTATATGTTGGTCCATACACCCTCAACAACTTAATAGGCAAAGAAGACTGCTCACCGCCCCCCCTTACAAATTGATTTTGTTAAAAAGTGCAGCAGTATTCATGGAAATTGTCTAATAGGTTCAGTTAGTTTGTTATAAACATACCATTGATTTTTTATTTTATTTATTTTTTTATCCTCACCTGAAGATATTTTTTCCATTGATTATTTTAGATAGAGGGAAGGGAGAAAGGGAGTGGAGAGGGAGAGAGAGAGAGAGAGAGAGAGAGAGAGAGAGAGAGAGAGAGAAACATCGATGTGACAGACACACATCGATTGATTGCCTCTTGCACGCTCCCCGACCAGGGTTGGGGGATTGAGCTTGCAACCCAGGTATGTGCCCTTGACTGGGAATAGAACCTGTGACCCTTTAGTCTGTGGGTTGATGCTCTAACCACTGAGCAACTGGCCAGGGCTACTACAACATTTTAAATATTGGCTAGATTTCAGAATTGGTGAAGAATCAGGTTGGGGGAAGAAAGAAACGAGTCCTTTCAATCACGGGTTCCCTGCAGGCTGGAGCTGCGCTGTGGACTGCTGGTCAGAGTAGTGGGTCTCACTCCACAGTCATCAGACGTTGCTCGGCTCTGACCTTGGTAGCATATGATAAGTATGGCACTGCCTTATTCCCTGTATTCTGGGTCCTCCTGATACAGCTTTTCTAATGTGGGTTCTGTTATTAGGCCCTGTCAATGTGTCAGCTAATATAATGTAAGAGGGAGCAACAGTTCGCACAAACTGTAAAGAGAGAAATGAGCCACCAGAAGAAGTTCCTTGCTCTCTATTCCTCAGTAATCACGCCACTGTGATCAAACACTGTGACACTTCCAACAAGCCAGACAGTCACGATGTGGAGGCAATGAGAGGTTTCCCCCCACCTCTTAAGTGCCCTCAGTCAAGAAAGATAAAACCGAAGTGGTTTTGTGTGAGAGTTCTCAATCATGGGGCAGGAGGCGCAGTGTGCCGTGGAAAGCACAAGCGTAAAATTGCCCCGAAGTCTTCATTTTATGTGAAATGTGAGGCTCTTAAGAAATAGTCTCTGATTTCTTGAATGAAATATTCACTATGTTCCTATGTTCAATTAGCCAGGTTTTCTTCAATTCTACCAGTCAACACACACACACACACACACATTACACAAAGAAAGCAACGTTAAAAATTTGCTTTTCACACGATCCAGTGACAAGTGCATGAGTAAAAGCTTTCCTGTCTAATTAAAAAGAACCTGTTATGCATAAAGAACTAATTTCATCAGACTCGTTTGAGGAAAACTCAATATAATGCTTACATGTCTGGTGCAGTCCAGTCTCCTATTTCCAGGAAGCATGAAAAATAGACAAAGCTTTTCAGCCTCAGGTAGAGCTGACTTTCTCTTCTCTTCCATTTCCTTCCCTTCCCCAACTATATGTAAGTAATATAATTAAATAGATAAACTTACACAAAACAAGCTAGTGAATTAATCATCTATCGCTATGTAACAAATTACCCCCAAATTTAGCACCTTAAAAATCAATAAATTATTATTTCACACATTTTTGTAGGTCAGGGATTCAAACAGCATATGTGCGTGGTTCTAAATGAGGGGCTCTCATGAAGTTGCAGTCCACAGATGTCAGCTGGGGCTGCAGTGATCTGAAGGCTGGACTGGGGCCGGATGATCAGCTTCTAATGTGGTCCCGTCATGTGGCCACCAAGTTAGTGTTGGTTGTTGGTAGGTGGCTTTAGTTCCTTGCCATTTGAATCTCTCCTTTCGATGTGGCAGCTGGTTTCTCCCGGAACAAGTGATCCAAGAGAAAGGAAGGTAGAAGCCACTTGTCTTTCTGAGTTTGCCTGGGAAGTCACACTCTGTCATGTTTGTAGTACCCTACTGTTACACAGGTCAGCCTTGTTCAGTGTGGCAGGAGACAACACGGGTGTGCATACCAAGAGATGAGAATCTTGGAGGTGGGCTTCTATATCCAGTGGTTTGAAAAGATTCTTTGATTTCATACCTGTCCTTAGTTTTTCTGTGCATGGAGATAGAAACTCCAGCAAACTTCCTTTTTAAACCTGTGGAGGCCATAATTAAGCTAGGTTTTTCACAAAAACAGAGATGTTAAACTTAGCAAATATCTGATGGGCTCATATGTTTATTGAGTTTTATTTATTTTTCTATTAATAACACCTTTCAGATACATTCTCTGGATGTTGTAGTGGATGCTGGTTGTTCAATTTAAAAAAATTCTCCTAAAGGGTTACACTTACATGTATCTTGCTTTTCTTTTCATCTCTTGCTTAAGTATCCCAAGGTTTTACTGACTTATATTTTTCATGTAACTTTCCTCTGTGGAATCTGTTTTAGTAAGGAGAAGCTGAACTGCTATTAAAAGGAAAAAAAGACCTAAAGATGTATAATGTCTCAAACACAATACAACTTTATTTCTTACTCATGTGACAGTGCAAGCTATATGTTTCCGGATCAGTGGTGGCTTTCCTTCATGCGCTGAGCCAGGAACCTAGACTCCTTCCATCATGTGGTCTGCCATCCCTGGTGGCCAAGTTATCACTTGCATGCAGCTTGAGGAAGGGGTTAGAGTGTGGAGATGACAACGCCACGTATGTTCTGCGGAGCAAGCTTGTCACAAGGCATCGACTAGTCCAAGGTGACTGAGAAATGTGATCCCTTGTGGGGCAGCTGTTTCCCAGATACAAGTTTATTCTCTTGAAGGAGGGGGGTCTTGGGTCAAAGTGGATTTTGATAAAGAGACAACCATCTGTACTTGCGATTTTCATGCTCCTGGGAACTGACATTTTATGAGAACTGAAATTATGCAGTATGTGAAATTTTGTGACAAAAGTTAAAAGTTAAAATGACTTCACCTGATAAGTAAAATTTAAAATAATGTGAACCAATTCCCATAGTAAAATTTTCAACAAGAGCCCTAACTGGTTTGGCTCAAGTGGATAGAGCGTCGGCCTGCGGACTGAAAGGTCCCTGGTTCAGTTCTGGTCAAGGGCACATGCCTGGGTTGTGGGCTCGATCCCCAGTAGGGGGCGTGCAGGAGGCAGCCGATCAATGATTCTCTCTCATCATTGATGTTTCTATCTCTCTCTCCCTCTCCCTTCCTCTCTGTAATCAATAAAAATATATTTTAAAAAATTTTCTACAGGAGTCACGCAACTTCACAGTTGGTGGCCAAGTGCATTGTAAACTGTTTATACTATTGAGGAATGGGTGGGCACCACTTTGCACTGATCAACATAAATGCCGACCATTCCTTTTCAGGATCATTCTAGAATAATGTGAGGTCTTGGAGATATCAACATTATCATAAGACACATCAGTCTCTTTTACATAAAGTGTTCTTGGATTTATATTCATGGTACTGCTCCTTCTAATCTTCTGGCTTCTTTATCTAAACCACTTCTTTTGACCCCAATGTTAAATGGTCAGCATCTAGTTGAGGTACTTCTGAGCCATTGTTGTTGACACTGCTTTTCTAAATGTCATTGTCATCATCAGCAACGCCGCTTACCCAGCACTTACTGGGGCCAGGCAGTGACCTAAGTGTTTTGCTTATCTCTTATCTCATTTAATAATACTCACAAAACCTTATAAAGTAAGTATATTTCCCTCATTTGATAATTAAGCTAAATGAGTTTCAGAGACAGTTAATGGTGGAACTGAGATTTAAATATATCCTATCTGGTACCTAGCTCTCGCCCTTTCTTCCACAATATGATGTACATCAGACAAGAGTCATATAAGTACATTTGACTTTTGGTCTCATATCTTGAGGCTTAATTAAATGACATGTTTCTTGATCCTTAAATCACACTGTGGAGGTATTTTCCTATCTTTTGCAATCATCTGTGATCCCAAACGTGGCCTCTTCACTTCCAAACAGAGGCATTTTATTTCGTGTGCTGTCTTTGCAAACTCACAGATACATTAAGCAAACTTTTCCTTTTTTTGAATGTGGGTCTCTTTTTATGAATGAATTTGCAAGCGTCTTGAGGAAAATGGAGTGTTGGTCAGTAACCATTTTGGCTTTAAAGAGGAGACTCCAATCTCCTGTAACAAAGAGTGAAGGATGGATAACTCTTGTCAGTTTAGAAAGACTTCATCTATTACCACCTTTCACAAGGCTTTTTATTCTATCCCACACTACCCACTCTTCAGTAAACTGGCAAATGGATGCAGTTGATACGGATTTTCTCATTTGTTGGGTTTTTTTAAGCCCAAGGTGTCTTCAACAGCTTTTTTCTCAGTCTAGCCTTATTGAGTCAGTCTTCAAAAGTGGTGAAAAGAACAAACTTTCAACTCAGATAGCTCTGACTTGGAATTCTGGCTCAGAAACTTCATAGCTGTGTGTGATGTTTGAGAAATTACTTAATTTTTCAGTACATCAGTCTTCAATTCTGCAAATAGAAATGATGATGCCTAAAGATTAAATAAGGCAAAAGAAATAAAAATACTCAGTACAGTTTCAGGAGACTGGTAGGTCCCCGGATAGTTATTGCTACATTAACTTTTTCATAAAAATAGCAGTTAGAATGTAGCAACAGACAGTGTGAAAAATAGGTAGAAAAACCAGGGTTGATTTTTCTCAGCTAATAATTCTGGAGATTGGTGGCTGCTAGTGATGTTAAGGCAGGATCTCAGGGCTGGAATCTCTGTGATTCTCTTGGCTTAGACCTCATGTTGGCAAGATAGCATCTGCAGCTATAGACATCATATCCCTGTGTGAGGTCAGAGGAATAGGGAGGTGTCTGCTATGCTTTTTCTACTGTTAGGAAAACACAAAAGCTGTGCAGAGATTCCCTAGCAATTTTGCACTGACATCTCATTGGCCAGGCTGTGCCAAATGAGCATCTCTAGCTGCAAGAGGGATTGGGGAAGGGACTATTTAGCTTTCCCAGCTTCAACAGAGGACTTGGACAAGAACCCTATTTATAGCCTCATTTGGGGGTAGGGGCAGCATGGGAATGGGGTATAAGGAGTATAAAAGAGGAATGTGTGTGATGTTGTGAAAACATGGTAGAAAAAATGATTACATAGGAGTGGGGCTTGAGGCTTAATTAGAGAGAAAAGAGTGTTTGAGAAAGATGCTAGAGAATGGATAATGGGCAGGGAAAAGGAATTTCTAGGCAGTAGAAATGAAATGGGATGCAGTGATACATGGGCATTGCATGAGCTTCATGTTTGGGACTTGGTAGAAAGTTGGTGTGTGTGTGTGTGTGTGTGTGAGTGTGTGTGTGTGGGAGGGAGGGAGGGAGAGAGAGAGAGAGAGAGAGAGAGAGAGAGAGAGAGAGAGAGAGAGGTCGTGGTGAATATTATATTAAGACTGGAGCATAAGTTGGCACTAGACTTTAAAGGGCCTGTGCCTAATGAAAATCAGTTTGGACTTGATCCTGCAGGTGGGGCGTACACTAGATGGCTTTTCATAAGGATATGATAATGAACTTTCATTTTGAACTGGAATGAAGAAATATTAGATGCAGATTAGCAATGGTGGCGCATTGAGTTAAGGCTGTAAGGAAAAATGAGGAGATAGCAGATACCAGAAGTATTTGTGTGGTGGACACGACACAACTTTTCCTGAATTGCTTGAAGACTAACAGAGGGAGGAGTTAAAAAGTCTAGCCTGGGTACATGATGATGCCATTGAATAAAGAGAAGGAATCCTGGGAAAAGAGCAGGCTGCAGGGGAGAGGGTAATGACTTTGGTCTTAGATGTACTGTATAGAATTGAAAGGTTCTGTATGACTTCTGGAGATGGGACATTTAATCTGAAGGTCAGGAAGGTGAAGTTACAGAGTAATACATGAGATTAGCTGAGGGCAACATATACAGTGGTGAAAACCCAAAGTGAAAAAACAGATGGAAGAAACTGAGAGGGAGTGGCATTCTAGAGGAGCCAAATGCTTTAGAGAAGTCATCCAGAGCAGAAGTGATTCTCAGCCCTCGTTTAACTTTTCATTTGCCATGTCTCTGATATGTCCCCCATTTTGGAAGGTACCCTTGTCTAAACCCCAATTCTTTGTTATCTGAAGCACATGCAATGCACCTTTCTTTGTAGTTTTGTATAAAATAGCAATCTTCTTTAAGACAGTTTTCAAAACGGAAGTAACTACTAGATTTTTTTCTACTACAAAAGCAATATATGCTCATTGTTAGAAAAATTAGAAAATACTGATAGATAGAAAGTAAAAAAAGTAATGCTCTCACAATCCCACCACCACGCAATCACCACAACCAGGATCCTGGTATGTATTTTTATAGACCAGTATTTTTAGACACACACGCAAACACACAATTCAACATAAATTAAAATACCCTGTAAATTAATGAAGTTGTATTGTAGCCTACTTTCTTAAATAACACAATATACTGTATCATAAAAATATTTCTGTGTTAATACGCATCTAACAGCATTACTTTTCGTGGATGAATAAGAGTCCACTCAATGTACATGTAATGTTAAACAATTATTCCCTTAAAGTTGGATGTTTAGGTTGTTCCTAGTTGTACCCTATTATAAACAGGACTGCAGGGAACATCCTTGCAGATACATGCTAGGACACTTGAGTAGATGGATGTCAATGTTAGGAAGCATCTTTGGGATAAATGCTTAGAAAGAAATCACTGGGTCTCTCGAAATCCTTTTCAGACTTGGTCTCAGTTTCCTCCCACTCTCCACATGGCTATCTCGGAGGCTCATGGTGGACTTTTCCTAGTCTCCTTACAGTTACTACAAAGGCATCTCTTTGCACGTCTCTGCACGTGACTTATTCTCACGCTACAGCGGGTTTCCTGAGGAGTCACCAGTGTTTGGAGTGTTGTGACAGGAGAACCAGAAGCAACCGTCAAACAGAACAGTGGCCCATCCCAAAGAGCAACTTGCTAATACATTTCTAATCAGGGAGGAGCTCCTCACTGAAGCAGGATCAGTAGTTATCCTCTGAAATAAACAATAACAACATCAACAACAACAAAAAGAGGTGAAATACCTTAAGTTACCTGGATGAAATCATTTCCTGGCAGTGTAGGCTCTTGAGCTTTGAAATGCGTTTCTGGTTGTGACTTCAGAGTCTTATCTGGAGATCCTTAAGCATTTTCAGAATCTCTTTTGGCAGAAGTAGGTAAGAGAACTTGTGTTAGAATGAGATGCTCCCCTCGGTGACCTCTCTGGGCGATTGCTAAGTGTATGAAGTCACTCTTCAACCTGGGAGATGTGCCCTTACCCAAGGTTTATTGTACTTTGTTCAAGTGATTATCATTTAAGCCCGGTTTCGGTGTATGTTTGTGCGACTCATTCCATAGAGTAGATTGAAATCTGAAGTTATTTTTCCACTTCAATTCTTTTGTCCACGAATAGTGCTTCTGTGAGAAAAGAGATCAGTGTTGTTTATTGTTGCTACTTTTGTTTTCTTATAGCTGGAAGCTTTTTCTATCAATACAGATTCCAGTTCTTTATGAAAGATCAGATTTAGTCACATGTAAGCTGTACGTCCAGGGTTACTCTAAATGACACCATTTCAACCGCCTGCAAAAACTCACTTCCATTCTCATCTCTTTCTTCATTTTTTATGTTTTGGGCTTTCTTTAGAAATATTTTCCTGTTTCCTCTTTCTTTGGGGCTAAATGCCCGAAGGAGAAAGTATAGGCAGCCAGCGGAATATTTTTTTCCTCTAAATAAAAGATCACAGAAGGTGCCTCAGGAGATTTAGACCTCAGCAAAAGTAAAACGACCATTTTTATTCACTCTTCTGGGACGATTTTACTTTTGGGGGGCCTTTGTGAGCCTCCTCTTTCTATCCTTTAAGTATTTTGTCAGTGAGAACTAATTTAATTTTCTAGTGCTACAATGATGACAGAGTGAGATTAACACATGAAGATAGGGGTTTTGATTCAGGGAAATATGACCATCTCATGTGGGGTTTTCAGGACTGAAGCCTTTATTTAGATGTGGAAAAATATTTAAAAGGTAACTAAGTTCTTCTGTCTTTTTGGATTTCATGTGAAAAATATGGAAGTATGCAACTGCTAATTTTCCCCCCTACACCCCCCCGCCCTAGTCCCTAATTTTTTGTCCCTTGACTGTATCCTTTTCCAACACTGATAGGTAAGTTTGTGGTGTTCTTCCCTTGAAAATCTACAATGGGTATCAGAGGGTTATATACCCTCACTGAAAATAAAAATACTGGTTTCACCAGGAAGAGACCATGGTGGGAACAACCTGGTCAATTGGAATCAGTGCAAATATGCACGATGATGAAAGAAGAAAGCCCAGTGACCTGGGATGTTGGAACGCTGTGGTGTTCCTGACTGCCTGGAATGAGCTCTGAGGCCTTAGGTGACTCTTCCTCATCCTGGGTTTCCCCCTGTTAGCGGAGGAGCTAGTCTGAGGGTCAGGGATCCTAACTTCTCAGTTATGGCCTGCCGCTAATTTACTGGATCCATCGCCTCAGCAAGACTTTCTCCTGTCATTTTCTCCTAGGTGTAATAATCAGAATGCATACTTCCAAATTACAGACACACTTAAGTAAGCATTTAGTATCAGGATGTAAAATTGTCTTAAATGCCCCTAAATTGGCTGAGTGTACTTAGTGTCACTTCTGAAACCGTGAAATAAGTCCAAAGTTGTGAAATGAGGAAGTGGGAGTTAATGATTACTACAATTCTGCATTTTTTAAAAAAATATGTATTTTATTGATTTTTTACAGAGAAGAAGGGAGAGGGGGAGAGAGTCAGAAACATTGATGAGAGAGAAACATCCATCAGCTGCCTCCTGCACACCCTCCACTGAGGATGTGCCCGCAACCAAGGTACATGCCCTTGACCGGAATCGAACCCGGACCCCTGAGTCCACAGGCCGACGCTCTATCCACTGAGCCAAACCGGCTAGGGCTACAATTCTGCATTTTTAATCGAATCACTCAGTGACCAACCCATAGGAAGCAAATACTTACTTGGTTGAAGACCGAGCAGGTAGACATGGGGCATGTGGGAACAATGAAGTTGTGAGAGGCAGAAATTAGGGGTAGGGCCCCCATCTGCTGGGAGTTGGCAGGTTCAGGGAAAGCCGAAAATTTGGGTGAAATGTAGACTATTTTAGAGTGTGTGAGTGTTGTTCTTTCCCCATGTTAGGCCCCTCTCTTGTTTTTTGTTCATTTTCCACCTTTAATCCTTGACACACCTTAACCCTTTTCCACTCTCCTTTTCCTCATAGGCATCTACTCTAATTACGTTGTCCTTGAAAATACACATAAAATATGTCACCTTTGTTCTTCTGAGCAAGGCCTGCCCGCAAGAGAAACCATTTCTCAAAGCTTCGCTTACCTGGGGGAAGGGAAGCCCCTCTTGCCTTTCTGCCTCACCTGAGGGATGGGGTGAGGACTGAAAAGCATGTGTAAAGGTCACAGTCAGGGACACAGGCTCACTGAAAGCTGAGACCTACACATAGACCTATAGAATGTTTCCCCTTCTCCACCCCTCCCTACCTCATCACCAAAGGCCTACTCACTACAGTTCCTTTTACCCTAGTGCATCATGTCCACCTTTCACCAAAAAATGACAAGGCATACTATAAGCCAAAAACACACACAACAAAACCAGTTTGAAGAGAGGGCAAGCATCAGAATCAGACACAGACTTGGCAGGGTGTTGGAATTATCAGACTGGGAATCATAACTATGATTAATATTCTAAGGGATCTAATGGGAAAAAGTAGACAACATACAAGAACAGATGGGTAATGTAAGCAGAGAGATGGAAATCCTAAGAAAGAATCCAATAAGAAATGCTACAAATCAAAAACATTGACACAAATGAAGATGCCTTTGATGGAATCATTAGGAAAACTTGCCTAAGTGAGTCTAAATGTTATGAGTGCATTCAAATGTCACTTTTGAAATTATAAACAAGTCTAAACGTTATTGTTTCTGTGAAAAACCTGGCTTTTTACCTAATATATTTCAGACCTGGTTATGATGTTTTTGAAGTCTACAATGTCCAAGGAAGATTGCTTATGAAGCAATAGGAAGGGGAAGAGAGAATAGCATAGTGACTTTGGATACAAGATGTGCAGTGGAGAAATTATGAAGAAAAATTCAGATTTTGGCGTGAAGGATTCTGACATTAGCCATAGACTCTGGTTAGCTAAAATTGGGGAGGTGTGACTATTGGGGAGGTGTGAAGTGGAGAAGTGTATGCAGAAAATTACAAGAAATAAAAATTTTTTAAATATCAAAATATTTTACTTATGATTTGCAACACTTTTTTGGTCAATATGTTGTATTTACATCTTCTTTTTTCCTGAGAAAGCTTGCATTTCATGCATTATGGCTGCTTGATTTTAATTGACAATAGCCATTAACTATGTCTGATTTATGCAGAGATTGCAAATTCTAAAAAAAGTAGGAATATAAAAGAAATATGTTAGAAGCATTTAAAAATATTTAGGATAGTAGCAAGGTACATAATTAACATTGATTTTTTTTAAAAAATTGGGATCATCAAAAAATATGCTCTTATGTACCTTGCTTTTGTTAATCATACATTGTGGGCATCTTTCCAAGTCACCAGGCCATCACAAACAGACTTGCCTCATTCTTTACCCATTTTATGGCTATACAACAATTTGTCCAGCCCCTGTCCTAGTTACGCCATCTCCTCTTTGTTTTTGGGTAGAGGGCTTTGGTGAACACAGTTGCACGTTATATCTTTAAGTAGTCATGCCAGTGCTTCAGTGGGGGTAGATTATAAATGTGAAGTTACAAAGTCATGGATTGATAGTGACTGTCAAGTTCCCTCCAAAAAGGATGCCCCAGCCTCCTTTCCTCTAAGAGCAGAGTGCCCATTTCTCACACATTTGCCATCACCCAACATTATTAATCATTTTAACTTGTGTCAGTCCAATAAGCTTTTCTTGGTATATAGAGGCATTGGGCTCAAAATGGTAGACTGATGATATGCATCTAATTGTTCTCTCATCCATTAAAGATATAGGAAAAAGGTTCTAAAAAGAATGAAATTTTAAAGAGAACAAGTAAAGGCACTGTCAGTGGCCAGAACTTTTGAAGAATATGTGGGGGATAGAGAACATCTGTGATTGAACTGATGGAGAGAGCTCAATAGAGACCATAACCCAGAGCAATTTCAAGCCTGGGGTCAACAACAGGAGCTAGAGTCGCCCGTGGAACATAATCAAAATTGTTCCTGTATAGACCGGTGTTTCTCACAGCCTGCACATTTGGTCACTGCCCCTAGTCCTTCATCGGAATAGCTTAGAGAAATGGGCTTTAGTCCTTGAACTAAAGCTAAAGAACTTTCCTAATGAAAGTGATTTATATTGGGAAAGATTCCACGGAGAATATAGGCATCTGAGGGTGAAGTGGAGAAGTGTATGCAGGAAATCCAGATCTCCACAACAGACATTGAAAAAGAAAAGAAAAGGCTGGTGCCAGGAAGGAAGTATAGCAAACTATCACTACAGTAATCATGGATGATCCCATATCCAGGATTCATGCCTTTTCACATGCTCCTACACTCTAATGATCTACTAAGAACCTGTACTCAACCTTTCCATCCAAGGGAAAGATGCGTGTGTAAGCTAACTTTAAGACTTTATAGTAAATACACACTGCCTCTCCTAAAATATAAATCCACAGTGCCTCTCTTTATTTTTATTTTTTAATAAATCTTTATTGTTCAGATTATTACAATTGTTCCTTTTTTCCCCCCCATAGCTCCCCTCCACCTGGTTCCCACCCCAGTCTCTGCCCTTACCCCCCCCCCCCCCACTGTCCTCATCCATAGGTGTACGATTTTTGTCCAGTCTCTTCCTGCACCCCCCACACCCCTTTCCCCCCGATAATTGTCAGTCCAATCCCTTTCTATGCCCCTGATTCTATTATATTCACCAGTTTATTCTGTTCCATGGTTTTTTTATTCACTTGATTTTTAGATTCACTTGTTGATAGATATGTATTTGTTGTTCATAATTTTTATCTTTACCTTTTTCTTCTTCTTCCTCTTCTTAAAGAATACCTTTCAGCATTTCATATAATACTGGTTTGGTGGTGATAAACGCCTTTAGCTTTTTCTTATCTGTGAAGCTCTTTATCTGCCCTTCAGTTCTGAATGATAGCTTTGCTGGGTAGAGTAATCTTGGTTGTAGGTTCTTGCTATTCATCACTTTGACTATTTCTTGCCACTCCCTTCTGGCCTGCATAGTTTCTGTTGAGAAATCAGCTGACAGTCATATGGGTGCTCCCTTGTAGGTAACTAACTGTTTTTCTCTTGCTGCTTTTAATATTCTCTCTTTGTCTTTTGCTGTTGGCATTTTAATTATGATGTGTCTTGGTGTGGTCCTTTTTGGATTCCTTTTGTTTGGGGTTCTGTGCATTTCCTGGACTTGTAAGTCTATTTCTTTCATCAGGTGAGGGAAGTTTTCAGTCATTATTTCTTCAAATAGGTTTTCAGTATCTTGCTCTCTCTCTCTTCTTCTGGCACCCCCATAATTCTGATGTTGGTACGCTTGAAGTTGTCCCAGAGGCTCCTTACACTATCTTCATATTTTTGGATTCTTTTTTCTTTTTGCTTTTCCAGTTGAGTGTTTTTGGCTTCTTTGTATTTCAAATCTTTGACTTGATTCTTGTGATCCTCTAGTCTGCTGTTGGATCTCTGTATATTATTTTTTTATTTCAGTCAGTGTATGCTTAATTTCTAGTTGGTTCTTTTTCATATCCTTGAGGGTCTCGCTAAATTTATCGGCCTTTTCTAGAAAATTCTTGAAAAACCTTATCACCGTGGTTTTGAACTCCATATCCAATCGTTTGCTTTCCTCCATTTCTTTCATTTGTGACCTGTTTCTTTGTCTCCACATTTTGGCTGCTTCCCTGAGTTGATAGAGTGTCTTTGTGTGCTAGGTGTCCTATAGGGCCCAGTGGCTCAGTCTCCCCAGTTACCTGTGGTGGACACTCTTGGTGCACCCCTTTGTGGGCTGTATGCACAGTCTTGTTATAGTTAAGCCTTGATTGTTGTTGGTATCACTGGGAAGAATTGACCTCCGGGCCAATTGGCTGTGAGGATCAGTTGTGTCTATGCTGGGAGAAGTTCTGTGCTGGAGACACCCTTATGAGACAAGACTAGCAAAAACCTCTGTGCTCAGCTTGGATGGGGTGGAGTCTCAGAGTGGAGCAGACAGCATTAGTTTTCCATCAGCCCTTCCCTAAGAGGCCTCTGTGTCTCAGTGTCCCATGGTAATCACTGCAAGATCCTCTGAGAGAAAGCCGCCCTTGAGTTTTGCCCGCTGCCAGACAGTCCAGTTTCTCCCCAAATGAGTCTAGGTCCCCAGAGTCACGCCCGGAACTGGAGTTCAGAGTACTCGGGAGCTTTTGTCTCCCTCCCCATTGAGAAAGCTTTTGTCTCCCTCCCCATTGAGAAAGCCGCGTACTCAGTTGCCAGCCTGCTCCGCGCGCGTGCCTCTGTACCTCTGCCTTCTGCAGCTCCTGTGAGTCTCAGTGTGCTTTTCTCTTTTCTTCTAGTTGTAGAATTCCCACTCAGCCAGCCTTCCTGTGGTTCTGGATAATGTCCGTTTTGTCTTTTAGTTGTAGTTTTGAAATTGTTGTGCGAGGCAGCAGTTTAGGTGTTTACCTATGCTGCCATCTTGGTTTCTCCTCACAGTGCCTCTCTTAAACCATATATTCAAAAATATAAATGGACAAAGTTTTAGCAGATATGTGATGAAAACCCTGAGGAAAAGCCTGAGAACAAAGATAATCAGAACCATGCATCTAAATTAAATAATAATAATTTAAGTAATGGGGAAAAAGTCAAATGTGTTATCAGAGTAAATCAAGAGCTTTCATTCATAAAATAGGCAAGAGTTTCTGAAAACCAAAAAGTAGGTCACGACATTAAAAAACAATGGATGGACTAAATAATAAATGGAATGGAACTGAAGACCATGTTGGTGTTCTTGAAAACAGTCAAGGAAACTTTCCACACTGTACGGTAAAAAAGTCAGGCAATTGGGAAACTGTGGTAGAAAAAGAAGCAGATGTCTAGGTATCCAACATGATTTTAATGGGCGTTCCAGAAGGAAAGAATAAGGAAGAATAAGAGAGAGGACATAGCTAAAATATACCAGAAGAAAATTTTCTTTAGCAAAATAAATATAACTCTTTAGGTTGACAGCTTCTAGTAGTTGCCAAACAGAATGAAAGAAAAGGAAACCCACGCTAGCCTAGTGGACTTTTATTGTTTGTCTGTTCACCCTTTTTTGGGCCGTTTTAGTCACTAAGATGTCCTCTACCATATGTAGAATTGGCCAACTAATGCTTCTCAGGGAATCATTGTTGAAGCTGGGAGAGATTGACCCTTACTCCTTCTGAGGTCTCTAGTGCTTAAGGATCCAGTGATGGTGAAACAGCAAGGGACTATTTTTAAGGAGAGTGTCAGCCTGAGATAGAATCCAACACATAAGACGCCAGCTGAGAGGTAGGAAGAAAGGGATCCAGACCTAATAACATTGTTTAAACCATCTGTGTGGCCACATCTGATTTTAGCACTACCCTTTGGGATTTCCTTTAAGAACAGAATAGGTTAAGTTGGGTTTTTGTCACAAAAATCATAATAATATACTTAATATATAGGGGAATTCTAGTACTCCAAGGATAAAGAGACGATTTTCAAAGCTTCCAAAAATGAGGAAAAACAAATTCCTTATCAAGGTATAAGGATTAGAGTGACATCCTACCTTCTGTCAGCAGCCCTTGATGGTGGAAGATGAGGGAGCAGTGTCTTCATAATGCTGGGAGGGCAGGGGAAGGTCTTGAAGCTAGAATTCTATACGTCACCAACTGCCAATCAAGCTTGAAGGCTTTTGGATGCACAAAAATTTAGGAAGTTTGTGAAAAGATGCCAATAGGAAGTATTTCAGCAATATGAGAAAGGAATAAGGCATAAGAGAATTCAAGGAAGGTCAGAGGTCAGTTGGAGTGAGCACCTGAAATCCTTACCTCCAACTGGAAGTGATTTATGGGTGATTCCTTATGGATCACTCTTCCTGGTTCTAAAGTGTATAATATCTACGCATTTATAAAAATTATAAGTACTCTTTGTTAGTTTTCCATTTTTAGAGTCAGCCTTTACCAACAAAGCACAGAAGAGTTAACAGTCTCTAAAGGCAAAATGTACATGCCTTCGAATGCCCTCCTCACCACTGGGGACAAAGTGATTTGCTTTAAACAATTAGGAAATAAATGTAACTCTTCTGAGTAACACTTGGTGGAGTGGCATCTGAACAGAGAAATGACTCTGAGTCCACATTCGAAATGGGGCGAAGGGGAGATGGGGACACATCAGTTGGGAGCATCGTTGTCCTTGACCTAAGTACGTAGCCTCCTCAGAAGGGAGCTGTAGGTGTGGCAAGTCCACTGGCTGGGACCAGCATTTGCTCTCTAGGAAGCATTTGGAGCATGAAATCGTTCTCATTTTCTTTCTCCCGAGGACCCATCCTCACCCAGTATGGAATGTGTAGTTTTGTTGTTGAGGCGGTTTTGGTTAGAAGGTACATAATGCTCTTACTTTTCTGGGAGAGAGGATAGTATGGGATAAAATGCCTTTGTAATGGACTGGTGCTTGTGTCTTAAATATTTAAAAAGCGACAGGGAAGGAGAAAGCTGAAATGTTCCCTTTCATTTTCTCCATTTGAAATTGGTGTGAAAGGGCTTAGCCTCATTTCAGAGAAATGAGTCTAACTCCCAAAGTGCATAAACAAGTGAAAAGAGAAACGAAACAAAAAAAAATGCTAATTGGTGATTAAAGGAGCGGAGTTCAGTATTTTTTGACTGTATGGCAAAAGCTGACATTCTCCAGGATAAACATTTCTAATGAGGCCCAAAGACTACAGGGCAAAAAGAAAATGGGATAGTAAAGACTTTTTAATAATCTGAAATAGCTAGGGAAAATAAAGACAGTTTTAAGGCTTTTAAACCATATTGACTCAACTGTTGAAAAATTTCACCTAAATGTTAGGTTGTTTCTTTCTGCGCCAAAGCAAATAACCTTCTCTAAATCATCCTTTTCTCCTTCCGTTTGCAAAATACAGCTATAATTTGGCATCTTTGACTTAAAATATTTATTATAGGGTAAGGGAAATATGTAATCTCCAGGCCATGACATGGACTTCATCACAGGCCAGGGTTGGGCAAAGGAGAAAGGATGGAATCATTGTCAAGTGAAGAACCAAAGAAAATCTCAGAGCTGTGCACTCATGTTTGCTGAGTGTTGTCAAGGGACAACGTTATGCAGCCTGCACTCATGGTGGGAGCATTATGAATGAAAGTTGTATAGGAAGAAGCACAGAGAAACGTTTTAGAAAAATCTTTTTTTAAATGAACAATCCAAGAAATCTACGTCTAGAAAGGAGTTCATGAAAATGAAAAAGTGCTTAGTCAAAGGACCTGGGAAGCAAAATGGGAAAGCAGAAAAGCCTTATGTGGCTCTTATGTTGTATGTGTGAACACGGCTAGGATAATGGTAGTGAATGGACTTATAAGAGGAAACATTCTGGGGATTTATAAGTAATACCTCCTAAGATAGTTTTTAGAAGCATCTGTTAGTATATGACCCTCCCCCCAAATGAGCAAACATATCAATGGACATACAGATGGTCCCTGGCATATGATGGTTCTATTTAGGATTTTTCAACTTCACGATGGTGTGAAAGCGATATGCATTGAGTAGAAACCATGCTTTGAGTTTTGAATCTTGATTTTTTTCCCCCCAGGCTGGTGATATGTAGTATGATACTCTCCTGTGATGCTGGGCCGTGGCAGCGAGTTGATTTTGCCCAGCTGTAGGTTAATGTAAATGTTCTGAACATGTTTGAAGTAGACTAGGCTAAGCTGTAATGTTTGGCAAGTTTAGGTGTATTAAATGAATTTTAACTTACTATATTTTCAGTGTACAGTGGGTATATTAGGATGTAACCCCATCATAAGTCAAGGAGCATCTGTATTTGATTTATTTACACAGAAAGACGTGGAGTCTGTTGAGAGAAGGGGGTCATACCCAAAATAATAGCTGACATTTAGAGTCCCTACTCTTGGCCAGGCACTGTCCTAAGTGCTTTTGGTGTATCATCTCTTTTAATTCTCACTACAGTCTTAGAAAGTTGGGACTCTAGCAAATATCACCCGCTGGGTGATTTCAACAACAGATATTTATTTCTCACAGTTCTGGAGGCTGGGAAGTCCAAGATCAAGGTGCTGGCTGACTTGGTTCCTGGTGAGGGCCCACTTCCTGACTTGAAGACAGCCACCTTCTTGTTGTGTCCTCACATTGCCTTTCCTCAGTGCTTAAGCATGAAGAGAGACCTCCTTATTTTTTTTTTCTTATCAGGACACTCATCCTACTCTCATGATCTCATCTAAGCCTAATTACCTCCCAAAGGCCCCACCTCCAAATACCAACACATTAGAGGTTAGGACTTCAACATATGGATTTGTGGGGGACACAGCTTACAGCCTGAATTTTGAACCCAGACCTTCTGAGCTTGGAGCCATGCTTTGAACTACTCTGTTTTTACTATGGCATTATTGCTGCTACTATTATAGTGTGACAGTATTTTTACTCAATAAATGGGGAGTATTACTGATGCAAGGAGTAACATATAACCTTAAGGTCCTACATTTCTTTTCACCTCGGTATCAAATAAACTACTACTCAGTATCAAAGTAACAACCACAGTTTCTGAGGACTTAAATGAGATGTGTTATCTAATTTAATTTTATTATCAAACCTAGGAGGCATTAAGTAAGATGGTGAAGGAGGCAAGTCAGGGTCAGACTGTCTGGGTTCTAATCCCAGCCCTACCATATAACAGTACAGCTGGGTGTCCTTGGCAAGTCTTTTAATTTCACTGAAAATCCAGCTCCCTGTCTATAAAATGGCAACAATAATACCACCTTCATCATAAGGTAGTGAGGCTTAAATTGCTAATCAGAATAATGCTGAGAACATATTAATTGCTTGAATGTTATCTTATTCCAATTTGAGTAACTAACCAAAGGCTACATGTATATGTCATATATACATATATATGTCATATATATACACATATATATAATGTAGCAAATCTGGGATTCTAATTTCTATGAGCTTCAAACCTCAGTCTTGGCTCTTAAGCTCTCTGTTGTAATGCCATCCTGGGGTTTGGCCTCACAACTCTGTTTTCTGAGGATTATTCAGGATGCTTTACCCTGCGATTTCAACTCCAGCATGGATTGTCTATGAACAGGGTGCCTGGTGTGCCTGAGCAAGTCAAGGTTAAGGCAATGAATAAATTAGGAAATTGACACAGTTGCAGGTGACCCATTTTTAAAGATCGAATTTAAAAGCACTTTGTCTTCAAAGGGAACTGGATTAAGTGAAAATGCTCTGTTTGGCTAAAACATAGACCGTCTATTTGAAGAAGCATTTAGAATATCTTATTTCCAATGGTGGCTTGTTTGTAAATGCATGACATTAAGGGAGGGAACAGAGCTTTTAGTTTTAGTGACTTTGAAGTTAAAAAAAAAAAGCAGCAGCACAATAGGTTCTATAATCCATATCCAAAGTGCAGAAGAGCATGAAGAAGTACAAATAAAGCATGTCCTGAATTGCTATATTCAGGGGAATAGCTTTTAAGGGTAGTATTAAAGGGAGATGTAATGAGCTCTTTATAGGTTAACTATATAACCTTAGGCTTTTGTTTTCTGTAATTTTTTTTCTTTTTAAAGCATTTTTGGGAAATCATGGGATACCAGAGAGCATGAGTTGTATAATTGTGTACATATAACTAAAAGAAAAAGGTTCTAACTCATTCAATGGCCCCCAAACATACTGCGGATCTCATCACAAGATAGCATGATATTTTGTGAATGTGTCACATTGTGGATCCACTCCCAATAGGCTCAGAACACTCATTTCTCAGAACACTCATTTCTCAGTGGTTTCTTCTTTTAGGTGTGGACTCGTAAAGTCAAAAATTCCTGACCCTAATATTTAAAGCCAGAAAGCCAATTGATGAGCATACAGCAAGCCTTTCTTGTCAAAAGACTAGCCCATGCCATCAGCCTACCCATCATGGCTTTGAAAACATAGACAACAAATGATAGTCAGCTGTAATCAGCCACGATGAGGGGGGTCACATGATTCAGATATTCAGTGGCACGAGGCTGAGATAGTTTGTTACATCACTTCTGCCAAAGAGTGACACTGTCATCAGGACCACATACCTTAAATAGCAGTTGGGTGGCAATGTCAACTGGAATTGCTCTGTGTGACCTCGGCAAGTTACCTGCCTCACTGTGTGTCAAGTCCCAAGTGTATAAAAATGTATGAGTGAGGGATTAGCAGAACACTCGGCCCATGAGAAACCATCATCTTCTATCCAGCGGTGGGGAACATCCGGCCTGAAGTCTGTATAAGGCCCATGAAATCATTTGGTCTGGCCCTGCCAAGGCATTAGAGGTGAGTTAATTAAATGTCTGACCAAATATAGCAGGATAATTTTTAAGTTGATAATTTTGTATGACCCATGAATGATGTTATAAATATCCAAATAGCCCTTGGCAGAAAAAAGGTTCCCCACCCCTGTTCTAGTCCATTTGTGCTTCCATTGCACAACAAAGTCATTCTTCACACCAAAGTCATTCTATCTCTTTAAAGTGACTTTGCCCTGCTCTGATTTTAAAAGTTTAACTCAACAGAGGAAAACATTTTCCCTGGCTTCTAAGTTCTCATAGGTTCCAAGCAAAGAGAACAATGATAACGGGCTTTTTAAAAGGCTGCCCACATAGCCAAGTTAAAAATTATTTTAGGCTCTTTTGGTGTTGATACAAAACAGAGCATTCTGAGGAAAAAAATGGCGGTGGAATAGACAGACATGTCCCGAGTCTTGTCCCAGAGCAGATAGAAAGAACAGCTGAGGGTCGCACGGGGAGTGTTTGTTGGTGAGTTGAGGAACAGCTATACTCCAGGAGATGGTGGGGGACTGCTGGACGGGGCTCCCCTGACCGGGCAGCCCCCACTGCTGCTGGGTTTCCTCCCAGAGCGACCATCTCGGACGCGGAGACCACGCCATCTTGAAGGGGAAAGTGGATGTTATTGGAAGCCTGAAAATCTACAACTACGGCACCCACCGAACAGCTGAGAACCCCAGAACACCGGTCCCCAATTGGTGCAAACACGCAGATTCAGAGGAGCTCTACACTCCACCACGGAAAGGTCAGATTTCACCTGGGATAAGGTGAGGTCTCTGGTCCCAGCAAGAGAGAGAAATGCACACACTGCGGGAGCTGGAGGACTGGGGGAAGTCTGTGCCTAGAAAAATCCGTGGCTGTTGGGGCTGGTGTGATCCGGGAATGTGGAAGGGGGTCCTCAGAACTGCTAACCGAAGGGAACTCTAAAAAGCAACCCATTTTGATCTACACAAAAGGACAGTCTAAAAATTTTAAAAGTGTGCCGGCTGCTTAGACCCAAGGGGGAAAAAAAAGATTGCACAGACTTGCGTGCAGCCCCGGAGTTCGCACACTTACGCTGGCTCTTTTTTTCTTTTTTCTTTATTCTTTTTCCTCTTTAAATCCTTGCTTCTGATTACTAAGCCCAATATATAGGATCACCCTATTGGGGACACCCTAAGAGACTGCAGGGGAAAGTTGTTTTTCTGGAACCTGGGGATCAGAGCAGGGAATAACCATCAGAGAACCAGCTCTGGGGCAACCCACTCCCACAAACTGGTATTGAGTGCCACAGGGAAAGCAGGATCTAAGCACTGGCTAGAGAGGACCTATAGACCCAGAGGTCAATCCAGAAACACTGCCACCCAGGGGTTGAATCACAAATTGATTCTTGTGTAAACACAAATAAAGAAATACAAGAAATTAAGACACACTGCCTGCTTAAAAATCAGGACTGGCTTACAACACTGAGGAGCAGTGGAACACAGGGAACTGCAATACTGTCCTGACTAGGAAACAGGCATGCCAAACAGAACAGTGGAGGAAGTGAATGACCTTCACTACTGCACATTTTGTTTATTTTTTTATTTTTTTCATCCTTTACTTAAGAAACTAATTTTTTTTCCTCAGTTGATTTTACCTTTTTAATTATTACATTTTTATTTTCAATCAGTATTATTACTACTACTATTTAACCTTTTTTTTTTTTTTAAAAAGTGTCATTTTATTTTCTCTTTATTTTACTTTGGGATTAGTGTTCTACATTCTATTTTCATCTTCCCTTTAGCATCATTTTACTCTATCTCAACTTTACCTTTATGCCATCACTCTCTTCCTAACTTTTCCCCTTTTGTTGTCCTGTTTCTCTTACCCTTTTCCTGCTTTAGATTTTCCCTATTCTTTCTTTTTACCCCCTGTTAAAATTTCACCCTACTTATATATCTAATTTCCAATCCCCTGCTCCAAGTCCATACACACCTCTCTCTTCTGTCTTCACTATCCAAAAAATTGTTTTTTCTCTGTCCTTTTGTTGTTGTTTGCTTGATTGTTGATTATATCGATTTTTTATGCTTGTTTGTGAGATTGTTTTGCTTATTCTTTTTGTTTGTTTGTTTTGTTTTTTGCTTCTGTTTTCCCTCGCCTCGCTTGATATTAGTTGTTGTTTGTAGTTTGTATTCATCTCCAGGTACTTGTTGCTGGCATTTGTTGGGATTAGTGGCTGTTCTATTGAAGTTTTCTCCCCATATATATAGTTTGTTGCCCTCTTCTTTCTTATTCTCTTTCTTTTTTTTCTTTTTTTTTTCCTTTTCCCAATTTCATTTTTGCACTCCTTTTTTTCTTTTTTCTTTTTCTCTTCTTCTTTCTCTCCTATCCTCTAATTTGCCTTTCTCTGGTGGTCACCTTTATTTGGGGTTATTAATATCATGAGTACATTTCTGTTCAGTGCCTTGTGCGTTGTACCTGGTTGTGTTGTATTTTGTGCCTTTATATCAATGCAGGAGAGAACTACATAACCAGACACCCAGAGAAGAGAGATCATGGGGAGACAAAGAAACAGCCCGCATATGAAAGAAAAGCAGGCATCACCAGAAAAGGAAGTAAATGAAATGGAGGCAAGCAACCTGTCAGAGTAAGAATTCAGAGAAATGGTCATAAGGTGGCTGGAAAGAATGGAAGACAAATTCGACAATATGTGTAAGAACCAAGAGGAAATGAAGAAAAACCAAGAAGAAATGAAAAATGACATCGCTACTGTAAAGAACTCAATAGAAAGCATCAAGAGTAGACTAGAAGAAGCAGAGGACCACATCAGTGAGCTAGAAGACTAGGTAGAAAAAAATACCCAAGTAGAGCAGCTTCTAGAAAAAAAATTAAAAAGCAGGAGGAGAGCCTAAGGGAACTTTGGGACACCACAAAACAAAACAACATCAGCATAATAGGGGTTCCAGAAGTAGAGGAAACTGAGCAAGGAATAGAAAAACCTGTTTGAAGAAATAATGACAGAAAACTTCCCTGATATAGGGAAGAAAAAACTCACAGAAATCCAAGAAGCTCACAGAGTCCCAAGCAAAATGAACCACAAAAGACCAACGCCAAGGCACATTATAATTAAATTGGCAAACACCAACGACAAAGTAAGAATCTTAAAAGCGGCCAGAGAGGGACAGAAAGTTACCTACAAAGGAACCCCAATCAGACTAGCAACTGATTTCTCAACAGAAACTCATCAGGCCAGAAGAGAATGGAATGAAATATACAAAGTCATGCAAAGGAAGGGTCTGAATCCAAGAATACTGTACCCAGCAAGGCTATCAATCAAAATTGAAGGTGAAATCAGGAGCTTCACAGACAAAAAAGGACTAAGGGAATTTATTACCACCAAACCAGCAATGCAAGAAATGCTAAAGGGTCTGCTGTAAAAAAAAGAAATAGGAAGCAAAGAAGGAACACAGGGGTAAAGAATAAAAATGGTGACAAATAAGTACCTATCAATAATAACTTTAAATGTAAATGGATTAAATGCCCCAATCAAAAGACATAGGGTAATTGATTGGATAAGAAAACACGACCTATATATCTGCTGTCCACAAGAAACCCACCTCAGAAAAAAAGACACACACAGACCGAGGGTGAAGGGATGGAAAAAGGTTTTCCAGGTGAATGGAAATGAAAAAAAAGCTGGGGTAGCAATACTTATATCTGACAAATTAGATCTCAAAGTGAAGGACATAACAAGAGATAAGGAAGGCCACTTCATAATACTAAAGGGAGCAATCCAACAAGAAGAAATAACTCTGGTAAACATATATGCACCCATATAAGCATAACCAATGGACGCAAGACACTAGGGGGTGAGGGCATGTACGGGAGTGGGGTGGGGGTGCAATGGGAAGATATGTACACATGTAATACCTTAATTAATTAAAATAACATATATGCACCCAATACAGGAGCACCCAAATACATAAAAAAACTCCTGATATCTGGAGGATATCAAGGGAGAGATTGACAGCTATACAATAATAGTAGGAGACTTTAATACCCCACTATCACCATTCGACAAATCCTCTAAACAAAAAATCAGCAAAGAAACATCAACCCTAAAAGACTCACTAGACCAGATGGAATTAATTGACATATTCAAAACATTTCACCCCAAAGCCACAGAATATACATTCTTCTCAAGTGCACATGGGTCATTTTCAAAGATAGACCATATTTTGGGTCATAGGCAAAGTCTCTTCAAATTCAAGAAGATAGAAATCACATCAAGCATCTTTTCAGATCACAGTGGCATAAAACTGGAAATCAATTACAATAAAAACAATCCAAAAAAAATCAAACACATGGAGATTAAACAGCATGCTATTACACAATGACTGGGTTACCAGAGAGATCAAAGAAGAAATAAAAAACATCATGGCAACAAATGACAATGAAAACACAACAATCCAAAATCTATGGGACACAGCGAAAGCAGTTTTGAGAGGGAAGTTCATAGCTCTACAAGCCTACTGCAAAAAACAAGAAACAATGGCAATAAATTACCTAACCTTACAACTCAAAGAGTTAGAAAGAGAGCAACAAGAAAAGCCCAGTGTAAGCAGAAGGAAGGAAATAATAAAGATCAGAGCAGAGATAAACGACATTGAGACAAAAACAAACAAACAAACACAGCAATACAAAAGATCAACAAAACCAAGAGCTGGTTCTTTCAAAGGATAAACAAGATCGATGAACCTCTAGCCAGGCTCACCAAGAAGCAAAGAGAGAGGACCCAAATAAACAAAATCAGAAATGAAAGAGGTGAAAAAAATACAGACCCCACCGAAATACAAAGGATTGTTAAAAAAATACTATGAACAAACTCTATTCCAACAAACTGGACAACCAGGAAGAAGTGGACATATTCCTAGAAAAATATAACCTTCCAAAACTCAATCAGGAAGAATCTAAACATCTCAATAGGCCAATAACTATGTAAGAAATTGAAGCAGTCATAAAAAAACTTCCAGCAAACAAAAGCCTGGGGCCAGACGGCTTCACAGGGGAGTTTTATCAAACATTCAAGGAAGAACTAAAACCTATCCTCCTCAGACTATTTGAAAAAATTCAAAAGGAAGGAACACTTCCAAGCTCCTTCTATGAAGCCAGTATCACCCTAATACCAAATCCAGATAAAGACAACACAGAGAAAGAGAATTACAGGCCAATATCCCTCATGAACATAGATGCCAAAATCCTCAACAAAATTCTAGCAAATCAGATCCAGCACTACATGAGAAAGATCATACACCATGATCAAGTAGGATTTATCCCAGGAATGTAAGGATGGTACAATATCCACAAATCAATGAACGTGATACATCATATAAACAAATTGAGAGATAAAAATCACATAGTCATATCAATTGATGCAGAAAAAGCATTTGACAAAATCGAACACCCTTTCTTGATAAAAACTCTCAACAAGGTGGGAATAGAAGGATCATACCTCAACATAATAAAAGCTATATATGATAAACCCACAGCTAACATCATACTCAATGGGCAAAAACTAAAACCATTTCCCCTAAGAACAGGAACAAGACAGAATGCCCACTCTCACCACTCCTGTTTGACATAGTACTGGAAGTATTAGCCATTGCAATTAGACAAGAAGAAGAAATAAAAGGCATCCAAATTGGAAAAGAAGAAGTAAAGCTGTCCTTATTTGCAGATGACATGATATTGTACATAAAAAACCCGAAAGACTCCATCAAAAAACTAATAGACTTAATAAATGAATTCGGCAATGTAGCAGAATACAAAATTAACGCCAAGAAATCTATGGCATTTCTATACACCAATAGTGAACTTACAGAAAGAGAGACTAAAAAAGCAATCCCATTTACCATCGCACCAAAAAAATTAAGATACCTAGGCATAAACTTAACTAAGGAGGTAAAAGACCTATATGCGGAAAACTACAGGACACTGAAAAAAGAGATAGAGGAAGATGTAAACAGATGGAAGAACATACCATGTTCATGGATTGGGAGAATCAACATCATTAAAATGTCCATACTACCCAAAGCAATCTATAGACTCGATGCACTCCCCATTAAAATAACAATGGCATATTTTACAGACCTAGAAAGAACTCTCCAAAAATTCATCTGGAATAAAAAAAGACCCCAAATAGCCACAGCAATCCTGAGAAAGAAGAACAAAGTAGGTGGGATCTCAATACCAGATTTCAAGCTGTATTACAAAGCCACTGTTCTCAAAACTGCCTGGTACTGACACAAGAACAGACATATAGATCAATGGAAGAGAATAGAGAACCCAGAAATCAACCCAAATCACTACGCTCAATTAATATTTGACAAAGGAGGCATGAGCATACAATGGAGTCAAGACAGTCTCTGCAATAAATGGTGTTGGGAAAATTGGACAGATACATGCAAAAAAATGAAACTGGACCACCAACTTACACCATACACAAAAATTAACTCATAATGGATCAAGGACTTAAACATAAGGCCATAAAAATACTAGAGGAATCCACAGGCAGAGAAATCTCAGACATATGCTGAAGCAATTTCTTCACTGATACTGCTTCTAGGGTAATGAAAGCTAAAGAGAAAATAAACAAATGGGACTACATCAAAATAAAAAGCTTTTGCACAGCAAAAGAAACCATCAACAAAACAACAAGAAAGCCCACTGTATGGGAGAACATATTTGCAAATGTTATCACTGATAAAGGTTTAATCTCCAACATCTACAGGGAACTTATACAACTTAATAAAAGGAAGATAAATGATCCAATAAAAAAATGGGCAACAGACCTAAATAGAATCTTTTTCGAAAGAAGACAGAAGGAAGGCCAAGAGACATATGAAAACATGCCTAAAGTCACTAATCATCTGAGAGATGCAAATCAAAACGACAATGAGGTGCCATCTCACACCTGTCACAATGGTAATCATCAACAAATCAACAAATATCAAGTGCTACCGTGGATGTGGAGAAAAAGGAACCCTCGTGCACTGCTGGTGGGAATGCAGACTGGTGCAGCCACTGTGGAGAACAGTATGGAGTTTCCTCAAAAAATTAAAGGTGGAGCCGAAACCGGTTTGGCACAGTGGATAGAGCGTCGGCCTGCGGACTGAAGGGTCCCAGGTTCGATTCCGGTCAAGGGCATGTACCTTGGTTGCGGGCACATCCCCAGTAGGGGGTGTGCAGGAGGCAGCTGATTGATGTTTCTCTCTCATTGATGTTTCTAGCTCTCTATCCCTCTCCTCTCTCTTCCTCTCTGTAACAAACAAACAAAAAAACAACTAAAGGTGGAGTTCCCATTTGACCCAGTGATCCCACTTCTAGGAATATATCCCAAGAAACTAGAAACACGAATCGGAAAGAATATATGCACACCTATGTTCATAGCAGCACAATTCACCATAGCTAAGATTTGGAAACAGCCTAAATGCCCATCAGCAGATGAGTGGATTAGAAAACTATGGTACATCTACACAATGGAATACTATGCTGCGGTAAGAAAAAGAAGGAATTCTTACCATTTGCAGCAGCATGGATGGACCTGGTGAGCATTATGTTAAGTGAAATAAGCCAGGCAATGAAAGAAAAATACCACATGATCTCACTCATTTATGGAAAATAAAGAACATTATAACCTGATGAATAAAAAGATAGATACAGAGGCAGTAAAGCACCGAACGGACTGTCAAATTACAGCAGGAAGGCTGGGTAGTGTTGAGGAGGGAGGGAAATAGATCAACCAAAGGACTTGTATGCATGCATATAAGCACACCAATGGACACAAGACACTGGGGGGCGTGGAATGAGGGCATGCGAGGGTTAGGGGAGGCTGGGGGAAGGTCAATGTGGGGGGGGGGAAAGGAGATATATGTACTAATATATGTAATACTTTAAACAATAAAAAAATATTAAAAAACACACACAAAAAAAGCATTCTGCCAAAATTCTGTAGAAAGGGGACCTGCCTATATAATCTATTTAACTTGCAAAAAACTAAAATATCCTTAGCTGTTATTTTTCCCCCTTGGAATATTTGTGTGGAAATAAAAGCATCGCCTTTTCTTGTGTTTTCCCCCCAACACATTTCTCTTTCCCGTGGAACAGAACAGAGGGCAGGCGTGAGCCGGCTGCTTTCTCCCTGACAGTGAAGAATTCGTTTGCAGGGAACACAGAGTGGAGGAGAAGTGAGCCTTCCTGTTACAGAGACAATTGATAATCACTGACACCTGCTTGATAACCACACCAGCATGGGCAATATTTAAGTCAGCTGCCTCTTAGCTTCAGCTTTTTATTACAGAAAACAGTCTTTGCATCCCCTGTAAATCTTCTACCTCTTTCCCCTCTTGCCTCCCACTGTGCACTTAGAAACCATTATCCCACTCGGGGTCAGACATTTGCTGGGGAAGTGTCTGATCCAGTCTCTTTCAGGAAAAGGAAACCTATCACCGATAGTAATGTGGCGTCGGACTCATAATTTAGTACTTTATTTTGAACGTTTGGTGGCCATTTACGTTTTCATTCAAACCCAGGAGTTAGAGTTTCAAAGTAAATCATTTTCCTGTTATGAGCCTGGACGTCTCAGTGTTCCCCTTGATGTTTCTGTGAAATGTGTTATCCTGGATTAGTACCGAATCAGGCACCGATGCCTCGGTATTAAATATCACACAGCTGCATTAACTTTTTTATGCGATGGAGCTGAGCCGCAAAACATTTATGCGTGGACTTTGGAGAGGATTGTTTCTGACTGGTGAGTTATGACGACGAGGTTTTTATCTGTAGTACTAGAGTTGGGCTGATTGGATTAATACATTTTTAGGCATATAAACCTGCATTATAAAGAAGAGAAATATGTTCTCATTGCAAGCAATGCTTTGGAGGTAATGGTGTAACTATGAGTTTTTGAAGCTATTGAAATACACTCCGGATGATTGGAGAAGGCTTATATTTCTCGATTCCCCGGGATATTAATATGCATGTCTCTGAAAGGAAATGGAATCTAATGGCCTCGCCAGAGCTGTCTATTGTTGATGGGACACCCAGCGCCATCAGATCGCGGGCGGCACTAAACATGATTAGGAGCTGTCACAATGCATTTAGCCTTCATCGGTTAGCGAGAGGATCTGGGCCAAAGGTCATTCTCTACAGCAAAGTGGGCATTTAGTGCTTTTATTTGCTCTAATGGTAAATGATAGTTAATGAAAACCATTTATAAACCTTGTCCAAACCAGTGTTTCTCTCCTGAAAACGGCGGCTGGCTGTCTCTCGGAAGGACTGTAATTGCAATACGGTTGACGCCATGTGATAGTAATTGGGCTTACAGCTTAATGAACTCTGTGTCCGGTAACTCATTTCCACATAGTGGGAAAGCAGGCAGAGGTACTGGGCCTCCCTGATGGGAACTCGGGCTCCTGCTTCGTCTCGTGGACCTTTGTCACTTTGCACTTTGAAGTGGAATATTAGCACCTTTGAAATGGTGTGCCCAGTCTGAGGCCTCTTGCTTTTGGATAGTGGTTGACACATACCCTAATGAAGATTAATAGCCTTTTCAAGTATCCTAGTTGTTGTAAAGGTCATTTAATCTTTATGTAGCAGCTTAATTGAAATTTTATCCTTCTTATACACCTGGCATTCATTTTTGAGAAGAAAAGATGTAGTCACCGGGAATCGATGAGAAATAATTTATTTGGTAGTCCTTCTCCTTCCTCAGATTTCCATTTTACTCAGTTAAAATTTCCCCCGTTCATTTTACCTCTTTCCCGATTGTTGTGGTAATGTTTATTCTGGTGAAATCCAAGCTTACAGCTTCTTGGGAGGGATTCCTTTTCATCAGTCAACTATCAAAAAAGCATGCATGGCCACTCACTCTATGATCCTTTAAACCATGGATGTCTGAGCGAGAGAACAGTCATCTGCTTGAATTACTAGTATTAGAATGAAAACGTTTCTGAAGACTTTCAACAGTCTGTAGAAGACTCAAAATTTTGGGGGAATTTATACAGGACAGCAACTAATAACTAACATTTATTGAATATTTACTATGTGCTAAACCCTGGACGAGGCCTTTGACATGAATTAACTCATTTAATATTTGCCAGGACCCTGTGAGGGCCAGAGGGTCTCTCTCCCCATTTTATAGATGAGGAAAATGGGAAAGAGAAGGAAGTAAGTCACTCCAAGTCAGGAAGCCAATCAGCGGGGCTGCACCTAGCCCATGTGGCACTGTGTGCAATTTAGGAAAAGGCTCTCACTCTGGTGATGGCTTGGCTGGCTGAGCACAGGATGGACTTCAGCCCCTGATAGAGCCTCTGCCAGGTGCCCTAGTGTATGTGGCAGCGCTGCTGGTGAATGACAGGCCCCAAATTCAAACCTAGATAGTTAGAGCAGGAGAGCATTTCCAATGGAAAGAGAACGTAATTTTAACTCTTCTAGTAGCCACCGCTTAATCAATCATCAATCAATCAATTAATTTTAAAGCCCTTGGGCAGATTTTTTTTTTTTTTTCAGGATGGGGAGGTAATTAACCTGGATTTTAAAAAATATATGTTTTTATTGATTTTAAAGAGAGAGAGAGGAAGGGAGGTAGATAGAGACATAGAAACATCAATGAGAGAGAAACATGGATTGGTTGCCTCCTACAACCCAGGCAAATGCCCTGACCGGGAATCCAACCGGTAACCTCCAGGTTCATGGGTCAGTGCTCAACCACTGAGCAACACCAGCCATGCACTAGTAGCCACCTTTTAAAAAGTAAAAAGAAATAGGCGAAGATATTTTTAAGAATGTGTTTTACTTAATGAACTATATCCAAAAATTATTTTGATATGTAATCAATATGAAAGTTATCAAATATTTTATATTCTTTCATTTTTTTCGTTATCTACCCCTTGAAATTCAATGAGCCTTTTACACTGGGCTTTTTATACTTCTCGTGCTTTTCAGTTGCAGTTAGCCACATTTCAAATGTTCAGTAGCCACACATGGCTAGTAGTTTGGACCAGTGGTCAGCAACCGGTGGTGGTCTGTGAGGTCTGAAAGGTTGGTGACCGCTGGTTTGGACAGTACAGCTCTAGAGACTCAGGTTTTAACCACCACGTCCTATATTGGTTCAGAAAGAATAAGAAGAAATTACACAAACCATACTCAATTAAGAAAACCTTATTAGACACAAGCAGGTAGATCAGAAATTCTAACCATGGTTCCCTCTGGCTGCTCTCAGGGTAATTATGAAAGCTTTGTTTTTGCATACAAAGGGTCTATCAGCACTGTGGCTAATATGGCCACATCTTGGTGATACAGAGTCTGATATAATTAACATCTATATTAATGGATTGTCAAATCCTGTGAATCCTTTTGCTGTCTTTTTGCCATTCTTCCTGTCCTTTACATTTCAGTATAGAATGGGTGTAGAACTTGAAAGGCACTAAGACCCAAAACCAAAGACCTTTTCAACTTCTCAGCATCTGAGTGTAATGCAGCACAGAAGCTTAACGTTTCTGGATGACTGGTTCCGGGATTTTTGATGATGTTTATACTCTGTAGAGTTAGACCAAGTTACCAGAAGCACAGAAACACAGGCAGAGCCCAGATTCTCATCTTCTTGCAGTACCTGCTAGCAAGATTTAATGGATTAAATTTATAGAATTTTTTTTCTTGAATAATCTACTTCATCCTGTTTAATAATAAGGTATGAATCAGACTGAATGTCATCAGTCTGTGACTGGTCACATCTTTTTGGAGAATGTTCCAGATTCTTTTGAAGCTCTCTGGGAAGTGATGACATCACATGCCAGGGTTTGTAGAGCTTTAATTACTAGCTGGTTACTACGATTGCCATCTGGGAAACCTGCCATATAGTGGAGAGTGGTTGGTGAGTAGCGTGGCCTGGTTTCCTTGAAGCAAGGACAGCTGTGAATTGTGTAGCATTTTGGGAAGAAGACAGACATTAGAATTTAGGTTTGCAATGACCTCTCTTCGTTTTCTTAACAGTAACAGGAGAAAATGGTTCCTTCTACCTGTGATTGTCATGAAGAACTAATGAGAACTATGTAAAGCATCAGCTTTGTGCCCGGCAGAGAGTAAATAATCTATACATATCAGCAATCATCATGACTAATAGAATAGATTGGATATCTTTTTGAGTTGGTTATACTTTCCTTCCCATCAAATCATAACTATTAACATTTATGGCTTGCTGTTAACAAAGACTGTCTTCTAGTACTCAAGGTCATGATCCCACTATATAGCTTGTGCTGTTAGAAACACAATAGAACCTTTCTTAGTAAAAGAATGAATTGGGAAATAACCAGAATGAATTAAAATAAAGGTGATACTAATTTGCAGAATTATATTGGATAAAAACTAGAACTTTTTGATATCAGAGGAGTGGGAAGAAAAACCCATGAACATGTACATACTTTCCTTGCAAAATAGTGTTAAAAGATACTGTGATCTCTTATTTTCTTTCTTTTCTTTTGCCCTTTTCTTTCTTTCTTTCTTTCTTTCTTTCTTTCTTTCTTTCTTTCTTTTCTTTCTTTCCTTTTCTTCTTTCTCTTTCCTTCCTTCCTTTCTTAGAAGGAAATGGGTTAATCTGTTTTGAGGTTTGCGCTTGAGGTTTTGTGTATGGAAAAGGAAGTTTTTTTTACTATAAAAACTTAACTTACAGATCACGGTGTTTTGTGTGGATTATGGCTATGGGGATATTTTTATGGAAGAAACCAAGGTCTGGATAATGGGTGCATTAATTACTCCTAATCTTAATTCACGTCTTTTATTGAGCTCTTTGAAATGGCTACCAAATACCTTTAAAAGTATGATATGCATTCTAGAGTGAGAGCCAAAGAAATGCAAACACTGAGGTGCAGTTGGATATTTGTCAGTTAAGGGCCTTTGGTGCAAACACAGATCTCCAATCTAAGTTAGCGAATAAAAAGGGCACTTAGAGAATGTATCCTGAGTAGATGGGCAACCTGAATAGTAAACTGAAGGTTGATGCTTGGCTGTGGATTAGGAACAGGCAGCTCTTGGCATCCCCCAACAGGATCTAGCTACAAGTTTCATCATTTATGATCTTGTCCCATTTTGCTCAAGATTGGACCTTATAGTAGAGAGTCCAGTGACTGAAGCTTGGATTACATGACTGCCCCTTGGAATGGGTTGAAATATGCCTGCTTTATAATTCTACTAGGACTGAAGAGCACATCTGGATGGTGAGTAGCCAAAATGTCAATCCATAAATGTCCACTACAGATGCAGTTTTTATTTAGGGACCACTGTTATTAACAGCTGCTTCCATATAGCCTAATTTTCCTGTAACTCTCAATCATCCTGACGTTCTCATTCTTTGCATAGGACCAGAAGTTCTTCTTTGGCATAGTCAACTGCCATGTTTCCAGTGCTTCCTGTTCCAAAGCTTTGACCTCCTGTGGTAGGCCACCATCTCAGCAGCTGTTGAAAACTTTTCAGTGGATGGTGCTATTTTTCCTACTAGTTTTTCTATCCTCTATCTCTTATATGCCCCAAAAAGCAAGAAAGACAGGAAGAGCAAAGTACCTTCAGTTTTGTAAGAACAAAACAAAACACGAATCATAATGGCCTTTACATATGCTTCGAGCTTCTGTTGGCGGTTAGTATCTTTGTCTTATGTTAGTATCGTTTTTTCTTATTTTCTGCATTTGAAAACTACTGTTAAAACACACATGCACAGCTCTGGCTGGTGTGGCTCATTGGTTAGAGAATCATCCTGTGCACAGAAGGGTCGAGGATTTGATTCCCAGTCAGGGCACATTCCCAGGTTGTGGGTTTGATTACCAGTTGGGGTGAGTGCAGGGGGCAACTGGTCAATGTTTCTCTCTCACAGCAATGTTTCTCTCTTTCTTCCTCTACCTTCCTCTCTCTCTAGAATCAATGAAAAAAAAATATCCTCAGGTGAGGATTAAAAAAAAATCCACAAACAAACAAAACCCATACATGCACACATACACAGTGGAATGTTTATGAACCTGTCACTGAGGTGATTTTTTTTTTCCCCAGCAAGGAAATATGCTCAGTGTCATTGTAAGTCAATGTCATGGGTGGTGTCAAACAGGATTGTATGGTTAATGGATACAGTGGAGAGGCCTGCATGGTGCTTTCCACACAGCTCTTTGAGGTGCTGCAAAGATAACTGACATTTTAATATAGTGTCAATACACATTACAATTCAGAGAGCATCATGCGTAAAGTTAGCCACATAATAGGAGGTCAATAATTTCATGTTACTGATTGATTGACCTGTAGTCCATAATTATTCATCTTTTAAGACAATCATTAGGATCTAGCTGGTAATAGAAGTTGTGAAATACCACCATTGTGTTCGAGTTTGTTCCTTTGATTCTTTTCCTTTGGAGGACATTGCCATTTAGCCATAGCTGCAGGTGTAGGAGGTTCTCAGAGTAAGAATATGGGGCAAACTCTAGAAGACACAAGTTCTGTTATAGTGTCAGGTCCATATGGCCCTATATTCCAAAGAAACAGGCCACATTCTAAACTGTAACAGAAATTCCTGCATCTGTCCCAAACTTTTATCAGTAACTGTTAGGGCATGGCTGTGGTTTTAACAGTCCATCATCCGCTTATCTTTCCTCGTGATTTTTTTCTTCAGGTAACTTGTTCTATTTTTTAGTCATGAGTGTGTGAACCCGCATTTCCAGAAATGGGGCACTGATGGGTTTAAACTAAGAAAACTGAAACTACCTGTGAAAAAGAGATTGATTATTGGAGACCTAACTTCATGGAGGTTATTTTAGTCCCCTACCTGCAAATGAATCTGATAGCTTTCTTTCAGTTGCTAATGATAGAAAACCCAACATAACCAACTCTAGAGAAATGAAATATATTGGTTCACCCGTCTCAGAAGTCCTGGGGTTGTTAACTTCAGGCTCAGTTGACTTCAGGACTCAAATTAGAATTTAGTTTCTCTTTTATATCTTGGCTCTGCTTTTAGTGCATTTGCTCCGTTTCTCATACAGCGCCACCCTTTCTGGTCACAGATGGCTGCCACACATGGCACCAATCTTGTTAAGAGGAGTGAGTTCCTTTAAGGAAGTCCCAGCAGTCTCACTGGCTCTGATTGGTTGGGTCATGCCTCCTTCACTGGATGATTCATTGTGGCCAAAATGAATATCAGATCTTAGTTGGCTAGGGCTCTGGGTTATGTGCTGCATGCCTGGAGTCTGGGCTTGCATTCCCTCTTAAACTACCTCCAAGGACATTCCTATTGGCATACTGTATACATGGCCCCCCTTTGAATGCAATGCAGAGAAAATAATAGGACATAACAAAACATTAATAGTGGCTGTCTCTTGGAGTGGCATTGTAGGTGGTTTAAACTTTTCTTTGGTTGTTTCATTCTTTTTGTGACTTCTAAATTTTCAGGTAGGAGAGTGTAACATTTTTATACGTAGAAAAATTATCTTAATTGTAACCTTAGTAGTCAAAGAACTCTAGGATTGCATTCTTTAAGAAAATAATTTAAGATTTTTCCCCTCCTACCTGTTTCTTTGCATTTTTTCATAGAAAACCTTTTCTCTCCAAAAGTTAAATATTTACCTGTGTTCTACCATATCTACATTATTTCTCCAATCTATTTGGAAGTTCTTGGGGCGTGTGGTATAAGGTGAGACTCTAATAATAGAAAAATTCTCTCTTGTTGTCCTTATGTCAGCCAACTTTCCCACGGGAAAGGGAGAAAGTAAACGTGAAGATTTAGGAAAACAGTAAAGAAAGAGCTAATGTTCCCTGCTTGTAGAGTTCTGTGGTCCTTGGAAGTAGCACCAAAAAACAAAGTTCTATAATCATATGACAGTCCCATTTCTTTTTCCCCCAAATCCCTCCTACTGTGACTGACACCTATTGATGTAGGAAATATTGGCCAGTCAAACATGGGAAGCTATTTTGTAAATGCTCTGGAATAGTCCATAACCAAATTCACATCTTGTCCCACATGTCAAACTTTACAGATACAGAACTCAAAGGAAAATATTCATTACTATGCAAACTAGTCCACATTTGTGCAAAACCAAGACATTTATTGGAAATATGTTTTAATCATTTATATATTTACAGATTACCTATTTAATTTGGCCAATGACATTTTATATTTCAAAGAATGTTCCTTACCATTTTGAAACAGTTTTTGGTATGGCCTTAAAATGGAAGATTTTAGTGTAATTCAAATATGAAATCTTATGAATGATTAAAAAGACACTTTCCAAGAATCCTCCAGAATAAGGGCCCCTGAAAGAGAAAATTGCTGTGAACGTATGTTGGTGATACAATCAGGAAGGCATTTTGAAGGCTTGGTAATCTTTTAGTTACTAAGTTAAAATCATACATGGAACCATCCCTACAGTTACTTCAATTTTAGAAGTTCCATTGAGGTCAGTAGGAATCTTGCTTGAGAAGGACTGCAGTTCTGAAGATAGTGTTGAATATTTTGTACAAGTCAAGGATACTGTGGATTTTTGCCAATAAAAAAAGACTGTCGAATTTTGTTTATTTCAAAATCCTATTGCAGCACCCCATTCCAATTCACCACCATTATAACTTAATTTTCTTAAATTACTTCTCATAGAAATATCAGTGTGATTTTTTCTAAGACCAATTTCATTTACTGTCATGTCTCTCTCACTTTGTAGGAGATAAAATTTCCATGAATGAGCGAGAGTTTTCTCTCTTGAGATTTGTGGACTGAATGAGACCATCTGCATAGATATGTTTAGCATCTATTTAGATGTTTTTAGAATCTGTTTAATTGATAATCAAGACTCAGGCCTGTTGATTAAAAAATTGGTTCTTCTTTTAGTGAACTGGTTTCTCTTTTAGTGAGCTGTGCTTCCCACACTAAAAAGCAAAATTCCCTATACCAAATCCCAGAACTCTTAGGAAATCGTATACTTGAATATACATGTTTAGTTTTAGTCTCTATGATAAATATCTAATAGATGTCAGATGCTCTCCCTCCCACCCAAGACCCCAAGCATTGGAAACAGGCCATTTCATATCTCTGATAGGCATACTGGAGTGAGTTCATGATCATATTTAATTTTGGCTTTAGGGTGATGAACCTGGAGTGGAGCCCATGTATAGGCCGGTAAAAATAATTTTATAAATATTCCATTCTTCTTTGCTCTTGGGCCCAGCTGTGCTGCCATGGTTATTGCCTCTGTGTTGGATGTTCCCTGTTCTGTCAGTGGGAACCCTGGAAACACTTGGGAGCCTGCTAATTCTTTTTTTTTTTGGGGGGGCGGGCAAGAGGTGCTGTGTGCTTCTGAAAATAAGGTCAATGTGTTATAATTAACTAAAGATCATTTGTTGTAAATACTTATTTAAAAAAACAACTAATGCCACAAAATATATTATTATTTGGGTCAAAAATTACTTAATGGATGTATATATCTGCTCCTCAGTCAGGATATTCATTTGTTTGTTTTCTCCTTGTGAGCCAGAATTGTCATTATTTCTGAAACCCCTGTGCAGAACTCAGGACCTTTAGATATTGGTTGTAGGATTCAGGCAGATGAATGGAAACCCAGATGAGAGATGGCACAAAGCCTAACGGTGAAGGACCCGTCTCTGGGTGGAGAAGGGGAGATGACATGATCCCTTGGGTGGGAAGACATCTTTCACTACGTCATGGTTAACTTCGTTTTGAAGCCGTGCAGTACATTTGGGAAGTCACGGGTGCGGAGTCATTCATGTGATTGAGTGGTTGATGGGGAGAAGTTACCACAGACTCAGCGCTCTCCAGGGGCCACTGTCATCAGAGAGCTAGGGCAAAGGGACTGCTCTTCCAGGAAATTCATAGAGGCAGTGCACCCACAGAAGGAAGCTTGTTCTCAAATTTAAAGTTGATCTCAGCAGCAGCAAGCTTCTTTCTGAAGCAGTTGTCCAAGTGAATCTTGCAGAACTGGTGTAAAGAACAAATTCCTGTTAATATGGAACTTCAGCTATTTATTTTCCTGGGAACAAGCTGAGTCTTGTCAAGTTAGGAAGAGATGTGACATATTTCTAGTACAAATTGACTCTTTATGCCACATTTATTCATGCTAAATGCAAATCTATTGTTAAAATAATTACATCTTCCTTTCTAGAACACGGAAAATGTTCTATATAAATGTGATATTTATTAATTTGTAGTGGATAAAAAAGTTATTATTTTAATAGTTGGTGCCAAAGTTCTTTTTAGTGGGGAAACCATTTTTATTTAGGAAATATCTATGGAAATGTGAAGCTTTGTAGGCAAGATCTGTAAGAAAAATATTAAACAAATAGATAAATGTATTTCTGTTTGTAGTGAACCAGAATGGTAGTGGGGGAGGTGGATCAAGAGAGAAGAGAGATGAGTAGGCAGAATGAAGGGGATGGATAGACAACATGGCGGAGGAGGGACCCTACAAAGACAGGTGTCCAGGGAGAAATGCCCAGAGTTAGGTTGGCTGAGGTATGTATTAATAAGAAATAGTCTAATACTCGAATTTATATTATGTGTATAGCTCCACTTTAAAGTCATCAGTAAAATCTACCACACATCCCAGTGCATGTTTGGGTTATCAGTGTCTGAAATCCACGACTGGGTTGGCACAGAGCCGAGGGAGGTATTGCATGAGGTAAAACATCCTATGAAATGTGGAAGAAGTCTGGTGGATCCATAGTGACCTTGATGCAACCCCCCCCCCCCCTCCGTGGCTCTTTCTAGAAGTCAAGAGAAAAGGAGCTGGGGCCAATTTTGTCAAAATCAGAATTGATAGGATGGGTGGAAGGGTGGGTGAGTAGATATGAAGGAAGATGCTACCAACAGAAAGGCATTGCTTGGTTCATTTAGAGATCTCTAAGCCAGATTTTCCATCTTTCCAGGACAATGGTATAATTCTGGCCAAGGTGATCACCAGAAAAATAGGGAACATGAGGGCAGTTTGGAGGAGGCTATGAGAGGCTTCCTGGTTCAAAGGAAGATGCTCTGCATGGACCCAATCAAACAGCCAAGCCCCACACTGTGGGTAATTGTCAAGTCCTCTCGAGACCTAAGCAGTAGACTCATCTAATACCACACATCTTGTCCTCTTCATTCTAAGGAGACAATTTCCTTTAGTAGTTCTATGTGTTATCCTACACTGCCAGGAGAGAGAGAGAGAGAGAGAGAGAGAGAGAGGGAGAGAGGCTCTTGCACTCTTGTACATCTCTTGTCTCTGCCCTCATCTAAAACCCTCTCTGGCCAAGTTCCTCAGAAACACTTCTCTGACTTTGTAGAGGGGGCCAAGGATGCAATTTATTGTCAATGAGTTGAGCTAATTCACTTGGGTTACTGTGAAAATAAGGGCAGTTGTTCATTCAATTTGGTCCTATTGCCATATACGGTATAAAATGGGAATAAGAATAGCTCCTCCCTCCTGAGTTTGATGGGAGGATGCTATACATTAATACACGTACAGCTCTGAGAACAGTACACGACACATAACGTGCCATAAAGCATTAGCTGTTATTGTTATGTATGGTAGTAAAATTCCCTAGTGTTGAATGTGGTGCAAGTTAGGGCACATCTCTTTCTCCTCCTTTTATTCATGAAGTACCATCTCCTTGTTTTTCTGGACAGCAACTTGCTGTGAAAACTGGAGATAGAAGTGTAAATTTAGGGATTTCCCTGAGTGGCACTAAACAACCATCGCCTTCATCTAGCTCCTGGAAGCATCCAATGCCCAGGACCAGGGCTGCTCTTGTGCTAAAAGCAGAAAGACCCAAACTTGCCCAGAACCTCCCCACCGGCGCCCATCATTCTTTGTCTATCTGCAGCCCGAGTGGGCACATTTATCCATTTTGGTTAGAAGATGAATCGATAGTCAAGCATCCAGATTCCCTCAGGCTCAGTCCCAGAGCTGCCTTTGGCTTACGGCAAAGGAAAATATTCTTTTCCTTCCTTTGCATCATTTCTTAGTGAACCAGACTTTGGCTGAAGTGTCTTGCGGTCCCAATGCTGGACAACAGATGAAGAGAAGATGCACATCACTCTAGCGCCTGCACCCCTCCCTCCTTTAGATGGTTTAAGGACTCCACTCATCTATTTGCTCGTTTGTTTAATAAAAGCTGAAATGCCACACAATAAAGCCCCAGAAATGTTTCCAGGGAATGCATTTTAGTGAGGCTTCAAGGATTCTCCATAATTATCAAGATTTTGACCATATAAAGAATAATCACGGGAAACTCCTGTGATGAGGCATTCACAATTTTTTTATTGAGCACTTACTATATTTGAGACCTCATACAAAATGTTAGGGATCCAGCAAGGCCCCTGCTTTCCTGGTATTTATGTTCAATTGTGGGAAAAGAGAGGTGCTGTCTGTTTTCCGTTTGTTGCTTCAGATCTGACATCTTTCCTTCTCAGCTCTAATCTGAGTTCTGGGGAGCTGACCCAAATGGTTGCGTGAGGGGTCAGCAAACTATGGTTCACGGGCCACATCTGGGTTGGCACCTCTGTTTGTATGGCCTGTGAGCTAAGAATAATATCTGTAGTTTTAAATGGATGAGAAAGAAATCTAAAGACGGATATTTCATGACATGCGAAAATTATATGGAACGCTATTTCTGTGTCTAAATAAAATCTTATTGGCACACAGCCACACCCACTTGTTTATGGTCCGTTATGGCTCCTTACTGGCCTAAAACCGCAGATGTGAGGAGTTGCCAAAGGCACCCTATGGTTCAAAAAGCCTGAAATGTTTACCATCTGATTCTTTACAGAAAGAAAGTGCTGATCCCTGGCATCCATTCTTACATCCCTTGCCCTCTTCTTCAATTTTTATTTATTGATTGATTTGAGAAAGATAGATGGAAACATTGATTTGTTGTTCCACTTATTTATGCATATGAATTGATTCTTGTATGTGCTCTGACTGGAGATCGAACCCGCAACCTTGGTGTATCAGGATGATGCTTTAACCAACTGAGCTACCCAGCCAGGTCCCCTTTTCTCTTCTTGTTGAGCTTGGAAAATAGAGAGCTCCTGCTGAAGAATGGGGGCATTTCTTCTCTAGCTTTCTCTTTGGAGTCTTTGCAGTTTGCAGATTCTGAAGGTCACAGCTCCTACCAGGTCATCCTCGAAATATAAAACCCTTTCCTTCTCTCTGTGTCAACACCTGCTCTCGCCCCTGCCCCTCCAGGCTCAGGGCTGCTAATGTCCCTCCTTGTTCCCAGGCCCTGGGGATTGGCCTGTTCTGTGGTTTTCCCACACTCTGCCTCCACTTCCGTAAATAGCCCCTTTAGTAAGTGATCTTCCAACTGCCCGGATTGTTTGTAATATCTATTTCCTGCTTGGACCCTAATGGATGATGTAATACTAAAGAAATAAGTCAGAGATCAAGATGATTTTGATGGTGAAAAGTATGGAAGGCACCATACTTAAATCTGGAGTTAAGGAATGTTAGAGTTTCTTAACTCTAGGTGGGATAATGATGACTGAAATTCGATTTCATTAAATGGCACATCTTACTTGACTATATTTACATGGAGAAGATATTGCATTTCTTTTCTTCATTTCTTTGGCAAATGATGCCCTGTTTTCTGCATTTATAACTCCTTCTAAAGCTTTAAAAGCCGTAAGCTGCCCTCTCTTCAGACAGTAAAGAATAAAAGCTAGTTTTTGGATTTAAAAAAATCTAATTTCGTTGAGAGCAAAGCAGGAAAAAATGCAATAGCATAAGCAGTTAGTGATTGTGTTTTGATTGCACTAACTGGTTTCGGTTGTGTTCTCTGTACTTCTCTGAATTGTTCCTCTGGGTTTCTTGGTCAGGGTACAGTGGTTAACTTTCATTATAAAGGCTGGTTTTCATTCTCCCTGCCTCCACCTCCCCACCCCCAAATACACACACACACACACACACACACACACACACACACACACACACACACACACTCTTAGGGATGTTGTAAAATTAGATCCTTGCTGGCATCTTGCTATCGTACCCAGCATCCCGGAAGAGGGAGATGTCCATTAGCTGGGATCGCCTTACTGGTGGTGGGACTATTTTGTCACTTCCCGTCCTGCCCTTTTCCATGAAGCTCTGGGCATGTCTGTGCGAGAGATTTCACCCCTTTCTCAGCCGTCAACCTCCTGCTGCCTGGATGAGCAGGTTCAGCCCAAGGGATCCTCCTTCAGCACCTTGGGCAGTGTGACCACTCTTCAAACACCTGCTTTGGTCCACTGACAATATCCTTCTTCCCAACTTCCGTGTTTCACTTAGTTTTGCCGTTTCCTGTGGTACAGGTGGAACATTCTTTTGGTAGGGGCTCCACACCGTTTCAGACAGACCCATGAGTCTAGGTCATTCATGTATTTAGCAAATATTTATTGGATGCCTAATATGTAGCAGGTCCTGTGCTAGTGAGCGGAGAGCCTTTGTCCTCAGGGAGCACACGATACCCTGGGGGAGCTGGGCACCTAAGCCAATAATTACAACCCAATGTGGTGAGTAAAACAGAATGATGACGGTCATTATAGAGGCAGGAAAGTGGTTGACATCCCAGATGCTGGAGCCAGACAGCCTTGGTGTAAATCCCAGCTCCCCCATTAATTATCTCCACGTTTCTGGGCAAACTGCTTAAACTCGCTGTGCCCTATTTTGCTTCTCAGGAAAAAGGACATGCCGTAAGGATTAAGAAAGCCAATCTAGCACAACAGCTGGAAGAAAGCCCAACACAGAGCGAGTGGCGAATAACCACGATCTATTAATATCCGTCTCCTCTCAGAATCCTTGCAGGGTTAAAGTTTGAAAAAGGAGGATGGAACCTAATGTGAGCTAGTTACCACTTGGAATCGGGAGACTTTTTTCAGAGCAGTTAGTAAGAAGCCAATTTCTGGTTCACGAGATTATTTTTAGTAACTAAAAATACAGGATGGAACCCTTAAAGATACTTTCCAAATATTTCCCCCCTTGAATTCATGTTTTCAGATGCAAACCTCCTGTGTCTGGTTTGCTGTGTTGCATGGAGAAGACATGAATCTTTTCTGTTTACTAATAGAGCCAGTTGCACCGATTCTAGGACACATTTTTCATCACGTAATCCTGGACCTTGGCGCCTACCTCTTTTTAAATGAGCTGTCTTCCTCTGGGCTTTCCGAGGAAATAGGTGAGTGCAAGGACCGGCTCTATTGGTTTTCATTCCCGTATTTCAACGTTGTACCTCCTAAGCGGCACATGCAGGGGGAACCTTCAGAAATCCCTTTAAGTGTGAAATACAGAGAGCCTAAGCACCAGGCACCTAAATGTCAGCAGCCTTCCCACCGCCAGTCACTCCATCTTCCACATGTTTTTCTGAAATGATTACCCCTGCAGAGCTCTCAATGACACATCCTCTCCCTTGGCATCTTGAGGGATTGTGTCTGAAACACCTCTCATCCTCATTAACCGGTGCATATTAGCCGCTCCATCATTGTTTGTTGAATAAACAGATGAGTGAGTGATCCTAGTGTCTGGGCCTGTCATAAAATACGTTGAGCTCCTAAATGCCCAAAGAATTTCCTTTTTTTCCTTCCTTGCTCTGTATCTTATTTATAGACACAAAATTATACGACTTTACGCCTCGGGCTGGGCTGCTGAATACAGTTGTGCAGTGTGGGCATTGCATAGAAGCATCCAGGCAGGGAGACGGCTTGGCATTGGAATTCGGCCCATCGGCTGCTCACCTTGGGGCCCTCGCAAGGGGCTCTGTCCAATCAAAGACAGGGCGGGCTGTCCTTTCTCGCTGTGGCACAGCAATACTGTCCACTGGCCAATCCAAGTGTCCATGGGGCTTTTGTCCCCACCACACAAGCACCATGTACTCACTCTCCTGCTCAGAAGGCACGTCCTTATCTAATTGGTGCACAGGCACCAGATAGTCTAGCAGTGGCCCTGGCAGCAAATTCAGGATTCCGCCACTGTGTTCCATGGTTACCAAAAGCTGAGAGGGAATAGGAAGAGGAAATAAATGCTCTGCTCCTTTAAGCCTATTGTCCAAAATGTAGGTGTAGGATAGTATGAAAACCAGCTTCCTCTCCTGTCATCCAGCCCCATGATCAACTCTATACTTCAGAGCAGTTTGCTGTTATTTTCAGGTGGTTTTATAATCATACATACAACTCGTTGCAATCCTTTTCTCTCTGCCAGAATATTAACTCTAAAAACATCTCCTACTAATGATGAATTTTTTGAGCACCATCTGTACATAGGTGAGCTGCAAGGAATTTCAAAGGAGAGGGCCCACATCATCCCTAATTGCCCTCTCAGCCAAGATCTTTCATTTCATGCTCGCATTGAAACTGTTGCGAGAACTGCTAACAATTCGAAAAAGAATGAATCGTTTATGTCTTTTCCCTGCACATCTCCTATGTGGCTCTGCTAATGACTAATGGATGGGCAGGAGAGCAGGAGGCTGCAAATCAGCCAAGCCCTCGATGAGCTCCCGCTGGGATGTGAGGAGTGCTAAGATGCAGGAGAACTGGGCCCAGTCTTCCCGGGGTGCCTGGCCACCCACAGGCCAATGGCTTCCTGCAGCTAACCTGGCTTGTCTCCTGGCTGGTGGTAGGATTATGAGTGCATGGGGTTTTTTTTGTTGTTGTTGTTTGTTTGTTTTCAAAAGACTTATAGATTATAGGGTTCGAGTGGATAATTTTAATGAAAGAAGGGAGGATGTGGTAGAGATGAGGATGTACAGGTGAGCACTTGATCCTAAAGGGACCAGTATCCACACACACCCCCGCCCCGCCCCCTCAGGTATTTCCAGACATTCCAGTATTTTCAAAGGCCATTGGAAAAGCTCATTTTTAATGTGAAACCTAATAAATTTTTACATGTTGGCTTTGATTCTTTTTAAACAGTGTGGCTCAAATAAAGCACTTCCACAGTGGGATTCAGCTCTCCTGCTGAGAGCTTGTGAATGAGTGCGGGTGTGAGCAGAGCCAAGGCCTGGATTGTCCTGTTTTAGTTATTCCCACCAGGCTGTCGACCGTGTTGGGAGGGACAGTCAGGGTGTTGGGTGGTTGAAGCATAAGGCTGAGAATCGATGGAGGAGGCTCACCCATGAGGCCGCATGAGATGACAAAGGGGGCAGGGATGCTGGCCCATGGACTGGTCCCCGCATCTTTATCAGTAGCCTGGGCCTGGTCCTGGGCTGTGATGTATATCACTGTGCATTGTACAGTCGACCAAGAGCTGACCATAGCCAACTCTTGAGGAGGAGGTGGCTCTGAGTATCAGGGTGTGTGTTTGTGTATGTGTGTGTTTGTGTATGTGTGTATATAACATTTACATTTACATGTGTATATAATGTAACATTTTTATATAAATATAAAAAGATGATGTCTATATACATATGCATATATGTAGGGCAGGCCAGAAGGTTGGAAATTTCCTTTACAGTCAACTGATTGGAGAAGTTAACCACATCTTCCTATTACCTTCACAGCAACACATAGGTTAATGTTTGATTAAATATCTAGATACTGTAGTTTAGCCTCATTGATTCAAAAAAACCTCATCATCACACCCAGGTTTGTTGTCATGGTGTTGGGAGGTGAGGAAGCATGACAATAGGGGAGGGTGGGAGAATACTTCCAGAATTATATCCAATAAAGCACTTAGCACAGGGCCACACACACTTCGTAAACCTTGTATTTGCATGTGATGAATTCTAACCTCAGCCATTCAAGCCTCTCGCTCATGCGGGATCCTTCCAAACTACTATTCTTAATTTTGTGTTCATGGCATTCTTCTTGGTCCTCCCTCATCGTATAAGCTCCAGGTCCCTCACAGCCTAATCTGCTCCAGGCAGCTCTCCTGCTATTTCTCTGGGTCCTGCAGCCACCCTGGTGTTTCTCAGTCTCAGTTTCTCCATTTGTAAATTGAAGAAGACAATTCCAGTCATCGTCTGAAATTCTAAGGATAAGAGAAGAGGCTGTGCAGTTACGAACATATAAAAAAATCTCAATGCTTTCCTGAGTTTCTGCTTCTCAAAAGGGTTCTAATATTAGTATTTTGTTAGATTAAAAAATAACACCAACCTCTTGTACTTAAAAAAAATAGGTAATTTAAAGCGTGAGAATATACAATCTCCCAGGGGCATAAAGAGCTATTTTCATTTTGATAACTAGCTTGTCAAATGCTTCACAGTGGAAGCGTAGGCATCCTCTAGCCAGGTAGATGGTACCTGGGGCCCCTCATTGGCTACTGCCTGGGACCTGGCACTGTGCTGAGTCTCACACAGATTATTCAACCTGCTTCTCACAGCAGCGACGAGGCAAGTATCACTATCCCCATTTCCCAGAAGGGGAAACTGAAGGACAGAGAGATTAAATTTACCTCACCGAGGTCATGTAAGCAGCAGAGCCCAGGTTCAAACCCCGTGGTGTGCTGTTCTGTTGGCTTCCAGTCTGGATATAGAAGAGGGAAATGGGACCAGCTGTTCCGGGGTGGTGAGGAGAGCATTTGCTTATGGCAGCCCAGTAACCAGGTAGTAGAATCAGGTCCAGAGCACCTGCTTGAAACATGAAATCCTCTGCTGCCTCTCAGGGCTGCTTCAGACGGCTGTGCTTCTGGGCCAGCGGACCCTGAAATCTAACATGTGCTTTACTACAGAAAGAGGCCCCCGCAGAACTATGGTGGCCCAGAGAGGTGCCTTTTTCTCACGCACATAAGTCATTCTGTAGCGCGCTGGGGCCCTGGCCAGCCTTGCAAATTCTTTCTATCCTTTCTACAAATCCCTCCCCCGCCTCCTCCCCCCCCCCCCCACACACACACAGTTTAACACGTCCTCCTGTTTCTTTCTACACATTTGAATTTTGCCAATTTTATGGGCCATTTCCTTGTGCAAATTATTCTGGTCTCCTGGTTCACGGTGCTATGATCTTGAGTCCCTTTCCACCCTGTTTCATTCATTCATTCATTCCAAAACACACATCTATTAAACATTTACTATGTGTCCAGCTCTGGTCTAGGCATTGGACTTAGAATAAGGGTAAATTCAGAGGGGAGTGAGAAAGAGTCTTAGTGACCAAGAAGTTTAAATCCATGGAGAGAAAATAATTATAAAAAATAGTCATAGTAGTAATAAAGTTGTATTGCATGCCCACTAAATGTTGGGTATGCTCTAAGTCCTTTACTTGCATTCATTTATTTAAACTTTCTAGTAATCCCAGGAGTGTTGGTATGACTAGTATTGCCACTTTATTTAGCTTAAACCATGTGAAATTGTTGTTGTGATTGATGTACGTCAAAACAGTTGTAGCCTAGATGTTTAATATGGTTCAGCTTAAGAGATGTGGACATTGCATACGGTTACATCCCCAAAGCTATTCACATAATAAGTGGCGGAGTGAAGATCTGAACCCAGGCAACTGGCTCTGGGGCCACACACCTGACCCCACATTGTGCTGATAGGGGCAGACAGAATATTGGGGACCAGCTATAATTGTTAGAAATACTAATCTTGCTCTATTAACCATGATTGTTTTATTCTGATTGAAGAAGGCACATTCTAATCTGGCTGGCAGTACCACTCTGGACCTGGGAGCTCACCTGGAAATGCAGCCCATCCTCCTCATCAGGGAGCTGCCTATTATGGAAACTAGTGGCCCAGTGCACGAAATTCATGCACATTAAAAGGGGGACCCAGAGTCAAGTCCCCACCCACCCACATGAGCCTCAAAATCACATGAGACCCAGACCCGGCCGCCCCCCCCTATTGGGCTAGATCCAGACCCGGCCAGTCCTACCCTTGTCAAGCCCCACTGGCAGGGGGGCGCAGCCTCAGGTCCCCTGTCAAGCCCCGCTGGGTGGGGAGCATGGCCTGAGGTCCCCTGTCAAGCCCCACCAGGCAGGGGGTCGCAACCTCAGGTCCCCTGGCCCGGTGCTGGGGTGGGGGGTGCAGCCTGAGGTCCCCCGGCATGGTGCCAGGGTGGGGGGTGCGGCCTGAAGTCCTCTGTCAAGCCCCACCTGGTGGGGGGCACGCCTTAGGGCCCCCAGCCTGGCGCTGGGGCAGGGGGATCAGCCTGAGGTCCCCTAGCCCAGCACCAGGACAGGAAGCGCACCTTGAGGTCCCCCATCAAGCTCCACCAGGCAGGGGGCGTGGACTTGGGTCCACTGGCCTGGCGCTGGGGCGGGGGTCACTGCCTGAGGTCCCCCAGCCTGGCGCCGGGGCAAGGGGCAAGGCCTGAGGCCCCCTGACAAGGGGAAGGGTGTAGCCTCAGGTCCCTGCTGATTGCTCATTAAGACTCCTTAAGGGAACTTGGCCTCAGCTGTGGGTGCAGCCAACTTTGTGATGGAGTGATGGTCAATTAGCACATTCCCTCTTTATTATACAGGATATTAGCAACTTTGTTGCAGAAACCAGAGCAGCAGCCCTTTGAACACCCCCACCCTTTGCATACCCACAGGCCTTTGCAAATATCCAGACTGCCCATTTGGCATACCTTTTGCCTACTTCCCCATGTAATCTTTGTCCTTCTACCCAATATAAGCAACTGGCTTATGGTGGGAGCAGAGCAGATTTTTGCCAGCAGTATTGGGATAAATGCTCATATATGATTCAACCCTGTCTCTGCTTAATTGGCTCAAATAGTGAGAAACAGCACAGACCCATTGATTGTCCGGTTACAGTACCGAGCAACCTGGAGATTGGGCTGTTTAGTGTTCTAAGAGAGAAATGTGTGAAAAAAGAAATATGTGAAAAAAGAAATATGTGAAAAAAGGGTCGAGGATGAGAATTCAGGGTTTAGGAGGAGGGAGAGAAAAATATTCAAGAGGTAACCAAAATAAAGGTAAAAATGTTTCTCTAAATAATAATAACTAATGATATTATAATAAATACTCTAAATGGATAGTTGAGGATTGGATGTTTAGAGTATAAAAAACAAGCAAATTTGATTTGTAAGGAATAAAACTTTTATGACAGAACTTCATACTTTCTAATCTTCCTATGCATTCTAGCCCAATCTTGCCCCATCAATGGTCATTAATGCTTGCTGCCTCTATGATGCAAGGGTCATCCTGGTAGAACAAGTCTCAGAAGTGTTTGGTGTCTAAAGTGTATCACCCCATGTTAGAGCTGAGAAAATACAGGCTTTTAAAGATATGGGTAGAGATTAGAGCAGAAAATCAAGGTTCAAACACATTCCCATAGATTTACTTTAAGTGTTTGTGTCAGAAGCCTCTTTATTGACACTTAGCGACTGTTTTCTCCAAGTAGAATATTCTTGTGTACAAGGGTGGGCAAAAGTAGGTTTACAGGTGTTCGTATGGAAAAAGACATGCAGATTATGATTATTACAATAGCTTTATTAACTTTGGGCTTCGGGAATTCACAACTGTAAGCCTACGTTTGCTCACCCTTGTACATATAATGTTGAATCCATTGATGATATGCACATATGCTCATTATAACATAATCTAAATATGCTAATTATAGAGTGCTTTGTGTTGGCAACAGGGTCTTATAATCTGCCTTCTGGCACATTCCTACTTTTCTGGCCAACCACGGGGACACAAAGGAATGACTGAAACTTTGTGCAAAATTTATGAGATGGTCTTATTTTTATGATAAAAGATTCACCCTCTGGTAAATTTCAAATTTTACTCCAATTAGGTTAAATCACAGCAGACGACTAAAAAACATGTTGTTATTCTCTTTAAATTCAATTCTAAGCAAGTCACTGAGATACACAAAATCCCCAATCACTGTTTGCAATTTCCAGAACTTGAAATTAAGTGGTCAAAATGTGGGGAATTTTACCCCTCCCCACCCCCAGGGACATTTTAGGTTGTCACGATTGCGAGAGTGGAGACTGCTAATGGAATCAGGATTCTGCAAACCATCACACAGTGAACCGGACAGTCTCCCATAACAAAGAATTAGCCCAAATTCCAGTAGGCTGAGCATGGGAAACCCCGTCCTAGATCATTCATTATGTAGAAGACGATGCTGGGATTTGTTCATGGTAATGAACGTGGCATCGTTCTAATATATGTATCAGGGCTTTAACGTTATATTGACATTGGGCCATTCTTGCCTTCCTTGCCCATTGGGCTTTCATGGGGTCCCCTACCTCAGGGTGAGTGGGCCCCTTTGTGAGACTAGAGGTTAAGGAGATACTCTGTGGCTCATGGACTGTTGTAAGGGGGGCCAAGCACATTGTCCTTCCACAGCCAACTCTTCTCACAATAATGGTGCCTGGAGTGTGTTTGCATGGGAGAGCTATGGCCTTCGATGCTGTTGATATAGGGAGGAATGACTTGACTCCAACTCGGTTTTCTTATCTTTCCTGAGTATCTCCAATGGGAGATACTTTCTCACTGGGACCTCAAACTTGAGAGCTGCTGGGGAGACATTTTAGAATCTTCTTGAATGCTGTTACATTACACTTCTTTCTCAGGTAGGGGAGTTAATGTCAACTTTTGATATCTTCGTTTAGTTCAAATGAGATTGTTTATGGCAGTTATACCTTCAAGTTTATGATGGAAACTTGGAACAATTGCCTGGTGTCAGGGTTAATGATGTATTTATTTTCATTGCTCTTTAGGAGGTTGACTTTATAAGCTACACTTATAGCATGGTACACTCCAGTACACTTGGGTAAAGCTTTCTAAGGAGGGAAAAAATGACATACATGTAATGTGTAGTTGTAAACATGTGTTGGATAACCAAAAGTAAGAAGCCTTATAAAAATATATCTGTTTTTGGAATTAACTGATGTGAAGGTAATTTAAAATTGTAATGTAGCTGAATCGAGCCATTGGTATCATGGCAATGAATGTGGCATCATTCTAATGCATTGACATTATCTGAAACATTTTAATTTTAGTCACTCCAATGATTTCAGTCACTGATGCTGGAAATAATTTTCTAAAAACTAGATTAAAGTTACATGATTCACCTTTCTGAACGTATGGAAAGAATGGTACTTTTAGAATACCATCTCAGAGCCCTCTATATACTAGACACTGTGCAGAAGTGCCTTTTAGGTCAAGTTCATGGCAGAAATTGGGTATTCAAAATGTCAATAGTTCTATACATCTATCTAAATCTGTGAAAACACACATGGAGATCTTGTGAGTGCCTCTCATGAACTTCTAGACCTGTATTCCTTTATTATGGAATCAATATATAATTTGAAATGTCATGATGTGTCAAACACAGGAGCCCAAAATCATTATGATTTAATGAAAACCAAATTTGAGTGTTTTGAACAACTGCAGAATATACAGGGCTGTGGAAGTTATCAAGCAAAGCATTATCTGAAAAAAACCTTTGAAGATAGGAGGGAAAACAGATAGCTAGATGTTGACAGTGAATGCCAGGTTTTAACAGTTAGCTTTACCAAAGCCATTTATTCGCAGCAATTCTCAGTGGGGTTGATCACACTCCTGATGCTTGTGAATCCATGTTTCAGAGCTACCCTATGCATGAGAAAATTCACTCACGAGCACTCATTTTAACTCATAAGCGTTAAGTGATATAATAATGGGTTGATAGCCTCATTTTAAGAAATTTGAAAAGTGGATATTTTGATTGAAATACAACCAGCGGCTGTTTCAAGTTTTCTTAAGGTAGTAATCTCACATAATTGTATCACCCTCAGTATGCTAGTGTGGATGGCAGATTGAATACAGCCCGCTCTGCCATGTTCATTGAACACATTGCTTTAATGCTGCATGTAAATCATATTTAAAAATCAATTGACTCATTTTAGATATGTTAGAAGATCTCTGTGTTAAAGAATCCATTTGGGAAAGACTTTATAGACTTACGTGTCATCTCCTGGTTTATAGTATTTAAATATGGGTTTTCTCAGACCTGTTTAAAGTGTGCCTTGCACTTAATCATTCTGACATCCTAACTTGACGTAGCCACGTGGTCATTGCACATTTTTGGAGAGGATAGGATGTAAAACTGACTATGGAGTTAATAACTGAGAGAGGGAACAGATTCCTGCATATGCATTTTATTTTTTCAAGGTTATGTATAAATACTTTTTAAAATTATACAGATGTGCAAGATTCACAATGAACACTAGTAATACTTTTTCTGCCCCACCCTCTCAGCTCAATTCCCACTCCCCAGGGTCAACTACTTCCAGCTTTTAGAGCTATTTCTCCTGAGTTTTACCTCCATGTTCACAAAAAAACATGCTTCCACTGCCATTTCTTGATTAGTTTTCAGGTTTTGATATTATCTATTGATGTTCTCTTTTGGAAAATAAGGACTTACTAGTAGCTCTTTCCCTAACTCCAACTAAATCAGACACCTTTCTCATTTTCGGTGTAGCATAATGTTTTAAAGAACCAGTGTTTAGTTTTATAATATTTGATTATGTAAGTGTGATAGGATGTTATATTGTTTCATCTAGGGTGCTGCGGCACAAAAGATATACCGTTGCAAAACCCAAATGAGTGGCTGAGAACTAGCTGCTTGTCCAGTGGTAGTGAAGGAGAATTTGCTGTGTTGGAAATATTGCTGAGAGAAATTAAAGGTCAAATTGAATGGAAAGCTATCCTTAGAGTTTGGTGGGGCAAAGACTATACTGGTGTGTCTTATGAACATACATGGGGCTGGCCTCGCCCCATTGTAACTCCTGCCCAAGATGACCTTGGAGTTTGGAGTGTGGAGGTGGTCTAGGGCAGTGGTCGGCAAACTCATTCGTCAACAGAGCCAAATATCAACAGTACAACAATTGAAATTTCTTTTGAGAGCCAAATTTTTTAAACTTAAACTTCTTCTAACGCCACTTCTTCAAAATAGACTCGCCCAGGCCGTGGTATTTTGTGGAAGAGCCACACTCAAGGGGCCAAAGAGCCTCATGTGGCTCGCGAGCCGCAGTTTGCTGACCACGGGTCTAGAGGATTTAATTGTGTGGGGATTTTTTTTTTTTTTTTTTTTTTTTTTTTTTTACTTTTGGCCGGTCCTCTATTCTCTATTTTATTCATATATTTCATTGGTATATATTGCCCAAATCCAGTACATATTCTCTTCAGGGGTTCCCCCCAGGCTGACATACTTCTTCTGGTTTGCTAATTTCATCTGCTCTCCAGCTTTCAAAATTTAATAGTTTGTATCCTCTTCTTTGTCTTTTGTTTGTCTTAAAATTTTTTCCCTGCTGTTATGACTTGTGGGGATTTGAGTCAGAGTGGTGATAAACATGTGTTCAATGTGCAGCATTTAGTTGGAATCTCAAAATTTATTTGAACATAAATAAAGGTGTGTGATGATATTATCTGTCCAGAGAGTAAGAAGGCAAATAATTATTTACCACATATTCCACGTGCTGAATTCTTCACCAATTCAAAAGAAAAAGGGCTTTGCCCGATGGCCAAGTACTCTCTCCCTCAAAGATTAAAAAAATACAAAGGAAAACTAAAAGAATCAATTCTTGGCTTTTGTGCTTTTAAGGACCCAAGTACTGAAAATTTAAAGATAAATTCAGAGACATTTTGAAGGTCACTTTGTCTATACTTCATTTTTGCCCTAAAATCTGATTTTAGACCCTAACTCTGTGTCAGATGAGAGTCCACTATAATCTATCATTCTACTCCACTTTACAGAACCAAAATATTGAAAGTATTCTTGTTCTTTTGTCTGTATGGCTTTATGGAAAAAGTTGAGTCTTGTAACTCATACAGCCTTGTTGGGTTCAAGTTCTAGTTGTGACATAGTGGACATATTACTTAACTTTACCTCATATTTGCTTTTCTTCCCTCCAGAGTGATTATAGTTATAAGCTACTTAATAGGTTTATTTTAAGAATTAATATTAGACACTACTTTAAGCACTATGAAGTACTATGTACATAGTAGATGCTTAAGAGATTAATTTATTGGACCCACAGCTGAAAATTCACTTATTATTTTTCATGGATCAGGTATCTCATTATTTTTAGGATTTTGTTTTAGGCCCAAGAATATTAGCTCACATTTATTGAGCCCTTATCACATTACATTGTACTAAGTTCTTTATATGTATTGACTTATTTAATTCTCAGAAACACTGAGTTAGCTATAATTGTCATTCGTGTTTTGTAGATAGGTAAAGTAAGGTCCAGATAGGTTAATTAACTTACTACTCAGGGTCACAAAGCTGTTAATTGGTAAAGCTGGAATTTGAACCCAGAATAATAATATTCCCGCCTGGTTTAGAAGAAAGGATGAATTCTCCCTTGTATTATTTGACCTTCTGAAAAATTCATATTTGCTTCTCATATCAGCTTACTGGAAAAATCATAGAAAAATTATTTTAGGAAGAATATGAAATATTATATATATGTTGCATTACTTTAGTCAACAATATTTGCTCAACCACACTTTGAAAGGATCATGCATATGATCAAGTGGGATTTATCCCTGGGACAAAAGGATGGCTCAATATACACAAATCAATAAATGTGGTATATATCACATTAACAAAATGGAGAATAAAAATCATATCATCTCATAGGTGCAGAAAAAGTATTTGACAAATTTCAACATCATTTTATGATTAAAAACTCTTGACAAATTAGGTATGGAAGGAATTTACCTCAACATAATATAGGCCACATATGACAAGCCCACACCTATCATTGCACTCAATGGTGAAAAGCTGAAAGCTTCTCTTGTAGGGTCAGGAAGAGGACAAGGGTTGCCTGCTCTTACTCTTCTATTCAACATGGTACAGGAAGCCCTAGCCAGAGCTGTTAGGCAAGAAAAAGAAATAAAAGGCATCCAAAATGGAAAACATGTGGAGGTTCCTCAAAAATTAAAAAGAGAATTACCATGTTACTCAGCAATCCCATCTCTGAGTATATATTCAAAGGAAATAAAATCACTGCCTTAAAGAAATGTCTGTATTCCCATATCCATAACAACATTGTTCACACTTGTCAAGATATGGGAACAGCATAAATGTCCATCAATAGATGAGTAGATAAAGAAAATACAGGGGTGGTCAAGAGTAGGTTTATAGTTGTGAGTATGCGAAGCACAGAGTTTATTCTTGTATTATTTATTAATTCTTGTATTATTTTTCATATGAACAACTGTAAACCTACTTTTGCCCACCACTATATATTATACATAAACACAATGGAATAGTATTCAGTTTCATAAAAAAAGAAAAGAAAATCCTGTTGTTTGTGACAACATGGGTGAATCTGGAAGATACTATGCTAAGTAAAATAAACTAGACACAGAAAGACAAATACAGCATGATCTCACTTACCTGTAGAATCGTAGTGGGAATAAAAGCCGAACTCATGGTAGCAGAGAGGATATAATGGTAGTTACCAGAGTCCTGGGCATGGGGGCAGTGGGGAGATTAATAAAAAAAAGGAAAAAGGAAAGTAGATTGATGGCTGCCAGTGGCTGAGGGAGGGAGGGGGATCATGGGCGGTTATTGTATAATGGGTATAGAATTTAAGTTTTGTAAGATGAAAGGGGATCTGGAGATGGATGGTGGTGATGTTGTACAGCAGTATGAATGTACTTAATACCACTGAACTGGACACTTAAAAATGGTTAAGATAGTAAATTATAGGGGAAATTAAAGAAAAAAAATCCACAAAACAATGGGTAAAGAGTGTCTGTTGCCATGAGAATGAGAGGAAAGCAGTCTCTAGATATGTACTACCTGATATATAAAGAGTCTTTGAATTGTCTTAAAGAGAGCATACCCAGCCAATGGCACTCTATATTTGCCTCCCAAATAGAATGTGGGCCTTTCTACCTTTAGGTTCTGTTCATGTGATCCCACTCCCCCAATGTTTTGTTCTTTTTTCCTTCTATAGAGCTGTCAGAACTTTTAACCTTATTTCAAGCCCACCTCTATCTGCCAAGTTCATGGTGGCATTTATCTACCTGTTCCTTTGTATTCATACCTTTTCATCACACAATCCTTAAGTTATGTAATGTACTACTGATGACTCCTTACATTTTGCTGTTTTGCCCATTTAGCTTCTGAAGGCAAGGTGTCTGATTACCTTAATTAGACTGTAGATTCTTCCTCTATTACTTTGTAAAGGCCAAAGCAAAAATGAGAGCACATAGTAGGTACTCAATTAATTTATGGTGGTTAATTCATCTTCCCAGGAGTATCTAATTAAAACTGGAATTTACCCACAAAGAATAACTTTAATCTATGGCATGCCTCCGAAGTGCTTTAGAAGGGAAAAGTGGGGGAGAATATTCCTTTTTTGCCTAGCTCAGACTTTGTTTTAGGCCATCTACTTTAATAACCTCATCCTCCTCAACACCTGTGCAACCTCATTGCATGGAAGATAGTTAATAAATAGTATTTCTTGTCCCATTTCAATCTGCTGTTAGGTTTGTATTAAGGACTAGACAGTTGCTATGCTTGTCCACTGTGCTATTTTGGTCCTGCCTATTTCTGAAGTATTTGCAGTTGTCGAATTTTACTTTCTCTGGAGTCAAGTGACTGCTCTACATGGGCAGACAAGGAAATAAAAGAATTTATTTATTTTTTTTTGTCATCCCACTTTTTAAAAATTTATTTTTTATTTTTTATTTTTATTTTTTTTATTTAAAGTATAGTACATATGTCTCCTTTTTTCCCCCCATTGACCTCCCCCTGGCCTCCCCTACCCCCCAGTACATGCCTTTACCTGCCCCCCCCCCACAGTGTCTTGTATCCATTGGTTATGCTTATATGCATGCATACAAGTCCTTCGGTTGATCTCTTACAGCCCCCCCCCCCCAACCTCCCCTGTCTTCCCGCTGTAGTTTGACAGTCTGTTCAATGCTTCTTTGCCTCTGTATCTATTTTTTCCCCATTTCTTTCCTTTAAAAAATCTTGCCTCTGCAGACTAGAAATAAACATATAATAACAAAAAATGTTTGAGTCCCAATTTCAATGTCAAACAGTTCCTTATGTGTACATGTCAGCAATGATATCTGGATGGTGGGCACATGGTGGCAATGCAGGTCCGACCCTCTCTGGTTTGGTCCTACAACCTGCTGCGACGCACAGCTGCTGACTGCTAGCGTGGCAAGGCGTTGTCAGCGTCTTCCATCTCTGGACTGTTTCTCCTCTTGTCTTTGTGGTTGGAGCAGACCTGTCAATTCCTCTCTGTTGCAGGAATCCACATGGTCTTGGAGTTGTTTTCTAAAAATATACAAACATATTCTCGACCAAAAGTTAATAAAGGAATCTTTTCTATATAATTGTTTTGGGATCCTTTTTATTTTTGCCCAAACGATGGAAATAAAATAATTTAATGTAAGCACTGCAGTTTTTCCAAAGAAGTCCAGTTCTTTTGAGGAAGGGGAGATAATGATGGAGGTTGCTGCTCCGTGTGAAAAGGTGAGATGCTAAAAAACAGTGAAGCCAGCAGTGGCCTCCCTGTTTGTTCAGTGTTGGGTGAATGAAAGTGCTCTTCGTACTTGAGGAATATAGAATCTGAAATGGTCATATTCCAGCTTCATAACATGCTTGAGAGTGTGGCTGCATTTTTTGTCTTTTTTTTTCTTCATCTTCGATGTCCAGCTGGTATTTTGAGACAGAAGTATGATTATGGAATTGGATTTGAAGAGCAGCACTAAATCATTCTCACTTGGTACTTGACCTTCATCCTAAACAGAATAGATTTCATGGAAGAAATCAGGTTGGGGAAGATATAATTTAATTCTGCCATGGGTCAAGCAGAAAGGTTAAGTCCTTCAACTTCCTCTTTCTATGATCCTGCTTGGGATGGTTCTGAAAAAGCAATTTTCTAATACTAGAATCATTTTGCCCCCGTCCCATGTTTTTTTATTGAATTACTTTAATACACAAACACATCGAAAATAAGTTTTTCTTGCTAGTATTTATTCCTTATATCTTTTAGGAAGTGATCCATTTTACTTTTTTTGTGAATTAAATTTAAAAATTATACTGATTCTATATTGACATGCCAGATGGAAAACTACTTAGTATTTCAAAAACATGAGGCTGTGATTTCATTATTTGTGTAAAAACATTTTTGGAATTAGATGTATTTATTTTCTTCCTCCTCTGTACCCCAAGATGACAATGAGAGTTATTGAGAGATGTCTTCCATATGATTCTTTGGGTTTTACATAACCTTGCGAAGGACTTTTTAACTAAGGAAACATTAGCTCCTCCCTTTTGTCAAAATCTCCCTTCAGGAAATTCTCCATTCACTGAACTCAGATTTGCCCTGTCTACAATATGGCGCCAGTGGCTATTTCCCCCCTTGGAGGAGAAATCTTGTCTTTGGTGTTAGGACTTAGTAGCTATTAACTGAAAATATTAATCTCCTAAATACTCTTGCTTTGGATGGTTTCTTTGCAGTCATAGTCTGGTCTACACATTCTTCTCATTTTTAAAATTAGAAATCTTAACCATTTCCCTAGGTGTCATAGGCAACTCTTCCTACTTTACTTTCTTTTACCTCCTATCTGCTGACTTGTTCAAAACAGAGTGCTCCAGACTGCTCCAAACTACGGACCTTGGCTTATCCTGGTCTCCTCCTTCCCTCCAAGCAGTACCTTCTTATAGCTCCTGGTAACCCTGTTTGTCAACATGGTGAATGTCAACATGGTGCTGACCTCTTATAGCTCCTGGTAACCCTGTTTCCTGACTCTGGCCTTCAACTTTGCACCAATCAGCAAGTTAGGATTTCAGCTGTTCTTTTCCACCCACCCAACTCTTTGTTCAAAATGGTTCTTAGTCAAACATTCTCCCATCTTTCTTGTGTTTGCTTGGAATGTTCTAATAACTAATTCCTTCAAATGTGACCTGTTTTACTTGGTGGGTAGTCTCATTTTGGGGGAGATGGTAAGCATGGGGCTATGCCACCTTTCTATAAAATGGCAGATTATCTATTTGCTTGTGGGCAAAGTGAATATAATGGTTTGCACACACTTGGGAGTGCTTAACATCATACGGGGCATACCTTGGTGATATTGCAGGTTCCAGACCACCACTATAAAGAAAGTGTCGCAATAAAACAAGTCGTCATCTTTTTGCTTGTGGAGAGTCTTGCCTTCAATTTGTAAAAAAAAAAGCAACAATATCTCTGAAGCGCAATACAGCAAAGCACAATGAAATGAGGTATGTCTGTAATTGTGTTAATTTTATGGAAGACTTGGGGTCACAAAAAGTCAGCAAGACCTGAGTTGATTCTAATATATGGCTTTCTTATAACAAAATAATGATAAAATAACTGTCTCTAGCGTTCCTGTGGCATGCAACTACAGATAAAAGTTCTAAAAGGGACCAATCAATGCAGATATGAAAGGCACAGTTCTCCTGTCCGGGACTGCACCATAGGTCCCCTGACCCAGGTAAAACTCAGAGGCTCATGCAAGGCCAGCAATCTCAACAACCCACACAGTAACTCAGTTTTTGCGGGCAGAGACTTGATTCTCTCCCCTATGGCACCTGGCACAATGCTTTGCACCTGGTAGGTATTCTTAATTTGTCAAATGAAATAATGATTTCAGAGAGAGTGAGAGTAAGTGTACCACAATACAGGTATGTACTTTACAGAGCACAGTGGGTAGCATGATTCACAGCCTGGTTGGGACTAAAAGGCATCTCTCTACTCGCCTTCTGGCCATCCTTCCACTATATCATTGACCCACTTCTGGTCTCCTCCCCACCTGAAAGTCCTGAGTTCTCTGCAAGGTTTCTCCAGAGAAGGTAGTCTGGTTTGCAAAACCTTAAACATCAGGTACTGACTTCAAGCTGGCTGCTGTCCCATGGCGGTAGGCTAGGCAGTATCTTTATTCCATCTTGAAGAAGCAAACCATTCAAAAAATTATATAGGTATTGTCTCCTCCCCTCTTCTCCATTCTCTTGACTTGTGTCACCTTAAGAAGCAGCTGGTGACATTATCAGGAGAGGTCTAGGGGGAACTTTTGTTATCATGAGAGGTGTATGGATTCAATTATTTTTTTAATCTTGTGGCCCTTCGGGCTACTTGTGTCCTCTCCTTCTCCCATGAGCTGCTAAAAGACCTAGATGGTGCAGTCACTCTTGACATCTAGTCATCAAGGAATAATCTTTCATCTGACTCACACATTACTGAGTATCTATAATAATAAAAGCGTAATATGTTCATTAGACCGGATATCCTTCCGGACGACCTTCCGGACGAAGCCGGGGCTACGAGGGCCCAGGCAAGCTGCTGAGGCAAGCTGCCGTGGCTGCGAGGGCTGAGCCCCTTGCACAGATTTCGTGCATCAGGCCTCTAGTCCATTATAAGCCAGGTACTAGTCTAGGTTCTGTAGATAGAACAGTGAAAAAAAATGGGCAAAAATCTCTACCCTAACAAAGATTGTATTTTAGAAAGAAGAGACAAATACGTAAGTGAAAATGATAGTGTGTCAGATGGTATGTGCCATGGAGAGAGGAAAGCAGGGAAGGGAATTGCTAGGAGAAAAGGGCTAATGGTTTTAAACAGTGAGGTCAGGGAAGGGTGCCTGGACAGTGACACTTGGACAAGGATCTGAAGTCGGTGAGGAAGCAGGCTGTGTGGAAGCTGGAGAAGAAGATATTGGAACTCGTTTTTGACCTGCCCAGATCTAATACCCTGTGACACATTGGCCCAAAGGGGAACTTTCAGGAAGTTTATTATATTGGAATTGCAGAGTGTATTGCAACAGGAAAAGAGCCAAGACAGATGCCATCGGGTGTTTGAGGTGCAGTGCTGGGCCTTATGAAGGGGGCGTGTGCTGCACCTCCATGGTCCCCACTCAGAGTTGATCACTTAACTCCTGGACCTCTGTAGGTATTTGATTGATAATACCCATTATTTTGAAGAACAATATAGGGGTGGCATCCAAGTAATGTTTCCAGGTTTCTGCTCCTTTATCTGGAATGCAGACTAGTTCTCCATCCTTTTGCTTTTCCCTTACTCTTAGGCTGATCTCTCACTCGGGCTGGTGTGGCTCAGTTGTGTAGGCATTGTCCCGTGCACCAAAAATGTTGCCAGTTCGATTCCTGGTCAGGGCACATGTTCGGGCTGCATGCTCAATCTCTGGTAGGGGGTTATGGAGGAGGCAGCCTATCAGTATTTTGCACTCACATTGATGTTTCTCTCTCTCTTTTGCTCTCCCTCTCTCTAAAAAAGTCAATTAAAAAGTCTTAAAAAAAAAAAAAAGAATGTTTGAGCTCTTCCAGAAGGAATGGAAGTTCAGGGTGAAATGGGACAGAGCTGATGTGGGTCCCCTATGGACAGCCACATATGGACAGAGACCGAAAAGTGTGTGAGAAATGGAGTTAAGAGTTAACCCTATCAAATGCCAGAGAGAGGACAAAAAAGCTACGCACCAATTGAGTTCATTGAATTTGGTGGCAATTCCGAGTGACAAGGCCAGGGACCTCTGAAATAAGCACAACAAAATGCGAGGAATGAAACCACGAGAAAAATATGACCCTGAAAGATTGGGGGAAAGGGTGAGAACAGGGCTTGGTGCCTGGCACGACATTTCCAATACCAGCAAGTCGGTGGTTTTTGTTCTGCATGGAAGTTCAGTGGCAACAGATCGCTCTCACATCAGCGAGCTCTCCTTTGATGTAGCCCAGATCTGTGGGAAATCCATTTCTGAGAGGAGTCTCCGTAGTGCTCTGTTGAAAATCAGCCTCCAGGAAACTCAGATGGGAATTTTGAGGAGAGAGGAAGGGCTTCTAGGGAGGTGTTTTGAAATCCTTTGAGCTGCGTATAATCAGCGCGAACTTTCCATGTCCATTGACTGTACATTAAGCGCACTTTAAATAGTAAAGCCCTCAAAGGCACTAGTCTATTATGAGCATAAACAGCAATTTCAAGTGATATTTTCCCAGAGAAAAGAATCTGGAGGAACAAAAGATGCCAGAACTGGGTCTTGGGCGCCCCCCCACCCCCGCCCTATTCATTTGTGAGAAAATGTGCTTTTGATTGATATCTACCAAAGACTGTTCAGCGTGGCATATTTTTGATGGTTAATGAATGTTCAGAACAGTAATTGAAAACATTTGGGGTGGTGCCTCCAGGCACTTTTCCCAATACCGCCTTTATTCTTTCCAATATCTTTGGAACACGAAGACTGAGGATGGAAATAATTGCTCTCTCTCCTTTGCTTGCTTTCTCAGGAGCCGGAGTGCTCACACTCTGTGTCCCAGCAAGACCTTCTGTGCTCACGAATTCCTCGCTTTCATTGTTAGTAACAGGGCCAGGCCTTCTTCTGTGAAAAGGAAGAAGACTGTGCTGTGCTGTAGAAGATGTGTCCAGGGTACCTCGTTCTGCATCTTTTTTCTTGGGAGTTCTCCCACCACAGGGATGTGTTCATAGAGACGTGGGGTTGATTTCGAGAAAAAACAACAACACTTGGTTTCTAATTCAGGTCGATGCACGGAAATGAAAAGCTGTTTCACCACATTTGCACGTGCTTTTCTCCTTCCTGTGTGTATTTGAGTTTTGCAGTCACACATGTTGCGTTCGTTGGCTTTTGGTCACAAGACACCCCACCAATGAGATGCTACTGAGGACTATCAGACCATAACAACGTAATGGCATCCTGGTAATGCGTCCAGTTTCTGTCTACTCACATTTGTATACAGTGTGATTTCGTATGTAACTTGGAAAAATAAACATAAGGAACAGCACCATTATACAACAGACCACGGATTTCAGGCTTCAGTTACACAGAAGTGATGCTCTACTGTTAAATAAACATGAAAGAGCTTTACATTATACTCTGTTGTGGTTGAAAATATTGGTCAGGTAATAACCCAGTCAGTTAATATATTTGTTTTAAATTAGATCAGGACATTTAATAAAAAGAAATGTGGGACAGGAATAAAAGAGTCAGAATGCATCATTGCTTAGCACCAAGATATGTTACCTCTTTAAGATGTCATAATAGTATTCCAGATACTGCACAGTTTTTTATGGACATAGATACTAAACAGCATGGCATTTTAAAGTATGTTAGAATTCTTAAAGACTTCAGAGCCTTTATTTATTTATTTATTTATTTATTTATTTATTTATTTATTTATTTTTACTGTGGTTTTTGTTTTACCACCAGGAATCCTGAAGAATTGTGAATATGAATAATAATAAGCTGCCATTTTTGGAGGTATACCATTTAAGGAGTATGCTGGTGGTTTTACATATATTATATATAATACTCTCAGTAGTAATACTATTTCCATCTTATAGATTAGAAGACTGAGGCAGAGAATTTAGGTAACTTACCTAAGAGCATATAACTCACAGTGATAGAAAGGGACTTTAAATTTCAAGACAGATGCAAGTCCATCTGTCTTTAAATTTAAGACACTTTCTTTTTTAAAAAATATATTTTTATTGATTTCAGAGAGGAAGGGATAGGGTGAGAGAGAAAGACACATCAATGATGAGAGAGAATCATTGATTGGCTGCCTCCTGCATGCCCCACAATGGGGATCAAGCTTGTAACCTGGGCATATTCCCTGACCAGGAATCGAACTGTGACCTCCTGGTTCATAGGTCAATGCTCAACCACTGAACCATGCCAGCCAGGCGAATTTAAGACCCTTTTCACTCCACCAATTATATCCAAATCTCCAAGTATGAGGCCCAGGTGTTAATATTCTTTAGAAGATCACCTCGGAGATTCTAACATAGAGCTATAGTTGGAAAAGGCTACACTCACACCATTTTGTCTTTCATGAGAGCAAGTAAAAAAACCAACTTTGACTCTTGGTTTATTTGTGCGGATGAAGAGATCAGTGCAGAATTGGGAAAAGAAGGATTCGTCATTCTCCATTATCTTCAGGTGTGAAGTTCCTCCATTCCTTGCAAGGAGAAGAAGGAATATGTTATGTATGCAAATACATTTGTGAATGTGGGACACTTGCCATATGTCCTTAAGCATGGAACAATTTAAAATAGTAGATATGTAGATGGAATATTTATATGGAAAAAAAATTGGAAGATGTTGAGTTAAGCTGTGTGCCCACTGATAACAGGGGCCAGAGAAAAAGAATTGAAATGTTATGAATACAGAATAAAATGTTGAATAGGAGTGTGTGTGTGTGACAGAGAGAGAGAGAGAGAGAGAGAGAGAGTTATCTGTTTGGGTTTATTATTAGCCTAAAAAATTACTTAAGAGCAGAAGTCACTGGATTTGACAATTGAATGTTTAGTTGCTATCTCCTTAAGCAGAGGTGGTAGAAAGCCATTTGCGGGGAGGGGATTGTCAGTGGTAGGGATACCAAAGTACTTAACTGTTCTTGTTTCACATCCTTGACATTGGAAGTTTAGGTCAAATCTTATTGTCCCAGAACCTGGTCTGTGTTGAACATGTCACCAATTCTTAATAAAGGTGATTTACCAGAATGCCGTTTCTCTTCTTTGCTCAATGTGGTTTTCATAGTAGTGGAAAATTCCTTCCCACTTTTCTCTGCTGCCCAGTTGGTGAACCTGCAAAATAATTCCATTCATATCCTTGTTTAATGTTCAACTTGGCTCTCCACTCCTTACCCTCCTTACAAATCAGCCCTCCCCCCAAATTTATGGCTTTGGGACACATGGTTCTTTGCAGATTTGGGGGAAATTAGCTATCCAACTGCAATGGGATACGACCTTGTCTCAGTAACCCACCAGCATAGTGTGCTTGGAGCTGTTTAACTTTGTTATAATGTTAATTTATTTGGATTTTCAAGGAAGGCTGGTGCTTCAAGTCACCAGACGAAGCTAATAGAATTTAACATGATCATTATCCTCAACTGTTGTTTGCAAGGAGGTTTTAAAACTTCTAGTTGTTCTGGTTCATATTCTGTTTTACAATGGGAAAGGATTACTACTAACAGTTAACTTGACCTTTCAAAAAGTTTCCAAAAAATATACAAATTTTACTGGATAGACAGGATTTGTCCTATGTCCTAGAGTTCTGCAAGTCTAGATAAGTACATGGTCATTAGCAGGGCTGAAGTGAGAGATGTAGTTAATCAAGAGAGGTGTTAGCCTCGGGCATTCCAAGCCAATTTAAGGTCCCTCCACTTTCTGAACTAGATCATTCTTTGATTCTGTTACTTGCAGGGTGAATGGACATTTCAGGGAAGTGAGCAGTTCCACATGGCCCCTTACTCACCATCAGGATAACTGCTCACAAAGTATTGGGGTAATTCTCCAAATTCTTCCAGCTTTCTCCCCTAATGTGGGTCTTCTCAATAATTCCACAGGCCCAGGGACCTGAAGTTAGTGTGCTCCTCAGTGACAGGGGACAGGAAAAGACAGAAGGGAGTTTCACATCCAGGACTCTAGGTAGTTAATCTCCTTAGCAAGAGAAAAGGGACATCCTGGACCTTTTACAATGTTCTTGGTGTCTGAGGTATAGGCTCTTGGAAATAATTTTAACCCCTTCCTAATCCAGTTGTGACTTTGACCCGTGATGACTTTGGATGACTTTCTTTGGGATATGAAATAAAAGTTCTACTCTAATCTATTTAAGGAGAAATAGGATACAACAGATAGGATTCCCATACAAGGGAATTTCCAGCAGGGCATTTGCAAATATTATTTCTTCTTTCTCAAAGAAAGCACACAGATATCTTTTAAGAAAAGGCACCTTGGCCTTTGGCCTTCCTTGCTTAGAATAATGGTTATAACATTATTCTCCTGTGTTCCCATAGGAAGGAAAACACAATACAAGTATAATAGTAATGGGATTTCAAGCCCCCTGGGCACCAGAGAAAAGTCATTTGTAGATGAGCTTACCCTTGGAAGAGAAAAAGCTAGTATGATGTGGTGAGGGATGAATAGATCAGGACAAGAAGAAGCAGACCAGACGATGCAGCCAGGGTCCGAAAGACCCACTCGGATTGTCCCCAGACACTGTTTTATACTTTGAGACTACCCTCCCTTTCCAGTGTTTTACATTTTTTCTTAGGCATAGAATCCCAAGAAAGCTCATCGGAAACATAACTTACGGAAGATTCAAGATCCATGCAACGCCTTTGAGGTCCCTGTGTCTGCTTTTCATTGGCTTTTCTGCTTGCTTTCCATTTGGCCTATTTGACTCCCTTTATATTCTGAGCACGTAGAGAAATGCATATTTTTAGAGTGGGCCTGTTCTATCTATTTTTTCGGGAGGGCATGCCATTTGGAAAAGTTTTACTTAGTAATAGGGAAGGAAAAAAAGACGACTTTGTGTTTGAAGTAGTAGCCTTGTTTCAATGACATATTAAAGATGGATGTTCACCATCGTTCCAGGCTAAGAATTCAGCATATCTTGAAAAGATGAATGGATCGGAGAGGCTGCTTAATACATTATCTTTGTTTTGCTGCTGGCTAGCAAGGGAGAAATGTTACGATGGTCAATAGGTTGTCCTGCTCTTGTTTTTATGTTCATGTAAAGTATCCAATATGCTGAGCACTAAAAATTTCCTGTGGTACTTTACTTCCTGGAGGAAACTAAAAATAGAATGGAGAGAATGAATGAAACATGACCTAGCATTTTCTAACCCCTTCCCCTCATTTCTGAATAAACTAGAAATCTCTTTTCTGCTGCCCTAAGACATAAAGATTCCTCATGTATTGTTTCTTGTCCATAGTTGGGGCTTTCTGGGGTGGGGTAAGGGAGGGGCTTGAAATAGTGCGCTTCTGTAGCTTTTTCTCAGAGGCCATCTGGGGTATAAGTTTAGAGAGAACTTGTAGAGAGAACTCGTTTGCATGAGGGAATTCTTTCCTGAGGACAGGACTTTGAATTATGATCTTTTACATCTGATCAGCTTAAAAGGGCAGAGGCCTTCGAGCCAGTCTTTCTTCTGCTTTGAGGAGGTGAGGAGAAATGAGTTGTGGACAGGTTGGAACCAGTGATAAGATGATCATTTGATGATAGCGCTTTCAAAATAATACTCAGTTTTAGGAAAACATTTTAGAAAATATTTTAGATAAAAATGTTAGGAGCATATTTAAACATTTATTTCATCTCTATGCATAAGGCATGCTACAGATACAAATAAGGAAGGACTATATATTAGTTAGGATGTACTCTTTTGAACGTAGCACTAAAATCAACTCCAATTGGCTTAGACAACAAAGAGGGTAGATCAGTTGTGTAAATGTCTGAGGCTGAAGGTCGGGCAGGCTTCTAGTAATATTTGATCCAGAGGCCATGGTGTCACTAGGACTCTTGAGTTTATTGTTGGTGAATCCCTTGACCGCCCTCCCTGGTGTTTTGGCATCATTCAGAGTCTGACTTCTCTCATGATGGCAAATGGCTCCAACCGTTCCAAGCCTCCTGTCCATACATTGCCTGTCCAGACAGATGAATATGCCCTTGTTCCTTCATTAGAAAGGGCCTGGGGGTCATTCTGATCAGTCCACATGGCTGGCTTAGACTAGATCACCTGCTAACACCTGGAGGGGAGGAAAGAGTTGGCATTCCCAGAATCACACAGGGTCTCAAATTATAATGGGAACTGTCAAAAGGCCTAAATGGGTACTTTGGATGCATCCAGGTGTCTGTGGTGGTGTGCCGTGAGCTTCATAAACCAAGGAAAAGGCTTCAAGTCCACTTCCTACCCATTGGTTTCTGTTTGGGCTTATTTCTGATGATTGTTGATACATTATCTATTCAATTCTTCAAAGATACCCAGAGAAGCCAAATCCTCCAACTTAACTCTAGAGTGCAGTATGGTATTTTCTAGCCAATTATTCTTTCTCATTCTCTCTCTCTCTCAACTTAACACTTGGTGCAGTTTAGTCCCATTTTTTCTTATTTAATAGTCACTGGCTAGAAAGAACAGCTGGCCTAGCCATTCTGTATTATAGCCCTAAATCTGTTTTCAGTGTTTTACTATCACTTTTATAGCTTTGCCTCTTCATGTCACAGTAGGGTATATGCCTCTGTTTTCTGTAGTCTCTAGCTTACTGGTTTGAAGCAAGTTTAACTGGCTTATCTGAGGTCATCGTCTGAGTTACAGGAGAGAGGTATTAGTAATGATCTCAGCTCTCAAGTTGTAAAAGTTGGCAAACTGCAGGCCCTGGGCCAAATCCAGCCTTCAGCATTTTATAAATAAAGTTTTATTGAAACAAAACCACATTCATTCATTTATATATTAGCTATGGTTGCTTTCTGTACTATGATTGCAGAGGTGAGACATTGTGGCAGATGCTATTTGGCCTGAAAAATCTAAAGTACTTACTATCTGGCCCTTTATAGAGAAAATTGGATTGAATGAGCCACATTCTTCACCTTAAAAACTATGAGAGATTTTACAGCTAGATAGTACACTTTTCCAAAGCCTGTCTGGGTCTTTAAAAGTGATCAAAGATTGTTGGAGGTAGAAACAATCTGAAGCGATTCATGTAGTCCTAATCTTCTATCCCATAGTTGAGAGACATGACACATGACTTACACAAGGCTCCACAGATATCAGAGGTAGATCAGAATGCCCCTTACTTCCTATGCCCAGGCTTCTGTACTGGAAGGGTACCTAAACATACCACTACCAAGAGGGGGATGAGGTCTGAAATATTTGAGGAGAGTGAGTATTGGGAGAAGCAATAAAGCTCTACCATTTACCAGTTTGGGAAAGTTATTTAACCTATCTGAACTCAATTTCTTCACCTATAGAATGAAAGTAATAGTACATGCCCCCCGGAGTTATGCTATGAGTGAGACATCCAGTATAAATAAAGCATGTAGGAATAGCTCAATAAATCTTTGTTGCAGTCATCATCATCATTGTCAGGCTACTTTGCTTCTCTCTTGCTTGTCTTAGAGGAAAAGAGGTCACCCTACTCTCCATGGCTATCTGCTTCAATTGGAAACTGTGTCATTTTCTCTTATGGTCTCCCATAGGTCTCATTCTGTCAATTACCCCATCTTTGCCATATCTTCTATTGCTTCCTTTCCACTGTTAGTCAAATTATTAGCAAAATTCTCAAATCTTAAATGTTATAATAAAGATGTCTTCTCACCTATTTTATCTTGATAGTAGTGCCTTCCCTTTATTGCCCCAGCTGTTCATGTCTCACCGTCTTTACTCCTTTAAGTTTCATTCTAAATTCAACGCTTTGAAAACTGACCTAGCTGAAGTCATAGGTGAATCTGTGGGACTATATATATATATATATATATATATATATATATATAGACTTTGCCCTAATCTTATGCAGCATTAAAACTGTGCCACTTTCCTTCCTGGAAGACACAGTTCCTTTGTTTCTGAACCATTATCCTATTTTGCTTCTCTTCCCACCTCCTGATAAGTCTCTTTCTCAAATTATCCCTTCTGTGTTTGTCTTGAGTATAATATATTTCCCAGGCTCTGTACTTAGAAGTTCTCCTTGGCAATCCTCTACTTTGCCATAGATTCAGTGACTGCCTGTCGAGCTGATAAATGTCTCTATCTGAATGTAGCAGTAGAATTTATAGCCCCTACACTACTCCTCCATGTAATTCTTCCTCTTCTTCTTTATTCTTATAATGTCCTAATCCCTAACACATATTGAGCACCAGGGTCTGTGCCGAGAGCTTTAAAAGCAGAAAACCATTTTAGAAGATTAAGCAAAGTCCCTGCTTTATTCAGATTTCCTTCGTTTTTACCTTTTACTGTTTCAGGATTTCATCCCAGATACGATATTGCATTTATCAGTCATGTCTCCTTAGTCTTCCTTTGGCTGTGACGGTTTCTCAGACTTTCCTCATGTTTGACACCCTGGTCGTTTTGAGGCGTACCAGCCAGAAGTTTTGTAGAGTGTCTCTCAGTTGGGATTTGTATGATGTTTTCTTTATGATTAGACTGGGATTCTGTGTTCTGGAGAGAAAGAATGCAGAGGTCAAGTACCATTTTCATCACATTATATCAAGGGCTCCTATTTTCAGCATCTATTATTGTTGTTGATGTTTAACTTAGGTCACTTGACTGAGGCAATTAATGTTTAAGGTAAGGTTTCTCCACTCTTTCCCCTTTTGCATACTGTGCTCTTTGAAAGGAAGTCCCCACATGCAGCCTGCACTTACCAGTGGGGAGTTATACTCTCTCCTGGAGGGTGGAGTATCTACAGAAATTATTTGGAATTCTATTACACAGGAGATTTTTTTTTTATTTTAATAAATCTTTATTCAGATTATTACAATTGTTTCTCCTATTTCCCCCCATAGCTCCCCTCCACCCAGTTCCCACCCCACCTTCTGCCCTTACCTCCCCCCCACTGTCCTCATCCATAGGTGTATGATTTTTGTCCAGTCTCTTCATGAACCCCCCATACCCCCTGAGAATTATCAGTCCACTCCCTTTCTATGCCCCTGATTCTATTATATTCACCAGATTATTCTGTTCCTCAGGTTTTTAATTCACTTGATTTTTAGGTTCACTTGTTGATAGATATGTATTTGTTCATAATTTTTCTCTTTACTTTTTTCTTCTTCCTCTTCTTTAAGAATACCTTTCAGCATTTCATATAATACTGGTTTGGTGATGATGAACTCCTTCAGCTTTTTCTTATCTGTGAAGCTCTTTATCTGCCCTTCAATTCTGAATGATAGCTTTGCTGGGTAGAGTAATCTTGGTTGTAGGTTCTTGCTATTCATCACATTGAAAATTTCTTGCCACTCCCGTCTGGCCTGCATAGTTTCTGTTGAGAAATCAGCTGACAGTCGTATGGGTGCTCCCTTGTAGGTAACTAACTGTTTTTCTCTTGCTGCTTTTAATATTCTCTCTTTGTCTTTTGCTCTTGGCATTTTAATTATGATGTGTCTTGGTGTGGTCCTCTTTGGATTCCTTTTGTTTGGGGTTCTGTGCGCTTCCTGGACTTGTAAGTCTATTTCTTTCACCAGGTGGGGGAAGTTTTCGGTCATTATTTCTTCAAATAGGTTTTCAGTATCTTGCTCTCTCTCTTCTTCTGGCACCCCCATAATTCTGATGTTGGTACGCATGAAGTTGTCCCAGAGTCTTCTTACACTATCTTCAACTTTTTGGATTTCTTTTTCTTTTTGCTTTTTCGGTTGAGTGTTTTTTGCTTCTTTGTATTTCAATTCTTTGACTTGATTTTTGTGTTCCTCTAGTCTGTTTTTGGGTCTCTGTATAATATTTTTTATTTCAGTCAGTGTATGTTTAATTTCTAGTTGGTCCTTTTTCATATCTTCGAGGGTCTCGTTATATTTATCGGCCTTTTCTAGGATATTCTTGAAAAGCTTTATAACCGTGGTTTTGAATTCTATATCCAGTCATTTGTTTTCCTCCATTTCTTTCGTTTGTGATCTGATTCTTTGACGCCGCATTTTCACTGCTTCCCTGAGTAGGTAAGGTAGATTTGTGTGCTAGGTTTCCAATATGACCCAGTGGGTCTGCCTCCCCAGTTAACCTGAGGTGGACACTCTTGGTGCACCCCTTTGTGGACTGTGTGTACAGCCTTGTTGTAATTAAGTCTTGATTGTTGTTGGTATCACTGGGAAGAATTGACCTCCAGGCCAGTTGGCTGTAAGGATCAGCTGTGTCTATGCTGGGAGAAGTTCGGTGCTGGAGACAGCCTTATAGGATTAGACTTGCCAAATTGCAATAGCCTCTGTGCTCAGCTTGGATGGGGTGGAGTCTCAGTCTTGGCTTCCAGTCAGCCTTGCCCTTGCGCGCGTGTGCGCCTGCAGACCTCTGCCTTCCCTGGCTCCCGAGTCTCCGCCCGAGAGTCCAGACTCCCCCTACAAGAGTGTGGGTCCCCGGGGGCTCACCTGGAACTGGGGTTCAGTGCAGTCAGAACTGGGGCTCAGTGCAGTCAGGAGCCTCTGACTCCCTTCCACTAGGTAAAGCCTGTGGCAATCTCCGCAGCCTTTGTGCGCACTGGCACGCGTGCGCCTTCAGTCCTCCGCCTTCCCCGGCTCCCGACTCTCTGCCCGAGAGTCCATATTCCCCCCACAAGAGCATGGGTCCCTAGGGGTTCGCCTGGAACTGGGGTCCAGTGCAGTCAGAACTGGGGCTCAGTGCAGTCAGGAGCCTCTGACTCCCTTCCACTAGGGAAAGCCTGTGGCAACCTCCGCAGCCTTTGTGCGCACTGGCACGCGCACGCCTTCAGACTTCTGCCTTCCCCAGCTCCCGAGTCTCCGCCCGAGAGTCCAGACTCCCCCCACAAGAGCGTGGGTCCCCAGGGGCTCGCCCGGAACTGGGGTTCAGTGCAGTCAGAACTGGGGTTCAGTGCGGTCGGGGGCTTCCTTCCCCCTTCCGCCAGAGAAAGTCAGCCAGGCTCTCAGCCGCCCTTCCTCTCTGCGTGCACAAGGACCCTTTGCCGTACCTCCAGTTCTCTGTGAGCTTTTCTCTTTCCTTCTAGTTGTAGAATTTTCACTCAGCCAGCTTTCCTGTGGTTCTGGATGGTGTCCATTCTGTCTTTTAGTTGTAGTTTTGAAATTGCGAGGCAGCAGTTTAGGTGCTTACCTATGCCGCCATCTTGGTTTCTCCCTACACAGGAGATTTAGACATTATCCCCCATTTATTTATTACTCAATCATTTCATTTTATCAGTATGAACTTGTGGTTTCTTATTTTATGCTTTGGTTTTAACCTAGCTCTACTTTATTTTATTGCTCAAATCATTTCTGTTTTGGCTATTGAGAGTTCTTTCAATGGCTCCTATTTGCCTTTGACATACCCTTAGTGTGTGTGTGTGTGTGTGTGTGTGTGTGTGTGTGTGTGTGTGTGAGAATTGTTTTTGGAGTACCTTCTCACTTTTCTAGCACTACAAAATGCTCCAAGCTCATCTTATATATTTCCTACCCTAATCCTAGAACCAGCCATTTCTCAAGGAGCCCTGGTTCCTTTTATTGGAGAACTAGAGGCCCAGTGCATGAAATTCATGTACGGGTAGAGTCCCTAGGCCTGGCCAGCCATCAGGGCCAATTGGGGCCTTTTGGCGCCTTTTGGCTGCCAGCCGGAGCCTTCCTTCCCTGGCTGCTGGCTGCTGGTCGGGGCCTTCCTTTGTTCCGCGCCACCTGCTGGTGGTCAGCGGATGTCATAGCAAGTGATCAAACTCCCAGTTTCCCAGTTGGACTCCCGAGGGGACACTTTGCATATTAGCCTTTTATATATAGATGGTGTTAGAAACCTGTATCTGGATGCTGTGTGGGCTCTTTGTTACTGGGTATTATTTCTTTTAGACCTTCTAAACTGACAGCGCATGGACACATACGTGTGTATACTAACCTGTGTTTATATAACTATCTACAACTATTTCTATGTGTAACCATTTCTATCTATGTTAAGCTAAACATGAATTCATGCTGATGTCTCCAGCCCTAATCCATTACCACCTGGATCATTTTGGCCTTCTCCCCTTGCTTGTTGGTAACTTCTGGTTCCACAGGGAGAAACCTGGCTCCCACCATCTGCCATTCATTTTCTTAAATTGTTCAATGCCAGTATATATTTACAGTGCCATCAAAATTGCTGATCTGTACCCCTGTGGGAAAAATATTTATCAACTAGAGTACAGTGTTTATGTACAGTTTCTATTGCCTTTAGTCTTATGGACCCCAGTCATTCCCACAGTTATTTAGCTTAGCACTGTTTTCCTCCACCTGCCATGAGACTGTTTCATACATTTGTAATACAGTTAGATTGTGTTGTTACTTTTAGCGTCCCATCCCGGGATTTCACAACCTTCTAAATGATTTGTTAAAAATTTCTATACATTAAGGTCCCATTTTGTCCTGCAAAGTTATATGGGTTTTGACAAATGCATAGTGATATGTATCCACTCTTACATTATGGTACAGAATAGATTTATGACTGTAAAAACTCCCCTGTGCTTTACCTACTCAACCCCTGATCTTTTTACTGTTGCTGTACTTTTGACTTTTCAAGAATGTCAGATAATTTGAATCATACAGTATGTAGACTTTTGAGACTGCCTCCCCCCCACCGTTAGCAAATAGGCATTTAAGATTCATCTATGTCTTTTCAATGTTTTGATAGCTTATTTTTTTAATTGCTGAATAATATATCACTGTGTGGATGTACCACGGTTTGTTTATTCCTTCGCCTGTTGAAGGACAGCTTGGTTGCTTCCAGTTTCTATCAATTCTGAATAAAGCTGCTGTGAACATTTATGTGCAGGTTTTTGTATGGACATACTCTTTCAAATCAATTAGGCAATACCTAAGAGCACAACTGTTGAATCCTATGGTAAGGCTCTGTTTCACTTTGTAAGAAACTGACAACCTGTCCTCCTCAGTGGCTGTATCATTTTGCATTCCCACCAGCCACGGGGGAGTTCCTGTTACTCTGCATCCTCACCAGCTATTGGTGTTGCCACTTTTATGGGTTTTAATGGTAGTAGCTCATTGCTGTTTTAATTTGCAGTTTCCTAAGGACATACTATGTGAGCATACTTTCATATGCTCACTTGCCATCAGTATAACTTCTTTGGCCAGGTGTCTGTTCAGATCCTTTGGCCACATTTTAAATTGGGTTGTTTATTTTCTTGTTGGATTTTCAGAGTTCCTTGTATATTTTGGTTATGAGAACTTTTCTGGTATGCATTTTACAAACATAATCTCCCAGCTTGTGGCTTTTCTTTTCATTCTCTGAGAATGTCCTTTACAGATACATTTTTAATTCTAATACAGTCCATCTTACCAATTTTTCCTTTCATGGATTATGCTTTTATTTTTTCTCCAAGAAATTTCAGTTTTGTATTTGACATTTAATGCTAGGATCCATTTTGACTAAATTTTCTGAAAGGTGTAAGGTTTGTGTCTAGTTTCTTCTTCTTCTTCTTCTTCTTCTTCTTCTTCTTCTTCTTCTTCTTCTTCTTCTTCTTCTTCCTCCTCCTCCTCCTCCTCCTCCTCCTCCTCCTCCTCCTCCTCCTCCTCCTTCTTCTTTTTTATTGCGCATGTGGATGCCCCATTGTTCGAGCACCATTTGTTGAAAAGACTGCCTTTTTCCACTGAATTGCTTTCACTTCTTTATGAAAGATCATTTGAGCATATTTGTATAAGTCTATTTCTGGTCATTCTATTCTGGTTCACTGACCTACGTGTCTGTACTTTTGCTAATAGCACTGTCTTGATTAGAGCAGCTTTATAGCAAATCTTGAAATTGAGTAGTATGAGAGATTTACAGGCAGGATATCACTTTCAAACACATTAAAAATCTTTAGTAACATACAGCATGCATACAGAAAAATGCTCACATGATAATTTACAGCCTTAAACATCTTGTAAAGTACATACATTCAGGTAAGCAGCACCCAAATTAAGAAGGAACATCACTAGCATTTTTAGGGCTTCCTCCTTGTTCCCTCTAGTAACTAACCCTCTAGAGTCTAGTTACTAACCCTCTACAGTGTTATCCCGACTTTTTAACAATGTTGATTAAATTAGCCTGTTTCTGTATATTATTTAAATGGAGTCATACAATATGTACTATTTGGTGTCTAGTTTCTTTCTTCAACATTATGTTTGTGAGATTTGTCTGTCTTTTTTGTGTGTACTTGTTGGTAGCTTGAGTTTATAACTGGATAGTTTCTATAGTGTGAACATACACATTCTATGTATTCATTTTTCTGGGGCTGGAAATTTGTATTATTTTTTAGTCTTTTATTATTGCAAATAGGAACAATATGAAATTCACATACATATCACTCAGAGCCCATATGTATACATTTCTGGTATACATAAACCTAAGAGTGAAATTCTGCATTATAGGGTTTATATACATTTAACACTAATAGATATTGACAATCAATTTTTCAGAATGATTCAGTTTTGAAATATATCAGTTTATATTCCACTACTTGTGTAGGATACTTTTTATTTATGCAGAATATATTCTAATTCTCAAACCAGTATCTATGACATATTTTATTTCCATTTTAAATTAGAATAAATCTGAGTCTTAAACAAGATAAATGACTTGACCAAGGTCATATACACTGAGTGGCCAGATTATTATGACCACCCCATCAGTACTTCATTGACACTTTCAAAAATACTGAATATTGAAAACTTCCTAAACAAATACTCTCAAGGTTTTATTATTATTATTATTATTTGCATAACTAATTCACTTCATTGCACTGATGGGGTGGTCATAATAATCTGGCCACTCAGTGTATATTATTGCTTTACCCCCAAAGCAGTCTGACCTCAGACCTCATGTAGTTTAACCACGATCCTTTCCTCCTCTTCTAGGTTAAGGATGCCGTCATATCCAGATGGTCTTCTACTTTGAAACTTCCAAAGTTTGTTTAGATAAAGCTTCATGTCAGCCCAGTATATGTCAACATCTACTGCAGCCAACAGATGGCGCTAACAGTAGATGTCACTTTGGGCTTTTGACAAGTGAAGTCAGGTAACTAGTCTTTCTTTATGTTGGCCTGACCTGGTCTGAGAGCTAGAAATCCTGAGGGTCATTCCTCTCTCTCTCTCTCCCACCTTTAGCTGGTTGAACCCTAAATCCCATCCATCATTCTCAAAAATAATTCCTGACTATTCATCATCTTCCACTCTCTCCTTCCTCTATGTTTCCATTACTCTTTCGTCCTCTCTTACAGCATTCACCACAAGTGGCCATTTGATACCTGCCTCGCCCTGTTATGCTCTGAACGCCTCAAGGCAGAGACTGAGTCATCTTTAGTCTGTGTCCCGGGGTCTCACAGAGTGCCTGCACAGAGAAGGTGCTCATGTTTGAAGAGTGAATGTTCTTCGGGCAGAAGCCAAGCAGTTCAAAATGACCATTTTTTTTTTCCTGTGGTCACATAAGCTCAAAGGGCATTTGACTTGTCCTGTCTGTCCTGAATGGCCTGGTATCATGATCTGTCCTGTGGGAGAACGGAGATTGTTATCACACAGATCCCCGACTCAGTGGTATGGCTGTTGTGCATGCTATCTCTCTTCGGAAAGATAGGAGATGGCCCACGCTCCAAGGTCATTTCGTTTTCTAGGGTGGTTGCCATAGACGTTCTGGTGGCAGACAGTTGGCATGACCACTCTGTCCATTGACCCTGGTTTGAATTGGGTTCTTGGTAATGAAAGACTGGAATGGAATCGGTCAGTTTGAGATTAAGCAGCAGAACCACCAAGGACAAATCTTTATGAGGATGGATTCCTAGTCATTGAACCATTTGTTTGTGGGCGAGGGGTTTGATTTTAATCATATAGTTTCATACACTTGGAAGAGGACAGGTAAAAACAGTAAGCACAATCATATGTTAAAAATATTTTCTTCACCTGACCTCTTCCTTCTCTCTTTCCACGGTTGCACCTTTTCCAGGTTAGTGTTGATATTCTCCGTCACTCCAGTAGTCACTAAGTTGGGTGAGGAGCCAGACCACATGGATGCAGCTCTTGGCTCTGTCAATTCCTCTGTCTGATCTTGGATAAATTATGTAACTTCTCTGAGCCTCAGATTTTTCATCTGTAATGTAGGTTTGAAAATAATACCTTTGTTGTAGTGGGGATTCAATGAGTTAACATATATAAAATCCGTAGGACAGACCAGCCTATATTAAGTACACTGGGTAAATATTGACTCTTTTTTATTTCATATCCCATCAGACATGTGATGCTATCTTGAACATTAGAAGCATTTCATTTATTGTTATGTTTCATGTTGTGGTAGCTTTTATTACTAGGGTGAAAAATGGCCAAATGTAAATGAACTTATATCTGAAATATTTCCTCACCAGTTTTACTGAATATTTTCTGTGCTCTTTCTATAAAAGACTCCTATGTTCTCTGCACATGTCGTAATAATTCCTTATGTGTGTATTGGATCTTAAAGTTTGCAAGCTATTTTCGCTTACAAAATCTCTTTTGAATCAGAAATCTTTGCAAGATGGACAGGGCCTGTTTTATATTCATTCCTATATAACTAAGAGATGAAACAGCTATATCTTACTGTGATTAAGGGGATTTGACAAGATCTCCAGCTAATAAATGATGGAGTTGGAACAGAGGTTCACACTCACTGTCAAGTTCCACAAGTTCGTGGACATTTCAGCAAGCTGCCATCAAAGGCACATGTGTCCATTAACGAAATCCATGTTCATATAGTAGCTTCTACCTAACCACAGAAATTAAGTATTCAAAACCCTCATGGTAGGAGAAGTCACATCTCAGGACCTCATATTGGAAATAAGGGTCCTAAATGAGCCTGTGAAAACTTTAAAATTTTTATATTCACTAAAATAACTCAAAACAGCACGAGAAATAAGAACAATATTAGTGAGAGTTTACACATTTTCAGCGGGTAGTTCCAGGGCCTCCCTTCCCAGTAGGTGCAGCAAGTAGCTTGTATGTTTTTTGTTTATTTGTTTACTTTGGCAGATATGGTACATACCATAAGGTGGTGTGTTTTTCCCCGGATCTACTTCACCATCCAGATGCTCAATGCCCTCTTGGTTTCATGGCTCAGAATTAGAGATTTCTTCCTGAGGCCCACATCTGTCGGGCCCTCTTAGATGCCTCTGAGCTCTCTCCCTGGGCTCTGACAGCCAGAACGCCATAGAAGCTCCACTGCACTCCCCTCCCCTCGTGTACCTCATCCAAGGTTTCCTGTAAGACCCTTTGCACTTGCGATTTCCTTTACTTCCTGTTTGCATTCTCAAATCCCGGTACATCTTTATTCTTTTACCTGTGAAAGACCGACTTTGCATATTCTAGAACTACAACCTTCACTGTTTCTGAGCGAGAGTATGAGTGCCATGACTTTGCATAAGATTTCATCCAACCCAGCTACACAAATGTGCATCCAGTTTCTACATATGCAAGCATAGGTCCTCAGGAAAATTCCCTGTGAGCGCCTGCAGGTTCATGATTCATCCAGATTCATTCTGATTCAGCTTCCTTCTCATGGGAAGCCTGTGGAATGAATGATGTATAGCTATTGTTTATTGTCCTTAGAGAACCCTAAAGTTTTCTGTGTTTTTGCAACCTCTCTCCTCCCACATCTCTATGGAAAAGTCTCTTGACAGAGTTGACAGAGTTGCGTTTTTATTTTTGAAAATGCTTACTAGCTCTTTAGATAGATCTTTGTAAGAATGTTAGAGAGCCCTGGCTGATGGTGCTCAGTGGTTAGAGCGTTAGCTTGCCCACCAAAGGATTGCCGGTTTGATTCCTGTAAAGGGCACATAACTGGGTTGTAGGTTCTCCCCACCTTGGTCAGGGTGCACATGAGAGGCAGCAAATCGATGTGCATCTCTCACATCAATATTTCTCTCTCTCTCTCCCCCCTCCCTCCTTTCCACTCTTTCTAAAAATCAATGGAAAAAATATCCTCTGGTGAGAATTAACAAAAACAAACAAACAAAAAGAGCGTTAGGGAGAAATCTGTCCCACAATTGTCTGTGGGTTAAAGCAAATTTGTCATTGATACGCACATCAGTTCTGACAAGGAAACGTGGAGACAGAATCAGAGCCTCTTCCTCCCTCTTCTGAAATAGAGCTGTGGGTGCTATGGTATGCAGCCCAGACGCCCCCTTCAGGCTCTTTCTTCTTCAGGGCCATTGAGTGTGGGCAGCTGGCAGCTTCCAGATCTCATTCTCTCCTAATTGCTCACGGCCTGGCCTGGGAGGATCACTTTGCCCAAGGTTGTGATCCCTCTCAGGAGGGCAGGAGCAGACAGCATCCAATCACATGTCCTCTACAGCACAAGTGCCTGCCCCCTTGCCTCAATTCAGAACAAACTCTGAAAGGCCATCCAAGCACCAGAACTCTCTATGGGATCAAGAGACATCTGTTGGGGGTGCATCATAAGCCGGTTCCTCCCTCTGCCTAATCCCGCTTCCTTCCCTTTCCTCCCGGGTTGATCCCTCTTGCACACAAATCTGGTTCTCAGAGCTTGTTTCCCAAGGAACTCAACCTCAGACAAATCATCCGGTTGTCAGTGCAGTGAGTTGGCTGAAAATTGAAGACAAAAACCCTCAGCATCCAGCCCCTATTGCTAAGCAAACCACACTGAGCCAGAGCTGTTCTGATTCTTTTTTATTTTTAATTTAAATACTTTATTGTTTAAAGTATGACATATGTCTTCTTTTTTCCCCACTGACCTCTCCCGGGCCACTCCCACCCCTGCAGCACATGCCCTCACCCCCCTACTGTCTGTGTCCATTGGTTATGCTTATATGCATGCATACAAGTCCTTTGGTTGATCTCTTACCCCCCACCCCCACCTACCCTCCCCTGCCTTTCTTCTGAGATTTGACAGTCTGTTTAATGTGTTCTGATTATTTTTATTTTATTTTATTGATTTTTTACAGAGAGGAAGGGAGAGGGATAGAGAGTTAGAAACATCGATGAGAGAGAAACATCAGCTGCCTCCTGCACACCCCCTACTGGGGATGTGCCCGCAACCAAGATACATGCCCTTGACCAGAATCAAACCTGGGACCCTTGAGTCCACAGGCCGACGCTCCATCCACTGAGCCAAACTGGTTAGGGCTATTCTAATTCTTAAAATCCCACATCAGTGAGCTAAAGCTGTGCTCGTGACATATAGATGGTGCTTGGTGTGGAACTTCATATAGGATCCTGGGAGTGAAACTCCATAAGGAATCCTGGGAGTGGAACTCCATATGGAATCCTGGGAGTGGAACTCCATAAGGAATCCTGGGAGTGGAACTCCATATGGAATCCTGGGAGTGGAACTCCAGAAGGAATCCTGGAAGTGAAACTCCATATGGAATCCTGGAGTGGAACTTGAGAAGGAATCCTGGGAGTGAAACTCCATATGGAATCCTGGGAGTGGAACTCCATATGGAATCCTGGGAGTGGAACTCCAGAAGGAATCCTGGGAGTGGAACTCCATATGGAATCCTGGGAGTGGAACTCCATAAGGAATCCTGGGAGTGGAACTCCATATGGAATCCTGGGAGTGGAACTCCAGAAGGAATCCTGGAAGTGAAACTCCATATGGAATCCTGGAGTGGAACTTGAGAAGGAATCCTGGGAGTGAAACTCCATATGGAATCCTGGGAGTGGAACTCCATATGGAATCCTGGGAGTGGAACTCCAGAAGGAATCCTGGGAGTATGCAACTTTTTGACTGATATCCCTTTGTGAATATTTCTTCTTGTTATGTTCAAAGAAAGTAAAGAATGGTTTGGCTTACAAAGAACCTAAATTTGTACTCTTTAAATGTTGTCCTCAGTGTTGAGGTTGAGTACACAGTTGAGAACAAAAAGGATACAGCCTGGGCCTCATGGCGGGAGGAGAGGCAGGTTAAAGTGTAAATACTGGAATCCAGGATTGGATTGGCAAGTGAACCATGGAAAAAGGTAGTGTGGGTTTTATGGAGAGGCTTATGAAGAGCCTGGTGGGTTTGAGTCAGTGAGACGTTTCCATGGTCCTGGCTGTAGCATGGGATACGGGGGTAGGAGGGCGGGAGGGATGAGGTGAGGCTAGGGGTAGTAGGTCAGATCCTGCAGGGCTCCGTAAAGCAGGTTGGAGAATTTGAGCTGTGTCTTCAGACCATGGAGAGGCATCGGTGGATTTTAGGAAGAGAGTCCATTTGACCATGTTTGCTTACTTTGTGAGTTTAATATGTGTGGATTGAATTATGATCATTTATAATATAGATTAGTATAGTCATGTTGACTGGAAAAAAACACTGAGTAATCAGAATGAGGGATTAGTCTCTTCGGTGTGTTTTGATTATAAGAGGCCTGGCTTTAAGGACATGTGTGGATTTCAAGAATTCCAAGGACAGGAAATAGAGACTGACAGCTGAAGGTGGAAGTGTGTAAGCCAGGAACAGGATCGTGTGTGTGTGTGTGTGTGTGTGTGTGTGTGTGTGTGTGTGTGTGTGAGTGTGAGCACTGCTCTCTCTCTAGAAGTCTTTACTTCTCTTTTCTTTTTAATGTATCTTTGTCTCTCTGTTCTTTTTAGCTATGTATCTCTGTTTCTTTCATCCCTTTCTCACTGGATCTCTCGAGATTTCTCTGGGCAAGGCAGGCACCAGAAAACATGTCTATTAAAAAGATTGCCGTGAAGACAAGTTCCCAAACTCCCGCTTAGCCACAGCACATCCCAGCTGAGTTCCCAGAAATGCCTGTGATGACACAGTTGAGTGGTTGTGAACGCAATCTTTACGGGAAAGAGTTTTCTGTTGTGGACTGTCCCAGGATCGAATGGAAAGCATACATGTTTTTCTTTCTGTTATTTTGTTCGTGTCTTAGCTTCCTTAATTAAAAAGTAATTATATTTTCCCCTGAGTAAATATTTGATCTAAACTCAGCCAATGTGCTGACATCAATACTGCACAGGAAGGTTTCCCCAAACTCAATCTGCTGTGGATGCCCAGACCCCCAATGAGTCACAATTTCTCTGCAGGAAAAATCATTCCGATTGCTAAATTGTGGGGGAGGAACTGAAGGCGAATATTGATCTGTGAAGAATAAATGAGAGAAATGACCAGAACAAATAAACTTTTGTGAACCACATCATAGAAATCATTTGTCCCTATCAAAACTCCCACTCTGGCCAGCTGTTCTTTATTGTGAGAAAACAAAGAATATTGATTGATATGCTTTTTAAGGTTTGGGGTTTTAAAAAAGTATTTTTATTGATTTTAAGAGAGAGAGGAAGGGAATGGAGAGAGAGAAACAACAATGCTAGAGTGAAGCATTAAAAGTGGCTGTCTCATGCACACCCCCTACTGAAGATTGAGCCTCAACCTGGGTATTTGTCCTGACTGGGAATTGAACCAGCAATCTTTTGGTGTATAGAGTGATACCATTCGGGGCTGGGTTTTCTTTTTTAAATTTTAGTCCTCACCTGAGGGGGGGGGGGGAGAGGGAAAGAGAGAGCGGGAGAGAGATATCAATTGATTGTCTCCATATGTGCCCCAAACAGGACTGAACCCACAACCCAGCTATGTGCCCTGACTAGGAATCAATCCAGCAACCTTTCTGTGCAAGAAGGAGGATGTTCAACCAACTGAGTGACTTCGGCCTGGCTGGGTTTGTTTTTATATGAGGGTATTATAGGAGCTGCTGCTTCTTTTTTGATCTTTGTTATGTATATTTTTCCTCATCTCCATTCTGTTTGAGCTAAGATGTTGCTTCACTCTGGCAATTTGGATTGCCTAATTGCTGTTGCCAAGAAGCAGGTCTCTCTTGGTTACTCAGTGACTCTCCTGCACTCAGAAGTGTCTCTAGTCCCTCTAATGTAGTGGTTCTCAACCTTCCTAATGCTGCGACCCTTGAATACAGTTCCTCATGTTGTGGTGAACCCCAACCATAAAATTATTTTTGTTGCTACTTCTTAACTGTAATTTTGCTCCTGTTATGAATCGTAATGTAAATATCTGTGTTTTCCGATGGTCTTAGGCGACCCTGCTAGCGGCCCACAGGTTGAGGACCGCTGCTGTAGAGCCTAATGGTTACCTTCCTGGCACAAAAGCAAGCGCGTCTGATGCTGAGAGTAGAACAGTAGTTAAAAACACAGAGTGAAACCTTAGCCAGAATGTTCAGGGCCTGGAGTTACTTGAACAGACTGCCTCTTGATTAAACCGGAATAATATGCAGTGTGCTATTTAATACTCATTAAATGAAGTTTACTTACACATTTTTTAATAAAATGAACACCTTCCGGCGTAATGAGTCATTGGAAAGAGGGTGAGGGAGAGAAAAAGAGTTGGGGGAGGTTGGCAGGCTGTAGTGTCAGGTCTACTGTGACTAGTATGACGTGACCAAGTCCCTGACTTCCTTGGATGCCCTCTGTGGTCCCAGTGTCCTCACCACAAGTCTAATGTTCTATCCAGATGGATGCGTTTGGAGACCTGATCTGAGAATGTTGTTCTCTCTCTTAAGTTGTTCAGTTGACCTTCCTAAACTAGAGAAAATAGGAAAAACTATGTCCATGAAATTGGTGGTTCTTATTTCTTGAGTAGGGTTAATTGATTTTTTTTGTCATTTCAGCTGCAGAGGAGTGCTACTTAATGTGTTCTTCCTTTTCTTTTTTTTCCACCCAAATGGGATGTCTGTGTGAGTGGGTGTGGGTGTGTTTTGGGGGAAGGATGGGTTTGAAGGAGCTAAGAATGATCAGTTATAACAGCAGAATATAGTGGTCAGGTAAGGACCAACATAACAATTTTCCCCTCCCTTTGCACACTGCATTTTACACCAGCTTTTACAAAACAACTACTGCCTTCCAGAATTCCCCTACCTCCCCATTCGTATTTTCTAGACCTGCCTGGAATGAGTTATTTACAAACTTTTTGAGGTTCTTATAGGCTTCTGATACTCATAGTTTCACTCTGTAGCCAGCAGGGGCTCACTCAAGACTGGTTGAATGGAATTGAATACTTCCAATGTTAGCTCTTAGATGCAGCCACTCTTTAAGAGGCCTAAGTGTCAATGTCCTTAGGGTGAGAAAGCCTTAAGTCAGCAAATGAAATGACTGCAGGACAGCAGCTATACTGTGTTTGTACTGAAAGACCTGCTGACTTACTCACTTCTTCTTCTGGTGGTTCCAAGTGGCACTGCATTTGCCACTTTTGCCAAATTTGTAAGGAACACCTATTAATACCTTTTTTCAGGTTTATTGAAAGATAATTGGCCTACATCACTGTATAAGTGTAAGGCACACAAGCATGATGGTTTGATTTACATACATTGTAAATGATTACCACACTAGGTCCAGCTAATGTCCATCTTCTCCTATAGAGACTCTAAAAAGAAAGAAGAAAACAATAAAGACAAGGAATTTTTCTCTTTGTGATGACAACTCTTAGGATTTATTATTCTCTTAACAACTGTCTATTATATCATACACTAGTGTTATACCTCTAGTCATCATGCTGTATGCGACATTGCTAGTACTTACTGGTCTTGTAACTGGACATTTGTACCTTTTGACTACCTTCCTCCAATTCCCCCTTCCCCAGCCTCCACTTCCGGTGACACAAATCTGATTTCATTTTCTAAGAGTTTTGTTTTTTTTTAAGAGTTCAACATATAAGTGAGATCATGCAGTATTTGACTTTCTCTGTCTGACTTATTTCACTTAGTATAATGCTTTTATGGTTTGTCCATGTTGTCACAAATAGTAGGATTTCCTTGTTTTTTTTTTTTCCCCAATATATTTTTATTGATTTCAGAGAGGAAGGGAGAGGGAGAGAGAGATAGAAACATCAATGATGAGAGAGAATCATGGATCGCTGCCTCCTGCACGCCCCACACTGGGAATTGAACTTGCAACCCAGGCATGTGCCCTGACCGGGAATTGAACTATGACCTCCTGGTTCATAGGTCGACACTCAACCACTGAGCCACACCAGCCTGGCTCCTTGTGTTTTCTTATGGCTGAATAATATTCCATTGTGTGTGTGTGTGTGTGTGTGTGTGTGTGTGTGTATGTATCACAACTTCTTTATTTATTCATTCATCAATGGACACTTAGGTTGTATCCATGTCTATTGTAAGTAATGCTGATATGAACATGGGGCCACGCATATTATTTTGAGTTAGTGTTTTTGTTATCTTTGGATATATTCCCAGAAGTGGAATTGCTGGGTTGTCTGATAGTTCTACTTTTAATTTTTTGAGGATCCTTCATACTGTTTCCCACAATTTACAAACACAGTAACAGTATAAAAGGATTCCCTTTTCTCCATATGCACACCAGCATTTGTTATCTCTTGTCTTTTTTATGATGGTCATTCGAACAGACATGAAATGACATCTTATTGTGGTTTTAATTTGTATTTTCCTAATTGCTAGAGATGTTGAGCATCTTTTCATATACCTATTGGCCTTTCATATACTAGTATCTTCTTTGGAGAAATGTTTATTCAGATCCTTTGCCCATTTTTACCTGGGTTATTTATTTATTTATTTATTGCTATTGAGTTGTATGAGTACTTTATATGTTTTGAATAGTAACCCCTCATATGGCTTACAAATATTTTTCCCTTTTTTAGTTAGTTGTCTTTTCACTTTGTGTATTGTTTGTTTTGCTGTGTAGAAGCTTTTAGTTTGATGTTGTCTCACTTGTTTATTTTTTATTTTGTTGCTTGTGCTTCAGCTGTCTTATCTGAAAAATCATTGCCATGACCCATGTCAAGGAGCTTTTCTCCTCTGTTTTCTTATAGGAATTTAATGTCTTACATTTAAATTTTTAATCCACTTCTCGTTAATTCTTGAGTGGTGGAAGGTATGGGTCCAGTTTCATTCTTTTACATCTGAATGTTCAATGATCCCTGCACAGTTTGTTGAAGAACTATATTTTCTTCATTGAATATTCTTGGCTCCCTTGTCAAATATTAGTTAACTGTATATGCTTAAGTTCACATCGGGGCTCTCAGTTCTGTTGCATTAGTATATCTGTTTTATGTCAGTACCATATAGTTGTGATGACTATAGTTTTATGATATAATGTCAAATCAGGAAGTATGATATTTCCTGATTTGTTCTTCTTTCTCAAGATTCCTTTGGTTATTTGGGGACTTTTGTGCTTTTAGGAGTGTTTTTTCTACTTTTGTAGAAAGTGCCATTGGAATCTCAATAGGGATTGCGTTGAATTTATAGATGGCATTTGGTAGTATTGACATTTTAACAATATCATTCTTCCAATCCATGCACACAGGGTACCTTTCCATTTATTTGTGTCTTCTTCAATTTCTTTCATCAGTGTCTTATAGTTTTCAGGATAGAAATTATTCACCTCCTTAGTTAAATTTATTCCTAAGTATTTTATTATTTCGATGCTATTGTAAATGGGTTCAGTTTCTTTATTTCTTTTTCAGAAATATTGTTGTTAGTATATAGAAATGCAACTGATTTTTGTATGCTAATTTTGTATCCTGCAACTAATAAATTCATTGATTACATCTAACAACCTTTGGTTGAGGCTTTAAGATTTTCTATATATAAAATCACTTCATCTGTAAATAGAGACAATTTTACTTCTTCCTTTCCAGTTCTGATACCTTATATTTTCTTTTCTTGCCCAATTGCTCTAGCAAGGACTTCCAGTTCTGTGTTGAATAGGAGTACTCCACTTAATCCTTAACAGTATTTCATAGATTAATGGTTTTCATTTCTACTGTCACCATCCTGTTATAAGTCTCCTAAAGGAGTAGTTTGCAGAATTTGATGTGGATCAGCATCACCTGGAAGACTTGTTAAAACACAAATAACAGCACCACAGCAGTGTTTCTGCTTCACCAGGTCAGGGATGGGGCCCCCAAGAATCTGCTTTTTATAAGTTTCTAGGTGATGCTGATGATGCTGTGTTCCAACCTCACACTGAGAATCTGTTCCCTAAATAGTCTCTTTACCTCCTTTCTGAGTCCCAGACTTATTATCTATGCAAAAGCTGGAGTGATCTTTTAAAAATTAAGTCACATGACATCACTCCCCGTTCATTACCTCTCCAAGTCCTTGTCCAGACCGGGAGGCCCTGTATATTCTGGCTTATGAGTCCACAAGGTGTGACCAGCTTTGTTCTCTGACTTTGCCCTGCCCCATCCACATCTCCCTCACCATTCTATCATCTCTCCTGCCTCCATTCAGGACCCAGCCATGCCTCCTGCTCTCTCTGCTCTCTGTGGGAAGCCATATTCTCTCCTCTTTTTTCACCTGTTAGTAACTGCACATCCTTTTCTTCTCAGCAACACTATCACTTCCTCAGAGAAGCCATACCTAAGCACACAAAGGGCGTGTTCCTATTTATTCTATTTCAGAGAGCTTTTCTCTGTATAATCTTTTTAGTATTTTATGACATTTATTTGTGTTTTTACTTTATGAATAACAGTATTTCTTCTTGGATTGTGAACTCCATGAAAGGTCACTGATGAATCTTCAATAGATAGCAGTGCCTGGCATATGGTAGTCACTCAGTAAACATTTGTTCAGTGATTGGATGAATGTATAGATGATGAATAGGTGGATGGATAAAGCTCTGGAATGTTTGGGATTGTAGGAAAAATTTAGGAGAGCAGCAAAAAGTAAACCTGCCCTATAGCATTTGTCTACAGCCAGGTGCCAACGTATATCTGCTAATGAACATATTTAAGTTCTGTTTTTGAAAATTTTTGCTTAAGAACCCAGAATTGCCAGTATACTCATCACCCCCACCCACTTCACTTGCTCAGATAAGTTCAAAACTTGTGTCTCTCTTAAAACTCCTTTCTCAGGCAATCTGATTCTGAAATGAATAGAATCATGTCTGTGACTCAGAGAACTGATCTGTATATCTTTGTATTGTAGTACCATTTTCCCCCAATAAAGTCTAATGTTTGAGAAACATGTTTCTGGCTCAAAATAACAGGATTCTTTCAGAGATAGTTTTGTGGAATTTTAAATGCCTTCGATTTTGGGTTACCCTTTGTCCTTTAGCATGGCCCATGAAATGTTCTTCCTTCTTGCACTCCATACCTTGTTTGTATCTTTTCTGGCCCATCTTCCCTTCCTAGATGCTGTCCTCGGAGCGTATGCCCAGAGCGTTTTTCAGAGTTCACGGGCAGGTAGGTTCATAGCAATTAAATGACAAGCAGATTCTGAACTCAAGGCTGCTATTTACTCTTCTACTCCAGCACAGCATGGACCTCCCTGCCTACACAGTGGGTCCCAATTCTCCTTTTTTGTTGTGTGGACTTGAGGATTTAGGGTGGAGCAAGCAATCATGCAGGGGCAAAATTGTCTAAGTCAAGTACTGTACCAGACTCAGGCTAAGTAGCCAGGATATTTTAGACTGAAGTTCTTGGTCTTCATCACTCATGGTCCATGCAGAAAGGTGATTCTGTGGTGATATTTTTACCTCCAGGACTTTGAGGGTTTTTTTCAAAGAAGTGGGTTTCAGGGAAACATGTTGCCAGATGGAAATCACAGCCTGAACTTGGCATTGATGCAATTCACCCAGGTGCAAAAGCAGTGTCAGGTACTCCTAGCAGGAAAGACTGAGGTGGGGGCCAGAGAGAGATCCCATACTCCTGGAGTTAGAGGATACCCGTATTAAGGTGGGTGGTACTTCTTTTTGTCTCCCAGGGTGTGTTCTTCCTGGTATCAGAGCATGTTTCTTCCTGGTAGAGAACCACTCCTCCCCACTGTCATTCCTCGTGGTTTAGATGCTGTTGTTGGAAGACAGTTCTCTATGGGTCTCTTGCATTTCTGTGTGTCCTGACGCAGCTTGGAAGATGGAGATTGGCTCTCCCTCCGGGCAGTTGGTAGGTTTGCTTCCTAACTAAAATGTAAAGATACCACCTTTCTCTGGGAGGGAGGGTAAGCCACATTGGCTAGCAGAACCCAGTCAGGCATCAAGACAAATGCAGAGTGCCCCGAGAGGCAAGGTGGGTGCTGCTGGGAAAGACAAGCACAGCACATGTGGGAAAGTAGGATGTGTGGATGTGGGAATGCTTAGGGCTCCCGAGGCTGCACAAACTCATGTTATAAAGTTGGGATTTGGCATTCTAGAGGCTTAGGAATCTAAACCCATCACTCCAAGCTGCTCTATGGTGCTGTAAAGAAATGATGATCATATTGAAGTCAGGCTATCCGCAGAGTATTGTTTGTATTCAGTGGGAAAGTGCTGTGGGACTTGGGGTGACACAGTGAACCCTGTGAGCTGAGAAGGTTGGCAGGCTCTTTCAGGACCAGGTTTATCTTTAAAGGGGAGAATCGCTTTTCCTTTGCTTTTCATTTATTTTTTATTCTCTGTGTGTATACTTATGCATGTGTAATCTTGTGCATGCCTGTGTACAAATGTATGCATGTGTGCATTTATGTGTACTTGTATACATGTATGCCTGTAGCATATATGTGTATGTATGCCTGTTGTGGGGTGCAGAATTATAATCATTGTCCCAGTTCTTTATTATTAATTTTACATAGTCAACAGTGTGTTTAGTACCAAATGTCCTTTTATCTTTCCTATAATCGTTTCAAGTAGTGGTTGGAGAAGAGGCATAAAAAGAAGTCGATAAAGCTTGTCAGGCAAAGTTGAAGCAGAGGATGCTAATAAATGGAGAGATTCACAGGCAAAGCAAACAAACATATAAAAACAAAAAACAGCCCTAGTCGGTTTGGCTCAGTGAATAGAGCGTCGGCCTGCAGACTGACGGGTTGCAGGTTCGATTCCAGCCAAGGGCACATGCCTGGGTTGCAAGCTCAATCCCCAGGGGGGGTCGTGCAGGGGGCAGCCAATCAATGATTCTCTCTCATCATTGATGTTTCTATCTCTCTCTCCCTCTCCCTTCCTCCCCAAAATCAATAAAATATAAAAACAAAAAACAACAAAGTGAGTAAAGAACCAATTTAAATACTAAATGTTTTATAAAATGGATCTATTGGGGGCTGCCTTCAATTCATTCTGCAGACTTTTACTTGACTTCTCATCTTGCAAATGATGTGTCAGTCACCTAAACAGTACATCAGACCTGTCCAGGTCTCCTCCCCCGGCCTCTAATTTCCTGCCTCTGCACTGACATGCATGCTGTGCCTGATACTCTTCCCTCCCAACCTGCTGTGTCTTATCTCTCCATGGCCAGACCCACCCAGAGCCTGGATCCAAATAACCATAGAATTCACAAGATCCCAGTATCCCTCTAGTAGATGCCATGCCTTACTTTTCCTTTGGCACACACACACATGCACAAACACACACACTCACATCTTTCTATCTCTGTCTCTCTCTAAGTTAATCTTTTTTTTTTTAATCTTCACCCGAGGATATTTTTCAGTTGGTTTTTAGAGAGAGTGGAAGAGAGAGGGAAAGACTGAAATATTGATGTGAGAGAAACACATCCATTGGTTGCCTCCTGCACGTGTCCTAACCAGGGCCCGGGCCAGGGAGGAGCCTGCAACCAAGGTACTAGGTACCTGCCCTTGACCTGAATTGAACCTGAGGCCCTTCGGTCCATAGGCCGATACTCTATCCACTGAGCAAAACCAGCTAGGGCCTAAGTTAATCTTAAAATTAGTTTCTTGGGACTGGCCCTGGGACATGTCACCAGTGAGATGAAGATGTATGAGGAGTGCACAAAAGTTGGAGTTCCCCCTGCTTTTTTTTAAGAGAAATTTTCACTTGGGAGTAAAATTTTAATTGGATGTCAAAACTTCCAGATAAGCTTTTGTTCACCATTTGTCAAGAATTTATACGGGGAAGCAAAAAAAAAAAAAATCAATATTCTACAGTACTTCTTTCATCCCAAGCAGGTTGAAAGACTTTAGCTGCAAAGTGAAGAGATCAGAGGAGAAATAGATTTATTAAAAAAACACACACTCCCTTCTTAACAATGTCATTTGGAAGAACAGACTCTTTCTGAAGCAATTTCTGATCTCCTTTGCAAAGACGATCACTTTTAATGGGTGACCACGAAGATGAGAAGCAAGAAGAAGAAAGTACAAAGAGAAAAATGCAGAGTTCAATTTTCTGTTCTCTGCTGTTTGGGGAAAAGAGATCCCAGCTGTAAATGTAGACAATTTGCAAACATTTAAGCCAGACTTTCTGCCAACTTTAAATGATTTTGCCGATCAAGACAAACAGAATCACTTTTTGTTACGACTCCAAGCAGCTGGGAGGTAGCAAATAGGGTTGAACTTCCCAGTGCTCCATTTATGGGTACACACCTAGGCACACACCATATTTCTCTGTAGCTTCACCCGTTTTTCACCAGGGCTGCTTGATGAATATGTTTAAGAATTTCCTGTTGTGAGAGAAACCAAGATGGCAGCATAGGTAAACACCTAAACTGCTGCCTCGCACAACAATTTCAAAACTACAACTAAAAGACAAAATGGACATCATCCAGAACCACAGGAAGGCTGACTGAGTGGAAATTCTACAACTAGAAGGAAAGAGAAAAGCACACTGATACTCAGAGGAGCTGCAGAACGCAGAGGTATGGAGGCGCGCATGTGGAGAGGGCTGGCAACTGAGTACGCAGCTGGCTTCCTCAATTGGAAGGGAGACAAAAGCTCCTGAATGCTCTGAACTCCAGTTCCGGGCAAGACTCTGGGGACCCAGACTCATTCGGGGAGAAACTGGACTGTCAGGAAAGAGAAAAGCACACTGAGACTCAGAGGAACTGTGGAAGGCAGAGGTACTGAGGCGCGTGCGTGGAGAGGGCTGGCAACTGAGTAGTGGCTGGCTTTCTCAATCAGGAGGGAGACAAAAGCTCCCGAGTACTCTGAACTCCAGTTCTGGGTGAGACTCTGGGGACCCAATTCATTCGGGGAGAAACTGGACTGTCTGACAGCAGGCAAAACTAGAGGGCGGCTTTCTCTCAGAGTTGCTTGCAGAGATTACCGCAGGACACTGAGACCCGGGGGCCCTCTTAGGGCAGGGCTGAAGGGGAAGCCATTGCTGTCTGCTCCACCGTGAGACTCTGCCCCATCCAAGCTGAGCACAGAGGCTTTTGCAAGTCTTGTCTCATAAGGCTGTCTCCAGGACAGAAGTTCTCCCAGCGTAGACACAGCTGATCCTCACAGCCAGTTGGCCTGGAGGTCAATTCCTCCCAGTGATACCAACAACAATCAAGGCTTAACTACAACAAGACTGTGCACACAGCCCACAAAGGGGTGCACCAAGAGTGTCCACCTCAGGTAACTGGGGAGGCTGAGCCACTGGGCCCTATAGGACACGTAGCACACAACGCCACTCTATCAACTCAGGGAAGCTGCCAAAATGCAGAGACAAAGAAACAGGTCACAAATGAAAGAAATGGAGGAAAGCAAATGACTGGATATGGAGATCAAAACCACGGTTATAAGATTTTTCAAGAATTTTCTAGAAAAGGCCGATAAATTTAGCGAGACCCTCAAGGATATGATAAAGGACCAACTAGAAATTAAGCACACACTGAATGAAATAAAAAATAATATACAGAGATCCAACAGCAGACTAGAGGATCTCAAGAATCAAGTCAAAGATTTGAAATACAAAGAAGCCAAAAACACCCAACCGGAAAAGCAATAAGAAAAAAGAATCCAAAAATATGAAGATAGAGTAAGGAGCCTCTGGGACAACTTCAGGCGTACCAACATCAGAATTATGGGGGTGCCAGAAGAAGAGAGAGAGCAAGATACTGAAAACCTATTTGAAGAAATAATGACTGAAAACTTCCCCCACCTGGTGAAAGAAATAGACTTACAAGTCCAGGAAGCGCAGATAACCCCAAACAAAAGGAATCCAAAGAGGACCACACCAAGACACATCATAATTAAAATGCCAAGAGCAAAAGACAAAGAGAGAATATTAAAAGCAGCAAGAGAAAAACAGTTACCTACAAGGGAGCACCCATATGATTGTCAGCTGATTTCTCAACAGAAACTATGCAGGCCAGATGGGAGTGGCAAGAAATATTCAAAGTGATGAACAGCAAGAACCTACAACCAAGATTACTCTACCCAGCAAAGCTATCATTCAGAATTGAAGGTCAGATAAAGAGCTTCACAGATAAGAAAAAGCTAAAGGAGTTCATCAGAGCCAAACCAGTATTATATGAAATGCTGAAAGGTATTCTTTAAGAAAAGGAAGAAGAAGAAAAAGGTAAAGATAAAAATTATGAACAACAAATACATATCTATCAACAAGTGAATCTAAAAATCAAGTGAATAAAAAATCTGATGAACAGAATAAACTGGTGAATATAATAGAATCAAGGACATAGAAAGGGAGTGGACTGACAATTCTCGAGGTGAAAGGGGTGTGGGGGGTGCGGGAAGAGACTGGACAAAAATCGTACACCTATGGATGAGGACAGTGGTGAGGGGGGTAAAGGCAGAGGGTGGAGTGGGAACCGGGTGGAGGGGAGCTATTGGGGAAAAAAGAGGAACAATTATAATAACCTGAACAATAAAGTTTTATTAAATAAAAAAAATAAAAATAAAATTTCCTGTTGTCTGATTACTTTGGTATCCTACATGAAATGTTTTCATTTTGTTCAATAACTGCTGCCAATTTGTTCTGTCCAACCCCATGACTCTTTTTGGTTTGTCATCACTGCTGACTTAGTTTATGACTTAGTCCATGGGCTGCTTGAGGAGGCTGGTGCCTCCATCAAGCCCTCCCGACAAAGGCCTTACTCCCATGTGACTCCTTGTGCCTGACTCACCCCTATCTCCTAGTTCAGTGGTCGGCAAACTCATTAGTCAACAGAGCCAAATATCAACAGTACAACGATTGAAATTTCTTTTGAGAGCCAAATGTTTTAAACTTAAAGTTCTTCTAACGCCACTTCTTCAAAATAGACTCGCCCAGGCCGTGGTATTTTGTGGAAGAGCCACACTCAAGGGGCCAAAGAGCTGCATGTGGCTCGCGAGCCGCAGTTTGCCGACCATGTTCCTACTTGATCCCTAGTTGGAGACATCACACCACTTTGCCTGACCCTATGCCTGTGCCTGGCAGGACAATAAGGTAGTATTATCTGGTATTGGTGGTGTTTCCATCTCTGAGGCTTACTCCCATGCTCAGATCTAACCTACATATGTCTTGGGGATAGGAAACTTACAGGACTTTCCCTTTTCACACATCCCTTCCTAGTGCTCTTTGCCTTCCCCCAGTACAGGGACTTGCTATCAAACTGAATGAGTAACCTGACATATTAGGGGGCACATCATGTCATTTTCCCTCTTGCTTGGAGCCTCCCTCCCTTCTTATTCTTGGGAAGAGAATAGCTTCTCTAAGAGGTCCTCCAGCACCTCAGCCTCCCTTCTTTCCTCTTCGTTTGTCTTTATATCAACACATGGGTGTAGAGAAGCATGGGTTGGAGAGAAAGGGAGGGTTAATGTTGGTTCTACCTTTCAACAAGCCCCTTGGAAAGGTGTCTGGTTTTTCATCCTTAGAATGTGTAACACGGAATGCATCTTCTGTCAATTACAGGACAGTTACAGAGGCAAAACTGGACTTGCCACCCAGCATCATCCTTTTATGCTGCAGGGAATAACTTGCACTAAAAAAGGGAAGGAGTGAAAGGGAAAGCGATAGAAAGGAGTAATGAATACTCTCCTTGGCAGTGGCCTAGGAAATGGTGACAGAAAGTCCATGGCTATGGAATACTGGGATCTGTAATAGGAGGGACTAGTCTCTTTATCCCCAGAGCCCGGGACGGTGCCTGACACATGCTTAGTGGGTAAATATTTAAAGAAGGTTCCGGTGCCAAGATGTTAGAAAGCACAGGTGTGATTTTCCTACGATAAGACCAAATTGGAGAAAAAGGGATCTGGAAGAAATACGTGCCCTGTTTTTCTCTCCCCCTTTCTCTTGTACAACCCAGTGTTTGTTCCCCTGCCCTGCCCACATAAAATGCCCAGTGAGAAGCTGGAATTATCTTTGAAGTAACCAGGAATAGTGGTGATTGTCGGTACTAAGTAGCTATTTTGAGTGTCATTAAAACCCTCACTTCTGAAGCACGGTGGACTTAGGGATAGGCACTGAAAAATAGTGAGTCACAGCTGCCTCGAGTAAGGAAATGAATATCAAGCAATACTACTTCTAAAGCTGGGCAAGAGGGGCATCTGCCCTGGGCCACACACTTTGGAGATCCTTATGTTTAACAATTACAAACCCACATGTATTTTTTTAAAAATATGTTTTTATTGATTTCAGAGAGAGGAAGGGAGAGGGAGAGAGAGATAGAATCATTAGTCAGAGAGAATCATTGATCATCTGCCTCCTGCACGCCACCTGCTCAGGATTGAGCTGGGCATGATGGGGAAGCAAACCCATGACCTACTAGTTCGTGGGTTGATGCTCAACCACTGAGCAACACTGGCTGGGCATATACACACACCTGAATTTGATAAAGAATATGTGGTGCCTGTGCTACTCAGGACTGAGCACTCAGGGTTGGTAGCTAAACACCCACTCTCAGCCCACAGGGACACTCTTTCCCACATCTCTTGTCCAATGTTCTCATTTGAATGCTGTGAGGATTTGTGGGTTGTGCTGTCTGAAACCGCTGCCTTGGAGTGTGGGGAGGGTTTCATCAGCAAAAAGCACTTAGGTAAAACAAAAGACTAATTAAATTGTAAAACCTTTCTCTCAGCATGAGTGTAGTAGTTTATTACATAAAAAGTATTATTTTTCAATAGCACTGAGCAATCATTTTCTTGCTTCTCTTCATGGTTCCAGAGCTACTTGTGAATCAGTGAGCTCTTTCTCTTTTCTTTTTCTCTTTTCTTTTCTTTTTTTTCAGTGAGCTCTTTGTAATTCTTACACATGGTGACTAAAGAGCATCCTGTATAATAAAAGCCTAATATGCAAATTGACCAAACAGTGGAATGACCAGTTGCTGTGACATGCACTGACCACCAGGGAGCAGATGCTCAATGCAGGAGCTGCCCCTAGCCCACAGGCCCCAGGCCAGCCAAGGTGGGTGCCAATGGGCCCCCCCTCCCCGATCACCCCGCCAGTCGCCCCACAGAGGGAGGCAACTAGCGGCGGTGGCGGGGGTGTGGGGTGGGGCAGGGCCGGAGAGCTGGCAGCGCCAGGCCAGCCAAGGCGGGTGCCAGCAGGGATCCCCAAATCGCCCCACCGGTTGCCCCACATATCGGCCCTGATTGCCAGCCAGGCCTAGGGACCCCACCCATGCATGAATTTCATGCTTTGGGCCTCTAGTTTTGCAATATTAGACAACTCCTCAGCCCCAAATCACAGGTCCATCATCGCAACACCCAGATGTGTAAAATAAGAATTAAATTCAATTGTCTTTGATATTTTGCTGACTTTCAGTTATATAAAAACCACCGCTTTATACACATTTTGAAATGTTATAATTATGAAATATTTTTAAAGGTAGAATAGAACTTACTTCACTTAACTATTTATTAGCAGTATTTATAACTGGAAAGTACTAAACATACAATGTGTGGGCTTTCATTTGTATTCTTGCCCCTGCAAATATTAGGGATAGGCCTAATGTAAATTGTCAGGTCCTACTAATTGCCTCATAAAGTTGGCTGCCTTCCTGTTTGTCTTTCATAGTGAAAGGACAGCTGCATCTCAGAAACTCTGTCAACATGCTATGGAGGTGTGACTATAAGACCATGGCTAAGATTTAGGGGTATGACTATAAAATGATGGCTGTGCTGGGGGGTGGGAGCGGCTGGGGAGAGGTCAATGGGGGAAAAAGGAGACTTATGTAATACTTAAAGAATTAAAAAAAAAAGATGATGGCTAAGATTTGGAGGTGTGACTATAAGACGATAAGATGTTCCTAATTTTAAGTAGCCTGGTCTTTTCCCATTGAGTTCAAGACAAATTCTGCATTAAAAAAAAAAAGGAATGTGATCCCTTCAATGTCCTGTTTTCATCAATACTCTGTATTGGTTGGAATCAATAGCAAACAGTCCCGATTTAGAGATTGTTGCTATGTATTTAAATACAGTCTTCATTTCCTAGCACAGATGCAAGTTTACTTGGTTAGGCAAAATATGTGTTTTGTAATCATGTAAGGATCATTTCTGTCTCTAATAATATCAGTGATAACAGTAATATTAACTGACTATGGAGTAGCACTTTACAGTGTTCAACGTGGTGATATATATTTCACCATCTGCTAATCAGTTAGGGAGGAAAACTGTGGCTTCTGACATTTTCATAGATTTAGTGGCAGAGTTAATGGCAGTGTGAAAGGGTTTTCACGTCTGCTTATTATTATGTTCTGCTAACAAACTAAGCCCAGACATTAATTTCCACTCGGGTTATGCATTTCAGAACATTTTGAATATTTTTTTCATGGAAATGAAAACATAACCATAGTCTTCAGAGTATGTTTATGGTTTATTTTTCATTTTGGCAAATCAATAACTAACTCTCTGGGGAAAGCATAATTTGGAGGTTAGCGTGTTTGACCTTTAATTTTTCAGAAGTCTTAGGGGTATTGGATTTGTTGCTAATGATGTTATGTTGGGGGTGTGTGCCTTTCTACAGAAAGAAGGACTGTTGAATACAAGCATCAGGCAAGGAGTGGAGAAATCTAGATTCTAGGCTCCACTCTGAGCTTTATCTTCTCTGAGTAAGAGCAATCATACGTATGGGCCATGTATGTTATATGGCTGTTGTGAAGAACAGACTGCGTGATTGAAGTGAAAATGCTTTTAAAGCCACTCAGTAGGGCAAATAAAATGTGTCTGAAAAAGTAGATGATATTATTCAATACCAGGGTGGGCAAATTATGGCCTGAGGGTTGAATCTGGCCCTCCGCTTGTTTTTGTAAGTATAGTTTCATCAGATCACATCCACATCCCCTTACTTATGTATTGTCATGGCTGCTATTCATGCTACTGTGGTAGAATTGAATAGTTGCGGCAGAGACCATATGGCCTGTGAAGCCTAAAATATTTGCTATCAGGCTTTTTGCAGAAAACACCTGCTGACCCCTGTTATAGACCCTAGACTATTTGATTGGAATTCTCAAGTGTAAGGGAGATCTATGCACCTAATGTGAATTTTTAGGAGGAAATGTAATTCATCTGCAGTTGATAAAGGAAAGTTCTTCTCTAATAAAGAATGGCAGCTAATAAAGAAGTAATGATAATATTAGAAAAACTCGCCTTTCACGGTTCCTAGGAAATAATGGACACCGCCCAGGATTGCCAATGGATGTTAAAAATCTTGGTATAAAATCTTGTTGGTAAAAAAAATATGCTCACACTGTGTGAAAACATGATGCCACAGGTTCCTTGCTAATTGTAAAAGGAAAAGCATAGCATTTATAAAGGAGAGATCTTGTGGTCACTACTTTATCCACGTACCCAACTTCTCATCACTAAATGTCAGACAGATGGATGTGATGAGCCTTGCAACAGAATGCAAGGTTTTGAGAAACCATAGTCTATGAAGCTTTCTTGTCAGAAATGTGTAAGGTGAATTTAATTAAGATGTAGACCTAATTTTCAGTTAGTTTGAAATACTGAGAATAAAGGAATCAGTTAAATGACACTGGAAGAAAACCAATCAGACCAATCCCAAACCAAAAGCATGGAGAGGTTCTTCTAGAAGATTATTATAGATAAAGCAACCAGATGTAACATGGGAATTTCTATTGCAGTGGTTCTCAACCTTTCTAATGCCGCGACCCTTTAATACAGTTCCTCATGTTGTGGTGACCCCCAACCATAAAATGATTTTCGTTGCTACTTCATAACTGTAATTTTGCTACTGTTAATGAATCACAATGTAAATATCTGTGTTTTCCGACGGTCTTAGGCTCTACTGCAGCAGGACCCACAGGTTGAGAACCGCTAGCAGGGTCACCTAAGACCATCGGAAAACACAGATATTTACATTACGATTCATTAACAGTAGAAAAATTACAGTTATGAAGTAGCAACGACAATAATTTTATGGTTGGGGGTCACCATAACATGAGGAACTGTATTAAAGGGTCGTGGCATTAGAAAGGTTGAGAACCACTGTTCTATTGGGTTCATTGTGAAGGACAGCTATAAAAGATACTGTGAATGAGCTGGAGAAATTTGAATGTGGACTGGAAATTCAGTATTATTAGAGAATTATAAAGTGATAATATCATCTTGGTAATGTGATAATGATGATATGGTTATGCAATGTATGCTGAAAATTTTTTGAGTTACTTTTAAATGCATGGGACACAGAAACACACAATCACATAAGCAAAATCTTAACAAATTCAAATCTAAGTGATAGACATAGGGTGGTTCATTAGAGGATTCTTTTAACTTTTCTATGTTTGAATATTTTCAAAACAAAAATGTGGGGAGCAACTCCAATATGCAATTATTGTTTGTTTAGTTGGTGGAGTAAGAGCCCAGGGAATTGGCATCTACAGGTGGGAAGACATGGCTCTTGGATGTTAGGTCAATAATGCTGTGTGTGTTGTTCTCTCTGTCCAGCCCCTTGGGTGAAAGAATTAAAGATACACGTTCTCTTTTTATGATTTTTCCTTGTAGATGTTCATCCCTGATGGTGATTCATCTAGCCAGGGATCCCACCTGAGCAATATGTTTTCCTTATTGAATCCCATCTTACTAGTTGATACCCATCATTCCAGCCTGTTACAATCTTTAGAAATTTGATTCACTCATTCAACCTGCTAGTTAGCTTTCCCAGTCTTGTGGCATCTGAATGGCTGATGAGCGTACTTTCAACGTCTGACCAAGTAGGTAATAAATATATTGACTAACCTCCCCCCGCAAACCTGCTAGCACATACCCCTTCCAGGCTGCAATGGACCTGCTCCCAGCCCTTTTGGGGCCCCATGAGCCAGCAAGCTACAGGCACACCCTGCCAGTTCCGCCTCAGAACCCCTGGTGTGCCACTTGATATCCTCTTGGCTTCAGTACTTCCTCCATCTGCTACCTCTGAGACCAGTTCAGTCTGGGCTCTCATTGACTCCACATAGGTGCCTCCTGATTGTGCCTCCCTTCATGCCATTAGTAGTGGCAATTATTGTTACCACCACTAAGACTATGACCTTCTCTAGAGGTCATTTATAGCATATACTTATAAATATACATAAGTAAAAGTAGACTCTTGAATAAACTAGATATAAAATTATAGCACTAAATATAAGCTCCTTATTTAGATCTTCATTCAGAGCATATTTACTCATATTACATTCAATGCTAACAAGTTTTCAATCTGTTTTTTTCTGATCATAGATAATGAAAGCATCTTATTAAAAAGTTGGGGGTGGGGTTGTTGTTGCTGGGATATGTTGAGAGAAAGCTTTATAGTAACAGGAGAGAAATAACCATAAAATAGGAAACAGTACATGAGAAAGTCATAAGAAGCCTAAAGAATGATGGCTATGGAAATTAATTCATCCAACAAGTATTGGTTGAGCACTTATTTTGTTCCAGGTACTGTTGGACCAGGAACATATAAAGATGAATGTGATTAGAAGGCCTTGATCCTCTGTAGATTGTATTTCATGGCTGGGATGGAAGAAGATGTGGGGATGAGTAAATACTTTTAAACAAGGCATTTCCAGAACATGATAAGTCTTGAGGACAAAACACACAGGATCATGTGGTAGAGAGTGACAGAGGTGAGGGGAGGAGAATTAGGAAAGGGTTGAATGATGAAATGAAAACATCTTTGTCAATAGCCAGGGGATACATATTCCATGTAGAGAAAAAAGCAGGGGTGAAGACCATGAAGTATAAAAGAGTTTAGTGTATTCAAGCTATAGAAAGAAAGGTAGAATGTGGCTAGCCCAGGCGCAGGACCTGGTGGGAGTGAGGGGGAGTGGTCAGAGTTGACATTGAAGAGTTAGGAAGAGGCAAGCTCTTGTGAGGTCTTGAAATTAGTGGTAAGGATATGGAATTTTATTATCAGAGGAGTAGAATCCATTGCAAAGTTATAAGCAATAGTGATATGATCTAATACATACTTATGTATACTGAGTGGCCAGATTATTATGACCACCTGACATTTGTAGGCAAATTAGCCGTACACTGCATTGTATGGGATATGGAAGCCAAAGGCCTGTTCGAACACCTTTGCTGTCTGCAGTTACCAAGATAAAACTTCTCCAATTCGCACAGGAACACAAGGATTGGACAGTCGAGCATTGGAAAAAAGTCATGTGGTTCGATGAATCACATTTCCAATTGCATCATACAATGGCAGAGTGAGAATTTCACGGAAACAGCATTAAAGCATGCACCCCACATGCATGAGTACAACCTTTCAAGCTGGTGGGGGCAGTGTTATGGTTTGGGGCATATTTTCCTGGCATGATTTGAGCCCTTTAATTCGTGTGGAACAACGTCTGAATAGCACAACATACCTAAGTATTGTTGCTGATTAAGTTCATCCTATCATGTTGATGGCGTATCCCAATGGAGATGGCTTCTTCCAACAAGACAATGCGCCATGCCACAGTGCTTGTATTGTGCAGGAGTTTCAAGAACATGAGGGAGACTTTACCTTGCTTAAGTGGCCCCCACAATCACCAGATCTCAATCAATTGAACATTTGTGGGATGAAGTTAAAAGAGCCATCAGGCAGCTGGTTCCACAACCATCAAATCTCATAGAACTGGACAGTGCTATTCATCAGGCATGGTGTCAGATTCCTTGCATCACCTTTCAACATCTCGTGGAGTCAATGCCAAGAAGAATCACCGCAGTATTGAAGGCAAAAGGTGGCCCAATGAAGTACTCATGTGGTCATAATAATCTGGCCACTCAGTGTATATGTATATACTAGAGGCCTGGTGCATGAAATTTGTGCTCGGGGATGTCTGACTGCTGCTTTGCAGGAGGTGACCGGTGGGGTGCTCGTCGGCTGGCCCCACACCCAATTGCCACCGCTGGTCACCACCCTCTCAGGGGGTTGGGGGCAGACACTTAACACAGGAGCTGCCCCCAACTGGATGCCCTCAGCTGCATTGAGCATCTGCCCCCTGGTGGTCAGTGCATGTCATAGTGATTGGTCATTCTGCTGGTTATTCTGCCGTTCGTTCCACCATTCGGTTGATTTGCATATTAGGGTTTTATTATATAGGATATATGAAGATTGTCACTGTTAAATATAGAATGTATTGGAAGGGGGAAAGATTGAAAATAGATTAGACTATTATAGCAGTTTAGCTGAGAGATAATGGATAAATTAATTTTCATAATCATCATTCTTTAGGTTTGAATTACGATACTGGTAGAAAGAGAAAGAAATGCTTATGTGTGACAGTTATTTTAGAGATTGACTTGACAAAATTTCTCAAGTTTTGTGTTTGTGTTTTGGGATGGGGGTGATAAACAAAAAGCAGGAATCAGAATCAGAGCTGACTGCTCTTCGTTGGCTTGAATAACTGGGACAGTGGTGGTACTATTTCTGCGATGTGGAAAACTTAAGTGAGAAATGGACTGAGAGGGATGGAGTTGAGTGCCCTTTGGGCCATGTTTGGTTAGGAAATTATTAGGAAGTCACAAAGAGGAATCAGGAAGGCATTGACTATGCAGTTCTATGGAAAGAAAATGAAGGACAGATAACTTATATATCTCAGGAACCTCTGAGGGTTGATATAAGAAAGAATATAGGGGTTTAATGAGGCTGTAAACATTTAATAAAATAAATATTGATGAAAGTTAATATTGGTGCAAAAATTTTGAAACCATCAACTACTTAATTAGTCAATAGTTGATGTTAACATTTATAAAGGCCTATTAAAGATCTCCCTAAGTGTGAGAGTTATCTTTTATTAAGAAGACAGGAGTGGGAAATCCTTTTATTTTTTCTTTCCTGTGAACATGAGGTTCACTCTAGGCTCTCTCATTGTCATTAAAATTGTCTTTTAAAACTTCCCAGGAGCCCCTAGGCAAGTCATTTTCCACTGGTGCCACTCTGATTTCCTAGCTCAGTGGTCGGCAAACTGCGGCTCACGAGCCGTGGTTTGCTGCTCTGTTGACTAATGAGTTTGCTGACCACTGGGATAGGGGCTTAATCACAAGGAACAACAACAGCCTGTAATTATTGGAATAGAGAGTCTAGGTCAGTGGTAGGCAAACTCATTAGTCAACAGAGCGGCAAACCGCAGCTCGAGCCGTAGTTTGCCGGCCACTGTCCTAGCTGAAGAACAGAGGTAAATGAACTCAGTCATCTCTAAAGGTATACCAGTTGCTAAATATTTTTTTCTAGAAATCTGAGTCTAAGGGTCCCAGTTAGTTAAAGCAACCACTCTTAAGAGGGGCTCAGAATGACTAAAATGTTTAAGGAATGGCAAAGCTCTAGTTTTATTGTGTAAACTTACGATTGTGGGTAAGGGCTGAAATGTCAAGGAGACTGTGTTCCATGTTAGGGTGGGAAGTGTGGAGATGCATCACCCATCATAGCTCTGGCAGCAGAGGCCTCCTTAGCCATGTCAATTAGCAAAGCTGCTCCAGATCCTTCTCTCAATCTGTGGAATCTTTGATTCTAAAGAAAGCTTTGTCTTGTTTATTTTTCTTTTTTTTTAACTTAAATTTTACACAATATTAACTTCTTAACAAGCCAACTCTGTCTTCCTTCTGACTGCCTGCTGATTTATTTTGCTGATGAGAGCAGATATTTTATTTCCTTTCACTCTGTGTGGGATGGCTTCAATGCAGGTAGGCTCCAGCCTGTTGGTGGGAGAACCTGCTGAATTTGTGAAGGTGCCATTATTTACTCTTTTTAATATTCTCAAAGAGTGGCAGTCACGTCCCTTGCTGGAAATATAGGTATTCAATTCAAGGCCAAGAGAACTTTCTTTAGGATTAGTGGCATCAGGCAGTATTTGCTGTTTTCAGGCTTAATTTCTTCTTAACCACTTGAGTCACATGCTCACCTTTTGCCAAATATTGACTGTTCCTAACAGGTGGGGCACGTTGCTTTTTGTGCTGACCACCGAAAGGTCCTTGAACTGGTCATGTCAGAGATGGAAGGAGCAAAGGAGTTTGTATGATTAAAATAAATGGCAAAATCTCGAGTCAAGTCCCTGAAGACTGGAGAGGAGAGGAGAGGAGCTGAAGTCCATCGGCTTCAGCCAGGAAATGACAAATATCTTTCTGCAACTGGGCTCCTGAGTTGGGAATTGGTGGCTCATTAAAAAAAAAATAGCAAAGACTGAGGGCAAACTTGATTCAGGGAAATTTCACAGATATTTCCCTGGAGACTGTGTCCAGGGAAGATCGAGGTGATAGGCCTATTGCAGGCTGCCTCGTCCACATTTTCTGCACCCTATTTACTCATCTTCTTTTACTGTGTACCTCCCCTCCCACCAAGGCTGCCTCATTTTTTTTTTTCTAGAGCAATATTTATTTATTTATTATTTTTTAATCCTCGCCCAAGGGTATTTCTCCATTGATTTTTAGAGAGAGTGGAAGAGAGAAGGAAACACAGAGAGAAGTATCAATGTGAGAGAAACACATCGACTGGTTGCCTCCTGACCAGGGCCTGGACCGGGGAGGAGCCTGCAACTGAGGTATATGCCCTTGACCGGAATCGAACCAGGACCCTTTTGTCCACAGGCCAATGCTCTATCCACTGAGCCAGACCGGCTAGGGCTTGGCTGCCTCAGTTTTTAAAAATAAAATGAATGCTAAATCTTCCGCTTTTAGTGTTTGCACCCTTGCAGGCACTTGGAGGGAGACGGTGTGTTTGGGTTTTATCCTGCTCTATCACTTAGAAGCGTGGACCTTTTTTAGTTTCATTTTCCTCATTTGCAAAATGGAGACGGTGTATTTCAACCTCCGAGTGCGAATTAAATATGAATCGGAGACATCACACTCTGAAAAGTGCATGGGCTTTTGAGGTGAAACAGACAAGGTTTGCATTCTGGTTTTGTGTTTTGGCCGTGTGATCTAAGGCAAGCTATTTTGCCTCTCTGGGCCTCAGTTCCCCATATGTATCACTGAGACTATGCCTGTGTTGTAGCCTGGTTGTAAATGAAATATGGAAAATAATTGGCACCGTGCATGGCCCCTAAAACATAACTGCTGTTGCCTATTGAGCCTGTCTAGACAAGGGTGTATGGTTAATGCCTCATCATATCCTGGTCTCACAATGGAGTTTTATAGCATTGACCCCGAAGGCAGCATTGCAGCAGGCCCGAGAATGTGGAGCCAGGAGGCTGGCTTTTGCTGCAGAACCCATCAAGTAGCAGGCACTTCTGCTGCTGGGGCGTCTTGCTGGAGTTCGGTGTTTTGTGGTTGCCAATTCTCAGGGCAAGAACGTGATTCAGTGATGCTCCAGTTCAGGACCTCCAAGTCCTTTGTCAGCTGATTATCAGCCTCAGGTATTGTTTAAGCTCATCTTTAATGTGTGAAGAGGTACTTACACGTGGGCTTTGAGATCCTGGAGTTGTCACATCGTGGAGACAGGGGTCATCGATGCACCAGCTGGGCCCTGGATTGTGCCTGCTTTTCCAACAGAGCAGCATCTACCCAAATGGTCTCTGAGAACAGGACATTGATTGATGTTGCATGAAATAATCAACAAAAATTTGCAGACAAAAATTTGAGAAATTAAATGAATGCATCTCGGAGTACAAAGCTAGACATGAGCATTAGGTCCTATCGACTGCCCTTTCTAGTCTGATAGTAACATTAGAACATTTTATCAGACCCCTACCAGATGCCACACATTATGCCTGGCATTTTATACACATTATCTTTAATCCTCTCCAAACCCCGCAGAATCCTTGGCTGTACTTCAGGGTAGAGGTGCAAAAATGAAAGCTCAGTGATGTGGCTGCATCATGGCCACAAAACTAGTGGATGATCTGGGCTTCGTTTAAACCAAAGTCATTCTAATGCCAAGTCCAGGCTTCTGCACCCTTAAGGTGCTGTGTGTTACAGTCTCAGAGCTAAACAAGCCTGGCCTAGAATGCTACTTTGAAGACCATTGCTCCACTGGGTTGATCTGGGGCAGTGGTTGGCAAACCGCGGCTCGCGAGCCACACGCGGCTCTTTGGCCCCTTGAGTGTGGCTCTTCCACAAAATACCACGGCCTGGGCGAGTCTATTGGGAAGAAGTGGCGTTAGAAGAAGTTTAAGTTTAAAACATTTGGCTCTCAAAAGAAATTTCAGTAGTTGTACTGTTGATATTTGGCTCTGTTGACTAATGAGTTTGCCGACCACTGATCTGGGGGATGGGGAGCTAGTGGTTCTCCCCAGGGAAGAAGTAGCTCTCCGTACAACCCACTTACTTGCGAATCACAGCAGGAGGAGAGCATAGAGGAGAAGCTTACTACTCAGTGAATGGGAAGGCATGGATACCAATCCACCTGAAGATCCAAAGATTCTACCTGAAGCAGGGTCTTGGAGGCCACCTAATGTGTCAGCTCTTCACATTTTAGCTATTGAATGGTGAGGAGGTCCAGAAAGTTCTAAAAGTGAGACCGAAGACAGACAGGGTGGGGGAGATCTGGAGGGATTCAGGACAACCACTGTTTTCCAATTAGTTTCTAAGTGTGGTTTTAAAATATTTTGATGTCTAGTATGTCAAGGCAGACGCCTACCCGCTGAACCTGAGCCTTGTCAGAGGGGGTGGAGCAGGTGGGAGGCACTGCGATGCTTCATAACCTGCCAGGCGATGAGTCGCACACCTGTCCCTGTTCCTGTAAAGCCTTGCTTGTTTGTTTTTGCTGGCAGGGCAGGTGGACAAGTGGCTCTGCATAGAGAACCTTTTGTCTGCCTCAGCACTTTCTTTGTTTTAAAGCCAGTATCTGTGGATTTGGTCCTCATCGTTTGCTTTCCAACATTTATATGGAGTTATCTGTCATGTCCTACCTTGCAGCACATTCTTAGAAAGGATACGCAAGTTTAGTTTCTTCTGCTTCTCCTCAGTTTTAAATACGAGAAGAATTCCATGTGTTCTTTTTTCTTCTACAAGGGTTGAGATTAAAGCCAAAAAAACTCCTCGACTCCTCTAATTATCCCCCCTCTTCAGTGACTGTTCTTCCAGACTTACTTTTACAAAAGGTTTCTGCAGAACTCATTGATTTTTACTTAAATTCAACAAGGCCCCAGTGTCCTAGTTGATATTAAGTTAAACGCATGGTTGATTGAAAATGCAGGAGCTGCCAGACTTGTTTGAGTTGGTTCCCAGATCCCACTTTTGTCCCAGTTTCTTGTGTAACTGGAGAAAAGATTTGATGATCCATTATGCTGCCTTCTCTCCATATTTCTGGAGTGTTCAGGTATGAGGCAATTAGTGAAGACTTGGGGACTTTTCTGGGTGTGTGGGGTATGTGAGTTGTGTGAGGGTGTGGGGGTATGGAAGGGGATCTACTCATCTATGCTGTATATAGTTTTCACTTATTAAGGTCAATAATATAACCAGAATGATAAAACACTAATTTTCCCCCTCAGGTATCTAGAACTTTCTCTTTTGGCAGGAAAGTATAGTCCCCCCACCTTTCCAATCCCTGATACTTTTAATACCCACCTGGCACCATACATAGTTATTACAATATTAGGCAAGAAGATAAATTTTATGTCTACTTCACCGAAGTTACCTGGGTAAATCAGTGGCCAACCCAGGTCTTAGTCACTGACCTCAAAGACAATGATACAGATATGAAATTTGCGATAGAGTCCCTTTCTTATTGATACTTCCTCTGACCCTCGCCTTCTAGATTTTTTAGTCTCCCATCCTCTTTTCCAGGAAGCTCATTATTTTGCAATTTCCTCTGAAACATGAGTTTCTTGGGTGTTCCTCACTAATCCTATCAGCAGGGACCTTGGGGCCAGCCTGTCTCCCATTAGAAACCACTTTTCTTTCTTTTCTTTTTTTTTAAATATATTTTATTGATTTTTTACAGAGAGGAAGAGAGAGGGATAGAGAGTTAGAAACATTGATGAGAGAGAAAAACATCGATCAGCTGCCTCCTGCACACCTCCTACTGGGGATGTGCCCGCAACCAAGGTACATGCCCTTGACCGGAATTGAACCTGGGACCTTTCAGTCTGCAGGCTGATGCTCTATCCACTGAGCCAAACCGGTTAGGGCGAAACCACTTTTCATCTGAGCTAAATTCTTTAAGGAAACTGGACTGAGATAGCTGGGACCACAAAAGGTGGTATCAGACAGCCAGGTATCTGGTGCCCATTCAGTTTTCAGTAGATGCCTGGATATTCTATGGGTACTTAGGCCACAGTCAGCTAGACCCAGAGATACCTCTAACCACTTCATTTTCAACACTGGACCCAAGAAATTTTCTAGTCCATCATCATGTTGGACTCAGAAGAATTGGGGCACAGTAGCTTGTACTCAAAAGGCACTCATGCTTTTATGCATTTGTGCCATGAATGTACAAGTAGAGAGATCTTATTGAATGCCATTTCTGAACCAGATAAAGCTATTGGTTATTTAGAATATACAGTATATTAGCATGAATAAGGACATGGGTGTATTTGCAGTCCCCCTTCTCTAAAGGTGGAAGAAGTCTTGGATAGAGGACAATGGACTGGGAGCCAAGAGCCTTGAGCCTTTGCAATGCTGGTGAGAACTGAGTCCTTGGACTCCTTTGTGTCATGGTAAATTCAATTGGGGTCATTCTCCAGTTAACAGAGTCTTATGAGGATTTGAGTAAACCTGAGGTGTCTGTTGCCTTTTACAGGCAAATGGGTGGGTTAAGGTGGTGACTATAAGTGAGGGGTGAGTGATGATGCTGAGGAGTAACGAAGTGATTGTGGGAAGATGAATACCAGCATGGAGAAGGAGCAGGAACCAGTAGTTCTTGAAGCAGTTATTTCTAGGTGTTAGTCATGGCCTTGGAGATCCTCACTCAGAGGGACTTCAGGAGTAGAGCAAGAAGAGAAGGAGACAATATTTAAAAATCCAGGAGTAATGAGTATCTGAGAAGGAAGAGTTGAGGAAGAGTAAATGGTAAAGGAGCTTCTAATGAGATGTTGCCTTCGTTCTTTCTGCTAAAGTATCAGGAAGAGAGAGCAGAGGCGAGGGACACCCCAGCAGAGTCTCTGTGGTGAAGAAAAACAGCTCCCAGAACAACTCAAAGGGTGATTTAGGGCAGGGGTCCATGGGCAGTTCAGAATTGGGGTTCAGAAGGAGTTGAGTGCTGCCCCTGAGAAGCATGGTGTTGTGGAAGCCTTGGGGACAGTCCCTGGGGCTGACAGTGAAGAAACATTGTTTTGCAGTGACTAAGGGCCCGGAGGTGATGTCAGGCTTGGGATGGGAACAACCACACACTTGTTTGGAAGGAGGCAATTGAAGGAAAAATGAGAACTCCTTCTTAATATACATGGAAATATCATTAAATAAGTGGAAGTTCCAGACTGTTTTCTCCCTCAGACATTCTAGGCTCAGAGTTTCCATGGCACAGGTATCTTCTGTATAACTTCCCTCCTCTCCGGCCAGAGTGGGTTTTTGTTTCGCTCTTTATTCCCCTTGCTGGGGGGCCTTCTGCTGCAGTTGTCTTTCCCTCTAGGTTTGGCTACTATTCACTTTTAATATATTTATGTATGTACATGTTATTGATTTTAGAGAGGAAGGAAGAGGGAGAGTGAGAAACATTGATCGGTTGCCTCCTGTTTGCACCCCGACTGGGGATCTAACCCACAACCTGGGTATGTGCCCTGACCTGGAATTGAACCAGTGACCTTTCGGTGTTTGGGATGATGCTCCAATCAATTGAACCTCACCGGTTAGGGCAGCTACTATTCACTTTTAGATGATAACCCAGTCACCTGGCCACCCCTAAATGGTCAGTTTGACCCAGTCCTGTATAAGTCATATGCATTCTATAGTAATATAGGAGAAACTGTTTAAAAACATAAGACACTATTTAAATATAAAATATATAAATATATAAAAAATAATACTTTGATTATCTACTCAAATTTAACTAGGCAAAGGTACTTATTTCATCTTTACTCCATGATCCTTCCTTATTCCAGTTTCTTCATCACAGGAGATTGCATTGCCTTATGTCGCAAGATTTCAAATTCCAAACTCTAGAGCAGTTTTTCATTCAATCTTTGTTTTAGGGGATTGTCTGTAACCCCAGCTCCTTTACCCCAGCCTCTGGTGGTTTAACAAAGGATACGGGAGTCAGATGGCTTGTTCAGATTCTGCTGTGGTCCTTATGAGTTATATGATGCTGGGCAAGTTTTTTCTATGTTTCCATGTCTTTTATTTTTAGTTTTTGTCTCTTGTACAATGAAGATAATAATAGTATCTATATCACTGGAGTGTTGCAAAGATTTAAGAGGCAGAAAATATCTGGTTCATAATAAGTATTCAGTGTGTGTTACCTGTTCTTATTATAAATGTTAGATTCACAGAAGTCCACTGGTGGTGTAGGAGAAGCATCATAAACTGAACATTGAGACAGACTTGGGTTTGAATGCTGACTTTTGCACTGAACTGTGTGACCAAGGACAAGTCACATGACTTTTCTCAATTTCATTTGCACTCCTCTGCAAAATGAGGTGCACAGTACTTGCCCACAGCACTGTTGGTGATTTTAAAATGGGTGGTATACCTGAAGCATGTATCATAGTACCCATCTTGAGGTTGCTTTCCCAGAGATGGTAGCAACTATTAGTATTATTGTGTTATTTGTTTCTGAAATGCAAACATAGGCTTGGGATTAATTACTCATGGGTTAAGAAACATACCTGAGCTGAAACCGGTTTGGCTCAGTGGATAGAGCGTCGGCCTGCGGACTGAAGGGTCCCGGGTTCGATTCCGGTCAAGGCATGTACCTTGGTTGCGGGCACATCCCCAGTGGGAGGTGTGCAGGAGGCAGCTGATCGATGTTTCTCTCTCATCGATGTTTCTAGCTCTCTATCTCCTCTCCCTTCCTCTCTGTAAAATATCAATAAAATATATTAAAAAAAAAAAAAAGAAACGTACTTGAGCTTCAAGGACCAACATATCATGTCCACAAATGAGTCTTGCTTTGCGTTTTTACTCATTCACACTGTTGACTCAAACTTCTTATTCTTTCTTGACTTCAGCCTAGTGCTTCCTTTGGCATTTCTAATTGATCATTCCAGGCTTATCTGCTCACTTGAATATTTGGACTTCTTGTTGTGACCTTGTCAGTCAATCCTTGATCTGAACAGTGTAGCACCTACCTGGGTTCAATTCCTGCCTCTAGCATGTATTTAAGCATGTGACTTAACTTTGCTGAGCCTCAACCATCTTTCAAGTGGTCATTGGAACAATGATCTCATTGAATCGTTGTGAGACCTAAAACAAACAAACAAACAAACCAAAAACAAACCTAACTGTAGCCACCATTCAGATAGGGCTCTGTCTTAAAATCAGTTTCCCTAGAATCAGACTCTGGGATACATGCAAATATTTTGGGGACTGTGGTCTTTGGAACATTGGTAAGAAAGTAAGGGTGGCAAGGTTGGGTAGAAGGAGATGTTAAACCGCAACTCAATTGCAATGGAAGCTTTAGCCAAACCCAGCAGAGACTGGGGTCAGGATGATCCTTCAGAATTATCATGAGGAGGAGGGGGGTGCTGGGGGATGGAAAGACTTTGTTACTGTATCAGCCAGTCATTACTCATTGCGCGCACGTGCGTGCGTGTGTGTGTTGTGTGTGTGTGTGTGTGTGTGTGTGTTTACCCAGGGCAGGCGATGTAACCTTGAGTGTGTAGCTCCCTTTTACCAAGGGTAACTGCTGGAGAGGGATGCAGCTATGAGCTACTAGTAGGCAGCACTTCTGATAGCTGAGGAGTTGAGTGTCGCAGTCCTGAAGGGGACCTGGGCACACCCCACAATATCCACTACATGCTTAGTAATTTGGAATTGCCTCTGCTTTACTCTTTAACATCCATTTCTTTTCTCTTATGAGAAGAGCTAGGTTTCCCTCTGATTAGCAATTGCTTTTTTTTCTAGAGACTCCCTGATTCCTCTGCTGCTCCTTTTGAGTTAATATCTAAGAACACTCTTTAGGTTATCATTTATCATTTTCAACTTTTGTGTGGTGTAAGGGGCAGGTCAGGACAACCAGTTATTCATTTCTCATTGTCCAATGACTAAGACTTTAATTTGAGGTGTTATCATTATTTTATAAATTTAAGGGCCACTTCTGATCATTTATCAGTGTTGAGTCTACTTAGAGTGCTACAATGAAAAGACCTATAAGGCTGAGCCTATGTCTAGCTGGAAAGAATGCTATGATCAGCTAGTGATGCCTGCCCTGGGGATGGGTTAGGTCCTAACCGTTAGGAGATTGGGCTCCTGGTGCTCCATTATTGCATCTCAAGCTTACAGCCTTGTCTTCGCTCTCAGTGTTGGCTGTGAGAATGCTTTCAACTTTTCTTAGTCTTCCCGGAGTAATTTTCTGTACCAACGCTTCCATCTAATTAGCCCCTTTAAGTGTAATTAAACCATATGCCTAGCATTGTTTCTCAGGTCACCTTAATCACTTCATGTACAGCTTCATCTCCTGGAAAACTTCCATTAAATAATTAAAAGAGTTTCTTAGAAGAGTTGGGTTACATTCATGAACACTCTTTATGTGCCTTCCCATTAAACCTAGACTCACCTTTTGTAAATACATTACATTAATGCTTATTTGTTTGTTTTATGGATTTGTTTAGTATATCCCCTAAGGAGCACTCTTTCTCTGCCATCCTTGCTTGTCTTAGATTGTGTAAGCTCCCAGAAGGCAAATACCTTGTCTTTTAAAATTGCATTGTACAGTCGTATGTACAAATGAGCAGTTAATTCTCAAAACACTGACAGTAGGAGAAGACAAAAAGTAGCTGATGATATCTTAAATGATTTAAGTGATGTCTTTAATCTTTTGGTTATCTCCATTTTTTTTCCTAATAAAAACTGTCAGAAAAAAATGAGATAATGTTCAAAGTATATTGATTTTTTTTCTGAACTAAATCAGTGGTTAAATTAAAATTATTATTAAAAAATCAGTCTTAGGTCTTTCTGTCTGTATCCGTGATGTGTTATTGCAGGACACTGCTACCAGGCTCTTTAACTTGTTCCCATGAAGTTAATAGGCTGAAGAAGAACAGTCGTGGCAGGGAGGAAAGTGAAGGACCTGTGCTTGATCTGGGTCAGAGGATGGCCAACTTTTTCCATAAATGGCCAGATGATACTGTGGGCCATATGGTGTCTGTCACAGCTACTCAACTCTGCTATGGTAGCAAGGAAGCATCCATAGCTAATATGTAAACAAATAATCATGCTGGTGTTCTAATAAAACTTTATTTACAAACAGGAGTGGGCCAGATTTGACCTGTGGGGTGTGGTTTGCTAACACCTGATCTAGGTGATAATACTAAATTCCACTGACTACTCAAGCCGATTCAGAAATCCATTACTGAATTGAACCAATGGCAAGAGAGACACAATTTCAAAGTCAAGAATGTGAAAATAATAGTTCTAATGATTTACACCATTTTTCCCTCAGTTTGCTACTCCGGGACATGGAACACAATTATGCTCAATCAAGGGTTGATTCCATAGGGGCAATTCCTTATTCCTAGTGTCCCAGGAATTTCCTTTTTTAAGGCCCTGGCCACCAAGTGGTCTCAGCATGAGCTGTCTTCACTCACTAACTCCCAGGTTTGGAGAACCCACTGGATCTTTCGGCAACTAACTTTGTGTTTCTTTCCTGTATAAACTACATTGTGTTATCTTCCCTACTCACCTAATAGTGTTGCTGTAAAGGCCAAGTGAAATACTGTGCAGGAACATGCACATTCCTATTACAAATTAAGGAATATTAAATTTGCTGGGATTTCCTCCCTCCCTCCCTCTTTCTCTCAATCTGAGCATAATACTTGTTTGATATTTTTTTTCTGGGCAGATTGTTGTGTGTGATTTTGAATATCCAAATAATATTGGATAGTTGAATGATTCTTAAGCTTTAGTTTACATTTGACTCACCTGCAGCACTATGAAATTCCTAATACTCTGGCAACATCTCAGATGAAAATAAATATGAATTTCTGGGGGTGGGACCCAGGCATTAATATATTTTTTAAACTACCCAAGTGGATTTTATTTTATTGCCACTGTAACAAATTATCACAAATGTAGTGATTTTAACAATATAAATGTATTTTCTTACAGTGTTGTAGGATAGAAGTCTGACACAGGTCTCACCAAGCTAAAGTCAGAATGTCAGCAGTGCTGTTTTCCTTTCTGGAGGCTCTAGGGGAGAATGTCTTCCTTTGCCTTTTCTGGGCTCCAAGGTCACCAACATTCCTTGGTTCATAGCCTCCTTCCTTCCTTTTTCAAAGCCAGCAATAGCAAGTCAAGTCATTACATTGATCAATATGACCTCCTTCTGCAGGCCCATGTCCCTCTGACTCAACTCTTCGGTCTTCCTTTTCCCCTTTGAAAGACCCCATTGGTTATATGGGGCCCATCCAGATAATCCAGGTTAATCTCCCATTTTAAGGTCAGCCAATTAGCACCATTGTCTCCATGTGCAACCTAATTTCTCTTTGCTTTGTAAACTAACATATTCACAGTTTTCAGGGATTATGATGTGGACAGCTTTGGGGGTTCGTTGTTCTACCTGCCCCACCAGGTAACTCCAATTCTGAAAGGGAGCAAGGTATGAATGTAGACTGGCTAGAACAAATCATCCCCACATCTGTTCTATTGATGACTAAGGCATTTCTTCCTTCATAGATGTACTATTCTTTAAATATGTAGTGAGTTCCTTTTGTGTTCTAGGTATTGATACTTGGGATATAATAGTAAACAGGATAGCCAGGGTCTAATAGAAGGAAATGATATTCAAATACAAAAAATGCAGGAGTCTTGGGTCCTCATTGGAAGGATCCTTTCCCAACTTTTGAGACCAGGTAAGGATTCCTAGAAGTGATGTAAGAATTAGGTAGGTATAAAATGATGAATAATTGTAGCCTGAGTGCATCCTCCAGACACTTAATGCTTAATCTTTAGTGCTCACCACAAACTTGCATGGTGGGTACTATTACTGCTATTTTGCAGATGCAAAAACCGAGTATAATAAAGGTTAAGTAACAATAATAGCCCTCTATTATTCTATGAAATAATGAGATTGGCTCTACACTGAGACATTAGAATGGCCATTTTCCTTTAAGCATTGGCTAATTTATTACTCTCTCCCAAGTCTAATTTTCTTTCTGAAGAAAGAAAAATAAAGATCAGGAGCTTGATTCAGTCTCTATTGTTGTGACCTGCACATAGCCCTGTGAGTGTTTAGCTTCAGGGTTTGTTTTCTGTCTAAACCAGGAGAGCACCTTGCTCTCTATGGTGGTGCAGTCAGTATTAATTTTATTCATATAACAAGACTCCCAGCATGAAGTCACTACGTTGCCATTGGCAACCCAGTAGTTCACCCAGGTATTAAAGTAGAGTAGATATGAGGGTCTGGTATCTTCTGGATCTGAGCAGTGAAAGACCACGCCTACCATTTACTAGCCTGCTGCTCTTCAGCTGGGCCAGCAAGAGAACCTGGAACAGTACCCTTTCCACATTAGGCCTGGCAGATCCACCCTGGGTACTTCACCATGAATCTGAGTCACTTGACTCACAGATAACCATGTTGTTCCTTCAATGCTTGTGGATGCGGTAATCCATATGATAGATGAGAAATGACTAGTCCAGGAACCATTGTCTGTGTTCTCATCACAGAAAGGAGTATAGGGAAGGAGTGTGTAGGGAACACCTGCCTTTGCTGCTGATTTCAGCATCAGGTTTGCTCCAGTAAACTCTGGCTCTGGGTGATCCCCAAGGCCTCAACCTGACTAGTGGCTACCATATTGGATAGTGCATATTAAAGAACATTTCCTTCATCACAGAAAGTTTATTGAACAGCACTGCTCTCTAGAAGATATTTAAAGGCGTTCTAGAATATCTTTGTCAGGTTAGCAATAGGGTCAGTAACCTCGGGATATCTAGGATATCGGAACTGAGGTAGACTCTGTCTCCATGCCAGTAGCTCTGTTCTACCCTTATTGGTCACGAGGTAGACAATGAAAGATTCAGAGGTAGACTTTCACTCAAACTGTTCTGCTACTGATGCATGGAGAGTGGAAGAAGAATTCTAAGGGTCATATAGTTAGTATTTTGGGGGACTACCTATCCCTCCATGCAGGATCTATCTCCAGGAGAATGTAGGTGTTGAATTAGCATGGGGATGACTGTGAGCTATTTTAGTACAAGTGAAGCACTGCTCCTCCACATGTGGTCCAGATTTAGGGATTCATACTTATAATTATATAGGGTACATAATAAATCAGTCAAACACGTCAAATCAGAAATCATTACTCTGCTTTAAGATAATGTTCAGCCCTAACCGGTTTGGCTCAGTGGATAGAGCATCGGCCTGCGGACTGAAGGGTCCCAGGTTCAATTCTGGTCAAGGGCATGTACCTGGGTTGCGAGCACATCCCCAGTAGGGGGCGTGCAGGAGGCAGCTGATCGATGTTTCTCTCTCATCGATGTTTCTAACTCTCTATCCCTCTCTTTTCCTCTCTGTAAAAAATCAATAAAATATATATTTTTAAAAAAAGATAATGTTCAGCCAAAACCGGTTTGGCTCAGTGGATAGAGGGTCGGCCTGCGGACTGAAGGGTCCCGGGTTCGATTCCGGTCAAGGGCATGTACCGTGGTTGCGGGCACATCCCCAGTGGGAGGTGTGCGGGAGGCAGCTGATCGATGTTTCTCTCTCATCGATGTTTCTAGCTCTCTATCCCTCTCCCTTCCTCTCTGTGAAATATCAATAAAATATATTTTAAAAAAAAAGATAATGTTCAAGTAATATCTAAGCATCCACTTATAAACTAATAAGGAGTCATTAACATTTGCCCATTAATAAAGATTTTTAAAGGACTCCAATTTTATCTGGAAGTTTATCTTTGCATCCTGATCTCAACTTTGCAAAGGTACTTTGTAAGTTTTTCTTTCCCACCATCTTCAGAATCATTCTATAAGGAAGGGGTGGGCAGGTATTTTGATCTACAGTGAACAGGTGAGGGAAATGGAATTCCTAGGGCTTTATCTTTCCATCTAAAGCAGGTGATTGATTCCACATCTATTGGCTCCTAATTTTAAGGTATTTCTATCAGACCATAAAAGAAAGGCAACCTCACTTATTTAATAAGGAATAAATCTATAACTACTACCCCCTTATTATTTAGAAGGCTTACCCTCTAAACAGTTCATATTAATGAGGTCTTACTGCTCCCCAGAAAAAGGTGTCAATTCATGAAGGATTCAAGAGAATCTGGTAGACAGCTTGTGAACACATTTAGTGCATACAATTCATTTTTTTCACCATATCTAGGTAATAGGAGATAATGATAGTTGCTGTTAAATCACCTGTTAGGGACACAGTACTAACCGAGTGTAGGCACCTAAAATGGATCTTAGTTTGCTAACTACCAGGAACCGTGCATAGTTTCTATCTCTGCATTAGGCTGTGAAAGTGAACTGGGGTGTTATTGATGGTCTGTGTATCAATCCCGTCTGATAGATGCCAACAACACACACAGAGTGAGCGGTCTTGCTCTAGTCTCTAAATAGAGATCAATGACTATTTTATTTGTTCAGCTCTTCATCTACCTCCATCACAAGGTAGCTAGAATGATTAATGATCTGTTGGAGGTATTAACGCCTCATGTGTTGGTCCCCTAATTATAGAAGCAGATTGGAGCCAAGCCTCAGAGTGGGTTTGGGATTGAAAGATATTTTAAAGGCAGATGATTGGTCCAACACTTCCACTTCTTTCAATTTAACCATAAATCAATTGTGAATGATTTTTCCACTGTAATTTTTCATAGGTTTTGAAGTTGGGTAATGAGCATCCCTGTCCCAGAGTGAAACTGTGATTTTCCTAGATCTTATTGGAAAGGGGATGAAGATTTATGAAGGGGCTTAGAAGGAAATATATTGCATTTCTTCTTATCCTCTGCTTGTGTTTTCCCCCCTCCTTTCCTGTACTTCAACCCTGGTAAGTCTTAACTTTCATGCGTGGCATATAGTATTGGGGAAATTGGAAAGCTCCAGTGTGTCTTGACCTACTTTCCAGTGGCTGTACAATTACAAGGAAGAAGTTGATACTGTGTAAAGTAGTACTACGTTCCACACTGAAGGGAACGCATGGGGAAGCAAAGAGTGCATTTGCCTGAGCAGCACCCATTCTTTATTTTATTTTTGATATATTTTTATGGATTTCAGCGAGGAAGGGAGAGGGAGAGAGAGATAGAAACATTAATGATGAGAGAGAATCATCCATCGGCTGCCTCCTGCACGCCTGCTACCATGGACCAAGCCCACAGCCCGGGCATGTGCCCTGACGGGGAATCGAACCATGCCCTCCTGGTTCATAGGTTGCCACTCAACCACTGAGCCATGCTGGCCTGGCACAGCACTTATTCTTTTATTTAGTTCCTGAATATATTGACTTCAGATTTTTCAAAAATATGGGGCAGTTCAAGGTGTTGCTACCACCTAAGAAGCTGCCGTGGTGATTGAGAGAGAACTTCTTAGGAGCCCTGGGTGAAAAGAGGCTTACATTGGAGTCACTTTGACAAAATTTCTTTCTTTAGCTAGGACTGCAGCTTACCCCACCATGGGTAATGTGATCCACCCGTGCCTGATGAAAACCCGGCCTTCAAGTTGTGGAAAAGCTCAGGGTTCTTCTTCTTCTTCTTATTATTATTATTATCATTTTGTTAAGCCTCACCGAAGGATATTTTTTCCTTTCTTTTCAGGGATAGTGGAAAGGAGGAGAAGCGGGGAGAGAAACAGAGGAGAGGGAGAGAAACATCATGTGAGAGAGACATATCCATTGGTTGCCTCCCGCACACATTCCAACTGTGGGGCTGGGGATCGAACCTGCAACATAGGTACATGCCCTTGACCGGGAATCGAACCTGAGACCATTTGGTGCATGGACTAACACTCTAACTGCTTAGTAACAACAGCCAGGGCTATGATTTTTATTTTTTAAGGATTTTAAGGTTAGCAGCAAAGAGCTTGTTAAAATAGATACTTTACTAAAACTCAAATGCAGCAAATGTTCCTGTTTGCCTGTGTACCATAGCACATGGAAAGATCCAGCAGGGCTTGTCAGATATTTAATTTTTCTGTAGCTCTAAGACTTTTGGGGGCTTTATGTATTAGAGCAATAGATTACATTTTTAATGTATTTAAGCTATGAGAGACATATGTTAACAGGTTTGTATTCCAATTCTGTGAATATTTGGAAGGGATGCTTCTCTTCCTTTCCTCCTTCCTGCCTGCCTTTCTTCCTAAAACTTCTGTTAATTCATTATTATGCATCAAAACACCAAGTTAGTCCTAGGTGGCTAGGTGATGGGAGAGGAAGTTGATTTTGAAAATCAGTAAAATTCAGTCCTTGTCCTCAAGCACCTTACACTCGCAGGGGTCCTCAAACTTTTTTTTTTTTAAATTTTTTAATATATTTTATTGATTTTTTACAGAGAGGAAGGGAGAGGGATAGAGAGCTAGAAACATTGATGAGAGAGAAACATCGATCAGCTGCCTCCTGCACACCCCCCACTGGGGACGTGCCCGCAACCAAGGTACATGCCCCTGACCGGAATCGAACCTGGGACCCTTCAGTCCGCAGGCCGACGCTCTATCCACTGAGCCAAACCGGTTTCGGCGGGTCCTCAGACTTTTTAAACAGGGGGCCAGTTCACGTCCCTCAGACCGTTGGAGGGCCGGACTATAGTTTAAAAAAAAAACTATGAACAAATTCCTATGCGCCCTGCGGGCCCGGGATGAGTTGGCTGCTAAGCAGGACAGGCAGCGGCACCCGGCGGGCCAGATAAATGTCCTCAGCGGGCCGCATGTGGCCTGTGGGCTGTAGTTTGAGGACCCCTGCTAGGGCATTAAGGTAGCTGACAAAGTCTTTGGAAAGCCCTGGGAACCAGGGTTGGGTACTATATAGGCAAGAATAAGAGCTGCCAAGAGATATGCTCAACCATGGACTTGGCCTAGAGCAGTGGTCGGCAAACTGCGGCTCGCGAGCCACATGGGCTCTTTGGCCCCTTGAGTGTGGCTCTTCCACAAAATACCACGGCCTGGGCGAGTCTATTTTGAAGAAGTGGCGTTAGAAGAAGTTTAAGTTTAAAAAATTTGGCTCTCAAAAGAAATTTCAATCGTTGTACTGTTGATATTTGGCTCTGTTGACTAATGAGTTTGCCGACCATTGCCCTAGAGAAAGCCCTCTGCTGTTGGTTTACAGTTTGGGGCAAGATCCTCTACCATCACTGCCCTAGAAAGAAATCCCCTTAACAACATGCTTTCAAGAAGAGTCAGTCTCCCCAGGAGCATCAGTGACCTCATGGTGCCTTTAAAAAAAAAAAAAAAAAAAAAAAAAATATATATATATATATATATATATATATATATGTGTGTGTGTGTGTGTGTGTGTGTGTGTGTGTGTGTGTGTGTGTATACATATATATATATTATTTATTTTAGAGTGGAAGGGAGAGGGAGAGAGAGATAGAAACCATGATCGGCTGCCTCCTGCACACCCGCTACAGTGGACCAAGCCCATAATCTAGGCATGTGCCCCGACTGGGAATCAAACCATGACCTCCTGGATCATAGGTCAACGCTCAACCACTGAGCAACACCAGCCAGGCCCCATGGTGCCTTCTTGTTCATTCCAAACCTCTCAAAGGTACATCAACTTGGCAAAATCTAAGCCACATCACTTATCTCAACTGCTAGGAAGTCTGGGACATATAGTTCTTAGCATTCCTGACTCTGACACATAGGAAGTTACACTAGAATGGTTGGAATATTGGATGGAAGAAATAAATAAATAGGAGTCACCACAGAGAGATGGGCAGATTAGTAGATAACCACAATGAATTGTGTAAATGTTGGGCTGGAGCACATAATAGTACGGTATTGTGGGAACATCCAGTAAAGGTACTATCTCAGAGGGAAGGGGGCATTCAGTGAAGTAGTGTAGTAGAGATATACTTAGTAAGCTTGAGGATTTCATGGTTTTGTTAATGAGGGTATGATAGGTATACAATGCAGAAATAAACAGCTTCAAAACCTCAGTGGCTTCACAGACATACTGGTACAACCACACACACAGAAACTTATGCACAGTAGGCTCTGTGGATGGGATGGGATATAGATTTGTGAAGCCTGGTGCAAAATGAAAACAAAAATTATTCAAAATTTCAAAATTGTGGTGGCAGAACAGTAACCCAAGCAGGTGGGATTCTGTTTGCATAGATTGATTGCATAGATCGAATGCCCAGGAGCCTGGCCCTCTGTTGGGGGGTCCCAGAGACTCTCCAGGGAAGCTGTCTTCTAATTGGTCACAGTAATGTAAAGAGCGTTAAGTCTGTGGCTCTATCATCTCAACACAGACTCCTCCACTCTTGCCAGATCTGGGCAAGAGAGACAGGAGAGCCACACAGGGGCTTTTTACTGCCTCAGCCCAGAAGTGACACATCTTCTCACGTTTCTTTGTCTGGTGCTGGTCACATAGCTCCACTGGCCACAAGGGGGTTAGGAAGTGGAGACTCCTGGGAGGGGTGACAAGTGATGGTGACTCAGTAGTATCTACCCAGTGGCACCCAAAAACAGGAATGACAAAAACAATTGCTGTTTTAAAATACTATCTGTATTTGAATATTAATACATTTAGTGTGGCTTAACAGTTCAAGCAGTATGCTTGCTTTTTACCAATCCACTCATTTGATCAGAACACTTTAAGTATTTTGCTAAATCCAAGTGCTGCTAGAAAAATTAGCAGTAATAATGAACAACTTTGAAGGAGTTTGAGTTAAATGCTTTGGAGCAACAACAACAAAAACACATTTCTGGCCAAAACCGGTTTGGCTCAGTGGATAGAGCGTCAGCCTGCGGACTGAAAGGTCCCAGGTTCGATTCCGGTCAAGGGCATGTACCTTGGTTGCGGGCACATCCCCAGTAGGGGGTGTGCAGGAGGCAGCTGATCGATGTTTCTCTCTCATCGATGTTTCTAACTCTCTATCCCTCTCCCTTCCTCTCTGTAAAATATCAATAAAATATATTTTAAAAAAAACACATTTCTGTTTTAGCACACATCTTAAGATACAAATTATATTTATTTTATGGAAAATAGATGTATATGAAAACTGATGGAGTAAAACTTTTCTCTTGAATTTATTAACTTATTTAGCAATGAATGGCCCCAAATATATATGCTTAGACAACAATGTAGTATAACTAAAACGATTCTAAATATTTTTACCTGCGTCTGTGAGTTGCTCTGAATTATCTTTACCTGTGTTGGGCTCAGTTATGTTCACATATGAATCCACTTTGAAACCGGGAAAATAGATGTTCAAAAAGAAGCTCACCCATTGTGTATTAATGCCCTGTGTCTATTACCCTGACACTTTTCATTATCAACTAAAACTCAATGATGTGTTACAGACAACAAGAGCTCTGATGAGAGATAAATGAATGTGGTTCACAGGAGACAGGTCGGACAAAATGGGCGGTCATCTTCCCCACTGGGTGCTGCTGGCAGTGGACTTCTTATAACATCCCAAGAAAAATAATTTTCTGAGTCTTGCACAAGGCAATGAGTGGCTTTGATTTGCATGGCATTCAATCCCTGCATTTCTAATGTCCCATTTCCCTTAGTCCAGTCATAGAAGAAGTGTAGCTGGGGTTTCAGTAAAGCTGGAAGCAAAGCCAGTCAGTTTCCAGAGTTTCCTTCCTTTGTTGGAGCTGGTTCAATTTCCGCATTAGGCTAGTGGCAGTGCATTAGTCCATTGCATGTGGGGGAAGGCAAGGAAGCAGGAGCAAAAGAGCCCCAGAGCCAGGAGTCAAGCACAGCATCCCAAGAGGAACCAACAGCATGAATTTCTTTGTTTAGGGAATTACATATCCTAAATCTTTGCAGGCTTGCAGTGGCCACGCCCATTCTGGCCAATGACCTCTGTTTCCAGGTGTGACTGATAAGCATCTTCCCTATGTCACCCCAACTTCCCCAGGCCTGTATCTGTCTTCCCTTTTGTTCAGTCTCCTCCCCCCAGTGTTTTGTAGGGAACATGCCTGTAATGTCTGGCCTTCCCTTTGCTCCTTTTCTATTTTTAATAATTAGCTAATTACAATGGTATCATCTATTGACAGTTATATTTCTTGCCAATGAACCATTACTAATGTGTACATTTAAGTTGTACTCCTTTACCTTTACTTCTTTAAATTTGTTTTTTTCTTTTTTTTAACCATATTTTTCTACTCTACTATTGCACTACTACTAGACTATTTTATTGTTGTGTTATATGTGTGTACTGTTCTCTGCTGGAAAGCAAACTGGACTTGAGAACAGATCATCGGTGTCCCAGCCCAAACACTGTAAATATTGTGTAAATTTTTATTCTAGCCTTTCCTTACCTGTAAAATTGGAATGATGACTATGATGATGAAGAAGAAGAATAAGAAGAATATGGTGATTAAGATGATGGGTGATTAATTGACTGTCTCTCCAACTCAACTTTATACCCCAAAGTCTGAACCAGAAGTGGGCAAACTATGGCCATCAGGTCAAATCTGGCTTTTCACGGGTTATTGTAAATAATGTTATATTGGAACACAGCCATGCCCATTCATTTATGTATTGTCTGTGGCTGCTTCCATGCTACAAAGACAGAACTGAGCAGTTGCAATGAAGACTGTGAGGCGGCAAAGCCTAAGGTATTTACTCTCTAGCCCTTTACAGAAAATGTTTTCTAATGCCTAGGCTAGATAGTCACCAAATATGTGTTTTGATCTGTGAAAATTTAGGGATATTGCCTTAATGAGATAGGAGGCTGCCTAGAACAAATTTGTATTATATACAGAACCCAGAAAGTTCCCCAAGGAAAGCCTAACCCAGCTTTCAGCTGCTGAGAGAGAGACGTAGCATTTATCTTTTCACTCTTGAAATGCTACCTACAGGGCCACTGTTAGCAGAGGTCATTATGCAAATACGGATTCATCTCTACATGATACCACATGCCAGGCATTTGCACAGATGTAAATTGTATTAAGGCCTGAGTATAATGTGTGTACTTCAGTTACTTTTTGAAATTGTTCAGTCATCTGGATGTCTTTTACTGTGTTTTCCAGGAAATATGAACTAGAGAATTGAGCAATTTTCTTGTCAATTTGATCAATGTAGACTGGCAACCTGGATGCCTTTATTTAAAAAAAAATACCACCACCCCCACTTCACTTGTTAGAATATATTTATTTATTTTACTAAATTACCCAGTTAATTACTACAATTTTCCAATCTATCTTAACCACTGAAGGCTTAGACTGGTTCAATATTACATGTGGTTGGTACAATTGAGATCTGTTCCCAAAGTATGAGCTTATTCAGTGTAGGATTCATGTTTGTTTATCCATCTACTTGCTTGGTCTTTTTGATCTGTAGCTTAAATTGTTGAAATTTCACCTTTAAATCAATCAAGCATCACTTTAGAAACTGGAGAGACATTGGAATGGAAAACCAAAGAATGAAGAATTCAGAGAAACAGTGCTCTATTGGCAAAGGGAAGGTTCAAGAAGAAAGGGCCTTGTAGGAGGCAGGCAGATGGCAGAAGACCTTGGACTGAAGCTCTGGGCAGAGTTTTGTAGGATGAGAGGAAACAAAAGCAGCCAGTGCTTCAGAAGGAACCGTCAGTGGGAGAGGAGGGATCATTTGACTCACAAAGACAGATAAGGGAGCTGGAATGCTTTAGAGAGGGTTAGTGGCCTGTAAACATGTTTAAGAGTAATCAAACTGAGAAAATAAAACTGGTTGTGGAATTCAACCATGTCCTGTTTAAAAGGGGATCTTGAACTGGGTCCTTCTAGTACTACCTGGCCAGGTGTGGGAATTTTCTGATCATGCTACCATCTCCTCCTTCAGGCATTCAAGGACTCCTCTATCTCCAGGTCCTTATCATTAAACAAGTCATTGTCTCTATGGAGTGGGCAGATGGGGTCAGGGGCAAAGTCACAGGGGATGTACAAGTGTCATCCTTGAGTGGATATCCACAGGCACCATGTTGCCCACTGGGAGTCCATGGTCCTCATTTGCATCAGCGAAAACTTGTCTGGATGATGGCATGCTCTCTCAGCCCCCACTTCTCACCTGGGATGGTACTTGCTCTAAGGATGATACTGGTTTCTGGGTCTCACACCTCCCTCCGGTACAGACCTCTTTTCCTCTCCTTCCTCTTTTCCTGCTCAGTTGTGCATTTTGAAGTCTGATTTTGAACTTAATAGTGAAGCATTTTTCAATCTTTATTTTCTGGTTTTCCCAAGAGTGACTCATACTCACATTCTGGAAAAGATCCCTGGAGGTTCTATGGAAGCAATTTTGTGGGAAGAGTAAAGCTTTGCTGTAACCTACCAAATGTGGTTATTAGATTTGAAGATTTAGAGTTTATTGATGACTTCTGACATTGAAGGTGGAGGAAGCCATGTCTTAGGACCAAGGTTCAGAAAGCATTCAAAAGGGTTTTCTTGTTAGTAGGTTGGTTGGTTGGTTAGCTGTCTGTAGGTATGAAGTTATAAGTGAAGATAGAAAGGTACTAAAACCTTACGGAGTGACAGGAAAGACCACACAGAGATCCAGGCCTGTCACTCAGTATCTAGAAGGCATCTGCTATAGCTAGAGCTGAGAACCTAGGACTAACAGAGAAAGCAGGGCATTAACTAGTGTCCAATGGGTCAGCTCCCTCAGAGTAAGATGGACAGAGGTCACTGGCCAGGGGGGGTAGGAAAAAAAATTCCTGCCAAGATGTTTTGCAAATAACTGACATCTTTCAAAAGCCCATGCTTCCTACAAGTGACCTTTCTTCAACTGTAAGAGGCTTTCAAAAATTTGATGAGTGAATGCCTGCAGAAGTAGTATTTAATGTGTGAATTGAAGAAAATATAGCTTGGCAGCTTTGAGGGAATCTGAGGTCATTCTAATTAAGAGGATTTACCTGATCAAGAACCGAAGTAGTATAAGTCTGGCATATCCTAAAGACTCTTAGCAAACTACTATATTAAAATCAGTGCTTTTCAGGATATGTTATCTGTTCTGAGGGGGCCTCAGTGCAACTTTGATTGTGTTTCTTGTTCTTTTCTTTCTGAGCGTAAGTGCATAAACTATTTATCAGGTTAGTTTATGAACATGAAGGCTCAGTCCACATCTTTTATCTCAAAATGCAGACCACTGTGGTGTAATTACAATCCTTTGGGTATTGTTTTAACAAAATGTTTTAATTTCTTTGCTTCTCTTCCCCTACTTCACTGAAGAGCTTCTCAGCCTAGACCTGTGCAGATTTTAATGCGCAAATAAATCGCTTGAGAATTGTTTAAAAAAATGCATATTCTGCTTCAGTAGGTTTGGCAGGAATACAGGCCTGAGTTTCTACATTTCTTCTAAGCTTGTCAATGCTGCTTGTGCTGCTAGTCTGGGGACCATATTTTGAATAAAAATGCTAAATGAAAGGGAAGGAGTTTGGTAGCAAAAAGGGGTTGAGTTTTTGTAAAAATATATTTTTATTGATTTCAGAGAGGAAGGGAGAGGGAGAGAGAGATAGAAACATCAGTGATGAGAGAAATTCATTGATTGGCTGCCTCCTGCACACCCCACACTGGGAATCGAGCCCACAACCCAGGCATGTGCCCTGACTGGGAATCAAACTGGAAATCAATCACTGAGCCACTGCAGCCTGGCAAAGGGTTTGAGTTTTATAGTCAGAAAGGCCTGGATGGTCTGAATTCTGGCTCTGAAATGTATGGTGACTTAAAAGCTATATGACTTAAACAAGTTTTTGAAGCTCTCGGAGCCTTGTTTTCTTATCTGAAAAGGGGATAGTGATACTGCCTTCACATGCATCTTCTAAGAGATACATTTCCTCCTACCTCTATCATGTTCACTGCTTTATCTCCATGACTGAGCATAATTCCTGGCACATCACAAAGATGTATTGAATGAAGGATTGAATGAATTAGTGAGTTACCAAATAAATAGGTTTGAGGATAAATTTTATGATGTGATTAGAATATGCAGCAGAGTATTTGACCTTAAAAAACATTTCAATAAATGTTGTTTACCTCCCCATCTCCTCCTTTTTCCTCTAAAACAAAATGCTGAATTAGGGTGCATGCCTCACACTGCTGAAGCAACATCATATAAAAAAGGTCTTCTCTTTGTGATTCCTCAGGGAAATAACAGTTACACTTCAGGTCAGCAGTCGCCAACCTTTTGGACCTCACAGACCACCAGTGGTCCATGGACCAGCGGGTGGCAACCGCTGCTTCAGATAATAGAAGTTGGACGAATGGATGAGAGAGTAGTTTCATAATATTGTTATTGTTACACATACATGGACCAGGGTAAATTAGGCAATCACTTTTCAAAAATTGATCATCTAAATATATGCTTATGTCTTATCTGCTGCTGGAGCCCTGGGAGGTAAGCAATTGTCAGAAAATGTGAAGCATTTCAGAATTCTGTGGATTCTTGGGAATACAAAAATGACAAACCTGGCTCACCAACTCCTTGGCCTCCTACTTCTCTGAAGAGTCTAAATTTGAGTTTGACAAGTTCATCTATCTATCTATCTATCTATCTATCTATCTATCTATCATCTATTTATTGGTTAATCCTCAACCAAGTATATTTTTTTTCACTAATGTTTAGAGAGAATGGAAGGGATGGGGAGAGACAGAAACATCAATTTTGTGAGAGACACATCAATTGGTTGTCTCCTGCATGGGCCCCGACCAGGGCTGGGGAGAAGTCTGCAACTGAGGTACATGCCCTTGAACCCAGGACCCTTCACTCCTCAAGCCTGATGTTCTATCCACCGAGCCAAACTAGCTAGGGCAAGTTTGGTTCTTTTAAAGTGCAATAGGCATGGAACTTAAGGAGTTAACATTAATTCACATATAAGTTTGACTAAGTTTGATCAGATTGCTTTCCTCACTTTTAGTCAGTCAGCAACATTTCCCAAGTCCTAAGGATGTGCCAGAAAGAAAAGTAGGTGCTGGAGAGATAGGGTGAGTAAGGCAGAGCCAGGCTTTGCGCTCCTGAACCTGACCTTCAGAATGGGGCAGGGAGACAGAGAAAAACGGGAAAATGGACTGTTTGACTGACTTTATGAAGAGCATTCACTGAGGTTCGTTGTCACTTATTGATGAAATGGACTTAAAATCAGTTCTGGTGGTTACTTACAATTGATTTTAAAGCAATAAGTCTTTTTCTAAAAGCGGGGTAACTTTTAAAAAATATTATTATTTTAAAGCTTATGATGGCAGAGAATTTTGCTATTCTGTTCACTGTTCTATCCTCAGCACTTAAAGTGACAAGTACATGATAGGTGCTCAGTAAATATTTGTTAGTGGTAAATAACATTTGTTGAATGTACTCTTAGTGAGTTCTTGTTAATGTGATGACTGTGGACTTATTATGTGTTTCACCCGGGACTAATGTAGTATCATTTCTCTGTTATATTTATATAGTGCCTAGGTTCTAGCCATAACTTATTAATTAATTAGGGTATAAAAGAGAAACACCCACAAACTATGAAGCTATTTAAATGGATACATAAAAATAATTAACAGTAAATAGCTCAACAGACAGTTCTTTTTGAAAAAAAAAAATACATGTTTTTGTTGATTTTTAGAGAGAGGAAAGGTAAGGGATAGAGAAATAGAAACATTGATAAGACAGAAACATCATGGATTGGCTGCCTCCTGCACACCCCACACTGGGGATCAAGCCTGCATTGATCTGAATGTACCCTGACTGGGAATTGAACCGAGACCTCTTGGTTCCTGGGTCCATGCTCAATCATGGAGCCACACCGGCCAGGCTACAGACGTTCTTTACAATGATGATTCTCTGCTTGACTTAGTGCTTTTAATTTTTATAGTAATTGCCACTGCCATTAATGGCAGTTATATTTTAAAGTGCTTATTGAAGTTGAACATACATAGAGTTTGTGTTTTCGCTTTTTCCCAAAGCTGATGGTTATGAAATGTATTGTTTTTTTAGCAGTCATTGCTATTTTACAATCCTTGGTGGGGTCCCCACCACTCTCAATTTCTTAAGAACAGGATTGTCAGCCAAGCTGCCACCTACTGATTAGGTCTAGTCCTCTTGCCACAGAACATTCATTGCTCAAAATAGGAAATATAACGTCAGCAGCAAACACATCTGTCTTGAAAGAGGAGGAAGAGCATGTAGGCTAATATGAATTCTGGCAGATATGCATAGCTAAGCCATGTGACTAGCAGATCTCTATGATAATGATTACAATTATGATCATTCTAATAGGGAGATAAAGTTTTCATTATAATGTAGTAATGTAGGCTCGTTCCTGGCTGATATTGTGGGATCTGTATCTTCACCCGAAGGTCAGTCTCATCAAATCTTAATCAGAAAATCTTTGTCAATTTCTGAATTAGTGATGAGTGAGCCCCTGAGATGGCTGGGTAGTCAGGTCATAGGCCACCCATTGATTCTAAAACGAGCCAAACACATTGAGATTAGAAGTACTTAGAAATGTAAATGGCATCAATTGAAGTATTGACACTTTGTGTTTTTTATAGCTGCAAGATAAATATTTAAAAGTGACTGAGGAGATATAAACAAAAACACTATCAAAACCATTTTTCCTGTCCTGGAGTGATAGTCATTCAGACAATATTGTCCTAGAAAATCAGTGTTTAATCATTAGAAAAAGTGAAGGTGGGAAGTAATTGCTCTTATTATTTAATAAGTAAGTCAGAGTAGAAAAATCTATCAAAGTTGTGTGAAAATTAGTAAAGGGTAAAGACTGAAGGGGCCAAGCACACAGAAACTCATTTTCAAATGGGAAATGTGGTCTTGAGAGTCGGTGTAAGAAACAGACCAATAAAGGAACCATTAATAAAAGCCAGTACACCAGGAAGAAATGACTTGTGACTCTAGGCCCGTGGTCAGCAAACTGGGGCTCACGAGCCACACGCGGCTCTTCGGCCCCTTGAGTGCGGCTCTTCCACAAAATACCACAGCCTGGGCGAGTCTATTTTGAAGAAGTGGCGTTAGAAGAAGTTTAAGCTTAAAAAATTTGGCTCTCAAAAGAAATTTCAATCGTTGTACTGTTGATATTTGGCTCTGTTGACTAATGAGTTTGCCGACCACTGCTCTAGGCCAATGGAGCTCCTCATCAAATGCAGAGGGAGAGGAGGAGGTAAAAGAAAAGGGAAGGAGGGAGGACTGGGCGGAGGTGGCGGCAGTGGGGAGAGAGAAAGGGAGAGAAAAACACCACAGAGAAACACACACAGCTCTTGCCTCTACATGAGCCTGTCATTGAGCAAGACATAGAATCAGAGTCCTTTTCTATTAAGCAAAGTGGATGCACTATATTAAGTGGTTTTAAGATTGTTCTTTGTAGATTTTAGGGGTGGGAGGGAACTTCTCGGGGAGTAGGTTTGGTTCAAAAGTAGCTGAAAAACAACGATCCAGGGATGACCTCCAGAGCTAACAAATTAAGGGAAGGATTGGCGATGAAAAGCAAAATAACATTTCTGTTTTATGCTTTCAATTAACTGAAAAAACAAAAACAAAAACAAACCCTAAAACTTCTTCTACTTGCTTAGTAATCTGTACTTACCAGTAGTGAGATTTGATGATTTGCCATTAACACTTGTGTTTTCACAGACTTGTCAATCTGGTGCAAGCATTGTTTGGAATAAAAGTCCCTTAATTCCTTAGGACTCATTGGACCTCCCAGTTCCTATAATGGTGTCCAGGATAAAATAGAAAATGGACTAAGATCCTGAAGGAATTTCTACACGTGATGCCCTCATAAGTCACATGTTACATGAATGATCTTAATTTGGACAGGTGATGAGCTTAGTGTTCGTGTTGATTGAGTAACTTGGTGACTTGCTTTCTTATCTCTAATGATGTGAAGATGGTTTAATAGATTGCACCCATAAAGAGGTGCCATTGTCTTATAGGCTTATTGGTAAAACAAAATGAATCCTTATAGGGGCAAATTATGGGGTGGGGAGGGAGGTAAAGAATGGGAAGATAGGGAGATACATTTTTTACATTTTATTTAAATATTGATTTTAGAGAGGAAGGGAGAGGGAGAGAGAGATAGAAACATCAGTGATGAGAGAGAATCATCCATCAGATGCCTCCTGCATGCCCCTTACTGGGGATCGAGCTGCAACCCAGGCATGTGCCTTGACAGGGAATCGAACTGTGACCTCCTGGTTCATGGATCCACACTCAACCACTGAGCCACACCAGGCTGGCTGTTATTGCCAATATTATTTCAATAGAAAGCTTTTTTTTAAATGTTTACTTTAGGAAACAGTTTTTTGTTTGCTTTTCTTGGCAAGCAGTAGCTCTTTTGGTAAACTGTTTGGCACACAGTGTGGGACATTTTGCCCTTTAAAGAAGTGACAATATTAGAAGGAACAGAAAAGCAGCTGGCATGTATACTGATTTTAGAAGGTCTATTCTGATAAGCAGCTGCCACCAGACAGAAAGACGCACTGTAAAGGCCCCCAGCCTCCCCTGGCCCCCGGGCACCTTGAATTTGCAATAGCTGCATCTCATTCGCCCGTGGTGTCAGGGGCAGGTTTGTTCTGTTGGATTCTGACAAAGGTCAATGATTATAGCAAACAGTGTTGTGGTACATTTGTCACATGAAGAAAAAAAATGCCAAAAGCACTTATTGAATTGTTTTTATCTGGTAGATGATGGAGATTGGTTTTTGACCTGCTGTTTTGCCTGCAAATAGTTAATTCCATTATTGTAAAGAAAATGAAGCTATTACCTTTATTTATATGAGGATATTTTAGAAGAGTGAATAGTTGGGCCCTGGGCAGGTGGCTCAGCTGGTTGGAGCATCATCCCCTACACCAAATAGTTGTGGGATCAATTCCTGGTCAGAGCATATACGTAGGTTGAGGGTTTGATCCCAGGTCAGGGCATATACGGGAGGTGTCCAATTGCAGTTTCTCTCTCACATGGATATTTCTCTCTCTGTCTCTCTCTCTCACTCTCTCCCTTTCTCTAAAATCAATGAACATATTCTCAGGTGAGGATTACAAAACAATAAAAATAATAATAAAGTGAACAGTTGGGGCTGAATAATACTTTCTCAGGCTTTTAAATGAAATTAGGAGATTCCTAAATAAGAAATATAATGGGGATTTCCTTTTCTAAATGTAAGTTGAGCACACCTTTATTTTGTGAATCATTATCTGTATAAGATCAATGTATTTTAAGCCAGAGGGTTTTCCCTAATCGTGTGCCTTTCCTAACCCATTCCACTAATCTGACTTTGTCGTCAATTGTCATCCTATATCCAAAGCTTAGTGTGTATGCTGACATAATTGTCACCTGGAGTGATACCTTCAAACCCTGGAGGGAATACACATGTATAGTTATAATTTATGTCTCCCCCCTCCCCACATATATACACAGTATTCTTTACTATTATCAATAAACAAAATTCCGCTTATGGGGCTTCCCAGACTTCTAACCTGTTTAAGAGAATATTATAATCATTTTTGACATTTTATGGCTTGATACACATGACTAATGATGCCCTTTGTAACACAGGATATATTCTGCTGCTGGAAAGCTCTAATGTACTTAAAATTGATGGAAAAAACTAATCTACTTGGGGTGACAAATCAGTGTACAGTGAGTTAATTGCGTGCTCAAATTCTCTTTTCAAGACAGGATTTTGTTTTCTAACACAGAATCGAAAAATTTATGATCAGATCTCAGTAACTGTAGCCTCACCCCTTGGCATGTATAGATAGTATTTTTAGTTTAGGTACATTTCACAGAGTAATTGTCTTCTGTGTAGCATCATCACCCAATGAGAATAAGGTTAACCATGTCAACTGTGAATGGCCTGACTTCGTGAATTGGAAATTTCCACTGAAAGGCTACAAATACACTGATCCTTGGATCCTTTCCCACCCTCTTGGTAGTTTACTGTAAGGCCAACATATATATGTTTCTGGCCGTATTCTTCAAGCCCTTTGTCTATTAAGTGAACTATAGAATTGGTCTCATTGCCTTTTCTGTCCAACTTCAGTCTCTAAAAACTTGTGTGGGTTTCTTTGCTGAGATTTTCCCACTCACTCTAACCTCTTAGGATGCCTTCTCTCTTACTGTATACAATATATGCTTTCTCTGAAGCCTTCCCTGACCAGCTTGGAGACGACCTTGACTGATCATCAACTGAATTGAAAAATGTGTTCCACTTCTCCTGAAATACTGTCTTGTCTTGTTTCCCTATGCGTTCTCCCCCCGCCCCCCCAATCCAGATTCTTGATTCTGAGCTCCCTAAGGACTTTACTAACCATAATTTTGTTTATCTTTCCCTCATCCAGTATATAGATTTGTATATAGGTGAAGCAGTTGGGCAAATGGAAAATTTAATATAAGTCCATCTCTTTGCCTTTATATTAGTTTCCTATCCTAAACCAGAAGATTATAAGCTTACTAAGAGCAGGGGTCATTGTTGACTTAACTTTGAATCTCCAGCACCTAGAGGCGATCGTGTTGTAGGCACTCAACATTGTCTGCTGAGCTGAACTGAATTATCTCTAGTAAATGGATATACAGCATGCCTATTTTAAAGATGCTCAGGAAAGAGATCTGATGTAACATTCCTTGATAACTTGACTTCTGAATATTATTTGTATTTAACTGAAGGGATCCTGGCCGAGGCTGGCATTGAGATGGCTTCTGTTTTGGCTTTGGCCAAACCTTTCAATTTTTATTATGGCTTGACTTAAACCACCAGCTCCAATGAGAGTTGTGTTATTCATGTACACACACACACACCCCAATTTTAAATATTTAAAAATAAGGTATCTACAATCCCAGGATATTTTAAATTATATAGATGGAACATATCCACTGAGAACTTTAAGCATAAATGGAGATGTGTAGCTACATTTCCAAATTTCTCAGTCTAACCCTCAGCCTTATCCAAAGAACATTAGAATCGCTGGCTAAAAAAGAATAAAAGTGAAGTCATTTGACTGATCAGCCTGACACTATTTCTCTGTGTTGACTGATTGATACACAACCTCAGTTAGCCCCCTCTGCTGGCAATCCCCGCATTTACCACCCCAAGCCTTTTTGGCACACAATATGGATGGTAGCTTCTGAACAATGTCTAGACATGGCATTAAATCTCCTACCCTGCCATTTTCACTTGCCCTGTCATTTTTAGGGACATTCCAACCATCTTTGTGAATAAATCTGCGGAGAGTAGACCCACCTTCAAATTTCCAAGGTGGCGAGATTAATTGCCATTGACCTTTAAGCATAACTATAGAGATAAAAGGTGCTGATTTTAAAACGCAGTCAGAAGAGTAGGAGCTGGGAAGTTGCAGGACACATAGCCTCTTTTTCCCACCCCGAGCAGTTTCTCAGCTGTCTGCATAACCTAAAGCACCGAAAGACCCTTCTCCTGAACCGCAGACCCGAGACATTTGTTGGACATGGTATATAGCCTGGATTTTACACTCAAGTAAATATGCTCTGTGTGTTCCCAAAAAGGCCAATATTTATATATCAAGCTCACCAAGTTAAATTTACTTTCCCACATTAAGCCTGCATGATGAATGGTTTTATCTTGCCTATTACAGCCTGTTATATCATAAATCCCCAGGCAGGAGAAAGAAAAAACCGACTTGAATGAAGAAAACCATGGAGGTGCAAGCCATTACCATTTAAGATGGTTATACTGAATCACATTTGCTAACAATAATATGTAAAATACCTTGGAAACCCCATTTACTCTTATTTTCCTCCCATTTCCATTTCTGTTGCTAACAACCAAAAAGGAATGTTGATGTAGGAATGTCTGACTAACCTCACATTTTCATTTCCCTATTTTATTGTCAGCATAATATAGTATCCCTTGAACCAATTTTACTTATATTCTTATTTGTTAGATGAATAAATGAATGAATGAATAAACATACATGGAAGAGTATTTCCATATTCTAGTTGGAATGCCCCTTCCAGTCACTGAAATTTTCACCTATGGCTCAGCTTTAAGGAAATTTCCTATTTTCAAAGAGGCTTTTTCTTAGTTGGTTGTTGTTCTCTTCCTCCACACTTCCATAGATCTTTGTATTTTGTTTAGGTAACGTTTTTGTTGTTGTTGTTAATTCTCACCTGAAGATATTTTTCCCATTGATTTTTAGAGTGAGTGGAAGGGAGCGGGGGAGACACATGGATTGGTTGCCTCCCCTACCAGGGCCAGAGCCTGCAACCAAGGAATGTGCCCTTGACCAGAATCGAACCTGGGACCCTTCAATCCGAGGGCCGACACTCAATCCACTGAGCTAAACCAGCTAGGGCTGTTCAGATAACTATTTTAATCTGCTTTGCAGTAAAGGTATTTAAGTAGTGTTAGTGGTAACTTATCAAGTGTCTTGTTCAATTTAAAACTACTCAGTTAGAGGTCTTTATGCTTCTTTCTTCCTACTCCACCAAGTGGAGCATAGGGCATTTAGAAGTTGGATTGCATCAGAATGACCAGATAATTTATAGTCCAAATTGGACACTTTTGAGAGGGAAGGGAGTGGTATTAATATGATGTTGGGACAACAGGCACAAGCCAGGACCCTCCCAGGCAAACCTGATGTATGGACCCACTAGGAAGCATGGACCATGATTCTGACTGCAATAAGATTCAGACATGAGTGAGAGTTATACAGAGGGCACTGTGTTCAGGTCTGTTTTCTGATCTCTAAGAATAAAAGGAAGTTTAACGGGAAGTTGTGAATAAATGTGTTCTTGGTATTCCTACTGGGGCTAAATATTTAAAGACAAGAGAATAAACATGCCTGGCAAATTACTGGATGGTCCAGGCTGTAATTCTTACAGGTGAAAATAAAAGTAAGATATGTGGTTTCTACTGTACAGGTTTATTATGTGCACTGGTTGCATTCAGGAAATAATTGCTTGTAGCTCAGCATCTTGCTTGTGTACATATTTGTCTTCATTACTAGACTGAACTACTTCAAGGAAGGAATTGTTTATTTATATTTGTATCTTTTACAACCCCTTATGTGCGTGTAGTCGAACACTCTGTGCTGTGAAATTTTGTAAAAGTTTGAAAGAGTTTTGCTAGTTCAACCTTTGCTTAATGGAGGCTCTTCTATAAAATTATTGACTAGTTGAACTTTCCACTTATGAGGAATTTATTTTCAAAAGATGCTATTCCATTCTTGAATTGCCATGTTTATGGGAAAATGTCCCTTTAACTGAAGTGAAAAATATGTCTTGTTATAACTATGACTGGATTTGACATACCGCTCAAGCCATCTATAGGGCATTGTGAGTCCACTCGCTAGTGCTCACTTGACCTCAGGATGTACCCGGAGTAAATCTAATCCCTCTCCTTTCAAATAGTTGAAGCCTTGTATCATGGTCTCCTGAGTTCTCTCTTATCAAGCTCTGGCTATACCAGGTTTTAAAATCCCTCTCATATGATTTTCGTCCAGACTAATTGCTATTCTTGTCATCTTTGAAAGTATCCTACTTTGAAAGTATCTCTTAAAAAGGAATACACAGTACAGAGCAAAATGCATAGTACAGCAGGTTAGTACCAAGGCTGCCACGCAGTTATGCAGATTGAACATTGTATAATGGTGCCTGACAGAGGTGGCATGGGGAGGCTAAATTCCAGCCTGCTCGTCACCCACCAAGCCTATGTCTTCACGGAGAAAGGAAGGACCTCCTTTTATTTCTTTTATTAGCCCAAAGTGATGGAATGGGCTTGCCCACACCCCTCTAACCCCTGCTCACCTTGCCCACCTCCTAGATTCTGTATGTCTTTATAATGCAGCCTAAGATTTCCTATGCTTTTTTTGGCAAGCATATCATTCACACATTATTTTGACCTTAAAGTCCCTGGTCTTATTTATATGAGCTTCTGTTAAGCCAGATTTCTCCTATTGTACCTGACGTTGATATATGTCATTGAAAAGATAGAAACTTTCGGAAACTTGTGCAGGTTTTTCCCCCACACATTGACCTGGAAGTCATTAATCAACACTTTTGGAATACTTTTTTTCCCCCACCAGCTGTTAAGCCATACCACTCTTAGTCATTTCTCCATGTTCTCTAGAAGGATGTCTTGAACCATAAAATCTTTTGCTGAGCTTATTATTTCACGTTCCTAGTACTTCATGAATCAACCAGGTAAACAAATATTAATTCTTAGTAATCACTTCTTCTTCTTCTTTGGAAGCAGCCACACTTTATGTAATATACTCATTAGAATTTAATTAAGGCTTGATATCCATCTCACCAGTTTCTGGAGTCTGTTTTCTCTCCTCATCGCTCATCCTCATTCCTTTTGAAAACCAGGACATTCATTTTTCTCTGAACATGACATCTTTCCTGTTCTCCTTAAATCTTCGGGGGGAATCTGTGGAGATATCTGCCCAATTACTCATTTTATCCACCTTTGCCTCTGACCTCCTTTTCTGGAGCATGCCAGCAATCAAAGCAGGAGGGCTAGAGGACCCTTGAGGGTGATTCTGTGCCTCCACATTCCCCAGAGACTTCTAAGAGAGCAGTTGTGGAGCTCTCTTCTCAAAGTCATTGAACAAAAGTCAAGGGACAGGTAACAAAGAAGGTGTTTTCTTCACCATAAATACTGAGGTGGTCAAGAGGATGACTTTTGAGATTTTGTGAGGAGTTCACATCTTCCTATCTAATGTTTTTGCTCTTCGGAGGGTCCCCAATCTTGCTGAGTCTGTGTAAGCATAATATGTTACTATGTGAGTCATCTGAATACCTCCTGGTCTTGCTATGTACAAGAGAAATGCCTCTTGTATTTTAAGAAATGAGATTAGTAATGTCTCATATCTGAGAAGAACCAGCTCATTCATAGCTTGCTTATTAGTATGAAAAATACCCTTTCTATTTACTCCTAGTTTTCCACTGCATGAGAAATTTCAGTTGTTTAATCTCTGCAAGTCACTCAAGGAGCTCAAAACAGTTTATCTGCAAGAGGAAGACTAAGCCGACTGTGTCAGTCAGGATATATACTAGATTTTGCTGTAATAACTAATGACCCCCTAAACGAAGTGGCTTAAAGTAAGACTAATTCTCTCAATCACCCTACTTTTCAGTGAAAGTTGGTTGGAGGGCTCTTTTCCATGGCACCGTCATTCTTCCTACAAGACTCAGGGTGGTGGGACAGCCGCTAAGTGGAACAATGGTGGTAGCTGGGACGGAGAGAAAGGAATGTTGTGCAGCATGCACTGGTTCTTAAAGCTTGTGCTCTGAAGTTACCTGCAACGCTTTTCTCACAGTTTAGTGGCAAAGCAAGTCACAATTATCTTTTTATGGGCAGGAAGTATAGTCCCACTATGTGTCTGAAACATGTGTGAATGGCCAAATAAACCACTTGAAAAGGTTTTTCTCTTGATATAGAAGTAATGGAATTGACAGATGCAAACTTTACCTCAGAGGCAAGACAATTGTTTAAGGAGATGCAATTAGAATACCCAAATACTAGAATTAAGAAAAAAAAGTTTTGCAAATTTACAAATTCAGCAGGTACTTTGAAAGGATATAGTCTCTTCTGAAGACCAAATTAGATTCCTAGAAGATCAAGTGTAATAATTATCTCACAACACAGAGTAGAAATTCAAAATAATGAAAATATTAAGTCAAAAATATAAGAGACATAGAAGGCAGTTCCAAAACACCTTGCAAACAAAAAAAAATTAGGAAGGAAAAAGGACAGATGGAGGAGCAATGTTAATTTAAATAAAAGAAAAAAGTTTCGCCGGGACCGGTTTGGCTCAGTGGATGGAGCGTCGGCCTGGGGACTGAAGGGTCCCAGGTTCGATTCCGGTCAAGGGCATGTGCCTTGGTTGCGGGCACGTCCCCAGCGGGGGGTGTGCAGGAGGCAGCTGGTCGATGTTTCTCTCTCATCGATGTTTCTGGCTCTCTATCCCTCTCCCTTCCTCTCTGTGAAATATCAATGAAATATATTTAAAAAAAAAAAAAAAAGAAAAAAGTTTCTTAAGATAAAAAAAAAACACTTGAAATTTCTGTTTGAAAAATATAATAAACTTCCAGGCTGGTTTCATAAAGAAACAAAAATATGTTTACATAGCATACATATATCTACACATATTTGTACACATACAGGGTGTCACCCAAAATGTATACACACTTCAACAGTTGATAGCTCAATTTTGAAAATGAAATGAATTTTAATAAACCCTGCCTTTATAATTATTCAAAGTGTGTGTCTACATATTTTTGGGACACCTTATATATGTAAATACACTTATGAATACACATGGGTGTGTGTACACTGGACTTATAAATACATATATATGCATATAACATACTAGTACATATATAAAACATTACATGTAACACACACATACACACATGCTGGGGTTGTGTACTAGTTATACACATAGGTGTATATGTATAATCTTATCTCCTGGTGAAATTTGGAAAGGACAAAGAGAAGCATAACTTTTTCTAGGCTTCCAGAGAGAGAGAATATATTTCTTAGTAGAGAAAGAACCAGACCAGCACTCGCCTGCAGCTATTGAAGCTATAAGGCAGTGGGATGTTTAAGAGTCTGCAGAGGGGAGGAGTGTCCAGGAATCTCATCTGAGATTTCACTCATCAATCAGAGAAACATTCATCATGCAAAGCCTCAGACTGTAATCTCTTCTTACATGATATCTGTGAAAATATTTGATGAGTTAATATAACCCAATAAAAATTGAGCCAGAATAGGTATTTCAAGATAGAGGAGAAGAATGATGAACAGTGAAGTTCACAACATATATTTAGATATTTACTCAACAAAAAAGTTCTATAAATGTGATACTGGTGGGTTTTTCCCCCCAATTTATAAATTGGAAAATAGAGCAGACTGGCATTCAGAGTGGCACAGTGGGGATTCAAGCTGAAGCCATTTGAGAGCCAATGTTCTTAATTATTTATCCATGTGACTTGCCTTGAAGCCTTGGTGTCTTAGTCTGTGTGGATTTCTGTAACAAAATACCATAGACTGAATGGCTTATAAACAACAGAAATAGATGTCTCTGTAGGCTGGAAGTCCAAGGTTAGGGTGCCAGCATGGTTGGGTGAGAGCCCTCTTCCAGGTGGCAAGCTTCTCCTTGGATTCTCACAGAGCAGAAGGAGCAGGGAGTGCTCTTTTAAAAGGTCATTAACTGTACTTATGAGGACTCCGAATCACCTCCCAAAGGCTCCACCTGCTAATACCATCACACTGGGGCTAGGATTTCAACATATGAATCTGGGGAGGACGCAACCATTCAGACCATAGCACTTGGGTTATAGAGAATAGCTTAAATAAAGCCATTCCCTATACCGGGAGTAACAAAGGAAAAAGAGACACACGGGTCAACAAAAAGTGTTTGACAAAGGATACCAAATATAAAGTCTAAAGGTAAAATATAGACTAGGAAAAAGATATTTGTAACACATGACAGAACAAAGTTGATGTAGCTAATATGATCAAACCCAATGATATAAAAAGTAAACTAAATTAAAAATCGGAAAATTATACAAACAGGCCATTCATAGAAGAAGGAATGCAAATTGCCAATAACATAAAAATATACCTCACCTCATTTGTCATCTGGGTGGTTAGCACAAATTAAAACATCATTGGGCCCTAACTGGTTTGGCTCAGTGGATAGAGCGTCAGCCTGTGGACTGAAGGGTCCCAGGTTGGATTCCGGTCAAGGGCATGTACCTTGGTTGCGGGCACATCCCCAGTAGGGGGTGTGCAGGAAGCAGCTGATCGATGTTTCTCTCTCATTGATGTTTCTAACTCTCTATCCCTCTCCCTTCCTCTCTGTAAAAATCAATAAAATATTTTTAAAAAAACATCATTGGAATAAAATTTTCCACCCTGTGGACTGGCTACAGTTAAAAACAGGTATAACATTCACCATATAACTTATGAGAACTGTGATCTATATATTTATGGTATATATTTATATATTAAGCAAAAATTATCTGGTAATACATCTGAAAATTAAAAAATATATACATTCAACAAACCCATTGGAAAACACAATTCTATAGAAGTCACAGCAAGACATTAAGCATATTACATTAAGACATTGATGTATTGGTTAATGTCTAACCACAGGCTCTAAAGGAAGGAAGGAAGGAAGGAAGGAAGGAAGGAAGGAAGGAAGGAAGGAAGGAAGGAAGGAAGGGAGGGGAGGGGAGGGGAAGGGAGGGGAGGGGAGGGGAGGGGAGGGGAGGGGAGGGGAGGGAAGGAGGGAAAGAATGTAGGGAAGGAAAAGAAGAAAGAAAATTTCTTATTTGTAGCGTTTGTCATTTTCCATGGTGTAAATACTCCCACCGTGACCAAGTTCAAGTGGCTAATATGCAGAGTTGGAAAAAGATGCTCGCTATTGTACAGGCATGCTCCAGTACATCACTGAACTAAGGCATGTGCACAAGAACCTCGATTACAACACGACTGTCATCCCACACTGTGTTCTGTATTCTCTCTGTATTCTTATACTTGTTAAAACAACACATTTAATACTTCTGTCATTTTGACATTCTTACAAAAATTTTTAAAGGATGAGATTCACTAAATGGCCTATAGCTACCCCATAAAGCCTTTCCATATTTTAGGATCTGATTTATTGGGTTCTGGAGTCTCAAACTCAGTCAAATGCTCCATTACTATCTCCTCATCGTCCGTTAGACATTGTAAAAAAATCTGATAGTGCCCTCCCAGTTTGGCTCGGGGGATAGAGCATCGGCCTGCGGACTCAAGGATCCCACGGTCGATTCTGGTCAAGGGCATGTACCTTGGTTGCGGGCACATCCCAAGTAGGGAGTGTGCAGGAGGCAGCTAATTGATGTTTCTCTCTCATCTATGTTTCTAACTCTCTATCCCTCTCCCTCCCTCTCTGTAAAAAATCAATAAAATGTATTTAAAAAAAGAAATCTGATAGCTCCCTTAATAAAATGCATCTTTAACATTCCAAGGTTGGCAAAGGAGTGATAGGTAACTTCATTGCTCACCTCCGAGGACCTGTGTTGGCTGTACTAAGGGCACGGTCAGGTTTTCTGTCAGTTTTAACTTCACTAGAATGCAAGTTGCATGAAAGCAGAGACCATGTTTACCTTACTCTCCAAAGATTCCAGAAGCTAGCACAATTCCTGGCACTCTGGACTTAATTAATAAATAATTAATCAGCTAGGAAAGAAAGAAAGATGTACATTTTCTCTTTGCCACACTGGGCCCTTTTTCTTTGAAAACCATCTTGGTAGAGAAAATGACCACAGAAGACTGGTTATGTTCCTTCCCTGTTATGAACGTGAACTGGAGACTACAGTTAGCTGAACTCTTTCTACCTTTGTTTTCCTTGAGGTTGAAAGAAGAACACCTAGAAGAAAACGGCTTCTCTATATTTTTCTAAAAACGTCTGTGGTTCTTTCTCTACTTTAGCCTTCCGGACACTTTGTGTGTGTCCTTCACATTGCACAATTTGTTTTTCTGGCTTTGTACTCATCCTTTGAAAATAGAAGCTCATTAGAGAGCTCTCTGTGCAGCCAGTGGGTTAGTATGATCATTTAAAAATCTATTCCTGTTATGTGCATTGGTCTTTATGATGATATTATCAGAATTTCCCTTTTTAATAATTTCTGGCCTCATTTTAGCCATTTCCCTTTTTAATTTCTTAAGCCACGTTGTCATGGTTCTATTTGTTTTGGTCTGATGAGCAAAGAACTTTCGGTTTCCCAGCATCATTAGTCTACTGGACATGGTGTCACTAGATACTGGACTGTTTTCTTCAGTTTTATAACCTATATTTGTTCCTCACCCCAAAAGCCCTTGGGCTGTAGTATATGGGACAGACATTTCACTGTCCCTTCACTGTTTAATGATGTCGGCAATGTTTGCTGAATGCCCACATGCCTGTCTGAGTCAGTATTGCCTATTTTATTATAAACTCCTAGGAAAAAGCAAATGTCCAAGTATCTAATATAGTGCAATTCCTTTGGGCACTTAAATACTGTGTGGGTGGTGCATGTGTATAGAGAAAATATTTGATTCACATGTTTCTAAAGGAAAGAGTCTGGAATAGGTTGGTATTTAAGTAATTCCAAGTGCTTTTAAAATAGTGTAGTGTCTGTGAGCTGTATGTGCATGAGCTAATCAGGGCAGCAGCTATAGAGGGTTATGGAATGAAACCTTAGAGTAAAGTACTGAGTGACTCCTTAATATCATTATAAAACTCTTTTCCAAATTAAAAATCAACTATAAGAGGTTTCACAAAATTTGCCATATCTGTAGGCTGTCTCTTGTAGCCCTTTTGCAAAAGATGTGAAGAGAAGAGGAACCAGGAAATTTGGAAAGGGAGAGAAGGCATATTCTGTGCTAAACACAGGAGAGATGCATTTTTTCTGTTAGTTGCAATGCTAGGGAAAGTGAAAACTTAAATATGAAGAAAGGCCACATGGAGTTTAGGCACTCATAATGCTGGGTAAATGATTTTGAATAAAGAACCCCATTCAAAGTGCACGTGCACGCGCGCGCGCGCGCACACACACACACACACACACACACACACACACACACCCATATATCCCAGAAACTTAGGATAGCATGAGGCCTAATCAAATTTGTAATTATGAGCTTAGATTAAGTGATGACTGATAACAACATAAGGTTTATAAGCATGGCACATAATTGTATTTGAATTGTATTTGAATGTGCTATTTCTCTGTGTGTTATTTGACTACAAATAAAGAAAGGTGATTGTTTTCATAAACAGTTATATTTTATGAAAAAAATCTTACCTAAGTAGCATGACTGTGCTATTTAGAATCTGTTTTGGCCCATGAGATCATTGTTAAGTCATGACAGCTCAACTTGCACCTGACTATCTGAATTGTACAGTGTTTAGGAAGAAATAAATAGCCCCATTTAGTAAAGGCATGCCTATAAAGTGACAGTAAACTTCATTGTAATTAGCTCTTACATTCTCATTTGGAACATTAACTTGCCAAAGAATCTTTATCGCGAAATCTGTGGCCTCAACATTCTATTGTCTGAGCTGAGGGGACAGAGCTTCCCTCTCCAAGGAACCTGGGTTCTTCATTGAGTTCCTCTCTGCTTCACCTGCAAAAAATGGATAGTCTTTGTCTCTTGCCGTATTTCCAAGGGCATCTGAAGAATGAAGTCTTTAAAACTCTACAGAACATATATAAATAATCACTTTAATTAAATACCCTCCTTGGGCAGACAAATAGGCCCTGTTATTTGACAGGTGCCTTTTCGTCTCCATTACCTATGATGGAAATGCATAAATCCCACTCTAACCAGCTCATATGTAAATATCTCCAACAGGACCCTGATAGATCTGCCAAACTAGATGGATGTAATTTCTAGCCAGCTTCATATTCCAGTCGTGTACCGAAGTAGAAGGGCCAGGCAGACCCAATTGGGGCTTTTCACTTTGTCAAGCATAGTGATGAATTCTTTTCACTTTATCCTGCGAGAGCACTCAGAAGAATCTTAAAAAGTTGAAATGTCTTAACATGATGGCCATATATGAATTTGGGTTGTAATTCAATTTAACAAGTTATTATGAGGACACCTACTAAGTGCAGATCATTTTACTAGGTGTTCACTAGAGGAAATATTTCCACATGCCAACAATACTTGGCCCCGTCTCTCAAGGAGCTTAAAATGTAATCAAGGAGGTAAATGAATACATATCTGATACTAGTAGAAATAAATTTTGGTGATGCAGAGTCTATAACCAATGAGAGATTTACCCTGTCTGTTAGAACAAGGGGTAAGTAGATAGAGAAGATGATTTGAGGCAAGCCTTGAGGACTTTAAAATGTACAATTATGCCCAGCCGGTATGGTTGAGCATCGACCTATGAACCAGGAAGTCATAGTTCAATTCTGGTCCAGGCACACGCCTAGGTTGCAGGCTCAATCTCCAGTAGGTGGTGTGTAGGAGGCAGCCAATCAGTGAGTCTCTCTGATCATTGATGTTTCTATCTCTCTCTCCCTCTTCTTCTCTCTTCCTCACAGAAATAAAACTTTTTTAAATGTACAGTTCTTATTATTTCTGCAGTTTTAAAGCTAAGGATCTACCTACATAAAAACAAAAATGGCCACCCAAGATTGCCACCTATTGAATGAATGGGCCTTAATATGTCGGGTCAGTGCCTGACTTCCAGTTAGTATTCATTAAGTCTTTAAACAAATGAGAACCTTGGGAAATGTGAGAGAACAAGCAGAGGGAGGCAACTCTGAGAGAAGGACCACAATTCTCTATGAGTCTTCCAAGACTATTATTAAATGCAGACAGTGTGTGCTTAGCATAGACTTTCCTATTCAATGGATCTCAATGTGGTGCTCATGAGTCTGAATGTGAACTTGAGAGCGAACGGAAGATTTTAGATCATTAGGTTCTATAGGAGACAAGATGTGAAGAATAGAGGAGGACAAAAGAAATGGAGTGTACACAAATGAGAGAAAGCAGGTGATGAACAAATTTTAACAAATCGGGCTCTATTTAAAGGGAACTTCCTGTTTTGAGAACTATCGGTTTTGTCGATTCTATTTTTTAAATAAATATTTTTAAATGTTTTATTGATTTTTAGAGAGGGAGGAAGAAAGAGGGATAGAGAGATAGAAACACCGATGAGAGAGAAACATCATCTATAGGCTGCCTCCTCCACGCCCCCTATTGGGGATCAAGCGCACAAGCCAGGCATGTGTCCTGACCAGAATCAAACCAGTGTCCTCTTGGTTCATGGGTTGATGCTCAACCACTGAACCACTCCAGCCAGGCAGTTTTGTTGATTCTTTACAATACTATCTATTGCCTGGAATTCCAAAAATTTATGCAGTTTTGCTTTTGTAGAAGATAATGTTGGATTCCTGAATGCTTTCCATGAGAGTGTTGATATACATAAGCCCTAATTACCCAAACAATGGCTTGGGATAATTTTGTTTGTCTATTAAGTAGAATAACATTCTTTTCCTGCAGACATCAAACATAATACTGTTTGTGATCATGATGAGGCTGTTTGTTTCAGGACTGTCATAAGAAAAGAGACAATTCTGATTTTATATAATGAATCAAAATGCAGGTCACTTGATACAGTAAGAATTTTTTCTTTTTAAGAAAATTAGTTGATGCTTTGGATTTTATTGAAAAGTAGGAACTATCTTCTATGGATTTTATATAATAGAGAAAGTCTGGCAGTGTTTGTCCTTTTGCCCTTTCCCCCTTTATCAATAAGTTAAGATAGCCATATCAATTTTATCAGTTATCAATAGCAACTACAAAATTAACAGCAGCCTATTGGTTAATTTTGAATATGTTGGTGAGACTAATCCAGGGAAAGAGCGGTTTCTGAGCCTAGAAACTAGGGCTTCCTGGAAAAGTTTACTGGTCAGGAATGAAGAAGCCTGTTCCTTGATTCTGGTTTTGCTGCCCACTAGCAGAGACTCGACTATGCTGTCTTTTCCTCTGGATCTCTGTGTCCGCGCTGGTCAAAGTTAGGATCAAAAACAGGTTTCTTGGTTACAAATAATAACAACAAACATGTAGCACTTATTTTCTGTCAGGCTCTCGGCTAAGCCCCTTGTTTGTATTATTTCACTTAGTTCAAAGGACAGCTCCTTTGAGGTAAAATTATTATCTCAGTTGAGGGAATGGAGACATAAAGTGTATCATGGGTATAATATACCAGGCATTGCACTGAGTGCTTTCTGTGTATTTAGTTCATTTTAATGTGATTCTCCTAAGAGCCCTGCAATCTAGCTGCATTTTAGACAGGAGGAAATGGACTCCAGAAAGCAGTGATTTGCCCGCCTTCTCCCTCTCAGAGCATCACAGATCCAGGACCAATATACAGATCTCCTGACTCCAAGTTGGCACCCTTCCACTACATCCTATTTACACTGAAACCACTGGAATTGGACTTTTTCCATATCTATAATTTTTTAAAAATATGTTTTTCTTGATTTCAGAGAGGAAGGGAGAGGGAGAGAGAGATAGAAAACATCCAAGATGAGAGCAAATCACTGATCGGCTGCCTCTTGCACTCCCCCTGCTGGGGATCGAGCTGGCAACCTGGGCATGTGCCCTGACCGGGTATACAACCATGACTTCCTGGTTCATAGATCGACGCTCAACCACTGAGCCACATAGATCTATATTTTTTTAGAAGAAACCTAGGAATTTGTCAACTTACAAGCCAAATTCGGCCTCATTTGCATGCACAGTAATTTAAAATTTTTGTAGTTGCCAACATATTAATGTTAAGAAGCTTCCCACAAATCATCAAGATTTCTAGCTTCTCTGAAAAATGAAAAGATCTGCTATCCCTAGGCTCTCCATGGCAAGTGGCCACAGGAACTGAATCGTGTGCTCTCTCGTTTCACACAGCGCCCACCCAGCCTCCTTCATTTGTCTGTGTTACCTCCAGGGCCTGTGTGTTCAAATGAGTTTGTGACTTCTGGATTCAATTAAAAATTTCTACTGCTCCAACATCAAGGAATTTAAAGGTGTGCTATGGAGCACAGCAAGTTGGTTATTCTGTTTGGCTTCCTCCACATGAAATCCATGGCACTGAAAGTCCTAGTGGTGCGGTTTCTCTTTTTCAGGGTTTTCACAGACAGAACATTTCTCCAGCGTGACATTTTAAAATCAGGGAGGTGAGCCGAGTCATAATTGGTCCTGTCATCATTTGGGTTTGCTGCTGGCACCTCATGTGTTTGCCCTGGTTGAGTAATCTGTTTGCATCTGGGTAGACCACACGCAGACAAATGTGAACTCTGTTTATATTCATTTCCTGCCCGGGAACTTGGTTCCTCTGGGTCACAGCTTTGGAACGACTGATAGATTGGAAATTTACTAGTAGAGACTTGGATGCAAAACGTACTCGAACCCATGTTGGAAGCTGTCCTTAATAACCTTCCTGGGCTACAGCTAAGGGGACTTTAGAACAATTGTATAAGCATCACGTCTGAATACTAGATATTCAATGGAATTGACCCTTGAACAATGCAGGGGTTAGGGGTGCCAACCCTCAGCGCAGTTGAAAATCTGCATAAAACTTTTGACTCTCCCCAACTTCACTACTTTTGACTAGAAGCCTACGGATAACCTAAACACTTGATTAACATATATTTTTTATGTTATATGTATTATATATTATATTCTTACAATAAAGTAAGCTGGAAAAAAGAAAATGTTATTAAGAAAATCCCAAGGAAGTGAAAATACATTTTTAGTAGTGTTAATATTCATTGAGAAAAATCTGTTGTTCAAGGGTCATCTGTATGCTCATCTTACAGATGAGGCTTTTGAAACCCAGAGTTGTCTAAAGTTGTATTAGCTAGGTAATTCCCATTATACAGCACCTGTCCCTCTCAGTAATGAGCAGAGTTCCATGTTATTTTCTGGGTGCCTCCTCCAGGCAAGTCAAGAAGCTCTGCTCCCAGAATTCCCAAAGAAAGGCAGATTCACTACCCCTCCCCCATTTCATGTGAGCAGCAGTCTGCAAAGGGCCAAGAGGAAAGCGATCAAGTTTAGGAGACTGGAAACTCCTAGGTCTGCTCTGTGCCAGGCCTGGGCCAACCACAGAGGATGCTTAGGGCCTCTTTCCCCATGGTGATGATTTGCAGAATCTTTGCAGAATGAACATCAATAATATCTCATTCTTAACCTCCATCTTCAACCAGTGGGTTACAGGTAAAAGTGGGGGAGAGGGGTAAATGAGACAATCCTGGAAGGCCTCTAGCCGGAGACTCATTGGTACCCATCTTCATTAGGGACACCTCTGTGGACCCATCCTTAGAAGCCTGGAGGATGTCTAATCCAAGATTGACAGCACTGCAAGATGTCTTCTGTTGCAGTGAACATCCGATACCTTAATAGCAATTCTAGTCGCCTGAACTCCATCTCCAGCATCCTACTTGGCATTAGGAGACTTACAAACAGAACATGAATAAGAAACACCTGCAGCCCTAACCGGTTTGGCTCAGTAGATAGAGCGTTGGCCTGCGGACTGAAAGGTCCCAGGTTCGATTCCGATCAAGGGCATGTACCTTGGTTGCAGGCACATCCCCAGTAGGAGGTGTGCAGGAGGCAGCTGATCGATGTTTCTCTCCCATCGATGTTTCTAACTCTCTATCCCTCTCCCTTCCTCTCTGTAAAAAATCAATAAACTATATTAAAAAAAAAAAAAGAAACACCTGCAGCCTTCACTGAGTTTATTTTCTAGCTGCTAAAGCCAAGCATGCGTATAAAAATGTTCAAATAGGGGCTTATAGGCTTTGCTGAGGTACTGTGTATCGGCATTATAAAAACACTCCACACAACAAATGGCCATTCCTGATGTATAACACCCAGAGACTGTCAGGGACAAAAACTACTTTGGGGAGAAAGAAAAGAATTGCTATACAACTAAGGTGGGGAGATGTTAAACTGCCTTAGGAGTGGAGACTAGGCAGAATTAGAATTGACTCAAAATAAGCCACCCTTTCATATTTAGCTGTTTTAGATATTAATAAGACAACCCAGGGGCCAGGTTGAATATTATAACTTGCTGCAGGTTAAATAGCCAATGCTGGGTTCAATGTAAACTTGAGCACAATTGGGGATAGTATAGAATGCTTTTAACCTCACTCTTAAGAACACGCTAACGTCTTCCTTCTGTGTTGGTAACAGGTGATGTCATTTTCATGCTGTCATGGTGCTCACGCATGCAAAGAACCCACAGAGTAAAGGACCCAGAGAGTAATGGAATGTGTTCCCTATTTCTCTTTATGGTTCTCTCAAGCAGCTTTAAAGGTGATTGTTAATTAAGCATTCCATTGGCATTATGTTTCTCATGTGTGAGAAATTAGCAGGGAATTTCTCCCATAAATAATGCACAACATACTTTTGAATTGACTGGATTCGGTCCTCAAACTTTTTAAACAGGGGGCCAGTTCACTGTCCCTCAGACTGTTGGAGGGCCGGACTATAGCTTAAAAAAAAAAACTATGAACAAATTCCTATGCGCACTGCGGGCCCGGGACGAGTCAGCTGCTAAGCAAGACAGGCAGCGGCACCCGGCGGGCTGAATAATGTCCCCGGCGGGCCGCATGTGGCCCGCGGGCCATAGTTTGAGGACCCCTGAAACTTCACTCCGAGACCCCACTGTCCTGGTTGTCCACGGCTGGGTCTATTTTCAATGTAGTTATGTCATACATGGATTATTTCTGAAGTGAATGTACCTGGCTGTCAGATAAAGCCTTTCTGTGTGGCTGGGGGCAGAAGTTAGAGGAAGATGGTGAGAGCATGCTGTGTGTGCCTTTGTATTTGGTGCTTAGAATTCTCTGGTCTTCATTGTGCTTCCCTTCCACGCCCTTCTTAATTCCGGCTTTTTCCTGGCCACATGACAGCTGTGTTTTATTCTGTTTGCCATTCATTTCTGGATGAATTACCCATTGCTCTGTCTGTTGTCATTGTTGTAGTTTCTTCAAGTTCCCAGGTGATGGGGAAAAAACAACAAAGCAGTCTGGGTTTTGTAAAGGGCTGGACTTTCTATTCAAATTAGAATTATTTTTAGAAAGCTGCTATAGAATTTAGATTTCCTTGAACAAAAGGCTTTCATGAAGCCATATGCTGGTGTGATTTCCTCAGATAAAGCCTTAGAAATGTTCTTTTCGAATCCCATCACTGCTGGGCGGCTGCATTCTGTGGGCAGGCCTGCCCCGCACACCTGGGGCTCAGCAGTCATGGTGAGGTGCTGATACTTGCTCTTCCAGTGGCCATTGGCTGAAAGAGTATTACAGTGAACTCTGTCATCAGCAGAGTTGGGGATGTGGAGTGATCTGTTTAAGCAGTACCTTTCTTGGATTGTCAGTCGTGAAAGGCTTAGAGAAAAATGCCACAACACTCAGTTCTGAAATAACGTGGAGTGTCACTTTACCGTTCTTTCATTCAGAGGGTCCTGTAGAATCTTTGTATCCTGGGGGAGGAGTTAATAAAGATTCTGGGTCTAGAATGTCTGAAAAGCCAGCCTTTATTCTACTTAGAAAGGGAAATAGGTAAGTGGAAAGGGCATAAAGTCTCCAGGGCCCAGGAGAGGGAAGAGAGAGAGCACAAAGCAAAGGTGGGAGTGATGTGGAGATATTAACATTCACTACTCTCTGCCTCTGCTACTAGCCCTCCAAAACCTTGGGGGTATAAGATGGGTCAAGGAAGGGCCTCCTCTTTACCTGTTTTGGTGCCTCACATATTAGCACCCAGTTCTTTGATGCATTTTGAAGTGCTTAATAAATCAGCAGGCTCTGATTTTCAGCAAAGGCCTAGGCTTTTCTAGAAAGATCTCCCCAGAATGAACCTGACGTTGATCCATCTAGCTCATCTGGCTTAGTTTGTCTTCGACTGGACTCTCACTCCAAAATAGGCTCAGAGAACACACCTGATGCAGCAGCATCTCCCATACTGTTGGCCTGGAGGGCTCAGCACATGCATGTGACTCTAATGTCCTGACTTGGTGCCTAGACTCAGGGCCAGCTTCCATTCTGGGCTCCCGAGCATATCCTTCAAAGGGTTGAAAATAGCATCACCATTTCATTCTCTTAGGAGCTTTCTCACCCTTGACAAGCCTGTGGGACAGAAGCACCTGCCCTCTAGGGCCCCTTGTCTATCAGCCCTGATTGAATATTTACTCTACAGAGCAGCTTGCCATGCATCGTGGAAAATAATAGAAGAAGGTGATGATGCACTCCTGGCCTTTGAACATCTTATCAACTTACAGGAGAGACAGAACCAGCACAAAGCAAAACACATGAGCACTCAAATGTCAGCCAGACATATATCATTCATTATTTATAAATCCAATTAACTTGGCCTGGGAATACATATTCATGTATATATTAGTACATATACCTATAGGTACATAAAATTGAAGCATTTTTCTGAAAAGACTAAAGTGACTGGAGCTGGAAAAAGTGGTTTTCGCTCTAGCTGGTTTGGCTCAGTGGATAGAGCGTCAGCCTACAGACTGCAGGGTCCCAGGTTCGATTCCGGTCAAGGGCACATGCCTGGGTTGTGGGCTTGATCCCCAGCGGGGGGGGAGGGGGGGCATGTAGGAGGCAGCCAATCAATGATTCTCTCTCATCATTGATGTTTCTCTCTCTCCCTTCCTCTCTGAAATGAATAAAAATATATTTTTTAAAAAGTGGTTTTCTAGTGCCTAAGCTTTTGTTCACAAGGAATGACCCTGAGACAAAGATTTGAAAGCAAGCAGTATATTTGAGAAGTACTGGAAACACAAGTAAGAGGAGTGGGAAAGGAAGATAGGGGAAGGAAGGTAGGCAGCAAAGGGAAATTCTGCGAACAGCTAAGCACATGCATCTCACAGTTATCTCCCAGACTCTGTCCACCAGTGGTTGAGGACTCCTTTCAGGACAAGTTAACATCAAGATGCTCTTGGACTGCCATGCCCTATCAAATAGTTTTGGGCAAAGCTCTTCATGCAAAGAGATGAAATTAATGGCAGTTGGAGGTGGGCCTTGGGGATAAGGGCACAACACTGACAGCCTTTGCTACACTTAGAGGTATCAATGACAGCAATGGCTTGGAAAATAAAGAGACTGAGGTTTCAAGCAATGAAGAAACCATTATCTATGAAGACCAAAATTAATAGTGGATGGCATTGAAGCCAGAAACTGTCGGCTTTCTTATGCAAGTTATGCAAGTTTCTGGAGAGTATGTGGCTCAAATGACATCGGGAAGAAGGCCTAGGCCAGTGGTCGGCAAACTGCGGCTTGCAAGCCACATGCGGCTCGTGAGCCGCGGTTTGCCGCTCTGTTGACTAATGAGTTTGCCGACCACTGGCCTAGGCTACCAGTTGAAGCTGACTGAAGATGAGAGGATCCAGATGGTGATGGCTGCTCCAAGTCAGGATGCCCCCTGATTCACTAGACATGTCCTTCCTTCACTCAACTTGGTTGAAGAGGCCACTGGTAACCAACAAGCAGTGAAGATTGCATCCCGGGTCCCCTGCTGTAATTACAAAGGATAAGAATGACAGCATTAGGAGAGTGGTGGTGGGGTGGTCCTGATCAGCACCTCTAAAGTAGATCTGATAATAGAGACTCCTTTTGTATTGTATTGTATGTGCCTCTATAGAGATCTGGGGGGAGTTAAGACAGTCAAAGGCTGTAGCACAGCAGAGGGCTCTGGTTCGTCTGACACAGGCAGTGGTTGACGTATTGTTTCATAAGGCCTACACCCTTAGGCTTTAGCAAATGCCTCCTGCAAGGACTCCCATGTGTTGATCTTTGTTAATGGAAACATCCATGTGTTTTACCTGATTTTAGCTGCCCTGATAGATGTGCCCAAGAATGAGCTTCCGGAAGTTGTACCTCAGGGGCTAATTACTCCCTCCCATATCATGTTATATGCTTGGATGTGCTCTATCTCTATCCTGTATTTAGATGCTGGGCAGAGAAGATCTATAATAGACATGTCAGGGTATGTTGATAATTTATTGATCACTTTCATCTGGGGGAAAATGTAGGACATGCGGATGCATTCTTATGTACCCGGTAACATACTTTATCCATGGAGAGAAAGAGGAAAGAGTGAGTTAAGCAGGATCCTGTCAGGAGACAGAGCTACACCAGTTACTTTAACAGAAGGAATTAGTATGGAGACTTGGGTGGGGGAGAAAGAAGTTTTCCTCAACCTTCTTAGGCTGGGTTTGAAAATCAAACTGACAAAAACAGATTAACAGGAGAAAAGCATACAGAGTTAATATACGTTTTATGTGTCATGGAGACCTCATAATAAGGAAATGAAGGTCTGAAGAAACAGACCTGTGTATTTTTATGTGAAGTATGATAAAGAGTGGGCAGTCCTCAAGGAATATGAGACGTTAAGGAGTCCAAGGTAAGTGTAAATTTAGCAAGGCCTATTAGGCTTCTTCTGGGTATCCCATTGTCTTTGGAGATAAGGATGCTCCTTTTCTCAGTGTGTAGGGAGGGCATCTCTCCCATGAAAATCTTATGACCTGTTTCCAGGAAGAAGGGTGACAGGAGAGGAGGTCAGAGTGAGCTTTCTGCCTCAGCTATTTTCTCAAATTCCCCAGCTGAAAATATTCAAAGTGCCAATGTGTTATATTCTGGGGAGCCTGTCCTGATTCCTGTCACTTCTTAATCAGGTTATTGGACAATCCAAGAGGTGCAGAAGTAGTAAATTGCAGGAAGCAGCTACACATTTAGGGCTGGGGGAACAAAGGGAAGAAATCAGGAGAATGAAAATGGAAATACTTGCAGGGTGGGACCCCAGACCTCTGAGGAGGGTATACTGGATGGCTGGCTGTGCTGGTGTCTCTGAAGGGGTCGTCAAGAAACTGATGCCGGGAATATCAAGAAATTGCAAAATGGAATCAATTACTCTTACTGGAACCAGTTACTGTTCCCAGGGTGAAGGGTTATCACTGGATCATGCTGACAGATTAGGAAGCCAATAAGGAGCCACTCACCTCTCCTCCTGCTTCTGATCTCAAGTTGGAAACTCCCTGCCTACCCCCACTCCCCACCAGTAGACGTAAAAGGGAACCCACTGGCCCAGTGGGGGGATATAATGTGTACAGTCCTAGCCCCAGTACCGCTAAGTAGGGCAAGTTTGGAGGAGGGAGACAAGTTAAAAACCCACTCAAAGCCTTGGTGGTGTGCCCAGTTGTTAGAGCAGGATGAAGATACCATGAGTTTGCAGTGATGGGCCAAAGAGGGGCATCTGCCTGGGTGGCAAGGAGTGTTTTGTCACCAACATTACTTACACTTACTGGTGCATGATCATAGTCAAAGGCAGACTTACTCTTAGTTTTATGATTGCTCTTAAATTCTTGACAGACAATGTGCCCTCTTCATTATGTGTGCCCAGGACAGACCACTCCCACCAGTCCCCACTCTTTGTTACACCACTAGTAACTGGCTTTGTTAGGATCAGTTCTCTTGAATGCCTTCCTCTCTCTGTCTCTCTTGGTAACAATCCGAGTCCACTGATTCTCAGTCTGTGTTCTTCACTGATGCGCTACCCACCCTGTGTTCTGGGGAGTCGGGATCTATGAAGGACAAAGGGGTAGCCCTGGGTTTTCCATGAGTTTTGGGAAAGGAGGGTCCCAGGTGGAGCCAGGTGTCTGTCATGTTCCATATCTGGAGCTCTTTTGCCCCAGGCAGCCTGCTTGGGGCACACACTTTCTTCAGGATCGAATGATGCTTTAGAGTCAACAAGCAATGCTAGATTGACCCAAAGGGCATGGACCCTGGGCCTGGAGGAATCTTCTTAGAGATTTGTCACTTGGTGAGAAGTTGAGAGTTTGAAGTTGAAGATTGGAATCACTGAAGAGAAGACCAGGTGGTTGTTGATATCCCTCCTACCCCAGCCCCTTGCCCATCCCTTGACCACCACCCCAGGGCAAAGGAAGAAGGAGGACCTCCTGCTAATTTTCAACTGCATTTTGCTCTCTGTTATGTAGTATTTCAGTGACAAGATCCACTGAGGAAAGTTGGGGCGAGGCTGGCTGAGGTTCTCAAGGAGCTGTTTTGAGTTCAGGTGCCCACATGGCAATGGAATGATGCCTCCTGACCTTTCAGACCTTTGAGACCTCTGGGCGGTCTTAGAAATCACCTCAACCTCCCATCAAGGATCCGACCACCTGGGGGACTTCCAGGGAAAGGTAGCAGGTAGAGTATCCTTTCTGAATTTTATTCTCTCTCGTCCTCCCACCCCTCCTATATACGTCTCTCTTGCTCTATTGTGTCTCTTTCTCCTCAAGATTCCATAGACCAGTGATGCAGGGGTATTTATTTTATGTTCTTGTCAACAGACATATCATGGACTGAAAGGTGATGGGTACCCCAAAGAGCTCACTACAAGACCTCAAAGATTCCAAGCCACCGGCTGCTCCAACATATAAAGCCACCAGTCTGGAGAGGCAGCAGGAAGCAAGAAGCAAGCCTGGAGGAGGTGAGGAAACATCACTCTTTCCTCTGCCCTTGACTCCATCAACCTTTAGCTGTCAGATGATTTGGGCCCAGGACTGATGGGCTTTCTCCTGTGTGTCCTTTCACAGGCTCTGTGATTGTTATTGTTGTTGTTTTTGGCCAGAGGACAGACCACCTTCTCACGTGTCCTGGGGAACTGCTGAAGGACAGTGAGGAAGATGCTGCTGGTCCCCAGGACAGAAACACAGCAGCTGGAACCAAGAGGCACCTGGAGTGGGACTCAAGCCCTTCAGACGGAGCTCTCTGAGCTGTGGTGCCCAATTGGACTGTTTTTGCTTTGCCATCATTTGCATAACACACAGTTCTGGACGTTTTCCATTGGTTGGCTTTCTTTCTTCTTCCCCCCCCCCACTCCCCCCGTCCTTTCTTTTTCTCCTCTTGGCCCTGGGAATTGTAAGAAAAGAATTGCTTTAGAAAGTATAATTCTGTAGGTGACATTAGCCTTGTTTTATGAACAAATTCTGTCACTGGGGATTTTCTGCATTGCAGTCCCAGGTTACCTAGTAAATGGGGCTGCGTGGTTTGATTTGTGTAGTACTGATCCTTAGATTAAAAATACATTTTCTTTCTTGCTTGCTTTTTTTTTTAGTTTGGATTCAGGTAATGTCCTGAATCACATTTGCTTAGCTACTGAAGCGATCTCATTGTGGTATCGCTTGGATTTGAAATATAATCAAACATATATTATACCAGGGGCGCCTGCACACTGTTTGATATATATGTTACGCTGCAAAGAAACACAAACCTAATAGGTTGAAATTTAATTCCTGTCTGATCCTGCAGCTGGAACGGGGGAGAAATTATACACATCAAAAATGGCTTCAAATACCCTGAATGTAAGCTAACCAAGAGTAAGTGGATGCTTTCCAAATGCCCTTTTCTAAGGCCAAGCAGAAACTGGAGATCAGCGGACCTCGCCACCAGGGTTGCTCGGGTCTGTCTGTCTGGGGACCTGCCCATGTGGAGGGATTAGGGAACAAGGCATGCCTCTCTGTCTGGGTTTACGGAAACTGTGGCATTTCTGACCTACATCCTGTAACTGTGTCTGCCTTGCAATAAAACACCTTAAGCTGATTCAGCAACAAGGTCTCTGTCCATTTCCTGCAATACTGTGTCCTTCCTCAGTGGCTTTGTAAGAAAGTCCAGGACAGACGGACGGGTGGTTGACTTGCCAAAGATTTCAGCTGGGTGCCACTGTATTGCTCCGCCAGAGGTGTCGCTGGAGCTCTCAGTGGTCTGCATGTGGGACAGTGTGTGTGGTTGACTTATCTACTCGGCATATCGTAGTCAACTCCAGGAGTCTCTAGTCACGGCACAACCTTGTTAGGCCAAATTGCTACCCTCTGCCATCATTCTCTAATTCTGCAGTCCCCACCGATTTCTCGGAGACTCTAGGACAAGCCACAAGCTCTCTGAACCTCAGTGTCCACCTATATAAGATGGGGCTGATGACACTTGCTATAGTTATGGTGATAAGTGCCTCCTGCACAAGGACATCACATGGATGGTACATTATATAAACACACTGGATGTGGCAGCACTCAATAAATGGTGTTTATTGTATTTGTTAATAAACGATGAAAAGGACACTTGAATTCCTTATAGTAGGGCTTTGGTTGAGAACACTGAGTCATCTCTGAATAGCTTCTTAGGCCTGCTTGCATAACGCCATTCGAAAATAAGGTGAAGATTTATGGGACACAGGCAGGAGAAGAGAATTTGCCATTCCATACCTTGAGCATGTAGCTCAATACCGTCATCCCCCCTTCTGTGGCATCGGGCAGGGGTGTTATCTCCTTTGCAGAGATGACACCATTGCTTTATAGTGGGGAAATGTACCACGCCCATGGATGTAGGAGATATCATCTTCGCCCCTCTGTTTGAAGCATTGGGTCTGTGCTGCTAAAGGGCGGGTGAGTCTCAGTTCTGACAAAGAGGTCTCGTCACTGTGGGGAAGACTTAGACCCATCTCAGGCCTCTGACTGCATTTGCCATTTTACTAGAAAGCACTTTTCAGAAGACCCCAGCACGCTCCACCACCACACCTGAGAGTTCAGGATAAACACAATGTGAAACACAGACAAGAGCTAGGGCCCTTCATTTCCTGTTGGGTGGCTTCTGAAGGAGTTGTTCTCTGGTTGCCATGCGTGGGTTATAGTCCCACAGATATTCATCCTGGACTTCAGCCCATGCAGAGTAGAAATATTTTCTACTTTCTACCTTGAAGTAGTTAAAATGGTAATAATAACACAATAGCAATGGACAGTTATTAAGCACTTAGCATATGCTGATCACTGGGCAAAGTATTTTACAAGCACTGGCTCATTTAACTGTCACAACAACTGGTCGAGGTAGGTACTCTTAGCTCCCATTTTCTGGGTGAGAAGCCAAGGCGTGAAATCACTAGATGACTGGGCCAGGCCACTCCAGTTGGCGAGTCATAGCTGGAATGCACTGGGCTTTCCTGACTCCATTGTGCTCAGCTGCTTCCTCATAGTCCTTGTCTGCTTTCCCGGCTTCTGACTTTGAACCTCACCTTTGGAAATTACTTACATCTTGGGGCTATTAATTATCATCCTCTCCTGCCGGAATCTCACAATTACTGTCTAAGCTCTTGGCAAATGTACTCCAACTAGTTGCAAATCAATATGAAAAGTAAAGGTTTTAATGTAAACAATGAGCATTTTTTAAAATATAAAATAAAAAATATATTCTTCCAAAATGGGTCCAGGTTCAGCCTTCCTTATGCTGAATTCTACTTCTATTTCACATTCTGAGGTTCCAGGGCATCATACCCAGAGGGAGTCCTCACAGGATGTGAATGTTGAGCCCAGGAGCTATCTCAAGAGTAAACGAGAGAGCACTGACTAAAGGCAAAATAGTCTTAGATTCTTGAGCAAAATGATGCTGACTCTAACCTTAGCTCCTCAAACCTGTTTCAAAAGCATCACTCATGTCGGAGGAAAAGAACCTCTTCCCACTTCCCACCAACAACTTATCCTGAAGGGGGTGTTATTGTATATTTGTCTGAAGGACCCCAGGAGTTTAAAGCAGCTACATATTTGTAGACAGAATGTACCACACACAGTTGGTGCCTTGTCTGTACTTCTGAGGGCTTTCTCTGCTGGGGGCGCCTGTGTGCATCCCAGGTCAGAAGTGCTGGGGCTATTATTCCCCTCCCCACTGAGACTAAGCCTCACCCCAGACTGGAGAAAGTTGGTATATGAGTGCCCCAACCTCCTCACCCTTTGGGTGGACCCAGTGAGGCATGCTCTACACTGGTTCTGAGTTCCCTAGGGAGGTGACACGCCAGTGGCCTGTGGTGGAAACTAGTTTGTTAACCCATTTAAAAATACATATATTTTTATTGAATTTAGAGATGAAAGGAACCAGAGAGAGAGAGAAATATCAATGAGAGAGAATCATTGATCGGTTGCCTCTAAGGTTCGAGCCTGCTCCAGGCATGTGCCCTGACTGGGAATTTTACCGTGACCTCCTGGTTACAGGTCTACACTCAACCACTGAGCCATGCCAGTCAGGTTTAACCCATGTTTGTTGGCTGTCTTTCCTTCCTTGTCTCACACCCACACTCCCCAGAAAGTAGTTAATTTGCATACAAATGCCTGTGTAAGGGTCTGCTTTTGGGGGGAGCCCAAGTACATGAACAAGTCTGGTGCTGGGCAGTTATCTATAATAATAAAAGTGTAATATGCTACTTAGACTGGACGTCCTTCTGGACGACCTTCCAACCGAAGCCACAGCTGCTGGGCCGAGGCAGCCGCTGCCATGGCAGCAGCCGAGCCCCTTGCACGAATTTCGTGCATCGGGCCTCTAGTAGAAATAATAATGTCCCAGAGAAAATACAGCAGCGTCAGTCGGGGCTAAGCCCTTTCCCACCTTGTTCTTCTGCTGGAACCTCTGCTATGTTAGCAACTGGAAATGAGACCTTGTAAACCTGAGGCCCACATGCCAGAGAACAACTTCCTTCCTGTGAAACAGGCATCGCCACACGTTCTGAGATATTTTTCCTTTCGATGAAAGACTCAACAAACATGAGACCTGGGCCAGAATCACCTGATGGCAAATCAAATTACAATTCAGTGGGTAGAACGAGTAATTAAATAGAAAGGGGTAAAGGGAAAAGGAGAGAGTCACAATCCTCAAGCCCACTTTCACCTCTCAAGGACTCCTATTTGCCTTTGAATAACTTCTGCTTCAATTAACATTGATTGAGCCTGCCTAGAGTGCCTGGCTCTTGTCAAATTCCATTACCAGAGGCTCTAAGACACTCTGTCCGCGAGCCTTTGTTGTGTGGGGACATTTCGGTAGGAGTATTGGATATTGTGTGGCGTAGCTAAGGCATTGATCAGGACTGTTACACTGGAGGGTTGCTTTTTCTGGCAGGGCAGTTTTGTATACATGATTTCATCTTTGAAAATTCTCTAAGTTCAAGTTATGATGCTCTAAAAAAGCATGTCAGACCGACCCACTACTGCTTTTAAAAATAAATGTTGAAATGTCAACCCTGTAAAGTAAGAAAATGTGCCCTAATCTTTGTTTAGAGGCATTAAACACCTAATTTATTTTTATTGTAGCTGGGAGGAGGACACATAAAGAAACATATTTCTTTTTATGGGCTTCTCTGTAAGGACTTTGATGTTTATGTTATCAGAGATGGAAAAATGAAATTATAGTGTGTGTCAGAATCTGTCTTATCTCCTTTCTCACTCTTTGCTGAGGTCTTAGAGGGTGGGGCTTACCATTATGCAAAATGAGGGTAAGATTCCTATTAGGAAAAAAAGCAGAGAATAACATTGTTCTTAGGACCTTAAATGATCAAGGACCTTTTTATTTTTACTTATTTATTTATTTTTTATTTCTTTATTGATCAAGGTGTTACATATGTGTCCTTCTTCCCCCATTACCCCTCCACCCCCCCACTCATGCTCTCACCCCCCTGATGTCTGTGTCCAAGGACCTTTTTATACAGGGAAAAACACTTGCTACTATTGTTACCTTTTCATGCCAACACTTTAAATCTCATTAATTATTATTTCTTTCACTAAACATTAAAATGCTACCTCTGCCACTAATAAAACATACTTTATAAATCAAATCATCTTAAGTATTTAAATCTGATTACAAATTTAAGTAGACACATTCTCTTAAGTATTTCAATAAAATCTATGCCAATTTCATTTAAAAGCTTCACAAACTTTGAAAGCAGGTTGTATGCACATGCCTGCACACACACACACACACACACACACACACGAGTAATCACAATGGAATTCAAAATGTATTATACCTACATTTAACTGATTCAGAAATATTTATGCTATGGGTTTGATTTATGTCTTTATTATTTATAAATTTGTTTTATCACTTCCTTTTTTTTAATAACCCTCAATGTTTATACTTTCCTAGAGTTACAGTCATCTTGCTAGACTCAAAAGGAAAAGAATGGTACCTCAGAGCAGCCGAGTTTACGGATCTGGGGTTATCCACCACTTGATTTTTGCTTGGCATTCCGGATCTTAGTGGATCTTTTCAAAGGGGATGCAGCCCTGGCCTGATGTTTACTGGCCTGAATTTTCCTTAAGAGTCAAAGTTCAGTTGCTATGTCAATGAATTGTTGGGAGCCCTTGTCTAACACTAGCAACATGGAGTGCCCCTGAGAGCTCCTGTGCCCATCAAACCCTAGTCCCAGGCAGTGAGCCTGGACTTCGTGATGCTTTGATTTCTCCGTGATTTTTTGTTTGTTTGTTTGTTTTAAATAAAACACAAGTTTCTTCATCAAGGAGGAGTCTGGTCAGCTTCCAGCACACAACTGAACTCTCTACCGGCTATTACATAGGGTCATAGGAGAGGATCATTTCTTTGGTCCATCAAGAAAAATCTCCAACTTTTCTTATTATTTGACTTAAAATCCACTGTAGCTTTTTTTTCTATTTACTGTACTGAGAATCAATATGTATACATATGTTTAAATGTATACCAAATAAAAGTACCAGACATCTATATATATAGAGAGAGCATCCATATCTATAATTTCTAACCTACTTATTAAAAATATTTATAAAAATATATATGCCCTCTTTGTTTTTTAATTAGCTTTATGTATACCTTATACTTTTTCATTGTTGAATATTATTATGGATTCAAGGATTTTCATAGACATAAGTTATTCCAGTAACTAAAAATTCTTATTGCTTAAATTAGTGCAATGTGGTCACATCCTTAAGTATTCTCCCTTGTCTTTTCAGCATTCGTCCTGAGACATTTTTGAAAGTCGCTTGCTTAAAGGCAACAAGATATGCCATGTTCATATTGATTTTTCTCTGCTAATAGTAAAGATTTTGAGTTCCTCAGAAGCCCTGATTTCTATGAGTAGAGAACAGCACTAGGATTGCATATCAGTTTTATCCTCAGGAATGTGGTGGTGATAGCCAAAATCACACAACTTTTGACCACTATAGTAGAGGTGCTAGAAAATTATGTGTTTTAAGTCATACATTTTCATTGCCATTTTCTGATATGAATACTAATATTACCTATTGTGAATTATTATCTAATATTATTTTTTAATTTATTTAAATTTTTTTAAGTTTTCAATTGCAGTTGACATTCAATATTATATTAGTTTCAATGTACAGCATAGGGGTTAGACATTTATATAACTTGCAAAGTGATCCCCCCCAGTAACTCTAGTTCCCACCTGGCACCATACACAGTCATTACAATACTATTGACTGTATTCCCTATGCTGTACTTTACACCCCTGAGACTATTTTGTAACTAACAATCTATACTTCTTAATCCCTTCACCCTTTTCACCCAGCCACCCCTTCCCCCCCACTCCATTCTGGCAACTAGATTGTTTTTAGTATCTGCTAGTATGAGTCTGTTTCTGTTTTGCTTGTTTATGTTCACTACATAATGTGAAACCACAAGGTGTTCGTCTTTCTCTGATTTATTTCTCTTAGCATAATACCCTCCAGGTCCATGTATGTTGTCACAAATGGTAAGATTTCATTCTTGATTATCGAGTATTATTCCACTGTTAATATTACTTGTTAAAATTTATATTTACTGCACCATGCCTCCTTCTTGTATTATCCACTCCAACTGTAATCATACTCCTTTCTTATTATTTGCCTGAGATATTTGACTGATCACCATTTTGTAGTTCTTTTATTGACCAACATGACAGGATCCAAGTGGAGATGGTCATGAATACAGTAGTAAGATCAGTTTTCTCGTCTGTAAAAGGAATGCTCTGATGAGGTTTAGGACTGAGATTTTTTTTTTTTCCTGTGGGCAGTGGAATCCTCCTTGGAATTTTTACCATTGTCTAAAACAGTGTTTCTCAAGGTGGAGTCACCAGGAAGGGGGTAGTGGTGGTGGTAAAACTCAGGTTGCTGGGCCCTACTTCCAAGTTTCGTATCACTAGGTCTGGGGTAGGGCATATCTCTCAAGTCCCGGGTGTAGCTGATGCTAATGTCTGTGAGACCACACTCTGCCGACCACTGGTCTAAGGAACATAAAGTAAGGTTTGCTGGCTAAGTAGGGCTAGCCTTCGGAGCCTTGAACTTTGAGGCTATAAATCAAGTTGCAGATTGAGAAAAGGTACTAAGTAACAACTTCCAGAAAGACGAGTCCTTGAGTTATAAAAATGGAAATGATCATTGTGAATTGTACATATTCAACCAGGTCCATCTTTAGTCTTTGTTTCCACTATCTTCGGGCAACTCTGCTTATGTGCTGTGGATCTCATATAGAGAATGAAGAGCAGAGAGATATAGAAATCTCAATTTAAAACAACAGAATTCCATAATTCATCTAGAAAATTATTTTTACCATAAATAAACACCAATGAGGTGTTTGTTTTTTTAAAAAAAAAATCTTTGGAGGGGAAAATAATTCACACAAATAAAGGGAATTTGTGTCTTTCAATCCCGATCTTGTGTTGATTTTATTTTAAGGTTGAAGTGTACACCTTGTCTCCCCTTTCCTGACATCTGTTATAGCAGAAAGTCTGTCTTTCTAAGTGTTTAAGCAAGTGCCAAGTATGCTGTCACTTCGGGATGAATAATAAACAGCCATAATAAATGGATGTTGTGGGTGACATTAATAAGACACTTGCAATCCTGCAGGAAGACTCACGCTGCAAGATAAATAGATGCATTTATTTATATTATTGTTAAGAACTTGAACTTTTGACACACAGAGCAGGTGCTCAGTCTATTTTGGAGCTACCTGACAAACGTCTTTTGTTTTCTTATTCCTCTGCCTGCCCCCAAAATGTAGAGGTTCCTCAAGGTTCTGCCTTCTCTCTTTGTTCCTTGATGCCTGTGTTTTTCTATGAGTGAATTATTCCACACACTTTAAATTACTATCTCTAGAAGGGATGATTTCACAGTCTAACCTCTCCCCACAAATAAACACACCTTGAGAATCTTCATTTCCAACTCACTGGGGAACATCTTTATTCATATGTCCTTCTGGTAACTCAAACCACCTGCCTGTAGATTTTCCTCTTTCCAACTCAATGTATTCTTATTTTCTTTTCTCCCTGAATATAAGCCACATTATTTCCTTACTAACATCTCCCTCTTTATCATCCCAGACAGCCACAAGATTCAGCCTCTGGTATGTCTCTGACATTGATATCTTTATCTCATCTTCTACCGACAAAACTGTATCATAGGCATCCAATACTGCCATTCAAATGGTTGTTAAAGCCTTTTAAATGATTTTCTCATTTTCAGTCTCTCTGCACTGAAATCCATCTTAAATATCTTTGCAACACACATTTTTTCCAAAGATTGTGTCGCTGATTATGACACTGTCCTGGTCTAGAATATTTCATGACTCCCAGTATGTAAGGAGATACGTTCAAGCTCTTTGTCATATCAAAGAGCTTGGACATATTTGCAGCCCCCACTTATTTTCTCTTTCTAATAGACAGCCCTGGCTTGTTTCCTCGTTATTCTCTCTTACTACTCATATATGAACCCTGTCACTCCATTGGTGTAATATCAGTCTTTAAAGATACATTAAAATGTATTCTTTGGTTTGTGTTATTCCTTTTTCCACCTACTGATTCAATACATTTGAAAGATGCATAATAAATGTTAGTGTCCTTGTGGAGCATTGCGTGGTTCACCCCAACCAATGTTACCTCTTCTTTTTTAGCTCCCACATTACTTTGTGGATCTTTCACTTCCGATTTGTGCATTACCTGGTTGTTGTGACGATGGGGAACATTGTTTGTTGGATCCCGAATAACCAAATGCTGAGGTATATCTATATGGGAAATACTGAGATGGATACTCTTGGCAAATGCATGTTGTTTACAAGCCATCAAATATTTGAGAGCCCTCTCTTGGCCAGGCACTGTGCTGGCATTGGGGCCACACTCATTTAGGCTGTCATAGAGCTTCTGTTCTAGAAGAGGGATAAAGACAAGAAATAAACTGATATAGATCGTGATTTTCACTAATTAGAAAACAGTGATATTAAAGAGCGTTGTGGGTATAAGAAGTATGTAGTTAGCAGGATTACTCTGAGTACATGACAATTAAGCTTAGACTTGAAAAATGAGAAAAAGCCAGCCAGGCAGAGAACTGGGGGAATATTCTCAACTGAGGAATAGTATGTGAGTGGCCATGGGGTGGGAATGAGCTTGGTATGTTTAAGGAAGAGATGAATGACTAGTGAGAGGGAATAGAAATATAAATCAAAGTTATATGAAATGAGACTGAAGTAAAAGGGACCTAGATCATGTGGGGCCTTGTAGATTATGGATTGTATTCTAAGCATGATGGGGAAACATTAAAGAAGTCTAAAGAATCATAATGCTCTGTGGGAATGGAGTTATAGTGGCACAAAACGAAGAAGCAAGCAGGCTGTTTATTGTGCGAAGGTGGGAACTCTGAAGTGTTATTTGGAAACTCTAGGGTTGGGTTGGTAACTAGCCCACAGTTGGGTCTCAAAAATTCCTTTAGCTCTGTGGTCTAGACCCGTGGTTGGCAAACTGCGGCTCGCGAGCCACATGCGGCTCCTTGGCCCCTTGAGTGTGGCTCTTCCACAAAATACCATGGCCTGGGCGAGTCTATTTTGAAGAAGTGGCATTAGAAGAAGTTTAAGTTAAAAAAATTTGGCTCTCAAAAGAAATTTCAATCGTTGTACTGTTGATATTTGGCTCTGTTGACAAATGAGTTTGCCAACCACTGGTCTAGACCAAAGCAAGTCAACGTACCAACATGGCCTTTTCCCTCATTGGCCGCACCTTACTTTGGTGCATCCTATGGCAACTAAAGGCAGGCAAGAATAAACTCAAAGAGAAATATCTTAAAGGGGCGCAAGGACCACCTTACACAGTGACATGGGGAACGTTTCAAAAGAGGGAAATTCTAAAAAGGCATGACGTTCAAAGAGTGCAGGCTATGTTGACTCTATAGTTTTTACTTTTTGCTTATAACCCTGGAGCTTCTATGATTACACAAAGCTCCATGCTCTATCCTCAAGGCCAAAGAGTGATCTTGTCCTATATCCCATGTCAGCATCTCCTCTTTGGAATGGGCAAAAGACAATCTCGAGCTCTTTATAAAGGCATTCAATTTTTTATTTTCAGAAATTGCATGTATATAAGGCAAAAATCTATAATTGCTAAACTGAGTCATGTATTTTGTAAGCCACTGTCTTTAATCAAAGACTCAGAGGTAGTCACACTCCAGAGTTTTTGCACTGTTAGTAGCATTATCTTTATACGTTGTGTTTTTTTTCTGAGCCTGACAGTCTGTACCTTTTCCTTTGCCTACAAGTGACTAATTCTGTTGTATAACTCACTGCAGTAATCCCTTTAAAACATTTTAAAGGATCTAGCTATTATTTGGGAACTCTGATCTTTTTAGAATTTACTTCTTCATGCCCTTTTAAACCTCCCTTATTCTGAGTCTCATGACTGCTGGATCTTTCTATGCGACTAATGATTAGATAAGATTATTGGTTTGTTGATGAACAACAATGACTTAAGATATCATCTTTCTCAGATTAAAAAAAATAGTCATTTTTTCCAGCCATCATGTCCTTTAAATAAGGAATAGTGAATGAATCACTGTATTATCTGACATAAAGTATTTATTTTGCTTCAATCATGTTCTAATTCCTATGCTAGAATCAGAGATAAATAAGGAGTAGTCTATGACTTCAAAAAGTCACAGTCTAGCCCTAACTGGTTTGGCTCAGTGGATAGAGCATCGGCCTGCGGACTCAAGGGTCCCAGGTTCGATTCCGGTCAAGGGCATGTACCTTGGTTGTGGGCACATCCCTAGTAGGGGTGTGCAGGAGGCAGCTGATTGATGTTTCTCTCTCATCGATGTTTCTAACTCTCGCTCCCTCTCCCTCTCCCTTCCTCTCTGTAAAAAAATCAATAAAATGTATTTTTTTAAAAAGTCACAGTCTAACCACTGGTAAAATCTCAGGAAAGGGATATTTAAAAATATCCTCCAATGCTTAAATTTTCTCTAAAGAGTTGCTGCCAAATGATGCTCCAGCTTCCTTGGATGTGTTCAGTTTCAGGGAAGTCATTATCACCCATGGCCATCAGTGCCACCTCTGGGGAGCTCCTCCTTATTATCAGGTGAAAATTTGTGTCGCTGTGACTTTACTCATGGATCCCAATTCTACTTCTAATCCTGGTTCAAATGCCTACAGAGGCTTGATAGATAATAGATGTGAGTTAAGCAATCAGGTATTAAAATAAAACAAGGTCAAGATTATATTAAGTGGCATCTGGTATGTGGCCACAACTTAGTGAATACAGTAGGGCATGGTAGGGACTGTAGTAAACTGAAGAGCATGCCACTTTTCAGCTCTCATTTATTGTTTCTTTGGAGAAATGTGGGCCAGATATTCTGATTTTCTTACAGAAACCAGAATTTGGAATTTTTATGTGGCACCTCCTGACTTTTAAATTGGCAACCATTTCAAAACCTTTAAAAACATTCTGCAGGCCAACATTCTGGGAGCTAAATAACACATCGACAGCTAGATTTGGCCTTTGGACCATTAATTTAAACTTTTGCTCAAAGCCCCACAGCTACAAGGAAGGACTCCAAATTCTTTTTCATTGGAGAGTCCATCAGGCATTTGAAGACAGGAATCACCATCAGCCATTACCACACTCTTCTCCATAACCTCTTACTTTACTTAAACACCACTTCAGCCAAACTCACATGATAGTCTTGACCTATCAGCAAATACCTGTTAGTAAATAATTGTGATTAGATGACAGTCTATACAAAAATTATGAAAAAATTCAAGGGCGATACTTAGAAATCCTTTGCCAAACTACTCTTCCAGAAGGCCATCAGAACACCAATATGAATCCAAATATTATTGAATGGTGGAAATTTCAGGGAAAATATTTGGGAAAGTTTTCCTCAAATCACCCATCAATTCTATCTACATATATCTTTAGTTATTTAAAATGCCTGGTCCAGTGTCTGCTTCTTATGGTAGGTGATCAATAAATATTTATTTCTGTTAATTATTCTCTATTTGCTTGGGCATCTACATCCTCACTTTGCCCTTTGTTCCCAGACTTTGACATGGAAGGCGACTCCTCTGGACCACAGCACCCAGGCTTCCTTGCCAAATGCCTTCTTGTGGGGTTTGGCATTGGAGTGATATCAGGGAGCAGAAGGAGAGCGAGGCCAGGCTATTTCTTCCACGTTCCCTCCCTACTTTGAAGCCCCATCTCTGACCATAGCTAGGCCTCCAGGTGATCTCAGCATCTATCAGAGACCCCTCTACCATGGAGAGTTCCGTGATCATTATTTTCTCCTCTCACCTCTTTGACTCTAGGCAGGGGTGGGCAAACTTTTTGACTCGAGGGCCACAATGGGTTCCTAAACTGGACCGGAGGGCCGGAACAAAAGCATGGATGGAGTATTTGTGTGAACTAATATAAATTCAAAGTAAAGGAGCAGAGGGGAGAGCAAGAGAACCGGATAGAACAGCCAGATCCGGCCCGCAGGCCGTAGTTTGCCCACGGCTGCTCTAGGGGCATGATGGCTTCCTCATGTTCCTAATGTCTGGGTGCCACAACACCCCTTGATTGCTCCCTTTCCCTTGCCAACAGGAACCTCTGTCTCTTGACTTTAAATATTTGAGGCAATTTTTGGAATTCTGACCCTGTCAGATACATCATACTTTCCTTTCTCCTTAGCTTCTTTAGTGCCATCTCTCCATTTCTGTTTGTCTAAACGATAAGAACTTGTCTCTAAAGAGAGCTGTTTCACTATGTAGTTAGGAGTATTCACTCATATTTTCTTTTTTTACTGTCTTGGCAAACTAAGGATCTTCTTGGATCAGTGACTCCCCACAGAGTCATATTTGAAATTACTAAGAACCATCCCATGGATCCATGAGCGCAAGACTAACTTAATGGTACATACAGCTGGTTTGCCATGTCCAGCATCTTCAGGTGTGGCCTCTGAACACCCAGGAGCCATAGTCCCTCCTAGTTTCTGATCCAGAACTTACCTCCTGGGATGTTTCAGAAGACATTCTCACCAGCAGGACGGGTCCAGAATTAGAATTGCTTTTCTGGTGATCTTGAAGAAATGACCATCAAACCCACCCTTTACTCTCATTTATGCACTTTGGTTCTGCTCCTATGTACTCTAAGTTCATGCCTAGATGAAGACCAAACTTCCACAGGGCTGCACAGATTCTAGATTTAAGCCTCTCAGGGCACTGGAATTTGATCCTCTGGCCACAAATCGTATTAGGCCCTTTGGCTTAGGCCACACCCCATCTTTCTTCCATTTTCCATATGTTCTTTAATTAAAGTCCATCAATGGCTTGGGGAAGACTATGAACTAGTTATGAGGGTATACTATAACAGGTCACCTTCTCCAAACAATTTTATGAGCATTAAATGTCAGGGACCAATAAACATAGCATGAGCCAGTTCTGCATATGTAGAATCTACTAACAAGTAATTAGGGAGAGATGAGTGGAGGTTTTATGTTTAGAAATTCAGACCATCTCTTAGCAAAACGCATTTTCAAAACAATATGGGTTTTTAAATCTGCACTAATAATTTTAATATGGTCTTATCTTTAAAGCACATTGTAAGTGCTAATTCTTCTGAAGTATGTATCATTACCAAAGGTGTGTGCCAGCCTGGGTTATTTTAAAAACAAATTAGTATAGTGAATAAGCATTCTGTTTTTACCTTAATATTTAAATTGGATTTGGGGGTATCATTTAAAACTACAGAAACAACACAATTAAAGTTTTATTCATTGGGTTCAGATAGAGTAGGTTACATATAAACATTTTACAATGTGAAGCAATGCCCATTTCTTTTATGTAGTATATTCCTACAGAGTGCTCTCTAGAGCATGGACTCTCAACCAGCAGGAATTTGGTCCTCCCTGGGATACTAGCAATGTCTGGAGACATATTTTGATTGTCACAATGATGGGAGAGGAGGCAATATGATACGGGTAAGCAATGGGTAGACACCAGGGTTTCTAAATATCTTGCAATACACAAGACATTCCCCTACAACAAAGAATGACCCAGCCCAAATTATCCAAGGTTCAAAAATGCTCTCTGTCACCTGCCTGTTCCTACCTAATTATGACCCCCCAAACTGGGGCTAACATAACCAGACCATTTCAACTAACAAGTATTTTTGCTCAGAATTTCTTCAATCTTACTGTATAGTCACTATGCATATGAAGTTGTTTCTGAGGAAGAATAGAGACTGCCCTGGCCAGTGTGGCTCAGCTGGTTGGAGTGTTGTCCCATTCACCAAAAGGTTGTAGATTTGATTCCTGGTCAGGGCACATGCTCAGGTTGGAGGTTCTGTCCCTGGTCACAGCGCTTGTGGGAGGCAACCAATTGATGTTTCTCTCTCACACTCTCTCAAACCAATAATAAATACATTAATAAATAAATAAAACTTTATTTTTTTAAAAAAAGAAGAGAAGAAGCCCGAAGTGTTCATCAGGATCTCTCAATGAAAACATACGTGTGTTTAGGAGAGGAAATTGTTATTTCAAACCCAAACTAATTGTAGATGCCTTTTCTGCTAAGAAAAAAAGGGAGGGCGGGAGAATACGTAGATGGGGGCACCGTACTTATAAATGATTATAACAATTGCCAAGTCATTAATAACTATCAGGGACTGGATAGGAAATACTGTGTTTTGTTTTTATATTACTCTATTGAAAATATAACATTGAAATTACAAACTGCATTGTTTAGTGTCACAGGTTGGGTTCTCTAAGAAGGTGCTAAAATGGAGTTGCTAGGAGATACGTATAGTGACCAAGGTAGCTCTTTTTAGCTAAGACAGACATTGAAGGAGCTGCCAGTTGGAGATCTGGGCTGACTGCACCCCTGGTCGCTGGACAGATACTCTTGCCTTTGTAGGGGATGTGACATACATTTGGATCTGGTTTGCTAATATTCTGTTGAAGATTTCGTCATGGTTTCAAGAGGGATATTTGTCTTCAGTTCTTCCCCCACACCCCTCCCTCCCCTCTCTTGAAATTTCTGACATCGTTATCAAGGAAATCCTGGCTTCATAAAATGAATTGGGAAGTGTTTCCTCCTCTTCTGTTTTATTAAAGAGATTATGTAAAATTTGTGTTAATTCTTCTTTAAACATTTGATAAAATTCTTAAGTGAAACCCTCTGGTCCTGGAGATTGCTTATTTAGGAGCTTTTAACTTACAAATTCCATTTCTTTGATGGTGATAGGCCTATTCAGATTGTTGTTTTAATATTAGTTGGATTTGTGTATTTGTGATGTTTGAGCAATTGATTCATTTTTCCTAATTGTCAAATCGAGGGACATAAAGTTGTTCATAATATTCCCTTATTATCGTTTCAATGCTACAAGTTCTGTAGCTATAATCCCTAATTCATTCCTGATATCTGTGCCTTCTCTCTCTTCTCTTTTAAAAATTTGTTATTCTTACTAAACGTTTATTAGTTTTACTATTTTTTCCCTGAAGAACCAGCTTTTATTCATTGATCTTCTTTATTGTTTTTGTTTTGTTTTCAATCCATTGATTTCTGTTCTTACCTCTTAATTTCCTATTTTCTTTTCACTTTGGGCTTATTTTATATTTTTTCCCTAATTTTTTGAGATAGAAACTTAGAGGATTGACTTAAGACTTTTTTCACTTCTAATGTAAGCATTTGGTTTTGGTTTAGTGCCATGTAATTTTTAAAATTTTTTGAGATTTTCTCTTTGACCCAGGGATTATTTAAAAATGTGTTGTTTATTTTTCATGTTTCTAGTGATTTTCCTGTTGTCTTTCCATTATTGATTTCTAATTTGATTAAATTATAGTCAGAGAAAACACCACATACGTTTAATTCTTTTACCTTAGTGAATGTTCTGTGTGCACTTGAAAAAAATGTATATTGTGCTATTTTTGGATGGAGTGTTCTATTGATTCTGTTGGTTGATTGTGTTGTTTAAATATTTTATAGCATTGCTGAATTTCTGCCTATAAATTTCATCAGTTGTTAGAAGGAATACTAGGCAATTTTTTTCATTAAAACCACATAAATGCAATTGTTTACATACAAGTTCAAGAAGTTTCTAGATTTTTCCATTGTGCTTGTAGAGACAGAAGTTGCTATTTAAAATCTCTCATCTTGGTAGAGGTTTTCATTCTCTTTCATGCCACGAGTGAAAGAGTGTCTGATAGTCTTAAAATAGGTCAATACCTAAGAGGTCTTATCACAAAGAGCTGGTGAAATGATGTTGGCAGTTTGCATGTCATATTTCACAATTTTGCCCATGCTTGGGCATGGCTTCTTTAATATTAATAACAGCAGAAGTATCTCCAGGAATTGCAATTAGGGGTTGTGATATTTATAAACAGCCCTCTGAACATAGGGATGCCACAGGTGATGCTCCAAATGTCAATCATCTATCATATTATAGTAGGTACAAAGTTTATATGTTCAGGGTCTTAGTATGTATTGACTCCATTTAGGTTAATAAATGTCAGGTAGACAAATTAATCATGTGACGAGGAGACAAAGATGAGGCCTATATCAATTAGATATTCCTATATTAACACCACCCGAAAACAAAGGGGCTTAAAACAATAAATATTTATTATTATGTAGAGTCTTTGGTTCAGTTGGATAATTATTCTGGTCTCAGCTGAACTAAGTTTATGTGTCTGAGTTTCATGTTGAGTTGGCAGCTCTGCTGATACTGGCTGGGCCCTGTCACATATTTGAGGAATTGGTTGGCCATTGCCTGATCATTGATGCTGTCCTAAGTTAGGACAATGTGAACTTCTTCAACATGGTCTCTTATTTCCCATGAGCTGTAACCAAGGCTTATTGTGCTGATAGTGGTGGAGATTCTGAGATTGAGAGTCTGAATATGAAAAGTGTCTTGAAAGCTGGCACCCCAGACAGGTACCCTAACCAGGAATTGAACCAGGCTTAGAATTGACACACTGTCTCTCCTGCCACATTCTATTGGGCAAAGCAAATCACACGGCCAGTCCAGATGAAAAGAGAGAGGAAATAGACTTCCCGTCTTGATGGGAGAAGCTGCCAAGTCACATTGCCATGTAAGAGGATGTAGCATGGCCGATAATTGGGTCATTAATGCAATCCATCTTCCACAAGGCTTTTTGGCCGTCACTCTTGACCAGATTCCTTAAGCTGTAATATCTGAAAATAATTTCGTTTTCAATCACTTAACCTTGTTTTAAAAGCTTTCTGTTACTTTAAAAAAACTTTTTGAGGTTTTGCTCTTTGTCTTAAATAAATTGGGTGCTATTTTCTTTGTGGTGGGTAATTTTTGTTATCAGATGTTAATAGGAATAAGACTGTAAAACAAAGAGGGAGGCCAGGGAGAGAGGTAAGGGGAGACGGAGAAAGAGAAGGAAGGAGGGAAGAGGGAGACAGAGAGCTAGAGAGAGAGAATAGCCTTGTATTATAAAGTGCAGACTTCATAACGGTTTCCAGGGCAATCACAACAGTTGTTTATTCTGTTAGGTAGAATAGACCCTCCCTTGTTATTTAAAGATAATCCTGTCAAATGTAGTAGCTCTGTTGGAGGCATTAAAATTATTTATTCAGTATTGATAGAAGCCTTTATATTTGCAAAGTGCTTTACAGTCTCTTTATTTTAATTTTTCTATTAGTATTTAGGTATTTTTAAAAATTGATTTTAGAGAGAGGGGAAAGGAGAGATACAGAGAAATATAAATGAGAGAGAAACATCATTCAGCTGCCTCCTGCATGCCCTCTATTGGGGATTAAACTGGCACCCCAGGCATGTACCCAGACCAGGAACTGAACCAGTGCCCTCTTGGTTCATGGGCTGTTGCTCAACCGCTGAGCCACCCTGGTTCTTCTCTGAAAGAACCAGAGACTTCCTTGAGGTTCCATAAGGGAGGGAGGATAGAGAAAGTATCCTAGTGTTGTGGATTATTAATGCTTCCTTGTCAAGGCATTTTTACTCACACTTTATGGCAGTGGTTCTCTTCAATATTATCATAGAGCCAAAATGGCCTTTGAGAGGCCAGGAGATAAAGAAAATTTGGGGGTGTTTCATTTAGTCTCTGTAGAAGAGAAGTTTCTGGAGACCAGGTAATGTCCTGTGGAATCCCCATTTCAATATTTTGTCACTGTGGTGGGTAAGTCTTTCTCTATGTGCAAACCTAATTCCTACCATTTCTTCTTGTTCAGTCTTACAAGGGCATAGAAGGCAATGTGTTGGCCTCCTCCTGAGATCACCATTAACAGAATAGATATTGTCCTACAGCTTTCACTGGAGAGGGACATTTTTTCTAAAGTTGTTGGGAGATTTCTAGCGATAGCTCCTTAATGCAAAATCAATCTGAGAGGCAGAGCAAAATAGTGTGTATATGCCAGATAAATCAGGGTGAAAAACTAGTGTTCATTCATGTAGTTATTCAATCCATCAAATACTTTCTCTGGACCATGCACTGTTCTGGGCCTTGAGGTGATAAATAGGACATATTCCCTGCCCTCAAGAGCTCGCATTCAAGTCCAGGAAAAACAGACTCATAAATAGATAAATTATTATATTCTGTCACAGGTTAACAGGTGATTACTATACATTTTGTCATCCACGTTGTTTAAACTAAACATTTATAGGACAGATATTCTGACCTATTCCTATTTACCATCTGCTATAGTGAGAAAAACCTTGGGTCTTTCTTGCACGGAGCTATTGTCTGCTCATTCAGCCAAAGATTATTTGTTGCATTCTCATTCCTTTAGGACTTAATCCTAGATTCTTGAGGTATTTCCACAGTGTAGAAAAAAAAAATCTCATACTATTTTAAAAGTACCATGGAAAAGCATACTTTTGAGAATGAACAACTTGGTAATAACTTGGACCAGTTGGGCAGTTGGCAGGGGTGTGGTGTTGTGCTTTATTTGGATAATTGAGACTGGGATAGTTTCAGATGGAGACATTTGAATAAGTAACTCAGCTTTCCTGTGAGGTTTTTGTGATGGGCCTCATGACCCCAGAAAGCCTATCCATCAAGGAGGTACTTGAAGCAGTAAAATGAATACATGAGCAGAGATTAGGTCAAATCATTAATCAAATTCCCTAACTATGGCTAGGAAAACTCTGCACATAAAGTGGTACAAGAATAGAAAGTAGAGATGGTGTTGGATCCGTATCAAGTAGAGATATTTGGTATTAGCATCCTTGTCAAACAAAGGGAAAATTGTCAAACAAAAGGAAAGTTTGTATTTTTGGATGAATTCAAGTGGGGAGAAGGAACTACTCAAACACAGATTCTCCATCACTTAGCAGAGAAATAAAGCATTTTGGAGATGCTTTATGAAAATTAGTTCACTGATTACCTTGTCTCTACCAATCAGAAGGAAGATTGGAAATCCTCAGTTAAGTGGTACTAAAGTTTGTGCCAAACAACACTGATTTGGGAGTGTTTTAGACCCTATTTAATGTACAGTAAAGAGGAATAGGGTGCATATAAAAAGCAGTATCTGAGATTCATATGTTTGTAATTATGAGTTAGATTACTTAAGATCTTGGGTATTCTCATACCCAAGTCTCAAATTTGTTGGCCTGTTCTAGAGAGATGAGTTCAATTTCTAAGTTCATTAGTCAGGATAGGCTAGGTTATGCTACTGTGAAAACCATCTTTCAATTTCAAGGCCTTAACACACAAGCACACAATTTTTTTCCTCTTTTTGGTCAGGGAAGAAAGCAGGTATCGTGGTTCTTCTGTGGAAATCTTTCCAATAGTGTATAGATAGTTAACCTGCAAAAATAAAAGTTAGCAGAACTGCAAAAATATGTTTTTGTTCTAGCTTCCACTTTGGCAATCTCAGGACTGAATATAAGAAGGTGTTCTTGGTTCACCTCCAAATAGAAGGCACATTTCTTTGGCAGGCTTTTCCATTCTCGTATTTTAGCTGAATGAGAGTGGGAACCAGAAAAACTGGTTCATTTATTATATGTGATTATAATTAAAGAGGATCTGAGGTTTTTTTGGAAAAGAAGTTAAAAATAAAATTATGAGAGATTGAAATTCATACACACAGAGCATGTTACTGTAGAAAAATACTTTGCTTTTGGTAGTATTCATCAACTCAGAAATTGTCTGATTTTTTTTTATCACCTAGTAATATTTAGAAACCCTGAATATTTTAGCTGTTCTGTAGTGAATAATTTGTCCTGGTGCAGTTAACATAAACCATGCAGTTACCTTGATTTGTGTCATTTCAAACAACTGAAACTTGTTTTTATATCAAACTAGAGGCCCGATTCACAAATTCATGTACCAGTGGGATCCCTCGGCCTGGCCTGCAGGATCGGGGTGAGACCAGCTCTCTGATATCCCCTGAGGGGTCCCAGATTGCGAGAGAGCACAGGCCAAGCCAAAGGAGCCCACCAGTGCACCATCGGGGCCTGGGAGAGATGCAGGAGGTGGGCCAGCCTGGGAGGGACCATGGGAGGGCTCCAGGGTGTGTCCAGCCCATCTTGCTCAGTTCCGATCATCTGCCAGACCCCAGCAGCAAGCTAACCTACTGGTCAGAGTGTCTGCCCCCTGGTGGTCAGTGCATGTCATAGCGGGCGTTAGAGCGGCCTTAGCATATCATTAACATATTATGCTTTGATTGGTTGACCAGACGGCCAGACACTTAGCATATTAGGCTTTTATTATATAGGATTGAAGATCTCATTCTTCGCTATCTAAACCTTTGTGAACTCTATTGTAATAAGATGGAGTTAGTGAAGAGTTTTTCAACCTCAACACTATTGACAATTTGGGCGACATCATTCTTTGTTGTGGTGCAGCTATGTTGTGCATTGCAGGATGTTTAGGAGTAACCTAGACTTTACTCACTAAATGCCAGTGACATCTTCCTCTGGCCCAGTTCTGACAATTAAAAATGTCTCCAGATACTTCCAACTTTGCCCTGGGTATCTCCCTCCTCTCCCCAGCCCTCCAGGGTTGAGAACCAGGGGTGGGTACCCAACTGAGGTAAAGGTAACAATAGTTAACCAATTGAATTTGTATTTTTATGGGATTCTCATTGATAGAGAGCAATCAGAATGTTCCGTTATAGCTTTAATCATAACAGGCCAATTCCTTTCAAAACACTTTCAGTTTCCCAATTTCATGTAGCAATCATTTGCACATGGATTTTATAAATTGCAATAGATTTTATAAATTGTCTCAGTTGGCAAGGACCTGAGAAGTCATCTATTGTGACTCCCTTTTGACAGATGAGGAAACTGAGGATCAGGGAGGGGGCTTGCCCAGGTTGGAGGCAGCCCATTGACACTGACAGCACAAGTTAAATAGTGCTGTCTTCCTGATGCGCTTTGAAGCAGTGTTTAGACCTAATGATTTTCTATGCTGTGTCATTTTATGCTGACATAGTTTCTACAGAAACAGGGCCAGAGTGCTTCGGAATAATTTGACATCACTCTTAAAGAGACTCAGGAAGAAAAGAAATAGGGGCACCAAGGTGGTTTTCATCAAAGGTCTCTTCCTGCAGCTATTTTATCTGGATCCAGGATCTGTGGACCCAGGGCTGTAGCTTGCCCCTACCGTGGTTTTGAATTCATTTGCCCCATGCAGATTTTTCTAAAGAAGCAGAATGTGTTGTGGATTATTAATGCTACTTTTTGTGAAATGTTTAGCAGACCTTATATAATTATGCATTTGATGTGCACGTTGAATGCTGGGAGCTGGAATATTATAACATTCTCCTGAGAAAAAAGGGAGCCCAAGACCCAACAGGAAGATGAAAACAGAAAGATGACCCTTTAGAAGAAATAAAGCTAACATCTTAGAGGTAAATATATGCTTGGTACATTCACATTAAGGATAATAACATAGCATTATGGAATTAAGAAATGTAGGGACTCATGGTTGCATTTGGATTAGGGAGGACAAACATGGAGCAGCATTCATATATCACTTCCCCTTCTCATGCCATGACAGATGTTATTAACCAATCTTGACACCCTTGATGGACACAGGCTCATTATCCTTCTCAAGACAGCACTCTATGAAGTCACTACCGATTGCTTAGCATTGACAAGTAAATCTATATGGGATTGAAACATACTTTTCACCTTACAGATAAACCATCTGGACATCATTTTTTAAAAGGTAATCACCCCAAATCATGCAACCAGTCAGTTAAAGTATTAGGAACCAGAGTGTGTAATTTTGGACTTCCTGGCTGTTTGGCTGGGATATTTTTGTTTGTTTGTTTTTTCCCCTTTCTATCAGGTTGGGAGATTGGACTGGAAATTTTTCCACCAGAACATATATGATGGGTAAATAAACATGTGCCAAGTATGGATTAGGGCAACAACTCAAAAGAGTTGGATGGTTGCAGATGAGCCTTGTTGGCGGCAGAGAATGGGGAATGACCTTCTCCTAAGAAAGCTGGTGGTTCAGGGTGACTGCAGCCACCTTGCTTTGCAGAACAATGCTAGTGAAGGGATAGTGTTTCCAAAGCTGTGGGCTGCGCTGGGAGCTTGACAAACATGGTGCAGGATTAAAGAATGGCTCAGCCTCCTCTCTGGATCAGTGGCATTCTTCTTTGAAAGAACCAGAGACTTCCTTGAGGTTCCATAAGGGAGGGAGGATAGAGAGAGTATCCAGAAGAGGCCAAATAAGCCCGACTTGGAAACAAAGAGGAAGTAGAGAGTTCTGGTTCCCTGGCAATATTAGGGGCCTTGTCAGGAAGATTTGGGGGTCTTTTCTCTCATGCCATACAGCTCCCACAGGAAAAATGCCCCTGGCCTGGTTGCTTCTATCTGTTCTGCCATTAACTGCCCCATTATTTCTCTCTCTTCAGAAAAACAAAACAAAACAAAACACCACATTTCTTTGCCTCATTGCTCTTACTTACTTATCACTTCTGTTCTTTTTAAGACTTGTGTGTCATAATCTCCCATAGCTCTTACTCATTAATCCCCTCTCCATATTTCTTTTCATCTTCCTCCTCCACTGTTAAGTACCTCTTGCTCTCAGAATTTCCTGCTTTACATCTTGAAGAAAGAGAATCCAATTGGCCTAGCTGTCATATAATTTAGTGGTTTTCAACGTATGAAACCACCCCCCCCCCCCCCCACCACCACCACTAGCAGCAGCAGCAGCTGGAAATTCATTAAAAATGCAAATTCTTAGGCCATACCATAGACCTCTGGGTTTGGGGCCCTTAAATCTGTGTGTTTTTTTTAATTTAATAAATCTTTATTGTGCAGATTATTACAATTGTTCCTCTTTTTTCCCCCCATAGCTCCCCTCCACCCGGTTCCCACCCCACCCTTTGCCCTTACCCCTCCCCCACTGTCCTCATCCATAGGTGTACAATTTTTGTCCAGTCTCTTCCTGCACCCCACACACCCCATTCCCCCCGAGAATTGTCAGTCCACTCCCTTTCTATGCCCCTGATTCTATTATATTCACCAGTTTATTCTGTTCATCAAATATTTTTATTCACTTGATTTTTAGATTCACTTGTTGATAGATATGTATTTGTTGTTCATAATTTTTATCTTTACCATTTTCTTTTTCTTCCTCTTCTTAAAGAATACCTTTCAGCATTTCATATAATACTGGTTTGGTGGTGATGAACTCCTTTAGCTTTTTCTTATCTGTGAAGCTCTTTATCTGCCCTTCAATTCTAAATGATAGCTTTGCTGGGTAGAGTAATCTTGGTTGTAGGTTCTTGCTATTCATCACTTTGAATATTTCTTGCCACTCCCGTCTGGCCTGCATAGTTTCTGTTGAGAAATCAGCTGACAGTCATATGGGTGCTCCCTTGTAGGTAACTGTTTTTCTCTTGCTGCTTTTAATATTCTCTCTTTGTCCTTTGCTCTTGGCATTTTAGTTATGATGTGTCTTGGTGTGGTCCTCTTTGGATTCCTTTTGTTTGGGGTTCTCTGCGCTTCCTGGACTTGTAAGTCTATTTCTTTCACCAGGTGGGGGAAGTTTTTGTCATTATTTCTTCAAATAGGTTTTCAGTATCTTGCTCTCTCTCTTCTTCTGTCACCCCTGTAATTCTGATGTTGGTATGCTTGAAGTTGTCCCAGAGGCTCTTTGCACTATCTTCATATTTTTGGATTCTTTTTTCTTTTTGCTTTTCCGGTTGAGTGTTTTTGCTTCTTTGTATTTCAAATCTTTGACTTGATTCTTGCGATCCTCTAGTCTGCTGTTAGATCTCTATATAATATTTTTTATTTCAGTCAGTGTATGCTTAATTTCTAGTTGGTCCTTTTTCATATCCTCGAGGGTCTCACTAAATTTATCGGCCTTTTCTAGAAAATTCTTGAAAAACCTTATAACCATGGTTTTGAACTCTATATCCAGTCATTTGCTTTCCTCCATTTCTTTCATTTGTGATCTGCTTCTTTGTCTCCGCATTTTGGCTGCTTCCCTGAGTTGATAGAGTGGCTTTGTGTGCTAGGTGTCCTATAGGGCCCAGTGGCTCAGCCTCTCCAGTTACCTGAGGTGGACACTCTTGGTGCACCCCTTTGTGGGCTGTGTGCACAGTCTTGTTGTAGTTAAGCCTTGATTGTTGTTGGTATCACTGGGAGGAATTGACCTCCAGGCCAGTTGGCTGTGAGGATCAGCTGTGTCTACGCTGGGAGAACTTCTGTGCTGGAGACACCCTTATGAGACAAGACTTGCAAAAGCCTCTGTGCTTAGCTTGGATAGGGTGGAGCAGACAACAGTAGTTTCCCATCAGCCCTGCCCTAATAGGCCCCTGTGTCTCAGTGTCCTGTGGTAATCGCTGCAAGCACCTCTGAGAGAAAGCCGCCCTCGAGTTCCGCCCGCTGCCAGATAGTCCAGTTTCTCCCCGAATGAGTCTGGGTCCCCAGAGTCTCATCCGGAACTGGAGTTCAGTGCAGTCAGGAGCTTTTGTCTCCCTCCTGATTGAGGAAGCCAGCCACGTACTCAGTTGCCCGGCCTCTCCACGTGCGTGTCTCGGTACCTCTGCCTTCCGCTGTTCCTCTGATTCTTTGTGCTTTTCTCTTTCCTGACAGTCCAGTTTCACCCAGTATGAGTCCGGGTCCCCAGTGTCTCGCCCGGAACTGGAGTTAAGCACAGTCGGGAGCTTTTGTCTCCCTCCTGCTTGAAAAAGCCAGCCGCGCACTCAGTTGCCAGTCCTCTCCGGGCGCGCATTTCAGTATCTCTGCCTCCTGCATCTCCTCTGAGTCTCAGTGTGCTTTTCTCTTTCCTTCTAATTGTAGTATTTCCACTCAGCCAGCCTTCCTGTGGTTCTGGATGATGTCTGTTTTGTCTTTTAGTTGTAGTTTTGAAATTGTTGTGCGAGGCAGCAGTTTAGGTGTTTACCTATGCCGCCATCTTGGTTTCTCCAGAAATCTGTTTTAAGATGCTTCCAGGTGATTTTAAAGAACATTTAAGTTTGAAAAACATAATCTAATCCCAGGCCTATGGATTGGCTCCTCTAGTGGTCAAGTTCTCACTGCTGGTCCAGTGAGCTGTGGAGGTGCCATTGGAGTTGGGTAGAGAAAAAAGAGGGCAGAGAATGACCTGGTATAAAACATGGCTACTCAGGGCTGTCTCTTCCTTGGTGACTATGGATGGAGCAGGTACAACAAAGACTAACATTTCTCATATATCCTCTGTCTAAACCAGCACAGAGACTGGAATCAAAATTCCAAATCTTAATTGTACCTCTATGACTTACAAGTTTTCTGACCATAGTTAAGTCACTTTTCTCTTGTAGTCTCACTTTATTCATAGGCTAAAGATAGACAGCAATGCTCTATCTATAAGGATCAAATTATGATAATAGCTAATATTTAAATAGACTTCGCAGTTTATAGCACATTTACTCATGTTTCTCAATTGGTCCCTTGGGTAAACGTATGTAAATGCACTTGTAAGCTGCAAGCTACTATAAAACTGTAGCTCTTGTGGTTATTACATTCCCCAGGAATGCTGGAGGAGGAGAGAGATTATCTGTGGTAAGACCAGCCCACACATGCAATGACCGTGAGGTTATACCTCCTGGATCTGGTACTGTGATCTGATTTTGTAAAGAGAATATGCTGAAGCCCTGGTTTCCAATGCTTGAGTAGGCCTTGAACCAGGCAGTGTCCACCCCCTTGCTATTTGAATTTACTTAAAATTGGGCTTTTCTTTTTAAAAATTATATTAACCACATGCAATTTTTAGAGAATGTCATAGATTCAAAAGTCATAACTTTGGAAACTTATCAAAATTTTATTCATGGTATGAATTTAATCTCCATAAATGAGGATCTCCATACTCTGAGTTCCCATGACATCTATAGTTGACTGTGTCTCATAGGTCAGCAGCTCTCAAAGTGTGGTCCTTGGACCAGCAGCATCCATGTTATCTGGGAACTTGTTAGAAATGCAGATTCTTAGGATCTACTACTGCAGACCTACAGCATCAGACATTCTGGGGGTGGGGCCCAGCAATCTGTGTTTTAATAAGCCTTCCAGATGATTTTGGTGATGCTAAAATTTAAAAAGTCATTGTCACAGCTCTTCTGAGTTATGCTGAGTATTTTTTTGCGAGTAGGGTTGGTCCGTTCACTCTTTCCATTATCTTCCTCATAGTGCCTTGCTCAGAGAACATACTCAATAACCATTGACAATGGCGGGGTAAGATGTGAGGAATGCGAAATTGGGAGCCACTAGATCTTAATCCAAGTCTTGGATTGGTTACTTAACAATTACCACACAAGCTCGTGTCCATGGACTGTTGTGACATCAATGTGTCAAAGTTAGAATATTTCATTTAAGTCTTTACTTTCAGTGAGTCTTCTTGTTTTGGGAATTCTTGGTATTGAATGAAAAGTGACCTGTTCAATCCACTTGAACACTGAAACCCAAACTTGTATCTTCTCTCAAGCTCTTGAACGTGTGTTCCATTGTGAACAAATATCACTATATGTTCACACTTACCACTGAGTGATCTCTCCACCTCTTCATGCCTAACTGGAACCCCAGTTTTCTAGAAGGCTACTACTTGCCTTGTAGCATTCTTCTATAGAAGCTGTGCCTCTTTCCTGGTTCCTTACTGCCAATTTCACAACTGTTCACACGTAGGAAAACATTAAAAACATTATCTTATTATCCCCCTAGCAGCCTTCTCCAGCCTACTTAGTCACCTGCTGTCAGCATTCCCTAATGTAAGAATTGATTATAATCCACAACCTCACCTCAAATCCTGACACCTGGGAACCTTCAGTACCTCTACCCCTTTCTTACTTAATTTTTCTATTTTGTGAGTCTCAAACCTAATACAGTCTTGATCGCAGAGAAAGTACTAAATCATTTCTCACTGGATGATTTTGAAGAACAGCACATGGTGAAGATAGTTGAGGGTCATACATGAGAAGAGTTCAAGGGTTCTCAAATTTGTCAGTGATAAAATCTAAATTCTGAAACAATTCCTTGGCTTATGAATTTGGGGCTGAATGAATTCGGGGTCTATTTTAGTACTGAGCATGCTTTCTAAGGTTCGCATATTTATCCTTCTTACTCTGCTTAGAGGAATTTTCTGGACAGATTCTGAAACATACTTTTTTAAAATGTAAAACTCCAACATGGACATTATTTTAAAGTTCAAAAATATAAAAGTCCTATGTGATTCCAATTATGATGTTGGCTGTTGTTTTTAGGTACTTATTGTTTATCTGTTATGATAGTCTACTACTTATAAAGGCTTTTTCTTTTTAATCAGTTTTTTTTTTCTTATTACTAAATGTCCTTTGGCATTCTATAAGGTGATTATGTAATTCCTCTTTCTTGGTCTAATGATGTAATGCATTTTGTTAATAGATTCTCTAATATTAAACCTCTGTTACATCCCTTGGATAAACTCTGGTTAGTCATAAAGGATAAAAAAATTTATTGAACTATTGACTCCATCTTACTATTGTTTTTTGCTCAGGGATTTGTAACTTAATTTTAAGAAGATTCCATTTTCAACTATACATCCTCATAGAGAAACATCTTTTTAACTTTTTAAATATTTAAATATCACTATTTAAAATGCAAACAGTACAGGATATAAAATGAAAATTAAAACTTCTTCTATCTCAAACATGGCCTAACTTTACCCCTTACTATGAAAACAACTTTTTTTAATGAAACTTTATAGAGCCCTAACCGGTTTGGCTCAGTGGATAGAGCGTCGGCCTGCGGACTGAAAGGTCCCAGGTTCGATTCCGGTCAAGGGCATGTACCTTGGTTGCGGGCACATCCCCCCATTCCTCTCTCTTCCTCTCTATAAAAAATCAATAAAAATATATATTAAAAACAAGAAACTTTGTAGAAATTTTTATGCACACAGAAGCATATTAAATTATATGTGTAAATCTATTTAATACAAAGGAGGTTATTCATGTTATACATGTTACATGCTGTAATTTTTTTACTTGAGATGCTTTATTATGGAAATATTCCCCTTGAACAATGACACAAAAGCTGTTACAATTGTATGTTGTTATTTTGTAATAAATACATTTTGAAGATCTTTCAACATTGCCAAAACAGAGTAAGAGGTGCCTAATATTTCATTGGATGACCATGTAGCATCATTTGATTAGTCTCTTATTGATGACCATTTGTCCAGACTTCCAATACTATAAACCAAGCTGCAACACACATCTTCATGCACACATCTGTATACATCTGTATATTTTATGGGCAGATACATATTTCATTTCAGTTGGATCAAAGTTCGCTTGTATGTTCATCAAACACCCAAATCCATGAAGTTGATAGGAAAGAGGTAGATGATTAAATACTTAATAGGAAAGGTGTATAATAACTTTGGCAGTCATTGAATTTCTCATAACCTCAGTTTTCTCATTCCTGTGCATTTTGCTAATTTTTAATATTATGATTAATTGCTCCAATTTGCACTAAGAAGTGATTTGTTCTTGACATGGGAGTAAACCCACGTTTTACATTGTTGGGTAATAGTCTTATTGAAGGTTAGCAAACCTCAGGTCCAGCCTCCACCAAGCACCCTAGCTGGCACCTGGAAGGGTCATTACAGAAGTCATCTTGGCTGCTTTCCCCATAAGCTCTCTCTACCTTCTCTCTCCGGGGTCATAATGAAAACCATAAAGAGCCTTTATTTCTACTCATCATCTAGAAGAACTCTACCTCTGGAGTGTTTAATTTCAAAATTCTCCACAGCCTTAAACAAAATCTGAATCTCACTTTTTAAAGGAAAAGGCATTTCTGGCAAACATTCAGGAAGCACTGGTAGCAGAAGGTCCCATTTGGTCTCCAAGCAGTTGTGCTTTTAATAAACACCAAGGATGTGCCCCCAAGTTGCCCTCAATTGCAGCCTCTTTCCTTGCTCCCCAGAGAACAGTGCCACCGTGCCTTTACCCTGCTAAGTTCTGCCTGTTTCCCTGTCTCCGTTAACAATTAGGATGTTTTTGTCCTCGCTCACTTTACCCCACTGTGCCCTCTCTGCTCTGCTGACAGACATTTTGTCTCCTCATCTATCCCAGCCCTTCCCTGTGGCTTTCTTTTATGAGTGAGGCACAGCTGGGCTCATCCCCTCCTGTTGGAATTCACCCAGGCCTGTGCTGACTATTCTACCATAGCTGCAGGAGACAGGGCCAGGTCATTATAAAAGCGAATAAAGCTTCTATCCATTTTTTTACCTTTAAAAATCATGAGTGTCCCCCCACTTTAGTCCTGCAGAGCCTCATTTCAGCTGCTCTATTTTGCTTATGTGTTTATGTGAGGTTGGTCAGGTTTCTGAGTCTCCCCAAGAAGCGCAGTCATTGCACCCCAATCATTAACCTTTGTCCACCACTGTGGTGGGAGAGGCTGCATCAGGTTCTGAGTCACACAGTCAGAACGTAACCTGGCAGGGAGAAACCTGGGGGAATCAAGATCTCAACCTCTCTCCTCTTGTCCTCTGAGCTCCAGCCAGTGACTAAGTAAACTCACCTAGAATTCAGAAGGCAAGGGAAATAGTTGATGAAGTTCACAGAGACAGCCTCTTGGAGCCCAGAGCAGAGTGAAAACAGGACAAATGAAAACAAAACAGCCAAAGTTGCCTCTAAGATATGGATGTCTGGAATGCAGAGGGCTAAAGCTATGGGTGTAGGAATCAATAGTTTAAAATGGTAATGTAATCCATGAATGTGGATGAAGAGCTTATAAAACTAGGATGGAGCCCTGAGAACCACCAATATCCGTAGTAGAAACTCCTGAATGGGCCTCCATTGCCCCCTTGGAAGAATGAGTAGAGAACTGCATAGAGCGGTGGTCTGTTGGTTGTTTTTTTTTTTTTTTTTTTTTTTTTTTTTTTTTTTTTTTTGCCTCTCCCTCCCTCCCCCTCGTTTGTTTGTTTTTTAATGTTTTTTATTTCAGAGAGGAAGGGAGAGAGAGAGAGAGAGAGAGAGAAAGAGAGAGAAACATCAATGATGAGAGAGAATCATTGATTGACTGCCTCCTGCATACCCCACACTGGGGATCAAGCCTGCAACCCAGGGATGTGCCCTTAACTGGAATCGAACCTGGGACCCTTCAGTCCACAGGCCAACACTCTATCCACTGAGCCAACCAGGCTAGGGCTCTGTTGGTATTTTTTTAAAGGCCCTTTTATGCTATGAATCAAACTACTTGCAAGTCATTGACTCCCAAAAATTGGCCAGTCAGTGATTGTTTTTAATGCTCTTTGCAATATAGTTTTCAAGCTTTCCATCCTTATTATTTCTTTAAATGCCTAATCACCACTCCCGGGACCCACATGCTTCCTGCTAATGATGTGTACTTGCTGATGCTGTATTTTGTGTTTTTCTGATTATTGTAAGATCCCATCATCTCGTTTCCCACCTCAGACTGGCAGGTAAACAGGCAGGGAAGGCATGATTCTTCGGTGGCTGGAACTCCCTAAGAGAAAATGGGGGTGGAAAACACAAATTTGGGAGAACTAAAACATTATAGGAAATTAATATTTTAGAGAAGAGAGGGATAAAAAAAAACAGAGAAAGAATCAGAAGGAATGAGAGATGAGAGCAATTCTAAAAGCTTGTTTGTCAACTGCACGGGAGGCTGGCATCTCAGTGGGAATAAGTAGAGGTAGGAAATATGGAAAAAAGGAATGGCCTTTGGAGGTCAAATTCAAGGGGCTTGCTGAGCAAAAACAGCCTTTGGGTGTATGTTTGGGGTTGGGGGTTCCTAGAGTTGCTGCTGTGTTTGAATTGTTAGTCAGGAACTACATTGAGCCCTACGTAACCGGTTTGGCTCAGTGGATAGAGCATTGGCCTGCAGACTGAAGGGTCCAGGTTCGATTCCGGTCAAGGGCATGTACCTTGGTTGCGGGCACATCCCCAGTGAGGGGTGTGCAGGAGGCAGCTGATCGATGTTTCTCCCTCATCAATGTTTCTGGCTCTCTATCCCTCTCCCCTCCTCTCTGTAAAAAAATCAATAATATATATGAAACTACATTGAAAGCAGAGTCTGACAATATCTAAGTCAAGAGTTCAAGGCCCAAGTTAGGGTTTGCAACGGGACTCTAGTGACCGAAAGGAAACTGGAAATCAGAGCCTGAGCAGAAGGCTAGTTAGTTAAGCTTATTGGAATCAAATGGTGAAGATTAGAGAGTGAGGCTACTGCTGCCTGATGCTCATACAGATACCTGGGCACCAGTCCACAGTGGCACACTGGATGTAAGTCTCCATTCCATCTCTGTGATTGTTGAGGGTGCAACCTGGCAGGACATGAGAAGCGTCTTTTCATTAGCAGGTGTATATAATCTATTGCCTTCCCACCACCAGTTCTAAAGCGGAGTCATTAGTGCCAGAATAAAGGGAAGTGGAGAGCTGTGGGACCGTCAGGGATACTACTACGTAAGCCTGGTGGAACCTTGAAAGTTGAGGAGGATTTACTTTGGCGCAGAGTGGAGAGGCTCCAGATGGAAGGGACAGCGTATGGCAAAGCATAGTAGTATGTGTGGGTATTGAAAATCAGGCTGCGCAATAAACAGAATTTTGTGTCACTTAGTCTAGAAGTTAAAAATCTCTAAGACCAATGAATTTTTAATGTAGTTCTTCAGTCATTTAGTAACCAGATACTACAACCTTTTTCAAATATATGTTATCAGCATCCCGCTCCGTTAGCTTTCTTGGATTTGCTAACTCATGTTCCTATCGTAAAGGCTGCAGCAATGGGTTTGATAGGGAGTTCAAGAAAAGCCCAGAGGAAGATTATGGAATCCAGCTTTGAGGAGTCAGTGGAGATTTCCCAAGAAAGAGACACTTAAGTTACATCCAAAAGGTGAGTAAGGGGTAACCAGGTGAGGAGGGAAGATAGGGAAGAGTTTTGCATCAGGAGCCAGGTAGATATTAAACATGGCCTCAATTCTTTACCTCTGGATTAGTCAGGCCCATTGCCATCGAACTCTGCAGTGTCTCCATCCCCCATCTCTGAACTCAGCCATATGACTTGCTCTGGCTAATGAGATTTTAGTAGACGTGATGCGAGCAGAGGCTTAAAAGAGCAAGTTTTCATTTCTGGTTGGCCTCTTCTTGCACTCTTCCATCATCACGAGAACATTCCTGTGAGGATGCAGAGGATGAGAGATATGGAGCTGAGTCGAGTTGCTGTGGTCGTCCAGCTGAAGCCATCCTAGCAGAGCCACAGTCAGCCAGTCCTTAGACATGTGACTGAGTCCAGTCTAGATCTACCTTAGTGCAAGAGCAGTGAACACATACTGTTACACGCCATCACGGTTATGCGCCTTATCGTGGCAATAGATAACTGAGAGAAAATTCTTGGGGGCCAGTGAAAAATAGGGTATAAAATCACTGAAAGGGCCTGAAACAGTAACCATTCTCATTGGTTATCTTAATATATTGTCTCTGGACTGCCGTGGAACAGTTTAGAAACAGTTCCCCTTGTATGATCAATACCAATAGAAAGACTGTTGGAGAGCCTTGAGGCAAATTCTGATGTGGGTCCTATTGTCCTTAGTCAAGGAAATTGAAGCCAGCTTAGCAGTCTTATAGCTAAAGAGCCCCGACTTAGTGATGGAGGAAGAGTTCAATGGATTACTTACTTAGTATCCCTGAGCAAAGATTTAGAAACAATCCATAGTCCTTTCTTTTGTTGTTTCTCCCAAATTGGAATACAACTTGATATTGCTGGGATTGTCCGATATGCCATTTAAACATGGAATCAATCAAATGACTAAAGCTCATGAAAAACAAGGCAATTATTAACCTGTTCCTGTGTTAACACATTCTTTAATGACCCAAACATTGAACCTAGTACTCGATCTAGTCCAGCAGTTCTCAGACTCCTATGTGCATCAGAAACACTTGAAGGGCTTGTTAAAATCACATTGCTGGGCCCACCCCCAAAGTTTATGACACAGGGGATCTGGGGAAGGTCCAAGAATTTTTATTACTAACCAGTTCCTGAGTGACGCTGGTTGAGCTGGCTGGAAACTGCACTTTGAGAACCACTGTTTCCATGACAATGATGGTTAATTTTATGAGTCACCTTGTCTAGACTGTGGTGCTCAATTGTTTGGTCATACACTGATCTAGATGTTGCTGTGATTAACAGTTAAATCAGTAGACTTTGAATAAAGCAGATTAACCCCTATGATGTGGGTGGAATTTATACAATCTTTGGAGGTCCCAAAAGCAAAAACTAAGGTTTCCAGAAGGAATTTTGCCTCCAGACTGTAAACTAGAAATCTTGACTGAGTTTCTGGCCAACTGTTAGCCTGAAATCTGGATTTAAGGATGCAGCATCAACTCTTATGTGAATGTCCAGCCTACAAATTTCAGACTAGTCAGTCCACACAATCATATGAGTCAATTCCTTAAAATCCTTCTATCTCTTTTTGTGGGCTGCACCATGGTTATATTATAAACTATTTACCACAGATGATGTCCTAAACAGCTTGGTATTATTTTAACCTTATCAGCATTATATAATTCATGAGTCCTAGCCCACAGTTAGCATTTAATAAGTATTTTGAATGAATAAATTAGTGGAATAATGGCTTATGTTTTAATGGAATTTATTAATGCATGAAAGGGCTATAAAAACAAAGAACTACCAATTAGCCCTAAGAAATTGTATAAATACATGCATATATTTTTAGTATACCAGGCTTACCAAAAACCTGTGAGGACAATAGCTGCTAGATAAATCAACAAGCTGGTATAGTAATAACTGGAACATTGGTAATTTAACTGTAGGCTCATTCATCCAGTCAATAAGCATTTATTGAGTGCCTACTGTGTACCTGGCACTTTGTATTACCTGTCACTCATTATGCCACTTTTCTTCAACTTTTTAAAGAAATTTTTATAAGCAATATTAAGACAATATATTTTCACACATCTAGAAAATTAGACATGATTTTCTTACATTTTAGAAATTAAAAGAAAATTAAGCAAATGGCACTAGAATTAGAAAGAATGAGCAATTCATTAGGCAATAAGAGTATTAACTAGAAATCAGGATCTCTTTTCTATTTTAGCATGCACTTGAGCTTAATTGGGGAAGTTTTGAATATGGGGTGATGAGTTGAGTTGTTAATACAAATAACACACCTTTTATGTACTTAATAAAATCCAAGAGTCTGGGACGCATTTACGTTGTAGACAATTTATCTGCAGGAGTCAGTAAGTTGAGTAATAGAAAGGGATAATAGGAAATCAGTGGCTGAGAAACCTATAAAGTAAATTAACGCACGCCTTACTTTATTAATTTATAACAATAATGTAATGGATAAATCAATGAGGAGTGCTTTGAGAGAAATGGATAGAGAGAAGAATTCCTCCTTTTTCCAATTTGTTGAAATTATTTCCTCTGCAGGTGAAATGTTGGCCAGAGGTAAAGAAATGTCACGCTCTTGGGACAAAAAGAAGTACAAGTATGTGCTTAGCAGAATCTGGGTGTGCTCTGCTTTATCCCCTGGGCCTTATGGTTTTAGAGACCTCCCTTTGACTTCCAAATGCTAGTATTTGCATCTCTTTGCCTGAAGACTCTTTTCCAAAGCCTCCACATTAGGAGGCTTGCAGTACTTGGAAAATAACTATTTCCTGCTCCTCAGTAGCCTTCAACCAATGACTGATAGGTGTGTACTAGGTGTACCAGTTAATAATGCAGATTTTTTTTTCAATAGATAGAGTTACACATATGTTGATATATATGCGATTTGATGTGTATGCTATTTTGTTGTATTGCTCCTTCAGATTACCACTTGTTCCGATCGATGGCACACGCACTTTCTGAGCAGCATTTCAGAATGTACGAAGAAGTGGAAAATTGGGTCTCTGAATGGTCTGCCTCAAAACAAGAAAAGTTCTATTGGGACAGTATCCACAAATTACCTGAAAGATGGGGAAAAGTGTAGCTAGTGATGGACATTGCTTTGAATAAAGCACTTTTAATGTTTCTCTTGAAATTATCGTGTTTTCTTTTACTACAAAATATGCATTATTATGGTTAATAATACGGATTATTATTAACTGGTTAATAGTGCAGATTAACTATTAACCAGTTAAAATGTAGATTAACTATTAACCAGTTAAAAATCCGGATTAACTATTAACTGGTTAATAATACGGATTTTGTAATCCAAAGAAAACACGATAATTTCAAGAGAAACATCGAAAGTGCTTTATTCAAAGTAATGTCCATTGCTAGCTACACATTTCCCCCATCATCACTTTTAAAGCGTTTAAACCAGCGTTCACAAGTATCTTGAGATGGAGCATGTTCACCATAAGCTTCCCGAAGTATACGATAACTTTCAGCAGCACTTTTCTTCAAAATAAAGTAATGAATTAAAACTTCCTGCAAATGCTCTTTTTTTTTGGCACGGAATTCGACCTTTTTAAGTGTAAAAATATCTATGATGTTAACACCTTCAGAAAATTTGACATGGTTTGAAGCTTGTTGTCAATACAAAATAGCATACATATCAAACCGCATATATGTCAACATATGTGTAACTTCATCTATTGAAAAAAATCCTCATTATTAACCAATACACCTAGTAAATAACCCAGCTATCTTATTGCTTGGGTGCTATAACTCCAAGGTATTATTTTACAGTTTCCACTCAGGATTCAGCCCCACTTATCTACAAGGAAAGCTGGCTGGAGGGGCTGCCTTCTCTCCCTGTGTCTCTTCCCCACTTTCTTAGCAACACTTCCTGCATCTCCCAAGTAAACACTGCCACTAAAATCCCTGCTAGGGGTGGCTCCCGGGAAAACCCAAACTAAGGAGGAAACAAAGAATGTTGGCTCTTGGTGCCTGTTATTCTTTGTTCAACCTGGGCAAGGGGCCTGATGTTTCAAGTCCTCTAGTCCTGATTTGCAAGTACTGGTTCCAAAATCCCAGGTTTTTAGGGACTTAAGGAGCTGGTTTTGGGTAGGATTTTGCTGACAGAGGAACAGATAGATGGGCAGTTATTTTAAGGCCATTTAGCTGAACTGTTCTTTCTTGACCTCTCCCCATCAGTGATGTCGCGTAGCCTTCTCATCAACACACAATTGCAGACGACAGGTTAGTGATAATCAGACTGAGCTTTATTCATTCTTCATTGGAGACAGTAAGCATGTATCTCACTAACATTAAGAAGCATTTTTCTTCTTTTACTCCTTGCATTGCAGTCTTAATTAGCAGTGTGTGCAAGTTACATCCTGCCTATTAGAGATGCCCATTCCATCTAGGGCGAGAATGTCCTCTTTCAAAACTATGTGTGTCTCTGTGGAGGGAAGTTGTGTGATATGAAATTTTCTCCCAGCCATCATCTCCCACTTTAACTACTGTAAATAGTCTTCTCATTCACCTCTTGTTGCTTTTTCTAAAGCCACGAGGATTTATTTTCCAGCGAGCAGCTAGAATGGTCAGTTAAGATAGAAATTCCATTTATGACCTTTCTCTATAAAGCCCTCCAGTGGCTTCTTCTTCTTTTTTCTTTTTTAATATTTTTTTTTATTGATTTCGGAGAGGAGGGGGAGAAGGAGGGAAGGAGAGAGAGGAAAAGAGAGAGAGAGAGAGAGAGAGAGAGAGAGAGAGAGAGAGAGAGAGAGAGAGAGAGAGAGAAATGTCAATGATGAGAGAGAATCATCTATTGGCTGCCCCCTGCACGCCCCCCACCAAGCCTGGCATGTGCCCTAACCAGGAATTAAACCGTGACCTCCTGGTTCATAGGTTCAAGTTCAACCACTGAGCCACACCAGGCTCAACCACTAAGCCATGCCCAGCCAGACTCCAGTGGCTTCTAATAAAATCCAAACTCTTTCCCCATATTACAGGGTCCCACGGACTCATGCCCTTCAGTGCTTTGCTCACATGCCACCTCCGATAGGCCTCTCCTGACCACCCTATTTGAACTTGCAAGTTTATCTGTAGCACGCCTATCTCCCTTCCCCGCTTTGTTACTTTTATAACACTTACCACTAGGCGATTTACTGCATGTCTGCTTATTTGTTGATTACCTTCTTTCACTCCAACAGTGCTTCTCTCACTTAGAACTCATTTGAAATTCATCCATCTTATTGTGTGTGTCAGTGGTACATTCTTTATTGGTGAGTAGTATTCCACTGTGTGTTATCCATGCACCAACTGAAGGACTTCCATCCAGATTGTTTCTAGTTTGGGGCAATTATCAATAAAGATGCTGTTAATAATTCTGTACAGGTTTTTATGTGAATACAAGTTTTCATTTCTCTTGGGGAAATACCTAGGAGTGGGATTACTAAATGTATGTTTAACTCTGTAAGAAACTGTCAAACTACTTTCCGAAGTGGTTGTACCATTCCCTATGACCTCCAGCAATGCATGAGAGTTCTGGTTGTCCTAAATCTTTGCCAGCACTTGGTATTCTTGGTTTAAAAGCATGGGCAGCACTTTAGAAGAGTACTTGAGACCCGTTATTCTATTTCATCAGAATTTCCAGGTGGGACCCAAGTGCAGGTCTTGTTTATTGTTTTTTATTTTTATTTTTTTTAAATATGCTTTTATTGATTTCAGAGAGGAAGGGGGAGGGAGAGGGAGAGAGAGATAGAACATCAATGAAGACAGAGTGATTGGTTACCTCCTGCAGACCTCACACTGGGGATCAAGCCCGCAACCTGGGCATGTGCCCTGACCTGGATCTTGTTCATGGGTCGATGCTCAACTACTTGAGCCACACAGGCTGCGCTTTTGTTTTGTTTTTGATAACATTTATAATTTTAAAAATAGATTAGTATTAATGGAGTTTATATTTATAGAACAGGTTTAGGTTAACAGAAAAGTTGTGAAGGTACAGGCAGTTCCCACATATCCCTTCTCTCCTCATTATTAATTTCTTAGATTAGTGTGGAACCTTAATTACAACTGGTAAACAATATTGTTACGTTATTAACTAAGGTTCATAGTTTATATTAGGGTTCACTCTTTGTGCTGTATAGTTCTGTGTGTTTTGACAAATTTGCAAATGTTATATATCTACTATCACAGTATCTGTCCAGAATAGCTTCACCTTCCTAAAAATCCCCTGTGCTCCACCTACCCACCCTGTCCTCTCCTCAATCCACCCGAGGCCCTGGCCACCACTCATCTTTTTACTGACTCTGTACTTTTGCCTTTTCCTGGATGTCATATAATTAGAATTTTATAGTCTGTAGCCTCTCACACTGGCTCTTCTCACTTATTAATGTGTATTTAAAGTTCCTCAGGTCTTTCTAAAAAGCTTCTCAGGAAATGATAATGTGTGGCCAGGTTGGAGAAGCACCAAATTAGAATTTAATTTCCCAGAAGGTATTTCTTTCCTTTGACTGTGTTTTGTTGATTTGTATCCCCCCGAAGCCTAGAACACAGCCTGGCAGGGAATAGATTTTCTCTAAATATCAAATGAGTAAATGAATGAATGATAAGGCCCCACTGGGTTCCCAGAGACCTGAATAGTCCTCTCCATGAGCTTGTCTTGAGCTCTAAGCGTGGTTTCACAACTGAAGTGGCCCCAACTGTAGTGGCCCCACTAAATCGATCAGTTTAACTTGACTGGAGTTCGCCACTGGTTTTGCTGTACCGTACTTTGTTATGCATGAAAATACAGCACACCTTGAATTCCCTCTGTAATTCCTTTATTATCACCTTCATTTAGAAACTGACTCTTCCACTCTGGCTCCCAAATCCTTGCAGACATTCCACACCTAACTAAATTTGATTTCTTACAAAAGACCTCCCCCGGTGTCCCAAACCTTTCTCTAGACTCTTAAAGTAATTATCGCTTGTAGATTCATTGGACGTTATGAAGTTCCATCTGTTCTTTCTATCCTATTGTTCTCTGGAGATCCTATTTACGCTTGATGGTGTTATTTTCCTGTGTTTCTGCTCCACCCCGCAACCAGACTCCAAGGCCAGAGACAGTATTTTTATTTACTTTATTCACTTTAATTCCTCCTAACGCGTAGCATTGTACCAAGCTTGATAAATATATATATATATTTTTTTTTCTAGTTCAGGAAATGATGAACTGTGGGGACTGAGAATGATGTGCTGGGAACAGTGTGGGTCCAGGCAACCAGAGAGTGGAGACCTCTCTAAGTTTCCGTTTCCTCATTGGTCTAATTAATCTTTATACTGGTTTCTGGTTTCTTCTCTATTGTACCATTCTGTGTTTCAATTATCATTGCCACAATAGTGTAATGAGAAGATGCCATAAATGGCCTAAGTAGATAAAGCTTCAGTGGGGATTAAACATCAGTCTTTGAAAACAACAAAGGAAAAGGAATAAAGCTGTTAGCTAGAGGTCATTTCTGATTTTCATGGAATGTTCCTGAGTTATTTTCCTCCCCCCAAGCCCTGCCTTTCACGTGGGATATCTTTTTTCCGTCTACACTTTCCCAGTATTCAGAGGTACACTCAAGTTCCACTTCATAGACCCTCCATGGTTTGTAAAAATTTTATTTGCTTTTCCCTTGCTTTTGTATCTTTCCTCTGCTGTCTGCTATCTTCATGAGAGAGGAACTGTACAAATCGTGTCCATCATTGTATCAGAAGCTGACATGTAATAGGTCCTCAATAAACACCTGTTAAATGAATGAATGATGTTAATAGATGTGCTCTGAAAAAGAGTATTCTTTTTCAGCAAGTAAGTGCTAACACTGCATGCTCTATTTCTTCTATTTGGAGTACCACTGTCCTGCATACAAAACTTGTTTAATTTTGTTATCCCAGGATTTCCCAAATGTGTGTGATCATGGATCTCCCCTGTGTTTTATTTTGCTCGGATCATCTCTTTTCCCAATAATCACATCCACATTAATAATAAAAGAGTCACTAACCGGTATCGACTTCCATGTGTACAGCACAATTTCGAGCACTTTATCCAGGTATGCCTCCTTTTATTGTACTTCATTTTATTGCAATTCACAGATATTGCATTTTTACAGTTTGTGGCAGCCCTGCATCAAACAAGTCTTCTAAGAGCGGTGCATGAGTTAGGGAGGGCTAAACACTGGAACAAACAGCCTTAAAATACTATAACTCTACTCAGTAAAACTTATGTCTGATTCACACAAAGTCCAAAGACTTTCTGAGTGGGCAGCTCTCTTCCAAGCTGTGACTTGAGTCCTTCATTGCACCCTCTGCCTTCAGCACAGAGATAAGGTAAAAGCAGCCAGACCACCTAAGAAGGGTTTTTAAATTATTACAAATGCGACACTTTTTTTTCTTTTTTTTTTTTTCCCCATCATTCAAACATTGACCCCGGTTGAGTCATGGGGACCCTGTGCACATTCTTGTTATATTTAGGTCTAGAAGTCAAATTGTCCAGCCTTTTGTAATTAGCAAAATTACGAACATGATTTGAAGTTAATTAGTTTTCCATCTATAATTGGATATGGTCAAGTGAGGCAGGTGGTTCAGCTTACAGTGGGAAAGGGAGGATACAGTCATTAAAGAGTCCACTATCGTCTCCATGCTTCAGCATTCTGTAGACCATTTAAGAAAATAAATTTTATTATGTTAAGTATATAATTTGATGAATTAGCAGAGTAAAACATAATGTAAGTCATGGCAAGTTTTTAAGCTTTTGTTCATTGTGAAATGTCTCATTTCACTTTTATTACTTTTCTCTCAACACTTTAAATATTTCACCTCACTCTTTTTTTAAAAAATATGTTTTATTGATTTTTTATAGAGAGAAAGGAAGAGGGATAGAGAGCTAGAAACATCGATCAGCTGCCTCCTGCACACCTCCCACTGGGGATGTGCCCGCAACCAAGGTACATGCAACCTGGGACCCTTCAGTCTGCAGGCCGATGTTCTATCCACTGAGCCAAACCGGTTAGGGCGTCGCCTCACTCTTTCCTTGCTCCCATGACTTGGAAGTTGTATGCAATGTTTATCTTTGTTCCTCTAGAAGCAGCGTGTTTTCTCCCTCTTGCTTCTTTATGACTTTATCTTTGATTTCATGTAGTTTGAAGATTTAACACTTATTTGCCTTGGTGTTCTCCGAGCTTCCTTCCTGGAGCTGCTGTTTGATGTCTGACATTAATTTGTGAGAAGTCAGTCGTTATTGTCCCCTTCTTTCTTCTCTTTCTGATGTGTCTATTATGCGTATGTTGCACTTTTTGTAGTTGCTGGAATTCAGTCTCTGTCTTCCAGTCCTTGTACTCTTTGCTTTGCAGTTTGGGAGGTTTCTATTGATAATGTCCTCTGGCTCAGTTTCTTTCCTCGGCTTATCAAAGACAGTCTTCATTTTTGTTAATGGTTTGTTTGTTTCTTTATCTCTAACTTTTCTTCTTGGTTCTTTCTTAGGTTTCTATCTTTCTGCTTACAGTGCCCATCTGTTTTTGCATGGTGTCTATCCATGAGAGCCTTTAGCCTATTAATCATAGTCATATTCTTAATTTCAGTCATTGTGTTTTTTAAATATTTTTTCTTTATTGATTAAGGTATTACATATGTGTCCTTATCCCCCTATTTCTCCACGCCCCCCCGCCCCGCTCATGCTCTCACCCCCCTCATGTCTGTGTCCATTGGTTATGCTTATAGGCATGCATGCAAGTCTTTTGGTTGATCTGGCCCCTTTTCCCCGACCCTCCTCTGTCTTCCCTCTGAGGTTTGACAGTCTGATTGATGCTTCTCTGACTCTGGGTCTATTTTTGTGCACCAGTTTATGTGGTTCATTATATATATTTTTAATTCTAGAATTTCCACTTGATTTTTCATAGATTTAAGTTCTCTAGTGTAATTTTTATCTTGACTCTACTTTCTTGAACATATCAATCACTGTTATTTTAAAGTCTGTGTCTGGTAGCTCAAATATCTGGATCACCCTTAGGTCTGTTTTCTTTGTTTATTGCATTTTCTGTCCCGTCTCTTTATAAGCCTGGTAATTCGGAACTGAATGTCAGACATTGTGTTAATAAATGTTAGAGTCTATGGATGCTGTTATCTTTCTCCAGAAAGGATTTTGTTTAAGTTTCTGGCTAAAGGATTAGAGCTGATTTGAGGCTGCATTTCAGTCCTTATAAAATCTGGTCCATTTCTGCTTCGTTCTGACTGTGGGGTGTAAACTTACAGAGAATCTTCACCTTGGTGGCACTAACCTTGTGATTTTATTCCCCCAACAGGATGCATTGCCACTAGCTCTGCTTAGCCTCTGTGCTTCTAGCAGCTGCTTTCTGCTCTGTTTCTTCAAACTTGGTAATTTGTCAGACACATTGATAGATGATTGGATTGCCATAAGTGGTATAGAAAGTCATGCTCAGCTCCATGATTATTTGCATCTGGTCAGTAGCATCATGGTCCTTCAGGTTCCATATGCCCTGATCACTCTGCAAGGCTTTCCAACATACCTGATGGCTGCAAAGAGATGTTTTCAGTTTGTGTTTTGCTTCACTTTGTTTTTCCATTTTATCTTTTTTTCCCCCTGGTTGTTTCCAGCAGGAGGAGTGGTCTGTCAGAGGCTGATCCATTAGATCCAGGAGCGTAGGTTTTAGGCGCCAGATCTAGAAGTGGTATATATCATATTCCTTCAGATTCCATTGGCCAGAAAAGACCTCCTGGCTCCTAGATATAAGCTGGGCTGTGAAATATGGCCTTCCTGTGTGCCCAGGAGGAAAATAAAGCAGTTTAGTGAAAATATGGCACTTTTTCTGCCACAGGCAATGACTAGTGGATTTATTACATACTTTGAAGGTTTCAATGTGATCTCTATTCATTTTCAGCCCAGTTTTAAGCTAATGCTTAAGACACAAGGAAAGGGACCATGGAATGGTCTGTGTGTAATTTTTTAAAAAGTCAGTATTTATTAAATTCCTTTTTTGTTCTGGGTATTATGCTAAGCACATTCACAGCTGTCCTATGCTTGAATCCTCCTCACATGCATCCTGCAAACTAAGTATTATTATTTTCCACATTTTTTTTTTTCAAATGGTGAGTATGAGACTGAGGTTATTATTTAATTTGTGCTTTGTGATGGAGACTAAAGACTGATTCGTTTATTCCATAAGATGATTTTCAAAATATTGTTGTAAGTTGCTCTTAAAACATCTACCCGGAAGGTAATACAGTAATTAAACCCAAGAGCTTTGGAACTGGGCTGCTGGGTTTCGATACAGTCCATACACTTCTGATAGTTCAACCAGGAGGCAACTCACTTCATTTCTCTGTGCCTCGGTTTCCTCCTCTGTCAAAAATAGAGCAATAGATTGTTGTACTGTATAAATTAATTTGAAAAAAAGACTAGGAAGTGAGGATTCCACTGCTATGTCTATTACAGATTTACACAATGCTGAGCAGCTTGCAGGTGTTCTCAAACTACGGCCCGCGGGCCACATGCGGCCCGCCGAGGACATTTATCTGGCCCGCCAGGTGCCGCTGCCTATCCTGCTTAGCAGCCGACTCATCCCGGGCCCGCAGTGCACATAGGAATTTTTTCATAGTTTTTTATTTTTAAACTATAGTCCGGCCCTCCAACGGTCTGAGGGACAGTGAACTGGCCCCCTGTTTAAAAGTTTGAGGACCCCTGCAGTAGAGTGTAAGTTCCGTGAGTTCCAGGACTTTGTCTCTCAGCAGTAAGTACAATACTTGGCATCAATGGAGGGTGCAGGCTGTTGAATTTCTGATGGTAAAAGGAAGAACATTTGGCTCCCTTTTTCACCTGTCCTTGTCACTTCCAGCCAAAAGCGTCTATCACGTATCTTTCCCTTTTTTATTTGACAATTTTTTTTTGCAAAGAAACACTCTTTTCTCTAGATTTAAGATCCTAAACAGCTCTGAGTATATCAGTTACCAACTTACCTCTCTTGAATGGGAGATCACTGTAGAGCATGATGAAAATGTGGGGAGGAGCACATGTAATTTGGATAGTTTGGATAGAATCATTTCATCATTCTACCTTGAAAAATGTATGCATTTACACTGTCACAAAACAACTTGTACTGTGACTTGTGTTTCATAATTTATATACTTGAGATCTTGTACTTTTGACAGTTCTTTCCTGTTTCTGACAGATTGTTTTTCTTTTTAGAAAGAAGGAAAGCACACATTTTTATATTTGTTTTCTCTTTGGCTCTACTTGTGGTGGTATCTCTCTCTTATCACACAAGATGTAGTTATCTGTCAATCAATATTTTCTAAGCACTTACAGCAGCTCTACATGCATACCACCATATTACAGTCTGACTATGGGCAAAAGAGCATACAAGGAAAAAGAAAAGGATTACATGTGAATGATTGGAAATGAGTTAACCTGTGCCAAAACATGTTGAAAATAAGGAAGGTCTTGTTTTCTTATTGTTATTATGTAATGTATTAATTTCCTCAAGCTGCTGTAACAAATTACTACAAACTGGATGGCTTCACACAAGAGAAATTTATTCCCTCTCAGTTCTGGAGGCCAGAAGTCCAAAATGAAGATGTTGGTGAGGCTGGGTCTTCCTGCAAGCTCCGAGAAAGAATCTGTTCCATGCCTCTCTTCTCTGAGCTTCTGGTGGCTGGTAACAATCCTTAGTGTTGCTTGGCTCACAGACACATCACTATAATTTCTACCTTCGTCTTCTTGTAGCTTCTCCTCTGTTTCTCCTCTTCTGTTAGTATCTTCTCCTCTTATAAGGACACTTGTCATTGGATTTAAGGCCCATTCACATAATCCAGGATGATCTCATCTCAAGGTTCTTAACTTAATTACATTTGCAAAACCCATTTCCTTTTCCAAAAATGGTCACATTCACAGGTTCTGAATAGACATATCTTTAGTAGGGCCATCATTCATGGTGGTCTGTATTATTTTTTTCTTGAATTTTCTTTTTTCTCAGGTTCATTGAAGTCTCCCTCCAGGACAAGGAACATATATCTTGTGTTCCCTAGAGTTCAGTTGCATGCTCTATCCAGTTGAGTATCCTCTTTATGTATTAAGATGCATATGTATTTTAAGGTATCTTATGAGTCATTAAAGGAATGGATAGCACACAACACATGCAGAGGAAAAAAAGCAAGCTCATGATATTTGATGACACCATTGGTTTGAGTGATGAGACTGACAAAGTAAAACATACCACAGTGTGAGAGTGGTGAGTAGGTGCTATGATTTGGCTCAGTGCATATAGAAAGTCATCTGATTCAAGTCTAGTGGGGAGTTGGAAAGGCTTTCTGGGGAAGTAGACATGGCAAATGAATTTTGAGGAGCTGGATAGGAAGTGACCTGTGAGAACAATGAGGACAGGTATTCTAGGTACAGAGAATAACATATGCAGAGATTTCCAGTGGGAGACCTCTGAGACCATCGAGGAGTATTTGGTGTGGCTAGAAACATGGTGCACGAGGTGGAGGTAAGACTGGGGTTGGTGAGTGGAATGGCAAGAAATTACACTAAGATTTCATGAGGGCTGCATCATGAAGGATTTTGTATGCTCTATCAAGGAGTTTGTATTTATTAAAACAAAACAAAACACAACAACACAAAATCATTGATGTGGTGGCTGAGAAGGCATCAGATGAACTTTTTACAAAATGGAAATAATTGAAAAAGAGAGTAGTTTAGTGAGGCTGGAGGCAGGTTGCCAATTTTACAGTGTTGGTGTAATTCAGGTGAGAAATGATGGAGTGACGAATGCCTCAGTTTATGACAATCTTGGCAGAGGTTGGAGGCATTTTGAGAGTTATTAAAATGATGTAGTTGGCATATAGTAACTGATTGGAGTTAGGCCACATGGAAAAGAGAGGAATCAAGAATAGTTTGTGACCCACCGAAGTGCCTCAGTTGGTTGAGCATCATCCTGTGCACCCAAAGGTTGCGGTTTGACTCCCCAGTCATGGCATGTACTTGGGTTGTGAGTTTGATCCCCATGTACTGAAGGCAACAAATTGATGTCTCTCTCTCTCTCTCTCTCTCTCTCTCTCTCTCTCTCTCTCTCTCTCTCTCCATGTCCTCACCTCAGGTGAGGATTTAAAAAAAAGAATGATTTGCATATGTCTAGTTTGTTTGACTTTAATGGATAAGTAATGGTATCATTGATGGCAACTGAGGACAGAGAAGGAGGGACATTGATGACTAAGTCATTTCTGCCCTTCCCGTCTTACAGCGTAATTAGGACCAAATATGGTAAAGCATTTTGAATGTTTTTGAACTTTAAAGCAATTTTCCAAATTATTTATTTTGATTGGTTTACATTTTACAAATTTTTTTCCTAATTAAAACAAAAAATTATAAAATATTTTTATAACTCTATGAGGGCAAAACATATTTTTTAAATAGAAGGAACTAATCTTTTGGAGATGGCAAGGAATATGTATCTAGAATTCAGGTTCTTGTGCTTTTTTATCCTGCACCCTGATTTATTTTAACTGTCATAAACTAGAGAAAAAAAATCTGCAGTCATTCTTGAATACCAATTGTTTCAAGCTCAGACTCTGCAGCTTCCCATTCGAGGTCTCTTAACACCTTGCAACTTCACCAAGTGACTGTCCCATCTCCACCCCTGGCACACATGTGCTATGTGCACATGCATGGAGTCTTCTCATCTGTAAAATGGGTATAATTTTTTTTCTATCTCACAGGACTGAGGATCAGATGAAATTAAATAGACATGACATATGTGTACATTGCCATTTACTATACCTTACAAAAAGTAAGGGCTCAATAAATAGTACTTTATTATTATTGTTATTTTACATCACAAACTCTCTGCAGACAGATTTACCTCGCTCTTGGAGAGCTTTCTTTCCTGCTTTACAAATTACTGTAATAGATTATGATACTTTACTAAGTCCATAGACCCTGGTGGACTATGATCTCTGCATTCAAACTTACTGTGTCACCAGATCATCTTTCCCCTCTTCTACCCTATCCCCACCTTTTTGAATTTCTATAACATTTAGGGTCGGTCTTACAACATTTAATACTGGATTACTGAACTATCTGTTCAATGTTCACTTTGTTTTATAAAAGTAGACCCTAAATTCCTCAAGTGCAGGTATCTAGCACAGTTCAGTGTGCCAGAAGATACAACAAATGGGATGATTTGATAATCGGCAATCTTTTTGATCTTCACAGTTCTCAGCATCGCTTCTTCGGGGGTCTTGCTGACATTCTTATTTCCCAGACTTCTCTCTGAATATCAAAATTAATCTTCATGTTCAAAATAGAAATAGACTCATAGATACAGAGAACAGACTGATGGTTGCCAGGGGAAGGAGGGGGCGGCGAGGTGAAAAGGTGAAGGGACTAAGAAGTGCAAATTGGTAGTTACATAGTCATGGGATGTAAAGTACAGCACAAGGAATATATTCAACAATATTGTAATTACTATGCATGGTGCTAGGTGGACACTGGAAATATCGGATGGGGGAAGGGACCACTTTGTAAAGTACTATGCTGTACACCTGACTCTAATACAAAATAAATTGTAATTGAAAAATAACATTTAAAGAAGAGGAGGGAAAAAAAATCAATGTTCATGTTTAAAAGAAAGAAAAAAAGTAAAGAAATGAGGTGAAAGCTAGACCTTTTAAAACTTTGGTCTCAAAACAAAGTGGGGGGGAATGTTGGTTTTAGAACGTTTTGATCTTTTTGGATGCATTTTCTCCCATTCTCTAACATTGCAAAAATGGTAATAATTGCATTGTTCTCCAAATGCCATAGTTATAACCAAAGCTAAGATTATTTCATCCAACTATTGGGAAGATTTATAGGAAGGAATCCAAAAAATATCCTTGTTTTCTTGATAAGAATGCAGATCACCTCACAGCCTAAGGAAAATCTGCCCTGGGCACTGGAAGTCTTGGTCAGATTGTACTAAATGGCTTTCGAAAAATGCCTGGAGCAACACAGAACATTAGCATGAAGGGGTTTCTTAAGATGGAAGTATAATTATGTGGCAGCTCTTTAATTTCATTTTCTAATTTTATTCATGGATTCTAACAGCTGTATAACTTTGGGAAAAGACTCAGCATTCTTTTAAGTAAAAGCTCTGGTACTTTTAATAAGGGCAAACTTACTTAATTAACCTTTTCAAGCTCAGTTTTCTTCTGTTAAATGGGAAGGAAATACCTCCTCCCAAAGGAAACATTTAGTATCTTCCTATGTAAGTGTTTGGAGAGCAATAATAATAAAACAACGATTTGTCTCTTAGCTCTTTGAGCAACTATAAGCTACTTATAAATGTTTTGGCAACTCTTCCAACTTTCTGCCAAAGTATATTTTTTAAAAACTGTACAACATGACTATCATGCCAAAGATTTATTTAACTCATTAATGAGGGAACCAACAGGATATTAAAGCTGATTCAAAGAGAATTTGAAAAACAATGTCTGGAAAAAAGGACTGCTGGAATAAGGTATAAAATTTGTTCACTTTCTACAGGACAATAAATCTGGTAAAATGGTAAAAATATAAGTAATAAAAAATGGTAAGTTTTGCATTACCATTTCTACTGTTCAGATATCATTTGCAATTCTATCAGATAAAATCTAAAGTTAACATATAACTTCAAAATTTATGAAGAGGGGGCAGGGCAAGCCTGGCTGGCATGGCTCAGTGGTTGTACGTCGACCTATGAACCAGGAGGTCACTGTTTGATTCCTGGTCAGGGCACATGCCAGGGTTGTGGGCTTGATCCCCAGTGGGGGGGTGTTCAGGGGGCAGCCAATCGATGATTCTCTCTCATCATTGATGTTTCTCTCTCTCTCTCCCTCTCCCTTCCTCTCTGAAATCAATAATAATGAAAAACTTTAAAAGTGCTAATCAATGCTAAATAATTAAATAAAGGTGCTGTCTCCTAGAAAAATACATAATACTGGAGAAGACCTGTTGGACAATATTCCTATTCCCCTGAAAGGACATGCAGTTCTTTTATCTTATTCCCAAGTTTTGAATATATATTTTAATAATACCGATTTGTTTTCAACATTCCCACTCCTCATTGGTATGTTCAATTCTTTTATTTTTTACTTCTCTTTGTTCCTGTAAGTCCACCTGTCTCTAACTTATGTTCCCATCAGACATTTTGCCTAATTACATCCTCTGATCTTTTCCCATTTGCTTCCTCTCAAGCCATTATTTGAGGCTGCCTTAGTTTTTATGCTTAAAACTGACTTAAATCTAATTGATTATGCACAACTAATGGCTTCCTTTTAGTAGTAAAGATAGGTAATATTTGCAATTCCCCTCCCATTATCTCAATGCAGTTTAAGGGAAATGAGTCTCGAACAGCCTTCTTCTATACATCTGAAATCTAAAGCAAGCAAGCAGAGAGTTCTGTAAACTCAATGAAATCCTGTTCTCTGTCCTTTTGTCTGCTCCAATATCACTGTGTATGAAAATTTAACTCAAGGAAATGTGCAAAATTCTGTGGCGTACATATTCTAACCATTTTTCTTTTTAGAACCAAGAATCTCTTATATCAGTATCCTAGGGTCAAGTAGAACTCAAACTTAGGGAGCTATTACTAAGGGTAGAAGGTGTAATTTTGTAGACTTTTTTTAAATTCTCTGTTCATATAAGAGGAGGACTATATCGGCTGAATTCTAGCCCATCCTTGTATCTTGAACACCATCATTTTCACCAATGAAAGCCCATTATGCATTATGCTATCTAATATCATTATGCTTATTAACAAGCTATTGATTTCACCAATGAAAATTCATTTATAATATTCATTATTCTAATTAACACACTTCTTTGTAGATCAGAAATCAAGCTAACTGAAGCCTTGTTGATGCCATCTCTGGTGTGTGGTCTTCTGAATAATTGTCAACTAACCGCCCCTGGAGTGTCCTCATGTTATTGGGGAAGTTTAGGTATCCCGTTCCCCACTGAGTGCAGGGGTGGAGTCCTTACAATATCTCCAGACAAAGAATTTTCTGAGACTCACACAGGAGGATGGATGATTTTTATTTATATGAGTGGAATTACATCCCTAAGATTCTAAAGTCCCATTTCCCTTAGTCCAGCCCTAGAAGAAGTGGAGCTGGGGATGCAGTAGAGCGAAAGCAAAGCCAGTGTCCAGTATTTAAATTCCATATTGCACCCGGGTCCAGTTGAGCATCAGGCTGGTTGCAGTTCTTGAGTGCCCTGTGGGGAATGCTGGAGAGCCAAGAGAGAATGCCCCCTGTAGCAAGAGTTCCAAGAAAGCCAAGAGCATGAAGATGAGCGAAAGGGTGAGTTCCTTTGTTTAGGGAATGAAGTATCCCAAATTTGGTGACCTTGCAGTGGCCACACCCACTCTGGCCAATGACCTGTTCCCCCGTGTGACTGACAGGCAAGTACCTTCCCTATGTCACCCCAACTTTATTGAGCATGTGTCTGTTCTCCCCCATCCAGTCCTCCCCCCATCCCCCTCCTCAGCAATTTGCCGTGGAATAGACCAGTGGCTCCCTGGGGAGTGTAAAGCTTTAGCTGCCTGGTGAAGCTGCCCAAATGACATGTCCCTGTTATTAATAACTAGGTTAATTACAATGATAGCACTCAGATAGGGAAACTATGTCCCCCTCCCCACCAGAGGTGTCACATTCATTTACATTACACTATATAGGCTGGACGTCGTTTAAAATGAAATAGATTCTGCCGGGCCTGCATGGCTCAGTGGTTGAGCATTGACCTGTGAACTAGGGGGTCATGGTTCGATTCCTCTGGTTAGGGCTGTGGTCGGCAAACTGCGGCTCGCCAGCCATATGCGGCTCTTTGGCCCCTTGAGTGTGGCTCTTCCACAAAATACCACGGCCTGGGCGAGTCTATTTTGAAGAAGTGGTATTAGAAGAAGTTAAAGTTTAAAAAATTGGGCTCTCAAAAGAAATTTCAATCGTTGTACTGTTATTGATATTTGGCTCTGTTGACAAATGAGTTTGCCGACCACTGGATTAGGGCACATGCCCAGGTTGCGGGCTTGTTCCCCAGTGTGGGGCATGCAGGAGACAGCTGATCAGTGATTCTCTCTCATCATTGGTGTTTCTGTCTCTCTCTTCCTCTCCCTTCCGCTCTGAAGTCAATAAAAATATTTAAAACATAAAATAACATAATAAAATAAAATAGATTCTGCCTCACAACTGGGACTTGGCCTGCTTTAAATGGAGACAGCATAACCTGTCACTGTCTGTGGAAGGCAGGGGTGACATGTACTTGCTGGAGTGGATGGTTCCTGTCTCTAAACTCCGGAAGCTGGGACAATGGAAACAATTCCTTGGGAATATAAGTCCCATGTACCCTGGCCACATTTGGAAGGCAGTAAGGAAAGCACTCCTGTCAGGACTTCTCCCAGGATGAGACCGCATTGGCCAACAATTGCCATGGCTACTGGCTACTGGGGAAAATATACAGAAATAAAGTGAAGCGTCCTGATTTATTTTAAAGAAAGAATATCCTTTTGCATTGCTAATTTCTTTGGGGCACAAGTGTCTGTCAGAGCTTCCGGGAAAAACAAAGACCAAAAGCAACTCTGGTTTGAATTCAATTGTAATTGTGTCAGGTTTTATATTATGATAAAATCTTAGCCTCCTTACAGGAAGGTTAAATCCCTGGTTGATTCAAAGTGAATTTAGTTCCTCCAAAGATGAGCAAGATGAGACAAAAACATGACCTATTTTCTTCCTCCTCAGAGTCCCAAGTTTTGCTGTAATTGTTTCTTCTCCCCACTCTCTTCGGAAGTTTGCTCACAGCCATCAAGGCAGAGGCATGCGCTTGCTGCTTGGGGAGTAGAAAGTAGAAAGATCGTGGCTTCCTCCAGCACAAGGGCCCTGTGTTATTTTAGGCAAAGAGCACAGCCTGCAGTGATTCACTGGGCACGGGTCTGGTGTGTGTCGGCCAGAACTTTTACCTATTTACAACAATAGAATTCCATTTGCTTTTAGAGATGAACTTTATGCCCCCAGGAATATGTCCACCAAGCAAGATACGTAACCTCTCCTAGCAAACTACACCGCATATAGCCAAGTGGTGGGAGATAGAATTGAGTTGACTTCTATTCTTCTTCCTAGAAATGAAAAAGTGGTTGCCCAAGTTGTGGAGACTCCCAAATTTGTGGTTAGGAAACTTCTGAATCCATGCAATACCATGGTCTTCATGCAAGGACTTAGTTCCTACAATGATAAATACAATTTAAGTGATTCTTTAAATGTTCTAGTTTTATTTTATTTATTTGTTTTTGTTAACCCTCACCATTTCCCCCCCATTGATTTATAGAGAGAGTGGAAGGAAGCTGGGGCGGGGGTTGGGGGGTGGGTTTGAAAGAGAGATACATTGATGTGAAAGAGACACATCGATTGGTTGCCACCTGCACACACCTGGACCAGGGACCAGAATGGAACCAGCAACCCAGGTACATGCCCTTGACTGGGAGTCATAATCTGTGACCCTTTAGTGCCTGGCCTGACACTCTAACCACAACACCGGCCAGGGCTAAATGTTCTAGTTTTAGAATCATTTTTTTTTGCCATGTGGGTGGTAATGTTTTTTGTGTGTGAACCCTTGTCCAGTTTCATCTTACTTTATTCCATTTTTCCTCTTTATATTTTTTCCTGTTGTGTTTTATTTTTAGTGTAATGTTTCAAGATTTTACATATACAAGTGATTCTAATGCAAATATAATGAGCCCCATGGATGCCCCTTCCACTCTTATCAGATCACGTATTTCCCTCAGACTTGCTGATTTCATTCCTTTGCCTTCCTGTTCCAGAAAGAGCCATTATCATAAATGTGATTTTTTTTATTCTCATGCATGTTTTTATATTTTTAATACATAATTTTACATCCATAAGTGATAAATAGTTTCGGTATACAGGTTTTTACGTTTTATAACTTCTGCATAGTTTTCTTTTGTATGATTTTGCCATAATTTATTTATCCACTTTCTTAGAAGGGCCTCAGTTTTTCACCATTACAAACAATGAGGCAAACAACATTCTTTTCCATGTTTCCATGTATAAGGGTTCTCCAGAGGGTTAGACTACAATGGAATTGCTAAATTTTTGGATATGAATATCTTTAACTTTACTAGATATTGCCAAATTGCTCTCCAAAGAGAAACGCTGGGGTTCTTTATATATGCTGGGTACTACAATAGTGTTGGTTATATGCACAACAAATGTATTTTCCAGTCTGTGGCTTGTCTTTTCCTTTTGTTCATAGTGGGTTGTAAAGGTAATTTTAATTTTAATATATTCAAAGATATCAAGTCTTCTTTTATGTTTTGTGCATGCTATATCTTGTTCTACACATTCTTTTATTTTATTAACATTACTTTTAATGTTTACTCCCCTTTCCCTCTGGCCATCCCCACACTGCTGTCTGTGTCTGGGTTATGCATACAGGTTCTTTGGCTAACACCTTCACCTTCTTTCATCTTGTCCCCCTCCCTCCCTCCCCTCTGACAGCTGTCAGTCTGTTCCATGTATCCATGCCTCTGTTTCTATTTTGTTTGTCCGTTTATTTTATTCATTGGATTCCACATATAACTGAGATCACATGGTATTTGTCTTTCACTGACTGGCTTATTTCACTTAGCATATAGATCCTTTTATTTTACAAGGTCATGAAAATGTCATCCTCTCCCTCAACCTCTGATTCCTTTGTCTATGTGAGCATGTTTCCTGGATTGCCCTAAATTATATGAGCACTGGTCTAATCCATGCTAATCCAGATGCAAGGTTTGCAGTTCTTGATATTTTTAGAATGTATTGAACTAGTGAGCAAGATAGAGTTTATAGTATCGACAAAGGAGGAGTTCACTTCTACTCCCCATTAGGTAAATAAACTGCTCCTGTAAACTACTTCTAATCTCTCTTTTCATTAAATCTTAAGCTTACCAACACTATCTCTATCAGAACCAGCAGGCTTTGTTTCTCCCTTTGGGGAGCAAAAATAACTCTTCACTTTGCTTCATGAAAAACTGCACCTGTTTTGCCCTGGCTGGTGTGGCTCAGCTGGTTGGAGTATCGTCTATACATCAAAAGGTCCCAGGTTCCACTTCCAGTAAGGGCATATGCCAGGTTGCAGGTTCAGTTCCTGATTGGGGCATGTGTTGGAGGCAAGAAATTGATATTTCACTCTGAGGTTGATGTTTCTCTCTCTCTCTCTCTCTCTCTCTCTCTCTCTCTCTCTCTCTCTCTCTCTTCTCCGTCTTCTCTCTCCAAAATCAATATGCTTGTCTGAAGCAACAGGCAATCCTTCTTTAGAAAAAGAAAAAAATAAAACTTCACCTGTTTTGCTACAAAATATGGGTAATAGTTAACTTACAAATTAACAAACAATGAGAAAAGTGTCATCTCAATCACAGTGGTTCTCTCACTTAAAGAAATTCTCATAATCATTTATTCACTTACTTAAGTCATATTTATTAAGCATCAACTAAGTGTCGAGCATTAAACAAGACACTGAGTGAACAAAACAATGTCCCAGCCAAAACCGGTTTGGCTCAGTGGATAGAGCGTCAGCCTGCGGACTGAAAGGTCCCAGGTTCGATTCCGGTCAAGGGCATGTAACTTGGTTGCGGGCACATTCCCAGTAGGAGGTGTGCAAGAGGCAGCTGATCGATGTTTCTCTCTCATCGATGTTTCTGACTATCTATCCCTCTTCCTTCCTCTCTGTAAAAAAATCAATAAAATATATTTAAAAAAAAAACAAAAAAACAATGTCCCAGGTAGAAAAGAACCAGGAGGGAGATCTGGGAAGGCTTCTCAGAGGAGGTGACAGTTAAAGTAAGATGGGAAGAATAAGGAAATAGCCATTTCAGGGTGGGGTGGGGGATCTAACAGGAGATGAAATGACAAATGCAAAAGCCAAATGCAATGAAAAAGAGCTTGGCATGTAGGACGAACTAAAAGGATGACAACTATGGCTAACAGGAAATGTTGAAGGAGGAAAATAATATGGACTGTGTGTGGAGAGCAATAGGGGTGAAATTATTTAGTGTCTTAGGCTTTAAGAGGCTAATGACTTTATTTGTGCTTTTAAAATATAGTGTTGACTGTATGGAGTAGATAGGTGGGCAATACATTAAAGTAGAAGAAGGAAACCAATTAGGAAGCTATCGCTGGGGTCCAGGTGAGATGCAGGGATGACCAAGATTGGTTTTGTAAAAGAACAGATGTAAAGAAATACATCTTTGAGAAAGAAATGACAGATTTTCTAGAGATAAACCGAGTAAGGAAGACAATGTCATAAAACTGTAATCAGAGATAGTTCCCTGAATGGTGATGATGACAAATGGGACATGAACTGAGATGGTGAACACTACCCAGGAAGGTTAGGGTAGGACAGGGATGGTGGCAGTCAAAACTCGTCTTATACACATCACTTTCAGGAGCCTGTATGACATCCCTGTGGAGACTGAGTGGTCAGTGGGATCTAGAACTCAGAGAAGGTGTAAATTTGGGAATATCACTTGGTAGGAAAGGATTTTTTTTTTCCAATTCATGATGGAGAGATAAATATACAGACAGGAAAGAGGAATAAGGTAGATCTCACTTTAGTTCCAGCTGAAATTTTAGATTTCATTGACTACCAGCCATGGCCTTGAATTTCTGTGAATAGACAGGGATCTTGGACAGAGGATATCAAAGGAAGCCCAGAAAAAGTCAAAATATGACAATTGTCCATTTGGTCCTATTTATAAATCTCATTGCTCCTCTAAGAGTCTGTTGATTTTTAGACTTTTCAGAATCAAGAGTTAGAAAGTACTGCACCAATGTACTTCAAAGCAACCAGGTTGATTGCACACTTTAAAGGAAAAATTGAATTATATTATTGGAGATTTGTTGAGAGATTGGTATCATAAAATGTGTTGATCAATAGGTAGCAAAACTGACATGCCAGTGTTTAAGCAATATTAACAGTTTCAAAACTTCTACTTGGGTTTCTGTTAATATTTTCAAAGTAGATTTGTTGATTAATTCTGTATCATTGACAAGGAATTTTGCACTTCAGTAAATTTGTTTCTTTTTCTTATTGCAGGTAAAATGATGAGCAGTTGAAATTCATTGGCTGAATCTTTTGTGTAACTACGGATAGATGTATTTGCACCTTACACTTTGTGTTTATTTTCAGTGCTTAATCCACTTGTATTTACCTTTAGCTGCAACTTGCAGACAAAATTCTGGGCCCAGTTGTCCAGTCTTACTGATGACAAGTATACCTATTAGTCTGAAAATATTAGGTGCCTAGTATGAACCAACTGCTCTGGTACCCATGAAAGTTACCAGAAAACTAGGTCATCATTTTTGAATTCAAGAACTTGCAGTCTAAAAAAAAACCCAGCTTGTAATCACCTACATACATTACAAGATCCAATGGAAAAAAAAAATGGTTAAAATAGATTTAAAAAATGCTAAGTCACTTCCAGGTACCAATGACCCCATGACATGGGTTTACAAATATCCCTAATGAAATGCATGAAACTAGGAAAAAAAACTAGCAAGTAAACAAAAGTAGATCACTCATAGAAAAAAAATAAGAAATGGAAATAATTGAATGCCCTAAATTTCCTCCAAGTGACAGCCAAGAAAAGAACTAAAGGATTATAGTGTGGCATGACATAACTCTGAACCATAGCTCTAAAACTTAAAAAGCAATATTGGTGAGTATATTATTCAGAGTAGGCTAAATGTTGAAACAGGAAATGTTAAAACCTCAGTGTTTAACATACTACAAGTTCCCTTCTCCCTCATTATATAACAAGATAGTTATATTCTGTGAGATAGCTTCCGTGTTCTTTCCATCTAGGGATTCTTCCTCCTAGATCATCAAAGTCCTCTCCCGTAAGAGGAAAGACTAACAAATGAGAAGTTTTTATGGAATAAGCTTGGAAGTGGCCAACTTCACTTGGCCAGAAGACCTCCATGACATGGCAACCCTTAACTGCAAGGGAGGTTGGGAAATGTAGTTTACATGTGTGCCCAGGAAGAAAGGGAAAGGGTTTGGTGAATACAGTAGTCTCTGCCACAGAGTCTACACAATCTCTAACATTGCCATTAATCATCCCCAAACTGGAGAAAAATGAAACAAGGAATTTTTCTTCACTCTTCTCTCTTTTGATGAGGGATAGTGAAAAAACTAAATGAGAATGAAGGCCTCCAGGGCTCCCCCATAAGGTGGTAACACTCAGAATCGCTCCCAGGGAGAGAGGATACACCATCTATGGATTCTTCCTTTCTTGAAACTAGGAAAAACTAGCAAGTAAACAAAGAGTAGATCACCAATAGAAAAAAATAAGAAATGGAAATAATAGAATACCCTAAATTTCCCCAAGTGACAGCCAAGAAAAGGACTAAAGGATTATAGTGTGACATATCTCTGTTACATTGGTGGCATAAACTCTGGTTTAATATGGACATCTATCTGGGCATTAGAGAACCCAGATCTTCCAATAATGAGTGCTCACCATCTTAGCTAAGCTTTCTTCTTTTCATTCCGCCATTCCACTCAAGTTGCTGGATCCACCATAACAAAAATAAACACAAGAACAATGTGCTAGGACCTGGGATGCCCAGGCTTTATTTGTTGTTGAGAAAGATACAAATAGGGAAGGAACTTAAGGGGGATTCACTCACTCACCCTGTAGTGATCAAATAGAAATTCCAGACAAGAGTCTCATGAAAACTGTGAGATGCAAGAAGAAAGCCACATGGCAGCTATAGAACACACTGCAGAGGAGGAAACAGAAGGGAAAAGGCAAACAACCAGTCTAGAAGAACACTATAACTCGGGGAATGAAAGAAAATCTCATGAATATGCTTTATTTTATTGAAGAACATAATAGGATTGAAAATTCAGTTAAGCAAAAAAGAGCTCAAAGATGAAACCACAAGGTAATAGGATGTGGCTGCCAGAGCAAGGGATTCTGGGTGATGACAATCCCACTGCCAGTCCCCAAGGCATAGGACAGAGCAGAAGATGGCAAAGACTGGATATGAGAGGGCAGACAGATAAGAATCAACAAACTAACCTGTGCCTGGACGGAACTGTATGTTTCCTAAAACCCAAGGGCAGCAGTAAAACCAGGCTGCCAGTAGAAAGCAGAACCACGGATTGGGAATCCCCCAGACTCGCACCATTTCTTGTGTCTGCTATTATGTTGTAAAGCTTCTCCCCTCTCTCTCTGCAGTCTGCACAGGTTCTCAGTCCACATGGAAGAATATATTTTATGTTATACTTCCAGCAACAAATAGACTCACTCACTGGCTCTTGATCACAGTCCCAAATTTGCAGGAGAAAACTGTGATAGACCCAGCTTATAGGTGAGGTCCAGTCACCTTGGTCCCATTGCCTATAGAAGAGGCATAAAGTCATACAGCAATACAGTTAATCAATTCTGAGTGTGAGCTGAATATCAGACACTGTGGTGCCAAGTGCTTTATATGGGGCATGTCATACAACCTTCACATAGGAGAGATAGTGCTATCATTTTATTATTTTTTAATTGGAAGTTTTAAAAAATCTTCACCTGAGGATATGCTTATTGATTTTAGGAAGAGGTTAAGGAAGAAAGAGAGAGAGAGAGAGAGAGAGAGAGAGAGAGAGAGAGAGAGCGCATCAATTGGTTGTCTTCCATATGTGCTGTATGTATTCTGACCAGGGATCAAACCCTAATCCTAGGTATGTGCCCTGACCACAACCTTTCAGTTTATGGGACAATGCTCCAACCAACTGAGCCATACGGGCCAGAGCAGTACTATCATTATTTTAAATGTGTTATATTGAGATTCAGAACATTTAAACTGCTTGCCCATGTCACACGTTTCAGAGCCAAGTTTCAAATCCAGTTGGCCAGCTCCAAATCTATCCTCAGCCTTTACGCTACTTATCACCAGTTACCAGAGAAAAGAAGATGATGGTCTATGGATTGGACAGACCCCCTAAAATATAAACATTACTTTTATAAAAATGTCTTTGAGATAAAGTCTCAAAAGTAGACTTATGGAATCATTGGCCATACTGCCCAGTGGCTTTCCTGAAAAGTTGCCATGATGTATAACCCATGGGAAATGTATGAAAGTTCTCACCCTGGCTGGTGTGGCTCAGTTGGTTGAGCATTGTCCCAGCCACTGAAAGGTTTAATTCCTGGTCAGAGGGCACATGCCTGAGTTGCTGGCTAGATCCCCAGTCCGGGGGGCGGGGGGGTGGGTTGGGGGGGTGGGCGTGCAAGAGGCAGTCTATGGATGTTTCTTTCACATCAATGTTTCTCTCTCTTTCTCTCCCTTCCTCTTTCTCTCAAATTAATAAAAATACTTTTTTTTTTTTTTTAAAAAAAAGCAAGTTCTTCTCCATCACATTACTGCTGACATTGAGTACTAAAAGCTTATTTTATCTTTGCTGATTGAGTAGGGAGATAGGTGAGGAAGAATTATTCTAAGTCGGGTTGGGGAAACCTTCACAGTGGAGGTCAATAAGGGCACAGCAATAGCAACACAGAAAGCCTGAAGTCCATGGGCTATTTGGAGAAGGTAGGGCAGTTTGGGTGGCTTAAAAATAGTGTCGAGAGTTATATTTAGGAATCATTTCAGAGAATGATGAAAGCCAGAGTGAAAGACTATGACCTTGTTAAAAAACATTTTCGACATGAGAGGTGATGTTATTCTAAAAGAAAGTAGCCCCTAAATAAACTTTGTGTGAGATATTTGCCCACGGGGCTGTGATACTAACACACACGTAGGTACAAGTACATTCTTTCCTTCACCGCCCTTCCCTTCCATACAATCCTTTTCATACACACACCCACTTTGTTTAAAAAGTGATGATGGGGTTCATCTCCTATTGTTTGTATTAGGGTAAAATAAATTCGCTAATGGATGACAGGTGTGAGGGCTTTTTGGCTTTGAAATGCATCCGACTAGAGACATTTGCATTCTATGAGATATCTATGCTAATATAACATTCACACTCAGAGGAGAAGTTTAAATTGCAAATTTTGAAAAGCTTGTGAAGTCAGTAAATAATATTTTGGGGAGAAGGGTGGTGGTGCCAAGGCGATTTCAGTGAAGAAGTTTGCATGGAAGGAACGCGTTTGCTAGGTGTGAACTTTCCTGGAATTGAAATCACCTGGGAATGGCAGTGACTTCTGTTCTTTGACAGTGGATTGCAAACTGTAGAGTGCATTTAATCACCTGGAAGGCTTGTAAAACTAAATTGCTAGGTCCCGCCCCTCCCAGAGTTCCCCACTCAAAAAGGTTGGAGGGTGGCTGAGAATTTGCATTTGGAAAAGTTACTGGATGAGGATGATGCCTCTCCTAGGGACTACAGGTTGAGAATCTTTGCTCTAAGAAAATCCAAATACTGTATTTGCTCACCAAAATGGGTGGGAGAGAAGAACTAACTAATAATGATTAAAAATTCCACCTGATTAAGTCTGGATAATGTTTCTCCAAAGCTTTGAAAGCTTCCTTTATGTTTTGGAAGAACCTGACAGCAGGAGGAAGCAAGACCAGAAGGTAGGTACACTCTTGGGAGCCAGCCCTGGCCCCTAAGTCCTCCCTCCTCCTCTGAGCTGCCAGTTTGGAGGAGAGAAATGGGAAATCTCCCAGGCTGCTGCCGCGCTGCTGAGAGAGCTCTTATTGCCAGTGTTCCCTGGGGCGTCAGAGCCAGCCAGCCACTCACCCTGGGTGATGATGTCCGCCTGCTCTGCTCGGTCACACCTGGCTGAAGGGATCAGATAAGCTCCATGGGACGAGGCCCCAGGAACAGCACAGACTTGACAGGTGAACCAAAGGCCCTTTTGTTTCCTGGGTTGGGGCCGGCTGCCAGGTTGGTGGATTTCTGTCAGTCAGCTGGCTGCTACACCTCTTTGCTTCTCTATTTCCCCGTAAAAAGAAACCATTAGTGATTTTCAAAGCTGTTCCCGAGCACGTGGGGCTTTCATGTGAGACAGGTGGAGTTAGTATTGGGGAGGCATCTGTCTACTTTGGCAGGAAGCCACCTATGGGAGTGGGGCCCATTAGGGCAGCCAAGGTGCTCACTTGGCCTGCCTGGGTGGTTTTATTGGAATTCCCAAGCACTGCTCTTCCAGGGGCATGTGGGCTGAGGGTGTCCCTGAGGAGGGCCCAGCAGCACCTTTATGCCCAGCGCCCCCCCCCCCCCGCCCCCAGGCAGGCCACTCACCTGCAATTGCTGTCATGTCTGATGCGCCTTTTCTTGGGACCCCCGTGATTTTACTCGCACTGGGATTGCTGCTCTGTCTTCTGGAGGAACTCACAATCTCATCCTCGAGCGGTAGAACCTTTAAGGTCGATGTGACCGTGTTCCTGTGCCCAGTGGGTTTTTAGTCAGTCCTACTCATTTTGGGTCAGCCAAGGTGACCGTGGGTTAACTTCAGCATCTGACTTTTTCTGTCCCCTTGTGGTTTGTTGGGTGAGTGGGGATGGGGAGCTGTGTGTGTGTGTGTGTGTGGGGGGGGGGTGACTTCCTCTCTGGATATGGTTTATTGGCAGATCAAAAATTTTGTATAAGGGAGTGTTGTTGTTTTTTTAAATAAAATGTAATTGCAGTTGTTTGCAAGTCTAGAGAATGTTTTGAAGAATATTCTCTTTAGAAGGGATAGAGGGCTGGGTGATATGTCCTTTCTGTGGTGCAGGTTTGAGAAATGACCCCGGGGACTCTCTCTGAGTTATCTGGACAAGCAATCAGAAGTGCACCCCTCCCAAGCTTGGCTTCCTACAGGATTGTGCCTTCTCCCCGTCAGAACTCTAACTTCTTGAGGCCTCCAGGTGCTGGGGAAATGTTGCTCCTGGAAACCTGTAAATAGCTGACACCCAAATCTAGACCCACTGTACCAAAATTATCTGCTTATTCCCTACAGACAAGGTTACCCTTATGCTTGCTCTATGACAAGATTTCTCAACCTTGACATTATTGACATTTTGGCCCAGATAATTTGCTCTTGCAGAAGGCCTTCCTGAGCATTGTAGGATGTTTAGAAGCATTCCTGGCCTTTACCAATTAGGTATCCATAGCAACCCTCATCCCTAGTTGAGATAACCCAAAATATCGCCAGATATTATTAACTGTCCCCAGGGGCTCCACAGGGTCCCTAGTCTAGAACCATTCATGTATTAATATAAGAAGGGAGACACAGCATGGCGGGGAATCCTCCACTGGAACAAAATTCCATTACTGCGTGGCCAGGCCATTGCTCTGGACCCAGCTCACCGCCCATAGAGAGAGTAGGAGGATGAGGACTTGTGCCTTCTCTCGCTGACCACAGACCTCAGTTCTGGTTTTTCAACAGCAGAGCCCCAGATGTGAGTTCAGGTTGTTTATTTGGGAGAACAAGGAAACACCTGTGAGGAAAGTGAGACTGGACACAGGAAAGCTCATTAGATGCCTGTTGATGAGTAGATAAATGAGGCTCAATATCTCTGGGACCTTATGAAGAACAATGTAGAATGCACTTTTGAAGTGTCCCTCCAAAGCATGAGAATTGGGCATTTATGCACTCATCCACCCCCCCCCCCCCCAATTGGTAGAGGCTGTCCCCGAGGACATCAATTTTTTTGCACTTTCTGATTGTACCTACTTGCTACCTAGCCAGCTCAGGTGCTTCTGGGGAGAAAGCTCTCAGGCAGCGTTGAAGATTGATGATAGGTGCTTAAGGTAGGAAGCTCTCCTGCATGCCAGAAACTGTTTACCAGAGCTGTAGGCGAACACAGGTGTGCTAGGTTGGGACCTTAACAGCATCTTTTGCATCCTGTCTTTGTGAGTTTCTTCTTTCCTCAATAAAGTCTGGTTCTCAAATCCTGGTTCATGATGAGTAGGATGCACCAAGGGACCCAAACTTGCAGGACATTCTCTGACTGCCATTCTGTGGGCTGAGGAGATAGAAGATAGTTTCCTGAGTAGACCCTGCTTAAAGATACCAAAAACTACAAGTAGAAGTTGGGGAGAAGAGAAACTCAGTACTTTCTGAAAATAACAGGATGTCTGAAGGTTTATTTTGCTGATGGCCCTGAAGGTGTTAAAATGAGATGTTACCTGTCTTTATAGGGTTTTTGTGACTTGTCAGGGGCATGCATGTGTTAAAGAGCAAGTGGCACATCCCTGGCACTTAGTATGCAGACAGCATGCTTACTAGATACTCTGGTTTCCAGCTAGTCTGATGAAAGATGAGAATTAGATATTGCTGTCTTCTGTGAATAAGGATATTGAGATGCGATGTGGCGGGTCTATAGGGATTTCAAAGACCTTCAGTGGTGTTATGTGAGGCCACAATAGCCCAGCATTATTGCTCTTGCTTATGGGCGGACAGGTTTGAATGCCAAGCTGAGGGTTTTGGATTAGATATGACAAGCCACAGGAAGCTTCCCAGGCTTGCCTAGTAAGGAAGTGACATGATGAAAATGGTGATGGAGGGCTTCATTCAGCTGTTGGAGGAGAATTATTCTGGTGGCTGCCTAGCTGCAGAAAGGGTTGAAGTCAGGAGAGAGTGGAGTGGGAGAGACCAGCCAAGAAGCTGTTAACAATAATACAAGGATAAGATGGTGAAGATTGTAGAGTCAAATCTGAATCCCGATAAGAAATTTCAATCTTCTAGCAGCCCTTTCTAGATCTAAAAATAGTGAGGCAATATCTGACTGTCCTGATATTAATGTAGAAAGTGTTCTCTGAGATGTGGAATCATCTAATGTTGTAGCTGGAAAGAACTAGGGTCATGTACTCTAGTGGAGGCTAATTTAGATGTCCACAGAGCCAAGGCAGGTAGAATGTGAAGCAGGTATGATTTTCATTCATGTGTTTATATTGTGTGGGTGTGGAGTGTTGGGTACTGTGTAGTGGTGTGCTGGAACCATGATAGTGTATGTTTGTGCCATAGTATGCTTGGCACCAGCTCATGAGAGCCAATGGTTAAATTCTTAGAGCATTGTAAGTTGGTTGATGTCCCAGTGGTAGCTTGAAATCAACCATGGCAGAAGTATTTATACCATCAAAACTGGTAAACACTGCAAATCAGGGTTCTGTCTCTCCCAAGAGCTGGCTGTTAAACATTTACCAGAGGCACACCACTGGCCCCATGACAAACTAGAGCATATGTGCCCAGGCTAAAGTGGACAGCTGCTACTCAACTTCAGCCTCTGTGGCCTCAGTGGCCTGGTGAAATCATTATTTCCAGATGTTCTAATTTTTCATGAGTCAAACACCTTCATTTTCCATGATGTCATGCAGGCCTCAATGGATGTGGCATTTTTGAGGAAAATCAGGGAGGACAGCATAGAGAGACTGAGGGGATAGATATATCAGTCAAACTGTATATTATTATTTTTTAAAATGTATTTTTTATTGATTTCAGAGAGGAAGAGAGAGGGAGAGAGGAATAGAAACATCAATGATGAGAGAGAATCATTGATTGGCTGCCTCCTGCATGCCGCCTACTGGGGATAGAGCCCACAACCTAGGCATGTGCCCTGACTGGGAATCAAACCATGACCTCCTGGTTCATAGGTTGATGCTCAACTGCTGAGCCACAAAGCAGTTATCCATTCTCTGTTCATTGTTCTAAGAAAGTTGAATAAATCACACTCTACAAATAGGACTAAACAAAGAGTCCATGGTATTCTTTTTTAGTCTAACCATGTAACATTTCTTTCATGTATCATTGGTTAGGTGTGCATAGCCAAAGAAATGATGAGAAGCATCAGTGAGTAGTGAGTAACTGAGGGGTTATCTTCTACTTCAAATATTCAGTTACTTCCACTGAAGAGCAAATGCAAGCAAAATTAGATACTTTGATTCCTGGGTGGTTCCTCACATTTCTTGAATTTTTGCTATATCCATGGAAACAAATGGGCAATTTCTGTGATCCTCTTCATTTAAACCTTGGGATACAATTTTGCATGGCTGACATGGATGGCTTACAATGCCTTAATACTATGTCAATCGATTGTGGTCTCTTATATCCACTTTTTCCAATATTCAGAATATCTTGTCCTTCTAGGCAACTCACAGGCAAATGGGGAAGGATCCTAAATTTAGCTAATTTTATAAGAAAGGATTTAAAGTACACTTCAGCAGCTACATATATGCTGAATAGCAAAAGAAAGCTCTCCTAATTGGCTGGTGTGTGTGTGGAAGGTCCTGGGGAAAAATAACAATTAAGTTAAAAGCTACCTTTGCATCATAAATCTAAGTACCTTGAAAAATATGACTTATTTTAAATTAATTACAAAGACTTTGTTTGTGATACAGAATTTTAAAAGACTTTCTTTACATGGAGAGTAATATAAGGAATAGTTAAATTCTTTCTCTTTACTTGGGAACTTTAATTAAGGTGTGTGTGTTCTATAACCTTGTCAGATCTCTGTCCTGGCTTGGTCTTAAAATAAGTTTTATGGCCTTCTTGACCTTCATTTACCTTAGAAATAGATGCAAGTGAAATTTCTCTTCCTCAAAGTGAAGTAGTAATGGTCTGTTACATTTTGAAATACTGCAGAGGTACTTAGCTGATGACTTGGGATTTAGTACTAGTTCTTTTGTAGTGTCTTGAAAATGCTTGCTAGCTCATTAACCACTGATCATGCCATCTTCAATTGCTCTTTATCTTTACATTATTAGAAGTTCTGTGCTTTCCAAAAGCAGATTAATGCTGGAGGCCATTAGAAAAGGAGCTGTTTTATTGACTGGAAACAGTGACCAGACCACACTATTTATGGATCAGATGAAGTCAAGCCTTAAAGGAAGGCTTCAAGTTCTTCCTTGGGTCTCTTCTCTTATGAGCACATAGGGCCAATGCACTTCATAGACCTTTTGTGGCAAGTCAAGGCCCTATGAGCATTTCTACCCAATGAGTTGTGAACAGAAGCAACATGTGCTACTTCTGGACTGGAGCATTTAACTGTTGAGGCTAGAGTCTCTGGAACATTCTCTCTTCCTCAGGTTTGGTGGTTACTGACAGGCACCATTCAGATGGATAGCTGGTCTATCTGCCAGGCTTCTGAGTGAATTACTGTGGCAGCAGAGTGCCTCCCCCTCTTTCCTCCTCTGATGACTCACAATGGATATGTAGTATAAACAATAAGTGAATTGTTTTTATGTGGAGCCACTGAGATTTGGGGGTTATTTGTTACTGCAGCATAACCTATCCTGTCCTGAATGACATGTACATACACTTCTGAGAAACGTGACTCAATGTGGAAGGAAGAGGCTTCTACCAGCATGCTTTATTGTTTTTGTAATAATCTGATGATTGAGGTATGACAGCTCAGGGATACCATCAATCATGCAGAAAGTGTATAGCCAGTTTTGATGATCAACACCTCCACCCTCATGATCACCATCCTTTCCTCTTTCATTTTTTTTTTTTCAAATTGACATTTGAGCTAAGATCTTAGGGGTGAGAAGAGGCCAGTATGCTTGTGTTTTGATTGGGGTAAGGTTTTCAAGTTAGACTAACAAGAGCAAGGCCCAGAGGTAAGGAAGAGCTTGATATGTTAATGTCTATGAGAGGGTAAGAAGTTTACTATAACAGATGCTGTGGGTGTCCCTCCCACATCCCATTTCTAGCACAGCGCACTTGGTGAGTTGACTAATAGCTATGAGCAGCCACATTCTCTGAGCATTGCTCTCCCCCATTGGGAGGCACCAAGGATGGGAGATTATAACCCTCTTTTTCTCCCCACCAAGGACAGCAGCCCACAGTTAATTGCTGGCTGACTTGGGGAACAAAATGCTGGCCCCTTTGCTTCTAGGCAAGATATTTCTATTTTGTAGTTTATGTTCCAGAGCTTCTCCTTACCCCCAATTAGGCTAAAGCTGGACTCTACTTGAAATCTCATCTTGATTAGTCCTTTCTGTTTTCTATCCTGCTTCCCTCATATATTTCTTTGACAAATCCTATACACCTAGGTCCCCATCTGAGGATCTGTGTCTTGGGAACTCAACAGAAGACAAGTACCAAGGTAGGAAAGGTCCTATGGGCAGAATATGTCAGGAAGCACTGTGTGGTATTAACTCCTCTTGGAAGTTCCTTACAACTAATAGAGAATTAAGTCCTCTTGAAGGCCTATAATAGGGAAATTTGTTTAACCTTAGATAATCTATGCCACTTAGAAGTTAAGTTCAGGAATCTCACCACTATAGACCCTGCTTTACAGATATTAGTTGTGTAATCATGGGCAAAGTACCCAATCCTGTTTAGCTTCCCTCTCCTCGCAGTAAAATGGAACTATATCCATTGCTGATGGAAAGGTAAAATGATTTAGCCCCTTTGACAAATAGTGTGCCAGTTTCTTATAAAGATGAACTTATATATCACTAATTCACCTAGGTCTCTACCCTTAAAGATAATTAACAATATATGTTCACACAAAGGCATATACACAAGTGGTCATAGCACTGTTATTTATTATAGTACAGAAATAGAGACAACCAAAATGTCTGCCAACTGTGGTGTAACTGTATATAAGCAATAAAAAGGAAAGGACTACTGATACTTACTACAACATGGACCACAGAAGCATTAGGCTACGTGAAAGAATACAGTCGTAGAAGACTAGTAGTGAATGATCCCAATTATATGAAATTTCCAGTTCAGGGGTTGTCTTTACCTTGAGTGGTGTTGGGGGTTGGCTGAGAAGGGGCATGAAGGAATCTTTGGGAGTGATGGAAATGTTCTAACATTGAATTGTGGAGGTGATTGTAGAACTGTCTACATTTACTAAACATCATTTGAACTGTGCATACACAATGGCTGAATTTTATGGTATGTATGCTATACCTCATTACAGCTGCTATAAAGAAACCTTTTCAAAATGTGTGTGTGTGTGTTTTCTTACTCTGACATCCCTTAAATTATTATTTTGTAGATATCAAAATCTATTCTTAATAAATGAAAAGACAAGTTCTGTATGATAGTAAAACATGGGGACCTGTAATAGTTACCTTCTGGGGTGCTGTGAGGATTACATGAGATAAACACATAGTTTAATACATGTTAGCTATCATTATTATTTTTGTTGTCATTGAATCAGAATTGCCACTTATATTTAAGAGCAGAACATTTTCTTGGAGTCCTTGATAATGGGAAACTTTGGGATCCATCATATAAGACATTTTGTCATTGACTTTTTTTAAAAAAACTCTTTAATATTTTTGCTTTTTCTTGTAACTTGACTAGGCCATATTTAATTTGAGAAAAACACTTTTGGTTTCCCTGTGTATAGGCATCTTGCTAAACCTGGTGACTTCTCAGAATTCCAGATGCTATGAAATGTTAACTTGTGGGTTCCAGCAAGGACACAGAATTCTACACCAGGCATTACATTCTGATAAAATTCATATTATTTTTGAGAAATTGAAAAACCATGCGTTGGGCCAAATATCTCTGCAAAACCAATACAGATATTCCCTTTATATCTTTTTGACATTAGACACACAGAAAATCCCACCTAGATGACCTTGTGTTTTGAAAGGCAAATACATCGGCTGGTGAGCTGTTTTTGGCTCAGCCAGAAATGATTGTGAATTTTGTCCCCAGAAAGGCAGATTACCAAAGTACATTAGCGTTTTGGGCATGTGCAGTATAGACCAATTTGGCCCAATTTAAGCCGTCAGAGCAAGATTGCACCCAAACAGAAGTGCTTTGTAGAAATGAATTGACAACTCCAGTAGTTTGAAATCAATGCATGCTGGGCAATCAGACTCCCTTATCGCTCCCCAAAATGACCTGCTTAAAGAAAATTGAAGCACTGTTATAGCTGAGATAGCTGTGCAATCCACATGCTCAAAGTGGTGATCACCTTCAAATTTAAGCACTTAATTTAAGAGCTCCAATAATTTTAAATTGCTATGTGCTGCAAAGAGTGACAGACGGTTACCAGAGTGCGCCAGTATTTTTAAAACACTTCAGTGTTCAGTGTAATGTATTTCTGTGGAAAGGTTCAGAGCAAGTTGAAGCCAATTTCCAAATTAACACTGAAAATCAAAAGCGACATGGCAACAAACTTTAGGTTGGTTTTCTTTCTCCCCCATTCCCCATCCCACTCCCCAGCCCCCCCAAAAGCCTCCTCTTTCATCTTTCCTTTGGATTGAAAAACCTTAGGGATTTGTCAGGAGCTCAAAATATAAGTCCATCATTTTAAGTGTGGAACCCCTGGTGGAGCCACACTTGGCAGGAGACCATCTCCAAAGCAGGGAGAATGGCCCGTGGAGCTAAAGGAGGAGGGACAGCTTGTGCTCAGGGCTCTCAGGGTAGTGAAAGGTAGGGGGTGTGACCTGGGTGGCTCAGAGAACCAGAGGCTGTGTCTGGAAATGCCTCTTTGTCCAGCTACCTCTCCTCTCCTGAACCCCCTCTGCATGTGGAGGCCCACCCCCTGCCCCCATTCTGCTCACTAGGCCCCACCCTCTTCCCTTGTCTTTCTCCTCTTACCTCTTTCTCTTCTTTCCCTGGTGAGATGTTTCTCTGCACTGTCTCCTAGGATCTAAATTGCTCATTATAGCTCAGCCCTGGTCCCTCCCTCTCCCACCCTGTGCACTTTAGCTCTATCTAGCCCATCCCTACAATGTTCTTCTACTTCGTAATAGCGTCCAATTTTTATTTTTTACCTGAAATTGGATTCATAGTCAACAGCCTCCTTAAAACTCTTTATTTGTTTATTCAATTTATTGGAGTGATACTGCTTAACAAAATTACACAAGGTTCAGGTGCACAATTTTACACGTCATTTGTATAATGTATTGTGTGTTCACCACCCTAAGTCAAGTCTCTGTCCATCATCATTTATCCCCTCATATAGCCTCTTCCACCTCCCTCCATACCCCGTCCCCCAGCAATCACTACACTGTTATCTGTGTCCATGAGTTTTTGTTGTTGTTGTGTTTTGCACAATTTCTCCAACACCACCCCCACCCCCAGCCCTGCCCTCCCTGGCAGCTGGCAGCCTGCTCTCTATCTATGGGTCTGTCTCTATTTTGCTTGTTCATTTTGTTCATTAGATTCCATATATGAGTGAAATCATATAGTACTGGTCTTTCTCTGACTGGCTTATTTCACTTAGTATAATGTTCTCCAGGTCCATCCATGCTGTCTCAAAGGGTAAGATTTCCTTTCTTTTCTTTTTTTTTCTTTTTATGGCTGAGAAGTAGTCCATTATGTAGACTTTTAAAAATCCAAAGGCTTTTAAAAAATCAGTTTTATTTTGCTATATTTACATATAATAAACTATACTTAATTTAGTTATACAGGGTTTTTGTTGACAAGTGTGTGCAGCCATGTAACCACCACTATTATTGAAATGTGGATGGAGTACTGTATTTGTCACCCCGAAATGTTCCTTCATGCCCCTTTGTGGTCAGTCCCTCCAATCCTAGCCTTAGGAAACCACCAATCACTTTCTGTCACTGCAGATTAGTTGTGCCCGATTCTTCACCAATGAAATAGCAAAAATAATATTCACCTGAGCTGTTGTCTTGAGATTGATTGGGACTCAGTGGGCATTTCCTAGGAACCTTAAGGATGAAGGAGAGAACTTCCTATGCCCTAACATAGCCTCTTCTAAGGCCTTTAACATTTTATTTTTTCTCCTTTTACTCCATTTATATCCATGTTTGCTGTAACTTAAGTTACATTTGAAAGTATTTACCATCCAGTAAAAATAACGCTGCTGGACAAGATGCTGTCTTTACCCTGTGACTTCCAGCAGGCGCTAACATACTGAGTTTCTCCCCAGAGCAAGGAGCTCTCTTGGTTTGGGGAGCTATCAACTATGTCCCTCCCAGCCTGTCCTGCCACGGAGCTGTCACTCAGGATCCTGAAATTCTTATTCAGTTCAGTCATGAATGAAGTCTAGTCTAGGAATGTGGGAGGTTCCCACAGTCCTGGGGGCGGGGGGGGGGGGGGAAGGAGGGGCGGATATAGCTTGAGAAAGCTCTCACTGGGCAAAAAGGATAGAAGGCAGGGAGGGACCTCATCTGCAAGCCTTGCATGTCTAGGGGTCACCTCTGCCTGTGGAATTCTTGACTTGGCATTTCCAGAGCCTATAAATATAATTGTTATTGTGGTTATTAAAATCAAGCCACCTTTATTACACTTCTTATATGTACCAGGCGGTGTTCTAGGTGCACAATTCCCTTTTGTATTTAATTTACAAAAACTATTCTTCAAGGTAGTAACTAATATCTTAGTTGTGATGTTGAAGACCCTGAGACACTCGGAGGTAGTTAAGCAAGTTAAACTTGAACAAGGTCCCAGAGCAAGTAGATGGTAAAATTTGGAACCACAGTCAGGTCGAACTCCAGACTTTCCCATTAGCAGCATCTCTGACTTGAAACACATCTAGCACTTGAAAGGTACAAGTCTGGCAAACTCCTATGTCAGGTTTAGTGATCTTGATCTTGTGGAATGAGGTGTTTTTGCCTGGAGTCTTTAATGATGCAGTGTTTGTCTGTGTCTGTGTGTGCATGTGTGTTTGCACGTGTCCATGTGTATATGTGTGTTCCTATGTCTATGTGCGTTTGTGTGTGTATGTGTGTGAAGCCTCCCTCCCCTTCATTACCTCCTCTCCCTGCTTTATCTCCCTCTATGGTTCAGAACTGGAAATAATGGTTTTCTTTGGAACCTCCGATTTCTGGGGAGGACAAACGACTTTGATCCTCTATAAGGAAAGGATCCCAGGAGGGAAATTGGTGAATGATAAACCATGGGGCAGGGCTGGAGGCATCCGTCACCTTGGTTGGCCTCCCCCCCCCCCCCCCCCCCCGCCCACCCCGCCCGGCCCCAGGATGTGGGCTGTGAGGGATTATGGATTGCAGTTAGAGCAGGCAGGAGGTGGGAACCACTCCTTAATTTGAGAGGCTCTTCCCCTGTTGCAGGCACACAGCATAGAAGTGGGGCCTGGCTTCTGTGGGATGCGGGCGCAAGGGCACAACACGTCCTTGGTTCTGGGAAGGATCTGGTTCCAAATGGAAGCTGCCTCCTGTCTCCCCAGCAGCCTCCTCCGATCCCCATAGAGGGAGGGCAACTTTTCATTTGGAACAATGCTAATGGAGTCATCCGGGTCAGTGTCTCTGAGATAAAATCTGTCACTCCCTTCTGCAGGCTCATTATTTCTACCTCCAGGCTGCAAGGAGACAGCAGAACACTAGAGGGTAGGGCTGTGTTCTCTCAGGGCTGACTCTCAACACCCATACACACACACACACACACACACACACACACACACACACACACGATTGGGATCTTCAAGGTGTGATGAATTATGGGCAAACGTTTTGCCTTAAACAAAGAGGATGTCAGTGTTTAAATTCCTTGTATAAATGTTATTGCTCTGAAGCTCTGCTCCCAATGATTCTGTGTTGCCCTTTAACAACCACCACCACAAGAACAAGCTGCATACGGGGCTGGAGTCAGCCTGGAATTACAGCCCACACAGTTCTAATTGTTCAGTAATTTAAGCAGAAGAGTGGCATTGCATTGACTTGGCGAATTTAAGGTTATGCTAAAGCAGGATTTTGCCAGCTGGATCCTTGACCTCGTTCAGGAACATACTTGGCTGTGTGCAATAGGGACCACTAATCCAGGGGGTTTGAGAAAATATCTATAATAATAAAAGCGTAATATGCTAATTAGAACCGATGTCCTTCCGGGTGACATTCCGGACAAAAGATCGAAGCCACGGCAGCAGTGGGGGCTAAGCCCCTTACACGAATTTCGTGCATCAGGCCCCTAGTATATATGTATTTTTTTTACAAAGGTAGAATTTTCCCAAAGCCTGCACAGAGTCACTAATGGAGGTATCCAACTTCAGGTTGAGTAGGGATATTGACATTATTTCAGCAGTAATAGCAGTATTAGCGACTTGTACTTTTGAGAGAAAGGGGAGGATCCACGGGCTCAGCTGTCATTTGGAGGCGAGAGGCCACCTTCATGGAATAACAAAAATAGGGGCATGCATTCTGGATTTTTCTTCTTCACTGTGTGAACACAATGTGGTTCAGTTCTGCACCTTCCTGTCCAATAGCCCAGGGAAATATTGACGTTTAACTGCCTGGCCTGATAGCTTTAGAGTGTGTGTGTGTGTGTGTGTGTGTGTGTGTGTGTGTGTGTGTGTGTGTTTGTTTTTGTTATTGTTTTTGTTTTTATTTGCAACCATTACATCTCAAATACCTACAGGGTTTTCTGGATTCAGGCTCAGTTAGGGACTGTGGTGAATTGAAGAACAAAAGGGTGGTGGTTTATTTTCTAAAATAAAAGTCCTCATGACTGATCCTGTGGTTGCTTTAGTGACCACTGTGCCTCCACATTCCTCCCTTCACAACCAGAGCTGACTTTTATATCGTGAAAATCCGGACTCTGTGGCCACATCTCCACAATTTTTATTCTGAATTAATAACGTATATTTTCCCAATATTTAAACATAGGCAACTGCCTAACCAACAAGCCAAACCAATGCTGGGCAGACCAGAGAAAATGCCTCAATACGCCAGACGGGGCTAGTGAACACGAGTTTTGATGCCTGGCCTCCAGAGTCTTGGGTCCCCATGATCAGCTGTATGAGGGTCTCCCATCTCTCTCTCACAGTAAGGATGTGACGTGCCTCCTCTGTGAGGGGGCTGTTGTAGGTGGTGGGAACACTGCACTTGGCACTAGAATTTCTTTAGGCCGATGTGGGAAGCCACTGCTTGCCGATACTGTCACGAAAGTATACCAAGGAAAGTGCACCAAGGGACATGGAAGGCCCATGGGCCTTGGGCGTTAGCAGGGCTGACACTAAGCACCGATTGTTCGAGCTGCGATAGTAAAGGCTCAAGGCAATTCCCTAACCTGATAATCCTTTCTGGCACCTTTGATCCGAGTGATCATAGCATGTCCTGTAGCCACTGTGCACTCAGTGGGCTGCCCCATGCCTGCAGTGTGAATGAGTCGTGTTGGCCTTGCCCATTTCTGGTGTGTTTGTCAGGATTTAATACAGAGTGGATATGAACATCCAATAGTTCGTGAATATTGAACACTAAAGAGGACAGGAACCCTGGGATGGTGGTTCAAGATGGGGGTTGTGTCCTTCTGACTATATAACTCACCAGCTGTGAGATCTGGTCAAGTGGTGTGATCCTTCTGGGATTTGGGTTTCTCATCTGTAAAGAGCAGGTTTTCTTAGGAGGGACAGTAGAGTGAATAAGTGAAGGCAAACCTGAAATCAAGGTGACACTGTCAGTTACTGACGGTGTGATCTGGGTCAGTTCCGTGATCCTTGCTCCTCAGTGTGGTCTGGCAGCATCAGCAACTCTTGGATCTTGTTAGAAATGCACAGTTTCAGGCCCCACCTCGGACCTGCTGAATCAGAATACATTTCCCAGGTGATCTGCTAGCATGTTAGAGAGTGAGAAGCTTTGACTTAACCCGGGGTTATGCAAAATGTGGTCCTGGACTAGCAACATCATTATGTAGGGACGTGTTAAAATATTGGCTCCTTCTCCCCCAACCCCTCTTGCAACTCCAGACACAGACCCACTGAATAAGCAGTCGGGGATCAGGAATCTGTGGGTTAGCCAAGACCATGATTCAGGTGACCTCCGTGCACCACTGATTTAACTATTTAAGCTTCAATTACCTCCTTATTTCCCATGTAACTGCAATAAGTGTATCGTTAGCTTTAAGAATAGAAAACTATGGTGTAGTAAGTACAATTATCGTAGAGTGTAATATAGGTGAATGTGACACAGTAGAATCTAATACACTCTAATATATTATGTATATACAGAGAGAGAAAACAGTCACATATAATGAACAAACCTTGATAAACAGTGTGCAGTGAGGAGTGAAACGGAATTGGAAACAAGGTAATTCACGAGGTTCTGTGTCAGTTATGGTGAAGCATCCATCTTATATAAAAACTGCTGTTTGAAATTTTAACCCTGCTATTTGGCTTCTGTAAATGCTTGCTTGCTTAAATAATAAGGAAAATGAGACTACTCCCACTTCAGAGAGGCCATAAACCTTCCCCGGGCAAAATTATCAGTGCTGGCACCAGGCCAGGCCTTTGGTTGAGGTCTCAAGGCCCCAGCACATACAGGCTCTTGAAGAATTTGCAAAAGGGGCCAGAAACACCTCATATTTGGGAGACAAAGAAGGTAAAAACATATAAATAGGGAAAATTCCTCCATGCTGGGGCCCAGAATTTGAGAGACATTTTCCTCTGGACCCGCGCGTAATAAATGTAACTCCATCTCTCTAAGTATTGCTTGGTTCTTCTCCGGTTTTCTGTAACAATGGTACTTTGGTTTCAAGCCAAAAAAAAAAAAAAAAAACCCCAAAAAACAAAAAACAACCATGGCTAACTTAAGCAAAATGGAATTTATTGTAAGGATATGGGGTGGGTGGTAGAATTAAGTTTAAAAGAAAAAATGAGCCTGCAGAGCTTGGAAAAGGCAACTAGGAGGGGAGCTCCAGGGACCTAGTATGGTTACAGAAATGAATGGATGATCTCTCCAGGGCACCTCCCTCAGGATGAAGCATCTCACGTTGCCCTGGGGCCATTCCTCTCAAGATCCCACTTCTTGGTAAAGAAACTGCCTGGCAGGCTTGGGTTGCCTGGAGGACAAGGTACCTGAACTGCTCAGTGTAGTGGGGGTGGAGCAGTTTCCCAAAGGAATACACTGTCATCAAAAAATGTGGGCCTGGTCCGACTGGTGTGGCTCAGTAGTTGAGCCTCAACCCATGAACCAGGAGGTCACTTGTTCTATTCCTAGTCAGGGCACATGCCGGGGTTACCTGCTTAATCCCCAGTGGGGGGCGTACAGGAGGCAGCAGATCAATGATTCTCTCTCATCACTGATGTTTCTATCTCCCTTTCCCTTCCTCTCTCTGAAATCAAGGAAAACATATTTTGAAAAAAATGTGGGCGTGGCGATTGGGTAAGTAAATCCACAGACGCCCACGACAGCTATTTCTAGCTCCAGGATTCTGAGTCTAACATTATGCACGGACCTTGCACCCCGCACCCTGATAGGAAATCCTGGAGCAGCACGCTGAATGGCAGGCGCTAGCTTCCAGGAAATCTGGCTGCCTCCTTTCACTGTGCAGCCATAGGACTTTTCCTTCTGTCCAGACCTGAGAGCTACGTTTGCCTTGGCGATTAAGAGCTGTGTGTGCCAGGGGAACCAAGCCTGCCTTCACGTAGACACTGTTGCTCATGTGCCTCTCTGCTCACAGTAATGCTGCGAAGTTCCCCTGGCCTCTGCCCTCTCGGTAACGGAGCCATGGAGTATATACAGAAATGGAGAATAAACCTCGGACCTCCCCCTCCCCCGGTGCCCACCCCAGCCCCGCCCTCCACCATTTTATCAGTGATTGGAAAACCATGATCATGTCTCAGATTTGCCATATTGGCTCCATGCACTGTTTGTTTTTATGAATATTTTGTTCGTGTGGGACAAATGGCTGTGCATGGCTTGAGCTCCAGCCCTATTTTTTTTTTTCTTTTCATATTTTGATTCTACCAGTTAATCACAAAAACGACCCTTCTCTGTGTGGGAGTTTTCCCGGGTGTGTGTCTGTGCCATGGTAACAGTAGCTGGTAATGGTTTGTCTGTGTGGGGAAATTGGCATGAAGGCTGGCTTATTTAATGTGCACGGGAGGGAGGAAGGGATTTTTCAGAACCTTTAAAAATGATCGCGCTGATATCTTGAGCATAATATGGTGCTTTGGAACATTTGCTAATCAAAGCACAGAGACCTGGGGAGGCTGGGAGGTCCAGTGGTTACAGGACCTGTCCATGGAGCAGGCTTGTCCCAACATTACCCAGGAACTCACCTTTTCACATGTCCTGGGTAACTTGGGCTTTCTTGTACTGCTCTTTATAATGGACACATCAATGACTCCACCTCAAAGCTGAATTTAAAATAGTCAGTAGACCAAGGCCAACATAGGCAATACCAATTCAAAAATTTTTTTCTTTTAGATTTGAAATTGTATGGCATTCCTACGCTCACTGTTAAAGATGCATTTACCTCTGTAGGAGGAGGAAGACTCTGTTGAGTGCTCTTTTGAGAATAAATATAGTGGTGTCTCCTCTGATGAAAGGGTTTTCATGTTAAAGTCCTTGTGGGAGTTAGAAATTACATGCAATTAAGATTACCCTTGAAAATGTTACCTTCCCAATTAAATTCAGTACCTATGGTTTTGTTTATATACTTTTGCAGTAAAATAACATACTGAATATATAATATAATTTTATAGCACATTATATAATTTATAATAATAAAAGTGTAATATGCTAATTAGACCGGACATCCTTCCGGATGTCCTTCCAGACCACCTTCTGGACAAAGCCGGGGCTGCGAGGGAAGCCCGGGTCCTGGGTGCCTGCTGGCAGCCGGGGGAAGGAAGGCCTACTCTTGCATTGGGCCTCTAGCATATTTATATATGTGCATATTTATGTTTAATTTGCCAGAAATACTGATTTTCTTTGAGTAGGCTTCCCTCCGGCTGCCGGCAGGCACCCGGGACCCGGGCTTCCCTCCGGCTGCCGGCAGGCACCCGGGACCCGGGCTTCCCTCGCAGCCCTGGCTTTGTCCGGAAGGTTGTCCGGAATAATTTTTATATTGTGTATGTATACAAACTACACAAGTGTATGACTTTATATGCCTGTGTATGCAGCATCTATAGCTGGATTCATGTTCACAATGTCTTCCAGGGTTTTAATTACAGAAGCAAATGGGCTTATATTTGAAATCCCAGAAGCTGTGGCACCTGCGATTAGCTTCTCTCCACCTCGAGGCTTTGCACTGGGGTACAAAGTGCCTTCTGGTAGCTTCCTTTGGAATTTTTGAGTTTTATCCCTGCAGATGGGCCTATAACCTGAGCTCAGCATTTGGTATCACTCTGGCTTTTCTGCCCCATGCTGTGAACTTAAGCTCTGCATAGGCATAAAGCGTGGGTCATTTTGGAAGTCTGGTTACCTACCAGTCTCAGTTTTGGACATTAGTATTTGGGAGCAGAAGAAGCCTCCATATCTGCTAGTCTGCTAGGATTGCCTTCAGAATGGCGATTGTTTAGCATCCATTCAAAGAAAATCAGTATTTCTGGCAAATGGAGGATAATTTAAATCCTGACAATTTACTCCTATTTTAACCATCATAACAATGATAGTCTATCTATTATACATGAAAGGGAATATTAGAAGCCAGAGGAGAAACCTGCTGGTGTGCATTGCCTTTCACCTCAACTTATAAACAAGTCGGTTCTATACTTATGTCCCTCTGCAAACCGCACATGCATATTACATATGTCAAATATAATGTAAATCAGGAGTTTTCATTGTCCCCACACCACTTTCCCACGGACTGAAGTTCAATTTTCATAAACAACTGTTTCTCAAAAATAATATTTAGCATTTCCCTCTCCAATGAACTCTGAGTATATTACATGCCATCTCTTCTCATTGTCACTATAAAGCGAAAGAGGCTACCCTGCTAACTAAATTTCTCCCTGTCCTTCTAGCAGTAGATGATACAATGGGGGCATTTTCTGATTCACTGGTAAATTTATTTGCTCTAATTTGTTCCGGATTGACTAAAGAATTGGAATTGGTTTGTGAGTGAGGTTCTTGGAATCCATCTTATTATATCGGACTCATCCCTTGCATTTGGTCATTGAAAAAGGAAGCATTAGGTGGGGAGAAAAACCCGGGTCAGGAAATGTAGAAAAACAAGTTGTGTTTGGATGGAAATTTCCACGCGGTTCTCCTTGCGACCTGTCTAGAATATTGTAAGGAAAACTTTGCTGACAGCAGAATTAGTGCCTTCCCCGGGTCCCGGATATGCACAGTAGCTTTCTTTATGACAGGACTCCCTTAATTGTCATTTCAGGTTGTCCAGAACGACAGGAGGGAAACAGAAAACAAGAGGTTTGTGTAGAAGAAGAGCCGAGTTCATCAGGGCTATTAAAATTTCTAATGACACCAAAGCCAATTATTGTGACTTCAGGTGGTGATTCTGAGTGCACTTAGATGCGTGACAGCCGCGGTAAACATTTCAGCCCAGACAGCTCCATTAATTAACTACCTCTCAGGAGTCTAAAGCGTTCGGGGCGTACATGCTTCAAGAGCCCCGTGGAATACTCATAAGATACATATTCCAGGCAAGTCCAGGCAGGCACAGCACGTACTTCCTAACATTTCCCCCATGTACTTGTTTGACATTTATTTATGTGAGTAAAGCTCAGATTTAAAAATTCTTTACCCCATGCTCCGTCTTCCCCCTATAGAGAAATTTATACAGAAAATTCTATAGCAACTTAAAAATGAAAATAAATGTGTCTGAAGAGGGCAGCCTTTCCACAATTTCTTGGAATTTATTCCACTAAACTACACATTGCATTGGGTGGTGAATTTTTTCCTCTCCCTGATTTAATGCTTGTGAATGCTTTGTAAATCCCGTTCTCTTAAAAGTAGGCTCAATTCTCCCCTTTACCTCCCTACTCTATTATTTAAAAAAAAGTTTTAAATAATGCAGGTGGCAACTAAATTCTTTGAAATAGATGGCCGTGGATGAAAGAAGGTGAAGGAATGAGCCAATGAACATATGGGCATCACCCCTCCCACATTGTAAACCAGATTGGATTGCTCTGTTTGGCCAGTAATCATCAATAATCATAGGACACTAATGAGAAACTTTGTTTCTTCTGCTTAAAAGAGAACTCTGACAATGCCTGACACCATCACATACTATGTTTTACAAGTTTCCAATACACTTTGCCAGAAAACCTTCAGTTTGCTCATTTGGCCAGTGAAACCAACTTTGAGTTTTAAGTTTGAAATGTATTAGTTTCTGGAATTTTCTGGAGGTTATATAACCTAATTCGTAACTTCCTAAATGATCGTTTTCCCTGCGGTAAATTCCAAAAAATAACAACCACTTATGGGATGAGGGTTGGGGGAGGTGGAGGACGTAGAAAAATGTGGCAAGGTATCAGTCAATCCATTTCCCACAAAACAGGTAACACACACACAAAGCAGAAACACTTTGTAAGTGTTCTATCTTTGGGGCTATCCTATGTAATGAAAGTCAAGGTATTGCTTAAAATGTTTACTGACACTTCACGTTCCAAGGCAGTTCCTTGAGGAGTTAGGATCAAATTTTTCACTTAGGCTGATATATACTGCAAATTAGCTCACTCATTAGGTAATTCATTATTTCCTCAGGTCACTCATTATTTTTTCCAGGAATGTTGTATGGAAGCTCAAATCCCTGAGATGTTAATAGATGTTCAGTAAGAAAACAAGTTGAGAGAGAGAACGAAAGGAGGAGTAGAAATGTGGGGGAAGGGAGGGGAGCAAGTAAATAGGTTCTCTGGAAGAATAACTTTGGGAAACGGAATTGAACAAATTGACCCAAGGATGGGTCTTCGGAGCTGAAATTCTCAATACCTTTACATGCCAAAATGTCCAGCAATTAGAGATGGGTTAGAGCACTGTCCTGTCTTTCTATGCCTGCTTTTCTGGTACTTAAACATCCCAGTGAGAGATAAGAACAATGTACAAACTCCAGCCTGTGGATCCACTCTGGCCCAAGCCTGTCTTTGTAAATAAGGTGTTTTTTTTGTTGTTTTTTTATTGGAACACAGCTGCAGCCAATTCTTTACATATTGTCTCTGGCTGCTTTCATACCACCGGGGCAGATGTGAAAAGCAGTGAAAGAGACCCGATAGCCACAGAGCCTAAGATATTTACTGTAGGGCCCATTTAGAAAAATTTTGCTGACTTCTGGGTTGGGTTGGATCACTTGGGAAATGAGCATTTCCCCAAATGAATGAAAGGGCCATTTTTCGGTAGTAGTTCCTTCTGTGGGCCCCGTTTCTGTACAGCACGGGTTGGGGAACGCTGAGTCAGCTCACGCTTTCCCTTATGAGTGTGTGCACCCCGCCTCTCAGGACCTTGAAAGTCTAACTCCCTACCTGCCCTGTTAGGCAATTGCTAGTGGAGGATTTCTGTTTCCCTGAGACGGAGAGTGGTAGACGCAGCCCAATAGCGAAAGTGAATCAGTTTGTTTTTTTATACAATATAGCAAGATCAAGTTGAGTTTCAGAGAGAGAGAGAGAGCTGCATGATAACAGGAAGCTTATCATTTATTTACAGAGCATCCTGTTCGTTGTTTTTAGTCTTTTGCAGGAAGGGCGCTGGAGGTTATCTTGTGCTCACGTCTTCAGGGACTTCGAGTTCTCTGTCTCTTTGAAGAAAGTGACTGCGAGACCTGTTAAATAACAATGTGAAAATTCAGGGACTGATTTAAAAAAAAAAAAAAAAAAGACCTAAAGGAGGAAAAATCCTGAAAGTTTTTTCCCCCCAACAATTCAGGAGGTTAATGTATTCCTGTGCCTGAGGTATGATTCACGGGATACTATATGCTTTCTACAGACTTTTATTTGTATTATAGTAAAAGGTGAATAGTTTTCCTGCCAATAAGGTGAATTGGGTATCTATTGCTATGTAACAAATGACCCCAAAATTTAGCAGTTAAAAAACAAACCCTGATTATCTTGTACAATCAGTTGCTGAGGGTAGGAACTTTGTGATCAGACTGGCTGGGTGGTTCTGGGTCAGGGTTTCTCTTAAAGTTTCAGTCAAGCCATTGCTAAGGCTGCAATTTCTGAAGATTTGACTGACTGGGGTTGAACTTTCAAGTTCGTTCACATGGATATTTGCAGGAGGTTCCCGTTCCTCACCAGGTGGGACACTCCATAGCGTGGCTCATGAGATAACTCCTCCCAGAGTAAGTGACCCAAGTGCAAGAGAGCATGGCCAAGATTATAACTAATTGAGGAAGTGACTAATCATTATTTCTATATTCTATTGGTCAACCATACCAACCCTGTACATTGCCAAGGTCAATACCAAGAAACAGAGGTCCTACGAGGTCTTTTGGAGCCTAGAAACCACACTGCATTTATTTAAAACAATACGTTTTGGTGAAATCTCTTAACTCACTCCCTCCTTGCCCCTGGCCTTGGAAACTCAAAGCCCAAGGCCAGGTAGTTAAGTCTAAAATCAATTCTGCACACGCAACATCATTCCTTGCCCACAGGGCACCATTTTGTAAATGAGAATAAGCTACTCTCTCTAAGACACTTGTCAGAAAATTATATCAATTTTGTTACAGCAGGGCACTGTACAACTTCTGCTGGAAAAGGGTTGCAATATCCTGGTGTATGATTTTGTTGTGCTGTGAGTGGCTCCCTCATGCAGGGCACAACCTGCACAGCCTCATGTGTGGTGGAAGGAGCAACACTCTTTGCAGTAGAGTTTGGGTATGCATTCACCGTCCTCACTGGACTGTAACTCTGTGCGGGTAAGAACTGAGCATTCATTCATTCAATCATTCATTCATTCATTCATTCCACTAATATGTCCTGAAACACTGCTATGTGCACGATAGTAAAAGTGATGGTTAAAAAAGGAAAGTGGTAAAAAGGTAAGAAACCTTCTCTCTTGGTATTTATGTTCTAGTGAGGGACGTGAACCATGTACAATGAAACAAATACATGAGAAAAACTTCAGACAGTGCTAGGAGCTGCAGAGGAATCATAATAGGATAATGGTATAAAGAGTGACAGTGGGCGGACTTACCGGTACATGTGGTTCTTTCGGGCAGGGTGGGACTGAGGAGAATCTTAGCCATCATTGTAACACCTATTGCTGACAGAGTGCTTTCCACATACCATGTGTACAACAAAATGCTTGTAAAGTTAAAGTGCACCGAGGGGCCAGGGAACTAGCAAATAAAAACCCTGGGAGCACCATTTTGATTACAGAAATTACATAAGGTATTTTAACTACTAGGAGGAGATGGAGTCTGTATTATTCTACATCTGCTTTTTGTCAGCAAAATACAAAAAAAAGACTTGGTTAGGTGTTCTGAACAAGACTCATCTATTCCTCCTCCATCTCTGGAAAATAAATCAAACCAAGAGATAAAGCCTTTCTAATAGAGTTACTAAGTCAGTCTTTAGTACTTCATTGTCTGGAGATTTTCTCCCTTTTATTTTTTTGCGTTGAGGCTAGCTTAGATTTATTGCCTTTTGCATTTTGTCATGGAATGAGGACACAATGAGGAACTCATCTAATTTCCCATTTCGCAACTTCAGAGGGAGGAGCGTGGAGATTTGGGAGGCGGCCCAGAGGAGGGCAGTGGGATGATGAAGAGGCTGGAAACGAGGGCACGCAGAGAAAGGTTAAATAAAACGGGTTGATTTAATTGGGAAAAGAATGCCAAAGGACACTTAGCCTTAGAAAGCGACGGAGAATAGGTGAGCTACTAGTCATATACCTTAACGATCTGGGCTTTTACTGAAACTGGGAAGATTTAGGTCACCCTTTAGGTAGCATTCCTTCCCCAACTGCCAGGATTCTCTGGAGTGTTAGGAAAGTGATAGAACCCCATGACAGAGCTTGTTTGGAACGGAGTTCTGGGATTCCCTAATTGAGCTCCATGATTTCTTATTAAAATGAAGGTAATTGGTCTGTGATTGTGTCTATAAAGGATTGGAAGGGTGGGGACTGTTTCTTAAGTATCCCACGGGCACTGGTAGTATAGGCAATCAGTAAATGTCGACTAAACGTAGCAACAGATATTTGAAGCTGTGTTCTATCACAAATATAATGAGGACAGCATTCTGCTCTTTCAATAGCAAAATTATCAAAGAGACTCCAGCACTTCACCCCACATCCTTATTTTCTTTATCAATTTCCTTTTCTTAGCTTGCCTGGCATGCAGACACGTCCTTGTGACTTTTTTTTGTAGCTACTTATTAAGGTGTGCGTGGGTAGAGCCTTTGCCACTTACACTTTGTAAAGTTTCTTGCCTTGGAAGAAAGGTTTTTGAGTCAGCTCTCCCTACCTTATTAAAAATGTTACTGCTGTCGAGGTGATTTGCTTTTCTGGTCTTGTTTCTTGCATGATTCATCTCGTTGGGCTTGGAAACGTGCTTTTTCATCGGAAATGAAAACCCCAAAAGTCATGGTCTGTCATCCAGAGTTCAGTCTGTCTGCGTAACCCCTGCAGGTTCTTGGATCATCTTTGTCAATGACTTTTTGTGCTAATGCAGATGTCCAATTGGCACCTTCCAACACTATTGGTTTTTTTTTTCCTTTTCTGTTTTGTTTTGTTTTGTTCTTCAAATATGCTCAAGGATTAATGCAGGAGAGAACTCCAGCTACTGAAAAATGTATGTGTTGCCAGAGTTCCTTCTCTTGTGATGATGGGCAATTAGACTTGGAGGAAGCGAGCTGGCCAACCAAAGTACAGTTGGGGGATGGAGTGCAGCGGCTGACCGGCTGGCTGGCGGGCAGTCTTGCTGCAACATCTGGCAGATTGACTCAATTATGAGCTGCCATTGAACTGAGCCTGTCTTCCAGGTTTCTGCATACCGCTTCTCTGTCCTTTGTTTAACACCGTTACAGGGAAGCCTCTTAGTAGCACCCTCCGCTTGCGTTTTTCTCTAAAATGTTCTGCACACTCCTCCTCCTGAACCCCCTTCTCAATGATGTAAGTCACCTGGATTTCCTTAAGCCTCACAGCCCAGGGAAGGGAGAGAGACAAGATGTAAAGAAAGTAAGGTCGGTATTTTAGTTTCAACATTTCGTTAACTTCTAGCTTCTCTCTGCTATTGTAGATCACCTAGTTCTTTAAAGGTTTCCTCAAAGTATTCCTGAGACATTTCATGTGGTATAACACGTATCCATTAACCAATGCTCTCACCTTCAAAGTGGTGTCTGCTATTTCCTTATTTCTTGGCCTAGTTCCTTTCGCCATTGATATTTTATATGAAGCCATAGCAAGGGACTCTGCATTCTAGTATCTTGAAGTCTGGGCCAATGGTGCTATGCTTTCTGAGAAATTATGGTAGCCTTTAGAGCTCTGGAATCCTACCAATTTTTATTGTATTTGCCCACAAGAATGTAACTTTCATCACCACTATCTCTTATTTGAACAGTCTCCGTTTCATTCTTGCCGAAGTTGAAGAAGGTTACGTTTACTGAAACTATTAATTAATTTGATGTTTACTGAGCACTTAATATATTCCAGGCACAGGCATGCCTGGTTACAAGCGTAAATAAGACCCAGCCCCAACTTGCTCCCCCTTCCCACCATAAGCTCATGGAATGTACAGTCTACAAAAGGAAGCTGCGTGTAGAAGGCTGTTACAAGAGAGTGGGATCAGCATTTGATAAGATAGGTTCAGATGTGTTGGAAACACAGCAGAAGGGCAGTAGCGCATTCTTGGTACTCAGGAAGGTTTTCCAAGGGCAGGGTGTGGATATCCAAACTGAAACCTTACCCACCCATTTAATTGGGCTGTGGTGGTTTCAAGGTTCAATCTATATCAGTAAATTAAAGATCAGACTCTTTTCCTCCAAGCATCTTCACACAATTTCCAGAAATATTTCTCTGGAGTTTCAGAGTTCATTTTATCTGTTCAGAAAAAGGAAAAGCAACTGCTATCCATAATATCTTTGGGTCTTCATGCCTCTCCTTTTTATCATCCTTGTCCTTCAGTGGATGCAGGTAGCGGTGCAAGGGTATGCTGGGATTATTCTGGGATTTTTCTTTGCTTCTAAAATTTACTATCAATCCACTGAAGAGCCTCCTTTAGAAAAGCAAATTGCTGGATCCCACTTCCAGAGGTTTGTAAATTCCTGGGGCCAGAGAATTTTTTTAAAAATAAATCTTTATTGTTCAGATTATTACAATTGTTCCTCTTTTTTCTCCCCATAGCTCCCTTCCACCCTGTTCTCACTCCACCCTCTGCCCTTACCACCCCCTCTCCCCCCCGCCACTGTCCTCATCCATAGGTGTACGATTTTTGTCCAGTCTCTTCCCGCACCCCCCACACCCCTTTCCCTCGAGAATTGTCAGTCCATTCCCTTTCTATGCCCCTGGTTCTATTATATTCACCAGTTTACTTTGTTCATCAGATTTTTTATTCACTTGATTTTTAGATTCACTTGTTGATAGAAATGTATTTGTTATTCATAATTTTTATCTTTATCTTTTTCTTCTTCTTTCTCTTCTTAAAGAATACCTTTCAGCATTTCATATAATACTGGTTTGGCGGTGATAATCTCCTTTAGCTTTTTCTTATCTGTGAAGCTCTCTATCTGCCCTTCAATTCTGAATGATAGCTTTGCTGGGTAGAGTAATCTTGTTTGTAGGTTCTTGCTATTCATCACTTTGAATATTTCTTGCCACTCCTGTCTGGCCTGCATAGTTTCTGTTGAGAAATCAGCTGACAATTGTATGGGTGCTCCCTTGTAGGTAACTGTTTTTCTCTTGCTGCTTTTAATATTCTCTCTTTGCCTTTTGCTCTTGGCATTTTAATTATGATGTGTCTTGGTGTGGTCCTCTTTGGATTCCTTTTGTTTGGGATTCTCTGTGCTTCCTGGACTTGTAAGTCTATTTCTTTCCCCAGGTGGGGCAAGTTTTCTGTCATTATTTCTTCAAATAGGTTTTTACTATCTTGCTTTCTCTCTTCTGGCACCCCCATAATTCTGATGTTGGTACACTTGAAGTTGTCCCAGAGGCTCCTTACACTATCTTCATATTTTTGGATTCTTTTTTCATTTTGCTTTTCCAGTTGGGTGTTTTTTGCTCCTTTGTATTTCAAATCTTTGACTTGATTCTTGCGATCCTCTAGTCTGCCGTTGGATCTCTGTATAATATTTTTTATTTCAGTCAGTGTATGCTTAATTTCTAATTGGTCCTTTTTCATATCCTCGAGGGTCTCACTAAATTTATTGGCCGTTCTAGAAAATTCTTGAAAAACCTTATAACCGTGGTTTTGAACTCTACATCCAGTCATTTGCTTTCCTCCATTTCTTTCATTTGTGACCTGTTTCTTTGTCTCCACATTTTGGCTGCTTCCCTGCGTTGATAGAGTGGCTTTGTGTGCTAGGTGTCCTATAGGGCCCAGTGGCTCAGCCTCCCCAGTTACCTGAGGTGGACACTCTTGGTGCACTCCTTTGTGGGCTGTGTGCACAGTCTTGTAGTTAAGCCTTGATTGTTGTTGGTATCACTGGGAGGAATTGACCTCCAGGCCAATTGGCTGTGAGGATCTGCTGTGTCTATGATGGGAGAACTTCTGTGCTGGAGACACCCTTATGAGACAAGACTTGCTTCAGTGGGGCTTTGGTGCCCACTTAGTCTGCCCGCTGAGTGTGTCCCTTATGGATCTGAGGAGTTGTAATCTGGATGGTCCTACTTTGACCCCTGGGTATACTGGCTCTTAGATCTCCAAGGAGGTGCTTATTTAGCCTCTGCCTGAGGCCACCCAGCAGGAGCTATGGAGAGATCTGCAGATTCTTCTTCTTTGGGTTTTGGAGGTGCCCAGATGAGGCCCAGCTGTGAAGCAATGTAAGCTGCTGCGGGGCCTTGGGCCTTTTTTTGGATGTTCTGGATCTCACTGACTCAGCTGCAGTTTGTTAGGTAAGTTTAGAATTCAAAGGACCAGGCCATTCATATGCAAAAGCCTCTGCACTCAGCTTGGATGGGGCGGAGTCTCAGGGTGGATCAAACAGCAATGGCTTCCCGTCAGCCCTGCCCTAAGAGGCCCCTGGGTCTCAGTGTCCCGCAGTAGTTGCTGCAAACACCTCTGAGAGAAAGCCGCCCTCAAGTTCCGCCTGCTGCCAGACAGTCCATTTTCTCCCTGAATGAGTCTGGGTCCCCAGAGTCTCACCCGGAACTGGAGTTCAGAGCAGTCGGGAGCTTGTGTCTCCCTGCAAATTGAAAAAGCCAGCCGCGTACTCAGTTGCCAGCCCTCTCCACGCGTGCGCCTCTCCGTACCTCTGCACTTCTGTAGCTCCTCTGAGTCTCAGTGTGCTTTTCTCTTTCCTTCTAGTTGTAGAATCTCCACTCAGCCAGCTTTCCTGTGATTCTGGATGGTGTCCATTTTGTTTTTTAGTTGTAGTTTTGTAATTGTTGTGCGAGGCAGCAGTTCAGGTGTTTACCTATGCCGCCATCTTGGTTTCTCCTCTGGGGCCAGAGAATTTGCACTTTAAACCGGCATGTATCATTATGCTGATCTGAAAACTGCCCTTTTATTAACCACTAGTGGCCTGGTGCACAGATTCATGCACATTGAAAGGAAATTAATTAGAAGAAATATTTTAGTATCGCTATTTGCCCTTTCTCTGTAATAGACATGTCAACCAAATTCACAATCAACAATGACAGATTGAAACACACACTTGCGATTGGCACCAACAAGAGCTTTATATGTATTGTGCCTGCGCGAGTCAATTTAGCCTTTTATAGATATAGAATAAACTTGCTTAATTAGACCTGCTTTCTGATGTAGCTAAATTTTTTCCAGCCCAGTGAAGCACCACAACTTCTCTTTCAGGTAGTTGTCAGCAACACAGCAGTAAATAGCAACATGAAGCAGATTATTATTGTAGATCACGCAGAGACAACAAAGAGTAAAATATTTAACTGCGGAAGTGTTTGACTATGTTCTGTGCAGTGAGAAAACCTGAAGTCACCATTTCTTACTTCTTTTCAGTCGGGTCAACTTTCTAAACTTTCTAAATCTCCATTTTCCAGCTAATGAAAAGAAAATAGGATTCCACCAAGTCTCCTATCTACCTACTCCAGGACTTCTGTGAGAATCAAATGAGATGAAGCATGGGAACACGCTTCACAGACATTTCGTTAAAGTGTGAAATGTTTGCACCTGGCTATAAAGCAAGTCATGTTCCTGGGCTGAAGAAACTGCAAGGTGGCTAGTCGTTGCTAGGGAGAGGAAGCCGGGTATTGCTATGTGACATCATTGCCCAGCACCCAGAGTGACCATTTCCGGGCTGGGCTGGGCTGCGGGCAGCATTTTGCACCATGGGGTCTCAACAGCATCAGCTGCGATTTGGTGGGCTGTTGCTCCAGGGTGGTGGTGGGGCCTGTGTCCCACTTGGGGAAAGCCAAGTGTTGCTTTGTGGGCACCAGGTCCGTGGTGTCAGTGTGTGTTACGGCAGCTCCTGCAGTGAGTGTGTGCCCCCTTGTGGTCAGTGCACGTCATAGCGACCGGTCGGACGGTCGGACACTTGGCATATTAGCTTTTTATATATATAGATTGGTTGCTAAGGGCACTAGTAGGAGGCAACTGAGGATAGGAACAATTACTTACCTGGTTAGTCACATGAGTTGATTTTTGTCTGGGCTGAACTCCAAGCCACACATTATAACTAGTGTATTCAAAAACACATGAAGGAAACCCAATCAAATTTTGTGTTTTGTGCTATGAGACTGGTTTTTGAATGCAGTGACATCCATCAGAAGATGTGGTGCAGTTCTGAACATTGTCGTGTCTTTAAAATGTGTAATTCATGTTGACCAATTGTTTCATTGTTTTTCTGGACTTTCACATTTATCCTTAACCCTAGAAAGGACATGGAGTGCATGAGTCACAATAGCCTGCAATTACCATTATAAAGTTAATTACGCTGTGTCAGTGCTGAAATGCAGTGTGACCTTTAGAAAAAAGCTAAGCGTGGACATGGAAATATTGTGACACTTACCAAGAGCGGAGAGATGGGTGTGTCAGATGGAGTAATTGTTGCACTCAAATCCACAATATCCATCTTCTGCCCTTCCCACTTCAAGGTTACATTAATAATTTGGGTCATCTCCTCCAGGTCACACACCTCATTTTTCTTTAAAATGCTTTTGGACATCAGTGCTCAGATCTTGACTTTGATTGCCATAATTCTGTTTTGATAAAAAAAACTTAAAAAACAAACCCCAAAGCTTTGAAGAAGACAAGCGGTAACAAGTGTTGGTGAGAACGTAGAGGAAAGGGAACCCCTGTGCACTGTTGATGGGACTATAAATTGGTTCAGCCACTATGGAAACACTATGGCTGTTCCTCAAAAATTTAAAATAGAACTTCGATATGATCCAGTAGTTTCATGTCTGGATATATATCCAAAGAAAGTATAAATGGGATATCAAAGAGATATTGACACTCCATGTTTATGAAGCATTATTTACAATAACCAAGAGAGGGAAACAATCTGTGTGCTAAATGAGGTAAGTCAGACAGTGAAAGACAAATACTATATGATATCACTTTTATGTATAACATTAAAAAGCCAAACTTTTGAAAACAAAGAGTGGAATGGTAATTACCAGGGGCTGGGGGGTGGGATGCAGGGATTTGGAAAATAGTGTGTAAGGGAACAATCTTACAGCTGGCAGATAAATGAGTCCTGGAGAGCTAATGCACAGCTTACAGACTGTAGTCAACAGTGCTGTATTATAACCTTTAAAGTTGTTAAGAGACTACATCTTAATTGTTCTCATCACACAAAAGAAATGATAATTATGCAATGCGATAGGTGTTAGAAATCATATCATTATGGCAGTAATCATATTGCAATATGTAAATGTACCAACTCAACACATTGTACACCTTAAACTTACACAATGTTAATATTTCAATTATAACTTAATTTTTTAAAAACTTCATTTTCCTGATAATAAATGTAAAATGCATTGTTATAATTTTAGAAACCTGTATTGTCGTTTGAAACAATGATGAGTTCTGTTCTCAAAGCATGATATCTCAAAAATTAATCTGATGGTGAATGCCTAAGTCTTTCAGGAGACTTGAGACTCTGCCAAAGGCCGAATTATTGGGCTAGAAAACCAGCGAAAAGCCCCTTCCTAAAAATGTCGGGAACTTGGAGTCTGCTCAAATATTCAGGCAAGGGGCTCTTCTGGATTACCAGCATTTTCCAGTTTCCTGAGGCTTAAGAATAATTTCTGGGGGGATATTTTAAACACATAATATTGAATTTCCATGGAAATTCAGTGTTGCCACTATAACCAGTAATCACATATATTTTAAAAGTGGATTATCATTTACTGGAATAGATTTGGGGCTGGAAAAGAAAGGAGTGTGGGGAGCATCTAACTTAACCTATTTTACAATCAGGAGAAACAGCATCTGTGAAGGTACACAGTCTCGCATGGGTCAAGCCTGATACCTTCCAAGTTCATTCCTCTTGCTTCTCATTGAGGAAACAGGAGTAAGCCTTTAGTTTAACTTCTTGCTCCTTCCTCCATAGTTCTCCATTTAGCCAAGCTGTACACTGAAATGCTCCTCCCACACTTGGCTCTGGGCCCAATCCCATTCACCTCCATGGAGCAGGCGAGACAGGGAGGGCCTGAGAGTGGGTCCCAGCACTGCCCCCTCAGTTGGGCTGGTGCTACAGGAAAGTTGAACTGAGCAGGCAGAATAGAGCCTTTAGCCAACGTGCCAGTCAGCCTCCCTGTGGCGGAGGTTCAGGAGAGCAGTCAGAACCAGCAAAGGCCAGCACCGAATTGCACAGCAGTCTGGAAAGGCAGATGAAATGCGGCGACGGTGAATCCAGGGGCTGGCAATATTGTGTTGGTCTCCTGATCATTTTCCAAACACACCGATCGCTTTTGCATCTTTGTGTCCCTGCTGTTAGGTTCTCTCTGCCTGAAGCATCCACAAGTTCCCAAGGAATTGAAATCATGTGAGTTGTCTCTTAATTTCAACAATTTCAACGAGCTAGCAGGGTATATAGTTACACTCCTTAAGGAACAGAAAATATGGTGCGGTCAATCACACAAAGGGAGTTTAGGCCAAAGGAGCAGCCTGAAGCGTGTTTCACAAGATCAGGGTTCACCTCTCTGCACTTCTCTTAGCTTTTTCCTCCTGGTCACAAAATGCTTGCTCCAGCTCCATGTGGCTAATCTGTACTCAGAAAGAAGAGTGATGGGAAGGTTTTGTCTTTTCCCCTTTATAAAAAAACACACAAGATTTCTCAGAACGTTCTTCCAACCCCTGAAAAATTATACTCATGTCTCATTGGCCAGAACTAGAGGGAAGGAAGGCTGAGAAAGTGAGTATTTAGGTTTTCTAGACTCTATCTTAGAAGCAGGCAAAGAAAAATGGTTTTAAGAATGGGTTTGGATTAGCTGCTCTACAGTGAGCATGTGGTGTTTTCCAGTCCCAGGGAGCTGGTAACAAAGACGTGGTCAGGTTTTTCTGAAGGTAAAGGGTATTTTAAAATATGTTTTTATTGATTTTTTTTTAAAGAGGAAGGGAGAGGGAGAGAGAGAAACACCAATGATGAGAGAGAATCATTGATCGGCTGTGTCCTGCACGCCCCACAATGGGGATCAAGTCTGCAACCCGGGCATATGCCCTGACCAGGAGTAGAACCATAACCTCCTGGTTCATAGGTCAACGCTCAACCAGTGCGCCACACCAGCCGGTTTAAAGGGTCTTTTTTATAACAAGAATAGCCGACTCTCAAATGACCTCATGTGTTAACTTGGATATTCGTGCACCGGGTTTGTGTTTCAAGCAGAAACTTACAATAGTCTGCCTTATTTTCTTCCTCTTGAATGAATGCCTCCCGTATTTAGAGCACTTTACTGTACAAAGTGCTTCCCACCTGCTATCATGTTGGATCCTCACAGTGCTGCCAGGACAAAAATTCTTATTCCTGTCTCACGGAAGAGAAAGTTGAGACAGAGAGCGCTTGGGTGACTTGCATCAGGTCCAACAACTAGTGCAAACTGAGACTTGGTTCGAGACGTTTTGACTCTGGTGTCCACGTTCTTACATGTGTTTCAGAAGAAAGGAAACAAGGATTAAGTTCAGACAGAGTCCCAGCTACGTTCATGTTTGGAACTGCGGACATGGAATCCATTTGGTTTGGAGAAACAGAAAGTGTGTTCCATTTGTGTGACCGCATGAAATCTTTTCTTTTCCCCTCCCTTCTGCAGAGAACGTCAGCCAGCAAGGCCTCCGGTGCTCCTTCCTACAGCAGATGGTCCAGCTCCCAGCCACATCAGGTAATGCGCTCCCTTAACAGCCTTGGCATACTCCTTTTCCGCGAATTGTATGTAAACTGACATGGTTTCGTCACCGGGCAACTGTGGAAAGGATTGGGTTCTTGTCTCTTCTGCCCTCGAAGGGGGCTCCCTCCACAGAGGTCTGTGCAGTTTGGGGTCAGGGCTATGTGAGGTGGGAAAAGACTGGAAAATACTGAAGTTCCCTATTCACAGCCTTCCTCGGTGTGTAGCTGATGAAACCAGTTTAGAAATGATTGGAATTGAGTGAATCTGTCCTTTTTTTCTTCAACCAAAGATGATCCTTCCTGTGCCTTTTATTCCAGGAAATCACATATGCTCCCACGTGGGTGTGCATACATGCATGTATGCGTATGGCACATGTGTCTCTGTCTAAGAGTGTATACACCAATATATCAGAAAATGCACTAATTGTAGAATCCCCTCCGTTTTATTTTTTTGGTCTAGTCACTGGAGGTGATTAACAAATTCCCTTCAGGTCAAACAATACTGAATATTGATTAACTGCTTTTGGGGCAGTGAGACCAGCAGGGTGCTGTATGGCTCTGTATTTAAACAAAATAGGATCCTTCCTGTCGGTGAGCAGTCTTTACAGGTGACACACTGACCACAGGGCTTCTTTCTGAAGCGGCACATGACGAGAACACGAAATGTGGACGCTAAAAGCTGAGTAGGACTTGCATTCAGATTACCTCCTGGTTATGAGACCAGATAGAAACTCCCATTTGTCCTTTGCTTTATGCGTCAGAATTCTCTCTGAGACTTTTCATGTCACCAAGTCTGGCTGTAGTGATTATGAGAGAGGTGCATTATAAATGGATTCTATTCACATTTTCTCCTTCGTTTTATTGACCTTTGTAGACATTTGGTATTGGTGGTCATTTATTCCGACATCAGCATAATGTGAAAACTCTTCTTGTATACTCCTTTTTCTCTTCTCGTTGCAACTGGAAAGAAACACTTATCAATAACACAACATTGGATAAAATTAGTAAGAGAAAAATAAATTCTTTCATCGTGTAAGATTTTATCATAGTTCCTATTTCTATACTGAATTGGTTGGTGGGGATAAAAAGCTGATGTGATGTCTTTGTCTGCCTCCATTGGCCTCAGCTTTCCTGTGGATGCTATGGTTTCTGGTACCTTTGGAAGGATGTAGGTATTGCTTCATGGGTGTAAGCTTAGAGAAGAAGTGCAGAAAGGGGCAGTGGTGCCAGACACAGGAGATTACTTTGAATATGCAGGTGTCCTTTACTTCCTATGTCGTAAGCGTAACCTGAAAATGCACATTGGGTTATGAATCAGTATTTCCGATTTCTGTTCTCACATTTTCCAGAGACCTAGTTGAGCAAGTTACTACTCACTTCTCTGCACTCACCCTGATGTTGGATGTTATAATATGACATGATATGGTATGATATGATATGATATGATATGATATATAAACTGTCAGGGTCTAATGAAAGTGAGACCCAGAGATGATGATGTCCAAGGTTATATGACGCAGTTGGCCTGCATTGTTTGTCTTCCCCTCCTCCCCCCCTCTGGAACTCATTCAGTTTTACAGATGAGATCATCTGATGTAATCATTCTGAAACCGGACACAGTGGGTCCATGGCTGCCTATCACTACTTGAGCCAAATGAAGCAGAGATAGGGTTGGTTGGTGGGGTCATAACTTGATGGCATTTTTAAATGGTACCCTGATTAAAACTAATATTGGTGACATATCTTTTGTATGGAGGATTCCCTTTAATTCTAAGTGCAAGGAGTGGTACAAATTTTTGTCATTAGGTGACTTTGTCATTGTGCAAATGTCATAGAGTGTGCTTACATAGACCTAGATGGTATAGCTCTGTTGACTAATGTGTTTGCCGACCACTGGGATAGGGGCTTAATCACAAGGAACAACAACAGCCTGTAATTATTGGAATCGAGAGTCTAGGTCAGTGGTTGGCAAACTCATTAGTCAACAAAGCGGCAAATCGCGGCTCGCGAGCCGCAGTTTGCCGACCACTGGTATAGCCTACCACCATTATTGTATGTGCTATACTTTCTATGATGGGCAGCCTGGTAGGTTTGTTTACACCAGCATCACCACAAACACGTGAGAAATGAGTGGCATTATGACGTTAAAGCAGCTACGGCATTACAGGTGGCTAGGATATGTGTGATGACTACAGTGTTACCACGCCTATAATGTTAAAATGGCTAAAATGTCCTTGACCAAAACGTCGTTTTGCGGTGCATGACTGCATTCTGTAAGTTTTTGCCTATTGTGCAGGTCATGTGCTCCTTTTGCTTTCAGAACTATCTGTACTCACCCCTTGACGTCTGCTTCCCCAGGCTTCCTGGCTCACTGACCCCTACAAAGGTTCTCCCAATGGGCAGCATTGTTGGCAAGTTGGAAAGAGATAGGGAGGGGAAATCCAGGATATATTTCTCCCTCTCTGTTGCTGTGGGTAGTACATCTCCCTGGTCTGAGCCTCATTGTGGATCCAGTTCTGAAAGGCTTCCGGCCTGTAGGTAAAATCCCCTATGACCCCCAAACCCCCAGCTTCAGGGGAGGTAGCAGTGTCCCTCACTCTTCCCTGTCTGTTTTCTAGCTCTCCCGAAACCCTAATACTGAGTTTCCTGCATTAAATCCCTTCTCCTGGACTGCCTTAAATGGGCTCTGTTTTCCCCACAGATTTCCGACTGTTTTCTGACAGATATACCTACCATGGTATGTTGCACTTCATTCTTTTGTTTCTAAAACAGTGGCTTTTAATTTTAGAAATATTATGTGAATATTTGCAGGATCACCAGCCTTGCAGCTGCTGAGCACTCCGAGATTTATTCTCTTGAGCTGGCCTGGTGGGTGGTAATCCCTTTACACCCTATCCCACACCGAATAATTATTCCTCTTCTTTGCTACTCATGCTCTAATCTTTCCCTTTTAAATTTGTGTTTATTGCAAAAACCTTTGTCTTTTGTGTTTGCAATGTAATAGGCTTATTGGCTTTGAAAGTACCTAACACATTCTCAGCCTGAGGTTGAAAATACAAGTGCAACTCAATTCTTGTTTCCAGCGTTATGTCTTTTTCTGATTCTTGGCATCAGCAGAACACTTAGCGGAAAAAAATTGAGTCATGGATTTATAGTCACTAAGGAAAGTGGATCTTTATCTGTTTTTTCAGATCTATATGTCTGTGTCTGAATGAAATTTACAAGCAAATCTCAGATAGACATAAGTGTAGATATAGTCATGAGAAAATCGGCACACAGGTAGGTACCTGCTCATTCAAGAAGCATCAGTCACTGTCCTAGCTGGTTTGGCTGAGTGGATAGAGCGCCAGCATGCTCTGAGTTTGATTCTGGTCAAGGGCACATGCCTGGTTTGCAGGCTTGATCCCCACTAGGGGGTGTACAGGAGGCAGCCAATCAATGATTCTCATCATTGATGTTTCTCTCTCTCTCACCCTCTTCCTTCCTCTTTGAAACCAATAAAAATATTTAAAAAAAAAAAGCTTTAGTCATTGATGCTGCCTGGGTGTGGGGCATGCTTGGTCACTTTTATGATTTGAGCAGAGCTCTTATTGCTTTGATATAATTATGAAGTAACCTTGTTTTTGTCTCATTCAATAAGCGTTATGAAGCAACCATGTCTAATCTTATGTTGATGTTTGTGAATTTTTTTGTTAAGTGGGGATCTCCTTGGCCTAGGAAGTAACACCAGACAATCTACTTTATATATTACACGTACACACACACACACACACACACACACACACACACAATCTGTATGATTGTGTATGGGAAATGGAAAGCCTACACTATCCTCCCTGATCCTTGCATTCATCCTGATCCTTGATCTCATGTATTTGAGAATATGACCAGAATAGTAAGGTGGCAATGCTCTTAACTAGAACTGACATCCGGTTGACATCTTAGCATTATAAATTGAGAGATCAGGGAAGATCTGCAAAACCAGTTCTTAGGCATTTGCAAACTGTCATGTTCTGTTTATAGATTTTTTTAAAGGATAAGGAAAAAACTGGAAATGCAAACTTGAGGTAATATAAATCCTTTCAAATATAGGCTTGTATTTGACAATGAATGATTTTGAGTGTAGGAAATTAGGGTCTGATAAATGAAATGTCTGATTAATAATAGCTTGTCTCCAAAGGTGGTGCCCCAATGAACCATGCTCCTGATACCCACCCCTTGCCTCTCTTTGTAGCTCAGTTGGCTCCCTGACTCACTGCTGATCAGTGGGATGCAGTGAAGTGATACTGAGGGACTAAGCCTAGGTGCTGAGAAGCCTTGCAGTGTTAGCCTTGTGTTCTTGGAATGCTTATTTTAGGAGAAACTACCTTCCATGTAGAAGCCCAGCAATCACGAGGAGGCCATGTTGCATGGAAGTCCAAGATAGTCTTGTGGAGAGGCTGTGTGAAAGGAAGGATGCCCAGCCGGCCCTCAGCTGTGTCAGCCATCCCAGCAGAAATGTTGGGTCTGTGAGAAAGGTTGCCTTCAGATGATTGAAATTCTAGCCACCATCTGACTGCAATTGCCTGAAAGACCCCCTGTGAAACCACCCAACTGAGCCCTGCTGGTAACTGATGATGCAGAAATAGGTAACCAAAGCAATCGCTCACCTTAAAATAAACATTACCATTCTCTTCAGCAATGGCCAGGGAAGTGCTGGCAATTAAAAGGTCAGCTATGTTGATTTGAATGAATTGTGAATATTTATTTGCATTAACCATGCCTCTTCTATAAAAACGAACATTATTTAGTGCTTGAAAATGGCAGAAATTTCCTCTTCAATCTTCTCTTCCTATGAATTTGTTAACAAATATTTTCAGACACATTGATGCCATTTAATTCTCCTTCAGTGTGCAGCGCAGATTCTACAATTTAAGACACCAGAAATCAAGAGCTGCACTTTTATTTTTACAGTATTGTCCAAAGGAGTGGTTGGGATATAGTGGGAGTCTTAATGGTCACCAAATATCCCATTTGCCCCCCTACATTGCAATTTCCCACTGAAGGCAAATGGCTCTGTAGGGCACATTTCAGCCAATGAAGTGTTAGTGGAAGTAGCATGTCGCTTATGTTCTGAGGCAATAGAAAGTTCATGTGTAATTCTCAGGTCTCTATCGCCTGACATGAGGAAAGAGGAAGACGTATTCCAGATGTTGCAATTGCAAAATGATAGAGTCTCCATCCACCTGTATCCCTGGGTGAGTGAGGGGAGCAGAGCCCCAGCCTTGTTAATCCATGATGGGCAGCAGAACAAGACAGAAACAAGCCTTTGTTGTTCTTAAACCACTGAGATTTGAGTGGTTTAATTTATTTCTGTAGTAGAGTCCAACCTCTGGTGACTCATACAGGAAGCTTAATATCCCATAAGCTCCATCACATCTACCCCAGGCCATTCAAAATCAACCTGAAATATAAATGAAAATAATATGACTTCTATGTAAACAGAGCTTCAAGACAGAATATCTGATTTTTTTCTCAAATTGGATTTATATCCCCAAGTCCCTCAATAGAGAAATTCTTGCAACAGCACTGTTTATTTACTTGGGTAATTTGAGAATACTTGACACTGAAATCATTTTCACAATCACACTTTTTAAATCTCTCATAGTAATTCTATAGTAAGCATTTAATCAAACAATTTATTAGTCGATTTAAAAATTTGTATTCAATCGATGTAATATTAATGGAAACATTGGAGTTAACTTTTTTTACTTTAAAAAATCATTACTATGAAATTTCCAAACATGTATGAAAGTAGAGAGAATAGGGTAATGAACACCATGTAACCATTTACCCAGCTGCAATAATTGTCAACATACAGGCAGTTTTTTAAACAGGTTCTGGCGACATAAAATTTTATTCTGTTTGGGTCATCCTTTCAAAGATAAGATAATAATTACATTTTTTCCCACTTCCAAAAATAGATCCAAATTTTCTATGAACAGATGTGCTTTGTGGTCATGATGGTGTCGTCTGTGTTTATTTCCAATTTTGCTCTGTAGGAATAACTTCAGGATAATTTGTAGGGTGGCTTATTTATAGGGTGACCATTTCTCCCTGTTTGACCAGATCACAGTTTACACATATTGTCTTGGGGCAATTATTAATAGCATCCCCCCTTTCATCCTCAAAAGTATCCTGATTTAGATAACAAATTATATGCTCACCCTCATTATTAAACAGGTGTGTTTGTTCCCTTGTCTAGTGTCCCATTTCTGCTTTCTTATGTCCCCAGATCTGGATTCTGTGCCTTGCATTGTAAGTCTAAACCAGTCATAATCAGTGATGTCTTATCCCACCATCCCTGGAATAATATTCAGCCATTAAAAGGAAGGAAATCATGCTATTTGCAACAATGTAGATGGACCTTCAGGGTATTACACTGTATTATTCTTTTTTAAAAAGAGGTAGAACTGAGATTATTGAATGACAACCACCATTTCCTTAAAGTAATTTCAAGATTTATTTGGACTTTAAACAATCCTAAATGAATGCTATCAGAAAAAAATAGCTGGGAGAAATAAAGAGGAAGTGGGGAGGAAAAATGATTTAAGTAGTGTCAGTGATTCCACTTGGCTGTCTTTTCAATAAACAAACACTGGATAGATGAGTTGATATATCTCCCGTTACCCAAAATATCCCTATTACCATAAGACCCTCTTCTCGCTGTTCTGTGTGTGATGTTATTGTTCAAAGATGCACATTTTTGTACAATATGACTCATAAATGTAAATGATCTACCATTGGATGCCAAAAGGAACAGAGATCTGTTTCGTCTGTAGAGCAAAAGACGTGTTGAATACATGGATATATATGTATATATATCAATTGATGTGGCACCCATTTTCCTTCCTTTAAAATCTTTCCCATTGCTTGTAAACAACAGAAATTGTTTGCTGAGCAACGTTTAATCTTTCTGCAAGTTGTTTTTGAGTTTGACATGCATCTTCATCCAATAATGCTTGTAATTGTTGGTCTTCAAACTTTTTTCGGTTGACTTGGACTTTCTTTGTCTTTCACATAGAAATCATCACTTTTAAAGCATTTAATCCAGTGTTCACAAGTATCTTGAGATGGAGCATGTTCACCATAAGCTTCCCGAAGTATACGATAACTTTCAGCAGTACTTTTCTTCAAAATAAGTAATGAATTAAAACTTCCCACTAATGTTCTTTTTTGGCATGAAATTCAACATTTTTAAGCGTAAAAATATCTATGATGTTAACACCTCCAGAAAATTTGACATATGAAGTTTTGAAGCTTGTTGTCAATACAACAAAATAGCATACATATCAAATCGCATATATATCAACATATGTGTAACTCCATCTATTGAAAAAAATCCGCATTATTAACTGGTACAGCTATCCAATACAATGCCTTCCTAAGGGATTTTCAAGTGTAGGTTTGATGGCATGATAGCATTCAATTTTGCTATGTGTAGAACTTAACCTCTGTTCAAATAGGTCTACACTTACTTCAATATAAACGTATTTATCCAGTTCAAAGCACTTGCCTAGACTAAAACTCCTAGAGTTCTTTTAAGATAGCTGCTCCTGGAAAAAGTCCCCGATAGAGCTGTTATCTCAGCAGCCAAATATTCAATTATTTTGTTGAAGGCGCAAACTCGGATTTCTTCTTGGTTCTTTCCTGTTATGGTAAATAGTAGGATTTCTGTAAATGTATTAAGAGACACCATTAATGCTGAACTGAAAAACAAGGCTGGGAAATGTCCGTCCTGTATTATTTTTGTTTATGGCACCACAAGTGGAGATTCTAACACATCTATTACTGAATGAGCAATGAATGGGACTATTTATTGGAGCATTAGTGGGTATTAGAGGCCCCTTAAGAGTAAATAACATATGAATAAACGTTTTGCTGTGGGAAGAAGTAATGAGTGGAACAAGAAGAGATTGTTGTATTTGTATGACACACTTCTATGTTAGCCAAGATATACTCCTCCCCAGAGTTTGGTCACCTCCTCCTTTTCACCTAAAGAAAAGCATGCGTGGTCAGGGATGCTCCTAACGACAACTTGTGCATTTAAGATCTAAGAGGGTCTTCATTGGGTTGAGCGGACAGACATCTTCAATGTTTTGGGGGACAGGAAAATGGAATAAGTTAGAGAAACCAGGAGTCCTACTTGACTATGACTGCCCTCGATAATATAAATGCCCATTAGCAAATTAGGTGCGAACACCTGAGTTACAGAAGCCTCCCCTGCTAATATCAGGCAAGGGAAGCTCTAGAAAATGAAGACCATAAAAGCTGGGCAGTTGTTCTTAACAATGTGTGGTTCAGTGGCAAGGGACGTGGTGTCTTTCTTCTCCAGCTGCCGATTGCTGCCTGGAGAAGTAACAAGGGCTTCACTGGCTTTGCTGCTGCTCTGAGCTGTAGTCTCCCCTGAATCACTATTGCTGCCTTCTAGCGGTGCCCGATTGAACTATTTATTTCCTTTTGGCTGCACAATCTCCAAGTATGTCTTTGGAATTTGGGAAATAAAATACTATAGGATTTGGGCTCAGAGTGATCTGATTAGTCAAAAAAATCTTTAATTTCACAGTGAGATAGTTGTGTAAGATAGATATATTTATCTCTTATAAGATGCGTGTTCATGTATGTGTATGCGTGTGCATGCAAAGATCTCTCACACTGGGGGGTGGGAGGGTTGTTGAGAATAATGGGCTTGTTACTTTGAATGGGAGAGGCTGGGAATTCTCACCACAATAAAGGTTAAGAACTTTGACTCAGAGGCAGTAGATTCACATCTCAGGTATGTCACTAGCTTGATCTTGAGAATGCTACTGAATCTCTCAATGCTTGTTGTTTTAGCTGTAAAATGTGGAAAATGATTGTAGCTAACTCACAGGATATTATGAGTATTAAATGATATAACAGTACTAAATTATAAAACAGTGAACAAAAACCCCTAGAATTTAGTTTTCGAAGTTTAAAGTATGCCATAATGAAAGCTAGGTCATTTCCACAACTTGGCAATGGACTCATACTTCTGTGCTTAAGGGTGTGGTCTGAATCATTGCTTATACTCATAGAACTAACAATTCAGTGTAGACAATCTGAGAGTTAGACCAGCATTCGTTTGCCACCATTTGAGGTTGCGTTGGAATCGATTTAGTGATCCAAATGAAGATGAATTCTTTGGTCCACAGGTCATATTAGTTCCTGCCACCTTCCAGAGTGTATCTCCAGACTCATGCTTGTTTGATTGGTGATGTTTATCTTTGTTACTGAGAGAGGAATCAGAAAACTCAGCTGTTAAGAAAACTCAGTTGTTCCTCAAGATACCTAGAAAAATACTCTCCACCCCAATATTTATTTATTCTTCTTTGAGTTTATATTGATAGTTGGCGCATCTCTTCATGGTCAAGTTGAACATTATAACTATTATAAGATCTAATTTATATAAAACATCAAAGCACATTTACATTTCACACTAAACATTTTTCTAAAAACATTTGGAAGAATTTTTATTACTTTACCTTCGGAATCCTTTGACTTCAAGAACAAATACAATTTATGAGGAGTTACGATTTCTCCACAATTGTGCATACATGCGTATTCTTGCAAAGTGAGAAAAATTGTATCTATAAATTGTTTTTAAATACAGTGTTATTTTATGAATACTAAATCTGACTACTGTTGAAGTAGCTGATTTTAAGTTTTGTAGATTTTTTTGTGGTCTACATTTTGTAGATTTTTGTTTTATAGTTTTATTTTCATGTTTTGAAGCTAATAGCTTTGTGTTTTATTCAGTTTTTATATTTTTATAGACTCTTATAAAGGTCATAAGCCCTGGATACTGATGGTTGTTCTTCATGGAAAAAAAATGACCCTACTGGTGACCTTTTTAAGAACAAGATATGGCCTTCTATATATGAGAAAATTTAAGTTGAAGGTTAAGCAGTTTGGTCCATGGTAAAAAAAAAAAAATCTAGGCATTTGGTTATATTTTACTTTTTATGCATTTGTTTTAATGCAAACGAGTAGTCCCACTGACCTTTAAAACTCGGATTATTTTTATTTTTAGAAAGTTTAAAGCAGCATATAGTCCCTAAACTTTATAACAGTCCTAAAGGGTCTTGCGAAGCACACTTAATCAATGTCATTAGCATTTCAGCAGTGAAAGTTATGAATATTCACCAAATCGGGCTAAATGAATAAGAAGCTTCACATTGGTTCAGGTAAGGTTTCACCACCAATTCTGTTCATGTCAGATAAGTTTTGCTGCCAAAAGACCTAAGAAAAAACTTCAAGTTGTCTCAGCTTTTTATATTTTGTAATTTCGTTGAGGGATTATAGACCTATGACCTATAGGCTATTGTTAGCATTAGATCATTTTACTTGACTTGTGAGATAAAAAGGGAAGATACGACCAGCTTCATTTTATGGTTGGCAAAGCTGGGATAGAGAGCAAATGAATGACTTTTTCCAGATGATAGAGCAAGTATAAGTGGTCAAAATGGAGAGGAAACTGTAGTGTCCTGTGCCTCATCTCGGGGATCTTTCCAACTTTTTTTTATGGCCTCCTTCATTATCCAAACGGCTGCTGCACTTGCAGCTTGCCTGGCCTGGGATAGCAGCCACTTCTCTAGACAAGCCAGGACTCCAGCAATTCTCAACCCAATGGTGCTGTGTGCAGTTTCATGAGCTTCTGATGCACATGGGCACCGGCTCCAAAGAAAAGCTCTAGTACTTAACACGTCAAAATATACACGTGTGGCATTTGTTGGGATGAGCTAAATTAGGTGTCACTGTTCCTTGCCAGGCCTAACACTTGCTAGTGTTTTCCTTCCCCCGCTTTGCTGAAGTCAGGAGAACTGAAGCTAGCTTCCTGCCGTATCTCCGCCCAGCTCTTAAAATCCCCTGCTCCGTTTCGCTGGCACCGCACAGCCAGTGCCCATGGTGCGTTTTATTGCTGCAGCTGTTGGGTTCACCTATTTTTGTCAGCACAAAGGTTAGTCTCAGAAGTGACAGCATGAAATAATTCCACCGATGTAGTCTTCTGGGATACCTGAAACCCGAATTATTTTCCCAACACCCGAGGACACCGAGAAGCCCATTTCATCACTGGCGGTGTCCTTAGCAGAAAGCCAACATTAGAATTCATGTTTTCCCCTTTGCCCGCAGGCATTCGTTTATTCCTTCATTTGTCTGTTCATCCAGGAAGCATTTATCAAAAACCTAGTCGTGGGCTAGTTGCTAAGAAGGTCCCATGAAGATCACAGGACAGCCGTCTCCCTGGAAAGACAGTGAGGGAAATAAGGCTTTTCTGCCCTGGCACATAAACTCAGCAGTTAGCCTAGGTGTTCACAACTTTCCAATGGAGCGAGCCAAGGCTTCATTCACTTTTCTCCAATCCCACATAAGATGCCAGGCCAGGGTAATTAAACATCATGCTTAGCAGCATTTGGGTTCTGATGACGTGTGTCTTGGGGGCTCAAAATCTGGCAAACAATCTACTAGGTTGGCTGATTTGAGAAGTTAGCCATACATGGCGTATATTTGTGGGTACATTTAAGAGCCTCTCAATTGTTGGTTCTGCTGTCTGTGAAATGAGGGTGATAGTTTTGCTGAGTGGCTTAATGAAGACATTTATAGATGTCAACTGAGCCTGATGGTGATACACACAGTAATTGGTTTCTCCCCTCCATTGCAGTCCTCTGCGCTATTTTGTCATAGCTCCCTCTTCTGTCTCTTAATGAGAGATTCTCTTGGCTGCCTTTAACAATAAGGGCAGTACTACTTTCAGGCATTAAAGAGTTCCAGTCTAGCTTAAATTAAAAATGTGCATAAACAACCAAAAGAGTAGGGGAAGACATATTTCAAATACATTGTATATATTATATATACACTAGTGGCCTGGTGCACGAAATTCGTGCGGGGGGCGGGGAAGGGGGTTATTCCTCAGCCCGGCCTGCACCCTCTCCAATCTGGGACCCCTTGAAGGATGTCCTACTGCCAGTTTACAGGGATTGGGCCTAAACCGGCAGTCGGACATCCCTCTCACAATCTGGGACTGCTAGCTCCAGCCGCTCACCTGCCTGCCTGCCAGATTGCCCCTAACCACTCTGCCTGCTCACCCCCAACTGTCCCCTGCTGCCGGCCTGCTTGCCCCCAAATGCCCCCCCACCAGCCTGATCACCCCCAACTGCCTCCCCCCCCCCCCCCCGCTGGCCTGCTCGCCCCCAACTGCCCCCCCTGCTGATCTGTTCACTCCAAACTGCCCCCCCCCCACTGTCCTGATCACCTCCAACTGACCCCCACTGATGGTCTGCTCACCCCCAACTGGCCCCCCTGCTGGTCTGCTTACCCCCAACGGCCCCTGCCATCCCATCCTGGCCTGATCACCCCCCGGCGACCCAAGGTCCCAGCCCTTCCTTTTTTTCTTTTTTTTTTTCAGTGCCTCCTTGAGTGGAGGCCAGGGCCAGCTGGAAGCAGGTATCTGGGATTTATTTATCTTCTATAATTGAAACTTTGTAGCCTTGAGTGGAGGCCAGGGCCAGCCAGGGCGGGCGGGAAGCTTAGCTTCCTCCATTGCCGGGGCAACCCAAGCCTCCTGCTTGCTCCAGCTCCATGGCCGGCCACCATCTTGGTTGGGTTAATTTGCATAGTGGCTCCTGATTGGCTGGTGGGCGTGGCTTGGCGTAGCAGAGTGATGGTTAATTTGCATGTTTCTCTTTTATTAGTGTAGATGGCAAATGACTCAGATCCAGAGTATATAAGGAACTTCCACAAATCAGTGAGAAAAAGACAAAAAATGAGCGAAAGACTTGAACAGACACTTCACAAAAAGAGGATATCCCAGTGGCCAGTAAACTTATGAAAAGGTGCTTATTTCATTAGTTATCGGACAATGGGCTAAGTGTTGAATACTAAAGATGAAAACACCATAAACTGGAGCTTCAAGTACCTTATTTTTAAGGATAGATGGAGACACAAAGGTGATTAGCTGCTAGTTTCCTTTCTTAATAGAAGGTCTTTTCTTGGGAACACATACTAACAATAATATTACTCCCCGTTAGCTCCTTTTCAGCAAATGGTCACCTAATGAATATCTTCAAAGGACAATGTCTTTGTGTGCAAAAGAGATAAAATGGTTATCAGTAAGGAGGATAGCACAAAGGATACTAGAAGTTAAGGTAAATACAGGTGTAGTTTTAACTTAGTGCTAGCTGGAGTCTCTCGATTCCTTAGGACTTAAATGAGGAATACGGTGTTTCCTAACTTAGTCCGAATTGATTTCTACACCAAGGTCATGGTCTTTCGAAGTCCAAAGCTCTTCTTAAATGTTCTCTTATCTCTGTTCCTATTAAGGTGGGAATGGGAATTTTTGGTCTCCAGCCTGGCGTTATGTGGGACTTCTCCTTGATTCTTCCTCTAAAAACTACAAATCAAAAAAATTTTTTTTCTGTTTCAGGATCACAGGGAAGAGTTACATTAGACACCATCGAGCAAATAACTAGAGTATGCTAGTAAAATTCGATTACATTGTTTTTTCACCACCACCATCATTTACGTAGCATTTGCAGAAGGTTTCTCAGCATCTTCCTGGCTTCTCTGTGGGCCAAGCTAAAATCTCCTCCTTGTCTCATGGTGAGAATTTTATCACTCACCTTTTGTGGTCTTGGTTTCTGCCAACCCACATGCCCACAGGCTTGCATACCTCTACACCAGTGGTGTTATTTTCCCAAAAAAAGGTATTTTCCTCCTTAAGTGGAGTCCTGGTACCCACTCTTGGTAATAAATTGTTCACATCCATACCTACGACAGTAGCCAACTCGAGCTTTGGAGACAGTTTTCTTGATCCCAGCTTATCTCCATTCTCCACAAGCAGCAACCTCATAAAACATCCTCGAAGGGAAACAGAGAAGGTGACTTTGATTAAATAAGGCCTGGCCCAAATTTTCTCAAGGATTATTAGAGCCATAGGAGTCGGGGATGGAATATCAAAAAGTCACTGAGAAATGAGAGGCAGAATGGCTTTCTTCTTTGTGTGCTCTGGGGAGTGACTTTGGATTTTTGCATTTCCAGTTGCCTCTTGAGATGCACTCCAGATGCCCCTGTGCCTAGACGTGTTTTTCTTCATTCTTTGAGTGTCTCTTCAGTTATAAACAACCCTGAGAAAACTTTAAAAAATATTTTTATTGATTTCAGACAGGAAGGGAGATGGGGAGAGAGAGAGATAGAAACATCAATGATGAGAATAATCGATCGGCTGCCTCCTCCACATCCCCTACCAGGGACCGAGCCTGCAACCTGGGCATGTGCCCTGACCAGGAATCGAATCATGACCTCCTGGTTCATAGATCAACGCTCAACCACTGAGCCACACCAGCTGGGCCCTGAGAAAACTTTTAGTTACAGAAATTTTCATTGCAGTCCACCATGATTTCTTCTAGCACTTCTTGATCTCTCTAATAAAACAGTAATTTCAAGGGAGTACAAATTGACTTTGTGTTGACTACCTTTCCTACTAAGTTTGTGATTTGGACAATGGGTGGTCATAGCATTTGTTCAGAAGTAATATGTATTCCTTAATGTGACTGGTTAAAAAAAAAAAGGGACAATGAATAATAGGCAGTCATGTTGATTGATATGTGAGTTTATCCAGCATGTACATGTTTCGAATGATCAGATGTAAGCTTTCTTACAATTAAAGAAGAAATTTAGCAACATACAGATATCTTAAGATAAAACCTAAAAAATTTGCCCATGTAACTTTCTTTATGCAAGAAATAGATGAGTTAGTGGCTTCAAGCACTGCTAACTTTCTTCCATGGTCAGTTATTAGGAAAGACTGCAATTGCAGATGAAGATATTGCAAAGATATTTCCCCTGCGTTTAAGACAAACAATCATGGGTGTAGAAGGGTACTGTTGGATTTTTAGGGGAAGAAAGACTTTTCCTCTATCTTAGGTTCTGTGGCTGGGCCTGCGAAATAAACTGACAAAATAGAAAAGTATAGCAGTTTTATTTGGTGTTAATATTTTTACATGGATGAAAGCCTTTGTAGAAATGACAACCTTAAGAAGTGGGTAGAGCTGAGAGTTATATACCATTGTAACAAAAAAATGGTAAATTGTGGTGATAAGGACAAGACAAAGGAAAAGGGGTTTGAGCTAGGGGCAGTAAATGTGGGAACATCATTAGGAAACATATGGAAGACTAATGGAAGATAAGGATTTTTTCAGTAGGTTTGTTTGAACAAATTCTTCTTGATATCAATTTTCCATCTCTGGCAATAAGAATGCTCTTTTCCTGATGCAGGGCAGCCACCTTCCTCACTGGAAATTTCATGACCTGCTTTTGTAGGTAGGAAGGGGGAAGTCAGCCCTTGTATCTGCTATTTCTTAAGAGCCTTCAGCTCAAAATAATCAATATTCCAAAGTGGCATATTTTGGGGTGGCATGATCTGATCTCCTTCAGATTGTGGCTTTAGCTTTGATAAAACTGACCTCTATTAAAAATAAATGTCCTTAAGTACCTTTGTCTCCCAGGAGAAGATACAGGAAGGAATGCAAATTCTGAGGCATAAAGCTCGCAAAAGATTTAAGCTCAAATGATGGTAGAGATGTAATTATTCTGATATTTTTATTGAGTTTATTAATGTGTGTTTAAAGTTCTAGTTCAAAGTTTCATAAGTTTTGATTGACCTGCCTGAAATGCTTCCCCCCATAAATCTGTTATTGTTCACACACAGCATGCAACGTTTTTTTAGTAAAGTATATTTAACATTGGGGGAAAAAATGCATGTATTCGCAGTTCCTCGCAAAAAGAAGTTCTCAAAAATATTGGCTAAATAGGAAAGAATTATAACTCTGGGACTATGATATTCCCAGAACTTTTTACCTGAGTGTTTCTTAGTTATAGCTGAGCTCACCTTCTTTCAGATTCCTAAAGAATTATCTATCTTGACAGTCCCAATTCCTTTGTGAAATAAACCATTTTTTGTTTCTCATTATGCCTCATTTATACTCCTCCCAACACAAACTCTTAATTGCCTTTGTGTCTGTGTTTCCCACTGGGCTGTGAGTTCTGCCAGACCTGGTACCTAATAGACACCGCACAAAAGCAAATTGTTGATTGAATGAATGTTGAATGAATGTTTGTTTCATTTTCCAACCTGGAATCTAAATTTCTTTTGGGAGAGATAAAAAATAACAAGTTTACCCATCAACTACCTTCTCTGGTCCCACAGGGAAGCTATTTCTAATAATATCTTGCAATTATTAAGCACTAAATATGTATTAATATAATTGCCACACCTACCATATCAAGGAATACTTTTATTATCCCCTTGTTATCAATGAGGAAACTACAACTGAGAGAGCTTACACAATCTGCCGACACTAAACAGCCAGAAAGTGGCAGATCCGGGGTTCAAACCTGGGTTAGTCTGATTTCAGACCCTAGTTCTTACCTGGCATTCTATACTACCTCCAAACTGCAACAAAATGATTTCCCTGTCAATGTTGTGCAAATGTGTGTGTGTGTTTGTGAGTGAATGGTGTGTTTTATCACAACTGAATAAGTGAAAGGACGTATAACTTTGACTGACTGTGGTATGCTGCCCTCATTGGATATAATTATTACTTCTCTAGGAGGAATAAATGACTTATTTTAGCCAACCGTATTTAGACTTATGGCTTCATTCCATCTTATCCAGCATTGTAGTTTGGCATCTTTAATTAGCCTCACCACCTGAACCACACCACTTTTCTAGTGCTTAAAACCTCTACCTCCCTCCTCCTCAACCCTTCTATGAATGTCTACTCTGCTGTGTTTCCTCTTGCCTGGCAAGGTAATAATTCAACAACCACCGCCCCCCCCCCCCCCGCCCCTTTCCATCCTCCTCCTCCCCTTCCACATCTCCTTCTCCTTCTTAAGCTCTGTGGCCTTAGATTTATTCTTTGATAGGGTGCAGTGCTGCGAGAGAATATTCCAGAAGGCTATTCACCAGGACTAGATCCCAAACTACAGATTTAGAACATTTACTCTTTTTCAATCTCCATTAAATAATTAGACAAAGCTACTTCACTTTTGAAATACCATAAACCCTTATCGATGAAGACGTAGAGATAATTATGTAAATTAGTGACAAGATGACATAAGATAATGCTTTTAAAAATGCAACATCCAAATTCTGCATAGGAGTTTACAATAACAAGAAGCAGGTCAGCAAAATTTTGCCTAATGGAGCCCCCTTGGGAGCCTGTTCTCAGGCTAAAGAGAAAAGACCCAGAATTCGTTTAGCAATGGTTTATAAATCATTTCTCCTCCCGGGTGTGGTTGTGGGGAGGATATCTGAAATAGGTTATTATCTTAAGTTAAAATATCCCTCCTGACCCCAAGTTATCCCTCAAATCATAACCCCCAAATTATGTGGTTATTCCAGTTATTTTCAGAGCTAATTTTTATGCGTAAGCTTCCATTTAATTCCTTTCCCAAATAATTGAAGACTCAGTGTTTGGTAGCCTGTGTCCTTGAGGTTACTCTACCTGTTCTGTAGAAAGGAGAGTTTTTGTGTGTTTGTGACAGAAGGCAGGAGTGTAGGAACACATGTGTGTATGCTACATGTGTGTAGTGTAGATTTCTGCATTTAGTACAAAAGTATTCATGTTAAAAAGAAGAAAAATAGGGCAACACAGTTATGTAACTCCCTCCTGCATATTTTAAAGAGGCTTTGTTTGCGTTATTTGTTTTCTCTGTAGATCTGAATTAATTGTCCTGTGATCTGTATTCCAAGTTTTGAATGGTTTGACTGAGTAAGTGGGGAAAGAAGAATGGGAATAGAAACACGTGGATATACTAGTAATCTGTAATTTTGTGGGGAACCAGAAGAAAACTTGAAATATTTTTCTCTTATTTGCGATATAGAAGGAAATGATGCCCTTTACAATTCTCTGAAGCTGGTATTTCAGATATTTTTTTTTCTCCTTTAAATTGGGTAATTTATAAATGAATGCTCCCAAAGGAACTCGTAAAAGCAAAGAAAAATTATGCTGCTTGAACATTGATTTGTCCTCTGTACTTTTTAGCCTAAATATTTTTCATGTAATTCCTTTTCAAATAATTTTCTGATAAATAGTTGATTTTCAAATTCCATATGCTAAAAGTCAGGAATACGCAAATAGTGTCTATGGGAGGAATGAACATGGCAAATGTCTCTTGGGGAAAATTTCAGCTGTATCTTTCGTATCTCATGGGATGGATGCTTGCTTCTGGTTATAGTTACACTAGAGGCCCAGTGCACGAAATTCGTGCATGGGGGTGGGGGGTGTCCCTCAGCCCAGCCTGCACCCTCTCCAATATGGGACCCCTACCTGGATTGGGCCTAAACGGGCAGTCGGACATCCCTCTCACAATCTAGGACTGCTGGCTCCCAACTGCTTGCCTGCTTGCCTTCCTGATTGCCCCTAACTGCTTCTGCCTGCCAGCCTGATCACCCCCTAACCACTCCCCTGCCAGCCTGATTGATGCCTAACTGCTCCCCTGCCAGCCTGTTTGCCCCTAACTGCCCTCCCCTGAAGGCCTGGTCACCCCTAACTGCTCTCCCCTGCAAGCCTGGGTCCCCCCCCAACTTCCCTTTCCTGCAGGCTTGGTTGCCCCCAACTTCCCTCCTCTGCCGACCTGGTCACCCCTAACTGCCCTCCCCTGCAGGCTTGATCGCCCACAACTGCCCTCCCCTGCTGGCCATCTTGTGGTGGCCATCTTGTGTCCACATGGGGGCAGCCATCTTGTGTGTTGGAGTGATGGTCAATCTGCATATTACTCTTTTATTAGATAGGATAGAGGCCTGGTGCATGGGTGGGGGCCCGCTGGTTTGCCCTGAAGGGTGTCCTGGATCAGGGTGGGGCTTCCCTTGGGGCGTGGGGTGGCCTGGGTGAGGGGCCTCTGGTGGTTTGCAGGCCAGCCACGCCCCCTGGCGACCCAAGTGGAGGCCCTGGTATCTGGGATTTATTTATCTTCTACAATTGAAACTTTGTAGCCTTGAGCCGAGCCAAGCCTCCTGCTCACTCCGTGGCCACAGCCATTTCTGTTGGGATTTATTTATCTTCTATAATTGAAACTTTGTAGCCTTGAGTGTAGGCCTGGGCTGGCCAGGGCAGCAGGGAAGCTTGGCTTCCTCCATTGCCGGGGAAACCCAAGCCTCCTGCTTGCTGTAGCTCCATGGCCGCAGCCATCTTGGTTGGGTTAATTTGCATACTTTCTCCTGATTGGCTGGTGGGCGTGGCTTGTGTGTGTAGCGGAGGTATGGTCAATTTGCATATTACTCTTTTATTAGATAGGATACCTCAATGTTAGTATTTGCTTGGAGTTGTGAAAGAGAAAAACCATATTCATGCTGGGGCCTCTGATAGGCAGGTGCTATCCTGGTGTTTTCTGTATGTCTGCGTAGATCAGATTTCGTTCTCAAGGCAGTCCTGAGAGGAGGGTGGTATCCTGATTTTACAGATGGACACCAGGAGGCAAAGAGCAATGGGGAATTTGTCACATTAACAGTGAATTTAAACATAGTTTGTATGGCCCTTTCAAACTCCTTCTGCTCTGGGAGCAGTTCTCACACTTGAATGGACATTGGAGTCACCTGGAGGGCTTATTGAGTACAGATTGCTGGGCCAACCCTCAGACTTTCCCATTCAGTAGATCCTTGGTGAAGCTGAGCATTTGAATTTCTAACCAGTGGCCTAATGTAGCTGGTCTTGGTGCCACACTTTGAGAACCAGTGTCCTATAACATAGAATAGGTTCTCTAAACCCATGTCAATCTGGTTCATAAAAAGTGAATATTTGTCCTGGCCAGTGTGGCTCACTGGTTGCAACATTGGCCCGTACACTGAAGGGTCATGGGTTCCATTTCTGGTCAAGGGCATGTACCTGGGTTTCAGGATTGATCCCAGCCCCAGTCAGTGCATGTGCAGGAAGCAACCAATTGATGTGTCTCTCTCTCTCATACCAATGCCTGACTCTCTCTCTCTCTCTCTCTCTCTCTCTCCCGCCCCAGTCCCTCCTTTCCACTATCTCTAAAAAAAAAAAAAAATTCAATGGGAAAAATATTCTCAAGTGAGCATTAACAAACAAACAAACAAAAGTGAGTATTTGGTGCCTGAGTGAAATTTTGACAATCTGTGTCCTGCTGGGCCTTATGCTCTCAGGTGCAGTACCTGTGTGCCCTTGAGAGGGGAGCTTTGCCGGGGGAGGGGCTCAAGGCTACAAGGTAAACATCACGCCTCTCCAAGGAGTGTCCGTTCTCCTTGATGGTAAATAGTTGAACATGCTATTTTTATATTAAAACAAACACACAGCTGTGTGATGGAGGAGAATACAAATGTGCGTGGATTTCTAAGATAAAACTCTATATTTCAAAGGAAATTTGCCCGGATGGTAGACTGCTTTAGGCTACACTCCAAGTCTCAGAGGGTGCACGCTGGCTCTCCTCTGGCAATAAGAGGATTTAGTTAAGAAAAGAAAAAAGGTTAATTTACATCGATATTACATACCTTCTTGAGAGGAGAGTTTCTTTCGCTGGATTGAGATTCTAGTCTCCTCCCTGACCTTATAGTGAGCATTCCTCAGGGGTTAGCCTTCACAACCAGGTACAGCAACCTTTTTCTGAGAACATATGGAAATTCCAGCATTAGGGATGACATTTCTGTTTAACACTGGATCCCCTAAACTTCAAATTTAAAAAAAAGTTAAAGAAATAGAATGTATTTTAAGCCTGTTAATTTCATAGAATCTAAAGTCAGTTTTGAGGGATTTCTTCCTTCACCGTGGGTCCTGGAAAAACTTAGGATTCATTGCATGGGCACGTGCACCCACACACATCACCCCCCCCCCCCGAAAATATACACTATTCCTAACTCAGATGCCCATTGTCCTAGACCAGTGGTCGGCAAACTCATTAGTCAACAGAGCCAAATATCAACAGTACAACGACTCAAATTTCTTTTAAGAGCCAAATTTTTTAAACTTGAACTTCTTCTAATGCCACTTCTTCAAAATAGACTCGCTCAAGCCGTGGTATTTTGTGGAAGAGCCACACTCAAGGGGCCAAAGAGCCGCATGTGGCTCGTGAGCCGCAGTTTGCCGACCATGGTCCTAGGCTATAGTGGCCATTGATGTGAGTGGTTCCAGTCTTTTTATGGCAACATGAGCATGGGACCCTGTCTTTCAGTCATCAATTTGTGGTCCTACTAAGGGCAGTTTGCTCATCTCCTCCTAAAAGTGATCTCATTACTGTTTTGTTTTTTGTGTTTTTTTGGTGTTTTTTTATGGCCCATAAGCTAGGAATGATTTTTCTGTTTAAATGACAGGGGGAAATCAAAACAGGAAAATGTATCATGACACATGAAAATGACAAGAAATTAATAAAATTTCTATTACAAGAAATGTAGTTCCCATAAATAAAGTTTTATTGGAACTCAGCCATACTTAGTTTTTTTATATTTCATTTTAGTCCATCACCATTTGTCCCCCCATAACCTCTTCCACCTCCACCCTCTCCCCCGGCAATCACCACACTGTTGTTCATGTCCATGAGTCCTTTCTTTTTTTTTAAAAAAAATCTGTTTTTTGTTCAATCCCCCCAGCCTCTCCAAGCTCCCCTCCCTACTTTTTTTCATTTCTTATTGTCTTCAGAAGCTTCTGGCTGCTTTCAAGCCACAAGGCAGAGAGGAGTACTTGTGACAGAGACCTTGTAGCGCACAAAGGCCAAAGAATGTTACTGTTTGGCAGAAAAAGTTTGCAGATCCCTGCTCTAGACCGTATGGGAGGCAGAAGCATTCCTGCCTTTAGAAACCTGCATGACTTAGATCCAGAATCTGACCAGTTCCACCCACACCACAGCTTCTCACATCTGTCCATTCTTCCCCCGGGGGAAGCTTCGATAGCTCGTAGTTGTCTGAATGTCTGGAGAACGCTTTGTAACAAAAACAATCATGTGTCCTTACAATAAGGGTCCAAGCTCAGGACCCAAAGCTTCTAGTCTAGAGATATAGAAGGGAGAACTACCTCTTCTTCATTCTTGAACCAGTGTGTGTTTATTCTGAATTATTAACATGTCAGCACAGTTTCTTGCCCTAGTTCTTAAAGTCTTGGCAAGGAAAGGCTGTGAGAAAATAGGAATGTATATGGGGTCTGCCTTTATACCATCAGTGCAAGAAAGTGAAGCTGGTAAAGAACCGTGTGCAGCTCCCTAGGTATTGATACTTGCAGTGGCATCTCCTTTTGACTTTTTCTCCCAAAAGAAATATCCTCCCTCCCTTACTCCCAAATACATATCTGTATCCTGCATTCTTCCCAGATAGCAGAGCTTGAGTCAGGGCTTGCATGCAGCCAGTTTATTATGGAAGATGGTCCGGGGAATGGGGAGTTGGAAGAGAAATAAAGGCAAAACTAAGTCGGGGGCACATTCCTTTTAGTCTCCCCTTTCTTAAACACAAACAAACAAAAAAACCTGGGGGATGTTTATAATTCATGTAACATAAAATCCCCAGTTTAAAATGTATAATCTAACAGGATTTAGTACATTCAGAGTGATAACAACCGCAGTCAATTTTTAGAACATTTCATTACCTCAAACAACAACAACAACATTGTTCTGGTCATTAGTTACTTCCTATTTTTGTCCTAAACCTTTCCCAGAACCTGGTAATAGCCCATGTGCTTTACATATGTATGGATTTGCCTGTCCTGGATGTTTCATGTGAATGGAACCTCATGGAGCTGTCTTCTTTCACTTAGCAAGTTTTTTGGGGTTTTTTTTGCATTTTAATTTCTTTATTGGTTAAGGTATTACATATTTGTCCTCATCCCCCCATTACCTTCCCAACCCCCCCCCCACTCATGCCCTCACCCCCCTGTTGTCCATGACCACTGGTTAGGCTTATATGCATGTATACAAGTCCTTTGGTTGATCTCCCCCCCCTTACCCCCACCCTCCTCTACCTTCCCTCTGAGGTTTGACAGTCTGATCGTTGCTTCCCTGTCTCTGGATCTGTTTTTGATCATTAGTTTATGTTGTTCATTATTTCCCAAAGATGAGTGAGATCATGTGATATTTATCTTTCTCTGACTGGCTTATTTCACTTAGCATAATGCTCTCCAGTTCCATCCATGTTGTTGCAAATGGTAGGAATACCTTCTTTTTTAGCACAGCGGCGTAGTATTCCATTGTGTAGATGTACCACAGTTTTTTAATCCACTCATCTGCTGATGGGCACTTAGGCTGTTTCCAAATCTTAGCTATGGTAAATTGTGCTGCTATGAACATAGGGGTGCATATATCCTTTCTGATTGATGTTTCTAGCTTCTTGGGATATATTCCTAGGAGTGGGATTACTGGGTCAAATGGGAGTTCCATTTTTAGTTTTTTGAGGAAACTCCATACTGTTCTCCATAGTGGCTGCACCAGTCTGCATTCCCACCAGCAGTGCACAAGGGTTCCTTTTTCTCCGCATCCTCTCCAACATTTGTCGTTTATTGACTTGTTGTTGATAGCCATTCTGACAGGTGTGAGATGGTACCGCATTGTCGTTTTGATTTGCATCTCTCGGATAATTAGTGACTTTGAGCATGTTTTCATATGTCTCTTGGCCTTCCTTCTGTCTTCTTTCGAAAAGTTTCTATTTAGATCCGTTGCCCATTTCTTGATTGGATTATTTATCTTCCCTTTTTTGAGTTGTATGAGTTCCCTGTAGATCAGTGGTTCTCAACCTTTCTAATGCCTTGACCCTTTAATACAGTTCCTCATATTATGGTGACCCCCAACCATAAAATTATTTTCATTGCTACTTCATAACTGTAATTTTGCTACTGTTATGAATCATAATGAAAATACCTGTGTTTTCCGATTGTCTTAGGTGACCCTGCTAGCAGTTCTCAACCTGTGGGTTCTGACCCACAGGTTGAGAACCGCTGCTGTAGAGCCTAAGACCATCAGAAAACAGATATTTACATTACGATTCATTAACAGTAGCAAAATTACAGTTATGAAGTAGCAACGAAAATAATTTTATGGTTGGGGGTCACCACAAAATGAGGACCTGTATTAAAGGGTCGTGGCAATAGAAAGGTTGAGAACCACTGCAGTGTAGATGTTGGAGATTCAAGACAGTCTCTTCAATAAATCGTGTTGGGAAAATTGGACAGATACATGCAAAAAAATGAAACTAGACCACCAACTTACACCATATACAAAAATAAACTCAAAATGGATAAAGGACTTAAACATAAGACGGGAAACCATAAAAATACTAGAGGAATCCACAGGCAGCAAAATCTCAGACATATGCCGAAGGAACTTCTTCACTGATACTGCTCCTAGGGCAATGGAAAATAAAGAGAAAATAAACAAATGGGACTACATCAAAATAAAAAGCTTTTGCACAGCAAAAGAAACCATCAACAAAACAACAAGAAAGACTCACTTAACAAGTTTTTGAAATTCATCATTTTGAAACATATGTCAGTACTTTGTATCTTTTTATTTACAAATAACGTTCCCTTGCATCAACAAACCACATTTTATTTATGCAGTCACTAGTTGGTAGACATTTGAATTGTCTCTACTTTTTGGCTTTAATGAACAATGATGCTAGGAACATTCATGTAGTGTACAGGCTTTGTGTAGACATATGTTTTCAGTTTTCTTGGTTATATTCCTGGGCGTGGGCCTGCTGAATGATATGGTAAATCTATGTTTAATCTTTTGAGGAACTGCCACTGTTTTAAAAAGTGGTTGCACCATTTTACATTCCAACTAGCAATTTCTCTATATCTTTGACAATTATTATTACCTGTTTTTTAGTTTGGCCATCACAGGGCGTGAAGTGGCACTACATTGTGGTTTTGATTTGCCTTTCCCTGATGGTTAAGATGTTGATGAACATCTTTTGCATGCTTATGGGTCATTTTTATATCTTTGGTGCAAGTGTCTATCTGGATAATTTGCCTGTCAAGTTAACTCCTCTCAACAGGGCAACTTGAAACTTTATCTCTGAGTGATATGGCTTCTCAAGTTGTTTTATCTTTGTTGAACTATGGTTTCTGTAATTCCTCCTTTACAGTTATTACTCAACATAGGACAAAGTGAAGCTGCAGAGAACTCTCTAGGTTCCATATGGACTCTTGTCTGTACCTCATCCTATATAATAAAAGGCTAATATGCAAATTGACCGAAAGACAAACTGACAGGTCGCTATGACGTGCACTGACCACCAGGGGCAGACGTTCACCTCAGGAGCTGCCCCCTGATGGTTAGTGGGTGCCCACAGGGGGAGCACTGCTCAGCCAGAAGCCAGGCTCATGGCTGGCAAGCTCAGTGGCGGTGGCAAGAGCCTCTCCCACCTCCGCGGCAGTGCTAAGGATGTCCCACTGATGGCTTAGGCCCGCTCCCCGTGAGAAGCGTGCCTAAGCCATCAGTTGGACATCCCCTGAGGGCTCCCAGACTGCAAGAGGGTACAGGCTGGGCTGAGGGACCCCCCCCCCCATTCCCCGAGTTCTCGAATTTCATGCACCGGGCATCTAGTTGTATATAAGCAACCATCCCTCTTCATGATAACAGGATCAGTTGCCGCTGCCAATATAATAACTCCTTTCCTTGCTTGATGTTCTACAGTCATGAGGAGCCCCAAATGGCAAGGTGATATTTGCAGGTTTAGATTCAGTGAAATTCAATATAGCAGAGCCTAAAGTTTTAGGGACAAAAAGAACAAATTCCAAAAACTGGAACCTACATTTAATGAGCCTTGTCTAACTTATTTGTATCCCTTGGTTTTCTGGCCAATTGATTCTGTCTTTTAGAGACATAACACCATGTGCTTCAATACCAAATCCAAACTCAGAGGATTTTGTCCTTGAGTGGACCTTATTTGAGACTTCAGTGCACCATTCCATCACACCATTAGGCTGATTGCTTCTGAGTGATGGGATCTACGGTAGGATCCGTGGATCAGGTGATCAAATGCCCATTATTGCACTTCAATTGCCATAAAATGATCCTTTAGTTATGGATGATTGGTAGTATGTGATCCTGGAAGTTAGGTGTTCTAACAAGCCTTTGTTTGGTGGCGCTGACAGAGAGACTGTAGGTCACAAAGGCAATCCCATATGTGGAGTAGGCATCCATTTCAGTAAGTAAAATTCCGGAGGGAAGTCATCTAATAAACCCATCTGCCAGAAAGTGGCTGGCTGGTCTCCTCAGGAGACAGTGTACTGAGAGTTCAGCATCAGACTCTGTTCTTGGCAGGCCGAGCTTTCGGTAGGGACCTTGCTAAAAGGCCTCCCATGCTACCACTGGGGCTGTGTGACCCATACATAGCTTTCATTCCTGCCACCACATCAACTCTGCTCACGCGCCCTTTGTGGAAGCTCTGGGAGCAGTGGTTCCTCCTAGTGCGCTTTAATAGGAAGCCCATATGAGCACGTTTATATCCTCTGCAATAGGTTCATTCATATGCCTCCTCTCCTGCGATCTTAGTCCTTCCAGGCAGCTGACCAATAAGATAAGCCATTCAGCAATGCCCAGAATTTGATGTTATTCTATACGTCAGGCAGGTCATTTCTTCTTCTACATAAAGCACATGACCACAGGTCCAGTTCTCGTTTTTCCCCACTGGGAGGATTTCTCTTCACCACTTTCCCTCAAGGCCGACTTTGCCTGCGGTATCAGTGTGGCAGCATTTTCAGCCATTCCCAATATACAGAGCCAATCCATCAGGGCACTAGGCTGACTGTCTTTATCCTTGGCAGCTGAGCAGAGGATCTATGTCCCCGTGAGGCGATAAGAAACGAGTTGAGAGAAATGTATCAGTACAACTCAGGGAGGAGCTCCAGGAGTCTGGCCCCTCTTTATGTAGGTTATGTATGCCTTCAAGACCTGCCTGTGCCTGGTCCTGAACGAACCATTTCCATCCTATGATGGATTGCTACTGCAGCTGTCCAACCTTACAGCTTGATGGATCTGATAATATCAGTTCATAATGGGCAATTCCCGACACATAATTACTTGGTGTCGCGTGGTCAGGATCTTAAGATGCTGCTAGGGCTCCTTAATACTCCAACACCTGTTTTTTCCAATCGTGGGTAGTTGACTCCTGCAAAAAGGCATGGCCTTATTCTAGAACCCAAGGGATACGCTCTTGGCTCTGCTATTGAGGCTTGTCAAGGGCCATAAACTGCATTCTTACGCAACATGAATCACCCCAGCACAGTTAAATCTGTTGGGTGATATGGACTGAATGGCAGGACAGCTTGCACTGTATCCCGAAACTGCTGTAGAATCTTCTCGTGCTCTTAAGGCCACTGAAAACTGACACCTTTCTGAATCACCAATAAATGGCTCAGAGCAGTATTCCCAAGAGTGGTATAATCTGCCTCAAAAATTCAGAGAGACCCACCAAATGCTGTACATGTATTTTTTAGAGCTATGGGGTACAAGGTGTGACAATCTGTCCTTTACTGAAGAGAGGCTATCCTGACATGCCAGAGACTGCTAGACATCTGTTCTGCTCCTGGGAATGTGGTGTGGTCTATTAGCCATTGTCACAGACCTTTGCAGGTCAGGACACCCTGATTGCCTTTTTGGCTTTGCGTTCCCTCACAGTAATTTCATCCATCTTGTCTCTGTCTGTTAAGTAATACCACATGGCCTCTGAGATTGTGCAAACCCATTGTACTTATTGAAGCTATAAATCCCAGCTCTGTGTCAGCATCTCCTACTGTTAACTCTATCTTGCAGAGTGTAGCAGTAGGGAGCTGCTGTATCCTTCGCCCATGTAGTGTCCAGGCCACCAGATGACTCTATCCCTTGAGCTTATCTTTATGTCCAATCTTGGGGTGTGACAGCTTTTTTGAATCGTCTACTTAAATCTTCTACCAAAACCCCTTTAAGCCATTGGGAACTAAGTATTAGAGATGGTAGCTGCATCTCCCCTCCCCAGTATGCCCTATTGTGGTAAGGTAGAAATCTCCAGAATAGAAGCTAGTCAAACCCTCTATTCTCAGAATTACCTACAATTTCAAGAGGACTCATGTCATATACCTGTTGTCCCTTGGGGCTAGATCCAAGAGGGAAAGAGCAACAATTATGCCTTACTGGCTCTTGTTCTCTATTATTTTTCTGAAATTCTGTCTTCTTCCTCAGCTCAGAGCTTACTTAACTCTCACATGGTGTGTGTGTGTGTGTGTGTGTGTGTGTGTGGTGTGCATGGAGGTGTGACAGTCATTACTAATGCTCACTAATACCTAGTTCTATTTTCCTTCTGGAAAATGTGAGAAACAGAACTTTCTAGCCTTCATGCAATTAGTCTGGAACATGCACCGACTGGAACAGGGGATTGAGCCTGCAACCAAGGTACGTACCCTTGACCAGGAATCTAACCCACAACCCTTCGGACCGTGGGCCAATGTTCTAACCACTGAGCAAAGCTGGCCAGAATTGTACGTTACATTTGAGGAAAGGCAGTTGTATTGCTAGTCTGCTCAGACTGCCTTCACAAACACCACAGACTAGGTGGCTTACACAGTAGACATCTAATTTTTCATGGCTGTGGTAAGAAGTGCTGGCAAATTTGGTTGCTGGTGAGAATTCTCCTCCTGGCTTGTAGACTGCTCCCTGCTTGCTGTGTCCTCACCTGGCCTGGCCTGCATGTGTGCATGACAAGAGAGAGACAGAATACAAGCTCTGGTGTCTCTTCTTATACTGGTGCTTACACACAGGAACCTGTCCTTTGACCTCATGTAATAGCAATTTCCTTCATAAAAGTCCTGTTTGCAAATACAGTTCCACCGAGAGTTAGGGCTTCAACATATGAAGTTTGGGGAGACGCAGTTCAGTCTATAATAGCAGTAAAAATCCCTTCTCCAATGCCATTCTCCATCTTTCTCTTTCCCTGCCTTGGCAACCCCAGAAGACCTGTGTTCCATGGGGTAACAAGATGGAAGTAAGCTGAGTCCCGAGTCAACACTGAGAGGAGTGCTACCTTGGAGAGCCAATTGGACCACAGAGAACTTTGATTAAGAAACAATATGTATTAAGTTATGGAGATATGCAATCTGGGTCACTACTGTAGCACAGCTTCTCCTGATGAATTCATGGGTAATATAGCTCCTGGCATGTATATGCTCCATGTCTTTTTAAAAATATATATATTTTTTATTGATTTTTGACAGAGAGGAAGGAGAGGGATAGAGAGTTAGAAACATCAATGAGAGAGAAACATCGATCATCTGCCTCCTACACACTCCCTACTGGAGATGTGCCCACAACCAAGGTACATGCCCTTGACCAGAATCAAACCTGGGACCCTTCAGTCCACAGGCCAATGCTCTATCCACTGAGTCAAACCAGTTAGAGCACTCCATGTCTTTTTGTCTCATGACTAGCACAAGGTCCTTTAATTCTAGGAAACTTTAGATACATATTTCTGTAGAGATGTGGTCATAGGGGAACAAGACACATCTTTTGAATCAATTTAAAAAATAAGTATACATTTTGCATACTGCTTCCCCCATGTCACCATATGATTTCCCGAAGATCATTTTATTGGCTCTACAATATTTCAGTCCAAAACCTGAGATACTCTAATTTTGAAAATATTCTTTGCATAAAGGTTATTATTTTACTTATCTACACTAATAAAAAAGTAAGATGCAAATTGACCATACCTTCACGACACCCACCAGCCAATCAGGAGTGAGTATGCAAGTTAACCCAATAAAGATGGCAGGTTAATTTGCATACACAGGCGCTGAGCAGCCAGGGGCAGGGTGGGATGCTTGAGTCGTTGCCATGGCGATGATGCAGGCGTTCCGCACTGCCCCAGCCACTCTGGGCCTCTGGGCAGTGTGGGAAGGCGGAAAGGCGGCTCCAGCTGGAAAGAAGGTGGTGCCGGCAGCCAGGGGAAGGAAGGCCCATTTTTGCACGAATCTTTGTGCATCGGGCCTCTAGTAATTTTATAATTTACTTATAATTTTATTTACATGGAAGAAAACAATGCCTCTCCTGGGGTGAATTATCAACATTTAAAAATACACCTTTATTTTTTAATTAAAATTAATATGTTCAGATTCATTAAGCAATTGTCTTTAATTTTGCAAAACATATTTTTTATACTCTTGCTTTGGCTCTCAGATAGCTTTATTTATGTGCTACTCTCAAGGTACACCGAGTTTTCTCATGGTATGAATCACCTTGAATAAATAACAAAAGGTTCCTGCCCTAAGGAGCTGGGAGCCTGCAGACAAGTCATCTAATCCAGATGCAGATGCAGAATAAAGAACAAGCACTGGGCGTGGGTGGTTGTTTCTGGAAAGGTCAGCAGCAAAGGTGTGTTTTTAGCCCCGTGACACACAATTGATGCAATGGTACAATGATTTATCAGGTAAAATGAGACATTTACCAATAAAACAGGCCATTAGGAAATCACCGGTGAATCATTACAGAAGGCATTCCTGTTTTAAGGATGGCCTCAACCTTGCAGCATGGAGTGACAAAGAAAAGGCTTACCCTCCAGGAGATCTCGGTATGGCTATGCTATTTTTTACTGCAGTTATGTGCTACCTGAACATCACGGAGGAGGACAGAGATGAATACAATCAGCTTTGCATTGCCACTAGTGACCATACCATCTCCAGTTAGAGCCCTCCATGAGATCTCTGAAATTGTATTTATGAACTGGTAATTTATTAAAAGCTTAAGGCTCTTCTGAAAAATAAATGGGGAGGTTCTGTCATAGTCTTCCCAGGGCCAAAGGAGACTGCGTTTATGCTTGGTGTGAGATCAGGATGGTGTGGGCTGGTGGGGGATACGAGGTGCAGTTCAGGACTGTGATTTAGCTCCATGAGTAATGAAGTGACAGGCTGGAAGGCAACTTCATTATCTGTGGTGCGATGAGTCCATCCATCTACGGAAAGTGAAAATACAGAGAGAAGGCAGGAGGCATATAATAGGAAAGGAAGGGGCATATGCTCTTTAAGTGGGTGGTCTTGGGATTTAGAGAAATTTAAGTTTGGATCCTGACCTAATTGAGAGATTTGGAATGGGTTACTTCTCTGAGCCTCAATTTTCACTTCAGTAAAATGGGCATAAGAATAGTGCCTTTAAAAGTCCAGCAGTGTGGCTCAGTGGTTGAGCATCGACATATGAACCAGGAGGGCATGTGTTGATTCCTAATCTGGGTACATGCCCAGATTACAGGCTCAATCCCCAGTGTGGGGCATGCAGGAGGCAGTCGAGCAGTGATTCTCTCTCATCATTGATGTTTCTATCTCTTGCTCCCTCTTCCTTTCTCTCTGAAATTCATAAAGATATATTAAAAAAAGAATAGTACCGTACACTAAAACTGTTGTACCTATTCAATAAAACAATCTGGATAAAGTTATTATACATATTGAGCATAATGCCTTGACAACAACCACAATGATAACAACCATTCACTTCTGTGACCACCTGTTAAGTGTTTGCTACATCAGCCTATAAAGTCTTCCACTTACAGCCTAACAAATTCCTGCAAGGTGGCTCACTTGCTTTTGTGAGGGTGAGGGAGGGAAAGTGAAGTTCAGTGACATGACCTGGGACACACAGGTAGTAACTGTGGTATCCAGTTCTTTTAGATACAAAGCCACACTGTGTACTCTGCCACACTGCACACCGATTGAATAAACACTTCAGACATCAAGGCAGAGACCATTAGCACATGAGGGATATAGAAGCAAAAAATATCTTCCTTATGATCTCTGGCACAACTTCATTCAGTGTGTTGGCTGCTTGAAAGGATATTTCCAGCAAGACAACATACCATCTAGGAGGATGGTTTAGGATGAGGAATTCATAATGGGCAGTTCAATGTATAAGTTGGAACAATAAAAATATATACCATCTTAAGTATGCTGAGAAGATCAGTTGAGATAATACATATACACATTATAAAATACTAGACAGTATTATATAGTGAATGGTAACTATTTTGATACAAATTTATCATTTCAACCAGTTTTCTATAGTCTGATATTCTAAGCTTCCTTAGTTACCTGGGGCCTCTTGGTTTCCCTCAGGGAACAAGAATATGCCTTTTATATAAGGACTAGAGGCCCAGTGCACGAAATTCGTGCATGGGGGGGCAGGGGTGTCCCTCAGCCCAGCCTGCACCCTCTCCAATCTGGGACATCCCTCTCACAATCCAGGACTGCTGGCTCCCAACTGCTCGCCTGCTCGATTCTGCCTGCCAGCCTGATTACCCCCTAACCACTCCCCTGCCAGCCTGATTGATGCCTAACTGCTCCCCTGCCAGCCTGTTTGCCCCTAACTGCCTTCCCCTGCAGGCCTGGTCACCCCTAACTGCCCATCCCTGCAGGCCTGGTCACCCCTAACTGCTCTTCCCTGCAGGCCTGGGTCCCCCCCAGTGCCCTTCCCTGCAGACCCAGTCACCCCCAAATTCCCTCCTCTGCTGGCTGGGTCACCCCTAACTGCCCTCCCCAGCAGGCTTGATCGCCCCCAACTGCCCTCCCCTGCTGGCCTAATCACCCACAACTGCCCTCCCTTGCAGGCCTAGTTCCTCCCAACTGCCCTCCCCTGCTGGCCATCTTGTGGTGGCCATCTTTGACCACATGGGGGCAGCCATCTTGTGTGTTGGAGTGATGGTTAATCTGCATATTACTCTTTTATTAGATAGGATAGAGGCCTGGTGCATGGGTCGGGGCCAGCTGGTTTGCCCTGAAGGATTTCTCGGATCAGGGTGGGGGTTCCCTTGGGGTGTGGGGCAGCCTGGGTGAGGGGCCTGTGATGGTTTGCAGGCCGGCCACGCCCCCTGGCGACCCAAGCGGAGGCCCTGGTATCTGGGATTTATTTATCTTCTACAATTGAAACTTTGTAGCCTAGAGTGGAGCCAAGCCTTCTGCTCGCTCTGTGGTGGCAGCCATTTCTGTTGGTATTTATGTATCTTCTATAATTGAAACTTTGTAGCCTTAAGTGGAGGCCAGGGGTGCAGAAGCTTAGCTTCCTCCATTGCCACAGGCAACCCTAGCCTCCTGCTCTCTCCAGCTCCCTGGCTGCTGCCATTTCTGTTGGGATTTATTTATCTTCTATAATTGAAACTTTGTAGCATTGAGTGGAGGCCTGGGCCGGCAAGGGCAGGTGGAAAGCTTGGCTTCCTCCATTGCCAGGGAAACCCAAGCCTCCCTCCTGCTCTCTGTGGCTGCAGCCATCTTGGTTGGGTTTATTTGCATATTCCCTCCTGATGGGCTGGTGGGCGTGACTGGTGGGTGTAGCAGAGGTATGGTCAATTTGCATATCACTCTTTTATTAGATAGGATTAGAGGCCCAGTGTATGAAATTCCTGCATGGGTATGGTCCCTAGGCCTGGCCAGCAATCAGGGCCGATCAGATTCCCTGCCTCCTTGCCTCCTCCTTCCCTTACTCCCTCAATGCCCTGCCACCGCTGCTGGTCGCCCGCCATCTTCTGCGCCACCCTCTGATGGTCAGCGCATGTCATAGTGAGTGATCAAACTCCCAGTCTCCTGGTCAAACTCCCGAGGGGACACTTTGCATATTAGCCTTTTGTATGCATATATAGATTGCCTTTAAGTGCCCATAGACCAAGATGGTGATATGAACATAACTTGAAAAACAGTAGACAGACTCATGCTAGTTGTCATGCAGTTTCAGAGTGTGGAAGAGGGTGGGGGCAAGAGTTAGTGGACATAACTTCTAGTCATGGCTCTACTTATTAGCTGTGTTCACATTCATCAATAATTTATTGAATAGATACCTGATTTAAATTTAATTAAGAATCGGTCCTTGCACCAAAGCTAGTAGCCTGGTGAAGAAAACAGACTCATAAGCAAATAACAAAATCTCTCCCAGAACAGACCTAAAAGAATTTGCGGTCATTTCACTGGAAAAGGTTGCAATGAATTACCTACCTGGGAAACAATAAAGGAACTTTAATGCCACCATTCACTTCCACACACATTTTGAAGTGCACACTATGTATTGGGCACGGTGCTAAGCACTGAAGTAATGGGTGGAGGGAAAAACAAAGTTATGCCTGCCCTCAAGGACTTCAAAGAGGATTATCAGATATAAAAAGGTGAATGGCCATGGAGTGGTCGGAAGTGATAACAGAACTCCAGGCATTAATATCAAGGAGAAGACTCATTGGTAAGGCCATTGTATTAGTGGGGTTCTTAGTGGCCCGCAGCAAAAATTACTTGCGGATATTTTAAGCAGAAAAGGAAGTTATTAGGACAACATTTGGTAGCTCATGGAATTGCCTGGAAGGAGGGAAACCCAGGTTGGCAAGGTAGGCAGAAGGACATGGAAGCTAGATATCCCAAATCAGATCTTCCCACTGAGTCAGTGTGCCGAGGGTACCCTGGCTGTCCCTATAGAGTATGCGTGCGCCATCCTGAACCAGCACCACGATTGGCTCTGGGTGCTGCCCGTGATCCACTCTGGACTTGAATCCTTTGACATGTGAGTTTGTCTGAGAAAATGTAGGCCGCCTGCTTTCTCCCTAGTTGCAAAGAAAGCTGGGAAAGTAAATCTTGACTGGCTTCAATATTTGGAGCATGTTCTGTTTCCCACTAAGATTTCTAAGTGAGGAATTCTCCAAAGGTGGGAAGGGAAGTCAAAAAAATGGCCAGCCAAAACGACATGTTAGAGATAATGGGAGGTCATGTTTTCATCTTTGCTCACTTTCTTGTGCCTAAAAGCAAGTTAATTTCTTATCATTTCTCATTTATGGAAGCTATTTGCAAGGCTGCCATTGCCTTCTAGAATTATCAAAAGATAGTCCCATCTGCCTGTGCTTCTTTATTTCTTTCCAAGCCAGGCATAGATGTGCACTTACACAAGCACCTCAATGCAAAACGTGGCTCTGTACCAAAAAACTAATCAGCAATCCCAGGGTTCTTTTGTTCCCTTTTTTTTTTTTTTTTTTGAATAATTGCTTTCCCTATTTCTTTCTTACCAATTCAGCCAACATACTTTATCTCAAGGAAATTACACTTGCTCACGTGGGTGTGTGAGTAAGCAGAATGGCAAGTTTGTCTCAGCTAGAATTAGATGGATATTGCAATTACTTGGGAAAAGAACATTTCCCTAAATTCACCTAGGAATCCTCTACAGATCAAAACAAAGATCACTAGAAAGATGTTCTCTTGCCTTAATACATCTTGTATTTTTTGAGCACGTAACGACCTCTTATTATGCGGTAAAATGCTCTTTTTGGCACTGAGGGGAAGCACATAAGTTTTGATTTTCATCACTATCCGGAGAACAGATAAGCTGAGTTTTTTTTTTTGGTCCAACCGAAGCAGATTATGAGCTTTTCAAGTGTGTGTCATAAAGACTGACAAGGGAGTATCATGGCTGTTTTTGCAGCTCAAGGGTATTAAAGCCAGAGACTCCACTGAGAATAGCAACTAGCTTCCTTTCCTGACCATGTTCTGCCAGGCTCTTTGGTGCCCTGCCCTTTCTTTGGCTTTCTATGAACATCCCATGATACACTCTGCCCCGCATCTATCTATTTTGACTTCACTTGATTGCTTGCCTAATGCTTGGTAACTGCCCTGAGGGCAAAGACTGTTTTTTTTCCCCCGGAGGACTCTTCGCTCTACTACCTCTCGTTAAATCAGATACCAGAGGTCCATATGTCTGTTCTTGTGCCAGTACCAGGCAGTTTTGAGAACAATGGCTTTGTAGTATGGCTTGATATCTGGCATTGTGATCCCTCCTACTTTGTTCTTCTTTCTCAGGATTGCTGCAGCTATTCGGGGTGTTTTTTTTTATTCCAGATGAATTTTTGGAGAATTTGTTCTAGGTCTTTGAAGTATGCCATCGGTATTTTAATGGGGAGTGCATTGAATTTACAGATTGCTTTGGGTAATATGGACATTTTAATGATGTTGATTCTACCAGTCCACGAACACAGTATGTTCTTCCATCTGTTTATGTCTTCCTCTGTCTCTTTTTTCAGCGTTCTGAAATTTTCTGAGTACAGGTCCTTTATCTCCTTGGCTAAGTTTATTCCTAGGTATCTTATTTTTTGTTGTTGTTGTTGCAATGGTAAATGGAATTGCTTTTTTAATTTCTCTTTCTGTGAGTTTATTACTGGTGTATAGAAAAGCCATAGACTTCTGGGTCTTAATTTTGTATCCTGCATTGCCGAATTCATTTATTAAGTCTAGTAGTTTTTTGATGGAGTCTTTGGGGTTTTCTCCTTCACTGCTGGTGGGAATGCAGACTGGTGCAGCCACTGTGGAAAACAGTATGGCATTTATTCAAAAAATTAAAAATGGAACTGCCATTTGACCCAGTAATACCACTTCTGGGAATATATCCCAAGAAAACAGAAACACCAATCAGAAGGATATATGCACCCCTATATTTATAGCAGCGTAATTTACAATAGCTAAGATTTGGAAACAGTCTAAATGCCCATCAGCAGATGAGTGGATTAGAAAACTGTTATACATCTACACAATGGAATACTATGCTGCGCTAAAAAAGAAGGAATTCCTACCATTTGCAACAGCATGGATAGACCTGGAGAGCATTATGCTAAGTGAAATAAGCCAGTCAGTGAAAGAAAAATACCTCATGATCTTACTCATTTATGGATAATAAAAAACGTTATAAACTGATGAACAAAAAGATAGATACAGAGGCAGAGAAGCATCGAACAGACTGGCAAACTACAGAAGGAAGGCTGGGGAGGTGTGGGTGGGAGGTAAGAGATCAACCGAAGGACTCGTATGCATGCAAATAAGCATAACCAATGGACACAAGACACTGGGAGGGGGATGAGGGCATGTGCCGGGGAGTAGGGGAGGCTGGGGAAAGGTCAATTGGAAAAAAAAGGAGACATAGGTACTACTATTTGTATTACTTTAAACAATAAAAAAATAAATCAGATACCAGAAGGGACACATGCCTTGAACATGGAGAGCTCAGTAGTAACATGAAATTAAGTAGTTATTTTTTATTCAGAGTAAATATGTCAGGCAGGGAGGAGGCTTGGAGTGTGTATGATGAGCCTGGTAGTGTGTGAGGTGTTGGTGCTAGATATGGCATGGAACAGACATGATACTCTCTCCTGGGCCTGGGACTCCAGGAGAATGTGCTTCGAGAGACAGAGCATATCAATTTATATGTGGTTCAAAGGGGAAAGAAGTTTCAAAATGTATTTCTGGCTAAGTGATTGTGAATATTCAAATTCAGCCAAGCTATTAACATGTGTAATAGAGATTCTGCTGATAAAATTAGATTTTAAAATATTTCTAGAGATTTTATTTAAAATCTTGTCTGGTTAGTGGACAGCAATGGCAACTTCTCACCACTTCTCTCAACAATATATATCCATACATACCACATGACACATATGAAATTAAAGAGATGGAGGAAAACCACATCCTGCAATATGTTAGAATAAACAAGGATAACACACAAAGGTGAAAATGTCACAAACAGAGAACATAAATATTATGGGTTTTCCTGAGGAATAATTGAGGACCATTGAAATAGAAGCAACAACCAAAGATGTAATTAAAGGAAACATCCTGGATTTGGAAAACCGTTTTGAATAGACTGGTGGGTGTGAAGGTGGGAGTGGAATGTAAAGACCATTTCCTGGAAATATTTTAAAAAGTTAAAAAATTCTCTAATACCTATGAAAAAAATCCCACTGTTTATATGAAGGAAAACAAATTGAGTATCATCAGACTTCGGTGGAATGTGCTCTAAATCAATGAAACAGTGTCCACCAATGTTGAAGTAAAATAATTTAAGAATTTTATGTTCAGCCAGCTTATTTTTCATGATAAAGCTATTAGAAGTTTTATATTATCAAATTAGAAATAATGCAAAAATTTACTACCCACATACATAGCCTTTCTTAGAAAAACATTTAAAATAATTCTCTCCCTAACTGAAAGACAAATGAAAATTAAATCCTTAAAATGTAATATTTAAAGGTGGTGTTTTTGCTAGAAAATGTCTATTTTAACATGGGCCTAATTTGATAAAAGAAAGATTAACATGTAAATATTACTTCACCATTATTTATAATATTACAGATTGGCAAAAATTTAAATGTTCAACATTAGGAAAATGTCTATATGGTGAAATATAATGTCATTTAAATTAGAAATTATCTATCTTGATATAGAAAAATGCGATACAGTTTTAACTAGAAAAAGGACAGAAATTATATGTGTGTGTGCGCGCGCGTGTATATAGTCAGTTATGTAAAGGAAAAAGCTAGAAATAGATATTTGCCTCTGAGCTGTTGAGGTATGGATATATATGTTTTTTGCTTTCTTATGTAATTTTCTTCAGGAATTTCTACAAATAAAAGTTATCATTTTTGACAATTATAAATAAATGCAAAAATATGAAAATGTAACTTTTTAAAAGAAAAATACTTAAAATATTTTTAAAGATTTGCAAGAATTGCACAGAGTAGCTCAGCTGATTGATTGTCATCCTGTGCATCAAAAGGTTGTGGGTTTGATTTTTGTTGAGGGCACGTGGCCCAGTTGTGGGTTCTATCCCTGGTCAGGGCACTGCGGAAAGCTGCCAAATGATGTTTCTCTCTCACATAGATCTCTCTCTCTCTTTCTCTTTCTCTCTCTCTTTTCCCTAAGCCTGTCCTCAGGTGAGGATTAAAAAAACCCAAGAAGTTGAAAGCATTGTGCCACAGATGAAAAATTTTATAAGAATTTCAGTCGTTTAATAAGACTCTCCCTAGCCTCTTCTCATTCTCCTCCCAAATCATAATGTAATTATATTCATATCAAATGAAGGCAGAATTAGCATTCTGAAAAATACAATGTAATGCTAACAAATAATGTAAATAAGACAGACTTTTTATTTGGCATCAGATTTTTTGGCCAAACTGGAAAGTGAATAAATGTTAATAAGAATGTACTATTATTATGTTTTAATAGTATATAATAAAAATATAAATAATATTAAAACACATATAAAATTAGTACATATTTATATTCTATTCTATATTATTATTGCAGGCAATGAAAGACTATGTTCAGAAAAAGCCCAGGTAGTTCCAACAGTTTTTCATACCAAGCCCAGATAAATTACACTCCAGAAGGGACAAACTTGAAGAGGAGATAACAGGAAGTAAGCAGAAGCCTTGGGAAAACATACTTTGCAATTGACAAAAAAAAAAAAAAAAAAGAAAAAAAAAAAGAAAGGAGAGAATAGTGGATTATGGATATGACAAATTGGTAAATTTGACACCAATTTTTGGGTAAAATGAGCAAATGAAAAAATGATTTGCAAGTTCGTAGAAAAGGAGCAACCGCTGATTTCAGAATGTGTCCCAAAGAACAGGCACAGAAGTTACTCCTTGGTTTACAGTTTATAGGTTACTAGACTTCTGACATTTTAAAAAAATCAAAGTCTTTATTAATTTGAGCAAGACATTTGACAGTTGTTACTGATATTCTGTTGATGAGCTGGACAGCTGTGCATAAGGGCTGTGGGTCATGAGAATTTACTGTGGGAGTGGTGTAGGAATGCCCAGCCTCCCAGCTCCTCATTTGTCTCTGTCCCTTCCACAAAGCTGGTCAATAACTTGAATGTGAACTTAAAAGGTATGCAAATGCCTGAAATCCGAGGATCACATCATAAATATGGAATTCAATATAATTTAGGTCAGTTGAAACAAACAACCAAAATCAAGACAATCCCATTTATCACGATTGAACTCAAATCCAATTGTTTAGGTTAGAAAACAAAGTAGGACAAAGGTGGGGAGAACTATCTGGACTGCTGTTAACATGAGCAGATTTTTTGTACAAACGAAATCTCCTGCAAGTGTACAGAACGATGCAGCTATTACATTAAACATTCTTATTTCTTATTGGGTAGCATTAACAGCAGGTTATTGTCAAGTCCAAGGGAGCTGATGGTCCTGTCCTAAACTATACTTCTCAGTTCACAGGAGAGTGTGGTATTTAGTAGGTGCTTCATTGCTTAGCCCAGAGGAGAATGATCAGGGAATTTCCATGAAATTAAAACAAAACAAAATCTCTCTGATTGTTTTGTGCATGTTTGGTTTATAGGAGAAAGCTTTTAGGCCATCCTGATGATAATGTTTTGTGGTGTGTGTTTTTTTGTTTTTTTGTTTTTTTTAATTTAAAGGGCTATGTTGAAGAGAATAGATTAATGTTGCATTACTTTAGCAGGTGGTAGAAACCTTTATAAGAATTAGCCCTAGCTGGTTTGGCTCAGTGGATAGAGTGTCGGCCTGTGGACTGAAGGGTCCCGAGTTCGATTCCAGTCAAGAGCACATGCCTGGGTTGCGGGCTTGATCCCCAGTGGGGGGCATGCAGGAGGCAGCCAATCGATGATTCTCTCTCATTATTGATGTTTCTACCTCTCTCTCCCTCTCCCTTCCTCTATGAAACCAATGAAATATATTAAAAAAAAAAAGAATTAGGAACACTATTCAGTATGAAGGACCTTTTAACTATTAGAGCTGTGCGAAACTGGAGTGGAAAATACTAGGAGGCAATGAGTTCCTGTGACTATTAGTATTCCAATGTTGACTGACAGCTCTCCAGGTAGGGACTGTAACATGGAGGGAAAGGTGAATGGTAGTCTAAGTCTTCTAACTCTAAGGTGGTCTGAGCTTTTGTAGATTCTGTTTGTGTTGACTTTTTTAACTTCAAAGGCTAACTTTCAATATCTTAAAATCATCCTTGTATTACAAGATGCCTCAGTGAGGAGAGTAGACAGAATCTGTTGAGAGGAGATGAAAAGCATTTAGCTTGCTGTTATTTGATAGTTGTCAGCTGAGAGTGGCATTAACTATGGCATGTGTGTGTGTCAGGTTCTATCTCTGTGTGTCACTTGGTGCTATCATTCCTCAAAATATTTTAGCCTTTCTTTTAATTCCCCTCAGAATTAGCTTTAGCAACAAATGAACACTTTCAGTCATTACATTTTAGTGTGCTTTTAAATACCTATAATGAAAGTTCTGTATTTAGAATTGAATTCTAATTCTAGGTGGCACCTGAATTGTTAATGCAGGCTTTAGGCAAGTTTACATTGAGCATGTAGGCAAGTTGACATTGAGCACTAATATAATTATGGCCATATTCATTGAAAATTAAACCTCTGTGGGGTAGACTAATGGTCACTTTGTGGGTTTTATCTCATTTAATCCTCAGTAAAATCCTGACAGATAACACTCCGATTTTCTGGGCGGGGAGACAAAGGTTTAGAGCAGTGGTGGGCAAACTCATTAGTCAACAGAGCCAAATATCAACAGTACAACGATTGAAATTTCTTTTGAGAGCCAAATTTTTTAAACTTAAACCTCTTCTAACGCCAATTCTTCAAAATAGACTCGCCAAGGCCGTGGTATTTTGTGTAAGAGCCACACTCAAGGGGCCAAAGAGCTGCATGTGGTTCGCGAGCCGCAGTTTGCCGACCACGGGTTTAGAGAGTTTAAGTTATTTGTCCTGGTGACTCAGAGCAAAGGCTTTTTACCCACTGTCCCTCATATCACATTAGAGGAGTGAGATTTATTTTGAATACCCAAGAATCTGCAGTTTCATTTCACTCTCAAACTCCAACCACCCAGGAGCAGACACTTCAGGAATTTACTTTTCATACTTACTTTTGTTTGTTTTTTTAACCAGCTACACATGACAAAAAAAAAATTCAGACCTTTTTTTTTTTTTTTTTTTTTTGCCTAATCATTCCTCCTACCCAGCCTATTTACCAATTTGAGTTCTAAACATTGAAGACTGCTTTCAGAACTTAAATTTGTAAGGATTTGTACTTTAGTAAGTCTAAACTATGTCATATTCCTCCCAATAGCCCCCAAATGCCTTCAAGCCTCACATAAGACCATCAATCAATTAGGACCATTCATTGGGGTCCACAATGGGTAGAGTCCTGACCTAGTTCCCATGGAGAGTAACCGAAGAAAGCGAAGACTGTCAGCCTACTGAAACACAAAGGATGTAAGACCATAATTAGAGGGAAATGCATGGAGCAGGGACCAATGAAACTGTAGGGGGTCAACCAGCTAATCTGTGGTATTTCTGACTGCCACGATTGAGTATTATTAAAAGTTTCTCATGCAAATATTATGAAAGGCATTTTGCAGTCAGAGCTGATCCCCTACCTTTTTATGCGTCCCAGCCAGATAGGATGGGCCATTGATGTCAGCATCAGGGAATCCACACGATGTTCATCACCTGTCCTTGACTGCTCTCTCTTGCTCATTGCGCAGGCTCCAGGAGGCAGCGGGGCTACTTGGTGGAATGTGTTAATTCAACCAAGTATCTAAACACACAGCCAGGCTTATTGAGATAAGGCTGTGACATATCTGTAGCAATTTTCTTCCCTCTTTTTGTCTGAATGGAGTGAATTTGCTTTCCTCATGGATAAATCCTTTGAGACCCACTCTCATCGGAATCCCTATTGCAAAAGGCCCAGAGATAGTATCTGAATCATTAGTTCTTTACTGATTTTGGACCAAAGGAAAAATACTTGAGACAAAAAAATCTCTTTTATTCTTTCTCCCCACTTCCTTCTCCCTCCCTCTCTTCCTTCCTTACTATCTCCCTTAAGTATATGTTCACTCAATTTCACAGTTAAAATAGAGTTTGGTGTGAATAATTAACTCCTAAAAATCACAGAATGGGCGAAATCCTTTCTAAGCTATATATACATGTAGACCAATCGTAAAAAAAAAAATGATTTTGGTGCATGGGTGCTCCAAATTTCAGTGGAAACATCGTTATCTAAGTCTCATGCTTATTCTGAGACATGATTACAATATGTTTTTATCCTGATTGGATGCAGGGCTTGGCAGAAATCACTCTTCAGCTCAGACATGGATGGCGACGGAGTCTCGTTACGTTAATTTTATTTACAGGGCAGCCGGTTTCCTGTGCTGTGAGCTGGGTGCTTATTCAGCTGCCTTGGCTTCGGTGGGTTTGCCACACAGCATATTTTTATTTCCTAACCATTTGGGCCCTGGAAGGATGTCTGGCCTCATTTCACTTTCATAACTCTGATGAAAGCCACAGAAGTTTCCAGGGATCCGGAGCAGGCGACTTGTGGGGCCCGACCTTATACCATGTGAGTGGCTACTGGAGGGTGAGTTCGAATTGGGAAGGAGCCCACTGTCTCCAGAGGCTTTCAGCTTTGCAGACGAAGGGAATGTTATCACTGAATGTGACATTGACCTCCCTGTGACACATCTCCGAGGCAGGGCTTGTAGCCACTAAGGTCCTAAGTCTGCTACCCTCTTTTTCGTATGGGGAGATGTGGGGTCTTATTGTACCTCCTCACTGTCCTCCAGGATGCTCTGGGTCAGTACTTATACAAAGGCTGTGAGAAAAACTGAAAAAGAGTGGATTTGACTTTGAGGTTGCTACTGGTTTTTCTCCACTTTTCATTCAAGTCCTGAAGTTCTTACACATTACAGGGTACCTACACATAAATTCTCTCATATAAGCTTTACCAACCACATGTGCGTGAAGGCGATGGAGACAGTGATGACATGCCCGTTTCCTAAAGGAGGGTCAGAGGGACCGAGGGACTCAGGCAAGTCCCACAGCTCCAAAGTGATGGAGCTGGAATTTATTTTTTAAAATATGTTTTATTTTTAGAGAGAAAGGAAGGAAGAGGGACAGAGAGATAGAAACACGGATGAGAGAGAAACATCATCAATTGGCTGCCTCCCGCACATCCCCTACTAGGGATCGAGCCTGAAACCTGGGTATGTGCCTTGTCTGGGAATTGATCAACTCTGGTTCATGGGTCAACTCTCAACGACTGAGCCACCCTGGCCAGTCCGGAGCTGGAATTTAAACCTAAGTCTCTTAACAAGGAATGGTTCTAATCAAAATTAATATCTTAATTATTACACAGATCTTCAGGAATTATTTAACTTGTCATAAGCATTGTGTCACATTTGGAAAACAATTGTAGGTGGGACTTTACTCAGATCACAAGAAGATACTGATTGATTGCTAAGAAGTCATATCATGACTAAATTTAATTTTACATTCAGCCATGAGCATTAAGCATCCTTTCCACATATTTGCAGCAGATGAAATTGTATGTTATGTTGGGTGTGGCTGCATTGAAAAGGACTGAGGTTTCCTGACATAGAATGCTGGGGCTGACAAAGGCCTTCAAATAACTCTGTTTTTATGATTCAGCGTTAATTGGTCCTGAAAGTTGATATAGTTGCACTTTGGGACTGTGAAAAGGCATAAAATATTACTAGGGTTCACCCCAAACTAACTCAGACCAATAGCTCCTGTTGACCAAGCTCGGGCTATCTGGGCCCTGTTGTAAGTGCTTTGCTTATGTTCTTTCGTAATGTACTCATCCCTACCAGGCAGCTGGTTAGGTACCATTAGCCTGATGAAGACTGGAAGGCTCAGAGAGTAAGGCCTTATTTAACAAAGAAGTAACAGGGGTTGGAATACTGGCCTAACTCAAAAGCTCAAATTTATATCTAAATCTCCAATAACCACTACCCCAGGCTTCTAGCAATGATACCGAATTTTTGGACTGGAACCCAGATTCTTTGTCCACCGGAATCGAAGAATGAATCCTTGGACAGAAAGTGATATAGCAAAGGTGGTCACTTATTGAAGAACAAGTACAGACTCCCACATGGGAAGAGGGAAGAGTCCCACAGAATGGACTCCCAGGTAGGGAGGGGGGAAAGAGTCCCTGAACTGACTCCCACGTGGGGAGGGGGAAGAGTCCCACTGAGTACCTCTTCCCTACAGTTTCTAAAGGCAGAAGATCCTGGTGCCTTGATATCCCCTCTGATTGGTCACTATTCCCTTAGACTGGTTACTATAGTAACTCCTGGGCTCAATGGTTGAACCTCACATGAGACATGTGAGGTTCTCCCCCCTCCTCTCCTCTGGGGGGCTTTCTTCTTCTCCTTCTGAATGAAGGGCTTTCTTCTCTTTATTTTGTAAATATGATCTTTCTTGGCTACTTATGTAAATATACCTGTTGCTGCCTCCTTGTCTTATGGAAATGTAACTGCACCTGGCTTCCTTGTGTTTTGAAAATGTACCTTCTCCTAGTCTGCAGCTCCCGCTTTTTCCCATGGACCCCAATTCTAAAAAATCCTTAAGCTTGCCTATGTCCCCCTAAAATTCATTCTTCAGCAAGATCTGCTGCTAAAAGCTGCCTCCTTCTGTCTTCTTAGCCCAGGCATCTAGCAAGATCTGCTGCTAAAAGTTGCCTCTCTCTGTGTCCTCTTATCCCAGGGCTTTCTCAAAGAGGAAAATAACATGGAAGTACTGAGACAGGAAGTCCCTCCTCTCATTTCTCCTCCTTCTCCCCAGAGTAGCAAAACTCAGGCTCCAATTGGAATTGAATAGTCAGACTTTTGTATTTGTTTTAGCTCAGGTTTTGTGAAATAGGAACTTTAAACAATTATCCCTGTTTCATACAGAAAGAAAGAAAGAAAGAAAGAAAGAAAGAAAGAAAGAAAGAAAGAAAGAAAGAAAGAAAGAAAGAAAGAAAGAAAGAAAGAAAGGAAGAGAAGAGAGAAAAAAAAGAAGAAAAGCAAGCATTTGCTTCAGTGGGTACAAATTTAAAGGCTAAGATGTTTCTCTTATCCTGAAAGATCTGAGTAATTGCCTCAATTTTCCACTTCTCTTTTCATGTGCAGACATGGCCTCATTTTTTGAGAGCTTTTTCTACCAATAAGGTTCCAATGTATTTGAAGTTTTCAATTGTCTCAAGTAGAATGTAATAAGATGTTTTTCTTTGCAGCCTCTTCTAAACGTATTGTAAAAGAATCATTAAAATATGAATACTTGACTTGGCCATGTTTGCAAATATCACATCTCTTCAATGGCAGGAGCATTGTGGAATGACAGAATCTGTGCAAGTTAGGACCACAACGAATCGCTAACTCTAAGCATGTATAAAAGTCCATCTGCTGTCTCCTTCCCACTTCTTAAAAAATGAAGCTGGATTTTTGCACCGAGCTCTTCTCAATTGCTATTTTACAAATGTAATTATCCTGATTTTTCTTACTAAAAATCATTTTCATTTTTCTCGATTTTTAAGTTTGACAAATTAAAACAGGATATTTTAGAATTGATTTCTTCCGCAGCTGAGATTGTTTTCTGTAACATTTTGTTCAAAAACAATTTCCATAGTGGAATCATCAACCAGAAAATCAGGACTGATAGGGAGAAAGCTCCGGCCAGATGGGGACCACAGTTGGGTGGCAAAGTGTTTGGAATATAAAGAAGAAATAGTCTGTAAATTTCATAATGGTGAAATTGGATGAGCGATTCAAATTTATGATCTCAACCTGGTGATTGAGCCAAAGGCAACTCTTGGCGCTTGAGTCCTAGTACATCTTTCTTGTTCTACTAGATTTCCTGACTTCAGGGAACCCAGCTGGTGGATGGGAAAAGTGATTGTAATGTCACGCTTCAAATCTGCAACTAAGTTCACCTAACTTCTCATTCTATATTAATTTAACTCAGCGGGTCAAATCCTTAGAACTTTCTGTTTATATGAAATAATGTAAGACTCTGTGACTACATATTGTTTACATGCATAATATATTGAAAAACTTCATCTATATTCAATGCCCACAGATTTTAGTTGATGGAACTCACACATACAGTTAAGAGAATAAGCCTATTTTTAGGGCCCAGGGGTACGTGATGAACTTTGAAGAATTAGCAGAATTCTTGTGTCTTGTGTCTTGTTCTCCTTATTGTTCAAAATGTCATAAGCAAGATTGGGACTTGTAAGGCAAAGAGAGCAGAAGAGTTTGGGTCCTACCCAAACTGGGTTTATCTTGCTCTTTCATTTCTTTGGCATTTGTAGTTCGTTCGTTTGTTCATTCGTTCATTCATTCATTCATTCAATAGTTTGCCAATTGAGTGCCTATTTTCTATCAGGCCTGGTGCTAATTGCTGGGGATAAGTGAAATAGTTCCATTCTCCGTGGAGTTAAATGGAAGATATAGATAAATTAATGGGCAGTTTACCATAAAGTGTGCCATGCCAATGACAAAATTCATGTAGTGATGAGAAGCCCATAGCAAAAGCATCTAATCTAGGAAGAAGACATGTTTATGAGATGGGATATTGTATCCCCTTAGATACTTATCTAACATTCGAGGGGCGGGGAATAGAAGAATGCTCCAGAATTGTTCTCTGTTGAGGATCATCTTATCTCTACCAGAAGATAAACTGCCACCACAGGGTATTCGTTTTTATGTAGCTATAAACATTGAGACATATCAGTTGAGTCCACATAGTCTCACTGCTAAGTTTACAGCTATGTTTAATTATAGCGATTTCTACTTGGGGATATTCAGTTAATCTGTCTTTGTCTGGATTGACTGTAAAAATCAAATTTACAGTTGTGTTGACAAGGGCTGGTGTCATCCTGACCTAGTCTTGTGTTCAGGACAGTAAGAATTTATTTATTCTAGTCTCTATGGTCATCATACAATCAATGAAAAATCAGGGAACCTAAAAGTTTAATGGAACTCCTAGAGAAGAATTTAAAAGTTTTCTTATACTTGTCATTGGTTGACAATTTAAAAATACATCTTAATGCATTTAGGCTTAGTCTAGATGGAAGAAAATTTTGAAAATGTCTACTCTTTTCTATGTTTTGCCTACATTAAAAGAAATAGAAAAACATTACACAGTAGTAAAGAAACCAACATGAAGAGCAGATTTCCTGTGTTTTTGAATTTGTAATTCACCAAATTGTGTGAATTCCCATTTTCCATTTATATTCATTTGTTCAGGTTTCCATGACACCAGGTGAGGAGCTCCATTCAGTAAATTTAAATGTTCTGTCCAAACAAGCTGAATGGCTCACAGCACTTTTTCTTTTCTTTTTTTAAATTAAATACCACATCAGCCTTTAAGCCACATAAAATGATAAATAAGTACTGATGGGAATTATTTAACATGATCAAAATCACTTAGTCGTCCCATAGCAGAATCCTAGAAATATTGATGAATATGTTGTAAATAGTGGCATATTTTAAAATTAGGGCTAAACTTCAACCTGCTATTTAGTGAGTTTACTAAAATGCTAATATTTTATTTTATTTTAATAAACTTGTATTAAGCTCCCACTATGCACAACGCACTTGGCCTTTCCGTATAAATGCTTTGCTCTTCTGGATCAGGATAGAGCTTTAAAGATCTAGGCATGAGCACCTCTTCATTCAATGTGGCATTGGCATTCCTCTATCAGATTTTTTTTTCTTGTAACATTTCTCCCAGTTTTATTGCATTTTACAAAAGGGTACAAAGTCATCACAGAAAATTCGAAAAATAAATTCTGTATACAGGCAGTCCTCGGGTTACGTCAGACTCGACATACGTCTTTTTGTGGTTACGTCGCCATCTCCCATTTATTTATATATAAAAAAAAGTCCCGTCATTTCGATGTATGTACATATGTGCTTTATGTTTTTTCTTATTTATTTACCATGAGTAAAGGTCAGGAATTGTTATCTTTCTTTTAAATTTTTTTCACTGTTTCACTTCATTACCGCTGTGCATGTGCTCCATGTGAGTGATGTAGGTGCTTATGTAGGTGGGTTCCGACTTAAGGCGAAAATGCACGTTACGTTATGTCGCGCCGTAGGAACGCATCTCCGACGTAACCCGAGGGCCTACTGTATTCCCACTGTCTAGTTAGAACCATTGTTATAATTTGCTCTTTTGCTCTCTTTTAACCCATATAGTTTCTCTCTAAATTGAGATTCTAATATACTTATTATATCTATTATTAACTCAACTTCTTATTTCAATCAACTCAGCCACACTGGCCTGGCGACTGTCTTAAGACAGTTTTAAAAAATGGAGTTTAAATCAAGAATGAAAAAAAAAGATACTACTTTCTCTCTTGTGAGTTGGTAAGTTGAGAAAGCTTTTCTATCTCCTCTTCCTGGAGGGAAATATGGGGGAGGACAAGTTCCAGGTTTTGTTTGGAATGATCCATGACTTTCATTGTAGGTTTTACTATTTAGGTATATTATTTTGTAAATTATTTTGATATTTGCATAATGTTTCTTTGCCATATTTTAAATAATATTTTCACCTGGGTTGGGGCTCACTTTCATTAATTTCTCAGGTGTGGTTTTATTTTTCTATTTTTTCCTTCCTCTAGTCTTATTTGTACTAAATTTTTAATTACTTAAATTGTCTGCCTTGTATATAACATCCTTGCCTGATTTCCGAGGCTAGAATAACATTTTCCACATCTTTATTTTCAGTTCTTCATTTCAGTGGGAACTGGAGGTGGAGGAGGCTTAAAAATATGGATTTAATTTACTATATTGATCTAGGCTTTGGAAACATGACTTTGCAGTGTTTTCTGATGTGGGGAATAAATCTTAATTTATTTAAACATTTTGTTACATTTAGTTTCTAAATTTTGCTCTACTTAATAATGCTATGACAAACTTTTTTTAATCTGTAATTTTATCCATATAGCTAAGAAGTTTTCTCTGTCTTGTATTTATTTTCTCATAACTCTGAGAAACTCAATAATACACTATTTCAAAATAGCTCTTAAAGTGACACAGGAAACAGAAGATAAAGAGAGAGAGAATGGTGGTTAGTTATAGATTAGAAAACTAGTCTATTGAAAGTACACTTCTCTTTTTCTTTGTTCTGCCTCCGCATAATTCAAACTGAGAACTCTGGGTTAGATTCACTAGGTGTAAATTTTAAGGAGATTTATATTCCTTTATGTCTGTAGTCTTTACCCTTTCAAACATTTACAGCAATCAAATCTGTAGCTTTTAAAGGAGACTTAGAGTGAGTTAAATTCAACTAGAATTTACCAAATATTTATTCTGTGCTAAACAATGTACCAGACAATGAGAAGGCAGAACATATATAATATTATTTGTTTCCTTTTTAAAAAATTCCTCTACCCTCCACCCCTACCTCACCCTACCAGCTGTCAGTCTGCTTTCTATCTATGAGTCTATCTCTATTTTGTATGTTAGTTCATTTTGTTCATTAAATTCCACATATGAGTGAAATTATATAGTACTTGTATTTCTCTGACTGGCTTATTTCACTTAGCATAAGGCTCTCCAGGTCCATCCATGCTGTCTCAAAGGGTAAGGTTTCCTTCTTTTTTATAGCCCAGTAGTATTCCATTGTGTAAATGTACCATGCCTTTTTTATCCACTCCTCTACTTATGGACCCTTTGGCTGCTTCTAAATCTTGGCTATTGTAAATAATACCACAGTGAACACAGGAGTGAGAGAAGATTCTTGCCTTCAAGTACTACTGGGTTCATTGGAAAACAAACATATATAGTTTTCAAACTTAAGATTTTGTAAGGGGGTCCTAATATAAGGTGACAGGAGAAGATGTGACTTTGGGTGGTGGGCACACAGTGCAAGATGCAGATCTAGTAACATAGAAACCCACACCTGACACCTGTACTAGTAAGTTCATGTTGACCAATTGCCGGGGTTCTTGTCCCAGCATTAAGAAGGGGTTCTGCAATCTGGGGAAAGGCTGATGCATAGATTAAGAAGGAGTCCAAAGACAAAAGATAGTTTTGAAAGGCATTGGGGGTCAGAGGAGCTTCAGCTAAAGGAGCTAATGACTTCCCCTTGACTCAGGACCCATGCTTTTTATTAACACAATTTGTCCTAAGGCAAGGTGGAGATAATACACTTCAAAGGGTAGGGTACAGAAGCATTGTCAGTTTGGGGAATAGCCTACAGCTGTTCAGGTGTTTGGCCAACAGGAGATAATAACATATAGCTTGAGATGCCCTGAGCTGTCTGGCAGCTAACAAACCTATTCAGGTTTGGGGGAGATGCTTTTTAGCTGTTCCAACAGGTAATTACATATGTGGCTCAGCCCTTGGTGAGTCCAAGTTTCATCAACCTTTTGATAAAACTCTTGTAATTATATGACATGCTGGAACTGGTTCCTGGTAACCAATGTCACCCCAATCGACTTAATGAATAAATATAAAAGAAACATATTTTGTCAGAGGTGCTAAGCAGGTAATAAACTGTGAGCATTAGAGTGAGGAAAGGTATTGGTGGTTGATTTAAATGGACACTTATTAGTTGTTCAGAGGATAGGTGTAGTCATTGCAATAGCACGAAAATTGATTCCAGAATGGCTTTGTGAAGTCTCTTTCATTTTTAATATATTCACTTTTAATTACTTTAGAAACAAGTGTATGTATTTTCACAAATTTGAATAGTGCAGAAGTATTTAGAATAAAATTGATATGTCTCTCTTCAGTCACTAACTACTTTGTATTTCAAAACCATTTTTTATATATAGTTCTATTTTATGTATTTTGTGTTTTTCAGTTTTATAATTCTGGAAACTTGACTATACAGTATGTATTATTTAGCAAGTAGCTTTATTTTTATTTATTCTTAATAAATCTCAATATTCTTTCTTGTCTGTAACTATAAGTCAATGTAAGTCCATATTTCAACTGGAAATTTCAAAATATTCTATTGTTGTTATTCCTCACCTGAGGATATTTTTTCCATTGATTTTTTTTTTAGAGAGAGTGAAAGGGAGGGGGAGAGAAACATCGATGTGAGACACCTCAATTGGTTGCCTCCCACACAACCCCTGACCAGTTCCGGAATTGAGCCTGCAACCGATGTACCTGCCCTTGACTGGAATCGAACCCAGGACCCTTCAGTCTGTAGGCCAATGCACCATCCACTGGGCCAAACCAGCAAGGGATGGAAATTTCAATTTTGTTAGCAAAATTAATGAGTGTTGATGGAGAAGTTTGTTACTCAGCAATATATAAAAGCAGAGCATTCAATGAGAATTAGAAGTTTGCATTGGTCTTAGCCTCAATCTGTCAACTTCAGATTTGATGTCTTATACATACATGCGTGCGTGTGTGCGCGCGCGCACACACACACACACACACACACACATCATCTATATTTATTTCTGGCTGAGTAGCAGCTTTTTGATAACCAGGTATTAAGTAGATTAGCAGGGGGTGGGGCTGGCAGGAAGAGGACATCATTGTGTTCTATGGGATTCATTTTCCCCAACACCCTGAAAAAGAGTCTGATACAGGTAAGACTGGGGACCCTAAGGCTGTGGCTGGATCTTATTCCAGGGCATAATAACACCCCTGCCTCAAACAGTATATTTATAAGCATCTGCTCACTCCTGAGAAAGGCAGGAAAGGCACTGCACGGCCCACACAGCTGTGTCGGTGGCAGTGTTAGGAGACTTTGTACTTGCTGCTAGCAATCTTGATCTCCTGTCCTCTGTATACCGTATCAAAATGAGTGTCATTTTTTAAAACTTTATTCTTCCTCTCACAAGCCTTTTCATTTAAGGCCTGAAAGCGCTTGATTCGCCAAGTCCCTGCCCACCTCCACGCGCCCCTGAGGGAATGGGTGAGCCTGGCTGACAGGTGGGATTGACTCATGTCTGCAGCATCAGCTTGTAACCCTGAGGGTACATTCGCAACTGAATTTCAGTCACGTTTATGAACTGGAACCTAGCTCCCCTGGAAAGAGACCCATAAAGGAGCCAGACATGCTTGGCTTGGTTACTTCGCAGGTACTCTAGGGAGTGCTGATGACACAGGCAGTGCATGGATTCAGAGAAGGAGGAGGATTCTTACTAAACGGGTAGTGCCCAAGGTTCCTGTTAAAGTCGGAGGTACGCTCCGTGGCGAAGCATTCAAGTCGCCCTCAAGGACAGATATGCTTTCGCTGCCACACTCCCTTCCTTCGGGTGCAGCCCTCAGCAGGAAAGACTGGGAGGAGCACAGCTCGAGGCCTCGGTCCACAGAAGAGTCTTACGGGAGAATTCATGAGCACACAGTCCAAGAGCCATGACTTGAAGAGTGGCACTGGATGAATTTTTTAAATTGGTGAATAGTCAACTGATTTGCTCAAGGTTTCCAAGAAGAATGACATAAACCGTCTGAGAACGTGTTTATATGGCTATAGAGACTCCCAGATACTGGATGGAAGGCTGGGGACAGCCAGAGATCTGGGGAAGGAATTGGGAGGCTTTCTGTTTTTTTAATGGCCACATTGAGGATGGTGGTTCCATCTGCTGCAATGGCAGATCTCCTACCACCTCTCAATTCCTCCTCCCCCTCCCCCTCCCCCTCCCCCTCCCCCTCCTCCTCCTCCTCCTCTTCCCCCTCCTCCTCCTCCTCCCCCTCCCCCTCCCCCTCCTCCTCCTCCTCCTCTTCCCCCTCCTCCTCCTCCTCCCCCTCCCCCTCCCCCTCCCCCTCCCCCTCCCCCTCCCCCTCCTCCTCCTCACCTCCACCATAATTCCAGGTTCCATGTTTCTCCAGAGTCTTATTTTGCTGCTAAGAAGGAAGTGGTATGCTTAAGTACAGGGGGCTAAGCACATGCCACTCTTGGCCTATGAAAATATCCCTGGGAGGGGCAACACTGAGATTGGAGGGCTGATCTCTGTTCTTAATAACCTCTTGCTGAGACCTACCTGTCTACTGAAGCTGCTTTGTGCAATTGTCCAGCTCTCCCCATCACCAAGGTGGATCCTGAGGTCACTTCACTTCACTACACCGATGCTTTATGAACCAAGAATAGGAATGGTTGCCGGGCGTGATGGCGAAGTTTGCTAGACAAGGACAAACTGCATCCTTCTATGGGATACCAGTGATGAACATGGATGGTAGTCACTCTCCACTACTAACCATGGGAACCAGTGACTGTACCAAGCATTGGAAATTCACTAACAGGAAGTTAAAGTATTCAGAAAATCACTAGCAGGAAGTTGATACTTCCCTATACCTAAATAGAGGGTGACTAAGAAATAGGAAAGGAGATGGAAGGAGAAAATAGCAAGAAAAAAAAAAAAAGATTTCAGAGAAGAGTAATTTTTTTAATGTACCATTTTGGGAAAATTCATAAAAACAGCAATTTCCCCTTTGGGGTAGAAGCTCTTTGCTAATTGTTCCAAAAGCTCTGCAGTCATGACTTTAAATACGTCTGAGATTCTGTGATGATTTTTTATTTTTAAGGGAAGCAGGAGACAGACTCTTTAATACCTTAATTCTGAAGAAAACCAGACAGTCACTAATTGAAACAGATTTGGATTCTTGTAATTGAAGAATTAAGTGAAGTGAAATCTCTTTATGAGCCCCAGTCTCTTTCCTCATATTTTCATGGAATTTATTTGCGTTTTTAGCTGTAGGCTTAGTTTCTGCCTCTAGTTTCTGAGCTGGTCCTCTTCGAGGCGTGGAGCTCTGCTCTCTTCTTCAACACTCTGGTAGGAGAGGAGCATCAAGCCCTCTTTCTTAATGAGGGTCCTGAGACTCAACAAGGCAGAATTCCTACATCCTGTGTGTCTCTGACTATCCTGCAAGGGCACAGTTCTGATCATAGGATTATATAGCACAAAGACGCTTTGTTAGCCTCCATAGAACTGACCTTCTTTCCTCTCCTTATCCTGAGTTCCTTTATAAAAACTTGAGTCTGGCTTGGCTGGGGTGGCTCAGTGGTTAACCTTTGACCTATGAACCAGAAGGTAGCAGTTGGGTGCCCAATCAGGGCATATTCCCAAATTGCAAACTTGATCCCCAGTGGGGGTGCTGCCAATCGATTATTCTCTCTCATGATTGAAGTTTCTCTCTCTCCTTCTCCCTCTCTGAAATCAATAAAACTATTTTTTTTTTTTAAAGAAAGACTGGACTCTGCACAGTCTACTTATAACATCAAGCTGGCTTAACTCTTAAAAGAGCCCCTCTGGTCTATGGTGTCTACTTCTAGACATCCCGGAATGCAGAAACCTATCTGGACGTCTGAAAATTAGCCATGCCCTCTGTTTCCAGGTGTGGAGCCTGATCCATTTTCTAGGACCCCTTGCAACATTATCTTAGATCAGCAGTTGTGAACCCGTATGGCTTCTGAGTGGAGAGTGCTGAGTAAGGATTGAGATGAAATGGAACCTGCATGCCTCATTTAAAGGGAGTGGCCACCCATCATATCCTGTTGACCATTGCAATTTCAGGAGAAGCAAGAACCTGAACTTTGGTGTGAAATTTCCTGATTTGAAAACGTTGGCAACTGATTCATTTATTAAAAAATGACATGTGAGCCAAATAAACTCGGTCTGCATCCTGACCTGTGACATATAGATGTGTGACTTTTACCTTAGGCATCCCTGAACTGTGCAGTAACCCTTGTGTCTGCACTTCTGTCTTTGTGGCTAAGCCTGTGCTGTCATTTCCTGAGACTAGGACATCTCACTGTATATTCTAGCCAAGCAGATGGTTTAGCTCCAGGACCCCCTACTTCCCATGCATTTCCCATATTGTTACATGTTGGGCACCAATATATTCTCAAGGAACAATTTCTTGGAAATGTGATTTCTAACACAAGAAATTATTACTAAGCAACTCTAGTGTGTTAAGCACTGTGATGTTTATTAAGAATATAAACATCAGCCCCACCAGCATGGTTCAGTGGTTGAGCATCAACCTATGGACCAGGAGGTAACTGTTCGATTCCCTGTCAGGGCACATGCCCAGGATTGTGGGTTCCATCCCCAGTGAGGGGTGTGCAGGAGGCAGCCAGCTAATCAGTGATTCTCACTCATCATTGATGTTTCTATCTCTCTCTCCCCCTTCTTCTCTGAAATAATAATAATAATAATAATATATATATATATATATTAAAGAATATAAACAGCAAATATCAGTAAGACAGACTTTTTCTTTCCAGCACTGTGGAGGACACAACCTAAGGTGAACCTCCAATGACTAACATCCTTATATAATCCCCTCTCTTTGAGGACAGGCAAATGTCATAGCATCCAGATGTAATATTTTGTCCAAAAGGACAAAAGACAAGTCTGGTTGGAACAAAATTTATTATAAGCTTTCAGGGAGACTGGTTTTAGTTTCTCATTCTTGGAAGATGGCTTGACATCAGAAGCTCAAGTAGCTCATGGTCTGTGTAGGGGTTTCTATAAGGAAAGATTTAGAAAGCACAGTTCTTTATCTGTCGGCTGACATGATTATGTCAGGGGCTGTATGGGTGGGTTAGGATGAAAGGAGAGAGCACTGTCATTCCAATTCTGGCCTGTGGTAAGGAGATGTGGCAGCCTATGGGATGTCAGCTTGTTCGTCCCTGATGCAGGGGAACCTAAGATATAAGTGTCACTGAGACTTACGTGTTCAGATGTACCACATGCAGCCACTGTCACTTCCTGATGAAAAGAGATCTCATCTCATCCCCAGTCAGTTATGTTTACGTTTAGCTGAACACAATCTACCTGGGAAATGGCCCAGTTCAAGAAAATTGCCATTTCAGAGAGAAATTTACTATCTCCTATTCAGAACAGAGAGGGAGAATTTCTAAGAAGCCTTTTTGTTTTCCTGAAGAGAAAAAGAGACAAAGAATGAGAATGAGAAAGAAAGGGAATTGAGCCTGAATGAAGCCCAGGATGTAAAATAAATTTTTTTCCCTAATAAACTTCAGTGAATAGGATTTTTAAAAATTTAAATTGAAAGGCATTTTCATGTTTGAAAGTTCTAAGCTGTAAAAATAAACCCTGGAAGTAGACTGCCTGGGGTAAGATTTAATTAAACGTTGTACAGTAAATTAGCATAATTTGATGAAGATCAACTTTAGTTCCTAGAAACTGCAACACGCAGAAAATTTAATTGTGTAATATGTTTTAAAATTCCACTATCTTATTTCCAAAGTGCAGTTTCAGGAAATAAAAACTTAACAAGATATCACCAAGCAGAAGGTGATGTATTTTTAAAAAATATATCTTTATTTTATTTCAGAGAGGTAGGGAGAGGGAGAGAGAGAGAGAAACATCAATGATGAGAGAGAATCTTTGATTGGCTGCCTCCTGCACACCCCCTACTGGGCTTCGAGCCTGCAACCCAGGTATGTGCCCTTGACCAGAATCGAACATGGGACCCTTCAGTCCACAGGCCAGTAGGGCTAGACAGATGATGTATTGGCTGTGGGATATGAGGAAGTTCTTAAGGCACATGCTAGACGTTTGTAAGATGGGTGGTCATTGCTAAACAAAATATATGGAAAAAATAGTTGAATTCCTCAACTTGAAGCAGAGAGGTCATCCAGCATTATTATACTAATAGCCCTGTGCACGAATCCATGCACCAGTAGCTCTCTGCCGCCCTCCTGTAGCTCCTCCCTACCCCCCTTCATAGCTTGCTGCCCTGCCCCCTCCTATAGCTTTTCACTGCCCGCTTGTAGTTCGCTGTCCTATCCTCCTGCAGATCCGTGATCTGGACATTATGCCTCATAATTAGCATTTTCCTCTCTTATTATCATACTAATACTTTCCTGGGCTGTGACTTAACTAGAATTAAAGCCAAGGTCTGTCTGTCTGCCTCCCTTCCTTCCTCTTTTTCTCCTTCAATCCTTTTCTCCCCTTCCTTTCCCTTTTTCTTGATCTCTTTTTAAAGAGGGAGGCTACTGTAGATGGTATTGTGGGTGCATTTTTAGCACCAAGGAGGATGCATGGAACATAGGGGGCCTCCTTAAGTGGGTGTTGAATGAATTTCTGGATGATGTCTAACCCCATGTGTGAGTGGCTTACATGAGAGAAGGTTAATGAGACCTCAGGAGTCTTCATTTACCTAGAGCAAATTTTAAAAGTAGAGACTATCTCTCAACTCCATAGTGACAGTCCTCAAAATCCCATAGTGGGAAAAGTTGAAAAACTTCAAATTAAAAGGAAATCAGAATTTCCTTAAAGATAATTTTAAAATTTATTCTACAGGCATTATAATAGCCACAATACCCATTTCCATTTTGCATTTCTTATTTGCTAAGAATATTTCACGATCTCCCTACCTTACAGTTTCAATGTCATGCTTCTATATGGTGTTGACCTTAATAATAAAACAGTCATTTTACCAGCAAAAATGGGTTTATTCAGGAAGAGCAAAGAATTTGCCACTTGGGACAAGCAGGCGATACGGTATAGCAAAAGCCATAGTCAAGTCCAACAAGAGAGAGGAATGCTGTTTTACAAAGGAAAAGGGGTTCAGGGTGCTGACGGTTTCTCCTGGCTGGGTTGCTGGGGTAGTCGATTTCTTGTAGAAGATGCAATGTACATCTTTTTCTGTAGGGGCTTGTAATTGATGATTCTTTCCTGTTGATGATTCTGTTGGGGTCTGGAAATCAACACATCTTCCTGTAATTGACCTGGAGCGGTACTGTGTGAGAGCTCCCCCTTCTGGCCTCCTGAGTCCACTTCAGTGAGGTTTTCCTTTATTAATTTTCACAATAGTGCCTCAGTGTGGGGCACTGACCATTTAGAATGAAGTCTGGCCTGAACTGGTCCAATGTTGATCTTTTAGTTGCTGGGTCCTGGGAATGCCTGGGGTCCCTGGGGTCCCCGAGGTCTCTGGGTAGGGGTTGGGAAGTAGAGATTGCTGAGGTCATCAGCTATTTCACAATCAATATAGGCATATTTTAATGTTTTAATATCCAGTATGATGCAACACAGTGTTCCAGGTGAATACTGGTATGCTTATAGAGTTGCTTTACTTTTTTTTTTTTTTTTTTTGCCAATACTGAGCATACTTTAAGATGTTTTCTTTCCTCTGTATCTAGGATTTCTCCTAAATATTCAATGCCTATGGGATTTTTCTGGAACTTTATAGCACAAAAGTTGTTGACTTCATCTTCCTATGTCCCACCTCTGGCACCCTCATTGGCTTCTAAGATGCAGAAGAAGTATTCAGATTTGTCGGATACAAATTTATGCCAAGTGTAGACACCACCAGCTATGGCACATAGCACTGTTTCTCTCCTCCCAATAGGTATGAAGATTTAGTTTATTTAAACAAATTTTTTTTTGATTTCAGGGATAGAGTGAGAGATAGAAACATCAATGATGAGAGAGAGTCATTGCCAGCTGTCCCCTGAACACCCCATAATGGGGATCTTGCCCACAACCCAGGCATATGCCCCGACTGGGAATCGAACTGTGACCTCTTAGTTCATAGGCTGACACTCAACCACTTATACACGATACCTGGGCATGAATATTTAGTTTTAAGGCTTAGGTTTCATTTGACCTCATGCTACTAGGGGCAATAATTAGTGATCATTTTAGGGTGCCAAGCAAAGGTTCCAAAGGTAGGAGGACCCCAGCTGTTAGGAACTTTTCTAGACGTTTGTAATTAAAAAACAAACAACTGGGAGGAAACTAATTTAATGTTGGCCTATATTATACCCAATGTGTAGAGTATAAGGTTTTTGTTTTGAATTATGTGTGGGGCCTTGCAACAGTCTTTTCCACTAAGTGTCGCTCCCTAAAAGTCTTTATCTTGCCCTGCTTGAACTTCATCTTTCCTCTCTCTTTTCAGATTTTGTTGCCAAAAAATCTACCCTGATTCTGCCTTCTGAGTTTGCCTCCTTCTTTCTCCATAAACCCTGGTTTCTGTTTTTCCCAATTAGCCCCAACTAGAGTCGTTGCAAATCGCTTAAATTGGAACCCAGATTCTTGCGGGTTTGCTGCAAAAGGTTATACAGAAGTAAAACCACATAGACTTGAATTCTGCATAAGGGGAACTCGAGGCCAGGGAGAGGTTGTGGTTTTGTAGGAAGATCACTCTGACTCTCAAAAAAGCCAAGGACATCTTTCATTTTTTTTTTTTAAGGAGTCCCCACTTTGTGTACGTGGGCCATTGTCCAGGGCACAGCGAGTCTCTGGCAGGACTCTGCCGGCCTTTTGCTTTCTAAAGGCTGTTAAGGAAAAACAGCCTTCCAGGCCCCACGTAGAGGTGACATGCAGCTGCAGGGAAGAGGAAAGGGAGGATGTTTAACATCTTTCCTGGTCAGCCTTTTAAAATTGTGAGCTTGGGTCCTTACAGGCAGGGGTCATCAACCCAAATAAAGTGCAGGGTAGCTGACAGCTATGGAATATCCACCTAATTTTCCTTAAGTCACTCTGTAAACTCTGAAGTCTGTCCATGGATTTTGACTTCCAGAAGGTGGGGGGTGGGGGGCTCTTCCTCTGGACGGTGTCCCCAACACCCTATAAATCAGCAGCTGGCCCACAACTATGTATTTTCAGGCCGTAATTCTTCACACTTGCTTTAGATCCCAGAGCCAAATCCAGACTACTTAAGGATACATTTTTGGGTCCTGTAGATAAGAAACTTGACCACAAATAGATTAATTTTGAGAATCCCGTGTTTGTAAAATGTATTAGGGGTTGAATTTGAGTAAAGTAGAAGTTAAAAGCCCAACTTTTTAGCCTGACTGCCTGGGATTCTCTGTTCACCTCTTACCAGCTGTGTGACCTTGGGTAAGTGTTTTTTTTAACTTCTCGGAGAGTCTATTTCCTCCGCTACAAAATGGGGAGAATAATAGCATCTGCCTCATGATCTTCTGAGAGGTATAAAAGAAACAATTATTGTAAAGTCCTTAGAATAGTGTCTGGCACTAATAAGCACTGAGCAAATGTAAGCTCCTGTTGTGTTTGTGGTTGTTGATGTGGGGCCTAAAAAATACTTTCTCTCCCACCTTCTATGTTCTTCGAGCGAGGCTAATGCAAAATTATCCGAGACAGATTAACAAGATAAAATGTACAAAGTTTATACAGACGTATATGCCGGGGCTGTCAATGTGTTCCAGGAGACCTGAAACACATCGGGTATGTTGGCGTAAGAAACATTCAAACCCGTAAAGGATTTTTGTGAGTTTATTTGAGCCAAACTGTCGACAATTGTCAGGAAGCAGAATCTCAACGCATTGAGACAATGTTTCAGAGAATGGTGGTTTCTCACCTATTTTTATAAATCGCCATCAAAGGAGGAGACTTACGTGGGTTACATGAAATCCCTTGGTGATAGACTAGGGAGGTGGGAGAAAGCAAAGCAGGGAAACTCTGGGATTGGATAAAATGTAAATGATACGTGCTTTTTTTTTTACATAGGTGGGTACTGTATAGTTAACAGTCAACAATTAACATGGTAACAATAACAATGAGGGGATTTGTGGTTTCACCCTGGTGCATTGGTTGTTCCCTGAGGGGTATGGAAAAATGAAAGCTACAAGTTACCCTGACTTTCCAACGGTATGTTATGTAGATGCAAAAAGACAATAGGCTCAGTTAAGATCACAGTTGATCTTTGTCAGGGAAGATACCGTCTAGGACATGACTACCTACAATAAACTACTTTTAATTTAAAAAGTTTTAATTTCTGACCATCCTTTGTGATTACTTTAGGTCTCTGAGTTTGCAAGGCCACCACACAAGCCTTGCCTGAGTTTGTCAGGTTAGCATGTGGCCCCTTCTTGTCACAGGCAGTTGAGGTCCACATATCATTATGATGAAAGTAGGTAGGGAGTCTTCGACTTCAAAGGAAATAGGCAATTTATATGTAGCTGACAAAGAGTGGAACATTGGGTGGCATGCAAAACACTGCTAGGCAGCCCAGAAACACTGGAACGTGATTGGGGGATGCTCCTGCTTAGAGCCTTTCTAGCTACATTACTAAGGTGAATGAATATGCTAAGATGCGCTTCCTGGAGCAAGTCTTTCTATCTGAATGAGTCCCTTAGTCAGAAAAGTGTCCAAAGGTTTTCCATGTCTTTTGTTTCTTTTTTTTTAATTTTTTTTTTATTGATTGAGGTATTACATATATGTCCTTATTCCCCCTTACCTCTCCCCCCGCAACTCCCCGCTCATGCCCTCACCCCACTGGTGTCTGTGTCCATTGGTTATGCTTCTATGCATGCATACAGGTCCTTCGGTTGATCTCTTCTCCTTACCCCCACCCTCCCCTACCTTTCCTCTGAGGTTTGATGGTCTGATTGCTGTTTCTCTGTCTCTGGATCTGTTTTTGTTCATCAGTTTATGTTGTTTATTATATTCCACAAATGAGTGAGATCATGTGGTATTTATCTTTCTCTGACTGACTTATTTCACTTAGCATAATGCTCTCCAGGTCCATCCATGCTGTTGCAATGGTAGGAGTTCCTTCCTTTTTACAGCAGCATGGTATTCCATTGTGTAGATATACCACAGGTTTTTAATCCACTCATCTGCTGATGGGCACTTAGGCTGTTTTCAAATCTTAGCTATTGCAACCAGATTAAAATCAATATCCCAAATGGCACAGTTTTGGGGTCCCCTCCAGTGATGATGTCACTACTATTGTTATTATAAGCATTTCTTATTAAGAGTAACCTAGATAAGGTTCTCTAGAAGCAAAGCCTGAGAAAGGAATTCTTGTTCAAGTCGTAATTGAAGATCTGCTCTCAGGTGAAGTAAGTAAGGAAGTGAGAGAATTAGGATGGGACTGCTGCCAATGGAAATTGTGTTCTTTCACAGCGTCTCAAGAAAAGCATTCCAGGGACCCATGTATGAGAGATTAGGGTGTGGTAAGATTTATATGTGGTACCAGATACAAAATCAAAGGAGTGCCCTTGGGTTCCCAATGTCTCATTTCTATCTGTACTGCCCATAGAAAAAGTCCAGTCTTGTCTTCATCAGGGCCAGAAATAGAACCAATGCCCAAGACTCTGTGCCTAGTCCTTTGTAAACCTCACACTCTGCTGCGGGCCCCAGGCACTATTCCTCAAAACTGTCAAGGTCATCAAAAACAAGGAAAGTCTGAGAAACTACCACAGGTTAAGCCTAAGGAGACACAATCACCAAATGTGATGTGGTATCCTGGATAAGATCCCAGACAAAACAAAAAAAGACGTTACATAAAAACTGTGGAACTCTAAATAAAGTATGGGCTTAGTTAATAATAACCTAAAAAAACTGGTTCATTAACTGTGAAATGTCCCATACTAATAATGTAAGATGTTTATAATAGGATAACTAAGTGGGGGTATATGGGAGCCTTCTGTACTGTCTTTGTAATGTTCATGTAAATATCAAACTACTAGGAGCCCAGTGCACGAATTCATGCACCTTGAAAGGAATTGTGGGCCGTGAGGCTGTGGTAGGCACAGGGGTGGGTCTTGGCCCATCCTCCACCCCCTGGCCCCCTGTCTGCTGGCAGCCCTGCTCCCGCTGTCACTGCTCCCACACTCTGACAGCGCCGGCCCCTCTTGCACCCACTGACAGCGTGGAGCAATTGGGGCTGGTGCCAGCAGCGGGTGTGAGCGGCAGCTGCTGCCCCGATCACCCCTGAGGAGCAGGGGGAGGTGGAGAAGCCCTCAGGGGTGATCAAGGCTGGCAGCCGCCGCTTGCACCTGCTGATGGCGCCGAGTGATCAGGACTGGTGCGGGGCACTGGCAGCGGGTGTGAGCGGTGGCTGCAGCACCAGCAGCAGGTACAAGCAGGGCTGGTGCCAGCAGCAGGTGCGAGCACCATGCGGGACTGCGGCATGTGGAAGCAAAGAATTTTCAGTAACCACCAGAGGCTCGCCCTGATGACAAGGACTGGTGCCCTGCCTTGGTCTGGCACTGCTGCTCACCTGCTCCATCATCCTGCCAATGGCCAATGCCCTCCATGTTCCGCACATGCCTCCTGGTGGTCAGCGCACATCATAGCAACTGGTTGTTCCACCGTTCACTCTATTTGCATATTAGCCTTTTATTATATAGGACTAGAGGCCTGGTGCACGGATTCATGCACCGGTGGGGTTTCTCGGCCTGGCCTGCGGGATCAGGACGAAACTGGCTCTCTGACATCCTCCGAGGGGTCCCAGATTGCGAGAGGGCGGTTCTCAGGTGACGCACCCCAGAATCAGGCTCCCTCCTCTCTAGCTTCGGGTGCGTCACCCGAGAACCGCAGCTGCCAAGTCACCGCAGCTCGGCAGCTTCTGCGTTGAGTGTTTGCCCCCTAGTGGTCAGTGCGCATCATAGCTACTGGTCGAGCATCTGCCCCATGGTGGTCATTGCACATCATAGCCACCAGTTGGACATGCCCTTCCTGAATGATCAGACTGTTGCTTAGGCTTATATTATAAAATTAAAAGTTTATTTTAAACTAGTGGCCCAGTGCACGAAATTCGTGCACATTAAGAGGCGATTAATTAGAGGAAATAATTTAATATTGCTATTTGCCCTTTCTCTATAATAGAAGTGTCAGAGATGAAAGAAAATTAGTAAAATATATATGAAAACCTTTGTCCTGTCAGAGTCTGGGGCGCATCATGGGACCCAGAGTCAAGTCCCCACCCACCTACATGCACCTCAAAAATTGCATGAGACCCAGACCCAGCCGCCCCACCCCCAATTGGGCTAGATCCAGACCCAGCCAGTCCCACCCTTGTCAAGCCCCGCTGGGCAGGGGACATAAACTCAGGTCCCCTGGCCAGCGCCAGGACCAGGGGCATGGCCTGAGGTCCCCCAACCCAGACTGGGGTGGGGGGCATGGCCTGAGGTCCCCCGTCAAGCCCCACCAGGTCAGGGGGGGGCTCAGCCTCAGGTCCCCCGGCCCAGCACCGGGAGGGGGGGGCACAGCCTTAGGTCCCCTGTCAAGCCCCACTGGCAGGGGGGGGCGCAGCCTCAGGTCCCTGTCAAGCCCTGCCAGGCAGGGCGGCACAGCCTCAGGTCCCCTGGCCAGGTGCTGGGGCGGGGGGTGCGGCTTGAGGTCCTCCAGCCTGGTGCTGGGGTGAGGGCGCAGCCTGAAGTGCCCTGTCAAGCCCTACCTGGTGGGGGGGTGTGGCCTGAGGTCCCCCAGCCTGGCGCTGGGGCGGGGGGAGCATCCTGAGGTCCCCTAGCCCAGCACTAGGATGGGAAGTGCACCTTGAGGTCCCCTGTCAAGCCCTGCTGGGGGGGGTGAGGGGAGGGGGCGCAGCCTGAAGTCCCCTGTCAAGCCCTGCTGGGTGGGGGGTGCAGCCTGAGGTCCCCTGTCAAGCCCCACATGTGTGGGGGAGGGTGTAGCCTCAGGTCCCTGCTGATAGCTTGTTAAGGCTCCTTATGGGAACTTGGCCTCATCTGTGGGTGCAGCTATCTTTGTGATGGAGTGATGGTCAATTAGCATATTCCCTCTTTATTAGATAGGATACCACACACAAAGCTTATACATGAAATAATATTTTTTTAAAGACTTGCTTTCTCTGATGGTATTTTGTGAGTCATTAATTCGCGAAAGCCAGGAGAGCGTTTACAGCCAACTCTTAAAAAAACATGAACCAATGAAGGGAAAAAGCAATGGCATGGATATTCCAAAACATAAGATATTTAAAATGACCTTTATATAGCTTAGAAAGATACTCTCTCCTATCTTATCTGATTTCCCTGCTTTATTACATTTTGCTGGGGCTTAAATTAAAATTACTTGGCACAGCACACTGAATAGTCACCAGTTGGCAGTGGGGAGGAGTGGTTAAGAAACATGGGCCTTAGCTGATTTGGCTCAGTGGATAGAGCATCAGCCTGCAGACTGAAGGGTCCTGGGTTTGATTTCGGTCAGGGCACATGCCCAGGTTGTGAGCTCGATCCCCAGTGGGGGGCATGCAGGAGGCAGCAGATCAATGATTCTCATCATTGATGTTCCTCTCTCTCTCTCTCTCTCTCTCTCTCTCTCTCTCCTTAAAAAAGGAAAGAAAGAACAATGGGCAGTGAAGTCTAGGATTTTAATATTTACAGAGGATAAGCCTATAAACTGGACAAGTCACACATGGATAAAGAGGAGGTAGCCATATGCTCAAAAGCTTTCATTAATTTTTGACTCCAGAATCTGAGGTCAAACGGGTCTCTTAAGTAGAGCACATTATTTGCAAGTTCAAGCACTAATTAAAATTCTTTCCTCGACTTGTTCAAAAATTCATTGGGAATAGGAAGCATTTTTTCTACTTCAATTCTAAGCACAATGAATGTATATAATGGAAGAACTTAACCCAGCATGGTGCAAAATGAAAGATCCTCTTTCAATGAACAGCATGAGAAGCTGGAGGAGGAGGGAGGTGCCACAGCAGTAGGTAGGGAGGGAGCTAGAAAATTATACTTTGTATTCCAATCACTATCCAATTTTTCTCATTCCTAAAGAGAGCAAACAAAGCAAAAGAAAATAGCCTTCCTCCGGCCTCAAAATAGCAGGTTCCAGACATTGAGAACCATGATGCATGGAACACCTTTGAGGCAACCCACAGTGCATAATTTTTGAGCATCGGCAATAGGGAGCAAGGGGATATAGGCACGTGAACCACTCCAGTCACCAGTTAGCATTATTTACCAATCCTGGTTCAGGGAAGGTGTTCAAGAGCCTTAAGAAGTTGCAAACTCTAAATGCTAATAAAAATCCAAACGGAGTGCTCTTGATCTCCAACCAAAAATCCCTGAGCAACTCTGTAAAAGGCTCTCCCTTCAGCTCTTGCTTCCGGTGCTCTAGTCTCAGGCTCACACAACCATTTCAATGGGAATGCTTCTCTAAATGAGATGCACTCATAGAATCCCAATGCTGGTTCCAAATTTATTACAATGTCTGGCTCATTCTCTAAATCCCCTTCTCAGGGTCACCTCCTGGGGAAATTCCTCGGAGTTATGCTCTCTCACTGGGGGCAGCCTGAAGCCAATGACTGTTTCAGGCGTACAAAAGTTGGTCCCCTTGTCTCAGAGCTGGACAACTTTTGTTGTGATTCATACTCAGGAGCTCCCCATACAATTAGGATGAGGCTATACCTCAGCTAAAGCCGTATCTTTGCCTAGATTATTCCTTGTCCTGTTAGTGTAGGTAGCTAGATATTAATAAAGGAAGGGAGCAAAGGAAATCAGACATTATTAAGCATAATCAACCAGGAAGCATAAGTCTGTTTGCTTCCCTAGGGAAGCTTCCCATACTCCCCAGGAAACCACAGGTCACTGGAGGAACAGATAGAACAATAAAGGGGGCAGGAGTCCGGTGGAGGGGGAACAATGGGGGAAATAAGGGGATACCTGTAAGACTTTCAACCATAGAGATATATTAAAACATAAAAAAATATATTTAGAATTTAAAAGAGAGAGAGAGAGAGAGAGAGAGAGAGAGAGAGAGAGAACAGTTGATAGGGGAAAAAGCAGGTTCAAGTCCCAGCCTTGCATGCCTCAAAGTAGCTGGGTCTTTTGGCAAGTACTGAAGTCCTGTTGGCCTCAGCTTTCTTATCTGTACAATTGGGTCAGGTTTCTCTGAACTGTCATGAGAGTTGAGTTGAAAAAAGAACACAGAAGTGTAAATGCTATGAAAGACTTGAACAATTACTAAGTGAAAAATGGTACATTCAAAACTTCTGACAAGGAGAGGTCTGTGCCGTGCCAGCACAGCCAAGGGTTTGGCGAGCCTGAGGGAGGGCCAGTGAAGGATGAAGAAAAAGACAGACAAAGAGAATAAGCTGGGTCTCTACGTGCATCTTCTGTGCCTGGCTGAGGCCACAGAACAGATCCAGACTGCAAAGCTGATGGTTTATTTTATAGTCAGAGGAAAACAAGGTAATTTACAATGTTCTTGTAAGTTTCACTTGTTTTGGCAGCACTTGCTGCCCCTCCAACAGCCCATTAGCTACCCAGGAAAGATCTAGGGAGCAGTCACAAGATCAAGCTTCATTATGCTTAGAGGACTGTGCCCTCCAAGCTGGGACTTGTTTGCGACTTTGCCAGCAGGTCAGTCCGAGGCTTAACCCTATAACCGCTCCCTACATCTCACCCTTCTTTTAATTTTAAGCTACTAATAAAGGAAGTAAAACTTAAAACATCAAGAACTAAGTTCTGACTATTAAAACATTAACAAAACAATGCCAATGCAAAATCCAGACATGGCTATTAATAAAACAATGCCAATGCAACACAACAGTAATAGAGAAATGCAACTACAGTAACATTTTTCTCCTAAATGAAAGTTTCTTTTGCTGATTTACTCAAGAGTCCTTGGACTTGGCTGCGCAAGAGTTTGCAGAAGACTGGCAGCTAACCAATGCTAGCATGGCCAGAAACATGATTGAGGGAGTAGCTTCCACTTCTTGCTTTTCTGCCATCTGCTGGGCCTTGGTTGTTAACTTCTTCAGCTGACCCCATGTTGGCACCTCGGTCTCTTGCGAAGCCTTCGTCATCTTCCTTTTCCGCTTTGCTGTCATCAGGGCAACTCTCAGTCTTTTGAACGATGGGACAAGGAGCTTCTCTGGGTCCATTGTGGTGACGCATGTAACGCTCTGGCACCCAAATTGGCTGCACTGCTCCTTCTGGAAAGATACAAACACAACCTCTTCCCCACATCATTACTGGATCTGGTCCAAACCATTGTCCAGGTTGTGCATCCTTCCATCGGGCTAACCCTGCAGAGGCTATTGTACAGGAGGCCCGATGCCTTTCGGCTGCTGTATGACCCTCAGCATCACAATTCAAAAAATTTAAGGTATAAAGAACATGACTGAGTTTGTTTTGAGGTGACACATAACATCTGTCTCCCCCTCTCTGTTTTAGTAATTGCATTTTAAGAGTACGATTGGCTCTTTCCACTATTGCTTGACCTTGAGGGTTGTAAGGGATACCAATTTTATGGCAAATTTGATATTGCTGACAAAAATATTGAAAAGCAGAACTAGTGTATGCGGGTCCATTGTCTGTCTTTAGCTCTAAGGGAGGACCTGGTACCGCAAAGGCAGCTAGGCAATGATTAATTACATGCTTGGCACTCTCTCCCGTATGGGGAGTCGCAAAGATAAAGCGGGAGCAGGTATCTACATTAACATGTACCCATCTATGCTTACCAAATTCCGGTATGTGGGTGACATCCATTTGCCAAATTTGATTAGGTTTAAGACCCCTAGGACTAACCCCCAACTATTGTACAGGGCAATGAATTACACACTGAGAGCACTGCTTAACAATTTGATTAGCTTGCTCCCTAGAAATACGGAATTGTTTGAGTAAGGCAGCAACATTTTGATGATGCAAAGCATGAGAGGACTGGGCAAGAGAAAATGGGGTAGCCTCTTGCATTACAGCAAGGAGGCGATCAATAGCATCATTGCCTATAGCTAATGGACCAGGGAGACCTGAATGAGATCGGATATGACCAATAAGGCAGGGAAATTGTCGTTCTCTAATGACTTTTTGAAGGTTGAAAAATAAATGAAAGAGTTCCTCTGAATTAGTGTGCCCGTTAGTAGCCATTTCAATTCGTTTGGCCATACTTACCACATAGGCACTATCACTATATAGGTTAATGGGCTCTGTAGCAAAATCCGTCAAGGCATAGATGAAAGCTTGTAAGGGCCTTTGCACCTCTGCTGCAGTAGTATCCAGCTTTTCCAGAACTGGATCCATCTGTAAAAATGGTTAATGCCTGAGGTATAGGTTGTAACTTCACTATCTTTGGGAAGGTAAAGGTAGTAACTGAGAGAAATTGTAAAACCTTATTTGCTGGGTAATGGTTACCAAACTGTCCGGAGAAATTAGCAAGTGCAACTTGCCAATTTGTTGATCATTGCCAGAGCCAATCTTGCTGTATAGCTGTAAATGGCACTACAATAAGGTCAGGGTCTTGGCCCACTAATTGGCCTGTTCGAAGGTGGGCTCGAGCTATTAGCTGGGAAACAGAATCATGGAAAGGAGTTAATACCTTAGTTGGAGAATGAGCCAAATATAGCCATTCAACAACTCCAGGAGCTTGCCAAATGACCCCAGTGGGTGTATGTGTCACAGGGAAAATTAAAACCTGTAAGGGAAGGGAGTAATCAATTCTAGTAAGTTGTGCTGAACTTAAGGCATCCTCAACTTTATGTAAGGCTGTCTTGGCTTCCTCTGTCAAGCAGCGTGGGGATGACGGAGATGAATCTCCCTTTAGTATATGAAATAAAAGGCTTAAGTCAGCAGTGGTTAATTTTAAAGCAGGTCAGAACCAGTTAATATCTCCTAATAATTTTTGGAAGTCATTTAATGTAAGTAAAGTGTCAGTCCGAATTTGAATTTTCTGAGGTTTTATTGTTTTCCTTCAATAATGCTGCCAAGATAAGAAAAAGGAAATGTCCTTTGAACTTTTTCAGGTGCTATGCATAATCCAGCACAATACAGGGAATCCTACAAATCTATATAGATATTATTTAGATGCGTTTCATTTTTATGAGCTAAGAGAATGTCATCCATATAATGAATAATATAAGCCTCGGGATATTTTTTCCTTATAGGATGTATGGCTGCAGCCACAAAATCCTGACATAAGGTAGGACTATTGGCCATGCCCTGAGGCAGTACTTTAGCATATCTCCACCCCCATCATCCAAAACCTACTGGCGCTGTTCCCTTGCTTCCTCCAATCCTCGCTCATATTTGGGAGAAAGCCCATCATCCAGAGGGCTCTCTCCCACAGGAGCTGTAGCCCCAGGGACTGGAGGAGGCAGTGGAGGTGCCAATGGTGGAGTCAGAAGCCTTTGGCAATTCAATTTCAAACTGGCTGTCAATTTCTTTTTGCATAGACAAGATCTTAGTTACTTTCTTAGAATACTTAATCAAATTGCTTACAAAGACATTGGCTTTTCATTTAGCTGAAAACCTTGATTTTAATTCACAAAGCTAATTTATTTAAGTAATTAAAGTAGGTATCTTCATTTAAAAAGCAAAGCAAATTTAGTAAATGTTTATATCTGATTCACAAGCTGCAAATGTTGCCCCGCCTCTAGCTTAATTAAGAATGCAGGCAGCTACGGGCTTTTTGTCATTTTAAATTCTGCTGTTGGATTATAAGAAATATTTAGTTACTTCATTTTGCCCTTCTTAGAGGCCAAAACCTTAATAACATTTAAAATATATTTATTAATTTTTATTTGATAAGGCTTTCCATGCAATTTCAAGTATATTAGATCTGTTAAACTTAAAAAGATTTCCTTTAAGAAGAGAGAATAAATTTCTTGTATTACTCCGGGCCCTTGGAGCTTTCTAAGAATCATCTCTGTTAAAGCCTTGAAATTTTAACATGGAAAAAAACCATCAAACAAATATTTATATATGATTTAAATATTATAATACCTTTTATAATTATCTTAAGATATCAATTAGATTTTAAACTAGTTTTTGCATAGAAAAATTTTGGTTGGGATCACAGAATTAATCCTCTTTTTTAAATTAGACCAATAATAAGCAACTTATTTTGAATTCCTAATCCTATCTAATAAAAGAGTAATATGCAAATTAACCATCACTCCACTACACCCACAAGCCATGCCCTCCAGCCATGCCCACCAGCCAATCAGGAGTGAATATGCAAATAAACCCAACCAAGATGGCTACGGCCATAGAGAGCAGGAGGGAGGCTTGGGTTTCCCCCGCAACAGAGGAAGCCAAGCTTTCTGCCTGCCCTTGCTGGCCTAGGCCTCCACTCAAGGCTACAAAATTTCAATGATAGAATATACATAAATCCAAACAGAAATGGCAGCAGCCATGGAGCTGGAAAGAGCAGGAGGCTAGGGTTGCCCCCGGTGATGGGAGGAAGCCAAGCTTTCTGCACACCCTGGACGGCCCAGGCCTCCGCTTAAGGCTACAAAGTTTCAATTATAGAAGATACATAAATCCCAATAGAAATGGCTGCCACCATGGAGCAAGCAGAAGGCTTGGCTCTGCTCCAGGCTACAAAGTTTCAATTGTAGAAGATAAATAAACCCCAGATACCAGGGCCTCCGCTTGGGTCGCCAGGGGGTGTGGCCGGCCTGCAAACCACCACAGGCCCCTCGCCCAGGCCGCCCCACGCCCCAAGGGAACCCCCACCCTGATCCAGGACACCCTTCAGGGCAAACCAGCTGGCCCCGACCTGTGCACCAGGCCTCTATCCTATCTAATAAAAGAGTAATATGCAAATTGACTATCACTCCAACACACAAGATGGCTGCCCCCATTTGGTCAAAGATCCTGCCCCCATGTGGACACAAGATGGCCACCACAAGATGGCCAGCAAGGGAGGGCAGTTGGGAGGGACCAGGCCTACAAGGGAGGGCAGTTGTGGGCGATCAGGCCAGCAGGGGAGGGCAGTTGGGAGGGACCAGGCCTGCAAGGGAGGGCAGTTGGGGGTGATCAAGCCTGCAGGGGAGGGCAGTTAGGGGTGACCAAGCCGGGACTTGTTTGCAACTTTGCCAGCGGGTCAATCCGAGGCTTAACCCTATAACCGCTCCCTACAGAGGTCAGGTCAAAGATATGAAGTTATGACCTTAACTAGAGGCCCGGTGCACGAAAATCATGCACTGGGGCGGGAGGGGGGTCCTTCAGCATGGTCTGCACCGTCTCGCAGTCCACGAGCCTTCAGGGGATGTCTGACTGCTGGCTTAGACCTACTCCTTAAGCCATCAGTGGACATCCTTAGTGCTCCTGTGGAGGCGGGAGAGGCTCCCACTACCACCACTGCACTCTCCAGCCGTGAGCCTGGCTTCTGGCTGAGTGGCACTCCCTCTGTGGGAGTGCACTGACCACCAGGGGGCAGCTCCTGCATTGAGCGTCTGCCACTGGTGTTCATTGTGCATCATAGTGACTGGTCGTTCCACCATTCGGTCGATTTGCATATTAGCATTTTATTATATAGGATAGCACTGGCTTATTTATGAGAGGTCTCCAAAGTCTAAATGAAGGGATGATTTAAATGGTTTACTTTTCCAAAGAACCTGATGGGTCTCTTGAGAGTCTTGGTCTTGTTAGTTTCTTTGTTGATCTCTCTAACAAGCATTGGGAAGACACCATGAATTAGGGTTTTAAGAATTTAAATAGTGTTATACAATACCATTTGGACTTTTTTGGTTACTTGGCTTATACTCTTACATACCTATAACTAACTTACTTTTCCCTACTCAATGACAACTTAGTTCTGTTTACCAGGTCCCTGGGATGTTAATTCTCTTGCCCACATGTAACTAAAAACTGCAGTGGGACTCAAAATTAGAGAATACACACACACTCACACACACTCACACACATACACGCTCTCTCTCTCTCTCTCTCTCTCTCTCCTCTCTCTCTCTCTCTCTCTCTCTCTCTCTCTCTCTCTCTCTCTCTCTCGATGCCACTATTAGATTGGATGGATATGTCAAATTGAAGAGTTGCTTTACTATATAGATGTAGCCAAGTTCAGCAACTCTGGCAGTAGGACCAGTGAAGAGGAGGGAGATGGCTAGGACCTGTCCTTAAGGCCACACATGAGCTTTCCAAGGATGCCATTCCTACATATATTTCTATGTGAATGGGAAGCCCTCCTCCCCAAAACAGAACAATGTAGCTTCTCTAGAGATGGGGCCTGTTTCCTTGTTGGTGGAAGAGAGAAAACACATTTTAAAAAAACACAGACACACCCAGAACCCTTTGACTACTATGCTTCCTGTGATTTGATTATTGGTTCTGTAGTGTATTTTACTCTAGAAAACACATTTAAAAAACACACAGATACACCCCAAACCCTTTGACTATTATGCTTCCTGTGATTTGATTATTGATGGTTCTGTAGTGTATTTTACTCTACTTTGTCTAACATTTTTGTTGGTTTTAAACATTATCTTAACAAGGGACATGTGAACATTTTTGAGAAGGTGATGCTTCTGGAAAATATGCTACTGCAACCTGCAAGGGTACTTCTGACTTTTTATCTAAGCCTGAGTCTCCTCATCTGTAAAATGAACTAGAGAATAAAACAAGATAAGCATTTTGTGAAGAGCAGCCATTCTGCATTGATGGCCAAGGTTGACCCCACTTTCCATTCAGTGATATCCTTAAGCTTCACAAATAAACTAGTGAAGCCACAAATTCATCTTATCTACATCTCTCTTGGTTCCTTTTATGTGTTTGCTTTCTCTCTGTGAAGTGCTTCATTGTAAATACCTGTGGTACTTTGATAACTACATTAAAATGAAGGTAATGTTTATAGCTATTTATTTATACAGCTTTTTACTTTCTTTCACCTCAGTGGAATCCATAAATAAAAATGTCTTTTCCTTCAAGCAGCTGACTCTGAAAACACTCATATTTAAGAAACCTGCAAAAGAATATACTATCTTTATGATTTATTAAAAGAAGATAAATGAGGAGTTAAAAATACCTTTCAGCCTACTAAAGAGAGAAAATACGTCAACTGGTATATATGTCAAGAAATGCTAGAGAATTACAGTTTTATTACTCAAGATGTATTTCAGACAAATGGGTAGAGACAAATATTCCTTGTACTTTAACTGTGATTTATTTCACAAGTAAAGCTCTATCTATGTAGCACAGCTTAAAGTTAGGATTTGAATTAGATTGTCAGCTGTAGCCAAGACAAGTATTTCAAACTGTGAAGTGAAAGTTTGAGTTAAAATCTCCGGCTTGTGTTAAGCTAGAAGGCTCCTAATATGGAGACTTTTCTACTAAAAATAAAGGTTACACTTTGCTTCAGCTATTTTGCATCCAGGTTTCTTGGAATAGACCATCTCAATATCAAATATTCCCTCCCATTCTTCCTCTATGTATATCCTTCTTCATTAGAATCTGTATTCCTATTTATTGTTTAGCTGACAGGGGTCCTCAAACTATGGCCCGCAGGCCACATGCAGCCCACTGAGGACATTTATCCGGCCCGCCGGGTGCCGCTGCCTGTCCTGCTTAGCAGCCGACTCGTCCTGGGCCCGCAGTGCTCATAGGAATTTGTTCATAGTTTTTTGTTTGTTTGTTTGTTTGTTTTTTAATATATTTTATTGATTTTTTTACAGAGAGGAAGGGAGAGGGATAGAGAGTTAGAAACATCGATCAGCTGCCTCTTGCACACCCCCTACTGGGGATGTGCCCGCAACCAAGGTACATGCCCTTGACCGGAATCAAACCTGGGACCCTTGAGTCCGCAGGCCGACGCTCTATCCACTGAGCCAAACCGGTTTTGGCTGTTCATAGTTTTTTTTTAAAACTATAGTCCGGCCCTCCAACAGTCTGAGGGACAGTGAACTGGCCCCTGTTTAAAAAGTTTGAGGACCCCTGGTTTAGCAAATGTAACTACCATACACATGGTGTAATTTATTGTTATTATTTGTTGTTGTTCTTTTACACATGTGTAATTTAAATATTTCTATACCTTAGTTCTCTTTCAGAACCCATTCTTATAGCAAGATTTGATAATGCCTTAGTTTTGAAACATCAGATTCTTTGAATAACTATTTTTCATGGGAAGGAGAATATAATAGTGTAGGGTTTCCAAAACTGAGTCCCCAGGACACTGCTTCCCAAAATGTTAATGAGAGTTTTATAGAGAATGGGTTTTGAACCAGTGTGCATTTAAGAAATATTGGGTTGAACAAAACTAAATTTTTTTTCTGCATAAATTCCTAGAACTGTTGATATGTATTTATACATCATGACTCTTACAGAGCAAAAGAATATTTGAGTGTTTCCCCAATTTTTATGTGGCACTTACATTGTTTAATCCCACAAAAATTCTGTTCTTCCAGGTACCTATTGCTGTATAACACACAACCCCCTGGTTTAACACAATTTATGACGATCTCTCCACTTAAGCTCAAGTGGATCCATGGGGTTGTTCTTGCTTGGGATCTCTTGTGCAGTTGCATCAGACAGAGGCTGGGGCTGGAGTTGTCTGAAGGCTCAACTAGCCTGGACATTTATATCATGGCAGTGGATAGTGGCTGCTGGCTTAGAAGTCCTACAGTATCACTTCTGCCACAGTTCTCGGTTAAGCCAGGCCCAAGACCAACCCAGATTCAAGGAAAGGAAAAATCAGAATCTATCCCTTGATGGAGATGGGTGAAAATAGAGGGAGGGGAAGGAATGAGTGGTGGCCATCTTTGCAGCCTATCCACCAGATTTTTTAACAGCTCATGGGACAGGGACATTTTATAGAACAGTTTGGGTAGTGGCAATGGGGTAGGGTGGGAAGGGGGGGTAGTCCACCCATCAGAGAGAAGTATTCCGTCACTGACATTGTTTAGAATTGCTAATATATGGTGATAATAGAAAGCATACAAAGTTTTAGATAATTTTATTTTTAATACTAGAGGCCTGGTGCACGATATTTGTGCACTGGGCAGGGGGGGCAGGCATTCCCTCAGCCTGGCCTGCACCCCCTCGCAGTTCTGGACCCCTCGGGGGATGTCCACCTGCTGCAGAGGTGGGAAAGGCTCCTGTCACTGCCACTGCGCTCGCCAGCCATGAGCCTGGCTCGCTGCTCCTTAGTGCTGCCTTGGAGGCAGGAGAGGCTTCTGCCACTGCTGCTGTACTCACCAGCCATGAGCTCGGCTTCTGGCTGAGTGGTACTCCCTCTGTGGGAGCGCACTGACCACCAGGGGGCAACTTCTGCATTGAGTATCTGCCCCCTGGTGGTCAGTGCATGTCATAGCAACTGGTTGTTGCACCGTTCAGTCTATTTGCATATTAGCTTTTTATTATATAGGATATTTTTATTGATTTTAGAGGGAGGAAGGAAGAGAGAGATAGAAACATCAGTGATGAGAAATAATCATTGATCAGCTGCCTCCTGCATGCCCCCTACTGGGGATTGAGCCCGCAACCCACTCATGTGCTCTTGACCCGAATCAAACCTGGGACCCTTCAGTCTGCAGGCTGATGCTCTATCCACTGAGCCAAACCGGCTAGGGCTTATTATTTTTTGAAATTTTCTATAGATAGGGTTGCCAAGTAAAATACAGGGTTCCCAGTTAAGTTTTAATTTCAGATCAACAAGAAGTAATGTTTTAGTGAAGATGTGACCCAAATATTGCATTGGGCATACTTATAAAAATGTTTATTTACTTAAAATTAAAATTTAACTGGGTGTCCTGTAATTTTATTTGCTAAATATGACAACACTACGATAATGTACTCCTGTATTGTCAATATTATTGTTGGACTCCTTTTTCATCCTCTCACCCCAATAGTGCTACTACCCCTTTGAGTCTGGAAGAAAATCAATGTTATGGAAAGTCTTACGTTTTAGAATCAGAAAAATCTGATTTCAGATTCTGGCTCTGCCACACACCAGCCTTGTAAGTTACTTAACCTCCATGAGCCTCAATTTCATCAACAGTTGGGACCAGTCAAAATTACCTGGCGGGATTGCTAAGCCCTTAGGCGAGATGATGTGTGGAAAGCTCATGATTCTGTGATTGGAGCTTAATAGCCATGGAGCCAAAGGGAATCCTGACTCCTCTTCGTCCAGATAAAGCAGAAGCAAGAGGGAAACCCCATGCAGCTTTTAGATGGTGTTTATTTGCTGAAGAACATAAATAGGCAGGAATCTGAATGAGGTGTTTGTTTTAATTCTTACAAAAGAATGGGGTAGTGAGGTGTCATCGTGGGAGTTCCAAGTTTGATTCAGACCACACGTTGGGGGAAGAAAAAAAATGATACCGACTATGCTGTCAACACCATGACTGGCCCATGACGTCTGTTTTGTAATTCCTCTGAATCACTGACTCAATGATATTTTGATTTTGATTTTATTTGCTTGCATATCCACACTTTTATGTCAATTATTAGTTAAAAGCTAGTTCAGTATAATTGACTGTAGGAGTAAATTTCATAATGGTTATTTATGAAAAAAAAGAAAAATTTGAGGGCATTACATCTGAATTAATGCCATGAAAGAACAGGTTTCTCAAATGAATCTTGAATGTGCAGGGAAATGGTTAGTGAATGGGCTCGGCCAAATGCTGTGGAAAGCTCTTTGAAGTAAATGTGCTTAGTTCCATTTTTATAGTTAGAGAAACTGAGGCTCACATTGGTCTCAAGGCTTGTTCACAAAATTAATAAAGGTAAATGTTCCCTACCCATCTACCCACTGCTACTGCCCTTATGTAAGTAGCAAATGGCATCCTTGTCATGGAGTTCAGTGGACGTTCCCAATGCTGATATTGATTGACCTTTCAGCAGCGTTCTACAATGTTTCACCATGACCCACCTTATTGAAAGGCCCTGTTCTGGTCTCAGTAATAATGTTCTGGATCTGAATCCCTCCTTCTCATCAGTCCTTTCCTTTAATTTCCCTGGAAGCGTATTCTCCTTGATTAGATAATTACCGTTGGCAATTCCTCAAGATCAACCCGGGCACCTTCCCTTTCATTTCCTCCTCCCTTTACTTCAGTCACAAGCACAATATAAATTAGCACATATCACAGTCCTTCTGGTGTTACACATCTTTCCACTGCACCTTTATTTAATTATTTAATTATTTTTTTAAACACACATTTTTATTGTGTTTTAACAGAGGAAAAGAGAGGGTGAGAGAGACAGAAACAACAATGATGACAGAGGCTCACTGATTGGCTGCCTCCTGCATGCCCCCCACTGGGGATTGAGCCCACAACCTGGGCATGTGCCCTGACTGGGAATGGAACAGCAACCCCCTGGTTCATATGGGTCAACGCTCCACCACCCACCCACGCAGGCCGGGCTGCACCTTTATTTTTATTGGTGCGCTTATTTTTTCAGCTTCATGTCTGCTTTTACTCACCAAGAGATCCTTAATGCCTTGTATCTAGCAAGCATATCATAATAGCCTTGAGGACTAAAAGAATGAATGAATGACTCTGGATAGTATGACCTAAAACTTCTTTTTTCCACTCCCTGTTCTCTTCCCAAATGACCTTAGGGTTTAAAAAAATCCCAAAACTTTAATTTTACACATGAGAGGAGTGAGATTTAGAGAGGTTAAAGAATTTCTCCAGTCACACAGCACTCAAAAGGTGGGTCTGGGACTCTGCTCTCTCAAAGACTGGAGCTCAAATCTATAGATTTGATCCCAGCTGCTGACTGAATATACTGACAGGGATGCTGGTTTTTCTTTGCTGGTAATGGAAAAGTCTTGGGAAATTGGATCAGCATATGTTGGTTCTACAATTCATCTCTGCCCTTCAGATCTAACCAAAATTTGAAGTATGCCTTTATATCAATTCCTCTACACTTTTCTCCTTTCCTTCTGTATTCTACAGTGACTCAGCATTTTTCATCACCCCTTTTTCCTTCATGGATATCTAAAAAAATTCCTTAAACAATAAAATATTTTAGTTTACTAAATTTAATATTCTTAGATATTCCATATGCCTATGATTTGAAATTCTATGTTGAAATTTAAAAAATGTTAGCGAAATACTATGTAGCAATAGCTCATCGTACAATCCAACAAAAGGAGTCCTCTGTTTCCATGGGAGAGTCCTCACACGTCCACTGTGGTTGGTGGTGTGGTGAGTGGTACCTTTTTTATTGACTGACAGAATACATAGAGTGTAACGCCAAAATAACCCACAGCAGATGACTAAATGCATGTTAAATTTAGCTGAAAGTAAACTTTCCTTTTGCTTCCTCTTTTTTTTAGTGGTAGTGAGTGGGTGGGGGGGGGGTGTAGGGTAATGTGGATCACCAAAGCAAGCAAGTGGGAAGGGAAAAACAGCATACATGAAAGATGGGGTGGGGGGCAGGGAATGAAACAAATTTCCATTCTCATAGATTGATAGAATTTTGACTGATGGAGCTGAGAGAACTCTTAGAAACTCATCTCCCTCCCTCCTTTTATAAATTAAAAATTACAAAGTGCAGAGAGGTTATATGGAAGAGTTGAGAATTGAGGTCTTTGATGTCAGTTCATTCATTAGCTTCAGCTCACTCATTCATTACCTTCTCTGTATGCCTTCTATGAGCCCTCTCCCAATATTGCCTTAGCACAATGCATACCCTATGCATCCCATAGTGTTGTACGCACTTCTCTACTTGTCTGTCCTCCCTCCATCTTTCAGCTCCATAAGCTCTAGTATGATGCTGCTCATGCATCAAGGAGTGCGAAGGAAAGAGGATGACTGACATGCTCTCTGGTATGGTGGGAATTTACTTTTCCTGTTTCTTAATATAATACAGTCCTCTTTGCCCATCACCATGAATGAATTTCCCAGATGACTCGTTGTTGTTCCTCAGTAGTTTTATCTTTTTTGATTTCTAAAATCCAATCTGCCTCAGTGACAAGTGCTTTGCTATCACACCTGATATCTTTTTCTACACCTGTCATTCATAGGATGGTTGATCCAAGGTGGGCTATTTATTTTTGAGAATCAGTTTTCTCTCTTCTGTGAAATGGGTATATAAACAGCTGTATTTCAAGATTTTCATTCAGACTCTATGAGATCAGGTAGAAGAAACATGCTCTCATAGTTGCCTGGCCTGTGTGTGTGTGTGTGTGTGTGTGTGTGTGTGTGTGTGTGTGTGTATGTATGTTTTCTATTGGCTTTCAATAGAACTATAGAAGATGGGATCAATTGCTTCTTTAAGGACTTGATGAATGATTTCAGTTGTTGTTGCAATGTCTATAAGAACATTTGTTATGATTGTTGGTGTTTTGCTTCTGATCTTAGAATTTAAAAAATCTTTTGCTCATTTTATAATTTCTTTTTGATAAGATGGATTATGTTGATTGATGTTTGAATGTTGAACCAATTCATAAATCCCACTTTGTTGTGGTGTAGAATTTGCTTTATGAATTTTAAATTTATTTTCTAATTTGTGTAAGAAAGTTTGTATCTATATGCATGATATTAATCATTTAGATATTAATCATTAATTTTCTTTTCTTGTAATGTCTTTTATCTGGTTTTGGTAATAGCATAATGCTAGCCTCAGAGAATGAATTAGAATATATTCCCTCTGCTTCTATTTTTTCGAAGAGAATGAGTTTGATTTCCTCCTTTGGTGTTTGGTAGATTTTACCAGTAAAAAACCATCTAGTCTTGGTGCTTTCTCTTTTGGAAGGTTATTAATTATTGATTTAATTTTTAAAATTACATATAAGGCTATTTAGCTTTTTTCTCATTATATGAGTGTACTAATTTGTATCATTCAGGAATCCATCTGTTTCATCTAAATGATCAAATTTGTGGAATGGAATTGTTTGGAACCTTCCTTTATTATAGTCAATGTCTATGGGTTCATTTGTGATACTTCTTTCACATCCGAAATTAGAAATGTGTGTTCCCTCTCTTTTATTCTTGATTGACCTTGTTACAGGTAAGTTTATGTGGTGTTTCTGAGTAGGCTTTTGGTGCCATCTTAACCAGAAGATTTGGTCATAGCTTGTCCATATTGTTTATTCAGTCCTTCCAACAGCTTGATGGGTGAGGTATTCCTATTAATATTTTACAGATGACAAAACAGAGGGCGAAATCCTTTTGAGAAGGAGGAACAAAATTCAAAGTTTTATAGGAACAGCTCTGTGCCTTAAGTAGTTCTTGATTGCTTTCCTACCCAAATCTTCCCTTCTCTAGGCTGTAGTTGCTGTATAGTTTTTGAGAAGGAAATCATTGGATTGAAACCAAACAAAATGGCTTAATGTTGGCAGAGTATTGCCTTTCAATTCCCCTGAAATGAAAATAGCAGTGGTGACCCCAGTTTTATTACTCTTTAGTAATTTTAAATTAAGGGTTGATGCCATGTACAGCTGGTTGGATCTTACAGACATGCTCCAGGGAGAGCAAGTGAAGGGTTCTGTGTTCAGCGATGCTACTGCATTGGGTGACACACAATAACTGTCCTTGGATTTCCTCCCTTGGCGAAATGACATGTGCATTACTCTACTGTGAGGGCATTTTGCTGTCATTTGCTAAAGAGAGCGGCACAGATAAGTGTGTGAACCTTGTTTGACATTTAGAAGCAACCCAGCAATTCCAAGAAATGCACGCGATAGTAAAGATACTTCCATAAAAGGTGGTTGACTGATGGCTTGGCCAAAACATAATACCTGGTAGTTTATGGTGGTTTTCTCTAAGGGGCGTAGATATTAAATTAATTTCAAAATTGTCTCAAGAGTCCTCCTTACCAAGATGTTACCATCTACTTTTTTGCAAAGCACGCAGTAGAAGAGCAAATACTTTAGGCCCTAAAATAAGGTGTGTGCACATGCGTGTGCATGTGCACGCTGAGGGAGGAGGATTTTGTTCAGCATGCTGTTGATTTCATATAGATAGATTGATAGACTCCATTTCATTACTTTGTGGAGATTGCAGAATCATTCCCAATGTAGAATTTCTTAATGAAAAGGAAAAGAGAGTTATTTAAAGAAATTTATTTGATTTCAATAAGGCAACTCGGTGGTAATTCCCTCTACAATATTTTCAACAAATATGCCATTAAAGGCTTGCATCCCATTCTCTGCACAACTTCTTTCATTCCTCTTTTTAAATTAAGTTATAGAACAGCAAAACCCAATCACCCACTTTAAAATTTTCTCAGGGATTTTAACTACAAAGTCGGAACAATTTTGCTTGCTATGTACTTCAATGGGCTGCTAGCACAAGGTGAGGGAAGAGAGCCTGCTCTTTTCAGTAAATATATGAGAGAATCAGGGAGTGCTTACATACTGTTTCTGCCATGAATGAACTGTGCAACCTCTCCAAATAATGTTTCTAAGTCTTTATTTTGTAAGTGGGAATTATTACCTGTCAAATTTGCATCACAGAGTTGAAATAGTGGTAAAGTGAGATACTATGCCTGACCATATATTCCTTTCTGATTCTGTAAGGCTCTCTGGCCTACTTGGTCTTCATGTGGCATATTTAGCAGATAAGAATTTTGTTCCTAAAACTATTGGAAATCCTGTGTGGTTAGATGTGGGAAAATAGTTGACATGGCATTGAGTTCTATGAATACCATGTTTTGTGTTCATTTGCTGAGTTTCCTGCATTTTAGCAAGTAGAACTGAAAAATAAAAATATGCCAATGTGTGTGTACGTGTGAGTGTATGTATATATATATAATCTTGGCAGAGGTGAGGTATGATTGCGTGCCTCCTTCAAAACACTCAAAGCCCAAACCAATAGCCTTCTAACAAATATAGTTTGACTTGAAGAGAGAATGGAGAACAAATAATACCTTAGAATATTATAATGGCATTCATATACAAAGATACTGCCCTTGGCCCATTCATGGTTAGTTGAAGATGTTTCAAGTTCTTTTTAAATTCCAAAAAAATGAGTGGGTTAGATTTAAGGGGCAAAGTGACCACTGATAATAAACACAATGATCTTACTTGTCATATTAAAAACACTCTTAATTATATGGACAAATGATTGAACACAATGAGTGTTTTTGACTTTTGAACAATACTGTTTTCTTAATGTATTTCTTTCCTTCCAAACTGTCAAAGACAGGGTGACCTAATATTTTATTTTTTAATTGATATATTATTCAAATGCTATAAAATTTATCCCTTTAAAGTGTATAATTCAATGGCCTATGCAGCCATCAACACTATCTAATTCATTTTTGTCATCCCCAAAGAAACTCCATACCCATTAACAGTCACTCTAATTTCCCCAAATTCTAGTTGTTGGCAACTGCTAATTCTTTTGCCTCCTTGGCTTTGCCTATTCAGAAAATTGTGTGTAATTGGAATACTACAATGTATGCCTTTTGTGTCTGGCTTCTTTCACTTAGCATAATATTTTCCAGGTTCATTCAGGCTGTAGCATATATCACTACATCATTCCCTCTTATGGCTGAATAGTAATGCACTGTATGAATACACTACTTTTATTTATACATTCATTAGTTGATGGACATAATGCTGCTGTGAAAAACTTATATACAAGTTTTTGTGTGAACATTTAAAAGAAGTAATAGACTTTATTTTTAGAGCAGTTTATGATTTACAGAAAATTGAGTTGAAAGTCTAGAGAGTTCCTATGTACTCCCTCTACCCCACCACTCACCAGCTCAATTTTACTATTATTAACATGCATTGATGTGGTATATTGGTTACAATTGATGAACTGATATTGGTACATCATTATTGACTATAGTCCATATTTTACATGAGGGTTCACTCGTTTTGTTGTACATTCTATAGGTTTTGCTAAATGCATAAGGCCATGTATCTACCTTTACAATATTATACAAAATAGGTTTACTGACTTAAAATGCCCTGTTCACTAATCTTTTTGTTGTCTCTATGGTTTTACCTACTATAGAATGTCATATAGTTGGAATCATATGGTCTTCTGGGCATTGAAAGGGTGTGATAAATGTCCAGTAGGGCAATTTTTTGAAGAAAACGGGTTTTATTTAATCAGAATTCAAAGATTCAAGATACAATATAGATGGTTGTTGATTTATGATGATAGATTATAATTGTAAGCCAAGAAGCAATAAGACGTAAATAAAGGAGGTCATCTACTATGCCCTTCGCTATTGGTCTTATACAGAAGAGCCACTGCAGTTTCCTTTCGCGCCCATGCTTCTTTTCACACATAGGTTTTTGTGGGTGTTTTGTTTTGTTTTTTGGGTTTTTTTTTTTTTTGCATACTTTTATTTTCCTGAGAATTCTTTCAGCTTGTCTACCCCTCCCATCTTTCTCTGGATAAAAACTTCTAGTCCTTCAGACATTTCTTTGCATATCTTCCATGCCTTCCAAGATAATTTCTTTTCTATATTTATTATGGAAAGCAGATATTTCACATATTTCTCTCTGGTGTTGGGCTGTTTCTTAGTTCTTGTTGCTACAAATATTCCTACCCTCTTTTCCCATATAGTGACTGTATCTCTCTAGACTAGGAAAATACAGAGAATATAAACATTTGTCTGTCTCCAAGTGTTAGGAGGTTTTTAAGTCTTGCCAGTTTCAGGGTAGCAGTCTATTCTCAAGTCGTTTCAAAATCTCCTATATCAGCCTCTCCTTTTCCCCATCACAGTTAACAACTATGTCTCATACCATGCAGCAGAGACCTTGTGAGAAGAAAAGCAAAATGAGTCCCTAATCCAGTACTCCACTCTCATTTAAGGAAATTTTCTCCTTAAAAGTCTCATGAAATCTTGACACTTCTTATACACAGCGAAAAGATCTAGGTGGATCTATTGCTCTTGACATTTGGCATTAATGGAATTTCTCATGTCTATCAACATAGATGAGTATCATATTTATTTAAAATCTACCTATCAAGGGAAAATGTAATGATACAAAAATTCTAATGTGTTTTCTGGTGGTTCTATTTAACCAATAAATATGAGGTATGTTTGTTGGCTATAATGGTGCCTAAACTGGGAGAAGAGATGGAAAAATTTACCAACCACAGGATATTTGACTCCATGTACTCATAATGTATGCAGAGATTCTAGTTACAATCTGTGTATATAACACAGCCTGATAAGTTAGAGTTACTAACCTAAGTAGATGTCAAGATGAATCAAGTCAGTGATGCAAAAATGAGTTCAGTTAATAAAATGAATCAGACATCAAAGACCTGTAATTGGTAGATTATTGAAATGGAGATGGTTGACCAAGTACAGTAATAGCTGGCTACAACGGTGCTGATGTCTCAGAGATATATAAATTGATTTCCGCGGTAGATGGGCAATAAAAAAAAACAACAACAAGAGAAATGAGAGACCCAGAGAAAGAGAAATTAAAGCCAGTTACTTAACCTTCTCTTTACATTTTTTAATTTAATAAGAAAACTCATAAAATGCCACATATGTGTGGCAGGACACTCCGAGTTCTAAACAAGCACAGCCTTAACAATGGCTATATACAGAAAGTTGTTCTCTGTGTTAGTCAGGATAGGTTAGGCGGCTACATTGCAGTAATGAACAAATCCTGAAATATCTGCAGTTTAATATAGTAAAACATTATTTGTCACCCACATTATAATACAGTGTGGGTCAGGTGGCTTCTCAGTAGCCTTCTTTCAAGTGATGACTCAGGGAGCTAGAATGTTTTTATATTGAGGCTTCGTCATATGGAACAAATGACTCCAGCATAACCCATGAAGGAGAAGAGACACATGAAGCATGTTTTAAAATAATTCACCTCTCTTCCAGCTAATATCATGAACCAGAACCCTGTAAGGTGATCACAGCCTAACTTGTAATGGTGGCTGGTAGTCTAGCCATGTGCCCTGGAAGAGCAAATGAGATCTCTGTCTCAGTTTTTAAGAGTATGAGGAGAAAATGCTATGATGGCATGCTGCACATGTATGGAAGTCTCTAGAAAGGGTTCATTGTCAATATGAAGAAGAACCTTATTAATGATGGGAGGCTGAATAAATTGACAGTTCAGCTTTAAAAAAATACATCAGCACTGGATGTTCTTAACAGGGTTATGAAGTACTGGAACGAATAAACATCTGAGACCTCACATAGAGAAGAAAGAATTATTTGAGCATACAATAGAATTTCCATATTAACAGCTAATACATTTTAGCCACAGGATTTCCACCAATGATTGTTACCAACTTGAAACTTTCTGGGCTGAGGTTTAGCCTCTGTATGAGGATTAAACACAGTCTCTAAGGTCTCATCCACTTCTGTCATTTAATGATAACATGGTTTTCTCACTCTATTTTTTTTCCCCGACACTTGGTGGTAGATTTGATATGAACTCTGTAACTCACAAAACAAGTTTTATTTTTGAAGAAAATTGTTGAGGGTAGAAACAAAAGACTATTTTCCAATCTCATGTGTCTTATTCACCAGTATTGGAATTTTAAACATTCCATTTGCCATCTGTCATTTTCTTTATTCCACAATGATCATACGTAGTTTTTCCTCTTATTGCAATACTAATTTGTTTTCTGCAGTGACTTATTCAAAAGGTGTATTTCGCATTCTGAAGGGTCTACAAACCCTGCTCTTTGTAGTTTATACATTTTTTCTTGAATACTGTTACTTTCTTGTATAGAGTTTGTTTATTAAATAAAAAAAGGGTAGTGGTGGTGGTGGTGGTGGTGGTGGATTTTGCATAAGTATGAATCAACAGATATTTTTGCATGAAATGTGAAGGTGACTTTTTACCCAAAGTTTAGCCTATTTAGTGGATATGATGTTTAGAATGTGAGTGTTCTCTGTTTCTCTTTTCAGGTCTGTGAACAGACATACCTGGAGGTTTTGAAATTTAATCCAACAATTTATTATGTGACCTCTTAAATAAGTTACTTGCTTCTCCAGTTTCCTTATCTATAAGACGGGGTCATTATAGGACCTATCCAATTGGATAGTTTTAAAGATCAAAGAAGGAAGTGCTTGACAAGTTCTTAGCCCTGTGATACTGATAGGCAAAGGTTAGATGTTATGATGCTGATTAATACTATGATGATGAATACAATTAATTATTCAGTGATCAATTAATTGCAAAATGATAGCTCAGTTACTCTTATTATTTGTTAAACCTGACAAAAACATCTCCATTTTGATGGAGAGTATGTCAGATTCTTCCATTACAGCCTCAAACTTAGCCTAGACTTTCAAGGGTTGGGGAGGAGACTCTTCATTTTTCTGGCTCTACCTAGAGTGAGTATTAAGAAATAGGTTATCATTCTTTTTCCAGGTCTAGTTAGAATTATAGCTCAGTTTAATTGTGTATTTTGTGATGATCCTGTCTCATACTGTGCCAGGCACATAGTAAATCTATATGTACATAAAAGCCTAAGTGACTGCTATGACATGCACTGACCACCAGGGGGCAGATGCTCAATGCAGGAGCTGCCCCCTGGTGGTCAGTGCACAGCCAACCTCCTGGGACCAGACAACCTCTTGCGGTCCCTCTCCCTGGCCGGCTGGCCCTGATCACAACTGGGCGAGACGGCCCTGATCAGCCCCAATCACCAGCCAGGCCGAGGGACCCCCACCCATGCATGAATTCGTGCATCGGGCCTCTAGTATTTAATAACTGTATGCTTAATAAACAAGTATATTTATGCAATGAAATTATAAGCCTCCACTTAGAAAGAAGGAACTTCCTTCTGAAATTACTTTTCCAGGGTATCTTCTATATATATATAAAAGGCTAATATGCAAAGTGTCCCCTCAGGAGTTCGACTGGAGACTGGGAGTTTGACAGCTCGCTATGACATGTGCTGACCACCAGGGGGCAGCGCAGGAGGAAGGAAGGTGAAGGCCCCAGCGGCAGCTGGAAGGCCCCAATCGGCCCTGATCGCCGGCCAGGCCTAGGGACCCTACCCATGTACAAATTTCATGCACTGGGCCTCTAGAGAGAGAGAGAGAGAGAGAGAGAGAGAGAGAGAGAGAGAGAGAGTGTGTGTGTGTATTTATTTATATTACTTGGACACTTATTATATAAATTTAGAAATTTAGCATTTTTGTACCTGTAGCTCATCCATTTAGGAAAATGACCTATCCACTTTCATTGCAAATACTACAAATGACCTATCCACTTTCATTGCAAAAGAGAAACCTCATTTTTTAAAAGGGGTTGAAATTATTGACTTCAGGTAAGCAGAAGAAACCTAGCTTCTGGTAGCTTCAGTTATTCCTTGGCTTGTAAATGCATGTCTTTTTGCTCTCTCGCTTCCTTGGCTTGTAGATGTATGTCTTTTTGCTCTCTCTTCCTTCTGTGCCTATCTGTGTCTAAATCTCCCCTTTTAAATAAGGATCCTGTCATATTGGATTAGGGCCTACTTTAACAACTTCATTTTAATTTGGTTACCTCTGTAAAGATCCTGTTTACAAAAAGGTCACATTCTGAGGTACTGGAGGTAAATATTTCAACCTATCTTTTTTTGGGGGGCGTGAGGGGGGGAAGGGACAGTCACTATTAATTTAACCTGTAAATTGTATGGATGTTCATCAGATTAGGAGTTGTTCAATTCATATGAGAAAAGTATAAAAGATTTTTAACACATGCAGGGTGTTATCATTATCATTACTGTTATTAGAAAGGGCAGCCATTTATTTACAAGTGAACTGAACACTGAGTAGGTTATATACTACTTTAATTTAAATAAGATGCACTCAGTAAATGAATCCTTAATTTTTAGGCTACTATTAAAATTTTGTCTCAGTTTTTCTGCTGAAGAAAACTTTTGTAATTTTATTTTCCATAAAGAATAATCAGTCCTGAAAATAGGATTCACTTAGAGTTAATGAAACCTAAATGGAATGAGCTCATTTTGCTACTGTTAAACTAGGGGAATATCTACATGTGGTACTCTAACCCCCACTGTAAATTATTGTGTTATTTTGCCTATCTTCATAAAGAGGTGACCATTCCCATATAAACCTCAGAAATAAGAAAAACCACAAAAATGAATACCTTAATCTTATTTTGTTATGGTAGTTTTAAATAGATAGAACCTTGGAAAGCCTCAAAGAGTAGAATTCTTATTCTCATGCTGTGACAGGGAGAATACAAGAATTAGATCTGCAAACATGTTTTTTTTTTCTCCAATCAAATCAAAGTGGGGCAGGAGAATATATCTCCGAATAGGAATGAAATCCCCAGCAGTGGTTACAGCTATGATTTGTTCTTTAGAAGAACAAAAGCTTTTAGAGAAAAAAAATTAGGAGACACTAGAGCATATTTTTGGCAAGCCTCTTGTAAGCGTGGCTTGAGTTAACCCACAGGACTGAGCCTTTAGTTCAAATAATGTTGAATGGCTATCTTGCAGTTAATTTTTCAAAACCCTTTTACATCATATTAGTTGAGCAATATTTGAAGTGTATGGGACAGAGGGGATGGTCTTTAGGGAGGTCTATGTTGGCCCTCATTTCCAGTCTCCTTGATGCTAGGGCTCTTAAAAAAATGGCAGCTGTGTGAAGCCAGGTGATGCTAATGATGCTATAGCTTATATGTTAACTAGGGGCCCAGTGCACAAATTCGTGCACCTTGAAAGGAACTGTGGGCTGCGAGGCTGCAGTGGGCACAGGGGCAGGTCTTGGCCCATCCTCCGTGCCCCTGCCTGGCCCTTCCTGCTACGGCCCCCGGTCCTCTATCTGCCAACAGCCCTGCTCCCACCACTGCTACTCCTACATGCTGATGGCACCGGCCCCACTCGCACCTGCTGACAGCATGAAGCGATTGGGGCTGGTGCCAGCAGCGGGTGTGAGCAGGACCAGCTCTGTCAGTGGATGCAAGTGGCAGCTGCTGCACCGATCGCCCCTCAGGAGCATGAGGAGATGGAGAAGCCTTCAGGGGTGATCAGGGCCGGCAGCCACCACTCGCCCCCTCTGATGGCGCCGAGCATTTGGGACTGGCGCTGGCAGTGGGTACAAGTGGCGGCTCTGATGCCAGCTGTGGGTGCAAGCGGGGCCATCACCAGCAGCAGGTATGAGAGGTGGCTGGCAGCCCCGATCACCCCTCAGGAGCAGGGGGAGGTGGAGAAGCCCTGAGGGGTGATTGCAGCTGGCAGCCACTGCTTGCACCCACAGACGGCGCCAAGCAGTTGGGGTGCAGCAGTGGGTGTGAGCGGCGGCTCTGGTGCCAGCAGTGGGTGCGAGCAGGGCCAGCACCAGAAGCAGGTGCAAGGGTGGGCAGAACCATGGCATGTGGGAGCAAAGAATTTTCAGTAACTACCAGAGGATTGCCCCAATGACAACAACCGGTGCCCCGCATTGGTCTGGCACCCCTGCTCACCTGCTCCACCATCACGCCTTGGCCGACACCCGCCATGTTCCACACGTGCGCCCCCTGATGGTCAGCGCACGTCATAGCGACTGGTTGTTCGGTTATTTGTTGTTCAGTTGTTCCGCTGTTTGGTCTATTTGCATATTAGCCTTTTATTATATAGGATACTACTCAAGGGAATATGGAAGCAGTATTTTCACGTGGTAGCTCTGCAATTCAGTAGCCCTCCTACTTCTTCTTTCCTCAAGAACGAGTATAACTTGGCTCACAGGTTAACAAAAGCAACAATCCATTTTCTTCTCCCAACACTCTAGTCAGAACCAGAAGAATGATGTTACTGTACTAATGTGGTGGTGTTACTATTTAAAATAAACTCTTTAAACTGTATTTTGGAAGGGATGGGAAAAGTCATGTGTGGGTTGTCCTCAAGTCTCTACATGATGTTGTGTGCGTGTGCGCACGTGTGTGTGTGTGTGTGTGTGTGTGTGTGTGATTTCTGTAAGAGCTGAGAGATTTTAATAGATAATAGGGCATTAAATAGAAACATCATCTAATAAGCACGATGTGGGCTGTCACTGTTAATTCAAACATAATGAACAACAACTGAATAATGATGGTTGCATCCAGAGGTCTGCCATATGCTCATTCTAGATGATTGTAGCGGGATGCCTTCTTAAATATGGATGCCATGAGCTAGCCAACAGCACTCCAAGTAATCAGATTTTCTGCTGCTCTCAGACTTTCAATGGGATTTTAGCTATTTCAGTTAGTTGAATCATAAAAATGAAATCAGATTTGAAAAGGGTTTTATAGATGTGTGTGCAATGGCAGAGAAGAATGGAGGGGGAGATAAGGAGAGAAGAAAGGAAGACAAAAGAGGGAAGAGAATGGAACCATAATGCTATTTTCCCTTAGACCATGAGAAGCATCTTCTGAATGAGAAACAGTCTGTTTACCACTCTTCCTTCCCCCATCTGAAGATTAATTAACTTCTGCTCTTTATAGAGCTAGCATGCTAATGGAGTACAGTATACTTAAGTGGACATTTTTCTCTGGATAACATTATCATGGAGAATTAAAGTCCAAATTACAATGTATTCTGATATGTAAGTAAAGCCAAAATGATCCTCTATTCTATTGTGTAAAATTAGTTGCTGTGTTTAGCTCGTTCATTGGCTAGACTAATGTTTGGTCTGAATGAACTGATGGACTGCACAATTTGTTCTGATTGACTTCAAAGGACCAGGTGTCTCACTTAGGAGAGGTACAGGGGAAAGCTCTCTGAGGTAGAAAAGAATTTTGATTTCCATTTGATTGTATAGGTTAGAGTGTTAACTTTATTACTTAATGTCTTTAGCAAGGCCCTGAAGCTCTGAGGCTTTCTTGCTCATTATTGATATGATGAGGATAGACCATGAACTATATGAGATTATGTAAGTTAAACACTTTGTGAACTAGTAACTAGGCTTTGCTACTCAAAGAAAGATGTGTGGTGAGCAGCATCACCTGGGAGCTTGCGAGAAATGCAGAATCTCAGGCCCAAACCCAGACCAACAGAATTGGAATCTGCATTTCAACAAGACCCCCAGGTACTTATATCCATATTAGAATCTGAGAATTACTTTGCTATGCATATATTAATTTTGAGTGTATTATAAAAATATTATTCAAAATAAAACTTTGAAAAACCTAAACTATTTGTTGGGTATAATCTTCTAATCTCTTCAGAGATTATGGACAAATAAATAAGCTTACTGCAAAAGAAAAAGTCTAAACCAGAAGCAAATATTTAAAAAAATAAATCCAGAAACAATACTCACATATCTCTCCGAAATATGTCCTAGGATACATTAACTGTAAGTCCAAACAATCCACCTTTTATTTTAACCTTTCTACAGCATGATCACCATGGATTAGTGTGATGCCTGTGAAAGTGCACAGCAATCTAAAGGTTTATTATGTTAGTATTTTAATGGTGAAGAAGGAAATGCATTTATAGATTCATAAAAGATTTTCATCTACACTTGTTGAAATATACTCTTTCATTATACTCAATAACTGTAAGATTTACACCTTAAGTCTTGTGAAGTTTGGTAATTCACACCTTTGATTGCACTTTCTTTTTTTAAAAAAATATATTTTATTGATTTTTTACAGAGAGGAAGGGAGAGGGATAGAGAGTTAGAAACATCGATGAGAGAGAAACATCGGTCAGCTGCCTCCTGCACACTCCTCACTGGGTATGTGCCCTCAACCAAGGTACATGCCCTTGACTGGAATCGAACCTGGGACCCTTGAGTCCGCAGGCTGATGCTCTATCCACTGAGCCAAACCGGTTAGGGCAGATTGCACTTTCCTGTTGCAGCAGCATCAGCAGCAGCACTATCCGATAAGGGGAGTGTATGCTTGAAGTGTCATGGAAAATTTCAGTCCCAAACAGAAATAGATGCTGAAATTTCCATTCTTTTTCCAAACGAGACTTTGTTGATTCAGAGGAAAGGAAAGAAAATAGGAGGAAATATGCTTTGATTAATCATTTTAATCAGGAGAAGTTTTAGGAAAACATAACTTGTTTACTTCTTACATCACTTTGATATCTACTCCCTAGGGACTAGAACGCCATATCTGAGCCAATTTCAGGATGTATAGTGAATGTGTAACAATAACACGCAATCTGAAATAAGGTTTGAAAGTAGCCTAGTTAACACAAACGGAGCGAAGGTGGTCACTTTTAATCATTGACTTAGCTAAACAGTCTTTTTTTTAAAAAAAAAAATACAAGACTAAATCATAAGTGTGAATAAAAATTAAAATAAAAAGCTCATTTGCATTCTGTCTCTAAAAAAAGAAAAAAGTCAATTCAGATTTAACAACCATCCAGTTTATTTCTTTAGGGGAGAAAAGACACCCACAAACCTTTTCAAGTTGGGAATAACTGTTCGATCAAATCTAAAATAGGACTAAAAATTTCTTAATCCTTCCAGAGTTTTGAAAATCCTAAGAATGAACATAATATACATGGAATAGAGAGTTTCTTCCCTCTTTTTCCCAAACACTCTGCTGTCCCCCAAGGCCATTAAGAATGTTTTCAGATGCAAGTAATGAAACAGTGACTGAAATTATCTCACAAAACTCTAGAACAGGTGCGTTTGTTGGTGCTGAGACTCGGTGACGCCATGGAGGACCCAGGCTCTTTCTAACGCCTTTCCTGTTCTTAGTTTGTTGATGATGTTTTCTTTTATTAGTCGTGAAATGGTAATCCTTGTTATGTGCATCCTCTCATTACAGTAGGGTTCTCAGCACAAGAAAAGTTAGCAGGTGGCAAAAACACCTAACCTCACTATCGCTACTTTTATCAAAAAGGAACATCTTTTTTTTAAGTATTATGCCATTTTATTTATTATGTATTTTTATTTTTTATAGAAGTTGTTGGGGTGACATTGGTTAATAAAATTATATAGGTTTCAGCTATACAGTTCTACAATATAAATGGTGATAGAAAGGAAAATCGTTACCAGAAGCTGCCTAATAAACATTTCATCATGTCTCATTGTCCCCCTGGTGGCCATTGGTACTCTTTGCTTTAAGGAGGGAGGTTAAGTATCTGGCTTCTTGAGTTTCATTAGGGAAAGGCAGGCAAGAAAGAAGGGGTTTGGGAATGGTTGGTAGGTATTTTGTTGACAATGCTGCTGGACCATGGACCTCACTTGGAGTAGCAAAGTTCTATGTCATGTCTGATCTGTTACAAATTTTTTTTGAGGGGGGATGTTTTTATGTAATATCTACCCTAATCTCATCCTTTCATTTCTTTCTTCTGTCATTTTCTGTGTACAGTGCAGTTTGCTGTTTATCTCTTTTATTTTCTCACTTATCCCCACAGGCACTTTAAGATTATCTATTCTTCCCTTTTCTTTTTCTCCCCTTGCTTATTTAACTGATGAAAGATTTTTCTACCTCTCGTTTCATTTCCATGGTAAAATTCCATTTATGAAGGCAAAATTTAATTACCTAAACTGATAAATGTACGTCTAGTGGCAGTAATGTTTGCATGTCAAAGAAATACAAAGTTCTATGTTGTGATTTAAATGCAGATTGTAATATAGACTGATTTGTTAGCCACCTCTATTGTTGATGGAAAGGCTAAGAATGTATTTAACACAGTGCCACAGAATTCCCTATTCAGATGGACACCTCCTTCTCTAATTAAACTTGTTATTTCTGAGTTACAGCATTCAAAGGAAATAAAGCACTATTTCTCAGGCAAAGTTATTGTTTTCTTGTTTTATTTAATTACAAGTGTACAATAGAAGTATTTAAGACTATGTTGTATTGTCAATTGGCAGGATTTCAGTTCCACTGAGGGCTAAACTGACTTTTATGGACTCCACTAAAAATCATTTGTACTCATGATTTTATCGGAAAATACATTTTGGTCTAGAGTCAATCAGCTTAAATATATACACTTTTAATTGTACTAACATTTTATTGGTCAAAGACAACTTAAATTCTACAAGTTGTACTGTCAGAGCTTTGTGGATGATAGAAATGTTCTATATCTGCAGTAACCAATGTGGTAGCTGCCCGCCGTAGATGGCTACTGAACACTTGAAACATGGCTAGATCAACTGAACAACTGATTTTAAACTTTAATTTAATTTTAATTAATTTAAATTTAGCTATTTGTGACCAGCAGCTGCCATATTGGACAGACAAATCTAGAGGCACTCTAGAAAAGTTATTTTTCTTCACCATTGTTAATGACTTGAGTGATTGATCCCGGAGGTTACCACCTCCTTCTTGCATACAAGTATTGTTTGACAGTCCACTTAATCTTTTAGAAATGGAATTACATAATATAAACAAGGCTGAACTAGCTAATTGAAGATGTACATATGCAGATATAGTAAGAAAATGCATAATGGTATAGGAGGATACAATATTGATTAAAATTTTCTGACAGGGAAAAGCAAAGGAATATGAGATTGTCATGATTATTTGAAGAGTAATTCTCCTTTTTGTGTTGAAGAGCGAATTGGACTTTATAGTTTTATGTCCATCTGAGTGAAAATTATTCCCATTGTGCTAATACAGTCATCATTCAATTATTCATGTCCATGACATGGATTAGCGACATTACTTTTCATTACTGTCATTAATTCACTCATTTATTATGCCTACTACACTAACTTTCAAAAGGAATTGGAGATGATTCATTTATGTCATTGCTTTGCTTATCAGGTATTTGTCTGAATATTTATAAAGCTTGAATACAGCTTCTTACACAGTAAAATGCTCAGCTGAAAAGGACCTCGTGGTATTTATATGTTAATATCACACCTGTCCTCATCTTATTTTTTTTATCCTTAGTTTTCACTTGGTCATTTTTTTTTTTACTTACATTTTTTTTTATCTTGTATATAGCTTTGAAAGCTACCTGAAACTCTTTTTTTTTTTTTTTTAAATAAGGCAGGATAAAAATCCAAAATTAAAAGTAAATAAATATATAAGATAGGTACTTATTAAAGTCTACTTGAGAGGCTAGGAATGATATATTTTATAATCTTCTGAAAGGAGTTTTGGAAATATGCATCCAAAATAATTTAAAATATGCATACTTTTGACCTAGCTATGCTACTTTTAGGTATTTTTAAAAGTAAATAATGAAATAACTTACAAGTATATAGGTGAAAGCATGTGGATTATATTTTTTATTTATAATAATTATGCATAAAGTTTTGAAAACAGCATAAATGTTCACCAATCATCTATTGGGTAGGTAAATTATCCAAGCAAAAATTGAACATTATGTATCATTAAAATTATGGCATAAATCTATACTTATTGACACTGAAAGATACTGATATAGTAATAAAAATGTTGGTCACAAAGGAGTACTTGAAGAATAATCTTGTTTGGTTCAAAATAGTGTACATATTTATATTGTATTTTTAATATATGGTATCATTTTAATGGTACCTAGGTAGTGGGATTAAGCATGATTTCAAATTTACTTTTCCCCCATAAGTGATAACCATCTACACTAATAAAAGAGTAAGATGCAAATTGACTGTACCTTCACGACACTCACAAGACAATCAGGAGTGAGTATGCAAATTAACCCAACAAAGATGGTGGGTTAATTTGCATATGCAGGCACCAAGTGTCCGGGGTAGGATGCTTGCATCGTCGCCATGCCAATGACGCAGGCATTCCGCACCACCCCAGCCGTTCCAGGCCTCTGGGCAGCGTGGGAAGGCAGAAAGGCAGCTCCGGACGGAGCGAAGGCGGTACTGGCACCCAGGAGAAGGAAGGCTCATTCTTGCATGAATCTTCGTGCATCGGGCCTCTAGTGTTTATGTACAAGGCTGATCTTCAGTAACTATGTTTTCTTAAAGCCACATCTGTGGTTAAAATATGGAAATACTTCCCTCTTATTTGAAAGATAGTTAATATCTGGAGCCCCCTCAAAAAGTGTGACCCTGTCTCTTGCGATCTAGACTCCTCTCCAGCTTCCTGTATCTCCCCATGATTTAGTAATTGAAGTAACCACATGCCATGGGGACCTCCCAGAGCCTGCTTTGATTTTAGCCAATGTCCGCTGACAACTTGGTCTCCATGACACATTGTCTAATAAGTGTTTGAAATTTAGCTCACATAACTGGAAGTCCAGTCGGATGATAGGCTCAGGTCTAATCTGCAGCTCACCAATACTTGCAAAGACAGAGAACTTCACAACTCACTGCTCTGCCATCTTAAAGCTGGTTTCCATTGTTGTTCCAAGAGGAATTCAACTCCTTGCCAAGTTCTCCAGGAAAAGCCTCAAAAGTAATTCTGTCGCCAGGAACACACCAGTAGGAGGTGCCAAAATTTCAACTTTCTCTGGTTGAACTATCACACATCACCATTGCTTGAGATAGGACTGCCCTCATCTTTGCAGGGTTTAGGTTACACAGTAAAATCACCATCCAATTTTGCATCTGATCAAGAGAAACATGATTCACCAGGCCACTGACAACTGTTCTTGAGCCTGCTTCTCCAATATCTACAAAGACTCTGCATCAGGATGTTTTCTAGCAGTAATGGTACTACCAATTTGAAGATCCAGTGGCTCTTTAGGGTACTTATTTTCTTGCTAGAAATGCAAGAAAATAAGAGAGTAAAACACTCTTTCCCAAGTGCTTTTACTCATTGGGACTGAGCCTCCTGGGTCAGTTCCTATGCCTAGAATGTTGTCAGCAGAATGTCTGAGCTGACTGTCTGAGACTGATCAAGATCTACTTTGTCTGAGGATGGGTCTCCATTGTCTGAGTGTCATGTGGAAAGGGGTGGATACCTAAAAAAAGCTGAGCTTCACATAGTGCTGATGTTGGGTAGGCAAACAGAGTGTCCATGTCAGGTACTTACAAATTTGGTTGTTTGGAGATTTCATTCTTGTGGAAGCAATTATTCCTTTACTAGAGGTCTGATGCACAAAATTTGTGCACGGGGGGGGGGGGGGTGGTGGAAGGGGAGGGGGTGGTCCCTCAGCCCAGCCTGCACCCTCTCCAATCTGGGACATCCCTCTCACAATCCAGGACTGCTGGCTCCCAACTGCTCACCCGCCTGCTTTCCTGATTGCCCCTAACCGCTTCTGCCTGCCAGCCTGATAACCCCCTAACCACTCCACTGCCAGCTTGATTGATGCCTAACTGCTCCCCTGCCAGCCTGGTCACCCCTAACTGCACTCCCCTGAAGGCCTGGTCACCCCCAACCTCCCTCCCCTGCAGGCCTGGGTCCCCACCAACTGCCCTTTCCTGCAGGCCCAGTCACCCCCAACTTCCCTCCTCTGCCAGCCTGGTCACCCCTAACTGCCCTCCCCTGCAGGCTTGATCACCCCCAACTGCCCTCCCTTGCAGGCCTGGTCCCTCCCAACTGCCCTCTCCTGCTGGCCATCTTGTGGCGGCCATCTTGTGTCCACATGGGGGCAGTCACCTTGTGTGTTGGAGTGATGGTCAATTTGCATATTTCTCTTATTAGATAGGATAGAGGCCTAGTGCACAGGTGGGGGCTGGCTGGTTTGCCCTGAAGGGTGTCCCGGATCAGGGTGGGGGTTCCCTTGGGGCATGGGGCAGCCTGGGCGAGTGGCCTGTGGTGGTTTTCAGGTCAGCCATGCCCCCCAGCGACCCAAGCAGAGGCCCTGGGATTTGGGATTTATTTATCTTCTATAATTGAAACTTCGTAGCCTTGAGCGGAGGTCAGGGCGGGCCAGGAAGTTTGGCTTCCTCCATCGCCGGGGAAACCCAAGCCTCCTGCTCACTCTGTGGCCACAGCCATTTTTGTTGGGATTTATTTATCTTCTATAATTGAAACTTTGTAGCCTTGAGCAGAGGCCTGGCTGGCCAGAGTGGGTGGAAAGCTTTTCTCTATCACCAGGGAAACCCAAGCCTCTGCTCGCTCTTTGACCGGCTGCCATCTTGGTTAGATTAATTTTCATACTCGCTCCTAATTGGCTGTGGGTGTGGCTTGTGGGTGTAGCAGAGTGATGGTTAATTTGCACGTTTCTCTTTTGTTAGTGTAGATGGTGCCTCAGAATTGTCCTACCTGAATGAGGGATCTGGGAAATTCATATACCAACTCCCCTCATTTATTTGCTGAGGGCTCTCCTCAATAGGTGTTAATTCCCTGGTGCCTCTGGTTTACTGTGTACACAGGCAGAAGAATCCTCTGAGGATCTGGGAGAAACACCTGGCCCAGAGAAACAGATTCTGGTAGTTGGAAGCCATAAGAGCACAAGACATGATATGATCTGAGGGATATGGGTGGGCCTCTGACAGTGTCTGTTACACACACACACACACACACACACACACACAATCTCTATCTTTCTATCTATCTCCACACTATGTACATATGTGGTATTATATATATGTGTGCATATGATGGTTACTATTATAATCCCCATTTTACAAATGAGCAAACTGAGGCACAAAGAAGTTAAGAAACTTGCCCAAGGTTGTGCAGCTAATAATTGGCACAAAAATATTCACCCTTAAGTCCATGACGCTTGGGGCCTCGCATTTTAAAGACTATATTATTGTAATTAGACTTTTACCCCCAGTGACACTCTTTTGTGGCATTAAATCATTGTAAAAGGCCTTGTTACCACTCTTTTTACTTTCCTGTGTGTCATACTAGGCTTGGGGGCAAATGTCATACTGCCCTTCAGAACAGGCCACCTTGTACAGAACCCAGGCCTTTTGTGGCTGCATGTTTACACTGAATTAGAATTTTCATTAATTGATAACCTTTAAAGGACAGCATCTCTTCGAGCTAATGCAACCAGAAAATTAATTTCGTATGGTTGCAGCTCTGTGTCACTGAGGCCAGAGGGTCCTAACAAAGGTTAGGAAATGCAGACGGTGACTCTCAGCATGACTCTTCTTGCACAGCAAACATGTGAAAATTTAGAGACCCAGTCAAGCACATAACGGTTTATTTCTGCTTTAATGTGTATCCTTCTAGGAATAAGCTGGACGCCTGGGAGCATCTGCCTTATTGTGCTGTTGTACATTTTGTATTTGTCACTTCAATACTGCCTTTGGTATGGCCGTCTAATACACTTCATTATCTTAAAGTGTATTATTTCCTGAGTTTGACAGCGTATTTGGCACTGTACAGTATGTGAGAAGGGAAATCTCAGATCTGAGTGCCGGCGGTTGCCATCTGTCAGGTCTGTTTGGGTGTGCTGAGAGTTGGTAGCACTTAGCGGGAGGGTGCATGGGTGGAGTCCAGGAATGGAGGGTGAGGGAGCCTACCTCTGCCTCAGTAGCATCGTATCCAGTGTCTTCTGAACACCACAGAAGTCTTGTGTGTGAAGATATCCTTCTGCTCCTCACCCTCCTCCTTGTGATTATTTCTACAGAGCAGGGAGAGTCCTCAAAAGAGTGAGCTCTGCATTCAGACTGCTTATGTTCAAATCCCAGCTTCTTCAGAGATTTATTTATTTTGCTTTTATATTAAGGTACATGTGTTGCAATTGGCTTGTACCAATCCATCTCTTCCAAGTTCACAGTCGGTGATGTCATGTTGGTAACTCAAGTTGGCCATGTCTGGAACATGTACACAATGGGAATTGGCAGATTCTACAAACCAGGAATTTACTCTCCCCTTCACTTCACTCCCTTCCCTTCCCTTTTCCTTTCTATTATTTACAAAAGCCGATTTAATATACACTACACTAAAATGCAGATGACACACTCCTCTTAAAATAATATACTACTTGATGATTAGATATAGAGTATTACTCCAAAAATATTCCCCATGCCACCTTCTATCAAAATCATTTCTGCCTGGATGGTGTAGCTCTGTGGTTGAGCATCAACCCATGAACCAGGAGGTCACAGTTTGATTCACATGTCTGGGTTTGGGGCTTGATCCCCAGTAGTGGGCATGCAGGAGGTAGCCAGTCAATGATTCTCTCTCATCATTGATGTTTATATCCCTCCCTCCCTTTTCCTTTGTCTCTCTAAAATCTATTTAAAAAAACACACACAAAAACAACAACAAAAACCATTTATACACAAAGTAATCACTATTTTGACTTCTGTGATCATCAGTTTTGTCTTTTCCTAAAATTTATATGCGGTGTCTTCATCATATCCTCTTTTGAATTGGACTTCTGTTCAAGAATATGTCTATAATAGTCATGCATGTTTCTGTATGTACCTGTGCTTTACTCTTTTTAAAAAATATATAGATTTGTATTGTTCAATTTTTATTTGGTAGTCTATAGTCACATATGGTTATTATGGCAAATACAAATAAAGAACTGGATTTGTAACTGAATTGAGATGTGTTGTAAGTGTAAGATACACAACTAAAAGATCAATGCAAGAAATAAAATAGAGCACAAACAATATTTGATTCTTTGCAGGAAAGTAGTAAAAAGCATGAGACAAGTATAGTTCAGATACCAAGATGATAGACTTAAACCCAAATATATTAATGAGTATATTGAATTGAGGTAGACTAAACATCCCAATTAAAGCAGAGACTATCAGACCAAATTATAAAGTAAGATTCAACATATTTTGCTTATAAGAAATACCCTTTAAATATAGATACAAGTTTCAAAATAAGAGAGAAAGGGATACTACACAATGACTATATGAATATTCATCTATATGAATACAGTAGACTCCCTTATCTGTGGGGGATACATTCCAAGGCCCTCTATGGATGCCCGAAACCATGGATAGTACCAATCCAATATATACTGTTTTTCCCCCCTATGCATATATACCTTTTCACTTAAAGAAAGCATTTTATGGCCTTTCTTTGGCCTATCTGAATTGTCAGCATCATTATGCTTGTGCTTTGGGACTATTATTAAGTAAAGGAAGAGTTACTTGAACACAAGCACTGAGCAATACCACCACAGTCGGTCTGATAACCAAGACAGCTTCGAGGTGACTAACAGATGAGAAGCATATGCAGCATGGATACGGTAGACAAAGGGATGATTCATATTTCAGGTGGGACAGAATGGGATGGTGCGAGATTTCATCACATTACTCAGAATGGGATTCATTTTAAAACTTATGAATTGTTTATTTCTGGAATTTACCATTTAATATTTTGCCCATACACTGAAGATGTGCTTTACTTCTCCAAACATATAGCTTCAATTTCTGTGCAGAGGCATGAAGGGGCCTGTGGGAGAGAGGGAAGATATTAACCAAAGAACTGATATGCATATATGCATAACCCAGACAATAGTGCAGTGAAGGCCTGGGGAGGGGGCGGGAAGAGGGTGGAGAGAGTCATTGAGGGGAAAAAAGAGGGACATCTGCCATACTTTCAACAAAAAAGACACATTTTTTAAATGCCCATAAAATGCCTCCTAAACAAATCTTTGTCAAAGACTAATCTTATCCTATATAATAAAAGCCTAATATGCAAATTGACTGAACGGCAGAATGACCAATTGAATGACTAGTCTCTGTGACATGCACTGACCACTAGGGGGCAGACGCTCAACGTCTGCCCCCTAGTGGTCAGTGCATGTCATCGAGACTGGTCATTCTATTGGTGCTTGAAATTCTGCTGGTTACCTCCTGTAGAGGGAGGTGACTGGCAGCGGGGGGGCGGGGCTGGCAAGCGGGCCATGCCAGGCCAGCCAAGGCAAGTGCCAGCAGGGGTCCCCCGATTGCCCTGCCGGTCAACCCACAGATTGGCCTTGATCGCCAGCCAGGCCTAGGTACCCTACCCATGCAGAATTTCATGCACCAGGCCTCTAGTTTATAATAACCAAAATCTGGAAAAGCTCAAGTGCCCGTTAACAAAGGAATAGGCAATTAATAGTATATTTATATTGTGGAATACTGCTTAGTAATAATAAGGAATAAACTACTGATATATAAGAAAATAAATGAATCTCAACAACTTCAGAAACAAAATATTATATACTGTAAAATTATTTTTATAAAGTCCTAATTAGGCAAAACTAACCTATAAGATCAGTGTTTATTTCTGGGTGGGTGGGGGGTACTTGACTGAAGGGGCACAAGGAACTATTTCATCTACTACAGTCGTATCCCCTTATTCACTGTTTCTCTTTCTGTGGTTTCAGTTACCCACGGTCATTTCTAACATTTACATTAGTCTCATCTGTCTAGTTTTCATCTTTTAAATTCCCTATCTGCTTTTGAATACTGGCTACTTTTTCCCCCTCTATGTACTTCAACATACATTCATCAGTGATTTGAATGTTTCCATTTGACAATTTCAATGTCTGGGCCAGGCGTCTTCAAACTGCGGCCTGCGGGCCACATGCGGCCGCCAAGGACATTTATCCGGCCCGCCGGGTGCCGCTGCCTGTCCTGCTTAGCACCCAACTTGTCCTGGGCCCGCAGTGCGCATAGGAATTTGTTCATAGTTTTTTTTTTAAACTATAGTCCGGCCCTCCAACGGTCTGAGGGATAGTGAACTGGCCCCCTGTTTAAAAAGTTTGAGGACCCCTGGTCTGGGCTATTCGTGGTCTAGTTTATTAAATTAACTCTTTTTATCTGGATTGTGGGCTTTATTTTCTTGCCTTTTCATGAATCTCATTTTTTAAAAAAATTCTGAACATTGTATATAAAAGTAGAAAAATATAAACTAAAGTTAATATTTCTGCTCAGTATTTATGTCTCTTCTCCTGTCACACTGCACTGTATATGTGCGCATGTCGGGGTTGGTGCTGTGTGAGTAAATGGGACAGGTGTGTCTGAGCTTTGTTATTTACCACAGGTGGGCTCAGTCCTGTCCCACTGTCAGACTGGTGCAGGCCATGTGTATCGATCCTTTGTGTGTGTGGTGGGGCTTCTCTCTCAGCATTGTGTCTCCCCAAACTCTAGTAGCATATGTGGTGGCTGGGCATAACATGGGGTTTTCTCAGTTCTCTCCACTACTCTCTTACTTCTCCTGGGCTGCCCTAAAATTTCAGTCACTCTCTCTCTCAGTTCCACTACCCTGCGCCTTTGTCATGAATACTCATGAAGGCCTGGGAAAAAGAATTGTCAGGGAGCCTTAGCCAGTTTGGCTCAGTGGATAGAGCGTGGGCCCACAGAGAGAAGGGTCCTGGGGTTGATTCGCCAAGGGCACCTACATCAGTTGCAGGCTTGATCCCTGACCCTGATTGGGTGGGTGCGGGAGGCAACCAATCAATGTCTCTCTCTCTCACATCGATGTTTCTCTGTCTCTCCCTCTCCCTTCCACTCTCTCTCAAAAAATCAATGGGAAAAAATATCCTCAGGTGAGGAGTAACCGAGGGGCTCTCTAGGCCAAACGGTCATGCCAGTCCAAACATAGGCTTAACCTTTGCTGAAAGTTTAGCTCTTTTTTCTGCCTGCATCTAAGGTAGCTTCTTCTTTCTTTCACTGCTCAATTAGGGAAGAAGTAGCCACGATTCCCTTCTGTTATTGGAGAGGCTTGTCAAACTTTGGACGTCACTGTAGTTCCATATGATTTTTAAAAATTATTATTATTACTAATTTTTGTGACTTCAGTTTTCTCACAGGCTTTGAAAGATAACTTTGTTTTCGTATATTATCTGGCTTCTCATTTTGTTAGAGTAGGAGCAAATTTATCGTGTAACTTGCTTTCCACAAAACAAGTAGAAACCCCATAACTATTTTTTAAAAATATTTTTATTTATTTCAGAAAGGAAGGGAGAGGGAGAGAGAGATAGAAACATCAATGATGAGAGAGAATCATTGATAGGCTGCCTCCTGCACGCCCCCTACTGGAGACCGAGCCCACAACCTGGGCACATGCCCTTGACTGGAATCGAACCTGGGGCCCTTCAGTCCGCAGGCTAGTGCTCTATCCACTGAGCCAAATCAGCTAGGGCCCCATAACTGTTTTTGAATGTCTACATCTCAGAAGGTCAGAGTAAGATACTTTTGAAGTGATTTGAGGCCGGCATTATAATCTTCATTTCTCAATGAAGTAAGACCAGTTCCAGAGGTTAGGAAGAGACCAGAACTTGTATTCTTTTTAACTATTTTCTTTCTCTCGTCTTCACCACGTGTGCTGTGTAGCCAGTGTTATAACACAGCCATCTGAAACCTATCACTTTGCAGCCCTGGCAGGGTACCTCCGTACGGGTCACAATTGACGTATGTGTAGCGGAAAAGCAGAAATGGAACTGATGGAAAAACCTGCCATGGTCTTGAAAGATGAGATTAAGAATATGTTCATAGTACTCACTTTGGCTTCTGCTCGTGAAGGCTTCTTCCAAGCACTGTCTCACCCCTTCGGCATTTGGTTGGAACAACTTTAAAAAGTGTAATGGATGAGTGAGAGCCTCATTGGAATTTGAGCGTGTCGTCCTAGGGTTGCCAAAGCTGGCTGCGGAGATGATTACATTTTGTTGTGTTTCTTAAAGAGATCCATTCAATGGTCATGAGAGAAACTGTGTTTTCATCGATAATTGACTCCAATAATTTGTTTGCACAAAATAATAGAACTCCTTGACGTCAGATTAGAGATGCTGATATGAATTCCATATAACTGATTTTTTTTGCACCTAAATTTAGAATCACATTAAAATAGCACATGCCTTGAAATACTCTTGTACTCAGCTTCCTGTTGTTTGTTGGATTAGTGACATGTTTGTTCAATTAATTACACACATTATTTTATAAAATTACCTTTGCCTTTAGGCTTGACTTAAAAAGGCTTGGGTTGCATTCAAAGAGGCACTTGGTGAGTTACAGCAATAGCTCTTGATTACTGTAAACCGCAAATGATTAGGATTCAGATGGCTGACAATATCACTTTTGATGTACTAAAGAGAATTTTATTAGCCAACCAAAATTTTATCCAAGCAAGTCCCTCCAGCCATGCTAAGGCCCCTGGATGAAGGTCTGCTGGTCCTCTTTATAAAATGTGACCTGAGCTACTTGTTAGAAGATCAGTTTAGGAATAATCATCAAGGAACTAAAACGGGGTTCTGTGGAGGAGAGGTTTTTGAGGCTGACATGGGCATTACATTATCACAGCTTTCTTTGTTGACACACATACCCAGCTTGTGGCTACGGACGGGAGACAAGTATAAAGGAGCTGTTCTGGTCTTTGAGGGCTCCCTCTTGCAGTCCGCTCTACAGTAACATACAGCAGGGTGCAGCCTCCTACCCCAAGTCCTTCTTCCTTCTCCTCAGTGCTGGTTCTTCACTGTCAATGGGACATTGACTATTAGAAGAAACCAATAGGTAGATCATAAAAAAAAAAAATACAATAGAGCTAGATTTTAAAGGTGTTTTTATGGAAAGGGAAGAAATTCTTTCAGTAAAAATGAGCTATAAAATTACTCAGCCCACTCCCACCCCCAAATTATATCCAGAATCGATTAGCTGTCGTCTTATATTACATTTGATGATCTTATATGACTTAGCAGCTCACAGGATGAGGAGGAAATGGTATTTTTTTTTTAGAGATTATGTTTTGTTGATAAATTTAAAGATTAAACAAACTATAGCTATTTCTAGGAAATGGGATAATTCCCAGCTTCTTCTCCTTTTTTTTAGTAGATATATCAAAAATTCTATATGTGATAAAAATAAAATGAATGGAATTGCCAAGTGTGCACTATTGGTTGAGTCATATTGGCCCCTATTTTTTTTGTTGCTATTCTTAGAAAATTACTGTAAAAAGTGAGCCAGAAATAGAACACAATGATTTTATTTATATTTTAAATGATCTCTATCCTAATTGCCTTCCATCTTGGCTGAGTGAGAATCACCCATTCTTTTAAAGAATCCTCAAGCCAGGTTTCCCCACAAATTACTGAAATCATAATCTCTATTTTTAAACCTCTTCAGGTAATTCTAAAGTGCCCAAGGTAGGAACAACCACCCTCTCTTTAATCTCTGAGTGTGGTCCCCAGATCAGCAGCATTAGTATAATCTGGGAAATGATTAGAAATGCAAATTAATATAATTAATCCATACATATTTAATATATAGAGTATGATGCATTTTGGCATATGTACTCCCACAAGAAATCATCATCACAATAAAAAGAATGAACATATGTATTACTTCCCAAGGTTTCCTTGCACCCCTTAGACATCCCTCCCTCTCTTCCTCCTCATTTTCAGACAACCACTGATTTGCTTTCTGCCACATAAATTACTTTTACATTCTAGAATTTTTATGTGAATAGAATCATGTAGTATGTACTTTTAAAAAACTAATAAACTTTTTAAGCACGTATATGTTTATAGAAAAAATTAGCAAAAAGTAGTTTCCATATACCCATTCATCTCCACCCTGCTCCACCCAATTTCCCTTATTTTTGCCATCTTGCATTATTGTGGCATATTTGTTAAAATCGATGAGCCAATATTGAGACATTATTAACTAAAATCCATAGATTATATTAGAGTTCCCTCTTTGTGTTGTAGAGTGAACCCTAATGTAATAGGGTTTTGACAAATATTGATTTTGACAAATGTATGATGACATGTATCCACCATTACAGTATTATACAAAATGATAGGTTTGTTGCTCTAAATATTCCTCGTGCTCCACTTTCCCCCTCTCCCCTGGCAACCACTGATCTTTTTATGGGTTTTGACAAATGCATAATGACATGTATCCACCATTACAATATAATACAGAATAATAATTTTAATTCCCCCCCCAAATCCCGTGTACTCCACCTCCCTTCCTTCCCCCTGGCAGCCAGTGATCTTTTCACCGTCTCCACACATTTACCTTTTCCAGAATATCATATAATTGGAATCACATAGTCTGTAACCTTTTCAGATTAGCTTCTTTCACCTAGCAACATGTATTTAAGGTTCCTTCATGTCTTTTCATGGCTTGATAGCTCATCTCATTTTATCACCATGTATGGATGAACCACAGTTGGATTATCCATTCACCGAATGAAGAAAGTCTTGATTGCTTCAAAGTTTTATCGATTATGAATAAAGCTGCTCTAAACACTCATGTGCAGGTGTTTGTGTGGACATAAGTTTTTAAGTAGTTTGAGTAAATACCAAGGAGAATGATTATTGAATAATATGGCAAGAGTATGTTTAGTTTCCACCAGGAATGATTGAGAGTCCCTTTAGCTCTACTTTCATACTAGTATTTGGTGTTGTCATTGTTTTGGAGTATGGCAATTCCAATAAGTATAAAGTGGTATTTTATCATTGTTTTAATTTGTGATTCCCCAAATGACATATAATGTTAAGCATCTTTTCATATGCTTATTTTCCATCTGCATTTATCTTATTTGATGAGATGTCTATATCTTTTATCCATTTTAAAAAATTAAGTTGTACTTTTTCTTATTGTTGAATATTAAGAATTCTTTGTATGTTTTGGATAGAAATTTTTTATCTGAAATGCGTTCTGCACAGATTTTCCTTCAGTACACGATTTATCTTTTCATCCTCTTAATGCACTATTTTGACTGGGTTCTTTCACTACACAAAGTTATTTATAGACTCCTTCATGTCATTACATATACTAATAGTTCATTCAGTTTTATAGTAGAATTGTATTCCATTGTGTGGATATACCATCCATTACTTATTAACTTGCCTGTTAATAGGATTCGGTTGTTTCCAGTTTTCACCATTACAAATAAAGGTACTACATATAATGTTCCGATACCATTTTCTGTTAGGATATATCATAGACTTTAATTTTTCTTGTGTAAAGACCTAGTAGCAGAATAGCTACAGTATATGGTAAGTATATGTTAATTTTTTTAAAGAAGCTTCCAGCTGTTTCCCCGTGGTGGTTGAAATTCTTACCAGCAGCGAATGAGTACTTTGGGTTCTCCACATCTTCACTAACAGTTGTTATGATTGGTCCTCTCCACTCCAGTCTCCTACTACTCCATGGTCTTGAGTACTGTAACATTATAATTCATGAAGTCAAGTAGTGACAACTCAACTTTGTTCTTCCTTTTCAACATTTAGAGGCAGAGTAGAAATTGATATTGAAAAGGATGAAAACCATTCCAATTTTTGCCTTAGTATGTAGCTCAAGCAGCAATTTTGAGTTTGCTATCCAGGAACACCAGGAAGTCCACTGTCAGGGGGTTCAGAAGGTCAACACTCTTCTCATGATAACACCCAGGTGACTTTTATTTTTTTCACTTTCATTCTCCCCACAGGTGTGCATTGGAGCCTTCCAAGGCTATATAGTGTGTGACACCATTGCTCTGACAGCTGATAGAATGTGTGCTGTGCATATGTGTTTTCCAAACTTCTCAGTTTTAATTTTGAATATGGTAAATATTGATCTATGTAACACATATGAGCAATAGCTCTTGGGGTGGGGTGGGGAATCCTCAGTGATTTTTTTTTAAATGTCAAATCTGAGACCAAAGATGTAGACAAGAGTTAAAGATAGAACAGTGGTGTCATAAAATGTGGGGAAAGTATAGAGATTGAAACAAAGGAAGCAAATATTTAAAGTGTGAGAAACAGAATACCTTCAAAACTCAGAGTTTACTGTATATTCTTCTTCACACTGGGAAGGGGGGAGTATAAACACATCTCTATATGCTGTTATTGGCCCCAGGGACCTGGCCTTTATTCGGATGTTGACAGAGCTCTAGCTTCTGTAGCACTAGACTTGCTGTCTCATGGCTTTATCCCAGGGTCGTCCGCAGCCTCTTCCCACTGTGCCTGGTCAAATGGAGCATTTTCCAGTTTATGAGAAGCTGCCACTGGTTAACTGGCTTCCAGTGTGAAGATACCATTGCAGGGACTGAGGGTTTGATACTGAAACCTGCTTGCATTTCTGAGAGTCAAAGGCTGCCGGGCTGCTGCCACCCTAGGAGAACTTAGCTCTTAATAGGGACAAAGAAGTGATGATTTTCAGAGAGAAAGCAATGGTTTCTGTTTTTCCATGTTTATTGGTAATATTCATTTCTTCACGTGCAGATGCTTTAACGTGAAGGAAGAGAGGATTTTTAGAATAAATAATGAAATCTTTCCCCCTCTATTTCCTACATCAGTGCCCTTTGGCTGTAACACACTGCCTTGCTAAGTTTGTTATAGGAGACTGAGATTTATAATGCTATTGGGGATGGGGCAAACGGTTTTAAAATTCTACTAACACAAATCATAGTAATGAATTCTTTGTTAATAATGTTACTTTAATGCTTATTCTGAGTACCACTCCAGTTTCTTCTGCTATTGATAAAATTACCCTTTTAATGTTAAAAAAATGTCCCCAGAGCACAAGTCTAAAATGTAAAATATTTAAGTAAATGAAATTGTCATATTCTTTTGAGACCAAAATTAATGGTTTCTTATATTTTCTGTAGACCTCTAGTTTGCTTTTACTCCAACTGTTATATAAGTTTCATTCTTCTTCATATGTATAAATAAAACATACTATTTTCTCCTAGAGTTAAGTTTAGGCATTCCAATTAAAACAACTGTGTGAGTTTTTTAAAAAAAGTTTCTTCAAAATAAATTAGCCTTACATAAAATGTAGTTTGCTGTTCTACATATTTTTGTAGATGTTTGTTTGGGTTTTTGTCCAATAATTACGATAGTAAACCCGAATATTTTAGAATGAAAATATATCCCTTTGTTCTAAGGGTAATTTTAAGCATTGGAATTTAAGTGCCTCATTGGAACTTGTCCAAGTTTTTTGTCAAGATGTATTAACAAAATTCTTATAAATCTATGAATTATAACTATAAATAACATAGTTAAAGACTCAAAGGTAAATAAGTTGAAAGACATACTGGCAGCATGAGAGACTATTTAAGATTCTGAGAGGTAGGGGGATGTTAGCACTTTTCACCCCCTGCATTTACTGAGATAAATTAAAATCACTAATACAGAGGAATAGCACCCTGGGTCATGCCATTAACCTGTGCTGATTGCTCAGTAGTCATCACCAGCAAAACCATGGAGTTTTCACCAAAGCCATGGTCACTTTGTTCAGTCAGCATATATTTTTGAGCTACCTCTATGTGCAGGATTATGTTAAGGTAGTTACTTTTTCATGTTCTGTGTGTAGATCACAAGTACAATTGCACAACTGTAGTTTTACAGGAATTTTGAATCTGTGGGAATGTCTTAAAATGTATCCCCTCAAACAAATTACTTTTTGAATATTAATACGTAGTTGGAAAATGTGTTCCTGTATGAAGTTAGATGATTGGCATATAGGACTTGAAAGTATATTTTATTCAGAGAAAATAGAAGTCTGCTAGTTGCATATTCTTATTTTTACAGAATAAACACAGTTGCTGCATTTTGTAGAATCTGACATCAACTTTTTTATATTTTATAAATGAACAAAACTAAGCAAAAGGCAGTATTCATATGTAATAGAGCATGAAAATGTGCTGTGATTGCTGTGATTATTGTTGTTGCTATTGCTTTAGAGGACAAACTTATTCGCAGAAAAGAAATTGAGGTGTGTAAAAGCTGAACTAATAAACTGACATGAAAGATACATGGAACTTTAAAACTGATGGTGGTACAATCAGCCATGTACAGGTTTTCTGATTAGTATCTAATTTTGACTTTCTCCCATAGCCAATAGCTGTTCACTTCTTGTATCTTGAGTGCATAATAATGAATTATATTGTTTACTTGATGTGAAAATGTATAACGTTTAGAAAGAATCTGTACCCTTGCCAGGTAACTCAGTTGGTTAGCATGTAATACTAGTACACCAAGGTTGCAGGTTCTATCCCTGGTCAGGGCACATATAAGAATCAACCAATGAATGCATAAATAAGTGGAACAGCAAATCAATGTTTCTCTCTTTCTCTGTCTCTGTCCTTTTCCTTTCTTTCTAAAATCAATAAATACAATTAAAAAAAAAAGCATTTGTAGAAGACAGTGTGGTAGAAAGGTCAGGCTTCTCATGTGAGCATCATTGTAAGGATTTGCTCCTTCAGGACACATCTGCCTGCCACTAGCTACCCTAAGACGCCATCACAAAGTCTAGGACTAGTTTTTCTTGGATTGGCTCCATCACTGTTGAGGAGGAATTCCTAAAGAAACTCAGAGTCTTCTTCAGGCATTTTGGATAAGAGAGTAACAGATTACCAGGCCTACAGGAGAAGGCTGGGTTGCAGAGCTTCTTTCCTTCATGCAAGAGAAGGGAGAACAGAACACCCAGGATGCAGAGCAGGGAGCCCTCTCTTGCTCCCTGCACCTCACTTTATGAGTGAAACTCAACAGGAAAACACACCTGTGCCTTCAGCTCCCCAGCTGTTACTCAGTTTCCTTTCTTCCTTTCAAGAAATCACGACAGTGCTCACAATAGAAAAGGTTCACAAAATACTTGGAGAATTGATTGTTAATACAACTTTGACTTATTTTAATATATACAGAAAAGGAAATCATTTGTGAACTTGCACACTTTATTATTATTTTTAAATTGTGAGCCATAACACTTTATATTTTTATCATCACCAAAGGGTCACGTTGGCACAGTTCAGAGATCCTGGTATAGGATGGAGTTGTCAGAAGGAAACTAGTGTCAGGACAGGGATGAAGACTGAGGATCCAAGGACAAGCAAGGAGCAGCAAGCAGAATGGGTGCTGGGACCAAGGAAAGCAATAGCAAGAATAAAACAAAAGCTATGTTATGCTTGATTGCCTTGGTTTTCCTCCTGTTGTATTGAAGGGATTTTTCCAAATGGGTTCTGAAGCCTTGAGATTCTAGGGCAAGCATGTCAAAGTCACGGGCCATGGGCCGCATGTGGCCCACAACGAATATTTTTGTGGCCTAGACAATATAACGATCTGTAAGAAATGTTTTATTAAAAATTTTATAACTTAATTTTTACAATATCCTGTTTTACATAATCTATATATATAAAAGGCTAAGTGACCATCCAACTGTCTGACCAGCTGGTACATATGATGAGCACTTGACCACCAGGGGGCAGACACTCAATGCAGGAGCTGCCAAGCTGTGGTGACTTGACAGCAGTGATTCTCAGGTGATGCACCCTGGAACCAGGGAGGTGGGAGCCCAATTCCTTGTGGGACTGCGTGATTCCACCTTTGGCTGTGGGTGCACGAATCCGTGCACTGGGCCACTAGTTATTAATAACAAACTACAATGTTCGCTAATGACTGATTACTATAATTGTGTTGCAATCATTTCCCTTACATGTCTTATGCGCAGACGCACTATTTCTCTCCACTAATACTAGCAGTGAATATTTTAGCAGCTGATTGCCACATCATTAGCCTTGGACTGACTTGTTTTGTGTGCGCAACAGGAAATACTTTGTTTTCGGAGAACAAGAAAAATAGGTTTATTTGCATTACACTTATTAATTTGTGCAGTCATTCAGTGTCTGGTAAGTTAATGTTCAAGAAAAATACTAATTTTTATTAAAGTGTTCTATTATTTTATGTTAACGATTACTCATTTATTTCAGCCTTTTGTATTCAGCATGTCTCTATTGAAATAAACCTATGTTTCTATGAAAATTGAAGCTTATGTTTTTTTGCAGCCCACATAAACTTAAACCTTGTTTATTTGGCCCATGTTAGCCTTTGAGTTTGACATGCTTGTTCTAGGGAGAGCTAGGGGGCCAACTTGGTGAACGTGTAACAGAAAGCCAGCATAGACTCGTGTTGGCAGGTGAGGGCTGCTTGTGTGCATTTGTTCCAAAATCTGGGTTTTGTTGACCTCATGTTGGTGGCTTTAAATTGGCCATAGCTCGACCATGCACACCAGAAATCACCAAATGCTTCGAATCAGAGCTATCAGCCAGTTGATCACCATACACCAGCACACCTCTGGATAAAGTTTCAGGCACCTTATCAATAAAAGATTACATTTAGCAACAAAAAGTGGCAAAAGAACTTTAGGATATGAATCATCTATTTTCTTCTTTAGTATTACAGTTTTGCAAGTCAGTTTCTTCCCATTTCATTAGCAATACTAAGATATAATAAAGCAAGAGAGCCTGTAGGAACTTATAAACTCAGGATGAATGTTTGTTAAATAATTAAAAAGATTCATGCTACCTACTCAAAAGTAAACAACATTATATATATATAATATGTGTAAAATATCATATATAATATATACATATTACATATTATGTGACCTATATTATAAAAGGCCCATGGCTGTAACACCGTAATGCCATAATAACCAAACGACTGGTCACCAGGAGGTGCACGGAGCACCTCTCGGGCTCTCCCCCAACCCCGGGGTGCCCGCAGCATCGGGGGGAGCGTCATGGGGTGCCAGCAGCGCCCTCAGAGTGTCATGCAGCGCCAGCAACATCCGCAGAGCGTCGCGAGGTACCGGCAGCGTCCGCAGAGCGTGCAAGGTGTGGCGGGGCGGCAGACATGGCCCTGATGGCAGGCTAGGCCTAGGGGACCCTACACATGCATGATTTAATTGTGCGCTGGGCCTCTAGTATGTATATAAATATATATGGCATATATATTTTACTGATTTCATCTGGGTTTTTGTTTGGCTCAGTGCTTCTCAACTTTAATGTGCACATAGAGCATCCAGGGGTCACATTAAATGCAGATTCTGATTCTGTAAGCATAGGGTGGGCCTGAGATTCTGCATTTCTAGTAATCTTCCCGGTGATGGTGATGGTCCTGGTCTATGGACAATATTTTGACTAGTGAAGATTGAACTACTGTGGCAATTAGAGAAAAGTAAGTAAACAATAAGGCAGACAAAGGTATATTTAAAAGTATCTAGTTTCTCAGAAAGGAAACTCTGCATAGGAGGAAGAATGATGTTTTATTTTTGTGTTGAGGATCTTTGAAGCCAGACTATTGTACTTTATTTATTTATTTTTTTTTGGCAGATGTTTGTTGAGTTCACACAATACAGTGAAAGACTAAATGAGCTGGAAACATTAGAGATCCCAATTATACAACTCACTGGCTATCCATAAGCCTGAACAACGAGAAGCATTCTGTGTGCTTTACTCATTTAACTTCATTGAAACCCTTCTTGGCATCCAAGTTACATTAATGTGATAACTCTTGTGTAGCAATTAACAAACTGTGGCGATGGTGAACATTTCTGGAGTTCATCCTATTGAATGGCAGCAGGCTTTGGGCCTCTAACTCTTAACTTTTTTCTTAGGGTTGATCTGGCTTTGTAGAGGATTTATAATTCTTTTTTTTTCCATTTTCCTTTGCCAAAGTGAGTTACAGCTGTATCTTTCCACCAGACATTTAGTTTTGGAAGTCATTTGTCATGGGTGAGTTTTGAGCAGTGTCTTCTTTTGCTCTCTCTTGTTAGAAAACTCATTGAATCTTCAGGAAGATAATGGCATTGAACCCACACAAATGCACATCCAACACTTTCGGCAGGGTCACAAAAGCTGAGTGTTCTGCATTGCCCTGAGCCTTGTAAGTTCAAGCACACTGAAAGGCAAATGGTGGGCTGAAAATACCGTAGCCAATGCTAACAATATTGGGTATTGTGTCTATTCGTATTGTGTCTATTCGAGTGGCACAGAATTAACTGGGTGGCTGGAAGAGACTTGAGGGAGAGAGAAAAATAAAAAAAAGCTTCTTTTCCAAACTGGGAGGGCAAAGAGTATATCACCCTGGGGAGCAGCCTGATCTTTCAGCACTAAATGCAGCATTGTTTTCCTAACAGCCCAAGGGTGTTTGGAGGTCTGATGGAAAGGAACTACCGTACTACCTTCAAGCACTGGAAAGTGCTCCTAGTTTTATCATTTCCTGTCCGTAGGAAAGCAAGGCATGGGCTTCTTCCCTTCCTACAAGTGTACTTTGCATTGTTCTGCACAGATGAAGGCTGTCCTGTGGCAGAGATCCAAGTGGAGGGGTGTTCTGACTTCCTGGCGAAATATGGAAGTGGATGCAAGAATAATTTCCTGGTAAAGTAACTTTGACTATACAGTGTAAAGGGCTTGGCTCTGGTGGAGTCTCAAATCAAGAATCTTTTCATTATAGCAAAATAAGAGTCTCTGTCCCAAGATCTGTGATCTGTTTAATCATCCGTGACTGAAATTGTCCTGTTTTACCATCTTACCATTTTTCATCAGAATATGTTTCAGCCATGTAGCATGTTGTTATTTTTTAAAACTACTCTGGGTAGGTTCAATGATTAGCCTATATGTATAATCAGAGGAATTCTGAACAAGATGCATTTTTTTAAAGCATGCATAAGGAAGCTACACAAATATTCCTTGAGAAAACATGATAAGAAACAAAGAAAGGAAGGATGGAAGGGAGGGAAATAAAGAGAAAGACTAGAAGGAAGTGAGAGAAAATTGAAAGAAAGAAAATGTATAATTTGTTACATTTAATGTGAAATGAAATTTTAAAGCTTTCAAGTGAAGTCTGTATTCTCCTCTATATATCCTATTCTATATAATAAAAGGGTAATATGCAAATCAACCAAACAGTGGAACGACCGGTTGCTATGACACACACTGACCACCAGGGGGCAGATGCTCAATGCAGGAGCTGCCCCCTGGTGGTCAGTGTGCTCCCACAGGGGTAGCACTGCTCAGCCACAAACCAGGCTGATGGCTGGCGAGCGCAGCAGTGGTGGTGGGAGCCTCTCCCACCTCTGCAGCAGCACTAAGGATGTCCGCCTGCAGCTTAAGCCATCAGTCAGACATTCCCCAAGGGCTCCTGGACTGCTAAAGGATGCAAGCTGGGCTGAGGCTGAGGGACACCCCCCCACCCCCATTCCTGCCCCTAACCACCCCCCCCCCCCCCGGCCCAGTGCACAAATGTCGTGCACCAGGCCTCTAGTATTATATATAATGTTATGACTTCGTTGATATTTCTCAAAGATAAGGTTCCGCTTTATGATTTAGTAAGTGACCAGATCCATCTGTCAGGTACCTATGTGGGTTGTATATTAAATATACCCAAATATCACATGCTTAAACTTCAAGTTTAGGCTTAAAAAAAAAAAAAGTATTTAAAGTTTTCAGAAACACAGGAGAAATCAACTGATTCCAGAGAAATCTCTCTGGGTTGTTGAGCTCTGAACCAAATTATTGTTCACAGACTAGGACATCATTATCCCATGAATCACTCTAATAGTCTCATGGTAAATTGTAGCTGAGCAACTTATTTTGTCATGCCATTATGCATCAAGAATCACCATTGTTGCAAAATGGAAAAGAAGAAAACTCATTGCTCTCAATGTAAACAGCGATGAAAATAAACATACTTTGTCTTGGCATTTTAAAATGTTCCATAGGCTACTAACTCGGTGGTGGAATAATCAGAACAATGGATGGGGATGGATAGCTAAGTATAGTTTGGGGAGCTGCCTAGATTGTGTTTTGTGTCTAAATGGCTAAGCGCTGTGTGGCTCTTCCGGTGTCCTGGGCTACTGACTAACCTGGCAAGAAGAATTTGTTCATCAGTGCAGATGACTGATCTGGCACAGCTTATGAATTCAACGTGAAGAGGCCTGATTTTGTCCCTTGGATGAGTGCAAATACTGAGTCCTTGTAGCCAGTTTTCAATGCTTGTTTTGAGCTCGCACTTGTCACCTGGTTACCAAGAGAAGTTCTTTACTTTCTCAGCAATTGTTACTTTAATTTTTTTCTCTGAGTGAGGCAATGGTGAAGGAATTCCTTTATCTGTAAGCTTAGCACAAAGAAAAAGACCTTTCTTACCAGGTCTCTCCAGGAGGGCAGAAAACGCAGTTTCCTCTATTTCCCGGTGATGCTTCTGGGTACGTGCTGGTATCATCTCTAATAGAAGAATCTCTTCGAGTCAAAATTAACTCCTTAAACTTCAGAATGCCTCATATGAGCTCTTTCTGCCTTCGTGGTAAAAATAAAGTCAGTTTTTGTCCAGCTGCTGTGGCTCAGTGGTTGCACATCGACCTATGAACCAGGAGGTTCAATTCCCAGTTAGGGCACCTGCAGGCTTGATCTCCAGTAAGAGGCAGTGCGGGAGGCAGCCGATCAATGATTCTCTCTCATCATTGATGTTTCTATTTCTCTTTCCCACTATCTTCAACTTTTAAGTCAACAAAAAATATATATATTTTGAAAAGTCAGTTTTTATCCCTCATTACCCACTTCTTCAAAATAACACAAACTAGGGTGAGTAGCCTCTGTTTCCTTAACAAAGGAGTTCTACATTAGCTTGAGTTTTTCCAATGGCTCTGGCCAAAGGCACAGACATCTGCTAGTTCCTCAAATCATTCAGGCCTATCATTGTAGCCAAAGGCGTTTTACAAATAACGTTACTTTTAGAGTAGTTTTTGGACTTACAGAAAAGTGTTTTTTTTAAAAATATATTTTATTGATATTTCACAGAGAGGAAGGGAGAGGGATAGAGAGCTAGAAACATCAATGAGAGAGAAACATCGACCAGCTGCCTCCTGCACACCTCCCACTGAGGATGTGCCCGCAACCAAGGTACATGCCCTTGACCGGAATCGAACCTGGGACCCTTCAGTCTGCAGGCCGACGCTCTATCCACTGAGCCAAACCAGCTAGGGCCAGAAAAGTTTTAAAGCTTTTCTATAGTCCTGAGATAGATGGCCAATCGCTTATGAAGTAGACGTCATACTGGCAATATGTTATATAAGGTTAGTAGAGGATTTCCTTTGAATGATTTGTTATGATACATGATTGTATGCATAGTGGAAAACACCAGTGCATCTGGCTGCTAGGAGCCCAGTTGGCTCCCATAGTTGCCGTATAAAAGCATTGTTAATGGAACAAATGTTACGGAACCTGCAGCATAAAGGTGGCATTTCTACGAATATGTCAGCAGTGATTCTACCCTGTAGAGGTTGAAAAGTTTTTCATAGATTTCATCTAGAAAATGATTAGAAATTATTTTGAAGTAGTGTTTCAGTAGTAATAAATATTTATACATTTCAGTCTTATCATAACTTTATGAAATAGTTTTTATTTTAAAAATAAAAATTTTAAGACAGTTCCCTTGATATGATATGATTTATGGAATTACTTTCTTAGTATAAGAAGCAAACCTACCCAGCCATTTGTGGTTTAATGATTGAGCGTCAACCTATGAACCAGGAGATCACGGTTAGATTCTCAGTCAGGGCACATGCCTGGGTTGCAGGCTTGATCCCCAGAAGGGGGCATACAGGAGGCAGCTGATGGATGATTCTCTTCATCACTGATGTTTCTATCTCTCTCTTACTCTCTGAAATCAATAAAAAAAATATTTTAAAAAAGGCAAACCTGACTTCCACTCTGGGTAATATAGCTCCTGGTCCCCTTGCTTAGTATAACTATAAATACTGGAAATGATGTGAGAGGCAACCAAGGAGAAGTCTATAATATTGAAGACAAAATGTTTAAGAAGCCTAGGGTTGGAGGAACAAGATAGCAAGAGAACATCTTATCACCACCCACCCAACAGTGGTAGACAATTCAAGCTTTGTGTCTCTTCATCCCCAACCTGGTAATAGTTGTCTCATTTCTTCCTTGGATTGCAGGAAGGGTCAGTGACAACGTCAGGCAAGGCCAGGGTCTATCGGGAATCCCACTGAAAATTAGCAGCCAAGGGGAAATCCCATCTTTCCCCACTGAGCCTGGAATGAAAAAAATGTTTCAAAAACTCCTATGACATCAAGCTGAGTGAAAAAACAAAAACAAAAGCCCATAGGTTCCATACTTGCTGATTCTGTATAACATTCTTGAAATGATAAAATGATAAAGGTGGAGAACAGATGAGTAGTTCTAAGATTTAGAGACTAGAGTATCAGTAGTAAAGAGAGACACAGGTGTGGTTACAAAAGCAACAGGAGGGATCCTTATGGTGACAGAACAGGGATCTCTCTGTATTACTTGTTGAAAGTATAAATGAATGCATAATTATCTCCAAATCAAAAGTTGAATTTTTAGAAAATGTAAAAAGCACCCAACTCTTGAGAAAATGTTTGGCACACAATTCAATTCTTAAAATAATGCAGTGACAGTTTTCACGACGTTTTTTTGATTATTAGAAAAAGCAAGTTTAATGCACTCTATACATTAAGATGCCACTTATGTTATATCTAAACTGGAGGAGGCCCGGTGCACGAAATTCATGTGTGTGTGTGTGTGTGGGGGGGAAGGTCCCCTCAGCCTAGCCTGCACCCTCTCCAATCCGGGACATCCCTCTCACAATCCTGGACTGCTGGCTCCTAACCACTCACCTGCTTGCCTGCCTGATCACCCCTAACTGCCTCTGCCTGCCGGACTGATCACCCCCAACTGCCCCCCTTCACTGACCTGGTTGCCCCCAACTGCCCCCCAGCCCCCACCAGCCTGGTCATCCCACATAGCCTCTGTTTGGTCATCCGTTCGGTTGCAATGGTCGCTTAGGCTTTTATATAGATAGATAAAAGAATTTTATACATTGTGGATAGAGACATAAATAGTGAAAGTCCAGAGATGTACATATTACTGTGATACACACAGTTTTGATATAATGCCTGCTTTTAGGAAAGACCGAGAGAATAGCAACATGGGTATGATGAAGCCTTGGTTATAATTGCATTTTTTTTTTTTTTGCAAAAAACAAAAACCAGTAAAATATTATTTGTTAACCTTCATACTTGGCCTGTATCATATATTTTTCTATGTAATTATAACCTTGTTAGACAGGCCGCATAATTATACCATTTTGGTTTTTTTAAAGTGACTTTAGTTAACATATTTTACTTCATTTCTGCTACATAAATGCAATGAAAGAGTATTTCAACAGGAGCTCCATGAAGCATCTTGGGGTATAACATTTTTTTTAGTATATTATAATGGGATTAAATCAGTTAGGAGAACATTAATTCTAAAGAAATGTGGAACTGAGGAACTTGAATCAATCCCTCATTTAGCGTGCACATTCAGCTTTCCAGCAGGATTTGAGGCAAATTATAATTGAACAAAACAATCCACAAAATAGTACAATTCAGGATAAAAAACAACAACCAATGTGTAAGTACAAGAAGCACCACAAATCTGAATAAAGTAATTACTTTTATTGAGTACTGTATTTGGCTCTAAGTCTCTAGATGGCTCAACTAAAAATCTGTTAGATTCCAGTTATTTGTTGCCAACTTAGATTAGATTACTGTATTGTTGATATAATATATCCTTGAAATTTAACTCATTTAGGGTTCAAAGTATACGAAGTAATAGTTCTAGCCCAGAATATATCCTCCATTTTTTATTTTCCCATTCTTTCTCCTAAATCCTACTTACTCTGCTCCAATTGACCCCTTCCCAATCAGGTAAGAAATTCAGCCTCAGCCATTTGGGGGGTGCCCTGCCAGGGTATGTAAGATTGTACAAGTCTTCTGGCCTCTTGGGTGCTATAAAGCTAGGGAAGGGACTAGGTCTTCTTGTCGGTGGTGTTCAGCAGATTTATCACAGAGGTCTTGTCCTTTAAACTTGACAATTCCTGCAGCTCAGGGTCCACATCCGCTCCCTCCATCTCCATCCTCTCTGCAGGGGCACATCCACTCCCTCCATTTCTGTCCTCTCTGTGAGGGACACAACCACTCCCTCCATCTCCATCCTCTCTGTGAGGGGCACATCCACTCCCTCCATCTCCATCCTCTCTGCATGGGGCACATCCACTCCCTCCATCTCCATCCTCTATGTGAGGGGCACATCCATTCCCTCCATCTCCATCCTCTCTGTGAGGGGCACATCCACTCCCTCCATCTCCATCCTCTCTGTGAGGGGCACATCCACTCCCTCCATCTCCATCCTCTCTGCAAGGGGCACATCCACTCCCTCCATCTCCATCCTCTCTGTGAGGGGCACATCTACTCCCTCCATCTCTGTCCTCTCTGTGAGGGGCACATCCACTCCCTCCATCTCCATCCTCTCTGTGAGGGGCACATCCACTCCCTCCATCTCCATCCTCTCTGTGAGGGGCACATCCACTCCTTCCATCTCCATCCTCTCTGTGAGGGGCACATCCACTCCCTCCATCTCCATCCTCTCTGTGAGGGGCACATCCACTCCTTCCATCTCCATCCTCTCTGCAAGGGGCACATCCACTCCTTCCATCTCCATCCTCTCTGTGAGGGGCACATCCACTTCCTCCATCTCCATCCTCTCTGCATGGGGCACATCCACTCCCTCCATCTCCATCCTCTATGTGAGGGGCACATCCATTCCCTCCATCTCCATCCTCTCTGTGAGGGGCACATCCACTCCCTCCATCTCCATCCTCTATGTGAGGGGCACATCCACTCCTTCCATCTCCATCCTCTCTGCAAGGGGCACATCCACTCCTTCCATCTCCATCCTCTCTGTGAGGGGCACATCCACTTCCTCCATCTCTGTCCTCTCTGTGAGGGGCACATCCACTCCCTCCATCTCCATCCTCTCTGCAAGGGACACATCCACACCCTCAATCTCTGTCCTCACTGCAAGGGGCACATCCACTCCCTCCATCTCCATCCTCTCTGTGAGGGGCACATCTACTCCCTCCATCTCCATCCTCTCTGTGAGGGGCACATCCACTCCCTCCATCTCCATCCTCTCTGTGAGGGGCACATCCACTCCCTCCATCTCCATCCTCTCTGCGAGGGGCACATCTACTCCCTCCATCTCCATCCTCTCTGTGGGGGGCACATCCACTCCTTCCATCTCCATCCTCTATGAGAGGGGCACATCCACTCCCTCCATCCTCTCTGCGAGGGACACATCCATTCCCTCCATCTCCATCCTCTTTGTGAGGGGCATATCCACTCCCTCCATCTCCATCCTCTCTGCAAGGGGCACATCCACTCCCTCCATCTCTGTCCTCTCTGCAAGGGGCACATCTACTCCCTCCATCTCCATCCTCTCTGTGAGGGGCACATCCACTCCCTCCATCCTCTCTGCGAGGGACACATCCATTCCCTCCATCTCCATCCTCTTTGTGAGGGGCACATCCACTCCCTCCATCTCCATCCTCTCTGCAAGGGGCACATCCACTCCCTCCATCTCCATCCTCTCTGCAAGGGGCACATCCACTCCCTCCATCTCCATCCTCTCTGCAAGGGGCACATCCACTCCCTCCATCTCCGTCCTCTCTGTGAGGGGCACATCCACTCCCTCCATCTCCATCCTCTCTGTGAGGGGCACATCCACTCCCTCCATCTCCATCCTCTCTGCAAGGGGCACATCCACTCCCTCCATCTCCATCCTCTCTGCAAGGGGCACATCCACTCCCTCCATCTCCGTCCTCTCTGTGAGGGGCACATCCACTCCCTCCATCTCCATCCTCTCTGCGAGGGGCACATCCACTCCCTCCATCTCCATCCTCTCTGTGTGGGGCACATCCACTCCCTCCATCTCCATCCTCTCTGCAAGGGGCACATCCACTCCCTCCATCTCCATCCTCTCTGTGAGGGGCACATCCACTCCCTCCATCTCCATCCTCTCTGTGAGGGGCACATCCACTCCTTCCATCTCCATCCTCTCTGCAAGGGGCACATCCACTCCCTCCATCTCCATCCTCTCTGTGAGGGGCACATCCACTCCCTCCATCTCCATCCTCTCTGTGAGGGGCACATCCACTCCCTCCATCTCCATCTTCTATGTGAGGGGCCACTTGTTTCACTTCTGCCATACCCATGTTCAAACTGCCCCCAGGCAAAGCTGTTTCTCCCCCCTACTTTCTCTGTGTCCCTCCACGTCCCCCTGCTCTGCACGCATAAACTCACACAGTGGACCTTGGTGAGTCTTTTTTTCTGGAGTGAGAGTGAAGAAAGAAAATTCTAGCACATTTTCATTTCTTTACTTTTTAATTTTTTTCAATTACAGTTCACATTCCATATTATTTTGTAATACTTTCAGGTGTACAGAAGAGTGGTTAGATAATCGTATACTTTACAAAGTGTGTCCTTGATATTTCCAGTACTCATCTGGCACCATGCATAGTTATTGCAATATTATTGACTATATATTCTATGCTGTTCTTTCCATCCCCATGACTATTTTGTAACCACCAATCTGGACTTCTCAATCCCTTCACCTTTTTCACCCGGCCCCCCACTTTCCTACCCTCTGGTAATCTTCAGTGTGTTACCTGTATCTATGAGTCTGTTTCTGTTTCGTTTATTCATTTATGTTGTTCTTTAGATTTAACGTATAACTAAAATCATATGGGACTTGTCCTTCTCTGACCAACTTATTTCACTTAGCATAATACCCTCTAGGTCCATCTATGCTCCTTTTTCTTAATATAATTGCAAAGGTAATTTTCCAAACCAAAGTTTAGGGGAGTGGATACAGAAGCTGTCTGAAGTCCTCCTCAATATGGTACAACTGGTTACAATTCTGTTAAAAAGACTTTTTTTTCAAAGTGATCCATGGCCAAGCACATCACAAACTTCTATGTGTAGCTTGAAAGGAAGGGTTATTTCAGGGCAGTTGACTAGATTGATTTTAACTATGATTTTTAAAAAATGTGAAAACAAAACATCTTTCCTCTCAATGCGTAGGAGGAAAGGCTGGCTCAGAGAAAGCATATTCATTAATAAGGGGGCCAGAGACTAAATGAATTTTAATTCTGAAGTGGATCTATGAGAGCAGTACTTTGTGAGAAAAACGAGAATGTTTGGTATTAACAGCTGGCGAGGGATAAAGGACAAGCTAGAAGAATAGAGGGAAGAGGCATATGTAATGCGGGCATAAGATTGCAACTCGAATTTCCAACTTCAGGTGCAGCGAAGTAAATCTATTATAATAAGACTCTCTTGCATATTGATACTTCTCTTTGCAATGAGAGCATAGCCAGACTATTAAAAACAAGCATGTTTCTAAGAACAATTCTTTGGAGTGGAATTGGAGTCTTCTAATAAACTGTCCTTTTGCCTTGGGGGGAACTTACTCCTTTTCCCAGGAGGCAGCTAAGACAAATGGTATTCAATGGAGGGGTGACTTGGCACTAACCAAATAATTTCATCCTAACTGATTTCTGCATATGGACCAGCAAAACAAACATTAAACAAGATCATTTTGTGATTGGACTTGTCAACAAAGAGAAAAAAAATCAGTTCAATGCATCTGCCATTGTTTGTAGATGTCTGGATAGTATACATTTTAGGCTTTGCCGGCTACAGGGTCTCTGTCACAACTATTAACTCTGCTGCTATAGCACAAAGGCAACCATAGACAGTCTGTAAAAAGTTAGGTGTGGCTGCTTTCTAGTCCAGCTTTATTGACAGAAATGAGCAGCTGCAGGATTTGGTCCATGGACCATAGTTTTCTGACATCTGGCCTAGACTATCTTGGAGCCTGGGATATGGCCTGTTGTTATTGTCCTAGGAACTGTGTACTAGGGTTGCTATGGAAAAGACATAGGTTCAAAAGCTTGGGAAGTATAAGTTGTTGGTTGAAGTACTGTTTATAAAAACATGTTTACCAGCATGCATCTACACAAATACAGTTCTTCAAGACTGCGAATACTTTATCCAACCCTGTACTTTTAAAAACTAAAGTACTTAATGGGATGCAATTTTTAAAAAAATATTTTTATTGATTTTTTACAGAGGAAGGGAGAAGGATAGAGAGTTAGAAACATCGATGAGAGAGAAACATCGATCAGCTGCCTCCTGCACACTCCCTACTGGGAATGTGCCTGCAACCAAGGTACATGCCCTTGACTGGAATCGAACCTGGGACCCTTCAGTCCACAGGCCGATGCTCTATCCACTGAGCCAAACCGGTCAGGGAGGGATGCAATTTTTTTCACTGTGTACAGACCATCTACTTTTGAGTAATTGCACATTAAAAATAACACTTCCCTTATTTCTCATCTTTTTCTGCCCTAAGATTCTAAAATGTGTTTTATTCATTTTTCCTTTTCATAAGAAAATCTTTTAAATTCATTAAAAGGCACAATGAAAATTGAATTGGGAAAGAAATGACATAAATTAAGTAATCTCAAAAGTAAAACTAATTAAGAAATTTAATGCAGAAGAGTTAGCATGTGGAACTGTCTAAGGGTCAAAATTTCAAATGATGAAAAACTTATTCATGCACATATTACCTTGTTTAAATGATTTATGACAACCCTGCTCTGTGCTGGGTCTTGTGATACATACTGTAAAGGGCATACACAGTATAAAAATGAGTCAGGAATCGCTCCCCTGACAAAACTGCATTGCTTATAGGTGAAACTAATAGTTGTAAAGCAATATTTGCAAGAGTTAATTTCTCTTCAGCTGTTGGCCTAGGGCCGTGGTCGGCAAACTGCTACCATATACTACCCTTTACCTCTTTGCACACAATATGCCACAATTGCTTAATCCTCACAGCTTCCAACTACACAGTAACATTTAGTCTAGTCCAGTGGTCGGCAAACTCATTAGTCAACATAGCGGCAAACCGCGGCTCGCGAGCCACGGTTTGCCGACCACTGGCCTAGGGGAGTTTAACCTAAAATAATTTAACCAATTTTCATTTTTTTAGGAAGTAGTTGAGAGGTGAAGACCTTTTCTGATTCCAGTGAAACCAGTTGGTAAATATCCTACTAAGACCCCCAAACTCTCTCTCCCCAACCTTCCCCCACTGCCTTTACTAACCAACGCCATTCTGTTACTGTTCAGCCACACACTGGGTCTTGTTCATTTATATTTTTTTATTTTTTTCCCCTCACTGAAACAAACATCACTGGAAATCAAAATCAAAGGCAATTTATTTATTTTTTTACTAGAGGCCTGGTGCACAAAATTCGTGCACGGGTCGGGAGGGGGGTGTCCCTCAGCCCAGCCTGCACCCTCTCCAATCTGGGACCCCTTGAGGGATGTCCGGCTGCCCGTTTAGGCCCGATCCCACCAGGATCGGGCCTAAACGGGCAGCCGGACATCCCTCTCACAATCCAGGACTGCTGGCTCCCAACTGCTCGCCTGCCTGCCTTCCTGATTGCCACAACCGCTTCTGCCTGCCAGCCTGATCACCCCCTAACCACTCCCCTGCCAGCCTGATTGATGCCTAACTGCTCCCCTGCCAGTCTGTTTGCCCCTAACTGCCCTCCTTTGCAGGCCTGGTCACCCCTAACTGCCCTCTTCTGCAGGCCTGGTCACCCTTAACTGCCCTCCCCTGCAGGCCTGGGTCCCCACCAACTGCCCTTCCCTGCAGGCCCGGTCACCCCCAACTTCCCTCCTCTGCCGGCCTGGTCCATCCCAACTGCCCTCTCCTGCTGGCCTGATCACCCACAACTGCCCTCCCTTGCAGGCCTGGTTCCTCCCAACTGCCCTCCCCTGCTGGCCATCTTGTGGTGTCCATCTTGTGTCCACATGGGGGCAGGATCTTTGACCACATGGGGGCAGCCATCTTGTGTGTTGGAGTGATGGTCAATCTGCATATTACTCTTTTATTAGATAGGATAGAGGCCCGCTGGTTTGCCCTGAAGGGTGTCCCGGATCAGGGTGGGGGTTCCCTTGGGGTGTGCGGCAGCCTGGGCGAGGGGCCCGTGGTGGTTTGCAGGCCAGCCATGCCCCCCAGTGACCCAAGCGGAGGCCCTGGTATCTGGGATTTATTTATCTTCTACAATTGAAACTTTGTAGCCTGGAGTGGAGCCAAGCCTCCTGCTCACTCTGTGGCGGCAGCCATTTCTGTTGGGATTTATTTATCTTCTATAATTGAAACTTTGTAGCCTTAAGTGGAGGCCAAGGCAGGCCAGGGCTGCAGAAGCTTGGCTTCCTCCATCACCAGGAGTAACCCTAGCTTCCTGCTCTCTCCAGCTCTGTGGCTGCTGCCATTTTTGTTGGGATTTATTTATCATCTATAATTGAAACTTTGTAGCCTGGAGTGGAGGCCTGGGCTGGCCAGGGTGTGCGGAAAGCTTGGCTTCCTCCATTGCCGGGGAAACCCAAGCCTCCCTCCTGCTTTCTCCGTGGCCACAGCCATCTTGGTTGGGTTAATTTGCATACTTGCTCCTGATTGGCTATTGGGCGTGGCTTGTGGGTGTAGCAGAGTGATGGTTAATTTGCATATTACTCTTTCATTAGATAGGATAGTTTTTTTGTTTTTTTTAAAATATATTTTGTTGATATTTTACAGAGAGGAAGGGAGAGGGATAGAGAGCTAGAAACATCGATGAGAGAGAAACATCGATCAGCTGCCTCCTGCACACCTCCCACTGGGGATGTGCCTGCAACCAAGGTACATGCCCTTGACCGGAATCGAACCCGGGACCCTTCAGTCCGCAGGCTGACGCTCTATCCACTGAGCCAAACCGGTTTCGGCTAGATAGGATAGTTTTTTAAATGTTTTGATGTGGAATAGTCAAGTGATTCTATTTTTGAAGTGGAGTAGTCAATTGATTCTATTCTACTTAAATAGAATATTTGGCAATTTTAACGGTACCCAGACTCCAAATCTACCTATTTTTCACTTTTTAATAATTATCAGGATGCAGGAAAATGGTATAATGGATAGATTATAGCCATTTGTCTTAGGTCCATTGTGCATGACTTAAAAAAAAATTCAAGCATAAAATTTAATGTTTATTCCCCAAATAACATGTCAAATTGACATTCTCATCCCACTTCTGAGGTGGCGACCAGAGCTGAGGTGGTAGTAAGGGTTGGTATAAATTGAAGGATAGTATATGTTGTGGGTTAAATTGTGTCCCCCACCTCCCTAAAAACATGTGTTGAAGTCCTAACCTTCCCAGTGTTTCAGAATGTAACCTGATTTGGAAACGGTCTTTACAGAGGTGATCAAGTTAAAATGAAGCCATCAGGGTAGACTCTAAGCCACTATGGTGGGTGTCCTTTATGGACACAGAAACAGAGGAAAGCCTGTATAAAGAGACAGAGAGTGAACATCATGTAAAGATGTAGGCAGAGTTCAGATTGGGCTGATGAATATACTAGTACAAGCCAGGCAATGCCAAACACTGCCAGCAAACCATGCAAGCATGTCAAATTCACGCCTGGAGGTATGCTGCTCAATGGCCGTGAGTTTGACATGCTTGCACCAGAGGCTAGGCAAGAGGCAATGGACCAGATTGGCCTCTCAGAACCCCCAGAAGGAGCACCCACACCTGCCAACATTGTGATCTCAAACTTCTAGCCTGCAGACCTGGGAGACAATGTATTTCTTTTGTGTAAACCGTTCAGGCTGTGGTACTTGGTTATAGCAGCTCCTGGAAACGTAGAGCACAGGAATGTGGAATGAGAGAGAGGTCAAAAATAATGTATGCATCAAGGATATATGTTGATAGGTACAATTCTCTATAATATTAAAAGATCACGATTTCACATTTTGACAAGGCTGCCAAATTTGTTTCCACATTTTAAGGAATCATTTAATATATTGGAGACCCGGAGGAAGGAGTGAATTTCATTTTAGGTCAACATTGGTCCCTTTTGGCCCTGGCTGAGATGAACATTATCCCATCCTGTCCTTGGTTATTAATCCCTACAGACCTCTGCCATAGTGTTTCTTATTCTCTGCAAGTCCAGATCTCTGCCAGCAACTTTCCCTACTCTCTGGGCTGCTGGGAATAATTTATATTTTTTCAGTCCTCTTGGGGGTTATGGGTAACTCTTTAAAACATGAAAATATATGGACCTCATTTAACTGCTAGGGGCACAAAGCTTGGTCACATGAGAACTCTGGGAGACTGTTTCAGGCTATTGCCTAGATTCCACCTGGACTTCTACTCAACCACTTTATCACTGCATTTTATTTTTGGATTTAGGTTTTGGACCCTTTAGCCATACTGCTATTCTATATTTACTCGGTTGTGAACCTGTATGAGGCTTCTGGATTCTTTAAACTACCTTCTTTTTGGGGACTTGACAAAGCCAAGGTTTTTTTGATGGTACATTGACCAGTATGGCACTTTTTAGTTTTTCCACTGATTCACTTCTTTGTTCTATTTGAGGAACCTTTGACCCAACTGTGAGTAAATAATTTTTGTCTTACATGGTTAATCTAGAAAACTAATGCATATTTGTCCTGATCAAGGCTATTGAAATGCAAAAGTAAACAATTTGACTTTTTAATTCTTTGCATTATGTTGCTCATTCTTTCTCTCAGACATGGCCATAGAACATTATAGCAACCGACTTAATAGAGGGAAAGTTATTCAATGATAGGAAATACCCCACCCAACAATGAAACTGGTACTTTGATCCGTAAAGAAGGATGTTTGCAGTAATTTGAAAAAATCATACAGCAGAGGACAACCAAATTGTTAGATGAAATATTATATTTTAAAATTCTTAAAAGCATCAAATAGCTAAGACTATAGTAAGTAAATACTGAACCAAAATCTTTAAGAGGATAAGAACCCATATGGACTGGTCCAGTATACAAAGCTGCTTTGACCTAGGGGTATTTTTTAACCCCCAAAATTGTCTTGTCAAACTAAATAGTGTTTGGCAATCTCATGCTTCTGATTCATCAAGGATGGAGACACCAGAAAAGCCACTTCTACTTCAAGAAGGGACCCCAAAGGCTGTATACTTAGAGTCTAGGTAAACTCTAGCAATGAACTTGCAGCCTGGCTCTACATTATCTAGGCGACCCAGGAAATCGCTTCTGATTAAAGTTGTCCCAGACCAGTGAAACATCTACCTCCTTGCTGAAGCAAAACAAAATCCAACTGGATGATGAGTTTGCCATCATCTCATGACTCAAATTATTCCCATGGATAATTATGAAGTTTCAAGGTAATGGGATTTTTTTCCAAACCTGCCACAATTAAAAAAATTTATTTTCTTAGCACTTCTTATGCCCTTTAAACCTAAAAACACATCTCATTCTATCCTTTAAAATATATGTATCTGTGATAATTTCCTCTTGTTAATATTTTTTTTTATTCTATCCTATTCTTACTTGAATAACCTCCCAGCAGTTTAATACTAAGTCTCCTGATTACATCTCCATGTCTCATATATTTTCCTTCGTGTGTTTCACCTCTTGAGTATTGTAGTTAAGAGCAAGGGTTTGGAGCCAGACTCACTTTATTTGAATCAGTTATGCCTTTTCCTACAATTTAAACCAATAGGTGATTGTTTTCTTATCTGTAAATTAGAAATAATAATAAAATCTACCTTATAGAAGTATAGAGGATTAAGTGAGCTAATACATACAACATGTTTATAATGGTGCCTAGCACAGAGAAGCACTTTCCAAGGATAGCTCTTATTATTTCTCCCTTTTAAAATTATTTTCTGATGTAGCTATTTAACTTTATCATCCTGCCACTCCATTGAATTTTTAAAAATTATTTTTTAATCTTGGAGAACTTTTACATATTCCCTGATTTTTGTTTTATTTTTGTTGGATGTATATCATAAATTTCAAGAAGTATGCTGAATCCTCCCTCCCTGTGTGTTTGTGTGTGTGTGTGTGTGTGTGTGTGTGTGTGTGTTTAGCTCTCTTTAATTTCCTGTATTACTTGTTTACTTGGGGATCAATTTGATCTTTCCCCTTCATTATCTTAGACTTTCTCACATTGTTGTTGATCTTGCTTGCCTTTTCATAAATAAGAATTAAGGACAGGGTAGGTGTTGTGGTTATGGTCATTACTGAATATTTATATCCGTTTCACAATGGGTCTTTCCCATGTGTGGGGATTCTGACTGTATTGGTGAATAGGGCACCTAAGAGATCAGACTTAAACTATGGAAAAACATAATCCAAACAGAGTTAGAAGGCTTTATTTAAGGTATTGGCAACAATTCTAGAAATCACAGTTTCCTTAGAGAAGAACCTTTGCATTTTTCTCTTCATGGATTAGAGTTGAGTTGCCTGCTTTTATGTGGATGTCAGATGAAAGAAGGGTAACTGAATTATTATTCCATAGTGAGGTCTTTGTTTAATTCTCCTATCTTTATTTCAAATTTTTACTTAATTTTTTTCTATTCACTTTAAGCTATGGGGGTTTGATCAGCAGAGTGGCTAGTACTCTGCAGAACTGTTCCTGTTGGTAGGGATCAACAGGCTATAACCATACTTTGGTGAAGTTTTGTTGGAACACAACCACATCCATTCTTTTAGGTATTGTTGATGGCTGTTTTGTGGTCTGCAGGCCTAAAATATTTAGTGTCTGACCCTTAATGAAAAAGGGCTACAGGCTGGTCCCTGCTTCACTGTTTCACCTATTTTATAATTTTCCGAAATGTGTTAACATCTCTTGTCTGAAAATGATTTTCCTTTCTGTTCTCTTAATAAGGTGTTTTTTTTTCTTACGCATTTATACTTTTATCTCAGTGTCTTTCATGAGGTACGTGTATGTTTTCATCCTGTCATCTTGAACTAGAAACCTGTTTTCTTTCCCCTTAAATTCACTGAGTCCACAGAGTATATTATTTTTAATCATTTCTATCTTCTAATTCTATAGCCTTGATTTAAATCATATATTTCCTTCTTCCTATTTTTCTTATTTTTCAAACTTAATGGCCCTATTCTGTCTCTCTTTCTGCTTTCACTAACACTCCTTTTTTTTTTTTTGTCTTTCTCGCCTTTAGAGCCATGACTTTTCTTGATTAAAGATTAATTAGTTTCTAGATTTGTACACTTATTGTTGTCACATACTGGCCATTTGATGCATTCTAGCACATGTGCTATAACATTAGGAGAAAAGAAATTCAGCTTACTTATACTTTTATATCTGCTTATACCTTCTGGAGGACATAACTTACTATTTTTAAGATAACTCATTTAACCCCACTAAGCAGTCATATAGCTATTTGGGAAATAACCAGTTATTGGGAAAGAGTCAAATTTGTAGGTTTCTTTTTTTCTCATCAAGTAGATTTGTATGTATAAGATTCGCAGATAAGCTGAAGTTCTTTATCTGTTATAAAGAAATTGCTGGTTATTGGATGCATTCACTATTTAAAGTTTGAGGATTAATGGTAGATTTTAGTACTACCTCTCTGTCTCTCATTGCTATATCTGGATAACTAGGAGACCTGTATTCAATGCCTTCATATAATAGGAATGAGTAAAGATGAGTGAGACAGATGTTTGTAACATGCTTCTAGGATGTCAAAAGGTTGTTCTTTAGATTTAGTCATGTCTAAGAGACATTCTATCTATCTTGGTTCCCTACTTCATGCAGTTTGCTTATATAAATGGGAGTAGGGATCTTTTTCTCATCACTGTTCTTCAAGTCTGCTTGAGACAACAAGCCCACATTTTTTCAGAAATTCAAAACTCATGAATTCACTAATGCTTTGAGAGTAGAGCAGTTGCAATTCAGATAACAAGCTGTGAAGAATCCATGGTTGACTTGGAATGCATAAAACCAGAAATAAGCTTGATTTATGATAGCAATATCCAAATTTTAACCTAAAATTTATATAAATTAGTTATTTCTTATCATTAAAAATAGCCCCACACATCAGGGGCCATCAATTTGTAAGAGAATAAAATGAAAGTGAATGAGAAATAGGAAACCTGGTTTACCAGATATGTACTTGTTGTAATTTAGACTTGAAGTTTTATCAATGATTAAAGTCTTATGCCATCCCTCTACATCTTATAAGATGTACTCAACAATGTATTTTTCTATCTTAATTTGAACGACTTCAACTTTCTTTTCACTTGGAAAGATTATTGTGTGAGTCTGTTCACATACTGTATATGTGGGCAGATATAATTACCTCTAGTGCTAGGGAAACTAGAGGTTTAAGAAAGTTTTAATCATTTGGTCACCATGTAGATATTTACATAATTTAATCACACAAACTAATTAAATGTGAGGCCATTTGTAATACAGAAATCAAGTGATGACCATAGGTCATCAGATGTAGTAATTAGATATGCATGTATAATTGCATTAGTATCATATTAAGAAAAAAGCAAAATCAAGACAGGTCATTTCTTTGTTCCTAATTACTTTTTTATAGTTTTGAGTTGATTTATTGGCACCATTAGAAGCTGCACCAATGTGTGTGTATGTGCGCGAGTGTATCTGTGTGTGTTTTAATTGGGTTTAGTATATGTCAAGTCACAGTTTTCAAATGAAACTTTTTGATGTTTGTGGGAGAGTTAGTTAAGAAATTAATGAGAAGGCTAACCAAACAGCGTATTTTAACCCTGTGTGGAGCATACTCCTTTTTTATTCTACTATAGCTCAGAAAAGCAAGGACTTTTAATTTTCAATGTATTGCCCAGATTTTAGTGAAAAAAAGAAGTAAGCTTCTCAACAAATAATAATGTAAAACTTCTATTTTATGAATTTCCTTTATTAAAGGACACTTAGGTAAAAATAATTTGCAGCAAGTCCTTTTTGTGTCAAAAATAGATGTAACTACAATTAACATTAATACTAAGCTAAGACATTTGTTTTGTAAGATCGGGCAAAAACATCACAATTCTTTATTAATAGGAATCATTTGTTCTGTGCAAATATAAGGTGTAACTAGTGGCAATTTAGTGCTTATATCCTTTATAAAATCTAAAGAGAAGCAGTCCTTTTTTCTATTTAAAACACAACCCTTCTTTTAAACTTATTTAAGGATTTGCTTTGGTTGAATTTAGAGATTTTTGTGTTTGTTTGTTGTTTAATAATGTGTGAGAAGGAAAACAGCCAAAGGTAATGGAACTCTCAAGGAGACAGCAGACTTCAATAAGCTGGCGGAGTTCTGTAACAGTAGGAGACCATTATTAAACTGGTTTTCAGGGGCAAGGATGACACCTTCATTTTAAGCTTCCACATTAATAAGACAGAGCCTCTCTTTATCATGGAGATGGATTTGACTGGCAGGCATTTTATAACCAAACCTACATTATAGCAAAGCAGATTGTAAAGATTTTCTAAGCAATTTAGACAAATGATTTTTTTAAAGGCTGCAAAGAAAGTCAGAGATAGGTTTTGAAAGCAAGTATCTGCTTTGAATTACTGATTTAAAAAAAAACACAGAAATATATAACATTGGTAAAAACAAAGCAAGCCTGACACATCAGAACTTTAGACAAAAGTGAAGCATACAAGAATAGCCAAGAAGATTTAAGCAAAATTATAAAAAGTAAAGAGTAGTGAGTGAAAAATCTAACGAAGGTTAAAACATATTTTAAAACTACAGTATTTTAAATAATTTATACCTGTGCATGCATAGATGATGTATATAATGGAAGGTATAGAATATTGTTTCTAGGAATAGATCCAAATTTGTATGGAAATTTAATACATATTAAGGTTGCCTCTTAGATCACTGGGAAAGAAATTAAAAAAAAATTGTTTTGGTAAATGTCACTAGACATGTAGAGAAAGAATAAGCCGGACACCTACTTCAAACTTTATGCTAAAATAATTTTTATATATAAGTTAAACTATAAAATTCTAGAATAAAAATTAAATTATTATAATATAGGTAAAGTCTTTCTAAGAAAATTACAAAGTCAAGAATTCATAAAAGAATAAATTTACTAGGGTTAATTCACATGTATACATGCATATTTATTTGTATTTATATATGCAATTGACATTAGCAACTTGTAATGATTGGCTAGGTTCCTTGTCCGTATATTTTTATCAACTTTGAAATAAGGACTGCCAAATGCCATCTCTCTCCTTCATCTCTGAGATTACTCCTGACTCATTTGAGCCATTGAAAAGGATTGTAGAGGTACAGCTCCCCATCTTATCTCCTGGCAAGACTTGCTGGTTGCAGAAGGAGTTGTACTCTGAATTTTGTGATCAACCCCTGTTCTTTCTTATTTCCTTAAAAAAAAGAAAAAAAGATGTGCCTTGGGGTCTCTCTTCCTGAAGGACAACCTCATTTTAATTCCTGCTAAGTAATTAGAGAAGAAGTTTCCTTTTTTGGTTTTTGTTTTTTATTAAAGTAATTCTTTAAAGATCATAAAGACTAGAAACGAGATAAAGAACAAAGATGACAACTAGACAAGACCAAAAGAGTAAAGACAGAGTTGCAAAGATGGCATCTTTGCTGGGAAAGATCTTGAGAAAACTGTTGCTCTGCCTTACTGAATCCCAATGAAGAGGCAAACCCATATTTTGTGGGGACTGAACCTTATGCCATTTGTGGGGCCCTTTTTCAGAAAAATCTCTTTAAATTACTTACACAAAATTAATTAAAGGAGTGATTACTTATTTAGAGGGTCCTGTCCAAGGGAGGGGCCCCAAAGTTTGTGTTATTATTTTTAAGCTAAATTAAGCTCTGCTTCTATGCTAATTACTACCTGATGTACTGTACACCCTTCATCTGACACTTGACAATACTCTGCCTAATTTTTAAATTTTATTCTTCATGCCTAGAATTTAAATTCCAGGAAAGTATTTTTCAAAATGGCTTTCTTCTATTGTACCTTTTCCTTTTCTGTCCCCTGCTCTGCCATGCTCACCCTGAACCAAATATCTGTGCTCAGAGTGCATGCTCAATAGATATTTATGGAATAAGGTTTTAAATAAATAGTTAATGAATAACCATTTCCTCTGAAATGGGCCATTTCTTTTGAAATGGGTATATAAAAAATGATCCATAGAAGATGTTTTAAATGTAGTTCACAAATTGGATATGATTGCAATATTGGGACTCAACCCTAATTCAATAATTTATCTACACTAATAAAAGAGTAACATACAAATTGACCATACCTTTGTGACACTCACCAGCCAATCAGGAGTGAGTATGCAAATTAACCCAACAAAGATGGTGGGTTCTGGGCAGCATGGGAAGGCGGAAAGGTGGCTCTGGGCCGGAGTGAAGGCGGTGCTGGCAGCCAGGGGAAGGAAGGCCTATTCTTGCACGAATCTTCCTGCATTGGGCCTCTAGTTAATTAATAAGAAGTCGTATTATTTTTCAAAATGGGCTACTGGTTAATACTATCAACTAATGCCGAAGTTGTCCTTGAGGATAATGGAATTAATTAATTGATTAATTAATTGTGTAAGTATTCCTATACACAAACACTGTCTTCCTCTCTAGTTCAAGTAAGTGCCAAATTTATGTCATTATCTTTGCCATCAGTTTGATAATCAGTTGTTATATCATTACTGACCAATTTTCACACCGTTCTTTTGTCTCAGATGTAAATGTAGATGTGGGTTCACTTCTCTAGCTTTCCTCATCTGTCCTTGCTTTTTTCATTATTAAAGAATTATCCATGTAGGAAATTAAAAAGAAAGTAAAACTCACCATAGAATCACAACTCAAAAACACTCCACTGATTTGTAATTTTCATAACTATTAACAACATACTCCCTAATGACTACAGCACAGATGGGATAGGATGTTAGTTATGAAGGAGCTCCACCTAAATCCTTTCCTCCCACTCAAGAAGACATAATAAAAGGAAGTAAGGAAAAATGACATTGGGGCAACCTTGAACTAATCTTATTTTACATTTTTTTCAAGAAAATTATTAACAAATGTTGGTCTTTTTTGTTTTTTCCTGATAGTAAAACAAATTACTTGCAACACCATGATGTGATCTTTAACAAAAACAGAGAAATACAAAGTTGGAATTGTTACTTCTTTGCCACAAGCATGTTGGCAATTATTGTCTTTTTATTATCATTGCCCAACTAATTTCCATTAGCATTTAACACAGCACAAATGAAGGGAACCATAATGAGTATGAAAAGACTACAAAGGGGGACAGTGACCTTATGTTAATATGCATTCAGTTGTACAATTGGAGCACAGGAAACATTATCAGCAAGTTTCAAGGGATACTGTTATGGGCTCTGACTTCCGCTACCAACTTAGGAACTGCGGCTAGATTGACATTCTAAAGCTGTTACATCTAAATCAATCCAGTCCCAAGACCTCACTTGCCATATTTCTGATTAGAGACAGTGACTAAATGCTGTTTATTGACCAAATGAGGAATAAAAATTGGCTGATATATTCCAATTGCTTTCTGTTTTATGATTATAATGGTTATACATGGCCTAAGATCAAACAAAAATCAAACTAAAATGTGAGTGAAGAAAAATTAGTCATTAGAGGCAGATCTGAAGTGGAGCCGGAATGCAGTGAATGCACTGATGAGACCATAGAGAGTTAGTATTGGCACTCAGGGCATGAACTGTGGAGCCAGACTGCTTGGGTGTGAATTCTGGCTCCACCAATCACTGGCCATGTGACACTGGGCAAGTTTCTCAATCTCCACCTCCCTAAGCCTTCTTTTCTCATAGACTTACTATGAAGAGTAAATGAGTTAATGACTATAAAGTGCTTAGAATAATGTCTGGCATATAGTTTGTTGCTCTATAAGCTCTTATAACAATATTTTCAGATAAAATAGAGGAAAGGGGAATTTTAGAATGTTAATAAAATGATACAGGTTTCAAGTGTAGATTTCTATGATACATATCTATATCTTTCCCACCACCCAAGGTCAAATCATCTTCCATCACCTCATACGTTTCTGTTTTACTAATTGACATATAAATGTCCTCATGCTTGTTGTCACCATTCAACTGTAAATGAAGATCTACCTGAAAGAGCTATATATATATATATATATATATATATATATATATATCCATAAAATAAATATATATATTCAATCTACTGATGCCAACATTTCACTAGCTTAAGTGAAGCATAGAAAACTTAAATCCCTTTATCCTCCCCAATTTATTATATAACTAGAGGCTCAGTGCACGGATTTGTGCATTGGTGGGGTCCTTTGGCCTGGCCTGCACTCTGTCACAATCCAGGACTCCTCGGGTTATGTCGGAGAACCAGTTTCAGCCTGATCCCTGCAGCCAGGCCGAGGGACCCCACCAGTACACAAATCCGTGCACCAGGCTGGTTTCAGCCTGATCACCACAGGCCAGGCTGAGGGACCCCACCGGGCCTCTAGTAGGCATATAAGATCTTTGATTAATCTCTTCCTGCCTTTCCCCCACCCCTTTCCTACTGAGATTCATCAGTGTGTTCCATGTTTCCATGCCTGTGCGTTGAGTGTCTGCCCCTGGTGGTCATTGTGCATCATAGCTACCAGTTGAATGGTCAGACGGTCGCTTAGGCTTTTACCTATAATAATAGATATGCAAATCGACCGAACGGCCAAACAGCAGAAAGACCGTCTGGATAACCTTCCAGACAACCTTCTGGCTGAGGCAGCTGGGGCTGTGAAGGCCTACTCTTGCACGGATTTTGTGCATTGGGCATCAAGTATATATAGATTTTCTTAACAGCACAGTTGGAGGTGTGGCCTTGTTACCTCTGGGTGGTGGTGGAAGTCCTGACCCCACTTGGCCCCCCATGACATTGCCCCAGGAGGGAGCTGGAGCACCTTAATACTGCTGATGGGGGTAAAAGTCTATAATTCCCACATATACTGCAGGGGTAGCCTCATTACCACCTAGCTAAAATGAAAGTCTCAGCTTCTTACTCAGTCTTCTCAGATACCATCCTGGTGAAAGTGACTCATTAAAGCCTAGAGAGGGTGGAAATCTAGTGTCCCTGCTTAGTCTTTGCTGGTGAGGGTAGTGGTGGCCCATAGTTCTCTCTGTGGAGTTGGTAGGTGTAACATGGCTATTATTGAAAAGTTTTTGTTTTACTAGACTGTGTGTTTCCTGGTTCTTTGGACAGAGAGCAGATTGTTTTTCTGCAAGGGGCGGGGAGCGTGGGGTGGTGAATACCCATTGACATTTCTGAGTTTCTGGCTTATCACAAGTCTGGGATATATGAAGCAGAAGGTAAACCTAGAGAACTTACCATTTTGTTATTCCTTATGGCCTGAGATTCCTGGCTGGTTTGCCTTCTTCCCTCTGCTTTTCAAAATCTTATATTTGTTTTATATTTAACTAACTAGAGGCCCGGTGCACAAAATTCATTCATGGGGGTGTGTGTCCCTCAGCCCAGCCTGCACCCTCTCCAGTCTGGGACCCTCTCCAATCTAGAATCGGGCCTAAATGGGCAGCCGGACTCCCTCTCATAATCCAGTACTGCTGGCTCCCAACTGCTCGCCTGCCTGACTTCCTAATTGCCCCAACCGCTTCTGCCTGCCAGTCTGATCACCCCCTAAACACTCCCCTGCCAGCCTGATTGATGCCTCACTGCTCCCCTGTCAGCCTGATTACCCCTAACTGCCCTCCCCTGCAGGTCTGGTCACCCCTAACTACCCTCCCCTGCAGGTCTGGTCACCCCTAACTGCCCTCCCCTGCAGGCCTGGGTCCCCCCCAACTGCCCTTCCCTGCAGGCCCAGTCACCCCCAACTTCCCTTTTCTGCCAGCCTGGTCACCCCTAACTGCCCTCCCCTGCAGGCTTGATCGCCCCCAACTGCTCTCCCTTGCAGGCCTGGTCCCTCCCAACTGCCTTCCCCTGTTGGCCTGATCGCCCTCAACTGCCCTCCCCTGAAGGCCTGATTCCTCCCAACTGCCCTCCCCTACTGGCCATCTTGTGGTGGCCATCTTGTGTCCACATGGGGGCAGCCATCTTGTGTGTTGGAGTGATGGTCAATTTACATATTACTCTTTTATTAGATAGGATACTAGAGGCCCAGTGCATGAAATTCCTGAATATTAGCGGCTTCTGGCTGCCAGCTGGGGCCTCCCTTTGCTGGCTGCCAGCCGGAGCCTTCCTTCATTCCTCACCGCCCCCTGGTGGTCAGCCCACGTCATAGCAAGTGATCGAACTGTGGGTCGGTTGAACACCCGAGGGGAAACTTTGCATATTAGGCTTTTATATATATATATATAGATTAAAATTTTTGGTGAAAATAGTGAAACATATGTCTACTGCATCTTCCTGAAAAGAGAAGTTCACATTATTCAGTTTTTCATCAGCATTTAGAACTTCTCTCATGGGGGAACTGAACAGATTTTTTTCTATCAGGTTCACTGTCATTACTCTCTCCAATGGCACTAAAGATGGTTCTGATTTGTGTTGTTTGTTTTTTTTTTTTGTTTATCATGTTGGGTTCTGATTGTTGTAATAAAGTATAAGACTGTTCAATATGTTTTCAAGTAGATTGTCTCCTGTAATTTAAATTAAGAAATGCTTTACAATATTGATACACTTCAATTAGCATGTTGAGTCTATAAATTGTTATTCAATACAGAAAAGATATATAGAGGAACTACTGGGACAATTTAGTGAAAATGCAAACACAGCTTGAGTCTTAAATATTGATATAGATTCAATTGGTTCTATCATCATGCTCAATGAACAAGTTTATATTTTGGGACTAAATCTATAATATTCATATTAATTCTTTGTAATATTGTTTTAAAATGGTCTACTTTAAATCTCTTAAAAATAAGTGATCACCTTTTGATATTACAATACTTCACTCTCTTTTATCCAACAATTGAAATAATATAGAATAGGTTGATGCTACTCAAAACTTTTGTCCATAAACCACAGCATCAGCATCATAGGAAAATATATTAGAAGTGCAAATTTGTGGGCCCTAATTTCAATGTAATTAATCAAAATTCCTGTAGATGGGGCTCAGGAGTCTACATTTTTAACAATGCATAGGGTTAACACATGATTATTATGTACACCTTTGACAAGGTGGGTAGGAATTCTTTGGGCTCCAAAGTCTCATTGCCTATTCCAACTCAACCACATTTTATGTGAGTCACCATTATCACTAGCTGCCTCAATTTTCTTAGCTATAAAATAGGATAATAGAATATACCTTTGACAACTGTTTTGAAAATTAAATACCAAAGTAGTGTCCAACCCCTGCTTAACACTTGATAAAGATTAGCTATTATTATTAAAATGTATAGTATAATCAGAGTGAAAAATTAAACTTATATTGATTTTTTTTCTCTTTTGATAATTTCAATTAGGTTTTAATATTTACTGTTATATGTATATATCCTGACTCATTATCAGTTAAACTAGAATTCACATGTGGAAATATCTGACTTTTTACTTTAAGTCACTTGCTAAGATAATATATCTTTCTAGCCATGCAAATATGAGGCTATTGCATGTTATTTTTGTATTCTCTGGTATTGGATATTTTGATGCACAAAGCAACATGCATGGGGACATTAATGTGTGTACACACACACATACACACACACACACACACACACACACACACACACGTACTTTGGGCCATATCATATTTGCAGCAGACAATCCATGGAACCCAATCAATTTGGAGCACTAGGATTATCTTGTAACTGCTCCTTTACTCCTGTGGCTCCTGGGAATTGTCTATTTCCCATAAACCCCTGCCCAGATAATAGTTCTAGCACACCACATGGAATCCATCCTTCTTCCTAACCTCCTTTTTGCCCTCTAGGACCTCTGAACTTGAAATCTGCTCCCTCCTAACTTCCTGAAACACATACTCTACTATTCCACTGTAATAATGTCCCCATTGATCTGATCCCATATAGGAGCCTCGGAACTTGCCATGTGTATACCCACCTTCCCCTCATATTATCCCCTGCAGCATAGATTTGCTTCAAGGACAGATTTGGTGCAAATATGAGGTTTTAATATTTACTTCTATATGTATACTAGTGCCCCGGTGCACGAAATTCATGCACTCAGGGGGGTGGGGTCCCCCCAGCCTGGCCTGTGCCCTCCCACAGTGTGGGAGCCCCGTGATTGATCGCCCCAAAGAAGTAGGCCCTGCCCACCCATCCAGGGCTCCTCGATGGATTGCCCCAAAGAGGTAGGCCAGAGCTGGGGGGTCCCACCTCCACGGTGTGCGTGGGACTGTGAGAACCCTGGCGGAAACCACACGGAACAGCTGCCAGGACCCGTCCCCGCGCCACACATGCAGCGTCAAGCCCTGCCCACCTTGGTGATGGATTGTGACGGCGTGAGGGCGTGACGACCACCTATGCTTTTATTAGTATAGATATCCTGTCTCATCATCAGTCTAACCATTACTTTTAGGACAGGGAGAAGTGTACCTTAATCTCTTCATATGTTTTGCCATTGGTTGTTCATGTATCTCATAAAATAATTTTAAAAATTCTAAAATTTTGATAATGCTTTCATTTTGTGAATTATTTTTATGGGCACTCTTCTAAAAATATCACTGATTGAGCTCTTTCTTTACATGAGGCACTGTGCTTTGTATAATCTGACTCATTTAATTTCCATAATCACATAAGGTAGATACTGTTATCATCTCTTTTTCCAGAGCATACAAATGATGCCAGTAACTTCTCAAGATCGCATTGATAATACATGTTGGTGAGTGGTTTGTAACTCTGGTGGTCTGACTTCCAGAGCCCTCTTTCTCAGTCACCTTGTTTCATGACCTCTTATTTAATATTACCAAAGAGAGTACAATAAATCAGAGAAGCTAAGTAAACTTGGCCTAGGGTAACTAGCTTCAAAGTCTTTATTTTTTCATTATACCACAGGACCACTGTGCAAGTAAATGTTTGTTATGGAAATAAAGACTTGGGAGGACTTCTTCAATGGATTAATTTTTCCCCCCTCTGACTTCTGAGATCTCACCACAATAATGTAAATTGCTTGTTAAATAAATTAGATAAAGATACAGAGGAGAAGGGTAAAAGGCAGAGATGAGTAAATGAAGGTGGAAGAAGGCACCTTTCATTTTGAGATAGGTTATTTGTGATTTCTACCAATGTTTTGTTTCTTCACTTTAATTTTTAAATTAAATTTATTGAGGTGACATTGGTTAACAAGATTATATAGGTTTCAAGTGTAGTTTTATAGGATACATGATCTATATCTTGCCCACCACCCAAAATCAAGTCACCTTCCATATATGCCTCTATTTTACTAATTGACATATAAATGTTCTCATGCTTGTCAGCATTCAGTGGTAAATGAAGATATACCTGGAGCTTTACAACAGGTTTTATTTCTCCTTCCTTTTTTATATTAGAAGAAAACAAATAAAAACAAAAAGCCATTCCTGTGGTCATGGCAATTACCAAGCACTAAATCTAGCTTCAAATTCTATTTAAGTAATGGGACCAAAATAGATAGGAAAAACCTGTATATATCTAGGGAATAACAGAACCTTAATAATAAACAACTTTATAAAGTACAAATTGGGCTAGACAGGTTTGGTCACACTTTTCCAATTGAATCACCGAGTTAGTGAATGAAGAACAAAAGAAGTAAGTATAATGTATTTGGCACATGAGGAACACACAATTATTTCTCTCTGTACTTAAAGTTCAACCCAAGGAGGAAGAAGTTGAGGAAAACCCAGCCAAATGAGATATGGAGATTATTGATTTGACTGTGTGCTTAAATATATCACCATGGTTTTAACTTGACGTTTCCTGGTGGTCCATGAAATTAATCACCATTTTGAACGTTCATTCTAGTATGATAATGAATCCAACGTTCATTCTAGTATGATAATGAATCCATAGAGTATGCTGTTAGGGATGTCAAACATAAAATTGACTTGGCCTTCAAGATTTCTTGTAGTTACTACTCTGATTCTTGGAGTCTCTGCTAGTAGCCAGTGAGAAACACTCTCCCCAACCCCAACCCCTTCCATATTACTCACTGGGCTATCTTGCATTAAAATATTTTTTTTATTTTTCTTCGAAAACTAAAACAACCAACCAATAACTAAAAGAGCATACAAGAGAGGACCCTCAGAAATGGATGTATCGTAATTGAGAGGCCATGGTTTTATTTGGTCTGGCCTAGTAACTGAGGATTATTTTTTGCTCTCTTAATGCCTGATGCAATACAATATGGGTTCAATTGACTTTAGATGTCTTGTCGAAAACTGACAAGAAAGTTATTTTAGGTTATGTTAACAGGATGTAAGAGTTGATGTTTTAAATAATTATCCATTGTTTTAAATTTATTTTAAAACTATAAAATTATAGTTGCCATATAGTATTATATTAGTTTATATTATATTATATTAGTTTATATTATATTAGTTTCAGGTGTGCAACACAATATTTAGATATTTATATACTTTATGAAGTGATTACCTGATAGCCTAGTACCCACCTATTGCCATACATAGTTATCATATTATTGACTATACTCCCTATGCTGAACTTGGCATCACCATGACAGTTTTTATCACTGGTAGTTTGTACTTCTCAATCCCCTTCAAATTTTTTTCTGCTCATCCTCATACCCCCTCTTAAATAGCAACCATAAGTTTGTTCTCTGCATCTAAGTTTATTTCTGTGGGGTTTTTTAAATTTTTTTGTTAAGATTCCATAGATAAGTGAAATTATATGTTATTTGTCTTCTTCTGACATATTTCACTTAACATAGTACCCTGTAGGTCCATCCATGTTGTGGCAAATGGCAAGATTTCATTTTTTATGGCTGAGTAATATTGCATTGTATGTATATACCAGATCCTTTTTATTCATTTGTCTATTGATGGACATCTAGGTTGCTTCCATATATTGGCTATTGTAAATAATGCTGCAATGAAAATAGGAAAGCATATATCTTTTTGAATTAGTGTTTTTAATTTCTTTGGATAATAGTGGATGCAATTTTAATCCCAGATAATGCTATTTGTTTGGGTACAGATTAAACAGCTCGTTACTAAAGGTTTGTATTCTCATCAGACATAGACCTGCATCCAGGAACTCAGGGAAGAAACAGTTCTAGAAAACACGTATATCAAAATAATAACTTTGGAGATATAACACTAAATCTTTGTACTTTAATTTCCTATTCATATAAACATAAGTTTTACAATAGTTTTCAAATCTAAAGTATAACTCATTATTAAGTTCCCATCCTCTGATGACAGGTCAATCAGTGTTGATTAAAATAAGGACTGACAACACCTACATTGCCCCAATAAGCTACATTGCAATGAGGCAATCTACCTTTGTCTTAAACTTCATGATACTTGATGATCTGTTGGCTGTTTCCATTTACATGTTTTCGTTTTAACACAGAAAATTAATTAGATCTGCATTTTTTGTAATGTCCAATTTTTTTTATGTGATCCCCTGAATGCATTCACCATTTCCACTCTAACAAACATTCTGTGTAGCAGACTGATGAAACGATCTACCTTAAAATCCCAGTTCCACCATTTACTTTCTTTGTGAATTTGAGCTCCTCTTACAAGAGAGAAGAAGATAAAATAACAAAGTTAATAAATCCTGGAGGCATTCGGGTCCTTGATTGCAGTGGCACTCAAAACCATTTGTATGTCTTCCCTTCTGAAGTTATTGAGTTTTTCCTTGGAATCCATGAGCTAGTAATTCTCCTTCTCTTTTATATAATATAAGTCGTGTTTCTGGTGCCTACAATGACTCATATGAGTTATGTTTATTGATCAAAAAATATATTCATATTTGCCTGTGTCCCTGATTTCCCTTTTGCCTTTTTCTTATTATTTTGAAATTGTATATCATCTGTCACATAAGAGAAAAGATAGATGAGTTGAATTTCAAAGGTTCTTTAACATTCTTATATAATGTTCCCAAAAACCTTTAGACAAGACATCACACTCATGCAGCATGCAGCCTTATTACCATTCAAAAATAATCCTAGAAAATATTATAATAATCCTATACTTTATAAGGGTAAGTATAGAAAATTGGTCATAAGGGCAAAGGGAGCTGTACTACTTGCTATTTGGGGAAATATTAAAAAAGGATATATTGTCTCTTTGTACATGACACAAAGATTATGAAAATACCTAGTACAGCAAATATGACTTATCTTCATGAATAAGGGGTATATCTTAAACCGGCAATCATCCCTCAGATTTTGTAAGGATTAGACTTTTCAACTTGATAATTCTCAGATGGTTATTAGAAAGCATCTCTTAAGATCTTTGCTTTATGTTTTCTTTTTAAAAGATGTTGCCGAAACCTGTTTGGCTCAGTGGATAGAGCGTCGGCCTGCGGACTGAGGGGTCCCAGGTTCGATTCCGGTCAAGGGCACGTGCCTTGGTTGCGGGCACATCCCCAGTGGGAGGTGTGCAGGAGGCAGCTGATTGATGTTTCTCTCTCATCGATGTTTCTAGCTCTTTATCCCTCTCCCTTCCTCTCTGTAAAATATCAATAAAATATATTTAAAAAATTAGAAAAAAAAAGATGTTACCATCACTTAATAAAAGTCATTCAAAAAGAATTAGAAGATGCAGAAAATAGAAGAACTCATCAATGGGTATTGCTAATCAATCTAGGGTATAATTTACTAGACAGCAATAATTCTACATTATGACTTTCAAGAGCCCCTTCCTGCTTAAAAAATTTTATTTTAGGATACTGTTGGTGAAAACACAAATGTACTAACATTACATGATAATTTTTTGTGACCTAAAAATATAAAAGCATTTCGTAAGTCTCTAAAAGTATCACAGTTCCTTGGCACTGTACCTACTGTGCCTGGTAGATACATGGACCCTGAACATCAAATCACCTCATTCACTCTCAGCCATTTGTATATATTTAGATTAGATTATCACACAATTAGACACTATCTTAGATAATGGGGAGCAAAGCTCGGGAGGAATGAAATGTAGGGCAGGTAAGTTTTAATAGAAAGATAAAGACAAGTAGAACAAATATTCACAAAACCCAAATCCTGATCCCAGTGACCTCCCAGGTTATCAATAGAATCATATATGTTGGAAATGACTCCAGTCTTAATAGCTCTTACTGAAGAAATTACTTTTATTTCTATAAACTAAATACAGTAATTTGTGATAAAATGTCTATCAATTTGCTTCTTGCCTTACCTCAACAAAGGAAAATTATCCTCTATACAGTTGCACTTCCAAAAGAAAATTACTATTTTTGCCTTTTTCTGTTTGTCTCAACATACCTTTGTAATGAACTAACTTTATACACTTTTGGCTTGCAAATCTTTTAATCTAAGGAATGTCAAGCTTAATGGGTCAGCAGAGACTCATAAGCATAGTGCTTATTTCATTTGTGAAAAGTTAAAAGTCATAGTCCTTATTAAAAATTCTTACCTTTGTTTCTGCAGAAAACAATGCCATACATTAGAGGAATGTGTGTGGGTGTGTTTTAATTAAGTTTTAAACTGGTTTACCAAGATGCCTTTGAGGACTTCTTTGTGAAAATTGGACTAAGATTGATACACGTGTAAGTATATTATAGTTGAATACAATCAGAATTGTGTCACAGAATGAAGATTCTTTATTCTCTATAATAAAAACTCAAGTTTCCTATAATGCAAAGCATGTCCTTTGCTTTAAAATAAATAAATGAATATTCACTGACTTTTGGTATTTGGGGTTGTCATTAACATGATGGTAAAATTTCATGTTATTACTATCATTTTCCATGCTCACATATGTGGGATTTTGAAAACATGTGGTGTCTCTTTCTGTGGGTTATAGAAAGAGACGGTTTGGATGAATTACTTTTGTCTAGACAGACTCCTGCCTTTTGTTGTGTCATTCATCAGCCAAGGAGAATAGGGAATCGAATGGAAATGAGGGATACAGATGTTGCTAACACATAGACCACAGGATGATTTGAGCAGTATTAACATTCATAACCAGGTGCATATGAACTCTAATAACCAGGTAGTTTCTTAGCAATCTCAGCAAGTTTTATTTATAAAGAGACAAAAGGGACCCTATAAGATCCAGGCATAGTTGGTCATCAGGAGGACTGTAAAATGCTAGGGTTTAACATACACACAGTGTTTATGGGATGAGACTGCAGTGTTCCCCATTCCTGGAAAACAAAGGATCAACTTAAACCTTAAGTGAACTGCTTTGGATAAGCTTATCAAGGGCACACAGAAGCCCTTGTTGTCTGAGTGAGTGAGTTGGTGATGCATTGAAGCCGCCAGTCTTTTGTACAGTCAACCTGACTTTCATAAGAAGCAGAAAGTTTCACCTTGCCAACTTTTCCTTTCATTTCTCTTCCTGATCGGAGGCTTGTTTGAATGATCTTCACCCCAATGATCAGAATTATATAGAGATGCTTTCTTGCATATTGTCTCTGCTGGGATAAAAGCAGATGGAAACTTTGGCTTGCTTACTAGTAAATGAAAACTGCATACAGAGATTTACTCTCCAAACAAACACTTAGTGACTTATGCACTAATAGCACCCACATTTCTGATGCTGTTTTTGAGAATTCTGAAGGATTTATGACTTTCCTGCATTTCCCTCTCACCAGCTTAGACATACTTCAGGATTTTATCATCACTTTTGACAAAATACCTTGAGATGAAGGTTGTAGTAGAAACTGCTCTAAACACCAAATATTGGGTAATATCTGTTCAGAATGCTACAGGATATCCCAATTCAGCTGTCCCTCCAAAATTAAAAACCGAATCTTCGAAGTTCGGTGTTGTTTTTACATTTTGTGTGAGCAAATAAGAGAAAATGTCAGACCATTTCCCATCATTTTCCTAAATCACATTCTTTTTTTTTTTTTTACCAAATGAAGAATAAATTCCTCGTTTACGGTATCATTTTACTTTTCTTTCCATGACTCCTTTTTCCAAGCAAACAGATTTTGCAATTGGATGCCTACTAGCTGGGTGTTCACGAGCTGTGATGGATTACTTTTAATAGGTGCTATTTTCCTACTTCATTAACTGCTCCTTATCTGGTGATGTTTCTTTGGGCAAGTTAGAAAAGAAACAATGGCTTAGCCATTTACCCAAATAGGCAGTGACACTAAGTGTATTTTGAAAAAGTTGATTATGTACACACAAGGATGTGTTTATTTTGGGAGTTTGTGTGAGTAAGAGCTTGAGTTTGTGTGAGTGTGCTTGCTCCTTTCAACTTAAAACTCCCTCTCCCTCTGCCTGGCTGATTGCCATGGCCATGCCAGTCTCCATGGCAACTTTCTTAAGGATAAAAGAGCAGAAATGTGAGGAGGCCGCCTGCCCACAAACAAAGCTGCCACAGCCCTGCCAGAGGCCTGACTAAACAGAATTCCAGAACACTCCACATTCCATGAGAGTTATGCAGGTTACTGCAGTTGGCTCCTTTTAAAGGTACAGTGCCTCCGGTCCTAAGAGGAAAGTTCAAGAATGTCTTCTGACTGGTATTCCCACACATTGGAATGCAAATTCACAACCACGTGTCTCAACATCATTTTCCCCATCCTGTTCCCTTTGAATAATTTAAGTATTTTATATCTAGCATATATTTTTCAGTGATATTTGGAACTTTGCTTCCCAGAGACCATTATCTGGTACAGCATACTGAACACTCAGCCACATGCAGAAAATGTTGATTAAATGATGCTTTTAATAGGTTGTCCCAACCTGCTTTCATGAAAAGAATATACTTGTTTGCTTTTTAATGAGTCATAATGGATTTATGCAAAATTTCCCAAAAAACTGTGAAATTATTTGTTAAAAGGTATTGCTGTGGATTGAATGTTTGTGTTCCCCCAAATTCATATATTGAAATCCTAACCTCCAAAGATAATGGTAGTAGTAGATGGGGCCTTTGGAAGGTGCGTAGTCATGAGTGTGGAATCCTCATGAATGGGGATCAGTGCCTTATAAAAGAGGCTCCAGAAAACCCTCAGCATCTTCTACTATGTGAGGATCAACCCATGATTTTGTGCATCTGGGATCCTCAAAATAAATCCACTTTTCATCGCCAGTCACAATTCGATGCAAAAAAGACTTTCTTTCATGCCGTTGAAGCAACATTTTACCTGATGGCTTTTCGGTTTTCCATTTGTCTTTCATTCAGTTGATGTGGCACCCATTTTCCTTCCTTTAAAATTGCTTGTAAACAATCAGAAATTGTTTGCTGAGCAACTTTTAATCTTTCTGCAAGTTGTTTTTGAGTTTGACACGCATCTTCATCCAATAATGCTTGTAATAGTTGGTCTTCAAACTTTTTCGGTTGACCTGGACGTTCTTTGTCTTTCATATCAAAATCATCACTTTTAAAGCATTTAAACCAGTGTTAACAAGTATCTTGAGATGGAACATGTTCACCATAAGCTTCCCAAAGTATACGATAACTTTCAGCAACATTTTTCTTCAAAATAAAGTAATGAATTAAAACTTCCCGCAAATGCTCTTTTTTGGCACAAAATTCGACATTTGTAAGCATAAAAATATCTATGATGTAAATACCTGCAGAAAATTTGACATATGAAATTTTGAAGCTTGTTGTCAATACAACAAAATAGCATACATATCATATCGCATATATATCAACATATGTGTAACTCCATCTATTGAAAAAAATCCGCATTATTAACCAGTACACCTAGTATAAGCTATTTTTTCTGTAGTATTTAGTCTATGAACAAAGACAGATATATATATATACATAGTGTATATCATTAGTTCTCAACCAGGGCCGAATTTTCCCCCCATGAGAGACTCAACATAATCTGGAAACATTTTAGGTTGTCACAACTAGGGCCATGCTACTGGTATCTAGTGGGGAGGGCCCAGGAATAATCCTAAACATCCTACAATGCACAGAACAGCTCCCATAACAAAGGATTTCTGGCCCCAGTTGGCAATGGTGCCAAGGTTGAGAAACCCTGGTTTATATACATAGATGTGATATGTGTGTCTCGTGTGTGTATGTGTATACATACACACCATTCTTAAAATTCCTAAGGTGCAGCATGTTAGAATAGGAATACATTATGCTAAGGCATCTTCTATCTAAGTTGTTTCAGCTCAGTCTGCTCAGAATGGAACCAAGAATTCTCATATAACAATTGTCAATCTTGGGTCCACGGTTTAGATTTATCTGTGCAATTTGTTTAGCACTCCTATAACGGCGATTGTTTTCTTAAGACCGCAAAAGATTACTTCAGAATACCAGACCTACCCGGGGGATTGGAAACTGTGACTAGTTTACTCTGTCTTTAGGAATGATTTCTGCGCAACAAACTATAAATAATATACACAATCTTTTGACATTAACTATTAAGTCTTCCCCATTAGGAATTAGTAAGACGCTTAGTAAGTATGGCTAAGAGAAATATTTGTGATTCGCTGCATTGCGATTGCTCATTTCATCACCAATGCTCTGCTAATGCTCCCCAGAGTATTCATCTTATTTCCATCCAATGCTATTCAGCACAGTTTCCTTATGTAGGTTAAAAAAAAAACCACAAAAACAACTATGGGAAATTCTGAGTTTCTGGTTGTACAAATGCAAAGGTTACTTTTAAAGCCAAATCAAGGAAGCTTTATTGGGTTAGTGCCATGGTCGGCAAACTGCGGCTTGCGAGCCACATGCGGCTCTTCGGCCCCTTGAGTGTGGCTCTTCCACAAAATACCACGGCCTGGGCGAATCTATTTTGAAGAAGTGGCGTTAGAAGAAGTTTAAGTTTAAAAAATTTGGCTCTCAAAAGAAATTTCAATCGTTGTACTGTTGATATTTGGCTCTGTTGACGAATGAGTTTGCCGACCACTGGGTTAGTAGTGCTACTCAAGATGTGGTTACCTGAATTGGCGAAGCACCACAAGCATTTGATTACTGGTCTTTAGAGATTTAGTTCTAAAAATTGAAAGTAAGCTTTTAGAAACTTCCATAGCAATTTTAAACTGCACATCTCATCAGACAGTTGGGTGTTGTCAGATTCACATGTGGAGTCGCAAAGGGTCACTAGCTATGAGCTGGTCAGGGAGATCACATGAATTCACCTGGCAAGACCACATATTGCTCTGTAATAAATTAGAAGTTAAAAAAATAACTGACTTATTTTACCATTGATAATATGAGAAACAGCATCATGTCTACTATTTTTTTATTACCTAGAAATGCTTTCTTAATTTTATTCATGCATGGGTTGGTCCTGCTTATATCTGCAAATGTCTGCTTAACTTACCCCTGAGTTTTGTTCCAACGCTGAGATTAGTTGGTTACTCTCCAAGGAGTAGTGTATGGATATGGTGCAAGCTACAAAGGGTCTTCTCTTGGAGAGAAATGAACATGATAGGTATCAGTAAGGAGATACTAGAATTTGCTGCTGTAATCAACAACCCCCAAATCTCAGAGGCTTAAATCAACAAAGGTTTATTTCTGGTTCTTAGTACTGATTTCTTTGTAATCACTCAGGAACTCAGGATGATGGTATATCCACAGAGTTTAACATTACTGACAGCTGTCCAAGGACAAAGGAAGATTTTGGTTGTTCTTTCATCAGGTAGTTAAATTCTGTGCCTCAGAAGCGACTCACATGTCACTCCTCTCCTCTGTGGCCAGATCTAGTCATTTGGCCCCATCTAATAATCAGAGAAAAGGGGTGTAGACCTACCATGAGCTCAGAAGGTGGGGATGAGAGAGACTTTGTGAGCCTCGTTAATTATTATGACACTGGAAAATGTCTAGGTATTACTATAAAGCACACACTTTTGCCTTTAGCATCCCTGATTTTAGTCCTTAGCATGTCGCTTCCCCTTTTACATAGGCATAGGAGGCAGGATAGGGAAGCAAAATATTATTTCCTTTGATTTCAGCTATAATCTCAATTCTACAACTTACTAATAGTTGTGGCATAACCATACATAAATTATTTAATCATTTTTAAATGGGACTATAATACCCACCTCATGAGTTGTAATGAAGATTAAACTGGATAACTTTTATTAAAAAGCCTTGCATATTGCTTTTTAAATGCAGGCAAATGAAAGTGTTTATTATCAGGCTATAATAGTTTCAGTTCAATTTTTTTAAAAATCTTTTTTCATCTAGAAAAGTATAAACAATATTGAAATCAATTTAGATAGAACTCATCTATTAAACCATGATAGATCCTTAAGCATCTTTATAATATTGTCTATTGCTGTTGACCTAGCCAACACATCTTGAATTATTCTTTATGAATTTATTAATGTCTCTAGTCTTTCACACATTTCCCTGCTATAGCATTTTGTGGTGCCACTCGGGTCTTTATTGTTCTAGATTACTGTGTAATATTATTTCTAGAAAATTGAACATGTGATATCATGGGTCTTATCCCTGTTCAATTTCAGCTGACATTCATGCTAATTACATATATATATATATCTTTCATTTAAGAGTTGATTATATAGGTTAATTTCTAAAAAAAAATATCATTTAACAGACTAAATCTAAAACTAATACTGATAATATATCAGAAGATTATTTCTGCAAATAGATGCTTTTGATAATCAGAGGAATTTTGCATTTATGACATGGAAAAAGTCATCCCAACTATAGTAAAACATTTGTCAGTAACTCATTCCCATGGTAGGGGTAACAGTCAAATTTTATAGTCTTTTTTCTGGCTCTGCCATCAACGAATAGCTTGATTATACCATTGATCAGCCTTTTGCTCTTTCTCTTTCTGCCTCCTTCTCTCCCTCCTTCTCTAGACTATATTATCAGTTGAATGATTTCAAAAACTGATATTTTGTAGGTATATCAGGATTCTTGGACCTAACTTCCATTTGAAGATTCATTATCATTGCTTTTGTCATGAACAAAATAAATGCGGTACATTAATGCAAAAATATTGCCAAATTTTTTCACCCATCCCTGTAACTTGCCTTCCTGGGGATATGCAGTTCCTCCCTGTAAGAGATGGTGTGTTTCCCCCCCACCCCTCTTTTTAAAAAATATATTTTTTATTGACTTCAGAGAGAGATCAAAACATCAATGATGAGAATCATGGATCAACTGCCACCTGCACGCCCCCTACTGGGGATCAAGCACATAACCTGGGCTTGTGTCCTGACCTGGAATCCAACCCTGGTCTCCTGGTTCATAGTTACAGGGAACTACACCGTTCGGGCTCCCCACCCCTTTAATCTGGACTGGCTGTGAGACTTGCTTTGCTCAGCAGGTGATGGTAAGTTCAGAGCCTTGGCCTCAAGAGGATTCACATGCTTTGTTTTCTCTTCTGGAACCCAGCCACTTTCACAAGAACAAGCAGGCCAGCCTGCTGGAGGATGAGGTACTGTAAGGTAAAGAGCCAAGTCATCCCAGTGGAGGCCATTCTAGACCAGCCAGCATCCCATAGATTTTAGCCCACTGCAGACCCAGGAGTGAGCCCATCAGAACTTCCCAAGTGACCCTTAGACTTAATGACAAATGATCCATTGCAGTGTATAAGTCACTGAGTTTGGGGGATGGTGTTGTTGATGATGAAGTTGTTATGTGCCTTAGACATATACTTTCCAGGCCTGGTGAAGGATTGGAGCAATAGTATGTGTCAATCATCAATTCATCAAGTGTCTCAGGAGCCCCCTCCCCCCAAAAAACAGTCATTATTCTCCTGGGGCTTCTCATTTTACCATGGTATTAGTTCCATTTTGCTGATATAACAAATTACTTCAAACTTAGTGGCTTTCCACAGCAACGATTTATTATCTTATAGTTCTAGAGCTCAGAAGTCCTAAAATTACACATTTTTTGACATCTGGATTTAATGAGAATTTCAAAATCATCAAGTCCTGATTTTTTGGTTTGTCTTGTCACTTAAGAGGTTTTTTTAACTCAGTTTTTTCTTTTCTTTTACATTTTACTATAAACAACAACAACATCAAAAACAGGTCATATCTCCAATACTTTGAAAACTTTTGCAGCTAAATTCTCTGAGTTATCACTCTTAGAAGTTCCACTTTTCATATCATATTTGTAGGACACATTTGTAGGACACAAGCTTTCTGCCACTCTATAATAAAGAATCCCATTTCCTTCAGTTTCCAATAAAACATTTTTTTCATTTCCTCCTGAGCCCTTGTTAAGAATGCCTTTCAAGCCCACATTTCTACCAACAGTCAGCTTATGATGATTTGAATATTCTCTTAAGAAAATACATGTTTTCTCCACTGCATTCCTCACTTTCATCTAAACCCTCACTAGCAGAGCCATTAATATCCATATTTGTATCAATTGGTTGTGTAAGGCCATCTAGGTACTTACTCCTTATCAGGGCCATCAACATTTTTGCAGCCTCTGCCCATTGCCCAATTCCAAAGCCATTTCCACATTTTTAGTTGCTTTTTATACCAGCAGCCCACTTCCAGGTCAAAGTATGTATTCCTGCTGTGACAAAATTGCACAAATTTAGTGGTTTTTAAACAACATACATTTATTATCTTACATTTCTGGAGGATAGAACTTCCAGTATCAACATGTTGGCGGGGGCTGCATTCCTTCTAGTGCCTCTAGGGGAGAATCCATTCCTTTGCTTTTTTCAGCTTCTGTGCACTTTCCTGGACATGTGACCCCTTTCTCTATCTTCAAAACCAGCAGGGTAGTATCTTCAAATGTCATTCTCTCTCCCTCCCTCACTCTTACCTCTACTTGTCATTATGTGGCCTTCTCCAACTCTGTCACTACTACCTCCCTTTTATAAGGACCCCTGTGGTTACAGAAGGCTTACCCAGATAGTATAGGATAATCTCCCCATCTCCAGACTCTTAATCAGAGCCACAAAGTTCCCTTTGCCATTGGAGGTAATATACAGGGTGTCCACCAAACATGTATACACACTTTAACAGCTGGTAGCTCAGTTGATGTTTCTTTCTTTTCAGCCACACTAAGCTTTGAACAAAGGAAATGCATCGTAAAATGTTACTGGAAGTTTGAAAACACAGTTGAAGTACCAACACTGTCTTTATAATCATTCACTGTGTGTATACTTTTTTGGGGATGCAGAAAATGTATCCCCCTCAAAATGTATATAGACTTTAACAGCTGATAATTCACTTAATTTTCACTCCTTTTCAGGTTTAACTGATTTGGAATAATGGGTGAAGCAAGACTAAGCTTTGAACAAAGAAAACTTATCCACTAGACTTTTTTTATGGGGATAGATCATATATAATAAAAGCCTAATATGCTAAGTGTCTGGTCATCCGTTCAACCAATCAAAGTGTAATATGCTAATGATATGCTAAGGCCGCTCAACTGCTTGCTATGATGTGCACTGACCACCAGGGGGCAGATGCTCTGACTGGTAGGTTAGCTTGCTGCTGGGGTCCGGCCGATCGAGACTGAGTGAGATAGGCCGGATATGCTCTGGAGCCCTACCGCGGTACCTGCATGGATGGCTAACCTTCCGCGTCCCTCCCCAGCCCCAATCATGCACTGGTGGGGTCCCTCAGCCTGGCCTGTGCCCTCTCGCAATCCGGGACCCCTTGGGGGATGTCAGAGAGCCAGTTTCGGCCTGACAGCAGAACGACTGGTCGCTATGATGCGCACTGAGCACCAGGGGAGGGGGCAGATGCTCAATGCAGGAGCTGCCTCCAGTGGCCAGTGTACTCCCACAGGGGGAGTGCCACTCAGCCAGAAGCCAGGGTCATGGCTGGTGAGCACAGCAGTGGTGGCGGGAGCCTCTCCCACCCCCACAGCAGCATTAAGGATGTCTGACTGATGGCTTAGGCCTGCTCTCAAGCCATTAGACATCCCCCAAGGGCTCCCGGACTGCAAGAGGGCACTGGCCGGGCTGAGGGGACCCTCTCCCTCGCCCCCCCCCCCCCCCGCCACCGAGTGCATGAATTTCGTGCACCAGGCCTCTAGTATAAGACAAAGTTTATGGTACAAACCCAGCAACAGTTGATAAATGGAGGGTGCACAAATTCCAAACAAAATGATTCTTGATATTTTTGATTCTGTTGCTTCACATTATCAGCAGTGCCTGGATCAGAAGGATCATTAGTTTGAAAACAGGCATTGACAAAAAAAAAAAAATTATTCATTTCTGTAGATTCTTTTAAATTTTGAAAATGAACTGTGTGTTAATAAACACTGATTTTATAATCATTCAACATGTATATACATTTTGGGGGACACCCTATATTTACAGGTTTTGGAATTAGGACATGAACACCTTGGAGGGGTGGGGGTGGACATTATTCTACCCACCATCACCTTTGTAGATTTTCTTTTAATATTGAAATCCAAATCCACAACAAGTAGTACTCTATCCTTAGTATTGGAAATGGATTGGGTCTATCAAAACTATGTTTCTAAAAAGAGGAAGGACAAACTGTCTTATCAGAAATTGATTCATAGTGAAAAGTAAAACAAGCTATACATGTTTTCTTAAAGAAGTCCCTTTAGATTCTAAGCTATTCCCAAACATTCATGGTTTAAGTAGCTTTAACTAGCATTAAATTTTTAATAATAAGAATTTTTATTACCATGCTTAGAAACTAAACCAAGGCTTTGAAGACATCTGAGGTTATTTGTCCTTCTTTTGGCTTGGTGTTTGATCACCCCTCACTCAGTTACCCCATTGTCATGGTTACTACTGTGGGTCCTTTTTTTTTTTTTTTTAATCCTTACCCGAGGATATGTTTCCATTGATTTCTAGAGAGAGGGAAAGGGAGAAAGAAATATTGATGTGTTTATTGGTTGCCTCCTGCATGCGCCTCACCAGGGCTGGGGCTTGGGGAAGAGCCTGCAACCAAGGTTCTAGCCCTTGACCAGAATCGAACCTGGGACCCTTTGGTCCATACGTCGACGCTCTATCCACTGAGCCAAACCGGCTGGGGCACTGTGGAACTTAAAATATTCAGCTTCTTTTCACCTTCAGCCACAGTACTTGACCCTCTGACCATCAGCGACATTGACTACCACAAGCTGATTGTGTCCTGCAGAGAAGAAAAATTTCCTTTTGTATATTTTGTTTACTTGCCGTCACCTCTCCATGACCCTAGTTCTTGCTTTGTAAAATTGCATAAGAAGACAGAAGAAAACTGCACCGAAAACAGATCCTTCCTCTTCCTGCCCCCACCTGATAATAGTATTAAAGTAGTACTTCTCAGAGTCTTCTATTAGCAAAAATGAACGTATTAATTATTTTTGTCACCTCATGAAATCTAAATGTATGACCACATCTCTCACGTTGTTTCTTTGATGGCCCTCGGATTCTGGTCCAAATATTGCTCTTTATATAGAAAAAGGTTATTTACTCTCAGTCTAGGATGTTTCATTTCTGGTCCTAAGGCGAAGGCACTGAAATCAAATGTAATTCTTTCGCACGGCATTTGGTTCTCTCCCTTTTCACATTCTGCCAAGCATCCTGTTTGCTCTCTGGAAATTGGATTTTCACGGTGAAGAACATCATCAAAGTAACTCCAAAATAACTCCAAACTATTTTCTCCATAGAACATTTGGTCAGTTTAGAGCCCAGCTGTTGACAGATGCAAGTTACAAGCGAAAAGGTATCATTCTGTGATATTGACTCTCTTGTAATTCACGTGTTATGCTTCTGTGACAGTGAAATACCGTGAACTGACTTTTTAGACTAAGGTTAAAGGAAAACCCAGAGTGCTGCACCTGAAAGTTGATTTGCTGCTTTGTCGACACATTATCTCTCCCTTTCCGGAGTTAATTTTCATGTGCCATCAATCTGCCTCCTCACCCAAAACATCGGAGTCCATCTGGAGCTCCTTTAGGTCGTCTGCCTATGGGTTTCCCTCTCCCTTCAAATCCAGGCAAATCAGCATCATCAGAATCCTTCCTACTTCCCATCTGCCACCCTACTTCAGATGTTGAGGTGCTTACAGTGTTCACAAATCTTGAAAGTAGTCATGGTTGTCTGAAAGATTTTTTATGCTAACATCTGTAGTATTATTATGTATTGATTTATTTTCTAGCATTTAATCTGCATGTGTGTGTGTGTACATATTTTTTTAAAAAATATCTTTATTCATTTCAGAGAGGAAGGAGATAGAGATAGAAACATCAATGAGGAGATAGAATCACCGATTGGCCACCCCCTACTGAGGATCGAGCCGGTAACCTGGGCATGTGCCCTTGTCCAGAATCGAACCTGGGACCCTTCAGTCCTCAGACTCATGCTCTATCCACTGAGTTAAACCAGCTAGGGCCGTGTATGTATTTTAATGTACACTACCATTGACCTTAAATAGGGTTGGGGTTGCACACCGGGAAATTTTATAGAACACAGTATGACTTAGTGGTTAAAAGTAGGACTTTGGGGTCAGAACATGTAGATGTAAATTATGATTCTTCCATTCACTAATTTTCCATTGTTAGGTAAGTTACCTTTGCTCTGCAAAGTTCAGTTTCTACTTCTTTAAACAGTCATCATGATAAAACCTTAATCTATACGTTTTTCAGAGAATTTAATGAAATCGTACAAATAAATGTCTTAGCACCTGGCCGGTGTGGTTCAGTGGTTGAGCTTCGATCTATGATCCAGGAAATCAGGGTTCGTTTCCCAGTCAGGCCACATGCACAGGTTGCGGGCTCAATCCCCAGTAGGGGCATGCATGAGACAGCCTATTGGTGATTCTTTCTCATCATTGATGTTTCTATCTCTCTCTCCCTCTCCCTTCCTCCCTGAAATCAATAAAAATATATTAATAAAATAAATAAGTAAATAAATAAATAAATATCTGAGCCAGGTGCTTAGCAGGTAATAAATACTCAATATTTTTAATTTTTTATCCTTTATCTTGACAAAGAGGTTAAGCAACTGTACAGGAAAGTTCCAATTTAAATAGAATTATGATTATATTCTTTAAATGGGGTTGACATTTAGTTAGTATACATTTATTAAACATTCATTACTTGTCTGGTACTACGAATATAAATTCAAGTTCCCACCTTTAAGGATTCCAGAAGGATAAAACTGTAAAACAAAGGATGATAACACAACACAACTGTGATGGGTATTATGACAGAGGTGTGGCCAAGATGATAAGCACAAGAAGTGATACCTCCCCTGAGTGATGGGAAGAGGGTGGCAGGGAGAAGGCTTCTTGAAAGAAGTGAGGTCTAGACTGAGTCCTGAATGGTGGACAAGTGGAAGTTCCCCAAGTGAAAAGGAAGTTATTCTAGTCACAGAGATGAGTAGAAGAATACATTATCTTTAAAAAATAATCAAAAAGTTGAATTAGGACAAAGGAACTGATATTAATTTCTGGCATGAATTTGTATGATATCAAAACCTGGTTAAGGAAGTAAATAATTCACTGGCAGCTATGTACAACATAACTTCTGTTCTTGTGCAGGAGTTAAAATAATAGTGACTACCATTTATTTACCAGTAATATCTACTATGGGCCAGATGCTGAAATTGAGGTTAGTTGCTTTACAACCATTGTCCTCTCAAAACATATCATATTTTATTGATTTTTTAAAAATTATTATTTTTTGTCCTCACCTGAGGATATTGTTTCCACTGATTTTTAGAGAGAGTGGAAGAGAGAGGGAGAGAGAAACACCTATGTGAGAGAGACACATCTATTGGTTGCTCCACATGCCCCCAACCAGGGCCAGAGCCTGCAACTGAGGTATGTGCCCTTGAAGGAATTGAACCTGGGACCCTTCCATCCACAGGCCAATGCTTTATCCACTGAGTCAAACTGGCGAGGGCTCATATTTTATTGATTTAAAAGCTAAATACAGTGAGGCATGTCACCGTTGCTCAAACCCTTCAGTAGAAAATGTAAGGAATGATAAATAGAATTTGAATGCCAAACTCTCTTTATTCTGTTTAGGTTATGTTTATTATGAAGATTAGAGTCGCATACCTAAAAGAATTCACTTCCAGCTGCTACCATTTATTTTGAAATGGTAATTAATGGTTAATAGCTTTATGATTAAACATAAAATTATTAATAAGAGTTTATAATTTTCCTGGATGTCAACGGCCAAACTTGTAACTTATTAACAGATAATGGGACTTCAATTTATGGTGCTATCAAGTTACAAAATTTGAAATTTTACATACCTTCCTCCCTAGTTGTCATTCATTTCTTCCAGGGAACACTGTAGAGAGTTAAACTTCTTTGGACGTTTCTGGACATAAAATGTTGTTGCCTATCTACATGGAGGACCCTCTGGAGCATTAGAGAAAAGAGACAAGACAATAGAGGGTCCCCTTCCTTGCTTTTTAGGGGACACAATCAGTGGGATTGTGAAGAGGCTGCAACCTTGAAGTTGTTCTCCTGAATGAAAGTGTGAGGTCTGTAGGGAATGTAAAGAGTCCTGCTGACCATGCCTGACACCTTGTTGGGGTTGCACCTCTGGGATGTTAAAATGTCTTAGAGGTTTAGAGACAGCTGCTGGATTCATTATCTAGAAAAGGGAAGTGTAGCTTCTTCGTGAGTATTGACCTTGTAAGGTGCACTTGCTCCCACTGACCGCAGTGAGCTGCCCAGTGCTAAATATTTGTGCCCTGTCTAAAAGGTTTCATTGTTACAAATTGAGCTAATAAATATTTAACTGACTGGATGAAGTTACAGATTGGATTGTCTTAATGGAATGTACCTGGTTTTCCACATCTTTCCACTTCTTCCCATTATAGATCCAATACACCCACAGACCCAACACCTGTCAGTTTTTGTTTGTTGCTGGTTTCTCTTTTGCGGTCTGTGTTGCCATATCTTTTAAAGAAATAAAGTTTAGAAAGAGATCAATTGAAACAGAGAACAAAAATCTAGCTACCCACCCCTTACCTGAGAGGCCATAAGCAGCTGATTATTAGACTTGGCCTCGGAACCCTTCTTAACTCTGTTACAGATGGACACTAACAATGGAAGGTAGTTGGCATGTGAGATGAAACCTGCTGGTCTTTTGCACCAGTACCATATTTCACATGCTTAAAATAGAGGATCAAGTGAAATTGGCAAAGAAAGCTTGCGTTCTGTCAATGAAGTAAGAAGAAAAATGTCAATTCTATGTGTCTATTTATGTATATGATTGTTCACATGTGTATATCTATTAACATGGGTTTAGGGAAGCAAAAGTAATTTCATAAAATTTTCATGATCTATAATACATTCATTCAATTAGTAAATTATAGAAAGTAATAGGTTTGTGTTATTCCCCCCATTACTCACATTTATTATTTGTAGCTAAGAAATGCTCTTTAAAGTTGTCTTTCTTATAAAGGCAAGGGAACATTTTCTGTCTCCATAAAAAAATTACCCTGCCAGTACCTGTACAGGTTTATGTTCAGAAGCTATAACGTTTTTTATGGGATTTAAACACAGGGAATTGTTCACATTGATTTGGCTGTCACACACAACCTAGGCAACACTTTGCACTTTTCATCACTCTGTGATAAACAAAAAGATGGGTTATGAAGCTAGTCATTTCATCCCTGTACTCTGTGCTGATAGAAGTAGATGGTTCTCCCTCCTTTGCTTTTGTGGTTTATCCAAAAGGTAGAGCAGGAAGCTTTCCCAGTTTTTCATGTCATTCCAACTTGCTCAGCATTTAAAGAATGTGTCTCTGCATAGTCCTAGGCAAATGGAACATCTCATTTTTGGAAAAAAATTTCTATAGTCTCTATTAGATTTACTTACCAACTAAACCCAGTTTGCATGCAGGAGAACCAAAACTCTCAATCTGAAGTTTGAATTAATTCAGTCAAACTCTACCACATGAGAAATGGGAAAGACTATTTTGTTTCTTATTCCTCATGGGAAGATAATTTTCTTGCTTTGAGAATAGCCCTATTATATTATTTTAATGCTTCTCTTTAAAAGTTTGCAGCATTTCCAGCAATTTGTAATTCCCTCTTAAAACCCTTTGAAAATAGAATTGAGATTTTTAGCCTGCGGGGATTGGGCCGAAACTGGCGGTCTGACATCCCCTGAGGGGTCCTGTATTGCCAGAGGGTGTAGGCCAGGCCAAGGGACCCCACCAGTGCAAGAATCCATGCACCAGGCCTCTAGTATTTATATATGCCATTAAGCAAAAATATGACTTTTCCATAATGTTCACTAAGGAGATGCCTGAGTTTTAATAGCTTTGTGGGAAATTATTTTGGAAGAACAGATTGTCTTGGAAAAAAATGATATTTACCAGTATCTTCTATTAGGAAGTGATTTTCCATCTGACCAGTTGTCATATCCTATTGATAAAAATTATAGCCATTTTGAAAAACATTTTCATTTGGTTGGCTTCCTAGACATTTTGGTTGAGTTTATTGTGATTCTATATAAGTTGTTAAACATAAAAAATATTAGGTTGGAAATTTAAGACTGAGAGGCAACCATTAATATTGCTTTGTCAGACGATGAAAATAAGTTTTTCAGAAAGTCAGTCTGAAGCAAACATGCCTATTCACCCAATTTAGATACTCTCCGAACAAATTTAGGGACCCTCTTTCTCTTACAATCTCTGGAACGCTAACAGTGACATTAATTTCAAGGAGAAAAAGAAGGAAAAGGCATTGGGAAACTGTTTTGAAGAGAGATATTTAAAATTGTATTTTTCAGTTTATTCTTGTTCCTTGGCTATGTCAGAGAATTTAAAGATGCAACACTAGTGATTGGGAAAAAAACCAACTGGGTGAAGGCCATGGAACTGTAAGATTCTTACCAGGACTCTGATTGTGGAAACATATGGAGACAATCGCAGATCCTGCCACAGGGACTAAAATTAGCATTTGTTGTCAGACACATGTGGGATGTCCTTATTTATTTATTTATTTATTTATTTATTTATTTATTTATTTATTTATTTTACTATGATGAAACATTTGCATGTGACTTTTTCCTGCCTGTTCAGTGTTTTAATTGTATCAGAAGAGGGTTAGTGATGATTCATACTCCATGTTAATGGTTACTTTCTGCTTTTGACTCCTCCTCCAAAATACATTTGTTTGAGTCGGAAAGTGAAATTAGTGGTAGCCATGGCACTAACAATATCCGGGCTGCTAAATGCTCCCTTCACAGAGCATCATATGAAATATTTAGTGAGGAAAATGTTTTTATTCTGAGTAAGGGCAAGTGGAATTCTAGAACACTTTGGGGGTAACGACATTGCAGAGTTTGTTTTCACGTTGGAATTAGACATCCAATGTGAAGACAAGGTATCCTAGAGTCAGTGAATAAGCAAAAAAACAAAAAACAACAACAAAAAAATGTTCACACCAACAAATTTTCTTTTTTAAAAAAATCTTCAAAGTTTCAAAACTTTCACTCTCTGGATGGCACTTACACCCAAGCATGAGCTGAGCTGAGGAAAATTCGTTGGGTTTTTGTTGTTGTTGTTGTTCATCCTCACCCGAGGATACTTTTCCATTGCTTTTTAGAGAAGGTGGAAGGAAGGGGGAGAGACAGAGAAACATAGATGTGAGAGAGATCCATCCATTGGTTGCCTCCCGCACACACCCTGACAGAGGCTGGAGATTGAGCCTGCAACTGAGGTACACGGCCTTGACTGGAACCAAACCCTGGACCTTTCAGTTCTTGGGCTGATGCTCTATTCACTGAGCCAAACCGGCTGCGGTGGAAAATTCACGTCTTTCATCTCACCCGATTCTTAGTCCTAGATTCATTGAATAAATGATTGAGTAAAGCATCTACCACTATTTTTAATTGTTTTTGTCCCAGAATGTAAAATTTCTTAGTTAAATGTATATATGATGTCCCACCCATCTCTTTTTTAAGTGCAGAATTAATGATACTAAAATAGTATGTTCATATTTAGGTAGTGGGAATAATTTCAGCTAGTTACTAATGTGAGAGAGACCATGCTGTTAACCAATTCTTCACCCTTCCTGACCCATTTACTCCAGCCTGGATATTGTCACATTTTTATCCAATCTCAGCTATCTGTAATAAGCTATTAGTTATCTGTAGGCATCACAGCACTGCTTATAGATTTTCTTCTTTTTTAAGGCTGAATAATATTCATATATATATATATATATATATATATATATATATCACATTTTCTTTATTCATTTGTCAACAGATATTTAAATGGAATTCATATCTGGGCTATTGTGTATTATGCCATAATGAGTTTGGAAGTACTACTATTATTCTGATTTAAGTAAGAAATCCTGCCATTTGCAACAATACAGATGAATCTTGAGGACATTATGTTGATTGAATTAAGCCAAACACAGAAAGACACATACTGCATGATGTCACTTATATGTGGAATGTAAAACAGTCAAACTTATCGAAGCAGAAAGTAGAATGGTGGTTGCCAGCAGCAGGGGGAAGAGGGAAATGGGTAGATATTGGTTAAGAGATATAGTCTCAGTTATACAAGATGAATAAGTTCTGGCGAGCTCATGTACAGCAATGGGACCATAGTTAACAATATATTGTATACTTGAAATTTGCTAAGAGACTAGATATTAAGTGTTCTTGCCATATACAAAAACATAATAACTATGTTAGGGGTTGGATATGTTAATTAGCTTGATTGTGGTGATTATTTCATAATGTGTACATACATATATCAAAAACATCAAGTTGTTCACCTTAAATATATACAATTTTTGTTAATCATACCTCAAAATGACTGGGGGATGTTTTTTAATTAAAAAAAAAATGCTTACAGAGGTAAGAGACCCTTGGTGATAAGTAACTCAACCAGCCAGTAGAGGTTTAACATGTCTTAGCCACATTATCAAACAGTAGAATAGATAAATATGGAGCCATTGCATGGAGACACATGACACAGCTGACAGCCACTGTCAACTTTCAGACAAGTACATAAGATCATTTCATACCATCTAGTCTCAGCTGAGCTGCCTGTTGAGGACAGTCACATGCTTGGAACCAAGACAAGACCAGCAAAAGAACCACCAGCTGCACCCAGCCCCAATTGCTGATCATGCATTAATAAATAGTAGCTATTTGAAATCATTAAGTTTTAGAATTATTTGTTACCTAACAGTAGGCTACTGATAGACTAAATACACAAGAATTTTTAAAAGTTTTCTTCTTTCCTTCCTTCCTCCCCCTCCCTCTCCCTCCCTCCTCCTTTCTTTCTTTTTGCCTCTCTCCATCCCTCCCTCCCTCCCTTCCTCCATTTCTCTTTCCCTCCCTCCCTTCCTCCCTCCCTCCCTCCCTTCCTCCCTCTCTTCCTCCCTCCCTCCTTCCCTCGCTCTCTCCTTCTCTCTCTCTTTTAAAGCTCCATTGACAATATGTTTGAGGGTAGGTAGTCCAGGGCTGATACAGGGAACAAATGATAACAGTAGGGCTTTCTGTCCTTAGTGTCTTGAATTGCTGTTCATGGCAAGGTGACTACTCTGCCTTTAGGGATCACATCCATGCTCAGGGCAAGATGAAAGGAAAATAACTTCACCAACTGTTCCTAGTCCACTCATTAGGAACGCAGAACTTTCTCCAATGTTCCTAAAAGACTTCTGCCATGGTTGTTGGACAGGACTGTGTCATCTGGCCACTGATAGCTGCCAGCATGGCTGGAAAGCTTTCTCAGCCCCTTTCGTACATGCAGGGAAATGGGTTTGGGAATGGCTGCTGTGTGAGCCAACCAACAGTGTCAGATATACTTCCTTTCTCTTCACATTTCCTTTATCTTTTCAGTATTACATGAGACCCTGGGAAAGGAACCAGATAAGCCTGGGTTTGTATCTTATTCACCAGTTAGGCCATACTACTTTGAGCCTCAGTTTCCTTATCTGGATTATGTAAAACAGTGCTGCATGCTTCAAAATGTATTTTGAATTAAATTATAATATGAATAATCACATAGAGACATGATATTCATTGTAAGTAGATATGAGATTTAGGTAAATTTTGTTTGCCAATTTTACATAAAGATATATGGCTTTGGATGGTCAAACAGGTACATACTGGCTTCATTTGATCTTGTCTTCCTAGTTAATTAGAGTCAAAATATCTCTGATAAACAAATTTGACTCTACATCCTAAACTTATTCTAAGTTTCTAAAAAATAGTTTAGAGATGCGAAAACTAAAGAATGGTTATTTTATCCTATTCTAGATTTAGAAATTTGACATACAGCATGATGAGACAAGAGTTATAGTTATGGACAAGTTGGAATGCTCAATTATGATATAAGGTTGTGATACATGATAGCCTCAGTAACCCCTCCAATAATCAGCTGTATCTCCTGAAAAACTTTCTTTGAACACTGCCGAGACATTGGCCAGTTGGCATTACTAGACTAATTTGACATTAGAGAAGACAGATCACCAACAAAATCCCTGAGAATTCATGAGCCAAACAGCCTCTATCTTAATTTATGTTACTCAGAGCCTTAGCAATCGTGTTTATGAAAGGTAAAGTTGCATTAGTCATGCTTTGCTGTAGTAACAAACAAACACACAAATCTCAGTGACTTAACACAATATGTGTTTTTTCTTTGATTTTCCCAAGGAAACTCTTTCATTTAGTGACACAGGCTCCAGGCAGCTTCCTTCTTATGGCAGAACCAACTGATCATTTGACCTTCATAGACACAAGTAAATAGGTGATTAGAGTCTGAGGAGGCATTTCACTTTTTAATGGTCTTGGTCTGGAAGTGACACATATTACTTCTTATCTCCATCTGTTGTCAAAATGGGCACACAGCCCATCGTCCTTATAAGGAGGTCTGGGAAATGTAGGAAGATTTGGATGTATGGTGAGCACCAAATTGTGTCACAGAGGCAACTGGTTTTTGAATATCATACCTTTGAGGTTTAAATTACTAGTAAATGAGGTAATATTTGTAAAATAGATGACTTCAGGAGGACTGAAACTTTATCTGTTTTGTTCACTTCTAAATGCCAGGCGCTGTGTGTTTGAAAAGTAGAAGGGACTATAGAATGAATAGATGAAAGACAGAATGACTGTCTGAATGAATAAATAAACAGACAAGTGCTAACTCCCTTTATTTCAGCCATATTTTATCATATTTCAGTATAGATAATAAAACCGATCTGCATAGATTAGCACAATATTTAGCACATGGCATAAAGTCAATAAATATTTATTTATTTTGAGGTTGGTGATAAACAAGGCCAATGATTAGCAGTGATTGCACTGCAGGATTTTCTTTTCCTTCCACAACAAGGGTTAAAATTTTAAATAGGATGGATTGTATCTCCCTTTGGCAGTTTGATTTATGTATATTTTAGAAGTAGAATCTTGAAAAAACTTTGTTCAACTTCGAAATACCAGGACAAATGTTCACCATGTGCTGTACGAAGTTTAAGGCATTTAATATAACTGTACCGTCTACAGCACATTGCTTTTCTTTCTTAAACAACATAAATTTGCTGAGCTGGGCCTTAGAGAACTACGATTTGTTGACATGAATTCAGCATGATCCCAACCTGCATAGTAAGAATGTTTTGATTCCTTTGCCAACTTTTATTTCTTTGCCAAGTTTTGTGGAACATGCTTTTGGTCTTGGCAATCTCCTGCACATTAGCTATTCTATTCCTTCTAATTTCCAAGGAAAGACATTAATTATATTTCTCTACTCTCCTGGGAGTCACACACGTGGTATTACTAGACAACAGCAGTGCAGTAGATAACTCCCTGAGACATTTTAAGTTGGGGTGGTACCAAGGATTTCTGCAAGCTAGAGACTGGGTCTAAGTGGTTCACTCTCAGCTGGCATTTGTCAAAAATGTGTTGTTTTACCCAGTAGCAGAAAACAAGTAGAACAGAGTGTTTATTCTGTCCATGAAGATGAGTGATACCTATTTCTATTCAAAAGTGTTTCCTTGATGGAAACTCTAGGTAGATGTGAACACTTGCATTGTAGGCTTTAGGGAGAAAAAGTTTTGAAACAGAGAAACATGAACTGGAGAAAAATCTTAGAATGTAAGCATTTGGTACTGATGCCACTGGCTGTCCATCTGGCAAATGACAAAATGATGTGGGTTGTATATAAACAGAGAACTCTCAATTTTGCCACGAAATTTGAAATTTCTTGGTTGATTTTGTAAGTATATTCACATGTATTCCTTATTTATTGAGTTCATACTATGGGCCAAGCATATTTCTAGGTGCTATGAATATAGCAGTGACCAAAACATTAAAACAAAACAAAACGAACAAAAAAAAATGCTATTCTTAGGAAGAGTTTAAAGAACATGCCCAAAGTCACACAGCTTCTAAATAACAGCTGAGATTCAAACTAGGTGGTCTGACGTAACCTTCTTCATTACTAAACTTCATTACTACTCTTACTAAACTTCATTGCTAAACTCCAGTGCCTTTCTAATTTTTTTAAATCAATAGATACTATTTTTGGAGCAGTTTTAGTTTTAAAGTAAAACAGCAGGAAATGCAGAGTTTTAATATACCCCACCCCCAAACACACACAAACACACACATATTAGTTGATTTTTGCAGAAAGCAATAGAAAATGAAACAAGCATGACTGTGCCTAATGCATGCCCCCTCTCCTTTCTCTGTAGTTGCATTACAATAGAGGGAACTAAAAATTTCCTAGTCCTAAGTTATTCATTCATTCATTCATTCTCCCAACAAATAATTATAGAGGTTTTTCCATGTATTAGGGTGCTCAAATAGAGCAATGAATAGCCAGACATGGTCCCTGCTCTTACAAAATGAAAATAAAAGTGCAAAATACAAAGATTTTTCAAGACAAGGTGGCCCATGATTTTAGATTGGGAATTAATACAAGTCCTCACTAAGAAACTAATACTTAAATGACACCTGAAGGATGTATACAAAGAGAAGAGTAGAGGGTATTTAGGGGAAGGGGGCTGACATAGAAAGTTACTAAGAAGACAAAGAATTTGGAGCTTTTGAAAATAAAAATCTGAATTTGTAAAGGAAATGGAAAATGACTGACCTGATAGGAGAAAAGCCAGGAGAATTTTTTGTTACAATAGTCAAGAGAAAGTATGGTCACATAAGGTCAAGTTAGTTTAAGATTTTTAAAAAGTACATTGATTGAAGGTTGTTTGTGACCTTTCATTTTTTTTTTTTTTTGTACCAGCATTAACACAAAGGTTGTATTACATGGTTTTTATACAGATTTCAAGTGCATGTTTTCTTATCAAGCGTAAGGTTCTCAGGTTTCTGGTAAAGAAGTGTCTTTGAAGTGGGTTATTAATTAATGGGAGGTGAGAAAGTAGACATCTTGTGCAAAGATAATGCTGATGAGCAGCTTGCATTATGCAGAGGAAGGGAGAACAGTAGCTAGAAAGGGAGGTGGCATGGAGGAAGAGTTCTTTTTATTCGTATTAAGTTGACAACAGTTGGAACAAGTTAAAATGCTGCTTTTAAGAGAACTAGAAGCATTTCTGGGAGTGGAGGGACTGAAAATGCAAGTGAGAGGGGATAACTGAGGGGGCAGAGAGGTGAGAATCTGGGCACTCATAGAGGGATTGGGCTTTGCTAAGAGGAGCAAGTTCTTCAAGGATATTGGAGGGGAAATTAGTAAAGGTTTAGTTTAGTTAATAGTTTTGATAGCAATAACTAATTATATGTTTTAAGAATTTGAAGCAAGAAGTTAGTGTGGATCTGAAAGATAAAGGGTGGGAGGTGGGGAAGAAAAACTTTCAGGTATTTCAAGCAGTAAAAGGTGGTTGTGGAGAGTGAGGGTGAAGTTACTAGAGAAATGATGTTAAGAATGCCAACCTGTATTGACTGGCCATTTATAAATGGGTGACCAAGAACTAATAGTGATATCAGCAAACTAGAATTGAATTACAGTGGGCCTAGAGCCAAAATGGTAGTAGCTTATGTAAAATTTCTCTCTCAAATTAGTTGGTATTAAGTCCAGACTGGTACAATGTTTCTACTATTATGAGGGCCCCAGACCCTTTCTGTTTGGTACTCTGTTTTCTCCATTATTTGACGTCCATGCCATGGTCCAAGATGGTGTTCCATTCCAACCAGCAGGGAGGGAAAAGGCACCAAAAGAGGACATCTATTCTCTAAGTTAATCTTTTTACTGGAATGACTGATCCCAAGAGAATGTGTTCAACATGTAATTTTTATTCTTATGCTCCATCAGCTACCCAAAATAACATTTTTGTTTGTTTTATATTTAAAACTTGATATGCCTTTAAAGTTTTTTGCCTGTTTTCTAATGATCTTGAGATTGTAGTTTATGGATAACACATGCCTACCTCTTAGTAGCACTTGAATGGAATGAAGTCTGTGTTCTTCCTGAAGACAATTTTTCATAGCCCTCCATCATCCTGACTGCCCTTCTTTGATTACTTGTTGTTGTTGCTATTAATTTTATTCCTAAAGTCATCCCATTGTTTTGAAGAAACCATGATTTCTTTCTCTTGAATTCCTGTTTGCTGTGATATGTTTTCAAACTTCCTTTTTTTTTATTGTCTCATTTTGTTTGAAAGAATAGGTGGAGAGCAAATTTTCAGAATTCTTCCATGTCACTCTTAACTGATACTTGTTATTGCTTCATTTGATGATGAGAAAAAGTTTGATGCTATTTGATTCTTAATCGTTTGAAAGTGACATGAACTATGTTCTAGAAGTTTTTGAATTTATGTTACCTATTATGTAATAACTAGAGGCTGGTGGGGTCCCTTGGCCTGGCCTGCAGGGATTGGCCGCATCTGGCAGTCCTACATCCCTCTAGGGATGTAGTAGTACGCGAAACAGGCGGGCAGCCAGGGAGGAGTCCGAGCCCGCACCTGGCACCATGCTGCTCCCGCTCATCCCAGCCCCACTGTGCCTGCTGCTTCCACAGTCTGGGTCTCGGTCTGTCTGGGGGAGGGGCGCACAGGGGGAGGGTCTGTGGGAGAGGCTCACACAGCTACTCTGGTGCCCTTTGGTCAGCTGAGTGGCGCTCCCACTGGGGAAGTGCACTGACCACCAGGGGGCAGCTCCCACAATGAGCATCTGCCCCCTGGTGGTCAGTGCATGTCATAGCTACCGGTCAACCATTCGCATGGTCGACCATTCGACCAGTCGCTTAGGCTTTTATATATAGAGATAGCTCCTATATCTGTGTCCATTCGGTTACTTAGTTTCTATAGTTGGCATTTATTTTGCAATTATTTTATTAATTTCCAAGATCTCATGTTTGCTGTCTAATTGATCCCTTTTTTATAGTTACTTGTTGGTTATGAATGACTACTTTCTCAAATTTTTCAAAGGGAAATGAACAGCACTTTAAGAAAAACAAAATGTACATTATTTCTGTCTCCTCTGGGTCAGTATTTCTGTTGTCTACTTTGATCTTTCTTTTTGGAGTTGTAAATTTTCTTCAAATACCAAGTGAACCAAACCTTGATCGACTAATTATTTAGCAATGGAAAACTACATTAATTATTGTAGAGAGGTGGCCTCCATTTCTTTCACAGTCCTTGGGGCTATTGTCCCAAAAGTCTTATTCTCTGAAAGCCAAGGTTGTTTCTGTATAAGAATAAAGGGCTCTGTCCTCAGATTTTCCTTTAGGGTATGAGGACAGACCGTTTACAGGCAGGCCCAGGGTCAGCATTGTTACCAAGCTAAAGAACATTTTATTTTTAGGTTTTATTGGTTGGAATTCTTAGGTGAAGAACAAAGAATATACTCCAGTTAGTTTAATTAAGGAGGAATTTATTAAGAGCTATTTAATAACTCGCCCAATTGTAAAGAGAGTTGAAGGATCAGTTTCTACAAGAAACTGCCTGGAACTCACTGAAGAACTGCTTATTTAGGGAGCTACTGGCATTTGGACCCTAGAGTCCCTCTGCATCTGCTGCCTTCGATAGCAGCAGAACAGATGCCCTGCACCCAGTCTGCTTCTTCAGGTGGGTCAGGTACAAATCAAGTCTTATACAGATAAAGCTGATTGGGGGAACTGGTCATATATCTGCATTCTAGTTGCAATGGAGGTTAGGAAATAGGGGCTTTAAAATTGTACCTCAGGAAGCAATATGCTCAATAGATTCACAGAAGTATTAAATGGCGATATCCTCTACATGGGGACACATACTTGAGTTTATTTCCATCTTCTAGTCCAGCTGCCTTTCTTCCCCCGCCTTTTTTTTTTTTTTAACCCACTGATCCAGTGACATTATACTTGTTTTATACCTCTCTCTAGTCCTAAAATACACACTAATGGACTCTTTACAAATAAATTTTTCTCATTAGAAAGCCCTACCTGAGGCTTAAGATGGGATTCATTGCTGCAGCCAGCTGAACAGAATATGAAATTGAAGGGGCTGACCAGCCCCAGCTGTGCACAGTAAGTCCTTTAATTAATTACCCTAATTCCTACTCCCAATTTACTTGTAATCTCTGTGCCTGCTGGGCCTCTTTGGGGGCTTTACCAAAAATCTCTGTGCCCACCCCCACATTTTCTCTGATCTGATTTGCGCATCCATAGAACCCATCGGACTCCTATCTGGCAGAAACATTTTTTTGTTGTTTGCTGAGTGCATACTTCTGTTTTCAGTGCTATTATGGATGAATTATTTTTACAATTGTTAGAAAATTTAGTCCGTAGTTTGGAAAAAGGTAAAACAAAGACAATCTCATAGCTAGTTTCCCCCTCTCTGCCCTATTCTTTATGTTTGCCTCTCTATTGCCTACCTAGGGACTGGCCAACATTTTCTACAAAGGGTCAGAAGTAAATCTTTGTGTCTTTATTGGCTCTATAGTTGCAACTCCTTGAATCTGCCATTGGAGTGCAAAAGCAGCCATACATAATACATTAAGAAATAGGCATGGTTGTGTCCCAGTAAAACTATTTACAAAAACAGGTGGCAGGTTAGAGTTGGCCAATAGCTCACAGTTTATCCACCCCTGGTTGATATGAAAGGTCCTGAGGGAGAAAACGCTGAGTCTCGGCACTGAGCAGGCATGAAGTATCTGAGGATGTATGTCTTTCACATTGAGTTAATATGATTAACCCAAAGTATTGCTTAAACTCTCACTTTCTCATTGTCTATAGATAGTAAAGATATGTTAATTGGAAAAATGTAGGTTTAAGAACACATCATCCTACCCATAAAATACTTGTTTTACTGTTTCCTGGTGTCAAAGAATGAAATAATTTCTAGTGGGCTTCTTTGTGACTTGGTTCTTCACAATATGAATGCAGCATTTGAAAATAATTTTCTGGTGTGACACCCTAATAACAGAAATAGCTTTCTCAGAAATTATCACGTTTACATGTAAAAGAAAGAAAAGGTAAAATCTCCAGTATTCGAGAACCAGAATTGTAATGTTGCACACATATCTGGTAAATTAGCTCATGAGGAGAGTACAACAACAAAAGATAGCTCACAGTCATTTTCAACTGAGTTTTCACTTACATGGGAAGACCTTAAAATTTGTAGGTAGGAAAAAGGCAGAAATGGGGAGAGTAGCTATAATACAATGTATTTTGACATTTAAATGGATCAGGAAGTTGCTGAAAACATATTTTCCCCACATACTTACTAAGGTGGATTTGTAACAGAGCAGATCCTATTTTACTCTTTAATTCATAAAATACTTTAACACCAAGAGAAAACCTTATAACTAAGATGTTGAACTTGACATTTGTATATGCAAACTGGAGAGAGAGAGAGCTCAGCGCTGAAGCTGACATGCAAAGAACAGAGAAATCTTACTGGGGAAAGCGTTAATGTTCCAACTGAGGACACATGTATAAGTTCACAAGGGCCAGTTCCTCAGGCTTTATCCGTTGTTTCTACTGCTGTGGAGGCTGGTGGCTCTGTTCTGGAAAGTGAAGATTTACTTGTAGTTCTTGTTCCTCATCCTACTCCTATCATATAGGAACCCACTTCTCATTTCCCCAGTATAGATAGCTCAGGATTTGGATTAGATCTCTGTTGTGTGCTTTATATTATTTTTACAGCTGTGCCAATAATATAATATCAGCCACTTACTTTTCCTGGAGTTAATCATTGTGGGTTTTTCCCCCCACTTGTTTAATAATTTATGTGCCACTAATTTAGCTCCCCAAACACCTCACCAGTGGAGCTAAATTCTCAACCTGTTTACACACATCAGGCTCTATATTAATTTCATCTTGTTTCAGACATCTCTTCCAGAATTTTTTCACCTCATCATTTTATACTGCTTGTTTTTTGTTTTTGTTTTTTTGTTTGTTTGTTTTTTATTGAGAGCTGGTTTCATAGGATTACCCACCACCATCATTTTGAAGATTTCCTTATGTCTCTCTAGTGACTGATCTCCTATTTCTGGGATCCTGGACCTTTCCTATTTTTTATTTTCTTGTTTTTGTAGAATACATAAAACTTCCAATATCATTGTGGTAAAGAGTCAGTGTGAGGTAAACTTTTTGTGGTGATGCATATCTGGAAATGTCTTTTTCTACAACACAGTTGATTGATATTTGGGTTAAATATAAAATTCTAGGTTGCAAAATAATTTATCTTTAGAATTTTGAAGGCATTGTTTCCATTGTATTCTGACCTTTGTACTTCTTTTGTTAAATTTGATGCTATTCTGATTTTAGATCATGTATAAGCTAACTTTTTTCTTGTGGAAAATTTTAAGGATTTTCATTTTTTTCCTCATATTGCTTTGTATGTGTGGTTTGGAAAACTGGTGGCCCCTTAAATCTGGAGATTCTAAGTTCTTCATTTCTGAAAATATTTTTGTATTTTTTGAGTTGTTATTTTTCTCCCATTCTTTTTAACTCAGTTTTTTTTTTTTTCTGGAATTGCTGTTATTCAGATGTTCAATCTTCTAGATTCAGTTTTTAAACATCTTATATTTTCATTTTTCCATCTTTGTTCTATTTTATGGGAGATATCCATATCTTAATTTTTTATATATGAAATTTCATTTTAATTTTTACTTTACATGTATTTTAAATTACTTTTAAAATGAAAATATAGCCCTAACCGGTTTGGCTCAGTGGATAGAGCGTCGGCCTGCGGACTGAAGGGTCCCAGGTTCGATTCCGGTCAAGGGCATGTACCTGGGTTGCGGGCACATCCCCAGTGGGGGGTGTGCAGGAGGCAGCTGATCGATGTCTCTCTCTCATCGATGTTTCTAACTCTCTATCCCTCTCTCTTCCTCTCTGTAAGAAAATCAATAAAATATATTTAAAAAAAAAATAAAATGAAAATATATTTAAATTGTGAAAACTCTGAATATATTACTGATTATTTTTAAATTTGAATCACTGAGAATGAATACAAGTCAATGTTATCATAAATAAAGAAAATACAAAATTGGAGCTCAAAAAGAAAAAAATGCTGAAAGGTGAAGAAATGGAAAGTCTTCAAAAGCGACAGTCTGCTTACATTTTAAAAAATTGGAAACAATGAAAGCAATCAGACTTTTGTTGAGAATGACCCACATAAGATTCTTGAATAGGAGATTACAAATTGTTATTTAATGGACATTTAATAACTTACTGATATCATGAAACCAGGAATAAAATTATTCTCTTCAAATCTCTGGCTTGAACAGGTCAAGTGAAATCTATGCAATTTCACATTCTTTACTAATGAAGATTGAATAACTGACCAAAATAGTTAAAATTAACAGAGAATTATACATGAAATCAGTGGGTTGAATGAGCAAGAGAAACCCTGAGGCTGTTCATTGTTTATTGAGCATTGATCCTGGACAGTGACTATCACATTCTTCTGTTTCAAATGAATGATTACAATTTTTCATTTCTGTTTTCACTTAGCAGAAAATTTAGAAACTCATTTTACACCGAAGTGCTTTGAAATGGAATAAAAAACTATAGAAACTCTACTGTAGATTTTAAGTTTAAAGGCTATGTATTTTGTTAAACTGTTACACAGCTCACAATGAGTTCTCAAGGTCAACTTTGGCCAGCAAAGGTATTTGTGATACATCTTTTAACTTTTAAAGCCTGTGTTTATTCTTTGAATGTTCTTTTACATCTTCCAGCTCTTGATTCATTAATAAAATATTTCCTACTTTCTCTCTGAGGACATTAACATTATTTTTGAAGTTTTCCATGTATCATCTCTGTTTCTCCTAGATTTCTTTTACCCATTTCTGTGTGTTTGGGTTTCTACTTTGCACATTAGAGTTTTTTCCCTCAAATATTTGTCTATCCTTTATTTGCTCAAAATTAAGAGCATGGTTCCAGAGATTGTTAGATATTCTTACATGCAGAAAATACTTTTCAAATGTGGCTTGTCAAGGCTATTTTACTAGAGAAACATCAAGACCATCTTAGTTGCCCTGACCAGGTGGCAGAGTTGGTTGGAGCAGCATCCCATACACCAAAGTTTTTGGGTTTGATTCAAGGTCAGGGCACATACCTAGATTGCAGGTTCTGGAGGGGCTGGCATTAGTAGTCACCTGGTATCAAAGAAAGTATCTGGCATCAATTTTCCTGAGCAACATTACAATATAGTCTTCCATTTTTCTTCTCTGTCACCTTGTCTTCTAGAATTTATCATTCTACCAACTCCTAAACTCTGGAAGTTCTGTAGTGAAAAGTGGGTTATTTCTTAGCTTCCTGAGAGCCGCCCCCAATTTGACTTCCCAGGATTGAATAAGCATGCTTCCCATAGTCCTGATTTCAGACTATCAAAGTTATGTAGCTATTGCCCTTCCACACTTCCTTTGCCCTTGTAGGTTTGTGTGGGTGTTCTTTTAAAGACATCTATTTACCATCATTTTATTGGAGTTTTAGGAAGGAGTGCATCTAAATGAACTTGTCCAATCCTCCCCCTGGGTCATTGTTTTAAAAACTTAAATAGATACTTGCGCTTTTCTTAAGCACTATTTGTGAAATAATGGTTTTGTATAGTTATATTTTTCTTGTGCACAGCAAATAAACATACATGTTTTTAAATTGTGCACATAATGCTCAAGTTTATTCTATGAACTTCTAATTGTAAGCATAACATATTTTGAGAAATGGTGTGCAATATTGCTCAGCATGAAGTTGAAACTCATGACAATTATTGACTTGGAGAATTAATGGTCCTGGGGCATTCTTTAGAATAATTGTTTTTAATTGTGTATTTTATGCAATATGTTCTTGTGTACGTTGTGTGTGTGGTATTTGTGTGTGTGTGTGTATAGCAGCTGATTTGGCCATGTCTTAATGGAAACAACACTACAGATTGTGTGTGTACCCCCAGGAACAATTCCCCACTGCTGAGTTACCATATCATCCAGCTAGGTTGAGACCCTGTCTGTGGCATAAGTATTATCATCATTTTCCAGACTATTACCATCTGCTCATTTGATCCATTAACCTCCTATTGGACCTCATAAACAAAATGTCCAGCTATATAAGTAGAACTCATCAGAGGAATATACATCTGACACACACTTTGCTTTGGGAACAGGGGTCAATGCTTTTCTTATTTTCTTTCTCTTCCCTAAATAATTCTTTAATTTTCCTGATGGAAGATTGTAGGTAATCCACATAAATAAAATGCTCCTGGTCTAGTTTGTTTATTTATTGCTGGTAACAGGTTAAATTTATTAACATTCAAATTAGTCATTTCTTTGTGCCCACCAAGGGCAGAAAAAATAAATGAGCTCATAGATTGTGAAATTCATATACAGTTTCTCCCCCTCCCACAGATGCACAAATTGTTTTTTTTTTAGCCAATGATCATAACATCTTGAAATGATGTAATCTTTGTATTGGTCGTATTGAAGTTCACATGAGGTTTTAGAGTCTGAACAATTATGTGATTTAGTGGCTTACCTGGATTATTTATGTGGGTACTTTTTGTATTTCATATCACTTAATAATAATAGTACTCATAATATAGGCTATGTTGCAGACATTGTTTTGAGAACCATGTGTATTAAGTCATTTATCCCCACAATGATCTTTTGAAATAGATATTATTCCTCTTCATGAATAACAAGATGAGGCACTCAGAGAATTAAATAACTTTTCTGAGAGTCACATAGCTAGTAAGTGGTGAGTCAAGGGTCTGAAGCTTCACCCACAGAATAGCCAACACAATAATGAAGGAGAAGAACAAAGTTGGAATACTGGCATTACCTGAATTCAAGACTTACTATAAAGCTACAGTGATAGTGATACTCTGGTATCAGTGAAAGAACAGACAAATAGATGAAAGCCCAGGAAGAGAGTGGCATAAATATAGTCAACTGATCTTCAACAAAGAAGCAAAGTCAATACAATAGAACAAAGATAGTCTTTTCAACTAATGGGACTGGGATAACTGGACATTACATGCAAAAAAATAAGTTAGACAGATACTTTATACTCTTCACAAATATGAACTCAACATGGATCCTAGACCTAAGTATAAAATGCAAAACTATTAAACTCCTAGAAGGTAACATAGGAGAAAACTTGAATGACCTTGGTTATGGCGATGACTTTTGAGATATGCCACCAAAGGCACTACATATGAAAGAAAGAATTGATAAACTAAACCTTATTAAAATTAAAGACTGTTCTGTGAAAGAAAGTGTTAAGAGAATGAGAAGACAAACCACAGATTGGGGAAAATTATGCAAGTGACTTCTGATAAAGTACTGTTACCTAAAATATGCAAAAAACTCAACAATAAAAAAGCAACCAACCTGATTAGACCCAAGATCTTAACAGACACCTCACCAAAGAAGATACTCCGATGGCAAGCATATGTAAATATGCGCCACATCACATGTCATCAGGCAAATTAAAATTGAAATAACAATGAACTATCACTACAAACCTAACAGGATGGGCAAAATTCAGAATACTGACAACACTGAATGCTAGCCAGGATGTGAAGCAACAGGAACACCCATTCTTTGTTAGCAGGAATATAAAATCGTACAGCCACTTTGGAAGACAGTTTGGCAGTTTCTTAGAAACCAAGTAATATTCTTACCATATAATCAAGCAATCACACTCCCAGGTATTTACCCAAAGGAGTTGAAAATTATGTCTACAGGAACACCTGCATATTGGATATTTATAGCAGCTTTATTAATAATTGTCAATACCAAGATGTTCTTCAGTTGGTAGGTAAATAGATAAATCAATTGTGGTACATTGAAACAATGGAATATTATTTGGCACTAAGAAGAAGTAAGCTATTAATTCATGAAAAGATATGCAATAACCTTAAATGCATATTACTAAGTGAAAGAAGCCAGTCTTAAAGGCTGCATACTGCATGATTCCAATTACATGACATTCTGGAAAAGGCAAAACAGTAAAAATATGCATGGTGCCCTGGCCACTGTGGTTCAGTGGTTAGAGCCTAAGCCTGCACACTGAAGGATCATGGGTTCAATTTCCATTCAAGCGCATGTATCTGGGTTGCAAGTTTGATCCCTAGCCCTGGTTGGGGGCACTGTGGGAGGCAACCAATCGAAGTGCCTCTCTCACATTGATATTGCTCCCTCTCCCTCTCCCTCTCCCTCTCCCTCTCCCTCTCCCTCTCCCTCTCCCTCTCCCTCTCCCTCTCCCTCTCCCTCTCCCTCTCCCTCTCCCTCTCTCTCTCCCCCTCCCCCTCCCCCTCTTCCTCTCCCCCTCCCCCTCTCCTTCTCCCTCTCCCTCTCCCTCTCCCTCTCCCTCTCCCTCTCCCTCCCCCTCCCCTCCCCCTCCCCCTCCCCCTCCTTCTCCCCCTCCCCCTCCCCCTCTTCCTCTCCCCCTTCCCCTCTCCTTCTCCCTCTCCCTCTCCCTCTCCCTCTCCCTCTCCCTCTCCCTCTCCCTGTGGGAGGCAACCAATCAAAGTGCCTCTCTCACATTGATATTGCTCCCTCTCCCTCTCTCCCTCTCCCTCTCCCTCTGCCTCTCCCTCTGCCTCTCCCTCTCCCTCTCCCTCTGCCTCTGCCTCTGCCTCTGCCTCTCCCTCTCCCTCTCCCTCTCCCTCTCCCTCCTCCCAACTTCCTCCTCCCCACTTCCTCCCACTCTCTCTAAAAAACTCAATGGAAAAAAGTATCTTCGGGTGAGGATTGACAACAACAAAAAAGGTGGGTGGTTGCCATGGGAGGGGAGGCAGGGCTCAGAGGAATTTCAGGGCAATGAAAATACCCTTTATGATACCATAACGATGGGCACATCATTATACATTCATCCATACCCATAGAATGTACAATACCAAGAGTGAACCCGAATGTAAACTATGGACTTTGGGTTGGTTATTACGATGTGTTTATGTGGCTTCATCAATTGTAACAAATATACTACTCTGGTGGGGGATGTTGATACTGGGAGAAACTACACATGTGTTGTGGGAGCTGGTGGTATATGGGAAATCTCTGTACCTTCCCCTCAGTTTTGCTGTGAACTTAATACTGAACTAAAATAACTTAAATTATAAAAATGTGCTTTATGTTCTATGATCATAATTTAAATTTACATTATTAAATTTGTTGTTTAAGTGCTTTAAACCCATGTTTGTTTCAAAAGTATCAACCTAGTTGAAAATGTTACTGCAAAAATTGAGAAAGTCACTGACCCTTACATACTTCCCTTGGGAGGTAAAGCCTTAGGCAGAAAATAAAAAGCAATTAAAAATAAAATTGATGCATTCCTTTCTATCTACCTCTATTTCTGTGACATTTTTTTTAAAAATATTTTATTTTCAATACTTTTGAAAGTTTATTACCAACTTTCTCCAAGAACTTCCCCAATTGTCAGAGTTAAATTAGTTCAGTTATTTTCATAGTTAGTTGATAAGGTAATCTTTCTATTCTGACAAAGGAGTTCTTACATCTTTATCTGGCCTCAGAGCTGAAACTATTCTCATAGAGAATTAAAAATTGGGGATTTGAATAGGAAGCAAAAATGGCTTAACATATATATTTGAATGATTCAACATAGAAATGTTGAAATAATCTAGTCTTCTAATTTTGTAAAAAAAACAAAACATGCATTTTAGACTCACTATAGAAAAGAATGAGGAAAGCTAATATAGGCCTTTTCCTCATAGTTAAATATCTTTGTAAAGAAGATGATATTAAAATTTACATGAATATAGCAAAATATTTAAAGAATAAGTACACACGCACACAGATAAGCTGAATAAATGCATGCATATGAAATATATGCATATATATGAGTAAATGTTTACATGTATTTAAACTTGCACACATTATTTCAGTCCACATTATAATAGCCTGGGGTCCCTCAGCCTGGCCTGCGCCCTCTTGCAATCCGGGACCGCTCAGGGGGTGTCGGATAGCCAGTTTTGGCCCAATCCCCGCATGCCTGATCCAGACAGGAGGGAGCCTGATCCCCGCAGGCCCAATCCAGACAGGAGGGAGCCAGATCCTGTGCATTGAGTGTCTGTCCCCTGGTGGTCAGTGTGCGTCATAGCGCCTGGTCGACAGGTCACTCAGTCATTCGGTCACTTAGGCTTTTGTGTATATAGACTAGAGGCCCAGTGCATAGGTTCATGCACTGTTGGATGGCGTGGCCTGCAGGGATCAGCCCACTGTGGGTCCACCGCTCATTCCGGTCAGCCGAGCAGTGCTCCCACTGTGGGAGTGCACTGACCACCAGGGGGTAGCTCCTGCATTGAGCATCTGCCCCCTGGTGGTCAGTGCACATCATAGCGACTGGTCAACCGGTCGTTCTGGTCATTCCACCATTCGGTCGCTGGGCTTTTATTTATATAGATTGTACTAAGTCTAGAATATATTTCATGAATCTGTGTTTCTCCAAGACAGTACATCACTATTCTTTGTTTCTCTTCATCTACGCCTAGCTGTTTGATTCAGCGAGATCAGATTGGTGTTGAACATGAAACAGATATGCTTAACACTACAACATATTCTCACATTTTTGCAGCCCAAAGGTGGTGATGAAAGATGCTTGTTAAAGCACACCAGAAGAACAATGAGCTTCCTGAATCAGTTAATATCTTGATTTTGAAAGATATGAGGAAACTGTATTAGTCACTGTCCAGAGAAACTACTGTACTCAGATATTTTCAACAACAAAAATTTAAAGTAATGGTTACCAAAGAGGGAAAAGAGCAAAGAGTAAAGAAGAAGAAACTGTGTGGAAGAGGAAAAGGGAAATGGTGTTCCCCAAAACCCATGACTGCCAGGCTGCTGAGGCTGCTCAGCTCCTGATGAGATGGTCAGTAATGGACAGGCCGTTGTCCTGCTGTTCTGCAAGAAGTCTGCACTCCCACTGCCTTGCCAGTTTTTATATATATATTTGTTGGAATTTTGCTTCCTGAATTTTTATTGCTAGTGTAAAGAAATGTTAGAAGGGTTGTTGACTTTTCAGTCTGTTCAGCTTTTTATTTGTTAGGACAAAGTGGCACCTTCCAAGATTTTTACATGCGAAACTGGGAACTGGAAGTCTTAGTTGTTTATTTAACAAACAACAAACAAAAAACAGACAAAAGAAAACACTTTTATTCTGGATTTTTTTTTTTTTAAAGAATAAAAATGGTTTCTTTTATAAAGAAATTTTGTTGGTTTTAGTCACTTACCTGGGAGCATGGACAGTTTCCAGCCAGTTTACCTTTTTGATTAAGGGTATATATGTCCTTTAGGTTTCTAACTTTATGTGGTATCTTCTATTTGACCACTCACTTAGTTAAGGACTTAGATTTTGTCTTCAGTAGATGCTCTTCAGAAAGTCTCACAAGGTACAAGCTAGATGTCTTACCTTGAGCTACTATTACAAAAATACCATAAACTGGGTGGCTTAAACAATAGAAATTTATTTCTCACACTTCTAGGAACCAGAAAGTCCAAGATCAAGGTCCTGACCTATTTAGTTTCTGGTGTATTCTTGCATGCTAGAGGGAGGGAGGGAGGGAGGGAGGGAGGGAGGGAGGGAGGAGGGAAGGAGGGAAAAAAAGAAGGAAGGAAAGAAGGAAGGAAAGAAGGAAGGAAGGAAGGAAGGGAGGGAGGGAAGGGAGGGAAGGGAGGGAGGGAGGGAGGGAGGGAGGGAGGGAGGGAGGGAGGGAGGGAGGGAAAATCTTCTGGTTTCCTTTCTTATAAGGGCATGAATTCCATCCTGAGAGCCCCACCACCATGACCTAACTACCTTCCAAAGGCCACATGTCCAAATACTATCTCCTTGTGGTTTAGGGTTTCAATATATGAGTTCTAAGAGGACATATAAACACAAATTAATCTTCATTTCTGACCTCAGTGTTATATTACTTTATTGGCAGATAATTAATGCATTTAAGGACATGTTGATAATATGTTATCAATAATTTTTCATTGTTTTTACTGGATGTTCTTGGTACAGCGTGTTGAGAGATGGCATGTCTATACTAATAAAAGGGTAATATGCTAATTAGACTGGGAGACCTTCTGGGAGACCTTCCGGACATCCTTCCGGACAAAGCCATGGTGGTGGGGCTGAGGCAGAGGCAGTTAGGGGAGAGCAGGCTAGCAGCGGGGGCAGTTGGGGGTGAGCAGGCCGGCAGGGGGGGCAGTGGGGGCGATCAGGCTGGCATGGGGGCAGTGGGGGCAATCAGGCCAGCAGAGGGGCAGTTGGGGGCGAGCAGGCCGGTGGGGGGCAATGGGGGCGAGCAGGCCGGCAGGGGGGGGCTGTTGGGGGCGATCAGTGGCAGGGGGGGCAGTTAGGGGTGATCAGACTGGAAGGGGGAGGCAGTTGGGGGCAAGCAGGCTGGCAAGGGGGGCAGTTAGGGGTGATCAGACTGGAAGGGGGAGGCAGTTGGGGCAATCAGGCCAGCAGGCAGAGTGGTTAGGGACAATCAAGCAGGCAGGCAGGTGAGCGGTTAGGAGCCAGCAGTCCCGGATTGCGAGAGGGATGTCCGGCAGTCGGACATCCCCCGAGGGGGTCCCAGATTGGAGATGGTGCAGGATGGGCTGAGGGATACCCCCCTCCCATGCACGAATTTCATGCACTGGGCCACTAGTATAACAATAAAATAAAATTGTTTATAACAATTAAGTTTTGGAAATAAGCTAAATTTCCATTAGTAGATGAATCTTAAATACATAAATACTGGGACATGTATACTATGAGGCACAGAACTCTTAATAGATTTTCAAAAAGAATGTATTAGTATCTATGTGTACATCTAAATTTAATTCTTTTATATTTTGAGAATATCAGGTTACAGAATGAGTAATGTGAAAGGGATAGAGAGACATAGATATATACATAATATAAATACCTTAAATAATTCTACAAGGATACATTCAAATTGTTACTAGCAATTATTTGGAGAAAGTGCAGTCAATGGTGGAACTGTGAGTTGAAAAGAAATTTTACATTTTAATCTACTGCCTTTGAAATGTCTACATTTTTAGGGAGTGTATATCCATATATTCAATTATTAATAAAATTTTCAGGAGTCTTAATAGAAGCTAGTCTAAATACTTGCATATTCTTTGCATGAGCTAATGTAATCCTCTATAATGGTTTATTTGCAATACTTATTGGTACCTTTATTTATTAATTTAATAACAGATTTTGTGGAAGCAAAGGCTTCTCTACAAATAAATTTTAAAACAAAATCTGAAAGCAATAGGAAACTCTATTAAATCAGTATAATACTCTTTTGATACAATTTTTTAAAATATACTTGTTCTTCACCTTGATTTGGCATTGTTTGAATCAGCATATTATACAGTTTTCACATTTTCAACTGCTAGAATTTCTGTTCTTTTAGAGCTAACTCTACTAAGTATTACATCCTAGATTTATTTTTAAAATAAGTTGAAATTGGTTTTAATTCAGAGCAGGAACTTTCTTCTATAGACACATGTGTAAGATTTGTTAAAAATAAATTACCAAATAACACATTTCAGAAAAAAAGCTTATTCCTGCCATAGTAGTTTGTGATAACTACTTTAGCAGTCTTAAAGATAATTTATTTTTAAAATGAAATATTTTCGTGATTTTATTTAAAGCAGTAATTGCATCAATAATGTTGTTGAGGAGACTGGTTTTTTTCTTTAACACCTTCTTTATTTTTCACAATGTATTTTTTACCATTTGAATTATTGGTCTGGGAAAATAATTATGAGGAGCTGCTTATGAAATTTTGTTTAATCTATTGTCTTGAGGATCCCATGCTAAAATAATATATATATATCAACATAACATATATGTAGCCCGGTTTTAGAAGCTACATGCAAGATTTTATTTTATTCATGATTTGCTTTCTTTTCAAATGCAGTGATCTTTTTAATGCCTGCAACAAATACAATAGACAACTCTTCCTTACCTCACAGCCCTCAAGTCACAATGGACCCTATGCAAAGCATTGACTACAGTAGCTTCCTTTCACTAGTCAGTGATGTTCCAAGCATGATGAGGTGTTTAGCAGAGAGAGGAGCATCAGTGAAGGCTTCAAGTTCTGCAGCAGCAGCTATATTTGTGAAAAGCAACTAATTTTGAATGCTAGAAGTTAGGTAGTTATATGTGTGGAGCCTGGGGACCAAGAAGCAGTAGAGAGGTAGGCTGGAGCAAGGTCATATTATGTAGAAGCTTCATGATTGATGAGAATGGCTGATAGAGAAAGGGAGATGAACAGATAAATATGAGGACAGAGATGAGATGAAATGACTATGTGTTTTATAAAACACAAAATTACATGTAATAGTACGTATATTAACTTAAGTACATTTAATATATTTTAAGTATTTTGACATTTTATCACATTTTTTTTAGTCCTTTTTGTGTCTTATATCTATCAGGTGTCTTACATCTACATATTTGAAATTCTTTTAAAATAGCATAACATTGTTTGCTCGAAAAAAAGTAAAGTTCCACAAAATATGTATCAATTCAGAAAACACTTCAATGAATTTCTAATGAGGATTTGGGTTATTAATTAGGCACATTCATTAACATTTATTGAAGAGAACTGGTAACAGGATTCCCCATGTAATTTCATCTTTCTGACCTGATCCTTCATTTATTCTTGTACATACCCATTGTGGTCCAGCAAAAATGGTATGAATAACTATGTCATTAAGTGTTAGGTATGTGGCACATGTTATTATTGGTGATGTACAAACTTAAGGGTGGTAGAACTATTGCCCTTGAAATAGTTTAGAGGTTTTAAACATCTTTAAAAAAAACCACTCTGTATTATATGATCTACTTAGTATGTATGTCAGAAAAATATTGCTAATGGGCAAATAAACTTATTAGAATACTTTTTGTCCACATTCGAGTATGTGCCTTAGAAATAGAATCTAAACACAGGAAAAGTCTCTAATGTAAGTTCATTATTGAAAACTTACCAAACTGTGTATCATTTAAATTGCACTGTTGTTACAAATGTATATTCTCCCTTATATAAATTCTGTATGGTGTTGTTCAAGAACTGGCACTTCTTTGTAAAAAGTTAAAAAGGAGGGAAATATCTCTTTCATAGGAATTTTGCAAAAAAAAAAAAAATGTAGCAAATTTCTCACCCCGAATGCCCTTGCTTAATTCTGTTTTCATTGGCTCCTTCCAATTCCAAGGTCTTAACATTTTTATAGGTCAAGGATGGGTGGAGAGAGTCTTCTCTCCCTTTCCCCCTTCTATTTTATGTGCCTTAATAACATATAATTATATTTTATTCAAGTCAAATAATTTTTATATTATGAGTAATTACTATTTTGATTCCTTAGAGAGGACACCATTGTTGCTTTTATGATCTAGAATAAAAAAGCCTGTGTTACCAGTATATAAAATATTCAGTAGTACTGTATTGTATTATGATGAATATATATATATATATATATATATATATATATATATGAACTCCTCATCCAAGGATATGTTTCTTATTGATTTTTTTAGAGAGAGAGGAAGGGGGAGGGAGAGAGGGAGGGAGAAAGAGAGAGAGAGAGAGAGAGAGAGAGAGAGAGAGAGAGAGAGAGAGAGACACCAATTGGTTTTCTCCCATTTGCGCCGACGGGATTGAACGCACAACCAAGGTATGTGCCCTGACTGGGAATTGAACCTGTGATGACATTCCTACCAACTGAGCCACCTGGCCTCGGACATAAATATTATTATATTAATAGATAGTATATGTTATATATTAATATATAAATAAGAATGTCAGAGAAATACACTATTCTGAATAGCTTAATTTAGGAATTGCTGTACTTCACTGGTTCTAAGGTACATGTTTTCACATCCTAACATCTCCACAATTGTAATGTGTCCTTCAAAGCTTGACATCTTACAATGTTCTCTTGTCAGACAACAGTCTCAGCATAATGGTCATTGCCTTCTCATGAGCAGACTTGGTTGTGATCGATCCATGGTAGACATCCAGACTTCAACTCTCAACGTTTCATTCTACACACCCTTCCAGGACTATTTGAGGAGGACCTGAATCCTGCTGTTGCCTTAAAACCTTCCAATACACCTGCTGTTGAGATTTAGAAGAAGTCAGCATCAAGTGTCAGGAGTCAGCATCAAGGAGGCAGAACTGGTGTCAGAAGCCTGGAAGGAAAGGTCTCAGACATGCTAGTCAAACATCCTCTTACGAGAAGCTTCATCACTAACCCTCTTGTTGGCTTGGAGAATGATAGTTGTACAGAAAATGTGGGTAGTAACATCTCTAAGTCAGCAATGATACTGAAAATTTAGGCTCAAAGTATGGCAGAATACTACAAATACTTTCATTTCACCTGTGTTTTCCTTTTTATGATTGCACAAAAGTGATAAAGTTAATATTAGATGTCAAAGTTAGTCTAACAGAGTTCTTTCAATATATATAAAATAAAGATTCTAATTGATAATAAAACCTTGTCTTATTTTTTATTTGGCAACTTTTAATTTTTTTGTATAATCTATATATATATATAAAGAGGTAATATGCAAATTAGGCCAGGACACCATAATGGTCATGACCAGCTCAGGAGGAGGCTGCATCACGATAGCTCAGGAGGAGCTGCATGTGCAAATGGGCGGGAGGGGACTGCTTGCCGCCCCCAGCCCCAGGGGTGGGGGCGTGCTCCCAGTGGCTGCGAAGCGGCTCAGAGCACACCCCCGGTGGATGGCGGTGGCAGCTGGAGCGAAGTAGCCTGGGTCATGGGTACCGGAGGGAAGCTGATGCCGGGCAGCCAGGGGAAGGAAGGCCTATTCTTGCATGAATCTTCGTGCATCGGGCCTCTAGTATATATAATAATGGCATATCATGCAAGTAATGGTACCTTATAACTAATGAAAAACTATAATTGGCTTTTTTCATGGTAAATACAGTGGATATTATTACAACTTTTTCTTATTGGGGGTTTTATGTGATCATTCCTATAAAGTGTAATTCTGGCTGTGCATAGTGCCTATTAAGATATAAAAATTAGAGAAAATATGAATGAGTATGCAGTAACTTTAGCCAAAAATTATTTCTTTTTACATTCCTGATACCAGCATTGTTTTTTGTTTTGTTTTTTTTGTTTTGTTTTTTTGCTTGACATTTAATTGTAGGGAAAAATTCAACCTAACTTCATTTACATAACTTTCATTTTAATAAGAATTTTTTATTTTATTTTTCTTAATATTTTTTTACTTTTAACAATAAAGATTTAATTTAAAAAAGAAACTAACTTGATATAGTAATTCCTGAAACAAAATTAATATATTGTGTGTATATAGTCCATATGCTACATAAAGTTGTTTTACATTCTGAGTAAGTTTATGGGGGCTCAAAGTGCCTTTGGAAAAAGAGGAGCTCAGAGAAGTTAAATATTAGCCCTATTAGAAGGTGCATAGTATGGAATGAAACATAATCCCCTACCTTGGGTGGTGGCAACAGAAACATAGCTGCCATTCCAATGTTGATGCTGGTAATATGAATCTGCTGAGCACTTTGCCTACTTCAGGCTGTTTTGCTCTTCTTTTAATCTCCTTTAATCATCACAACAACCTTAGAAGGAGCAACAGTTATGATCCCCATTTTACAGATGAGAAACCAGGGTTTTGAGAGGTAAATGTTTGCTTTAAGAATGCATAGCTAGAAGGCAAGGATTTAACACCCAGTTTTCAGTCTCTAATACTTGTTCTGTTGGCTCCTGTACTTTGCTCTCATGTGTACATGTGGGGAGGGGTGGGTAGTGAATTCATCTTGACCCAAATGTGCTCAACAGGACTAAACCAACCGAGAACGCTTGAATAATGTGTCTCTACTCTGTTGAGCGCATATATATATATATTTATTTAATTTCTTTATTGATTAAGGTATTACATATGTGTCCTCATCCCTCCATTAACGCACCCCCCCCCACTCATGCCCTCACCCCCCTGGTGTTCATGTCCATTGGTTAGGCTTATATTCATGCATACAAGTCCTTTGGTTGATCTCTCCTCCTTACCCCCACCCTCCCCTACCTTCCCTCTGAGGTTTAAACCAGTCTCATCAATGCTTCTCTGTCTCTGGGTCTGTCCCTGTTCATCAGTTTATGTTGTTCATTATCCTATCTAATAAAGAGGGAATATGCTAATTGATCATCACTCCGTCACAAAGATGGCTGCACCCACAGCTGAGGCCAAGTTCCCTTAAGGAGCCTTAACAAGCAATCAGCAGGGACCTGAGGCTACGCCCTCCCTGAGCCCCGTGGGGCTTGACAGGGGACCTCAGGCCTCGCCCCCTGCCCCGCCACCAGACCGGGGGACCTCAGGCCATGCCCCCCACCCCGGCACCAGGCCAGGGTACCTCAGGCCGTACCCCCCGCCCCAGCACTGGGCCAGGGGACCTGAGGCTGTACCCCCCTGCCTGGCAGGGCTTGACAGGGGACCTCAGGCCATGCCCCCCACCCAGTAGGGCTTGACGGGGGACCTCAAGGTGCACCCCCAGTACTGAGTCAGGGTAACTTAGGCCGCGCCTCCGCCCAATGGGGCTTGACGGGGGACCTGAGGCTGCACCCCCCTCCAGGTGCTGGCCTGGGAACCTGAGGCTGCGCCCCCGTGCCTGGTGGGGCTTGATGGGGGACCTCAGGCCATGCCCCCCACCCAGCAGGGCTTGACAGGGGGTCTCAGGCCATGTCCCCCTGTCCTGGTGCCAGGCCAGGGGACCTGAGGCTATGCCCCCTGCCCAGCAGGGTTTGACAAGGGTGGGACTGGCTGGGTCTAGATCTAGGCCAATGGGGGTGGGCCAGCCGGGTCTGGCTCTCACACGATTTTGAGGCGCATGTGGGTGGGCGGGAACTTAACTCTGGGTCCTATGGTGAGCCCCAGACTCTGACAGGAGGAAGGTTTTCATATACATTTTACTAATTTTCTTTCATCTCTGACACTTCTATTATAGAGAAAGAGCAAATAGCAATGTTAAATTATTTCCTCTAATTAATCCCCTTTTAATGTGCACAAATTTCGTGCACCGGGCCACTAGTATTCCATAAATGAGTGAGATCATGTGGTATTTATCTTTCTCTGACTGGCTTATTTCACTTAGCATAATGCTCTCCAGTTCCATCTATGCTGTTGTAAATGGTAAGAATTCCTTCTTTTTTACCGCAGCATAGTATTCCATTGTGTAGATGTACCACAGTTTTTTAATCCAGTCATCTGCTGGCGGGCACCCAGGCTGCTTCCAAATCTTAGCTATTGTAAATTGTGCTGCTATGAACATAGGGGTGCATATATCCTTTCTGATTGGTGTTTCTAGTTTCTTGGGATATATTCCTAGAAGTGGGATCACTGGGTCAAATGGGAGTTCCATTTTTAGTTTTTAGGAAACTCCATACTGTTCTCCACAGTGGCTGCACCAGTCTGCATTCCCACCAGCAGTGCAAAAGAGTTCCTTTTTCTCCGCATCCTCGCCAACACTTGTTGTTTGTTGATTTGTTGATGATAGCCATTCTGACAGGTGTGAGATGGTACCGCATTGTCGTTTTGATTTGCATCTCTCAGATAATTAGTGACTTTGAGCATGTTTTCATATGTCTCTTGGCTTTCCTTCTGTCCTCCTTTGAAAATTGTCTATTTAGGTCTGTTGCCCATTTTTTTTTTATTGGATTGTTTATTTTCCTTTTGTTAAGTTGTATGAGTTCCCTGTAAATGTTGGAGATTAACCCCTTATCGGTGATGACATTGGCAAATATGTCCTCTCATACAGTGGGCTTTCTTGTTGTTTTGTTGATGGTTTCTTTTGCTGTGCAGAAGCTTTTTATTTTGATGTAGTCCCATTTGTTTATTTTCTCTTTATTTTCCATTGCCCTAAGAGCAGTATCAGTGAAGAAATTGCTTCAGCATATGTCTGAGATTTCTCTGCCTGTGGATTCCTCTAGTATTTTTATGGTTTTCCGTCTTACGTTTAAGCCCTTTATCCATTTTGAGTTTATTTTTGTGTGTGGTGTAAGTTGGTGGTCTAGTTTCATTTTTTTGCATGTATCTGTCCAATTTTCCCAACACCATTTGTAAAGAGACTATCTTGACTCCATTTTATGTCCATGCTTCCTTTGTCAAATATTAATTGGGCATACTGGTTTGGGTTAATTTCTGGGTTCTCTATTCTATTCCATTGATCTATATGTCTGTTCTTGTGCCAGTAACAGGCAGTTTTGAGAACAGTGGCTTTGTAATACAGCTTGATATCTGGTATTGAGATCCCACCTACTTTGTTCTTCTTTCTCAGGATTGCTGTAGCTATTCGGGGTCTTTTTTTATTCCAGATGAATTTTTGGAAAGTTCGTTCTAGGTCTGTGAAATATGCCGTCGGTATTTTAATGGGGATTGCATTGAATCTATAGATTGCTTTGGGTAGTATGGACATTTTGGTGATGTTGATTCTACCAATCCATGAACACGGTATGTTCTTCCATCTGTTTATATCTTCCTCTATCTCAGTGTCCTTTAGTTTTTTGTATATAGGTCTTTTACCTCCTTAGTTAAGTTTATTCCTGGGTATCTTAACTTTTTTGGTGTGATGGTAAATGGGATTGCTTTTTTAGTCTCTCTTTCTGTAAGTTCACTATTGGTGTAAAGAAATGTCATAGATTTCTTGGCATTAATTTTGTATCCTGCTACATTGCCAAATTCATTTATTAAGTCTAATAATTTTTTGATGGAGTCATTAGGGTTTTCTATGTACAATATCATGTCATCTGTGAATAAGGACAGTTACTTCTTTTCCAATTTGGATGCCTTTTATTTCTTCTTCTTGTCTGATCGCAATGGCTAGTACTTCCAGTACTATGTTGAACAGGAGTGGTGAGAGTGAGCATTCCTATCTTGTTCCTGTTCTTAGGGGAAATGGTTTTAGTTTTTGTCCATTGAGTATGATGTTGGCTGTGGGTTTGTCATATATGACTTTTATTATGTTGAGGTATGATCCTTCTATTCCCACCTTGCTGAGAGTTTTTATCAAGAAGGGTTGTTGGGCCCTAACTGGTTTGGCTCAGTGTATAGAGTGTCGGCTGTGGGACTGGAGGGTTCCAGGTTCGATTCCGGTCAAGGGCATGTACCTTGGTTGTGGGCATATCCCCAGTAGGGGGTGTGCAGGAAACGGCTGATTGATGTTTCTCTCTCATTGATTGTTTCTAACTTTCTATCCCTCTCCCTTCCTCTCTGTAAAATATCAATAAAATATATTTTAAAAAAAAGAAGGGGTGTTGGATTTTGTCAAATGCTTTTTCTGCGTCAATTGATATGACTATGTGGTTTTTATCTCTCAATTTGTTTATGTGATGTATCACATTTATTGATTTTCGGATATCGTACTATCCTTGCATCCCCTTGGTCATGGTGTATGATCTTTCTGATGTATTGCTGTTTCCGATTTGCTAGAATTTTGTTGAGGATTTTGGCATCTATGTTCATGAGGGATATTGTCCTGTAATTCTCTTTCATTGTGTTGTCTTTATCTGGTTTTGGTATTAGGGTGATGCTGGCTTCATAGAATGAGCTTGGAAGTGTTCCTTCCTCTTGAATTTTTTGGAATAGTCTGAGGAGGGTAGGTTTTAGTTCTTCCTTGAATGTTTGGTATAACTTCCCTGTGAAGCCGTCTGGCCCCGGGCTTTTGTTTGCTGGAAGCTTTTTGATGACTGCTTCAATTTCTTCCATGGTTATCGGCCTATTGAGATTATTAGAATCTTCCCGATTGAGTTTTGGAAGGTTGTATTTTTCTAGGAATATGTCCATTTCCTCTAGGTTGTCTAGTTTGTTGGAGTAGAGTTGTTCATAGTATTTTTTAACAATTCTTTGTATTTCTGTGGGGTCTGTTGTTATTTCACCTCTCTCATTTCTCATTTTGTTTAATTGAGTCCTCTCTCTTTGCTTCTTGGTGAGCCTGGCTAGAGGTTCATCAATCTTGTTTACCCTTTCAAAGAACCAGCTCTTTGTTTCATTGATCTTTTGTATTGTTTTTTTTTGTGTGTGTGTGTGTTTTTTTTTTTTTTTTTTGGTCTCTATGTCATTTATTTCTGCTCTGATCTTCATTATCTCCTTCCTTCTGATCACTGTGGGCTTTTCTTGTTGCTCTCTTTCTAATTCTTTGAGTTGTAGAGTTAGATGATTTACTACCATTTTTTCTTTTTTTTTTTTTTTTTTTTTTTTTTGAGGTAGGCCTGTAGAGCTATAAACTTCCCTCTCAGGACTGCTTTCATTGTGTCCCATAGATTTTGGATTGTTGTGTTTTTGTTGTCATTAGTTTCCAGGATGCTTTTAATTTCTTCTTTGATCTCATTGGTAACCCAGTCATTATTTAATAGCATGCTATTCAGCTTCCAAGTGTTTGAGATTTTTGGATTGTTTTTATTGTAGTTTATTTCTAATTTTATGGCATTGTGGTCTGAGAAAATGCTTGGTATGATTTCAGTCTTCTTGAATTTGGGGAGACTGCTTGTGACCCAATATGTGGTCTATTTTTGAGAATGTCCCATGTGCACTTGAGAAGAACGTATATTCCATGTCTTTGGGGTGAAATGTTCTGAAGATGTCAGTTAAGTCCATCTGATCTAGTGAGTCATTTAGGATTGCTGTGTCTTTACTGATTTTTTGTCTAGAGCAGTGGTCGGCAAACTGCGGCTTGCGAGCCACATGCAGCTCGCAAGCCACGGTTTGCCGCTCTATTGAATAATGAGTTTGCCCACCACTGACCTAGACTCTTGATTCCAGTAATTACAGGCTGTTGTTCCTTGTGATTAAGCCTCTATCCCAGTGGTCGGCAAACTCATTAGTCAACAGAGAGGCAAACCACGGCTCGCGAGCTGCATGTGGCTCGCAAGCCACAGTTTGCCGACCGCTGGTCTAGAGGATTTATCCAGTGATGTCAGTGGTGTATTAAAGCCCCCTACTATGATTGTATTGTTGTTGATCTCTCCCTTGATATCTTCCAGGAGTTTTGTTATGTATTTGGGTGCTCCTGTGTTGGGTGCATATATGTTTATCAGGGTTATATCCTGTTGTTGTATTGATCCCTTTAGTATTATGAGGTAGCCTTTTGTATCTCTTGTTATGGCCTTCACTTTGAGGTCTATTTTGTCAGATGTAAGTATTGCTACCCCACCTTTTCTTTTTCATTTCCATTTGCCTGAAAGATATTTTTCCATCCCTTCACTTTCAGTCTGTATGAGTCCCTTGTTCTGAGGTGGGTCTCTTGTAGACAGCATATATATGGGTCGTGTTTTTTTATCCATTCAGCCACTCAATGTCTTTTGATTGGAGCATTTAGTCTGTTTATGTTTAAAGTTATTACTGAAAGGTACTTGTTTGTAGTCATATCTATTTTTGTGCTGTGTTCCTTCTTACCTTTTTATTTCTTCTTTTTACAGCATTCCCTTTAGCATTTCTTTGCATTGCTGGTTTGGTGGTGATAAACTCCCTTAGCCTTTTTTTGTCTGCGAAGCTCCTGATTTCCCCTTCAATTTTGATTGATAGTCTTGCTGGATAGAGTATTCTTGGATTCAGTCCTTTGCTTTGCAACACTTTGTATACCTTCTTCCATTCCCTTTTAGCTTGATGTGTTTCTGTTGAGAAATCATTTGATAATCTGATGGGGGATCCTTTGTAGGTAACTCTCTGTCTCTCTCTTGCCGCCTTTAAGATTCTCTCTTTGTTGTTAATATTTGCCATTGAAATTATGACGTGTCTTGGTGTGGGTCTTTTGGGATTGATCTTGCTTGGAACTCTCTGTACTTGTGTAACTTTTTTCTTCCCCATATCAGGGAAGTTTTCTGTCATTATTTCTTCAAATAGATTTTCTAATCCTTGCTGCTCTTCTTGTCCTTCTGGCAGCCCTATTATACGTATGTTACTTCATTTCATGTTGTCCCAAAGCTCCCTTAGGCTCTCCTCCTGCTTTTTAATTTTTTTCTCCAGTTGCTGTTCAGATTGAGCTTGTTTCTCTACCTTATCTTCTAACTCACTAATTCTATCCTCTGCTTCTTCTAGTCTACTGTTGAAACTTTCCATGGTGTTCTTGATTGTAGCTATATCACTTTTCATTTCTTCCTGATTCTTGCATGGGTTGTTGATTTTCTCATCCATCCAATGTATGAATTGCATGACCATTACTCTGAATTCCTTTTCAGTCATGTTGCATGCTTCAATTTCACTAATTTCCTTTCTTGGCGACTCCTCATTTTCTTTCCTCTGGGGATTGTGTCATCTCCCCATTCTGACTATCACCAGAAGGTTCAAACTTCGAGTTGCATGTACCTGGGCCATGTGCCGTGGGAGCTTCGCACCACCTGAGTGTCACGGAAGTGCTCTGACACTAAGACGTGTGGCTGCCGTGGGTTGGTGGGAACCAGGCTCGCCCAGTGTCAGTGTTACCAGCGTTCAGTGTGGTCTCGTGCGCACACCTAGAATCAGGGACCACGCCTGCACCGTGCTGTTGGCATGTGCCGAAAATCCGAGTCCCCTAGCGTGTTCCAGGAGTCAGAGTTCCCCTGTGTCTGCACCAAGAATTGAGTATCAGAGACTCTGTTGCCTCATACGGCATCTTGCTGAGAATCAGGGTCCCTGTGTGTGCATGCACCAAGAATTGGAGTCACTGGCTCTTAGTGTGAATGCGCTGTGAGTCAGGGATCCCAGGCGCACGCGATAAGAAACAGAGTCAAGTTAGTGGTGCTCAGTGCTGCCTCTTGCCAGGAGAATCTGGGTCCCGGTCACCATGGGGGACTGGGTTGCACAGTAGCACTGTGGCGTGCCTGCGCTGCGGAAAACAGACTTCTGTGTGCGCTGCAGAAAACAGACTTCTGTGTGCACTGCGGCAAACAGACTTCCCTGTGCGCTTGCCCAGAATCAAAGTCAGGTGGCACTGCCGCCCTGCGTGGGCTTCAGGTTTGGTCGCCCGATTGCGTTGCGAAGAGCAGATTCCCAGTCTCTGTGCATACGCAGGCTCAAATTCCTGTAGCAGTGCTGTGGCCAGTGCACGCGCTCCCAAGCTCAAATTCCCGTAGGGGTGCTGAGGCCCGAGCGAGGGGCGGGTCTATCAGTTATGATGGTGCTTTTGGCGAGCCTGCGGGGAGGGAGATAGGCTCTTTGACTCACAGAAATCTGCAGCCAGGATGTCTGGATTCTTGTTGTCTGTTGGTCTGAAGCTGTGGTTGCAGTTCTCTGTCCCCAGTGGCTGCAGGGTCCTGGTTTGCATCTGAGACATGACTGGGTGGTGCTGAGGGCAGGATCCTAGTCTCAAGCAGCTCTGTCTCTCAAGATGGCATGGTCTCTGTGCCCGCACTGGCTGCCCAGAAGTGTCTGCTTTGTGCGCGGGGCTCCGCCATCTAAGACTGCCCGGTTTGGCAGCCCCTTGGAAGACCTGCAGAATCTAACTGTCCCTAGCTCATACACACACACACCACACATTTCTACACTCTCCTCTATGTCTCCCTCACTCTCTCAAACTCTCTCCCTCCCTACCTTTCTGCCGGTCGCCATCTTCTGGATCCAGTACTTTCTATTTTCCTTAATATTGATTATCTATAAACTAAATTAAAGACTTGCCATACAACATAGATGACCTAATATCATTATGATCTGCTTTAACAATTTACAGGAAATTTGCAGGTCCTGAAAAAAACAATTTATTGTAGATCAATAGGTGATACCCAATATCTAAGTCTTATAACCTTAACATTTCATTCCCATAAACCTTATTTGTTGTTTAAACAAGTATAAACCCTTGTAATGAGAAATAATGCATTTTGATGATAGCTTTGGTATGATCATTTATTATATGCATTTTTAAAATGTATTCCCATCAGAATAGAGGAGAGAAAATGTAGCTATTATGCCCTAATATAATGCTGTCTAATGCTTTCTCTGTATAAAATTATTGATTTTAGTTTACCAGAGTATCTGTTTCCCTAGCTCATAAATTCAACAGCTGACTAAGACCTAACAATACAATTTTTCTTGGAGCTATTAGAAATGTGGGAGGGAAAATGGCACTGTTTCCATTAGCCAGATAATTAGGGCGCGCGTTGTACAAACAACTGTTAGCATTTATCTGACCATTGAGTTATTATTCATATACAAGTCTGTTGACTGAAGCTAACCATGAACATTTTGGCAGCAAGGATCTTTTATTCTGTCTTTAAATCCATAGGATCTGGTGCCTTGTCAAGCTCATGGCTGATTGTTAGTGCTCAGTACAGAGCAATGAAGGGGCATAAGCTACCTGAGGTTCAGGACCTAATGTGCCCTGTTCATTTGGCTCAATAGGTATCTAGTACATATCTTAAATTAGTAAACACTTGCCTGGTTGGCATGGCTCAGTGGTTGAGCGTTGACCTATGAACCAGGAGGTCATGGTTCCATTCCCCTTCAGGGCACATGCCCAGGTTGATGGCTCAATCCCCAGTATGAGGTATGCAGGAGACAGCCAATCAATGATTCTCTCTTATCACTGATGTTTCTATCTTTCTTTCTCCCTGTCTGAAATCAATAAAAATTTATTTTTTTAAAAATTAGCAAACTCTTGAGGAAAAATAAGCTTGCTAAACTTTTGAAGCAAATGACAATATCAAAGAAGAAAAGTTCTAGCTGCATTTGTGCACCTGACTTCTGAGGAGCTGCCAAGTCACCTTTCCTAGCACAGACCCCCCTTCAAATCCCTCCTGTCTTGCTCAGCTGCAGACAAAGCTGGCAAACAGGAAGGAGAGCCTGCCTCCCTGACCTGCTCCCATAGCTGCCAGGCCAGCTGCAGGCCTGGGCAGTCAGGTTTCAACAGATCTGCCAGGCAGGTTCATTCAACTTAAATGAATATTTATACACATATCATTAAAAAGGCTCTAATTCAATCTTTAATACTATTTTTACTCTGACTCCACTCTGAAGTTTCCAGAATATGATTATCTATAAATGAAAAGCCCCCTTTTTTTTAAGTTGGGTATTCATATCCTTAGGGCTGACTGCACATTTTAGTGTCCTACAATTACAATTTAGAGCAATGTCTCTGGCTACAGATTAATATGGCTGAAACTCTACCTAGAATTATGAGTTCAATGCGTGGAATATAAATTGTGTCTCCATATCAGAGACTCCAAGTTGAATAAAGGGACACAGCTCTCTTCACTTGCAGCAGGGTATTATTCTATGGAGGGTAAAATTTATTTTTAAAGCTTCAGCCCCTGACTCTGCACTCTTGTACTTCGGTAATTTTGCCTCTTTTTAGATCAGGTTCCATGACCTACCCCCCACCTTTTGCACATGTTTTTCTCTCTCTTCAAGCTCTAAGATCTTTCTTTCATCCTTATAGCTCAACAGTGTGAATTTTTAAATGATTTATAATCCAAAGGTTTGGGGAGCTGATTATGTTAAGAAAGAAGGGAGTTGGAAAATATAGTCATTTCCATGGAGCAGAACTACATAAAATAACAAAAGTTTAGGCTTCTAAAAATATATCTTCTTAAAAAAATCTGTGGTAGCAATCTTCTGTTCATAACATGACTTAAGTAAGTGATCCTAACAGATGTTTCTATAGATTGTGTCCTCTTCTCAATGGACACCTCAGATAGCCACACACATTAGAAGAGCAGAAGAAACAGTATTTATCTTGAATAACAATGGAAGAGACAGAAGTGAAACAAAAGGAAAAAGGAGAAGAACTCATTGCCAGCTAAATTGTGCAGTTTTTTCTTTTTCTTCTCTCCCCCGCCCCATTTTCCTATTTAAAGACCCAAAGAACTGTAGAAAAACACTAGACATTATTGTGCCTATTTTTTTATGATGAGGAAACTTAGGTTCAGATAGTTAAGTCGCTCATCCAAGCTCTTACAGCTTGGAAGTAGCATTAATGAGCTGGGTACTCAAGTCTGTTACTCCAAACAGAAGATGCCAAAAACAGGGAATGCATGAAGCATTTGAGAGTTTAAACTATCAACCCGGAAACATGAAGATGATAATGATGACAATGATGATCACTTATATAAGAGTTTGGAGTAGAGAAGAAGCAGTAAAAAGAATATGAGCTAAGGAATTGATTTCAACAATGACAAGCCAGATATAGGTGCCTATTAGTATACTTCACATTTCAAATGTTTCCCACTATTGTACTATTGTGGGAAAACTATACATTAAATTAGAAATGATTCTGTTTCTCCAACATTCTGTGTAAGTTCCATCAGAGGAACATAATTGATTGGAAGGAAGAACTCTAGGACCCATGAGATGCAATAGTAAGGTGGGACACTTCATGCATGGGTGATTGGGTATCTGGATTCAGAGTTTAAATCTGCCACTTGCTACTTCGGCTTTCAGGACCTCAGATTCCTCATTGCAAAGGAGGCAGTGGGATAAAATGACTTTTACATTTTCTTTCTCCATTACTACTTTGTGATTCTATGATCCTTAATCAATAGTATACAATTAAAAGCCTTAGATGATTGTACCTATCTATCAATGTGGCTTTTATCCTTTCATTGTTCTTCCTTAAGAAGGTGTGAGGTTTTCTTTGTTGGCTTCTCTTTCTTATATAGACTCCTTTTGTCTTTAAACAATAGCTTAGAGGGAACTTGTAACAATAAAGAGAGAAGTGTAACTTCATTTATTTACATTGTGTATTTCAAAAGCATAGACTTGGCTTTGAACCATTTAATTATATTTTGTTAATTTTCTCTTACCTTAGAGTTAATAGCTAATAATGAGTGGATAAGTTGTTGTGAGTCAATGGAGGCCAAAATTGAATTATTAGGACTATACATCAAAATGCAAGTCAACTGTTGAAAGGACTCAACATCAAATTATAAAAGATAGAAATTGGTTGAAAAAAAAAGACCTGATCATTCCTGTTAGATATAAGCAAAAGTCTACTTTGAGTTCTATTTTAAAAACTAATTAATTTTCTTCTGATTACAAGTAATATTTATGTTTTAGAAAATCGATGGAATTAATAAGTATAACATGGCAACAGCACAATATCCACAATCCCATTGCTTAGCTGTAACTATAATGAACCTTTGGTGTAATATCTCTAATTCTCAGAAACTTAAAATGTTTTTGAAGCATATGCTTTGTATCTGTTTTTTTCACTTATTATTCTATTTGTTAGCAATTTTTCATTTAAGCATTATTAGAAAACATTCAAATTACTGTATATTACTCTGTCATACAAATGTATTATTTACTTGCCTCCTATTATTATATTTTTCAGTTCTTTTCTTTTTTTCCTAATACAAAGACAGATATACTCATACATAAATCATTGGGTGTGCTTCTGATTATTAAAAATTATAAGAAGTGGAATTCCTGGGTCATATTGTCTAACTGCTCTTTAAAAAACTTTTATCAATTTCTAGTATTGTTTGAAAGCATTCATCTTCCCAAAACATCATCAATTAAGGACAGGTAGAAAATAGTATCTTGTTGATTCATTTTCTTTCTTTCTTTTTGATTAGTAATAAGGTTGGAATAAGTTTGGAGGACTGGGGTAGGGAGGGACTTTAATGGAAAAATCTATCTCAAGTAAGCTTTTCATGGAGCATAAGTGATGAGATTAACAGTTTAGGTTACTGAAAAACCTGGGATATTTAAATGCAATTGATTTCTTGATGTTCATAATATTGACCAAAAAATGCTGAGAAAAACAAACAAGAAATTATAAAGAAAAGAGTGAGCCTATCTAATAAATATCTTGAAAGTTCAATCTATTTGAGAAAGGAGACCATTGTGGTTAAGACCATGGGTTTTAGAATTCTGAAGCTTTGAGTTAAAATCTCAGCTCTGCTATTTATTTAGCTCCATGGTTTTGACCAAATTATGTTTCTTCAACATAAAGTGAGAATAACAGGGCAATTTCACAGGATTGTTTGTGAACATTAAATAAGAATTTTAAAATTCATATCACAACTCTGAAAAGGCACTTAATAAATGGTAGTATGAGTAATAGCAGTAAAGGTTATTGTTGATGTGTTATGACTACTGCTATCCGTATGTAGGGCAGACTGATACAAAGGTGACGTGAACAGGGACCTTTGTGAACCTATTACTAGGGTTGGGAAAATTCCATGAAGGTATGTATTCCTCTGAAAATAGCACCAGCCTACCATCTCCCCCACCCCAAAAGAAAAAAAATGCAGCACCTAACATTGTTGCCTAAAATTCTACCTTAACAGATTTGTCCACTTACCCTAAACATGTATTTTAGAATAAAAGAAAAATCTAGAAAGATGGGAACCATTGTTTTAAATTAACCATTTATACTTCAATGTGAAGTAGTTGATCAGATTTTGAGTGAAGATTTTAATAAGGGGGAAACTTGAGAGCTCTGCATGGCTGAAGGCTCACTGAGGAATTGTACATCTTGGCATATCCTTGACTTTGGAAAGTGATAAACCTTTTGTAGCCAAGAAGTATAAGGATGATTAGGAAGGAAACTTAACTGTATTAGAAAAAGAATCTGTCAGTTAAGTGCTAAGTACAGTGAATGCATTCAGTAAAATGATTTATAGAAGCAAATGTATGCATTAGGTTGTGTATACACTTGGTAGGAATAAAATGGGCTCTTTGAATTGCTGAATTTGGGAGAATGGATATTGTTGAAAACAAACAAAGTAATTGGAGTCAGGAATGCAACTAGTGTTCAAGATAATGAATTGGAGGTACTGGTTGCATATAGACATGCTCAATTCTTGTCATCGATCCTAGTGCTTCCTTTTTTTGGTAGTATTATTTTAATAATAAAAGCCATACGGGAGCATTTATTAGGTGACTAAGGAATATGTGGTCTGGGAATCACTGAAAGGCATTATATTATAGACAAAGGGTGAGATCAGGAGTGTGTGAGTTCAGATTGCTATAAAATAAATGTTTATAGGTTTGCGAGATCTAGAAGTTCTTGAGGATGTTGCAGACAAGTCATCCCTCCATTTTTCATCAAGGTGGCAATGAAAATAAACTAGGCAGACCTATGGTGCCTCTACTTTCCTTTACCTGCGCTACTGGAGGGACTGCTCAGAATCCCTGAGACGAGGCACAGAGCTCCTTCTCCTGGTGGCTTGTGTGGATTGGCTCATGACCTCAGTTTTGTGTGTTTGGCCATGTGGCATCTTTTGCCAATCAATACCCAAATGTTTCCCATTTATGTGTAACCACTGTGTAAGTAGTGACATGCCCAATAGGTGTATGAATATTCAGAAGGGGGGACCACGGCAAGAGTATCTCCAGAAGGATGGTGGGGAAACCTTCTTTCACTTTAGCCAGCCACCCCTAAGCTCCAAGCATATCATTTTCTGTCTCATTTTCAGCCATCGCTGAAGTTGAACTTAGAAGATTGCATTTGGAGACTCTTCAAATACCTCATTAGACTCACTGCCTGTGTTTGTGGTAGGAGAATGGAAAAAGTAAAAATAGTTAATAAAAACGGTGTTTTGAGGAAGCAGGTAACAATTTGGTTTTCTATAAGGTGGATCTTAGTCTAGCTGCTTTCTTTTCCACAATGAATGATGATGACCCAGTTAATCTAAGTACTGTTATTCAGATCACTTCCTCCAATAATACATTTTAAAAGTCTGATAGTAAAATCTCAAAATGTGTTATTAGTGAGAAAGCTCGGTCTTAAAATTCAGCCACCTCTTGATTATCTAAGAACTCATTACTGTACTTCCATAGTGTCTTTTCCAACCCTCTGTTTTCCCTTCCTGTCCTTCACACTGCTTGCCTCGAGCTATTTCATTCCTGATTTGCACTTTCACTAGGAGATGGATCTGTAGAGAAATTGAATTCAAATAATTCATTTTTATTGCTTATAGAGGAGAGTTGATAGGAAGTGGAAATAACAGAAATGAGATTTTAAATCTCTTCTAGAAATTTCATTTATTTCAACCATGTTTATTGATTGTCTACTGTGTAATAGGTACAGTAGGGGACAGAGCATAAAGCATGGCCCCTGCCCTTCAAGATATTTCAATCTCAAAAAAAAGTGCTATATACAAACTGTGCTATCTTAAATGCCCCATTGAGTATAGTTGGTATAAGTAAATACATACATGAACCTCACCACCAGGGAGTTGTAAGTGTCATATAGGTGGCATTGACAATAAATGGTGGAGATAGTCATTTTAGAGAGAGGCAAGTTGAGAGAGTGTATAATCAGGGAAAGATTTATTGAAGAGCTAACATTTCTCATAAGTTAGATGTGTAATAACATAATACCTACAGTTACTTCAAATTCTGAAAGTATTATATATTTACTATATAAAATTGGAAAGCACAGAAAAGAGTAAACAAGAAAAAATCAAAATTACTCATATCCCCACCACCTAATGAGATACCCATTGTTTTTTTTTTCTTTTCAAAATATTGTTGTAAGCTATTTTTCCTTCTTATGAGTGTGTTTGAATTTGTATTGTTAGTCAAGGTCCTGAGAGGAAACAGATGGCATAGTCAAGTTAGATGAGTGGGAAAAGATAGGGGAAGTATAGGGGTGGCACAGTACCACAGGACTAGTAATAGTAAAGGAGCTATAAACAAGGTAGGCCTGCTGAAGGAGGGGCAAGAGGAGGGTGTGGACGCTAAAGCCTAGGACCAGCGTGAGAAGAAACATGTGATCTTGAGAGAAGCAGCATCCTTCAGAGCAAGCATGTCAAACTCAAAGGCTAACACGGGCCAGATAAACAAGGTTTAAGTTTATGTGTGCTGCAAAAAAAACCAAAAGCTTCAATTTTCATAGAAACATAGTTTTATTTCGATAGAGACATGCTGAATACAAAGGGCTGAAATAAATGAATACTCATTAACATAAAATAATAGAACATTTTCATAAAAATTAATATTTTTTCTTGAACATTAACTTACCAGACACTGAATAACTGCACAAATTAATAAGTGTAATGTAAATAAACCTATTTTTCTTGTTCTCTGAAAGCGAAATATTTCCTGTTGCGCACACCAAACAAGTCAGTCCAAGACTAATGACGTGGCAATCGGCTGCTAAAATATTCGCTGCTAGTATTAGTGGAGAGAATGGTGCGCCTGCATGTAAGGCACATACGGGAAATGAATGCAACACGATTATAGTAATCAGTCATTAGTGAACGTTGTAGTTCATTATTAATAATGATGTGTAACAGGATATTGTAAAAAATAAGTTACAGAATTTTTATTAAAACATTTCTTATATTCTCTTATATTGGCTGGGCTGCAAAAATATTCATTGTGGACAACGAGTTTGACGTGGTTAGTATAGACCTCCAGTTGGGAATTCACAGATGTGGAGGGCTACTGTATGCACTGATCTATACCATTTTATATAGGGGAATTCAGCATCTGATTTTGGCACCCACAGGGGTCCTAAACCAATCCCCCTTGAATACTGAGAGTAGTTAAGTTTTGGGGGAGTCAGAGGTTATAGGCACAATTTGAACTGTATTTGGTGGGATTGTACAATTGTTCAAGGTTTAACTATATCCTCAAGGTTAAAGTGAACCACAAGTAAGACCTTAACTTTTAAAAAATATTCTTATTGATTTCAGAGAGGAAGGGAGAGGGAGGGATAGAAAACATCAATCATAAGAGAGAATCATTGATTGGTTGCCTCCTGCACACCCCCCACTGGGGATCCAGCCCACAACCCCAGGCATGTGCCCTTGACCCGAATCAAACCTGGGACCCTTCAGTCCACAGGCCGATTATCCACTGAGCCAAATCGCCTAGGGCAAGACACTAAGTTGTTATAGTCTTATTCTTTTCAAACTTTTCTCTAGAGGGCCATAGAGACCCTCACATTTCAACCTTGTGTTGTTCAGGGGTCAACTGTACTCAGCACAGGATCTGGTATGTGTTAGGGACTGGACAATTGGTCACTACTAAGGAATGAGTCAGAGTAAACAGTCACTGTGTCTTGTACCCTGTTTTATCGGACTGGTCCATTTGGTGGGGGCAAGACAGCATGTTGCAGGTGTTAGTAGTATTCTTCTTAAAGGTTAACAAATCAAATAGAGGTTTTCAGTTAGGAAAATAAAATAATAGCAGATTACCTTAATGAAACTCTACAGAAAGATAGAATTTTCGTTTTTAAAGCACTTTGGAATTTGTTACCACTTGTCTTTGAACACTGATAGAGTGACGATATTCATATGTTAGTAGGCAATCTCTGAAATAATCTATGCAATAGTGTTTGACTTCTATCTTGCCTACCCAGATTCCATTTACCCTTCTTTGGGTAAAATTACTACAGTTTCCCTCTAAAAATCTCTAGTTTTCAGTTCATGAGGTTTGTGTGGACCTCTGAGAAGGGCATTTGTAACTCACGTCTGCCTGTCCAGAGCCCCGCCTTCCCTAACCTCAGTGATTGGGTCAGGGTTGATGTGACCCAAGTCAATCCAATCAGAGTGAAACCTGGGATTTTATGGGGCTTTTGCTAAGAACTCACTTTTTCCCTTCCCATTGGACTTAGGCTAACAGTGGCAAAAGCCTAACATTGCTGGAAGTTGTCTTGCCATCATGAGGTTGCTTAATGGAGACGCCAATATGGATATGGGCTGCAGTTGAGCGACAGAGAGAGTAAAACCAGCTGTCACTCCCTTGATGCCCAGGATCAAACTATGCCTGAAGTTAGTCTCCTCTTGGACTTTACAGTTACAAGAGACAATCATTTCTCTTTTTTAGTTTCAGTGAGTTTGATATGGGATTTTCTGATATTTGCAACTAAAATAGAGCAGGCTAATACAGGCACTTAGTTCAGTCATTTATTTTTGTGTGCAATGTGAGGTCATGAGTAGGATTTAGTTCTTCCCAGTTCCCATGATTGGACTAAAAATTTAATTTCATGCTATTCAACAGGGTTTGACTGCTAATAAGCTAGAACATGCTGGAGGTCAACACACTGCTTCTTTGGACATGAGGGGGGAAAAATGTATCTCTTTTAATCAATGGCAACTTCAGCCGGAAGTCCTCCCATCACTGAAACACTGCACTTTTAAAATAAGCAAATATATAAATAAGGCCAACTTGTGAGGAATCTGATGGAATCTCCTCATTTCATGAAAAAAGAATCTTCTAATAGAAGAGAAACACCCACTTGTTGGCCTTTCCTTTTTTATTTTATTTTTTCAAAGTTAGGGTTGTCTGGCTCGGTGTACAATAAATCATTTGTATCTTTCTCTGTAGTCATCTCATTCAGGATAAAAGCGACACATAGAACTGCGGGCCCCAGTCCACTCACTGCAGACTGATTTCCTCCCTGCTTTCATCTCAGCAGTTGCTAATGTCACAAATAGGCAGGCTTTGAAGTCCGAGGGAGGGGACAAGAGCAGCACAACTCCTTAACTGTACAGAACAGACACCAGAAAACTTCTTCAGAAACCACAGTTTCAGCATCAAATTCAGTTCAGGAGCTCTTGCTGGAGGCAATAGAGATAATCCCTGCCAAGTGATATGTAAGATTATTTCTTTCCTGTTTCTCTTAGTCCCAGGTGTGAATAGAAACCTTGTCCCTGTTCTTGGAGTGAAGTCAAAGGAAAAGAGGGACGGAGAATCTGCCCCCCCTTGGAGAGGTCCTGTTCCTGGTGTTATCAGTACCTTCCTTTGGTGTGGCTTTAGGGAATGGGAAAGAAGGAAGCTGAAGGAGACTTGACATTGAGAAGGAAGGAGGAAGAGTTGGTTTTTGCTTTCTTTCTTTACATACTTGCTTTTCCATTTATGTCCTGCTTTAGATAATTGGCTTATGAACAGACATTTGAGTGGTTTATGGATTGCTTGGAACTTGGGGTAAAAGTGCTTATACTAGCCTCCTACATTTTTGTTGATTCCCTCTGTACTGGATAGCTGGGAATAAACCCTACACCACATGGGGTGTCAATGGGGAGAGGAAGGTAGACGTCTTAACAAATGAATTATCTTAGGCCTTTTCCCTTTCTTCTCTTCCTCCCATTCTTTCATGCTTTATAAGACTTTCCATCTTGGAGTAGGAGGCAGTCTGGAGAATTTCTTCTGAAAAATGCCATTGTCCACACACACTGAGTACATGAAATCTAATTCAATAGTTCATCATTTTCGTCCTTTGCTTTTCTTCTTTTAATTCTCTGTTTCTCCCAAGTTCTGTCCTTATTTTTAAGGAGCCTGTTCAAGCTTCCCTGCAAACAGCTTGATACAATCACTTTCTTTTTCTTGTCTCTCTCTCCCACGTTTCCTTCTAGCTGCCCTCTTTGGAAATCTTCCCTTTCTGAAATCCTTCTGAGTCCTCAGGCTCTGGGCAAGGCCTGCCCAGGGAGCCCTTAAAGCTGCTTAGGGGAAATGCCTTGGAAACTTTAATGGGACAGGAACATTCCAAGCTCAGCATGAATGGCTGACAATCTGCAATTCTCCTTGGCAAGAGATTTTTCCAGAGGCCCGTCCATAATGTTTGCATGCCAGAACTTGGGATTTCCAGATGTGATATTAAGGCTATGGGCAGTCAGTTTGCCTACAAAAGCAAATCTAAACCTTAGTTTCTCATGATTATTGAAAAAAAAAAAAGCCATTTCCATGACTTTCTCCTCTTTTATTTTTATTTTATTTTTTTACTTCTAATGTGTGGCTCACATTTAGACAAAAATTATCAAGGCACTAACAGTACAATTATTTCACAGTAGTCAACCGGGTGGGTTCCATGAACTTACACCTCCCATCCGTTCCTCTTCTGTCCTCTTAATTCCTGTTTTAAATATGTAGGTGTCACTTAAAGTTTATTTGCATATTCACAAGGAAAGCTATTTCCCTGCTTTTCTAATTCTCAACATGGGTAGGTGTGATTCAACAATTGCTCACAGTCTTGGTAAAGGGTTTGGTCAATTTCTAAGGTAAAAAGTATTCAGGAAAAGACACTGTTAGGAACAGGCACCCCAATGTAGAGAATGTAGCCAGGCGGGCTTCTGGAGTGAGACAGGAGGGATCAGGCCCTGAAGCTGGCAGAAGGGAGTGTGATAAAATACAAACCTGAGATCCCTATTCAGCCCTGAAAACTCCCGGCCATGCGAGCCTTAGAAAGTTACTGATAGAATCTGAACCTCAGTTTCTCAACTGTAAAATGGCATCTTGGAATAATGCTATCTTGCAGATTTGTTGATAGGATTAGATAAAGTAATGTTTATAAAGTACCTAATACATTTAAACATACAGGAAAGAGTACATGCTAGACTGGGTTCTAACTACTCTGCCAATACTTACTCCATTCTTCATAACAGTCCTGTCAGATAGCCCTATTTTTATGATCATTCCCATTTTCCAGAGGAGAAAAATGAGCCACAGAGAACTTAGCTAATTTGGTGAAGGCCACACAACTAGTGACAGAACTGGGATTCCACCCCCAGCCCTGCACGTAGCCACAGGGTGGTGCGTTCCATGTGACACGTTGCTCTATGAATGTTAACACTCACTGCTGTTTGCTGCCTGTTGTGTTTTCATGCTTCCTTTTTATATCTTTTAGCTTTGTGACACGACATTGCTACTTGACCTATAATATGTCTGCGTTATCATGCTTTTAACATTTGGCTTCTTTTCATGTTATCCTGTTCTTAACTATTTCCTTGCCCACTCATCCCTCCATTCATTGACACTTATATTTCTCAATCCTCCAACAGCATCCTACTCTCCTGGGCCAACACATTCTATGTAATAAAAGAGTAATATGCAAATTGACTGTCACTACAACACACAAGATGGCTGCCCCCATGTGGTCAAAGATGGCTGCCCCCATGTGGACAAAAGATGGCCGCCACAGATGGCCAACATGGGAGGGCAGTTGGGGGGGACCAGGCCTGCAGGGGAGGGCATTTGGGGGCGATCAGCTCAGCAGGGGAGGACAGTTGGAGGGGGAGGACCAGGCCTGCAGGGTAGGGCAGTTGGGGGCAACCAGGTCTGCAGGGGAGGGCAGTTTGGGGGGACCAGGCCTGCAGGGGAGTGCAGTTAGGGGCAACCAGGCTGGAAGGGGAGGGCAGTTAGGGGTGACCGAGCCAGCAGGAGAGGGCAGTTGGGGGGAACCAGGCCAGCATGGGAGAGCAGTTGGGGGCAACCAGGCCTGCAGGGGAGGTCATTTGGGGGGACCATGCCTGCAGGGGAAGGCAGTTGGGAGGGACCTGGCCTGCAGGGGAGGGCAGTTAGGGTTTACTGGGCCAGCAGGGGAGGACAGTTTGGGGTGACCAGGCCTGCAGAGGAGGGCAGTTAGGGGCAATCAGTCCAGCAGGGGAGCAGTTAGGTGTCGATCAGGCTGGCAGGGGAGTGGTTAGGAGGTGATCAGGCTGCAAGACAGAAGCGGTTAGGGGCAATCAGGCAGGCAGGCTTGCAGGTGAGTGGTTGGGAGCCAGCAGTCCTGGATTGTGAGAGGGATTTCCGACTGCCCGTTTAGGCCCGATCCCACCATGCACACACAACCTCCCCCCCCCCCCCCCCCCGCCCCATGCACAAATTTCGTGCACCGGGCCTCTAGTATTTTATAATGCTGCGTGGTTCATCTTTACAGTTCCTTTCCTGATTTCAAACTCAATAAATTGCTAAAGCATAAATTATAGCCCACCCACATCAAACATAGACAAATTTGTGTTTTTGTTTAAATGACTTGTTTTCTATAACTGTACTCTCGGCTGGTAAATGCACAACCTGATTTTCTGTACAAATTTCCTTGGATTGATCTTCAAGCTGGTAACCCCACTCCACCAAACCTCTGGCTGAACTCTGATCTTCCTAATTCATTCCCTTACCCCAGTGCCCATGTTGGAACACAAAATGGTAGGTGAACTCAGCTGCCAGAATGTAACATCTGACCTGCTTTTAAAAATGAAATGAGAGTCTCTTTCTTTAGAGTTGGCCCGAGGCCCCACCACTCCCTTTTGTCTTACTCTCCACCACTGCATTCCTAACTTCAGGTTACCTGCCTGGCCTTGCAGTCACCTGAGTCTGTAATGAGTGCTGCAGCATTTGATTTCCAGATATTCAGAGATAACCGAGTTTCAGTCATGTTCACGTCCCTTCCCTTGTTCTAACTTTGCCTTTTACCTTGTTTTGACTCCACCATTAGTCCCAGTCCCAGGTCTAAATCGACTCTGGTTTTCCCCCACTGCTTCTGTCATTCCTGTCAATGCTGGGTCCTTGTTTCTCAATAGCCATCGGACCCTCACTTGGACCTGTGTCTACTGTATCCCTCTGCTCAGTCCTTCACTAGACCTACATGCAGCCACATGTCTGCTTCTTCTTCAGGCCTTGCCATGCACTCAACACCTATTCTCCTGGTACCCAAGGGACTGCTTCTCCTTTTCAGCCTCATCACCTTTTTGTGCCACTTGAGTCAGTCTTGAGGAGCTATACAAAGAAAGCCTTCGGGAGTCCCCACTAAGTAAGTGTCTCTCTCTCACTTTGTACTTTGGAATAAGTTCATGCATTCTTCCTCTTACCAAGCAGGAATCCCTGTTATTTTCAGGGTACTCTCTAGAGTGTTGTAGTAGAAACACCATTTTTTCCTTCTTGTGTCAGTTGACTGCATATATGCAGAAGCTGGCCAAATGCACAAGGCCAGGGCTTTTGGCTGAGCCCTGACACCTGCAACATACACAAGAAAAGCTGTGAGTCCAGCACCAGACCCACATCCCCAAGTCGCCCGGGGAATATATGCAAATTCCAAAAAGAAACTGGAGTTTGTACACTAGTGCTACAGCTTTGACTATTAATCCTGACAAAGAGTGGTTTATAAGTCTCCTTAATTCTAGTATCTAACTTGACATATGCCACACAATTTCCAAAGACTAATCCCCAATAAATACAGGATGTACTCAGTTGACTATACATTGTGCTTAGCAAAGATGTTTTATACCAGGGCCCAACAGACAGGTCTTTAATGGGCTTCACTTCTGTTTCAAGCTGCAGACAGTAGGGGTAGATAGAAATCCACATCTGAAAGACAGCTGAAGCTTTTCCTCTGACACCAGAGGCTTCGCTGCAGGAATGGGGCCAGATCGGAGCTGTCTATGCTTCGTGGGCCTGCTCCAAACTCTCATATTCATTATCAAGGAGGAAGACTTGCCTGGTGTTAGGTCAGTGATGTTTGCCTTGCAGTGTTTCCTTGCAGAAAACTGCAAGAAAGTGATTTAAGTTTGGTGAAGAAACGACACTAAAATCCACCTTTCTTCAAGGGCAAAGTCCTGACAATATCTTTGCAGATTCTATTTGCTTATTACTCTAGTTTCATAGAATGAGTGATGTATCTGCAAAGATAAATAGTGACAATCTATCAGGAGCCAATGGTGTTTTGTTGGACATGGGAGCATGCTTACTGTTTTGATTTTTGTTTTGTTTTGTTTTTTTGGTTATGAGGAAAGGGATTTGTTTATAAAGGATTACTTGGCCCAGTTCTGTTGGTACAACACACACATCTTTTGAGGTGGTTTTGAGAAAAAACCCCAGCCTTTTCAAGTCTGGGAACAGACGGAGCTCTAAACTCAACTGCATTTCACAACAGGGACATGTGTTATTATCTACCAGTCTGTTTTCACTTTATGTGAGACGCTGCCCTCTCTACTCAGCAGAGTTATTAAAAGTCCATGAGTATACAAGCTTTGACGTGGATGTGCTGCACAGTTCTAGAATTTAGGAGAACTCCGACCTAGCTGTGCTCTTTAACAGTGCTTGGCAATGCTTAATTACCTTTGGGAAGTGTAACCATTTAAATATGTTTTCTGTGACAGGCTTTGTAGAATTTTGGTTGCAAGGTATTAACATGCATAAGTCTACAAGAAATTAAAGTCAGATGCTTTGGGGGAAAAAAAAACCTAGATAAAATAATTTATTTAAATACTAAAAGGTCCCATTCCCATAGCTGGCTAAAGTTCTCACTGAAAGAACTAGTTGTTGTATGTGAGGGCACTGCAGATACTGTGCCTGTTTCACAACCTTAGCTGGTATTCATGAACTTCTCAGCATTTGGTTGAGCATTTATTAATGACTAGAGGCCCGGTGCACGAAATTCGTGCACGGGGGGGGGGGGGGGGGGGCGGAGTGTCCCTCAGCCCAGCCTCCACCCTCTCCAATCAGGACCCCTCGAGGGATGTCCGACTGCCCGTTTAGGCCCAATCCAGGTAGGATCGGGTCTAAACGGGCAGTCAGACATCCCTCTCACAATCCAGGACTGCTGGCTCCCAACTGCTCGCCTGCTTGCCTTCCTGATTGCCCCTAACTGCTTCTGCCTGCCAGACTGATCACCCCCTAACCACTCCCCTGCCTGCCTGCTTGATATCTAACTGCTCCCCTGCCAGCCTGTTTGCCCCTAACTGCCCTCCCCTGCAGGCCTGGTCACCCCTAGCTGCCCTCCTCTGCAGGCCTGGTCACCCTTAACTGCCCTCCCCTGCAGGCCTGGGTCCCCTCCAACTGCCCTTCCCTGCAGACCCAGTCACCCCAAACTTCCCTCCTCTGCCGGCCAGGTCCCTCCCAACTGCCCTCCCCTGCTGGCCTGCTTGCCCACAACTGCCCTCCCTTGCAGGCCTGGTCCCTCCCAACTGCCCTCCCCTGCTGGCCATCTTGTGGTGGCCATCTTGTGTCCACATGGGGGCAGGATCTTTGACCACATGGGGGCAGCCATCTTGTGTGTTGGAGTGATGGTCAATCTGCATATTACTCTTTTATTAGATAGGATGGAGGCCTGGTGCATGGGTGGGGGCCAGCTGGTTTGCCCTGAAGGGTGTCCCAGATCAGGGTGGGGGTTCCTTTGGGGCGTGGGGTGGCCTGGGCGAGGGGCCTGTAGTGGTTTGCAGGCCGGCCACGCCCCCCGGCGACCCAAGCAGAGGCCCTGGTATCTAGGGTTTATTTATCTTTTACTATTGAAACTTTGTAGCCTGGAGTGGAGCCAAGCCTTCTTCTCACTCCATGGTGTCAGCCATTTCTGTTGGGATTTATGTATCTTCTATAATTGAAACTTTGTAGTCATAAGCGGAGACCAAAGCAGGCCAGGGCTTCAGAAGCTTGGCTTTCTCCATCACCACAGGCAGCCCTAGCCTCCTGCTCTCTCCAGCTCTGTGGCTGCCCCATTTCTGTTGGGCTTTATTTATCTTCTATAATTGAAACTTTGTAGCATTGAGCGGAGGCCTGGGCCGGCAAGGGCAGGAGGAAAGCTTGGCTTCCTCCATTGCCAGGGAAACCCAAGCCTCCCTCCTGCTCTCTGTGGCTATAGCCATCTTGGTTGGGTTTATTTGCATATTCCCTCCTGATTGGCTGGTGGGTGTGGCTGGTGTGTGTAGCCGAGTGATGGTTAATTTGCATATTACTCTTTTATTATATAGGATTATATAGGATGAACCTTCACAGAGCAATCTCAGAGTATGGAGTTTTAAAGCACCTCCCATTTAAAGCGCAAAAGCAGTCAATCTCTCCTCTTTCCCTCCCTTTTTTGTCTCTCATCTTTTTCTTTCCTGTTCTTTTTTTCCCCCCTCGAATGTTATAAACAATAAAGGGGCAAATTTAATAAAAAGCAAGGGTTGCCTTCACCAAAGGGCATAAAATGTTGAATCTCGGTTTTTCACAGGCCTGGTTTACTATGTGGAACCTAAAACTTTCCAATGTTAAATATTTAAATTTTAACCTAAACTTAATTAACTTAATTAAATGACTCATTAAATGTTTACTTTGACCAGCTAAGACCCTTACTATATGTGAAACAGTTCAACTTATGTATATACAGTTGACTCATGTGTTTTTAGAATGTACCTTTTCTGTATAAAAGTGCTTCTTACCTAGTCCTCAAATATTGACTAGTAAAGTCTTCGTGATGGTACTTTGTACAGGTTTAGCAACACTATTATAAGTTATTATTAACAGAAGATAAACTAAAGTATATTGATCATTGGCTGTATCTGAACCCTGGGGAAAATAACATTTGAAATAGTTCCATGTTGGCATAAATATTTTGGTTGTGTTCAAGCTCTTAGTGAGTTTCTTGCATTTCCTATTCCCAAGGTTATAGTTTTGAAATTGAGCCCTAATGTTTGTGTCATTCCATCTCTACTTTCCTTTGTATTGCCCTGGAAGGGTCTAGATGCCAGCTGTGACCTGAAAAGCTTCATTTGTGTGTTTTTCATGGACTTTATAGCACTAAGGGTGGGAGGAGGGGACCTAGGTAGAATCTTAGTCTTTAGCTCTCACCCAAATAATTTCTTAGGACTTGGAAAAACTGGCTTTTTTGTGTTCTTTAGATAGAATGGGCCATGACTAAACTTGATTGCATTAATTAGCTGTAAGTCATATGAAGTATTATGTAAAAACTTTTGCCCAACTGGTGTGGCTCAGTGGTTGAATATCAAACCCATGCACTAATTGGTTGCCAATTTGAGTCCTGGTCAGGGCACATGCCCAGGTTGTGGACTCATCCCCAGTAGGCAGCGTGCAGAAGGCAACTGTTGGATGTTTCTCTCTCTTTCTCATTATTGGATGTTTCTCTCTCAATTTCTCATTGTTTCTCTCTGCCTCCCTTCCTCTCTCTCTAAAAATCAATTTAAAAAAAAACATATTACATATGTTCGTGTTCAGGGATGGCAGACTAGGAATTATGGTCTTTTTGATGCCTTACCTCTACATTGTGTGAAAAGGACAATGAGGTGGCCTTGACCAGTGGTTATCAATGTGTGGTTCTTGGATCAAGAGCAGGAGCATCATCTGGGAACCTGATAGAAATGCAGTTATATGGGGGCCATTCCTTGATTGATTCTACAGGGAGGGGAACAGGAGCTTGAAGGAGATGTCTTCCTACAGGCAAGCCTCTCAGTAACCCTTCATCATAAAGCACAGGCAGCCATCTGTCCTACACTACAGGTTGTCTGGGATTGGGGGAAATCTTCTCAAGTTGTATATCTGTCTCTTACCTGATTTAGAAGGACTATATTCCCATACAGCCACCCTAGTTGAAAATAATCCAACTTTCAAAAGTCTATAGCTCTTAAAATTATCTACTCTAAATTTATCCCATGTCTCAATTAATGCAAACTCTTCTCTTAACCTAGTTTTAGAACTTAAGAAAATGGGAAATAGCTTAATATCCTCTCCCTTTCCTTTGGACATTTGAAATGCAGAGCTTTTTGTTGTTATTGTGTTTTGTTTTGTTTTTGCTTATTCCTCACCCAAGGATATTTTTTCCATTGATTTTTAGAGAAAGTGGGAAGGAGGGAGGAGAAGAGGGGAAAGAAAGAGAGGGAGAAATATCAATGTGAGAGAGACGCATCAACTGGTTGCCTCCCACACTCACTGACTGGGACCAGGGATCAAACCTGCAACCCAGGTATGTGCCCTTGACCAGGAATTCAACCCGAGACCTTTCTGTCCTCAAGCTGACATGACACACTAATCACTGAGCCACACCAGACAGGGTAGGAGTGTATTTTTTAAGAAACCATTTGCCTTTTACATTTCAGGCTTCTTCATGCAATCCTTATTTTTTTCTGCAATCATTATTTTTACAGGACATTTCCCAACACGTGTAATCTATAGGAATTGACCTAGTTCTCCCATTGGAAATGTGTTGAAGCAAAGTCCCCCTTTGCAGGAGGTATAGAAAATGACCGTCCTTTGGGTACAAAATTAGTTCCTCTTAATCCTTCCCCAAGGTGTACCACTTTGTGCTCCAACTTGTATGGCCTCTAAACCTTGTGGAATTTGATTGTCTTTGAACATGATCTAGCAAATCTCCTCTAATTAATTTAATCCCTATAGACATATGCTTGCTGATCAGTAAAAATCAAGGCCAAAAATATCAGTACTACTTTGAAAGCTCTGCTTTTAGCAAGAAGTATCTTGATCTGAGTTGTTTAAAGCTCATGCAGCAAAGATACTTAGAGGGGCCTTTCTCCCACCCTACCCCCATTTCATAGGGACAACCAGCAGACACAATACTTTTTATGTATGCACTCGCTCATCCCTTCTAACTCCCTTCTCCCAACTGCTAATAAAAATTATTAACGTTTTTAGATTTGTAGAAATAGTTTTAGAATAAGTCAGAAGACCAAGCATCCTGAGAGGTCACTTAATATAGCCTATCTCCTTACCTCACTTTTTCTCTAAAGGATAAAATGGATAAATGTCTTTTTTGTTTTATCCAGGACTTCTAGACTTGAAGAAATAATTGTCTTTGTAGATAACAGTTTCATGACTAACAACACATTTTGTCAGGCAAGTCTTCCTGATGCGTAGGCTCAGCGCCTTCAACTATAGCTCAAGATCATTGTCTCTGCTTTGCCTTCCTTATGACTGAAAGTCTAGCAGTAAATCACCCCTTGGCTTTCTCCTCCCTTCACTAAGTTATCCTGATTTCCTTCAACTTTGTCTAGCTTACTTCCTAGATTTCTATATTTCTCTTATTTCTTTTTAAATTCTTTCTAAACTCTTCGTATAAACAGACTTAGTATTTTAGTAGGATCAACGCAGTTGCTAATCTGAGTGGGTAGATGGATTGTCTAATGGTTCTTGTATATATATTTTTTCTTATACTTGGAGTCAAAAAAACCACAGACTACTATGATTCCTTCATTCTGTCTGCACATAGTTGCATGTGGATTTAGACATAGCATCTCTTTCCAGCCTATTTTATATGTTGGTAGATAAATAGAACACCTTACTGATCGGTTTTAACAGTACAGACTTTGAAGTTACTGTGTTGACGCGTAATGCATTTCTCAGGCCAATCTATACTAATAAAAGGGTAATATGCTAATTAGACAACATCTTCAGACGACCTTCTGATGTCCTTCTGGACATCCTTCCCGACAAAGCCATGTTGGCGGGGCCAAGGCAGAGGAGGTTAGAGGCAATCGGGCAGGCAGAGGAGAGCAGTTAGGGGGACCAGGCTAGCAGGGGAGAGCAGTTAGGGTGAACAGGCTGTCAGGGGAGAGCAGTTAGGGGGATCAGGCTGGCAGGCAGGTGAGCGGTTAGGAGCCAGAGGTCCTGAGGGGTCCCAAATTGGAGAGAGTGCAGGCCGAGCTGAGGGGATCCCCTTCCCATGCACGAATTAAGTGCACCAGGCCTCTAGTTATATATAAAGTTGGGAAACCTTTTCCCTAAAGGGCCAGATAGTAAATATTTTAGGTTTTGTGGGCCATAAGACCTCTGTTGCAACCACTCAGCTCTGCTCTTATAGCACAAAAGCAGTCACAGACAATATATAAACAGATGGGTATGGCTGTGTTCCAGTCCAACTTTACTTAAGAACACTGTGAAATCTGAATTCATGCACTTTTCACATCACAAAATATTATTATTCTTTTGACTTTTCCCCCCTGCTACTTAAAAACTATAAAAAAAAAACCACACACACAACAAAAACAAAGAAAACAAAACAAAAAAATCCTTAGCTAATGGGCATTATAAAAACAGAAAGTTGGCCAAATTTGACTCTCAGGCTATGGTTTATTGATCCCTGAATTATATGAAAAGGAAAATTTTACTTAAGTACTGAAAACATTTATTAGGCTCAAGCATATCGCTTCATCTAGAAGTGGTTGTTTTGGTTCTTCTCACCTGAATTTACTGCTAAAAATCTTATGAATTAGATCCATTTCCACTGTTTCCTAATGTCTTTTCTGGCACACCTTTAGTGGCACTAACTACACTCCTTACAGTATATTGCCTGGCAGATGTTCAAACAGTGTCCAGTGAGTGAATGAATGAATAAATGAATGAATCAGAAGGGAGATGGGGAGAAAGGGAGAAAAAAACAACTTAAGTTGGAGACAATTACATAATAAATAAGGAGGAAAAATAAAAACAAGTAAGCTCTTTGAAATAAGGGATCATCTATTTCCCATCATCTCTGGACTTTCATATTTTGAACAAAGAAAATAAATGTTGAAGTGACTATAATTCTGTTGTTCCTCTACTTTGCCTCAGATTTGTGGGCAAGTTTTAATTTTAAGATATTGTATCCATATTAAGGTGCAAACATCTATGCTATTTTTTAAGATGTTATCTAGTATAATGAAGTTAATTCCTATATGGGGCTGATTTGTTCAGTCAATAAAAATCTTGTGGTAAATAAAAGAATCTTGTGGTATCTAAAACCAACTGCAACCCAGAAAATACTTACTCTTTTTAAATAATAAAAAAATTATTATAGTTACAGACAATATTGTATTCATTTCAGTGATATCTCTGAAATGTATAAATTATACATTTATATAATTACAAAGTAACCACCTCAATAATTCTAGTACCCATCTGACACCATACACAGATATTATAATATTATTGACTATATTCCCTATGCTGTAGTTTACATTTTGTGACTGGATGTGGTACATATATACAATGGAATATTACTCAGCCAGAAAAAAAGAATGACATTTTGCCATTTGCAACAACATGGATGGACCACGAGGCTACTATGCTAATAAAATAAGTTAAACAGAGCAATACAAATACCATATGGTTTCACTCAAATATAAAATCCATAAAACAAACAAACAAACAAACAAACATAACAGAAACAAACTCATAGATCAGAAAATATTTTGATGGTTGCCAGATGGGAGGGGAATGGGGCAATGAGTGAAAATTGGGAAGAGATTTAGGTGCCCAAATTACAAATGCTTACTCTTGATAAGAAGATCTAGGGCCCTGGCTGGTGTGGCTCAGTTGAAGTGTAATCCTGGGGTCGATGCCCAGTCAGGGTACATACTCAGATTGCAGGTTCAATCCCTGGTCGGGGCATGTATGGGAAGCAAGTGATTGGTGTTTCTCTCTCTCTTTCCCTCTCCATTCCTCTCTCTCTAAAAATCAGTAAAAAAAAAAACAAAAAAAACAAAAACAAAAACAAAAAAACAACCATATCTTTGGGTGAGGATTAAAAAAAGAAGAACAATTAATTTTTAAAAAAGACCTAGGCAAGAGAATGTGGGAAAATCAAAATAAATCCTTCCCTGGAACTGAAAATGTGCCTTATAGCATATGTCCTTTGTATTATAGGTAAACACTATTGTCTTATAGGTAAAGGGCAACATCTTTAGAAAAATATGCACAATTTATTCTGTCTAATATAGGGTATAAAATCCATTCTCATCAATGAAAATTCCCTTTTAATGAATTAAACCTTTTGGGGCACTGCAAATGTATATTATTATTATTATTATTGCACCTATTTTTCTATTTGTGTAGAGATTTACTTAAACCTCCCTGGTCACTTTGATATTGGAGAAACAATGCGATTTTGAAAGGCATGATAGCATGTTCTTTCTGTGTCTTCACTGCTTTAAGTCTAATTTGAGCAATATGTTGGGAAAGTTTCTTTAAATAAGAAAGAAAGTAGAAAACCTACCCATTCTGAGATGCCTCAAATGCTTTGTATTCTACAGAATGTTACCAGCTGGCTCTGGCAGGATTTAGGCTCTTAAAGAGTAAGAGGACAACTCAATCCAGATCCATTAGAATAAGCTAATGAACTGCATTTGCACAGGCATGATTTGGTCCAGTTAAAGAGGAACAAGCTAGCTAACAGATCCATCAGATGAGCTGGCCAAGGACACTACTTGTATTCCACACAGAGGGAGATTTTATTTGGAAGAGGCCAGGTTTACCATTCTAGTGCTTTCAAATATGCTCCATGCGACTCACATGCTGGTGGTCTTGTTCCAGCATCAAAAGGGTTCAGGAATCTGGAGAAGCACTGTGTGTAAATTAACAAAGAGTCCAGAGACGAAACATAATTTTGGAAGGCATTATGGGGAGCCAGAGAAGACTTAGCTAAAGAAACTGCGTTCTCCCTTGTCTCAGGACCCCTTGCTTTTTATTAACACACATTGTCCTAAGGCAAGATAGACATACACTTCAATGGCCAGGGTTTGGTATACAGAATTCATTGTCAGATTGGGAGAAATTGCCTGTGGCTGTTCAGGTGTTTGGCCAGCAGGAGGCAATAACATGTAGATTGAAATGCCCTTAGCTGTCTGGCAGCAAGAAATCATTTTATGCATTCTTTTCAGGTTTGGGGAAATGCCCTCAGCCATCTCCAGATGATTCAGCCCTGCTGACATGCTGGAATTGGCTTCCGGCACTCACATTCCATAAAATTCAACCAAATAAAGGGTTCTGTAGTGAAAACCATTTAGGAGACCCTATGAGATACATTCCGCCAATGGAGATTCATAGGGCACATTCACACAATAAGGGCTCTGAGCCACCCTGCAGGAGATAGCTCATGTGGGAAACACCTTTGCAAATACTTTGCCATCCTCTCTGCTTTATGAGTCTAAAATTAAGTAGCACTTTGTTAACGTAATATGTTACTTTAACCCAATTTTGGGTTGTGGAAAATTCCTCAAGAAGATCCAATCAAAAGTGAAAGAATCTTTTACCTTTAAAAAAATGTTTCTTCTTTGCTTAGAGGTGAAACACAATGATTTTTTTCTGATTTTAAGTGATTCTGAGCTTGTGTATTCTAAACTTGAAGGTTGCTTTTGAGGAATTGGCAATAGAATGAGAAATAAAACACCACCCCTCCACATTCTTTGAGAAAGGCCAAAAAAGTCTCCATTTAACTGGGTCAGCTCTGAGTTAGGATGGTTAACCCACAGCTTCAGTCATGCAACACCCGACGGGACCTCTGATTTTGTTGGGGGTGTTGCAGAAATAATGGAAATAATGCATTTTTGTTCTTTTCCATTTATAGGATGAATACACTACTCATGACAAGAAGTGTATTTTGAAAAGATGGGCTGTGGCAACATCTAAAACATTATAGGTTGTGGGCTAGGGTTTTTTTTTCTGTTTGTTTGTTTGTGTTGTTGTTTTTTTTTAATATATTTTTATTGATTTCAGAGAGGAAGGGAGAGGGAGATAGAAACATCAATGATGAGAGAGAATCATTGATTGGCTGGCTCCTGCATGCCCCTTACTGGGGACCGAGCCAGCAACCTGGGCATGTGCCCTGATCAGAATGGAACCATGACTTCCTGGTTCATAGGTCGACACTCAACCACTGAGCCATACTAGCCAGGCTAGCACAGGGTTTTTCAACCATGACACTATTGCTTGACATTTTAGCATAGATAATTCTTTGTGTGGGGCCCTCCTTTGCATAGTAGGAAAGTTAGGATCCCTGGCTTCTATCTACTGAATGCTAGTAGCATTCCCAGACCTTAGCAGTGATAATCACAGATACCTTCAGACATTGTCAAATGTCCCCTAGGAGGCAAAATTGTCCCCAGTTAGGAATCACTGGGCGGCAGCTCTGCTCTGGGCTCCGTGGTTAGGTTGTCACCTGGCAGCTTTCTCACTCCCACAGGCTTTATGACTTGAGCTTTAATCACTCTCTCAACACTTGATTATTCATCTGGAAATGAACTCCAAAATATGGCTTTCTAGTTATGAGCTTCCTGCTCATATCATTACTACATTCTTTTAAAATAAACTCATGTTTGGTAGAGACCTATTTCATTACTATAAAGTGTAAATTGTATATAAGGCCTCAGTTTCTCTTATTCCTGGAGCAGAGATTGAAATAAGAACAATTTAGGTGCCATAACATCTAATAGAGTAACTAAATGTTAGAATAATCTCTTTTCAGAATGTTAAATGTATAAGACCAATGGGATGAAATATGGAAAAGATTTTGAGAGGTGTCTGCATAATTTGTTTAAATATGCGATTTGTGTAAGTGAATATTTATTTGCATGAGAAAATACATAAATATGGTTCACTTTTTTCATAAAACTCATTCTTTGTCAGATTAAAGCAAACCAGTCTCTAAGACCACTAAGAGCATGGGCAAATAAGATATTTTACACACTGAACTTTTCACCCCAGATTCTTGGATCCACATCTTTATTTCTACTAAAAAGGGATTCAGATGATTTTTTAAAAAATTCAAAAATGTAGACCAGCAGGAACAAGTTATAAAATTAATGCTGCGAATCTATGGACTTGGGGAAGTACCTGAATTGCTTAAAAGGCAATCCTTTAGGGCCATTTTAAAAAGTTAATCAAATTCTTGTTAGAGTAATAACAACCTAGTAGTGTTTAAATTATCTTTGGTGATATTTTCACATTTCACTCTTTCCCTCCCCTGGTTATTTTCACCTTTCAATTTTATCTCTCTTTATTTAAAGCAAAACACTAAGAGAAAGAAAACAGTTCAAAAATAAATACACTGCATAAGCATTGATTCCCTCTACCCCTCCCCCCACCCCCAAATGTGTGTGCGCACAGCAAGGTAACAAAAAAGAAAGAGAAAAGGGAGGGGGAATGAGAGAAAACACTGAAGAGTTACTAAAAATATTTACAATTGGAAATGTGCCTTACAGTACAATCCTTTGTACCTATTCTACTAAAACAAATTTTTTTAAAAATGGAAAGGGAACAGTAAGCTTTAAATAAGGGAAGTTGTAAGAAACTCAAGTCCACTGCGCTGGACGGGGCTAGACAAAGGCATAACCTGTGGTGAGGAGTTCTTGGTTCCCTGCAGGCTTGATTAGCAGCAGCATGGAACCCATTTCTTTTACTTGCTGGGACAGCTGAGAAAAACCGAGCTCAGCTGCTCTATGGGGATGAGCCATCAGCTCTTTGGGCACCTGGCACCCATCATTTAGCAGAGGATTCCTCTTCTCAATCATCAGGATTGGCCCCGAGGATGATGTAGTGAAAAGTCACAAGTCTTAAGAAGCAGACCCACATTTTGCCATTGTTTTCACTGAGACCTTGGGAATCTAGCTCCTTTTGTTCACTAGACCTTGGTGCAAGGTGCTGAGGGAAATGCAAAGATAATAATACACAGTCCCTGTTTCTTTAGGAGCTTATAAGCCATCAAGCCCTCGAGGATAAAAAGTCAAGGGATAGCCATATTTTCTTGAAAGCCAAGTTCAGGAGGTAACACTGAGTATGTATTCTTTGCATGCAGAGCTTTGGTCTTGCTAATGTGCAGGCTGAGAACAAAGAATGACTAATGCTTATCTTTAATTCATCTGTTTTGTGTCCCTGCTTCCTAGTTAGGGAGCAAAATTAGTAAAGCCAGGGTTACCACTTGCAAACCTTTTCTTAGGTCTTAATACATTATTTTGAATAATCTGAGAAATACATGTTCAATATATTGAAATAATCTGTTGAATATATATTCATTATATCAGAATATCTTTCTCCTCTACTAAATTGTTAACTTAACAAGGGCAGGGTATATGTCTTAGTCATCATTGCAATTGTAGTGTCCTAGCTTAGTGGGAACTCAATAAATGCCGACCTGAACAGGCTCAGAAAAGTGATGTGTGATCGTAAGATTGCTGGAATGTGTATCTGTTTGTGGTTAGACAAAAGTGGGGTCAGGTAAAATAAGTTTACTATTTATAAAAAGTCACATTCCCCCTGCCCAAGAGATGACTGAGGTGACTCTTGTTAGGTTACCTTAGAAGTTAGCACTCCAGAGGTGCAAAGGAACAAATAACTTTTTCTACTCTTTAAACACTTCTTTCTTGCCTGGACAGAATGTGGTTGGTTGCCTTTTCATGCTTTCATTCTGCCATGCAAGAAAAAGAAATAAAAAATACACACACACACACACACACACACACACACACACACACGAAACCACAGTGTTGCTATTTATTTATTTCCACCTGCTCTTATTTCCAGAAAGATCTGAGTTGAAAACTCCAGTAAGAATCTTGTATTTAATCATCATGCTGACCTGAGGTTAAGCATCAGCCTATGGCCTATGAACCTGGAGGTCACGGTTCCATTCCCTTTCAGGGCAGATGCTCAGGTTGCAGGTTCTGATCCCCAGTAGGAGGCGTGCAGGAGGCAGCCAATCAATGATTCTCTCCCATCATTGATGTTTCTATCCCTCTCTCCCTCTCCCTTCCTCTCTGAAATCAATAAAAATATATTTAATAATAAAAAAAGAAATTGTGTGCTGAGATGGTTTCCAACTCTAGTTACTAACAACATGTCAGGTAAATAATAAATGAAACAACGTATGTATTTCTTATGTGTCATGGAAGACTTACTCTGAATAAATAAAGTGTTCAGAGGACAGCGGGAGGCTGTAAAGGATTGTTTCCATCAAGCTTTCCAGCCCATCTGGTACATAACAAACAGATTTTACCCAGGCAATTTCTTTTGTCACCCTGAATCGTTCTCCCCCACCCACTTTGGGTGGAAGGAATTGAAAGTAAAATATGGTTTCTACCAGTAAGTTCAGAAAATGCTGACAAATGGCTAGAAATTCAAGGAGATGGGACCAAAAACTGTTACTCAGTGATGGTTGCATTGTAATACTCAAACACTTTCTCTTGTTTATGCCTTTTCAGATGAAGCAGACTGTAAAAAACATCACTTCACTGAATTCTGTATTCATTTACATCTCGAATCTTCAGTTTCACCTTCATTATGTGTGTGTGGAAGCATGCATGTTTAATTAATACATTTAAGTACAATAAAGCCACATATGGCTTGGTTCAAGTAAAATTTTGAACTTTGTCTATAACATCGATAACTTTCAAGCAGGGGTTGGCAAATTTTTTTCTGCAAAGGATCAAACAATAAATATTTTTGTCTGTGTGGGACATACCATCTTTGTTGTAACTGCTCAATCATATACTCATTAATACAAAACAAACATGTCTGTGTTCCAATAACCCTTTATTTATAAAAACAGGCAACAGGACGAGTGTGGCTCACAGACCTGTAGTTTACTGATCCCTCATCTAACAAAATGTAAAGTGGAAAATATGGGGGGAAAGTCACCTCTCTCTACAGCAGCTAGTCATCTTTGTGTAAACACATTTATAAGCAAGTCAACTTAAAGATATGTTTAAATTCTGTGAATCTAGATATCCCCCCCGCCCCAGGCCATATATGAATCAGTTGCCATGACCAAATAAGAAAATAACGTCTTCGTCACCATGAAGCGTTGCCCTCCCCCTTCACATTATTCCCCTTAGCATTCCTTCTCTTTTGCTTAACTGCTTGGTGATGAACCTCACTGGTGAGAAGGGCCAGGGATTTGCTACCAGAATGACTTAGCATCCTCAATCCCCTGCCTGCAGCTCTTGAAAAAGCTCCCAAGCTCAGCTGGCTCCCTGCTCCTGTGGGTTAGAGTGGGTATCACATTTCTAATGGATTAGCTGACTACTGGGAAAGCGGAAAGGTTTTTAAAGTCTCTCAACTTCTAAAAGCAGCACGTAAATGGAGTTCTATGAATATTTAATTGGAGTACAAGACCCTCAGTTCTTTGCAATTAGTTTAACTGTTGCTTTCAGGAGAGAAAGAGTGCTTCCTTTGAGTGTTTTAGGATTCACTGCGTCCTCTGTTTTACTCCTTTTGGAACTTTCCATGAGCTGGGTCATGACCGCTCATATAAAATGTTCAGAACCCGTTCCTCTTTGGGTACACCTAGCACATCTTCTCTCAGTCTTTATGCAGGAGATGGCATTTTCAGGTACAATATCTCTTACAACTTCCATTAGCAACCTTCCCAATGGATCTCTGCAGAACCTAGGACTCAGGTCTGTCTAACACACTGGCAGCCTCTGATGCAGACTTCACCAGCATTCCTTTCCAATCAAATAAGCAGTTTACTAGAACTGCGATCTGTCTTGAAATTCCAGATGATCTCCTTTGGTCTTCTGATACAAAAATACTAAAATAGCCCAGCCAGTGTTGCTCAGTGGTTGAGCATCAACCCATGAACCAGGAGGTCAAGGTCCGATTCTCAGTCAAGACACATGCCCGAGGGTGGCAGGCTCAATCCCCAGTATGGGGCGTGCAGGAGGCAGCTGATCAATAAATCTCATCATTGATGTTTCTATTTCTCCCTCTTCCTTCCTCTCTAAAATCAATAAGAATATGTTTTAAAAAACTAAAATAATGAAATGAGCTGGTACATAACAGGCTCTCAAAAAAATATGCTTCGCTCAATAAATGCAAGGTTCTAATCCTAATTCTTTCTCTAATGGTGTAATCCTAAGTAAGACTCTTAATCTTTCTGAGTAAGAGTTCCTCATTTATAACACGAGAGGTTTTTATAAGGTAATTTTAGGTCCCTTATGGCTCTTAAAGTTGATGCTCCTCTGGGCTCAACACTTTGCTAGGTACTGAAATGCTTACAAATTATTGGAACTCTCTGACTTCTAGGAAGCATAACATTAATTAGTAAGGCAATGGGAACACATAACATAGTTAGGAAGAATAAAGTGCATCATATACTCAAGAATGCCTAGTCTTGTTTTCGGGAGAGACAAGTCATTGTGAATGTGAAAAGAACTGATGGAAAAGAATTTGAAGTGGGTCACCAATACAGATATCGGGCTGCTATAAAGAAGAATGAGGAAATGTCCAGGACCCATTGTGGGGGGTGGGGGGGGAAGCTATTACAAGAATATAAGAATACGCCGAAACCGGTTTGGCTTGGTGGATAGAGTGTTGGCCTGCGGACTGAAGGTCCCAGGTTCGATTCCGGTCAAGGGCATGTACCTTGATTGCGGGCACATCCCCAGTGGGGGATGTGCAGGAGGCACCTGATCGATGTTTCTCTCTCATTGATGTTTCTAACTCTCTATCCCTCTCCCTTCCTCTCTGTAAAAAATCAATAAAAAAAAAGAATATAAGAATACTAGGAAAGAATATGGTGTGTACTAAGAAAACTTGGGATTTGGTCATCCTAAATTTTAACCCTTTATGAACAGTGGAATTGTTAAGGTGAAGTCTGGCTCTTTCCCCCTTTTTGGCCTCTTTCCTCCTTCTTTTTCTCTCTTCTTTTCTCATTAAAAAAAATTAAAATAAACACAGTAGAGGTAGCCTTTTCATTACTTTATTCACCACATACTTTTACCCACCTAATAGAGACATGAACTCAGGCCCTAATTGTTGCTTGCTTTGACAATTGCATCCTGTGTCTTAACTGGTTTCCCTGTCTCCAGTTGGCCCCATGCACCTCTAGGAATTCCAGAATGCAAGTCTGGCCATGTCATTGCAGCTGCTTTCCAACACTGAGGACACAAGGCGGACGCTTTGCATTCACACCATCAGCCTTTCAAGCAGGGCCCCAGCCACATACAGCCTCAGGCCCCATCCTGGCTTGCTCTCACTTGTGAGTCAATAAAGCCTGATTTCTCACAGTTCTCTAAACATGCCTGATTGCTCCGCACAGTACCCCAGCTCCCAAGTCCTATATCACCTTTTCCCTCATTTCCTCTTTTCTCCAACCTAGTGAATTAGTCCCAATCTGGACCGCTCTCTCTACTCATCACACACCGACATTGTTTAATTGCAACAACTGGATGGTGATTTCAAAAGAGGAAAGTTTGGGCCTTTCCAGTTCAGAATTCCAAGTCCCCAGCACCATCTGTGGTACATAGCCGTGGACCATAAATGTTGAATAAATATCCGGTCCTCCGCAATGAGGTACAAACATTAAAAAGGAGCTCACATTCTTTCCTTTATAACTTTAAGTTTTCACAATTAAAACCCTGGCTTTGCTAATATACCACACTAGTTGGCTTTCTATCTCATTGGAATCTCATTTTGAGAGAATCTTTTCCTCTTGTCTATCTGCTAATGTCTGTCGAGTTTCATTATTAACCTTGTAATGCATGTTCTAATGTATTCAACATAGAATGTCTTAACAATTTTCTGTAATTTGTACCATCACCATCTGCTATCTTGTGGTGGTGGATTCTGGAAAATATTGTGGGTTTCCATTAATGAGAGAGTTTTTGTGGATTAAAGCAGCACTGTGCTTCTCTTTCATATGTGCTCACCACAACAACAGGACAACAGAAGACCTTCCATGGCAACATCTGCAGAGAAATAAATTCTTTTGTGCATGGAAGCATCTGTTTCCCATATATCTCTAAATTGTTAGGACATGCATTTCCTAGAATCTTTGTTTAGCGCAAATAAATCTGTTTTCCACAGGATAGTTGAAGAGATATGAATATACCCTATGTATATATGTATAAATACTCCACAGGCTTTAAATATGAATACATACTAAAAACATTTTGAATTTATGATTTATTCTATGTTTATGACCACTTATTGCACTTTGGTAAGACCTTGAGAAATAAAATGCATATTTTGCATCTTTATTATTTTTTATTATTTTATTTCACTTAAATTTTTATTGATTTACTTTTAGTTGTAAAAGAAATCCTAATGAAAATGATTTTGTGTTGAATAATAGTAATAGAGGCAATTGTCTATTTTTTCCCACAATATTTTGTGTGTGAAAAAACTTAAAACAGGATATTTCTCTATTAACAGTAGAACTTGCCTTTCATTTTTCTTTCTGAACCAATAATATATATATATATATTTCCCAAAGAATATTTTCTGTTTAATATATTGACTTAAAGTTAAAGATATTTTTTTCTACCTTTCCTTACCTGCCTTTTATTTTTATTCAATAATCCTCTGTAATTATAATTATTTGCCCTCCCTTTCCCCCCTAATGTTGTCTTCTCTGTGTATTTTTTATTTTGTTCCTAAAGTTAATTTCTTGCAACCTTCTCTCTTTGGAACATCATAATTTCAAAAGTTTGTTTTTTCTTTATTTTAGTGAGCTTTTTAGAAAATTTACTTTAAACCTCATTAAATTCTACTTTTTTAGTAGGTGTGTTTTTCATAAATTTTCTTTCATTAGCATCTTCCTTCTGTTATATTTAGTTTCGTTTCCTTGATTTTTGGAGGAGAAGTAACTTTATGTGTTCATTTTCATTTTCTTTCCATTGTGGCCTCTGAGAATGACTTCTTTTTGGTGGCTTTAGAAAGTCACATGTAGTCAGTGTCTTACAAGAAAATGTATATTCTATTTTTGGAGCACAAAGTATTTAGATATGTGTAGATGTACATTTGTTAGTCTAGCCCCTTGATTGTTATATTTCCTCTATAGCACTGCTATTTCTTTTTTTACCTATTTAATCTGTCAATTTCTTAGAGAGGCAAGATAAAATTTTCTGCTCTAGCTGTGCATTTGTCTACTATTTTGCATCTTCTTTTTTATTTAAAAATTCTTTTCCACTGTATTGTTATGCTTAAGGTGGTTAAGATCCATAATTTGGGTGGATTATTCCCTGACTCACACAAAATATTTATGTTTTTCCCCATTTCATTGGTTTTTAGCCTTGTATTTCCTATCAGTACTGGTTCCCTGTTTATCCATTCTTCTATTTTTGTAATTTTAAGCATCATCCCAACTGCTTGTTTTAAAAAAATTATTTAGTGATTTAACAGGTGATAAAATACATGCAAAATTTGCCATTTTAACTATCTTTAAGTATACAGCTCAGTGGTATAAGCATAAAGTCCTCAAAGTCCATAATGTTTTAGCATATGTCATAAGTTCCTTCCTTTTTAGGGCTGAATAATACTCTGTTATATGTATAAACCAGATTTCACTTATTCATTCATTCATGGATAGACATTTGGGCTTCTTCCACAGATAGCTGTTATAAATAAGACTACTCTGAACATGGAAATGCAAATATTTACTTGAGACCCTGCTTTCAATTATTTTTATTATATACCCAAATGTGGAATTGCTGGATCTTATGATAATTCTATTTTTATGTTTTTGAGGAACTGCCATACTGTTTTTCATAGCAACTGCCCATTTTTCATTTCCTCTAACAGTACACAAGGGTTTCAATTTCTTCCCATTCTTACTAACACTGGTTAGTTTATTTTTTCTAAGTATTGCTCCTAATGGGTGTACTAGGGGTAAAGTAGTATCTTCTTCTAATTTTGCTTTGCATTTTATTTTTGTTCTGGAGATTTCTTTGGGTTCTTCAGTGAACGCTGCATTTACTTGCTAGCACCTGCTTTAGACATAGGTGAGTCTCATTGCTGACAAGGGTGCACATTGACTTATTTCCAGACATTAGGAGAGGAGTGGGAGATGGGAAAAGTGTAGGAGACAGTAGCCAATCTCCTGGGAAGGGACCTTCCCACATTTCCTGAGTGTCATCAGACACTAGGTGCTACCTTGATTTCTTTGAAGCAAGCATCCACTCTCTTCAAATGAAAAGTTTCCTTCCTTCCTTCAATAAATACTCAGTTAGAATCCCTTATGTTGAAGACACTGTTTTAGGATGTGGAGATATCATAATGAACAAAACAGATAAAGTCCATGCCTCCTTGGAGCTTACATTCTAGTAAGGAGAGACAGATAGTAACCCCCCCCCCAAAAAAAAAAAAAAAAAGAAAATATATAATATGCCAGGTGGGAATAAATGCTTTGGATAAAATAAAAAGGTATTTGTTCTCTATTTCTTTGTAGCAAACCTAGCAGGTGCAAATAAAACAAATTTATTATCTAACAGCATTCTCTGGTCAGGAGTTTCACATGGCTGAAATCAAGGTGTCTTCCAGGGCTGCTGCCACATCTAAAGTGTGGGGTCCTCTTCCAAAGTCATTCAGATTGTTGGATGAATTTATTCCTTGCATGTATAGGACTAAAATTCCGTTTTTCTTGCTGTATGTCTAACAAGAGGCTGTCAACTCCTAGAAGCCACCCACCACTTCCTCCCATGTCGTCCTATTCACAGCATGGCTGTCATTGCTTGAGGATCTCTCTGCTAGTGGGAAACTGACTTCCTCTACCTCTGGTCTGGAGACCCATTTTAAAGGACTCGTGTGATTAGGTCAGGTCTACCCAGATGGGTCTGCCCAGGTAGGGAGGTAAAATCCATCATTTTCGCAGTCTTGGGGATTATTGCAAGGCATATGCACCAAGAAGTGGGGATATTGAACACTACCTTAGAATTCCGCATGCCCCACACAATAAAAGGATACACAGGATGGTTGGGGTGGTTGCTCTGGCAAGTGACATTTAAACACAGCTATAAGATTTCTAAGGGACAGAGTTTTTTCAAGATGAAGGAATAGCAAGTGCCAAGTGTCTGAGTCAAGAGCATGCTGAGTGTGTGTTGGAGAGAGCAGAGAGGCCACAATGGCTGGGGCGAAGCCATTAAGGGCAAGGGCAGGAGAGAGACTCTCGATCAGTGTGGGAGGTTCCGAGCAGATAAGGTCTTGAAAGCCATCATAAGAACTGTGGCAATGAATTCAAACTGCTGTTTCTTTGTGTGAAATCACCACTTAAAATTCTGATGTTTTTTTAAAACAGTTTATAACGTTGAGATGCATGTAGAAAATCTTAGGTGAATGCCAAACCGGAGGACTGGATGATGGCTTGCAATGACATGTTCACAGTTGTTGGTGGAAATAGTGATGAAAGGGGGGTGGGGGTCAAGGACATCTACAACCTCAATGTTTGAAAACAATGAACAAAAACTGTTTGTTTTCCTGTGATGAAGATTCTGGAAGGAATGAAAATATCAGGACTCACATACACATATACAGATTCTTCACATTAATGATATTTTCAGTTAGACTAAATATGTGCCACTTTTAAATTTAAAGACAGTTTGCATAGCAGCTTACTAGTATACAAACACACTTGAAGGCCTTGCCTAATCTGAATTGTGATTTACTAAACACTTTTTTTTTTTAAATTTATGGTTTTGATCCTACCAAGTTGTGACTTCCAATGTCACAGGAAATGTGAGATTAGCTTTTTGAATTGGGACACATATGTTTCCTTTTCTGACTAATAAAATCCAATCTGTTTTATCTACTTAGACATCCCAAAGAAGAACCTTACCTAATAATAGACAAACATGTAAATTGACCGTACCTCTGCTATGCCCATAGCTAATCAAAGTGAGTATGCAAATTAACCCAACAAAGATGGCGGTTAATTTGCATACATAGGCGCCCAGTGCCTGGGTCCCGGGAACATCCTGGCACCCAGGTCACTCTGAGGAAGGCCCCTCGTGGGCCCTGAGCAGCCTGGGAAGGGCCTGAGCCAGGCGGCTCCTGGGCAGGGCCAAGCCTGTGATCAGAGCCGAGGGGGCAGAGGTGGAGCCAGCAATCAGAGGGAGCTGGGGGGCCCCTGCCCAGGCCTAAAGCCTTGGCCAGAGGCTTTAGGCCTGGGCAGGGGTGGAGCTGGCGATTGGAGGGAACTGGGGGTCCCTTGCCCCAGGCCTAAAGCCTTGGCCAGAGGCTTTAGGCCTGGGGGTAGAGCCGGCAGTTGGAGGGAGCTGGGGGGGGCCCCTACCCAGGCCCCGAGGCTTTAGGCCTGGGCAGGGGTGGAGCTGGTGGTCAGAGGGAGCTGGGGGTCCCCTGCCCAGGCCTAAAGCTTCGGCCAGAGGCTTTAGGCCTGGGCAGGACCCAGCTGGCGAATGGTGTGAACTACAGAGGACACACCTTTTCTGACTGCTCATTGGCTAAGCTTCCTGTATGCCACTGGTAATATTCTTAGTAACTTGGGTAATAAGAATCCAAAAAGGTGGTCTAGGGTTTTTCCACCACACTCCTGGATAAAAAAACGAAGGTCCGCTGCTGGAGGGCTAAGAAATGTCAGATCCTTCCCTAGCCAGTTTGGCTCAGTGGATAATGCCTCGGCCTGTCAACTGCAGGGTCTAGGTTCAATTCTGATCAAGGGCATGTACCTAGGTTGCAGGATCCTCCCTGGCAAGGGCCCAGGTCAGGGCTCATGCAGGAGGCAACCAATCAAAGTGTTCCTCTCACTTTGATGTTTTTCTCTGTCTTTCCCTTTCTCTTCCACATTCTCTAAAAGTCAATGGAAACATATCCTCAAGTGAGGATAAAAAAATAAAGAAAGAAATGTCATATCCTATGAAAGACACATCTTGAAAATGCCTAAAGAAAGTTGTCATTTTTTCATGGTGAAGGGACTGGAGTCCGTGTTGATGAAAACACCTCGGTGGCTATGGTGACTGGCAGTAGCTGCAGCAGCGGGGTGATGGGGCTGATGCCTTCCCCTGATCAGCCCGGTCACCTCCCACAAAAGGAGGCCAGACTGCAGCTTAGGCCCGCTCCCCCCAGGGAGCGGGCCTAAGCTGTCAGTAGGACATCCCCTGAGGGCTCCCAGTATGTGAGAGGGGGCAGGCTGGGCTGAGGGACCCCCCACCCCCAGTGCACAAATTTCGTGCACTGGGCCCCTAGTAAAATATAAAAATCATCAAAATCAATTTTGCAAATCACGGCTTCTACCTGAAAGGGTTACTGATGTGTAACTGGCAAACCATTTTGCAATATTGGCAGTTTTCTGACTATGGAGATTCAGATCATCTCCATCTGTCTTTCCTACTCACACAGCAACTTTGAAAGTAATGGGCTGAATTTCCAGGCATTTCTCAGACACTTACCTGGATGTCTCGGTGCTGCTCCAGGATCTGACAATTCCTCTTTCTCTTAGAGTTTCTTTTCTGCCAAATCCCCTCCTTGCCGACAGAGACACCATCTGTTACACGAGCAGTGACTGAGGCATCACTGGAACTCCTCTGTCAGTTTTATTTCAAGCATCCAAACAATTGCTAGTTTCTTTTAAAGGCAGTTTTCCACTCGAAAGATCCTCATTTAAACTCCCGTCATCCCTCATGTTAATATCTGCAACCTGAATGCAGATGTTCTAGAAGCAGCCTATCCTTACTTGCCTTTCATTGGCCATTATTGTGCTCATGGAAGGTGAATGACCTTCCTTATTATGTCAGTGGCATCTATGGATATTGGGCTTGCTAATGCATCAGTGAGGGGTCAAAGAATTAGAAGACAATGGCTCCTCAACCGATTAGCACAGAACATCACTAAAGAAGCCACCACAGCAGGCTTCTCAGTATCATCACTGTCCACTCACTGATAGCAGCTTGTTTCTCCATTCCGTAAATTCCCAGGTGGAAATGGGGCTATACGGGGCCCTTTCCCATACATTTTTCTTTTAGCTCTTCTCTCATTTGTTCCAAGTATTTTTTTTTTAACCCTTCTGGTTAGTTCTCCTATTTCTGCCACTGAGATTTTTTTCACTGAGCAGGAGACATTGTGCAGAACATGATGAAGAGCACGTGTTCTGGGGTTGGAGATATTTACTTTGGAAATTTAGTTTCATCATGTGCTAGCTCCAGCCCAGAGTCTCCAGTAATGACCTCCTGGATGGTTGTTGTGAAGATGAATTAAATAATGTACACAAAGTGCTGGGCAATGATGAACAGGTTCTCTTTCTCAGTCTCTCTCTCTTATTCACTCTGTATATGATGAAGTCTCTTTTCCTGGCTTGCAGATGGCTGCTTTCTTGCTGTGTCCTTATGAGAGAGAGGGGGGGGTGGGGAGAGAGAGGGGAGAGAGAGAGAATGCTCTCTGGTATCTCTTCTTATTGGGCACTAATTCCATTATGATGGCCTACCCTCATGACCTCACCTAAACCTAATTCCCTTTGAAAGGCCCCATCACATTGGGGGTTAGAGTTTCAAAATATGAATTTGGGAGAGAGAACAATTCCACCTATAGTCCCATACTTGAAAATTGACATTTCCCTTTAGATGACTACAGGTCATTGTTCTTAGCCTTCCGATGATTTATTTATTTATTTCATCTATCTATCTATCTATCTATCTATCTATCATCTATCTATCTATCTAGACTTGGTTCCTCAGAAATAAATAATTTATAAAATAATTCCAATTATTTGCTTATTTTTGGTGCATGGTCAAAAATATGCTTCTCTAACCTACAGTTTTCTAACTTTATGTTTAGACTTATCCATCTTTGTTCTGTAGGGTATTTCCAATTGGATAGTCTGTAGGCAGATTGAACAAAATACTGATATATTACTTTTTGTTCCAAAACACTTTTTTCTACTTCTTTATCAATCTCATCAATACCACTGTTTTATAGACCTGCCATTTGGTGATCTTTCCCTCCTTTGGGTTTCAAAATCAATTGTTTTTTGTAATCACATAAATAAATATAGTAGTTGATTCCAAGCCTTTTCTTTCGATGCATTCTATTTTCACAGCATTATGTAAATTGTTGGGAAAGTACAGAGATAAATTTTAAAAATTAAGTCTAAAACAGGGTGTGTCAAACCCAATCCTGGCCACTGCCTATTTTTGCAAATAAAATTTTATTGGCACTTAGCCATGCCCATTCTTTTACAGATTGTTTATGGCTACTTTTGCCCTATAATGGCAAAGATGAATAATTGCTACCAAGACTGTATTGGCCACAAAGACTAAAGTATTTGATATCTGGCCCTTTACAGAAAAAGCTTTGCCAACCCCCTAATCCACATGTGGGAACGTCTGGCCTGTGGGCCTTAAAAGGCCCACAAAATCATTTGGTCTAGCCTTGCCAAAGCATTAGGGGTGAGTTAATTAAATATTTAACCAAATATAGCGGGCTAATTTTTAAGTTGATAATTTTGTTTGGCCTGTGAATGATGTTACAAATATCCAAATGACCCTTGGCTAAAGAATGGTTCTCTACCCATATTCTAAAAGATGGTGGAGTGTGTGTGTGTGTGTGTGTGTGTGTGTGTGTGTGTGATAGGGTAAGATATAAATGCTTGCAAAAGCACATATTCTTGCACAAACTCAATTATGAACTTAGATATACCTGCCATACATACAAAAAGATATGTAACAAAAATATGTTACAACATCATGTGATAATGAAGATGAAAGAGCGATTAATATCTGCTGAAGGACTGCAAGTAGGGTAAGACTTCACAGAATGGCTCACATTTCAGTAAAACTTATGAAAAGTCAGTGTGGTAGAGGCATTTTTTAAAATAAACATTTACTGAGTATCCACTGCCATATTCAGATACATGGAAAGCTTCCTTAGGGTGAGAATTTGTCAGTTCCCTGAGCCTTCTTTAGGACATAACACAGTTCCTTGCATATAGTAAGGTAATAATAAATACCCATTATTTAATTAGCTGATGGAATAATATGTGACAAATGCATGATGACATTCAACAGCCTAAACTGCAACAATGTGGAGAAGACATAATTTCTGGCAGGATTTTATGTCTGTGGGTAGGACAGTTCTTGGGTGATGACTACCATTTTTTTACTAAGATTCAATTGTTACTCTAGCCTCAATTCTCTGACACCCAGTTCAGGTTTTCAATCTGTAATGATTTTTCACGGCAGGTAGAGAGACTACATTGTTTGCTTTAGAATGAAAACTCCCCATGGTCTGTGTCCTTTGAAGTAGGAATTCAATAAGTGGTACTAATATTAGAATAAGCTTGATGCCAAGGGCAAACCACTCCTGGTACTCGGCCACACTTTGCAGCATGGAACAGTAATTTTACAGAATTTTCCACTAATAAATCACTCCTATGTCTTTGGCCAATGGGAATTTAATTTGGGGGATACTGGACCTAATTGAATTAGCTCATCACCTTAAGCTTATACTAATATCTTTGGTGATAGCCTCAAGCTTTCTACCTTTTTAACTCAGTCCATTTGCATGGTTTTAGTTGATGAATTCTAAGTTTCTAGCCCAGACTTTTCTGCTGAATGCCTAATTCACACTCCTCCACATAGTGGACACATAGACATCTCAGTTTCAATATATTCACAATTGAATGTATTATTTTTTACACCCTCCTACCTCATAATGATGATCATCTTTCTGGGCTCCCTAAAATGAATGGCAGTGTCATCTGTCACCTGGGAATCATCTGGGATTCTTTACATCTTTCCTGCCACCTCTTCTCCCCATGGGTCCTAATGGGCAGCCCCTCCTAAATATAACTCAAATCTATCTACTTGTACTTATGTTGATTGAGGCTGCCATCACCTCTTGTTTGTACCACTGAATAACTTTCCTAAAATCAAATCCTCACCTTTTGGTCTGACCTTGCCCCATCCATTTTCCAGGGACTTCCAGAGTATCTGCTATTAAATGCAAATCCAAACACTTGTCCACCTGAGTAAAGTATTTCACTGGTTACTCTTGCTTTGTCTTTGTGTAAGTTTTTAAAATATATATATATTTTTTATTGATTTTGGAGAGAAAGGGAAAGGGAGAGAGAGAAACATCACTGATTGGCTGCTTCCTGAATGTCCCTCCCCGGCCCCCCCCCCCCCCGGCCCTTCCCCCTCCCCCCCACCGGAATACACCCCAAAACCCGGGCATGTGTCCTGACTGGGAATCTAACTGTGACCTCCTGGTTCATAAGTTCATGTTCAACCACTGAGCCATGCTAGCTGGGCTTTGGGTAAAAATTTAAACTCATGTACCTTCTCTGCCTCTCCAGGTTTATCTCCTTCCCCTACCACACCCCACTTCGCCCCCCAGTTCCTTGAGCCTTTTCCCATGAAGAATAGCCCTTCTAGCACTGCTCTCTCCCTTAACCCTTGACACAATGAATTTCTCACAAGAACTGTGCTCCCTAACCCTTCATATAATCAGGGCGGTTCTTTCCGTCTATCCATCCTCTCTTCATCGGGAGCAGTCCTCTCTATCTTTCAGCTACTATTTTAAATATCACTTCTTCCAGTTTACACCCAGTATACACACCTGGCTTTGCATCTTACCTTCCCTCAGCTAGGTTATGGGGGCAGGGGGAGGGAGGAGAGGCACTATTCCATATTCTCATTTGCTATGTACTTCCCTATTAAAACAATTATGTCACTATTTATGGGCATATTAAAATGCCTGTCTCCCTAGCTAATTATTAATCTCTATTAATTTGTTCTCATGGTTGTAGTCTCAGCTTCTATACAAGACCTGGCCCATTGTAGGCCCTCATTAAGTAAGTGTAATGAATGAATGGGTAGATGAATCATTTGGAACATCTACTGTGTGTGAGATATGGTTCCAGTTGCAGAGGTAAGAAGATTATTAACTCCTGCCCTAGCATCTCTCACAGTCTAGCATTGAAATTCCTTTTAAACCAGATAAACTAGCCTACCTCTTGATGTGAAGCTATTAAATGACTTGTAAGAATCATTTTCCATTTATCTTATTGTCGTTTTTATAGGCTAATTTCATTTGAGGGAATCAGCCTATTCCAGTCTCAGCCACTCTGGGACTGTGGGAGTGTCCTCCAGGGATGTTCTATGTGACTTTAACTTCCAACACACTCCAGCAGGAGCAATTGTGTGCTTGGGCTCATTGAATGTGCACCGAGCCAGGAATTAGCTGTAAGGTGACTTTTGGTGTGGAAAAGAAAAATAAGTGTTAGAATCAATTACTCAAATATAAAGAAATTAGCCTCTGCTAGGTTGATTTTTTTTTTTCTATTTCGGTGGAAAGGGAGGAAGGAGAAAAGGAAGGTAGGGAGGAAGGGAAGGTGGGAGGAAAAGAGGGTAAAGGGAAGGAAAAAGGAAAAGGAGGAAGGAAAGAACAAAGGGTTTCATAAATTCTAGTACCAAAGTTTTGTGTTCATGTTGTTGTTTGTTAAAAGTAGCATTTTATTTCAATAATAATTATTTGGCCCTAACCAGTTTGGCTCAGAGGATAGAGCGTCAGCCTGCAGACTCAAGGGTCCCAGGTTCGATTCCGGTCAAGGGCATGTACCTTGGTTGCAGGCACATCCCCAGTAGGGGGCGTGCAGGAGGCAGCTGATCCATGTTTCTCTCTCATCATGTTTCTAACTCTCTATTCTTCTCCCTTCCTCTCTGTAAAAAAATCAATAAAATATATTTAAAAAAATAATTATTATTATTTTGTACCACTTAATGAGTATGACAAACTCTATTAAATAAACTTTATTAATTTATTTAATCCTAATGCCAGCCTTGTGAGATAGGTTCTATTATTAGTCCAACTTTACAGAAAAGGAAACAGAGACCCAGGAAAGTCGAGTAGGAGCACACGTTTGTCCTGTGTGTCTCTCCTTTACCACTTACACAAAACACTTCACTTCTGACACCTTCGGTCGCCCGTGTGGAGGTTTTCCCCCATACCCAGCAATTCTGTGACACCAGCTAGGTGTCCTACAGTGTGACGCAATTCTGACACTGTCTCCTGGAGACAGCGTCAGATCCCACAGGTTAAGGGCTCAGTCTTACAAGATGGCCTCTTCTCCTCCACCTCACCTTCACACACACACACACACACACACACACACACACACACACACACACGTCAGATGCCAACGTCAAATCCAGTCTGTCACCTGGGCTTCCGACAGAATGCCTTTACATTAGAGGTTCCCACCGCCCCCCCTGGGTTCCATTAATTTGCTAGAGGAGCTCACAGAGCTCAGGAAAACAGTTCTCTTTCTAGGTTACTGATTTATTGTAAAAGTATGTGCTGAAGGGCAGAGTGAGCACCCATTGGAAGGGATGTGTAGAACAAGGTCTGTGGGAAGGGGTGCACAGCTTCCATGCTCTCTCTAGGCTCTTCGACATGTTCACCAGCCGGGAAGCTCCCCGATCCACACTCCTTCCCTTGGGGAATTTAATGAAGACTTTATCACATAGGCATGATCAATTATTAACTCCATTTCCAGCCCCTCTCTCCTCTGCAGAGAATGGGGAGTGGGGCTGAAAAATTCCAAACTTCTAATCATAGTTGGTCTTTGTGGGGACCAGCCCCATCCAGGAGGCCACCAAGAGTCACCTCATTAGAACAAAAGATACTCCTATCACCCAGGAAATTATAAGGGATATAGGAATTCTGGGCCAGGGACAGAGACCAATATATATATATATATATATATATATATATATATATATATATTTTATTTCATGGCTCACCCCCTGATCTCTGGCTATAGTTACTTTACAGCAAAATGATAAACAACTCACAAGATAGTGGCACATGGTTAGAATCCCATTCAGCCATTCATGATTAGCCCTGTCCATCATCAGATCATGTAGAGATGTCTCCCTGGGCAAGGCCACTCAGGTTTACAGGCAGTCATCTGATCTTATCAGGTTCCAAAAAGCAAGAGTGGGCTTGACAAACATATGTCTTCACCCTTTGAGGCATTTGTTGTAATTGAACTAAGAGACAATGTCATCTCTTGCTCTGAGCCTCTTTTGTGTTATTATGTAATATTGGATTTCCCTCTTTACATAACCATGCATTCATCCTTTTACCTTCAGCTACTATTCCTTTCACTCTCCACTTATACCAGAACTCTTCCACCTTTGGACAGGACATTGGGTTCAGCCACTTTGCTGGTCCAGATTGCAGGTAGCGTTTCTAATCTGGCAACGGATCTAGCAACGGTCTACACATCCTAGGACTGGGTACGGATACACAGGCACAGAACTAGTGGGCGAATTTTTACCACCAGGCAATTATAGATGCATTCCTATTTGCCCCAATTATACCAGATGGGGCTAAGGTGCATCCTGCTCCATCAGACCCATAGGGATTCTGAATTAAGGGTTTTAAAACATAGTTCCAGTCTCTTGCTTGGGAATCATCCCTATTTTCATCAGGGGTGGTTTTAGCCCTGGTCCCGTGAACACTGTCAAATAGGGGACAAATAAAAGTTGAGGTGATGTGGGAAAGAAATAAAAAAGCATAGTCATTATATGAGCATTCTCTCCTCTCAGAAAGACTTGTGTAGTCTTACCAGTGTCATAAGGGTATGGAACTTTACCAAAGTTGTAGAGCTGAGAGAGAGCAGAGTCCCGGGCTTTGAATTACCTGATCCTTTCCCAGATAAGTATATAAAAGCAACTGAGAGAAAGTGAAATTTCCTCTCCATTCACATTTATGCTAGAAACCCTCTTTCCAATCTCCAAAGTACTATGAGTCATTATAATAGTGGGTACCTCACAGTGGACACAGCTCCTTTTTACTCTTTCCTAATAGAGGTTAACTAGACACCAAGTGGCAGTTCCCAGTGTCTGGGAGAGAGCATCTGACCAGTCAGAGTGGGTCTGGGGACTTTCTGGTCCAATCCAATACTAGGGAGTGGGGGAGTCACCTGGTATTGCCTGGCTTCAGCAGGAGCTGGGAGAGCATCAGGTGGCTGGCAAGAGCCCCAAACCATGTCCGCAGAGCATACAGAATGTCTCACAACATTCTCCTTTTTGAAGTTTTGAGGCTAGACAGTAACAGTAGATGTAAATGCCAAAAAGCACCATGGTTTATGATTATTTTATAAAAGGGCCTCTGATAGAAAAGCTCACGCAGATGCTTTATTTTTACAAGTCATGAGAAAAGCAACGCTGAAAAAATAAGACATTCCAATGTCAGGGGAGTAACAATAACCATATCGAAAAAGCCTCCTTTTCCTCAGAGAAGCGTATGCACAGAACCAGGCGAGAGACGCATCTCTGAGGAATGTTATAGAAGACAACAGGTCACTCAGAAAAGACTTGTTTCTATTCCTCTGGAAGGACGTAGACATTTCTCCCCATTTCCTTGTGCAGGCTCCTTCATTTCCAGTGTCATGATTTAGATCTGTTTAAAAGGATTTATTTGAAAGAAGCTTCTTATACCAGAGGGCCAGTCTCTCTCTCTCCAGCTTCCCTCTCAGGCCTTTGTGAAGGAACAAAGTCACCACTTGTCCTGCAAGAGAGGTTTGGTGTGGGTTTTACTGTCCATTCAGGCTCTGTTTGCAACTGGTTCTAAGTGAAATCTTTAGAAACCACACAGCAAGAATCCTTTGCTTGGGGCACAGGGTGGGGAGGGAACTCTGCAAAACCTATCGAAATTCAGAGCTATTGGGTAGAAACTGTTCTTTTTAGACTTCCTCGTGGGCAGTATGGGAAATAAACACACACAGGAAGTCATTTAGCCTCTCGGTGAACTTCATGTTGACATGTGCTTACCAAAAAGTTCATTGTGGGGACTTAAGAAGTGCATGTGTGTATGTGTGTGTGCATGTGCTTAGGTATGCATGTACATATATGTGTGTGTGTGTCTGTGCACATGTATATGTGTATGTAAACATTTTCTAATTCTCCCCTATCACAATATTTGTGATGTGATGCTAAAAATAAAAATGATGAGGGCAAAAGGGAATAACAAAGAAATAAGATGTGGGTACCATTACAACACTATATTTTTAGGAGTAGAAGCTAAATTTGTTATATTTCTGATAAACTATTTATTGATCTGTTGATTGGTCTTTCTTATGTGTACTTTGTAGTGTGTTGCACTAACTAATTGACCCAGAAGGGCATCATTTATGTGTAATGTTTGGTTCACACTTTTCATCTTTACTTATATGGTTCTTACTTTAGAACAACTGTAAAGCCTTTAATCATGGGTTAAGAATCTCTAATATCAACTGGAAATGCTGAATTACGAGCCTAAGGAGAAGAACAGCAAATACAGTTTATGGGTGAAAATGAAGGTACATGGACACAGAGAAACCATTTGGTTGTTAGGAAGAGAAATCCACTCGCATGTGCGAAGGCAAAGGGGAAGTCCCTGGAAGGGTTCACAGGATTCCTGTGCATTATGTGACAGGTCTTATGGGAACCAAAAAGCATTCCGTTTCTCTCTCCATCTGCACCACATGCTCTCTCAACTCTGCTTTCTCTGTATGTCTGCTCCTTTCACTTTGCGTAGTCAGTGATCATTTAATTGCAATTTATACTCCACATCACCTAAGCAGGAAGGAAGGATTTAGTATTTGGATGCAGGAATATAGTATGGAACTCAGGGTCAGGAAGTGCAGCCAGCTGTTGCAAGAGCCTGGAGCCAAAGACTATAAAAGTCATCCAGAACTGAAACGCTCCTTCTATTTCCTTCAAGTAAGAATGTCTCTTGTCTCTGTTACTGTCTATACTTCCTTTTTCTTGCCTCCCCGCCTCACTCTCAATTTTACTTCCCTGACCTCTTCCCAGATGAGCTTTGTTTCTACATTCATGCAGCCAAACCTCAGTTCTTCCTTTGTACCACTTCTTAGTTCAAGTGTCCAATGGAGATTTATGAGTCATCGAATGGCAATTCCATATTTCCAGGGAAGTCTCTGAATGGCCCAGGTTGGGTCAGTTGACTATCTGGTGACTCAGCTTGGGAGATCTCCTGGAATAACCAGGTCTGTATAGGCATATGCTGTGTTCAGCAGGAGCTGTGGGAAGATTAGCTGGGCTGTTAAAACACATTTACCACAGCAGTTATTATAGGAGTCTCTGCTCTGTTAGTATATGCAGCATATTCCATATATTTTAATAGTATTTATTATAATGAATATAAAGTCTCCTTAAGACTAACTTCAGCAGTATTTTTAGGTTACCATTGGAATATACTTAAACTAATATCAGTATAAATGTATTGATTGTATTTCTAGAATCATCTTGCAATTTCTTCCTGCTGAGGAGGATTCATTGGGCAGCTTTTAAAAGAAACAAATGCGGGCAGTTTGTGTTGGCTATGGTGTCATCACTAATAATTGAACTTGAGTTAATTTTAGTGCATTATCATGTGATAACAATATTGCCAACAGGGAAAGATGTTATTGTTCCCTAACAGTGGCTGGTGCTCATGCCTGCATCTCGTAACAATTTTGTGCTCTTTTGAATCGTTGACTTTATATTTACTAGAGGTCTGGTGCATGAATTCATGCATAGGTGGGGTCCCTAGGCCTGGCCAGTGATTAGGGCTGATCGGGGCCAGGATGATTGAGGTTGGGCTGACTAGGGCTGGGCCAATTGGGGCCTGCCAGCTAAGCGAGGTGGGGAGGGGACACAGGAGGTTGGCCGCTGGCCCCAAGGAGGGAGCCTGCCCTTGACACCCCTGAGAAAGGGGCCGCATCTGCTGTCACCCACTCCTGGTTTCCCGTCCCAGCGCAGGGCCAGAAGGCCCTGGTGGGGTTGAGAGAGGAGATCATGGTTGCCGGGCCAGGCATGGAAGGAAAGGATGCCAGCCGCCGCTGCCGCTGTGGGTGCCCTGCCACCATGCGTTTCCCTGCCTCCCCCTCCTCCTTCCCTCACTGCTGCACCACCAAATGTCTGCCCCCTGGTGGTCAGTGAGCATCATAGTGACTGGTCAACCGGTTGTTCCAGTCATTCCGGTCATAAAGGTCGCTTAGGCTTTTATATATATAGATATTAGTGTATCCCTATAATGATGTTTCTTAATCTCTCTTTCAGAGTGGAGTATGTGGTTCATCCCTAAGCCTTATTCTTTGGAGATGATACATTGTTAAGCATATAATCAACCTTTGTTCTACATATGTTGAATGTGTAATTCTTAGCTCTGTGTCTTTACTAGCTGTGTATCCTTAGGCAAGATTCCTAAACTCTATGTGTCCCTGTTTCTTTAGTAAAATATGGATAACAACACCTATGCCATTGGCTTGTGTGGGAGATTAAGAGAGAATGCATGAAAGACACATAGCAGAAAGCTTCCTATAAGCATTGCTATTATGATTATGATCCTTATATTTATTCTCAGAGAGGTGGAGAGGTGGTTGTAGTAGCTGCCTCCAGTTACCACATCACATTCCCCCAACACCATCTCTGGCTCAGCTGATTTCAACTGCAACTACCATGGACAGTTCTTGTTCACCAAGCACTTATAGTATCCTACCTGAGCTTACCTATATGTCTTCCTACTTTCTTCCCCAGGGCCGCCTCTGATGCCAAGAGTGTTCACTCTCCCACGTCTACACATAGCTTGGAAATGCTACCTGTGATCATTTCCTAGACTCCAACCCTTACTCAGTGAGAGACAGAAGTCATCCCACAAATACTCCAGCCTCCCATCTTTCCGTGGACAATTTAGGTGACATTTTGAAAACCTCTTAGAAGCCTCATCAGAGTCCACTGCTTTTTACCTTATTCCACAGATACCAATAACACATTAATATTGATTTTTCCTCATTTTCTGATCCACTTTGACTGTTCTTCCCCTCCTGATTTTTGTAATTATTCCTGCCCATTCCTCCTCCTTAACACTCAAACCAGCCTTTTTCTTAACATCTGTTCATTCTTCCTTCGTTTCCTCACTGATAAAATGCAGATAATAATAGTAACTTACTTGTAAAATTGTTATGAGTAATACATAAGTCATCCCAGTGCAAATATAAAACACTTAGGACCATCAGTGTCTGATAAGTAGTAAGTTGCATATAAGTGTTATGTCTCAATAGCCCCTTGTAGACTTATTCAATTGTGTCTAGAAATCTTAGCATTAGGAATGCTCTTCCTCATCATTGCATCCACCTCCCTTAGTGCAGCTTTGTTCTGCCCCTCCCTCTAGCTTCCTTTTCTTTGCTAGTGCTGACCAAGTAGAGAAAGTAGCAAGTGTTCTACAGAGCTTTGTAATTTCTGGAAGCGTGTGACAGAGTACTTGCTGTGTGCTGTGCTCCTTTTTTCTTGCTACAACAGTCCTGCCCCCAGATCCGTTGGCAGACACCAGATGCTGCTGCCAGCTCTTGCTTATTCAGAGGCTCTTTATCCAGACTCTTTGCTCTTCTCTCTGGCTGCCTGCCCTTTGGCCCTTAGATGCTCCCTGGCATTGCTCTCAGAGGGCATGCCAAGGAGGGAAAAGATGGCAGAACTCAGATTAGCCAATTATGGGATCTAAAAAATTAGGATTTTTGGTTCCTTGGGCTTCAGTTTCTAAGCCATCTCTATCTTGAGATGAAAAATTCAGAATCATCCTTGTGCAACTGCAATATAGTTTTCTTTGAGAAATAATTAAGACATAGTAAAATGCACAGATATCATGCATTCAGTTTGATCAGTTTTGGCAAATGTATGCATTCATGTAATGACCACCAAAAATAAGATGATTGCCATCACCCTATAAGATAACCTTATTTCCCTTTCTAATCAATTCCCCTCAACTCCCCCAGAAAACACATTTTGATTTCTATTACTATAGGTGTTTTCCTCATCTTGAACTTCATATAAATGAAATCACCCATATCTACTCTTCTCTTCTTGATCTTCATCTATTTAGCACAATCTTGAGATATATCCATGTAATTGTATGTATTAGAAGTTTGTTCTATTTTATTGCTGAGTAGTATTCCATTGCATGAATGTGCTCTAATATTTTTTAATACATTATCTTGTTGATAGAGAGTTGAGTAAGTTCTGATTTGGGACTAATATTAATAAGGCTACTGAGCATATTCTTAAAATGTATTTTTGAGTAAATATATTTTCTTTTAGGTAAATAAGTGCAGGTGGAATTACTGTGTCATAGGTGGAAGTATATTTAATTTTATAAGAATTGGTAGCAAGATCCATACCATTTTACCCTGCCAAGGACTGCGAATGAGAGTTGAGGTCCTCAGTAACCTCCTCAACATTTAGTATTGTCAGACTTTTCAGCCTTAGCCATTCTAGTGTGTATGAACTGGTACCTTATTGTAGCTTTACCTTATATTTCCTTGATGACTAATGATTTTGAGCACCTTTTCACTGTGCTTATCAACTATCCCAATGTATTCTTTTGTCTTTCCAAGTTCTTAATGGTAGAAAATTGAAGCCAGTTTGACCTCCTGCTCTCAATTATGCAAAAGGAAAATGCAAATAGCTAAGGTTCTATGGCAGGTACAAAGAAGTTCAGGGAGTGGTCCACTTAGTAGCACATGCTATCAATGCTTTGCCCATACCTCTTGGTACTTACTTGCCTAGAGCATGTCAGCAATCTCCTGGGACTCTCTATGTGAGAACTTTCTTTTGGCCTGTGGTGGAGTAGGCCAGAAGTGCCTGGGAATTAATGCTCCCAGGAGCAGCTCGCAGCCAATGATGCATGGGAATCAGAGGTTAAATACCCTTACTTTCTTTCACTTTGAATAGAATAACTCCGAAGCATGTTCTACACCGACTCCGAGTCCCCCAAAGGAATTGAGCCTTAGTTCTCCAAGTAATAATTTATTCAGTGAAGCAAACTTATTGACTGATTCTCTGTCACATTTCCTATTCTCCAACTGATTTTCTCTAGGATCACTTCCAAAATGAACCACTTGTACTCAAGTTCTTGCATTGTGATCTCTTCTGGAAAACACAGCTGTGATGCCTGTCCCCAAAGAAGTGTGGTGGGACATAATAATTGTTCTGTGAGACTAATTAAGACATTGATGAGTTATACTGATGAAGTTATGGCATTGATTTCCTCGGTAGCCACACAGATGATGAAAGGATCAGATGAATATGGCAGAAAATCAGTAATGTGCACGCCTAGTAGAAGCCAAAGTCCCTATGGGCTGGAGGCTGAACATTGGAATAGGTTTTCTATAAAAGCTAGGGATGTTGAAGTGGGAACTGAGAGGTGGGGAGGACATTTTAGGAAGTAGATGGTTTATGACAATGGTATGGACATGCATGAGATATTTGGAGTAGCAATCTCTCCGGAGCTTGAGATTATATGGGAAGGAACCAAAAGTAAGTCTTGCAATGTATGTGAGGATCACATTAAAATGATTCAAATGAAAGACTAGGAAGTTTGGACTTTTCCTCATAGGTAGTGGGGAGACACTGAACATTCTTTAGCAGGGAGTAACACAATAAAATCCACTTTCTGGAAAAACTAAGGTACTGTAATTGTGGAGAATCAATCAAAGCTTAAGATAGAAAGTAGGTTTTTAAAAATATATCTTTATTGATATTTAGAGAGAGAGGAAGGGAGAGGATAGAGAGAAACATTGATGAGAGAGAAACATAATCATTCTGCTGCCTCCTGCAAACCCCCAACTGGGGACTGAGCCCCCAACCTGGGCATGTGCCCTGACCAGGAATTGAACTGGTGACCTGTTGATTTCTAGGTTGATGCTCAACTGCTGAGCCACCCTGGCCAGGCAGGTAGAAATTAGTTTTAATGACTGATACAAATGATAAAATCCTAAAAATGCATAGTGGTAACAGGAATGGAAAAGATGGCATCAATTCAAGAACTATTGAAAAGATCCAATAGAATTTGGTGACACTGATAATGGAAAGTTGACCAGATAAATGAGTCCAAGTAATTCTAAAGCTTCTAGGCACTTGTTTTCAAAATATTGTCAGAAATACCATAAATAAAGAAATTAAGACGAAATGAAATTTTAGAGTGAAGCAATTAATGCATCTAATTTTATGCACAAAATTTAAACTTTGGTTCCCTTTTTGATGATTGGCAGTTATACATCCATATCCAGCAGATATTTTAAGATTTGGGACTGGTATTTAGGAGAGAGTTTGTTAAAGTACATCTGAGAGTCATCTTCTTCAAGGTAATACTTAAAGCTTTGGTCCTGAATAAGATCACACAGGAAGAAAGTGAAAAGAGTGAAGAATACAGAACTGAGGATTAAGCCCTGGCAAAAGACCCCATGTAGGGAGGACAAAAAGAAAGATAAGCAAGTAGGTGGGAGAAGAATGTGCAGGTGGAAGGGTCATGGAGTAAAAAGGGAAAGATAATAGAATATTGGGGAATAAACACTGTTAATGCCTTCAAAGGTGGGGGATGATAATGATCTTGACCTCATTAGACTCTCAGCCTGTAAGAAGAGCTGAAATTTACATATATAGGGAAGAAAGCAAAATAACACAATCACATGCTAAAGTGTTTAAGCGGCACTGTGAGAGCTATGTGAGAGCACAAAGGCAAGGGTCAGCGTAAGCCAGAGGCAACAGGAATGAGATCAAGTAAGAGATGTAACTTGAGCATGAGCTTTGTGGACAAAAAGGGAGAAAAAAGAATTGGCATGAAGAAGACCACCATGAATAAAATCATTGAGGAGAGACTGAAGCTATTTGGGAACATAAACTAAGAGATTAGGGTATTTACCAACTTACTTATGCATATACTGCCTGCTTTCCCAAGAAATTCAAGGTCCCTGGGCCAAATTAAAAATCAAGAATCTAACCATGTCTAGTCTTGAAGGAGCTACCTATAGAATCAACTGAGCAAGTGGGAGTGAGAAGTGACCAGAAACCAAGACACTTTGGGGGCCTAAAAGTAGTTGTGCGGGTGGACTTATTTAGTCTTTGAAGTGACTGTGTATGTGGTACAAATAATAGGGTGTTTTTTAAATACAAATACTAAGCTTCCATACTTAGAACTAAGATATCTTAGTGTTATAAAAGTCCACTATAGCTTCTCCAGCACAAGTTTGTTTGGCAGGTATGCAGTAGTATGTACCTTTGTTTTGCTGTACCCGTACATCCCATTGAACTATTGAACACTTGGAGAGCACACATAGTTTGTGTGATAATGGGGATGAGAGTAGCAACCGATACCAAGTAAATGTGTTTACGTTAACAAAGCTGTGTTCTCCAGTTTTGGGGTTAAATCTTTTAAGTAGTTTAACAGTAAATTACTGATTTAAATTTTCTTTTCACCTTCCAATTATTTTGAGGATATTATAAGAGAAATTGCCCTGCCTGGTGCCTTTGAATTGCTGAGGCCCTTGCTTCTTTTGGTTACCCCATGATACCCAAACCTGTCTTCATAAAAGTTGTTTCTCGAAGTATCTAATGGTATCAGAATCTAGCCCAGTGGGGAATACAATCTCGGATAAAAGTTTCTTCCCCACTGGGTTTCCTGAATATAATGGCAATGAGATTAGCACATTTCCCCAGTGATTGAGTTGGCATGTGTCCATACATTTATAAATAGAATTTATTGTGAATGTTACTGTGCTACATGGGTAAGTAGCTATTGCAATTTGATGATAGAAAGTGTTCTCTGAAAAGAAACTATTATATGCCATGGCATCTGAGGAAAAAAATGGACAGAAGATACAAGTGAGTTTTGTTGTGAGTTCATTCCACTCTATGTACAATTATGAACAAGAAGATATATTTAACATTTGGAAAATTGATTTATAGTTTCCTATTCCTCTGTTTGTAATTACATTGGTAGGGCCAGTTGGGGGTAAATGACAATTTCAAATCCTTCATCATTTTGCTGTCTTCGGGTAGTGAAAGGGTGACATGTTGGAGTATGTCCAGATTTCTGCTGCTCTCTCCCTGAGGAGAGCAGTAGACTCATGGAACTTGAAGACCATTTAGTGTCAGGAACCAGCCTATGCCTCAGTCCAACCATCATAACGTGATCTTTGTTTACTGCATTCTGATGAGGCTGATGGTGAACTTCTAAGGTGAATACTGTGGTGAAAGGAAATTTATGTAACTTAAAATATCACTGCTGCCCAGCTGGCATGGCTCCATAGTTGAGCATTGACCTATGAACCAGGAGGTCACGTTTTGATTCCCTGTCATGGCATATGCCTGGGTTGTGGATTCAGTCCCCAGTGGGGGATCTGCAGGAGGCAGCCTATCAATGATTATGTCTCATCATTGATGTTTCTATCACTCTCTCCCTCTCCCTTACTCTCTGAGATCAATAAAAATATATTTTTAAAAAATATATCACTGTTGCTGTTACCTCTAAAACATACCTCATTTCTGAAGGATGGAGTTGCATGTTACAACCAGAAAAAAACTCTTTTCAATCATATCAATTGTGCTTTGTGATCCAGTCCAAATCCTAATAGTGAGAAAACACTTTTATCCTAGTCAGAACAACATGTCATGTCTCCTCTTAAGAGATCAGCCATTTCCTTTAACCAGCTGAGTTCTATGCCATGATCATACAAGAGAATGTGTGCTGTGCTGTGTGTGTGTGTGTGTGTGTGTGTGTGTGTGTGTGTGTGTGTGTCTGCCTGTCTGTCTGACTTGGGTTCTATGCAGCGCTGTCTTTACATTGCATTTCTTTTTTCTTGATAGTCCAGCTCCACAGTGAGAGCCTATCAAACGAGTAAGTCAAGACTGACCATGAGCCCTGGCTTCAGCTCCCAGTGGAACAGCAGCCAACCAGCCTGGAGTACATACTCCTTTCCAAGAGCAAGCTTGCACTACCAGTCCCATGCCAGCTACACCTACTGTACTGGACACCCTGCTGTAAGTACCCTGTTTTCAGTAGTTAGAAAAGTGGATGCTTTCTTTAGGTACATTTTGAATCCAGAATTGGTATCTCTCTATTAATTGGGCAACTTTTCCAAGGCAAGATTATGCTGTTCTTGAGTAACAGAGGTAAGCAATGGAGAGTGTCTTATGTGCTTACATGACATATGTTTGGATGATCTGTGCTAAAAATTGATGTTTCATTTAAAGTTATTTTGAGGTGAAATACATTGACAGAATTTTCAGAATGATGGTGTGGAGGCTGAAAGTATGTATGTCTTTGGTTTTATTTTCTGTTGTCCTCTGGGCTGTTTCATATGAATTTAGTTGTTGCTTTTTCACTGAGAATGAGTTGATGCCTTTCAAAACAGAATAGAGTAGTCCATGGAGCCTGTATCCCCAAATTCATCAATGACTTTGTTGCTATAGTTAAACAGGTACTAACATATACATGTAAATTCATCAGTAGAGTATTGTCCAGTTCCTGCTACCCAGAACTCTGGGGTTGTTGGCATAAATGACTCAAAGGGCAAGAGAAATTAACCTTTAATGGGGAGAAATAAACGCATGGAATTTGAGAACCTTTTAGAATAGGCTACTTGTTTCTGCCTTCATCTTTTTTGGTGTCCCAGTAAGATTACTAAGATTTTTTTTTTATTGTAAATTGCACTTGCATACTTGAAAACAATCATAATGAATGTTGATATGAAGACCTATGTTTACTGTGAAAAATCCAAACACAAGACTCCTGGGTAATGAGAGACCTTTGAAAGTAAGTCATGTATGCTTATCATAGTACCTCCTCCCACTGTCAGTAACTACAGACATGGGTTCTTCAGCCATTTACAAAGCCCCCATGACTTCTGCACTTTGACTATTCTGTTTGCATTCCAAGGTTATGGGACTATAAAGTGTTCCAAGCTTCTAAATTGAGGAGGAAATGTGTTTCCAATATCATGCCATAAAAACACTTAAAAGAAGACTCAAGGAATCCACTCAAAATGTAAATTGGCACAATTCTGTTAAAAGGTGATTTGGAAATAACTGTCAAAATTTAAATTGCAGATACTTTTGACTCAATAATTAAACTTTTGGCATCTAATTGGACATGTACAAGGATAAATGCACAAGGACGGTGTTCGTAACCTTTTGAAACTACTTGGAAAAAGAACCTAAATAACCCTTCTTTATTTTGATTTGTCCATTCTTTCAACAACAATAATTTATAAAGCATTATTAGGCATTTTTATATTCCAGCATCTTTCTTGGTGGAAGAGGCACAGGAGTGAACAAAACCAAGTCTTACTCTCATGGAGCTTCTATTCTAAGGGGAAAAAACCCTGGTAATTACATAAATAAACATATGAATAAATAAAAAGGACAAAGCAAACCAGAAAACTATGCAGTCATGTTAAATGCCATGCAAACACTCAAAACGGTTGAAATGATGGAGAGTGACTGGGTGACTATTGAAGTTGTATGATCAGCCAAGTCCTCACTTAGGATGCCAGGTTTTAGCTGAATGAAAAAGAGAAATAACATGCAGAGTTCAGGAGGAAGAGCATTCCAAGAAGAGGAAACAGAAGGACCAGAGGCAGGAATGAGCCTGAATGTTCATCATACAGAGAGAAAGCCAGTGTGGACTTTCTGGAGACTTAGCTGAGAAAGAACAGAGAGATACAGTCAGAAGGAAAAGCGGAGGCCAGAGTATGTAGCACTTTATAATCTGGAATAAGGAGTTTGTATTTTATTTAAGTATGAGAGGCCCATTGCACAAAGATTCGTGCAATAGGCTTTCCTTCCCCTGGCTGCGGGCACCAGTTTTCCTCCGGCACCCGGGATCCAGGCCTTCGCTCTGGCCACTGCCTTCAGTCTTCGCTCCAGCTGGAGCACCGCTCCTGTAGCTTCCTCCGCCCCCCCTCCCCGCCTCATAGCAGGCGTCCTACCCCACCCGGCTGCTCCATATCTGCATGCATGCTGCCCAGAGGCCCGGAGCGGCTAGGAGGCAGGGCCACTTCCATCTTTGTTGGGTTGATTTGCATACTCACTCCTGATTGGCTGGTGGGCATCGTGAAGTGATGGTCAATTTGCATATTTCTCTTTTATTAGTGTAGATGATGGAAAACCATTGGAAGGTTTTAAGCAAGGAAATTATAGGACATAATTCAGTTCTTTTGGGGCTCACTCTGGCTTCTTGAATTTCTGGTAGAGGAACAAGAAGGAAGTTAGGGAGTCAAGTTAGGAGAATATTACATGCACATACACACACATGCATGTATGTGTGTATATCTGCATATAATAGACTGAAGTTCTGTAGTAAGAAGAAGATTTCTTCTTGTATATCCCTTAGTACATTTGATATTCAAAATATATGCATCTTTTTTTCATCATAATAAAGAAGTAAGTTGCATATACTTTGAATAAAATTTTCTGTGGTAACTAGTTCCATTACTAAAATGTTCCTGACCTTTTTCTTCAGTCATTATTTGTCAAGCTAGTCATGACAAATATAATTTATTGAAATATTTCAGTTCACATTCTTACTGGCCTCAAGGTCATCTAAAAGTAGCTGATATTTATGGAACACATTTTCCAAACTCTGTTCTAAACAAATTATGTGTATTTTCTACCTTGCGTTGGGATTCCATAATGTGGAGGGCCAACTTAAGTTGTATATAGATTTTCAACTGAGTAGGAGGTTGAGGCCTCTGATCCCCAAGTTGTTGAAAGGTCAAATATAGATATATATTCACCATAGCCCTAGGAGGTAGTTACTGTTATTGTCATCATTTTAAAGATTAGTAAAATGAAGCTCAGACAAATTAAGTATCTTGCCCAATATTATAGCCAGTAATGGGGCCCGAGATTCAAATGGTTTTTGTCTCCAATGAGTGTTGGTATCTATTGTATTATATTGCTCCTTACCACTGAGTCCCTGTATTGTTATCTACATGTTAAGGACAATGATTGTACCCCAGGTAGAATTATTTATAATCATTTCATTCAAATGTTCATGTTACTCCTTAGAGAAGTACTTTTATTTATAAGATACTTGCTTTAGGTCTGGGGATAGGAATGAATAATAGATTCTATCCTGTCTTAAAAACCACTGGAATAATTACAGGATGTCTAACCAATTTTTATAATTTAAAATCTGGAAGCTGTTACTTCCTTTTGTCACACCACTGAGAGTGAATTGAGTCAAGTGTGAAAGTAGAAGGAAACAATGGGAAAAATATATAAGAAATAGTCACAGGTGTTGTACTTTTGATTTCAAGGATATTCTAAGGATCAATTTGAAGTTTACTTGACATTCTTCCATTATTTCAACATTTCAACATTTCTTTCACATTTTCCTCCCGTGCCTGATCAGATGGCAATAAACTTTTGACTCCAAGATTAGTGCTCATTTAAGTTTCCTACCACCTTGTAAAAGGAATGATACTATCTGAAAATAGGCCAGAGGTTCAGTATAGGGGGTCTTTGAGAGCCGGGTTAAGATGACAACATCTCAAAAGGGTGATTACCTCATAATTATTAGTTGGATCTATATGGCAAGCCAATTACTAGAGAAATATTTGGGGCTCCAAAATGTGAGAGTAGATTCCGTAGTTGTCATGCAGTGTAAGATCCACAGAGGTTTTGTGGTTAAAACCACAGAAATGGAATTCCTGTCTGAATAGATTGCCAGTGATTTTCTTGAGTCATATAATTTAGTAGCTTCTAATGAAACTATAAATGGTCTGACAGTCTTGTGAGACTCTGGCCCTTTTCTCTAAGTTACTAGTTTGATTGAAGATTTCCAGCTCTTTAATTTCCTGGGGTTATAAGGGTGTCAGCCAATGTGAAGTTTGTGTAGTCAGTACATGTGACGCAAGCGGCTTCCTTTTGCTTCCATTCCCCTGCTGCTGAGGAATCCGGATACCCCATGAATGTCCGGTTAGTGAACTTGAAATTGGTAGCATATAGAAATCTCAGCATACAGTGATGCCTCTCCCTGGCCAAGTAAGGATTTCTCAGAGCCCTGTTGTACAACAACGTGTCAGTTTCCTGTGGCTGCTGTAACAAATTCCCACAAGCTCCGGGGCTTAAAACAACACACGTTTATTTGTTTCTCTTACTGTTTTGGAGGTTAGAATCTGAAATCGAGGTGTTGGCAGGGTCACACTCCATCGAGAGCCTCTAGGGCAGCCATGGGCAAACTATGGCCCGCAGGCTGGATCCGGCCCGTTCGGCTGTTCTATCCGGCCCGCGGAGCCGAAAGAGTGGAGGGTTCTCTTGCTCTCCCCTCCGCTCCTTTACTTTGAATTTATATTAGTTCACACAAACACTCCATCCATGCTTTTGTTCCGGCCCTCCGGTCCAGTTTAAGAACCCATTGTGGCCCTCGAGTCAAAAAGTTTGCCCACCCCTGCTGGGATAATCTGTTCCTTGCTTTTTCCAACTTCTAGAGCTACCTTCTTTGCAAACCATCCCTCCTGGGCCCTTCTTTCGTCTTCAAGGCCAGCAGCACAGCATCTTCAAATCCATTTCTTCTCCATCTTCACACTGTCTTCTAAGTCTGTGGTCAAACCTCTCCCTGTTTCTCTTTTCTAAAGACAGGTGATTACATTTAAAGGCCCACCCAAATAAGCCAGGATAACCTCCCAATGTAAAGATCCTTAACTTGACATCTGCAAAGTCCCTTTGGCCATTTAAACTAACCTGCACAGGATCCAGAGATTAGGTCGTGGACATCTGGGAGGACTGTTGGTCAGCCTACGTACAACAATCATAATATCCAGTGACTCAGTGGCTAACTTTTGAGCCATTAGCTAATTATTTAGGGCTTTGTGAAACTGGTGAAACTTCCTAATGAGGGAGATAAGGTGAGACGGATTTTTTGAGTGATAGAAAACTGAAATGGATAACCTACAGCAATGATTTCTTATCTAACGGCACACATAAATTAATTACTAAAATCCTGTGGCACACACAAAAATATATTGTGTGTGCCGACCTGACAAAAAAATACGTATAATTTTGATTCATTTACACCAGCTGGCTATTGTTGTGTTGGCTGTTGTCATTTTTTAATTTGATAGTCTTAGGGAAAAGAGGTCAGTGCCCCTGACTAAATAGGTATTACATGTTTTAAAAATTATTGCAGCACACAGGTTGAAAATCACCACTCTATGGCAATTCAAAATTATTGAAATTCACTAATATAAGTTTGATTTTTCTGAAACACATGATTTTTCTACTTCTGAAATGAAATAACTATCACCTTGATAATCGTTCCAATACATATTTTTAAAAAGTAAAGACAAAGTTATTCAAACTCTCCTCATATTTAATCAAATGCTCTAGTAAATGAAGAAATCATGTCGAGGCATCGAAGGCAGCCTCTTCAACGTGGGGTATGTAGAGGTGTTCTCTCTTTTCCGCGTCAGCACGGAAAAGGAACGGGTCCGATTCTGAGTGGAGGAGCTGGGGATTAAGAAATAAAAGAAAGAAAGAGACAAGAGGCAGAAATAGAAGCAAAGCTGGGAGCCAGGTGGGACGCCAACCTCTCTGATGGAGAGGCAGGGACCCCGAGCCCACGCAGCACATTTATTTTATACCCCCAAATACCAGGAAGTATCACCAAAACTTAGGATCAAAGGAGCTTATTTGCATTCTTGAGTAGGCCTTAGTATTCCTGGTGCTTGCCTGGATTTACATATCAAAGCCCGCTCCCTGGCACCTGGACAAAGGTATAAAAGGTAAAAAGTCAGTACTGATAACGCCCCCCCCTCCCCCCCCCCCCCCCCCCCCCCCCCCCGCCGCCTTCTTGGGGAGGGCGTAACTGAGACGCGGCTCTGCCAGTTGCCTCTGGCTCAGCTGACAACAATTTAAAGAAATGCCCATGTGCCTTCCCAGGCAGCCCTCTACAGGGGTATAAAATGGCAAAAAGTAATATTCAAGTACTACAGTAATATAACTGATAATATAAGTCAAATATTAAATATACCATACTTTTTTATCGTTTAAGGAAGTTAATATCATGTAAATTCCTTACCTAATCGTATTTTTTATAACACATTTCACTCACGAAACCATTCTAATAATTTCCAAATACTATATTGACTAGTGCACTGGTTTTGATCTTTCATTTTATACTTTCATCAGCAGCTAAACGATAACCTTGCTAGTTTCATGACTTGACACGGGGAACTACATTAAATCTCCACAACTTCCTATGAATTGATAGTCATTTAGTGACTGGGGATCGAGTTAATCCTAAAAGAATGGGGTTCATTGGACTGCCCAATAGCTCTGCTCTCCCTATACCTTCTCACTTGTGCCCTTTTTCTTCAGAGACCTGCATGATGTTATCATTTGAGTGACCCTGGAGAGATGGACTGAGGGAGAGGGGAAGTGGGGAAGGATGAACAGTTGATGGGGATTATCTCATCCCTGATTATGGCCTCACTGCTGAGGCCAGGACCCTGTGTATTATTTGCTCTTTCTCTGATGAGGAAGCACAATATGTCTCTTGCCCCACAGATGCTCACTGGGAGAAGCTTGTGCCAACCACAGGCAGTGACCAGGTAGAGCCCAGTTCATACTGAAGACAAAATCGAAATGGCTAAAGAAGAGAAGAGATTTTAAAAATAAAAATAATACAAGAAGAGAAGAGATAAAGAATATAAAAAGTAATGGGAGTATGCACAGAGGTTGATGCTGCCTAGAGGTAGTGGAGGCTTTTGCCAAGGCCCTATCTCTCCTTCAAGAGAAGAGGAAGCAGGTAGGGGAGGAAGAGTGGGCAGCCTGGTGCTAGATTCCCTCTCTCTCTCTCTCTCTCTCTGTCTCTCCCTCCCTCCCTCTCCTTCTCCCTCTCCCTCATCCTCTCTGTCTCTCTCTCTCACTCTCTTCCCATTGATTGATTTTTAGAGAGAGAGAAGAAAAAGAAACAGTGATTTGTTGTTCCACTTGTTTATGCATTCATTGGTTGATTTTTGTATGTGCCTTGACCGAGGATCAAACCCACAATCTTGGAGTATCAGGATAACACTCTAACCAACTGAGATACCCAGCCAGGTAGAAATAAATCTGCAAGGGAAAGAGGGGATGCACCATCTTTCTAGAGGACTTCCTCTTTTAGTCCCTGAACAGATTTCCAGGAGAGTCCCTCTCTAGAAACACAGTTTGCAAAGCACAGGGACAGCTGCCTTCCATCGGGAGTTAAGTTGTCATAAAACAAGGGTTCACAAAGCTATCAGAGGGGACATTGTCTCACAATGAAGGCATGTGCTGTCTGTGTCCATGGCAACTGTCTATATCCATGGGACCCAGTAACTTACTAGCTGCTTCCTAAGCCCAGACCCTACTCCTCCCCATGGGCAGGGACAAGCATATTTTTGGAGGTTTATAGAAGGGGTTGTGATAGGTTGCACCTCTCCTTTCTCCTAAATAAGGACTTTTATGCTTCAAGGCTACCCACTAACTTTGAAAATAATTAGCAAGTCCTCTGCAACAGAATCCTAGCTCTGTGCTCCAATGTTCACGCCACAAAGATGTCATAGAGTCACACTTTGCTTGTTTGTGGTTTCTGAAATGAAGCACAAATGCTGACATTTAGATTATTGATTATTTTAATGGTTATCCCAACTATTTTTTAAATTAATTTCTTTATTGATTAAGGTATCACATATTTGTCCTCATCCCCCCATTCCCATCCCAAACCCCTCCCCACGCGTGCTCCCACCCCCCTGTTGTCCGTGACCACTGGTTAGTCTTATATGCATGCATACAAGTCCTTTGGTTGATCTCTCCCCCTTACTCCCACCCTCCCCTACCTTCCCTCTGAGGTTTGACAGTCTGATCGATGCTTCCCTGTCTCCGGGTCTGTTTTTGTTCATCAGTTTATGTTGTTCATTATTTCCCCTAGATGAGTGAGATCATGTGATACTAGAAATACACTTATAAGAACCGAAAATGAGACAAGCAATAATGGTTATGCTGAGAGGCAAATGAATCAGTCTGTAGTGAGTTTCCTTCTGGGCCAACAGTTCTTTTGAGTCCCAATTTCAATGTCAAACAGTTCCTTATGTGTACAGCAGCTGTGCGTACAGCTGCAGGTTGCCCAGGACCAAACCAGAGAGGGTTGGATTAACTACTGTTATTCTGTATACTAACCTGTGTGAAAATGTTTTAATATTTGAAACAACTGGTATGGCTAAACATTAGCTTAATTATAGGTCTGCACAAACTCCTAGGGGCTATTGAAAACTTTTCAAGGAGTACTGAAAATGAAGTAATAACCAGATCTTCAGCTTCCATGAATTCTCTTTTATAAATGGATTAGTCTGATAACTTACTAGTATTCCAGTAGCTAAAGTCACCATATTATCTCCATTTCTATGGTTTATGTTTATTTCCTAGAGCACTTATTAATAGTGTCCCCTTTTATTCTAAAAAATGTTCGTGTTTGGAAGATATATTATAGGGTATCTCTGCCACACTCCTTTTCAAGAGAAAGCGTATCCCTTGCTTATAAATTTTACTTTGGTCTATTGCCTCAGGGTGTAAAAACCTCGCCAGGGAGATACCAACAAAGAAACGCTTCATATAATGATTAATCGGGCACCATAAACCAATGGGGTTTCCAGTCTTTCCCAGCTGCTGTGTGTGTGTGTGTGTGTGTGTGTGTGTGTGTGTGTGTGTGTGTGTGTGTGAGGGACAAGAGTAGTGTAGCAATTCGTTAAACTCATAATGAAAATTTTAGGTAGCTTAAAAATGAGAAAGAGTGTCTGTAATTTTTCAAAACTCTTCAAAGAACATGTGAACAGAGTTTGAAGACTGCTACTCAATGGTAATTTTTCCTAAACTTTTTTTTTTCCCACCTCATGGAGACTGCTCATTGCTCAGGACCCTGGTTGCCCCAGACCTTGCCCAACTGCTCAAAAGGCCAAGACATTACACATCCCTATCTCTTTCGTGTTGCAGCATGTCTAATGCTATCACTCCCCTGTCACCCACAGATCTCCTACTAGTCTAAAATATACAAATAATGTGATAAAATGCTTATATTCATTGAAGTTGGAGTAAGGAACTCTATTGGTTAGAATTCTTTGGCTACAGAAACAGAATATCTAACTGACAGTGGCTTCAAAAACATGGATGTCTAGTAATTATCTTAATAAAAAGTCTGGACATAGAGGTAGATATTTATGTTTGCCAATATGGCTGCAATAATAGTACCCATCCCACATGCTTTCCTGCAGTGGGACATTGCTGTTCTCCCACCAAGATGTGATGTCTAAATGCCCTCTTCTTAAATTAGGCTAGCCTTTGTGATTATAGAATGTGGCCCAAGTGATACGGTGTGATTTCCAGGTCAAGGTCAGAAGCTCTCTTGAAAAGCTGGGTTTCTGAATGTTCTCTCTCTCAGGACACTTTCTTTCTGAACAAGTCACCATTCTGTGAGGAAACCCAAGCCACATGGAGAGGCCATGTGGAGGTGCTCTCTGGTCAATCTCATCTGAGCCCAGTTTTTGTCTTCTCAGCCCACATGTCTGATATGTGAGTGAAGAGACCATCAGATGACTTCATTCTCTAGCTGTTTGAGCCACTTCCAGGTATTTGGATCCTCACATCGAAAGCCCCAGACAGAAGAGGGCAGAGACAAATCATTCCCACTGTGTCTTGACTAAATTCCTGACCCTCAGAACTGTGAGCATGATAAAATGGCTGTGGTTTTAAGTCACTAAGCCTGGGATAGCTTGTTACTCAGCAACAGTAACTGAAACAGCAGATGTTTCTAGGTTTGATGTAGCAGTTAATTAGCATCACCAAAGAGAGAGGCTCTTTCTGTATTTCCTCTCACCATCCTCTCAATGTTTTGTGATGTCACTTTCCCTTACTTAGCACAAGATGAAGCCCACAACCCCAAACAGTTCATTTACCTATAATAGTCCTTAAAAAGGAAGAGAGCAGGGACTTTCATTTGCACTACTGTCTTATCAAGAAAGAGAATGTTCCTCAGAATTCCTTTGGTTGACTTCCACTTATATCTCATTGACCAGAACTGATTTTCCTAGTCAACTTTAACACGTTAAGCACCCAGCCTGTTTGTCTTCCCGATGGAAAGTATAGTGTCAGTCACCGGTGACTGACTGGGCGCTTAACGTGTTAATAAGAGGCAAAAGAATATAGACCTTCCAATATTGCTGGAAACCAGGCACATTTAAATCACTTTGGATCTTTTTATTTTATATATAACTGATCCCAAGCTTAACCAATGAAAGCATGAGCCACCCCTGTGATTCTTCCCTACAATCATATTTGAGAATCACTGGTTTAGAACCTAGGACTGAAAGTGTGATCTGTGGACTAATAATATCAGCATCACCTGGGAGCTTGTTAGAAATACTTCAGTCTAGACATACTAAACATGAGTCTGCATTTTATCAAGATCCCTTGTTTATTTGTATGCACATGAACATTTGCAAAGCACTGGTTTAAACTAACAATAAGTTATTCCCTGGGGCTAGTCATATTGAAATTCGGGGTTCTCTTAGGATAGAAAAAGGGACATGCCTGTTGGGAAAACAACCAACAGTGTCTGCCATGGGAACCCAGACCTATGTGATTTTGCTTCCCCCAGCATGCCTTGAGGCATCTCCCTAGAGGAGTAAGTCTCCTTGGAACACAGTTTTACAAATCACACACTAAATGCCAATTCCTGTTTTTATTACAGTACTATAAAACCAGGATGGGATCAGCTGTGATGCTTCTACTTCCCTGTGTGGCTGGTTTGTCTCTCATTTGTACATGGCTCAAGGAGAAGAAATACTCTTGGTCTTATTGTCCTAGAATTCTCTCCTTTATTTGCATAATTTTTCAGGGACTAAGGCTTGTTTCACTAAAGTGTGCTTGCATCTTAACTATAATTTTTTGGTTGTCTAGTATTCTTATAGACTACCCAGAGGAGCTGAGTCCCAGGTATGATCCCTCAACTCTCTTAAACTTTGAACAAGGGCATATATTCATTCAGCAAACATTTAATACATCTTGTAAGCTGGACATTGTGGTGGGTAGGGTCTATGATAGGAAAGTAGGGTAGAAGAGGAAGAGAATGGAGGATAATATAAAGTGTCCATATTTCCAAGTTGCTTAAAAGCTGATATACAAGAGATCTGAGGAAACAGACCTATAGTAGATAATGATAGCAAGATTTTATTTTTTTAAAAAAATATGTGTTTTTTTTTTTATTTTAGAGAGAGGGGAAGGGAGAGGGATAGAAACATCAGTGATAGAGAGACATCAATTGGCTGTCTCCTACATGCCCCCCACTGAAGATCAAGCCCACAATCTGAGTATGTGCCCTGACCAAGAAACGAACCAATGACCTCTTGGTTCATGGGTTGACACTCAACCACAGAGATTCACCAGCTGAGTGGTAATAAGGCTTTAAAGCAGTGGTTCTTAAATACTAAATGTAGAAGCTTGAAACCTGTAGGTTGAGAACGCTGCAGACTTGTAAGGACTGAGCATTTGGACAATGGGACTTGGCTTCATATCCCAGCTGTATCACTTAGAAGCTGGATGACCTAGGGCAGTGGTCGGCAAACTCAGTCAGCAGAGCCAAATATCAACAGTACAACAGTTGAAATTTCTTTTGAGAGCCAAATTTTTTAAACTTAAACTTCTTCAAAATAGACTCACCCAGGCCGTGGTATTTTGTGGAAGAGCCACACTCAAGGAGCCAAAGAGCCGCATGTGGTTCGGGAGCCACAGTTTGCCGACCACTGACCTAGGGCAAAAGTATTGAACCTGTCAGAGCCCACTTCCTCCTTTATAAAATAGGAAAATTATAAGCTACTTCCTGAGGTCATTGTGAGAATTTAATGAGATAATATATGTAAAGCTGTTTAACACAGGCTTACCTCTTATAAATCACTTAATGGATAGACGTTATACTCCAATAGGAAAGAAATCAATTTCAATTTGGCTTATGAGAGAAGGCTCCCAGGCTCCCAGACTCCCAGATTGCATTATTTGGATGGCATTCTCTTTAAGACCCTGGGACCCAGCATTTGAATTATTGAGAACTCTTCAGGCACACGAAGACTTATCTGTATCTGCCTGGAAATTTCAACCTTTCCCCTTAAGTTGCTATTGAATATTGTGCTTTAGTAGACCAAGACCAAGAAGGCATTATAACTTTGCCCAGAGTTGGTCATTTCTAGTGAGACCTGAAATCTTTTCTTTTCCATGTAGTTTTCTCCCCAAAGGCAATGTTTTCAGGAAAAAAGTGAGAATCTCATTCTGCTTCTTCCTCCTGATCTTTATTTTTCCCATGTGATTTGAAAAGCTACGATTTCATCTGGTGCATTTTATACCCTTAGCTCATTTCCCAGCTATGAGAGTCACTTTCCCTTGGCTGTTCCTTTCTTCTAATAACTCTGTACCCCATCTCAAATGGAAGGTCTTGGTGCTGCTTCATCCTGGGTATTCAAAACAGATGTTCTGGGGAATGGAGTCAGCCATCCCTCAAGGATTGATCCATACCTCCTATGACAAGCTTGGATTTCATAAGACACTGTTGGAATTCTGGGCAGGATTTCATGCTGCTCAGACCTAACTCCAACAGCTCTCAGTTTTGTAGGTGTGACTTTTTAAAACATCCCCTTCCTTGATAATTTTTTTAAAAATAACATTATGATTGATTACATGCACTAGAGCGTCACATAAGATAGTACCTTTAAAAATTATCACTAACATATCTATAATAATAAAAGCGTAATATGCAAATAGACCGAAGGGCCGAACAGCAGAACCACTGTCCACACCATCACGCTATGACAAGCACTAGTACCAGGCCAGCGAAGGTGGGTACGATGAGATTGGTCACCCGCCATCGCCCCATGATCGACTTGCAGAGGGAGGCCCAGGCCACCGGCCAGCAGGGTGATCAATGCGGGGGGACTCCGCAATCGCTCCCAAAAAGGGAGGCCCAGGCTACCTGGCTGGCAGCCTGTGGTGGGTGGGTGGGGCCTCCCTCTGCAGGGTGATCGATGGCGGGGCCTCGGACTGTGAGAGGGCGCAGGCTGGGCTGAGGGAACACCCGACCCCCAAGTGCACAAACTGTCGTGCACTGGGCCTCTAGTTACCTTATAAAAATAAACTATTTCCAAAGACTTTAGTTGATAGCATGGTGCCTTGCACAGTTTAATTATGACCATTGGGGTGAGGTTTAACTCTCCTAATAACAAGGACTCTGATACATGGGAAGAATTTAAAGATGATAAGGAAATTGGCATCATTGTTACAAAAAGTCACATAAGATGGAAAGGTTATGCTAGGACTGACCTAAGTTACTGATATGTCTGCTATCTGTTCTTTTTGTGAATGAAGACTCCTAAACATAAATTGTTAAGCTGAGACTTTATGCTTCCATAATAGTGAATCCCTTTGGAAAAGAAAAAGAAATTAAGCTTAAAAACAAAAATGCTTCTGATTAGCCCCCCTCACGCTTTTAGGGAAGATAAATGCTATCAATTGCTTTTATGAAGGGACTTTCACTGCAGTCTCGTAAGGCCCAGCTTTTCAGTGAACTTGGATGGCATCAGGAGTATCAGCTCAGCTCATTGGAGCTGTTCCCTAATTGTTCTTCTGTGAAGACCCATTAAGGCTGGGTCTTTTCAATTACAAAATTAGCACAGGTTCTCTTGGGAGAAACATTCAAACTTTTTGATTATATGTTAAAGTGAAAGTGAAAATTCCACCATCCTCCTTCCCTAATCATGAAGATAGCTATTTATCTTTCAGATACTTTTGGGTTGTGGATGCTTTTTCTTCTTTAATAGCTCATCATCTAGGTGTGCATTTAAAAACTAATAACAGAGAAATATAACAACAAAAATATAATAAAATGTGATCCTCTAAAGTCAATGGAACCTCTAAACCCAACAGAACCTGTAAACCCTTCAGAAACAGAACCTTACAATACTTTGATGCTCCCATATTCCCCTTTAATGCAACTCCTTCCTAGGGCCAGGAGAGGATGCATGACCACAGGCTTGCCTATGTTGAATACTATCAGTCCATTACACTTTTGTGAATGGGTGAAAATGGTAAGCTATTGTTTTAATTTGCATTTCTCTCATCACTGGAGAGGCCAACCATCTTTTCATTTAATCAACCATTTATAATCTTGTAAGAACTTGGCTCCTTCCCTGAATAAAAGTAGAATGATAACATAAAGCAGTGTAACCGGTGATGTTTGCCCTTCCACTGCATTGTAATTTCATCATAAAAGCAATAGAATTATATTCACATCACCTGCAAATTGGTATTTTTGTGGATATTTGGACTTAACCTCTAAAATCACAAACCTAACCATGCTAAAAACAAATTGATTTGTCTGCGTTTGCTGCCTGAGATCTTTTAGTTTTTTGATTTTGTAAAATAAGAAGAGATTTTTCAAGCATATTTAGCAATGTTATCTTGTCTGACCCGTTACATGTTAAATATTTTTAAGCCCACAGATATAAATTAAGCACAACAAAGTGCTTATTAATTTATTACTGCAAAAGTTCTTTTAGCAGGTCTTAGATATTTGGCATTCTAATCCCTGTTATAAGCTTTTCGTGAAAATATTTTATGTTAATGACAAAATGGAATAAAAGCACAAATAAAACACAGGGAAATTACAAAAATCAGAATACAAAGGAGTATTTATGAGGGTGCATGGGTACCTCAACTCTCCTGGCAACGTTCTATTTTTAAAGCTGGGTGATAGAGATACAAGTATTTGCAAATATGATTTGTACCTTCATATATTTGTAAATTATTTCTCAAAAATTAAAGCCTCTGTACTTGCCTTTCTCCAATTCTGCAGTGGCACATGCAAAAGGATTACCACTCTAAAGCTTAACGATCACATCTGAGGGGCTCCAGTGCCAGTCTCCTTGGCAGCCACTCAGGACGGGGATTGTGGACCAATTCACCAAGTCTGAATGGCCTGGATGCCTGTGCTTATCTGGCAGAGGCGAACACTCCGATGATAGCAATTACTAGAATTCTTTGAGTTCATATGAACCACAAATAATTAAAGTTCTTAAAGGCATCTGCAGAAAAGGATGAGAAATAAGGATGGCACCTGACTCAACAAGTCTACTCCTATAAAACATTTTCTAAAAGTTTAACCAACTGTTTACCTTGATCGATTGTTTGCATATCTAATAATAACGACCTGACGCTCACAACCTTCTACTTCTTAAATAGTGATGATGAATTTGTGAAGTCTCCCAAATGCATTTGTTATCAAACCCTTAGAGTAAGAGTGATGGACTTCTCATGGCCCCAGAGTTGGACATCTGGCTCATTATGGAAGATAAAAGATTGAAGGCTAATAATGTTCACTTTTGGATTTAATGAGTAAAATGCAGGAATATTTTCTGAAGCAGTCTTTTCAAGATAGGGAGCTCTGTCTTGTTAAATACATATAACTTTTTGTTGGCAAAGATTTTTACTGACAGACATGAATAAAAATGTATCATCCGTTGGGGGGCATACGTATTTATTGGTACGCATTTGGACTTGACATTGGCTTTGCTTTTACTCTCAGATCTCATGGCAGAGATTTACCCTGTAGCAGCATTGCCGTGGAGTGGTGTTCAACTCTGCTATCAGCGGCAGTTAACATTTATGACACAATTCATTTAGGTTTTTATGAGTCCTTCATATTCTCTTTATGATCCCAAACAGCAAATGTCAGTGCAGGGAATTAGTAACACGGTACACCAAAATCTCTTTGATTTTCTTTTTTATGTTAATAGTCACTAAACTTCTAAACCCAGGAAGGGTAATTTCCTCAACCCCTTACATTGTGTACACCTTGGAGATCTTCAAGCATCATCTAGATCAGGCGTGGGGAAGTCCAGCCCGCGAGGCATAGGAGGCCCTCGAAATCATTTGGTCTGTCCCTGCCACGGCATTAGGGGTGAGTTCATTAAAAGTTTGACCAAGTATAGCAGGCTCATTTTTAAGTTGCTAGTTTTGAATGGCCCGAGAAAAATGTTATAAATAACTAAATGGCCCTTGAGAGAAAAAAGGCTCCCCACCCCTGAGTGGAATTTATCACCACAGAGTGATTTCTGCTCTGATCCACTTTGGGACAATATGGTTTAGGGACAGAATGTGATACCATATGGCACATATGACCATAATTTAATTACTTTGCTTATTTAGCCACTATTTGTCATATATTTATTAAATACCTACTGTCTTAGCCCATCTTAGGTTGATGTAACAAAGTACCATAGACCCATGGTTGGCAAACTGTAGCTCGCGAGCCACATGCGGCTCTTTGGCCCCTTGAGTGTGGCTCTTCCACAAAATACCATGGCCTGGGCGAGTCTATTTTGAAGAAGTGGCGTTAGAAGAAGTTTAAGTTTAAAAAATTTGGCTCTTAAAAGAAATTTCAGTCATTGTACTGTTGATATTTGGCTCTGTTGACTAATGAGTTTGCCGACCACTGCCGTAGACCGAGTAGTTTAATCAACAGACATTTATTTCTCACAGTTCTGGAGGCTGAAAGTCTGAGATCAGGGTGCCAGCACAGTCCTATTGGATATATTTGATGAGAGCCCTCTTTCTGTAACTGATGGCCAACTTCTGTGTCTCATATGGCCTTTCTTCATTGCCTGCTGAGGGAGAGAGAGAGAGAGAGAGAGAGAGAGAGAGAGAGAGAGAGAGAGAGAGAGAGAAAGAAGGAAACTATTGTCCTTGGGCGATGTATCCCACCATGAGGGTCCCACCCTCATGATCTAATTACTTTCTAAGTTCCTAAATCCCTTCTTCAAATACCATGGGGACATGGATTCAACATATGAATTTTGAGAGGACACAGACATTCAGCTCATAGCACCTATTATGTGCCTTCAGTATGTTTGTTCAGCTATTCATATGGCTGGTTGCCTTACCAAATTTCCAAATATCAGAGGCTGACAATAAAAAAACTTGTGAATGTTTTCCACAGCATGACTAAGGTTCTATTCGCACCCGCCCCCCAACTTTGCAATCCCCTAGAGCAGGGGTGGGCAAACTTTTTGACTCGAGGGCCACAATGGGTTCTTAAACTGGACCGGAAGGCCGGAACAAAAGCATGAATGGAGTGTTTGTGTGAACTAATATAAATTCAAAGTAAAGGAGCAGAGGGGAGAGCAAGAGAACCGGATAGAACAGCTGAATCTGGCCCGCGGGCCGTAGTTTGCCCACGGCTGCCCTAGAGCCTTGGAGTCAACCCCAGAACCCTCCTCATTCAACCTGCAAAGAAGGGAGAAGAAAACAGAAAACCAAAACTGGGAGGGCTTTGTGGGTCTGGCCTTGAAGCGACATATGTCATGGCCACACATTCCATTTGCTGGGACTCAGCCATGTGGTCATGCTGGTTGCAAGGAAAGCTGGGAAATGTGGCCATCATTCCTGGAAAAGAGAAAATATGTTTGGTGAGCATGAAGCCATTCTCTGCAAATGTGCTACAATATTAGTCAAGACAGATGAGGTTCCTATCTGTATGGGGCATCCATTTGTGTATGGCATGATGGACAAAAGAAATGTAAACAGATATGTAAATAACAATAGAGATAGTGATTAGTGCAATGGAACAAACAAGGGGAGTCAGATCCCATGAACAACAGAGGAAGGGAGATCTTCTAAGTAGCATGATGACAGAAAGACTACCTCTTGAGATAAAATTCCATGTGAGCCCTAACCGGTTTGGCTCAGTGGATAGAGCGTTGGCCTGTGGACTGAAAGGTCCCAGATTCGATTCCAGTCAAGGGCATGTACCTTGGTTGTGGGCACATCCCCAGTAGGAGGTGTGCAGGAGGCAGCTGATCGATGTTTCTAACTCTCTATCCCTCTCTCTTCCTCTCTGTAAAAAAATCAATAAAATATATTTTTAAAAAATTCCATGTGAGACCTGAATGAGGGGGAAGAGCCAGCTATGCAAAGACCTAGAGGAAAACTTTCCAGACACAACACACAGAGGGCACAGGGTCAGAGTCTGGGCTCAGTGTGTTCAGAGTCCAGAGAGAAGCTGCATCTGGCCCACGCTTACTGACTGAGCGTGGAAGTGGGATGTGTGAGCAGAGGGGGAGGCCCTGGAGAACCTTCTGCAGGTCCTGGAGGTCTTTGCTGAGTTTAAATAGAGATGTCTTGCTAAGTATTTTGGATGCATTCTCTTTTAATGTGTTCGACAAATCTGGAAAGGGGATATTATTCCGCCTTTCAGAAACAATGACAGGGAGTTTCCTGGAGGGTTAACTTCGTCAGGGTTGCACAGCCAATGAAAAAGTAGAGTCAGATTTACACCCGAGTCTGACTCGAAAGCCACGCTTTCAACTAGGATGCAACCATGGTTTGAACCAAGTGCTTAGCCAACACTGAGAACCTATATTCTTTTCCAGGCATGCAATGACGCAAAAGAATGTGCTCTGCCATCTTGTAATTTCTGACAACTCAAAACCACTGGGATTCTGCCAAAGCTATTTGAAATAGTTTCATAAAAATTTTTCCACTATAAATATGTGTTGTTCTTACATTAAGTATTTTAGTCATGTTTGTCATTGTCAATTAAGAAGTTATTGTGATGTGAGGAAACGTGTAAAACTTGATGCAGATCATTCCATTTGGAAATACTGCTCTCAAAATACTCCCCTCTCCTAAACTGTACAGCAGCCTGGTCTGAATTTAACTCACAGGAATATCCAGGGTACATTTTGATAACCGATGCCTCTTTTTTATTACCATCTAGCCTGCTGCTCTTAGATTTTATATTTGTGCAAAATGCCCCTGCCTTCATTCCCATCTCTATTTTCTTGGCATCTAACTTTTCCTAAGTTTAGCTATTTAACTTGGAGCTTATTCTAAGGCATGGATTAATAGGTTAAATCACTGTCAGTCTAGTTTCCCTCAGACCCAGGCAGGCCACTGGAAATCCTCAACCAATTAAGGATAAAAGATAGCAGGGAGTCCTATTCCAACCCCATCATTCAATTTTTCTTTCCATGTCTTCCTGTTCCTTTCATCTTATTTTTTACTCATGGTATCTTTTGTCTGTCTGAGGAGGACAGATACAAGCTCACTTTTGAACCATGGGATACAAAAGTACGTCAACATGAAACGTGTATGTGGAGGAGCTGTCCACTGATTTATTTTCCATAAATGATGTGGGATTATCACAGAACAAGAAACCCTGCAGTGTGTCACTGTATGTGAAAAGTTTCTACTTTGGAAACCTAGTTAGGGAAACTTAGAAATTGTCATCTGATACATACATCCCAGTATTGAAAATCCCCTTTTCATTTTTCTTCATTCTAATGCATGAAAAATTTAAAAATATTTTAAGTGATGATTTATTTTAAGGATGGGGGAACTCTGTAATTATTTTCAGGGGATATTAAGCAGACATAAACACTTTTTATGGCTGAAAGTAGAAGTTGAGGAATATTTTTGAGAGAAATCTAAAGACATTTAGACCAAGTAATCTCTACTAATATACTACTATCTCCTCTTTTACCACCCTCCTTTCCTATTATCTCTTATAAGCTAACAATGTGAAATAAGCAGGGTAATAAGTAGTGTCAGAAGACCTAAATTTTTGTCTGGATTCTACCATTTATTCATTTGCCATCTCTGGGCAAAATCATTTATAAATTCTGATCAGCTATTCCTCTCTGTGGAATATGATAGCACAACTGAAAGCACTTAGTAATATTTAATGTTATATTAATGGGAAAATATTAACATGATTAGAATCTTTATTTTCTGATTCAATTTAGCATCCTGGCTCTTAAGTTTATCTTCTTCTCTTTGTAAAATCCCTATTTATTCTGAGCTCTCCACCATGCCAGGACCATCCTACATTCTAAGTCTCTCTTGTTTTGCTTCATTCAAAGCTTTCCCTGTAATTCTTCTAGGATCAAGGAGGCATTTTTTTTATGTGTAGACAGAATCATAGATTCATTCACCGATGCATTCCTGCATCATGCTTCTCATCCTTCCCTCCTCCATCCCTAACCTTGCTCCTTAATTCTTCCCAGCTCCGTTGGTTTCCATTGTTCTCTTCTTGGAAGCAAATACATTCTTATTATTTCCCTGGAGTTTATGAACTTTAAGACTCTGAATTAAATGATGCTCTTCTTTGGTTTTCCCAAAAGAAGAGCATCATTTAATTCACAGAGTCTTGAAGTAATTTATTTTAAGGATAGGGAGAACTCTATCCTTAAAATACCCCAAAAACAAAGGAAGTCATTTAAAATTCCCTTAATATTAAACTCAATGGTGGTATCACTTTCTCCAGTAAGTCCTTCCAAGCCTCATCCTCCTCTGTATCAAAACATTGCTACAGGCTTGTGGTTGGTTATACAGTATGCTACTACATATCATTATTTAAGTTTGTTTTTTGGGGAAAGTGAGTCTTGAATTACAAAGCACTTACAATATCCTTTTAAAATAAAAGTTGTTTCTATTTGAAAATGGCTTATATATTCATTCATTCATTTATTCATTCTTTTTACAAATATTTATTGAGCATCTGCCATGTGCCACATGTTGGTCCAGATGTTTGGAGTGAAGAAATGAATAAGAAAAAATCACTCAAGGAGTTCATAGTTTGAAGGAATATGTAACACCTATGTATTATTGAAATCCTAAGATGTTGGTAAAACAAAGTCTGTGGAAATTGCTATCAAAGCACCAAATATGATTTACTATTTTTTTGCTTTCTAATGAGGGATGACTTTCTAGAAGAAAGGCTACATTAGTAGAATCTTGGAAAGTTAAGAGTTAGCCATGTGTGTGGAAGGGCATAGAAAACAGACAAATCAGCAAAGCCTATTTCTTCGCATATCATCATTCTCTCTGGGCCCAAGTTCTTCTGTAACCGGAGGAAGTTGTATTAAATGAATGATCATGCCTTTCTCCAAGTTCCATGCTCCTAGGATTTCTATTGTGTTTTGAATATCTGCTACATGCAAAGCAATGTGCTGACCTCTATGTAGAAAATGTTAGCTCTGTTCTCAAGGACCTTACTCTCCCGTAAGATACGGTAAAGAGATTTCATTTCTTCAGCTAGCCAATTGATAACAGTGCTAGAAGTGTTGTCTGAGCAGGTTGTAAGATCACGTCTAGATTCATTATAACAAGTGCTGTGATCAATTATGGATGTCTGTTCTGATGAGGAGAAAGGAATCGAGGCATGTGCATCATTTTATTTTAGTGTTAGAGGTTAGTTTTAGCAAGTTACCCAAAACGGTATAAAAGTAAAATGTCAATGAAATGAAATAATAAAGAAAGCCCCCTGAAAACTAGGGTGTCATTTTACAGGTATTCATAACTGTCCTGATCTGTTCTTTTAACAAATAGTCAGATGTCTCATTGAGCAGTGAAAGTGATTTTGTGTTTGGGGGATAGAAAGCAGAAACTCAGTCCAAGTTGCCGTGGACAAGTTGGATTCCATTTGCTCTCCTAATGGCTTATCTTCCATTACAACCCCCCTCAGAGGGGTCACCCCCATAACAGTATATACTCTTTAAAAAAAAATATATATATATATATATATACACTGAGTGGCCAGATTATTATGATCTCTGAACGCATAATAATCTGGCCACTCACTGTAGACTGACCATAGAGTTGGGATTTTAAAGTAAGGTTTTTCCATGTATAAGAACTGCATTGTGGGTAGTTAGAAAGAAGCAGAGGACTTACTAGCCAGAGGCTGGGGGCCACTATCTCCTGGTTCCTTGTCATATCAAGATTTGCAAGCTTTCCCTTCTACGTAAATACACCGAGTGGCCAGATTATTATGCATTCAGAGATCATAATAATCTGGCCACTCAGTGTATATTTTATTTCAGAGAGGAAAGGAGAGGGAGAGAGAAAGAGAAACATCGATGATGAGAGAGAATCATTAATTGGCTGCCTCCTGCATGCCAGTACTGGGGATCAAGCCCGCAACCCAGGCATGTGCCCTTGATTGGAATCAAACCCGGGACCCTTCAGTTCACAGGCCGATGCTCTATCCACTGAGTCAAACCAGCTAGGGCAACAGTATATACTCTTTAAAAAAAACATACTAGTATTTTTATTGATTTCAGAGAGGAAGGGAGCGGGAGAGAGAGATAGAAACATCAGTGATGAATGAGTATCATTTATTGGCTGCCTCCTGCACACCCCCTACTGGGGATTGAGCCTGTAACTTGAGCACGTGTCCTTGACTGGAATCGAACTCAGGACCTTCCAGTCCACAGTCCAATGCTCTATCCACTGAACAAACCAGCTAGGGCAACAGTATATACTCTTAAGGCAGAAACTATTGGGTCAGTATGTTGAGCACTGTATCCTCTGCAGCTGGCACAGAAGGTGCATAAGAGGAAACTCCCACCCAGAAGACATTCAATATGTAACTGCTACTTGAGTGTTGAGTGAAAAATGAAAATTTCCCTGGAATAGTGTGTGTAACTTTTTCAGCTGTCAAGGTAGATATGGAAAGTTCACATCTGCAGATCATAAACAAGATGTGAGAGAATGTCAGGTATTCAACTGAAGCCAACAGTGCATGAGGAAGGGAAGTGTAGAGGTGCTGTTATTTTAGAAATAAAACTTTATGAATCTTGCATATAGCCAAATAACAAGCTGGCTTTTCATTTACACAATGGAAATGAATATTAAAGTATTCATAAAACTAGTAGAGAAATATAAAGTTATTCTGATGGAATGAATTTTTAAATGCAAAGAGGGAATATATATTATAGACTTATCTCAGCATGTAACAAATTTTGATGAGTGCATTGTAGACCAGGGGTATAGAATTCATTTATGCAGATTCTTAGGGCACAGGCCATTAGAGTTCTTGAAATACATTTGGCCCATGTTGAATAAAAACTCCAAAAATTTACAGTTTTCTTTTGTGCCTCTTTCTTTCCATTTTTTCTCTTAACCTATTCATACAAGACAGGCTATTCCTATTGTTGGGTCAAACTTCAAGAAAAATTTTGCTATTCATTAAACTGATGGAGAAATGTTTCAATTCTAGGAAGTGCTTCCTTTTAGCTAAACCTCATAATCTTTTAAAGTCAGAGACCCATTTTTGCCCTCACCCAGGCAACACAACTCCTATTTAAGCTAACGCTATAGATTAAAATATTGCTTACAAAAATTTCTGTGAATGTGAGAACTTCAATGTAAGTGCTTATTAATTTAAAATCGTTCTCTTTATCTTCAAGCTATAACAAAATACTTTCAATCCTACTGCAATTCCTTTTCATGAAGCCTTCTCTTATTTTCCTTTTCTAGCACATGGTTCATATTTCACCAAGATACAATTTGTGACTTGGTAGGAAAGCTGTCCTTGGACCTCCTGCTGGAGAGAGTTATAATGAGGGCCCCTTATCATTTTCAGGCATAGATGCCTTTGGATGGGTTCAAGACCAGCATCGTCCTGAATTCAAATATAGAATTTTTGTTGTCGCTTGAGTATTGCTCAGATACCCAAACCTACCTATTGGAACAAAATTATATTAGTAACCTAGTTTAAAAAACAACCATTACAGCTTCCAAATACCTTCTTACTTTTGTGTTTTGTGTATTTTCCCTTAGTTAATCTAGTATCAGACTTTTGTGAGTTCACAGGCAGAATCAGTTAATGTGCAAAAAGAATAATATGAAAGCTGGCTGGAGAGAAAGAATTGACACAAAAAAATGTTAATACCCAAGTAACTCATTTTTCTCATGCTCCTTTTCAGAATTTAAATCTTGAACATTATTGGATAGTGATAAGGAGGTTCCTGAGCTTGGCTCTATTTAAAGAGTTTAGTTGACATTGGATTGTGTATATTTCTCTATGATGAAAATTTTAAGCATTTTTTTTAACATACAAATGGTCTAGGAATCTACTTTTTCATGAAATTCATATGATTAAATGTAACGAGGATTTTTCCTTCACAGAGTAAATAACCTCCTTCCCATGTGTATATTGATATAAACTCTCAGCGCATTTGTTTTATGATTTAGCACAGATGGTTTCTCCCTTGTTTGAGGCTGAAAAATGGATTTCCTTTTGGCTCCCCTGGAGTTCTCTTTCTTTGATGGTTAGAGAGTAGGTGTTAGCTTTTCCTGAAAATCACACTTAAAACTATTACTATGCCTTTAAAATGTTTATTTGTATATATTTCAAGAAATGCACTATAGCAGCATTTGTTGTTAGCACACATTAGAATTTATGTTCTCATGATAAGAACAATTCCCAAAGAGCCATAGGAAGCAAGATTCTTTTTTAAAATCACACGAAAGTCTATTTTATTAAAACAGGTGCTTTGCATTTATTGTACTGTTTATTTCTTGGATTACCTTAGTGTCAGTATAAGATTCAAGGGCATGTTATTTTATCTGTTTATCACAGTTAGATAGAGATAATAAAATTAATCAAAATAAGTAGGTTAAAATCTGAAGACCTTTAGCAGTATGATAAAGATTTGCATAATTCTCTATTGTATCTAGCTATTTATAATTGCTAAATATGTTTCTAGGTCAATAACGTTTAGTCTGGCATACAGACTTGGCATTTCCTAAACTGTTTAAAATTATTACTTCCTAATTATACAATAAAAAAATACCATGAAGTACACAGTGTTGGGTTCTCTAATGTGATAGATACAGAGAAATAGGGGGTTTGAGTAGTTTACTTTAGATGACTCAGGATTTGGGAGAAAGGAATTAAATAAATATCAGTCCATTCTTTTCTTTGGGGGGAGAGGGGAAAATTCTGTCTTCGGAATTGAAGCATGGCATTTGAACAGATATCCTCATTTTTATTTTATTATTTATTTATTTTTAATTTCAATTATTTATTTTTTAAAGTATTACATATGTCTCTTTTCCCCCCATTGACCTCTCCCTGGCTACTCCCATCCCCCAGCATATGCCCTCATCCCCCTACTATCTGTGTCCATTAGTTTTGCTTATATTCATGCATACAAGTCCTTTGGTTGATCTCTTACCACCCCCTGCCCCTCCAATCCTCCCTGCCTTCCCTCTGAGGTTTGACAGTCTGTTTGATGCTTCTGTGTCTCTGGATCTATTTTTGTTTATTATATTCCACAAATGAGTGAGATCATGTGATATTTATCTTTCTCCGACTGGCTTATTTTGCTTAGCATAATGCTCTCTAAGTCCATCCATGCTGTTGCAAATGATAAGAGTTCTTTCTCTTTTACAGCAGTGTAGTATTCCATTGTGTAGATGTACCACAGTTTTTTAATCCATGTATCTTCTGATGATATCCTCATTCTTATACTATATATTTCCAAAGGGGAACATATTTCCTTGGACAGAGATGCACCCTATGATAATAGTAGGAGTAACAACTAGCATTTATTGAGTGCTAATTATGTTTGACAGTGAAAAACTTTCTCTCAATATTACTTCATTTAACTCTACTAATTACCTACAGGAAAGAGGCTGTTATTATCAGCATTTTATAGATGAGGAAACCTAAATTAGATATAAAGGCTAGAAACTGATACAGTAGCAGGAAATGGATAGATATTAAAGGACAACATCAGCTGTTAGGCTTTTCACCAATATACTGTGTCATGAGAAGAATTCACCTGAACAAGAAAACCGGAACAAGGCCCTCATTAGTCGGGATACTATAAAAGCCTTGTTCTAATTCTTTAAATTACTGTTGGGCAAATATAAATAAACTTTACAATTAAGATAATCAGATTAAGATCCTGCATTATAATTTAATCTGTTTGGGGTATGGCACTGTTATAAACACAGAGTTATTTTTTTAAAAAGTAAGGCTTCACAAATCAAATGAATCAGTAGTGGTATATCTACCAAATTAAGATAAGCGAACAAAGAATAGAACTTTTGTAGATCTATCTTAGCCAAACTCATTACTTCCTGATGCATTGTATTTGTGAGGTCCTCTTATCATGGCATGGCTATTTTTCTCCATGCTTTCACACTTTGCTCCTCCAGCCCTGCTCTGTAATCTCTCATACCCTAATTGCCATTATTTCTATTCCTGTTCATGCTTACTGTCCCTGAAATTTCATGCAAATATTTATATGCCAAATATAACTGATATGTGATAGGGGAAGGGTCTATGGAGTTAAAAATTCTAACACCAAATTTAGAAGTGCTGTTAGAAAGAATGTATGCATCCCTGTGTTCATGGCAGCATTATTTACAATAGCCAATAAAGGAAGTGCCCATCAGTAGACAAATAGATAAAAAAGTTGTGGTACAATGGAATATTACTTGGCCGTAAAAGAGGATGAAATTTTACCTTCTGTGACAGCATGGATAGACCTAGAAGGTATTATGCTAAGTGATATAAGTCAGGCAGAGAAAGACAAATATCATATAATCTCACTCATATGTGGAATCTAAAGAGCAAAAGAAATGAAAAAAGAAAATATAAGCAGATTCATAGACACAGAGATCAGATTGATGGTTTCCAGAAGGGAAGAAGTGTGGGGGACTGGGTAAAAATGGTGAAAGAATTAGGAAGTACACATTGATAGTCATGAAATAGTCATAGGGATGTAAAGTACAGCCTAAGGAATATAGTCAATAATATTGTAATAACTATGTATACTGTCAGTTGGGTATTTGAAATAATAGGGGGACCACTTGGTAAAGTATGTGATTGCCTTAACACTGTGTTGTACACCTGAAACTAATAGCCTATCTAATAAAAGAGCAATATGCAAATTGACTGTACCTCCACTACACCCACCAGCCAATCAGGAGCAAGTATGCAAATTAACCCAACCAAGATGGCCACGGCCATGGAGAGAGCAGGAGGCTTGGGTTTCCCCGGCAATGGAGGAAGCTAAGCTTTCCGCCTGCCCTGGCCTGCCTTGGTTTCCACTCAAGGCTACAAAGTTTCAATTATAGAAGATAAATAAATCTTAACAAAAATGGCTGTAGCCACAGAGCCAGCAGGAGGCTTGACTCTGCTCAAGGCTACAAAGTTTCAATTACAGAAGATAAATCTCAGATCCCAGGGCCTCTGCTTGGGTTGTTGGGGGGCGTGGCCAGCCTGAAAACCACCACAGGCCCCTCCCAGGCTGCCCCATGCCCTAAGGGAACCCCCACCCTGATCTGGGACACTCTTCAGGGCAAACCAGTCAGCCCCCACCTGTGTACCAGGCCTCTATCCTATCTAATCAAAGAATAATATGCAAATTAACCATCACTACAACACACAAGATGGCTGCCCCCATGTGGTCAAAGATTACTGCCCCCATGTGGACACAAGATGGCCTCCACAAGATGGCCAGCAGGGGAGGGCAGTTGGGAGAGAGCAGGTCTGCAAGGGAGGGCAGTTGTGGGCAATCAGGCCGGCAGGAGAGGGCAGTTAGGAGGTACCAGGCCTGCAAGAGAGGGCAGTTGGGGGCAATCAAGCCTGCAGGGGAGGGCAGTTAGGGGTGACCAGGCTGGCAGAGGAGGGAAGTTGGGGGCGACCAGGCCTGCAGGGGAGGGGGAGTTGGGGGGGGGGGCCAGGCCTGCAGAGGAGGGCAGTTAGAGGTGACCAGGCCTGCAGGGGAGGGCAGTTAGGGGCAAAAAGGCTGGCAGGGGAGCAGTTAGGCATCAATCAGGCTGGCAGGGGAGTGGTTAGGGGGTGATCAGGCTGGCAGGCAGAAGCGGTTAGGGCAATCAGGAAGGCAGGCAGGTGAGCAGTTGGGAGCCAGCAGTCCTGGATTGTGAGAGGGATGTCCGACTGCCCGTTTAGACCTGATCCTACCTGGATTGGGCCTAAACGGGCAGTCGGACATCCCTCGAGGGGTCCCAGATTGGAGAGGGTGCAGGCTGGGCTGAGGGACACCCCCCCCCCCCATGCATGAATTTCGTGCACCGGGCTTCTAGTAAACTAATATTGAATGTGAGCTGTAATTGAAAAAAAACAAAATTAAGTGCTGTATTCCAGTGGCAAGAGTGAGTGACATGTTATAAATGAAAAGCCCTGCTTACAGATTAAAACTGAATCAATACACTAAATGATTGGATGTCTGTATTCTTCATGCAGCTTTGCCAACCTCCACTGTCCTCTGTGTCTGCCTAAATCTTCCATACATTTGCTGCACATGCATCTAAGTCTCCTTCTCCATCACCTTAACATTTTGGATTTGCAGTACCTCTGCTCATTTTATTAAGGAGCAAAACAGCTTTGCAAAGAAATGCCATCCATCAATAGAAAGTAATGAGGTTTTTCTGTGCATAATACACTGGGGCTTTCTTTTTCACCATAAGTTGTTCATAAGCCACACATGCTGTCTTTTCCAAGTTGCACCGAATTTTATTTGCATTTACTCTGCCATAGATGAACTCTATCAGATTTTAAAATCAAAAGCCCCAAATGGACTCCCAGTGTAAAGTATATTAAAACCCAAAAAATACAATATAATACAATACCTGCAATAAGAATAATGAGGGAAAATCATGCTTACTGCATTTGTTAATTATTGAATTAACAGTCTCCATTGGTTCCATTTGGAGTTGGTGGAGACGGGGACACAGAAAGCCAACAATAAAAATAAAAAAATCCAACTTCATGCACAGAAGAGCTCACAGATCTGGAATTTTCACACTTTCCATTGTTTTCTTTCTTGTGAACCTTCCCACCACCCATAAGTAAGCTGGCAGATGAATATGTACATAACAGTTATAAAGTTGGAAAAACAAAAATGTTAACTAAACTCCAGTCTCAAAATATCCCAATTCCTTGAAATAAGGGTACAGTGTGAATATTGCTGAGGGACTGTTGTTCTCATTATCTCTACAACCTTTAAATATTTCCCACAAATGTCTCCAACCACCTTTTCCACTCCCAGATGACTAACATATGTTTCTATTTTTTTTCCTAAAAAAGCAAGATTTCTACTGATCTTTAAAAAAAAAAGTGAATAAATAAAGAGAACCTAGAAAGCTTATGGGAATAGTAAGGTCATGATCTATGTAGGGGTGATATGGTATAGAAATTTAAGATTTTCCCCATTTGGGGTTCTAAGATATTAACCCATCTCTATTGATCAGTACAATAAAAGATGCTACTCTAACTACATAAATATTATATATTGTGCATAAATTCTGAGCCCTTCTCACTAAGCTATGCCTACCTTTTAAAAAGTGATTAGTCCTGGTCAGGGTACATACCTAAGTGGTGGGTTTGATCCTCAGGGTGTGTATAGGAGAAAACTGATGGATGTTTCTCTCTCACATTGATGTTTCTCTCTCTCCCTCTCCCTTCCTCATTCTCTAAAATCATTTAAAAAATAAAAGGTGATTATTTTAATTGACAGAATATAACATATAGATCAGTGGTTGGCAAACTCATTAGTCAACAGAGCCAAATATCAACAGTACAACGATTGAAATTTCTTTTGAGAGCCAAATTTTTTAAACTTAAACTTCTTCTAATGCCACTTCTTCAAAAGAGACTTGCCCAGGCCATGGTATTTTGTGGAAGAGCCACACTCAAGGGGCCAAAGAGCTGCATGTGGATCGCGAGCCGCAGTTTGCCGACCACGGATATAGATGATCACAATATGCACATCATAAAATAGTTGCAGTTTTGTTTTGTTTTTGTCTTTCAGTATCATACTTATAGATGGCTGTATCCACCATCCTCTTCACTTTATTCATGAGTATGGGTAGAAAAGTGGATATCATGTATTATTTTTCTCATTCATTCAATAAACACTTGCAGTAATGATAAGCAAGATATTAGGGCATACACATAAATAAAACACAATCCTCACCACTAGGAATTCACATTCTAGTAGGGGAGAAAAGTATATTAAGAAACAAATAACAATACTCAGTACAACATAATAGCTGATAGAAAAGAGGCATGTGCATGGTAGAGTGGAAACTCCAGGGAGAACTGGTCAACTTTCCTATGAAGGAGATGGATGAAAAAAATAGACATCTGCAAGTAGAGTTCCACCTGAACTTGTGATTGCCCAGGTCCAAGCAAGGAGAGGTCCTGAAGACATATCCTAGAATTTTTTAAAAACACATTTCTAAGATTATACATTCTCTGCTCCTGCTTATACAGTTCTATTGTCTTCTATATCAATTATAAAAGGAAACTCAGCTTCATCATCAATTTTCTAAAAAAATATATTCAATGTCACTGTTTCCTGACCTTGAGTAAGTTCACTGAGTGTTTTCTGTTGGATGGGTAATTTAAATAACAAGGTGACCACTTTAAAAAGTTACACGATTGTCTAACCACTGTGCTGTATACCTGAAACTAATATGAACTAACTAGAGGCCTGGTGCACAAAATTCGTGCATGGAGGGCGGGCATCCCTCAGCCCGGCCTGCGCCCTCTCGCAGTCCAGCAGCCCTCAGGGGATGTCCGACTGTCATGAAGGCAGGAAAGGCTCACGCCACTGATGCAGCGCTCGCCAGCTGTGAGCCTGGTTTCTGGCTGAGCAGCGCTCCCCCTGTGGGAGCGCACTGACCATCAGAAGGCAGCTCCTGCATTGAGCACCGGCCCCTGGTGGTCAGTGCACATCATAGTGAGCAGTTGAGCGGCCTTCATATCATTAGCATATTACACTTTGATTGGTTGAATGGACAACCAGACACTTAGCATATTAGGCTTTTATTATATAGGATATTGAATGTAAACTGTAATTAAAACAGTTTTTAAAGTACTTTATTCCAGTGGCAGTGGTATGTGAGTTGTTATAAATGAAAGGATAACAGATATCACACAGTCTTCACCATCTTCCTAAATTGCTTTTCCTTTCTTTCTTTCTTCCTTTCTTTCTGTCTTTCTCCCTGACATCAAAGAAACGTCTTTCATGGCTGTCTTCAGAGTCATTAAATCTCCTTTAAAAATTTTTGGCATCAGCCTCCACTCACTCACTCCACCCAAATAGACTCACCTAGTGCAGCTGGGCTTATCAGGGAATTTTCTAAGCAAAGGTAATTTTCCCTCAAGCAGGAATTGTTATACCAGCTGTAAGAGAATGAAACTTGTATCACACAAAGAAAGCTTCACTAAGATGATGAAAACTTGGCTGAATGAATGACTGGCCTTGGGCCATTCCTAAATAAATAGATTGGTAATGCGTATTGAGTGCCATGTTCTGTTCTAAGCATGCTAAATGCTCATTGCATTTAGCGGCAAATCTGAGTGGTGGCACTAGTACTAAACTGATTTTACTGAGAGCACGAAGAGATAAAGCAAAGATAATTAAAGTCACCTGCACAAACTTCTGTAGCTAATAAACGGTGAACTAGGATTTAAACCCAGAGATAGACTCAAGCCTGTGCTCTTCAAGATCATACTGTACTAGAGGCCCAGTGCATGAAAATTCATGCACTGGTAGGGGGGTCCCTCAGCCCGGCCTGCCCCCTCTCACAGTCCGGGAGCCCTCAGGGGATGTCCTACTGACAACTTAGTCCTGCTCCCCACGGCCAATCGGGGGAAGGCACCGCCCCCATCACCCCCTCACTGCTGCTGCCTCTGGCCTCCCTCTGCAGGAAGCAACCTGGCAATCAGGGGAAGGCGACGCCCCCATCATGCCTCTGCTGCTGCCACTGCCAGCCATGTGGCTGCCTAAGCCTCGGCCCCCGCAGCCACTGCGGTTTGCCTGAACATCGGCTCGGCCCTTGTTGCCTGAGCCTCGGGCCCCGGGCAGCAGCAGCTGCCATCTGCGGCTTGCCTGAGCCTCGGGCCCTGGGCAGCGGCAGCTGCCATCGGTGGGTTGCCTGAGCCTCAGGCAGCCACTGTGGCTTTGTCTGGAAGGATGCAGCGTCAAGTCCCCACCCACCTGCACACACCTGCCGCCCACGCAGCTTCCTGCTGATCGGTCATTCCGTCATGATGGCGTGATGACCATTAGCATATTAGCTCTTTATTACATAGGATTACACGAGAAGTGAATGCTGAATGCCATGCTTAGTCTGTCAAAGCACTCTAGGTGTACTGGATCAGTTTGAAAGTTGTCAGAGACACTCCAAATAACAGCAACTTATGAATATATTTTATCACATATAAAAGTCTAAGAATAACTCAGAATTTGACACATCACATCTCACATCCATGGGCTAGAACTTCGTCACATGGCAACATTTTCTTACAAAGAAAGGTTGAAAAGTCAACTTTTTATCTTGGTGACCATATATTAACAAAATTCTAATACTTTGTAAAAAGAGAATATATATTGGGGGCAACCAGCAACCTGTGCTGAGGTATATTAACTCTGCATTTTTAGCCTCAAAGTCTTTCAAGGTCCATTCCTTCTCTGAAGAGTTTTACATTAGACTTGGGTTACAAAACAGCTTTGATAGTCATCAGGTGTAACAGATGCATCCTTGTTTGTCTCTGCAGGACATGGACACGTGGAATCATTAGGGTGGAATCTTTAATGATGTAGGGGCATCTTTTGTGTTATAAACAATATCACAAGAGAACAAATGTACCCACAATGTCTATAGGTCTGTAAATACAGATAACACAGTACCCCAAATCATGAGACTGGACAAGTTCACCTAGAAAATGAGTGTAGGAAGAGAGAATAAATAAAAAGAGAAGAGGTCTCTTGAATAAACACAGTCATTTGAATGTTAAGAGATCAGAGAAATGAGACTGGACCAGTCAGAGAAACAAGAAGAAATATTCAAGGAAGAAAACCATGACATATTGGTAACCCAGAGTCAGGTAAAGAAAGGGTTATATAAAGAGACGGTACTGATAGACATGTATACACGTTGCTGAAAGGTTGAGTAGAATCAACATTGAAAACAATGGAGAATGTAACAGTGTGATGGTTTTTGGTGACTTGTAAAGAACAGTGTCAGTGGTGTGGGAAGCAGGGAGCCCAAAAGCCTGATTGGAATAGATTCAAGAGAGAATGGAAGAGAGTAATTAAAAGAGGGCAAATACAGAAAGGTCTTTCAATGAGTGTTATTACAAGTACAATGAAAGAAATTAGTGTGCACTGGAAGGAGGTAATGCCGCATGCTTGTGTACTGATGGAAATGAGCTAAGAGACATGGAAAAAAATATGTTTTAGAAAAGCGGGGGAGGCAATCACATGAATGCAGACAGTGAGTGTGCAAGAATCAGAAGATGCTATAGTTAGGGTCCAAAGATGATCTGCAGTCAGGACTCATAAAAGGCAGAAAGGCAGGTAGCAGTTTGAACTTAGCATATTTGCTTATTCTGCAAGAGGTGGGCTCAGAATAGTTCACTCTTTTGTCAACCTTCCCAAGATGCGCGTGCACCACACACACACACACACACACACACACACTCCTCCATGCAAGATGCAAATACATTAGCACTGAAGCATGGAACACTTGAAGGCCAGGTGGAGGTGCTCATAAATATTCATCAGAACACCACGTTGGTGTTTCCGGGCATTCTGTCCTCACATATCACTGTTATGTTTCAGAACCAAGTATTTTTGCTGTTAGATTAAAAATTATTTCTGGACCTGGAGAAGCCTCCGTGCAGCTTCAGAATAACCATGTACATTTCATGATAACAAAACACACACAAAATCATTTAAAAACACAGGTGCTTTAGATGGTTTATAGGGACAGCTGCTGGAACATTATTGAGTCAGGAAAAAGACTATATTGCTTCTCTGTGTTACAGGGCCAAATACATTTGACCTGGAATCATAGATGTAGTTTGCCTATATTGTCAACATAAGGGATGGGCACTTTTCTTGGTAGAAGGGCAGACAGTAAATATTTTAGGCATGCAGGCAATATGGTGTCTGCTACAACCACTCTATTCTGTTACTGAAGTGCAGAAACAGTTATGGACAATGAATAAATGAATGGCTTTGTGTTGTAATAAAGCTTTATTTACAGAAGCAGGTAGCAGGCCAGATTTGGCCCGCAGGCTGTAGTTTGCCAAACACTGCTTTACATAAATTTGGAAAATCAAAACATACTTATTTATCAGTGGTTCTTAAATTTGAGCCTTTCTTAATATTCAACAGGAAAGAGCTGCACAATATAGCTTTCGGAAATGTTTTGGCATGTAAAGTTTAGCCACCCAAAGAACCCTGTGCAGTGTTGTAAATTGTTGGCTTTTTGCACATCCTTAAGCTGCTTGGCTCATTAAAATGTGGTGAGGAGGAAGGCAGTTCTTTAAAAAAAGTCTCATTATAAAGCAGGAGGTGTACTACTCCCAAATAAACTGAGGTTTATGGTGTTTAGCTGGGATAAAATACTCAATATTGTATATACGTATACATTTTTTCTAAACATTTTTATTTTTTGAGAACAGTGGACATAAATATGTTTACTCCTGAAATGCTTAGTTTGCTTAAATCTGGTCAAAATGAAGCACAGTGCTTTTATATTATAAAATTCCATTTCTCATAAATCATATCATTGCTAACATTCATACTGGGTCTTTTGAGATATACCCGTTAGCATTGTTGTGGCTGAATTTAACCAATTGGCATCCTTTCATCTTGACCAGAAGAATTTGACTAATTCCAGAATGTCTCCTTTGTTCATTTATGAATGATAATGAAAGATAAATGTCTACTTAAGCCTTTAAGTCTTCAAAGCTCTTAACCTCTATCCTCTCCTCTCTCCCAAAAGGGAAGGTGGCATGGCCAGTGGGATAGAGACCCTTGCTTTTCCTTCTTGTTCAGTCTCTGCCACTTACTGTTTTGTCTGTAGAAACCCATCTGTGCTCTGACAGGGGAGCCTGCCGGAAACATAAGAAAATCAAAGCTAAATGCAAATATAAGTAATGGAATTGAGCAAGCTGCAAATTACTGTATATTATATCTTATCTATTTTATAATTGATCACATCAATGCGCCGTTTTTCTCATATGGAGAAATAAATTCCTCCCGTTACTGATACGGCAGCATAGCCTGGTGGACAAAAGCACATTTCCTGGAGTCAGGTTTCTTAGACTTAAATCCTCGCTCTGTTATTTACTAACTGTGTGACCTTGGCAAAAGTATATGCCACTCTGTGTATCTGTTTTCTCATCTGTAAAATAGGACACTATTAGTGCCTGCCTCGTAAAGATGTGCAAAATAAATGTTAACGTGTGCAAAGTGCTTAGAACTGGATCTGGTAGAACATACTCTCTTAGACAGTATTGGCCAGTATTATCATAATTATTCATAATTTTAGTAGTCTGCCACATTCTCTCTTTTAGTTTATTTTTGTAGCACTACAACCAGGATAGCCTTTACCTAAGCTTTAGCATGATTTACCACATGTGGCCCTGCTAAGTTAGCATTAAGATCTTATCTTACCAAATAAATGGATCCAGGCTGGCAACCTATCTCCCTCCCTCCTTCCTTCCTTCCTTCCTTCCTTCCTTCCTTCCTTCCTTCCTTCCTTCCTTCCTTCCTTCCCTCCCTCCTTCCCTCCTCTTCCCTTTCCTACCTCTCTCTTCTATCTTTGGCCTTCTTAGAGGGGTTTATGGGGCTGGGTTTGGGAGACTTCTCAGACTAAGCTGGATTGTTCTATAATAACAAATATCTCTGAAATCTCAGTGTCTTAATACCAAAAAAGATTTATTTATCACCAATTCTACTTATTTGCATTGGCAGTGATGAATCTACCATTTCAACAAGTGGCATCAATGTTAGAACAGTAGGAGAGAATATTGGTGATTTTTTTCTTTTCTATATTTCTGTATTTGTCAAAATTAAACATTTTAGAAAATGTTATAAGTAAAAATAAAATAATCTTATTTTAATAAAAATAAGCGTAAATTATAGTAAACAATGACCCAAACCTAAATAAATAAATAACCCAAAAAACCTTTATAATATTTAAGGTAGAAAAGGACTTTAATGACATGTTTATTCAGAAGAAAAAAATCTTTTTTTCTTCTTTATAACTGTAGTTCTTTTGATGCATCATTGAGTACAAAGTTCAGAATTTTAGCAGTAATTTTTACAATCAGTACTATAAGATTGTAACTAAAAGTGTGGGTTCATTGATGACTTAAATAAGTCTATTGGTGATAAAATGTTCTGCTTGCTAATAGAAACATAAATAGATGAAATCATGGTGGAATGTATTTCCAGTAAAAGTACAGTTTATTAAGAGATAAAATGCTTGTGAACTTAGGACATTTTTGAACGTGTCATTTTACTTCTCAAAGACAGTAAAAATGATGTAAAATAATGAGAATTTTTGTTATTTTATTTTTGGTAATATTATTTGGCCATGAAGAATTATTTTGAATTCAGCAATAATCCCTTTCCACATTATTTTTACTAAGTACTTCCTGGCTTGTGGAAGAATAAATTATCCTTTACTTACACTCAAATAACTACCATTAATTCTAGTGAGAGTTTCTGTCTGTGAATGGAAAGTGAATTGGAAAACAGCTATGGAAAATGAATCAACTCCTAATCTTTTCCCCTTAAGAATATTAATTGTACATCTTAGCAGATAGTTTATTACTTTTGTATCATTCTAAGAATGCCAAAAAAATGTCTTTGAATGTCTCCTTTCTCTCGAACTGTGATAGCTAATAACTATTGACTAACGTTTTTTAACATCAAGTTTAGATGTTAAGGGTATTTTTTTTCCTTTCTTTCTTTACTTTCCATTTTTATTATAGTTATTCATGTCCTTGCTTAATCCAGTATTTCTTAAAGGAAAAAGAGAAAATAGCAGTTCCTTGCTCTGCCCTTGCTTTCTGCTTCCAAAGGCAACTACTTGGAAATCTTCCTGTGGTTTTCTTTAGGATTTCTCTATGCAGTTCTCAACAATGCACCTCTACTTCTATTTCTTTGTATTTTGATTTTGAATATTATCTACTATTTTTTCCATTTTAGATGTTGAAGCTTTATGCGTTCTCACATACCCATACACGTCTTCATCATACTTCTCCCAAATAGCTGTATCTTCATATTTAGTTAGATGATTATTTGCTGTTTGTATTATAGCACATCTGACCCTTACTAAAACCATATATATATATATATATATGTATACACATATATATACATATGTATATGTATACATATACATATAATCATATATATGTATACATATATATAAAATATATATAAAATATATATTATAATCCCTTTATAATATATATATAATATTTATATATATAATACTTTTTTATGTACCCTGTATATATATAATACTTTATATATATATATATATATATATATATATATATATATATATAAAATACTTTTTTATGTACCCTGAGGTTACTAATCTTCCTTTTGCTGCTGTTTGGTAGTTTTTCTGTACTAATCTGGATTGTTGTTCTCTAGACCCACTACGGAGCTGGCCTCCTGGGATCTCCTTCCCAACTCATCATGAGGATTCTCTTCTGCCTTTGATCTACTGATTTCTGGCTTCAATTTCTTCCTTTCTCTGAGCTTACTTCCTCATTTTGGTGGTATAAAGCTTCCAATAGTTTCCCATAAAGGGGCATAAGGGAGGTTAATTTTGCTTTGTGCTTGGTTCATATTTTATTGACAGTTTAGTCAGATATAGACTTCTGAGTTGGAAATAATTTTTCTTAGAATATTGAATGCATTTCAGCATTGTTTCCTAGGTTTGAACTTTGATGTTCAGAAATCAGAAGACATCTAATTCCCAATACTGTATGTATGATCTGAAATTCCACAATAATGTTGCTTGTTATGGATGTTTTTCATCCATTTATCTAAGAACTCAGTAAGGTCTTTTAATTAGAAAAATTATGTTTCCATTCTAGGAAAATTTTTGAATATATTTTGATAAATTTTTCTCCATGTTGAGCCTTTTAGGTCTAGATAAAGAGTTTGATTTTATTTTGGATGTAGGTGAAACTGTTGGAAAAATCACCGGGAATAATCTGATAGAGCAAATATATAAATCAAATCATGATAAAGTAATGTTTTACATCCTATCTGAATATTTTTACTCATAAATTCATCATAGTAAATCCATATGTAATAATTAAAATTTAGTTTTTAATAACTATCACAATATCATGGTTAAAAAATAAAAAAGTATATGAAGGTATATTGTGATAAGTCACACTCCTATTTCTTTCCCCTATTGCCCCATTCTCAATATCCACCAACATGAGGTGATCGCCTTTGTTATTTGTGTGTGCTTCTGTCCGTTATGCAAAAATAAGCGAATAAGAATACTGTCATTTTGCCTAATTTTTGTACAAACTATGCACAAAATTTTGCCTTACTTTTAAAAATGTAATATATCTTTAAAATCATTACATACCAGCATTTAGAGAACTTCTTTATTCTTTTATACAAGTACATAGTATTCCATTTTATCCACATAGCATAGTCTATTTGAACAGTCCTCTTTTTATAAACATCATATTCATTTCCCAAGTATTTGCTATAAATAAGGAATAACCTCATACATATGCCATTTTGAGGTATTTAAGAACACCTATAAGGTAAATATCCAAGATTGAAATTGTGAGGTCAGTGGTTTAATGCTTTTGTAATGTGGATAGACATAGATTAATTTTTTTTTAATGTTGTCTGACTTATTAAGGTTTTGGGTTCTAGAATCAAACTGCCATATGTTCAAGTGCCGGTGTCACCGTTGTTACCTCTGCAAAATGAGTAGTTCCATCTACATCATAATGCCTGAGCTAAAGCTGTGTCCATTCAGAGGGGTTAAAATCCAGTATCAATTGAATTGAGGATATGGGTATTAAATGTGGAGTCAACTGTTTTGAAAAGTTTGTCTATGAAAGGATAGAGAAAACATCTAGAGCATGGGATAATGGATGAAGGACTCTTTCTAAGTGGGAGAAATATGAGCATGCTTAAATTTTGATCGGCATGATCTGGTTGAAAAGAGCTGGTTGGATATGCAGGAGACAAGAAGCATAAAAGTTGCTGAGAAGAAAGAAGCTGAGAGATCAGAATGGAAGAAGAAATAAAGGGGCTTATTGGGCTTAAATGATAGGAAGGGCACCCCTCTGCTATCCCATGAGGAATCATGAAGGTCAAAGAAAAAAGAAGCTATAGCATTTATAGTTTTAGTAGATGGTAGCTGAGGACTTTTCATCTAGTCACTTCAAGTTTTCTCACTAAAGTAAAAGGCACAATAATCCTCTGAGATTAAGAGGGAAACAAAGAGTGGAAGGGTTAGAATTTGGATCTTTTAGAAGAGTAGACAAGATTGAAGTTGTTGCAGATGATAAGAAGTTGAATTGATCAAAGAAATGGACCACTATTGCTGGCCAGTGCTATGCTCCTATTTGAGTTTGTTGATCATACATTTATAGTGAAACCCAGTTGTCTTTCTGTTGCTCCATTTCTCAAATATAGAAAATGTGGGATTCTCTTGATTTTCTGAGTAAGCAGGAAGAGCTGTTATGGGTCACCAAGAGCATTTTTAAAATAATGAACCACAAGATCTAAGACAAATAATGAATGAAGTGAAGAAGGCAATGGATTGCTAATTTAATAAGCAAATAGGAAGGAGAGGTTGTGATAATAGTTGTTTTCAGTATTAAATAAAATAATGAACACAAATCATTTAGCACCACCCCTAGTACAGCGTGCTCAGTAAATGTTAGCTGCTCTCATTATCATGAACAGAATTGTGTTTTATATTTATCCAACCTAATACTTCTCTTTGAGTCCAAAGAGTACAAGGCTTTTTAAACAGAGAAAGTAGAAGAAAGAGCCTTCCAGCCAGCTGCTTATTTCAAAGGTATAAAAATCAATTCACTTTTTTAATCTGACAAGTCGACGGGGCAGTACATTTTTGTTTTCCCTTGTTTCTATTGCAAACACGTTGCACTAGCTTTGAGAGTGATAAAAGTAAGAGAAATGAAATTTGACCAGGTCAAAGAGAGCATCTCTGTGATAGCTTTCAGAAGCTGCCACAAATTAGGTATCTGATTTAAAGAAGGCCTGATTCCCTTCCTCTCGCCTCCCCATCTTTGACAAGGTAGGGAATTGGACATAGAAAAGGTGGGGAAGGGTGAACACGATAGGTCATTTGATGTTGCCAGAACCAGGATAGAGATTGGTTGGCCTGGGTTATTTAATCCTCTTGTAATTCTGGTATTCCAGTAAAATGAGGCTATACGTTTCTAAGAGAGAGCTGTTTTGCTAGAGGTTCTCTTGTTTATTGAAGAGTAGTGAGGGGGAGTGGGAGAACAAATATACACAGCCAAATTCAAGCAATGAAAATAACACAATGGAAATCATCTAATTTATTATCTATACAAATGTGAAAGCATGGAAGAGAGCAGAATTTTTAGTAGTTCTGGATGAAAGATGAAAATAATTCTGAGTGATTTGTTGCAAACTAGCGACAGGTCAGCACATTTGAATCTCATTTAAATTCAACAACAATCATAAGAAGAGGTGTAAGCAGAATATCTTTGGTTGGCTCTGCATCTCTTTTACTGGCAGTGTGAAAAACTAATAAAACTCTTTAGCTGTATATATGTATAGAACTTAAATTGGACCGCTGTTAGATACTCCAAACTTTCCTGGAAATATATGTATTTCCCCTATTGATCGCTCTTTAATTTTCTTTGTTTTGTGTTCTTTATTGTTTGTCTCTTTTTTTCAGAGGGCATGGCCTATGTTTGTTTGGCTCCAGTGCCTAGAATATTGTCTGGAATACTAGTATGTTATAGGTGCTCAATAAATATTAGTTGAGTGAAGTAATTAATGAGTGGTGAATAAGTGTCTAGTGCTTTCACTGTATAATAAATTCTATTTTAGCAAGAAAACATTTGATTGAAACTCTTTGAAAATTTAATATTTTTGATCATCTTCACAGGGGATCAACTTAAGAGTTAGTGGGTAGATCCAGCGTGTCTGGGGCAGAGGACTTGAACTGCTGATGGTGATGTCAGATGTCTACCATCTCACCTGGTGCCACCCAACACAGTGGCATGTCATGGAGGAAGTTATGTGTTCCATGATCATAGTGTAGGATGGCACATTTTTGGAAATATCTTCAAGTAACATAATTTGGAATAAAAATACTCCGACAACAATATAGACAATTTTTCTATTAATTGAATATGAGGTCGGAAATCACCAGGGTTTTTTCCTTTTATACATAGAACTGATGGCAAATTGTGATTTCAGCCATCATAGTTATGTAATACACAATACTCTTTAAGAGTGTTATAAACAGTGTGGCTTAGAAAGAAGAGTCTTGACTTTTTTCTATGAAACTATGAAGTTTCTTTTCTTTTTCTAGCAAGTTCTTCACTATGTAAGATAGTTTATCCTGATTTCCTAATGTAAGAACCAAATATATCCCTGTATCTTAGATTTTTCTTATTATTTCTGAGTAGTATTTATATTACACACAGAGTATAGTCGTTTCTGTATTATAACTTTGAAAACTCTGAATAATTCATATTACAAATGACTTGAAAAATCCAATAAAGTGGGAGAGGATTACAGGAGAGTGGTTACCTTTCAAGCAAAGACGAAGATTTTTTATTACATAGAGTTGCCTTTCTCTGTTTAAGAATAGTTTGTCCTTTCTCCTTGCCCCTCACCTTTTGTTTGCAGTGATCCTGTATGTAATGAGCTATGGCATGCACCATGTCAGAGAAGGGCTCAGATAAGGGAAAGAGCATGATCAGATAGTTTTTGTCTAACACAGTATTTCTCTCCATTACCCTTATCTACTATACTGTACTCCTATTACTATACTTTCTCCAGTTTTCAAAACCAATATATAACAGTGTATCTCTTATATAACAATATATTTTAGTGGCAGAATTCACAGACATTGGTTTATTAACAAACCACAGAATTTAGGTTTCTAATATACATTTCTAGTTGTCATAAAACTTATCTGAAATATCTATGCAAGCCTGAGCTTGCTCATAAAAGAATGACTGAAAATGATGTAATTTATTAAAAACTAATCTGATGTATTTTATTTTTATAAATTCTGAAGCATGCTCAGTGAGTACATTATACAGCTTACTTCTTTCCTCTACCTGAGTGGAGAGAATTGGTCATCAGGTAACTCAGCCTACCAAGATCATGCTGTAGCAACAAACCCAAATTTTTATGGCTTAATACACAAGAATTGGCATGCCTTATAATTGCTTCTAGGCAGAGATTCAATCTTATGCTTTCCTATATTGTTATTGTTACATCATAACAACTTAAATCATAATAAATACTTATCAAAGGAACATGTGAGAAGATATTTAAAATAATCATTTTAATTATCTTCTACAAAAAAGCTTGGTGATTATTATCTCTCATCAGATTTTGATTAAAAAGAAAAGTAAAGGACTTATACCTGAAATGAATCTGTGACTTATTACAGTCCCCTTATTTCATAAATGAAGAAATTAAAGCCTGGATAAAATAATTTGCCCAAATCCTGTAGCTAGTTAGCAAAAACATAACTAAAACTCATGTGTCTTGGTCCAAAGTTCTTTACCTTAAATATTCCTTGACTGTTATTATGGTGTATTTGAAAGTTGAATTTAACTTTCTGTTTAAGAATGAGGTATAGACACAGACAACAGTATGTTGGTTACTGGAGAGGAAGTGGGTGGGGGAGGATGAAGAAGGTATAGAAGGTCAAATACATGGTGATGGAAGAAGACTAAACGTTGGGTGGTGAGCACACAATGCAATATGCAGATGATATATTATATAGAATTGTACACTTGAAACTTATATAATGTTTCACCCCAATAAGTTTAATTAAAATGAATTAAAAACATTGTGTAATATATATACATCAGCAGTCTACTGGCTTTTCCTTGCCTTTTACCTCTTGTCAATGATCCCTTAGTTTCACTGACTCTTTAGGGGGCTACACAATTTTTATATAACACACATCTTATTATTGGAATCATTCAGAAAGACCTACCAAGGGAAATTTGTGTGCAAAATCATATTTGTTATATTCCCATTATGTGGCCACCTGCAAACAATATAACATCAGATATAGTTATTTGGTAGTTATACATGCAATAATTTAAATACTATCAAATTATATCCTAGGTGTTTTTGGCTGTTCCTTGAGAGCTGCCTTCAAATTTTATGAATGCCTTTCCTTTATCTTCCTCAAGAGCCATCAGCCAACTCCTTTCTTTCAAGCAGTAATGTCATGAAATTTTAATAGGTGTTTTATAGGGAAAATATGGGTCTGTGATCAATAATTGAAAATTTTTAGATTAAGCAAGAAATACACGCCCTAACCAGTTTGGCTCAGTGGATAGAGCGTCAGCCTGTGGACTGAAAGGTCCCAGGTTCGATTCCGGTCAAGGGCATGTACCTGGGTTGCTGGCACATCCCCAGTAGGGGGCGTGCAGGAGGCAGCTGATCGATGTCTCTCTCTCATCAATGTTTCTAACTCTCTATCCCTCTCTCTTCCTCTCTGTAAAAAATCAATAAAATATATTTTTAAAAAAAGAAATACACAGAATCATTATAGATGACTTCTCAGAGTCTTTAATTGTTTAATAGTTTAACAGGTTGAATGCATTCTAGGGACTGAGGGTATGACAGTAACAAAACAATTTTAGACTTCACAGTGGTTATACTCTAGTTGGGGAAGACACATTAAAAAAAACCTAAGAATTAATATATGTTAAATTAGAATATGATAAATGCTTAGAAAAAGAAAAAGTAGAGAAAGGAAAGGAAGTTGGTAAAGGATGGGGGAAGGTAGGATGTAAATTGGCCCACCCTCAGTGAGGATAAGGCTCATTGAGGATGTAACAATTGATCAGGACTTGGGGGAGGTCAGGACATTAGTCATGAGAGGTTCAAAGACCAAAAGGTAAAAGGTGGTACATATGACATTATGAACTAATAAATGAGGTAAGAGCCCTGAGGCTTCAGAGGGGAGGAAGGCAATTTGCCTGACAATAAGAAGAGCAAATGTTCAGTAATTAGATGTTTGACCAACTATATAGTAGGTCCTAACATGTTATTTCTGGTAACAACTCTTATTTTGGATAAAGCCCCCAATATATTCTTCTAGGTAGTTAAGGGAGGGGCCAAAGTTTCTCCTGATCCTGTAGGGTTTTGATTGCCTTCAGCTCTGTATAATCTACGTGCCAAAGTGGCACATCTTTGGGAGGCCTGGTAGACAATCAAGTCTTAGAAATTTACTGAGAAGTTTTACATCCCAGAACTTGAGCAGGTATATTGTTCATCTCATTGAACCATTCTCCTAGCACTGAGAACAGATTAGTACAGCTGGGGAGCTGTATCTCATTTCAGGCAGTGGTGATGCAGTTGGGCTCCCAAAATTAAGCCTATGGTGCAAGCAGTTAGGCATTTGATAAGAGACATCTCAATGGAAACAAAAGAAAAACAGTGGTTAATTATTCAAACAGACTATGATCTTGGTTTCTGGTTTCTGAAGGCAGCCAGTTGAGAAGGTTTCTAGAAACCTGGCTTGAAACACCTTCAGATGGAGTGATGGCAGGGGGTGACAATCTGATAGATTCACCTGGTTTGCAGTTTGAATGTCTCTGGTGATCTTTCTGAACAGCAACATGGAGATTGCCCAGATAGGTGCTACTGTGGTGATTTCCTTGAAGTTTACATCAAGTCATCTTGCTTCAGTTTGCAGGACTTAGGAAAAAAGAAAGTTTTAGTTCTTAATAATTCCAAGTCAAAAGTGAGAGAAAATTGAAAGTGTTCATTTGGAGAGTTGTAGCCAAATATTTGAGGAAACTGGAAGAATTGAGGATCCAATCTAGTTAACAGGTTGGAACAAAACCTCAAAAAACAATGAATAGCACTAGATTCCAATATCTACAAAGGTACATTACTGAAACATAATTGTTTTCTCTAAAAAGTTCCCCATTTTTACCAAAGATGGCCAAATTAAGACTAATGTATTTGCAAAATAAGTTTAGTTTCAATAAACTTGGCCCATAATTTACATAGGTGCTGCAAGAAGAGTAATTAACCATATAGGCTCTTTTAAATCTGTTTGCCAGAACTTTTTATAAGAAGTCTCAGATTGAACTTTTAAAGGCTCCTCAAGACCAAAAAAGCAAAGTTACGGATTTGCTATCAGATATCACTTGCAGTATGTATAGATTTGGGTCTGTTCCTCTTTCCTTGAGGTCCCTGAAATATGTTGTGGTTCCACATCTGCCAGAAAGTGAACTACCTTACCCGGTAAGGCTGCTGGGAACTCACTAAGCAAGGTACCTGGGTTTTGTTAACTTTTATAAGGCAATCTTAGTTCCATAAAGCTGTTTGGTCATATCTAAGTTTAAAAACTTTGGTTATATAATCAATGTTCTCAATTATGTCATGTTAGAAGGAGAACAGATTGTTATTAAACTTATGCATATAACTATATTGCCATGAAAATAATAATATTCACTGAGTTTCTGAATTATGGAGAGATTAAGTTGGGAGAAAAAGATAAATGTTTCAATTCTACTTGCAAATGTATAATTTACCAAATTTCTCTAAGTCATAGATAGCTTAGGAGAAAAATTTTTCTTAAATCGGGAAAATAAAGTAAAAAACTAGTAATATTTCAAACAACTAATCATAAAAATTACAGTCATTCTCATCAGTTGATTCAGTCCCATATTATTAATTCTTGTTGTTCTTGATCTTTTTGTTAGCAGTTTTATGAGTCCAGTTTTTATTTTCCTAGAGTAAATTCTCTCCCATTTCAGTGGTATGATCTGAAAGTTATTAAAGAGTTGTATTCTAGAATAAGTGTCAGAGTCTTTCCCATAAATTTGTGAAGATAAAACAAATTTACAGAAGCATCAGCGTAAGAAAATAAATGTAAATGACAAGAGGACTTAAAATGGCATGGTTAAAGATCTAATGAGAATACAATGCAATTCAAAAGGAAACTTGCCCTTGGTTGCCGGCACGTCCCCAGTAGGGGGTGTGCAGGAGGCAGCTGATCGATGTTTCTCTCTCATCGATGTTTCTAACTCTCTATCCCTCTCCCTTCCTCTCTGTAAAAAAATCAATAAAATATATTTAAAAAAAAGAAAAGGAAACTTGCTTATTTCTGTGACACACACATTTTAAGATAATAATTATAATTACAAATGATAATGTATACCAAGACATTATCAGAATTTTAGAGATTTTATACAATTTTGAGAACACTAAACATATAAGTATTATCCTGGAAGATTTAATATCATTTATTTAGCAACACTCCCCATGCAATTTAACATTTATAATAATAAAAGTATAATATGCTAATTAGACCGTCAATCTTTCCAGATGGACAAAGCTGGGGCTGCAAGGGAAGCCCAGGTCCCCGGTGCCTGACAGCGTCCAAAGGGAAGCCCGGGTCCTGGGTGCCAGAGGGAAGCCAGTGCCAGCAGCCAGGGGAAGGAAGGCCTACTCTTGCATGAATTGTGTGCATCGGGCCTCTAGTATCAAATAAGTGTAATTACTATAACATCTCTTTTTAAAAGTAGAGAGAACAAGTCTTTGAGATATTTCAGGGACCCTCTAAAAAGTTAAAGACTTAGTTTATTGAGACTATTTAAAATTATTTTTGGTGATTTCTTGTGTTTCCCCCCCAACCAATTAAATAGAGCTCCTTTACAAATTAGCAATATCAATAGAAGGTAGAAAACACCACACATATATGTCACATATCCATAGACATACATGGACACATAGACAAAGGCAAACAGATCTTAAATAGTTTTTGTTTTAAAATTTTAGCCATGAGATGGGCATGATAATGTAAAATGTGTAAAAGAACAGTTGGAATGAGTTAAGTTTATATGTCTAGATGGCTAAAGCTTTTTCTTATTATCTATATATATGAAACCCTAAGTGACCAGAACGACGGTTTGGTCGCTATGATGCGCACTCGGGGGGTGGGGCTGGCCAGCTAACATCCTGTGCCCCCCCCCCCACTGGCCCCAGCCCCGATTGGCTCCCCCACCCCAATGGGGGGTGGGACCAGCCAGACCCCCACCGTGCACACACGAATTTGTGCACTGGGCCTCTAGTTTGTGTATAATACATTAAGTCTTGTGTTTGTTCTTGAGAAGTAATCTTGTGGAAACTATAGAACACCTTGTATTCTTTTAATCATCTTTTTCTTTTTATTTCTATTATATCTTAAGAATTGAGGATGGTAAAGATAAGTGGGCTCTGAGCAGCTTCTTGAGCTGTTCTTCTGGTTTTGCCAAGCTTTTTGTAAGATAGGACAGTTGTTCTCAATTTCCCAAAGACTTGGGTTGCAGCCTAAATGACATCATAGGTTGATTTACTGGTATAACTACTTTATTATATTATTCACAATTTGCTTCTTTCCCTCTGGGCTCTCTAAAAAAATTTTTTTATAATAATCATTTGCATTTCAAGGAATGGCTCTGAGGTCCTTGAGAAGATGGAGGTAGAAAATCTACATCATAAAGGCAACAGAGAAAGTATCCAAGTTCCAAACCTTTTAAAAAATCTGTTTCTATTAGCCTCTGAATATTAGCCTCCAGCTTCTCATTCATACTGTGTAGGCTCAGGATATTTCAGTTTCTTCTCTTTTCCTTTTTTTTTTTTTTAGCATGACTAATTAATATCTCTTGAAGGGTGGATTTATATGTCTTCTGTTTTACATTATTAGGCAGGGGGTATGTTCTGTAGGGAAACACAGAACACAGTGTCCATCTCTGTAATCTATGTATATAAAAGGCTAATATGCAAAGTGTCCCCTCTGGAGTTTGACCTGGAGACTGGGAGTTCGATCGCTCACTGTGACGTGCACTGACCACCAGGGGGTGGCACAGAACGAAGGAAGGCCCAGCCAGCAGCCAGAAGGCCCCAATTGATCCTGATCACTGGCCAGGCCTAGGGACCCTACCCCTGCATGAATTTCATCCACCTGGCCTCTAGTACAGTGGTCGGCAAACTGCGGCTCGCGAGCCACATGCGACTCTTTGGCCCCTTGAGTGTGGCTCTTCCACAAAATACCACGTGCAGGCGCGCACTTACAGTGCGATTGAAACTTCATGGCCCATGCGCAGAAGTTTGTTTTTGGCTCTCAAAAGAAATTTCAATCGTTGTACTGTTGATATTTGGCTCTGTTGACTAATGAGTTTGCTGACCACTGCTCTAGTATAATCAGATAAAAAGATGTGAATCACTTCAATAAAAGTTGTTTAAATATACTAATGCTCCTATAAACCTGTACCTTAATTCTATCACCTCCTGCCTTCCTTTCTTCCCCCCCTTTTTTTCCCTTCCCTTCCCTTCCCTTCCCTTCCCTTCCCTTCCCTTCCCTTCCCTTCCCTTCCCTTCCCTTCCCTTCCCTTCCCTTCCCTTCCCTTCTCTTTCCTTGATTTACTCTAACCCTCATTAGGACTTTATCAACAGGTTTTCATTTTACAATACTGAGTAGAGGAAGTGTTCTGGGCCAGATATAATATCCATTCCCATAAAGCATTCAGGTAAAGTTGACATGACTTTTTTACATAAAGCCTGTTTAAACATTCTAACTTTATAAACTTATCAATCCTTATATTTCTATATTCTTGGAATCTAATTGTAGCCCCAGTTGGGGCTTTACCAATGGGTTTTGGTACCATAGTTCATGGGATTTCCATATCAAGGAGTCCTGGAAACATCTCTCTTCTATCCTCTGACCATTTTATTCACTCATGTGTAAAAGGGCTTTGAGTCCCCAGGGAGGGGTCAAGCCAAGATACTCTGGCCCCTTTATCAATCTTTAACTGCTGCGCCATGTGATTGATGGTCAGATTCCTCATTGTAATCTCTGCTTCCTGGCTTTTTAAATTTCTCCAAACTGGGGTAAAGGGATCAGACTTATTTAGGTCCTTTAATGTAGAATCAAAAGAGGATTGCTTTAGAACACTCAGCCTTAGATGGTGCTATATTTGTTTTAACCCTATCAATGACTGTTTTATTTACCCCAAACATTTTTTTAAAAAAATTCTGGAGGCATTATGCATCTTTGTTTCTACTTTTACAAATTTGGTCTTTCCATAGTTACCAATAAAACTGCTGCATGCAGGAGGCAGCTGATCAATGATTCTCTCTCATCATCGATATTTCTATCTCTCTCTCCCTCTCGCTTCCTCTCTGAAATCAATAAAAATATATATTTAAAAAAAAACTAATGCTTTGATGAGAGTTCTCTAAAAATTTTCTTATTTAGAAGATTTTCCAATTCAAAGGATCTGATGTCTAGCCCTGGTCGAGGTGCATGTGGCGGGCGGCCAATCGATGTTTCTCTCTTACATTGAGGTTTCTCTTTCTTACTCTCACTTCCCTTTGCTATAAATATCAGTGAAAATGTCCAGGGGTGAGGATTTCATAAATAAATAAATAAATAATCTACATGCCAGAGTGGCACATCTTGGGGAGCCCTATTCTAAATCACTAAATACTTTTAACTGTTATCATCATTGACATTTGAGTCTGGAATTTCAGGGAGAGGCCTGGGCTGTAGATTAAAAATTTAGAAGCCATCAGTTTATGGATGTTCTTTAAAACCATAGGATTGAATCTTAACAATAAGGGCACATGTGGATATAGATACTGTAAATAGCATATGCTTCATTTTCCAAAGTTTTTGGTCCACAATTTTTTCTATTAGAGCCTCTTTTCTATCCAATATTTTATAGAAGAGTGTTGTGAAAATCTGAGTGGATGCTTAGTGAAAACTTTTAGAGTAGAAAAATAATACTTGAAATAACAATGGAAATAAATTTCATAATTTTTCTTAGGAAAGTCAATTAACTGTCTCTTGGAATAAAGACCAGAGTTCTACATGTCAGGGAGCATGTCAGGGAGAAATGATGGGCTCACATTAGTATATAAACATAGCTGCTCAGTAGATGCACCGATTTTCTCATTATTCCTATCTGTCATAGATGCATGTGGGATACAAAACCACAGTAATAGTGTCTCCAACCGATGGAAAACTGTACAAGTGAGTTTTATATTATCAGCAATTACAAGCAGTTCTCTTATTAATCACTGGCCAAGATGCTTCAATTTTGGGTTAAGGGCGGGGGTGGGGGGGTGGGGAGAGAATGAAATGCAGCAGCTCAGTTGTACAATCCAGATGTTGTCCTGAGCTGTTTCTTTTCTTATCAAACCCTTTTCACCAGCTATTTCTAGAGTCTCTTGAGTTTTCCCTGGACACAAGGAATTCTGCTTTTATGCATGGTGATATAACGTACCCATGGTGAGCAGGTCCTAGCTTGAATCATTTCTCTGGTCTTGGTAGATAGATTTGTAGTGGTCCTTTCATAGGCTCACATCTGTTCTTACTTGTGGCCAGATGATAGAATTAACAGAAGGTTGGCTTGAGCTAAGGGTTTGGCCACTGACCATGGCCCAAATTGAAACTGACTGACTCCTATGAGGCTCCATCAAGCTCCCATATTCTTGCCAGAATGATGTTCTAACCAGGATCATGCAGTGCCTGGATTAACACTGGTTCTTTGTGAAATCCTGAATTTTTCATAAGAGTGCTTATCAAATTGGTAAGAGAAAATTAACCCTGCAAGCCTTTCATAGAATTTATACAGATGAAAATTTTAGGGTATTATGTTTCTTCTATCAACATTTCACTAAGCACTTCTTATATATTATGTCACCAAATTCTTAGAGAATGCCATAACATTTTCCTGATTATTTCATTTTTCTAACAAGCAACTAAACACCTCACCAGTAAACATTTCAGAGGATAGCATAGGTAGGTAGAGATATGGGATTGACACATGACCTTCAGGCCCTTGCTCTTTTTCCTAAGCTTATAACAACTTCCCCAACCTGGAGTTTTAAGTCACATTTAATTACTGGGTTTTTTGTTGTTGTTGTTGTTGTTGACTTTTAAGTTACTTGCAAACATGATATGAAGCATTTGCGGACAGCATTCTCCCACCAGATGGACTTTCCCACCTGGAGGGGTCTCGCTGGTGTTTTCAGGGACCTGCTGTAAAACAGTGCCTATTTTGCAAGAGTCCCCGAGGCTTTTTCTTCCTACATCCACTCTGTTACAAAGTCAGTTGGCTCTGCCATACAAAGAATAACTAGGAAGTGAAGGGGCTGCAGATTTAAGTTTTGGGGTCTTTCATCATTGAAGACTTCCTTTGTGAAGCAATATTTGGCTTTGATCTTTAGACACACACATGCATTCACACATATATATGTACATATATAAGTATATGTTTGTAGTTCATTATATATGTGTGTGTACACACACACGTACACACAACTTGATAACTGTTTACCACCACCCACATCAAGAGATTGAACAGTTTCATATCCCCCAGGAAGTTCCCTCATCCCTTTCTAGACCAAAGCAAACACCACTTCAACCCTCAATTCCCACATATAGACATATTCACCCTTAGAGGTAACTACAATTTTTTACTTCTATAACCATAGATTAGTTTTCTATGTTCATAAACTTTGCATAAGTGGAATCATAAGAAATGCCTTCTTTGTAGTCTAACTTCTTTTACTCAACATGTTTTTGAAGTTCATCCATGTTCTTTCTCATTTAGTATTTGTTTTTTTATTTGTATGTTCATAGTAGGTTCATTGTCTGAATATCTTTTAATTTGTTTATCCATTTTTCTATCAACGGGTACTTGGATTAAAGCTGCTAAGAGCATTTTGGTCACAATCTTTGTATAAACATAAGCACTTATTTTTCTCTAATATGTACCTATGAATTGTTGAGTCACAGAGTCAGGCTTCGATTTTCAAAAAGTGATTTGGAATGCTGTTTAGAGCGGAGGACGACAAATCAAATGGTTAAAATGAAGTAAAATAGTACTTATTGGAAAAAGAGGTAATGGGGTTACTCAGTCTGCAAGATATGACTAAGAGGTGATTTTCTAATTCTCTTGAATTATGTAAAGGATAATTTTAAGGAAGAAACACACTATCAATTTATACAAAGTACAAGATGAGAGAAAATGGGATTAAATTTTGACAAAAGAGTGCTTAGGCAGAGTATTATCATAATTAACATAGAAATAGGTTACTGTCCCCAGGGTGTCTTTAAACAGATTGTTCTTTCCTTGGGTAAAAGGTAGATAGATTTGGAAGCAAACTTTTCTAGCTATCTCATGAGTCCTTACTCTTGATTTGTCTTCTGGAAGATACAATTTGCTTTCTAATATGTCTGTTGTGTAGGGTGACTATATATTTTTTACTGTTGTAGCCAGAATACTTTAGTTCAGTACAAATAATAGTAAACTGGATGATGAGCCAGAACAAAGACTTAAATCCGGCCCCTCCAAGGAACACTGGAGTATATGATTGTGGATTTAATAACATTTCTGGGGCAAACCACTGATACCTGGACACATTTGACAAAAGGAAAGCCAGTGAGTTCTGCTTCCAGTACGACAGAGTAGCTCACGTTAGACCACACTTTCTACAGATAATAAAAATTAACTCCAGACAAAATATAGAGAACAAATAATTGAGATCAGTAAAAAGACCCAAAGCAGAGAGATTACGGAGGGGAGTCTACTCTTCAAGGAAGAGAATGACTCTGGGTGAATTTTTTATTTTCATGCCTTCTAACCTGAGAAAAGGCTGTAGTATGCACCATGTTGCTTGCATAAAACTCCCCAAATTATCTATTGTTTCTATTTGGGACAGAGGCCTAATGGCCTTCAATAGGTTAATGAGAGTGGGACACAGAGACCCCTTTCACTTGCCCCTATCCTGCTTGCACGTACACGTCTCAGTCTCATTTTTTATTTTTATTTTTGAATCTAGCTATAATAACATAAAAAGCCAACACGTATTCCCGGTATCAGGCCAAACCGAGACACTGAGTTATCATATGTGACACTATTGGAAAATGCCACCCTTTTTGGAGAAGGCAGCATGCCTGGAGGATTCTTGGCAATCAAAGTACAAAAAAGACATTTAGGGCACAGCACAACCTCAGAAGATGCTGCTTTCACAGTAGGTTTGGTGAAGGATACCTTGGTCGGCAAACTGCGGCTCGAGAGCCGCGGTTTGCTGCTCTGTTGACTAATGAGTTTGCCGACCGCTGACCTAGACTCTCGATTCCAATAATTACAGGCTGTTGTTGTTCCTTGTTATTAAGCCCCTATCTGGAGTGAAGCGTGGAATAACCTGTTTAGCCGCAGGTGTTGTCATCAAGGGACCCCTTCCTCTGAGAGGTTACTGCCCCATGCCAGAGCACATGGCTCTGTAAGCAGAGTGGCCTGTGTTTTAGCCTCAACTTGCTCATTATACAAGGAATGATCTACACGGATGTAAATGGCAGCCTCATGCCAACTTTTTCTTTCATAGCTAAGAAAATTTCCTATTTAATGCATACCCTGTGCTTGCTTACCTTCACAATGCTGTTTTAGGACCATTGTTTATGGTTCTTTCTGTTGCTCTGTGGACTGAGAGGAAGACTGTAACTCAGAACTGTCCCAGATATCAAAGTTAGTCTTCAAGGGCCTACAGATTTAAAAGCACATTCCAAAGGCTACATGTGCATATTTTATGTTGTTGTTTTGTTAATAGTAAGCTTAAAGTCCTAAGATACTAATTTTGATGATTCAGCCACCACCATTTTAGAAAAAGGTTTTATCTAAATTTCTCTTCTGAAGCACACTTTTGTTTTATCTGGAAATGTAGCCAATTTTTAATCTGTATGTCTTTTGAAAGAAAATGTTGCGATTGTACTGTCAGAATTGTAAGGATAATCATTTTTCTTTTGGTCATGGGAACCTAAGACAGAGGTTCATTTTGGCCAATCTTCCAAGGATATGGTGAGTATCCTATTACTTTTCTACAGTTGCCATAACAAATGGCCACAAACTTAGTGACTTAAAACAACACAAATGTATTATCTTCCAGTTCTGTAGGTCAGATATCTGATCAGCATCTCACCAGGCGAAATCCAGAGATTGGCTGGGCTGCTTTTCTCCCCCGAGGCTCTCTTTCCTGCTCATTTCAGTTGTTGGCAGAATTCAGTTCCTTGAAGTTGTAGGCCTGAGGTTTCCATTTTCTTGTTGACTGTTGGTGGAGAGCTGTTCCCAGCTTCTAGAAACCTCCACATTCCTTGATTCATGTCCCCTTGCTCCATCTTCAAAGACAGCAACGAGGAATTGATTCAACTTTTATCTCTCTCTCTCTCTCAAAAAAAAAAAAAGTTCACCTTGGCTGGTGTAGCTCTGTGGTTAGTGTGTTGGCCAATACACTGAAGAGTCTAGAGTTTCATGCCAGGTCAAGGGCAAGTGCCTGGGTTGCAGATTCAATCCCCAGCCACCCCTGATAGGGGCCCGTACTAGAAGCAACCCATTGATGTGTCTCTCTCACATGGATCTCTCTCTCTCTTTCTCTCTTTCCCTCCTCCCTCACTCTCTTCTGCTCTCTCTAAAAGATCAATGGAAAAGATATCCTCAGGTGAGGATTAGCAAAATAAAACAAAAAATGTTCTATTTTCCTGACTCATTCTTTTTCCTTCCTCTTCTACTTCTAAAGGTTCATGTCATTAGATTAGACCTATCTGGATAATCTATTGGTACAGATTATCTCCAGATGTGGTTGCTTAATCTCAATCACAACTGACAATTTCACCTTTGTCAAGTAATGTAATAAATTCGAAAGTCCCTGGAATTAGGATATGGACATCTTTAGAGCAGCCATTATTTGCAACCACAGCCTTCAGACATTCTTCCATAATTGCATTTTTAGCTTAATGTATTTAGTAAACCCTTAGTTTGCTGCAAAGGATATAGAGATGAAAGAACTATGACACTCCTCCTTATGTGCTAATCACTACAGCAACTTGCTGAATTCAATATAAATACAAACTGGATTCAATATAAATATCAGTTTACCTGGGTAGCTCCTTAAAAATAGAGATAATGGCTTTCATCACTGGATTCCTAATCCAGACCCTCCATGTGGCACATAATAAGCATTCAGAGAATATTGCTGAATTCGTTAATTTTAAGAATATTTGTTAAGCATCTACCTCATGCCAGATACTGTTCTAGATGCTTATTAAACACTGGAGGCCTGGTGCCTGAAAATTCATGCACTAGAGGGGCATGTCCCTCAGCCCAGCCTGCCCCCTCTCACAGTCTGGGAGCCCTCAGGGGCGGGAGGTGACCCGGCGATCAGGGGAAGGCGACACCCCCATCCCACCTCTGCTGCTGCCACTGCCAGCAGTGCAAGCCTCAGCTGGCCCTGGGCGGCTGGGCAGCTGCCATCTAAGGCTTTCCCATGCCTCAGGCCAGCCCTGGGCGGCTGGGGGACTGAGGGGGCTGGGGGACTCCGGAGGCAGGCACATGGCAAGGCTGGGCCCACCCTGGTGGGGCTGAGGGGACTGGGGGCTGCCATCTTGTGGCTGTGGGTGCCACCATCTTTGAGTGTGTGACAGTCAATTAGCATATTCCCTCCTTATTGGCTGTGGGCACTGCCATCTTTGAATCAATTGAGGCTGAGTAAATAAATCAGGAGCAGGTTACCAGAGATTTTGAATGCCATGGGAGGATGTCTGAATCTTTTTTTATCGATAGTGAGAAAACAGGGAAGATTCTTAAGCAGAGGTGGATTGACAAGATCTAGTTTATAAAAATACCTGATGGTAGAATAGAGGTTGGATCAGAGGATTGAAAGTGAAGAATAGATTGCCAAAAGTTTGAACCCAAACAGTAACAATTGGAATAGTGAGGTGGCCATGGGCTCAAGAGATATGTATAAGACAAAAATCTGGAGAAATGCAAAGGTTAGGGAAACTGGCCTGATATGTGGGTGGCTGGCAACAACACAGGACACACATTTATAATCTGTTTGAATATAGGGGATAGTTACCCTCTTTAAGTTAGACATTTGTTTAATGAGAAACATCCTGTTAACATATACATACACAGAGACAGCTCATAGTAACATATTCTCACATTTTTTTATCATGCTACTAACACAAGCTATAATGTACTGGGCATTTGTCGAACATACAGTATCCATCAACATTCAAACAGGGCATTTAAACAATTATTCTCTTTGAAAGCAATAGGATTTATGTGCAGAGCCATCAGAACTGAAAGCTTGACATGGGAAATTTAGCAGTTGAAATGCACCAAGAACACATCAGAGGTGACCTACATAAAGAAACTTAGTATGGATGATTCCTCCTTTGGGGAATCTACTTTTGTTCTTCCTTGTTCAACTGAGGAGAGAAAAAGAATCTTGTCTGTAAAAATGCTGAGAAAGAAAGTAGGATGGAGAATTGTTTTAGTGAGCCCATTTGCATTGTGTCTGTGAGAATTTCCAACAGTTAGGTATTAAAATTAATTTATTACATCTGAATGTGCTTCTTTCTTTAATGGCTTTTCAACAATGGCTCTCTTAGGATGGGCTGGTCAGTGTCCTGCAGGTGTGAAATCAATGATCAGGAAATAATATTACAGCAGAAAGAATCTGGAGTCATCCAGAAAGTCCAATGGAATCTTTGAAATATCAACCTGTCTCCTGACCCCTCCACAGACAGTTCAAAATCATTTTATACTTAACACATAACAAGATAGGAAGCAACCACCTTTGACTTTATATTTGCTGAGATAAACACACACACACACACACACACACACACACACAGACACACACACTCTCTGAAACATTTTGGTAAAATCCCCAAACAGCACAGTAAGTGGGAACCAAAAATTCAAATGCACAAAATATTTGTTCATATTAAGGAGAGCTTAATGAGATGCTTGGGTGAAATAACTCAGCCATTTGAGTGGGAATTTTAGGTTCCAAGAGTCAAGTGCCAGTAGTCTTATATCTAAATTAACTTTATTGCAGGATATGGAATGGTAGAGTTTTACTATTTTCCATAGAAAAGTATATGCACAGAAACACCCAGACACACATTAAGGAATAAATATAAAAATAAATTTAATTTTGTGTTGAAAATTGTTCATCTGTATCAGAGAATCTTAAATTCTCCTTAGATCCATAGAGATAGTCTATATACCCAGTACCTTGTGCCAAGGGGTTACTAGAAAGACTATACTATTAACTTCCAGTCATGGAGTTGTGCAATTGTAGAGCTACAAAGAGATTAGTTCAATAGTCTCATTTACAAAGGCACATAGAGTACCTGAGAATTTTCTAAATTCATAGAGCTGGATAATTTCAGAACCAATTTGGATCTAAATATTGTCTTTTTTTTAAAGGATGTCCATTCAGTATTCTTGCATTTATTGATTTTTCGACTGGTGTTAATGTCAATAACTTAAAATTCAGAATCAAGGGGAATTCAGAAATTCATTTGTTTTTCTATCATTGTCACTTGTTCTTAGACTCTCTCACTATCATTCTATTACATCACTCTGGGAAGTTTTATTCAAGTATGCTGCGTATCTAAGATGGATCCCTCCCGAATGTCCAAACCCCTGGCCTTGGCTTATGAAATAAGATAGTATGATAACTAGAGAGTCAGTATTTTAAATGATTGGAGATCCTTGAGGGAAATGTCTGTATTTTATAATTAAATAATATTTTATAAACATTTTATCTATTCATTGATGTTAATGCATTAAGGATGATAAAGTGTCAAAATAAGCAAAATCAATGGACTGACAAGCAAATAATTTCCTAAAATTGAAAGGTGAGGAAATTTGAAGTATGAGGGTCATTTTTTTTCTTTGCCTAAAGCTGGTTATTGTTGTTGCATTAATCATGAGTTTGTGATATTTCTAACTTGTTAGAAATACAAATAAAATGAACAAACTTCTTGCGCTAAGAAAATACTCATTTTGTTATTGTTGTTGTTTTTAATTATTATTTAAGATGTCCACTTTTACCATTGGCTTTAAAATTTTTTTAAAGGCATAATTCCTGAGGAAGTTGAGGATGATTGAAGAAATACATGACATAACAAACTGAGGGAATTTTATGTTCCAACATAATGTGCTGAAAGAAACTTTGTTGAAATATTTCTTGCTATTACTCCCAGTTCAAAAAGCTAAGGTTTAAATAGATTATAAGCACTTAAGGATAGGAGTCATGTCTTATTGAATTCTGCTTCCTCTCAGGAATTTTTACATAGAACACTCGACAGTTATTATTATCCTCAACTGTAATTGACCAATAGGAAATAATGTGTATCTACTATTCCTGCCAATTTTTCCATTGCTGTCATTGTATGGGCCGATTTTCTATCACCATAAATCTGCCGATGTCTTTGGATTTAAGTATACTCATTTAACGGTGGGTAGCCCTCTGGAGATATGCTATAGAATCCTAGACCAGTGTCATGTGATAGAAGCTGAAACTCCTGAGAAACTACTCGCTGTTGGAGAAGCCTCCACTAACAGAGAAGGGGGAATAACCTACTTGTTATCCACTGTCCAGAAAGACGGAGGCCACACAAAAGCCAGCAGCCCCAGGAACCCAGGAAACAGCTATGCACCCAGTCTCCCCTCTAATGCGGGTGGGGGGTTGTAAAGAATGGACATGCGGGTAAACTGGTCAGGGACCTACCTGCACAGGAGCCTTTCATTGAGTGAGAAGAAATATAAATCCATTCTGAAATATCCGTTCGCTACCAGTGTGGGTCTGTCTACAGTTAGGGGATCAGGAACACTTAAGAGCATCCCAAATATCTGGGGACAGGAGAAACAATAATGTATCCATTGTGCTTTTCTCCAGATAAACAACCCCACTGCTTTAAATCTCGAGCTAGTTCACCTGGAAAGATGCCTGGAGGTTAATGAAAATCATAGTTATCACATTATTCAAATATGTAAACTAACAGATCTCCAATCCTGACTTGGAGGACAGCCTGTAGTGATCTGGCCTACATTTTTCTAAATTTTAATTATGGTCACCATTACAAAGTGAAAATTGCCAAGTAGGGATCATGCTTAGTCATATATTGCATTTATTCCAATCCACTTGAATTCCGGACTTTGTTTTCTTACCATTTTCAAAGACAAGAGGAAGCAATTCAAGGAGACCACGTTGAGTGTTCATTCCATGTCCTTGAAGCCCCAGACCCAACTGTGAGGTTGTGAGGGGATTCCCCCCAGCTCCTTTCCATAGTTTCACACCTGCTTTCCTCTTCCCACCTTTCCTCTGCATGCCTAGCCACCCATGTCTCTCACTGTCCCCTTCAGATGTCAGAAGAATTAGAAAGTGCGTGTCGCATTACCTCCTCATGCTGGCCCTCACAGATACCATACGTGAAAGAAAACAGAAAACATGCAGTATAGCAGCTGTCCTGAGGGGAAGTACACTGCCACAAAATGAAAACAAACGAGTTTACATTTTGATGCACTTTGATGTTACACAGAACAGACATAGCTTCTACTTAGGGTTCCAATCCCCAGCGGTCGGCAAACTGTGGCTCGCGAGCCGCGGTTTGCTGCTCTGTTGACTAATGAGTTTGCTGACCACTGGGATAGGGGCTTAATCACAAGGAACAACAACAGCCTGTAATTATTGGAATCGAGAGTCTAGGTCAGTGGTCGGCAAACTCATTAGTCAACAGAGTGGCGAGCCGCAGTTTGCCGACCACTGCCCTAGGATCATTAAGTAAGGGAGGCGGGGCAGTTAGAGGAGACACCATTAGAAGGGGACATTAACGTGCTTTTTAAAGTAACGGGACAGACAAATAAATTGTTGGAGGAATGTAACACAGAACAGTGGATGAAATATTTATACATTCCATTGAAGCTTAGCGTATGTTCCAGAGGGAGATGTCCTAGAGAGATGGATCTTCCCCTTTGTTCGGAATCTTTTTTTTTTCTTTTGCAATTGCTCTGACACAGCTGTTGGCTTCACAATCATTCTGAAGTTGATTAGATCAGAAAGCAGAGACTTGCCTGCCCAGCATGACCAATGGCAGCCATCAGGGTTGTGGGTATTCCAGGCGTGTCGTTTGTCTGGTGAAGTTGTTTTGGGTGTTCTGAAAGCCTCCAAGAGGGTCTCAAAAGTTCGGTGCCACTGTGTTTATACATCATTTGTATCCCAAACAGGGCTGTGTCATGTGCGGTGCATGCCACGTGCATCAAATTTACCAATCAAGTTGGAAAATGGCTGTCAGATTTATGGAGCATGGTCATAATTACATTCACATGAAAGCTCAGCTAAAAGCAGAAACAGAATCTTATTACCTTTGCTTTGCTTGTTTTAATAAAAAAAAAACCCCACCACACTTGACTTTAATTTTACGGAAGTAAATTGTTACCTATTGAGGAAGCCTTTTGACTTGCTGTCAGAATGATTTACTGTTTCTAAGACATATGGCGTAGGTAGCCTCAATGCAGATGCTTTTTGTCCGAAGGTCAGACAGGTTTATAAAAACTGCTAAAAAATAGTAAGATACTATGCTAAGTGCTTTTCAACCACTGTTTATTTTAATTGTCACAAAAACTCCAGGGAAAAAGTGTGAATTTCAGTGTCCATTTCACAGATGTGGCGACAGAGGCTTACAGAAGTCTTCCCTTGACCTGGGTCGGTCCTTAGCACATGTTGTCATTCCAGGTCCATCTGAGCACACAGCCATATGTAAGGTAGCTTTTAGTGAGCACTGTCCTCCTTCCAGAGTCACTCCCCTGAGTGAGTAGTGGTCTCCGGGTCACTGTGATGCTGGGGGTAGGGGTGGCCTGTGGTGATTTTGGGTGTCTTCACTGGAAAACCAGAAGTGGCTCTTGACCAACAACAGCGATACTTTCACTTGCATTCCCCAAGTCTCCTTGCCAGCCTGGCTCTTGAAAGCTTTGTTTTGCCAAAAGTAGCTGGTTTCTAAATATAGGATCCAAAGCCACGTCATTTTAACTGCGTCATCAGGAGCAGTCAGCTGCATTATTGAGTCATACCATATTAGAGTTGGAAATGGCCTTAAAGTTCATCTGATCTGAACCCATCATTCTTCAGGTGAGGAGGCTGACATCCAGGGAATTGGAGGAGTTTGAGCCAGACAAGTGGGGAGGGGTAGTTTGGATGAGAAACCACATGTATTCTTTTCCAGTCCAGAACTCTTCAACCACACGGAATTCTCAGGACATGCCATGCCATTACCCTTGGCCATAGATAGAGTGTCTCCTGGACACTCTATGATACTAACTTGATATTATATTATAGAAATAAATATTGAATACCTGGGATATAGTGTACAGGTTGGAGCAAATGTAGGTTTACAGTTACATGTGTTATTTTCCATATGAACAACTGTAAACTTACGTTAAAGTTTTGTTTTTAATCTTTACAGAATAGAGCTATTGTTTTGTTTATGGCTTTAACATTCATACTTGAGGATTGTTTATCATCTCTCATCAAAGAGAGAACTAGAGAATGAAACCATTGTCTTAGAAAATGTAACAATAAAGGTTCGCTTAGAGGAGACCAAGACTAGGCTCATGTTCTTTCTTTACTCTTTCAAATGCTACCTCTCTGTAGGAATTTTGGCTAAGAATCCAGAGGCCACATCTAGATGCATAATTCCTTAAACTAATATAATTTCAACAAAAATGGGAAAGAGGCACTGAGGGGAATATCATCTCCTAGATATAGACATGTCAAATGGAGGTATTTTACTTACAAGTGTAGATTCTACCCCTTAATACATTTGAACATTGGATTTCTTTTATGGCTCTGAAAAAGATCAATTTATAACCACAAAAATGACTTTAGAAAATATGCCATCTTTTATTCCTGAGGATGCTCAGAGAGACTGTACCCTACACATGTTTTATAGTTTCCGGAGGCATCCTGACCGAATATGTTGATATGTATGAGTCCTTTTCATGTGCCAATGGAAATAATCAGATTATGTAAATGCCTGAATGTATGTGGCTCTTGTATTATTTTCAGTTTTGAAAACCTGGCTATTCAAATAGTTTTCTACATAGAAAAAGGTTGTTCCAGATAAGTGATATATCTAAAGCATGTTTTAAAAATGATGCTGTTTCTGTGTTTGGAAATAAAGTGGGGTTTGGGAAAAGAAATGAGTATTTCCAGGGACTGAATTCTAAAGAAGGAGACAAAACACAAAATATCATGCAAACTACATTCCACCTTCCAATACCATTCTCTGGAGGTTAGGTTTGGAGAAGTGAATGGAGAGAGAGTGTGTTGGAACCATTCCTCCAATTTGTAATATTGAATCAGGCCCATTTTAAACTGTGCTAATTTATTCTTCATTGAACCATGGAGATTAATTAATCCTTTGTTTTGTTGGATTAATGAGTAATCAATACCCCAAAGAGGAAAAAAAAAGGGAATGATTTCCTCTTAAGGAACAAAGCATTCAGGTAGCCAAGCCATTTCATCCTTTATGTTTACAAAGCAAACCACAACCAAGATAAAATGTGTGGCATTCAAGATTTGAGCTTTTGTTTTTCTTAAACTAAAATATTCAGGATTTGTGTGTTTCATGTGGATATAAACCAGTGGGACACAGGCACTAAAATAATCAATGCTTTGTGGGTGTGTATTGGTGGCCTCTGTTCTTCCCACAAAATTTAAGTTAGTGTCTACAATGCTTTTGATCCAGTCCCTCCCTCACTACCCAATCTCAATCTCTTGCTACCAAACTAATCCGACAACCAAATTATTTTACTTATTTTCTTCATAATGCTTATGACTATCTGAAATTGTCTAGTCTATTTATTTACCGGTCTCTTGCCCACTCCACTCACCCACCGCCAAATAGAAGAGTGGGGGTTTTGTCAGTTTTGTTCACGATTGTATTCATTGAGTCTATCTGGCAGTCTTGAACATAGCCTCCAAGCAATAAATATCTGTTCAGTGAATAAATGAGTTTGCAATGGAATGCACTTGATCTGAAACAGCTTCTGTGAGAGAGACAGAGTTATAGGAGAAAATGGGAAGAGGAACTTGGAGCTCTTGGTGGCTTGACACAAAATGAGACACACTGAGAATGTCACCGCACCTTAGGAGCCTGTACTTGGTCTCCAGAATACCTTGGGCCTTCTTCCTGTTCCCGGATTAGGAGCTGTCCTGCTAAGAGTTCCACAGAGGCCCTGGTCTCTTCTTTGCCTATGTGGTCTGAGCTGGGATAGCATGCTGGTGATGCGGGTTGGATGGATGGAGGGCATGTCTGGAAGGGTTGCTTCTCTTAACTGTGAGAATTATCCTGGTACTACTCAGCGTTTGCTGCCATCGTATTAATGTCCATTTGGCAGATTAATATTAGATACCAGGACCTACCCTGTGGAGTAGTGCCTGTTGTTTTTGTAGGAATTGCTTTGTAATCAGAAGCTCTGGGATATTCTTCTATTCTACCATAACTTAGTTATAATTTGACAATCTCATTAACATTTATATTTGCAACCTGAAAGGTAGGAATATTAAAGTCTGCTAATATATTTATTTTTAGTTTGAGTGAGGGCTTACATTATAAAACACATAAGTGGAGTTTGAAAGGGGTATCTGAAGTTTTTCAGCATGTGTAATATATTTTTAATGTAAAAAGTGTTTAATTAAGATACGTAATCCATTTGCATCAGAACTGGCAAGTGACTCTATACAGCAAATATATTTATGAGCATTCAAATAATATTAAGAAGGCTCTCTTTATTTGCCTTTTTTTAAAAAACCATTCCACCTTAGAATGTGGTCATAATTCCATCTTTTTAAAATGTTTGGAAACTATTAGATTTTTTAAATTTAAGAGTCACTGTATGTAGGGTCCTACAGTGGCAGGCAACAGAGACTGTCTCTGTCTAACAGCAATAAAAACAATTATTGAAATGGTGTGTAGATTGAAAAATCAAAGCCTTCTCAAAGAAGAGCTGAATTTGCAAGATCAAGGAACAGGAACTAATGGGTCTCTCTTCAGGGCATCACTGTGGTGAGGAAGAAATGCCAAACATTTTCTATCCTGAAGTCACTCAAGACAAACATTTTTGAGAAACAAATCTGATTGGTTCCATTAAGTCAGGTGCCCAATCCTCATATGGATAGAGATCATCTTTTTAAAACAAATTCAGAAGTAAAGAGAGTGTTCCTCAGGGAAAAATTAACATGCTATTGTTTTTTTATTTTTTTTTTAAAAAAGGATGTTGGACAGGCAAAACAACAAATATCCACTAAAGAGTCTGAGCTAATCCCTAATCCCATCAGTTTTTATATTTTGTTTTCAGAGGCATGGGAAATAGTCACTCATATTAATCACATCACCTTGAACAATGTTAAGAGAATAGACTAAGATTAAATCTTAGTGTTGATTAAGGAACAATACAATCATTGCATTACAAAGAAATATTAATTGATGGTGACAGGTAGGGAAGTGGAAGGAAATTGATATTTGGCGAGAGCCAAGTGTTATGCTAATTGCTTTCCTGGAGCCTCTCATTTAATATTCATGATCATTATTGAAGGAAGGCAATCTCAACCTTACCTTACCTAGAGGGAAACTGAGGATCAGAGAAATTAAGCAACTTTTTCTCAAGGTCGCATACTTAACGACATACAAATATGTGATACAAACATTGCACTAGTGTCAGTACAATTGCAAAGGAAAACAGCATGCAGTTGTTAGTCTGCCATGCTGATGTGATGTTACCGTTGTCATGGATAATTTTTGCTTAACTCCTCTCTGTTGGACCACCAGGTTATCTTGAGACCTAATAAAATATAAGCATCTCATTTTCTGCCAGTGTTGTTAGGATTAGGATTATTGTCACTGAATAGTGTTCTCTTTTCTTGCTCAAAATCTCAGCTGTCAGTTTTCATTTGAAAGCAGCCATATTGTTTTTAACCCATTTGTCTTAGATCAGCTGCCCTAGAAGCAGATCTCCAGGCAGGGATTTGGGTTTAAGTGATTTCTTGCTGGAGTGTTTCCCAGGGAACAAACAAACAAAAATACTTTAAAGGAAGTGAGGGAAGCAGAATAGGAAAGGGGAAAGAGTCAAGCAAGGATGTGCTCTCTGGTGAAACTTGAACCCTGCACTTGTCATTGGGGGTGGGGGTGGGGGGATGGGAGACACTCTGAAACCTAAGTAAGACTTTAAAATACAGGATGGGGCAGAAGTAGGGTTATAGTTTTTCATATGGAAAATAACACAATAATATGTTTGCAAGTGTAGCTTGGAGGTGGAGCTTTGAACTATGAGCCAGGAGGTTATGGTTCAGTTTCTGGTCAGGGCACATGCCCAGGTTGTGGGCTTGATCCCTGGTACAGGGCATGTGGCAAACAGCCAATCAATGATTCTCTCTCATCATTGATGTTTCTATCTCTCTCTCCCTCTTCTTTCCTCTCTGAAGTCAATATATATTTTTTAAAAAGAAAATAACACAATAATAAATAATAATACAAGAATAAAATTGTGTTTTGTGTACTCACAGCTGTAAGCCTAATTCCCCCCCACCACCCCACCTTGTATTTCTCCCCAAAAAGTGGGGCTGTGAGTAATTATACGGAGGCCAGCAACTTTGAGCCTTTAGCAAGTGATATAGGCTCTGGAGCTGGAGAGGGGGTGTACCAGCTCCATACAGGGGAACTGGGCCCTTCATAACAGTCTACCCTCTCTCATTTGACCTTCAGGAGTTGAGTCATTGCCAGGCACATCCCTCTGGTCAAAGGGAGAATAGGTTTTTGCTTTCGCTTTTTTTTTCCTTCTCTCCTTGCAAGAAGTTTCTACTCTTCAGCAAACCTTCTTTCTAGCAGGAAGATACAAACGACTCACAGCTGAACCTTCTCCTTTCTGGCAGGAGGGCATGCGTCCTTGGAAACCTAGGTCAATGCTTGCTTAGCCCCTGGCTGGGTTTGGACCCGCTTTCATAACTGCAGCGGTACAGTGGCCTCACCTAGTGGAGGGGTAGGGTGGCATCAGCGCCATGCCGCCCTGAGTCATGCTGTCTTCAGCTCCCAGGCGTCCTCAAACTGTGGCCCGCGGGCCACATGCGGCCCGCCGAGGACATTTATCCGGCCCACTGGGTGCCGCTGCCTGTCCTGCTTAGCAGCCTACTCGTCCCGGGCCCGCAGTGCGCATAGGAATTTGTTCATAGTGTTTTTTTTAAACTATAGTCCAGCCCTCCAACGGTCTGAGGGACAGTGAACTGGGCCCCTGTTTAAAAAGTTTGAGGACCCCTGGAACAGAAGTGCGATGATACAGTCTTGTAAAGGAAAAACAGTGCCTTTTTTGTTCTTAGTTTGCAGATCTAAGCTAAATGTTCATATCTTACTTTTAGATAGCTTTTGATTATGTCCCTATTTCCCTTTTCCTCATCTGCTCTGCTTGAATTGGGTTTTGTGAATTGATAACACTTTTGGGGTTTAATGAAGGTCAGGCTCTTTAATATTATTTTAGTGTGCTAACACTGAGGAGTTTCTAAGCATGAGGATTTAAGTTGGCATAAATATGTATTTTGCACTTCTGTCTTTCAAAGGATGGCCGATTTGTATTTCTGTTATTTTTACCCAATACACTGTTCAGGTTTTCCCTTCTTCTCCTTTCCCTTTCTTTTTCCCTAGATCACTGTCTGAGTTTACCTTATCACTTCTTCCCTGGGGTATTTATTGTAATAGATCGCTATGTACTTGTCAAAAGCATAATGGTGACTTACAGTAAAATCAAAGCATACACATCCTTTAATATAAGGAAAAAGTGCGAGGGATCAATGACATGATTCTTTTGTTGTTGTTGTTGTTAATCCTCATCCGAGGATATTTTTCCACTGATTTTTAGGGAGAGTGGAAGAGAGAGGGAAAGACAGAGAGAAACATCAATGTGAGAGAGACACATTGGTTGGTTGCCTCCTACACATGCCCTGACCAGGGCCAGGCCAGGGAGGAGCCTGCAACCGAGGAACATGACATTGACCGGAATCAAACCCGGGACTCTTTGGTCTGCAGTCCGATGTTCTATACACGGAGCCAAACCGGCTAGGGCCAGAGATGGAAATTCTTTATAGAGGGACCCTGTTGCAGAACATGAGGCCCAGCAGGTGAGTGAGCTGATTCCTTCCTCCAGAATTTACCCTTGCCTTTCTCTCATGGAGTTTTATACCCTCTGACCTCTTCCAAATGTCGCAGTGGTCAGCAAACTCATTAGTCAACAGAGCCAAATATCAACAGTACAACGATTGAAATTTCTTTTGAGAGCCAAATTTTTTAAACTTAAACTTCTTCTAACGCCACTTCTTCAAAATAGACTCGCCCAGACCGTGGTATTTTGTGGAAGAGCCACACTCAAGGGGCCAAAGAACCGCATGTTGCTCGCGAGCCGCAGTTTGCCGACCGCTGCCTTAGAGGGTTTGGCTTACTTACTCTGTGCAAGAAATAGCACAATCCCAAAACACATCTGCATGATTATGAGACCACCGTAGAGAGCTTTTAGTTAAAATCCAATTTTTACATCTTTGGTTGCTTTTTGAGGTTTTTTATTTTCTTGTTCATTCTTTATATGAAGTTACCAATTCATTTTTTTATAAAAACAATGTCCATTTTCTACTCATGTTTCACTCGCCTCCATATGTAATTAATTGATTGTGAATTGTATGCAATTCTATGTGTGGATACACACACACACTCATCCTCTCCCAGTTTGTATCTTATATACTGCCCACTAAACTTCTTACAGATTTGTGAACACAACATTCTTTCTCAAACCTCTAAGCATTAACATTTGGCATTTTCTCTTTGGTTCAGCTTCCTGCTCCATGTCTACCTAAGCAAATCTCAGCCATCTTCAAGTCTTCATGATTGAACTCAAAGCTTACTTTCTGAATGTAGCTTTCAGTGAATTCCCACTGTTATTCACTCTTTCTTCTGTATTTCTCTAGCACATTTTTAATATGCTAATATTACTGATTTGAGGTTGTTTTCTTACATACCTGTTTTTTCTCTAAGACCCTGCAGGCTGACATATAAATACAAATTTATGGTTTCCCAAGGTCCAACTGGTTGTTTTCAAATGATTTTGCTGGCCAGGTACGTTGTAGAAACCAGTAGAAATACCATATGCAGCTGCGACCTGAGATAGCATACTCTTAGGTAGTATTGCCTATAAGCAGAGTTGCTGATTCTTGTGTAAGTGATTTATTGAAGGAGTGCTTTAAAAGAGAAATCTTTAGGGGAGCTAGGAAAGCTGAGTAGAACAGGGGAAGGATTTATGCAAAGGCATGGATTCTAAAGACTAGCTTTAGCCTTCTCCCAGGGGAAACGCTGGAGTATGAGCCTTGCCTGCCTCTGGACAGAGAGCTTGGCTTTTATACCTTTGATTATGACTCCTCTCTTCCCGGCCCCCGGCCCTGAAAGCAGGGTCATTGTCATCTCCTAGGCAAATCTAGGTGAGGTGGCTCCTGTAGGCTGAAGATACACCTCTAGGAGAGATGGGGGCATAGAAATACAAGCTGGGAGGAGACCTGCCAGGAGCAAAAATAGCATCTGCCACACATTATTAAAATTTTGATATATGTTAAATAAGGCAGAGCTCATTTGATAAGTGCTCCCTTTTGTCAAGTGCTGTGACAAGTGCCTTATGGGTATGAGCTTGGGCCCTTCAGTAGTAGGTATATCATGGAGTATGCAAATTTAACCAACTTGCAGCCCTGTGTACTATCATCCAACAAATCTGGTTAGTGAGCTGAGACACAAAGTCTGTGACTGTACTTCATTGAGTTTGAGAAGTGCTGATTGAAGACATCATCATTTTATGTTCTTCTGCTCTACAAGGAAGGAAAAGAAAATGCTTGCTATTAAACTATAATACACAACTTTCACGTCGTCCATTATGCGACACAACCTGTTCTCAGGGATATTGAAATGTACATTTTAAAAGTGTGTGTGAAATTTGGATATTTATAAATATTAATGGCCAAATGACAAGTAAGAAGAAGTTTATGTTTGGAATTTTACAATATTAGATTATTAATTAACAATCTTGCCCTAGCTGGTTTGGCTCAGTGGATAGAGCGTTGGCCTGTGGACTGAAGGGTCCCAGGTTCGATTCCGGCCAAGGGCACATGCCTGGGTTGCAGGCTCGATTCCCAGTAAGGGACGGGCAGGCAGTAGCCAATCAATGATTCTCTCTCATCATTGATGTTTCTATCTCTCTCTCCCTCTCCCTTCCTCTCTAAAATCAATAAAATATATTTTTAAAAAAACAAACAAACAAACAAAAACAGTCTCTTGGAAATTAATTTACAAGGGATTATTTAAAATTATTATTACTGACTTTAAAACTAATATAGTGCATACAAGGTTTGTAAGTATTACATGTTCTGCTAGCCAATTACAGGGATGGACTTTTGATAGAACCTGCAGACACTTTTTAAAACTTACATTTGAGCAAAGACAACGCCGTGATGATCTCATACATGACCATTATGTGTTATGGCTGAGAATTGTTAATTACATGCATCAATAGTTACTCAATGAATACTATGATTTTCTGGAATGATATATACAGTATTGAAATAGTGTTTTCTTGAGCATATGTTTTTAAATCTCCAGCATAAAGCATAAAACTAGTGAGGCTATTGATCATTTCAAAAGATTTTTGGATAAATGGGGCCACTCATGCATGATTTGTATTTCACACCATCTTCAGTCCCCATTGCTTGCTTCCCTGGTACCTGTCACATTTCAAGAGGTAAAAAAAAAACCGAGGACAACACCATTAATTTGATAAAAACAAGATTTTTGATATTTTAATGGGATATTTGATTACAGATTGATGTTTTTCTAATTCTCCAATATTAGTGTGAACATGATACATATTAACAATAAGGCATGTTTTAAATTAATTCTTTGAGAAATGGCCAAATGAAATGCAGCAGGCATACTCGTTATGATTTGGGTCAGCTAGTTAATTGAAATATGAGAGATTTCTGTATTTAGTCTGTGTTAAAAAGGGCTTATTGCCTTAGTCAGCTAGTTGCTATTACCAAAATTAAAAACTATATAAATTATACAAAGCTATCCACAGAGGCTAGCATAAAAATTACCACCCCTGCTGAGGCCAAAATGATGTCTTTGGTTGAATTGCCAGATACAAAATAACAGCAAGAGATAAATTATTTTCTGGGCCATTATTAAAGGATTAAAGGTGGGTCCCAAATCTCTGGTGACCGGATTCATTTTCTCCTCTATGGTGGGTATGTCTTTGCTCAGTTTTGAGTTGTTTATTTCAGAGAAAATTGCTGCAATGTTAAATAAAGTTAGGAGTGGCAAAGAAAACAATTGCCATTTATTGTTTTTGTATGTTGGCTTGGTTTTATCTACTGTTGTCGAGAGTCAGCTGTGAGATACTTTAGAAATTATCAAAATGTTCAATTGGCTGATGCCTAAATACTTAAAATCAGATTTCAAGGTGGGTTCAAGTACATCATTAACATTTTTAGAACAGAAAGTCTAAGTCTTCAGAATCCCCTCCACCCCCACGCTATGTGAGAGAAGGAGGACTGGTCAGGGAAAGAAAGTTTTTATCAAATAGTTTTGTCCTTAGATATAAACTTCAATTTTTTCTCCTAAGAAGCAATATCTCAAAAGAAAGCCAAACGGATAACCTTTTAAGAGAATGTGAAAGCATTTCTCTGTTGGACCATTCAAGTTGGCCCATGATGGAATTGTATCATAGAGAAATTGAATAGCTTCAGATGTTATAAAATTGGGTCATCTTCCACCATCATGATTGATCAGTAACTACACCAAAATCAGTGGGAGTGGGTCAAACCCATGGAAATAACTGAAGAGATTAGATATGTTTCATTGGGAGTTTGATTTCACAGGAGTTTAAACAGACATTCTTCTTGTTCTTTAGTTTGAGTTCCATAGGAATTTATTTTTTTAGGCTAAGAATAAGAGCAATGAAGTGAACAATGTTGTACATTTTTTTAATTTTTATTAATTTTTCTGGTTGTAAAAATAATAGGGGAACAATAGATCGTTTATAGAAAATAAAAATCACCTTTATTTCTGGCACCCTGTGATTCCTTCATTTTTTAGCATGTACTATGTGCCAGGAATTGTTCTAGGAATTGAAATAGACATTTTGTGTGTGCGTGTGTGTGTGTGTGTGTGTGTGTGTGTGTGTGTGTGTCTGTCTGTCTGTCTCAAATACATCAAATGGAAACTCCAGGTCATACATTAACTTACTTCTTAAGTTACTGTTGAATAATCACAGAGCTGACAGTCTCATGGGGGAGAGAGACAATAAAAATGTAAATAATACAGTATGTTAGAAGGTGATAAGAGCTATGAAGAAATATAAAGTGAGGTCTTTATATTGCATGCAATTTTAGAGGGTACCATTCGCATTCTATTTTATGAGAATCTCATTCCCTGCAACGGTGCCATGTGACCCTCAGAAGGAGAGTTGGAAAATCTTGGTGAGAGTGGAGGACAGAGGGGTGTATTTTGGTGCAATGGCTGGGTTGCTCAAGAAGGAGACATTAAAGACTTGACAATGCTGCTATTTAAAGGTAGGGTGCTTTAGGCAGCAGGAGCAGTCTGGGTAAACTGAAGAGAATGTTTGGCAACTGAAAAGGCCAGCGTGATTGGGCCAGAGTAGGTATAAGGACAGTAGTGAGAGATAAAATCTTAAAAGTAACAAAGAGGCTTATGAAATTAGTGTGATATGCGGCCACTGGAGAGTTCTGAGTAGAGGAATCTGACTTACACTTTTTTTAAAGCTTACTCTAGCTGCTATGTAGAAAATAGACCATCGGGCACAGGGTATGCAGGAATGGAGGGCAGGAGACCTAGTAGGAGATGAATGCAGTAGGCTAGGTGGGAAATGATTGTGTTTCAGACTGGGGTAGTAGTAGTGTTGGATAATGTTTAGATTCTGTAAATATTTGGAATAAAGTCCACTTAAATTTATTTTCCTGTAACATATGAAGTAGAAAGAAGAATAAAAATAACAAAGGCTCTTGTTACTGTGACCATAATGGAGTATATCTATCTAATACTTTTGTATGTGCTATGTGCATCAAATATTTTGATGTTGTAATCCTACAGCACCTACTAGTGCGTGCATTTGCACTTAATATAACATATGTCATGACATAAAGATATTCTATATCCTTTCATATCAGCTGGGAATATGCTATTTAAAACAAACATGATATAACATCACACAAATAGACTGTATTACCCAATACACAGAACTGAGAATTAGATGGGTTCTATTAGAAATTGGGTTATGGCTGCCCCCAGAAGAGAAGGAAGATGCTTGGGTTTGCTGTGCTTTCATCTTGCCACTTCAGAGCTTCTTTGCTTAGAAGATTTGCCAAAGAGTTTATGCTTCGAATTTGGTGACGAAAGCAAGAGTTAGCTAGTCAGAGTTCTGTTCTTTGCTAAGCAAGGGTACCCTTGTTCTAACTTAAAGTTCTTCTGATACCTCCTCCTACATTCTCTGGGCTGTGCTCACCCAAAATAGGCTAGATAGGCTGTTCATGATGGTGTCTTTCAATCTTCCCAGCGATAACTGTGAGATCCAGATATGCACCTACCTCTACTGTCCCCACAAAAACAGTGGGTGTTACTAGGTTCTGATGGAATCTCTTTCATTATCTCTGTCTATTCCCTCACCTGCCTGCTACTATGGTCTAGTTGCCTTCCTTTCAATCTAGTATATTTCTTCCACAACTCACAGAAATTACTCCCATTTTCTGGTATATACGTATCATTCCTGGTGTCCTTTTCTAATACAGGCTCTTTCATAGTTTCAAATTGGTGATTATGTCCAGATGTTCATATCGCCATTTTGCCCGAGAATCTCTGAAACAATGTGTGTGTGTGTGTGTGTGTGTGTGTGTGTGTGTGTGTATTCAACTACAACATCTAGGGAAAACTCCAGGTCATACAGTAAGTTCCTGTTGAATAATTATATTACTTTATTTCCTCTTGGCTTTGAGGTAAGCCTTTATGACTATTTATGGCACACAAAATAAATTTTAATCAGATTTGAAACTTACTTTATTAGTTAGGCAGTATTGCAAGTTAAAGATGGGTCTCACTACTCTAAGTTGGAACTCGTCTCCTATTTGGTGTTAGACAAATACTGTTTAGATTTCAATATATACAACTCATCCTGGAACAGGACTTGCCTAGAGGAAAGTAAGTTTAAAAAGGGAAATATTGGCTTGTACTCACTCTGGGTACCGCTTGGTATCATAAAGATATCAGCACAAGATTAGGTCCCACTTAACTTCTGCTGTGATCCAGGTTAAGCAAGAGGAAAAGGACCATCTAAGTTTTCCATTGCCAAAATATCCATTCAACCATCAATCCGTTGCACACATATTTATGGGATTCCTATGATGTGCAAGGCCCTTGTTCTAGGCTCAAAGGAACCAACAGTGAATAAAACATAAACACTAGTTTCATAGAATTTACTATCTGCTTAGGAGGAAGACAATAAACACATATATATCATATCAGGTGGTTATAAGTGCCAGAAAGATGCATAATGTGAGGTAATAGGATGAAGGATGAACTGAAGATGCTATGTTAATAAAATGATCAGGGAAAAACTCTTTAATAAGGCAGCCTATGTGCAGACTCCCATAGAAAGTGAGAAGCTAAGTCAGGTGGTTATCTGAACAGCTTCCAGCTGTTTCAGGCAGAGGAAAGTAAAGGAAAAAGGCTCTGAGGTGAAAGTGCTGGCCAGCTGTAGGCGTGACAAGGAGGCCGGTGTGGCTGTGACAGAATGAGCGGAGGAGCATGGGAGGAGGTGAGGTGAGGAGGTGGTAGAACCCCATTGGTCTTGAATCCATACCACCATTATTGCTTTGTTTCTGTACATCTTCAAAATGTTTTTATCTTCCAGAACTCTATTTTAGAACAGAGATGTCCCCAAGGAGAGGCAAGATCGTAAACTCATTATCATGGTGCTGTTACTTTTTAGTTTTCTTCGTGGAGATTCATGGATAACCAGTGAAAATTTGATGAAATAATGTCCGGTGGTCAAGTAAGGAGGAAAGTATAATGTTATTAGAGAAAAGAATATGATAATGTAGGTGAGAGGGTAACAAAGCAAGTGTATTTTATATTGGTGGCCATTGTGTTGTGTCTGCACCAATTACTTCCCCTTCAATTCCCCCTGCTTTTCTGGAGGGCTCTGATTTTGGTCTATAGAACATGCCTCATTCTTTGGCCTGTGCAGCCATTTGCTCTGAGAAAATGACCTTTCCCCAGGCTCAGAAGGATTGTCTGTATTGAGGAGTCTAAGCCAATCATGGTAATTCCATTTCTTTCATCAGTGAATGACTTAGAAAATTTCATGTGATCAATTCTGTCCAATAAAACTTGAGCGGAAGACTAATAGGGGCAGAAGATTCCAGTTAAAGTTTCTTACATTTTTCCACAGTACAGGAGGAAAAGGTAGCTATCTCCAGATGTTGGTGAGTAGGGATAGCTAGCATCTTGTGGCCATGAAGACAGATATCAACACACTGAAGATGGCTGGCCATGATGAAGTGATTGTCTCCAGCATAATCTGCAGTTGGGTGTTTGCCTCTTGCTGCAGAAAGAAGTTTCGGAATCCACACCCAAACTCACAATATATATGTGTGTGTGTGTTTAGGTATATATGTAAGTTATAGTCACATTTGTAATAACAAACCTAAGAAACAACTATACATAGAATATCAATAGAGGATTGTAAATTATTACCATTATATAGTATGTTCCCATTCAAAGGCATTTTCAAAGAAAATGATCACAATAGGTTGTCAGAAGAAAGTACAAGTACACAACAATATAAGTAAAAATTTCATTCAGATCTTAAATACATGGACAGAGAGTCAGAGACAGAGATATAAATATTCGTACGAATAAAAGAAGTGAATAGATTATTTTAACTCTGGGTGATGTGATCAGATGGGATCAGCTATGAGAATTTTTGTTTTTATGCAATTGTACATTTCAATATTTCACAGTGAAAAAATAGGGTTTTTATAGTCATATAAAATTATTAATTTTACCAAAATTCAAGAAGGATGATTCAGGTACCTCATGGATCTTCTTTAATGCAATTTTTAAAAGGTTGCTGTTCTTGCCATAAACTGACTGGGCTCCTCAATCCAGCTGCTCTGTCAGGCTCTGGCCTGTTTGAACACCTTATAGAAGTTACAGGTCTAAACACCAGTGCCTTAAAGGACGAGGGAGAATCCCTTTGCCGTCCACTTGTTCAGTACATTTCTCTATCTCATGTGGCCAATAGGATATCCCCGCAATGAGTAGGAGACTGTCAACTCAGGGTGGCCTGACCTTCTTCTGTGGTATCTTGGCCTTGATTACACGAACTTGATTTCATGAACTGATATTCACCAAGCCCTGCTCTTAAGTAGGGCACTACCCTTTGGTGATCTACACAAAGCAAGGATGGCAGTGACAGGCCCTACTGCATAAACATGTTTTTACACCTCAAGGGCCAAGGCAGCATGAGACTTAAGCATGCAGATGGCATCGCCAAGATTGCTGCATGGTACAAATTAGGATTCAAGTCAGCCTGAGTCGTACAGAGGCCTGGGAACTTTAAGCTAATTTATAGTGACCCGCGGAGGCTAAAATAAGGCAGAATCTGGACTTTTCCATTAGTCATGAGACTCTGGGAATGACTCCAGAGTCACTGGTAAGATAGAATAGTTAGAGCTAAAATAATAATTCAGAATACACATCAAGGCACAGGCTTAGCTCTTCCTCCTACTGGTGACATGGTATGTAATCACTCTGGATATATTGCTGTATCTGTCCTATGATAGGGAAGGAAAATGAATGGTGGACAAGCAGCTTCGTTTCTCTGTGGATAGGCTTCTAGTGTAATTGTCAGTGTAGTGATTCCCCAAGTTGTCAGAATTTGGATTCTCCCCAAATTCAGAGACTGAGGCAAAAGCTTGGTTGTAGATAGTGTGTTTGAGCTGTGATTCCTGAAGCAAGAGTGAGCGAGTGGGGAGAGTGGAAGTTAGGAAAGTCCAATATAATGATGTGTTCATCAAGGTCACTGATAAAAAGCTAGTAGAAAAAATGAAAAAGCTGAACTTGGTCAGTGGGGTTCAGTGTCACTGAGACATTCAGAGAAGGTGCAGGAATTCCAGAGCTGTCTGCCTGGGGGAGGCTGGGAGGTGGCAGCATTTATCTACCAGCTTCTGTTCTCTGCTGGTTTAGTGTTGCCTTGGTGCAATCACTATGCACCTCTAGTCTTCACTGACAGAGGGCCAGCAGCTCTTGAAGCACCTGTGGCTGATGGTACTGGAGCCTTTGTTTGAGGAGGGGCGCTCTATGCACGGTGAGCCTGTGCTTGCATGAAACTGTTCCCTAGAGTTGAGGTGGCCAAGGGGAATGGGGCATGACCACCGAAGTTTTGGGGATTTTTTCCAGATGTATGTATCCAAGAAAAATATACCTTAACTTGCAGCCCTTAGAAATAGCATTTGGTGGGGGGAGGGGTGTGAGATCTTAAAACTAATTAGGTTTGGCCTATGTATTTTATTTTATTTTTTTTAAATATATTTTTATTGATTTTTTACAGAGAGGAAGGGAGAGGAATAGAGAGTTAGAAACATCCATGAGAGAGAAACATCCATCAGCTGCCTCCTGCACTCCCCCTACTGGGAGTGTGTGTGCCCGCAACCAAGGTACATGCCCTTGACCGGTATTGAACCTGGGACCCTTCAGTCCGCAGGCCGGTGCTCTATTCACTGAGCCAAACCGGTTGGGGCAGGATACGTTTTAAGAGTACAATTTGGTGCAGGTAAATAAGCTCATTATAATTGAAAGTGTTATTCACTCACCCGGCTGGTGTGGCTCAGTGGTTGAACATTGACCTATGAACCAGGAGGTCAGGGTTCAATTCCAGGTCAGGGCACAGTCCCAGGTTATGGGCTGGATCCCCAGTGGGGGGCATGCAGGAGGCTGCCGATCAATGATTCTCTCTCATTATTAATGTTTCTATCTCTCCCTCTCTGAAATCAATAAAAATATATTTTTTAAAAAGTGTTACTCACTCAAATGATGTATAGGTAAGATACCTACTATGCGGCTTCATGGGGAAAATTGCTTTTATACCAGACTGAGAAAGACTCTCTAGAGAGAGGTAACAGTTGGGATACATACAAAGATACACACATACATGCACACACATGCATAGACACATGCACATATACGCATGCATTCATGCATGTGTGTATACACGTATAAAATCATTTCTCTCTGAAGGGTAAGGGTTGTCTGCTTTATGTGAATTATTTATCCTTAGTGTCAACATTCAAATCTAGATGCTTGATAAGATTCAGAGTGTAAAATGAACATACAAAGAACTGATTTAGTGCATGTGTATTTATTTTCCTCTCAATTCACATTTATGCTCTGGATACTTTTATATTTTTGGTTTCCTGGTAGTTACTTCTGTTTATTGAAAAAATAAAAAAGCATCCATGAAGCTTATTCCTAGCTTAGAATTTGTATTCGGCCAAAGAAAACCTTTGCACCTGCCACTGAAATGCATCCACTTCTGGGCTGGAATGCACCAGCTGTTCCCAGCCTCCAACGGCACACCAGGCAGGCAGGACTGAGAATGAGGCCTCGGATCCCAGTCTGATGAAACTGATGGGGACATTTCAAGTCGATAGGATGCAATTACCCAAACTGAAATTAGGCCAGGGGCATATCAGGAGGCCCTTCCCATCTGCCGGGGAAAAGGATCACCAGATATTTAACAAGGGCAAGTGGTCAGGATCTTCATTGTAGGAGTCATTTCAAAGGCAGGCACTTCAAAAAAAATACTAAAGGAAAGCCATACCTGATATAAAAATCACATCCCTTCAGTGGAGAATAAATCACATTAAAGCCTTGAGAAGCTCAGTCCTTTCCTGTGTTGGGAGGAAATAAATGTTTATGGATGGGGAGCGTAAATATTTCTACATCAGCTCCTCTTAGCAAGGATAATGTACAATATTATAATGGGCCATTGGTTATCTGGGAATTGGCAAAAAGTTATTTCCCAAATCAAACATACTGAATTCCGTACACTTACCCTGGTCATATTAGATAAAGCCTTTCATTACAAGCTTGTGGAACAAAACTGTGTGGTTCTTCTAGGGGCTTTGACACAGGTGTTTCCTTACTAAGAAACTGAACTAATTTTTAGAGTTTGCAGCAGAAATAAATAAGCAACTGTGTAACAATTGCACGTGGAACCCACAGGTCCATTTGAGCACAGTGATCCCCTGCTGGAGTCCCCTGTCGTTGTGCACCGCTCTCCTAGGGGGAATAGAAGAGTCTTAGTCTCCAGGCCACTATGAGCCTCAACATTGGCACAAGCTCTCCACACCCCTAGTCAGAGAGAGACGAAGAGTAAGGTATGTCTTACCAGACTGCAGTTTGACGGGAGTCCAGCAGACTGACACACAGACTGACTTCCCTCTGTATCTGCCCCCTTTTCCTAAAAAGATATTTTTTATTGATTTATTTGCCCCATTTTTCTAAAAAAAAATGTATATATATATATATATATATATATATATATATATATATACACACACACACACACACACACATATATATATTGATTTCAGAGCGGAAGGGAGAGGGAGAGATAGAAACATCAATAATGGGAATCATTGGTAGGTGACCTCCTGGTTCATAGGTTGATGCTCAACCGCTGAGCCACTGCGGCTGGGCATTTGCCCCTTTTTATGGACTGAGAACTCAGCATTTGCAGCCTAAAGGAGGAATGACAAGAAGCATCTCCAATCCAGATGTCTCCTTTTCCAACGGCTGCTTCATGGAGATACACTGACGTCCCTTCCTGCCACTCCCCACAGCAGGTACCAGGAAGGCTTCTGGGTGCCCTCCTGCAAGGGGCTGTTTAATGTCACGGTGCCAATCCTGAAAAGCTCCCACTTCCCTTTCCCACTGGGTGTAGAAAGAAAGGAAAAGAGGTGAGCTGGTGAGGAGTCTTATTCAGCATTAAAACAAAACATGTCCTTTGTTGGGATGGTTCACTTTTAACGCTCTTTGCTTGCCAAGGCAGCATTCTGGGGACCCTGAGAGCCTGGCTATGGCCGGAGAGGGTGAGCCACGGTTAACTGTCACATGTAATGTAGCTGTCCACTGGGGAAGGGAAGAAGCCACAGGCTGGCCACCTACATACTGAATGACCACCTCTCTGCCCCCTCCCTGCCCTCCAACATAATTTACCTGTCTCTGTGGCAGATGCGATAGGAGATCAGGGGTCCCGAAGTCCCAGTGGCTTCACACTAGTTTCTCCACTCTGTAGTGCCAAACCATCCCAGAAAGTCCCCATGAGCTCAGCCTGACCATCCGCCCACCCTTGCCAGACATGGACACGGTTCTTAACTCTCGAGAAGTGTGAGCAGCACAGCCGGCGTGGCTCAGTGGTTGAGCGTCGACCTATGAACCATGAGATCACGGTTCGATTGCTGGTCAGGACACATGCGTGGGTTATGGGCTCGGTCCCCAGTAGGGGACATGCAGGAAGCAGATGATCAATGATTCTCTCTCATCATTGATGTTTCTATCTTTCTCTCCCATCCCTCTCTGCAATCAATAAAAACATATTAAAAAATAAGTGTGAGCATTTGATTGCACTCACTAAATTCTGAGCTAAATTCTGACCATTTTGTTTTTCCTAAGTGGCCAGAACAGATTTCTCCTTCTTTTTTTCTTTATTAATCATTTGTAAGACACAGTTTCTCTCTCAGAGAGGACAACAGAAACATATTAGTTAACGTTGATCTGGATCTCTGCTAACGTTAAGAATTTGGCATTATTATTGAGAGGTCTGGCCTGTCCTCATTGCCTCTTCCTTTTACTAGCCCTCTATAGCAAGCTGCCCTCTGTACATTTTATGTGAAAGCTGGCAGAGCAGGGAATGAAATGAGCACTAAGTTTTATTTCCTCCTAAATAATTATCCTCAAGGTGGGTAAACTTTTGGTCATTAAATTGCTAAAAACGAAGATTCTCTACTGCAAGAACAAATCTCCAAGTGACAATTATTTGTCTGTGATCTTAGCATTTATGAGTCTCAGTAAACAGTCAGGGCATTTATGTCCCACCCATTACCTTCGGTCATAAACTTCCTTAAAGAAAAAGGCATAATTATGTTTCCTGACTGCATAATGAGCGTAAACATTCGGCTTACTGACAGCCCCCGGGATGGTGCAGCTAGACTGCCAGGAATTGAACTGTTTCTGAGGCATCGGCAAAAGCGGCAGGCTCACTGGATGGCCGTGATTTAGTGCCATTCAAGGAGATGTCATCTCTGGAAGGCAAATTATTATTTGTGGGGCTATTTTTGGAGTTGGGGCCTCCCAGTCCGCAGATGCTGGGAATGGCTGGAAGTCCCATAGAGCCCCTGGCTGAAGAATGTTAACCTTGTTCTGCTGGAGTGAGCCTCCCCTGTCCAGGCAGGGGTACAGCCCCAGTCTTTCTGTAGCTTATAAGATAAGAGTCTCACCCGGCTGGTGTGGCTCAGTGGTTGAGCATCGGCCTATAAACCAGGAGGTCATGGTTCCAGTCCAGGTCAGGGCATATTTCCTGGATTGCGGGCTCCATCCCCTGTGGGCGGTGTGCAGGAGGCAGGCAATCAATGATTCTCTCTCCTCATTGATGTTTCTATTTCTCTCTTCTTTTTCACTGAAATCAATAAAAAATACATATTTTTAAAAAGATACAGTCTCATTTAGTTCAACAAGTGCATCCTGGCATTGCAAAGTGTTGGAGTCAGAAATGGACCTTCAATTGACCTAACTGCAACCCACATTTGCACATGAGATAACAGGCTCCCGCTGTGAAGTGGATCTTGCCAGGGTCAGTCTCTCTCAGGCAAGAAGTCCCCCTCCCCCCCACACCTCCTGGCTTGGGGTTTGGTGCTATTAATAACTTCCCAGGGGTCAGCAAGGTGGCCCAGAGAGGGTCAGGAATACACACGGAAAAGAGGAAGAGTTAGGAAAACAAGAAAGGGAAACTTCAGAGAATGAAGTTTTTCCTTTGGAGTGCATGTTGGTTCCATTCTTCTTTACACTGCAGTCAGAAAACACATCAAGGTGACTTACCACCAGCAGTGTGTAAATGAAAATGAAAAGAAATGAGATAATTGTATATTTTCTGGATCAAGACTTTTCAAACTGTCACAAAGGACTGTTTTTTGTTCTTTTCCAACCGAACCTACCTAATATTTTTTTTTTGCAAAACACAATAGAAATCACTAGAAAAGTGAAATGCAAAATAAAAACAAAAGTAAAACAACAACAACAACAAAAATACCCAAATCACAGATTTTTTTAAAATACAAGTCCAAACTTTTATTATTTAGACACAAGAGAAATACCATTCTTCTGACAAGTTACGGGGAAGTTGCTGATCGCTTAACCTAGATCCCTGCACGTGCTGGTGCATGTGAGAGTCTGCTGGCAGCACTGGCCCCGGGAACACACTTTGGGTAGCCCTGCGCTTGGTCTCCCTTCCTCTTATGTTTTGCACAGTCGCCTGGTTCTCTAAATTGGACTTTTCTGATCACAGGGATGGGGATGGGGCATTTGTCATTCTTCACAGGCACTTTATTGTGGTGAATTACAGTTTTAGGAAAACAGTTTGTTTCCCCTCATGCTAAAAACAAACAAACAAAAACAAGTTTACAATGACAATGAAAACAGCTCCTGGAACACTGTATGGATTCGTATAGAGAACATGACTGTGGCTGACCTCTCTGAAGGGAGACTTCCTTTGGGGACTTTTGGGTTCCCCTGATTTGCACATAAAGAGGTTTAAAAATATTAAGCGTGGCTAGTTGTCATTTCATTTGAATTCTACCCGTTCTCGTGTCCTCTGCGAGGCCTGTGAAGTGTTTCGGTGCATCAATTAGGACCAGACTGGCCAGATTTAGGAAATAAACACACAGGACACCCAGCTAAATTGGAATCTCACACAGGCAATAAATCCTTTCTATCACTATGGCCCCAATAGTTCCTGAGTCATGCCATACGCAATACTTGGGACACACTTATATGAAAATGTGTCTGAACTTCAGATTTCACCGGAGGTCTTATCTTTTATCTGGCAATTCCATTTAGTAGTAGCTTTCAGACTGGACTTGTTCATGTCTGGATTTTTCTAGGGAAAAGAATCAGTTCAGCCGATCAAATCTGGTCCTATCGATCCAACTTGCTTAGCTATTGACAGCAGGAAGCAGGAAGCTGGACGGTCAATACAAAGTGATAATATTCCTTTAGAAAAATGTTTTCCCTGGGACAGAGCAGCCACTCACCTTTTCCTCCTTTGAGACTTTCAGTTAGTGTTTTCCAAAGCTCTGGTTCAATGGTGGCACAAGGCATGGCAGAAGGTGAGCTGGTGAGAAGGGCCATTCGAATTTAACAGCTACATTGGGGACAAAATTGGCTCAGTGGATGACAAATAGTGGAACTCCTTGCATAGAAATATACAGGGAGACATAAAGATAGACAAAAATAAAGTCCCTATTCCTACAACATATTGTAAACAAGCTGGTAGGGATGCATCTATATTATTTTACAAAACTTTATGAGAAACTCAGAAGCACAACAGCAGAATTAGTTTATGTTCAAAAACGGAAGTCTTGGATACTTATGCAGGCTTTTTTTTAATCCTTTCAAAGATATGTCACTGATAGCTGTTATTCTTTCATTCAATGAGAATGTTTGTTTTTGGGTCTTACATAAGAGTTTTGACATTTTTTGATGTAGAATTAATGCTCCTAGATTTTAAAGAAAGATTTACACTTTTCTTAAATTGATGTCTGATCCAGGTAAGAAGGAAATGGCTACTTAAAATACACTGCAGTTTATTTTGATACTGTCACCTCTGGTTGTTTAAACATTTCTTGTCAGCTAATAATAAAAAACACACCTAGAAATATACTTATTAAAATGTATTTTGAAATAATATTTATTTAAAATAATAAAATATATACTCATTTTGGGACAAATTGGAAAATGTCAGTATTTATCAAAAAGAGAAGTAAGCCCTGGGCAATGTGGCTCAGTGGCTAGAGCACCGGCCCATGCAACTAAGGGTCTCTGGTTTGATTCTGGGTCAAGGGCATGTAACTGGGTTGCAGGTTTGATCCCAGCTCTGGTCATGTGTAGGAGGCAACCAATCGATGTGTAGGAGGCAACCAATCAATGTTTCTCTCTCCCCCTCCCACCTCTGCTTCCTCCCTTCCTTCCACTATCTCTCTAAAAAAAAAAAAAAAAAAGCAATGGCAAAAATATCCTCAGGTGATCATTAAAAAAAAGACAGAGAAGTAAAATTGCTAATAACCCCATCACAGAGAAAAGGTCCCACTATTGTTCTATTCTCTTGTGTGTGTTTATATTTCATTGTTGAGAGCATATATAATGTTGCGTTCTCATTTTTTCCATTAGCTATTCAACTTAAGCATTTGCCGAATTGTGAAAATGTTTCTAAGTATCATCTCAATGGTTGAATCGTATTTTATACTGAGTTTATTTAATGAACTTGAGTTGGACATTCAGGTTTTTCTAATTTCCTATTCTTAAACTTCTAATGATGATCTGTTTTAGATTCACAGAACTAATATTACTGGGTTACAAGGACAAAGACTTTTAAGGCGATATATTTTGTTAAGCTGTATTAAAAAGCATTATAGACATGTATTAGGAATGTATGAGTTCCCATTTCACTGAACTTCATTGCTACCATATTCCCTTTATTTTATTAACCTGATGTGTTAGAGTTCTCCAGGGAACTGCAATGAGTACGGTGTGTGTGTGTGTGTGTGTGTGTGTGTGTGTGTGTGTGTGTGTGTACACAGAGAGATTTATTTAAGGAATTGGCACATGTGATTGTTGGGCTATCAAATCCAAAAATGCCGGTTATTGTTGGCAGGCTGGAGGCTTAGGAAAGAGTTGATATTGAGTCCTGAGTCCAAAGGCATTCTGGTGACAGCACTTCTTTCTTCTTGAAAGATCTCAGTCTTTGTTCTTAAACCCTCCCACTGTTTAAAAAAGGCCCACCCACATTACAGAGAACAATCTTCTTTACTCAAAGTCTACTGATTTTTAAATGTTAATGACACCTAAAAAAAAATACCTTACAACAATGTCTAGGATAGTGTTTGATTAAACAACTGGGCACCACAGCCCAGCCACGTTGACACATACAGTTCACCATCAGGCCTGTGGTACAAATAGAATGTATGCTATTTGATGGAAGGCCGTGCCTGCTCTTTCTTCCCAGTTGTCTGTTTGTTCAACACCATCTGTTTCTATGAAGACACACTGACTTATTTAAGACTTTTATGTAGACTGTAAGTTTTCTGTTTTAAACACAAAGATTATCTCATCCAATTTTGGTATAAGGCATTTATAATCTCTATCAAATGATGCTTAAGAACAAGCCTGGGGTTGGGCTTTATACAGACACTAGAGGCCTGGTGCACGAATTTGTGTACCAGTGGGGTCCCTTGGCCTGGCCTATGGGATAGGGCCGAAATCGGCTCTCTGACATACCCCGAGGGGTTCCGGATTGTGAGAGGGTACAGGCCATGCTCGAGGGACCCCTCTGGTGCACAATTGGGGCCCGGGAGGGGTGCGGGAGGTTGGCCAGCTGGGGAGGGAACATGGGAGGGCTCCAGGTTATGTCTGGCCCATCTTGCTCAGTCCTGATCAGCCGGACCCCAGCAGCAAGCTAACCTACTGGTTGGAGCGTCTGCCCCCTGTTGGTCAGTGCACATCATAGCAACTGGTTGACTGGTCAACTGTCTGCCCTCTGGTGGTCAGTGCATGTCATAACAAGCAGTTGAGTGGCCTTAGCATATCATTAGCATATTATGCTTTGATTGGTTGAATGGCCAACTGGTCAACTGGACACTTAGCATATTAGGCTTTTATTAGCTAGGATAAGTCACAAATAGCCCTCTACCATGTTATAATTTGGTGTGAACTTGAATGGGATAGTTAAACCCCATCCCTCTCAATTTTCTCAACAGTAAAGTCTGAAATATCATACCACTTTTCAGGTGTTTGTGCGTTTTAACTGAGGAAGCATTTATAAACTTCTTGTATAGTGTTTAGTATGTAATAGGCCATCTGTGTTTTAGTTCTTTGCCTCCTTCACCTTTTTTTTTTTTAATTAGTCTACACCACACCCCAGTGCTCACTCCCAATAGTCTGTGCAGAAAAACATTTCCCTCCTTTAGACACTCAGTACTGTAGCAGGTATCCCAGAAAACTTAACAGTTTTTGCTTTTTGAGTACATGTCTCATTTCCCCTTCCATTATTCAGAAAGTATCATACATGAATGACTGATAGATAAATGAGATGATTTTTGGTGAACATTTATTCATTCACTTAACAAGCATTTTTTTAATTGTGTATTACATCCCAAGGACTATTCTAGGTGCTGGAGATAGGACAGTGACATTATAGATTAACTAGAGGCCTGGTGCACGACATTAGTACACTTGAGGTGGGGGAGGGTCCCTCAGCCTGGCCTGTGCCCTTTTGCAGTCTAAGAGCCCTTGGGAAATGTCTGACTGATGGCTTAGGTTCCCCAAGAGCCTAAGCTACCACCGCTGCGCTCGCCAACTGTCAGCCAGCTTCTGGCTGAGCAGCATTCCCCCTGTGGGAGTGCACTGACCACCAACGGGCAGCTCCTGCATTGAGCGCCTGCCCCCTGGTGGTCAGTGTGCATCATAGCAACTGGTCGTTCCGCTGTTCGATCAATTTGCATATTACCCTTTTATTATATAGGATAGAATTCCCTGCCCTTTGGACCTCAGGTATTAGTGGGGAGACACTCAAACAAGGAAATCAACAATTATAGACTCAAACTACAAGTACTATCATATTAGGTAGGGTCAACTAGGTGATGCTGTGGTTGTGACCAAATCTCAATAGCATAATACAATAAAGGTTCATTTCTCACTCAGTACATCAATGGCTGGTCCAGGTGACTATTTAAGGAAGTTGTGCTCAGCCTTCCAAGATGTTTCCTCTATATAAGCAGGTGCTTTCATCAGAGACGAGTGGGCTGGAGAATTAAATAACAACAGTTAAAAGCTTTTACACATGTTACTTCTGCTTCATATTTCATTGACTATAGTAAATCATGTGCTCATGCCTACGTTCACTGAAGTGGAGAAGTGTGTCCTGGTAATCCCAGTGGTGAAGGAGAACTAGAGGTGCCTACCAAGTATTAAGTGCTACAAAAAAAGTGTGTATAGAAAGTGAGAGGGCCATAGCTGATTTTGCTCAGTGAGTAGAGCCTCAGCCCACAGACCAAAGGGTTGTGTGTTTGATTCCTGGTCAAGGGCATGTACCTCCGTTACAGCCTCAATTCCAGCTCTGGTTAGATCCCGGATCAGGTCACATGCAGGAGGCAAGCAATCAATGTGCCGTTCTCACATTGATGTTTCTCTCTCAGCCTCTGCCTCTCTCTCTCTCTCTCTCTCTCTCTCTCTCTCTCTCTCTCTCTCTCTCTCTCTCTCTCTCTCTCTCCCTCTCCCTCTCCCTCTCCCTCTCCCTCCTCCCTTCCACCTCCCTTCGTTCTCCTTCCTCCCATCCTTCACTCTTTCTAAAAATTTATGGAAAAATATTGTTGGGTGAGGAATAAAAAAAAAAAAAGAAAGGCTATTATGTATATTTTGCAAATATAATAGAAACAAAATAAACCTGAGCTTTTATGTACATTATTGCTTAGAATTATAATAAAGTATGCATTTCAAAAAAAAACATGGAGTCAACTTAAAGAAAGTTTTTAATAATGCTTGCTATAAATAGGTACCCAGATATGAGAAAACACATTAAGGTCATTTATGAATGGTTGATGTTTGATAGATATGGAGTTACTAAGTCTACTTGAGGACAGGGTAAACATATCTATATAGGTATCCTTGAGTATTTAGGCACATAGTAGGTGCTCAATAAAACTTTGTTGCAATTAATAATGATTATTGCTTTAAATTATTCTTGCTTTGCCCTGGCTGGATGGCTCAGTTGGTTGGAGTATCATCCCTTGCATCAAAAGGTTTCAGCTTCAATTTTCGGTCAGGGCACATACCTATGTTTCCGGTTCCATCCCAGATTGTGGTGTGTATAGGAGGCAACTGGTTGATGTTTCTCTTTCATATCGATAGGTTTCTCTCTCTCTCTTTCCCTGTCTCTCCCTCTCTTCGTATCTCTAAAAAATCAATAAAAACATATAATTGGGTGCAAATTAAAAAATATATTATGCCCAAGCCAGTCTGGCTCAATGGATAGAGTGTTAGCCCTTGGACTGAAGGGTCCTGGGTTCGATTCTGGTTAAATGCATGTACCTCAGTTGCAGGCTCAATCCCTGGCCCTGGTCAGACACTTGTAGGTGGCAACCACTTGATGTGTCTCTCTCACATCGATGTTTTTCTTACTCTGTCTCTCCCCCTCCCTCCCACTCTCTCTAAAAATCAATGGAAAAATATCTTTGGGTGAGGATTAACAACAACAACAATAAAAAAAGTATATATCTTTATTATTTATTGACTTTATACTTGATTAATGCTCTAGTCCAATACAATTTTATCCTGAGGCTTGAAATTTTCTTCCAAGGCCAATATTTATTGGTTTTACTTACATTAATATTTTTTCTATTAAATTATAATTTAAAGTTTAACCACACATAGTTGAATCACTTAGTCTCTTTTTCCTAATTTGTCTTGAGTATTTTCTTAAGCCATTGGAGAAAACAAAGTTATAACATTATTTAATGTTGGAATTTGCAATCTACCATCTTGTCTTTTTTTTTTTTATAATCAACTCTTATGTTTACTACTCCTTTGGAAATTACTGTAATGAAAAGGAATCCACAGATTTAAATATAGAAAGTAGAAAATGCCAAATAAAAAAATTATTCAAGGTCATGAATGTCTTCTTTTTTTCAAATATATTTTTATTGATTTCAGAGAGGAAGAGAAAGGGAGAGATAGAAACATCAATGATGAAAGAGAATCATTGATCAGCTGCCTCCTGCACGCCCCCTACTGGGGATCGAGCCTGCAACCCCAGCATGTGCCCTGACCAGGAATATGAACTATGACCTCCTGGTTCACAGGTGGATGCTCAATCACTGAACCATGCTGGCCAGGCATAAATGTCTTCTTAAAGATAAAATAATATACGTGCTTTCAAAGACAGTACAGTTATGTTCTTTTTTTCTATCTCCACTGTTCTTTTCCTTTGCTTTTGACTAAGTCTTTGGAATTTAAAAAATAAACCTCCCAAGAGAGGACTCAGTTTTTCTTTAGGTGGATAGGTCAAGGACAAATGAGAAGAGAGTCTCCATCTCTACCCTATTGACCCTCATTTCAGTACCATCACTTCTCCACTCTGATGGTGTGTCTGAGGCATCGCCTCATTCCTGTTTGCCAAGAACTTGTCTAAAAAAAGGACCTCTCCATTCTGTGCTGTGAGTCACATGGTCTCTGTAAGAGTCCATGCCCTTCGCTGCAGTTTGCTGCTCTTGAATTTGTACAAAATTTGGTGGTTAGTTGGCAAATGGGACACAGCTGACTTCTGATTTAGAGAGTGTCTGAAACGAGTTATCTCTTACCTTACCTTGATCATTTAAATGGAAAGCAGTACTGTTCCAACAGAGCAGACATGATATGAAAACTATTTCTTTTTTTTAAATTTTTATTATATACTAGTATTTTTTTATTGATTTCAGAGAGGAAGGGAGAGGGAGAGATAGATAGAAACATCAATGATGAGAGAGAATCATTGATTGGCTGCCTCCTGCACACCCCACACTGGGGATCAAGCCTGCAACCCAGGCATGTGCCCTGGGCTGGAATTGAACCCAGGACCCTTCAATCTGCAGGCCAATGCTCCATCCACTGAGCCAAACCAGCTAGGGCTGAAAACTATTTCTGACATGAGTATCTTTCCTCCCAAACTGGCAAGGCTACTGGAATCTCTGAGGGGGAAAGTTAAAAAAAACAACAAACACATGGGTTTTACAATTCTCACAAATGGTAAACCACCTTTCTATTATTTAAGACAAGCTTTAAATGTTCAATGAATTGTTTTGGCTAATGACAATTGATGCAAAGAATATAACAATAATCTAAAAGACCAGAATTGCCTTTTGTGGCAATTTGGGTAGAAATTGCTGATACCATCAATGCACATAACTGGGCTGTAGCTTGGGCTGAGGAGTTATTTTACCTTTTATTTGCAAACTACAGGCCCAGTGCACAAAATTCGTGCACGGGGGTGTGTGTCCCTCAGCCCAGCCTGCACCCTCTCCAATCTGGGACCCCTCAAGGGATGTCCGACTAAACGGGCAGTGAACCAGAGTGATGGAAAGTGAACCAGAGTGATGGAAACTCCTACTTCCCTGGTTTTCGTGATGCTTTCAGATCCTGCTCGCCTGCCTGCCTTCCTGATTGCCCCTAACCGCTTCTGCCTGCCAGCCTGATCACCCCCTAACCACTCCCCTGCCAGCCTGATTGATGCCTAACTGCTTCCCTGCCAGCCTGTTTGCCCCTAACTGCCCCCCCCCCCCCGCAGGCCTGGTCACCCCTAACTGCCCTCCCCTGCAGGCATGGTCCCCCCCAACTGCTCTCTCCTGCAGGCCTGATTGCCCCCAGCTGCCCTCCCTTGTAGGCCTGGTTCCTCCCAACTGCCCTCCCCTGCAGGCCTGATTGCCCCCAACTGCCCTCCCTTGTAGGCCTGGTTCCTCCCAACTGCCCTCCCCTGCTGGCCTGATTGTCCACAACTGCCCTCCCTTGCAGGCCTGGTCCCTCCTACTGCCCTCCCCTGCTGGCCATCTTGTGGCAGCCATCTTGTGTGTTGGAGTGATGGTCAATTTGCATATTACTCTTTTATTAGATAGGGTAGAGGCCTGGTGCACGTGTGGGGGCCAGATGGTTTGCCCTGAAGGGTGTCCCGGATCAGGGTGGGGGTTCCCTTGGGGTGTGGGGTGGCCTGGGCGAGGGGCCTATGGTGGTTTACAGGCCGGCCACGCCCCCCGGCAACCCAAGCAGAGGCCCTGGTATCTGGGATTTATTTATCTTCTATAATTGAAACTTCGTAGCCTTGAGTGGAGGCCTGTGCCTGCCAGGGTGTGCGGAAGTCTTGGCTTCCTCCATCGCCAGGGGCAACTCAAGCCTCCTGCTCTCTCCATGGTCGCAGCCATTTTGGTTGGGTTAATTTGCATACTTGCTCCTGATTGGCTGGTGGGCATGTCTTGTGGGTGTAGTGGAGTGATGGCTAATTTGCGTATCATTCTTTTATTAGATAGGATAAGACAGTATTCTTTTCCCCTCAAGGAGTACCTAGATCACTTATTAATAAAAGAATACTGATATCATTTGCCCATGGCGGTGAAATTGGCAGAGGCAGTCCTAGGATCCTGGTCATATGGGTCTTCGCATTTGGAGGAGCCTCAGTAGGTCTTTTAGGAGGACAGCATTCTGTAGTTGAAGATGTCTAGATCTAAAGCCAGAACACGTGGATAGAGTCCTGGCTGCAGACTATCAACTGTCAGGAATTGAGCTGTCCATACCAAGTTCTCACCAAGGCTTTTACAGCCTGGCTCCACGGTTCCTCTCCAGAATTATTTTTATAGTCTTTACTCTTCACTTGTTCCATTCCAGCGCCTGCACCATTTCTCACACATTCCAGAGACACGCTCTTGTTGCCAGGTTTTCTGTACTGCTGTTCCCTCTGCCCGGAATGCTCTTCCCCCAGACGCAAGCTGACTTTTTTTTTTTTTTTTAGCAGATCCAATATGTTCCGCAGTATTACAAATACTTCACATGTTTACTTGGTGAATTCTGATGGTAACTGTAGGATGTGGGCAGTGCCATTGGATGGATGGGAATAAATGGGGGCACAGTGATACATCAGAGGCAGGCCTGGAACGAAGGCAGTACAGGTGGGAGCCAAGGCTTTATTCTTACAATCTAACACCAGGGCATGCTTTATGCCTTTCCTTTAACCCCAGAGCTCCTCCTTGGAGAGCATTTCCGACTACCCTATTAAAGGAGGAATCCCTGGGACTCTTACTCAGCTGTATATGTTGTAGCAGCACTAAATGTCACCTGATCTTATAGTGCCTACTTACCTTGCTTATCTCTTTATCTCACCCCCTAGAATACACAGTCTATGAGGGAAAGGGCTTGTCCTGATCAGTGTATCACCACATCCCCTGCACCCAGAAATGGGCTGAAATGGACTGGAATAAGGATATGAGTGGTGTTAGAATGGTCATGTTTAAGTGTCTCATTCAGCAACCATTTACGGAGTGTCCGTTTTATGCCAGACACCACACTAGTTTTGGAAATATGAAAGTGAACCAGAGTGATGGGAACTCCTGCTTCCCTGGTTTTCGTGATGCTTTCAGAACACCTCAAAAGCAACATGCAATTAACAGGCAGTTACACGGGGTAAGCACAATATTAGGCCAAATACAAGGGGCAGTGGGGAAGCAAGGATTCAGTGAAAGCTACTGTGGGGGGCTGTTATCTATGCTGAGAGCTAAAGGGTGGGCTGAGGGGCAAGGGCCTTGGAAGTGGGTTTGGGAGAACAGGAGGCCTGAGAGAACACCTTCCGGTTCTAAAAACCGTTGAGCGGGACTCGGGTATAGAAGGTGAGGGGAAGAATTTACCTGGAGAAGGAAGCTGGAGTCAGGACTCTATTGCCCAAGCGAGGAGATGAATTTTTAAATCAATGGGATTTTTTTTTTACTCAGTATCTGATTCTCTGTACCACCTTCAGCCAGGTGAGGTGGCGATATTTCCATTTCCCAGATGGGACAACTGAGGCCCAGAATGACACATTTAAACATCCGCCGAGCTGGTTTCATTTCCTTCATGACAGGCCTCTCAGGGCTCCTACCCCCTTCTCTCCCACCCTCTCTCCTTCCTTCCTTCCTTCCTGCTGATTGTTGTTCTTGTCCAAAGTCAAACAAAACGATTTACTCGCCTCCCTTATCTTTCTCCAAGGAACATGCACGAAGTCACACCGCTTCCAGAAACCAGAGCCCTGAGCGGAAGCTGATGGCCTCAGGGATGGCGGGCCTTGAACATGGATGAACACAATATTGTGCATTGGCCCCGAGGTCTCTGGTCTTGACCAGCAAGCTGGATTTGTAACCAGGAACTTTCTCTCTGAAAAGGCGACGCAGGGCTGGGGAGTCCAGAGCCGACTTGAAAAAGTAGAGAGCGGCTCAGTATTGGCCTGCCCGGCGCTTTGGGCATGCGTGAGCACTCACAGCAAACACAGCTGGCGAGGCTAAAATTAGCCTCGCCAGACTTGAAAAGAGACCCTTTAAGGAAATATATTTTCTCAGAAACAATTTGTATTATAATGCAGCAGCTGATCGACATGTCAGAATATTACTTACTATTGGTGGGGGAAAACTCTGCCAAGTAATTATGATTTTCGTTCTTTTTCTGTGTGTGATATCAGTACAGCAATTAGAACATCCATGATCAAAATCGTCATAACGAGATAGACAATGAGAGGACCGGTGTGTTTATTTATAAAAGAAGTTCATAAACTCGACGGAACGTCTCTTTTGATATTTCCAAATGGGATGTGATGCTAAGAATGACTATTTCTGCTGTAAGTTGGTCACTGTGATGTGTGATGCGTGGCTTATTAACAGTAGAGTCCTGGTGTAGACTCCAAATTTCCTCCACACTTGGCATCCTCCATGTCCTCCAAGAAGTAAAATGTTAGTTTCTAAAATGTTAGTTTCTAAAATGTTAGATTCATCTGGCTTCAGGGTGTTCACGGGTTTTGAAAGCATCCGGAGACACACTTTTTTGCATTTTAACCAGCTAGGTTAGTCCCTCTTCCTGGATTTTTTTTTTTTTTCTTCCCCTTTCTCCCTCCTTCCTCCCTTGTCCTCGCCTCCCTCCCGAGGTCCGCACTGTTTTTGTTCAGCGGGGTGGCTTACCTTTAAACTTGGCACGAAAAGGAGAGAAGGCAGCTCTTCTGTGGAGTCGATGGAGGGAAGGATAGGAGACAATCCACCGCCCGCATCTGAGTCCCCCGGTTCAGTTCCAGCTGCAGCAGCTTCGCTGCACAAATCGCTTTGCTATTCGAGATAGCCAGCAGAGGGAATCGGAACTTTGCTTGCAGCAGGGGTTGAAGCAGCCTTTTTTTTTTTTTTTCTTGGAGGAAATACTGCAGCCTTCTGGACTGCATACGCCGCTCCCTGGAGAGGCTCTCTCGGTTCCACCCACCGGCTGGAAGGAGGGGAAGTGAATGAAAGGACAGGACAAGCCTGGATCACCATGTCACTCTGGGAGGGAGACAGCAGCAACTAAGCTGTGCAAGGGTTTTTTTTTTTTTTTTTTTTCCTTTTTTCTTTTCCCCTTTCTTTTTCTTTCTGTTCCCTCCCTGTTTTCTTTTTCTTCTTTCTTTTTCTTTCTTTCTTTCTCTTGATTTGCTTTTGCTTTAAGGTGGGGAAAGAGACAAACAGGAGACAGGAAGCTGATCTGCAAGGATTCGGAGTTATGCTGAAAGGACTTTGATTTTTTTTTTTTTTCTTTCCCCCTTTTACAAACGCTGGCAATTGACATCAATACAGACAGCCTGGTAGAGAACAAACTGCCTCATCCCAAGTGGACCCCGGCAGCTGGGAGAAGGCAGACAAGATCTGGGGAAGCTGTGTGTGGGGTTTGATTTTTCCCACCGATCCCCATCTCCTTTTTTTTTTTTTTTTTCTTCCTTCCCTTTGGTGTGTTTCTTTTTTATATTCTTGCTGTGTTGGAACTAGCGAGTGGTGGAAGACGAGGAATCTCCGAAGCCTCATCAGTCATCGGGACTGTCAGGAATAGTGGTTTAAGAGGAAGCTCGGCCTGGGGCACTATACCCTGTCATCCAGTTCCCTGCCTCGGAGATAAAGATTCCAGCTACATGGGCAAACGCCTGGATCAGCCACAAATGTACCCCCAGTACACTTACTACTATCCTCATTATCTCCAAACCAAGGTATGGCTCTGACCCATAGTCTGGCAATCAGTGTGCTATCCTTCTGCACTTGGATAGGAACCAGGCAGGCATGTGAATTATTATTTACCTACCCTCCCTCCCATCACCTCTTCCTGCTTCTTTGAAATTAGTAACATACCCCACGGAGTTAATCAGGCAGCGGAGACTATAGGAAGAGAGCAAGCCTGGAATCCTGGCTTTCTCTTTAAGGAGAGAGAATAGTTTCACGGGAGTTCTTTTGTTGTTATTTGGCAGCACAAACGTTCCTGGTATCTCTGTAAAGTCCTTTGCAGATGGGCAGGCTTGTTAGAAAGGAGATCCTAACGGTGATTATCAGGCAGGAGAATACAATTTCAGGGGCTTTTCTGGTGAGCTGTTCTTTGTTTGTGACTCTGAGAGGGTTTTTTCCCCACTGGATAGGACACGCCAGGGTGGGGGTAACTCAAACTTTTAATCGCTGAATGTAGAATAAAAGAAGGGTGTGGGAGGTAGATGGCAGTGAACTAAAGTCTCTCGGAGTTTGTTTGGGTGTATTTTTTTTTTATTTGCCTTACACGTTTTGTTTCCTATGGGGGGTGATCAGGATCCTACAGACTAAATTGTGGAGCTTTGCCAGAGATGTTCTTGACTTTTAGAAGCTCCGTTTGTCTGTGTTAGCTGCCATCAGAAGGCCTGGGGCTTGGGACAGGATGAAATGTAACTGATGGTAATTGGATGTGAATTGGTTAAATACTTCAGGCTTTATGTGTGTGCTCAAATGATCATTAGGGGGCCAGTGGGAAGCCCACGTAACTAAGCAGTGGGCAGTGCCAACCATGAACTTTCTCCTGCAGTTCACACATGAAGGACTCTCAGGTGTGATATCCCTGCTCCAATTTGTCAAATAGATTGGACTTGATGATGGGGGTGGGGGAGTTGGTTGCGTGCCCACCTAGAATGCATGGATTCTATTTCTTTAGCGATGATATTATTTTGTATCGCATTCGCCAGACTCCAAATCTTCTTCATAGATAAATATGCCAAGAGTGAACAAGGCGTGCCTGAGTGATCTGTGCTGTCACCAGGACTCCTTGATGCGATTAGGCTTTGGTAATTCGTGCTGTAGTTATCGCTCATTTATTCTGTCTCATCAAACAATGCCTATTTGTGAACCAGACCAGGCAGCAGACTTTCCATATTATATTAAAGATTGTTGCCTTTTTGCCTCTCTTTTTGCATCGCTCTAGGATTCGCCCTGCCCCTCCAAGGTCGACTCACGTTGCTTTTTGCCTTTGTGAGCATTTAGTTTGTGCTGCTGCTGCTGCTTAAAGAGACCAGCCCAGTGCCTTGAGTTTTAACTCTTTGGGGATTGGGAGGAGAATGCTGCCTGCCTTTCTTGAGGAAATGGCCAAGCAAAAAGACAAGTTAAAAGAAAAAAGGGGGAGGGGGAATTTGTAGTCATTTCTCATTCCCCGAAGAAACAAAAACAACAAACTCAAGGGGTTTGCATGAAAAATATCGGACATTCCATCCCTTTTACTCATTTGGCTAAATTTTTCCAAATGTTTCAAAATTCACACTCTTCTTTTGGGTCCTTGTTTTCTACTAGGAAGTGTATTCAGAAAAGAAAAAGTTTAGATCGAAATGAATGGAAGAGTTGCTTTTCTGCTTGGGATTTCTTTTAACCTATTAGTAGCAGGAAATAATGTCATGCGCATTATATGAAAGATACAGGATGCTCCATGAGCCACCCTGGTGGAAAGTGTGTGTGTGTGTGTGTGTGTGTGTGTGTGTGAGATTGGGGTAAAGGAGAAAGTGGAGTGGTGAGGGAAGAGAGGAGAGCTGTTTTGGGGTCCTATGTAGTTTAGTGTTATGTAGACAGGCGACATCTGGATCTTGTTACTTTCAAGCCAGTCAAAGCCATCAACTTCTGGAACATTTTTAAAGAAGTTAGATCCATTAGGCGACCTAAGCTGATATTGGGGTAATCAGATCAGGGTGGTAGGGAATATCAGATCAGCTACTTTGGCTATCACAGTAGTTCATATTGATTATTATGTGGTAAAATTTCGACATGTGCTGTGAAGTTGTCGAATATTGTTACGGAGGCTCTGAAATGACAGGCATTAATAACATCCCTGGAAGCTGAAGAAGTGAAAACGTGCCCTGTTTTGAAACTTGGACACACGAGGAATGGGAGGAAGGGTCAATGTGCAATTGCATTTTAAAAAGTGGAGATTTTTTCTGCCAGCGTGAATACTATATAAAAAAGTACTCTCATGCCCCAGGATAGCATGAAAACCACTGGGTTATTTCAGTATCACTTTTTGCCCTTTTCACACTTATATCTCAAAATATAACCTATAATAATTTTGAAGGACCTACATGCTGCTCTATTTATTTGTAAATCTAAGTGAAATTCACAAAATCCTCTGTGTTCTAGACTTGGCTTATAGTTCTAATCCTATTTTGAAATCATAGCTATTTAAAATGATACTTATATATGCAGAATACTTTAGGTTGATAGAATTAGAATTCTGTGGTTGACAACAAAGATTATACATACTCTGGTGATATCAGAACTTCAACTGTTTTCTAAGTTCTAAATTTCACTAATCCACAAAAGCTATTTGTGGACATTAGTTTTGGTGGAAAATCTTCATGGGATTTTAAAGAACTGAAATGCTTATTGTATTCATTCATAAAATGCAAAAATGCTGAACCTTCTCTTTTTTTACTTAAATATGTGTGTTAGATATAGTTGCTATTTTCTTGTGATGAAACAAAATGAAAATGGGATTTTTAAATAAATGAAAATGGTTCCCATTTCCTCAAATGTAATTAAGGTTTTTAAAAAATTGTGACATTTTCCTGCCTTCCCTGTTCCTACTTTCCATTACATTAAAACCAGCCTCTTAACTTTGTTGCTTAACTTTTTAAAAATGGAAATAAGATATTTATGCTTTTGCCCATTTGAATAATTTTCCAGGTGCTTAAAAAGTTTTATTAGAAAAATTTACGTGTAAGTTAAATAAAATGAAAACCCAGTGGCTGACTTGTAGCGATATTCTTAGCTTACTCTCCCGGACCTCACATTAAAAGTTGCCCTTTGCAAATTTTCTTTTTGATCAAATTCTTTCCTACCAAGAAGATCAAGTTTGGAAAAGAATATTGCTTTTGATTAAGGAGTAATGAAGAAATCTCGGTGACATGTCATAATATTTAAATAAGAGACATAACTGGATTAAAAAGCATGAGTTTCATCAAAAGAAATTTGCTATGGGGAATCCACCCAGAATCATCAGCAGACTTTAGAGAAAGGGGACCAAAAAAAATATGTTCATTAGCTAGGTGATAATTTTCATAATGATGTTTGATTGAGTTGTAACCTAATATATCTCAGGAATTTTGTCACAGCCCATTCAAAGCAACCGACCTGTTGCTGTTGCATTTTGAGATCCAGAGTGAATTTCCGTCTAAATTTGAGGTATTTTCTGTGTGTGGTGGTGAGGCAGGTGGTGTTCTTGGAAAAACAAAGTAGAAAAGCTAACAAGGGTAAAACATGGTCACAGCCTGGTACATTGATATTTTGCAGATGACAAATAGGTATTTCTCTCCTATGCATGTAATATTTGGAAAACTTCAGTCATCTTCACAAAACTTGAAGATTTGCATAAGCACACTCAGCAAAGCTGGTCTTTTTACCTTTTCTGCACCCTTACCAGTTCTGTCTCTTCCAATGCAGGACACCCTTTCTAATCCCATTGCTCTTACATTAGTCTACTGCCTTCCCATCTGCTTCCTGGGAAGATCTTGAAGCAGAGGTGCAGACGACGGTTTCTCTGGCGGGTGATGCTCAGATTGTGTTCAGAACCTGGTGTGAAGTTGGGGTCAGGTATAAGAAGTCATTCATCAGCTGCACACTGATTCCGGGCTGAGTTTCCAACCATCTGCAGCCTGGATTGCCGCCCTTGTCTGAAAGTCTTGGAGCCCAACGGATTGGGCCATAGAAAGAGCAAACACTTGAGAACACAAGGGCTGAGGAGTAGCCCAGGAAGAGAGGCTCCTTGGCGGGCGGGCAAGGGCTGTTCGTAAAGATGTGAATGTACAGATCCTTCAACAACAAAACAACCCTTAACACACTTCTTGCACATGAAAATGTAGAAAATCTTGCCGAGGGAGGGAATGAGTTTAGAATTTCCTTAGTACTTCCTGCCCAGATTTGCATTGATAGCCAGAGTTGGGAACTTGCCAGTTTTAAAACAGCCTTGAAAACTCCCAAGTTCTGTTTTCCTTTGAAAGGCTGAAACATACAAAACTGGTTTTCTAAAAATCTTTCAGCAATTGAAATTTTAGGTACAACTCCAAATATTTCTTTCGCTTCAGGGGTGTAACATGATAGCCTGCAACTATGATAAATCTTGTTTGTCTTATTTTAGAATGTATATGATGTTAATTGTTTTTAATAAGAGAAAAATAGTTATTTTTCTTCCTTCTTCCTCCCCCCCCCACCCCAAAATCTTTATTACCATTGGGATTGTCTTATCTTTTCTGTAATGTGGTCATTGTTTTCACAACACTAAGTTTAGTGCCTGCTTAGTATGAGTAGAAGTGTGAAAAAGTTCATGTTTTTTATGCAGAATAATTCCAAACTTAAAGGAAAACACCATGTATGTTTCTTTTAATAGTATCTTTCTAACACATTTTCCTTTCAGATTATCTGAATTTGGAAAAAGAGTAACTGAATTATAACTCGAAATTATTTCCATGAAGTAATGAAATCTATTTGAGGGTTGGCCGTAGGGGGCGATTTGTAGGGAAGGAGGCGAAAGAAGAGAAAGGAGGATGTTAAGTTCATTCCAGGTCTCTCTGGCTCCAGGAATTCTGGCATGCTTCATTTTTGCACTAATATGATTTTACACAATTCTCTCTGACATTATCAGTCTTTTTGGCAGAGAGAGGGCTCAGTCACAATTATGTCCACGCCAAATCCTAAGAAAACCAGGCTTTTCCTTTAAATCTTTCTTAGTGTTGGACTTCTTATTCGGAGTAAATGGTTGATGTTTATCCAAAATTGGCTTCGAGTACTACATTAAAATTGTGTTTTGTAACAGTCTCATAAGCCACAGCTGTATGTGATTAAATAGTGTAATATCAAAAGCATGTGAGAATAGACATTTTTATGCTATAGCTGTTGCACAGCAAGAGTGCAGATGGACCTGAAGGGAGACCAGGAGCAAAAATATACTCCTGGGTTGTTGAGGATATAGGTTGCTCTTTTGTTCAGTAGTTGGAAAAATGCTGAGCCATTTTGGATATGGTTAAAAAATATACTTTCTTAAATGGAAACCAGAAGTATCAATACCCATTTTTATTTTAAGTGTGGCGTGCCATTTAATTAGAAAACACGTAGTCACGGCATGGGTCTGAAACCGATCAAATGGAAAGGCCAGAATTATTCCCATGAAACACACATTCAAAGAGCAGAAGTGAACTTCTCAATTCTGTCTTGAAATTATACATGTTTTTCCTCTCTCTTTCTTAATACTTTCTGTGGAACTATTGTAAGAAAAACTTCAGGCCATGTATCCCTAACCAAAAGAGTGATAGATAATCCAAATCAGCAACTTAGAGCAAAATAGGCAGCAGTATGACTCTTTTTGAAGTTATTTGAAAATATGATTATCCGTTTTTTTATGAATACTGCTCTTTTATTTCCAGTGTTAAAAATTACATAGTAACACAAGGAGGCACAGCTTCTGCTTCTATTTCTTTGGCAAAGATGTTATATAGTAAAAAGGTCTCTATTTCTTATGGGATGTTTTAGCTATAGTTTCTTAAAATAATATTTGTTCATGAAAACTATAATCTTTAGTTTTTTTTAGAGATTCTAAGTCTATAGGAATGTTAATACCAATAAAAATTTATTAGTAAGTCATTGTTTTCAGTGTCTTGAAAAAGCCTATAGGTTTGGCTATTGGTTTTCAGATTTCAGACACTAAACAACAGTTTTAAGAAGGAAAAAAGAAAAAAAGAAATGTTGGATAGATTCTGTTTGTTTGGGCTTTTAATTTTTCTTTTTCAAGTTAATATTGGCAGAGAATTTGTTCACATTTAAAATTGTGCTTTTTCCCCCCATGTAGATTTATTAGTCAGGAAATGCATACCATATGGAATCAGATATCTGGATAAAGTTTTGTAATTCAGAGCATCAATCTCTAAGAGACATCCAATTTCAAGAGTATGGATAATAAATGATAAGACATGGATTCTGTTTTACTTTGGGGAAATTCTCTGATTTGTGTGTCAATGAGTTGGTTTCTAGGTCAGGTTTTCTGAGCTCTGTTCCAGGCTGAGCATTTGTGACTCGCACTTAGAGATGGATGAGCCTGCTTTGATATATTAGTGGTATGGGGAGATGACCTCCGTTTGTGCCATTGATGAGTTTTGTTCGGGTCCCTGATGCTTTCTACAGAGCAGATCAAATGCTGCTTTGTCGACTCTGGTGATTTGACAAATTTAACAGTCTGCATCCTTCGCCACATCTAAATCCCATGCACCGAGAGAAACACATCCGTCACCTGGGAGTGGGTGGAGAACAGTTCCCAGGGGCGGGACAATGACAGGCATCAATTAATCATTATCATGGCTGGCCTTGTTGCAGTGGTAAGTTTTTTCCCTTCAAGTGGGTAAAATTAGGGCTTACCAAAAAATTAATAGTGGCAGTTCGAGGCTTATTTTTCCTCATTCAAAGTTCTCTCTACAGGTGGTATAAGAGCTGAATATACATATGTTTGGCTAAACCAGTTAAGGTACTGAAGGAAATAGGCTTGCCTCATTAAGATCCTCTCAACCCTAGTTTCATGAATGAATCTAGGAGCTTGTGTAGATACGGAAATAACAATTGATAGATGAAATACCATTTTGACTGGAGTTTGCAAGACCTTCAAATTCCTGAATTTCTTTGTAAGAGCCTTTAATGTATGGGGAAAAAGTAAATACTATAGTAACCATAGTATATGGTATTGTAGGAGGAAAATACTACCTTTTCCAGGACATATAAACAAGAGCATTGTCTTTTCCTCTTTTTCATGCTAGGTACGCTTCTGGTTCCCCACAAAGCTCCTGTTAGCTGAATTAATGAAAGTAAATAGAATCTTGAGTTTAGCTTTTATGAATGATAAACAAATAGAAAAAAATAGACTAAATTACATACACAGTCAAGGCAACCATGATAATGTCCTTTCCTGATGTGTAAAAAGTAAAGTATAATAGAAGAAAAATAAAACATGATATTTTAAATATTGGTAGTAATCATTTTAGGAACTGATTTTTAATTTGTTTTAGAATTAGCTTTCCTATCATCATATTGTAGGGTTAAGAAATGTGTCTATATGGCACTCAATATGCTAAAAGCAGATGATCTTCTGGTTATCACCTTCTTAACTGGTAGTTTCCAAGATGAATGGAGATCATGCATAGAATTTAATGAGGATTTTTGAGAAGCCTTCCTATTTTATCTAGTGTATTGCTGTCTATTTATCTTAGTTAAGTTGCTGATTGATGACAATTTAATGAAAAGGAAAATGGAAAACAGAATGCTAACTATCTGGTTTTCTGGAACTGGTTAGGATACCTTAAAAGCTTTTCTTATGTATGCACATCATATTTAAAGCTTTTATCTATGTCTATAAACTCTCATGATACCCCTTTTAAAACTTATCATTTACACAAATTGGATGGTAGCATCCTGAAAATAACAAAGCTATCGTAGCTTAAAATTCAAACAAATTTACTTTTAAACTCACAAATACTTTGGAGTAGAGGAATTATTTGAAGAAGTGTGTATAAAACTTGGAATTAAATTTCAGAGACTGTTTTCCAGGATATCTCTCTCAGTTTCTCTCTCTCTCTCTCTCTCTCTCTCTCTCTCTCTCTCTCTCTCTCTCACACACACACACACACACACACACACACACACAACCATATATGATGGTATTTTCCATTTTTTTCTTGAGAAATGAGGAAAGCACTTCTTTTTTACTTAGTGCTAGTCCCTTGCAGGATTGTGACAGCTCTTGGCTTTCATCCCCTAGGTCTCTAGTCCTTTGCACACCAGTTCAGACTGCACTTGTATACATAAGGATGTTGTGTGTTAATCTAAGGTAGGCATGGAATTTTGAAAAAAAAATAACAGTTTGATGTTTGTTATTTTTCAGTTCCAAAAAGTTAACCAATGCCTTTGAACTGTATTATTTAACTGTTAGGACAACTGGAATTCATGTTAGCAATGGGATGTTTTCCCTTTCTAGCTTGTTCTTGTTCTTATTCTTGTATTCAGCTTTGTTGATAAGCTAAAAAAGATATGAAAGAAGTCAAAGGCAGTAGGTCAATGAACATGGAAGAATTTTTCTCCAAGTTTAGTGGCTTCTTTTAACAAAGGGAGAAGTTGAGGGTCATTGTAAAACCTCCATATTTTCTAGATACTCTTGGAGGCCCACATCAGATATTCTAAAAAGCTTATTAAAATACACTCACATTCCACACATTAAGGTAGATTTTTTTGCAATAAAATTTAGAGTTTTTATAATTTTGCTGCTGAAACTCTCTTGAGTGCAAGTAAATTCATTTATGTGTGCCTGTAAAGTTTGGGCCATCGTCTTGCATATGTGTGTGTTCTTGCAAAGTGAAAAAATATATAGTCCACAAATCCTCTTGAAGAACAAAGAAAGGTTACCAGAGAACTAAATAGAACAATGAGTAAAGTTGGCAATGCATTATGTTCTGTAGATATGCAAACAAACATTTATTAATTTATGTTTCACGGTTTTCATTTCAGTTTGGAGGCAATACATTTTTCTCATCTCATCTATGTTATTCTGGGTTCCTAAAGCAGCCAGAGAGTCTAAAAGTTGGCCATCTCTCCACCTATTGTGGCATTTTGGCATTCAAGATATCTCTGTATTTTAGTAATCCCAAATTTCCGGGGCGGAGCATGTGGTAGAACAGCAGAACATATCGGAAAATGTCATTAACATTCTTTGGCTAAACTATGTCAAAAGTAGACACATTGGATTGACCTTTGGCAGCAAAAACAACTGAGAATTCCCAATCTGGGTGCCAGGTTCACAGAATTTTTTTCATTGTGCAACTGTTGGAATTGTTTACCAGTTGGAAAGAAAAAGAGTTGGACGCAACAGGTGTTTCCCTGGGCTCCCAGCTTACGGGTGCAAGCAGGAGGCAAATCAGTGGCACGGTATTTATTTTATGGCATAATCTTTCTAAATCCTTCTCTCTCTAAATGGGTTCATTGGTTTATTACATGTATTAAAACTGCCACCCCCTGCCGATCCTCAGTGACCATGGTTATTCACCTGGGATAATTTCTCTTGGTATCCAGAGGTCCCTCCCGGCCTTTCAGAATCTTTTGTGCCTCATAAATGTATACACACCTGGACCAGATCCACCATTACTCTCATGCGTGGTTGGGCATCCTGAAGATACTACCTTTTCAGCCCTAATCCAAGCAGGATAGCTTTCTTCACTTTCATTGTTATTCCAGCCATTCAAGAAAAATCAGGATCCCATCTCCTCCTGCCTTACTCAAGAAGAGTTTTCTCTGACTGTAGCACCAGGCATATGCTCATATCTGGAAATTCACTCCTTACCCCCATCTTGATAATCACCCAATATTTTGATTCTTCATCTAATTGCTCAGTTTTTCTTACCAATCCTCTAGCCAGATATTACTGAATTTCATCAACAGATTCAGTGAGTCAGCGTTGACTTACCTCTTTCATAATAAAACACACACACACACACACACACTCACACACATAGATACTTCTGGGAACTTTAAGGATTATTTCAGTGGTTCTGACTTTCATAAAGGCTAACTGACCACAGAGAAATATGGAAGAGCAAAGTGGTCTTAAGGAGACATATACTTGTTCTTTCCAGTTCTGATACAATTTTTTTTCTGGTAATTGGTATCAAAAGGGATGAGACTCACCAAAATAGGGGTGACTAAACATTTTCACATCCTTTCTAAAGTATAGTAGCTTTCCATGATCTGAAATATATTGATAATATATTATGCAAGTTAGATATCTACTCTTTTTCCTGCTATTCTTCAGAGTATCCTTTAGAATTCTTGATTGAGTGATTCTGATTTTTACCCATATAATTTCATAATAATTGTTTAAACTATAGATATTCTAGTGATCCTCAAACTTTTAGTGATGACGCTGTCAATAGCATGGTAAATAAAAAATTACAGTTTTACAATTTTAATTAACAAGTGATTTGTGAGAGGCACCCAGAAAGATAAAACAAAGATAAGTAAAGAAAAAAACAATTAAAAGCTAAATTTATCAGGTCTTAATCTACTTTTGAAAATTTCTGGAATTTGACTTTTTGTTTTCCTTTCTAAGGCAAAGGTTAAGAGCTCTTTGACAAGGAGTAGATAGTTCACAAATTGAAGAACCATCATTGGGGAAAAAATTATAATGTGAGTAGGAAACGTGGTATGGAGGAGTCATATAGTTAAGGCTTTTGGTGTCTTGTGAAAAAAATTAATGCTTTTGAGGACAAAGTAGTGCTTTTGTTGTGTTTATTCACATGTCAGAGCACTTAGTACCTATAGCAGTTGCTTCTGTTACTCTGGCTTACCCATCACTAGTTCTTAGGGAGGACCTAGATAAATTTGAAACATCGCTTGAAATTTCTGTATATGAAATGTTCACATAAAATTCATGTATGTTCAAAAATATAATCATGAGTGAAGCTATATTTTTCTGTGTAGAAAGGATTGGCTTTCTTAAAAACTGATTTCAGAGAGAAAGCGAGAGGGAGAGAGAGAGAGAAAAACATCAATGAAGAGAGACAATCACTGATCTGCTGCCTCCTGCACACCCCACACTGGGGATCGAGCCCCCAACTTGGGCATGTGCCCTGACCAGGAATCGAACCGCAACTTCCTGGTTCATATGCCAATGCTCAACCACTGAGCCAGGTCAGCCGGGCAAGGATCTAGCTTTGAGAGGGGAAACCAATAGCATAAATTATAAAACCAGCAAACCTGTATTGGCATGAGAATTACACAATCCAAAGTACTAACCAGACAGCAGTGATGCTTGAGGGCCACTAATGTGCTTAGGGATCCATGGGGAGGTTGAATTGAGGGTAAGTGTGCAGTCGTGGTTAATGCTCTCTCAGCACATGCATATGTTAAAGTGTGGGACTTGGTGAAATGTTGTCTAGAGTTCAACATGGTTATCGAGGAATTTAAGTCAATAGAGGTTCAAGAAAGTTAGCTATTGTTGTTATTCTTTATGGCCCTTCTTTTTTGCCAAGTTCATTTTACTCTATCCATCCTCATTTCATTTAGAACAACTGTTTGAAGTGACCTTGCATCTTCTGTATCTCCATGCCTTTCTCACATTGTTCTTTCTGGGGAACTAAGTCTTTTCTTTCCGTGTCACAGCTCTTATCCCCCTCCTTTCTTGTTTACCCCCTTTCTACTGCCCTCAAGCTTTCTCCTATGGATTTGACTTTGTCTCCTTGCCTTTGGCTCCTAAACTTCTACTTCCTCCTCTTTGTTCTCTGAGCTTTTAGCCCCCTCTTAATGTTTTAGTTATTGCTTTTTTATTTTTTCCATTTCTTTTCAAGGTAGAGTGAGATTGGGTTTCAACTTTCTTCTTTTTTTTTGCTTGGTTGTAATGTTTATTTTTTGGCTCTTTGAACGTGCTTTACTCATCAGGATCATATTCGTGTCAGAGCTATTCTGTGAACCCCCTGAGGACCAGTACCACAGAGTCTTCATCTTTTAGTGCCCTGCAGAATTCATTCGAGTGCCTGATGCAGACTGAGTGCAGAATGAAAGGTTTTCAGAATGCATTAATCTATTTTGTTCTCTGTACCTCATGTATTACTCCATTGCTAAAGTCAACGGTTTTAAACCAAAGATGCTTAAGGTCATCTTCATCTCTGTGGTGCTTTATATCAAAAATCATTTGGTGTACCTTTCTTTATAGGTACAGATTGATGTAATCTCTCCCTGTTCAACCCCTACCCCCAGCCCCCTCACCCCCACCCAAATCAGTGGGCTACTGGGCTAGATACCCTAGAACTATTGGCTGGAGTTGTGTTACATGTCTAGCTAATGGGATATACTGTGATAGCAGAAGGTGAGCCAAGTTAGAAACTGCAATAGAATAAGGAGAGAAAAGGAAAGAACAGAAAAGAAAAACTGCCAGTGTTGCATTCCAAGATGCTGGCGGGAGCTCAGGAACGCATGCCAACTCAGGGAGGGACAGAAGTGGATTTCAAAGACAGTCTAAGTAGCTAGTATTTGGAACTTGGGGATGAGAGTAAGCAAGTAGGTCAGGGCTAAATGGTAGTGGTGGTGGTTTGGAGGCAATTCCTGAGCAATTGCCAAGAATATCAGCTTGTATATGTGGCTTCCTTTCTCGGGTTGGCAGAGAATTGGGCATATAAGGAGGTAAACTTAGTTTAAGGAGCTAGGAGATGGGTTGAGTATTAGGCCCACATTTTTGTCTATTTTTCTTATTCAAGACAAAAGATCTTAAGTATCATAGTAATGTATAATCTACCCAATGCCAGTACACAACAATACTGACATAGATGTTATTAACTCAAATTTTCGAAAAGACAACTCCAAAGTTCAGGTGAGAATGGCAAAATTTCTATTTCAGGAAGAGGATTCTATACAGTTCCCCTGTACAATTAAGCAGGTATAAAGATATGCCTAAAGCAATTATGGATGATATAAGATGGGGTTCTGATGTAAACTTCAAAGCCTTTCTCACTAAGGAAAGTATGAAAACAGTAACCCAGTTGTGGCTAAGAAAACAAACTATTTTTTTTATTTGGGTACCTCTTGATTTTTCCAAGTTGTGTTGATTTTTTTTTAATGTTTGTTCCCTTATATTTGCATTGTTTTCTCTAGCATGTTCTTTTTTTCACATCAAAGTTCTTATTGCCATTTGTAGAAAATAGTTTGTATATTTAATTCCACAACATATAGTAAATTTTTCTATTCCAAAGTAATTCATACTAATTGTATATAGTAAAATAATTCAAGATTTATAATGAAAATATTAATAATCTTCTTGAGCATACCACATCATTCTATCAAGAACTCTCATGAATACCAATATTAATAATAAAGTCATACATGTCCTGTAGCATTTTTTATGCTCACACAAACATACAATAAGATGTATGGCATATGAGATTATACTGAATAAGTTATTTTACTCATTTTTTTTTCAATGAAAAAGATATTGTGAATTCTCATCAGGACTTTAGACATATATTTTTTGTTTTTTTATTGTCAGGATAATTGTTTCTAGTGTTTGCACCATGTTTATGTAAGCATTGCCCATTGATGGGCATGGATTTTTTTTTTTTTTTGCTATTGTTTTTCCATTTTAAATAATGCTACAATATATGTATAAGGTACTCATTTAAATATTGAAATGTAATCGATGATAGTCTAAGCAGGTTTGCTTCCTTTTAAATGCTAAAAAATGCATAGATGAGCCCTGGCCAGTGTGGCTCATCCATACACTAAAAGGTGAGGGGTTTAATTCCTTGCTGGGGTACATACCTAGGTTGCAGGTTTGGTCCCTGCGTATGGGAGGCAACTGATGAATGTTTCTCTCTCTCCCGCTCTCTCTTTAAAAATATCGATAATAAGTAAATAAATAAACAAATAAAATAAAAAATAAAATAAAATTTTAGAGGAAAAAAAGGAAGAACAGTGCATTGATGAATTTCCTATTACACAAAGATGGACATCTCTGCTTGGATGCCTCACTGAGAGATTCTGTGTCCTGCGGGCTTGGCTTGCCATTTGTGTTATGGAAATAAGGGCAATAGTCTGCTCCTTTTGGTGGAAGAAAATTAACTTCCTGATTGAGGTTTTGAGCTGAAAGGGAGCCCCCCGCATCTGGCAGAAGCAGAAATGTCTCATTTCCCTTGCGACACCATCTTTGGGATCCCAACAGATGCTTGGGGGTCTGTGATGCTACCATTTCACAGCTCCTCATGCATTGCCTGTGGGGTGCACTTGTGTCCCAGGTGGATTTTCTTTGTCCGTCACCTCCTATTCCAAGTTGAAAGAGCAACAACAGGCAAGGACAGAAGCAGCCAAGAGCTTCCTAATTGATTGTAATCTCACTGAGGCATTTTTGTCCAGATCAAATATTTTGTCCCAAGGGTTTGGGCATCAGAATTTTTCTTTTTACATGATCGTGGGAATGCTGCAAACTTATATTTTGTGAGAACCATCACCCATTGGATTTGTTTGTTGCTACCTGACCATAGGGCTAATGTCATGGTATATTAATTGAGCTAAAAAAAAAAAAAAAAGGTGATGCTGTAAAATCTAATGACCTTAGGTGAAATCTGATTTCATTTCTTTTCTCTCCTGTGCTTGTTCTGTTTCTCATTACCCATACCAATTTTAATTAAAATCAAAACATGGAAATAAAAAGAATAAAACAAAAGTTTACCTACAGAAGGTGTTATGCCACAAGATATAGAAATATTTACTGACTAAGATCTGTCTAGAAGACAGTGGATCATAAACAGTTTACTCTTTCTATAAGAAAAATTAGACCAAGGACATGTAATTCCAACACTTACTTCACAGTTTTTAGAACTTAATCACATCTTTCAAAGTTTGATAGCCATGTCCCATACACTTTATTGGAAACTCAAGGACTTTTCCTAAACATGGACCATCAAGGGTGAGATGGGATAGGGATATAAATTCAGCACCTCAGATAATTAAGCATTTTCTCTTTTCAGAACTGGAATACTCACCACTTTTTCATGCTTGCACATCAATAGTCTATTATACTTCATATGTATTTAGTATAAGTAAAATCATTTTAACGAAGTCTGGATAAGGAATTTAATAGTCAGAAATGAAAACAGCACTTTGGTTATGTGAAAGGACTCTCAGTGTGTTATCAATGGTTGTTGGAGGCACAATTTTTTTTTATTCTAAAACTTGCTTTAATACCATTTCCCCGGGGTTTCCTTACCTTTCTATATTTCAGTTTCCTGCCATTTCTTCCTATCCCAAGAATATTTAGTGATTTTATAGGAATGTCTTGACAATCAATGTTACTCTAGTAGTAATGTGTTTCAATGTTCCCCAAAGAATGCCAATATATTAACATATTATGAAGATGATAAAATATAAATAAGGACCATCAGCTCCAAGAGATAGTTATTAGTGATAATGGTAAGGAGAGGGTGACTGAAAGGCCTGAAATTGACTTGATACATGAATATAATAGCGCACCAATCCCTGTGATAGCTTAGATCAATGCTACTCATTGAAACATTTCTCTGAGCTTCCATTATGTTTCTCTGGCATCCGTCTCTGCAATCAGCTGGACTGAAATCATGTAGAGAGCTTTGCTTTCAATATTTCTTATACTTCCTGCCTGATTTTTTTATTGTTGCTTTGATTGGAAAGCAATGCAAGTCTGTCTCAGTGTTCCATAGAGCTCTCATCCTAGAGTCTGAGATGAATCTATTGGGAAATTGTCTCATTTTTACATTGCTATATTTCAAAGTGCTTACGCTTTCCTCCTTTAAGTTCCCACAATGCCTTTTGTCCCCTAAAGTAACTAACTTGTGGAGGTAAAGAGTGTCCTCCTTGCAGCCAGTGTAGGGAGTGCCAGCTCTTGGTTCCCTAGAGATAATCCTCAAGATTAAAAAAGTTTTGAGCCCTCCTGTTTGGCTCAGTGGATAGAGCATTGGCCTGTGGACCAAAAGGTGCTGGGTTCAATTCCCGTCAAGGACACATACCTTGGTTGTAGGCTCCTCCCCTTCCCCGGGCCCTGGTTGGGGTGCATGCAGGAGGCAACCAATGGATGTGTTTCTCTCACATTGATGTTTCTCTCTGTCTTTAACTCTCTCTTCCACCCTCCCTAAAAATCAATGGAAAAATATCCTCCAGTGAGGATTAATAACAATAACAACAAAAAAAATGTTTTGAGTGAGGCCAGCACTGGCTCTGGGTGTGGTATTGTTTTTTGTTTTGTTCCTTTGTTTTTTGTTAATCCTCGCCCGAGGATATTTTGACCATTGACTTTTAGAAAGAGTGGAAGGGATGGAGGTGGGGGGGGGGGGGGAGAGAGAGAGAGAGAGAAAGAGAGAGAGAGAAACAATAATGTGAGAGACATACCTACACATCCATTGGTTGCCTCCACCAATGCACACACCCCAACCAGGGCCTGGGATAGAACCTGCAACCTTTGACTGGGAATAGGACCAGTGACCCTTTGGTGGGCAAGCCGACACTCTTAACAACTGAGGCATGCTTGCCAGGCAGTATTGGATTTTATCTAGGTAATTTTTTAGATTATTCATTGGGGGATGAAGGAATTAAGTTTTGTTTTATTGTCTCTAGCTTACATTAAGCTCTCAAGTAGCCCTTAAGCATGCTCACATGTAGCATTGCTAAGCTTTGATTTTACCTTTTTGTTACTCTTCTTCCAACTATAGCAGCTACCCTCACCAAGCTCTTCATCCTCAAAACACAAGGGTTATCTTAAAGGTCTTCAAGCTGTGTGATTCTCAGCACTTGCCCAGCATATAGCAGGTGCTTAATAAATATCAGTTGGTTATATGGAAGCCGCTCTTCCACATCCTGAACTCTAGTAACACGTTCTGATAAATACCCTTTGGACACTGAACCATTCCTTCTTCCCTTCGCTATCTGCCATTGGCTCCAAGAGAAACGAACCCTTGCCTCCATTCTCTTAGTATGGTTCTCAGCTCCTACCACATTGACTTGAACACCATACTAGTTGGTATCTACTGAGTGAAGAATCAATGGTCTCGCTCCCTGAACACCCTTTAATTGATTTTATAATTCAGGAAAATTTAATGAAACCTACTTTATACTTACCTGTGTTTCTCTTACAGTTTTCTTTATAACCTTTTAATTTCAAAATAATATTTCACTTTCAATTTCAATGATACAAAAAACAAGGAAAAATATAAAGGCGAAATTTCCTCAAGACGTTTGGCAATTTTTTTCTCTGACGTACTTGCTTTCTTCTTGCTTATTCACATGTAAACTCTCAAGCCAACATTAACGTAACAAAAAAAACAAGTGTCTGAGAACATGTATCTTTTCCCATACCTTTGTATGTGATTGTCTGAAGACATTCTGGGAAATAAGGTTTTTTTCAGTGTTTGTGCAACTCTGAATTATAATACCTTTCAGTCCAGTACTGTGCTCATTTATATCCTATTTTGTAGTTACTAAGAAGGGATTTGGAACTTGGAATCTCAGAATGTGAAATAAAGTGTATAAATCAATGCATGTTCATGAAGGTCTCCCTGGGGTCAGCCCTGTATGGGGCCCATTGGGGAAGACAGAGGAGTTATAATGTGACTCTTGCTCTTCAGAAGCTGGTAATTTATTTGAGGAAGCAGAGATGACACATGGAACAAAGGGAAGTTATTAAATGCTAAGCTGTGTGTCATTAACTTGGAGGATGAGGAGGGACGAGAAGGGATGAGGCTGTTTGGGCAAGAGGAATCCTTAAGGAAACAGGAGTCTTGGGTCCTTTTTGAGGTAGACAGAGGACTTGGGCATTTGGCATATTGGCTAAGTCAGGGGGCGATGGGAGGGTATTCCTGCCGGAATAAGAGTAGCAACATAACATAGGCCTGAAGTTGGAATTCTGGGGAGATAAGATAATGAGAAAACAGACTTAGCTGGAAGAGAGAACCAGGCGGAGAGGGAATAGGTTGGATAGCCAGAGTGCAGCAATTACTAAAAGGCCTTAAGAGGTCAGAAAGGGAAAAAAAAAAGAGTAATGGTTTAATCTTTGTGCAGGGAGTGGTTTTCTAAGCTTCATTCCAAAGGCATAAACCATAAATGAAAGGAATGATAGATTTAAAATTCTTTATTGTTTTTATGAAATTCCCACATTTTGACTAAAGGAGTATTTATAAATCGTCATCTAGCAAAACCCAACTATACTGTAAAGTAAAAAGCAAATAAACACCCCTTTTAAAGCAAGATTTTCAGCATAACATTACAAAGGTTTAAAACTCTGGATATAAAATAAGCATCTACGACAAATAGGACAAAAAGAAAAAGAAAGCACTCCCGTAATAATAGGGATAAAAATTTTAAATGTAGAAATAGTACTAACAAACAACAGTCAAAGCAATAACAATGAGATATTATTTTCATCTGCTAGATTTTTAAAATAAACATTTCTTAACAACTAGAGTAGATTGAGGTGTAGGGAGGCAGCCACTCCCATACAATGTTCATGGTCAGGAGATTATTAGCAGCTAGCTAGAGTTTGTATTAAGTCTGAAAGAAGATATTGAAATTTTAAAAATGTCCATGCCCTTTTTTACAGCAAGTTCAGTTCTAGAAATATCTGCTTAGGGGTTAAAGTATTAATGCACAAAGGTGCTTATGAAAGCACTGCCTTTAATAGAGAAGACTGTAAGCAATATTAAGGTCCATCAATAGGGAGTAGATTAAATAAATGATCTTATATCTTTACAAAGAACCATGCAGCCATGAAATCAATGGATATGGATATATTGACTAGGGAAACTGACATAGCGTTAGGTTAAGCAAAGCTATAACGCAGTGTTATATGATTCCAAATCTGCTTTTAAAATCTCTCTGTGTGTATTTCTGTTTACGCTGATGTTCATGTTTGTTTCTAAAAAAAACGTAGGACAAGTTTTGTCTGGGTTTTTCAAATTAGAGACATTTTTAGATGCTTTTGAGTATGAATTGATGATCGTTGCAAACAATTAGCACTGGAAGTTAACTTCTTCCCAAAAAATAATAATAACATTAAGAGGAAGCAAGTAAACGCATTAAGGATCTTGATGCAATTAATGGAAGAAACCCATTACAAGTTGTTTAATTGGGAGAGAAGAATATACGCGAGAAAGGAGCACCTTGCATTGATTACTAGTATTTTACAAGATGCAGTGGAGCAGAAAGGTAATATTTAGGAAGTCAAGCCAATCCTGGGTGAGCTGTAAGAAAACAGAAAACATCAGGGGCCAGAGAAAGGCCAGAGCAGTGTGGCACACCGAGACTGAAGACAGGTACCTGAGAATGATCTGAATGTGAAGATGATGGTTCATGTTTAAGCATGACAGCTTTGAGATGACGATGGGACACCCGGATGCAGGTGAGGTTTAGGCAAGATGGAAGAGAGAGCTGACGTAAGATGTGAATCCAATGGCAAAAATACAGATTTATGTATCACCTACATGGAGGTGACAGTTGACTGCTGAGTGCAAATGAGATTGTCTAAAGTGAGGACAAAGCAGTGTTGTAGAGGGGGATGGTAAAGAGAGCTTTATTCTTATCCCATCCTATCTGCGACATGGGTTGCTTTATTTATGGTTTGAGGTTGTCCTCAACACAATGAGGCTCTTTTAAGTGTTAAGAATCTGTCACTAGCAAGAGTACTTGAGTGATACACCTCACAGAGTTTAGAGCACTTGGCTAGCAGAAACTTAACCTATCTTGAAGTGTGAAAATTTTCTTTTCCAGGTTTAAATTGTACCCTTACATGCAGTTTTCCTATTCACATCCTATTTTATTGCGATGAATCTTTCATTTTATTGCAATGATTCTTTTGCGGGGACCCATTTTTGAAATGTTTTATTTAGAAAGAATGAGACAGATGGGTATGTTTTGTTTGCTGGTGATCTTGCTCAAAGGGTTGCTTTTCATTTAGTTTTTTATTCATTTGGCTGACCAATTTCATATTTTATGTGGGATTTTTTTCCCCTCAAGTTGTATTTTAGGGCACTCGTTTTCAAACTTTAGCACACTTAAGAATCCTCGGGAGAACTTGATAAGACAGTGATGTATTTTTTGGTTGGTTTTTTGAAGATTCTGACTCTGTAGGTTTGGGATGGGGCCCAGGGGATATTTCTCATGATCTCTGAAGTGATGCTGATGCTGCTGGTCTGCAAACCACAGGTTGAATAACACTGTTTAGGAAACAAGATTTGGAAGCCCATTCTCACTTTCATGGAGCCTCTTTTCACAAATACTAGTACACACCCAACTACGTCGCCAAGTATTCTGTTGAAATTTATTGATGATGGCTCTTACTGATTATAGTTATGTACTATTTAGCCATTTTCCCAGACTTATTTTAGCTATAATTTAAGTAATTAAAATTGTTCTTGGGGGTTACCCTTCTTGACCTCCGTGCCTTCAGACTTTCATGATATGGTTGGAACGAGACTTCAAGGGGAGCACAGTGAGTTGTCCCCAAGATCTTGACAAAAGAGAAAAACGAGTTTGCCTTCAGAAACTTAAAATTAACTGATTTTATTAGTACGTGCCAACATACATTATTTTCCAGGCACATAAGAATATCTAGTTTAATCAGTAATTTTTCAGGCTAGCTAAGGGAAGAATATATTAGATGTGGGCTGGGCTTTCCCAGAGAAAGGAACTTCGAATGCTGAGAGTCAAACATTCTTGCCAATAGAGAAGGGGTCCCTGCTATGTGACTAGGATCCTTTGTCATGCCTCACCCTGGTTTGGGGGGGAAAAATCCCTCTTGTCTGTCCATTTCCCTGTTTGTTTTAAATTACATTTTATTAGCAAACTTTCTGTGTTTTCAGTTCTACACAATGTGAACATATTGATCATAAGGATATCTGTTGTCTGTTGGTAATCTGGCCATCTTATTTGCACATTAGGCTCCTGTGAATTGACTTAGGTTGAGTCTGTCTCCAGAATTCTGATCATCTCAGTGTGTGCTGAAAATATCCAGTTAATGACTGCAGAGCTAGGGGAACAACCATGGTTCCCCGAGACAGCCAAATGGTGGGTCCTCTGAACAGCCAACAGTCCTGCCTGAATGGAGACTCATCTGTTTTTCTGAGAACTTTACCTGCTGTTCACTTGTTCATTTACTAGGAAACAGAACTAGAAAAATGGACGAAATTGAAAGGAACTCTGAAATCATCAGGGCCAGACCTTTCACTGTGAAGTTGGGGTCATAACCTTCCATTGGAATCTGACTATCTCTTCCACCTGACAACTGACATAACTAAAAAGGCTAGGATCACTGCTCAGAAATATTCCACAGCTTGTGGGGTGTTTCTCCTTTGTGATATCGTCTTCTGAAATGTGACGCTTGGCATTGGGTTCAGATGCTAATGCTAGAACCAGAATTCATCAAACCTTAACCCCTCGGCCTTCTTTAGTTTAATTTAAGAAATCCATATCTGCATTATAAAACCTGTCTGTTTTGCTTAACTTTAAAAATGAACGTCCCTTTCATTGCATTCCTCTTTTTAACATTTTAGCACAGGGTGACACTTCTTGATAAAAACTTCAAAGAATAAATCCTGTTGACATGATTTCTTAAGAACATATCAGAGGGATAATATACATCACAGCACCAAATAAGGTTGAATGGATTTTGGACTTATTGTAGTAGGTCCATACATTTGAAAACATATATTTAAATACTCATTATGTTATAAAGGAGAATAGAAAACAATTCATGTCATAGAGAACTCTTAAAATTTGTTTGCTTTTATGTATTATCTGTTATAATGGGAAAAAGTGATAATAAAATCTTGATTCTAATCATTTACTATTATTTTGGGTTTTAGTTTTTTCTTCTCTAAAAGAGTTGGTTGCAAGGAAGAGTGAGGGATAATGTTTGCAACTTGCCTGAAATATGGTCCTTGGTACATACTTGAATATTGGTAGTTATTCTTAAGAAGTATATTCTAAATTAAACTGATATTTAGAATGGGTGGTAAGACGAAGTAAAGATGGACTTCAAAGCATTGAGAGACCATATGTGGACTTGCCACTTTTAAGTCTTGCCTCTGCCTTCTTCAGCTTTTTGCAGTTGGATCCACTGAGAACACAATCCTGAAAACAAAGGCCTGCCCCAATCTTGACTAATGTCAGCATCTATTACAACTCTAACGTCACTACTTAGACAATCCCAGAAATAAATCACCCACCCAAGTATGGAATGCAGTAACTGATCACAACTACTGACAGCCCCTCACTGACCACAAGGCCTCCTCTAGGTAACCATGTTGCACTTGGATTTTGTAGAACTGTACTTCTCCCTTAGCCCCCAATCACTATCTGGTCAGTTATTCCATCTGACATCATTGTCCTCCTTGTGCTCTATGCTCTTTCATGGTAAGGTCCTGGATCCCAGCAATGTATCCATCCTCTTCCTCCTAATTGAAATCTAATCTTTTGCTTTAGCCCCGTGACCCTACCTGCCTCACTTCCCCAAATACCCACATATAGCTCTTCACTGACTTGATTGTCTTTTTTTTGTTTCACCACCAAATTAATGTATATCCTCAGTGTTCCTAAGTTTACCCTTTAGAGACTGCCCTTACTACCAACCACCCATCTGGCCCCTGCCCAACTCTATGACCTCATCTTCTACCATGCTCTTCCTCAACCTCTTCTTCCGCTACAATGGTCTCTTTCTGTTGTTCCAACATGTCAAGACCTTGACAAGAGCTGTTTCCTTTGCCTCAATTCCTCTTCTTACCCTACCCAGTATTAGCATGAATAGTTTCTTCTTGATTTTCAGATCCCAGCATAAATGCTTTTGCTGACCACCCAGTTTAAAAGCAGCCTCCAGTCAAGCTCCATTTCTCACTATATCTTAATTCTCTGCAATACATACAGCTCTTACTATTGCTCGATATTTTTCTTGTTTATTTTCTTATTTGTTTACTAAATGCCTAACCTATTAAAATATAACCCTACAAGAACAGGAATCTGGTCTATCTTGTTCTCAGCTGTAACCCCAGAGCCTAGAACAATGGGTGACATACAGTAGGTGCTCAGTAAATATTCGTTAAGTACCCAACTGCTCCTCGGGTTTAATTTTGTATCTGGCTCTGTTTTCCCAGTTATGTGCCAGATTATATGTCAGGATCATGCTTCCTTTGTCTTTGATAATAGTAATGAACCTATTTACTTCAGATACATTGGCCAGATTCACCCACTTCTCTTGGCTAGGAAGACATTGATAATTTCTAGCTATGCCACAGCCCTATGATCCTCCTAGTGTTCCAGGAGACACTGCCAGTTTACCTGAGCATGAAATCTAAATGGCCTGTTCATTTCTATCCTTAAAGGTGTTTCTGAATTTCCATTCTACCAGGATTGATTGATGGTACCTGCATTGAATTATCTACATTCTCAAGTAAAGTAGTTTTTCAGAGGAAATTGTTGAGGGAAATTTTGCTCTTTGTTTTAAAAACACCTGAAGTTATCAAAATAGTGAAATTATGGAGATCCAGAGTTTGGAGCCCACTAAACATCAGAGCATTCAGAAAGAATATGAACTTCAATGAGGTGAAGGGATTAGCTAAAGAACATATATACTTAGCCCATGGACACAGGCAATAGTGTCGTGAGGGCCAAGAAGAGGCCAGGGCTGCACTTAGGTGGGCAAAGGGTGGGGAAATAGGGGACATCTGCGGTAGTGTCAACAACAATACTAAAAGGAATATGAACTCAATGGCCCAGGTAGCATTCATCAGTTATTCTACAAGCAATGGTACATGTGCATGTGGGCACACTCTCATGTCCATGTGTTGTTTGACACCCCTTTTTAAATTTCCTCTTAGACCTTTAGAAAACCTCTGTTCTGGCATTTGCATGGCGTGGACATCTGATTTCACTAGTCCAGCATCTTGTTTTAATCATTGCAATTCAGTTTTCTTATTGGGAAACTAAGCTTCTGTTGGATATGGTTTTATTTCAGTTGCTTATCAAAGGGCAAGGTGCATGGACACAAGATAGACTCCCGACCCAGGCTAAGAAAAGCAGGTGTTCTTTCTTTTTATATATATATATTTTTATTGATTTCGTAGAGAAAAGGGAGAGGGAGAGAGAGATAGAAACCGCAATGATGAGAGAGAATCATTGATTGGCTGCCTCCTACACACCCCACACTGGGGATTGAGCCTAACCCCGGAATGTGCCCTGGCCTGGGATCGCGGACGCCCAACCACTGAGCCACGCTGGCCGGGCACAAGTGTTCTTTCTTAAGGAGATGTATCTTGATTTATCCATGTTAACTTTAGCATTTAAAAAATACTATTTATGAACTTTCTCAGCTTAAAGTCCCACAGCTTCTCTGGTTCCTATCAGACTCCTGTTTCTTCAGATTGGCCTTTGCTTTAGATTTTTTTTTGCTTTGGTTAATAAGAATCACTTACTATTATTTGCAGCCATGGAACCCTAACTCATACAGAGTAAGTATTTAATAAATATTAAATAATAAAAAAGCAAAAATGGATATTTTGTATTATGGGGAAAAACAGCAGAACCTCAAACTTGTCCCTCCCGTCTTTATTTCTGCCTTTCCCAGGCCCATGTGATGCCCATGTTTATAGAACGAAGCAGCAGTGGTTACTTCCAAACAACGTGTGGTCCCTTTCAGTTGATCACATTTACCAGGGGTCCTCAAACTACGGCCCGTGGGCCATGTGGCCCGCCGAGGACATTTATCTGGCCCACCGGGTGCCGCTGCCTGTCCTGCTTAGCAGCCGACTCATCCCGGGCCCACAGTGCGCATAGGAATTTGTTCATAGTTTTTTTAAAAAACTATAGTCCGGCCCTCCAACGGTCTGAGGGACAGTGAACTGGCCCCCTGTTTAAAAAGTTTGAGGACCCCTGATTGCTTATACTATCTTCCTTGTTTGGAATCTTTCTCAGGTCTTCCTGCCCCATCTCCATCTTCTATGTCTTCGTAATATCTTACCTTCTAAAACTGTAGCTTCAGATTTTAAAATAAATCTCTTGCTCTTGCCCTTTCATTATTTCCTCTGCCCTTCGATGAGTCTTACTCATTTTATAACCTCTGCAGTGCATAGGGAGATCGTTGTTGTATCTTGTTGCTAGACGGAAAGCCACATTTTAATTTAACCTGTTAATGTAAGAAAAAAACACACAATTAAGAAGAAAATCACTCTTTAAAAAAAGACATTTTCTGTTGCATTTGTTGACCTTGGTTAAAATAGCTGCTACTTTGCTGCCAATATTTTCATTTCATTTATTGAACTCAGGCAGCCTTAGAACATCCTCTCCTCTCTGTCTTCACTCTATTCCTCTACCAAATGCCTCCACCTGCATTAGTGTCCATTCCACGGCTTATCAGAGAACTAATCGATGCATTGTGTTTTATCTAAAAAAATCATTAAGTGGAGGATTGGAGGAAATGTTTTTGCATTGCTCCTAAGCAATTATGTGTGTACGTTAGTCCTATTTTGAGGAATTCATTTATAGCTGGTGTTGCAATGAGTAGGCATATGAGTCTCTATTTATAAAGTGGTTCCTACTCCCTTTCCATGCTTGCCTGGCTAGAAGTGGTGGTCTATATTGGGAGAGGGGTTTTCTGAAGGGCAGGATTGCACTGGGAACCAGCAGAGAAACCCAGGAGGATTTAGGTGACTCCGTGCAGTACCCTGTTTGTGTTTTCTTGAGACCGTGATGTTTGTTGTTCAGCGCAAAATTGAAGCCTGAGCAGAACAGATGAGAAACCCCATGTAGAATGATAAACAAGTGGACAGTGGCTGCCTTTGGTGGTGGGACTTTAAGAGAAAAGAAGGGGAGCATACCACCTATGGGGTAGATGGTCATTACAATAATCCAAATGCAGTTTCATTCTACCAATGTAGAAAATAAAAGCCTTTGTAAATTAATTGATTGTCTATAAATTGAGGAGGTGCAGAATAAGAGTATAAATCAACTATTGGTTGATGAATGATTTCGTTATTCATATTATGTTTAATATTTATAATATATTTTGTTAAATGAATAAATAATAAGGTAATGAATAAGTCATTAAATGAATAAATATGTAAATTATATGAATCAAGAAAATTACAACATTGCAACTCGCACTTGGCCTTTGAATTAAATTTATTTAAAACATGCCTGATTCTTCACTGCTTAAAAACAAAGTAAACCTTCATATAGGAATTTGGTAATAGCATTTTTGTAAACCTGCTAAGTAATAAGAACTTTTAAAAATAATTGTGAGATGGTATGTTCTGGCAATTGAAATGAATATTTAAAACTGATAAATGCTGCGTTCAACTCCTCGAGTTCTAGCTTGTCATAGAGATTTGGAGAAGTGTTTGAATTCATGGTGCCTTTTTTTCTACCTGTGAGGTCAGGGAAAACTCTATCCTGCAAATATTTATTTAGTACTTGCCTTGTACCAGGCACTCTACTATGTTGGAGGGGTTGGCTCATTGGAGGAGACATAATTATTTTCATATTGCATTTTCAGAGTCTATCATAGTGTCTGGTATGTAGAAAGTACTCAGTCAACACTGGATGAATAAGGTGGATCAGTTACTAAATAAGAATCAGTATATAATTTAGAAGGGATGCAAGACAGGAGAATTCATATCTAGTATGTGATATGATATGTTTAGTCCCACAGCAGGGAAAGAAACCTGCAAGAACCAGAGTTTAGTGCTATGTCAGTCTAGAACAGCCGTGGGCAAACTATGGCCCGCGGACCGGATCCGGCCCATTCGGCTGTTCTATCTGGCCCGTGGAGCCGAAAGAGCAGAGGGTTCTCTTGCTCTCCCCTCCGCTCCTTTACTTTGAATTTATATTAGTTCACACAAACACTCCATCCATGCTTTTGTTCCGGCCCTCCGGTCCAGTTTAAGAACCCATTGTGGCCCTCGAGTCAAAAAGTTTGCCCACCCCTGGTCTAGAATCACTGGTGAAAACTTCATGGAGAATATGATGTTAGAGATGTATTTTGAAGATTGTGTGGAATTGTGTAGCAGTATCTGAAGGGATGGTCTGGCCAGCGATCTGGAGTTAGAAAGCATGCACTTGAGAGATACAGAGCATAGTGGTTGAAAACAGGGAGAAAATCTGGCAAACAAAGTTTGATTAGAAATCAGGAGGATCTTAAATGTCATGGTACGGATGCTGGTATCTCTTCATGGAGACCCTAAGTTGTAATTTTTTTTCAGTGTGAGATGATATCAGACAATAGTTTTGAACACTTACGCGAGTATTGATTAGGATGGGGATGCTAAAGGCAGAACTTAGAAGCAGGAAGTCAGTTTAGAAATTATGGAACGAACCCAGGTAAGAAATCATGAACTTCTGGGTTTTAAAAGTTCTGCTGAAAGTGTAGAATTATTGCAGAGGAACCATTGGCAGAAATTAGGTAATAATTTGATTACTGCCAGTAAGGGATGGGGAGGTTTTGAAGGTGAGTCAAAGTCTTCATCCTGGAATGACACGGGGACATTCTCACCTGAGAGAGAAAGTATAGAAGGAAAGAACAAGTTGTGGGGACAAGCAGTGAGTTCAGTTTTGGACATGTGCATTTGGATTGGTTCGTTGATCTGTCGGCCTAGAAAATATTAGGAATTTGTATTGAGGGTTACAATAAGGATCTGGAATAAAGAATCAGATTTAATCATATTAAGAATAATAATGACAGCAACAACTAACACTTTTGGAAGGTTTGGTATTGTCCTTACTCATTAAATCCCTGCAGTAACCTATTAGGTAGGTGTTTTAGTTGTCATCGTTTTACTGATATTTGCAAGTAATCAGCATAGCTATTCGAAACAGTAAAATGAAAAGGGAAATTGTAGAAATAGAGAGGAAAAATCAAGGACACAATCTGATAGAGTATTAAGGAGCCAGTCAATGAAGGAGTAAGAATTAGTCAGAGAGATGGGATAAACAGAAATGAGTATTATTATAGCAGATAGAATATGCAATATGATAGCAATAAAAGTTCCTGGTGATTTCATGTATTGGAAAGAGTTTTAAGATATTGGCGCATATTTGTGGTCTCTGGAAGAATAAGGTGGCAGAGACTGACAGATCAAGGGCACAGGTGGGAAAACTGGCCTTAGAACACTTAATCTATAAGCACATCTCTCTCCAAGAAAGGAGACAGCTGAGGACAATGACACATTTTGTGTTGGGACTTGCATTGGGACAAAGTAGAAATAGATCCTCTCTGAAAACTTTAATCTCAACAAAGTAAGTCATCTCTGAGAGTGAACGGGGGCCTGGGAGAGGTCATATCTGAAGAAGCAAAGGCAGTTTTTTCTTCTAGTAGAACTTCATGCTTTATAGTTCCAATAATTAAGGAATTTTAAAACAGAGGAAACTATTACTACATGCATAGGAAACGCATGCGGTGGATTTGGATCCATTCCATTGAAATGCTTAAATACATTTGAATCCAAGATTTTACGCTTAAAAAAAGGGAATAAAATAAAAGCTTGATTTTTAGTGAAATTCTACAACCATGGTTAGGAATGAGAAGCATGCAAGACATATTTGTGTGTCAGCATTTTAATACTAAGATATATTTGTTGGTTTGTTTTATGGGGGATTTTTTTTTTCTTCTTGAGGAACATGAAACAAAGGAAAATCACAGGAATTATCTCCTCCAACCCCACCTTTCCTCATTGTTATTTGGCCAAAGCCGGAGGGAAAAATCACTCAGGTGAACTCCTTGGGGGTAAATTGGTATGATGAAAATTTACTGTCATGGGCACTTTGGGGAGCAGCAGTTGGCATATCTGTTTATGTTTATGGCTGTGATGGTCCATGTGTTAGTCTACTTTTATTACATAGATTACTGTTTCATCTCCATTGAGTTTTCTGTTATTAGACAAGAGTGAAGCAAAGCAAAGGAATCCAAAATAAAACATAAAACCTCCTGGTGAGCCAGGGAGCCTATATCTCTGTCTAATGTTACATATCAACATTGCCACTGGCTTACCACTCCTGCATGCTGCCTTTTCTGTGGTCCACGCCATAGGCATTTCTTTTCCAGTCATATCCCTGATTCCCTAGGGCAGTGGTCGGCAAACTCATTAGTCAACAGAGCCAGATATCAACAGTACAACAATTGAATTTTTTTTTGAGAGCCAAATTTTTTAAACTTAATCTTCTTCTAACGCCACTTCTTCAAAATAGACTCGCCCAGGCCATGGTATTTTGTGGAAGAGCCACACTCAAGGGGCCAAAGAGCCGCATGTGGCTTGCGAGCCGCAGTTTGCCGACCACGGCCCTAGGGTAATGGTGCTGCTGAATATGGTAGTGGTTGATAAACAGAGCTAATAAGCAAAGCTCAAAATTGTATTTTATGTGCAAACAGATTTGAGGTGCATTTGGTAGGATCTTTTATGATCTCCAGAGAGCCCTGGCAGGAGAATATCATTTTCCATTTCTCTAATATGGCTCTTCTGTTAACTGAAATGGAGATCTTGGATCTGTCCAGGTTTGAAGAATCTAATACATTTCTGTAGACTGCTCTATGCTCCATAACCAGACCTCAAGGAAGGAAGTCCCCAGGTGGGACCGAAAATGTGGCCCTGCCTGCCAGATTAATTGAGGAATAAATACTTAATATTCTATATGTATATCTCCTTTCACAATATATAAATCCCCAAAGGAAGTTGGTGCTATAATAGGAGATATCTGAAGCCAGAGAATAAATATGGCATATGTTGCTAGGGTGCCCATTTAATTCAGGTGTTTGGGGAAAGTTTGAGGTTTACTGTTGTTGGCAATTGGGAGCCACTATAGAGTAATAAGCATGGGAAAAAAGCAGTGACATTTGCTTTTAGGAAGACTTGCTTGATTATGGGGTATATAGTACACTTGGCTAGCAGGAGTTTAGAATAGGGAAATGAGAGGGCTTGAACTGGATCAGAGATTTCTATCGGTAAAGTGCACTCCACAATACACTTGTGTGGTGAGGTGTACTAGTACATTAAAAGAAAGGACTCCCTAAACAAGTCAGTTTGGGAAAGGCTTCATTGTCCATTTGCATCATGGGGAACACAATGACCATTTGTATATTAAAGTCTTTGGGAAGATCTGAAGGTAAAAACCTGCCTAAATTTCCCAAACTTTGTAACCAGATAGGCTTGTGCAGAATAATACCTCCAGTGTTATATTCAAAATTTTAAGATAAGTATCAAGAATTTAAAATATAAAACAACATTATTTTTTTCTCTAGCATTTTATGTCTTAGGTAAAGCTTAAGCTAAAGTTATCAGCTTGTAATTAAGGGCCGTTTTTTTTTTGTTTTTTGTTTTTTTTTTGAGGACTATATACTCTATTTTTAAAACTTAAACTGCTCTCAACTTGGCAAGAGGTTCACTCACAGAGAGACAGAAGAGAAAGAAGAATGACCAGGAGAAGGCCAATTAATATTTCAGGACTAGAGTTCACCCTCTGTGAGAAATGCATTAGTGGAACAGTGGTGGCCGTAGTAAGTGACCACACATTTAAATCACTAATTTGTTTTAATTGTTTCTCTTTTCTCTCTGTCTCTTTGTCTGCATTTGTATCTGCGTGTTTTTTTCTCTTTCCCTAAAATTTGCAAGTCTGTCTATTTCTGTTCCTTCCTCTCTGCTTCTCTACCTTCTTTCCCCTTCCCTCTCTTTTAACTTTCCCCAAGCCAGCACATCCAGGAACACAGAGTTGAATCCCAATAAATCAAATGCGCATGGGCTGTGACTCCCTGTATTGACCTTTTGCCAAACTGCTATTGCGGGGAAACCGTGGAGACGAGAAAATCCCAGGATCCCTTCCTTGCCTTTGATCTGCTCATTCTCCTCTCTTGGATCTTATGGGCTCAGTTCTGCTTTTCCCCTTAACATCACTGCCCCCGCAGTGTTATTCTCATCTAGCCCATTGGTTCAGGACAGAGGCATGAGAGCCCGCCCTTGTTCTAACCCACCCCCTCCCGAGCAAATTATCTCTGCATTTCTCAATGCCGACCTGGAAGGCATTTTCTTAACATCTGTGGATCGCATAATTAATTACTCTTCTGAAGGAATGCTCACATTTCTTATCTTGCTTGTTATACACATCATTTTTCAAACTTTGGAATGATGAGCTGGCATTTCAAGTAAGGGTGGTCCCACAAATCAAACGCAGTGTGACTTTGGTTTCAATTCTTTGTGGAAACATCTGGTCTTGTTTAGTGCACGGCAAGAAAGAGGTGGGAAACATGCAGAAACCCTCCCTGCCCTCAGCCCTGTCTTTTCATTATGTTATGAAATGTATCACCTCTGGTAGAGAAATGAAGTTAATTTCACAACAGTTGCGTTTGCCAAGACTCATTTTCATGTCCAGGGGCATGAAAGCTACATGTGGCCAGCTTTCCCAAAGTTCAGACTGGGACTCTGCCTTGAACAAGGAAGGTTGAGGTGCAGGTCACTGGTGTCTGGGGTGACAGGATTTCCTTGCAGCACTGTCACGTTCAATGTCATGGCATTCATAAGGGTGATATGAACCACCACCACCTCTCAGATTTGCTAGTCACAAAGCAGGATTTTCTTTTCTCAGGAATCCTAAACTCCCTCTTAGGAATAGCATTCTACAGCTTAATGGTACCTAGACTTCTGGTTGGCAATGCTTTGTTAAACAGCATGATGAACAGAGGAAAGATAGCTTTCAACTCCAAAGCCAACAGTGGGTATGAAGCAGGTGATGGTGCACAGATAGACAGAATGCTTAATACAAGTCCAATCTTTTTTTGATAGAGATTCTCCTTTGAATGACAGTCTCAAGTCTTGGCTCTCTTCCCTTCAAAAAGTTTATTTGTTGACAGCTTTTGGTAAAAAGAACCCAGGATGAGTAGAGAGTAGTCAGTTTAAGCTAAAGGGATAATCCTTGAACAAATATGTGAAAATCTCCTTGCAGTTACTTCTTACCATCCGCTTGCTGCTTGGTCATTGGCAGATTCTCTTCCTGTGGCTATGTATGTTGTGATGATACAGCAGTGGCTGTGTTGGGTTCATGGTAGTGATAGAAGCAGTCATGGTGACAATAGTAGATGATTTGCCAGGCCCTGCTCTAGGTATTTTACACATTCTACATATTCACTCGGTCCTCATAGTCACCTTATGGTAAAACCCCATGACACTGTCCCCTAAAAACCAGGCTACAGTGTAATTGGCGGTTGGCTGTATGATCCTTAGAACGCTTAGCCGCCTAGCTAACTCTGGTCATTTCATGAATCTCACCATAATCTCTTCTTGCATTTGATAGGATTGAATATTTAGATTCTATTTTAAAAATACAACACGGGTTTACTATCCTTTTAGTGTCTTTATTTTACAAATGAAGAGATTGGGGTACAGAGTGCTTAAGTAGATTTTCCAAGATCACAAAGCTAGAAGGCAGGAGGCTTACCAGATGAGCAGGTCCAGAATCCATGATTCCCTCTACTATCGTACAGGCTGAGGTGTATAAAAGCTTCCTATGGGATAAAGTTGTCAGGAGACCACCGTCCTGCTCTTGGCTTAGTTACTGATACACCGTGTTTTAGTGCTGTGTTCTGTGTCCCCTCCCCCAGCTGCACAGGAGGGGAGGGAACCAGACATCTATGCAAAGCCTGCCAGGGAGCTGGCTTGTCAAGGGGCCTCAACTTTGAATTCCAGTCTCGAGTTTCATCTCAAAGTGAGTTTTATCAACTAGAGGAATTATTTTAAAAGCTAACTTCTTGTATCAAACATGAGTGTTGTCTGTATTGTATTTTTTTTTCTTAATTAGAGTTGTCCTTTCCTAAGGTGCCACAAAAAGGCATGAGCTTTTGCATGGTAAAGTGGTTCCAGTAGCGGGCATGTGAGATCAGTAAGAAATATGCCCAAAGAACATTGGATCCCATATCTGGATTTAACTTCCAGGATCGGAAAAAATTCTAAATGCCTGAAGTCAGAAATGTAGATCTTGAATGTTTATAATCTGATGCTTTCTGGCTGCGGAACATTGGAATCTCTGATCTAATCACAGCCCTTGCTTAAATCTAATTTGAAATTTAACCTGAAAAATAAAACATGTAAATTAGATCCTGTTGGCATTATTGAAAAGCAATATGGCAATATTTATCAGTAACCTTAAAAGATTCATAAACTGCCCAGCTGGCGTGGCTCAGTGGTTGAGTGTGGACTTACAAACTAGGAGGTCATAGTTCAATTCCCGGTCAAGGCACATGCCTGGGTTGCGGGCTCAATCCCAGTGTGGGGCGTGCAGGAGGCAGGCGATTAATGATTCTCTCTCATCATTGATGTTTCTATCTCTTTCTCCCTCTCATTTCCTCTCTGAGATCAATAAAAATATATTTTAAAAAAGTTTCATAAACTTTGTCCTATATCTAGAGAAGTAGGAGAGGTTCATATTCAGAGATGTTCTTTATTGTATTATCTATCTATCTATCTAGATGTTCTATAAAATAATATCGTGGTTGAAAAGAAATCCAATAGAAATTTATAGAGTAAAATGTCAAAATGCTTCTTACTACAATTCTACTACCCAAAGTTCAATCACTCCCGCCCCCCCATCGTTATTGAGGTCTAATTGACAAAGTATTTATTTATAGTGTACAACATGATGTTTTGATATACCATATAAATTGTGAAATGATTACCACAGTCAAGGCATCTAACATATCCATCACCTCACATAGTTATAATTTTTAAAGATTTATTTTCTTAGCAAATTTCAAGTTTACAATACAGTATTATTAACTATAGTCAATCATGCTGTACATGAGATCTCCAGAACTTATTTATCATGCATAATTAAAATTTTATAGCCTTTGACTAACATCTTATTTCCCTTATCCTCAAGCCCCTGGACACCACCATTCTACTCTCTGCTTCTGGTTCATCTTTTTTAGATTCCACATGTAAGTGAGATCATACAGTATTTGTCTTTCTGTCTCTGGCTTAATTCACTTGCCATAATGTTCTCCAGACTCATCCATGTTGTTGCAAATGACACAGTTTTCTTCCTTTTTAAGTCTGAGTACGTTTGCAATATATATATATATATATATATATATATATATATATATATATATAATCACCTTCTCTTTATTCATCTCTCTATGGACACTTAGGTTGTTTCTGTATCTTGGCTATTGTGAATAATGCTGCAGTGGACATGGGAGTATTGTCAAGATACTACATTTATTTTTAAAAAAATATATTTCCAGAAGTGGGATTGCTGGACCATAGCGTGCTTCTTTTTTTGTGATTTTGAGGGACCTCTGTACTGTTTTGCATAGTGGCTGTACCAATTTGCATTCTCATCAACAATGCACAAGAGTTCCCTTTCTCCACATCCTCACCGATATTTGTTACTTGTTTTCGTAATAGCCACCATCAAATAAGACGTGGTATCTCACTGATTTGAATTTCTCTGATGATTAGTAAGTAATTTCATATACCTGATGGTTGCTCATTTACAGATCTTTTTTTTATTAATGTCTATTCAGATCCTTGGCCTATTTTTTAGTCAGCTTATTAATTTTCTTGCTATTGAGTGGTTTGAGTTCCTTATATATTTTGAATATTAACCCCTTATTGTACATATGGCTTGCAAATATTTTCTCCCATCCTGTTGATTGTCTCTTAACTCTGTTGATTTCTTTGCTTTGCTGAAACTCTTTTAGTTTGATACAATTTCATTTGTCTGTTTTTGCTTTTGTTGCCTGTGCTTTGGGGATCATATCCAAAAATCACTGTCCACCAAGGTCAAGAACTTTTCCCCCTATATTTTATCCTAGTAGATTTACAGTTTTCTGGTTTCAAGCATCAGTTTATTTAAAGAGATGGTTCTTTCTCCATTCTTGGAAACTTTGAGGAAGACCAATTTACTATAAATGGGTGGATTTCTTTCTGGGCTCTTGATTCTGTTCCATTGGTCTATATGGCTATTTTATTGTCAAAACCATACTGTTTTGATTACTATGGCTTTGCAGTATATTGTAAATTCAGGTGTTGTGTTGCCTCCAGCTTTGTTCTTTTTGCTGAAAATTGCTTTGGCTATTCTGGGTTGCTTGTGGTCAATTACTGTTAACAGTATTGCATATCATGCTAAACCTCATTCTCATTATATTTATTTCTCCCATTCACAGACACCACATTGACATACATACACTCATGAACACACACACACATACACATTTAGTTTCACACATATTCAGAAATACAATTTTTAAGAAAATTGTGATAAGACTATAGATATTGCTCACTAACTTACCTTATACATCAAATTATAAGTATTATTTTTGTAAGAGCATGTAGAACTATATAAATCTCTTTTCAACTTTATAGTAGACTAGAGGCCCAATGCACGAAATTCATGCAAGGGCCTTGGCCCCAGCCTCCGCCCACCACCACACGGCCAGGAGCCTCTGTCGCCTCTGCCTTGGCTCGCCCCTGTCCGCTGCGGCTTTGTCCGGAAGGAAGGACGTCTGGAAGGACATCCAGCCTAATTAGCATATAACCCTTTTATTATTATAGATTAGAGTCATGATGTTCTCCTAGGCATTAAATTTAGTGAACGCTAAGATTGTTTCCAATTTTGATGATATAAGCATGCAGAAATAACACACTGGTCACTGTATTTTGCTACATGTGTAGAAACATGCCCATGAAATAAAATCTTAGAAGTGGAATTGCTGAGTCAAAAGGACATTTAAATTATTACAGATAAATATAAATACATTCTCTTCTGCTCTGCCACCATCACTGGTAACACTCTACTAATTACTTTCCCACAGTGAATGATTGTCCTTTAGGTTTATTTTTTTTCTAGATCTTTTTTAGATAAATGCTGTATCTTTTATTTTATTATTTATTATAAGTTGATATCAGACTATAATCTTTTCTTTACTCTGTTGGCTGCATTTCATATGTTTTGATATGTGCTATCAGCAAGGCTATTCAGAATATTTAAGAACTTACAACAAATTATCAGAAAAATGTGCCATAATCACTGACTCCATAAGCAACTGAGATGGCCATACTGGTGTGAACTAGCTGATACCAGCTATTTCACTTTCACTAGAATTTACTTCCTGTAGCCCATAATCTTACCCAAATGTACCACCTGATGTATTCTAAATATGTCAAATATATTTGGCCCATATGCCTCTTATCAGGGACTCTGTTGGTCAAAATTCTCACTCACATGTCTAGGTTCATCTCAAATGGAACCTCCATAGTAAAGAAGAGTCTTTGGTGAACTGTCTTTTCATTTTGTCTGAAATTGTAATGGTAGTTATTGTTATCTTCACCAAGAGTCAGCAAGCTTTCCTGTAAAGGACTAGTAAGAACTATTTTGGGTTTGATAGACATAGACTTTCCACTGAACCCACCTCTACCCTTGGAACATAAAAGCAGCCTCAGATAATACCTAAACAAATGGGTACGGCTGTGTTCTTATAAAATTACATTTACAAAACTAGCTGGCCAGCCTCTTGCCATATTTTACTGAACCCTATATTTTGAGCAAGACTATTTAAAAGTTATTGTTAATTTTTTAAATCTCCTATTTTGAATTAATTAGTTCTTGGAAATGAGGCTATGTGGCTTAAACTTTAATTCCTGTGCACTCAAGAGGCATTTGTTGAAAGAGTGAAAAATACTAATATCATTATTTCTCTTCTGTAGAAATTTTAGTACTTCTAATATGAACCATGAATATTGGTTATATTTAAACACCAAAATAATATTTGTCTAAGACTTTAATTTGTTGTACAATTTATATTTTTATTGCTCCCTTGCTCATATGCTGGATTTACTTTATTCTTTGAGAATCACTCTTTTTAAAAATGTTTTAGAGATAAAAAGGGTTTAGAAAAGTCACTCAATCTGACATGAAAAAAGTCCAAAATAAAAATCTGATCTAAAAGAAAGCCTATCCAGTATGAGCACTGTGACATTTATTCTTGTCTAAAAAGGTTTATGTGAGTCGCTAATTTGTTTTTGGCTTAACCAAACTAAGCTAATAGATCTGAACAATGATATATTCAGAAAGCAAACATAACATGGTGAATGAAATATTTTATTTTTTTCACCTTTATATTTCATTACAGTCCTGAATGGGATACTCCTTAGGAGACCTATAGTAGCATATTGACTTTTGTTTGTTCTCCCTCTCTGGTTTTAGGCTTTAACTGAACATAAAAGCTTTAAATCATCTCTACTTGAAAATCTCACTTATTCTGTTGTTAGTGTGACAGGCTAAGGACTATGTAATGAATTTTCAACCTTTCAGAAGCCACAGAGGAAAAGCACATATAAGCTATTATTATTTTTATTTATTTATTCATTTATTTTTATCTTTATTGTTGAGAGTATTACAGATGTCCCCCCTCTCCTTCTCCCATTGCCCCCCTCCACCTGATTCCCACACTGCCCCATGCCTTCACCACCCTATTGTCTGTGTCCATGGGCACTGCATATATGCATGTAAGTTCTTTGGTTAATCTCTTCCCTCCCACCTTCCCTCTGAGATCAGATAGAAAATTCGTGAAGCAATAAATACTTATAATACACACACACACACACAAGTAAATGAAAACAAAGAAAACTAGACATGAATAAGAAATTTAAGGAATTATAAAATACTAGAGGCCCAGTGCACGAATTCGTGCATGGGTGGGGTCCGGCTGGCCTGCCCCAATCGGGGCTGATCAGACCAGGTCAGCTGAGAGGAGGAGCTGGGGGCAGTTGGCTGGCGGGCCCCTCCCCTGGTCAAACTCCCAGTTGAAATCCTAGTTGAGAGGACAATTTGCATATTAGCCTTTTATTATATATGATGAGATTATATATTTATCTATTAAAGATTTGGGAAGGAGTACTTCTCCCTATCAACTGTAAAAAATAAAAAATACAGTGATGTCATACCACTTAAACACATAGTTCATCTTTCAGAGGTAGTGGGATGATGTTTTACTCACCTTCAGTTTTCTTCTTACAAGACTACACTTGTTTTTCTTCTTACAAGATCCACTCACGGAAAGAACAGCTTGTCTTCTTACCCTCCAGTGGAAATGAGTTATGAGCCTTTTATCTGGAATTTACAGGGCTGCTTTAACCTCTTTATAGTTGAATTTCAATGATGAATGCAATATCTTATTTCATCTTAGTTAATTTTTTTTTAAGAATTCCTTTCTTGTTCTGATTTGTAGGTACATACAAGGCAATAATGGGAAAGCTCAAATTACCCCATTTGGGATCCTGTTAAACACTTTTCTATTGTCCTGCAAGTCTTCAGTATTAATTTCCTGTTTTTTCTTCTGCTTATGTCAATCCAACTAGAAAAACCAGGCATTTGTGACATTCATAACAATTACTCTATTCCAAAGACAAGCTTGTATTTTATGTAGTGCTCATCACAAAACAGTCCCTCATGGCTTAATTTGGCTAACTTTTTCTTAGGCTTAAAAAATAGGCAGTCAGGAATCTTGTGAACTAAGACTAGAAAAACGGAGGTCACTTAGGCATCAGTTGCATGTTGAAATGATTCATAAAGTTGCAGAAGGGCCTAACCTGGGTGCTGTAAGCAGTAGTAATAGGGACAGGGACACACAACTGCACAAGAAACATGGATGGCCTTATGAGTCACTTGGCCAATATTTTGTTTACTTAAGTCCTTCAAAAGTTAAGTTTCTCACTGTTTGAACTCATCAAATGCAAGAGTTCCTTCTCATGAAATATGTCATCCCTTGTCACTGATCAATAGTTGGTTCTGAGTGATTAGCTTTGGATGATCCCATAGAATTTGTGTTTTTTCCAAAGTCACAACTAATATAGGTAATCATTGAATACCTACTTTCTTGGACATTTTATTAATTCATTCACACCCTCATCATTTATTGAGTGTTGACTGTGGGCCAGGTCCTGTGCTGCGTGCCAGGGGTACAACGTTGAGAAAGACAAGATCCCAAACCTCCAGGGGCTTATAGTAAGTAATAAATATGCAATTCAATGATCATATATTTATCAGCTCTCTAGTTGGAGCATGAACAGAATGGTAGCCAAGCATAATGGTATCAAAATCAAATTCAGGAAAAATATCATGGAGGAACGTATATTTAGACTGCATTTGGAAGAGCAAGAGGGAATGCTAGTCAAAGAAGCAATGAGACAGCCTTGTGACCTGTAAAAAGTCAAGGAGACATGAGACAACACCAGGTATTTGAGTAATGTCAAATACTTCAGCATGTCTTGAGCTCAGAATAAAGCCAGAGGCCAGATCCCTAAAGGTTCTGATGCTAAACTAGGAAAGGTGACATCAACCCTTGGAACAAAGCATTTCAGGTTAAGGGAAGAATTCACCCTGCCCATTCCGTAGCATCCAGCATCATGCCAATTCCATGTCACATCATTGTCCCTTCAGGCCATTTCCATGGGGTTTAGTGTATGCCCTTCAAAGCAAAGGCAGGCCTCCTCCCCTTAAATGGAATTCCCACACCAAGTGCTGGGAGAATAGCTTATTTTTCTCATTTTATTTGTATTTCCCTTGTTAAGTTCTGGGGGCCTGTTCAGGCTGCTTAGTTCTAGTGAACCATTTTTCCTTGATTTATACTTGTTTGACTGGGTATAGAAAGCAGCAGAGATGCCGTCAGGGGAGGTTTAGGAGGTAATGGCGCAGTCAGTGAGCATCCTCTCCCCATTAAACCCTGCCCTCGTAAACCTCTTGAGCTGCTCTTCTGGCAGGCACATGGCAGAGAAAATCAGTTGTGAGATTCTGATGACTCAGGTTTTAGACCTGGTGCTGACTATAACACCCTGTGAGACTGGACTCAAGTCAGTTAGCCTCTCTGGACTTCAGTCCCTACTGTGTAAAAGGAGGCACTGACTTACTGGTCAAGTTCTTTTTCTCTATACCCATGAATTTTGTTTTCTCAAGTGAGACATCCAGTTGTTTATCTAGATCACCTTTGCACAAGATACGGGGTTACTGTTAGATTACAAGAGTTAATTTCATTTTGAGGTTAGACCACAGGTGACTGAATGGGAAACGAAAGAGGTTCTATCAAATGAGAGGACTTCATAAACTCAGTTTCAGAATGCTTATGTTTTAACTCTTAGCTATCAAACTCCTTGAAAACTTTCTCAAGGAATTTCATAAAAGTGATCTCTCCAAAGGCGAAAGGGGCCATTCATTAATTAGTAAACTGGATTATCTTCCTTCTTAAAAGCATTCTATGGCATATAAAAAGAGACATACTATCATAGAGAAAATTTTACAAACACTCAATACATCCCTTGGAGATGCTTAATTCCTAGAAATGATAATCAAAGAGAGTTTTATTAATGTATAGAGGGATATTTTTAATAGAAGCATTTGCCAAAAGGTTGATTTTCTATATTATGTTAGCTACTTATTAGCAATGTCTTGGTTTTGCTACTCAGGCATCTTGGAGTCATCAAAAATGCATTGGAAAAAGGATATTATGTTTAGTTATGAATTAAGAGTTTGAATAAATAACTCTAGTTGTGTGTTAAGTAGAAAGCTATTCATAGATACTGCAATGGCAGCTAAAAATACCTTTTTCACATAAGGCAAGATAAATAGAATGTTACATATTGAAAAGAGTAGATGTGGAAGTCAAAGAGGATAAAATACGAACCATGGCTCCAATGCTCTTTATTTCTAAGATCCTGGGAAAGTCTTTGAGCTTTGCTCTGTCTTGCAATACCAGTATGTTTTGAGGAATAGATTGAGTTAAGATATAAAATACTTAGCCAATGGAGGTACCAAATGATTTCTAGATCTCCTATTTATGTCATGGGGAAGGAATCTGAAGATAAAATTCCTTAGAGCTTTTCCTTCACCTACAACTTGAATAGCCTCCAAATAGTCACTTTGCATTGTGTTTTATTATACCAGACACATGTTTCCCAAACTTTTATTATACATTAGCCATTTTTCACTGAAATATATGATCCTAGAAACGCCCTTAGGTATTAAAGATAATCAATTTGACATTATTATCTGGCATATCATAAAGTGAAATAACAGGACAAATTATTAGTTTCCCATTTAATAAATGATGTACCCTGTTCAATTACCTCAAAGTTACCTTTTTAAGAAAAATATGAAAATATAATTTGACCACAAGAATATTTCAAATTACAATGTTCTGCATGGTTAAATTTTATAATTTTAATAGCTGACTCAAAGTGATGAGATAAAGAACAGGTTGTGAGCTTTCTCAACTTGTTGCACATTGCTGGAATGTATAGTTCTTTATTCCTTATCAGTGAACACCCACAAAGCAAATACGTCAACATGAGCTTTGTTCTTCTTATAGTTGACTGTGAAATACTAGGGTCATCTTGATGTTCTCCATATCAGTGTTCCATATGCTTCCTGCCTTTTAACTAGAGCTGCATTAGGGGATACAAATCATTAGTTACATGACTATAAAATCAAAGCATGTTTTACCTTTATAAAGGTAAAAGCCACCAAGTTGGCTAGAGGTGTTTAGCTTAGGGCTCCAGCTACTGGAGCCCAAGTCATGGGCATATCGGTCCCTCTCTTCTAGCTGCTGTGCCCCTTCATGCAGCAACACTCAGTGGCTCTACGGTTTCCTTTTAAGAAGAAACACTGTGTAACCATTACTTATTGATTTTTAAAAATTATATTATAATGAATAATAAACAGTGGCTTTAATGACAAGAAAGCCCAGGAACATATGATGAAAAAGGTGAAAAATAATTAACAGAGGTTTTGCCAGGCGCTGTGGCTAGTGTTTCATGGATGTTTCTACATGATCCCCCCTCGGTGAAGAGTTCTTTCTTTTTGCTTCCTTCCTTTCCTCCCTCCTTTTTTCTTTGAGTCAGCCAACATTTTACTGCATTTCCCCCAAGATCCAGACGAGGAACTAGGGCTATGAGAAGAGTTTCTAATGGAACCAAAATGTTTTCCATTTCTGTGCTTTTAATTTTCCCGGAAGTTGTATTTATTTACATATAAATATGTGAATTCTAATGAAGTTATAATCACTTTGGATGCTTTAAAATACAGTAATGTTCTGGAACTTTTATCACTCCTAATATAAGCCTCCACATGCCATAGACATACTTAAAAAGTTTATTCTTTCACATTTAAATAGATCTGGCTAATATAAAGAGTGCCTTTTACAAGGAGGAAATCTCAGTTTTTGCTACTTTTGACTGAAATTCCTTTAAACAACCTAGTCTAGATCAATTCTGTTGCCATGGTAATAATTTTTCATATGTGGGGTGGGGGGAATGGCCACACTCGAGCTACTGGCCTTTCTATTTCAGGAAATATGTCCATATAAGCAAAGGATTTGTAGATGGTTCCTTGGAGTTAATTTTTATGTGCATTAGAAAGTACTTAAACCCTAGGCATGGAGAGGGTTTATAAATGATTGTCATAAGCTCTTTAGCTACTTAAGATAGAGTAGCACCCCTTTGCCACTGAATGAATAGTGTGGAGAATTTGTGGGGCTGCTTAGAACACTGGAGCAGCTCATTGTTTGAAGATTATGTTTTGAGGTTTCTTGCTAGAAGTCATTCATTCATCTAGCAAGTGGTATTTCAGTGCATATTGTATGCTAACAACTGGAATTGGCACCTCCATGGAGACCATCAAATTTCACCCTTAGTCAGCATGGCTCAGTGTGTGAGCATCAACCTATGAACCAGGAGGTCACTGTTCGATTCCTGGTCAGGGCACATGCCTTGGTTGTGGGCTCAATCCTCAATGCAGAGTGTGCAGGACGCTACTGATCAGTAATTCTCTCTCATCATTGATGTTTCTATCTCTCCCTCTCCCTTCCTCTCTGAAATCAACAAAAATATAATAAAAAAAAATTTACCCTTAGCCTTCAGAACCAAGCAGAAGTTGGTTTTATTAATATTAAGACTGAGGTTCAGACAGCATGTCACTCATGAAATCTCCATTTTTGAAGGTGCTTCTCTGATATCAAATATCTTATCTATATCAATTACTAGCATTATATCATGCAGTTTATATATAAACTAGAGGCCCGGTGCACAAATTTGTGCATGGGTGGCGTCCCTTGGGGTGGCCTGTGGGAATCAGACCCCAGCTCCTTCCCCCAGCCTCACAGCCCCACAGCCCCTCCTGGCACCCTGCCTTGGCCTGGCACCACCCCCTTAGCTGCTCCACCATCCCACCTACGGGAGATCAATTGGGGCCCATCGGGGCCTGCAGTGCCTCCACTGCCACCCACTGCCACCCACTGCCAGCGCTGCGTTGCCAACACCCACCATGTTCTGCACTGCCCCCTGGTGGTCAGTGCATGTCATAGCGAGTGGTTTAACTCTTGGTTGAACTCCTGGTCAGACAATTTGCATGTTAGGCTTTTATTATATAGGATTATTTTTCTTAATAAACATAAACGTATACTTTATTTTTTTCACACAAAGTAGATTTTTTTTTTGGTAATAAGCACGCAGAATTATCTAAAATTATCATAGTAAAACAAACAACTATATAGTAGCTTATTATTCCTTTGATCTTTTGAATTTTTGGACAGAGCGGTGTTGGTAATTTGGCAAACTTGTGACTGGGGTAACTGGACATTGGAAAATGCTGAGATTCAAATCTTCTATATTATTTACACTATTTTGATCTTTCTATGACCTAAAATGCATGTTTTTAACTCCAGCAAGTGGAGTAAAATTAATGATAGAAAGAAACAAAAGACAGAGTTTATATGCAACATGTCTATTGTGCTCTGGGCTCCTTTCTTCCTCCCATCTCTTCTAAAATGTAAGCTCCTACTTGGAAGAGTTCTAGATCACATTTCAAAATCAACTATCTAGTATCTCATCATATCATTCACGCTCCCTTTGCTCTTATCATTTCCCCCATGACTTCCATTTAAGCATAGCAGCAACTTCAGGCATGAAATAAGCTTCCTAAGGCATTATGCTGTTGTAGGCATTTTTGGAAAACGCTAATGAAGCCAATAAAATAGCACACCCACTCAGATATTACCCTGGTTCAAACAAGGTTCTGAAACGGGGCCCATTTTCTTGGCTGTGCCCACTCTGCATGGAAATATATTCACTGCAGCATAAATCACTATCTTTAACAATACCGAGAGATTTTTTTTTTAATTTTGTTTTTATTTTTAACTCTGGACTTTATTAAGAGGACAAAGAAACTCACCGGAGTGAAAATAACATAGATTTTACTGTACAGTGAACTACAATGCACTTCTACAAAGCAAATCATGGAACTGACTTCAACCTCTCATTTTCCTCGGGAGGAACCCAGTTGGAACCATCAGGCACTGTGGCTGAGCAAAGAGGCACAGGGTTTTGGTCTGGTCTGGGTTCTTTCCTGCTTCCATCCTTGTTTGTTTCTTTCTGTTTGCACTGCTTTTGTGAGCTTCTTGAAATGAAGGCTTCATAACTATTTATAGGTTATGCACAGTTTTGACTATTATGATTAATGTTTGCTCCAAGAGCCAAGTCTGTACATGTTAGTTGGTTCTTTTTCTTTCTTCTTATTTATTTAATCAAAAGTGTGTGTGTGTGTGTGTGTATATATATATACACATATACATATATACATATATATACACACACACACACACACACACACATATATATATATATATATAACATTCAAAATTATTTTATATTAGTTACAGGTGTACACTATAGTGGTTACACACTCATATACTTTACAAAGTGATTCCCCCTCCTCCCCTCGATATTTCTAGTACCCACCTGGCACCGAACATAGTTTTTACAATATTATTGATTATATATGCTGTACTTTACATCCCTGTGACTACTCTGTAGCTACCAAGTACTAATCGATCCTTCACCTTTTCCACCCAGTCCCCCAGGCCATCTCCTCCCTGGCAACCATCAGTCTTCAAAACATGTGGCTTCCGTCTGGATGGCTCACTTGCTAGATAACCTGGAATGGCCCTGTCCTGGCTGTGTTCAGAGATGTGTGCCTCTATGTGCTGTATTTTTAGCCTCGGAACTCATTTCTCCTGTGTTGCCCTAGTGGATAGGATTGTTTGGACAGGAAGAGTCACTTCCTTGTTATGTTCTCCCAGCATTGTAGAGCTGTCGAGGTTTCCCATGTGACCTTCCATTAAGCCCCCGCCCTCCTGCACTCCAGTTTAATCACTTCCTTCAGAAGAGCTTGCAGAAAGAAGTCAAATGCTCTCCCCACTCTTAGTTCTTTTCTTTTCCTTTCTCCTTTCTCATTTCTTTTTTCTTTTGGTCTTTCTTAGTCTGCCTACCATCCTTCCTTCTCATTATTTCATTTCTTTATTTTCTCTGTTAATACCTTTCTTCTTAAGTCATTCAGAAAAAGCTAAGAACCATATGATTTCATCCATACGTGGGATATAAAACTGAAACTCGTGAACATAAACAGTAGTATGATGGTTGCCAGAGGGAAGGGGATTTGGGGAAGAAGGGGGTCCTAATATATGGTGATGGGAGAAGATTTGACTTCGGGTGGTGGATATACAGTGCAATATACAGATCTTGTAACATAGAAACCCACACCTAAAATCTGTATGTTCATGTTGACCATTGTCACCCCAATCAATTTAATAATAAATAAATGTATTTCTTCTACTTTTTTATTGTTATGAAAACTAGATCCAAACTTAATGGAGATTTTATACCACAGACCTATTTGCACACAGGGGAAAGGATACAGACAAAGATTACTAATTACAGCATTGTTTGGAAGAAAATATTGCAAACAACCCAAATATCCATCCATAGAGGACATGTTCCATAAACTTTGGCATTTCCATAAATTGGAATATTATGTAACCACAGAAAAGAATCATAAAGCACTGCATGCAGTATCTCCAAGATATTCTGTTAAATGAAAAAAGCAAAATGCAGAAAAATTTGTATTTTATATTTCCTTTTGTGAAAAACGTGGTGGTGGGAAATAAGATGCTACTTTTGCTTTTTTTTATTGTAACTTGTAAACACAAAGTAATTGGTATACAAAACACAGGAAGCTACACATGGGTGTCAAGGAATGGGTAGGCTGATGAAGAATGGGAGGAGATATTTCATTGTTATATCTGATAGTATTTATTAACTCTTAAAAACAATTAATGTATTTTTTATTCAAAATGAAATACAATGTAAACCTGGAAAACCAAAGTAAGATTCAGTTGAAAGAAAACTACTGACATGAAATGCTAAAAAAATATGCAGAATTAACATGATTGATACATTTGTCCAACTCATGGGTGCCCTTTTAACATATTAGCTGTTTATTCTTGGAACCATGCAAAGTTGTCCTTTGCATAGACCAAAAAAAAAAATCTCTCTTGAATATTGGCAATTTTACATATTTCAATGAATGTTTATCTTAGTTAAGGCACCAAAAATCCATCACCAGTTTTGCCTGAAGTATTATGCCCTTTAAGCTTTATTTCATTTCTCTTCTGTGCCATAAAAAGCCTAGGAATCTTATTTTATTCATTTTCTTGGGCCACCTGGGTAGTACTGTGAGGTTTGGCAATTATGAATTATCTTTCCACCCAAGCTTTATTAACTGCACATAGCTTTAGATTAAGCCCTCATATTCTACCACTGGGATTATAGTGTTCTGAGAATTCACTCTGAATTCCAGGCATTCCTTGTAGTTCTAAAGTCCTCATGCTCACCACATTTATCTTTCTATAAGGCAGACTGGATGATGATTCTCCTGAAAAAATGTATCCTAGATTAGTCAGAATTTTCCAGAAAAACAGAACTGGAAGATAGGAGGTTTAGTATAGGAATTGGCTCAATTGGCCTAGCATTCCCATGATCTAACCTCTGCAAACAGGGAAATCAAGAAAGCTGGTGGTATAATTCAGTCTTAAACCAAAGGCCTGAGAACCAGGGGAGCGGATGGTGTAACTCCCAGTCTGAGTCCTAAAGGTGAACTGGGATGGGGGTGGGGTACAGTGTGGCGGCAGGTGAAGGAGAGAGAGGGGGAAAAAATTCACCCTTTTCTGCCTTTTTGTTCCATCGGGGCCCCCATCAGATTAAATGATGCCCACCCACATTGGTGAAGACAGGTTTTCCTTACTCAGTCTACTGTATCAAATACTAATTAATCTATTTCAGAAACACATTCACAGACACACCCAGAAATAGTGGTTTCCCATCTATCTGGGCATCCATTAGCCCAGTTAAGTTGACACAAAGTTAACCATCACGCATTCCATCTCTCTTCACTGCTTACAGAGTAAACATGCACTAAACCCCTTGGCAAGGCGTGCAGTTCAGCCCCATTCTTACCTCCAGCCACTGATTTTTTTTGCAAATACTTAATAACTGCTTTCCCCAAATTCCACTCCTCAATAGGCCTTCACAGCTTTGTAATGACTTTTTAAAAAATATGTATTTTTATTGATTTCAGAGATGAAAGGATCAGAGAGAGAGAGAGAGAGAGAGAGAGAGAGATCAATGATGAGAAAGAATCATTGATTGGCTGCCTCCTGCACACCCCACACTGGTGATCAAGCCTGTAACACAGACATGTGCCCTGACCAGGAATCGAACCGTGATCTCCTGGTTCATATGTCCATGCTCAACCACTGAGCCATGCTGGCCAGGCTGTAATGACTATTTACAAGAAGACCTCTTCTATCTTCTGAGACCTTCTCTGTAGCTTTGACCCCAGCCTCCCCAAATTAAGTTTATCTTATGTATGTTTCCATGTTCCCACATACATACCCTTATAATCAATATTACTATTAGGGTATATTTCAGATATTTGTTTATGTGATCGTTTTCCCTACTAACTAGGGTGTGTTTGGCCTCAGAAACAAAGGTCTTGGTTACCTCACATACCCTATGCTTAGCCCAGTGTTTGGTATGTAGTTTTGTGCTTAGTAAATATTGGTATAGGAGTAGTGCTCCAATTTTATGGTTGGACTCCTTTTCTGTAAGGAAGAAGTCTTTTTTTTTAACCTTTTAAAAAATTGGGACACATGTTAAAGATGATCTTGGGAGTAGAGAAATAAGTGCAAGCTTTTCAATGTCTTCACTATATTTGCAGTAAGGATACAATTCAGTTTTGAATGTATTCCACCAGGTTTTTAAAAATTCTCCTTTGTTTGATAACTTGTGTTTATTTTGATTATGATGAAGGAAGGCAGTGCACTAGTAAGAACTGTGTAGTCTTTTGTTAATTATGCCTTAACAAGTCTCGATTCTTCCTGTGGCTGTGGAGTCCTGTGCTCATATTTAATTGTGAAAGTTCAGGCTACTTCTATACCATAGGAAGGGTAGAGTGTTCTCAAATAAGATAAATCTGACAATTCTGGTTGGATGATAAATGAAGGATTTACTCCTCCTAGTTCTCCCTCTACTCTTTTCCCTTTTCCTCCTATTACTTAACATTATTGCTATTACTATGTTCCCTAGTCTGGAAAAATAGTACCCTGTTAACCTAGCCTATCTGAGTTGGACATTTATCTTTGTTGAAACTATTAAATTATTACCTTGAAGTAAATTCTCATCCTAGAATGTGAATTCTTAGTGGTATGTGGGTACTGTTGATTGCACGGATACATTACTAAGTGGCACTTGCTGTTGGAGAGTTTTACTACAAGTGGGAGTTTTAGTCATTGTATCTTTATCTCATCCAAAGATTAAGCTTCCCATTTTGTAGCTCATAATAAAATTTAGTATTTATATGTGACTCACTATTGCCTTTCAGTTCATAAAAATTAGCACCCAAGAACTATTATTCATCACTTTGGAGTGCTTTTTAGAGGATGAGCAAAAACAACATTAGTCCCTGCATCTTAGTTGTTGGTGCTTGCTTTCTCCTTTGATCAATAAAAGATCATTCATGACCAAAGAAAGAACATAAAATGGCATCATTAAGCACTGGGCTCACTTAGTGGGACCTGCTCTGGTCTAGTCTTTTATAACATCAGTTTGTCTTGCTAATGGTGCAACCTCCTGCCCACTGTTTTCAGAGTGCCCCTCCATTTAACCAATGTCAGACTTTCAGTGGTTTGGCAGTACTAGCACATCTTCGGCATACATTAGATTTGCATACAGCACATTTTCTATATGACAATGGACATGATTTTAAATGTTGAAATGAGCCCAGTGTGGCTCAGTGGTTGAGTGTCGACCTATGAATGAGGAGATCATTGGTTCAATTCCTGGTCATGGCACATGCCTGGGTTGTGAGCTTGATCCCCAGTAGGGGGCATGTAGGAGGCAGTCGATCAATGATCCTCTCTCATCATTGATGTTTTTATCTCTCTCTCCCTCTCTGAAATCAATAAAAATATATTGAAAAATAAATGTTGAAACAAAAACTGCTTGAGAATGCTGAGGAGGTGATTATTTGTTAGGAACAAACGATAGATCTGTTTTCTGTAAACATGAGAAAATTGGAATGAAATTTTAAAGCTTGTGAGGGTAAACAAAAAAGGGATATTTACTATCATACAATTTATTTTGAATCCTAACATCCCCACCACCCAGTTCTTCATCCAAGAATTGGGGTTGATCCATTCCTTTCCACAGTTTCCATGTATAAGAGGACTTAAAAAGTCTGCAGTGTGTCCTTCTTTCCCTCATCCTTTAGGTAAATTTATTGGCAGTTAATGCCACCTAGTATTTTCATGGGCTAGAAAGTGTTCTCTTTCCTCTTTCTTCACTTATTTAGTTTCTGTTTATCCTTCTAATCTCTGCTCAGGTCTGCCTTCTTCATGCCAGCCTTCCCTGACCTCCTTGGCTGGGTCAGATCCTTCTGGGTAGGTACTCATGCAACTGCTTACTTTCTTAAGTTTGTCACAATTCCAAGTTCACCTTTGTTACATGATTATTTGATTAGTCTTTGTTCCTCACTGGTCCAAAGGCCCCATAAAGCTGAGGACAGTCTTCAACTCTCTATTGTGTCATCAGTTCCTAGTTTAGTGTTTTGCACACACTAGGCACTAAATAAATATTTTTGAAAAATGCAGGACTGTTCAGATCTAAAAATTCTCATTTTGGGGCATAGCTTATCATTTGGGATACCTTTGTCAAATGTATACTGAGTTAAGGTTTTATGATTTTATCAATTTTCTGAAATACAAATTAGTATCTTTTTTTTTTAACCCTGAAAAGTAAGTTAATGGTGTGTTCACTGCCAGTATCTAGGTAAACAGGTGTTTTTGATTTTTAATTTTCCTATAATTCAATTAAATTTTTTCTATTTTTTTAAGATAACCCTTTTGATTTCAGGATATAACTGCACCTACATTTTCATGGACCAATGACAAGTATATGCATATGGGCTTTAAAATGTCTATATAATTTTCCAGATAATCTTGAAGGGGAGGTGATTGAGAGGTTCCAGTAATTTATTGTGTTGCTCTAGGATCAGAATCTAAAATTTAAAAACCACAGAAGATTCCATAGGTAGCATGTGTCCAATGCATGTACAATGGAAACCACAGAATTAGTTTCCCAGCAAGAGAATCCTATATAATAAAAGACTAATATGCTAAGTGTCCGGTTGTCCAGGTAGCCGTTCAACCAATCAGAGTAATATGCTAATGATATACTAAGGCCGATTAGCTGCTTGCTATGACATGCACTGACTACCAGGGGGCAGGCAGTGGACTGGTTGACCAATTGCTATGACGTGCACTGACCACCAGGGGACAGACACTCTGACTGATAGGTCAGCTTGCTGCTGGGTTCTGACTGATAGGGACTGAGCGAGATGGGCTGGACACACCCTGGAGCCCTCCCGTGGTCCCTCCCCAGCTGGTCAACCTCCTGCATCCCTCCCCGGCCACAATTGTGCACCTGTGGGTTCCCTCAGCCTGGACTGCACCCTCTCGCAATCCAGGACCCTTCGGGGGATGTCGAAGAGCCCAATCCTGCAGGCCAGGCCGAGGGACTCCACTGGTGCATAAATTTGTGCACCAGGCCTCTAGTGCATTAAAATGTTTAGCATGAAACATTGAAGTAGTCTATTAAGAGTGTAGTCATAGAATTGCATCATAGAAAAGTGGTAAGGGTTAGAGCAATCTCTTTTCCTTGGCTCCTCTCTTGGTCAGAGGCCACTACAGAGTATTAAATAGGTAGATTTATCATTGTCTCAATTTGCTCTTTCAAAGAAACTTAGGTGTTTCAGGCTGCCATGCACTGAGGCAGGCATAATGCCTAATTAGCCAAAGCCCCAGCATCTGAGTGATAAGCTGGTATTTGAGCCGCTAATAAAATTTTAAATTTTTATTCCTGACATAAAGAGACCATGGTCAGATATGGTAAATTTGAACCCCTTGTCATATTCATGAGATACTTAAAAAAATTATTCATCTACCCATCTGGTGTGGCTTAGTGGTTGAGCATCAATCTATGAACCAGGGAGTCCCGGTTAGATTCCCGGTCGGGGCACATGCCCAAGTTGTGGGCTCAATCCCTGGTAGGGGGCATGCAAGAGGCAGCCCCTCAATAATTCTCTGTCATCATTGATGTTTCTATCCCTCTCTTCCTCTCCCTTCCTCTCTCTGAAATGAAAAAAAAAAATTAAAATTTATTCATTCCAGTTTGTCCTATGTAGCTATTCAAATCTTTGTGAAATTCATATCATCCTCTATGACATCAGTAGGCACTTTCCCCAGAATAGACTAAGTATTCAGAACTCTATGTCTTTTCACCATAGACATCAGACACTGTTTGAACAGACACTTGCAACTGTTGCTCATCCAGGCCCCCAAATACCTGAAGTTCAAATATACCACGATGTGGTATTTTGGTCTCTATTTCTCCACACTGTAAAAACCTTGCCTTCCTGGATTCCCGTCGTCCTGTTTTTAGAGTGGGCGTTTGTTTGTTGGTGCTAGCCATGGTCTATAATTCCAGTTATGTTCGTCACTCAGTACCTTCTGCATTCAACCACCCCTGTGCTCGATACGCTTTGGAATAAGTAATACTTAATGAGTAATATTTTAAACTCATCGGCTTTATCTAATTTATGAAATTATTTGGGCTGGAAGAGACAGACAGTGAAACACATAGCTCATCCCCTTTCTAGAATAATGCGATAGATTTTTATTGTCTATAAAATCCATTCTGGGTGGGTATCTATTCTCAGCCTTCATTATCTCCAGTGATAGCAATTCCGCAGCCTCCCTTGGCAGCCTTCCCTATTGCTGAACTAGCCTTGCTTATTAATCCTATAATAATACCTTATGTTCTCTAAATATTGAAGCAGTGCTTACGTTTCCCCTGCTAACTCATTCCTCCCTGCCCACCCTTTGAATTGCTCCTAGAGGGGGCACACTTATATATGAGCACTCAGTACCCCATGATACGTTGGGCAGCCTTGTCCTGAGATAACAGGGGGTTTGTTAGGGTGGACATTGTCAGTCCATACAAAATTAAGCTATTAAATTTGCAGCACCACGGTCGTGATTGCATTGCTTATGCCACTGGGATGAAATTGCTTTGCAGACATATGCATCTCACAGCCAGTAGTATTCTTCCTTTTCTGCATGCTCTAACTGTAGCCCTAGATTAATGTGACATTTTAGGGGTTAGCCGGCATGTTAGTGCTAGTGTTGGGACAAAGGTACTGGCTAGATCTGTCCTAGGAGGGTGTGGTCCAAAAATTGTTCAAGAAAAGAATTGGCTCTGGTGATCAGATAAGGAGCATCCTCACCCATTTTTCATCAGTCTGTGCAGTTCCTTGTTGGCACTCCACCCGTATCTCAGCAAATCCCTTTTACCATTTCTGTGCTCCTATCACCTAACCTCTGGATGCTTTGCCTGTGCTGCCTGCACTTGGACTTTGTTCAGAAGAGTGCCCTGGGACTGCTGGGCTGCTGAGGTGGCTAGAGGTGCATGTCCTCCCTGGCATGTATGAAAGCTCTTGTCTTAAGTTGGGACAAACGCTTAACATGCCAACTTGCCAACCGTAGTTCCCCAGGGGGACCAAACTAAAGCTCCCCTTCGTAGCACTTCTCTTGAAAAAGGACTCAACGGGAGAAAAAGGGGACATATGTAATTCATTCAAAAATAAAGATTTAAAAGAAGAACAAAAGGGCTCTTGCTTGGTTTCCTTCCCTTTCCTGTCATGTTTCCTTCCACTCCCTTCCCATGTTATCCCGGGGGCACTTTAATAAATCCTACCCCGGACCCCTCATCTTGGACTTTGCTTCTAGGGAACCAGACTCAAGACACCAGTCCTGACACCAGTCATCGTCGAGTGTGGCTGTCGGGCTCCCCAGCCTCGTGTGGTCAACTGACCTGATTTCCACGGATGCCTTTCTCATGATAAACACATCTGATCCTGCCCACGGAAATCATAAGTTTTGTTCTAGGTTTGAAAGGGGATTATCTGTAATCTTACGTGGAGTTTCCTGAAATCACAAAGCTTACTTGGCATGCGGACTCAAAATGGCTCTTTTTTTCCCCCCTGGAGTTTTCCTCCTTGCAGCATCTGTCCTGCGCTTCTTAATCAGCTTGTCTATCTAATAGAGCAAAGGTTACATATTGACTCCAGTTACAGAATGTGTCCTTCTTTCAGACTGGTCTGTGAAGTCCTAGTTATCAGAACACCCAACAAGCAAGTCCAGGCTGCCCACTAGTAGCCCGTTGCCTTCTACTGATGAAAGGTCTTAAGTATTTGCACGCTCATGGTAAAGTCCTTGTGGTTGGTTCACTTTAATTAGCCGTTTTATTTCAGTTTATTTGTGCTCAGTTCCTGAAGCACTGTCTGATTTATCTTTCTAAGTCCAGTAACATTTTATATCCCAAATCAGGAAATATCAGAATAATTAAGGACCAAAGGCAAGGTAGGAAGGAAGTGATGCATTTGGGGAGAAAATAACAAGAACCGGTCATTATCATTCCCTTACTTCCTTTTTTTCTTTCTTATGGGCTTTATCTTTCTAGAAAGAGAAGTATTTCCCACCCCCCAGTCTATTCTCTCTCTCTTTCTGTCTCTGTCTCCCTTTCTCAAATACTTTAGGGATATTAACTGAGAAACATGCTTTATCTTAGAAATGATTATCTTTCCAGGAAGGAAAGCTGCTCCGAATGTAATGTCGGATTAGCCTAGGGGCACCAGGGACAACAGGTCTGGTCATGAATGTTCCAGAAGCTATTACTGAAACGTAAAACAGCACACTCATTATGGTGTCAATGTCTCCTTCAGCTCTAAACCCTTTCAATGAACACCTGAGATATCCAGTCATATAATCTCTTTTTAACAATGCCTTACACACAGTCTGGTGGTCCATAAATGTTTATTTTAAAATTAATATTGAATAAATAAAACTAGGATCTAATGGAGCTAGTACCATATTTCTTGTGAGCACTAAAAGCTATTTTCAAATACATAATTGATACCACTGAAAAATGAATAAGGGAGTTGTATTTATGTTGCATGTTCCTGCAATCATTAGCAGGTTGACTTTGAAATAAGAATTCAAAATATAATTAAATAATGCATTGTTCTAGGGATGACTTCATACCCTTATTGTAGAGTAGCATATGATTTTTCTTGTTACTATTGTCTCAGCTACTCTCTTAAATATTTAAAAAAAAATCAGTAATGGGAAATAAATATGGAAAGAATTTTAGTAACAGGAAATCTGACCTTTTATTCAATGACCATGTATTTTTTTTTTCCATTTGGTTGATAACTTCTTAAATTTGTATATGTGTGCGAGTAAGTATATAGTTTATGTGTATAGTAAGATTTGCATATTCTACCTTTATATCAGAGAGAAATTAAGGAAGAGTCTTGACAAACCCTAAAATTATAACTTAGTTTATCTTCAAATTAGTTGTTAGCCTCTTTCATGGCATGATACTACCTGTTAGATTACTTCCCTTATTACAGGGGTGGGCAAAAGTAGGGTTTCAGTTGTGAGTACGTGAAATACAGAGTTTATTCTTGTATAATTATTATTTATTGTATTATTTATTTGTATTACAACTATAAAAGCGACTTTTGCCCACCCTTTTGACCAAAGGTGAGGAGTCAGTGGCCATTGGCAGCCAGGACTCTCTCAAAGTTTCTGCCCAGTTGGAAAGCAGTGACCATAGTGTACAGTGTCAGCACATGTAACATTCAGGCCTGGGAAGGTAACTTCAAGAATTCACAACTCTACATAAAATAATATACATTAAAACAAAACATCCACTACATGAACCCATTCTTCTTTAACTCTAGACCATATTGGAGGGAAGGGAATTAAAAACAACAACAGCACACCAGACTACTTTCAATCTGTTGGAAAACTTCACTCTTAAATTTATAATGAAGCTGTACTTAAGACAATTTAGCAATAGTCTTTGTTCTCAGTTGGCAAGTTTCCTTGTAATTGGGGTGGGAAATTCTTAAAATATTCAACAAAGAGTGATGCCTGTGACTAAGTTGTGTCTCCATTGCGTAGCTGTTGATTAAAAACAGTTACGAAGTCATCTTTGTTATTTTAGTGTGACTAGGCTATGATTTTTGCTATGACTGACATTTGTTCATAGGATAGTCTGACCACCCTACATAGTTTTCATTTATGTGAGGAAAACTCCCCACCTGCCCCAATCTAATGAAGCAAGGAAATAAAGTAAAAGAATAGTTTAGAGCTCAGCACTTCTATAATCAGAGACTTGTGTTTGTATCAGTCCCCATGACCTTAGGCAAGTTATGCAGTCTGTCTTATTTTCCTCGTCTGTTCAATGGGATTACATTAGAGAATTGATGTGAGAATGAAAATAATTACATTTAAATTGCTCAACATAGTACCTGACACCTAGCAAGTTCTTCTTAATAGTAGTACTATTTAATCATATTAATAATAGAGTGAGCCCTAGCTGTTTGATTATCCCTTTATTATTATACTAGAGGCCCATTGCATGAAGATTCGTGCCATAGGCCTTCCTTCCCCTGGCTGCAGGCACCGGTTTTCCTCTGGCACCCGGGACCCAGGCCTTTGCTCTGGCCACTGCCTTCCATCTTCGCTCCGGCCGGAGCCTTCAGTCTTTGCTCCAGCCGGAGTGCTGCTCCTGTAGCTCCTTCTGCCCGCCGTCCTCCCCCTCATAGCAGGCATCCCACCCCTCCAGCCTGCATGCGTGCTGCCCAGAGGCCTGGAGTGGCTGGGGGGCGTGGCCACCACCATCTTTGTTGGGTTAATTTGCATACTCGCTCCTGATTGGCTGATGGGCATTGTGAAGTGACGGTCAATTTGCATCTCTCTCTCTCTCTCTTTCTCTCTCTCTCTCTCTCTTTTAGTGTAGATGTGATTATTATCTAAGATTTTCACAATTTCTGTTTGTAATGCAACCATAACTTAGTGCTTTTAGTTCAAGATAAAGAGTAAAGGTGTCTTCAAGAACATGCAGAAATTAGAAGGCTGATCTGCTTGAATTACTTTCTAGTCCCAACTTTGATTAAATATTCTCTTAAAGTAATCTTTTCCATTATTGAATAGTTTGGGGGGGGGGGGCTTCCCCATCATATGACTATATTGTAACGACTCTCATGTCTTTATATTTTTAAGAAACAAAAAGTGGTCTGTTTTTATATCCAGTTTAATATTTTGGGGGAGTATTTTTTTTTTTAAAGCAGTCAGGCAGCAGATGATAAATCAAAAACTAATATTTCCAACTTCCTCAAAAAATAAAAGTCTGTGACAGACTAAATATGGGCTAAATGAGGCTTATGGATGATTTGTTCTAATTAGATAGAAGGTAACTGTTCCTGCCATTGTGACTTTTATTAAAGTCAGAACATGCGGTTGTTCAGCCTTTCCCACATTGCCCTTTAAAAAAATCATTTGAAAATATTTTGGGTCGGCTGTCGCTGAGACAATATGGCTTGGCAGTGTATTGGTAACTTAATAAGCTCACTGCATTTGTCATGCAGAAACTGTTCTTTATATGCAAAGCTGTCAGACAGATTGAGTATATAATTTTTTCGCATGAAATAATATGATAAAACTCCAGTATCAAATTGAATGCTGTGCTGGCGTTTGGAATCTTTCATGCATAGGTTGGAATTGTTTTACAATGGAAGTATTGTTTGATGACAAATACTCTTTTTTGCAACATACATCGGTTATGTTTTACTAGCAGGCTTTATCCTCCCGGCTATAGGTCCTCCTTTCACACTGTTAACATACTGGAAAGTGAAGCCTGCTTCCCCGTTATGTTTGACATATATTTAAATGGTTAACTGTGACAATTACATTCCACTATGAGTGTTGTAGTTGTTTTCATTCTTTCTACAAAAGCTTAACATATCTGATTTTGCCAGTTTTGTGATAGAGCAGACACTGTTTACCTCCTTCCTGGTTTTGATTTCATCTCCAGTGATAATGCTTAGTAATATAATATAAAGCCTCAGCTCAGCCCAGAGGAGAATCTGGCATGTGATAGGAACACATACATCGCATAATGGCGTGAGCAGAGGGAGGATCATCAGAGATCGTGGACAGAGCCCACACGGCAAATTCTAGGTCTGGCCTTTGCATTGTATTCAGCTGGTGGACATCCTCAAAGAACTGGCCCACCCATGTCAGTTTCAAGGGGGGCTAACAGGGAAAGAAATGGCTACAAGTATGCACGCAGCAAATGTGCTTAAAGCAGCTCTTTGCCAAGCAAGTTCCTGTTACAGAGTGGCCCGGTGCCAGAGCTCTTCCAAGCACTCCACTGCTACTTAATGTATTTGGTATGTGGGAGAAACTCGTAACTCTGGAACTGCCCATTGTACAACGTCCCTCACGTCTGAAGTTTGAGCATTCCAGAGCCAAAGCAGTTTAGCCACCCAACTCAGACCTCAACAGGGAGATACAATTACACCGGTGGGAGGTTTGAAATGGAGCGAGAAGAGACCAGAAAGTACTGAAGTTCTTTCTCTGGCCCCCTCTCCTCCCTTCCCCTGCTCTCCCTCCTTTCCCCCCTCCCTCCCTCCCAACTCCTCCCCGCTCCCTCCTGGCCTCTTCCCTCCCTCTCTTTGATTTTGCTTTCTATTCTGTTTTATTTCTGAAGGAAGCTCTGTTCTAAATGTATTAAAAATGATTATAAAATATTCATGGAGATGCCAGGTCTGGGCTTGGCTAACCTTAGTTTTTCAGCTGATCCACCTTTCTGGGTTTTTGTAACAAAGGAAAACCAGATTTCTTTTGCATCCCCTAACTTCATAGCGAAGTCCCCATCTGGAATGAATTCGGCGTCTTTAGCAAATATGTGTTCTCTATTCAAAATCCATCTAAAAATAGTGCTCAAGCAAGCAAGAAAAAATATTTTGACATTCTCTTCATGTTTTGTGGGGTAAGCACAGTTTGAAACAAGCTTTCTGTTAATTTTCACAGGCGTAAGAGTCGACGTATTTTTTTTTTTTTTTTTTTTTTTGCACGTGTACAACCTGCTTTGCTCAAGGATGCTTTCTAATCCAAAATAGAACACTGCAATTGGGTTTGTGAGCATGGTGCCACACCTATCACAAACCAGCTTTCACGTAAAATTCTGATACTGGTATCCAAGGTGAAATAATCAACCATGACCTGTTGACATCCGCCAATTTCCTAGGTAGTTTTAAGTGAAGAAAAGCGAAGCCAGTCTGTGAGGTTGTGTTCACAGCCTACACTACTAGATGGCAGTGACTTCAGTACTAAACCAAAGGATTGCCTTCCACGAAAGCTGAACTCTTCTAAGAACAATAGCCACTGCCATCATTTATCAATCAACTACCTTGTGTTAGGCCTCATGAAAGGGACTTTATATACATTTTCACCTTTCATCCTATAGTTATTAGTCACTCTATGATGAGAAAATGGAAGCTCAGAAAGTGTAGCAAGTTGCCAAACATAAATTGGCTGGTAAATACTAGCCAAGATATTCATCCCCAGGCCTGACACTGCCTACTATGCTTTCGTGTTCAGCTTCAGGGAAGGAAAAAGTGGCAAAATCTTGATCTCTTTTGGTCAAATTCATATTTAAATATTTAGTAAAATTATTTACTAGCTTTCTAACACCATTTGATGTTTTAAAGCATAGAGTTTTGGAAAACCTGAAACTGTATTAAAAAAAAAAATGCTACCATTACAAGTTCATTGTAACATGCCTAAAATTCTAAAATTAACCCTGGAACAATAAGATAAGTAATATCTTTGGTTATTCTTTATCCCCCCAAACCTATCCCTTTGTTAATTTTGTGGAGATGATTAAGGAAAATATTTCTACTTAAATTTGATGGGCATTTATATAGACATTTAGAAATTAATGGAAACATTCCTATCACTGGATTAATGTCTAGCTATCCCAGCATATTGTCCTAGGAATATCTGACAAAAATGTTGAAATTTTTTTCTAGTGGATTCAAACTATTTCTCCTATTAGGAAAGTGGTCACTGTATGGCCCAATGATCCATCATCTTTAGGAATATGCTAGGGAAAATTACATTCAGATTTCTACTGTGTGTTCTGATGTCATACGTAGCTGCCAGGAACCGAGGACTGAGGTCATGCTAAAACCATCTTATAAACCTAAGACACGAATACGGAAAAACCACACAATACTGCTTGTCTCTACTAGTGCTTAGTGTTCCCAGGTGCACAGTTAGGGAACACTTTTTGACAACACTTTCTAAATTCTGTTTATGGTGTGAAATGGAATCTGATAATTGTATTTTAGGAAAGAGCAAGTGATTTAGAAAAACAAGCCACTCCATTGACTGTCTGATAACCTAGATTAGAATGGTACACCTGGAAGAAAAGTAGGTTCTTCTATTCTTGTCTCCCCGTTTTTGAGATAAGAAAACTGAGGCCAACAGTATTAAATGACAGGCCCAATGCCTAAGGGCAGTTTAAGGTGGAGGGAACTGGGAACAAAATCCACATGGCCTGGGCTATGCTCTTTCCCCTGCATTGTGATGGGCACCCTCTAAGCTTTGTGAACAGGCTTCACATCCCTATTGTCTTTGATATGCATTCATTTTTATGTTCTGGCTAGAAAATATCAACGCCAGTATCTTAAATGTTACACACGAGGCTTAGAATGTATTTAATACTTCATTTGTGAGTCGTACAAAAGCAAATAAAATGTTTTCTACTTTACAGATGGACATCAGTTGCAGCAAAGAAAGGCTTGCCTTCAGCCCAATGCTATCTATGCCTTTTGTTAACTATAGAATAGAGTCAGTCTCTCCTATCAAGGTTTAGAGAAGTGGTTCTCAAAGTGCAGCCCCTGAACCAGTAGCTTCCGCATCACCTGGGAACTTGTTAGAACAAATTCTTAGACTTCTCAGAACTACTGCATCAGAAATTCTCTAAGTGAGGCCCAGCAATCTCTCTATGAAGAGCTTGCAAGGTAGTGTTGATGCATGTTAATGTTTAAAAACTACTAGTCTACCTACTTAGATTTCATTGGTCTAATATACAGGCTTCCTTGCATCCTTCCTTCCTTCCTTTTCTCTTTCCTATAACGTAAGTACTTAAAAAATTTTATTTTTGCATATTTAATTTCTTTTAAATAGATATGGTATTTAGCAAGCACGATGTGAGCCATTATTCTGCACTTCCAGTGCAGTTTAGAGCCAATTTTGTCAACCCTTTCTAGATGAGTGGACCAGCATCATCTGTTTTGACATGGTTCTTGGCTGGTGTTTTCCTTGCTAATTTCAACTGATTGACTCTCCTGTTTGTCTCTGCCACTCTTGCGACTAATTGGCATTTTTGTTGGCAGGCCCCACTGAGAGGTCAGCCTTCATGAGCCAGAAGACTACATGATCATCTCACCCTTGTTGCCCTCCCACCCTGCCCCCGATTCCTCCAGGGCAGGAGTGTGGAACAGGATGAGTAGGTTGGGAAAGCCTGCTTTCTCTAGAGCCCCTGCCATACTTCTGGAGATCAGTAGGAAGCCTCATTCCTCAAGCTCCAGACCTAAATTCCCTTTTAGCAACACTAAATTCACTTCATTATCCTTGTCTGACCGAAGAAAGATCAAGACAAATGGCATTTGCAAATGAGAAAATCTTGGGGGCATGGGCTTGGGAGTGAGCCTAATAAGAGATCAGTTGTTCTTTCTGTCAGTGTTTCCTGTGCTGATGGGGCTGCCTGGAAGTGGCTGCAGGTCCTCCCAGAAGCAGAATTTCTGATCTGAGTTTCTGATCTCTTGTTGTCCAAAAAGGCTGGAGAGTGCTATGTTGCAGAGTCATTAATCATGATTATTAAGCAGTTGGAGAGGAGAGCTTCATGGCTGTTATTTAACTCCTAGCAGCACTGTGAAATAGATAGGCCACAAGTAAAACAGCACTTAAAAAAAACACACCAAAAAACAGGAGCAGAACAATGATGTCAGGCAAGTCACATCTTTACATCTTTCTAGGGTTGGGGCGGGAGCAGTGGTAATTAATAGGCAGTTACCTCACAAGTAAATTACAAGAGTTCTAACAAGAACCCCTATATAAAATATGAGCCTGACAAATTACAAATGCCAAAAATTCCTTTTACAGGGAGAAATGTTTTGAATAAATTAAAGGAAAGCCTGAAGTAGAAATCCCTTGAAAAGAGACAAACTATTGACTTAAAAGCAAACAATGGTACAGAGTTCTGTTTTCAGATTATGCTCTGGAGTAGGGTGAGGAGCACATTGGGTTGGTTGCAGGTAGGAGAATAAAAGCACCTGAGAAAATGACCACCAAGGGAAGAATGGTGCAAAAAGATAAGATGGAGCCTAACATGCACATTATCTTTTTGCTGAGGATCATCTTTGCCACTGACTTCTTATGCCACAATAGTGTTCTCCCAGTGATGGGCCAATCCTAGATCAGAGAAACTTCCACCACGTGCAGGGAGAAATTTTAACAGAGTTTCTCTGTCTTTCCTTAGGAATAGTTACATAATTTGCAGGATGTAGGACAAAATGATAATTGGTCAAAAATTATTGAGAATTTCTAGATGGCATTAGCAAGAATTAAACCAAAGCGAACGAATGCACTTCTAAGTGAGAAGCCTTGGGTGGGGGGTGGGGGGGGCAATGGCAAGATATGGACACATGTAATATCTTAATAAAAAAATTGAAAAAAAAAAAAAGTGAGGAGCCTTGTGCGCATGTCTAGTGCCCATGATGCCTGCCATCCTCTTACTAATACTTTCAAAATATACAGTATTTTGTCTCTTTTGCACCATTGTAGTGCTATGTTATGGTGGAATGCAATTTTGTAAAGTCTTTTTTTTTAGCATTGTGTATTAAAGGGTCTCTCTTGACATAATGGAGGATGTTGAGAATAGAAGAATACCTTCTGTAGTGCCCAAATACATTGAAAGTTGAATGTGTGTCAAAATCTATCCCCTTTTCATTTTTTAAAATGTTTTATTAGTATTTTTATTTTTAAATTCAATTTATTGGGGTGACATTGGTTAATAAAATTATATAGCATTAATTCCAAGTTTGTTCAAATGAGATTTAGCAAAATGCTAATTCCTTGTTTCTGTTCAAAAGCATGTCCTTAGGAAAGGCAAAAGAAATGCCCTCTGCCTGAATCAGTCATATCATAAACAAAGCACATTTTATTGCAGAAAGCTAATTTACTTTTTAGGATATGTCAAATATCTTAGTATTCTTTTTTGTGGTTTTTTATTGTGTTTTTGGTATGACAGAATAATTTATCATAGTGTTTTAGTGGCATCATAGTACCAAATAAAGTGCATTTTGTGTTCTTGATTATCACTTTTTATTATATCATTAAAAAAAGAAATTAGAATAAAGTAAATTCTCTGAAGTAGATAAAAGGCTATCTTTATTTGATGTTTTTTAATCCTATTTTGTATATTTTATTAGTTTGCAGCCTGTGAGATATTGTCATAAGTGCCATGCTACTCTCGCAGTGAATAGGAAGAACTAACCACTAGCAATGATCCTTTTGGCTTGTTAGAGGAAGATGAGAGATAGATGATAGATAGATAGATAGATAGATAGATAGATAGATAGATAGATAGATAGATAATAGAGCTTTTATATATAGGTGTGTATAAAAATAAAGTAAATAAATAAGCAGTAAAATATTTATAACATATGTAACTAAAGAATCAATATGTTCTCTCATCTGGTCTTAACAACTCTGTGAAGTAGATAGTATCACTCTTTCTCCAAGAAAGAAAAGGATTCACATGGATGGAACTGGAGAGCATTATGCTAAGCGAAATAAGCTAGTCAGAGAAAGATAAATATCACATGATCTCACTCATTTGTGAAATATAATGAACCACATAAACTGATGAACAAAAACAGATCCAGAGCCAGAGAAGCATCAATCAGACCGTCAAACCTCAGAGGGAAGGTAGGGATGGGTAGGGATAAGGGGGAGAGATCAACCAAAGGACTTGTATGCATGAATATAAGCCTAACCAATGGACACAGACAACAGGGGGGTGAGGGCATGAGTGGTGGGGGGGTGGGTGGCAATGGGGCGATAAGGACACGTATGCAATACCTTAATCAATAAAGAAAAAAAGAAAGAAAAGGATTCAGGGTAATTGTTGCCCATTCTCACATCTTGGAGCGTTCTAACTCAGGTTTGAATTAACTCTAAAATCCATGTTCTTCCATACTACCCTGCAGTCTCAAACAGAATATTTTTAACTTTCCCAAGTCTTTTTATTTCGTTACCTCTTTTGATCTGTGTTTAGTAAATCATGTAATAAATACTCAGTTTGACCAAAGAGGTTACTGAGCATAAGAAGGGAAGGGGACGTGCCTTAAGCGTCCTCAGTTCTTCAGCAGCCCTCCAGGGAACAGAATGCTGCATCCATGAGCCCAGCTCTGTGTTCTTGTCCCTGGACCATGCCTTTTCTACTTGGCTTCTCCTCCAGTTACTGCCCTTAACTCACTAATGGCAACAGCATACATTTCTAAGTACTCTATAGTCCTTTATAAGTCTCTGCCTATTTAACATGTGTAGAATTGTTATCTCCCATCTCTCAGCATCTAAAATAATAGTTACCATCAAACAAGGAAGTACACTGTAGTCATTTTCATTCTGAGAATGTAGAACTCAGCTCTTCGTTTTAGGGACCGTGCCAAACACTGCTAATTGCATTTCATTTAATTGGATTAAAACGGAGGAGGCATTTTCTTCTCTTGTCTTGTAACTTCACCCCTCTTGTTTAATTTCATAAAACATCATGTGCTTGGTAAGATCGCATCCCTGAGGATACAACTGGGGTATCTCGTGACTCTAAGGAAGTCTGAAAGCAGTAACGTCTCCTGGTGTGATAGGCAGGTGCTTTCTCGTAGTAATGATGTTTAATTGAGAAGAGACTGTGCCAAATTCTGAGTTATTTCCAAGAATGGAGGCTTCCAATGTGGACAGAAAGTAGATAATTGGCTACTTTAACAACTGAGTTAGTGGATCATTCATGGGGATTTGAGACCTAGTTCATTCCACCACTCACAGGAATACTGAATGTAAAATCAACTTCCAAGGCAATTTCCAATGGATAGAAATTGGTGAATCTTCTATTGGCTTTAGTCTATTGTTAGCTGATTGTTTTTCTGCATTTGGAATATGCAAAAAAATGATGTATTTATGTTTGACCCATTGCTGGCTATTAATCTGTGTTGTTATCTCATCTCTATTTGCATAAGGTATTGGAATATAAAAATCATTGGGGGGAAAGTATCACATAAATATATATTTAAGGATCACAGTACAGTGAATAACTAACTTAAGATTTAGATCACAGAAACACAATGGACTAATTAGCTACATGCCTGGGATATTACCAAATGTGTGAGACATTTATTGTTATTGTTATAAAAAATAGGATACCGTGAATCTTATTTGCTACCCTTATTTTGACCAATTGCATAGTTAGGGAAGTGCCCATTAAACATCTATAAATTGTGAATTAACTAGGAAGTTTTCCACACATTGTAGAAACAGTTCATGTACTTGAGGAAGAATTGGAGAAGACTCCCAGAAGCCCCTTCTTCCTGAAAAATTCTAATGTAATGATTCTAAGTTTTTAAGATAAAGAAAGCCTTGAGAAGCCAGTGAAAAAAATTGTTGGGCTAATTTACTGGTGGAAAAATTGATTTACTGGCTTGTGTTAAAGTGGAGACTGAAATTCTAACCAGATGAATGTTATACATTATATGTTTAAGCTATTTTAAAAGTTGGGCTATTAGGAAAGAATTTTAGTGCAACTGGTTTCTTATATAGTTACTATTCAGTAAAATAATTTCTGAAGTGGTGAGAAGTTTGCATTTGTATATGTAACTAGATTCAGTAATATGTTTGCATCCATGTTTTCTTATCTAATAAAGTGATAAAAGGATTTAAGGAGAGCATGTATAAACCCAATACAGATTATAATTTACCTGAGTGAACCATCTTATGGAAATGAACATAAATGATGCTGTATGATGACTACTTTTTCTCTGAAAATGTAGCCAATTACCTGAAAAATCATGCATTTTCTACTTTACTCACATCAACATTGATTAACGTTGCTAAATCTAAATAAACCACTTTAATTGACAAAGAAAAACAATGCAATTTAAAGCTTTAAGTGTTTTAGTCTGAATAAATAATTTTAGGAACTTTCAAAATGAACTTTACTACTTGAAAAATTATTTTACATAGCTATTTAATATTACTCGCTTCTCTTGCGTAGATGTCTAATATTTCTTTCTTATTTATAGAAATATTTTCTTTTGTATATCATATCAAATCACCGAAAAATTCTAACTTTGAAGATAAAAAATGATGTTTCCCCAACTGAAATATCACTTAGGTCTTGGGAGGAATGTTGGTGAATTGAACACATCAGGGAAAACTGATTTTAACTCATTGCTTCTTAAAAACACCACTATTTTCATCCTGACTGATGTGGCTCAGTTGGTTGGACTGTCCACCAAAGGATTGCCCTTAGGTTCCGGGTGGGGCACGTGCCTGGGTAATGGGCTCTGTCTTTGGTAGGAGGTGTGCAGGAAGCAGTGGATCGATGTTTCTCTCTCACATTGATGTTTCTTTCTTTCTCTACCTCTCTCATCCTCTCTCTCCTAAAATCAATAAAAGTGTCTTTAAAAAAATCAACCCCTATTGCTAACGGTTCCTTCACACACACACACACACACACACACACACACACACACACACACACACACACAGAGTTCTAGTATAAATTTAACTTCTGTGCTGCCTTTGATCCTGAGGTCATATCTGGTAAGTAGCAGAGCTTAGATGTGAACTGGGGCCATCCTGTCCATTCCCCACTTTGCTATAAGAAGTAGTGGAATGTACACAGGTTCTTTTGTTTCCATTGTTCTTGTTCTTTGCTACAAGCACACACACTATCTCAGAACAGCACTGCAAGCACAAATAGCAGTGGTCCTGCTTCATAGATAAGGGAATGGGGAGTGTGTGTGGTTAGGGCACTGGCCTAAGGTGATGCAGTAATGGGTGCTGAAGGTGGGATTTGAAATTATATCTCTTTCCTAAATTTGCTGTTTCTTACACTGATCCCACACAGAAGAAACCAAAGTCTTTCCTTCCTTCCCTCCCTCCCTTCCTCCCCATCCCTTCCCTTCCCCTTCTTCCTTCCTTCCTTCCTTCCTTCCTTCCATCCTTCCTTCCTTCCTTCCTTCCTTCCACTCTCCCTCCCTTCCTCCCTTTCTCCTCCTCTTTTCCTCTCTCTATTAAAGCAAAGGAATTAAACCTCCTCATATTTGTAAAGGAATTCCTTGTCTTATCATATTTCTCCAGCCATTACCTTTGAAGGCATGCTGTAGACCAGGCGCCGTGCTCAGCCCCGTGGAGTGCTAAACCATTTTGCACACTATCACCATACAATACGGTCTAGCGTTTTCTCACATAGTAGCAACTGCTTGGTTCCTGAAAAGTATAACAGACACTATCGCTTAAATGTTTATATTTCCCTGACCTAAACAAGGGCAAATTGAAATTGCCCTTGGTTCTTCTTCAGTTCACCAGTTCTGAATTTTCTTTTGGGCACTGTTGATAAAGAGCAAGCTCCCAATTATAGCTACGATTTTTTGTTTCATAAGGATTATATTGTGTCTATAAATGGTATTCCTTTTGTTGAGTCTAATGTCTTAAATGCAGTCCAAAATCAATCCGCTATTATGTGTAGCCAGGTTACCCATTAGAAAGGTAACCTTTCTCTTTTCTGTATGCTACGGTATTTATTTGGCACTTAAACCACAGGGTAAGGAATTGAGATGGTAACTGTTGCTTTTCTGGAAGTAATTTAAGCTAACATTTTTCATGTATGTGTTGCCCTTTCTTTCTCCCCAAAAAAGATCATTTAAATTTTCAACATTAAATCACAGAATAAATTAATAAGATAGATTATTTTGCAATCTCTCCATAAGGGAATTCTCCAGTAAAGAGAATCATATAGATATCCCCAGAGGCTGTTGTCTCTAAATTCCAGCACCTGCAGATTTTTCTTCAGGAACAACCCCAACAAGAAGTCTTGACAATGGGCTGTAGGATTGTTAATTATCAAATGTCTAATGTCAATGATCTTGCAAATACCCTTTAGCCAACTCTAATGGCAGCAATATTTGTCTTGTTAAAAGACCCTTAAGTTAAATTACTGCTGCACTATTTTCCTTTAGGGCTGACTTGTTAGTTAAGGAGGAAATAAGCTATGGACTGTGGTCTTCTCATTCATCTGGACTTCCTTTATTATTTTCAGTGCTCTCATGAACTAAGGGCCAGCAATTTGCATTCTTTGTTCAATGAATTCTACCTGACAGTCCTGTCTATAATTTTCCTTGTAAGAGGAACAGAAAGAGTGAGGGTGATAAATTGTCTCATGAAAACTCATGATTTATCTCCTTGTTGCAGAAATGCTACAGATTTAAATTTTCTTGACTGAGGAATGTTTAGTAACATGAAATCCTAGATTGTAGAGTTTTTGAAGGAAGATTAATATTTTTTCTCTTACTATATCTCCATTCTTTTTGCAGTCAGCTCTTCTTTACCTAAAACCTTGATTTCTCCTATTGATTTTATGGGAATTCCTCTTGAAAGATACGATGCTTCTCTCTATAGGAAGCCCTTTAATAGGAGATAGCTCTTTCCATCTGTACATTTTTATTTAACTTGCATTTGGTTTTCATCTAAATGTAAAGCTCATCATGCCCTAATGCAACTTACTAAACTTCTCCCTGAAAATACATGTTACCAGGCTCATGTGTGGGTCTGGTGTTTTAAGGAACAGGCTGACAATCCATGGCCCGAGGAGACCAATAAGGAAACTGGCTTGATTGAAGTCCCAACACAGATGTTGACTGCATAATTAAAACGATTAATTTGAAGTAAGAAAAGTGTTTCAAACTAATTAGAAAAATGGTTTGGTCATGGACTGTACATGTGGCCAGGAGAAACCACATTTTTGATACAGAGAAGGGGAAAGTGAAGATGTATGTTAAAATGTTGTCATTCTTCTTTATCAAGGGAAAACTACGAATTTAAAAACTATAGGTTATTTTTATAGTAGTTTTTCTGTGAGTCTTTGGATCTCTTTTCAAAGCCCATTTTGCAGATTTGCTGACAGGGAAGCCATGTTAAAAAAAAAACAAAAACAAAAACAAAAAACAAAAACAAAAACAAAACAACAGAGAGAATACTTGCCTATCTAGAGTTGGCCCATACTAATATACACTGAGTGGCCAGATTATTATGATCTCTGAACGTATAATAATCTGGCCACTCAGTGTAAGTTAATTCTCAGTCAAAAGGACCACACATTCACTAGCTTATTGCTCCTTAAGGGGAAAACAATAGAAAACAATACACAAAAACACCAGCAGAAGACACAGCATATAGTAGGGGCTCAATATTTGTGTGTGTGCTGACTTAGCCAAAACAGTACTTTGAAGATGCCAAAATGATAAGACTATAAAGTTTTGCTTTGGTTTTGTTGGCCGTTTCTGTTGTCCTGTGTAGGGAGTCGTTATAGGGTTAAGCCTTGGACTAAGCTGCTGGCAAAGCCGCAAACAAGTCCCAGCTTAGAAGGCACAGCCCTCTTAGCATAATTAAGCTTGATCTTGTGACTGCTCCCTAGATCTTTCCTAGGTAGTTAATGGGCTGTGGGAGGTGTAGCAAGTGCTGCCAAAATAAGTGAAACTTACAAGAACATTGTGAATTACCTTGTTTACCTCTGACTATAAAATAAAGAATCAGCTTGCAGTCTGGATCTGTTCTGTGGTCTCAGTCACGCACAGAAGATCCACCTAGACCCAGCTTATTCTCTTTGTCTGTCTTTTCTTCATCCTTCGCCGGCCCTCCCTCAGGCTCGCTGAACCCTTGGCTGTGCTAGTGTGGCACAAGTGGCGCCCAACACGGGGCTAAGTTTGGCCCAAGTGGCACTCAATGCGGACCTGAGTGTGAGGGAACTGCAATTGTCAGGTGAAAGGAGGCCCCAAGGTGTGCGCACGCAGTAAGTAAGGTAGGGGTGTAGTGCTAGCTAGGTGTAAATCATGGGAAATTCAGGATCGCAGGGAAAGAATGTATGCGTATCCATGCTTAAGGTTATGCTCCAAGCAAGGGGCTGTTCTGTGAGGTATGAACAGCTTTTCTATTTTTTGGATTTTGTAAGTAAAACCTGCCCATGGTTTTCTGAGGAAGAAAAGGTAAATATAGAGGCATGGGAGAAGGTAGGAAAACAACTTTGCGATCATTATATAGCTGAAGGTTCAGAGGAAATGCCTGCCTCTACTTTCAGTCTGTGGTCCATGATTCGGGACTGCCTAGAGCCCACTCCAGAAGGGGAGTAGAGGAATGTGGCAGGGGAATCAAGACGGATGGGGGAAGATTGCCAAAGGCTTCTGACTCCACCATCGGCGCCTCCGCCGCCTCCTCCAGTCCCTGGGGCTACAGCTCCTGTGGGAGAGAGCCCTCCTGACGATGCTCTTTCTCCCAAATATGAACAAGGATTGGAGGAAGCAAGGGAACAGTGCCAGTGGGTTTGGGATGATGGGGGTGGAGATATGCTGCTGCCTTACGCAAACAATTCCGTATTTCTAGGGAGCAAGCTTGTCAAATTGTTAAGCAGTGCTCTCAGTGTGTAATTCATTGCCCTGTACAATCATTGGGGGTTAGTCCTAGGTGTCTTAAACCTAATCAAATTTGGCAAATGGATGCCACCCACATACCGGAATTTGGTAAGCATAGATGGGTACATATTAATGTAGATACCTGCTCCCGCTTTATCTTTGCGACTCCCCAAACAGGAGAGAGTGCCAAGCATGTAATTAATCATTGCCTAGCTGCCTTTGTGGTACCAGGTCCTCCCTTAGAGCTAAAGACAGACAATGGACCCGCATACACTAGTTCTGCTTTTCAACATTTTTGTCAGCAATATCAAATTTGTCATAAAACTGGTATCCCTTATAACCCTCAAGGTCAAGCAATAGTGGAAAGAGCAAATTGTACTCTTAAAATGAAAACAGAAATGGGGAGATGCATGTTATGTGTCACCTCAAAACAAACTCAGTCATGTTCTTTATACTTTAAATTTTTTGAATTGTGATGCAGAGGGTCATACAGCAGCCAAAAGGCATTGGGCCTCCTGTACAGTAGCCTCCGCAGGGTTAACCTGATGGAAGGATGCACAACCTGGACAATGGTTTGGACCAGATCCAGTAATGATGTGGGGAAGAGGTTGTGTTTGTATCTTTCCAGAAGGAGCAGTGCAGCCAATTTGGGTGCCAGAGCATTACGTACGTCACCACAATGGACCCAGAGAAGCTCCTTGTCCCATTGTTCAAAAGACTGAGAGTTGCCCCGATGACAGAAAAGCAGAAAAGGAAGATGACGAAGGCTATACAAAAGACCGAGGTGCTAATATGGGGTCAGCTGAAGAAGTTAACAACTGAGGCCCAGCAGATGGCAGAAAAGCAAGAAGTGGAAGCTACTCCCTCAGTCATGTTTCTGGCCATGCTAGCATTGGTTAGCTGCCAGTCTTCTGCAAACTCTTGCGCAGCCAAGTCCGAGGACTCTTGCATAAATCAGCAAAAGAAACTTTCATTTAGTAGAAAAATGTTACTGTAGTTTGATTTCTCTCTTATTGTAGTGTTGCATTGGCATTGTTTTATTAATAACCATGTCTGGGTTTTTACACTGGCATTGTTTTGTTATTGGGTTTTGCATTGGCATTGTTTTGTTAATATTTTAATAGTCAGAACTTTGTTCTTGATGTTTAAGTTTTACTTTCATTATTAGTAGCTTAAAATTAAAAGAAGGGCGAGATGTAGGGAGCGGTTATAGGGTTAAGCCTCGGACTAACCTGCTGGCAAAGCCACAAACAAGTTCCAGCTTAGAGGGCACAGCCCTCTTAGCATAATTAAGCTTGATCTTGTGACTGCTCCCTAGATCTTTTCTGGGTAGTTAATGGGCTGTGGGAGGTGCATCAAGTGCTGCCAAAGCAAGTGAAACTTACAAGAACATTGTAAATTACCTTGTTTACCTCTGACTATAAAATAAAGCATCAGCTTGCAGTCTGGATCTGTTCTGTGGTCTCAGTCACGCACAGAAGACCCACCTAGACCCAGCTTAATTCTCTTTGTCTGTCTTTTCTTCATCCTTCACTGGCCCTCCCTCAGGCTCGCTGAACACTTGGCTGTGCTGGCGCGGCACAGTCCTGTGAATTCCAGGGAAGGCAATTACATGTTATAGGTTAGAACACCTGAATTATCATGGACTGATCGATTTGTGGATTGCTAATGAGTATTAGCAGGGTTATAATTTCAGACTTGTTTGTGTACACAACTTAGTTTAAAAACTTCTTAGCTTTTAGAAAGGCTAATTTTTAATGTTGTGAAGTTGGAGTTCTTCGTGAACAAAGAAAATATTACATAAAAGAATCTCAATAGCTGTTGACCGTAACTTTCTAAGTAAAAGTATATGAGAACTAAGTTCTTGCTAGATTTCAGGTTTTCTTTCTCTTTGTGTTCTGTAAAGCCAACCAGTGGATTTTCAGTGAATGCCTTCGGCTACATGAAAAAGGAGTTTCACCAAGAATGTTGGGAATTCCTTTGGTGCCCAAAAGGAAATATGAGGACTCTGGAGGCTGATGAGAGAGGGGAAAGTGGGGAAGCTATAACATCATGCCAATTTGTGCAACTTATTTAAGAACTGAACTTGTCTGTGAGTTTTTATAAAGCCTAAGTAAACTTTCTAGCATTTTCAATTTTAATGCAAGTTAGTGTTTTTCAAGTGACAAATATGTGTAGGTAAGTGCACTCATTCTAGGTCTGTAATTTTTAAAGATAATAAATAGATTCAATTTTTTTTGCATACAGAATGCTGACTAAAATTAATAGGAGAAAGGGTGGTCTTTGCATCTGTTTAATTTAATTTTAATAAAACCAGACACACTTGTAACCTTGCTAAATTATAGCCTATTTTATATGTTCATAATAACTAATTTATAGTAGTATTTATGGGTGTGTGTGTTTGTGTGTGTGCGCGCACACGCGCGTGCAAGCTCATGATGGGGGAAAAAATGTCCTCTTGGGAAGAATGACATTTTGACAAATCACAGGAAATAGCAAATTATGTGGATTCCACACAGTCCCCAAGGCTAGCACAAAGTTTTTACCTCTGAAATTCATAAACCAAGGTCCAAAGGGAGCTTGGATGGAATTACAATTCCAATGGTTTAAAGTGGGAAGAGTACAGGGTGGGGAAAGAATTACATTTTCTGTTTATTTTTCTACACAAAACCCAGTGTTACAGCTGCCCTGAAGAGGGGAGAGAATGCAGAGTTTTATGCTAAAAATTTCTAGCAGTATGAAGCACAGGAGCATTGAAGACGATATTAGCCTTTAAAAAGTTTAGCTTGGTATTATAATTACAGTAAAGAATGTAACTGTGTTGGGTAGCGTTGACTGTATGTATGAAATGGTAGTGAAGTAAACAATAGCAAGCGACGGCTCCAGATTTGTGCATACTTAACTTCCAGGGTCTCTTATTAATAAAGTTGGAAGCCTTATTTTTCACCTCTGTATTCTTGTTTTTCTCTCATTTCAAGTTTCTTGGTTGCATTGTCAATTAAGCTAATTAAGGCTGAAAATAATTTCCCAAAGGGAGTATTGAACTAAAACATTCCAGGCAGAATCATTTCCAAGACTGAATCTAGTCAGGAAATATTAATAATATGCAAGTGGGGTTATGCATAAAAGGAATGGCATAAAATGCCGCATTGTTTGCAGTACATATAGTCAGACAAAACACTGCATTTACTGTCTCCAGAAAGTGAACGTCCATTTATGCAGTTCATCAACAGGCTTTATTATAGCACTGCATATTTGTGGTAGACCTAAGGCCGTGGGAACTTTTCACTCTTGATTCCACTTCTTAAAAAAAAAAATCAAACCAAATCACTTTTTATTTTTTTAAAGGGGTACAATGCAGTAATGGAAGTATAGTTAATAGTCTCAGCTTTTCATTAGTAAATTGAGTAGCAATTGGCAAAAACAAGAACCTTAAACTCTCGGAACTCCACTTTTCTCCTAATTAAGTGGAGTCACAGGGATTTGGGATTGACTTTAAGTAGCAGATTGAGGCTCGATTCAGAAATTAGAATGTGCAGTTCATATCCAATAATCAATCTCTAATAAAAATGTAGATTAATATTAAATTGCGTCCCTTCCTTCAGTTCAAGTCCGTAGCAGAACGGACTCTCCAGTGTAAGGAAGGGAGCATGGTATGCCGCTTTCTGTCTTTCTTTTCCCGTATTTCACTTCCTCCTTTAGCCCCTGACACTCATTTCTGACCCTGCGAGTGTCCCAGTGAGAGGAGAGAAGGGGAGAGGTGAGAAAGGCAGGGAAGTTCTTACTCTTATCTGATGGCATTATCTAATACCTATAGAACATTGTAAAATGAGAACACATTCTTGCTCTATCTTGATTAAAATGTGACTGATGCTTGTTTCTCTACTAACAATGAAATGGCGTTTGACTGCATGTGTATGCGTGTGTTTGTGTAAAGAAAGTGGGTATTTCTATTATTGAAGTTATTTTAGTATCAATATTTGACTTCAGCTCTGTGCCTTTTTTGCGTAGATTCATAGAAGCATTTATTTCTTAAACGGCCACCAGCTTCTTCTTTTTGCTAGACTGCAGCTGGCCCCTTTGCGCTTCTTTCACTTATTATAATTAGGTTTGTGGGAAGAAAGACTTTGAAATCATGCTTCATTCTGCCACCGGAAACCAAAAGTCCTGGTGGGAATGTTTTAATTATTCATCACGGAATCTCTGTGTAGTAAATCAAATAGAGTTATATATTTTTCACTTGATGATTTTGCTAATGGGATGCTAGTATTCGCAACTTAAGGAAACAAAAACAGCCAATAATGTTTTAAAACAAAATAATTAATTATTGCGTGGCAGTTTCTACCAAGAGCATGTGGATGTCTATGAGATAAAATTACAACCCAGGAAAAAGAGAGATTAGCACTTGCATTTTAATATATATTCTGTTTCTTATTAGAAAAATCTCATGGATAAACATTTGCAGAATTATTTGAAGTCTTTTCGAAAGAGATGAATTCTTCATCTGGACTCTACCGTGATTGAAATCACATTACCTGACACCAATTAGTCTTAGATCCAGATGGTTCCCCAGCAGTTCTAGTCACCAGTAAAAGTGAATTTTTAGTCTGTTTCTTACAGGGTGTGGCAAAGTAGGTTTACAGTTGGTCATGTGGAAAATAATATAACAATAAATAATAATATGAGAATAAACTTTCACATACAACTGTAAACCTACTTTTGGCCTACCCTTCACTTGTTTGTTCTATTTTTGTTTCTGATTTTTACTCAATGGCAAGCTTTTTAATGAAGTACTCCTTAAAATTGATCTTACTACTTATTGATTAATCTTTGATATTTTCTGCTTTTCTTACTGTTATTATCCAAACTATAAAATTAGGAAATACCTGCACATTTGAACATGTGTTTGCTCTCTTTCTTTAATTCTACATAGATATGTAATATATATATGCATAGTTATAGCTATGTTTATATTAATTTCCACAAGTATTTTATGCCCACAAATAGCCTACCATAATAAAATTTTGTTTATTTATGGTATGAAACATAAGTCTCAAGCAGACCAGATCTTTGTTTCCCATAGTCACATCATCTGTCTCTGTCTCTTTCTTTCTCTGGGTCTGCTACTCTGTGTCTGTCTCTGTCTCTCTGTCTTCATATGTATATATGTATATCAGCTACATAGAAAGTCAAGTCTTCAGGGACATGAAGTTACCAGAAGAAGAGATGGATGATGCTACTGTAGATCAGTGTCCCGTTCTGCAAACATGATGCATTGGTTACCAACATCAGGACACCTGGCCAAATGGATACTGACAAGAGGATTACTCTTGCCTGGATGTTGCTTACTGAGACAATGCTAGTGTTGGCCAATTACACTTTCCCTTGGTGGCCACATGTCTCCTTGTTAGTTATAGAACACTGTCAGGCTGTATTCTAAGAACTTTAAATCTGTTACCTTACTTAATCCTTATAAAGCCTATGAAATAGACACTACTTATCCATTCTTTTTCAAATGGAGAATCAAGGCACAAGGCATTTAAGTAACTTGTCAAAGAGTTCACAGCTAGTAAATGCAAAAGAGGATTTGAACCATGCAGTTTGGTTTCAGAGCCCATCCCCTCATCCACAGCACTATCTCATTCTTTACCTGTGTTGTAATTATTTATTTAATGACATGGGCTCATGCCTGACTCTGAGTAGGAAGCCATGCTAATCTTGCCTCCTTTCTATTCCTGGTGTCATCATCACAATACCAGGCATGTAATAGGGAATGCATAACTTTCTCTTTTTAGAGTGAATTAAAGTAAAATTCTATCTCTATAACACCCTTTTTTAATGCCTCCCTAATAAGCAGCTTTCATGAAGTCTTTGAAAAGATGAAGTTTGGTTAAGGAAAGGCAATTCAGAAAAACAAGCCCATATTTTTCTAACACATGCCTCATCTGGTCTACTGCTTAATTCACATTTGTCATCAATGCCCTTCAGTATTTTAATAGCAAATGGCCATTCTTAATAACTTGGAGCTTCCTAACATTCTTTCTACTCACTCTTTTAGCCAAATAGGCACAGTTAAAAACAAACAAACAAACAATACATAGACACTCTGGTCATGTTCTGATGGCACTTGTATTTGTTTAATTAGGAAGCATGATTGCATATTTGTCACATCCTAGAAAAAAACATACTACTCATTACAGCAACTCCACAGTGTGTTCCTTTGTTTCCAGAATCAAAGTGAAAGCTTTGGCTAAGTGGCAGTTTCTTTTTCTTTTCCAAAGAAGAAATCTGGTGGGCAATTACATTGAAAAATAGTTTACATAAAACAAAAAGCACAAATCTTAAGCTTACAATGAGTTCAGTGACTTAAGTGTTCATTGACTTTTGATTAAAGTATATACTCATAACTACCACCCCAATCAGGATATAGTTCTTACCTTCTGGAAACTTCCCACATTCCCCCTCCAGCCAGTTCTCCCCACTCCTACCTTCAGCAAGTCATGATACAATTTCTATCATGATAACTTAATTTTTTCTGTTCTAGAACTTTTTATGACCCTCATAATAAACAGAAGTTACTAAAAAGAACTATATCACAATCCCTTTTATTCTTGTTAGGTCCACTAGTCAGTTACATGGTAGGTACCTTATGAAGAGGAAAATGCCAATGAAATACTACCAGTGCAGGTGGAATTCACATGTAATGTTGAACCGTCATGTAAGGGTGTTTTCAGATTTTTCATGAGAAGCAGGTCTCACACCAACAGTTTCTCTCACCTCAGCATTGTCCCTTTCCTTTGAATGACTACTGTGTGCTGTGGTTTCACAACCTTCTCCATAGAGTACTGATGGGAAAATACTTTCACTCTATGTTTTGTTGTCCTAGTGACAACAAGTTGTCAGGTAATTAGGCCACAGCAATCCCTCAATAGAATATGTTCTTACAGCAATTTATTGGGCCAACAAACCCTCTAAAGAAATAATAGTATCTTTTACTTTCAGTGAGCTGGTTAACCTCCTTGTATTTGTCAAGACTAGCAAAAGTGTGATCTTAGTGGCTTTTATTCGAGTACATAAGTATTCATGATTGTCCTGAATATGCATATGAAAAAAGCATGGCCTCTGTAATAGTTAAGTGACTCCATTTTTATCTTTTTAAAAGTTGGTAATTTGTACATATTTATAGGATCAGTCTAAGTTTACATAGTGAATAATATTTACTGGGAAAGATGCATGTGTGTTTTAGTGACTCCATGTGTTCAGACAACAAATACCTCCAATGTGATAAGAAACTCCATTTTCTCCTTGTAAATAGAGAGTTAACGATAACATCTATTGCATCAAGCTTCTGGGAGGACCAAATTAGATAATATACTCAAGATTGTTGGATAATATTTGGTTTGGAAATTTATAAAAGGGCTGGTATTACATTAGGTGCAGCTTTTACAGGATCTTATACATGAATAATTGCATATAAATATCTAATTTCAAGTGGGGAAAACTAGTAGGTACTGCCACAATTTTAATCTATATGGTTACTTCTAAAATACTACAGCTTCTGTTCTATATTAGTGTATTGCACAAAGGGCTTAAGGTACTTTTAAATGTAATGTTGACTATACTTGAGCTTTAATACAGACTTCAGAATTGACTCCCAGATAAGGGGTAATTCCATTGTATCACTGTTCTGTAGTCCTTGTGGGATGTCATTCATCATCAATAATTTTGAATATCCTACTCTGTACAGAGGAATAAATAACTGGTTCCCTTGCTTTTACATTTTGAGGCCAAATAGAAACTCTTCCTCTCTCTCATCGGCTCTTAAAGTTGGACTGGCCTAGATATAAGTCTGTTCCAAACATTTGATCATGGATTCAGCATCCAGTTCTGATTTATGTCCTAGCCCCTAAACCTTTTTAGTTGTTCTTGGTCTGTCATCATCCTCTAGCCTAAATCTGGGGAGGGACTCATAATCTCTAAGGCAGTTTACCACTTAATTTAGAAGGAATGCTACATAATATGTTTTGTTTATAATATATTTGGACAGAAATAACCTTAGAGAGAATTAGGAATAGATTGTTCCTTATTTGGGTTTGCCTACTTTGTGGACCAGTATCTTCACCACAGATAATCATGAAGACATTAGCAAAACCTGATTACTATACCCTTGATCCTTGAACAATGTGGGAGTAGGGGCACTGACCTCTGTGCAGTCCGAAATATATGGGTAACTTTTGACTCCCCCAAAACTTAAGTTATCCCTAGTATCTACAGGGTATTGCTACCAGGACCCCCATAGATGTCAACATTCATGGATACACAAATCCCCTAACTAAAGTGGCAAAGAGCAATGTATATAGTCAGCTCCCTGCATTCACAGACACCCAACTGCAGATTGACAACAGTACTGGTATTTATTGAAAAAAAGTCTGCTTATAAGTGGACCCACATAGTTCAAACCTGTGTTATTCAATGGTCAACTGTATACTGTAATATATGGAGAGGCTCTCTAACCAGGGTTTTATAACCCATCAAAATGTAAGAAAAGAATGATTGAGGAGATGCTATTTACTACATAGAGATGCTATTTACACATTACTGCAAAGTTAAGTTCCAAACAGCAATGAGCCCAGCCCGGTAGCTCAGTGTTTGAGCTATGACCTATGCACCTGGAGGTCATGATTCCATTCCCAGTCAGGGCACATGCCCAGGTTAAGGCCACAATCCCTGGTGTGGGGCATGTAGGAGGCAGCTGATAAATGATCCTCTCTCATCATCGATCTTTCTATCTCTCTCTCCCCATCTCCCTTCCTCTCTGAAATCAATAAAATATAAAAATAACTACAATGAGAAATATTTTTTGCTATCAAATATATAAAAAATATAAAATATATATTGTCTGAGAGAGGAATGATGAGCAGAAATTGTTACTCTTATATACTATTAAGTCTAAATCAGAAAAGATATTTCCAAATGATCATCATTTGGAAATATCTCAACATTTTAAATCCATGTGTCTTAGCTCCAGTATTTCTACTTTGAAGAATTATGTGTACCTGTACAAAATGATATATGAAGAGGGATGTCCAATGTAGACTTATTGGAAACCACTAAATGCCCACAGTGAAAGGGGATTGGTTCAATGTGATACAGCTACAAATATGACATTGAAAAATCCCAGATATTTCATCGGGAAAAAAGCAGAAGAAAGCCTATAAAACAATGGATATAGAATTATCACATTATTATATAAAAATATATTTATGTGTATATGTTCATAAACATTTACAACTACATAGAAACATTAGCAAATCTGGAAAGGAAGTAGAATTCAGGGAAGGGCGATGAAGTGGAAAAGGTCAAAGTGAAGGACCTTTTTGTCACAGACCTCAGTGATGTATTGTAACTAAGCAGTACATTCCAGTAAGTTTTATTTAGGATTTATCATTCTTCAAAAGCAGAGTACAAATAGGTATTTAATGAAAACAACCTAAATAATTTAACTGGAGCTTGCTGGCCAAAATTGGCTTCATTTTTGAGAAATATATGTGAAGGTAGCTAGCAGCAAAACAGCTGAGATAGAATCAGTCTTGCGTCTTTTTCACATACTGTATATTTTCAAACTATTAAAAGGATGCTTTGGAAAAAGCCACAAGAGTCCTTCAGGAATAGCCCACTCTCTGCAGCCTTATTAGATGCACAGACGTGTGTGTCTCCTGGTGAGAGTCTCATGCTGTGAAAGTCATTGGAATAATAAATTAAACTTCTCTGTACACTGGCTTTCTAAGCTTCAGGTGCAGTTTCCTTTTATGCTTTTTCCATTTTCCTGTAGCTTTGAAGTATTGGGATTGCCAACCTATTCCTTCCTCCAAAGTTTTGCCAGCATAATGAGTTCATGGAGTCACTAATGCCTAAAATAATTTGTGGAGTTTGGATTGCAATAGCTCTACACAGTCCTCTTTATTCTCGATCTCTCAGCGCTCGGCAAAAAGATAAGACCTAATTAATGGAAAGAGACTTCAGAAGGGCTAAAATGGAAGATCACATACATTTTTTTAATATTTTGTATTAGAGTTTAACCTCAGCTACCATTATACCAATATCAAGATCATCCCATAGCATCTATTTATATATATATGGAAATTAGCACATTAAACTGCAATTTTCAAACAGATTTTGGAAAAGGCCTTGGTCACACTATATGGCAATTTCTATGGGTAGAAATATATTTATGAGGAAGGCTTTGGAAAGCAATAATATATAAATTTATCATTAAACTATGCCCTTTAAAATTAAGAATATCTGAAAGATTTAGGAAAGGAATATATTGTAAATATTCATTTTAAATTTTTAGGAAATTGACATTCATTGTAGAAATTTGGCATCATAGGGCATTTCCCCATCATTCAAATATAGTTAGAATGGGTTTTGCACCCTCTCTGTGTCAAAGGAGAAAAATACACTTATAAATGGTAATGAACATATGCATCTTTAAAAATAATTCTAAAATTGGAGAAAAAAATGTACAACTAAATACAATAAGCATGAAATAAGGCATTGCACTTCTTTCTTAAATCTCTTTATATACTCTTTCCTTCCAGCTCATATTCTTAGCAAAGATATCTTTTCTATATTTTACCTTGTCTGTGTGCTATTCCTGTATTTCTTCTTGGGATGCCACGTCTATTGCTTTGGGCTTCCTTTCAAAACTTTCTTTGCTACTTTTGCCTTTAAATACACAGACTGTCTACTATATTTTCTTTGCTCCGCTCCTGACTAGGAAAACAAAACAACAACAAAAGACACCCCCAAAAAGTTAGCTGCTAACTTTCCCATTTAAAAATTCCCTCTTTTGATTTCTAAGCTTCTTGAACCCATCATTTCCATGGAGTTTTCTCCAGTTCTTGAGCATTGTATCCTTAACGTTTGTAATCTATGGATAGTTCTTACCAGATTATAATTTAAGAAAAGAATATGAAATAAGGGTTGAACGAACTTTCAGCTTTAAGAATATTCCACCAGTAGTATGCATCTAAATTTGGGTCAGATAAAAAAATCACTTTGTAGAAATGTAACTGTAGAACCAGTTTTATTTCATTTTTAAATGTTTTTATTGATTTTTTTTTTTAGAGAGAAAGGAAGGCAGAGAGATGGATAGAAACATCCATCGGCCTCCTCCTGTATACCCCCAACTGGGGATCTAGCCTATAACCTGGGCATCGAGCCCACTACCTGTGCCCTGGCTGGGAATCAAACCAGTGACCTCCTGGTTCATAGGTCGATGCTTAACCATCCAGGCTAATTATGATATCTTAAGAAAGCAATATACAATGTGTGTGTATGTAAGAAAGAGAGGGAGTGACAGAGACAGAGACAAAAAGGGGGAGATAAGACAGAAAACATTTAAGTTGTGCAGAAAGGCAGTGTGCCAAAATATTAGCACTGCTAGAATAAGATGATTTACTTATGTTATAAAATTCTCTAAATTCCATATTTTTGTTATTAGCATGTGTTACCTTTATAATCAAGAAAACACAATAACTAATTATTTAATTTACCAACCAACAAAGCATAAAATATTTAAAGAATGTATAAGTTTAAAAAACTATGGTTGGCCAAAACCGGTTTGGCTCAGTGGAAGAGCGTCAGCCTGCGGACTGAAAGGTCCCAGGTTCGATTCCGGTCAAGGGCATGTAACTTGGTTGCGGGCACATCCCCAGTGGGAGGTGTGCAGGAGGCAGCTGATCGATGTTTCTGGCTTTCTATCACTCTTCCTTCCTCTCTGTAAAAAATCAATAAAATATATTTAAAAAAAAACAAACAACAAAACTATGGTTGTGTTTGCTTTATAGGAATATAATTGTTTTTTGTTTCTTTATGGTTTTCTATATATTCCATTCTTTTCCTACAAAGAATATATGTTACTCTTAGAAGAAAAGATGGGGTTAATTTTTTAAGAAAAGATAAAGACAATATCCCCTCCTCCTTTTAATAAAATGTTTTGGTGAAACTAGAAAAATAAAATACAGCAATTCACTTTGTCTGCAACTTGATTATTACTAATGAGGAAGGACAATAGTGCACTTTATTTTATTACATTTATTGTATCCCTCTCTTCTAAGCTAATACATGAAAGGAAATATTGAGAATCATGTTTAAACACCCACAAAACAACAATTAAGATGTCAACTTTGATGGAAATAAGCGAATCTCTGCTGTAATTTTCTTTTAGGGATCACTTTGAACATGGAATTCAGTGAAACCATAACTAGTTCTTTAAGCCCTGTAATTGGTAATTAGACAATGTCTCTGTATATAGATTTGGAATACTTCAGTGGCCATCAATTAGTTAACTTTTTATTAAAGTAGAGAAATTTCAGTTGGGGCTAGCTTGCCATTAGAAGTTAGAATGAAATATAAGATTTTTTTTTAGATGAAAAAAAACCTAGCAAAGTCCATATACTGATTTGTAGAGTAATATTGATCCAACTATCTGGACTAGCAAACCCTATATTTGTAGCTGGCCTGATCAGCCAGAAGGATAAAACTGTCATTACTGAAGTGCAGAAGGCTAAAAGTAGAGCGGGTTGATCTATGTTCGTTGGCGTTATGATTGGAAAGCAAGTTTGACATCACTTTTTCCCAGTGCCTAGTATGTGGCCTGGCACTCCGGGTGCTCAATAAATATTTGTCAAATGAATTAATGAATTATAAAAGCTTCAATCTGAGCTATCTTTCACATCACTATTAAAAAATGGAAGTTCAGGAGAGGCTGTTGAAAAATCAAAACTTCATTTTAAGTTTAAACAGAGTAGAGGAAAAAAAAACAACAAGGAATATTCTAAATTTCTTGAATCTGTGACATCCATACCCAATTTGCATCAGCTTTATTTTTTTAATCTTGAATCTGTGACATCCCCAATTTGCATCAGCTTTATTTTTTTTAATCTCACAAATGTTTGCAGTTATTTAGATGGAATTTCTTAAGCCATCGTCTCTGACCCTATCATCCCTTCTTAATACAAACATAAAGACACACACACACACACACACACACACACACACACAGGTTTAAGGTGGAGAGGGTAGGGAGAAATGAAGAAAATGAAGTTGGGTTAATTCAGGCAGCTGTTGAAATAGTCTTTCCGCTTGTCTTGGTGATGGTTGGTATAGAACCCAGAGAAGGGCTTATAAGACTGACCAGTGAAAAAGTGTCCAGAGTTCAAAGCTAAGTGGCAAGAGGGAAAGCCTAATATGGGGAACTTGTATTGAATGGGTTGTCCAACCTGGAAATAAATATAGCTAAACTTCTTTCTGTTTAGTAAAAAGGTCCCCAAATGGTGACAGTCAGGATTGTAAAGGCAGTCATTCCCATCATACTTTTCAATTTGAACCCTGAGTTATAGAGATAAAGATAACTTCTCGGTGAAAAAAAAAAAAAAAAAAAAAAAAAAAAAAAAAAAAGCTGCTCTCTCTCAAACTTCAATTTCTACCCTCCAAGGCTCTGGCTTAATTAATCTAATGATACAATGCAGGCACCAGCTTTGCTTTCAGATGTCATTTTCTTGAAGCCTAAAATTATGTCTCTCTAACAAATAGCCTGGAGAATTGCTTTGTGGTTTTCCTCTCATACATTCAGTGATGAGGGACAGACAGGCCTTATGACATGTGGTTCTGGGAAGTCTTTTTAATGGACTTATCTACAGAAGTAAAGAAGTTCAGCAGCTACGTGTCTGCTATTTTCTCTATAACCTTCCTGGTGGACTTTTCTCAAGAGAAGGCAAGTAGAGTATGACATCATTTGTGGATTTCAACTGGGTTTTGTTGAGCCTAGGAGCCTGGTTGGGGTATAGTCATAACTGACTCAGCAGCTCATGTCTTACATTAAAATTTACATGAACATTCTTTCATTTCATGTTAGATAACCTGTTTTAGGATTCCTGTCTCCTGCTGGATAGATTGCTTTTGACAATCTCTTGGACTTTTAATTTCCATATTTTAGTGCTCTTTGGACCCAACTATGCATGCCCCTTGAATTTTAGTACTTGGATTTTAAGGCATTTTCAGACCAGACTCTTTCTATTGGTTAATGATAATATAAACCTGGCTCTTCCACTCATGTGATTCCTAGATTCAGACCGTCTAATAAATCACCTGAGGAGGGATAATTAAAAGCTTCTTTCAGTTCTATCACTAAATCACCAAGGATGCCCGAACCCTGCTTCTATATGTGCTGTAATTTATACTATTAGTGTGGATTGTTTTGGTTTTCTAAAAATAATAAATGACCCAGTGAATCGCATTTGGCCAGAGGCATACAAGAAACAATCCATAGTATATGGATTTGTTCAATGGCATTTAAAAGACCTTGATTAGAATTCAGTCCGGGCTGGAGTGATGAGAATGCTGTTTACTGATGGCTGTTTGAAGTCGTCCTCCGTGGCGGAGGCTGGAGGGATTCACAAATAGAAACAATTCTTCCTCCAGTGGCTGATCCAGCTGTCAGGAGGAGCTGACATTTGAAAAGAGAGGTAGAAAAATATCTGAATGTCACGATTGCTGATACCATTTTTGTGTTTTTGTTTTTTATGCCACCTTTGTTTGCTCGGAGCTCCAGCAATGAGCTAGGTCAGCTTTCCCAACATGCTGTGCCCTTACAGTTCTTTGAGAAAAACACTGGCGTTTTTGACTGTGGAGTGGGAAGTATTTCCTCTGACATAATGGTTCATTGACACCTGTCTTCCTGTCAACCAACCTAAGAATCCTCTCAACACACTTAGTGGTTTAAGATTGGGAGGGTTTACTGGGATGGCTCAGCGATGTTGGTGGGGAGGAAAGGCAGGTACAAGGTGATGAGTTTAAGTAGTTCATCTTTGAAATGGAAACAAAGACATTGTATTGGTTTTACTAATGGGTTGGGGCAATCTCCAGTGCTGAGAAAGCAAAAGTGGGTACTGGATAGGCCAGCCAAGTTTATTTGTTAGGATCGGATTTAAAAATCTATATGTAAGATTATGTTGGAAACACATGCTTTCCTGAGTGAGCAGACATGTGGTCACTGCTCTTAGGGAAGGGAGTGATAGCCTGCACAAATAACCACATTCAAACCTGATAGTGTTATTAAGAGCTGTTCCTGTGAATGTGTGTGCCGATGTGTGTGAGTGCATATGAGCGTCTGTGTGTGAGTGTCTGTTTGTGGGACTGTTATGTGAAAGGGAGACAGCGGATGGCACGAATAATTTTTTAAAAAAATATATTTTTATTGATTTCAGAGAGGAAGGGAGAAGGAGAGATAGAAACATCAATGATGACAGAGAATCATAGATCGGCTGCCTCCTGCACGCCCCACACTGGGGATCAAGCCCACAACCCGGGCATGTGCCTTTGACCAGAATCGAACCCGGAACCCTTCAGTCCAAAGGCCAAAGCTCTATCCACTGAGCCAAGCCGGCCAGGGCGGCACAAATAATTTTGTCATGGTGGATTCAAGGAAGGCTTTACATTTAGTCTAGGTCTTGTAAGAAAGTTCCAAAATGAAGATGGAGATGATACTCTAGAGGAGGGAGGAAGTCAGACCAGCAAACTTGACTAATCCTGAACTAGGCAGTTTTCCAATCAGTTCCAAGTGCAAAAGGGTCTTTGTGAATTCTTTCCCCACAGCCTCATCACATTAGAAGAGACCTTACTTCCTTCACTCATTTATCCTTGGAACATTTTTAAAATGTTTATTACACGTTTTTATTGATTTTAGAGAGAGAGGAAAGGAGAAAGAGAGAGAGAAAGGCGAACATTGGTTGGTTGCCCCCCTCATGCAGGTTGCCACCCTTGATTGGGGATCAAACAAACCCGCAACCTGGGCACATGCCCTGACCGAGAACTGAACCAGTGACCTTTTGGTGCACAGGCGACGCTCAACCTACTGAACCACAATGACCGGGGCTGGAACATTTTTAAAGTAATACACATGATGTGAGAGATTTAAAAATGGCAATTCTAGACCATAAGACAAAAAAACAAAACAAAAAACAGCCAAAGAGCATACAGTAAGCAAGAGGACCATAGAAGCACACATAACCTTCCAATGATTGCCACTTGTAGGCAAATGTAAATGTAATAAAGATAATTGTAGAAGTTTGCCAACACATTGCTTTTATTTTGAGAGAAAACATTAAATGTCTGAAAAAAATATTTTTTAAAATTCTTGGTTGTATTTGTAATATGCTAGCTAAAGTATCATATTTTCCCCTTTTGATAAATGATAATATCTAATGAATGATCAAATAGGAATATTTCAGAAATTTCAGTTGGAAACTATTATAAGGAAAAACATTTAAATGGCTTTATCAGGAGCCAAAATTCCCAATGTCTATATGAACTGATAAGCAATAAAATTATTCTACTTGCTTTTTAATAATTTCAATGTTTTCCAAGTATTGGGTTTCTATTTTTTACTATCATTTTAACTATTGTTCATCTAATAATTAAATGTCTCTGGGAGACCAACCACATCTTTCTTCTGGGATGGGAAAAGTGAAACCATTGATTGAGATGTCTACTTTGCCTAGAATTACCATTGCAGAACAAAACAAAACCAAAAAATATTTGTTTTCAAGTCTATCCCTCTATAAAATGGAAATGATAATATGAATCTACCTCATAGACTTATTGCGATGTTTCAATGAGAGGGAAAAAATATGCACTTGAAGCCAGTATAATAATAATGCCTGGAATATGGTAGGTGCTCAAGTATGTTCACTCTATTTCATGTTTACACATTAGCAAAACCAGATGTAAATTTCAAAAGCAAGTAGGAGAGATTCTGAGATATTGGCACACGTAACTTTATGTGAATTTATCATTCTATGAAGCAGGATGCTGGATTAGTATATGGGGGTCTCATACTAGAGTTCCTATCTGGAGGCCTCATCAAAGAGGTTGCTATGTCACGTTCCTCTTGTGTGTCAGTCTTGAATTGCTTATTAATTTGCTCCCAGAACCTACTGATCATATGCAATCCAATGAATTCTCAACTGTTACTCTGGGTGGAAGCAGCTTCTGAAACGGGGCGGGGGCGGGGGGTGGGGGGAGAAGGAGATGGCTAATGCTGGGTCATGCCGAGGATAATCCTCCCGCTGAAAGAAATTCTGGCTTCCCAATAATAACAGATGGGTGTTCTCCCTAACCTCCTGGCTGCACATATGTGATGAATAATTGTGATTTAGGGAAAGAAAGTGAATGGAAATGGAACAAATTGAAGCAATTAGCTAAAAGATAGAAAAGGGAAACAAGAGGCAGACTTGGCCCCCAGACCTAGTGGGAAGGAAACCCTTGGTGTTGGTTAAAGAAATAGTAATGATCACTTTCCCTGTTTGCAGACTGTTATCAGTGGTTAAGGTCCTTACGATTTGTTCTAGAGACTGGGAAGGAATGCTAACATATGAAGCCAAGCAAAGAAGTGGCAAATAATTGAGCCTTGAGGGATCCTTTCGGAAAGAGGCTAGTCATTTAGGGGAATGCACTTCTGATATCCATCGTGCTGGTTTCTGAGTGCCTGTTTGCAGGAAATGAAATTCTAGGCTTTGCTGTTTGAAAGGCTAGGATAGGGGAGGGGAGTGTTCTCTGAAGGAATCAAAGCCTTCTTAGCATTCAAAATGACTGTGGAATGTTTGAAGCTGGAGGCACAATGATGTAAATCCAGCGGTCTCTTAGTATCCTGCCTAGCAAATGTGGAAGCCTTCAAAATTCTGCTTGTAGGTGGGTGGTCAGCATCACAGCATTAGACACAATGCAGAGGAAAGAAAACCCCGAATGCTATGCACGTTTGCTGGAAAGAAGGTTTATCCCTGGTGTGGGTGGGAGAATGTAAAAGCCCCAGGGGTAGAGCCATCTGATATCTCTCCATTTGAGTGTAACAACTAATCCCAAATGGCAGAGGTCAGTGAGATCCAGATACCAAAACTGTGAAGGTGAGTCATTCACCACCTGGATAAACATCCCTTCAGTAAGCATGGGTGCTTCATATTGAAAGCACACCTGTTCAGTGGTAGAAGGTATCAATGGTGACTTACACATAGCTTGTATGAGCTTGTGAGAGCCGATTTTTCAATTTTCCAGAAATTTCGCAACCTGTTTTTAAACACAGTCATTACCAAAAATTGCATTGTAGAAACTTGTAATTAAATGATTATATGCAAAAGGCAATGCTCAAAATTCACCACTTCATGATGACTTTAATGCCTGTTGCTATTATCTGTCTTCTTGAAGTTATTTACATGCATTATACCCACCTGTATGGTGAAAAGACCATAATGGTGTGCTTCTGTAGCTATCCTCCCAACTCTGCATTCTGTCGTGTGATGTTGGTAGCTGAATTTGGCTTTCCATTTCCAAGTTCAATTGCCCTTACTCCCACCCACATGTAAAGCAGCAGCAGGTAATAATTCTGAAGGTTTCACAGGAATGGTTAAAAAGACAATGAGCTGAATGCAATGTTACTTGCTAAAATCAGCTTCTTTATCAGTCCTCCATTGGCTTTTTTTCTTAGTGCCCATATTTCTTAGCAGTTAATTAGCAATTCCTGCTATAGCAACAAAACCTTTGCCAGCGCTGGGAGACCTCAGGCACTGCTGGTGATCTGATGTGCTGAACACGGACCTGAACATGAATGCGAACAAAACCAAAGGTTCTGATTTCATTGCTCCGGGGTGAGGCCTGGACACTGGGAGTTCTTCAGGCTTCCCAATAATAATCAAATGGAGGCAAGGTTGAAAACTACTAGACTAGTCAAAATGAAGGTTTCATTTTGCTTCCCAATGTCCTTCGATATCCTTTAGCTCCTGTTAACCTGCTGCCTACACGACTCACCTGTGTTCACTTTCTTAGTGACTCTTCCCTGAGCTCTGTGTTGACCAAACATCATCAGGATCGCATAATTCTAGAGATGCTGCTCACCAAACCAGAGAGGAATGCTTTCCCAATAGTTCCGTTAAAAGCCCCAGGGATATATTAAAAACAAAACACAAAAAAACAGCCCTAACTGGTTTGGCTCAGTGGATAGAGCGTCAGCCTGCGGACTGAAGGGTCCCGGGTTTGATTCCGGTCAAGGGCATGTACCTTGGTTGCGGGCACATCCCCAGTAGGAGGTGTGCAGGAGGCAGCTGATCGATGTTTCTCTCTCATCGATGTTTCTAACTCTCTATCCCTCTCCCTTCCTCTCCGTAAAAAAATCAATAAAACGTTAAAATAAAAAAAGGCCCAGGGAGAAATTCCACTTGCCTGGCTTGGAGCATGTGTCCACCTCACAACCAAGCACTGTGGTGGGGGCAGTTATCCCCCCGCCTGGTGTGGTGCTGCACCCGAGGGAACTCCTTAAGACAGGTGCTGAGCCAACTGCTCCACTGGCGAAGGTGTTTACTGGTGGAATCATCTGTGTGAAAGGCTTCGTTTTCATTTTATTTTATTTTTCAGTGTAAACTGAATGTCAGTTTTGGATGTTATTTTATATTAGTTTCGCGTGTACAACATCTTGGTTAGGTAGTTATGTAATTTACAAAATGGTCCCCCCAATAACTGTAGTACCCACCTGGCGCCATACGTAGTTATTACCATATTATTGGCTGTGCTCCCTATGCTGCACTTTACATCCCCATGACTATTTTGTAACTGCCCATCTGTACTTCTTGAGCCCTTCACCTTTACATCCAGGCTGAGACCCCTCCCATCTGGTAACCATAAAAGCTTTATTTTAATCATTAGCAAAAAGTGGTGGTCCTAAAATGGTATCGAATTATTTAAAGTCTAGAGTTTCAGCGAGTGTTTCAGGAATAAAAGTTTTTGATCAGCATATAGAGATTTATCCCATTTCAAATATTATAACCTCAGCATATAGTAGTCCTGACTCTTATTTTTGGGCATTCGTTGCTAGGGAAAGCCAAAGTTATAGTGGATAAGCTACTGAGGTCTCATTCCTTATCTGCCTCGAACTAGTTTGCAGCCTTGGCCAAGTCCCATTAGCAGTTCTCTGTCAGTTAACATGTCTTTGCCATAGAGATTAAAATACCAGTCTGTGTACCTCACAAGGTATTATGAGGATTAAAGAAATAATGTTGATGACATAGTTTTGAAAAGTGTATCAATCTACAGCTATAAAGTTATTTATACTTGACTGGTTAACCAGGTGGTATTAGCTGTTACAAGTAAAGATAGTACATATGCAAATGCAGATGTTCAGATGATTATTTTTAACATAACTTTTCTTCTGATACACATTCTTTTAGTTGCAGATCTGATTTGATTGCAGTTCTGCCTTTGCTAAGACAAAATTTTATGGAAACTCTTAAAGTTCTTTTCATTTTATCCTTCTTAACCATTAAGTGAAACATCAAAATTAAAACAAAAGAAAAACGGGTAACATCAAAATGTATCCATTCATGAATATATATAATTTATTTTTCAAATAAGCTTAATTGAGGTTTGGAATATGATCTCTCATCTGATTGTATAATTTCTTTGAAACAGGTTTATTGGTTATACTGTTTTGCTTTCAGAGTTTCATCTATCTTTTTGGCCTAGAGTCTTGCTTTCAAGATCAATCTCAAATTTATAGCCTCCTTTGAATTCACTGAGATAGAATTCCTTTTACCCTTCTCTGTGTTTTCCTGTGGATTTTCTGAGTATCACACACACACACACACACACACACACACACACGCCATCACATACCATATTTTATAAGGGTCATTTGTTCATAATTTATTTTTTCAATTCTTAAAAGTAGTAACCCAATGTATCATTCCATTCCCTTGCACCTAAGAGTATTAATATGTACCTATAACCTGGTAAATGCTGAAAGAATAAGTGAATCATAGAATGAATGTTTTGAAGGTGCAGAGACGTTAGAATAACAAGAAAAAAAGGGCAAGAGAAGATTCTTAAATTTTTCTTAGACTAATTGAGAAATATGCTTCATTCATGCAATAAGTATTTATTGAATATTTACTTCATTCCAGCTATCGAGTAAGAAAGGGTATTTAGTATGGTCAAGGAAGATCACTCAGGAGAGACAACCTTTCATATGAGAACTGAAGGGATAGAAGGAATTAGTTTTACAGAGACCCAGAGGAGGGACTTCCTGACAGAGAGAAAAAGCAAAAGAGTATGAGGAACTGAAAGACGAGCAAAGAGGCAGGAACATGATGAGTAAGAGGTCTCAAATGAGTGCTGGGTACCATCACTCAGGGCCTTTCAGCCACGTTACAGAGTAAGAGTGGGAATCCACTGGGATTTTAGTAGTTGTGTGTGTGTGTGTGTAAAGAATAGATTTTTAACAATATCTTGTATGTCTTAAAACATTTTAAGTCATTATAAGTACGGTTTATTCTGGCAAGTGGCAAGAGATACCATTATAGCCTGCTCTACACCTATAACGAGGTGCATGGGTTGCAAAGCCAGCTGGATTATGGTTCAAAGTGGCATAATAAAAACAAAATCTAACACATACGGTTACTGTATGCTTGGTACTGTTCTAATTGTTATCGTTGCTTTTGCATATGTTACCTCATTTTAATGGTCACAACAGCCCTAGGAAATAAGATTTGTTTTTGTCACCCTTTCACAGATGAAACTGAGACACAGAGAAATTAAGTAAATTGCCCCTGTCGTACACATTAGCAATGGAGCCCACCCAGACTGAGGCAGGACTGTGAGACTCCAAATCCAAGACTCTAAGCAGTGTGATGCCAGTCTGTGAACTTCTTTCTTGTCATTGGTCTGGCATAAGTACACAAATTGAAAGCAAGAGTGTGATCAGTGGTCTTGTCTCATTGAACGAGGTCGAGACCAGTGTGAGTGTTGTGAAAGTGGTGTGGAATTGCATGTGACACGAGTGGAGTATGAGTCATGATCTGCAGGACCATACACCAGCTCATGATGGACTGGGAGAAAAATGGTCCTTCACCTGAGATAATTCAAAAGGCATAGGTCAGAACCATAAGCTATGCTGCCATAGATTAATCAAGGTGTTAAATCTCCTTCCCTGTGTCTCTTGGTATTCCACATGGTACATCATGTTCAACAACGGCCTCTGTAACTTGCCTGTGGAAGCTTATTTTATTTCTTTCTTGCATCTTGGGCCTGGAAGTGTGAGAAGAAGGAAGTAAGTATGAGAGAAAAGTCCAGAAAGGGATAAGGTCATAGGACCTTCCACTCTCCACTGATCCAAGCCAAGTGGAAATTTGGGTTTCATTGTATAACTGTCATCTACCTGTGATCATCCTGCAATACCTCTGGAAATTGTGAGCCTCTGGCAGAAGCAAGGTGGTGTAGTGTTAAATATTTATCACAATTACCTCTGGTCCAGTGGTTCAGCAGATTTGAGCATGATGTTAATTAGACCAATGGCATGTGCTACCTTTTTTCTCCATGAAGACAATAACCTAGTCTTCTGGCTACAACTTACTAGCCTGGAGAAATGGGATTGGTTGTGAGGTTTGGGCTGGATTCCTGTAATGTTACCTCCATGGGGTGGAGAAGAAGGAGACACATTCCTTTCAAAAAGCATAAAAGGAACTGAAGTAATGCTGTTCTTAACATTATACAATAAATTAGTGCTAGCAACTATTGTCCGGAAATCTTTATCTTTTAATCCAATATGATAACCCTTAAATCATATTCCCCCTGTCCTCTTGCTCTGACTGAGAGGTTCATTTTGTTCCTTAGCTAACGACTTTCTCTGGGTCAGATATCAGACAAGTGGTACTTGAGCGGAAGTGATGTGTTCATTTTTGTCTTAGTTCTTGTTGTTATCGGTGTCACCTCATGTGTTTGGTATTCTGGGTTGGCTGTGGAACCACATTCCTATCTCTTTCATGAAGTAAACAAAACAATTCCCACAGCCTAATGGAGGAACAGTTGCCTTTCTTCCTTCTCTTCCCCATTCTTTGCTTCCTTCCCTCGTTCCCTCTCTCCCTCCTCCCTCCCTCCCTTCCTTTCTCCCTCCCTCCCTTCCTTCCTTCCTTCCTTCCTTCCTTCCTTCCTTCCTTCCTTCCTTCCTTCCTTCCTTCCTCTTCTTCTTCCTCTTCCTCTTCCTCTCCCTCTCTCTACCTCATCCCCTTCCTTTCTCTCTTTTCCTTTCTTCCTTTCTCTTTTTCTTACCACCTTCCTCTCTTTATTTCTCTCCCCTCCCTCCCTCGCTCTCTCCTCCCTCCCTCCCTCCCTCTCTCCCTCCCTCCCTTCCTTCCTCCCTCCCTTCCTTCCTTCCTTCTCTCTCGCAATCAGATAAGATATTATAAGTGAATATTGCCACTAGACATCATTCCCTTGCAGCTTTGAGTAAGATCACGGCCCTGATAAAGACACTGTGAAGGCTTATAATACCAGGTCTAGATGCTCCCACAGACAAGTCACACACAGAGGGGAAAATGCAGACTTTTTGGAAGACATTTAGTTCTTATGTTGCCTTAGTAAAACACAATGAAACTTTTACTTCAAATAAACCAGCAACTTATTTAAATAGCAGACAGACATTTGCCTTGAGTAGTTTGTTTCCTGGAGAGTAAGAGGCAATAGAGAAGCAATTTCTCTTGTACACAGATACATGAGTGGTCTCATACATATCATAATGACTATGTAAAAGCATGGGTTTGCACTTTATTGATTTATTCTTTAATACTACTTCCTGCTTCTTCAAGGTGGCAAGCTGTCTGTTTGCTTTGTTGTCTAAATTGGTTCACTTAAGAAAATTGCCATCCGTGCGTGAGGGAGAGGAAGGGGTCATGAAAACGAACCCTCTGAAGTGTTCAAAGTTTTTCTATTAACTCTTGGGAGCCCTGACAATCAAACAACTTTTATTGGATGGCTACTGTGTTCACTGAGGTCTGGAAACAGCACATTGTTTGGAATCGAGGTGGCAAGACCTAAAGTACAACGCAATCTACTGAAATACCTTTCCAAGTTTAATAGAGACCCTAGATATGTGGCGATTCTTTATTGCCATCATTTAAACAAATTAACACAAAATATTCTTTACAATTTTAATATGGAGTTGAGAGCACTCTGAGTAGTTTTGTTGTGGTTCTCTTATTTCTTTTACCGACCCTATTTAAGAAAACTAACAAAATCTGGGATGGATAAATGAAAAAGAAAAACAAGTCTTCACACGCAGCACACATTCATCCACATGCATTACTGGTGACCTTGCTGATGAGAAAACAAAACACATGGAGGAGATCTGTCCTCTTTGTTAAGGTATAGGGCCGTGGTCGGCAAACCGCGGCTCGCGAGCCACATGCGGCTCTTTGGCCCCTTGAGTGTGGCTCTTCCACAAAATACCACGGCCTGGGCGAGTCTATTTTGAAGAAGGGGCATTAGAAGAAGTTTAAGTTTAAAAAAATTGGCTCTCAAAAGAAATTTCAATCGTTGTACTGTTGATATTTGGCTCTGTTTACTAATGAGTTTGCCGACCACTGGTCTAGGGCATGGCTGCCAGAGAGGATGGCTTTGGGAAGCACACCCTCGCCTGTGCTCTGGCCCTCCAGGCCCCACAAACAGACTCCAGGGCTGCTGTGTTGTAGCTGACATAGTCTCTCAAAACAACAACGCCTTTTATTTTTAGGACACAAATTATAAAGGGAAGCAGGTCTCTGCCAAAATAACTGTTACTATTTGGATCCCATCAATTAGTAAAAGTTATGTTTTGGTTTCTGCTTGGGGGGTTTCAATAAGAATTAAAGCTTAAATGGAAATATTCCTTTTTTGAGAATAACTCGGGCTCCTCTCAAAAAGCGGGGTTCTATGCGGGAAGAGCTGCAGTGTGCGCCCTGTCCTGCTCCACTCTGCCTCGGTGGCTGGAGGCACCTGTTTCGGCGATCAGAGTGTGCTGATGCTGCGAACCCCTTTAATATGGGCAAAGGCTGCACGGAGTTATTTCTGTAATGTTCATCTTTCTTCTAGGATTCCTATAAATTGATTTGCCAAGAAGGGTTCCTCTTAGCCTCCAAGCATGCTTTAAAAATCAATGCAGATGGCTAGTTAGATTTATTGGGAGTCAGACTCAGCTGTGGTGTGTTTGTATACACTTAAGAATCAAGGGACATTGTTAGCATAAAATATCTACTTCCGTGGCTGGACTGTGAGCTCCTTTCTGTCAGTTGTCTTCATTAGTTTTACAATTGAGCAACTAACCCAGGATCCAGCAGTGAATTGTAGCAGCCAAGGTTATCTATGATCAGGAATCAGACTACCCAAGTTCAAATCCTGGCTCTGCTACTTACTAACCATATGGTCCCGGGTCATAAGTTTTCAATGTTTCATTGTCTTCAATTTAATAAATTGCAGGGTAATATTATTTACATACACCCGGCAATTATTATAAAGATTAAATAAGGTGATGCATGTACTTATCCCATAGTGAACAGCTAGTAACAACCTGTCAGCTACATAAGGATTACTTTTATACCCACCCCACTTTGGAGCGAACTGTTGCCCCGAGGTGGTTGATATTCATGAAATGATAAATGGAAAATAATTGAAATGCAAAGATGGAATTCTCACTTTGCTTGAAAAGTAAAAAAAACATACCCCAAAACAGATAAGCCAGAAAAACTCCAGACATATTAAATAACACCCGACAGGATTTGAAGGTGGGAAGGGAAGTGAAATAGAGGCCTGCAGCTATTACTTTCTAGTCTGAAACTTTTTATTGGACTCCTGTGTCATAAAACAGAGAGGGAAGTTCTGTTACCACGGACAATAATTTAATGCCTTGACCATGTTACAGTGCAAGTGTGATTCTGTGTCGGTGTCTGGAGCCTAGGTGGGAAAGTAGGAAAGAAGACGTGGGCATTTGAGAGGTTTGGAGCTGGGAAACCAAGAGGCAGTTTCTTCTCTCCCCAGGCCACTCTGCATCTTGCTCCCCGGGGCCTCCGACATGCCTTAGTGTTGTGAGCGAGGAGGAGAGAAATGCATTTCAGTTGGTTCACCTTACCTGGTTCTGGTTAAATGAAAAAGTATCAACGTAAGTTACTTGTCACCACAATTCCAGCTGGCCAAGTCAGGGCTCTTGAAGCAGAAATATATGATCTTATAACTCCTGAGGTAGAGAGAGAGAGAGAGAGAGAGAGAGAGAGAGAGAGAGAGAGAGAGAGAGAGAGAAAGAGAGAGAGAGAGAGAGAGAGAGAGAGAGAGAGAGGTGTTGCAGAGCAAACCTCCCCATCTCTGACACTCAGCTCCCTGCCTGCCTCCTGTGTGTGACAAGAAGGGAAAGAGGATGGTATGCCCAGCAGACCTTAGGGCTAATCCCATCACCACAACTGCTCAAGACTGTCTGGTTAACACTCAGACCCTAGTCCCTCAGAGCTTGGTCCATTCCTTTTTCTGGCTGCATATCCAAGTTCCTCCCCTGGGCCCTCTGGAACTCACAGAATCCTACCCAGTATCTCTTAGCCTCAAACTTTTCTTGAACTCCGCCTTTCCCTTTCTCACTCCAACTCAAACTTGGATGTCCCAGAAGAGGCTCTTTGCCTAAAGCCACCTCAGACTGGGGGAAGACAGTTCGCTGGTGTCAGAAGGCCATTCTTGCTGTCATTTTGGGATCATTCTCACTCTTTTGCCTGTGGAAATCCCCATCTTTGAACCTCCTGGGTCTTATAACCATATCACCTGCCCGCTCTCCACACCTCAGGCACGCCCTTCATTTCCAGTTTACTCATGGTATCCAATACGACGTCGCCATATTCTTGCCGATTTTACTACCCTGGACTCTTACTTCCTTGATCTCTTCTCCTCCAGTGATTTTTATCACTATTCTACCTCAGCCACCCATTTCACCATTTCATGCTCATAATTCTGGATCTTGCCCTTACCAGTTACTAAAAACCCTCTGTAATTACAATTTCAGGTGTCGTATTCTTGAGTCACTTCTTGTTTATTTTGTGTGTTTTTGTTGTTGTTGTTTTTTTTAGTTTTAGGTATTCTAATTCCAACACTGTTTAAAAATCTCAATAGGAATGATGAGCTATTATCTTGATCCTTTTTTCTTTGTAATTCATTCTCCTCATGTCTCCATATTCCTCTATCCATCCTTCTATCCTCTGCTTAGATTTCATGGAAAACCATTATTTCTCTCTTATATACACATTAGAGGCCCGGTGCACAAAATTCGTGCATGAGGGGGTGTGGGGGTTCCTCAGCCTGGCCTGTACCCTCTCGCAATCCAGGACCCCTTGGAGGATGTCCAACTGCCAGTTTAGGCCTGATCCTGCAGGGATCTTTGCTGAGGACATTTCAACATATAAAATGACTTGGCTCTGAACATGTCAGGGATCTGTGGGATTGGGCCTAAACTGGCAGTCAGACATCCCTTTCACAATCCAGGACTGCTGACTCCTAACCACTCGCCTGCCTGCCTTCCTGATCACTCCTAACCACTCGCCTGCTTGCCTGATCTCCCCTAACCACTCTGCCTGCCTGCCTGATGCCCCTAACTGCTCACCTGCCTGCCTGATTGCCCCTAACTGCTTGCCTGCCTGCCTGATTGCCCCTAATCAACTCTGCCTCAGCCCCCATCACTGGTGCTTCGTCTGGAAGGATGTTTGGAATGATGTCTGGAAGGTCGTTCAGCTGTCTGGTCTAACTACCATATTACGCTTTTATTATTATAGATACACATTTTATTGTTGCATTCTTTCTCTTTTGAATTACTCTGATCCTGGATATTTTTCTATTATAGTCTCTCTCTCTCTCTCTCTCTCTCTCTCTCTCCTGTCTTTCTTGGTTAACCTGTATGCAGAAACCTGAACCTGCTGTAGAAAAACGTACTACACGATGACTGATTTCACTTTAAATTTATGACCACTAACCTCAAGTGAACCTTTAGTGGGATCACCCAACCATTAGATTTCCTGGTCTATTCATTTCCCACCCACTTAGGTGACTAGTTTGTTCATGTACCTCCTCTTTCTTTCTCAATGTTTACTCCAGCTGATAACTTTGCTTGCTATTTCACTGGAGACATAGAAGCAAACAAAGAGAACTTTAAAAATGCTCCCAGCCACAATATCTTCCAGGAGAGTTATTCCTATCAGCTTACCAACATGCTGTAACATTTCTCATCTTAAGAGAAAAAGAAAAAAAAAAAAAACCAACAGAAAAAAAGGCAAGCTCTCAACTCCATTTCCTTTTCAGTGACTGCCTAATCTCTCTGCCCCATTTTATAGCAAACTTCCTAAAAGATAAGTCTCTTCTCACTGTTTCCACTTGCTCTCTTCCTGTTCTTTCCATTGTGTTTCCATCCCACCACACCAGCAAAACACTGTTTGTTACTGTTGCCAAAGATCTTATGCTGCCCAATTCATTCCCATTTCTCATTTTACTTTTAATTCTTGGCAACATTTGATGCAATTGATCAGCTCTTCTTTCTTTTTTAAAAAAAAATATTTTTGTTGATTTCAGAGAGGAAGAGAGAGAGAGAGAGAGAGAGAGAGAGAGAGAGAGAGAGAGAGAGAGAGAGAGAAACATCAATGATGAGAGAGAATCATTGATCAGCTTCCTCCTGCATGATTGGGGATCGAGCCTGCAATCCAAGCATGTGCCCTGACTGGGAATCGAACTATGGCCTCCTGGTTCATAGGTCGACGCTCAACCACTGAGCCACACCAGGCAGGCAGCTCTTCTTTCTGAAAGCTAGGCTGGGGAGACACAGATTTCTCTGCTCCAGCTCGCTCACTTGCTGCTTTTTTTCTATCTCCCTGGTTTCCCCTTATTTCAATATTGGAGGACTCCAGGCTCAGTCCTCAGATCTCTGGATGCCTTGGTTTTCACTCATTGCCTGAGTGAGCTCATCCAAATTCACATTTTTAAATATCATCTATATCTCAATTTCTAAATTTACATTACAGAGCTTAAACTCCAGTCTTTATAAGAACTGGAAACGAACATTCCCATTTTAGATATTAAACAGGAATTTCAAAGTTAACATTTTTAAAACAAGTCTTTACTTGTCCCTCAAACTTGCTTTACCTTCAGTCCGTACAATCTTAATAAAGGGCAACTCAGTCCTTCTCGTTGACTTGGGAAACCCTTCATTTGTCTTTTCCCCCCTCACTTATCAGATAGAAAATATCAGCAGATACAAATGGCTCTACTTAACCATTGCTCACCATTCCCATAACTTATCACCCCAGCCCAAGCCAACAAACGTAATTCCTTGTCTGCATTATTACATGGCTTTTAAACTGATCACCCTGTTTATATCGCTGCCTCCCTATGGTCTGTGCTCCACCATTCCGCCAGAATAAACCTGTTAAAATACATATCAGTGCATGCCATTTGTCTGCACCAACGCTTTCAAAGTTTCTCAACTCAGTCGAAGTATAAGCAGAAGATTTTATAAATATCTATGAGGACCTGCCACTTTTCTGCCTTACCTTCTTCTCTTCTAACTCATGCATCCTAGGCCCGACAGCCTATTTCCTATTCCTTGTGCTATGAAGATCCCAATCCCACACGTTTGCCACTCCCAACTCTAGTTGTCTGTTTATTCCTCAGGTCTTTAATTAAAGGTCACCCCACCAGAGAGAACTTCCGCAACCAAACTACCAAACTATGATGTAATGTAATGTTTATATATATATATGTGTGTGTATATGTGTGTGTGTGTGTGTGTATATATATATATATATATATATATATATATATATATATATATATGGCCTGGTGCATGAATTTGTGCATGGGTGGGGTCCGGCCAGCCTGGCCAGGGGGAGGGGACATGGGTGGTTGGCCAGCCTGCCTGCTGGTCGAGGGGACAATTTGCATATTAGCCTTTTATTATAAAGGTTATATACTGAGTGGCCAGATTATTATGCGTTCAGAGGTCATAATAATCTAGCCACTCAGTGTATATATGTAATATATATAATATAATATGTGCAGTATATATATTATAAAATGTAATTTTATAATTTCTTTCTACTCCTGGCTTTCCATATACCTTATACCTTATTCTGCTAGGTAGACACATAGATTTTTTTTAAATTATGTGATTCTTGGCAATAGAATGGAAGCTTCAGGAAGACACAAACTGGTGTGTTTTGTATCTTGTTAGATTTCTAGTACCTAGAAGAGAACATGGCACATAGCAGGTGCACAATAAATATCAGTTGAATAAATAACAAATATTTGAGCTTAGATTTGGCTGTTTGTCTTTTTTATCACAGCAACATTTAACCCCCGTTTGCTTTCCAGGGAGGCCAATTAAAGAAGCACTGTAATTGTGCACTGAGTCAACATCATGTTGTGTCCCCTGCCCCCTGCCCAATCTGCAGAGTGACAACATTTTTCTGCTGCAACATTTAGTCCTACAGAAAAAGCGTGCAGACTGATGGCTCCCTCCCTCCGATGCAGACACATTATTAGGCAGCGTCCCGCCGTGCTGGTCTGAGCATTTGAGAGGAGCTGGGTAGAGGGAGAGAGCACTTAACTAAAAATTAAATCCTCGTTTGATTGTATTTTAAATTTAAAAGTGTCGTTTAATTGAATTCTTTCAGAGAATTAGCCTACCTTGGGAAAAATAGTGAAGTAATAACAGCAGAATCAGTGCGACTCTCCCTCTAGACGAGGAAAAAATAAAAATGTGCAAAGAGAGCCAGCTCCCACTGATCGCCCAGGTCTATTTCCCAGCCGTAAGTTCTCGTCGCCCTTCTTGGCCATTCGCTTGGCTGTTTTTTTTTATTTTCTGGGTGAAAGCAGCCTACCCTGGCGACTGCTCTCATAGGGACTTCAATCTCTGATAAGACAAGTTTACAAATTGAATGAGGACAAAAACGGGGGAAAGGCCACTCTTCAGCTGTAGAATTGCACGTTGGCTCTGTATTTGCTGCCTGGGCTCTGGTCTGGAAATACCCGAACAAGTGCCTTGTCACAGAGACTGAACCCTTAAGGGACATACACAACCCTCCAAGCACCCTCAGCCACAATGTATTTTGTGGACCGGGCACCCTTAAATACATTCTGACTCCACGGTCCGATGGTTAGACACTGACGTTTCCGGTACTCTCCCTATTCAGCATCTCTGGTTTAGTCAATGTGTGAATTTTACATCGAGTTGAATGGTGATAGATTTGATTAGCGAAAGTGGCTTCCTTGGTTCTGTGATGACATGACAAAGATCCCGAGCTTTTCGGAGTGGTCACAACCTCCATTCTTGTCCACGAAATGAAGGTCATGGTTTAGTTTGTTTTCTGCTGTTTAGTGGTTCTACCATGGGGAGGTTGAGTCTTTTATTTTTTTCTCAAATCTTTATTGTGGAAGTAGACCATATGTCCTCCTTTTCCCCCCATTGACCTCTTCTAGCCTACCTCCCACCCCAGGCCTCCACCACCCTGTGGCCTGTGTCCATGAGTTATGCATAGACTAGTATGTATACAACTTCTTTGGTTGCTCTCTTCCCACCCACCCACCCAACCTCTCCCACCTTCCCTTTGAGGTTCGACAGTCTGAGGAGGCTTTACATGGAGTGGCACCAGACTTTCTCCATGGGCCTGGCAGTGGCAGGGAGAGGCTGCCGGTTGCTGGAAGAAGGGGTGGAGGATTGCTATTAACAATGGCTGACGCACTCTGTGTATTTAGAGGGTATGTTTGGGATGACTTTGGTGGGTCTTGATGGGCAGTGGGAGGGCTGATGGAAAGTCAGAGATTTTTAAAGGAATTCTGTAAAAAAAGGCCCTTTGGAACCACCTCTGCTACAAACAAAAGATGTTATTTATGTGTGCATGGCTATATATCACATTTCATTCTGAATGAGTAATAAAGATAAGGGGATTTAAAAAATTCTTTTGAAAATTGAAGATTGCAAAATCCCTCCACTACCATCTCCCCTGCCTTATTAGATAGCTTGGGGATTTCCAAATTCGGGATGAAATGTCACTGTTCTAAAATAAATAGATTTGGGAAATGCAGCTTTTACACAATATTTCCCCAAATATGTTTTGTTGTCACATATTGAAAGAGATATTTTGTGATTTAAAGAATTCATAGTCAAATAAGCCCTACAGACACTGTCTATTAATGTATTTTTATTAAATCTGAGATGCTGTCGATTGCAATATGGACCATTCTTTATTGTTCTGCCAGAAAAAAATTGCTGCCAATTAAACTATGATTCAATTATAGAAGCATCTCCACATCAAAGTTTTGTAGGAAAAAGGGCATGTTTTGGATTTATTAAATACATTGTATACAATCTTTTTGAAGAGCCATAGAGTATATTAGTATGCCATTGCTTCTGAGAGCATTGCAGTAAACATCTCTGTTGAAATTCCTTTAAACCAGAATTTCCTAAACCACCTGATTAGCCATCTGAGTTTCTAACGCACCACCCAGCATCATAATATTAGTTAAACTTTCTTTGGGGAAAACTGATAGAGTATCATCCATTATAAGCATGGCAAACATAGGTGGTATATTGAAAGATTTGCAGGATAATGAGAAAAGGAAGAGATGTAATGGAGCACAATCTTGAAAAAATTAGATGCAACAATTCAGGCAGGGCAACTAGGAAGAATACAGAAAATTACCAAAGAAAATATTCTGAACACGCTATTGAATTTGGGTAAAAAAGCTGTGACTTTACTAGGAGGCGCTCAACTGGAGAAGGGGTAGAAATGTCTGAAATTGTGATTGGTGAAAATTTGTGGAAATAGACATAAGTACAAAAGCTATTATTGCCATTGATATAATCTTGGCTATGACCATAGCATTTTTATTGGGATGCTGTTTAAATCTGATATCAGATGGTGACCCAAATTATATTTGTGAAAGTTATATAGGAAGGGTGGGGGAGGGAGAGGTACATTTGATCCTCAGATGATAGATGTTCACTTCAACTTTGCAGTCACTTCTTCCACAATTGCAAAGTGGGATGAACAAAATTGAGTAACTGAGGACTTTAGGGTACAACTGTTAAGTGATTTAAGAATTTAATACTGTGATATTCTTTTGTTCTGGTGTGGTAATGGAACGATCTCCATGCAGTTATCTCCTCAATTACAATTTGTTTTGTGGAAAACCTTTTTGGGAAAGAGGAATAAATAGAAAAAATAGATATATTCTTGATACATACAAATATTTTTTGAAAAACTACCTACAGAAATGTTAAGTAATCACTTAATGCAACCCGCTAACAAGTACATGGGAAGAATAACTATGGAACTCACTTTTAGCATAATAAATGAGTTGCAACTATGATATATTGAGTTAAAGTCGGGAAATAGAGGAAAGATGAGGTGGCCTGTTAACATAATCAAATGGAAGCATGTATTACCATATCTGAAATTATCTTATTTTTGGCGTACTTGTTTATTCTGTTTCAGCCCTTTGGAAAGTATCACTCCTGAGAGTAGATTTTGTCTTTTTCATTGTTGTATCCCAGCTCTTATGTGAGTGCCTGGATTATGGTCACTCAAATACTTACAAAATATTTGCAAAGTGAGTGAATGAATGAATGACATGTAATTTAATTAATTAATCACCTTTACTACTCATAATTTGCTCATGTGTCCTCCTTAAAACTTTTCAATCTTTGCCTGGTAGGTGATATTCTTCAGAGTAACTTATTAAAATTAGAGGTAACAAAGTATTTTAAACATCAGAGGACACCCCAGTGGGGGGAAGGTTGCATACATACGTTACTTGCTTTAATGTGATCAGTCATTACTACATGTCTCTGACGGCAAGGGTAAGAGGAGAGAATCTGCTATGACCTTTGCTCAGGTGGAGAGAGGTCACTCCAGGCATCACTTTACCGCAGTCGCCAGTTGCAACATGGCACAATGGCCCGGCGTCTGCTGAGGAATCAGAATGGAGCCTTCTTTCCCCCCATTATAATTTTTCTTCCAAAGTGAAGGGTCATAACCTGCTGCTGACTCCTTCTCCCTGCTTCCTTTTTTTTTTTTTTAAACATCCACTATTTCCACAGATTCTTTTAACTGTGAGTAAACTTTTCCTGGTTTATGTGTGAAAACTACACCACAAAGGTGAGCTTCATCTTTGAAAGTCAGTACTCAGGTGGGGATGAAACGATACCTCAGCATCCCAAGGATATGAGCAACCTTTTTTCTCTCCTGAGACTTTGAATTGTAAATTCCCAATATATATTGATGTGAGAATATGTACAAGGCGATGTATTAAGCTCTCTGCCTCTCTGCATTCTAATGCTGCCTTGGAAGAGGTGAACCTTTAAAACTATTTCATTTGAGAGTTTTCCTTCCTTTTCACAAAACCTGAAAGTTAATTTAAAATTTAGTATTTTTCAGTGGCAGTCCTCAAAATAATCTGGGTGTTCTGTAACATTGTTGTATTTTTATTTAAATCTTAGCACAACAGAACCTTTTCCATGGCTTTTAATATAAATACTATGTAAAAATATATAGACATCGTCTATCTCTGTGTATAGTCATCCACTCAGTCTTATAAAGACCCCTTCTGTGACACAGAAACTTTTTTATTCTGAGCATTAAAAGATGCATAGGATTACCTTCAAGGAACTCACTTATCTAGGATATGATACCAGTATCTAAATAAATATAGTACAATGTGTAAGTAAGAGGAGTGTGCCTTCTGAAAATACTAGGAGTGAACAGAGGAAAAAGATGAAGAATTATAGAACATTATATATATATATATATATATATATATATATATATATACACACACACACACATATATATATATACATATACATATATATATATGTGTGTATATATATATATGATAAAGAGAGAATAAGGACTAGTGGATGATGAGCTATACAGATGTCCAATTAATCTATACTAGTAAATGGGTAATATGCTAATTAGACCATAAGACCTTTTGGGAGACCTTCTGGACATCCTTCTGGACAAAGCCATGGTGACAGGGCTGAGGCAGAGGTGGTTAGGGGCAATCAGGCCTGGAGGGGAGGGCAGTTGGGGGTGATCAGGCCATCGGGGGGCAGTCGGGGGCGAGCAGGCTGTCTGTGGGGTGGGCAGTTGGGGGTGATCAGGTCGGCAAGGGGGGGCAGTTGGGGGCGAGCAGGCTGGCAGGCAGAGTGGTTAAGGGTGATCAGGCAGGCAGGCAGGTGAGCGGTTAGGAGCCAGCAGTCCCAGATTGCGAGAGGGATGTCCGACTGCCGGTTTAGGCCCAACCGACAGTCGGACATCCCCCAAGGGGTCTCAGATTGGAGAGGGTGCAGGCCAGGCTGAGGGACACCCCCCCCCCCCATGCACAAATTTCCTGCACTGGGCCACTAGTATTATCATATTTAGCAAAGCCAGGCTTATCATATAAAACAAAAACATAAATCCTACTGATCCTATTAAAATGTGAGTCAGATCATGTAACTTCCGTGTCCCAACCCTTTAATGATTCCCTGAAGTCCTCACTTTGGCCTCTAAAGGCCTTCATGATCCCCATATCTCTCACCTCTTTAACAGCATCTCTGTTACTTTTCTGGTTCCTCTACCCTGCTCCCGCCACAGTGACCTCCTAGCTGACCTTCAAACATGGCCTTACTTCAGTTCTTTTGCATTGCTCACTCCTCTCCAAAATGCTCTTCTTCCCTTAGATAGCCACACCTTCTTCAATATTTTATTTAAATGTCACCTTTTTAATCAAGGCTACCCAGAGTGCTCTGTTTTAATTTACAAACTGCCCTTCTTGTCCCTTCCCTCAATCTCACCTCTCAGTGTCCCAATATTATTCTGGTCAGTCATATGTTGGGTTAGGGATCAGTCTGTAAAGAAGAATGAATAATATTTTTAAATCCTCATTATTATTTTCTGATTCAAATGTGAAAAGTATCAAGGAGCCAGTTATCAGAAGACCCAACTTCTCCTTTGCTGGTGATGTTCTTCCATAACTTCTTCCTAGCCATTATTGGAACTATCCCGTGTCAGACTTCTGGAATCAGGCATTAACTTGCACACTGATAATAACTACATGGATGTGCATAAAAATGTGTGTGTGTGTGTGTGTGTGTGTGTGTGTGTGTGTGTGTTATGTATGTATTTATAAAGAGGCATGCAGGGTTTTGGAAAACACTGCATCAGTAGACATGGAAATACTTAGGATCAAATCCCCATCTTTAAATGGGGTAATACTTGGTCTACCTAATTTGTAGCATTCTCATTAGGTAAAAATAAGTCGCTTTATGTCAAAATCTCCTAAAACTGGAAAGTGCTATGACATTTCCCATTATTATCATAATAGCTATGAATATTTACATGCACGTTCACATTCAACACCTTATCTTTTTACAAAACATTCTTCCAAATGTATGTTCATGTACCATTATTTTTATTTTCTGAAAAAAATATTATTGACATTATTTTAAAGATAAAATTTAGTTTCAGGGAACAGCAGAGACTTGTCCATGATCAAATTGTTATTAAGTAATAAAGTATTCTCTATCTATGTTGCTATTTTTATGCACAAAACATTTTACCTTCCCAAAACACTAAGTCCCTGCCTGATTGTAAGTTAGGCATTTAGTAAAGAAAATAAACTCTCTACTGATCCACCATTTTTATTCTACATAAATAGTGAGACAAGTAATGGGATAAATATGGAGGGAAGCCAGAATGGGAAAACCATCATATTGAGATCAAAGTAAAGAATCATTAATAGGTGCTAAATCCAGGGAAGAAATGTTAATAAGTAGCAAGATATTTGCAATCTCTTTGGAGATTGTTTATTAGTTATAAGCTCAAAGGAAAACAGTTAACTAAAGAATGGAAAAACTGGCCAACATTTTGGGTAGTCAACATTACCAATGAGGAGGAAGTGGACATCATGTACCAATGGACGTGATACCCTGAGAGGACATAATATCGTTTATGTATGTCCCAGCCAGGAATAATGTATAACCTGAATTTAATCATAAAGAAACATCAACTAAATCCCAAACCAAGAATGCTCTTAAATCAAAGCAACTACTCTTCAAAATTGTCATTGTAACAAAAGACAAAAAAAATGACCAAAGAAATATTTCAGGTTAAAGGAGACTAAAATGTATGACAATTAAATGCACTGGTTTTGGCCTCTATACTGTAGAAGGAATATGCTATTAATTCTATGAGGTTAAATGGCAGAATTGGAATACTGGTTCCAGATTAAAGTATTGTATCCATGTTATTTACCATACTGTATAGGATAATATTATAATTATTAAGAAGGTCACAATGAGGTTTTTAGGGGTAGTGGGTCATGATTTAGAAATTTACTCTTAGATGGTTTAGTAAAAATATTTTGAGATAAAGGTATTGATGAATAGAGAGATCTAGACAGAGAGAACAGGAAATTTAAAGCAAATGGGTAATCCCATTTTTTGAGGAAACTCCAAACTATTTAACCACCATTTGATCTAGTGATCTCACTTCTAGGAATATATCCCAAGAATTCAGAAACACCCATCAGAAAGAATATATGCACCCCTGTGTTCATAGCAGCACAATTTACAATAGCTAAGATTTTGGAATAGGCTAAGTGCCCATCAGCAAATTAATGAATTAAAAAACTGTGATACATCTACACAATGGAATACTATGCAGCTATAAAAAAGAAAGAACTCTTACCATTTGCAACAGCATGGATGGACCTAGAGAACATTATGCTAAGCAAAATAAGCCAGTCAGAGAAAGGTAAGTATCACATGATCTCACCCATATGTGGAAACTAATGAACAACATAAACAAATGAACAAAAATACTAGTAGACCCAGAGACACAGAAACATCAAGCAGACTGTCAAACCTCAGAGGGAAGGCAGGGGAGGGTGGAGGCTGGTAAGAGATCAAGCAATGAACTCATATGCATATATGCATAACCCATAGACACAGATAATCAGGTGCGGAAGGCTTATGGTGGTGGAGGGGAAAGGGCAATGGGGGGGAAAAAGGGACATATGTAATACTTTAAACAATAAAGATTTATAAAAAATTAATGTCTACATAGCAAAAACAAAACAATGCAAAATAAAGCAAAGGGGACAAAATGTGATAGGTAAATCTGAGGAAAGGAGTATTCTTGCATATTCTTTGTTCTATTCTTGCAACTTTTCTGTATTTGAAGTAATTGTCAAATAAAACATTAAAAACTAATTAGGCACTAGGTTACAATTTAGTGTAGCAGCAGTGGAGACTTCTTGATTTACCTCAAAGAGTTTGTTTTCTTTACTAAATACCTGACTTACAATCAGGCAAGGACTTAGTCTCTTGGGAAGGTAAGATATTTTGTACATAAAAATAGCAATATGAAGGTGTTTGATATGTTAATATTTTTCTGCGTTCTCATTTTTTATTTATTATTAATGAAATGCAGTTGTCTTTGAAGCCTGCTGAGTGTTTAATAATGAAATTGTGCAAAGTACATTTTCAAATGTCTGTGCTCCATATGTGTTAGGAACACAAATTCAATATGCTCTTCACATCACTTTATAAGGGAGTGAACCAACGGATGCTCTTTAAATGCATGTCTATGTACACAGTTGCCAGATTGACCTGACATGTTATGAATTTGTGTGTTGCATGCAAAGTACGCATTCCCTGAGCTTTTGTTTATGTGGTCTTAGACATCTACTGAAGTGCTCAAAGTATATAGCGTGGTTTAGTAACATGCTTCCCATGGCCCATAGTGGAATGTATTCGCTTTCAAAGACTGATGAATTTCTTCCTTAATATTCTGGGATTCTTTTTGTAAATTAGTTCTTAATTTGTTGTGGTGCTACCACAAAAATTGACCTTGTTTTGAAGGGGTTACTGTGTTGAATAGTTTTCTCCAACTTTTACCATTCATGCTCAGCATGCACAGTGCAATGTTTGCCCTTAGCCAGTTTGGAATGAGCCAGTTTGCTTTGTTCCTCAATCGAAGCAAAAGATCACCAAAGACAGTCATGCCCCCAAACTCTTTTCCTTCACTGTTTCACTTGTACCCCTTCTCCTCTCGTTTCTTCACACCCTCTAACTCTTCTCCCAGCCCCTCTACCTCCAGTAACTTACAGCTCTTCTTGTCCAAGCTTTTCTCCATTTTGGCCTCAAGAGAGCTTCAAGCAGGCAGTCCCAAAATCACAGGGTCTTGTTCTGGGATTAGTGACAGAATAAATAGAAGAAAAGCTTCCATCATCACCAAGTGCTCCAACTGTGGTGATGAAGGAAGGATGTGGGAGAGACTGCTCTCCTCATGGCCTTCAGGGAATTATACACATAGCTACTCTCAGTGCTGTTAATGAGAGTGCAAAGCCTTTAGACCCCAAGGGACCTGAGTTCAAATCCCTTCTTCACCACTTATTAGCTGGGTGAACATCATAAGCCAACCTCTCTGAACCAAAGACTCCTCATCCACCAAATGAAGGAAATGTTGATACCAATTCAGAGGATTCTTATGGGGATAAAATGAGATTACACAGATAAAACAATCCTAACAATGGCCGGCTACTGTCTAACATGCTATTTATATTGTTAGTTTAGTAAGTATGTAACTTTAGTTTTGCAGTACTTTCTGGAGAGTCCACCACCCAAAGCCAAGATAGTCTTTCTAGAGCTTGTTTGGGTTAATGAGCAGGATGAATACAATTTATGTGAATAAGTTCATAGCTGAGTGAGCCAAATCTCTCTCCCTTCTTCTCTCTAGTACTGGAAAAGTCACCCAGTAAGATTTCAGTGGCCAGTATCTTATCAAGTGTATTTCCTAGAATCATCTGCCCATTGTTGGAATAAATAAATAAACTAGTCTTTTAACTGAAAATAACAAGGCCTTGGGCTGGCAAAAGCCAGAATTATTTTGGTGATTTGAAAATTCTTCTGAATTAGTGATGAAAAGATATGTCTTGCCTGTTGCCAGAATTCTAGCCAGAGCACATGGCCATTGCCCATCATGAAAGCATGTGACAAGGATTTCTGGAAATGCTGTCAAGATGGGTATGTAATAAAATAGTGTTTTTAGTTCTTAAAGGACCCCTCTCTTCCAAGAATGTCATGTACTGCAGGTGTCAAGTGTCCCGACAAATGTTTACCTCGCGTGAATCCCAACCAGCCTATGTTTTATGGTGTGTCGACACTCTGGAGGACACTCATAAAGGAGAGAATGTGATTAGGTCTCTTGGAACTCAGCTTTGAAGAGGAGAGTTCGGGTGTTTTTCTTACAATTTTCTGCGGTACATCTGGGAAATGTTTGTAGAGAGTGTGAATCACTTTGTAGATTTCCTCAGAAGGGTGTTTCCGTTTCCTGTGCTCCCAGGCTGCCAGTGCTAGGCTGGGTTTCTGGAGGAGTGCCAGCTTTGGAAAATCACTTCTTCCTACAATATCAAGCATCCTCTCTCTTTCTAGTCCTGCCTCATCCCCTTTTTCTTGTTCTGGAAAATTTTAACTTCCTTTCATAAATTATAGGGCTTAATTATTTGGAACAAATCAACAGACAAAGCCCAAATCTCAAACAGCTGTGGCCTATATTTGCATATATATATATATATAAATATATATATATATTAAAGTGTGTGGTATAAACATTAAACATATACATTATTATGCACACACATGTATATGTATGTATCTTTTCATCTCACAGGTGTCTCAGATCAGTAATAGTTTGGTAGTGAAGCACTTACATTTGCAGGTGGTTTAAAAAACTCAGTTTTTTCCCACTTAATGGCTTATGTACAATTTAACTGAGCATCCTGATTAAGAAAATGCTAGAAGATGTCAATGGGGAAAAGGGGGCATATGTGATACGTTTAATAATAAAGATTTTTTAAAAAGAAAGAAATGCTCTTGACTACATGGAAAAGATGCTCAGGAACCTTAGGAAATTGAAGTTTATTTATCTTTTGTAAAAGAAGGATAAGAGAAGCCCCATAGGAATGAGGTGCTATTCAAAAATGTCAGATACCCATAGCATGTCGGCTTTAGCCTCATGATCTCAAAATAGCTGCAGAACCTCCAGGATTATGTCCTGATTACATCAGTATTCTGCATGCTGTCCATGTTCAAGGCCTCACTAAGGCCAAGGGGAAATGAACCAAAGCCAAAGATGTATGCCAGCTGAGTCTCTTACTTTGATTAGACAAGTAAGATTTTTCTCAAATACTCACTCAGCTGACTTCCAATTATGCCTTATTGGTCAGATTGCCCCAGAGCCACTCCCAGCCAGAAGGCTGCTAGGCAGGGAGAAGAGTAGAATGAAGGATGGTGACGGAATCAGTTGCCTCCCACGTGCACCCTGACCAGGGATGGAACCCTCAGTCTGGGTATGTGTCCTAATCAGGAATCCAACGGGTGACCTTTCAGTGCACGGGATGATGCTCAGCCAACTGAGCCACACTGGCCAGGGCAGGCTTTCATAATTTGAAGGAGATAACAGCTGAGAAAATTCCACTGGATTGGGTGCTTAGAGATCTCACAGGACCTATGGCTGTAGTGCTCCTAAGATGTTTATAGTACAACTCAGGGAGGAGTTTGAGTTGAGAGGGGAAATTGAGGAAATAACAGAAACATATGCGGATGGGTAAGGAAGCTCAGTAGTTAAAGAAAGAACGTGGGAACAGGTCCTTGGGATGAAAGCAAGATATAATGAAGGATATTAAACACTGGCGAGATCTGAATGTGTTGAGAGAAGCCCATGGAGAGAAAGAGCAAGATTAAAAATACAAGGGAGAAAGAGGGCAGGCGTAAGGGGAAGGAATCATTAGTTGTGGGAGGATGGAAGAAGAAGTGCCTATAGCCCTACACTGACCAAGGTTACAGGGGACTAGGGAAAACTTGAGGAAGACTTAGAAGAGAGTCTTTCCAGGTAGACGGCTTGATGTCATCATGGCTGAAAAGAGATTTTTTTGTAAAACCTTGGTGAACACATTAGAATACAAACAAGAAAGGATCATGGAAGAAATAGAAAATAATACAAGAAAGGATAACTTTCATTTCTCAGCCTTCTAATACTTACCTCACTAGGTTTGTGTCATCTCTGTTTTTCCAGTTTTATTGAGATGTAATTAACATATAGCATTGTGTAAATTTAAGGTGTACAATATGATCATTTTATATATGTATATGTTGTGAAATGATTACCACAATAAGGTTAGTTAACATATCCATCACCTCACATAACTACAGTTATTTTATGTGTACATTGTGATAGCAGTTAAGTTCTACCCTCTTAGCAAGTTGCACCTGTGTAGTATAGAATTATTAACTATAGGCTATGATGAATATTAGATCCCAGGACTTACTCATTTTATAACTGGAAGTTTGTATCATTTGACCGGCATCTCCCCATTTCTCCCAGCCCAAGCCCAGAGGAACCACCGTTCTACTCTGTTTCAGTGAATTTGGATTTAAGCTTCCACGTATAAGTGAGATTATATAGTATTTATCTTTCACTTTTACTTAGTGTAATTCCCTGAAGATCCATCCATGTTGCACAAATGGTAGCATTTTCTTCTTTATAGCTGAATTATTCTATCATCTATATATCATATTTATATACATTACATCAAGTATATGTACATATATATTACATTTTTTATCCATCCATTCTTTGATGGACACTTAGGTGTCCATTGAATAATACTGCCGTGAACATAGGAGTGCAGATATCCCTTTGATATAGTGATTTAATTTCTTTCAGATATGAACCCAGAAGTGGAATTGATGAATCATATGGTAGTTCTAGTTTTATTTTTTGAGTAGCTGTACCAATTTACATTTCCACCAGTAATGCACAAGGGTCCTCTTTTCTCCACATGCTTGCCAACACATCTCTTGTCTTTGGACAGTAACCATCCTAACATTGTGATTTTGAGTTGTATTTGCCTGATGATTAGTGATGTTTAACACCTTTTTGTGTACCTGAGGGCCTTTGTAGGTCTCCCTTGGAAATATGTGTATTCAGGTCTTTAGCCCATTTTTTAATTGAAATACTTGGGAGCATTCCCCACTATTTAGTTTTTTATATATTTTGGATATTAACTCTTACCTGGTATGTGGTTTGCAAATATTTTCTTCCACTCCTTAGGTTGCCTCTATATTTTGTTGATAATGGGGGCAGGAAGTATATGGGAATTCTCTGTACTTTTCACTGTTTTGCTACGAACCTAAAATGCTCTAAAAATACTAGTAAAATCTATTATAAATAGTATCCTATAGCCTAGCCAGTTTGGCTTAGTGGATAGAGCATCAGCCAGCAGACTGAAGTGTCCTGGGTTTGATTCCGGCAAAGGGCACATCCCTAGTTTGCAGGCTCAATCCCCAGCCCTGGTTGTGGCATGTGCAGGGGGCAAGCAATCGGTGTGTCTCTTTCACAACAATGTTTCCCTCTCTCTCTCTCTCTCTCTCTCTCTCTCTCTCTCTCTCTCTCTCTCTCTCTCTCTGTCTCTCCCTCTCCCTCCCACTCTCTCTAAAAATCAAGGGGAAAATATCCTCAGGTGAGGATTAACAATAAATAAATAAATAGATAGATAGATAGTAGGCTATATTAGACATAAATAGAGTTTCCAATATGTCTATCACTCATTGTCGAAAACAAACTGTATTAATGACACATTATTTTAAATGTTATGTCTTATCATTTAACATTGGTATAAGATATATTTTAGTAAGATTCCATCAAATCACTGATAAGATGAAGTGGTAAATTGTTATATGTACCTCTATGAAAGAAACATGAAATCTAACTCAGGTTTCCTGCATTTACAGTCTTTGCATTTTCAGCCTACCATTTGTCAGATGGGTGGAGGGCTTCCCAACAATCTACCTTTTCATCATAAGAAGAGATTTGATGCCCTCATTGGTACAGGGCTACAGGAAGGAATATTGCTTCTGTTTACTGTTGCTTACTTAAACCCAGGGCATGTTTTAAGAAGAAAAGATAAAGCCAACTAGGTTGGCTTTCCATTTAAACAGTGATAATCACTTTAGTGTCATAAAGGAGCATAGATGTATAGAGAGACATCAGTGGGAATTTCTGAATGAAGACTAGGGATAGAAATATGCCTTCCTTTCAAATATTGCTTATCCTAGTGAGTAAAACTGAACTGAGTTTGAATTTTTTAAGCTTTGTTAAACAGAGTAGCTCCCTTTACAACAGAAAACCTTAAGTGCTGAAGTTTTATCCTTCACAGCATTTAGACAGCTGCTAATTTTTTTTTTTTTTCTATATCATGGTCATGGTCATGGTATGAAGGTTAATTTTTTTAAACTGGAAAAGGGGAAATTGCCTCAAATTAAAGAAAGACAGCTTTGAACAAGTTGCCTTAGAGTAAAGCATTTTAAAAGTCAAGAATGTTAGTGAAGCTGACTATACTGTAATTTAGGTAACAGCACGCACGCTGAGCTGGTGTGTGGTAGCTGTTCGGGCCTGTGGATGATTGCCACTCTCAGTGTGTTTTATTTTATGCTACAGTATTGCCTCTTTATACTGACGATGAAAAAAGCCCTTAGATACTGAAAACTAGGCTTTTGAGTATGTGCTTGAAAAAGTAGTGAATTCTATGGTCCTCACAAGAAACAGGGAGTATAGGAAAAATTATCCTACTGAAGGAAGAGCTTACCTGGAATGTCCTTAACCAAGAATTCAAGGTAGCACTCAAAATTCCAGCAGAATCACGCATATAATAAGCCAAATACACAAACAGCTCAATTACTCACTCTAAAACTCAGTGAAAATATTTCAAGGGACGGTGTTTTATATTCCCTGCAGAGAGTTGGTGTTCAATAACTGCTCCTTGAATGAACAGATTAAGCAGTGATGTAGGTTTTTACAATACCAAAAACCAAAGTCGTGAGTAACATTGTATAGTCGTGGTGAGATGTGCTTTGACTAACTTTGCTGATTTCTAATAGTCATGGCAGAGAGGGCCTCGAAGTGTTTTCCCATTTGATTGCAGGATATTTTTAAACAGAAGGATAACTGGTTAAAGATCAGGAGAGTTTGGAAATGCCTCTTGTATACCCTGCACTGACTCCCAAATGTAGCATTTTTTATGGACTTAGATCTGGGTTAGGTTTTATATTTTTCAAGAGGAAAGACAGCGCTCTGCAAAAGTTTGCAGTTTGTGGCACAGAACTTTACACCAGATAATATTCCAGCTGTGTCGATGAAGAATCCAGACGGAGGGCTGTGATGACAAACTAGAGTTTATTGGCACAAAGTAGCTCAGGAGTTCCAAAGAGGGGGAGACACGAGACACTGTGATCTCATACAATAGCCATCTGCTGTTTATACTTTATTTATAGAGCATTTCATTTGTACAAGGCCCTGGAGCAATGAAGAAACATATAAGAGGATCCTTAATGTTTTAAGATAAATAGAATAAAAGGAAGAGGATGTTGAGCTGTCGGTCACAAATGAATCAGAGATGACCTATTCTTGAACCAAGTAAAAGATTATAAATTTAGTAATTAAAATAAACAAACAACCATATCTCCTACTTTCCTATAGTTCTTTAAGAATTGTGGCTGTATATGAATATATTTCCTTATCCGGGCAAGATTGTGCCCAGCCATGCCTAAGCTGAGGTCAAAAGGAAATAAAGGCGTATGACATAGATGGATGGATTCCTTTTCCCAAGAGCTACTAGTCTTATCTGTTTAAGATGCTTGTGGAGACCAGGGCATGTGGAGCATTTGCTGTGACTTTAAGTTGAGATGTGTCTGAAGAAAGGGATACTGTGCAGCATTCTAACCAGACCTGGCTCCAGGTAGCCACATTGGAAACACTTAAGTAGCCAATGTTACTCTCTTCTCATCACCCTCGTTACCTGAGCTGAGAGCAAGCTAATGTAGGGTTTGTTATTCTGTATTTCCATCTTTAGGCCCCATCCTTTGTAGGGCTCACAGGGAAGGTCAACCTTGAAGGAACAATGGGATCTCTAGAGGAACAGTCCAGGACTGTTGAGAACTCTGTTTCCAGGGCAGTATGAGGCCATTGGAAATTCTCTGAAGGGACAATGTGAAGTGCAGGGAATAATGCGTTGCAATTTAAGTTGGGGAAACGCGATCATGTTTAGTCATAGCCTTTTCTGTCATTGTTCAAATGTGTTTAGAGACATGGGATTAAAACCTCTATTAATGAAGAAACAAGTTTGCTATTGGAGATATAATAAATAAACATATTTTTAATTAGATAAATCTGACCCAAAGACAGTGCTGTGCAGTTCCTAAACTGCTCAGTGATTTCTCTCTCCTCTTCTCTGAAACTTCTTGGTAATAGAAATTCGATTGAGTTTTAAGGCCCTTTTTATTGACTTCAATCTGTCTGTGATATCAACATTCTTCCCAGTTGTACTATGCAGTATCACCATGGATTGGATCAGAGTGAAGAACATGCAAATGCAGAGGAGAGACCAGATTCTGGGAGTTAAGAGGGCTCACTTCCAGGACTGCTTCTCAGACTACCCAAGTGTGTGTGTGTGTGTGTGGGCCGGCGGGGGATGGGGGTACAATTGAGTTCTTATTTATTTCCAATCCATTACAGACCGATACTTCCACAAAGTACAAAACCAGAGACTTGGATGTTGTGACAATGTCAAATTGGCATAAAAATTTAAAGTTATTACTCTCAATTTGTGTAATCGATCTTGTTGCCGACTGGTCACAAGTTGTAGGTTGACGCCAGCCCACACTTGGAGTTATGCTGACTTAGAGCACCCCCTTGTTTGCTTTTGGGACAGTGATTTTACCTCTCAGAAATTCCCCGTTTTTAAAATGAACTGGGAACACATTAGATGATTACTGAAATCCTATGATGCTATCATGTTTAGAATATTTTCTTTTTACTAGTTAGGAAACATTTAGATCATATCTACAGCCAATAATCTAAATGGTCTCTGTTAGTCCGTACTTATGTAAATGAGTGAAGAGCATGTTTTAGCTGAGGGTTTACAGGCGATATTTTTGCAGATTTGTCGATTGCAGGGTAGTAATTTTTTTTTTAACCAGCTCCTTTAGCAAGTACATCACTTCCTGGGTAGTTCTGGACTTTCCAGTGATACCCTTCCCCCTCATGCGCCTGTCTGTCCCCTTGAGTGTGCCAGGTAGTATAATGATGATAATGGCAGGTCAACCTTGAGTGACCAAACTTCAATTTGGTTTTCTAACAGATGTGAGAGTATTGAGTTACAAATAGGACAGTTCTGAATATGGCAAAGTACCTGCAACCCAGACACATTAGCCTCCTCTTCTCACTTGTAGTGAAAAAATATATATACCCAAAAGACAGCAACAAAAAAAATGTAACTTTAAAAATTGTTAAATATTTTGGTCTTAGATATTCAATTGTGGACTTTTAATGAATGATCATAAAAGTAGGCATGGAAGAAAACATTTATCTAGAGTCAAAAGTCATAATAACCATGGATAAATGATTTCATGTAGTCATTTTGTGCCTCGAGTTTATGTTTTTAGAATGTGTTTTCAATTCTAGGACCAAAATGCAAGTTTTCATGGAGTAAAAAGAATATCGTATTTTGAGACTACGAAAGAAATTTAGATCATAATGGGAAAATCAGGTGTTCTTGGCGAATAAGTTATTTGGAAATCTCTGTGCTGTTTCTGAGAATTCCAGATTGTCAAAACTTTCTCTGACAAAACAAATACTCCACACTTCCAGACATTGCCTTTGTGTTTTGTTTTGTTTTTAAATCTTTATTGTTGAAAGTATTACATGTCCTCCTTTTTTCCCCATTAACCTCTTACAGCCTGCTCAGACATTGCCTTTGGATGCTAACTTACAGACCATGGGTACGGTCCTGGGCCTGTGCTTTAAAAAAAATCACAGAAAATGTATCTGCCAAGTCATGCTTTTAAGAATTATTCATTCTTAAGTGATTCTGAAAAAATAAAATATTTTCTTCCAAACAATACTTATGAATCCATAAATAATCTAATCCACTTTTTAAACTGGTTTGGTGGTGAATCAGGGTACATTATTTTCATAGTGAGCATCGTTCGTCTTTGATATGTGGTAGGTTCCATTTGCCACACATGTATCTTGGGTAAGGTGGGACAGGGCACTTGCGTACTAATTGGATGAATGAGTCACACACAGACTTGCTTAAATACATCTTGCTTAAGTCAATCTGCAAATTGTATGGCTATTGTTCAATTGTCTGCTTCATTTGTCACCCATAGCAGTGGGAAAAAATCAGCCATTTCAGCTCTATTTGCAATCACTCAAGATGGACCTTGTGACCTAGTGATTGATTGGACAATAGAATTTGCAGTTCTGGCTCTCGCACTTGACACTATTGGAAAAGGTGAAGATATTGCACAACTTTTGAACTTACTTATCCTCTTGAAAGAAGTGTATTAGATTCGGTAGATTGAAAGAGTACTTGAGTATTGAATATCCCCACCAATTTTAGGTAAACACAGACATAAATTTTTCCATGCTGCCATGCTGCATATCCTAGTTGTTGAGTTGAAAAAACAAAAGTAGTTTCTAAGACTGCCTTCCAGAGAGATGAAATAAACACCCAGACTACATTTAACAAACCTTCAAGTTACATTGTCAATCACTGTGATGTTTGCCTAGAGGCAAATTAAACTAGATAACTAGATATCTTTGGTGCATTTCTGAAGGGGAGTTCTTCAGCATTGTGATCTGCTCTTGATGTGTTAAACAGTTGTGGCTCACAGTTATTCCAAATCCATTCTGTTGAGCCTGACCTTAAGATAATGTAAAAAAGCAATTAGTTTTAAACAGTAGGAGTGCCATCAGTGTGAAAGAAACAGATTACATGGTGGGGTGATAATTTTAGTGATTGTTAAAGAAATTATTAAAAATGAAATCTGTACTAAAAGCTGTGATTGTAATCGTTACAACTGACACAGAGCAATGCATTCTTTTTAAACAGAGATGCTCCCTTTCTGTGTCCTAATGAGAGGTGGTCTGGCTCATTAAATCACATCAAAACTCATCCTGAATAATAAAGCCAAACATTTCTTATACTTGATTTGTTAAATTCTACCCTGTTGCCCTGTCATTCAATATTTCAGCAAATATTTATAGTGAGTGCATAATGAGCCAAAACTGGGCTTATCATTAGAAACTATTGTTTATAACCCTTAACTAGACCCTTAACGCTATTTACATATATATATATATATATATATACACATACATATATATATATATATACTTTTATATATATATATTTATATTTATTGTTTAAAGTATTAGAGATAGTCCCTCCCCCCCCCCCGCATTGTTTTCTTCTAGCCTGTACCTTTCTCCTCTCTCCTCCCCTCCCCCCACACCAAGCCTTCACCACACAAAGAATTTATATGCATATATGCATAACCCATGGACACACACACACTTTTATATTTTAACACTTTTGTTTCATTAAACTAAAATTTTACTTTTTTGTTGACTGTTTACTTTTAGTTAGAAATAGCAAAATGTAATTCTGTTCCTTTGAAACTCTATTTCATTTCAGTAGTGGAGCTGTAGCTAAAATTGGCAGAATTTTAAATTTTAAAATCAAATTTGTGGTCTGTATTACAATCACGTACCTCTATCCAGGTTTCTGTTGCCACAAACGAAATGATCTTAAGGTTGTAAATTCGATCATCATTTAAAAAATCATATTTATGAAACTTGGACACATGCTTAAAGTTGTGTCTTGAAGTTGAAGCTCCTATATGTAGAAGCTGTCTGGTACATTTTGTAGAACCAATGTTGATTCAACACTAGTTCAATAATAAATTTACAAACAAGGACAATGCAAATGAGAACAATGACAATTACTGCACACTTGCTCGGTACCAGAAACTGTTTTTAGTGGTTTACATCTGCTTACTTCAATCAGACATCACAATAGCTGTGGAGGTTGGTACTATTGTTCCCTTTTCAAACATGGAAACTGAGGCTCAGAGAAGTTAAATAACTTCCATAAGTTCCTCATATGATTTTGAAAGAAACATATATACACACCTCGGCAGTTTCTAGGGTCCCCATTTTTTACCATTGTTCTCTGAGGCTGAACTTTAGGGGCAGTTTTCCTCATCAATATACTCATCGTAATTTTATTACAATATGTATAGTCAAAGAATCTTAATGTAGACAGGTACAATATACTAATAATTTTCTTGAAATACACAGAATTAACAAATCTTAATATAGGCAGATGCAACATACTTATGAATGTGATTCAGTTATGTAGAGTCAAAGAATCTTCTTTGTCTAGGAAGATGCTTTCAGGGTCCAGCCAGTTAGCCAGGCACTTACAACCTCCTCTCTTCACTCTGAGATACAACTGAGTTAGACTTGAACATCCCACTTGCTTCCATCACTGACATGACTCCTTTCCATCTAACTCATAGCACAATCATCCAAAGAGGCAGTAAAAATCAGTATCCTCAAAACTAATCTGGACAAATCCACATCATTAAATTAGGTTGTTGGAATTTTTTTGCAGCAGTATCCTAATTTGGGTACTACTAGGCTAGTTCACATTATTAATGGAAATAAAATCAGTAAATAAACATTAATATATTTCAGAGGCATTGAAGAACTTAGAGCAAAGTAGTTTTAAGAAGTGACTTTTTAAAAAACTCAGTAAATAAAATGTTTCTGGTTAGTGTGCATTGGAAGTACAGATTTCTTTTGAGTTAGATTGGATTTAGCAACATCTCTACATCCTAAACAGTTTCTGACATAATGCTTTAACTCTTTTAATATACCTACCACATTCATTAACGCAGTTAGTCGGAATTTGGTTCAAATAACAATGCAGTCTGGGATTTATTTCCCATATGGGTCAAAACATTGTGTTTATGGAAAGAATACAGAGTCTGGAGCCAGGCTGCCGAGACAATGAGACCAGCTCTGCCACATACCAGCTGGGCACTTCATCTCTCTCTGCTTCAATTTCCTCATCTGCGCAATGCTTGGAACAGTGTGCGATACATCAAAAGCCTATCAAAGTGATGGTGTGGGAAGAAAACATCTCAGGCTTCAGAAGCAATCATCACCTTATTTTTGGTACTTAATTGGTGCAGAATCAATATTTGATAATGGTATTTAAATTACCCTGTAACTTTAGGAGACTATGTATAACTAGGTTGACTCTCTAATATCATAATACATTATAGTTCTATTTCGCTCTTTTTTCCCTAAATAGTGGAATCTTATATCAGTAGATCCTAGCTCTTTTGAAAGCATCCATGCCATTATATGGTGTGATCATTATACAAAACAATGGGTGTTGCTGTCGTTTTCTTCAATATACAGAGTTAAAGAATCTACATCAAAATGCTCAGTTATGATGAGGCTGAGCTAAAAGCCTTTTTCACCCACAAAAAAAATGGTAGATTTATAGTAGACCATAGCTGCCAACGAGTCTCTTTTCTTTAAGACTGCAATGCTCCATAATTAGTGTGCTGTTGCAGTCAAGTCACTAACAACTGTTTCCTAATCCCAGAACAGAATGAAATAGACCAGTGGTCGGCAAACTGCGGCTCACGAGCCACATGCGGCTCTTTGGCCCCTTGAGTGTGGCTCTTCCACAAAATACCACGGCCTGGGCGAGTCTATTTTGAAGAAGTGGCGTTAGAAGAAGTTTAAGTTTAAAAAATTTGGCTCTCAAAAGAAATTTCAATCGTTGTACTGTTGATATTTGGCTCTGTTGACTAATGAGTTTGCTGACCACTGAAATAGACTATCAGACCTGGACGGGACCTTGAGGTCATCTAGTTTAACTTGCTCATATTATAGATGAGAAAACAGCCTCTGGCAGGTTAAATGTCACACAGCAAGTTAGGCATCAGAATCTCAGAAAAAAAATAGTTGCATTTTGAAAGTGCCTATTTCAGTTCTACATAAGAAGTAGCAATAGATAAGGTGCCTAAACCAATTGTGATTTGCTGTTTATTTATTAAATTGTTGCCTTGTAGAACACTGTCAGGATTCTCTGCATTGACTGAGTAGCTCTTCTGCCCACATGGTGCCACTGGAGTCACACAGCTTCACTGATCTGAGACTCTGCGGAAGCACCTCAGTCAGGGCACCTGGTCCTCCTCTACATGGTCTCTTTCTCCATGTATTATCTCATCCTCTTGGGTCTCTCAGGTAGCCTCTCTTTCTTGCAGGGTATTCTGTGACTGAAATGGCACATGTTTCAGCCCTAACTCTTAGCACAGTCTTCCTTACATCGAGTACAGATTATTGTCCCTAAAGCTTATCTGGATAAATCAACTTCAAGAAAGTATGCTGTTGGGATTATTTCCTTACAACATGGTGCCTGGGTTCCAAGAAGGGGCTTCGCAAAAGAATTAGCCCCAAAGTACCAAGTATTCATCAGACCTCAGCTTGTGTCAATACTTGTGGATATCTGTTGGTCAAAGCAAGTCCATGATCAAGGTCATAGCGAATGTAGGAGGGCACTATCATAGAGCAGGAGTTTTGGAAGATGTGGTTCATTTGGAGCTACCAATGTACCTCCCTACCAAAGTGGCAGAGAATTTCTGTGGTCAGGGTCAACAGAGCATGACATATTTGACACATAATGTGACACTATTTAATTAAAAAATGTTTTGCATTGCTTCAGAATTGGAAGTCCAATTGCACAATCATGCATGGATTGTAGGGGACAGATGAACCTTTCCAGGATATGATGAGCAGAGGAGATGTTTACCTTGGCTTTGGCGGGCACTGTTTCTTTATTTCAGATGGGGAGATTGTGATAGAGCCAGGCAGCCCTTAACATTTTAACATTTAAATCTCGAACCAAAAGAATAGAAAAGAGCCAATATTTTCAATGTATATGTAATAAAAAGTGAAGGCGTATGAATGCTATTTTGGGTATAATTCACTAATGGAAAGAACAAGACTTCAGTATTAGATTTTTGTATTGGATGAAATTATTGTGGCTTGAACTTCCACTGAACTGCTACAGACTGTAACTCAGAAGAGAAAAAAGAAGTGCCCGCCTCCTAACAAATCCCACTTATCAGCATAGACAGAGAAATACAAGCATGAATCAGTCATAAAGCTCTGTCCTCTAGGAGGCTTGTCTTGGCCGCTGTGAAGTCCTTGATACATACCTGTGTCACTGACAGCTAGTATGCAAATTGCCTGAAAGCTCCATTAGGCTGGTCTGGGCAAGGGAAGCCCATCTGTCAGTTCTGTGACACTTTCCCTTTTGGATCCTCACCTGGGAATATGTCCTTGAGACACCCAGATGGATGAATCCACGCCAGTGTCTGGTACAACCAACCTTGGAGGACGTTGTCACTTCTCTGGGTTTTTTTTGTTGTTGTTGTTTTGTTTTTTACTGACTTTAATTTTGATCTCCTCTTGTCTCCCAAACAATTAAATTATAAGGCACAAATATTAATGGATGGGAAAAGCTTTTTTTAAAAATACATTTTATTGATTTTTTTACAGAAAGGAAGGGAGAGGGATAGAGAGTTAGAAACATCGATGAGAGAGAAACATTTATCAGCTGCCTCCTGCACACCCCCTACTGGGGATGTGCCTGCAACTGAGGTACATGCCCTTGACCGGAATCGAACCTCGGACCCTTCAGTCCGCAGGCCGACGCTCTATCCACGGAGCCAAACCGGTTAGGGCAAAGCTTTTTATTCTCAATAAAATGGACACCTTATTATTTAAGCCTAGAAGATGGAACATGGTTGAACCCTCTGTGGGGGAAATTCTGGTATTTTTGTATACTGTGTGTGTGGTCTGATCCTCACAGGAAACACACTATTTCAGATTAACTGGAACTTGTCAGCTGTTGCTGATAGCTGTCCAAAGGTTTTGAGAAAGGGTGTCATGGTGTTATTTTAGCAGGCTTGCCTATTAAAGGGCATTTATTGGGAATTGTTTCATAATTCCTAGCCTCTTTCTTCTTCTTCTTCTTCTTCTTTTTTTTAAGACAACACAACAATGGCATGTAAGCATTTGGGAAAGGAAGTCCAACCTTCCTTTATTTGATGGTTTTATGATTAGATTCAAATCTCTTGTCCATCTCAGGTCAAAATCCCCAGGGGAGAGTTAGGAGTGACGACAACAGGATCCGAAGTGCAGCCATCCCTTTGATCATTGATATCTGCTCATCATAAACAGGCTCTCCCTGTCCCCATCTGGTCTAGCAGCAAGATCTACTCAAGTTTCTTTCTGCACCCAGGAAAGGTGGCCTAGAAATAATGATGGCCTCACCACTCAGGGAGCAAAGAGTTCGCAGACATGTACAATGGGTCAAAATCTAGAACCAGGGAGAGTATTTCTTCTTTTGAAAAATTCTCAAGCCAATGGCCGACAATGTATGCAGGTCTCTGAAAGGCTTATGATAGGAGAGGCTTGATGCTTTTGATCATTTTGGCAGCTTAATGGTTCATAATTTTGTCAGATTAGATCCTGTTTTCCATTTTTTTTTTTCAGGAAATGGTCCAAAAGATGTACTGTTGTTATTGACAGGACTTCCAAACTAGTTATTATTGGCTAATAATGTTTCGTTAAAAGTCTGAGCCGAGCATCTTGCCAGACAGGGAGTAAAACTTTTATGCCCAGCGGTGTTTGGATGAGCAAGATAATTATACCCTTGTCCACAGCAGATGCTCTGTTCTTCGCTTTGGCAGTTTCCCTGTTCAGTGTGCAAATTATTTTCTCTGCTGAAGTTGGTGGCTATTTGCAACAAATATATTTCTTTTCCAGCAAAGAATGGATCTCTTCCATCACCACTTGTAAATAGCAACGGAATTGATTGGAGTGTTTATTGTTTCACACACAAATCTGATGTGAAGCAAACAGAAATGCATGCAAGTCCCATGTCCATCAAAGGATGTGACACCAGCCCTGACTGGGTAGCTCAAGAGTTAGAGCCATATGCCAAGGTTTTGGGTTCAATGTCTGGCTAGGGCTCATACAAGAAGCAACCAATGAATGCATAATTGAGTGGAACAACAAATCTCTCTCTCTCTCTCTCTCTCTCTCTCTCTCTCTCTCTCTCTTTCTCTTTCTCTCTCTCAAAATCAATAAAAAAGGACGTGATACTAAGAAAGAAATCACTTACCAAAGTAGTTGAAAAAAACCACATTGTAACACTTACTTGAATACCCTTATTAAAATCAAGATTAAAAAAAAAGTCTCAAGGCTGATAGGCAAGTACAATTTTAAGTCAAACATGTACGTTTATTTAATAATAGGAGACACCTTTATTTGCAAGTATTTGTAAAAATCGTATGAGCTCTCTCTATGCAGTCTGTATTTCTGTATGAGGCAAATTTCACTCTATACGTATATTTTGAGACCCAAAATATAGAGTTCACTTCCCTCACAGTTCAACTGACATGTATGCCTGTCCTATGTTTGAAAAAAAGGAGAGTGCTCTCCTTGGTCACTGATCAACCAATATATTTCCAGAAGCCATAGGCTTCCTTCTTCGGGATTAGCCCAGCTGCTCCAGTTGTGTCTGTTTGCAGTAAGCTAGTGGGCGTTGGGCTGAGAGCTGCAGGAGAAGAAAGGACGAGATGTATTTCCCAGGGCTCCCTTTTTCTGCTTTTACCACAAGTCCTCCTAAGTAGAAAGGCAAGCATCACTCTCCTCCAGTCGCCATGTTTTCACAACCACAAAACGCAGGATACATTTATTTAATAAAACTAAGGATATAATTGGGGGTTGGGTTTCTGGATTACCCCTGGTTCGCCCAAGAATAATCATTGCTGACAAGATTTTTATGGTGAAATTCAACATCCAGCAAATGATTAAGTACCAGCTGAGAGAGTTTTCCTAAGTCTACATGGAAGTGCTGAAGACCAGAGGTGTGTCTCCTCACACACCCTGTCCTCAACTCTTCGGCATGCCCGGGGTGGAAATAGCAACTGAAGGACAAAATATTGCACACAATATTTCTCACCTGCAGAGGCATGAGGAAAAGGTTCCCTGGAGCTTTGAGCAGGGGGGAGATAAATCTGCCTGTGCTAAAGGTTTCTCAGAGGAGGTGAAATCTGAGTCAGGATAAATAGGTTCTGCTACTGGGGAACCAAGAGGGCATCCCATAGGGTGCAACAGCATGGATCAGGAGGCCGCAGATTCCTCTTTTGCCAAATGCCTTTCTCAGAACATTCTCGAATACCACTGTTTGGTGAGATGGCACAAATAAGGAGAGGTGGCCCTGTTTGCACACTGACATTTCTCTCCTCTGGTTGAAAATGAGTTGCAGCTGAAAAATCTGGAGAAATCCGCTATAATCTTGACAAGAGTACCAGACTATTATGTGTATTCCTATTCTAATAAAGATTTAATAACTCACATATTTACAAATATATTTCTAGTTGTATGTAATGGTCACATGGGTATCACTTGAGATGGCATAAGAAATGGTAGTAGGAATGGCAGTATAATAGGATTCTGGGTACAAGCAAGGTTAAATGACATTAATGATAGCTTTTATTCAGACGGTTCTTAGTAGGGCTTTCAGGTTATTTTTACTTTGGATGCTACATGTTAGCTTTTCATCTTTGTGTCTAGATGAAGAGAATAGATTATTCAAAGGCCAGTCCTAGAACTCAATCAGTGGCCAGAACATTGCATCCTAAGTTATAAATAACTGAGGAGATCCTTGTGAAAAGTCAGGAACCTTCTTCCCAGTAGAATAATCAGTGCCTCATTGGAGACATGGTCCTTCTCTTTTTCCTCCTTTCCCTTAACCTTTCTCCTCATAGGCTGCTATTCTACCCTTTCTTCTCTAATCGCACACACCTAGACACATCTATACTTCCATACCCTTCCCCCTTTGGGACTGTGCTTAAGGACCACCCACTTTTTATTGATGTACATCACTGAATCTGCTTCTTGTTGCACTTTTTATTCTCTAGGTATTACCATCAAGGTCTTTTTGAGGGGAAAAAAATGAGTTAGAACCGAAACCAAAGGAACGTCATTATTCTTCAAATAATTTAATTACTCAGAAATACTTTTTGGCAAAACATAGCTTCTAGCATCTTCCATCTTCCTGCTATTTATCCATACTCTGGATTACCTCATTCATTAGTTCTGACAAGGGACTGTGTTTGTATCATTGCCTGATGGACGTGTTACATGTTTCAGTCCTATAATATTCGACTCTGAGCTCAGTGCTGCATACTTGGGAGATGATGTTAAATCAGCCTCAGAGACACACCGCTGTCATCAAGCCAAATAACTCAGTGGAAAAATGATAAGGGTATAAGGAGATCAATAAGGCAAGGGAACTGTGCTTTCAAAAGCAAGGCAAAATATGAGCAAGACTGTCAGCCAAGCATTCGGGTGTAAATAAAGCAAGAATATGCCATGTTTGGGACACCCATACGCTACAGTGAACCATTATCCTGTGAGTTGTAAATTTCCCTTACATTTGCCTAACTCCTTTAATATAGGTCATTCTAAAATACAGCCATAAGACTCACTGGCACTTTGATTAGTCTGGCATTGCTCTCCCTTCTCTCCGAACAGAAGAAAATGAGGAGATGGCTGAAGAATGCTGAGGACAATTCTGAGGCCATTTAGTTGTGAGTGGTCACCGTGGAGCATTCTCTCTACTTAATGATGATTTGTATAACTCATATCTTTGTAAATATGAATTATGCAAATACATTTCTGCCCTGTGAGATGAAATTACTCAACAGGGCCCTTATAAGTGCCCAGTTGCATTGGATTTTTTGAGTGGAAAACAAAGCAAACTGTATAAACTGGAAACTTGCAGATGCAAGACAGTAAAATTTTTTTAATATTTGGAAATAATAATTTGTTTTCTATGGGCTAATGGTCAAGGAGACTTTGTGAAAATGGTTCAGAGCCCTTCAATGTCAGTCTAAGGAATGTGATCTGTAGACTATGAAAAGCATTTTAGGATTTTCTTTATTCTAATATGGGATGAAGTATGAAAATTAATTTTTGTTTTAGGAAGATAAAGCTTAAGGCTATGTGCTGGACAGATTCGAGTATTTGGAGCTTGGGAACAGGAAACACAATTTAGAGATGGTTACATTAATCCATATATGAAGTACTTCCAGACAAGAATAGAAGCAGTGGAATGAATGGAAAAGACAGATGTGAGAGACACTGAGAAGCAAGCATAAGTAGGACTTGGTGCCTGAATGAATCATAGCCATGAAAATAAAAAACAGATGCATACAGATGTTAAATGACCAATACACAGTTGATCTGTGAAAAATGACTGCTAAGTTCAAGTTCAGCATTCAAGGCATAATGTACTGTAAAATGTTCATGCCATGATTTTGAGGTAAAACTTGGAGGTGCCCTTCAGCTCAGTGAGCCATCAAGAAAAATGTCCAGAAAAGGTAATTGAGAAACATGGGCTAAAAGCACATTATAGGCAGAAAGAACAGCAAGTGGAAAAGCATTGGTGCAAATGATCACACAAAGCACATCTAAAAATGGTGGGTTACGCATTGGTATGGGGGAGAGGTGGAGGGGTGGCTGGGAAGGTGGGTTGAGGGGTCAGTGGCAGTAGGTTTGCCTGGAAGCTGATGAAATTTAAGATTTAGGGCTCTTCCTTTCTTCCACCTTTTCAATATTCTACATCTAATCTTATCTTCATTTTGAATTCTCCTTAAGAATGGACAGTGACCATCCCAATTGTATGAACTTTATCTACAAAAAAGCCACTTTTTTCCTTGCCTAGTCATGTCTACACATGGTCATGTCGGTTTGGAAAATTTTCAAATGAAAGATATTTTCATCACAACTGGTTAAAACCCTTGTCCTTTTCCATTTCGGCTTCCCCATTTGCATTTTCCTTTTTCTCAGATGGTGGTGGATGTTTTGGAATTTAGCTAAGGGGAAGTAAGGTGAGAGATGCATTTGGTCTGGATGTAATGAGATGTAGGATTATGTTAGCACTGTCTGTTCTGTGTAGCAATTATTCCAAGAATGCCCAAACTTCCCACTATCCTGGGCATTGTGGCAGGAACATGGGACCACAAGGTCCTATTATGACTGGTGTCTAGCCTCTGACACTCAACAGAGAAAGTTTATGGGAAAGTATCCTATATAATAAAGAGGCAATATGCAAATTGATCCTCACGCCTTTGCATCACAAGATGGCCACCCCCATGTTGTCACAAGATGGCTGCCACAGATGGCTGCCCCATGTAGTCACAATATGGCCACCCCTACATCATCACAAGATGACCAGCATGGGAGGGCAGTTGGGGGTGCCCAGGCCTGCAGGGAAGGGCAGTTGGGGGCGATCGGGCTGGCAGGGGAGGGCAGTTGGGAGTGATCTGGCTGGAAGGGAAGGGCAGTTGGGTGTCAAGCGGCTAGCAGGGGAGCGGTTAGGGGGTGATCAGGCTGGCAAGCAGGCAAGTGGTTAGGAGCCAGCAGTCCCAGATTGTGAGAGGGATGTCCGACTATTGGTTTAGGCCCGATCCCTGTGATCCTAAACCAGCAGTTGGACATTCCCCAAGGGGTCCCAGGTTGAAGTGGGTGCAGGCTGGGCTGAGGGTCAGCCCTTTCACCCCAGTGCATGAATTTTGTGCACCAGGCCTCTAGTATAGAATAAAAGGCTTTGCAAAATATGAAGCCAAAAGGTAACTTTATGCAAAGTTCTTCCCATTTTTTTGATCCCCAAATTTACTGTCCTAACAATTTATAAGCTGTTACCGTGAATGAGTTGTGGAAGCTGAAGAAAAAAACCTATTGTAAACTCTCAAAAAATGCATTTCTATCAACCACTAGGAGACAAACAAAATGATCTTTTTATTCTATGTGTGAAAAATATTATAAAATTCATGCTATCTGATGAGGCAATTAAAGAATATGCAGACCCTCCCCCCCATATATACACACACACACGCACACACAAAGAGGGAAAATTATTTTGAAGTATGAGAAATTTATTATTGTTATTTTCAACATTTTTGATACTTATTTTATATGTCAGCTTTTTAAAGTAAATAATTTATTGTAGCCTCCTTGTTCATTCTAAATAATATTTATTTTTATAACTAATTTTATAAATTTTACTTAATTTTTTCTTAAGGAGTCTCTAAAGTTGTATAAGTTTTAAGTACCTGTCCTTACTTACATTTGGGGGGGGGGGTGGACCTTAACTTTAATAATCAAGTACATAATCTTAACTCCTGACCCATCCATGAAGACCATTTAAGGGTTAAGTATCTGCTGTGTCCTAAATGTTTGTGTCTCTCCAGAAGTTCACATGTTAAAATCCTATGTGATGGTATCAGGAGGTGGGGCCTCTGAGAGCTGCTGAGATCATGAGAGTGGAGCCCTCATGAATGAAATTAGTGGTCTTATAAAAAGAGACCTCCCTTACCTCTTACAATATTGTAAGGTACAATGAGAAATCTCAGATCTAGATCAGGACCCTCACCTGACCGTGCTGACACACTGGGTTTTGAAATTCCAGCTTTCAAAACTTTGAGAAATAAAATTCTGTTACTTATGAACTACCTAGTCTATGGTATTTCATTATAGCATCCTGAATGGGCGAAGAGAGCATTTGTGTCTTTCAACTTCCATGGTGTTCAGCTTTTTACCTTCATTCATCTAGCTGTACTCTGTAATATCCCAATTAGTGGAATATTATAGTAGTATTCCCAAATCCCCTATGCACAAATTCAGGCTAAAAAGGTTCCAGTGTCTGGCCCTAGTCGGTTTGGCTCAGTGGATAGAGCGTTGGCTTGTGGACTGAATGGTCCCCGGTTCGATTCCGGTCAAGGGCACATGCCTGTGTTGCGGGCTTGATCCCCAGTGTGGGGTGTGCAGGAGGCAGCCTATCAATGATTCTCTCTCATCATTGATGTTTCTATTTCTCTCTCACTCTCCTTTCCTCTTTGAAATCAATAAAAATATATTTACTTAAAGAAAAGTTCCAGTTTCTGGATAGCATAGTATTTAAGAACTATATTTAAGTAGGACTATGTAACTGATTCAAATCCGAAATGTATGTTCAGATGAAAATTGTAGTAGACTATATATAAGGTCAGGAAGATCTTGATAGGGAACATTATTCCACTTAGAAAGTTTCAGGAGTTTATAATTGGTTTCATTCAGAAAAGTATTTGCAGAAGTACACAAAGAATTTTGAAGTATGGCCAGTGGAAACTGTCCACCCTTTATCAATACTCCATTGCCAGCAAAACAAATGTAAAATAATTACTTTATTCTATTTTATAAGGGAACAAATAAGAGACATACTAATACACAGGGAGACCACCCATTGGAAGTTAAGTTTATATAATGGACAAATTTGAAAGTCAGATATCTTTTTCCTAATTTTCTCTGTGTCTTCAATAAAGAAAAAAAATCTGTGAGATTAGGTAAGGATAAGCCCTGCATATATATATATATATATATATATATATATATATATATATATATTGATTGATTTCAGAGAGGAAGGGAGGGGGAAAGGTAGAAACATCAGTGATGCGAGAGAATCACTGATTGGCTATCTCCTGCACAGCCCCCTACTTGGGATCGAGCCTAAAATCCAAGTATGTACTCTGGGAATCAAACCATGACCTTCTGGTTCATAGGTCGACCACTGAGCAACACTGGCAGGGCAAGACCTATAGGTATTGATTGGTCAGTAGAACTAGCATGTTAGCTAAAACCATAATTTCCATTTTTATTCTGTTCATAACCAAGTCTCTATTTGACCTGCCAGGTATGACAAGTAGCTCAAAGAAAATGGAACACTTTGGGTCATGCCATTTTCAGTTTTCTAATAAGGAAAAAGCATGTTCAAAACACACATCTTTTTTTTTTTGTCATTGTCTGTGTTCTTGCACAGATTGTAGATTGTGTCCATAACGGAAACCAGTAGCCAAGAATAGACATGTCTATCTGTCTGTCTGTCTTTACAAATTGCTAACATACGACCTGAACTGGCCTTGCCAGAAGCCTTAGTACTGATAGAAATGAATGACTAGTGGAATCCAAATAAATGGAAGGAAACATGCCTTTACCTACAGCACAGCCAGCCTCAGAGTGAGTGGATGGTCCACATTGAAGAATATTGTAATAATATTCCAAAGAGTGCTTCTTGGCCAGTGGTGGGAGTGCGAGGTTCTCATGCTTCTGCATTCCACTGTGTAGTGTGGTCCACACTTCAGGAACTTTACTTTCCTCCCCTGAAATCAGAGTATAACACCAGTGGATGCTTTTTTCCACTGAATAAGAAATACCCCAGTGTAAAAAACAAAAACAACACCAAAAAAACCCTCTTAAATATGAATCTACTGATAGACCATAACTCATCTGAGTAAAAGTCATCACTGTGCTAGAAAGTTTTATGTTGTTATTCCCTTTTCTCATTTTATTTTTATCTTTATTATTACCTAGTCCTGCAAACCACAAGAACAAGCAATAAAATTAGTTTCATTTATTGTCGTTGAGAACTCTGGTGATATAACTTGACCAGTCCACATCAGTCCTCATTTCTGTTCTTTCTGATACTTAAAATGATCACTGTGAGCTATAAAATATGTTGTTCTTTGTTTGTTAAGAAGAACAGAGCTTACAATAAAATAAACAGGCATTCTATAAGAATTAGCATTAACACAGGCACTGTTTTCTCTCATACTTTAATAAAAATAAATATAGATCGCATTTTGGTGCATATCAAGTTCATCTTTCATTTGCTTTTTATCCTGCTATTATATGTGCTGAGAACTTGATGCTAACTTCACCTGCATGGACTGTTTCTCTAGTTGTGTTTCTTTCAAATTTAAAGGAGCAGTTGTCATTGGTTACATTTCATCTTTTAAAATATTTCCATAATAATATTTAGCTTTTATATTATTGTTGAATTTACATGAATTCTAATTAGTCATGTATCATTTAACTATGACGATATGTTCTGAGAAATGTTTCGGGTGATATTGTCCTTTGCAAACATCACAACATGCACTTACACAAAACTAGGTGGTATAGCCTAGTTACACGCTTCGGCTATATGTTATATCCTATTGCTTCTAGATTGCAACCTGTGCAGTATGTTACTGTACTGAATATTGTAGACAGTTGTAACACAATGCTAAATATCTATATATCTAAACATATCTAAACCTAGAAAAGGTACAATAGAAATGCTATGGGAAAGATACAAATGGTACATCTGCATGGGGTACTGACTGTGGACAGAGCTTCTGGACTGGGTGAGTTGCTCTGGGTAAGTCAGTGAGTGACCGTGAGTGGATGTGAAGGCCTAGGGCATTACTATACTCTACTGTACACTTTATAAACTCTGAACACGTGGCTACCTACATTTATTTTAAAATGTTTTTCTTTCTTCAATAATAAATTAAACTTAGATTATTATAACATTTTTACTTTATAAACTTTTTATAAAGTTTTGGTAGCTAGCTGTACAGAAACATTTTCTTTCTTTATATCCTTACTAGAGGCCCGATGCACGAAATTCGTGCAAGAGTAGGCCTTCCTTTCCCCAGCTGCCGGCACAGGCTTCCCTCTGGCACCTGGGACCCAGGCTTCCCTCGCAGCCCTGGCTTCATCCAGAAGGTCATCTGGTCTAATTAGCATATTATGCTTTTATTATTATAGATTCTATAAGCTTATGTGTTTTGTTTTTACTTTTTGTTAGAAACTAAGACACAAACAAATTAGACACGTGGTCAGGATCACTGCCTTCCACCTCCACATTGTGACCCACTGCAAGGTCTTCAGGGGCAATCCAACGCTTGGAGCTGTCCTCTCCTACAGCATCAATGCCTTCTTCTTGAGGAGGTGTCACTGTTTTCAGAAATATGTACATAGTGGTTTGCCTCATTTCTTTCATCCATCCCAGATTTGCGTGTAAGCAGATAATGCACACAGTAGTCCTTGTTTCTGTTCTTTCTGCTACTTATTTTTTAAGAAGTCCTCCTTAATACTGAAAACACTTTGGTATCGGGGTCCAGGTTTTCAAACTTTGTGAAGAAGCTTGTTGAGGTCTGCAAAAGCTTCTGCTAACCCCTTCCCTGTGCATTTTCTTAAGGATTCTTCTTTTCTCTTCTCCTGTAGTCACCTTCTCTCTTGCCTCTTCTTCAGCTATGTGTTCCTGTTCCAGTTCCAACAACTCCTCACTAGTCAATTCCTCAGGAACCACCTCGAAGGGCTCCTCAATGTCCTCCCCATCCACACCCAGGTTAAAGGTCTTTGCCATGTCAAACACAGCCTTGTTGATTTTTGCAACCTTGGCGCTATATTACACAGGCTTCAGCATCACTAGGCAATAGGAATTTTTCAGCTTCATTATAATTTTATGGGACCACTATTGTATATGTTGCCCATCGCTGACCAAAACATAGCTATGCAGGAGCGACTGTATACGTTTGATTTTAGAAGTGTTGTAGCATGGGTTAAATTTGTGTTGGTTATCTGAAAATTAGAAGCCTTTGGACTTTCTTTGGTATAATATAACTTTTCTTTAGTTAGCTCCATCCTTCAACTCCAAATTCTGGACAGAAATTCTTAAAATCGGCAGCTTCAGGAAATCTATCTATGGAAAAGAAATATCCTATATAATAAAAGAGAAACATGTAAATTGATGGTACTTCCACTATGCTTACCAGCCAATCAGGAGTGAGTATGCAAATTAACCTGACAAAGATGGAAAGTTAATTTGCATACACAGGCACTGGGTGGAGAGCAGAGTGGGAGAGCTGGCGGCTTGGAGGACTTGGCAGAGCGGGAGGCTGTGAGACAGAGAAAGAGCAGGAAGGGAAAACCAAGAGCGCAGGGAGCACCAGGAATGCTGGGAATTGTAGTTCTGGTGGCAGACGGATCTCCTAGACACTAGAGTAAAGTGAGCCTGGAGCAAGTTACTGTTGCCGTGGGGGATGGAGGGAAAGCAAAGGTGAGAGACATAAGTAAAATCAGTGTGTCTAGGAAAAATTAAAGGGAAGATATCCTAAAACTTCCAGGAAATCTCCACCAATGGAGCGAAGAAAAAAAAGAAGCCTCTATAATTTTGTGAGCAACAAACCAAACTGGGTTGGGGTCTCAGACAATTCGCTCATATGATTGCAAAGACTGACAGAAACTCCCGGATTGGAGAGGGATCCCCTGAGGGCTCCCAGATTGGAGAGGGTGCAGGTCGGGCTGAGGGACCCACACCCGGGCACGAATCTCCATGCACTGGGCCCCTAGTTTTACTATAAGGAACTATAATTCTAGGCTGCTTTGCTACACTATTATCCATGTTGGTAAATTTGAAAAATTTGATTATTACCCATTATCAGCCAAAGTTTTGTGTTCTGTATGATGTTGGTTACAAGCAGAAGGGTGTTATGTGTTTTATATTATACATGTAAGTTAATATGAAAAGCTAGCTTATTAAAATGTTTAACTCCACATACTGTTATTTCCTCAATTAAGGAATACTTATAAAAACTACCGATATGATTTCAAGGACACAGCTTTTATCACTGTTCCAGTAGTTCTTGTTCCTATATAGGTGCTTTTATATAAAAGGACTGTATATAAAAGTCCTTTTAGGTAAGGGCATGGACATTTAGTAGTTAGTGTGTTATTTAACTGATAAGCTTTTCCCATTTATCAGAAGAATAAGATATAGTTGGTAATTTTTGTTTTTGTGATGACTGCTGTCATAGCTTAGCTTCTTAGGTTTGGTCTCTGTTTTGACTTTGCTTAAGATGTGATCAGATGATTGGTGTTACTGGTCTTCCCTCAAAGAGTTTAAAGTGGGCCCTGAGTGTTTGTACCGCAAGGAATGATGACATAATTATACTTTCTTTTCAAGGAGCTCTCTGTGGGCTAATGAACAGAGAGGGTCTCTGAGTCCCATCTTTCTTTAAGAAATTCTGATGTGCCCTGTGCTGTTTCTCCGTTAGATCATGGGGATTTATTAAATCAGTCTGTCTGCCCACACACTCCTCTGGTCCTAGCAGCCTAGCCGCGAAGACAGAGCCACCAAGAAATGGTTATTCTGTTTTCCGTGGGTGTGCCTAGCTGCTTCTTTACTACTCATGCATTTAAACCCTCTCCTTTCTGTATGTCCTCTAGGATGTTAGGCCTTTGAATAGCAAGCATGTCACCGGTGGCCACATCCATTTTGTGCTGCAATGGGGGCCTGGAGCTATCTCTTCCCTCTTGTGTGAGCTGATTGCTAACTTCTCAGAAATGTCCTAAGCCAGATGTTGAACTGTTAGTAGGTTAAAGTAGAAGTATTTACATGTCAAAAATCAGCAAAGCTATACATTGAGGTGTTGTTTTGTTTTATTTTGTAATTTCTGAGATCTGGAATACCAACACAGTGCTTATTCTGAGTCAGTTTTCTCTTTGGATCCCCATTCCAGCCAATTAACCTTCTACGAGTACAGCAGTCACTGACGCATCTTTGGGGTGTGGGTGGGGAAGAGGATAGCGACTATTGGAAAACTCTTGCGGATTATAGTTTAGATTTCTGTTTGTCAGGTTACACATGGTACTCTAAACTGAAGCAAACCCAAACCAAACCAAGTCATTCTCTGCAATATTGGAAATGTATAGTAAGTACTTTGAACTGTATAAACGTATGATTATTTCATTTTTATATAATAAACTATTTGCTAGTTACCCTAGGACACATATCATACAACTTGTTAGAAATTAGGGCAATAATTAAGCTGAAATAACAGTTGAAGCTATTGTTTATCCACAAAATCTCCTTTCAGGGCAGCAACTTTTATTTTTTATTTTATTTATTTTTTTAAATATATATATATATATATATATATATATATATATATATATGTATGTATGTGTATATATATGTGTATATGTATATATTTAGTTTCTATATGTAGCATTTTGTATTTGCCAAATTCTTTTTTAAAATTTCTTTATTGATTAAGGTATTACGTATGTGTCCTTATTCCCCCAATACCCCCCACCTCCTATTGATTTCAGAGAGGAAGGGAGAGGGAGAGAGAGATAGAAACATCAATGATGAGAGGGAATCATTGATTGGCTGCCTCCCGCATGCCCCCTACTGGAGATGGAGCCTGCAACGCCAGGTATGTGCCCTTGACCAGAATCGAAACTGATACCCTTTGGTCTGCAGGCCAACGCTCTATCCACTGAACCAAACCAGCTAGGACAATTTTTAAAAACCTAATTATTTTTAGTGTTAGAAGCTATGAAATTGGTCTAGTTTATTTTCCGTATATAAAAGTCCTTTTAAGTAAGGCCATGGACATTTAGTAGATAGTGTGTTATTTAACTGATAAACTTTTCCCACTTATCAGAAGAATAAGATATAGTTGGCAATGATAAGTCTTACTTGACTAAGTACTTGTACAACTTATAATTTCCCTGAGTTTATATATTCTAAGAATAATTTCCTTGTGAAAGTTTATGTGTGTGAGTTTTTTAATTCTTCTGAGGATCTTGTCATCAGATTATCTGGAGATAATTAGTGGCAGTAGTTAAAATAGTACTAACTGAGCCTAATGTCTCATTGAAGAATTACATTTTTTTATTTATAATCTAGAGAAATTGTTTGACAAACATGAAGGGGCATTTTACTTTGTATTGTAAGATTTCATTTAATACAGGTAACTGGAGTTTGCTAGATCATTCAATGGACCAACCAATATACCTCTTACTCAAAAGAACATTGTCATGATAACAAGGAGTATTATATAATGCTTTAGGATTTATAGAACAATAACTAACAACTATAGATTGCTTATTGTGTTCCAGATTTTATTCTCAGTGCTTTACACATAATCACTTATTTGAAATGTTTAACAATTTTCTAAGGTAGTTATTATCCTCAGTTTTACAGATGAGGAAACTGAAGCAATAGATATGAGATAATTTGCCCAGGGTTGCACAGACAATAAGTGGGAAAGCAGGATTTGAACCTGGGTGGTGTGGCTTCAACATCTATGCTCTTAGTTCCAATAACAATAACACTTCCTTCTTCTCCTTGAGCCTTTGGAGGGTCTACTGATCAAGGGCAAATACTATACTCTTTATTTGCAAGTCTCAGAAGCCTCAATCACTAATTTTATAAGAACACAAGTAACTTGGAGAAGGAAGAGCAGAATTGTCTTATCATTGGGGATAAATCATTCTCTTGATTATGGAAAATTTCACTGGGCAAAAAGAATCTCCAGTAATCACAGTACAGAGAAGATACATCAAAAACTGGATAGATCCATATTGTTTTGGAGATTCTGTAAGGTACAAGATGGATTGACTTAAAATATACTGAAAAGGGAGTCCTTATAGAGGTTTATAATTATGAGAAATATAATTTTGAATGTATAAATATTGCATGAGCTTCTTATTTAAAAATGGTAGTAAATTGAAAACAATATAAAATGCCCAATAGTCATTTTATTGCCTGATCCTTTTTTCTTAAACCCTGGGCATTAATTTATTCACATAGTTATAATCTCATGGCCCAAACTACAATAAATGTTGAAAATATATTCACAGAAAATTATCTGTGCAAGTGCTCCTTCCAATGTTTATAATGAAGCAATTACTTTGCATGTATTAATTGCTGTCACATTTTAATCTCTGCTGTAACATTGTTTTTTTTTTAAATTATTGTCCTTTGTGCTCTAATATTTCATATTTAGAACTTCCAAAGCATAGGTTTGGCCCACATTTAATTTTGCTGCATCAATAAAAAAATGAATGAATTGGCTAATAAAGCATCAAACTATTTTATGTCATGGAATATAGGTTGTTGTTTATGAATATTCTCAACTGACCCAGTAGTTCACTGTAAGAAAGCATTTTTCTTTTTTGCCTTCATTCAGTGGAGAGAGAAATAAGTTGGTAGAATAACGTTCTACATGGTGGGGGGGCGGGGAGAGAAAGGTGCTCTTCTTTTGGGTTGTGCAGGTAGATGCACATCCCAAAATAGATGCACATCATAAAGTAGATGATGTCATATTGAAAATGCAGGGCTTCCTACTCAGGAAGGAAGCTTGTCTGCCTAAAACAGTGACATTTATTCTTTACCAGCAGTTTATCTCAATTGCTCTCTTTTCTTGGTATTTAGTGATTTTTACACTACAGATGAAATCGTTGTTACTGGCTGAAAACAAATAAAATCCATCCTGTTTCTTCCACAGATTAGAGTTTATTTCCTGGAAATCTCTTTTAATAATGTCCACTTTGGGTCTGGGGAGGTATCAATTGAAAGAGAGATTTGACATGATAAAAATCTAGACCCATTCATGAGGGAAAAAAACACTTAAATAGTAACTCTATTGAAAGGAGATCAGTTGCCTTAAAAAAAATCTTTAAATAGCAGCCTCGTCATTGTGACCTTTATTTTGCTTAGCACATTTAGATGCTGTAGATGTGTTGTATGGTGTGGCGAGATGGTTCCTTGTAGTTGTATGAATGACCTACATCCGCACCGTACAGTAGAACTTTCAATAACGATGGAAATGTTCTATGCCTGCCTGTCCAACATAGCATTACTAGTCATGTGTTTTTGAATATGTGACTAGTGCGACTAAGGAACTTCATTTTTTATTTTAATTCATTTGACTTAATTATATTTAAATTTAAGTAGTCATCATCACTAGCGGCTACTGTATCAGACGGCACATATCTAGAGTAAAATGTAGAATTAACTGGAGTGAAGACTGCTTAACTTCAGGTCCTGGATATGGTGCAGAGTAGTTGAACAACCTTAGAAAATCATTTAACCTTCCTGAGTCTCCATATCTAGTATTCTCAATTTCTATATGGGGATAATAATAGTACCTACCTCCCAAAGTTCTGAGATCATTAAATAAATTGATTAGTATAAAACTCCTTGAACTGTGCCTAACATACAATACATGCTCAGCAATCATGAGCCATTGCTATTCGTATTAATTATTTTATAATATTTTATAGATTTTTAATGATATAGGAACTGAAAGGGAGATGGAAATGAAATAGGTCTAAAATAACAGATAAAGCCATAAAATGGGATAGAATTTTAGGTGATCCTAGAGGAATGACCAAGATTTAAATAAAAAAAAAGTAATTTATAAATTGGGTGACCGTATATTCTAATTTGCTTTGGAAAATCTCAAGTCGTACCTTGTATCCTGGTTTAATTATTATGTCCCTCTTTTGTTCTAAAAAGTGTTTGTAAGATAAATCTTCTAGCCACCCTAGAATAAGATATAGAAACGGAGCCCAGGCATTCCAGGTGGAAGGAAGAAAGGAAAATAAGGTATGGATGCAAATGTGACTATGATGTGGCCAGAAAGATGAATGAGCACTGGGAAAGGAAAGAAAACAGAGTTAGATATGAGCTAGAGAGACATAATGAAGGTAGGATGAAAGCTCAGGCAAGGAAATTAAATTTCATTTTAATGCTATTTATGCGATTATTGCATTGCTCCTCAGTCAACACAGATTCACTTTCATAAAAACTTTTTGATGTGATTGGACAAAATGGTTCAGTGGACCAAAAAAAGCCTTATAATGTTTGATGCTTTGATTGGCCATCCATTATTCACTGTAATTTTACAAAATTCATGCAAGGGGTTCGGCCCTTTCAGTTCCAGCGACGTCCAGAAGGTCATCCAGACAGTCGTTCAGCTGTTCGGCTATCTGGTCTAATTAGCATATTACGCTTTTATTATTATAGATGGTTTGAAAAAAAATCATTTACTTAGATCGCCCATTAGCTACAAGTAACCAAATCAGTAATATGATTGGTTAACAGGAAAATTAGTCCTTTGAGAGGAATTATAGCTCATTAGATCCGTTTTCAAGAATGAAGGGGGAGACTTGGAATGTGTACATTTAGTTGCAATAAATACTATGTCAACATATCTTATGGCAGTGTTCTGTAGGCTGCATCTATCTGTCTTCATTCATTTCAGGCCAGCGTGCATGACAAAGGGAAGGGAATTCATTGTCGGCATGATTAGTGATTGTAATTGTAGGGAAATAAACAGTATATTGGATTGTGAAACATAGAAGATTATAACACAAGTAGGAAGAGAGTCAAAGATAGAGATAATGAGGGGAAAACGAAAATAAAAATTTAAGTAAACATGTAAGGTACAAGAATGGGACTCACATATAATTGTTTTACTCTTCACAAGATCTCCTTTTTATTTCTAATTGCATTCTGAATTGAGATGCTGACCATTGGTGAGCCCAGAGATCTCCAACAGTTCATGGTGACCTATTATAGATTGTCACTCTTTTCCCAGTTATTCTAGACCAGTGGTCGGCAAACTCATTAGTCAACAGAGCCAAATATCAACAGTACAACGATTGAAATTTCTTTTGAGAGCCAAATTTTTTAAACTTAAACTTCTTCTAACGCCACTTCTTCAAAATAGACTCGCCCAGGCTGTGGTATTTTGTGGAAGAGCCACACTCAAGGGGCCAAAGAGCCGCATGTGGCTCGCGAGCCGCAGTTTGCCGACCACGGTTCTAGACCATTGTAAATCAGTCATTTGAGTGGGTCTCTAAAGTATTCCTGGGTGTGTGTGTATTGGGGGGGAGGGGGGGAATAGGAGTCTTAAACAGGGATTATAGTAACTTTTGGTATTTCTGGAGAATTCTATTACTGTTACAGTATAGCAGACATGGTACTCTCCACCTAGGGAACCAATCATGGCTCTTTTTTTTTTTTGCAGGAGCAACCAATAATTATCAATATTAGAATCATGAACTGTTTGGGTTATTTTCAAAGTTTAAACTAATGCCACAAGCACCTCATATTTTGAAGTGTTTTAATTTTGTTTTTCATTAGAGATCAAGAATTGGCCAAATGGACAAGGGTTAGGCAAAGACAGGATGTCACTGGCATTTGGAAAATTGAGCAATCTTTATAAAAGGCTGTTGGCATCAATTATAACAGCCACTCTTCTCTAGCTTGCAAATTTATTAACGAAATTGGTTTATAGATGCTTACAATAATTTATTTGTGTCTTCAAGTACATGTATTTAAAAATGTCATTTAATATCTAAACCTCTGAATGGAATTCAATGACTTTAGATTAAGCCTATTTGTAAATAGTACAGAGTAATGTGTAATTATGCAATCTACTGAGGTTTCCCAAACCTAATATTTAGAGCAAGAGTGAATCTCATCCTAACAGAATTTTAATAAAACTCCGGTAGTGACTTGTAAATACCTTGAAACTAATTAGCCATTCCCTCCACAGTGATTGTTTCATCACTGCTTAGTTATTGCAATTTGGTTCTTGATGAAAATGGCAAAGCACAGTTCTAATGACATAGTTTCATCTCAAGAACAGTGGCTCCCATCTTAAAAAAAAAAAAAAATGGTTGACTCTTTTAGTTTCTCCTTAAAGGTAAATTATTCCAACTAGGACTTAAAGAGCAAATGTTTATTTTAAGGATCTGCCTCATGATGATGATGATGATGCAATTAATAGGAACAAAACATATTTATTGAGTACTGACTCTGTGTCAGGCACTGTGCTAAATATTTTATATGTCATTTATATAGTAAAAACCTTACAACAGTCCTATGAGGTGAGATCATCATAATCTCTTTGTCTTCTGACTAGAGCTTTAAATGCCTAGTTAGTGGCAAAGCAGGATTCTCAGCAGGCAATCTGGAGCTCTCAAGCACCATATTACCACTGTTGACAGTAGCTATTACCTAGACCAGTTGGCGGAGAATGTGCAAATGATTGCCTTTTGTGCAGAATTTTGTCCTTTATTGCTCATTTCCATATCAGAGCTGTGGGGCAGGTTTTTACCAAACTCTGTTATAAAAGGCGTAATTGAAACAATTGTTTTCTATAGTCATATTCTACATAATGGAGAGGCAATTGCCTAGTATGAAATTGCAAAGCGGTAATGTATGTGGTTCATGAAACTCTGGCTAAAATTGCATGGCTTGCCTTAGATATTAATTTAGCTGCATTTGTTATTGCCTGCATGCACAATATTCATATTCACCCTCATTTGAGGCTATTATAAACACTCCAGTGATTGCCACAGTTTTCGCCATGTCTCCTCTTTCATGTCGTGCTGTTACTAGGGGAGAGGTCTACAGAAGCAAGGTTATATGGAAATTACACTGTCTGGGAGAGGAATCCAATAGCCTGCAACAGCATTATCCACCGAGCAATGGATTACATGTGTACATGCAGACTAAATAATGTATGATTTAAGACAGGAATGTGGTTTATGTTCATTTTTGGATAGTGAAAGAGTTGGCATGCCAGTCCCAGGAGAGACTTTATCCAGGGCTTTACCCTTGAATGGCTAAAAGAGTACAAATTCTATTGCACTGATGAGGAATAAAAACAAATTGGGGAGCCCATCAGCAAAGCAGACTGCTGCATGATGGAGCCCAAGGCTACTCCAAAACCACCAGACCAACTGCTTCAGGATCCTGCCAGCAACCAGATGCCAGGAATAGAATTGACTGCAGTTTGGCATCAAGGCTCTGTGATTCCCAGCCAAGGGGAATTGCATGCAAAAAATATTTAAAATTCTCTTTGTAAAAGAGTTATGTTTCCAGTCAGAGGGAGAAGTATGTTTCAGACCTATTCTGCTTGGAAATGATAGGTGGCACATCGCCATTTTAGTTGCAGAGGGTGGAGGCCTGGGGAGGTGATGCTGTGTGTACTTAGGGGTAAGAAATTGAATGTTGTTAGGTAATGGGGTGTTTCAATGAAATCATTTTTAGGCTGTTGGTTAGTATCATTAATCAAGGGGGGGGTACCATATTGGTCCTACAAAGAGAGTGGCTGGATCTGTTTAAAGCTGTGATTCTCAACCAGAGGCAATATCACTCCCTTAGGGAGCATTTGGCAATATCTGGAGACATTTTTAGTTGCCACATCAGGAGGAGTGGATAGAACAACTAGCATCTAGTGGTAGAAGACAGGGGTTTTGTTAAACATTCTACAATGCACAGGACAGCCACCTACAGCAAAGAATTGTTCTTTCCAAAATGTCAGTAATGCCAAGGTTGAGAACCCTGATTTAAAATTACCTGGCCAGTGCATAAATATCACAGCCCTGCCTTTAGACAATGGTTCTAATGTAGTTTGACATTGTATAAAATGTGATTTTTAATGATTTACTTTACTCCATTGATGTGTGAACAACATTTATTGAATGTACCAAATGCTTTCTGTTAAAACAAGCAAAAACACCCTCTCCAGGTTGCATCCAAAATAGCGAGGCGGGGGTTGGGGAGAGGGGGGGCCATGAACCTCCCTCCAGACCTACACACACACACACCACACATTTTACAAGAATGTAGGAGGACCCGCTTGATTCACTTTTCAAACTTGAAAAATGAGGCATATTAACAAAGCACACTAAATGAATCAGCTGTTTAGGATGATCTACAAGCCAGTTCATTTTCCTGTTATTAAATAACAAACCATGAATCTTGACAAATGAACCCCACTAGTTTGACATTATTTGGAAAACTCATAACATGCTTGCTTCTGTTGGGCACTTCCCCTTTGAAATTAAATTTTGAGATTGGCTTTATTTAAATTCTGGTAGAGGGAAAGAGCTTGTTAACCTTCATTTTGACTGCATGCTGTTTAGCATCATCATTCTTTTCTTCCCCCTTATCCTTGGCTCACCAGAGCTTCTGCCAGAGTCTCGCTGTCCGGGACTCACTGCAAGGAAGCCGGCTGTGTTTGTTGGAGCCTCTGTCTTGAAGAGGTGAAGTTCCTGGTGTTGTGGGGACTGCATGGCTTCTGGAGTCAGACTCCCTCCGTTCAGACTGGGGCTCCAGCCTTGTGACTTTGCAAAAGTCATTTGCCCTTTCTGTGCCTCTGTTTTCTCATTTATAAAATGAGCTTAATATTATTTGCCTCATTAGGCTGTTATAAAGACAACATATAAAATGATTAGCAAGACCCTGCCGGGTAGCTCAGTTGGTCAGAACGTCATCCCTATAGGCTAAGGTTGTGGGTTCAATCCTCCATCAGGGCACATGTATGAATCAACCAATGAATGTGTAAATAGGTGGAGCAACAAATCCATGTTTCTCTCTTTCTTTCCCTTCCTGTCTCTCTAGAATCAATAAAAAATGCTTAGCAAGCACACATTAAGTGTTACCTATGGTTATTAGAATCTTTATCTTAAGAATAACATCTTCAAAATGGATGCCAAGTCATTTTACTTAATTGACTAAGGATGATACAGGTACTAATCCGCTGATTTAGCAGTCCCAACACGTGAGTAAGAAGGCTTCAGCCCACATCCCATAATCCCTAACAGCCCCTCCCAGCAATGCCACCATGAATAAACATCTCAGAAAAGCATGCCCGCTTGCCAAGCATATGCGGCTTCTGCTTCCCGAGAAGTCTATCTCCCCCTCAATCCGAGTGCCATCCCAAGCCCTTCTTTGGAAAATCTGCCATTTCTACTAGTTTTAACCAACTGACACTGCAAATTCAGAGCAACCCCTTGCCTTGTAGCAGCTCAGTTTTACAGTGTTCAGCAACCTCAGACCTTAAGTCCTCACCACCCCTCAATAGGATTTACAAAGTGTGACTTTGGGCAATATCACAAAGACAGTTTCATCTGAAGGAAAATATTTTTTACTACCGTTTTAAAATTTCTTCCTCGGTGCTTGAAAAAGCTAATCAATGATAGAATTCCAAGTTCCATTTAAAGATGAAGAATTGAGAATCAGTCACGTTTAACCACTTTTAATCAGGAAAGTAGCTGCTGTGACCCATTAACCCCTAAAGATTATTGATGCTCCCTTTTTTTAAAGAGGCTGTAGGTTAGTCATTTGTCTTTGGCAGCCAGAGCATACAAAACCTCTTGCTTTTCACAAATTAATTCATTTCAGCCTGTGCATTTGTCAGACATTCCCGGAACCTTCAGCCAATGTTTTGTTGATTAAAAGATGTGTGTTTTGAAAATGGATGGAGAGGAAGGAATTTATAATTCTCACAACCAGAGAGTGATTTATAATGCAGACCGCTACCTGAATCATTCAGTGCATCATCAACATATGAATGAAATATTAAGAATTAGCAGGAGTGTCAGCACTGGGTCTTAAAATCTATGGATCAATTGGTTCAGTTACACTGAGAAAGTCTATCCCTTTCAGCAGAATTTCTGGAACTCACAAACAAGATTATGACAGAGAAAAACACCTTTGTATAGTTTCTTCAAAGGGCTTTTGAAATACATCCTTTTCCCACAACAATCAGGTGCTTCCACTCCTATTTATAAATTACTTACCTTGTTTCCATGCACACAAGTTCCCTCTACTCATTCCAGCTTTGATTTGCTTTTGACTGTTTGTTTAACTCCCCGCTCCCACCCCCAGTGAATACATTGGGCCCTTTGCAGGGCACAGTTATTGTTTTAGCCACCATGCAATTTACTAAATGGTGCCCCAGTTGTGTAAAATGCTCGCAAAGATCCCTGAGGGAAAACAAAAGAATTAAATCAACACATATTGATCATCCTATAGTTGGTGCTTTCTTGTATCAATCAAGGGCTCAGTCTGAACTGGTCCATCTGATCTGAAATACATAGAGCTGGAGACATTTTTCTGGCTCTCTGGTGGTTTAAAAGGCTAGGCAGTCGGAACAACTACTTTTAAACAAAGCCTCATTTTAAAAGAAGCCTGAGTACAGAATGGAATTCAAAGAATTTAGAGGGAGGGGAGGGGAGAGTGGCTAAAGAAACACAGCAAAAAAAAAAAAAAAAAAAAAAAACACCACAAAAAACAAACCCTGGGAAATTTAAGAGAAGAAAGCACATTGGAAATAAAAGATAAATGTCATCTGTCCTCTTGCAATACACAGAGACAAGGATGCTACTTCAGCCAGGATGTATTGAACACCTACTAAGTGCAGGGCTTGTAAAGAGGTAGAGTTAAGTATTATGGATGTCCCAGGAGCAAAACACAATTCTTAGCTTTAGCTCAAGAAGGTATAGTTTTTTATGCAAGCCAAGAATCTTTATGCAGATATTAGATTCCAAAAGGCAATGAATATATGCCATTTTATTCAAATATTGGGGACAGAAACTATTCTGTGTAATTCATTTTAAAATTCAACATTAAAAATGTTGGTAACTCACACCAAAGAAATGGTTGAGAAAAATGTTTATTTCAAAGAAGCGAGTTGGGGGCTCTGGGGTTTGCTCCTGTCATTCCAGCCCTGTCACCTCCCCCCCCCCCTTTTTTTTAATATATTTTATTGATTTTTTATAGAGAGGAAGCGAGAGGGATAGAGAGTTAGAAACATCGATGAGAGAGGGACATCGATCAGCTGCCTCCTGCACACCTCCCACTGGGGATGTGCCCGCAACCAAGGTACATGCCCTTGACCGGAATCAAACCCGGGACCCTTCAGTCCGCAGGCGGACGCTCTATCCACTGAGCCAAACCGGTTAGGGCACACCTCCCCATTTTTTAAACTAACTGCCTAATACTCCCTTGACCACTTTGTGCTTGCATTTGACATTGGACTATTCTGTCTTTTTCTTCCCCAAACCCCCAGTTAATAACAGGGAAGCCTGAGGTGAGGGAGCTTGAAGTCCTTTATATAGGAGGTGGTTCAGACCCTGGCCTAGGGAAAAAGTAGGAACTCAGAGGAAAGGATGATTCTAGAAACCTCTCAGAGATTTTAGTAGCTGACTGTATTTTGAGATTTAGGATTAGGGAACAGATGAAGTTAACATCAAACTTCTAGCATGGAGGCTGGAAGAATGACAGCAACATGGAAAAATGGGGTAATTGTGATGGGTGGCTGGTGTGGAAAGATGGGAGATGAGAGTAGATATTAGGAGTTGCATTTTGACAAACTGCATCGAAGAGGCATGTCTTAAAGTCATTGGAAATATGGACTGGGGCAAATAGGAAATCCTGGAAATACGTGTTAAACAGACTGTAACAGCAGGAAACAAGGCTGGATACTGCTAAAATGTGCCCTCTGGTAGGTATTAAAGGCTGTGTTTATTCCATTTTTATTGTACATCATGTAGCCTAAGTATTTATTAAGCACCTACTTGCTATTTGATAAGTACATACCTCCCACCCCTGATAAAATAGCTAATGTGTCTTCAGGTTAAAACTCAGCCAGAAATGTCCCCACTGGAATCTGATGAATGTGTTTATTGTGCCTGTAGGTGGCATTCTGAGTTATGGTTGAAGATATCTGGGATAGTTATATAGACTAATATCACTGGCAATACAGAGACAAATGACAAATATTACCATTATACATTTTTTTATTGTTAACATTTATTGTGCACTTACTAATTTCCAGGAACCATTTTGTTTGCCTTAGCTCACTGAGTTTTGGTAAAAACCCCATGACATGGGGGAGTACTATTTGTATCCTCCTCACATGAATGAGAATGTTGAGTCTCAGAGAGGTTAAGGCACCATGCAAAGGTCACAGAGACCATAAGAGATGCAGCAGGGACTCCAATCCAGGCAGTCAGTGCAATTTTAGCATTCTGATGATATGCCTGTATGAAAAAGAAATAAAGTATAATGAGTAATATATCTACTTATTTTGGAATGTATAATTAAAAAGACCCTCATATTGTATACCCTAAGTTGCTGGAGGTCATTTTATCATTTCCATTTTCTCAGAAATAGTCTGACAGGTTAACAAAGGAGTTATCCACTGGGGGAGATTTTACTCCCAGGGGACATTCATGAGTGTGTGAAGACATTTTTGGTTGCCACAACTGGGGGATGGGTGCTGGTAAAATCTGGTGGGTAAAGGCCAAGGATGCTGCTATGACCCTCTAATGAACAGGACAGCCCTCCAAAAAAAAGAAGTGTCCTGTCCACATTGTCAATAGTGCTTAGGTTGAGACCCTGGGTTAGAGTGAAATAAAGGGGATCTTGACTGAAGGAAGAGAATGGTGGCTGAGGCTTGCTAACGAAGTCTGTTTCCCCATGAAGACGCAGGTTTGGGAGGAGAGAAGAGATAAGATAGATTCATTCATTTGCTTGTTTACTCAAAGAATCACTATTCACAGAGTGATTTCTCTGTATCAGGATTTGTGCTGGAGAGTAATGCTGAGGAAACAATCTGCGGGGGCTGCTTTGGAGAACAGGAAGGAACAAAGAGTAGAGGCAAACCAAAGATGCTTGGCTATTGAACATGTGCTGGGCAGAGCTTTGGTGTCAAGAGTGAGTTGTGTTCTTTTGTCAGAGAAGGAGATAACATGCTACCTTACAGGTCTCTAAGGAAAGTCACCGTAGACAGACTCAGAAGCCATGGGCTGCTGTCAGGAGCACCTGGGAACTTCTTTATGTCCCATTTATAGCAAGCTTACGCCGATCCAAATGCAGGGCCAGAGAGGGGAGAAGGCATCTTTTGTTCTCAGAAGTCCACAGAGTGGTGATGTGTATGTGTGTGCGTGTGTGGATTGGAGAGGCCGAGACGCTTGCATTGCTTTCGAGGTGCTCTGCTGGCCTGGGAATAGGTGCTGGCTTTGTTTTTCCAGTAACAGCCTTTTCTGTTTCCAGCAGTCCTATGCACCAGCTCCCCACCCCATGGCTCCTCCCAGCCCCAGCACAAACAGCAGCAGCAACAACAGCAGCAACAACAGCAGCGGGGAACAGTTGAGTAAAACCAACCTGTACATTCGAGGCCTCCCACCAGGCACCACTGACCAGGACCTAATCAAGCTGTGCCAACCGTAAGTGCCCTTCTGCTCTGTGCTGTTTCTAACCCACATGCTCGCCCACATGGGCTCAGACCACTCAGGTCTTGGTTCTTGTACCCCAACCTCCCATTCATTGGTGTCTCAGTGAGGAAGATGCTGTTGCCTGAAGGGATTTAAATTTGAGATCTAAGTCCAGCTTACTTTAGGGAATGAATTTGTTTATGGTGTGAAGTGGGGGTTCTTGAGCAGATATACGAGGGAGTGCTGGCCGGGGTGCATGTAATGACTAGGAAGATAATGGGCAAGCATTGAGTTGGGCCCTGAAACCTTGTGGCTGGTGGAGTCAATGATGAATCTCATGGGGAAAAAAAAAAATGCTTCCCCCGCCCAGATGTATTAGTGGGGAAATCTCAAAAACTCAGAAGATGTGATAGATTTCAGCATGGTTATCTCCTGTGTTGCAAACTTCCTGGCCAGTGTTTGTAAATCTCAATTCAATGGGAACCAGGTAATTGGAGAATTATAAGGCAAATGCTCTAGTTTCCTTAAAGACATCTATTTCCAAGTCCAGTGAAGCTACTTTCCACCAAGGCCAAGAACTGCACTCGCCAAGTAGCTTTGTATTTTCTAGGAAATGTGGTAATGATTAAACGCCCTTCCAAGATATTTTCGATATTCCATTATTTACCAACACATATTATCAACTCTCTTATTTCTGTGAAAAAAAAAAATCAAACTATTTAAATTTACCTTCCAAAGAACATTGATAATGGGTAATGAATTCAGAATCATAGATCCTTATTTTTAGATTATTGTCTGGTGATTTTCAAAGTCATATCAGCCCCGTGTTTTGTGATTTGATTGTGCCTTAGCTGGTTATTTTTAAATTAGGGGAAACTATTACTCAATTGTTCTTTTTCTCTTTTGCAATCCTTTTACAAGAAGGTTGAGAGGATATTTATTTTGTAAATTTCCCAACCTCTAAAATATTGGAAGAGGAAAACAAAGTAGGCAGTATTTATTTGCCTTTGTTCTGTTTTTTTGAGATTGAGAACAAATAGCAAAACAACAGGAAGTGGCAGATAAACCAAAACACAAATAATGTTACTATATAACCAGTTGACTAGTATGTGGATTAGGGAGGGGGCACTTTGGAAAAAAAAATTACTCAGAAGCAGTTTTCAAAAGAGACTCAAATGTGCCAGGGCTAAGACATATGAATATGTTAGATTTTGCTCTATAAAATGTTGAAGTCGAGAATTAGAGGGTAAATCACTCACTTTTCTTTTGTTCTTGCTGTTAGAAAGGTCTAAGCCATTTTGAAAAGTAAGAGTTTTGAAAATGTGAATGATTGCAGCTTCAGATGCAGTATCTCCTCAACGGAATCTGATGTGAAAAAGAAGGGTAGCTATTAACTGTTTTGTATATGAGCCTCATTCATAAAAAAAAAAAAAAAGAATTATTGGATATTACAGAAAGATTGTTTCCCATACAAGTCAGAGCACTCGTTGAACCAAGATTTCTGGGGCCCAAGAAATTATGATTCACTAGGTTTGGGGCCCAAGCATATGCATTTCTCACGGGTTTCCTGGTGTTGTTGATATTGCTGTTTTTTGGGGGGATATATTTCTCTCTGTAATAATATGAAGACCACTGACTATTTCTAATGCATCAAGTTTCACTTAATATATGCAGGTCGTTGAGTTGGACTTCTGTGCATTACAACCTACATAGCCTCTCTGATCTTGAGGCAGATCATGGGCCCTCTCTGAGCCTAGTTTCCTCTTAGAAGAGTAGGTTACCCGCCTATAGTATCAGTGGTGTGCTGGGGCTGCCTCCGATTAGTGCACTAGAGCCACTTGTTATATGTTCTGGAATTCTGTGAGTGATTTGTTTCAGACTCAGTATCTTGAAATTGGCCGTGGGATTATTTGTAGCACAGGAATACGGGAGCCTTACAAACCAGGCATTTTTAAAAAAATGTTATCTCTTTTTATTTTTTTGGGAGCTGGCTTATGAATATACCACTGATAGAGCATTATACTATGAAATTTTGTGTCAGTATCCATTTCTGCAAAAAAAAAAAATGTTGCCAGAAATGAATAAATGGGAAGTGTTCCCTAAACGCCTGTATTGGCATTTTTAATTCAGCAAACAGATTTAGTGACACAGAAACATTATTTTTGAGAAAAGAAGTTTTGTTTATATTTCTTATGTGCATTTGAGAAATGTAAAGAATGCTGAGTGCGCCGAGGGTAATGGTTACTTGCTCATATTAATTTTTGCTAGCTAATAAGATGTGGCTCATTCTAATGTTACTGTAAAAATGTTTATGGGTTTTCCAGCTACTGAAGTGGTCTAGACCTGGGTTTATTGCTTAGATTCATTTTCCTCGAGAATCTCACAGAACTCATGTGGTCGGGCAATGGAATGTAGTAGAAATAGCTGTGCACTGAGAGGTCTGGGTTTCAGTCCTGAGTGTGCCATCAACTGAGTAGTGGCCTTAGACAAATGATTTGTCCCCTCTTCACTTTAGTTTCCCCTATGTATAAAGCAATGTGTTTGAACTCAGTAATCCTTTAAACTTTTTTTTTCATCTTAAAATTCTCTGACTTTATTGAGGCCTTCATTAATCAGCAATAAAACCTGCTCTGGGCCACCTTTTGTATCATTCAACCAGTCCCCTTTTGCAGAATGGTTGGACCACAAACTAAATTGATAGAGCTGCAAGAATCTGACCTGATGGCTGGAGATGCCTTTGCTATGAGCTCATGTGTCAAGTCCTGTTTCCTCACGTGTAGTGTTGGTTTCTCCCATTGCTCATCACTGTTTTACATTAGCGGTCTTCTAACGATGCAAGTCATTTTGCATTGGTATTACTCATCCAGCACTTTAAAATAATTTCATCTATAAAAAAGAGAATATTTATTGGTTTAAATGAACTTGCCATCAGGATCAACTTTCCATATTTATTCCTATGAAATTGTATGTATTTTAGAATTAATGGTATCTTATAATATAGAAAATGCAATATTTGCTAGTATCCATAGTAATGAAATGATAGAAAATAGAAATATACAAAAAAGGCATAGATATATCGAATTACCTGTATTTAATGCAATATTCCAAGAGCAAATTCTGTTGAAGTATTCCATTCACATTCATCATCAAATCTCCTATGTTTGGATTGCAAGTAAAATTAAAAAAAAAAAATAAGACAAGACTGAAAACTAATAGACGTGAAGAATGACTTCACTCCATGGAAAATCTCTAGTTATAACTATGTTTTGGATGAATACATTGCATTGTGTGTCTTGTAGGAAATACCTTATAATGTGTTCATCTTGAGAATTCTCAAGGAACTTTATTGTGTTCTCCAGCAAGCAGTATTTACAGAGTACCTCTTTTACATGCCAAACACTGGGCTGATGATTCAGGGGTGAGTACATTTAGAGAAGGGCCTTGCTTTAGCAGAGCGTATGTTTTCCTCGACCAAATAGGATGTCAGTTACATAGTCATATGATCTGATATAAAATTGCAACAATACAGGCAACAAAGGCTCATGGAACAAAGAGTCTTTGCAACATGGGATGGTACCTAGTTAGGGCAATGAGCAAAGGCATCTTTGAGGAAGTGACAGTTGAGCTAAGATCAGAAGGAGGAATAGGTTTAACTGAGTGAGGAAGGACGGGAAGAACATTCCTGGTGGAAGAAACTTAATGTGTATAGAACTAATGGCTGGAGGCAGCACGGCAAACATAAAGGGTTGAAAACAAGGCCAATATGGTTATAGCGGAGAGAAGGAGTTGGAGTAAAGGGCAATATGAACTAGAAACATGGAGAGGAATAAGGTGATGATCCCACCCTAACCGGTTTGGCTCAGTGGATAGAGCGTCGGCCTGTAGACTGAAAGGTTCCAGGTTCGATTCTGATCAAGGGCATGTACCTTGGTTGCGGGCACATCCCCAGTAGGAGGTGTGCAGGAGGCAGCTGATCGATATTTCTGACTCTCTGTCCCTCTCCCTTCCTCTCTGTAAAAAAAAATCAATAAAATATATATTTTAAAAATAATAAGGTGATGATCCCTTTGTATATCAGGTTAGGAGCTTTGTTTTACCCTAAGAGCAATGGAGAAAATCACTGAATTATCACAAACAGGAAGGTAACATAGAATTTGTTTCAAAAAGATAACACCAACTGCATAGTGGAAAGAAGGATCCCATGTGTTCAGGGAACAATCAGAGTTGTAAGGGGTGAAAAGTGATCTCATAGTAGAATAAGTTATGGTTAGAGAAGCAGGCATGAGAATTAATAATTGTGGTGTTGGAACAATTATGTGTGGTGAAAGATGTCTTTTTGCATATGCATTTATTTTCCTATTAAAATGCAAGGATTTAAGAGACAACCAAATGAACTCCAGAAAGAAACAATGAAGTAGCACAAAATAGGACCCAAATCATTGATTTTCAGTCTCTTTTTCTTACCCAGTCATGAATGGATTATCAATATAATATTAAATATTGAGTGGCTACAATATTAAAAGCACTAAAGGCAAATACAGTGGACCTTGAACAACATGGAGTTACGGACACTGAGTCCCACCATGAAGTCGAATATCACATATAACTTTAGACTTCCCCAAAACTTAACTGCTATGAGACTACTGTTGACCAGAAGCCTTACCGTAACATAGTCAATTAACACATATTTTGTATGTTATATGTATTATATACTTTATTCTTACCATAAAGTAAGCTAGAAACAATGTTATTAAGAAAATCATAAGGAAGTGCAAATACATTTATAGTACTTTACTGTATTTATTGATACCATAAATTTATATATCTGGTCATAAGATAAATTATCTGTCAGTATCTGTATCAATATTGTTATATTTAATGCAAAACACTATAAATGTTGTATGTATAACTAACAATAGCCATCAAAAATGAAAAGATATTGTGAAAAAAAATCATGTTTATTTACAGGTATAATGATCCATACATTGATAACCAAGAAGCAGCCACATGATTGCTTTTTGGTAGTCTGGTGTAATTGATATGATTGCTTCAGTAGTAGTAAGAAAATCTCCAAACATTTTTCCAGTATATTTATTGAAAAACTTCCATGTATAAGTGGACCTGTGCAGTTTAAACCCATGTTGTTTCACGGTGAGCCGTATAATGAAAACTAAAACTCCAGTTGATTATACAATTATGTTCGTGGGATGGTTATCAGTTGGAGACTGTGGGTGCAATACTTATATGCCTTTTATGCTTATTTCAAGAAGAGGAGACAGAAGTGGGGGAAGATAGATTTTCCTTAATAAAGTGAGAATATAGCAACATTTTTGGATGAAATAAAATTTTCGTAGTATAATTACTTTTCACATGTTAAGCTATATTCCCTCCTTCAAATAAATTGGAAACATATTATTATAAACATTCCCTTGAAACACATTGAAATTACTCTTAAAAAATAAAACCACACATTTAACATAATGGACAGAATTATAAAAGTAAAGAAAATTCAATGTGTTTATATTGTCCATGTGAACAATACCTTTTATCTAATCATTTTCATGACTTATAAATTTTAACAACTACAATGCTCTTAGAAAGCCCTAGCTAGCCTGGCCAGCATGGCTCAGTGGTTGAGCATGACCTATGAACCAGAAGGTCACAGTTCAATTCCAGGTCAGGGCACGTGCCCAGATTGCAGGCTTGATCCCCAGTGTGAGGTGTACAGGAGGCAGCCGGTCAATGATTCTCTCTCATCATTGATGTTTCTCTCTCTCTCCCCCTCCTCCCTTCCTCTCTGAAATAAATAAAAATATATTAAAAAACAAGCCTTAATTGGACATTGCTCCCACTTGCACATAGTTAAGTAATCTAGAGCTAGCTAGTAACTGCATTGTGCAGCTGCAGAGTAAATTTTCCTGTTCCACATGCAATGCTGCTGCTAAGGCCACCTGAAGCAGAAAGAAGACAAAGGAGGGAAACGCTTGGGTAGGTGCACACACATTTCCAGTCATCACCAGAAGACCAGGAAGTCAGCTCCCTGCCCTTCATTTTTCTCTGTAAATGTTCTCCTGCTCAAGCTCTGACGCCCTAGCATAGCTCCCTTGAAATTGAGGCTGTAAATGTCACTTTAACATTTAACAACAGACGAGAAATACCCACAATGAAAAGGGAATAAAGTAGGAGTGTTTGTGCTCAACAGCTGAGGGTCTTACCCAGGCTAATCTCCTGGAATTTTACCCAACCCCGGCGTTAAGGTGAGCACTGAGAGCTGAGTAGGAAGCGCTGACTCAAGGGCCATCCGGGCTCCAAGTGCAGAGTCCATTATACGTGGTGTCAGACAATTTTGACAAATGCACCAACACAATCAAACCTTTTATCAATTTAAAAGTAACCTTGTCACCGTAATCTGTCAGACTGTTCAGATACAACAAAGGAAAACAAGTCGTAATGCACTCTGGGGTAACCGAGTAAATAAGAAAAATATGACTGGAATTTTTTTTAGTTCTTTCTTACTGTGTCATAGGAGATTTAAAAGTTCCCTCTAATAAGACCCGAGGAAATTTATTAGGAGCTTTCTTCTGCAAGTCGGACTCAAATTACGCAGCTGCTTTAGAGTTGTCATAAATCCGTGTGGTGGCAGGTGTGAGTAGGAAGTGAATTTGCGGATCTTTGACCCCTGCCTTTGTGCAATTTAAATGAGAGAGTGCCTTTAAAGCCCAAGCTACATGTTTGAATTCATTGAGTCAGCATGGAGCTGACACTTGGCTACATATATTAACTCAGATTCAGGTACAGTTATATTTGCTAACTATATATTGTAAAACAGACCTGGTTTGTAATTAATAAATGCTTATTATTAATAAATGTGTATCCATATGTATTATTCACAACATTTATAGTGTTAGTATTACATACCATGTACGCTGCTAAGTTTTTATGTTACCTTATTTAATGCTCAGAACAACCCTTTGAAGTGGGAACAATAATTACCGAGTGATAATTGAGTAAACTGAGGCACTAAGGGTCAAGGGTCTGGTCCAAGTGTGCACAGCCACCAGGATTCAAAACCCGGCTCTGACTTCAAAGCCCTTATTCATAACCATTACAGCATTAATTTAATGAGAACAAGGGTAGCTTAAGTCACGGGTTCTCAATTCCATGGCTGCTCATGAGAATCCCTTGAAGAGCTTTAAAAAGTACTGATGCCTGAATTTCACTCCCCAGGAGTCTGTTTTAACTAGTATGGGGTCAGCTTAGACACTGAAGTTTTAAAAGCCTGCTTAGGTTATTCTAATAGGAACAAGGTTTGAGAACCCCTTGAGTAAATGCTGCCCACACTGATCAGAAAACGTAATTTTATCCTTCATTGAAACTTCCTTGCCCTGACTTTCATAGAATCTAGAAATTCCATAGGAGTGCCAATTTGATTTTAATTAACCATAAGAATTAACAGTAAATTTTATTAAGACAATTTTAGAATGAATTGGGCTTTCTGATTACCAAATGGAATGTTTAGATTTAGATGTGAAAAATAAAGCCCTGGTCTCCAAGAGTGCTTTAAGAATCTACCTGGAAGGATCTCACTTTCCTTCCTCACATAATTTTCATAAGCCAAGCATCTCTTCAACATTTCACTTGTTAATAATATTTGCATTTAATTGATGAAGCAAGATACCATTTCTATTTTGACACATTATTAAACATATATATATATATTCATATTTTCCTTAGTAACTATAGTTTAGGGAATATAAATCTAGTGGATCTTAAAAAAAAATCAGCATTTGAAGGACATCCAAAAAATTATTGTCCCACTGATTCATCATCCATTCATTCTTATTGTTTTCACTACTTAGGATGAAGATTCTGCTGAATGTCCATGATATTTGAAAAGCGATTTATTTGCATTGCTGATAGCTGATAAAACTTCTTCATATTTATCCTAGACACTGAGAAAAATAAAAATGAAATCACTGAGCACACTAGTTAACTTAGGTTACTATGTTGGTAGTAGTACACATGGAAAAAGGGGGGATGGGAAAGAGTATGATCAGTTCTCTTTGGATGTGCCAATTAAAGTCCTGGGGCCTGGGAGAAGTTGAATTCCAAGTAGATTGTCTCTGTGCATGAAATTTTGAGGAACTTAGGGTTCAAGGGCAGGTCTCTGGCAAGTTCAGATGGCATCTTGGGTTTCAGGGTGTCCAGTGATCTTCTAATTGTCAATACAGCTGACTTTTTGTAGCCCTTATTTTATTTGATCTCTCTGTTACTTGACCCTGTTGACCTCTTCTTTATGCTCAAGACGTTCTTCCTCATTGGTTATTCTGTCCCTCTTTCCTGGGTCACTGCCTGGTTTTGGGGAGATTCTTCTTTTCAGCTTCTTTTCCTCTGTCGGCCTCTTGTTAAACATTTCTGTGTTTTCCAGTGTTGACCTCCTGTCTTCTCACTTCAAAAACTATCTCTTCTTCTCTACTTAATTTCAGCTTTTTTTTGATGATTATTAAATCTACACTGAGTGGACAGATTATTATGATCTCTGAATGCATAATAATCTGGCCACTCAGAATATATATATATATATATTAGAGGCCCGGTGCATGAATTTGTGCATGGGTGGGGTCCAGCCAGTCTGGCCAGGGGGAGGGGACATGGGCGGTTGGCCGGCCTGCCTGCTGGTCGAACTCCTGGTCAAGGGGACAATTTGCTTATTAACCTTTTATTATATAGGATATACACTGAGTGGCCAGATTATTATGCATTCAGAGATCATAATAATCTGGTCACTCAGTGTATATCTCTAGCTTGTGTAGATATGTTTCTTCTAGTCCTAGATCCATGTCTCATTATTCCCTGGACAATTCCAAATTTGAATCTTAAGAGCTGTGAAACTCAATGTTCTATAAAGACTATTTCTGAGCTTGTTTCTTTCTCTATGAATGGCACCGTTATCTATCCAGTCACTGAAATTAAAAACCAAAAACAAAACTTGTAGTCATTCTTCTCCCCAATATAGAAACAGTTCCCAAGGTGGATAGATTCCAATTGCTTGGTGTTTATGATATCCAACATCTCTTCTGTTTCACAATTGCCATCATTTATTTGCTTATTTAATCAAAAGTGTTTATTGAATATCATCCTTTTGCCAAGCACTGCAGACTGGTAAGTCTCTGCATAGAATTTGCATTCTAATGGGGAGAGACAATACATGAATGAATGAATAATTAAAGAAGATAACATAAAAATATGCCATAAAAAGGTTTAAATGCCATGAAAAGGAGGTTGTATATAAAGACTAGGAGGTTACTATTGCCTGGATGACCTTGAGATGAAATATCAATGTCAAAGAGTCAGGAATACATTATTCAGGAAGAAGAGCACTTCAGACAGATGTCAGAGAGCTTGTACAAAAGCCCAAAGGTGGAAATAAACTTAATGTATTTAAGGAACACAAAGGTCAGACAGAATAGTAAGTAAAGAGAGATGGAGATAGTAAGAAAATGAAGTTAAAAGAAAAAAAAAAAGAAGAGCTATAACAGACCTAAATCAGCAAAGTTTGTTTCCCAGATTTTGGATTTTTTCCCTAACATTTCTTTTTAAAGAAAGGTCATTTTTGCTATTATATATAGAGTGGATTTGGGGGAGTATGAGAAAGGCAAGCAGATGAACAGAGACCATTGTGAAAGTCCAGGGAGGAGATGGAAATGGCTTGGAGTAGGATCATGTGGTAGAGGAAGTTAGTTGTGATGGATACAGTATATGTTTTAGAGATAATTCTGACAGAAATTACTGATGAATTGAACATGGCAGTGAGATTCAGCTAAATAGAAATTAGGGATAATTCTCAGATTTTGGCTTTAGAGTCACTTAATAAAATAAGGAGGGTTGTAGAAGGAGTAACTTTGGATGGAGATAAATCAAGAGTTCTCCTCAGTCTTGTTATGTTTTAGATCCTCTTTGACATCTAAAATGAGATACAAGTTGGAAATTAGATATATGACTGTATTTCAAAGCAGAGTTTAGATTAAAATACATAAAAAGGACAACATTGAAGATTATGAATGACATTTAAATTGATATAGTAATATAGTACCTAATCTGTGCTAAACATTATTCTAAATATTTTACATGTAAGTACTTCACAGAACATGTGTTAACTCATTTATAGCTCATGACAGCCCCCATTTAATAGCTGAAAAAAATCAGTGACACAAAGAAGTTAAGTACTTTCTTAAGGTTACACAACCGGTTACTTGTCTAGTCCAGTGTTTAAGGAGTTTAGTGTAATAATTTCCGCTTTTAATTATGATTCATACATAGGGTATATATATATAGTAAGAAAAGAAAAGTGGTCACACAACTCAACATTCTGAGGTTCTGAGGCAGAGAGAAGCCAAGGAAAGGGTTTATAAAGGAATAACCAGTAAGACAGAGGAAATACGGAAAAGCAGAAGAGTGTGGTATTATAGAAGCTGGGAGAAGAAAGTATCTCAAGAAGGTATAATAATCAAGTGTGTTGAATACTAATGAGAAGTTAAGAAATGTACCAACAGTAAAGTTACATTTGGATTTGGCAACATCAAAGTCATGGGCAAGCTTGACCAGGGCAGTCTTTGTAGATGAGTAAAAGCTGAAACACTTGGTGGGCCTTCTTCAGGCTCATTACCTGACCAGCCTTCCAAATGGAAATGCCTGTCTCTCCTTTGTGCCCAAACTATATCTAAATAGTTATCTTTCCTAAAAATCTTCCCACTGGTTTTCTGGTTCATTCATCCTCCCTCTCTCCCTCCCTCCCTCCCTACCTCCCTCCACTCCTCTATCTCTCTATCTATCTATCTCTCTATCTATCTATCTATCTATCTATCTATCTATCTATCTTACCTATCTATCATCTATCTATCTATCATCTATCTATCTATCTCTATCTCTATTTCTACCTCTACCTCTATCTCTATCACCTATCTATCTCTTATATATCGCTGTCTCTTTCTGTTTCTATATCTATATCTATATCTCTGTCTCTTCAATTATCTTTCGCTCATCTCCCTCATACCTTCCTTAACTATAAACTTTTGAGGACAGTAGACTTCTCTCATTCACTTTTGAACCCCAGTGCTTAGCACAATTCCAGGTATTTAAGTGTGTTAACTGATAAATATTTAATGACTGAATAAAATCTGCATTCATTACTAATATCAACATGATTTTATTGGACTTATAAAGCTTGTTCCAGGATAGACTTGGAGTTCATACTGGGAGATGTAGGAAGCAGGATTTTATCTTAGACACTGCACTCTAAGTTTTACCACTGCCATAAAAGAAGAATGCTTGGAATATGAAGATCTTTTACTGTGCAGATCCCAAGGAGAGTCTTGGAGGGAGTCTCAGGATAACGTGAGTCACATGTATTCAAAGAAATAAATAAGATCAATATTTTGCTTACTCACTCAGTGTTGCTCCTGAGACAGGAAATAACCATTTATTCTTGCCTGAGCTATAAAGTTTTGGCTGTCAGACGGATCACAGTATGCCACTGACTGCTAATTCTGCACGTAACACAAGTAATCTGTGCTCATTGGATGGTGTGTGCTAAAAGTTATTTTGGCTCTGGAATTTTCCTACAGATTTCTCTCTGCAACCAAATGACTTGTGGGACCACAATATAAGAGATTATTGATTTAAAACACACATGAAAGTGTTCCCTGGAAATATGCCTCTGTGTATCTGTCATCAGAAAATTGGCAGTAGTATGATGATCTGCATATGTTACTTAATCACAGGATCCAGGATAAGTTATAGTTGCAATTTATTCTTAAAACAAAGTTTAAAAACCATCTGCTTTTCTTTTAATCTGTTACCGTATTTATGCTATCTTGAACACTGTGGTATCTCTTTATAAATGAGAACTTTATTTTGTGCCATAAATATGCCCCTGCAATTTTTGTAAGTAGATTTGCTGTTTAGTGATTAAATCGACATTATCGAGGAGTAAAATTAAATGCACTCATTTTAAATGTAGGAATTCATGAATTTTGACAAATATATGCATCTACCTAGCCAACACAACAATCAAAATATAAAACATTTCCGTCATCCTAAAAGCTGTTTAAGAATACAGTCATAGGCTAGGAAGTTCACAATTTAAAGTCACCCTACTTAAGACAGCAAGGAGGTAGTATCATACCATGAGCATGTCAGAGAATTTTGAGTCAGTTGTGGGTTCTAATTAACCACTTACTAGTTGTAGAGGCTTGGTTTAGTCATTTAGACCATGTGAGCCTATTAGTGACTGATACAGATTAAACCCTTAATAAAGTCTAGTTATTGTTGCTCACTTACGCAATGTCAAAAATCGTTATTGCCATTCACATTTATATAACTAAATTAAGTGGAGTTCGCTTGTAATTTTAAGGGTTCAGCATTCAAACAAAGCATGTATTTTGGTTTTGATATTACTCCTGTCTTTTTTTAGCTCTACATAACCATGAACATATATTATCTTGTACTATTTTCAATCTTGCTGCTATCTGTTGTGTGCTGATATATTTTTACTATAAACATTCAAAGTATCATGATAAAGACATACAATTTGGGTTCTGTCTACAAGATGGAAAATAAAAGATAGTACAAACAATTTAAAAGCATTTTCAGTTGTAGTGTATAAATATGGCATAATGATATGCATTTTACTAATAAAATGGAAGTTTTAGGATCAAATTTATCCAAACATTTTGACTCTTGAATATAGTAAAGCTCTTTAAAACATTTTTGGTAATCTTAGTCACTGTGCATAAATTAACACTATGCCAATTATCACTTAGATTTGATTGTCGAATGAACAGGTTGAGTTTGGTTTTAGCTTGAATTCGTTTTTATTAACTAAATTTTTATACAAAGTCTAGGCTTAAAATGTATTTCCTCAGTGTATTTAATAATGTTTTAAAAAATATTTTCGCTAACGAGAGATCTTTAGTTAAATAATTGCACTAAAGTTAGAATCAGGGACACAGATGCTTAAATAATATCAATTACTGAAATATTCTTTCATCAATATATAAATTCAGGGCATGTCAAACTTGGTTTTGGTTGACTTCTTTCTTGGGAAATACAGAGATACTGTTATTCCAGGTCTCAGTACAGAGAGCCTTGTTCTTTTTACATCTTGATGAGGACCCTTCTGGGCTCCACTGTCAAATCTATCATTTTATTAGCTATGGGCCCTAGAACAAGTTACACTGCTTTTCAGGACCTCAGTTTCTATTTCTATAAAATGGATGTAGTAATTGTACCTTGTATTTGGGGTTGTTAAGAGAATTAAATGAGTTAATACCCAAAATACATTTGGGCATTATAAGCATTGGGTGTTATCCTATATAATAAAAGGCTAATATGCAAATCAACCAAATGGCAGAATGACCAGTTGCTATGATGCACACTGACCACCAGGGGGCAGATGCTTGACACAGGAGCTGCCCCCTGGTGGTCAGTGCGCTCCCACAGGGGGAGCGCCACTCAGCCACAAGCTGGGCTCCCGCCACTGCAATAACGCTAAGGATCTCCAACAGCGGACCTAAGCCGTCAGTCGGACATCCCCCAAAGGCTCCTGGACTGTGAGAGGGCGCAGGCTGGGCTGAGGTCACCCCCGCCCCCCAGTGCATGAATTTCATGCACCGGGCCTCTAGTCACCTTATAATGCTTATAAGCATTTTCCCACTATAAACTGAAATTAATTTGCTCAGTATGAAGATTCTTCATGAAGTTAGTGGTCATCTGATATGATGATCTCCCGCTCTGTACTGAAAGTGTATATCACAATGTTATTATCCCAAGTCCTTTCCAGCTCTGGAGTTCTATGACTCTGTACTTCCAGACTCTATCTTCATAAGCACAATTGCCATCCATCATTCAAGACACAGACCTTGGTTCCTGGTAACTGCTGCCCTACACAAGAGTTTTCAAAAACAACTGAGCCTGACATTGATTTGTTACCTAAAAAAATGGAACCTTGCTGGTTCTGGCACAGGAATCATAGCAAAGCAACCAAGTTTAAGATAGCAAGCCGACCTGTTTCACCGATTCCTGCTTCGACAGCACAAGGCAAGCCAGAGACACAATCGGTGGAGGTTCTGCATGTCTCAACAGAGGACCATGGCACACTCACAGGGTGAACTGGGTGATCGCTACAATTACCTGTGTGCTTTACTGGATAAAGTGTCCTTGGGATGCATTCGTGACCACAAACCAGAAAAAAATTGTAAGCAGTGCAAGTAAAAACTCGAAAGGAGGTTATCAGAGAACTGTGAAAGGGTCCCTCAGTTTGAAAACGTAAAAGAGGAGTCATCTTGCCCTAATAATCGATGACACCTCTGAGAAAGGGAAAGGAGGCATATTTCCAGGGAATACTTCATGCCAGGCTCACTTTGTCTGGGCAGAAAGTGATCTGCTGTGGGTCTTGACAGAAACAGAGTCCTTGCTTCTCTGTTGCTGCGTGTGAACTCTGTTTTACTCTGGCTATAAAGCGAAAGGGCAGAATGTATTAGGTTACAGCTTCACACTATTCTGTGGAAGATGAATGCATCCATGTTCATTGCGTGTTTGAATTCCGGTGAAAAGGACAATGCAGTGAGAGCTGACATTTTACAGGTGCTCTGTGCCAGATACTGTTACAAGCACCTCACAGGGAGAGTGACCCGCTCTTCCTGGCTTGTCCCGGACTTTCCCACTTTCCGCATGAAAGTCCCACATCCTGGCGATGCCCCGTTCTAGGCAAACTAGGACTCCGCTTAGAAGAACTGTACTCAACATTCGTTGATCATTTTTTGGAAACTGCTACTTTAAGCGAAAGAACATATAAAACGAAACCAATGTTATCATAAGCCAGTCATTTTCAACCGGTGTGCCATGAACACTGGTGTGCGCAAGAATTTTGAAAACCTGCAGTACCTGACTATTTAGTCAGGGGCACTGACCTCTTTTCTCTTAGATTGTCAACTAAAAAAATAACAACAGCCAACATAACAATAGCTGTCTCCTAATATTAAGCATTGAAATAAATATGAGCTGTATGTACATTTAAGACACATTTATAAAAATAAGAAAGATCATGATTTTCCAACCCACTTATTACATACTAGAAGCCTGGTGCATGAAATTTGTGCACTCAGGGGGCGTCCCTCAGCCCGTCCTGCACCTTCTTGCAGTCCGGGAGCTTTTGAGGGATGTCCTAAGCCGGCAGTCGGACATCCTTAGCACTGCCGCAGAGGCGGGAGAGGCTCCCACCACCACTGCTGCGCTTGCCAGCCATGAGCCTGGCTTTTGGCTAAGCGGTGCTCTCCCTGTGGGAGTGCACTGACCACCATGGGGCAGCTCCTGCATGGAGCGTCTGCCCCCTGGTGGTCAGTGTGTGTCATAGCTACCGGTTGTTCTGCCGTTCGGTTGATTTGCATATTAGCCTTTTATTATATAAGATAGATAGTTCAGGGTTGTGGGTGGCTGGAGCCTCTCCCAGAAGCTTGGGGCACAAGATGAGAACCAGTGCTGGACAGGATGGCTCTCCATTGACGGGCGCATCACACACCCACACTCACAGAGGCTGGGACAATTTAGACACACGACTTCCCCTCACATGCACATCTTTGGGAGGTGGGAGGAAATCGGAGTCTCTGGAGAAAACTCACACAGACATGGGGAGAATGTGCAAACTCCTCACAGACAGTGGCCCGTGCAGGAAATCGATTTCCCACCATCAATGTTACAAGAAAACAATATTGAACAAAACAACATTATTAGAGAACCTACTGCATTATTTCAGTTAATGATCAACCTCTTCCATTCCCAATGAGCAACTATTATTCTCTTTTGCAGTTAAAAGAGCTGAGGCACAGGAAGGTTAAAATAATTGCTAAAGGTTAGAAAGTACTGACATTTTCAAAGTGGCTCAACAGGAACTCAGAATTAGGTGGTAGAGCCTGCTTTCTCAATCTTTACCAGGTTTTTACTAGAGGAATAAACATGTAAGGTGATGAGCCAGACTTTCTTCAACAAAACGTGACCTAGAACTTGGGTATTTTAATCCCTATAGATTCAGGGAGAGGAGGAAAATTACTTCCATATCATTTCTTGGTGACATCAAACCGTATTCGAATCTGCAGTCTCAGACATGCCTGTCAGTGGGCACAGAGGAATGACTTTCTGAGCAACTGCAAGGAATAATTAATTGCAGAATTCTGCCAAAGTAATATACCTTTAATGTGCAGTTAGTGTAGCATCTGGAATCATAACTACTTAAGAAATACCAGTGGTGTCTAGTTTGGGGTAGACACTTCAGCAAAATGTGTTTTGTTTGTATGAATGTTCTTTCTCCCTTTTTTAAAAAAAAACAAACAAACAAAAAAAAAACCTTGAAAATCTCTCAGGAAATGATGATGATGTATCCAAAAATGTAAATTATATTTCAAATGGAAGCTGCTATTTCTTGGTTACCGGTGTTATAGAAATGCCCTTTGATAGCCCAGCTAGTGTCGCTCAGTGTTGACCTATGAACCAGAAGGTCACAGCTTAATTCCCAGTCAGGGCACATGCCCAGGGTTTTGGGCTTGATGCCCAGTAGGGGGCGTGCAGGAGGCAGCCGATCAATGAGTCTCTCTCATTGGTGTTTCTATCTCTCCCTTTCCCTCTCCCTTCCTCTCTGAAATCAATAAAAACATACTTTAAAAAAAAAAAAGATGTCAATTTAAAAAAAGAAATGCCCTTTGATAGAGTTTTATTTCTTCCATCACTCACTGGCTGCAGAAACTGCCAAATGTTCTCGGTAGAGTAGAAAAGAATTCAGACTTTCAGATTTAGAAAAAACAGGAAGGGAGGATGGTCAGCGTGGTGTTGCCAGCTTTTCATTTTATTGAATGATGATACTAAACAAAACACCTACTGTTATTTACTAGCACCTACATCTAGGTGCATAAATTATTATCACTAGCATTTTTACCAAAGTTCATTTTAATACCAAAAGTCCATCATCTTCGTTTAAGACAAGAAAGTTAGACTTTATCTCAGCGTATTTTGAAACTAGGTGTTAGCTTGCAAAAAAAATCATACACTCTACTATTGCATCCCATGCGCTGTGTATTGCATAGTGTGTCAGTTTGAGATGCTGTGACCAGTGTGACACTGCCCAGGGTTAAGGTGGTGTCCAGGTTCACATCTCTGGGTTCACAGACATGGGAGCAGCCTATTTCATGCTACTTCACTCAAATGAGAGTTTTCTGGGAAAACTTAGAGAAGCTGAGGAACCATAGCCCCCAAGCAAGTACCAGGAAGGCAACAAGTCACAGCAAGCCTGGCATCTTCCTAGTGTGGTCAAGGCAGGGGTTTCTCAGATTAGGGGTGGATCTCCATTACCTGGAGCTCCCCCTGGCCAGCAAGGAGCAGTCGGGAAGGTATTTGAAAGCCATACATCGGGTCTGGGAAAACACTGCCAAGGATGGACCATAAGTACAGTGGGTGGGAACTGGGAAACCTGAACTCTTTTCCTAGCTCTGCCACCAAACATCTCCATGACCTTGGCAAGTTCCCTTTATCTACCTGTGGCTCAGTGGCTCCTATGATTTCATGACCTGCTAGGCTCCTGTAACAAAGCACATAGCTGTTTGCCAATTCTCCAAGATCCCCGCTTTCTGCTATGGAACAATATGCTACGTGCTGAAGCACTAACCAGTCTTACTGAGCTAGTAGATTTGTCTTCTCAAGTAATACATTCAATTTTACCTGGATTTTAGTGAGAGTGATTTCATCTAAATTCAAAATCCCATGATCCCCTTGTGCACAGAACTGCTTGGTGTTCATGCTAATTGCTACGACATCAAAAACACTGTAAACATGTCACTCAACTTTTGAGTACCTTGTGCATAGAGGTGACTTGGAAACGTGGTGGAAGGTCAATGCCCTAAGCCTAAATCATAGTGATGAATAGAAAACAAAAGAAAATAAGATTGTGAAGGAATAAGGAAAGCATGCACTTAAAGTAACAAAACGAGTGGAGCAAACTGGAAACTTATGGCTCATTTTCCTAAGCAAGCACTATGGCCAGTACCCATCAGCACATACCACACACACACACACCACCGTGTCCATATACTTATTGACACTTCTATCTTTGCAGGGATGATGTCTTCTTCATCATTGTATCCCCAGCCATGTAGCCCAATGCCTGCCACATGACAAGTGGCCAATAACAATTTGTGGCATAAAATGTTAACTGTTAGAACTAATTTCCAGATTCTTCTTACATCTTAACCGCTTATCATTTTCACTCCTTAGGACAGCGTGGGTAGAAAATGCATTATGTAAAACCAACCTACACAGAATAACTAATTTCTGTTAAGCCATCTTTGTATATTAAAACTTTGAGAACAACCCTTTTATAACTGCAAAGTACTGAGGCAGATAGTTGGAAGGGTGTAGATGATGGTGAAGAAGGTGAACCGAGAAAAATTCTTATAGAATATTGTCTCACATACTTTTAAAAATCAGCGCCAGCTCCCCATTTTTTAAATACAAAGACAGTAAAGGCAAAACTTCAGAACATCAGAAGGGAGTGAACAGGCAAAAGATACCCCCCCACCAGCATTTTAATCTCTCCCCAGTGCAGAATTAAACAACTTTCAGTATTACCCACAGTGACGTCAGCCCTCTGCTTATAAGGCGTTTTCTTTTTTTTTCTCCAGACATTCAAGTAGATCAGGACTCCTCCTTTTTGCGAGATCAGACATGGCAGGTTTTGCACCAAACTTCTGTAAGAGGCAGGGTGCTGGTGTTTTCTGTTCTTTCCCCTTGGATTGGAATGGACGGGCAGTTAACTCAGGCCCACCTGGCCTCATTGGTGATGGGCTAATAGACAGGTACCTGGCTTTTCCTTACTACCAGCTTAGACAATATATAAGCAGCTGTGTTCCTAGATGGTTTCTCCCGAGAGTCTGCAAGCATGCCACACACTGCCATGTAGTTGCAGTATAGTCTAGATTAGTGGTCGGCAAACTCATTAGGCAACAGAGCCAAATAGCAACAGTACAACGATTGAAATTTCTTTTGAGAGCCAAATTTTTTAAACTTAAACTTCTTCTAACGCCACTTCTTCAAAATAGACTCGCCCAGGCCGTGGTATTTTTTTTATTTTATTTTAAAAATACATTTTATTGATTTTTTTACAGAGAGGAAGGGAGAGAGATAGAGAGTTAGAAACATCGATCAGCTGCCTCCTGCACACTCCCCACTGGGGATGTATCCGCAACCAAGGTACAGGCCCTTGACCAGAATCGAACCTGGGACCCTTGAGTCCGCAGGCTGACGCTCTATCCACTGAGCCAAACCGGTTAGGGCCAGGCCGTGGTATTTTGTGGAAGAGCCACACTCAAGGGGCCAAAGAGCCGCATGTGGCTCGCGAGCCGCATGTGGCTCGCGAGCCGCAGTTTGCTGACCGCGGGCCTAGATGAATGGTGTGAACAAATCATGGTGTAACTCAAGTACAATGGCACAATTAGCTGATCCCCTTTGCTTCCCCTGAACACAAATCATTAATTGCATAGTGGGAGTTATGAGGGATATTTTCGGTAAACAAAACAAGTTGGGCAACGAGTCTTTCAGAGGAGGTGCTTTCTGGACCCAGACATGTTCATCATGTTTACAGGACGTGAAGTTATACATTTAGGCATGCCATCAGACAGACACAGGGGTTATGCGCTGCTAGGAACTAATAGCTTTTAACTGTGATATGTATAATAATTACCTCCCTAATTGGAAGGGTCCCTCCTAGGTGATCCTCAACTTATTTGTCTTGCTGTTGTATATTTCACATACAACAACACTCAGGGGTGTGCAAATCAGTTCTAAACAAAGTGCCGATCCACTTTCTTACAATCCGGACCAATGGAAACAAGATGTGAGAGCCCGCTGGCTTCTTAGCTGCCTCCTGTTTTTAGAGCTTGTGACAGGACTCCAATTATGGAAATCCTTCTAGGGTCCACTCTATGATCTAGAATCCACAATTTCTACAAAGTCTATAGCAAAGATCAGATTTCTTAAAATGGCTGGGAAAAGGGAGCTCTCTGATTCCAAATGTTAGCATGATGACCAGTTAAGTTTTTCTGACACCTAGAATGCCCATAAGCCAGTATTAGCAACATGATGGATGAGTAAACTTCAAGTGTTCTTTTGGTGCATTTTATGCAAAGAATTGAAACCAGTCTGGGACAGATGGAGAGAAGAAACGGTTTCAGCTGTTGAGCTAAAGGAGTTAGTTATTAATGTCCCACCAAATTATTTGACCATTGTTTGCTTGATTTTCTGTAGGGGATCTATGTTATGGTTTACAAATCATGTAGTAAACATGCAGTGAAAATGGAGAGAAATACACATTGGTGCTATCCTTCTCTAGTAGCTCAAACCAATTATTTTATATTAAACGAAAGAAATGTAGGTAGTAGAAGAAATGTAGGTAGGGGTGCTAAGGAACCACTAAAATTAAACTTTTGAACGTTTGCCTGAATGTACATTGTTCTGGGTGAACTTCACGTAGTCTGAAAGTGACTTTAGAATCGGCATACATTTTCATGGATTCTTGGATCTACAGCAACCCGATACATATAATCTTGCTATTACTAGTGGTTATAAATGGGAGAAAAAAAATCTACATATTCATGGAGTTTACACTGAAAACTCCTTGAACCCCTGCTTCTCTTGCTTGCTGAGACGGAAGCCTCAGTGACAGCAGCAGCTTGTTTCGGGGACACCATATTTAGCTCACCACCAATGTCTTCCATTGAACCCATTCATCCAGAAAGCTGTGGTATGTAGCCTTTGCTTTTCATCCATTTTCTCTGGAATTCTTTTGACTCTGCTTTGGCCAGAAAAATGGAGAGTTAAGGCTTCCGCAGGAAGTAGGTACCCCTGGCCGGGATTTTAGATGGGGCAGTTTCTCTCTCTCTCTCTCTCTCTCTCTCTCTCTCTCTCTCTCTGGGTTGGCACAGCCTGGTGAAATTGTTGAGCTGCAGCACTTCAGTCATGGTGCCCGCCCGATGGCTCGAGGCCAAGTTTGCTATTTGGCAACAAGCAGCCAGACAAGCAGCTGGTTATTGCAGCGCATCCAAGCAGCGAGCTTGGGGCCGTGACTCTGGTGCCAGATCCTTCGACCCAGTTAGCAACTGAACCCTGGAGGCTTCCCCTGCCTCTGCACCCGTCTCGCCTCGTGGTGGGCTTTGCCCAGGCAAGCGTGGTCGCCAGCAGGTTGTCCTGCCTGGGTCTTGAGCGATGGCGTCTGCCTGGAGGAGGATGCTGATAGACCCCCTAAAGCTGAGGGACCACTTGGCAGCTGTGCCCGACTCTGTGGGGGTCCTGGCCAGAGCATGCTTTCACTGGAGGCTGGCTGCAAGAGGGCAGACTCAGTCCGAGCTGCTGGCATTCCACGCCAGCCGGGGCGAAGAAGTGGCAGCCCGCTGGCATCTGCCTTGAGCCCCGCTGGCATCTATTTTGCGCTGTGCTTTGTGAGAAGTGCTGAGGCTGAAGGGCCTGGTGAGCGAACTTGTCAAGAGGAAATGGGCAGGAGGAGATGAGGGAAGGGAAACTGGCTCAGGAATTACAGCTGTAATCAAGGATGATGCCCTTAGCAATGGGTGAGCAGGGTCCGACTGAACATCCTCTGTGCATGCAAAGTGGAAAACGTGCCTTTCTTAGGCGTTTTAGACTCCCTTTGCTGCCAGGACTTCTGGACCCTGAGGATGGTATGATGTTGGCCTTTGGAAGAGAGAGAGCCCAGCTTTTTTGGGGGGGAGGCCCTTGTCCCCCGTAGGTGTTCCCCTCCTGGGGTCTGGCGCCATCTGCATGTTGCTGCAGCTGCTGATGGATGTAAATGGAGTTAGCAGGAGTTGGGCACAGCATATTTGGAAAGCAATCATCCCTCTTATTTTGTTGGGGTGGGAGTGGGGAGAAGCGACTCCGGCAGGATTATTTTCCCACTGTTCTCTAGCAGACACCATAATACCATTTTCAGCACTGAGCCCTCCATGTCGATTCCCTGGATCTTAGAGAGCTATTCAGAATGGTTCAGTGTGAAGTCTGACAATTTGAACATAGCCATGGGGTAATTCTCGGCATCATTCAAAGGATGCCTGTAATTTCTCCCGGGGAAAGTTGAAGTCTACTACAATGGTGGATCTATTAAAAATATTGGCACAGAGGAACAAGGACTCTATTGTGTTTAATTGCTGGGATTCCCGCCTCACCACACAGGACAAGTACCAGCAGGATACTTTCTATGAAACTTGCCTTTTATTCTGAATATCTGATCACTTTCTGGAATGAAGCATATGACTAGCATGTCTACCGCTTAATGTAGATGAAGTAAATAGAATGGGAATAAAGCTCCAATGTTGTATGCCAGCTGTAAACATTGTTCTCTCTCTCCCTTTTTGAAATCTCTCTCTCTCTTTTTTTGAAATCAGGTCCACTAACATTTTTTATTTTTTTTTTTTTTTTACTTATTTGGTCACTTGGCCAAGGAACGTTATTGTTGTCCCTCACCATGTACGACCATCCTTAGGACCGTGCAGGTTCAGACAAAGCAAGCTCACATGCCTGGTGTAAGGGTGAAATCTGATATTTGTTCAATTAATAAATACTTCACTCAAAAATAAATTTCACAATAGTGGATATGAGTGTTTTTCTTATTTAGCAATCCATTTCCATGGTCAAACTAATACATTGGCATGTGGCATTTTTTTGTTCACGAATACAAAGTTGGGTAACTTGAATTCCTCTCATTTCCCTCTTTATCTGTTGAACTCATACCTAAGAAACCAACTCACGTATATTGCATCAAGAATTCCATATTTTTTCTCTCATTTTCACAAAAGTATTTGCCACAACATGCATCTCTGGTCCCATTGCATCTTATTTATATATTATCACTTTTACCACTCTGTATTCTAGTTCATTTTTACCTATTCATCTCTCCTACTAGACTAGGAGCTGTTTCCTATCCATATTTGCATATATTTTAATTTGACATTGAATTATATAACGAAGTTAAAATGTTGCTATTTGCAGCAAGAACTTTTTTCAGTTTCAAGTACATGCGTACAGTCCATTCATGTTACTTGCAGAAGTTGTTTCTATAAAGTCACAGAAGTTGTTTCTATAAAGTCACCGCAAACACTGAATTAGCAAAAATTGAATCGTTGCTCCTAATGCACTTAGGTTTCTGCGAAACTGATCACAACATTTTCATCAACTGATCAATACACAAGCTTGTTTTATGCGTGTTTCTGTTTAAAGATACCTATTTAATATAAATTGTTAATTCATTCACATGGAACTCCTGGCCACCAGTACTATAACTCAAACCTGGACAAAGGTTATCTAACATATATTTTCTCGCTAAGGTGCTGCCAAAAATCCAGAAATAGCAAAACTACAATCACCAGAACAGTAAAAGGAAGTATTCGGTAAGAATATATTGTGCACGTAAGAACAGCTGGCAAAACTGGGAGCTTTCAAATTCAAAGCTGATCTGAGGCTCAGAGGCACGTTGCAGGATGGCCTCTACAGTGAAAACGAGGAAGTTGTTCAACATGTGCAGTGATTGGTTAGTACAATGGGCCTTTCCACAGCAGAGGATTGCTTGAAAGTGATTATCTTTCACTTATCATTTTGGAAAGGTGACAAGTTTATTTTGATGATCAGAGGCATTTACAAGAAATGACCCAAGTTGTACTCATGTTCATGAAATAAGCTAGATTTAGTTTTGCTTACGTGGCTTAAAAGGTTTTGTATGTTTGGGGGATTTTTCAAGCCTGCTCTGTATTTTATTTTTATTTTAACAGCACATTGTAGCCTTCTCACACTTCAGAACTCTAGAGAGCCCTTCAGCGTTAGATTGAGGGCCTTTTTAAACAGAAAGAAAAGGCACAGAAATGTGAAAAATGTGGCACTAAATAGACCGCAAAGAGGACACTTGTTTATAGTACAAGGCCGAGCACGGCCTTGTTCAACCTCAGCTGAAGCATGCACATCAGACAGCTCAGTGTTTCACCTCATCGCACTTGTCCACAAATGACCACAAAACCACCGCTGAAAGTGTTGCTGATTTGGGGCTTACAAATAAATTTTAGGAAGTAGATAAATTCACAAATAAAGAGTCTGTGAGAAAAGACGATCGATTATATGATGTATCACTGATACGTAATATGATGCTTAGTCACCATTTTGCTTAATTTTAATTGGGTATATGGTGGGGAATAGAATTAGGAAACTTAGTTTCTATGGGATATTTTATTTAAAAAGGGACTAGAAAATTTTCATTTGAAATACATTTTATTTTAAAATTATATGACATCTAAAGCTCTTACTTATCAGTAGTGCTTAATTCAGAAAAGAAAATGGAGAGACCCTTTAAAGACATGTTTTCTAGAAGACACTCCACACCCCCTGTCATTTGCTCTAATCTAGACGGTAATGGAACATGAACCAAAAAGAAAGTATTGAATGCAGAAAGGCACAACCTGAGCACACATATCTGCACAATGGATTTTCAGCAGCAGCAGCAATGAGCTTGACTGAGAATAGAATATAGATATGCATGTATTATTGATGATAATTCACTCTGGGGAACTTCCCTCGGCAATTTATCCAATCCACTGTGTGCCACTGGATATGGCACATGCATCTCTTTATTCATCCTACGTGGGATTATGAACAGTACCAGAAGACTCATAGGGAAGTAATGGCCATTTCATAGTAATAGATTTTTTGCTAATAGAAAAAAATGGGTATTGTACCTCCAAGACATTATTCAAGTAGTGTGCATGTGTAAGTATTTGAGGAAAGTTTAAAAAAATGCAAGCTCTTACATCTTTAAATAAATATGTTCTATTAAAGAACCAAGTGTTTGTGTAGAAGGTGGTAAAAGAAATACATGGTAAGGCATATATCTTGCTGTAGCCCTGATAATACGGGGGTTAGGGGTGGCATAGCAAAGGCATTAAACAAGTGCATATGGGCAAACGGGGGTGAAGGGAGTCCAAAAGTACAACCTTATAAAATAAGTAAGTCGTGGGGATGTAAAGTACAGTGTGATGACTGTATTGCATATTTGAAAGTTGCTAGGATAGTAAATCTTTCAAGTTCTCATCACATACATAAAACATATCAATAACTTTCAGAAAATAGTATGGAAAAGATATAATCAGTATGAGAAAACATAGAGTGTCTTTTGAGATGGACCTTGCATATGGCGAGGCAGAAATTAAAGCATGAACAGCGTTATGAATGGAACACACAGGGCACACTTAGAGACACGTTTCAGTCCAGGTGAACGCATGCGTGTGGATTATGCAGAATGAGTTGGCAAGGAGGTGGATTTGACTCACTCACATCAGGGATGTCCTTGACTGTCTTTCCCCACCTTCACATCCAACCAGTTGTCCAGTCCTTTCATGGTTCTCTTTTGGTTTTCTCTTGAGTTTGTTCATCCTTTGCTCTTCGTCATTCCTACCATTACTTTCATCCAGGTGACTGCTCTCTCTTATTGAGAAGGCCTCTGGACTCTTCTCCTTGCCTCTAACAAAGGCCCTTCAATCTGCACTCTACAATGCAACTGGAACCAACTTCGCATTATGTGACCCGGATAATGTCACCCCGAAGCCCAGAGTCCGTCAAGTGTTCCCATTTTCCTTGCATGTCATAAAGGCCACTTAGGGTTAAGTAGGTCACCCATTTCCTTCTCCAACCTCATCTCTTACCCCTTCTCACCTTGCACTCTCTATTTCAACATTAATAAACTCACCTCAAATCACTATGATCTACGTTCAGGTTATTATACCTGCTGTTCCCTCTGCCTAGAACACTCTCCCTTCCCCATCACCCTCCTACCCAGGTAACTCCCATTGCACATGTTCAGGTGTCAATCCACATGACCATTTCTCTAGAAAGCCCTTCCTGACCCCTCTCAGATTAGACCAGATGACCTTGTGAATTTCACACATAGTACCGTGTGCTTAGTCCATAAAGAATTAATCCAGAGTGCATTATAACCACATTTTTAAAGTGTTGGCCTCCCCTCCAACTAGACAGTAAGCTCCTTGCAGACAAGGACTGTATCATATTTACTACTCTATACTTTTAAGCATAAATTGAATGAGTTCAACAAGAGTTACACAGGTCAGTGAAGATTTTTGCAGAAAGGATAGTGCTAAAATAGATACATAGTCACATGTATAAATTATTCTGTATATTATACAGCTACGTAATAGTTACTATACAGACATACACTCATGGTTAAACTTTTAACTTGCATATAAATAAATATATAGAAATAATAAAGAGCTACTACAAATCTCGATAAGACCAATGGAAGGAAAGCTGTTGTTTAAATTGTTTTTGCAAAACATGAACCTTGAGTATTGCCAATTGCCTATGGCTTTTTTGAGTACTTGAATGTAAGGGGTTAAGCCAGATGAATCTTAGCACCATACTCTCAGCTACGCATAGCATATTATATAACTCTTTATAAACAGGGCTATGTCTTCTTTTATTCAGTTTCCCTAAAATGCTTCTCTATGATTAATTAATTTTCCTATTGCTTCATGATGTGAGGGAGCCTGGGTAGGGAAGTAAACAATGTGACAGCAATCAAGAGATCTTATTCTGAGCCTGTTACCTTAGGTGAGTTATTTTGACTCTCTGCCGAAGGGGCTGCTGGGATGGTCCATCAGAACTTGCAAGTCTTTTTTTCCCCACAGACAAGTGAGTTATTGAAACATTATTAACAGGGAACTTTGCAAGGTCTACTGATAAACACATATCATCTTTTCTTTATTAACCTTAGGAAGTACATCGACAAGGTTAGTTTGCTTGGCTTCACCATTGTCCCTCCCCCCTCCCCCTCCCCCCCTCCCCCCCCATAGTTTTACAGCCCAGTGGCAAACCTGGTTATGCAATGGAGGCATCCCATCAGGAGTGTCATCAGACAGAGCTTGTCTCGAATTTGTAGGCTTGCCTTTTCATTCCCTTTTTTCTCCTACTACCAGATGAACCATTACAGCATCATGTAACATTCACCTGAAAAATAAAGAATGGCATTATTTGTTATCTACCTGTTTAGGTTGCCATAAAGATAAATTATATTCATCTTATAAACTGTCCTCTGTTTCTTAGGCATAGGTGCTTAGCATCATGAGGGGTATTCATTCAGTCAGTCTTAAACTCATTTAACTGACACCCCCTCCTGCCAGCTATTAAGCCTCTGTGATAGGGGCTGGGAATCAAAAGGGATTAAAGATCCAGCCCATGAGGGCCACAGAGGTGAGTGGAGGGTCAAAGAGAGGGAAATAATTACAGCAGAGTACTAACTTATAAGTGCATGGTTTCTAACTTAAAACATTCCTTCCTCTGGTGCATTTATGCTATAGAGGCACTTTGAGTACGTGCAACAGAAAATGTAAACCAGACGTGTGCTAAAGGGAACCAAGCACCCAGAACTGAGAGAACCAGAGAATCACAGTGTTAGGGTGAGCCTTAAGACACATCAAACCCAAACTATTTTCTAAAGTTTAAGTTCCATTTGAAACCCAAGTGGTCCACTTGCTTAGCCTCAACATTTCTAATGAGATGTGCTCCCTATCTCGATATATTCCCTGTCCCTGTTGATCAACTCATTGCTTATGAAGTATTTTCTTGTAACAAGTCAAATGTATCTTGTCATACAGAGCAGAGCTAGTTCTTCTTCAGGATAACAGGCTTACAAATACAACAAGGTAATTGTCGGTGCCCTTGGGTCTTTTCTCCGGGCTAAATAAAATCGATCCACCATAGGTAGAGGTCTGTTTATTTTCCCGAAGTATTTTCTGAATATACACAATCGAAAAGTATTTTTCAGTGTGTCAGTTACAATCAGTGGGTGGTGCGATCAGCCTGGTGGGTAAGAATTAGAATAACAGCATAGAACCAAATATGTAATGTCAAAATGTTTTAAGCCTAAGTATTGTTTTGTGAAGGGTTTATTTCAGAGGTTTGTGCACATCTATTTGTGTTTCTGTATATTTATGTTTGTGTATATACTGAATCCTGGATTCAGATTGTTCCCTAATGTGAGTTCCAGTAAAAAAAAAAAAAAAATCTATAATAATAAAAATGTAATATGCTAATTAGACCAGACGTCCTTCCAGATGACCTTCCCAGGAAGCTGGGGCTGCGAGGGAAGCCCAGGTCCCGGGTGTTGGAGGCAAGCCAGTGCCAGCAGCCAGGGGAAGGAAGGCCTACTCTTGCATGAATTTCGTGCATCGGGCCTCCAGTAAAATAATAAAATACCACTGATACAGTCCCACAGGAGATTTCATGTACCTTAGATAAGTGCTTCTCAAATATGAGTGTGCTTACAAATCACCTGGAGAGTTTGTTAAAAACAAACAGTTGTGTCCCTTTTTTTTCTTCCCCTTCCTCCAGGTTCTGAGTCAGACTGTCTGGGGTGCAATGACGTGCATTGGCATTTTCATATGAATTGCATTTTAATAAATCCCTGCTGCTGCTAACCCATGGAGCCCACTGCCCTAAGAGACACTTGACTAACTCACATAAGGATGGTGTGAGGGCTCAGGTGTCAGTCTATGTAGTAAATGGTTAATGGTGCTTAATTTAGTGAGTAAATTCTTTTATATTTTTAATTCAAACTAAATTCAAATAGACATTTTTAATTCTTTCCTTCACACCCCACTTTGGAGACAGTTGGAGAAATGGGACTAACCCTTGAAGGGGAGGTCAGGGTTAGAGACACAAACTCCAGAAGGATCTACAGAGAATGTGATTCTCAGGAGTTAATCATTTCTATTGGGAAACCTCTGAGAGAGTCTGACCTTTTTAGTTCTTGAACAACTGTACCCCAAACGGTCCTTAATTCATTTGATAGAGAACTTATACTCCGTGGTGTCAGTGTAAATTCCTTTCGTTACAATCTCACCATCAGTTCTATCTGACTTCTCCAGTCATAAGTTGATTCTGCTCCACAGAAAACCCCAATGCAATATAGTACAGAATATAATACAGTACAGGAAATGTGCGTCCTAGTTATCTTTTCCAAATGGATCCTTGAAGTACCGAGACGGCCCATTTTGATGTTCTCATTTTGTTGCTGTTTCATCTTGACATTCAATCGTCTCTTCCATTTCCGTTCTTGAGCTCCTCACTTGACTTTACCTTTCCAGGTGTTCATGAGCCTTCCTAAGCCATGGTCCTCTCTCCAGGACTCTTCCATCATGCAGACAGTAACAGCAGCAACAACAAAAGGGCATCCCTAGTTTCCCACAATTCCAAACCTGTTAGCAAACTGTAACAACTGCAACAAAGAAGCTTTGATACACACAGATTGGAAAAGGGTACGTGTGGGTAATATTGCAACATTATGCCAGAGGAGTTCCATGAAATATGTGAATATGTGATATTTTGGGCTATAACAATGGGAAGTCTAAGTTTTTAAAAAGGGAGTCTCAGCTTTTGAGTTCAAAACTGCCACTTATAAGCCTCGTAAATCGTGGGCAAGTTGCTTAAATGTCCGAGTCATTGTTTATTCCTCTTTAAAATGGGGTGATAATGCTTCATGAGGCTAAGTGCTTTACGTGCGTGATAAAATATAAAGAATTAGCCCTTGGTGGTTTGGCTCAATGGATACAGCGTCGGCCTGCAGACTGAAGGGTCCCTGGTTTGATTCTGGTCAAGGACACATGCTCAGGTTGTGGGCTCAATCCCCAGAAGGGGGAGTGCAGGAGGCAGTCAACTAATGATTCTCATCATTGATGTTTCTATCTCCCTCTCCCTTCCCCTCTGAAATCAATATATGTATATACTAGAGGCCCAGTACATGAAATTCGTGCATGGGGTGTGTGTACCTCAGCCCAGCTTGCAACCTCTTCAATATGGGACCCCTCAAGGGATGTCCGACTGCCCGTTTAAGCCCGATCCCACCGGGATCGGGCTTAAACGGGCAGTCGGACATCCCTCTCACAATCCAGGACTCCTGGCTCCCAACTGCTCGCCGGCCTGCCTTCCTGATTGCCCCTAACCGCTTCTGCCTGCCAGCCTGATCACCCCCTAACCACTCCCCTGCCAGCCTGATAGATGCCTAACTGCTCCTCTGCCAGCCTGTTTTCCCCTAACTGCCCTCCCCTGCAGGCCTGGTCACCCCTAACTGCCCTCCCCTGCAGGCCTGGGTCCCCCCCTACTGCCCTCCCCTGCAGGCCTGGTCACCCCTAACTGCCCTCCCCTGTAGGCCTGGTCCCCCACAACTGCTCTCCCCTGCAGGCCGGGGTCCCTCCCAACTGCCTTTCCCTGCAGGCCTGGTTGCCCCAAACTTCCCTCCTCTGCCGGCTTGGTCACCCCTAACTGCCCTCCCCTGCAGGCTTGATCGCCCCCAACTGCCCTCCCTTGCAGGCCTGGTCCCTCCCAACTGCCCGCCCCTTCTGGCCATCTTGTGGTGGCCATCTTGTGTCCACATGGGGGCAGGATCTTTGACCACATGGGGACAGCCATCTTGTGTGTTGGAGTGATGGTCAATCTGCATATTACTCTTTTATTAGATAGGATAGAGGTCTGGTGCACGGGTGGGGGCCAGCTGGTTTGCACTGAAGGGTGTCCTGGATCAGGGTGGGGGTTCCTTTGGGGCGTGGGGTGGCCTGGGCGAGGGGCCTGTGATGGTTTGCAGGCCGGCCACGCCCCCTGGTGACCCAAGCGGAGGCCCTGGGATCAGGGGTTTATTTATCTTCTACAATTGAAACTTTGTAGCCTGGAGCGGAGCCAAGCCTTCTGCTTGCTCTGTGGTGGCAGCCATTTCTATTGGGATTCATGTATCTTCTGTAATTGAAACTTTGTAGCCTTAAGCAGAGGCCTGGGCCATCCAGGGTGTGTGGAAAGCTCGGCTTCCTCCATCGCCGGGGGCAACCCTAGCCTCCTGCTCTTTCCAGCTCCGTGGCTGCCTCCATTTCTTTTTGGGTTTATGTATCTTCTATCATTGAAACTTTGTAGCCTTGAGTGGAGGCCTAGGCCGGCAAGGGCAAGTGGAAAGCTTGGCTTCCTCCATTGCTGGGGAAACCCAAGCCTCCCTCCTGCTCTCTGTGGCCGTAGCCATCTTGGTTGGGTTTATTTGCATATTTGCTCCTGATTGGCTGGTGGGCGTGGCTTGTGGGTGTAGTGGAGTGATGGTTAATTTGCATATTTCTCTTTTATTAGATAGGATAGGATATATATATATATATAATAAGTACATATATACATATTTACACTCGGAATATTCTGTCCCAATTACCATTGTTAATCTGTATCCTGAATTACAGAATCATTTGTTAGGTTAAATCCCATTCTTCTACAGTTCTTTCTCAATGGTGTTCCTATCAGCTTCAGGGTGTATCCCTCCTTTTAGACACACTGTCTTCAATCTATGCCATTTATTCATTGAATCTTGTTGTCAGTTCCAAGTGTTTAGTGATAAATCACTGGCTATTTTCTTACTTGTGCAGTGTCATATATTACCTCCTAATTGGATGGCATATCATATTCTCATTTACCTCTGTTGTACATTTATTAAGCTTTCTGGGCAGTCTAGGCCAAATTGTTGGTAGTTCCCTGGCTCCAGACACAGAGCGGCTACATCTCACTTTTCTGTGGCTTCATAAATGTCAGCTCTGGGATATGGCCACCTGTTCTGCTTTTCCCAATGTTTCCCAGCCCTTAGAATGGGTAGAACACTTAGTTTATCCCTGCTTCTCCAGTTTTTGCAGTGTCAATAAAGCTGTTTTTGATGCTGTGCCAATATATATATATATATATATATATATATATATATATATATATATATATATTAATAGATTGCTACCACAGCTAGGATGTTGAGAATGATAAATCCATAAGGTAGGTAGGAAGGAGGATGGAGTTTGTCGATAAGAGCTCTTTATTTATTGCTCTTGCTTAGAAACACAAAATGACTTAAGAAAACTAAGAACAGAATTGCAAAATTAAACCTGTTTTATGTGTTGTTGTTTTTTTGTTCAGTTAGCTATAGCACTTTAGATACAGGCTTTAATCACTCATTCAACAAATGTTTATTGTGTGTTTATTATGTAACTGGTGTTGTGTTAGGTGTTGGGGTATCGAAGGACAACAGTACAGACATGGTGATGTCCTTATGGATGTTTAAGTCCAGTGAAGGGAGGTAGTCATGAAACTACCAAAAGCTATGGGAGAAAATTACAGGGTATTGAGAGAGTATACGTTGAAGGTGGGGGGACCTCAGGGAAAGGCATAATTAAGGTCTTTGAGACCTTCAAGTTCGTTTTGGTTCACAATTGTCTAAAGATTCATTTGCTCAAGACAGTAGAGTTCCGACTGAAGGTTGATCTCCTCTCCTTTCGAGTAACCCCCTCTGCTCCTCTAAAGTATCATATTTGAGATTGAAAGGGGACCCATATAATCAGGCAGATTAGGCTTTCAAATGAGTGGTTCGGGCTGTAGTTACTCTCAGCAGAATGAGAAGCAATTTAAAGCCAGAACTTTGTCCTGAAACTTTTTCTTAAACTAGAGGCCCAATGCACAAAAGTTCGTGCAAGAGTAGGCCTTCCTTCCCCTGGCTGCCAGCACCAGGTTCCCTCTGACACCCGGGACCCAGGCTGCTTCTCTCGGGCTGCCTGCAGACACCCAGGACCCAGGCTGGATTCCTTCTGGCCCCAGCTTGGTCAGGAAGGACGTCCGGAATGATGTCTGGAAGATGTCTGGTCTAATTAGTGTATTACCCTTTTGTTATTATAGGTATCTTCTATGGCACTTGCTGCACTTAACAGACAAAAGAAATATTTAGAATATTTGGCTGATAGATTGAACTCTCTATAACTTGCAGGTCCACAAGGCTATTGATGAATGTTACAGGATGAACATTGTTCATTAGGGGGATAATTAGGGGGAAAGTTTCCGAAATTCAGCTCACGTGCCACTTCCTCTGGGAAGCCCATGATGCTTGCCTTTCTCTATCCCCTCCCTATGCCTAGCCCCCAGCTTAGGTGCACCCATGCCTGCCCTGTTCCCTTAGGATGGATCATTCTGTATACTTCAATCACAGCCTCTTGTTAACGCAAACACTGTATTGGACTGATGGATTTTCATGTTTGTGATCCTGCTTTAGTTGGTAAGCACTTTGGAGTTGAAGCTCCTGTCTAATTCATGTCTGTGTTCTCAGGACAATTATTGGAGCATAGGAAAAGCTGGATATAGAGTTACTCAACATTTAAATGAATAGTAAGTAATAAACATGACAATGATAAAAACCTTAATTTACCTATCTGTTCAATCTCATTTCTCTGCAAGAACAATTAAGACAACAGAAAGGGTTTTAAAGATAGGGAGTGGAAAATGTAAATCTGGAGTTTTCTTTTTCCTAATTTCTGGAAAGCCTCAGCCGAAGTCACGGGAATGAAAGACATAAATGTCAACGAATGGATTTATCGGTGTTAACTGTGCCAGCTTCTTGGCATAATGCTTGAGCATTAATAGGTAGGCAGTACATTTTAATGACTTTCTAACGTACAAGTGTATATTTAGAGATGGAACACTATAGCGCTTACATAATTAATAATAAATAACCAATTAATATGTTCCTCCAGAGAGATGGCTTCTATTATCTCTGGCCTGTTGGGTGGTCTTCATTTATCTTTTTTAAAGGCTTTCTGCCCTAGCTGGTTTGGCTCAGTAGATAGCACGTTGGCCTGCGGACTGAAGGGTCCTAGGTTCGATTCTGGTCTTTCCCCAGTGGGGGGCATGCAGGAGGCAGCCGATTGATGATTCTCTCTCATCATTGATGTTTCTCTTTCTCTCTCTCTCCCTTCCTTTCTGAAATCAATACAAATATATTTTTAAAAAATAAAAAATAAATAAAAGGCTTTCAAATCAGAAAGAGACCAAAAAAGAGTGGAATGTGCATTTTCTTTGAAACATTTTCCCCCTGCATATCTAGTGAGCCCCCTGAGCCCGGGGCCTTTCAGAAACACACAGTTTGTATTTATTGGTTCAGGTAGAGTGAAAAATCTCTTTAATTGGAACACTTTATATAAAGTCCTGAAAAAGGGGTTTTCAAAGGCAGAAGATTTATTTTCCCAAAGCAACTAGTTCCTAGTATTGACTTTTTAAAGTTAAGTTTCCCTAAGTATTCTTTCAGCCAAGCAGATTCTGAAATCACTGGAAGACACATTACCTATATGCTTTGCTATTTTATTTCTTAAATCCCAGCCTAATTTGGATCTGGGCGTACTAGGGTGGAATTGCCCTAGAGGAAAAAGATTTGGTCATTCTCCTGTGCCCGCGGCCATCTAAACAGCTGTGTAAGCAGCAGGTCCTGGAAATACCGGGCTCACGACTTTTGGATAGAATTCAAGAATCAGCATGACTCCACCGCGGGACCTCACTCTCTGCCTGTAACTGTTTCTTTGTGGTCATCCTGGAAGTCAGAATTCAATATGAATGCCTCTTGAGCAATGCTTTTAATGAACTATAAAAGCCAGTAGTCTGAAGAGAAGGCCGTTTTTAATGCTGTGATTATACTCATTTCTGCACACCCATGCCAATTAAGGACTATCGCTGTGGAAGGAGAAGGAGATACACCAGTATTACAGCAGCACAGCTGAATTTCGGCAACTGACAGGACACAGACCTGGATGTTGGTTTCTCTCTGAAAAGCAGAGTTCCGGCTCCTGAGCTTCACACACCCGTGCCCCCCTCTCCCCCACCCTCCCGCCTCAAGTGCCCTCTCCATGAACTCTCCAGAACGCTTTAATTTTAAGTAATTGTTTTGAATGCACAGACCTAGGGATTGTTTGATTATCTTTTTTTTTTTTTTTGGCCTCCTTTTAGAAGATGAAATATGTAAGACGTGTTTTTTTAGATCCTGCATTTGCACATGCACAGCCTTTGAATTCTTTTGCAATAAAATTGCTCTTAATGAAACATCTGAAAACATGAACAAACAGTGCACAAGCCGAGTTCTCCAGAATAATGGCGGTATTGTTAAGTGATTGGATAGTTGGGAGATTAATATCACGGTGCACTGGCATGTTGGTTCATTCTAGACATAATCTAACAGTGAAACCTCCTTAAGAAAGCAGGAGGCTGAACGGCTTGTCAGACCCACTGCACATACACAGGCAGCTCCACACAATAACAAATTAAGCACTGTTTATCCACAGACATGGCTGGCCTTATTTTTTCCTTAATCTTTGATTTAGGTAATAATTGCACTGTAATTTTAACACTCAGTGCCGTTTGAATGTTTGCTTAATTGTCTTATTACCAATTGTATTTACTGCTACTGACACAGGGTGCCAGCGAAATTTGGCTCCGTGTCCCTGCGTCTTTATTTACATAGGCTGGCAATGATGAAGACTTGATAACACGGATCCCATTTCTGGTAGATTACTCTCAAATTGTTTGACCAAAGGCTATGGGGACGTTTTAGGCCAAGTGAAAACGTGTAATTAAATTTCTGTAGAGTTCCCACATTTTCTAAGCCAGCCTTTCCTTTTTCTTGCATATTTTACAGATTCCCCCCCCACCCCCCAGTGAGACCCCAGTGCTTTTTGCTCAGAGGTGGTCATGTAATACATGTGATGTCTGCATGTATGAGCTATAGACTCTGGGGGCGTGTCAACTGAAAGCTGTAAATAATCTTTCAAAAGGAGAAGAAAACAACAGCCTCACATGACGTTCAAACCTCTCCTTCCGCTAGTCCGCTTTGGCAAATGCAGCGTTTTCCTGACTTAAAAATTATCTTGACTCTAAATACAAAGTTAATTTGTTCTAGCTCCTCTCGGTTCAACAAAATGTGTGGAATTTCATGAGTTTTGTGTATGGGTCATAAAACAGTATGTTTATTACAGTGAAGTGCATATGAAATCCTTTGGGTGCTTGTTAAAATGCAGATTCTGACTCAGTGGGTCTGGGTGGGGCCCTCACTTCTGCCTTTTTGAGAAGCTCAAGGTGATGTCAATGTTGTTGCTCTATAGACTGCATTTTGAATACCAAGGTCAGGGACATGAGAATTAAACATGTTACATCTTTTGTATGTGAAAGAATAAGGCGCCAACAAATACGCACAGATATGATATTATTACCTTAAGGAACTGAGGACCTATATAGGAGTTTACTAGGGTAGAGGAATAAATACTATTTAATCTCTGTCTTCTGGCTAAACTTTAACCTTTCTTGGAATGCTGTTAATACCTTCAGCTATTATGTTTCTCTCCATTAATGTGGTCTCATGTCTGTATAATACAGAAATATATGTGGCAGGGGCAGTGACTTCGGGGTCATAAAAGATCCCAGAAATTGGGTGGTTTTGTTGATTTTGTGGTAATGAACTTGAGGCAGCAGCCTACGGGCAACACTGTTGATGTTCTTGAAATTTTCCATCCTTCAACAAGGAAGGGTGAACCAGAAGATCGGCATGTCCTCTGACTTTCGTGGTGGCAGATCCCCTGGAAAGCTTGTGGTTTGATAGAACTTAAGCTTGTTTAGATGACTACACACAACACTCATGTGTTACCTTAGAAAGGCTTAGCTTGTTATATAGCCGTTACACTTGCAAAAACATCACATGGTATTCATCTAATCTGGGATAAATTAAGTGGCGATCTTGAGTACTTGGTGGAATACAGTAACTTTGTAGGACTTGGGTTTTAGAGTTTTCCAATATATAAGCTACTATAATATCGTTTGTAATATTTGAGAAATGACCTGAAGTAAAAGGAACATTGACGTCAGCTCTTAATTTTGTCTGTATGGTAATGCCAGAAAGTATAGTTTCATTTTGACTGTGGAGCACTGGTTATTTGAATACTCCCTTTAGTAGTTTATTTTGTATGGAGTCAGTTTTCTAAGCTACAAGAGTCTTCTCCAGACCTAAAGTAAATGACCTCAAAGTGACCAAAATAATCTGGAGACAGAACCTTCTAAGGACCAAGTATTTGGAAACATGAATGCTCTCTAGTCATTTTCAGTTTTTATTCTTGCCTCTACAATATTCACATATATAGACATACGCACACACATATTCAAGATTCTACATCAAAGCATGCTGAGTTATAGAGACACAGTGAGATATAACATTATAAACACTTACCTTTCCTAAAAGAAATCATATTATATATTGGGACTAGTTCGTATCTTAATAAAGTTACAATGCATTGATTCTCTTAAATAACAGAAAGGCATGCCCAGAAACGTCACCTGGTTTAGAGTTGCCCATCTGGTTTCATTAATGTTTACTAATCTGTAAAACTTAGAAATCTTACAACAAGTGATAATATTTTAAACTCAGTAGTTTGGGAAAATAGTAAAGAAGTCTGTAAAATTAAACGTTGGTAAGGCAGTGGAGGAATTGTTATTCTGCTGGCGATGCAACATGTGTTCTGCAAGCCTCAGCAATCCCTCTCCTGATCAGAGAGCCTAGCAAAACTCTCGCATGTTTGTAGAAGCAAATAGATATGAAAATATTAATGATAGCAATGTTACAGTTACAAAAATAAAGGGGTGAGTATGGATAAGCCTAAGTGAAAGTAGACAGGAACTCTGATAAACAAATTGTGAATTATTGGTTCAGAGGAGCAGTGTAACTCAGTGAAAAGAACCACAGTCTCTTGCACCAAAATGGCTGAATTTATAATGAAAAGAAGCAAGTTTCAGTACGATATGTAAACTATGATTTCTTTGTTTAATAGATATTTTTATTGATTTCAGAGAGGAAAGGAGAGTGAGCGATAGAAACATCAATGATAAGAGGGAATCATTGATTGGGTGCCTTCTGCACGCTCCCTACTGGGGATCAAAGCCCACAACCCGGCATGGGCCCTGACTGGGAATCGAACTATGATCTCCTGGTTCTTAGGTCGATGCTCAAACACTGAGCTACATCAGCCAGGCTAATCTATGATTTCTTTTAAGTGAAGTGCTATTATGAGCAACACTAAACAATGTATAGTACATACATATTATAAAATAATAGAAAAAAGCAAGGGATATTTTATTACAGAATAAGGGGTAGTGGTTGTCTGTGAAGGAAAGTGCAGGAAATAGGTTTAGAGAGAGTCAAGCAAATATTTCACAATTACAATCAATAATTCATTTCTTAAGCTCTGTGATGTGTTTTTATCTAAAAGAATTGTATAGCCAAAACCGGTTTGGCTCAGTGGATAGAGCGTCAGCCTGTGAACTGAAAGGTCCCAGGTTCGATTCTGGTCAAGGGCATGTAACTTGGTTGCAGGCACATCCCCAGTAGGAGGTGTGCAAGAGGCAGCTGATCGATGTTTCTCTCTCATCGATGTTTCTGACTATCTATCCCTCTTCCTTCCTCTCTGTAAAAAATCAATAAAATATATTTAAAAAAAAAAGAATTGTATAGCTTTTACATATGTTAAAAATAATACTTCACATAATCAATAATCATTTGTGTGTAAATATTTAATATGTTTACATAAATTAAGATATACTTTAATATAATTATATAGGGGTGGGCAAAAGTAGGTTTACAGTTGTGAATGTCAAAACAGTTTATTCTTATATTATTAATGATTGTATTATTTATTTGTATTATGTGCACCAAGAGGTCACCAGTTTGATTCCCAGTCAGGGTATATGCCCAGTTTGCAGCTGGACCCCAGTATGGGGCATGCAGGAGCCAGCCAATCATGTTAATGTTTCTCTCTTGTGGATGTTTCTATCTCTCTCTCCCTCTCTCTTCTTCTCTTTCTAAAGTCAATCAAAACATATTTTAAAACAACAACAATAAACAAACAAAAACACAAGGCAGGATTTGGATGTAAGCAAACTAAAATTTAAAAATATCCACGACTAATCCTTAACTTTTACCTTTTGAGTACAATATAGAAAATGATGTCGAAAAGCATTGCATATTGTAAGTTTTTAAAATGCAGTTTAGTGGTAATTACTCTAAAATACTCAGGTGTTATATAATGGGAAACTGAAGTCAATGAATCAACAACTTTAAATAGAAATATTAGTTATTTCTCAAACAAGGTGAAATCTTTTCTCTCAGTAACCCCATTATAGAGGCTGTAGGAAGAGGCCTTTCTGAAACACACACACACACACACACACACAGAGAGAGAGAGAGAGAGAGAGAGAGAGAGAGAGAGAGAGAGAGAGAGAGAGATCTCCATGCTTTCTAATGTTATTGTTTTGAGAAACAAGTAATTTCCAGGAGGAAGCAATAAATGTTGGCTCAACAGATCATTGTAACAATACTAATTCTAAAATAGCCAGTAGACATATATACATTGATAGGTGTCCCTTAACCACACCTTTATTCTTTTGAAGTTTCCTGATATGCTAACATATCCAAGATTGATGATATACTTGAAACAAAAAAAAGGCAGTAGAAATGCAGTAAATGAACTGTTACTTTTATCTTTCTGAGGACATTCTTTGCTAGTTGGTAAATATTTGCAAAAAATTAGTTAATTCAATTAATAATAATAATAAAGATTGCTTTGTAAGTGTGTAAATTATAAACTATCCAGTGATGATGACTGCTTTTTTCAAACCAGCTTTTTGTGTGTGTGGCTTATATTGTTAAAATTTTCTAATAGTACTGAAATAACTTTTATGTTATATACACTGATATTTGTATTACTTATATTTAAAAGTCATGTAGAAAGTCCTTAAAAGTGCGGAATTATAGAACTAATAGGATTATATGAAACACACATGAAAAACAATATTTTGATAAAGAAATTAAGCAACATAGCAAGTGTTTGTGGTGAGGTTATATATTTGTACATTTTTTTCAAATCTGACTTTATGAGACATATTTCCTCTATAATGGAAAAAAATAATCAACTTATTAAAATGTCAGTACTCAAGTGAGGAGTGGGCTGAAGACTGTTAATAGAATTTCAATTTTATGGGCATGAAATGTGGCTTTTCATTACACTTTAATGTAAAGGAAAGTGGAACCAATTATGTTCCCACAGCTCAAGAAAACTACGTACCATCTAAACATACAGCTTCTACTTTGTTTTACTAGCAGTTAACATTAAGACATTGAACAAGAGGCTACCTCCCAAGCAGAATATACTGCATTACATCTTGTCTGTAGGTGAATCCCCATTGTGTAATACATGTCTGTAAGCACAGCATATGAAACCATTGCTAATCCCACTGGGCAAAATCATGTAGCTTCACAAAGAATCGAGGTGTTGATGGAATCAGGCTTTCTTGCAGGAAATAAGTATATGTGGGGGATGCAGGGTATATGTTAGACACTTCTCAAATGACTACTTTATTGCTATAATTAATTTTATATAGGAGCCTTAGTTTTTGTTGTTTGCTCTCACACTCCCACCCCCCTGCAATTACCATCCTTTGATATGGGTAAAAAAGTATCTCTGCACAAATAAAAATCAATATGCTGCTGGCAACCTGTTGAAACCCCTAATCTGTAGCTTTATTTGTATATTTATTTTTTGTTCACTCTGTGACAAATGGGTCGCAATGAAAGATTTTAGAGACTTCAAACATAACTGTAAAGAATGGATGGATGGGAAGTATTTCTTGCAGCTCCATGTCTGTGTCTCCTCTTCACTGAAAAAAAACACACGTCATTAGCTTTTGCTACCAATGCTATTATTTTCTGAAGGTTTTATTGAAAAATACTATAGGATAGTAAGTTGAAATAATTATCACTGTACAGCTTCTTGGTGTATTTCACAACCTGAACATGCCCGTATGACCAGCAGTCACCTTGTGAAACAGAACAATGCCAGCTCTGCAGCCCCCCTCTCGTCCCTTCTAGTTACTACTTCCAAGGATAGCCGCTATTCTGATTTCCAATACATCAGTTCATATAAATAGAATAACTTAATGCATATTTTTGTCCAACTTGCTCAACATTGGAGACTCATTCATATTGTTGCTATAGTTTATCACTCCCATTGTGGTATGGTGTTCTATTGTTTGAATAAACCCAGTGTATTTGTCTATTACATTGCTTTTGTCCACCTGAGTTGTTTCCAGTTTTAGGCTGTTAATGAACGTTCTAATAAACTATTTTTTAATACAAGGAAAAAGAAACACTGCTTATTTAGTAATTTCATATGATGTGGTAATAGCAGGAAAAAAATCAAAGTTTAAGTTATCTTTTAAGCTGATTAGTTACATAGGAATTAGCATCTTCATCATTGTCTGTTCATCAGCTTTTATTGGACACTTGTCCTCTGCTGTCTTCTGTACTGTGGTTGGGTGATACAAACAAGGAAGGCATTTCTGTTCTCAAAGAACTCCCAGAAATAAACCTGTGCTTACCATGCAGTGGGGACAGTGCTGTGGTAGAGAAACACTGGGAGAGGAGGTGCTCCTGATATATCTAGAAAATGAGTGAAATCCGTCTAGGAGAGATAATCAAAATGGTAGGCAGAGGAACTTGTGAGTAGAGGGGCAGAAGGAAAGAAAGACAATTCTTGGCTGATGGGATTGTATTCATGATAGCAGGCAACACCCTAGAAACTCACAGTAATCAACTTTTGGTTGTATTTGGGGGCTCAAATTGGGGAGTGATGAGAATGGAGACTAGAAAGAGAAACTGAGCTTACTATCTTCCCTGACTCACATAGTATAAATGAGTTCTATAAAGCACTGTGGAGGGCTAAAGAACTATTAAAACAAAAGTATTTTTGGATTTTTTTTTCTGAGATGATTCCACAACACAGTTGAGTAGCGTAATACATCCTATCTAATAAAAGAGTAATATGCAAATTAACCATCACTCCACTACACCCACAAGCCACGCCCATAGGCCACAACCACAAGCCAATCAGGAGTGAATATGCAAATAAACCCAACCAAGATGGCTACGGCCACAGAGAGCAGGAGGGAGGCTTGGGTTTCCCCGGCAATGGAGGAAGCCAAGCTTTCCGCACACCCTGGCCGGCCCAGGCCTTGCTTAAGGCTACAAAGTTTCAATTATAGAAGATACATAAATCCCAATAGAAATGACTGCCGCCATGGAGCAAGCAGAAGGCTTGGCTCCGCTCCAGGCTACAAAGTTTCAATTGTAGAAGATAAATAAACCCCAGATACCAGGGCCTCCGCTTGGGTTGCCAGGGGGCGTGGCCGGCCTGCAAACCACCACAGGCCCCTCGCCCAGGCCACTCCACGCCCCAAGGGAACCCCCACCCTGATCCAGGACACCCTTCAGGGCAAACCAGCTGGCCCCCACCCGTGCACCAGGCCTCTATCCCATCTAATAAAAGAGTAATATGCAGATTGACCATCACTCCAACACACAAGATGGCTGCCCCCCATGTGGTCAAAGATCCTGCCCCCATGTGGACACAAGATGGCCACCACAAGATGGCCAGAAGGGGAGGGCAGTTGGGAGGGACCAGGCCTGCAAGGGAGGGCAGTTGGGGGCGATCAAGCCTGCAGGGGAGGGCAGTTAGGGGTGACCAAGCCAGCAGAGGAGGGAAGTTGGAGGCGACCAGGCCTGCAGGGAAAGGCAGTTGGGGGGCACCCAGGCCTGCAGAGGAGAGCAATTGGGGGTGACCAGGCCTACAGGGGAGGGCAGTTAGGGGTGACCAGGCCTGCAGGGGAGGGCAGTTAGGGGAAAACAGGCCGGTAGGGGAGCAGTTAGGCATCAATCAGGCTGGCAGGGGAGTGGTTAGGGGGTAATCAGGCTGGCAAGCAGAAGTGGTTAGGGGCAATCAGCAAGGCAGGCAGGCGAGCAGTTGGAAGCCAGCAGTCCTGGATTGTGAGAGGGATGTCCGACTGCCCAGTGGGATCGGGCCTAAATGGGCAGTCGGACATCCCTCGAGGGGTCCCATATTGGAGAGGGTGCAGGCTGGGCTGAGGGACACTCTTCTCCCCCCCCCCCTCCGTGCACGAATTTCGTGCACCGAGCCTCTAGTATAATGATAATAAAGAGTTAATTTTGGTGTGTATCATGTCTGTAATGGACTCTTAAGGCACAATAAGCACATAAAATAAGGCAAAAAATTAATCAAGCAAGGATGCATTTGTCAGTAAGTAATTCACTTTCATAAGTTTCTTCATTATTATTTATACCACATTTAAGAACAGCTGGTTTTATCTTTTCAGGAGGAATATTACCACAACATCACATGTTTATTGAGTCTTCCCTTAAATATTATATACTAGAGGCCCGATGCATGAAATTCATGCAAGAGTAGGCCTTCCTTCCCCTAGCTGCCGGCACTGGCTTCCCTCTGGCACCTGGGATCCAGGCTTCCCTCGCAGCCCCGGCTTTGTCCTGAATGTCATCTACAAGGACGTCCAGAAGGACATCTGGTCTAATTAGCATATTACGATTTTATTATTATAGATAGCACCTGATCTGTGCTTAAACATGAGATTCATAGTGTTTCAAGAAAGCATGAAAACAAGGCTTTGGGTTGTGATAATATAGACATTATGTTGTACTGAGAGTATCATAAGGGGTCTTGTAGTGGAAGTTAGAGGCAGTATGTTCAAGTTTTCTTAAATAAGAGTTGCTCAGATAAAAATAATCTGTAACAAGGCATGATAACATTCCTGGCATGTAGGGAGCAATTGAATTTTTTTTTTTCGTTTTTCCTTTAGTATATGACCTTCCCAAATGGCACAGACCAAAAAGTATTCTAGGTGTGGCCTTTGTCAGGCAGAACAGTTTTCCCCCAGGAATGAAAGAAATGCACTAAGGGGTGTGTGTCTGTGTACACCTGCGGTGAGAGTGGGAAGGATAAAGGCAAATGAACTAGAAGTCATGGATAATTGAGACAGTATTGTAAGAATTTTGCAGTCTATTTACCTTTTTATATTTTTCAACATCATTTATAACATCAGTCTACATTTTCTGACCGTTTGGTAATTGAAAGATTGAGCATCACCCCACCAACTACAGTTTTGACTGTCTGCTATAAGCATATAGTAGAATGCTTAAAATTCATCATTTTATTGTGTTCTCACTTACCTAGTATGGCAGTTATATCTTACCTAATAAAAGAGAAACATGCAAATTAACCATCACTCCGCTACACCCACAGCCAATCAGAGTGAGTATGCAAATTAACCCAACAAAGATGGAGGTTAATTTGCATATGCAGGCGTGGAGCGGAGTGAAGCCTGCTATGAGGGGAAGGGGGGCACGGAGGGAGCTACTGTAGTGGTGGTCCAGACAGAAGCGAGGACTTGACGGCTCTGGGCAGCCCAGGAGCGAGGAGGAGCCGACTCCCTGGCAGCCAGGGAGTGGGGACTTGCTGGCTCCCGGGCGGCTGGGAGTGAAGCCAGGGAAGGAAGGCCTATTCTTGCACGAATATCGTGCAATGGGCCTCTAGTATTTTACATAAAAATGTAAAAGTAGCCGAAACCAGTTTGGCTCAGTGGATAGAGCATCGGCCTGCGGACTGAAAGGTCCCAGGTTCGATTCCGGTCAAGGGCACGTACCTTGGTTGCGGGCACAACCCCAGTAGGAGGTGTGCAGGAGGCAGCTGATCGATGTTTCTCTCTCATCGATGTTTCTAACTCTCTATCCCTCTCCCTTCCTCTCTGTAAAATATCAATAAAATATATTAGAAAAAAAAATGTAAAAGTACTATTGATAATACAGAGAGCATATAATCTTCAAATAATCGCAAATAGGTAATTGGACTATGCCATTGATTTATGGTAGCATGAATCAATTGGATATCCATTAAACAATGGGCTTTCTACAATAGTTCCACAAGGACTGAATCTTCTGGGGTGACACAGAACAGTTTTATCCAATATACTCCTCACAATTTAATGCAGAGAGATCAATGTGTTGACAAAAATGGCTGTGTTCTCATCCATCTGGGTGTCTCATAGCAGGTGCTCAATTATGGGTATGTTCTTGTATACTTCTTTGGAATTAAGGAGAAAATGGTTAATATAAATTAAAATTTGGCTTGATTTTTATCTTTTCTGTTTTTTGTACATGTGAGCTTTTAAAAAATGAAAATTACTTTCATTGGACTACTTCTTGCTCTATTACATGGTTTTGTCTGGTTTTCCCTTTGTGAGTTCTAATTATTTTAAATGAAGCAGTGGCGTTCTTATATTACTTAATTACAGAAATGCATTTTTTTAAAATGTTATGAAGCTCAGAAAGATTCCACAGACAGCTCAAGATGATCATTCTTTTAAAGACAAATCTCCCTGGGAAATAATGCATCGAGTTGGTAGCATTAGGCACTTCCTCATACCAGCAGTAGATATTCATTAAAAAGCTTATAGTGGCTGCTCTTTAAGTATTGTATGTCAATATTTTTCCTTGAGTGTCTTTGTAGATTTAAAATAATGTAATGTATTAAACATTTTACAGGAAAGAATTTGAGACTATTTTTTAGTTTGGCTCTTGGGTGATGTTCTAGCTCACTCTCTTTTTGAATGAAATGAAGTGAATGTGCTGAAGATAGGAAAAGTCATGTGCTATCAGGAGACTATGCACTTTGCCATGTTGGAAAGGGGAGATGTATCTGTGCCTAGATATACTTGATTCTCATTGCCGTCCTGGTTGTCTTATTTGATGAGGGGTGTGATATTTGGCATTGACTCATTTATTCATTTATTTAATAAACATTTATTGGATGAGCCCTGTGTGTAGGGTAAAATAAATAAAACTTATACCCTACCCTTGAAGAACTCATCCTCAATATTAGGATAAGAAAAGATACAATATAGTTTGGATAAAATATTGCATTTGTATCTTTAATACAATGGGTGATACAATGCACTCTTCACTAGAGCTATGCTCACTGCCTGTTGGATCATAACCAGCATTGAAATGAGCTGCTTGAGGAAGAGAGAAAATGTCTGTTGAGCTGGGATGAGGAGGATGAGGGTAGTGACAAAGAAAACCTGGGAGGAAATTATAATGAAGCCAGGTGACCTATGTCAGCGTTGGGAACTACTACTTTAATGGCAACAGCTCCATCACAAAACTTTTTTGAGAGCCATGATTGTGCATCTTAGAACTGGGGGTACAGTGGAAACCAAGAGGGTTCTCCAAATAGCAGAGTTTCACTGCTACTGAAATATAGCCCTCAAAATGATCACAGACGCTGTGCATTTGTTTCAGTGTTTTGATAATACCATTGAGGCAATAGATGATATCAGGATTTTCAGAATTTGAGGTTTGATGTCTTCCCTAAACAGCAAGTGTAAATTCTGCCACAAAGCTGTTTTCCATCATGTGTTCAGTTGATGTTAAGTTCACAGATGTTCTAGACTGTGCAACAAGCTGAAAAGTCCTAAGCTGCTTTAAAGAATCTGTTTTTTGAAAGTGAGTTCTAGCAATCAACAATGAATGTCTGCCTGCACTATTTCCAATGAATGGTGGTCATTTTTTGTGCCGCAAGAATTTTTAAAACATGCAACACTTGACTATTTAGTCAGAAGCACTGACCTCTCTTTTCCCTTTGATTGTCAAATAAAAAAATGACAACAGCCAACACAACAATAACCATCTGGGGTGAATGAATCAAAATTACACTATTTTTTTTGTCAGATTGGCAAAAATATATATTTTTGTTTGCCACAGAATTTTAGTAATTAGTTTATGTGTGCCATGAGATTAAAAAAGGTTAAAAATCACTATTCTAGGGGACTAATCATATCCAACATCTGCAAGACTTTTTGATGTTTCCATGACCCCATTTGTTTCTTATGCTTTAAGGGATAGTGTGATATCAAGGAAAAAGGAGGGACTTTTTGCACTAAGATGCACCTGAGTTTAAATGTAAGCAATATAACTCAATATCTATGTCAACCTGGGCAAGTAACTTAATATAACTAACTATAAGTTTTTATCTTAAAAATGAGAATTACAATATCAACTTAGGTAGTTTTGAGAATTTGGAGTAAAATATCTAATGTGCTCTGTGTAATAAGTGTCTCATAGCAGGTGCTCAATTAATGGTGTGTGCTGTGCGTGTGTTTGTGTATAAATGTAGCCCAATCATTAATAGTTGTTTCTGAACTGGAAGAGTTGTCAGGTCCATTAAAAAACTATTTAAAAATCAACAGATTTTATAGAGCTTTACTATACATCACATCAAGCTCTGAAAAGACAGTCTCCTGGGGAACAAACAGACAATGTTATGAAACAGTAAAATAATCCTATTTAATAAAAGGCTAATATGCAAATTGACCGAACAGGGGAATGACTGTTTGCTATGATGTGCACTGACCACCAGGGGCCAGACGCTCAATGCAGGAGCTGCCCCCTGGTGGTCAGTGTGCTTCCACAGGGGGAGCACCGCTCGGCCACAAGCTGAGCTCATGGCTGGCATGCACAGCAGTGGTGGCGGGAGCCTTTCCCGCCTCTGTAGTAGTGGGACATCCGCTGAGGGCTCCCGGACTGTGAGAGGGCATAGGCCGGGCTGAGGGACCACCACCCCGAATGCACGAATTTCATGCACCAGGCCTCTAGTAGTAGTAATAATAATAATAATCCTATCTAATAAAAGAGAAACATGCAAATTGACCGTACCTCCGCTACGCCCACAAGCCACGCCCAGCAGCCAACCAGGAGCGAATTAACCCAACCAAGATGGCGGTTAATTTGCATATCCAGGCACAGAGTGAAGACTGAAGACAGTGTAGAAGGAAGCCAAGCGCTGCAGAAGGGATCCAAGCTGCAGAGAAGCAAGCAAGCGGGGCGGGGGAGAAGGGAGGGAAGCAGGCGGGGTGGGGGAGAAGGGAGGGAAGCAGGCGGGGTGGGGGAGAAGGGAGGGTAGCAGGCGGGGCTGGGGAGAAGGGAGGGAAGCAGGTGGGGCTGGGGAGAAGGGAGGGAAGCAGGTGGGGCGGGGGAGAAGGGAAGGTAGCAGGCGGGGCTGGGGAGAAGGGAGGGAAGCAGGCGGGGCGGCGGAGATGCCGCAGGAAGCCCTATTGCAGGAATCTTCCTGCAACAGGCCTCTAGTAATAATAATAATAATAATAATAATAATAGTAAATTTTAGGTGATTTTATGCAGGCTGTGAGCACAATAGCTGTTCCGATTTGGGAGAAATAGCTGGTGGTCATGGCAGCCAGAACATGGAGCTTGCCCTTGAAGGACCTTTATTATTTAGAAAGACAAGGGGCAGCTGGAGGACATCAGTGCCACCATCACAAACTGGCAGTCCTCAGGCTCAGTGGACCTAGATGAGCTGTTTTATTTGGCCTTCACATTAGCATCTCCAAATGCCAGAGAATGAATGAGCCATCTAGAAGTGGGCAAACAAGCACATGTTCTAAAAGGATAATGTTTCATGCATTAAATAAATGTAATACCTTTTTCTAGTTTGGTATCAATATACAAGGCATGTGAATAATGAGTTAGCTGGGAGTTAATTGACTGCAGAGACTCTATTTTCAGTCTCTGTCTGTATTTTTTGAATTAATATACACAGTGGGTGATTCAGTAAAAGGATTTAAAAATAAATTCTTTGTAGAAAGATCCCATCAATTTGATGTCTTCATAATTCATGAAGCATAGACCCATAATAGCTCTATTTTCTCGTTAACTTTGGAAAATAAAAGATGCCATTAGTTTAAATTAGGCTTGTATGTGGAATAACCATGTATATCAGCAAATATAGTTAGAATCAGATGCTGTTTAAGAGAATAAATGCCAGAAAGAATTGATTGTTTCTTTAAAAAAGTGTAATATAAAACTTTTATTGATAAGCTAGAATAAAATTATCTGAAGTTTTTTTACATTTCTGCAATACATCATCTCTATATTGTATTGTGAGTTTACCACCCCAAGTCAATCTCCTCCCATCACCATTTATACCCTCTCTACCGTCTTTTCCCTATTCATACTCCCCTTCCCTTTGGCAATCACCATACTGTTGTCTGTGTCCATGAGTCTTTCTCCCCCCACCCCCCACTTTGCTTCAAGAGTTGATACGTGACACATGGATTTATAAAAGTCAATTATGAAAAATCAAAATGTAATAAGTGGTTAGTTATCCTAGATTGGCTACTGTTTTACAGAGTACACTTGGAATTAAATAAAATGTTGCTTGGGATTTGGTCACTGTATTGGTATGCAGGATAGTTGCAGAATATGTAGATACGATGTGAAGCTGCATATTTTAACATTGAAAAGTGTCCTAGAAATTCTGTGTTAGGTGCTTCTGACACTGGCCACAGAAGGCACTCCACGCCCAGATGGAAAGACTTATGATATAAAATGTGTTCACTTCATTGATTTGTTTCCCCCAAGAAGTTGAGACCCCTAGGGAAGCTGACTGTGGCTGATGTTTGATCTCTTCTCGCTGGAGGAAATTGAAGCCTAGGAAAGTGGATTGGATTTGTCTGAGAGTTTCTGGAGCCAGGGGCACCTGGGCCCAGAGCTCCGATGTCTGCTTCCAGGCATCATTCAGTGGCGTGGGCACACACTTTCCTCTAATATCAGATTTTGCTTCCCACTCGTGGGTGGCACCAAGAAAAACTTTATGAACACTTAAGGTCTTAATCCACATCCTGGGAATGGGAAGACTAAATAAATAAGGTAATTTAAGTTTAGGAATACCTTTTTGCCTCAGAAGGAATTTATTTCCTTACGAGTGTGTAAAAATGTACCTTTAATGAAGTAGTTTTTACTCTAGTCGATTAGTATACTTTAACAAAACATTGGGAAGAGAGATTTAACCTAATTCTTTACAAGAATATCAGTGATTTTTGTGTCATTAAAAAAAAAAAAAGGTCTATATTTACCTACCTCAGTTGTTGACTTTGTGGAACATGGAGAAAATAGCACCAGCGATGCAGAAAGTACCTGTTTGTCGAGAGAGAGTGCAGACATGGACTGAAATCCATGGTCCATAAAATACCTCCTTTTGTTGTTTAAAGCACATTCTAGCTTTGTGAAGTAATTGTTAATGCAGAATGTTGTAACCAAGCAAAGGAATGAAATTTCTATACCTCCAGTCAGAGTAGAGGCTCAGTAAGGTACTATGAGCTGTGTCCCCTTCTTTTGTGATTCTAAACTATGGAAAGGCTTGCCTAGAGTGTAATTAGCAATCAGGAAATCAATAAATATCATAATTTTGCCCAGCCGGCATGGCATGGCTCAGTGGTTGACCTATGAACCTATGAACCAAGAGGTCAAGGTTTGATTACCAGTAGGGCACATGCCTGACTTGCAGACCAGATCCCCAGTATGGAGTATGCAGGAGGCAGCCCATCAGTGATTCTCATCATAGATGTTTCTATCTCTCTCTTCCTCTCCAAAATCAATAAACATATATTTTAAAAATAGAAATTTATTTTTTGGCGCGTGCACGTGTGTGTGTGTGTGCGTGCACACACACAATTTTTTAATTTTTAGTAGTATTGTAACACTTTCTGGGAAATAATTGCTTTTATTTAAGAAAAAAGTTGCTTGCGTAGGTATCTACAAATGCTTTCCACACAAAAGTATTTTATTTTATTTTTGGCTGTAAACATGTTTAATCACTTTTAATTACACTACATGTAATGGAGAAGATACCTTTGTAATAATGATACAGTAGGAAAACATGCACACCACAGGTTAAAAGTCTCATTGTGAAATGTTATTCATTATAAGATATAGTAATTTTTAATTTCCTCTTTAAAAGACAGGACTAAATTTTAATTAATAGGAGGTACTTAAAGAAAAATATCAGGAGTAGCTTTAGCAACCAATTAAGAAGGATTTTTGTCTTAAGAGTTTGTGTGTTTGATGTGAGATGGTTATAAATGTTCTGTAATATTTTTTCTTTCCTAGTTTTCAGTTCTCCCATACTGTACTAGTGGTGCTTTGTATGGGGAGAAATGTTTCAGCCTATGTTCCCTTTCTTTCCCTTTTAGTTGTCTATGGTAAGATACATATAGTTTTGCAAATGTTTACTTGCCTGAGTACCCAAAATCTAGCAAACATTACACTAGTTAATGGATCTGATTATAGGTACCTTGAACCATTGTCCACTAAAGAGACTGTTCTAATAGGATATTATTTTACAGGTTATTTTCTTAAGAGAGAAACTCTTGGGATGAAATAGAGCTTAAAAATAGGATGTGTGTGTTTTGGGGGATGAGAAAGGTGTGGACATGAGGAATTTTGGAGTGAGTGGGCTTATATGATTATACCATGAGGGAATAGACATTTCAATAGTCTTAAATCAACCCCAAAAATCTTTGAACCTATAGGCATTTGTGCAATTAAATATGGTGAAAACCTAGTTAATGAAGTAACTAACATTAAAAATAACAATATAAACTGTAAATGGAAATTATCCTTTTAGCAAATAACTTGACCTGCCAAATATTTTAGTGGAAGATTTTTGACAGCCTAAGTAGTAATGTTTTATTTTTATTTATTTTTTTTCTTTATTGATCAAGGTATTACATATGTGTCCTTATCCCCCCATTGTCCCCCCAACCCCCCACTCATGCCCTCACCCCCCTGGTGTCTGTGTCCATTGGTTAGGCTTACATGCATGCATACAAGTCCTTTGGTTGGTCTCTCCCCGTTACCCCCACCCTCCCCTACCTTCCCTCTGAGGTTTGATGGTCTGATTGATGCTTCTCTGTCTCTGGATCTGTTTTTGTTCATCAGTTTATATTGTTCATTATAGTCCATAAATGAGTGAGATCATGTGATATCTATTTTTCTCTGACTGGCTTATTTCACTTAGCATGGTGGTCGGCAAACTCATTAGTCAACAGAGCCAAATATCAACAGTACAACGACTGACATTTCTTTTGAGAGCACAACTCCGACTGCTGTGCATGGGCCACGAAGTATCAATCGCACTGTATGTGCGCGCCCGCACGTGGTATTTTGTGGAAGAGCCACACTCAAGGGGCCAAAGACCCGCATGTGGCTCGCAAGCCTCAGTTTGCCGACCAGTGACTTAGTATAATGCTCTCCAGTTCCATCCATGCTATTGATTCTTTTTCTTACCACAGGATAGTATTCCATTGTGTAGATGTACCAGAGTTTTTTAATCCACTTATCTGCTGATGGACACTTAGGCTGTTTCCAAATCTTAGCTATGGTGAATTTTGCTGCTATGAACATAGGGGTGCATATATCCTTTCTGATTGGTGTTTTAGTTTCTTGGGATATATTCCTAGAAGTGGGATCACTGGGTCAAATGGGAGTTCCATTTTTAGTTTTTTGAGGAAACTCCATACTGTTCTCCACAGTGGCTGCACCAGTCTGCATCCCCACCAGCAGTGCACGAGGGTTCCTTTTTCTCCGCATCTGCACCAGCACTTGTCATTTGTTGATGATAGCCATTCTGACAGGTGTGAGATGGTACCTCATTGTGGTTTTATTTGCATCTCTCGGATGATTAGTGACTTTGAGCATGTTTTCATATGTCTCTTGGCCTTCCTTCTTTAGAAAAGATTCTATTTAAGTCCGTTGCCCATTTTTTGATTGGGTTGTTTATCTTCCTTTTGTTAAATTGTATGAGTTCCCTGTAAATGTTGGAGATTAAACCCTTATTGGTGATAGCATTGGCAAATATGTTCTCCCAAGCAATTGGCTTTCTTGTTGTTTTTTTGATGGTTTCTTTTGCCATACAGAAGCTTTTTATTTTGATATAGTCCCATTTGTTTATTTTCTCTTTAGTTTCCATTGCCCTAGGAGCTGTATTGGTGAAGAAATTGCTTTGGCATATGTCTGAGATTTTGCTGCCTGTGGATTCCTCTAATACTTTTATGGTTTCCCAGCATATTTCACAGACCTAGAACAAACTCTTCAAAAATTTATCTGGAATTAAAAAAAAAAAAAGACCCCAAATAGCTGTAGCAATCCTGAGAAAGAAGAACAGAGTAGGCGGGAACTCAATACCAGATATCAAGCTGTATTACAAAGCCACCGTTCTCAAAACTGCCTGGTACTGACACAAGAACGGACATATAGATCAATGGAATAGAATAGAGAACCCAGAAATTGACCCAAACCACTATGCTCAATTAATATTTGACAAAGGAGGCAAGAACATACAATGGAGTCAAGACAGTCTCTTCTATAAATGGTGTTGGGAAAATATAGTCTCTCTTTCATGACTCAGATACATGCAAAAAAATGAAACTAGACCACCAACTTACACCATACACAAAAATAAACTCAAATGGATAAAGGACTTAAACAAGTAGGAATGTTTTAAACTGCCAATTGGGGCAGTAGTGTTACCTCCATTCACATCTTACCCATCTTAGAGAATGCCAAAGACTGGACATTTTATATAGCAGATAACAGGAAGAAAGTCATTGCAAGAAGAACTAATACTTACTGAGCACTTATTCTATGCCAGCCACTGTTATCAGCACTTTTGGTAACCCCATTTAATGCTCACAATAACCCTGTGAGGTAAAGACCACTGTCATCATGTTATAGATTTAAGTAGATGCATATAAATTTAAATAAATAATGGAAATCGATATTTAAAAATAGATTCATATTATCATAGATGATGAAATGATGCAAAGAATACATAAGGTTTAACCAACCAAATATGCTGGGGCTTAATTGAGATTCAAGCCATGGTAGATTGTTGTCACAGTATATTATTTTAACTCAACACTATATTGCCTTGGTTTCCCAAATAAATAAAGATTGATTGAACTAGAAGATTTGATATTTGTATCTTCTCTATTTTAGAGGCAGCATGATGTAATAATTAAGCACTGCACCGAATTTGCGTGATAGCTTCTCCGTGTTATTATGTTGAGTCAGAATCATCCTTCATGGAATCCTAAAGAAGAACAGGGTTTTAGGAAATCACCTTCTTTACTCCCATCAGTTATACCCCATGGAACAGCTCACAGAGATTGAATTTTATTCTTCTATGTAACCCATATTTTTAAAACAAAGCCTAAAGCAGGTCATCTGCAAGAGGTGATTAAATAATGAATATGTGGTAGACACTTCGTTGTAGATGAAGTACCATTGGATAATTTATTTATTTATAACAAGCATTTATTTAACTTCTATTGGCTTTGGTGGCAGGCATTGAGAATACGAAGCTCAGTCTTTATCCTTAATTAACTTACAACATGATATATTTTTAGTAGTAAAATAACCAACTAATAAATAAATTTATTTTTACTTACCCTATGAGCACTGATAGGCAATCTCAACTTATCAACTCAACACTCTCCCAAATCCTGAAAGGTGATCATGACAATTCTCATTTTTAGAGATGAAAAGACCGGCCTGGGGAAGTTGTGTTTAACTGCCCAGGGTTGCAATACTAGGTGAGCACCAAAGCTGGATGCAAGCCCTGTCCAGCCTGGCGCTAGGTCTGTGCTTTTCCCAGCATCCATGGAGTGTGATTTACTTTGATTGCAATCCCAGGCAGTCCCCTCTCAGCCACCTATGACAGCCCAACAGGTTTATTTTTGAAGGCTCCACCCAGTGATTATGTAGGGAAGCACATTCTCCAGTTCTAGAGAAGAACTGGTGAAGAGATCATCCGGGTGCGAAATGGGAGTTCAGAGCTTTTTCCTTGGTGTATTCCTGCTCCATTGTGTGTACACCCAGGCTCATTAGTGCTTTTAAGTGTCTTTATTGGGCTACGATAACTTTTTCTCTCTCTCTTTCAGGTATGGAAAAATTGTATCGACAAAGGCAATTCTTGACAAGAACACAAATCAGTGCAAAGGTATGTATGAGGGCATCTGTACCTTTAGTTCTGGACTATGCTGTTAAATTGAGAGCCCCGCCCAGGTGGAGGTCCAGGCAACCTGCTGCAACAGGGTCATGATGTACAGTACATGGCAAACCTCTCTAACATTGCCGAGGCTTTGATGAGTTGTATTTCTAGTACCATTGCTCATTAATTTTTTTCATTAACAAACAAAATGAAACTCACAAATTAGAACAAGTACCAAATTGCTTTCAGCATAAAACTAAATTACCTCTTAACAACTTTGGGTTGTCTGGTATGAATGATATCATCAGTGATGCAAATTGATTTCCTATATAAAAATGAGGAACTCTGGGGAAAACTTTCCCATGCAAAACACGTTTTAATTTATCTGTTCTTTAAAGCTTTAGCGACATTGGTTGACTAGGACTGAATTCACGGATGGGCCCACTGTGTCTAAGCTTCAGCTGTAAGCACCCCATGGGATCTCAGAGTTGGTATCTTATTAAGGATTTTTCTATTTTTTTTTTTTTTGGAGGGGGGAAATATTGTTGAAGTTATTTGATTATGTCTATGGCTCATGTTTCTTCATGTCTTGGAATCCAATACTCTTAAGGGTTGCATTATATTATTTATGAAATCTATATAGTCTCTCTTTCATGACTCAGTTCTTACTGGAAAACTGGAATGCTTCCTGTAACATGTTATTTGTTGTTCCTCTAAACCAGTCACTTTTATGATACTGACATTGACAAGTAGGGTAGAGCCAAGATCATTCTAAACCCTGTCCCTATTTCACATATAAGTATAATATGCAAAAGTTTTAGGAATGAATACTCATACACTACAGATCACGCACTTCATGTCTCTTATAAACTTACAAAAGCACGAGGTATTCAGGTACTGCAAGAAAAAAAATAAGACATGGTTTCTGTCACCTAATAGCTCAATTTCTAGTTGAAAAAGCAACCGTCAAGAAAACCAAGAAACTAATACTAATCAAATGATTAGGATGAGTATGCCAGCCTAATATATGTGAGAGTATAAGAGGTATCTACAAGATGGGTCTCTGCAAAATATTGTGGATAGAGAATATGGAGACTCCTTTGGGGCGAATTAAGTTTATAAAGGCCAAGTACAAGGATAGGCTTGAGAAAGGTTGATGTTTAGGAGAAAGAATTTCAGAATATAATTGATCAGATCCACATATCTGGAAGGAAGGAAGGAGAGAGGGAGGGAGGGAGCCACCTAGAGAAATCATTTAATAGCAAAAGATGACTTCAAGGGAGGGCAGAGGGCTGTTAGACCTTTTGCCTTGAGGGTAGTGTGAAGAAGGTGAAATGATCATGTGGTCATTAAACACAAAGGAGAGCCTCCAATTGCCTTTTCTGGCTTCAGCATTTGGAGCCTGTGGATAGCAGTAGTGACTCTGAATCATGACCTTCATCAAGCAAGTTGCTGAGGTTGGGGAGGAAGATATGACATCACTGAGGAGTTCAAGAAACTGATAGGACAAGGCATTGAAACAACCATCTAAATAATTATTGAAATAATCAATGATTGAAGCAGGAGTAATATTGGAAAAAGTGACCAATCCAGAAGGTGTTTGTGGAAAAATAGGAAGAATGATACCAGAGGTCTATAGACCATGGTGAAAAAGAAGATTCATTGGCTATAAAATTTTATGTTGTAAGATTAAAAATTAGAGATTTTAGATAGGAGGGAAACCATATGGAATTAGGAACAGGGTGGGGAGGGCTCTCATTTATAGTTCCAGGCAGAGAAGGGATATTAAGAAAAACAAACAAACAAACAAACAAAAAAAACACTTGAGAGAGCTACAAAGGAATAGTGTCCTCAGGGTATTAGGTAAAATAGAAATTAAAGCAATTTTCGATGATAAGTTGTATTCTTTCAGGTAGCAAACATGATGACATGTAGGCCATCCAAAGCTGGTTTCTGTGAAGCTGGTTCATCCATTCTGCTTAGTATCATGATACATTGGTAGAGACTTTACAAACATCAGTGTGGAGAGAACAATAAAGGAGATATTGTTGATACTTATAATTTTACTGAAAATGTTGTCCCAAGTACTTTATCCAAACATACTGTTTTAAATGCATATATATGCAGACTCTTAGCCCTCTTTTATTTTCTAAACTAGAGGCCCTATGCACAAAATTTGTGCAGTGGTAGGCCTCCACAGCCCCAGCTGCCAGGGCCTCACAGACCCGGCTGCCTCGCAGCCCTGTGGCCCCACCCCCTGCCCGCACCTGCCTTGGACTGGCGCTGACCAAGTCCGCCCCCACACACCCCCAGTTCCCCGGTTCCATCGATCACCCCGCAGAGTGTGGCCTGGGCCTCCCTCTTTGGGGTGATTGCACAGCCCCCCAATTGATCGCCCCACCAGCCAGTGGCCTGGGCTTCCCTCTGTGAGGCAATCATGGGGTGATGGCTGGGTCCCCAACCAATCACATCACACCTACCTTGGCTGGCCTGGCACCAGTGGGTGTCATAGCGTGGTCATCCAGACAGTCATTCCTCTGTTCGGCTGTTTGGTTGATTTGCATATTACCCTTTTATTATTATAGATTGGAGCAAATATAGGAAACCTCCCGAATTCTAGCTTATGGAGCACCTACAACTGTTACATAGCCTTGTGATGATAGTCAAGAGGCTTAAAACATGTGCACTATGAAAATTATCAGAAGTTAAATAGCTATAGAAGGAAGTAAAATAATGTGTACAATAAATATGGAGCTATGTAAATATTTGAGAGTCATTATTACTCTTATTTGAGAGACATATGGCTATGTCTGTGGTGGAGCCAGACTGTCTGGTTAGAACATCACCTCTCCACCTTGTAGCTATATGTTCTGTGCTCAATTACTGAACTTCGTTGGGTGCCTCAGTTTCTTAATCTAAAAAATTATGTCAGTAATATTGATGAATAATAATCTAGATGAATAATATTAATGAGCAAATGAGTTAATACATGGATGATGCTCATCAATACTTTGGTTGTCTGTCCTACAAAATACTGGCAATATTAAGCAAAACAAGAATATTTATTGAGGCGGTGGGATTATGGGTGATAGATTATGATTAACTTAAATTTCTCCAAATCTGTTTTGTTGCCAATTAAGGGGAAAAAAACATAGCAAAATAGTTCTTTGTCTTTGTAAAATAATATCAGATGAAACTAGCAATGAATTAGGAGAGAATTTTACCTTTGCTTCTTTAATAGACAAAAGTTGAGTTCATCTTGACCTTTGCTTTCTTTAGGAAAGAATGGAAAGGGTGTGTGAGGTGGCTTTTTCAAACAAAATCACAGAGAGCATTGAGCCTGTAATTAGAGAACACAAATTGGATTTGGACTTTTCCTAGACACTTGCTTCTAAATCATTTTCAACTTTGCCTCCAGACTAAGACTATGCAATCAAAACCAAATATTATGAAAACAGGATTTATTAATTTTGCTTCTAAAGAAATGGTATGAATTCAATTTTTCACAGGCTGTTGAACATGTGGCATATTATATGCAAGTTAGTGTTTAGGGGGATGAGAAAGTGTATGGACCAGTCTCCTTAGAGATGAAAAGAAAAGGCACCAAAATCAATCCTGCTATATTAACCCAAACTCTAGACTCTTAGTCTACCATAGCATCTAAAAGAAAGGATTTTGTTCTGTCTGTATCCCACCCACACCTATTATTTCTAATTTAGCATATTAAATATTTTAGAAGGTTCTATTATTGTTGTTGTTGTTGTTGTTATATGTTAACTTTGAGAAGTTTTTGTAATAAATGAAAAAATGTACTTGTAATATGTTTTGAGAGTTATATGACTGCATATTTTTCCTCAAAAGTGTTATATAGTTATGTACAGGGTGAAACAAAAGTAGGTTTACAATGGTGAGTACATGAAATACAGAGTTTATTCTTGTATTATTATTTATTAATTATTGTATTATTTTCCATATGAACAACTGTAAACCTACTTTGCCCCACCCCTGTATTTACTGAGTATTTGTTTGTGATCACTTTTAATATACATATTAGGCAAAAATAAAACTATCCACAAATGTTTAATAAAATAGGTAGCCTTGCAGTTTTAAACATATATTTAAATTGACTGCATTTAATACTATAATCTACCTGTCTAACTCTTTTGCAATAATTATTTTTATTGGAAGAAATTTAAATAATTTTTATGAAGTTTAGTGTAGCTTAAATAATATGGTAGAGCCCAGCTGGCGTGACTCAATGGTTGAGTGTTGACCTATGAACCAGGAGGTCATGGTTCGATTCCTGGTCAGGGCACATATCCGGATTGTGGGCTCGATCCCCAGTGTGGGGTGTGCAAGAGGCAGCTGATCAGTGATTCTCTCTCATCATTGATTTTTCTATCTCTCTCTACCTCTCCCTTCATCTCTCTCTAAAAATTAATAAAAACATTTAAAAAATAATAATATGGTAGAGATACATTGCTTTTGCCCATTATCTGAATATTACTTTTAACTAATGAATGTCTTATAGATTAACAGAAATCCTTATGTCCAGATATTCTTCTCTTATCTTTCAATTCCTTATTTTTAACATCAGACTTATATTAATATACATAAAATGCTCTCCTCATACCTCTACTGGGCTATGTCAAGTATTTCTTCCAAAATTCACCTTCTCAAGAAGCCCTCAGGAGACTCTTCCTATCCTATCTGAAAAGTTTACAACACCACCTCCTTTGAGTACCATCTGGAAGCAAAGATCCTATGCTACCTTACCTCTCATACCGTTGTGATTAGTTTGAATCCTTCATCTAGATTATAAATTACTCAGAATACAGGTGGGCGAACCTACTGGCAAGGTATGGAGGAAGCAGGATGGAGGCTTTTTCTTTCTCTCTGGGATCCTTTGATGCCGCATCTATGGAAAGAACAGACATGGCTAGGTATATGTCTTCTAGGCCTGTGAACACCAGGGCTACCAAAGATGTACACCTACACCTGTTTCCCAGAGTCGTTCTTGAAAAGTAAGCATTTATACCTAAGAATATTTATTATCAATGTAGAATTATTCTTTTTACTGGTTTGAAGTTATCTATTTTTTACTGGTCCATGATTTCACAAATATATCGGAAATGATATATTGTACTACATATTTTAAATAATATGCAAAATATAATAATGTGAAATAGACAAATATAATATGGGGATGTTTCATTTATTATAACTTATGTAAATTTGCAAAAACATAATATCTCTTCAAATATAGGATTTCAAAAAATATGGATTTTTTTTAGAAACCCCACTTAGTTCTTCTAGGATTTTCCAATGAAAGTCTATACCAAGAAAATTTCCAAATAATAATCTAAGTTTTCTTGGACAAATTACAAAACATCTCTAAACATCACTTTTCTCAACTGTCAAATGAGGTCATCCATACCTATGATTTTAAAAGTATTTTTCAAAATTACATAGAGCCATGTTTGTAATGTGTCTGGCACATATATCAGGTGAATTTTCCTATGACTGTGGACCTAGATTTCTTCTCATAGGAACCATACTGTCTGGAGCTCGTTCATATCTTTTATAATTTAATGCAGTCCTGAGTACATATTACGTATTCAAGGAATGAGTATTTCATGAATTGACGTGTGTTTGTTGACACTAGTTTTGTTAATAATGAAAAGTTAAAGAACATTTCTTTCACACATTTTGGTGTTGGCTATATGAGGGCCCTCACGATTTTTTCAAGGCCCATAAACCCGGTATCTTTGAGTAAAAGCACATTCCGTCACAGTAGCAGGTGGTGGAATTCATTGTAATTGAGTTGGATAGGTCCTGGAAACCAAATGCCTCTTACTTCACCCTTTGTTGTACTGTTTACTTTGTTGTTTTATAAATTCAAAAGTAAAAAGGAAACAAAAAAATCTGAAGATTTTTGCTCCCTTAGTGTTGGAAACCACAGTAAAAGCATGAATTGTCATTTAATTTGGTGGCTGCCATTGTTCTTGTTGACTTGTTGGTTACTCATTTTGCTAATAAAATAGTGATTTTTTTCTTTAGTAAAGAAATGAGAACTTTAGAGTATGAAAGAGGAAAAAAAAAAAAACCCTCATGAACATGGCATTAAAAACAAAACAAACCCAAATCCCAAAACTATAAAAACCTAAATGGAAGCTGAAAGATGAATGTATCATTTGTTATGGGTCTGCAAATGGCTGTAAGTGGGATCAAATGTCTCTTTAGTTATAAAATATTGATGATTATAAAATCCCTATTTCATATGATCTTTTAAAAAACTGGTGTGGTTTTCTTCCTGTTGTAGAATATGAGAAAATAGCAAGGTCTGCATTTAATTTGTACTACTTCTGTTAAGAAAAGGGCAGTTCATTTAAATTACTAGGCATCCGGATAGACCTTCTGGTCATTCTGCTCACATCAGCCCTGAATTGGAAGAAATCTGTATTCATGAAGTGTCTTTGGAACACCTCTATGCCACTTTTGAAGATACAATTTCTTTTTTTTATTCACTTTTATTTTTTTATTTTAGTTTGGTATACAGTATTATATTAGTTTCAGGAAAACAATATAATGAGTCTACATTTATACATCTTACAATGGGATCGTCTCACTAAGTTTCTGTAATTATGAAAACATCACAATATTATTTTAATAATCCAATCACAAAAGGACTAATATTGTATGATTCTACTTATATGAGGCACCTAGAGGAGTCAGATTCATAGAGACAAAAAGCAGAATGGTGATTGGCAGAGTCTGGGGGTTTGGGGAGATGGGGAGTTAGAATTTAACAGATACAGAATTTCCGTTTGGGAAGGTGAAGTTCTGGAGATGATGGTGGTGGTGATTGCACAAAAGTGTGAATATATTTAATGGTATTGAACTATACACTTAAAAATTTGTTAGAATGCGATGTTTTGTTATTTTATCACAATAAAAAGCAAACCAACAAACACACCGAAAAGTATAATAATGAAAGTAATTACAGGTGTAATTTCTCTCCCAAAGAAAATCAGAAAGCTGAAGCTGCAGATATCACAGCTGTCCACATTCTCAAGATGTGCCACTGTAGGAAGGCAGGAGCTGAAACAGAAGAGTTTAGGGAAGCAGCTGCTAACCGTCTCACTAGGCATTGGATTTGAGGGTGATGTGAAAAATCAACACATTTGGTATCGTACTAAATGAAATCAAGTGGCAAAAATCCCATGAGAAATATACTATAAGGCACCTTGGAATTTGTCTTTGTGCCACCATTGTTACAGTAGATAATTAAAGTGAAAACCGCAGATTTTTGTCGCAGGAATGACTGAAAGAAATTTTTTTCTGAATAAGCGAATTATGTGGGGTAGAATTTAGAACCCCATTTTAAAAAAAATGCTGCCAAAACCGGTTTGGCTCAGTGGATAGAGCGTCGGCCTGCGGACTGAAAGGTCCCGGGTTCGATTCCGGTCAAGGGCACGTAACTTGGTTGCGGGCACATCCCCATTGGGAGGTGTGCTGGAGGCAGCTGATCGATGTTTCTCTCTCATCAATGTTTCTAACTCTCTGTCCCTCTCCTTTCCTCTCTGTAAAAAATCAATAAAATATATTTAAAAAAAATTAAAAAAAATGCTGTTACAACACTGTGGTTAAAAAGTTTCTCCAGGGTTCTCATGAGATAGTTTTGATTTCAGGAGGTTAAAGTTCAGAAAATCTCTAATTTCATATATATAATATAAAGAAATTATGGCTAATACTCTACCTTTGATTTGATTGGAGGAAAACTTTCTTACATTTTATTTTTTAAATGAAAATCATATGTATTTAATGTGTACAACATAATTTGATATGCATATACATAGTAAACAATTACTACAATCAAACTAATTAACATATAATTTCCTCACATAGGTACCATTTTTGTATATGTAATGCGAGCACTTGACATTATGCTCTTAGAACATTTCCAGTACTCAATGCTGTATTATTTACTGATTTTATGCCATGTATTAGATTTCTAAACATATTCATCCTACATAAAAAGCAACATTGTACCTTTAAATCAACAGCAACACATTTCTTCTGCTTTTTTGCCTGCGATAATCACTTTTGTGTTCTCTGCTCCTATATTCTTGACATTTTTATGTTGCACATGTAAGGGATATCGTGTACTTTTTTTTCTTTCATATCTTACTTATTTGACTTAGCACAATGCCCTCCAGATTCATCCATGTTCTTCCAAATGGCATGATCTCCTTCTTTCAGGCTGAACAATATTCGTGTGTGTGTGTGTGTGTGTGTGTGTGTGTGTGTGTGTGTCTGTGTGTGTATCACAATTTCTTTCTTTATTTATTCATAAACGGACGCTTATGTCTGGCCTATTGTAAATAATGCTGAAATGAACATGGGGGTGCAGGTGTATCTCTTTAAGAGATACTGATTTCATTTCCTTTGGAGATATACCTAAGAGAGGTATTGCTGATCATATGGTAATTTTATTTTCTGGTTTTGATGAACCTCCATACTGTTTTTCATAATGGCTTTTTTATCAAATTACATTCCCACCAACAGTGTAAAGGGGGGTTTCCTTTTCTCCATATATTCACCAGCAATTATCTTTTTTTTAATAGCCATCCTCACAGGTATGAGGTGATATTTCATTGTGGTTTTGATTTGGATTTCCAGGATGATTAGTGATATTGAGCATCTTTGTAACTAAGCACTTGCTGTTACATAAACCAAAGAAATTCTGGAGCCCTAACCGGTTTGGCTCAGTGGATAGAGCATCGGCCTGCGGACTCAAGGGTCCCGGGTTCGATTCCGGTCAAGGGCATGTACCTTGGTTGCGGGCACATACCCAGTAGGGAGTGTGCAGGAGGCAGCTGATCGATGTTTCTCTCTCATCGATGTTTCTAACTCTCTGTCCCTCTCCCTTCCTCTCTGTAAAAAAATCAATAAAATATATTTAAAAAAAAAAGAAAAAGAAAAAGAAATTCTGGAGAAGTTGTTCTGCCATAGATAGTGGTCAGGGACTTTGAGGTTTTCTTCTATTGTGAGAAAATAATGTAAGACAAGCAATAATGAGTAAAATTGCATATACAACTATCAAATGAAAGCACAAGTATATATGTTTGAAATCTCTGTGAAAAGTAAATATTGCTACTTTGCATCATTGTAATTGACCTATTATGTTCTAGTAATGTGGACTATCATTATAACTATGGGGCCCAGTGCACGAATCCATGCACCTTGAAAGGAACTGTGGGCCGTGAGGCTGCGGTGGGCACAGGGGTGGGTCTCAGCCCATCCTCCGTGCCCTTGCCCAGCCCCTCCTGCCATGGCCCCCAGTCCCATCTGCCAGCAACCCTGCTCCTGCTGCATCCCCACCGCTCACACCTGCTGACGGCACCAGCCCTGGTTGCACCTGCTGACAGCGCGGAGCGATTGGGGCCGGTGCCAGCAGGGGGTGCAAGCGGTAGCTGCTGTCCCGATTGCCCCTCAGGAGCAGGGGGAGGTGGAGAAGGCTTGAGGGGTGATCAGGGCCAGCAGCCACCGCTCACACTTGCTGACAGCGCCGAGTGATCGGGGCCGGTGCTGGATGCCGGCAGCAAGTGTGACTGGTGGCTCTGCACCAGCAGTGGGTGTGCGCAGGGCCAGTGCCGGCAGCAGATGCGGGCACCCTGCAGGACCACGGTGCGCGGGAGCAAAGAATTTTCAGTGACCACCAGAGGCTTGCCCTGATGACAGCGACCAGGGCCCTGCCTTGGTCTGTCGCCCCTGCTCACTTGCTCCACCATCCTGCCGCGGCCTATGCCCACCATGTTCCGCACTCTGCCACCTGCTGCCACCGCCCACTACATTCCACACGTGCCTCCTAGTGGTCATAGCAACCAGTTGTTTGGTTCAGTTGTTCAGCCATTGAGTCTATTTGCATATTAGGGTTTTATATATAGAGACACAACCTATTACATTGTCCAATTCAGTTTATCTTTCCTCTCTTTATGTCCTTCAAAATTTACTGGTGGAGGACCAGTTCTGTAATTCTGCTTCTTATTGGGGAATTTTTTTTTTTTTCCAAATCACACGTTTTCCAGATACAAAGTTTCTATTATGTAAGTGAACTTTTGTCGACAATATAAAGTCAGCATGGTACATGAACTGGTGAAGACACCAGACATGATGGCAGACCAGGGGCTGGTTTACCTGATTTGGAAGAAAGATTTATGGTATCTCTTTAAGCGGGGGCTATCACCTAAATTTTTACCTTTGTGTTTCCCATCTGAATTCCCTTAAGCAGAGGAAGTAAACTCTTCAATCTGTCTTCCACGAACCTACCAACCAAGTAATCATCCAGTGAACAAAAAAATAATAAATTAAATTAAAACAATAAACAGGAAGTGAAACCAAACAAAGAGTTAGGAATAGAAACTTTGGCTGGTTTACCTAGGACAGAAGAAAACCTTAAGGGAATGAGCTGGGGAATGCGTAGGTCATGAACTATAGTTCTCAGAAATACGGTAAGCTTTGGTTATGGAGGTAGGAGATACATCTATACTAAAATGTTGTGCAACCCAGTTTTGATCAAATAGTTGTTCAGCATACTGTCATCGAGAAGTCTCTTAGAACATCCTGTAATTCATCAAAAGGGCAAATGTGTCTAGTAAAAAATGTTGTTTGACTGTAACTCTGCTTAAAAGTATTTAGATGTGAATGTTTTTTAGAAGAGGCTAAACCACTCTGTTATTTTCTTAAAACCAGCCCACTTCATTTATTTATGTACATGTGTGGCCCCTAAAGGCATACACATCTTCAACTTCCAGTAGCCTATACCATTGTTCAATGGATATCAAGTAACTTTAAGAGTTATTATCTTCCCCATCTTACTGATGAGAAAACAAACCTGGAAATGCTGAGTAACTTCTCAAACACCATATAGCCAGCATTCAAATAGAAATCTAAGTCTGCCAAGGCCTATCTACCCTCTATTTGCTTTTCCTCACTCCAAATAACCCCCATAAGTAAGACCTGCAGTAAATGACCTGCTTGTGATGTTAGTACTCACAAGCAGACACAAGCACAGTGTTTTGAGTTTGTGCAAAGGCGGACAGTTTGGAAGTAACATGCAGTAGTTTTTACCCACCCACTTCCACGCTACTATAGACAATATGGGTCAGGCATTCTAATTCTGTTTTGTCATTGAATACAGATGTAAAGAGTATGCAGATTTTGGCTTGAAAACAGAGGTACCTTTTGAAAATATTTTGTTCAGCCCTAACCGGTTTGGCTTGGTGGATAGAGCGTCGGCCTGCGGACTCAAGGGTCCCAGGTTTGATTCCGGTCAAGGGCATGTACCTTGGTTGTGGGCACATACCGGGGGGGAGGGGGGGTGCAAGAGGCAGCTGATCAATGTTTCCCTCTCATCGATGTTTCTAACTCTCTATCCCTCTCCCATCCTCCCTTCCTCTCTGTAAAAAAATCAATATAATATATATATATTTTTAAAAAATATTTTGTTCATTTTATTTAGAGTAATTTTATTTTTTTAAAGAATGGTTTTCTGTTCACTTCAATTTTATACTTAAATTAGATTGACAAGGGTTTAGCTTTCTACATGTTTTAGTGTTAATGTGAGCATCAGTTTAATCGATTTTATGTGGGGAAAATATCACATAATTAGGGATGGTGGCAGGCAGAGTACAGTTGCCAATTTCTCTTACTCTCAGGATTGGGGATTCAGAAAAAGGCATGTGCTCTCTTAAAGAGCCTATGTGGTCGAGTTTCACAGCAAATGCTCTCTTTCATCTTATTTAAGTTCGGTTTGGCTTGCCTCCCTTGTTTGCTCATGGGAATAAGGTTAAGACCTCTGAAGAGGCCACTTTATCCCAATTACTTACCCAGGCTCCCTTCTTTTCTTTAAATAGCTTGCACTTAGTTGTGCAAAGTGTTTGGGGTCATTATCTCCTTGATGGATGCACCCAGGAATAAACAACTATTTCCTGTTTGGATTCTGAAGGTATGATCAAGGTTAATCAAAAAGACTTTTTTTTTTTAATGTTTTTAGTTTACCCATGAACCAGTTATTATGGAAAAACACCCAAATGTCTGCTAAGGTCAGTTTTTTCCTTTCTCAATCTGCTTTTTTTTTTTTTTTCTCAAAGGTTCTTCCCCTATCCTCATCATTTTTTATTGTCTCAAGTGGCCTTCAAATCTCTAACTCCAACCCAAAGGCTACCTAGTCTCTCATTTTGGGGGGAATATTAAAGAAACCTTGAGCATTTGTACTTTGTTTTTTTCAACAGATCTATTCAACAGGCACATGTTTTACTAACCTCAGCCTCCCCAGAATCCACTGCCCCAGTATGGGTCTCCCGTTTTAGAACGTTTGGATTGTAACTCCACGTCTTTCTTGTCTGGTCTGTGAGAGAGATGTGTCTCAGGCCTGATGTTCTACTTCCAGATGCTGATCTCACCCCTGGCTCCTACTTATTGGGACTATTGAGAGGATTATTTCGCTTCTCCAAAATCATCATTTGCACTTGGTCTGTTTTTGTGGTTGGGATTTTTGTCGGAAATACCATAATAGCAAGGCATCCACTGCATATATGTAACCCAAATTAACGCACTCTCAGGTAGGGCATGGCTGGACTTCGTCAGGTTTATGTCCCTAGGCAACTATGAAGTCCCTGTGCATCGGTATCTATGTTCCTCCAGAGTTAACGGTTAAACTTGACATTGCCAGAGTTCCTTGACATTTTTGGACAAATAATGGAAAGAAATTAACAGCTTTTTCATTTGGTTTTAATTCCACGGTGAAAGCCTTACCTGAAGCCCTGTGCTGCAACTGGTTTCATTCAGGCTTTGCTCTCTAAACAATTTGTAGATGGTTGTTCAGAATTCCCAGCCATCATTAGCTAACTGCAAACATGTGGAAACACAGAGGCTATGACCTTCAGATCCACTCTAGAAATATAAACTTATTCTCTGACTTTAGAGAGGAAATGCTTCTCTCTCTCTCCCCCCCCCCCCCCTCTCTCTCTCTCTGTCTCTCTCTAGCCACGAATTGGCACTGAGGTTTTGCCCAGGTCACACATGCGTCTGAGCTTTCCCGGACAGCAGGGAAGAAATGGACCTCTTGGATAATATGTGCGTCTTTAAAACTTGACCAGGTCCTTGCTCCAGGGAGCAGCAGCTCACTTAAAGTGTGCAGGATTTTTTGTTTTTTAAGACACAAAACATGGGCCCAAATGAAGTGGAAAGTTTTGATCATTGATAATTATTGATGAAACTTTATCTATGAAAGTCAACCAAAAAATTAATTTAGAGGGACAGTGGGGATGCCTCCTATCTGTCAGCTCTATTTAAAAGCAAAGGTATTGCCCTAACCGGTTTGGCTCAGTGGATAGAGCGTCGGCCTTCAGACTGAGGGGTTCCAGGTTCAATTCCGGTCAAGGGCATGTACCTTGGTTGCGGGCACATCCCCAGTAGGGGGACGTGCAGGAGGCAGCTGATCAATGTTTCTCTCTCATCGATGTTTCTGACTCTCTATCCTTCTCCCTTTCTCTCTGTAAGAAATCAATAAAATATATTTTAAAAAAATAAAAAATAAAAGCAAAGGTATTGTTTTATGACTACCAAACAAGAGTCACTCAACCATCTCATATTTTTCTAAAAAAAATAATATTTTAGGTGTGGACAATCTAGACACATGAATGTCATTTTTGCATCAGATTCTTGAAATCTCTGACATAACATAAATATGCAAAAATGGGGAGTGACTTAACTCCAGTAAAAGCAATGGAGTATTTTATAACCATATAAATGATAATTGTTAAGACTCTGAGGTAGCATGGAAAACTGGCTAGAGTGGGAGAAAGAAAAATAGAAAAAAATACGTATACTCTGCTAATAACTAGGTCAAAATATTATTTATGATGACTACTGAAGATACTTTTTCTTGATAGGTATCACTATTAGTTGACATTTAGGTCTTCTCCTCTGGATAGCATATTCTTTGAATGAGGGACTATATTTTACTATATCTGCAAAACTAAGAGCTAGCATTCAAAAAGGGCTAATAAATATTTCTTAGTTAATCCATGAAAAGATAACAAATGTCTACAAAAACAACAATAATGATTAATGTGAAAATAATTTAACAGTATTAAAATGCAACAAGGAGAAAAATGTTCACTTATTCTATAACGAGACAGTTTAAGGATGAATTATCTTCATTAAAATTCAATTACATGTGTAAATTTTTGGGTCTCTGTCATTTGCAATGATATGGCAAAAATGGTAGACTTCTAACTACTTATTATGGAATATAAGGCCTTTCATGACATGGCCTGTCCTATCTCTAGCACCAGGATGATTACACTTTTATATAACATGAGCCCTGCACAACTCTAAAACTGACGGAGCACTCACATTGTAGTCCATGTGACTTGCACCACTGAAGTTGTACAATGAGTAGCCTGTGGCCATACTGATGACTCTGGCTAATTCTCATCTCTTCCCACCATACCCAACTATTTCCACCTCATATGCAAAGACACTTGGGTATCTATTCTCTTTGCCTGAAACGTCACCTGTCCCCCATCTATATATATATATAAAAGCCAAGCAACTACAATGACAGAACTACTGGAATGACCGGTCGTTATGATGCAAACTGCAGAGGCCAACCGGCCCAATCAGCGCCCCGATCGGCCCCCCAATCTCCTTCAGCCCTGCCTCCAATCACCCCCCCACCCTGATGGAGGCAGGGCTGGCCAGCCAACCTCCCATGGCCCTCCCCCTGGCTGGCCCGGCCAGCTGGACCCTACCTGTGCATGAATTCATGCACTGGGCCTCTAGTTTTATAATAAAGTCTGGTGTGTATTGAGCATTTACTAAATACAGAAATTACACTAAGACATTTTTATATATTATGGCACTCTTTTCCAAATTGTTTGACTTAGCATCTTCATTTTACAGGTGGGAGAGATAAGGAACTGGTCCACATCTCTACAACTATGAAACAGCAGATATGGGATATAAATTCAGGTCTGCTTTGTTCTAAAGCCTGGTTATTCTATCTCATCCCTCCTCTAGGCTGTCTCTGTGCTGTTCCTTGTCTTGCAAGATTCAGCAGAGATGCACCAAGTCTTCAAAGCTTTATCTTTCCCTCTATCCCTGCTCAAGCTGACTTAGATGCCCTTCTTCTGTATGTCTTAATAAAACTCTCAGTTCTCCCAAAAATCTAGCCAGCTTTTAACAAACTGGGTACAATCAGTGACTTTTCTTCCATGTTCCTCTTACACCATGGCCTTATCAAGAGCAAGAATTATACACTTCTTCAGATAATAAAAAAAAAGACTACATCTTATTTATTTCTTGCTCACCGTACTTAACACATGCTTGACACATGAAGTAGTTACTCAATGAGTATCTGGAGAAATAAAATAATGAATGGCTTAACCACATCTTAGGTTCTCATTACATGGATGTAGCACCAAGAAATCATCAAGCGTGTGATTTGGGTTGTGATTAGAAACCAGAATAAATTTGTAGCCATTTATCACCCAGCTGCAGTTAGCACAAGTTCTTGTTAAGAACTCTTGGGGTTAGGGTTCTTTTGCAGATTCCTTGTCTTGTTTTAAAACAATGCTTTAATCATGTCCCTTAACTACTTTGGGACTTGCTAGTCCATTCCTTATCAAGCCTGAATCCCTCAGTATAGCTTTAAAGAGCCACCGAAATATGTCTCAACTCACAATATTTTTCATTCTGTTCCAGCATGTGCCTTTAATGTTAGGCAGGCAGTCACTTTACTCTCCCAAAATCATGGATATACCATCCTTGGGTCTTTACTCAACTCATCCCTGCCTCCCAGAAGCCCCTTCTCTGTAGCCTTCTTCCATTGTAAACCAGACTTGAATTACTGGGTAACTTCAAATTCTACTTTGCCATTGCAAGCTTACCTGTTTACCTTAGCTCTTGGTAAAATCTCTTTTCTATGAATTCATATTGCCCCTATCAGATAATTTACCATCTAAAGATATTGTTGACTGTTTCCAGCAATGCTTTAGTTATGCTATCATGGTTTTCCCTACAAAATTATTACCAAACACCTTGCATTTCTCTTGTTGTTTAAAACCACAAGGTATTGAGTTCCCACTATGCGCTGGGATCTATGCTGCATGTTTTACAAACATCTTATTTGGAATAGATTTGAGTTGCCCTTTGGTTAATGACAAAGGAGAAAAGTTTCAACGGAGAATTGATTAAAGTCAAAAGTTGGTTTCTAAAAATAACTTTGACCTAAATTTAACAGTGATTCTAATGATTCATGGTTGTATTTTAACAGACGACAGCATACAACTATTTCTGTGCTTGGGTGTTTCATGTGACTTCAATATTTAGTACAGAGTATATGCGCAAAACATATATTCTCCTCAGATAGTTGGTGTCTCTTTGAGTCTCTGTGTTTGGTCTATGAACTACTCCATGTTAAAATACCTCGACCCTATAGTTAGCCCAACACGTTGCCAACATCTGCTGTTGGTTATAAACAGAAACCTGGAAAAAGCATTTGGATTGGTAGGCATAAAAAAGTAGGAGTTATGGACCCTCCACACAGGATCACTATATATGAAGAATAATACCCTTTAGGCCTTTATTTGGGGACTATTGCTCAATCATTTTCCCATTTATAAGAATAATAACTATGAGATTTTCATACTTTGACTTAAACGTTGAGGGGTTCCACTGTGTCTTAGGAAAGAATGAGAACACATGGGTCACAAGACTAACTGCAAACAGAAATTTCATACGTGCCCACGTTTTCAGTCCCTTTGCTGACACTGTGCTCCTGAATTAGGAATTCCTCGAAGAGCAGAAGTTGGCAAGTAAAAGGGGGGGTCTTTTCCAGGAACACTTGCTTTAAGTTTACACACAATTAAAATTCTAAATATATATATATGTATGTAAATATATATATATATATATATATATATATATATATATATATATAAGTTATAGAAACATTAGATATTTGTGATACATTTAGTGTCATTCTCCCTTTTCTTATATTTCCTAACTTTTAATTCAGATTTACTAAAAATAAAGGCGAGGGGAAGAAAAAAATTGGAAAGCCTACACCATGGAAAGGTTATCCTCCCTATCTCTCAGCAGATGCTCGTTCGAATCATTAAGGACATGGAGAATTGCTCTGTCATTTTTATATTATGCTGGTTAGTAAATAAGCACATCACGTATTTCTAAGTTATGGGGTATGAGCGTTTGGAAAGGGTAAAAAAAAAAGAAGCAATTTATTCTTTAGCTGCAACATGTAATGAATGTAATAGGCACATTTTTATTCTCCTGACATTATCTTTTGAATTAAATTATTATCTAGAGACTGTAAATACTGCTTGAATTTAATCGTTGCAATCTATGATACTGTCCACAAGTGTTCCTGGAGTAAGTAACTTAAATAGTCTTAAAACTTCAAGACGTAATAGCAGTGTATTAATGTAATTCCACTTATTTATGGTTTCCACTTGATCTGTGATCCGGGCTGCTCTATTGTTTCCTTTTTCACTGAGCAACTGGCCTGAAGACTTGAGGATTCACATCAAGGGTTTTGCAGGGGAATCAAAACAGGCACCAACGAAACAAAACGCAAAGCGTGGCGGGCAGCGCTCTATTCCTGCCTGCTCCTTATAGATCAATCTTGGACAAAGGCTGTCTAATATTTCAAATTCTGTGGCTTGTGAACAATCCCGTGTGCCATGGGCCTCCACCTCTGGCATTTGGAATGCATATATATGAGCCGAGGGGTATTCTGACAATCCATCTTTTCTATAATCGCTGCAGCCGTTCCAAAAGCCCTTAGCTGGAGGATATATTTGGAAAGCGCTGCTTTTCCGCTCTCGACACATTCAGGTAACCATTCCAAAGCTGCTAAGGTTCCACTTGAGAGGGAACTCGCTATTACCGTGTGTGCCGTGTGCCATAAATGGGCCCTATTATAGGCAGCCAGACCCCTGAGCAGCTATTTCCAAAGGAGCAGCCTGAGATTTGATTATACGGGTCTCTCTCCCAAACACATCCTTTCACATCTGACATTTACACTGGTTGCAGATTTTTATGTAACTCGTTAGAGAGCAGTCTGAACCTTAAAAAGGTGTTAGTCTTCCTAGAACCCTCGGGCAAAGGAAAGTCTTTTATTGGACTGAAACGTTTGGAGTTGAAAGCCGCACTTGTCTGATTGGAAAGAGTTTCAGGGAACGGATTTTGTTATTTTTCTAAGCGAGGCTACAGGAATTGAGCTGGAGATATCACTGACCAAAAAGGATTTTTTCCCCCCCCTCCAAGAGCTGAGAACCAAAGGAAATGACTCCAGTGTTTAAAATCCCTTTATTTCCTCTGTGGCCGGTATCTGTGCAGCTGAGACGAATCATTCCAGTTGGCCCCCGCCCAGACTTTATGGGAACTGAGATTAGGAAGTTGTATGGTCAAAATAGTCATTGTACAAATTGCTTCCAGTCTAAAAACCTCCAAGTTCTTGACAAAGCCATGAGTTTTTACATTTGATTTTTTTTTTAACATGGGTGACTGACCTATCCCTCATTAATTACCCTGCGAGGATTTCTTCAGTTCCTTTAGTAACTTTTATAAATTGTTTCCATTTCTCTTGGGTGGGGGGAGGAGGCGGGGTTTGTGGGAGAAGTGTGCAGGGTGCCTGTAAATTTCCTCTTTGTGAGACACCTATTTCCGTCACCTTCCATTTGAAATAAAATAGTGCTGGGCCACAGGGAAGCTTATAAAAATGTGCTTTCTTCCTTTCCTAATTTCATTGTATGCTTTTCTTCCTGCCTTGCTTTTTCAAATCTGAGCAGGATGAGATGCCGGATGTGGCTTCAAAATTCAACACCCATCACTTCCTTTGAGATGATCATGCTCTGGGGAAAGAAAAGGGGTTCGTCAGTCTGTAAAATGCACTGTGCCCTGGGTTCCCTCCCCAGTCCTCAGGATCTTACTCAGTTTCTGTATGTCTCATGCCTAGCATCACTCCTGGCATGTTTAGAGGCCCTTAGGTGTACTTCAACGACGCAGTAGGCTCAAATGGTGGCACCTGATGGTACCAGACACTTTGAATTGGTAAGAGAGGAATCTATGGCACACTTTAAAATGTCTGACTTGTTTGCTGAATTTAAAACTGTGCTGAGGCCCTGGTTAGTTTTGCTCATTTGGTTAGAGCCGTGGTCAGCAAACTGCGGCTCGCGAGCCACATGCGGCTCTTTGGCCCCTTGAGTGTGGCTCTTCCACAAAATACCATGGCCTGGGTGAGTCTATTTTGAAGAAGTGGCGTTAGAAGAAGTTTAAGTTTAAGAAATTTGGCTCTCAAAAGAAATTTCAATCGTTGTACTATTGATATTTGGCTCTTGTTGACTAATGAGTTTGCCAACCACTGGGTTAAAGCATCAGCCCATGGGTTCCATTACCGGTCAAGGGCATGTACTTCGGTTTCAGGTTCAATCCTGGGCCCCAGTTGGGGCAGGAGGCAGCCAATCAATGTATCTCTCTTACATCAATGTTTCTCTCTCCCCACTCCCCATCCACTCTCTCCAAAAAATCAATGAAAAAAAGTTAATGAAAAAAAAGTATTAAAAACAAACAAACAAAAAAAACTGTGTTGAGGACATAGCGATGGACATAATTCCCTATCTACAAATTTTTAGGGTTTTTTCTTTTACCTATTTTATGAGAAGTTATGTAGGCTCCATTGCCATAATTGACTTTTTTCTATACCAGTAAGGCTACTCAGACTTCCCTGGAGGTAATTGCTCTTCTACCTCAATGGTCTTCTTTCTAAGAAGTCTTCAGATATGCTAGGGATTAGTAGCAGTTCTCTTATTTAACATATACAACAGGTTAACATGAACATTGAGGCTGACATTTACCAATGACTGAGATTCACATACTCCTTGCTCAGTCGAATTTGTTGCGTTCAACATTTGTCGAATGTGTTTTTGGCTGATCTTGTGCTTGGCACTGGGAATAAGAAATAGGGAAGATCTATTACCTATACCCAAGTACTCAGTGGGCAAGAGGGGGAGATACTATAAATGTATAACTGAAAAATAATATGAGCATAATAGCTAATAATGATATCCAATAGCCAGTGAGCACTTGATACATGTCAGATCTTTTAATGACTCTACATGGCTTAACTCACGAAATCTTCCCAAAGGTTCTATGAGGTAAATGCTAAGATTATTAGCATTTCACCGATGAGGATACCCAGACTTTGTTTTCAAGATCATTTGGCCTCCAAACCTCAGAGTCCGAGTCCAAGCAGTTCAAATGATAAGCTCTTAACAGCTATCCATAGTGCTACAAATAAATTGCTCTTAGGCAAAAATGAAGAACTGTCTAAATTGCCCCTACATTTGGAAAAAGCACAGAGGAAGCTTTTAGGGAAGCGGCAATATTTGAGCTTGATGCTAAAGGATGAATGGAAGTTTATCTAGCAGAGGTGGCAGAGAAAGATTCACCTGGAGAGGAAAGAACATGACGATGGCAGAATGCTGTAAAAGTGTGAGGTGTTTTTCTGATGGATTAAAACAGGGGGTAGGGGAGGCTGGGGGAAGGTCAATGGGGGGAAAATGAGATATATGTACTACTATATGTAATACTTTAAACAATAAAAAAATAAAAAATAAAAGGAAGTGTTACCAAAAAAAAAAAAGTAGAGTTTTTGCATTTATGGGAACAGTAAATGGTGTAACCGGAAGTGTAGGCTCAAGTCTTATTGGGAGGTTTCTTGCATAAAAGTAAGAGCAAAGAGCATACTACAAAGGCAATGGGAATCCAGGAGAGATTTATAGGCAGAGGAAAATAATGTGGTTAGAACTATGCTCTGGAAAGTCAATTCAAAGAATTGAGAGTGACAGAGGAGGGGTAAGCTAGATGCAAGAGACAGGCTAGGACCGTGGTCGGCAAACTGCGGCTCGCGAGCCACATGCGGCTCTTTGGCCCCTTGAGTGTGGCTCTTCCACAAAATACCACGGCCTGGGCGAGTCTATTTTGAAGAAGTGGCGTTAGAAGAAGTTTAAGTTTAAAAAATTTGGCTCTCAAAAGAAATTTCAATCGTTGTACTGTTGATATTTGGTTCTGTTGACTAATGTGAGTTTGCCGACCCCTGGGCTAGGAGAAGGGATCCTTTCCCTTGCATTCCTTTGTTAGTGTAATAGACTACACGTGGCTGAACAGTGATTTAAACTGTACTCCCCATACTGTTAGAAGGAGACCAAAGGGAGGTAGGTAATTCAGAGCCAATGTGATGACTCCATCATTAGGAACTTAGCACTGACCTACCCTTAGATCCTTGTGTTTGCCTTTTCTCTTCGTGCCTTTTGCCTGTGGCTGCAGATGGCTGCTCCGTTTTCACATAGCATTTACATTTCAGGCCGGAAAAAAACGAGAAAGCTAAAGGGCAAAACACAAGTGGCAGCTGAATGTGTCCTTGTTCCACAGATTTCCACTCATGTGTCACTGACCCCAAACTGTATCACAGACACGGGTTTGTGCGACTCAGGTGAGGCTGGAAATTGTTTTATAACTGAGCACATTGCCAACTGTTAATAAAATAAGGAACTAGTCGATCTCTTACCCTGCCTGTGCTGGGGGGCAGGAGTGGGTGGGGAGAGGTCAATGGAGGGAAAAGACATGTAATACTTTCAACAATAAAGAATATAAATGAAAAAAAGTAAGGTACTGGTAGAAAGAGAATATTGCAAAAGTGGATATTACATTGATATGTATGGGAGTTGGAGAGGTCATGGACAAGGCTTTAGGAATAGAAAAGGTAAAGTGGGGACAAACATTAGAGATGAGAATCAATAAGACTTGGGCACCAATAAGATGAGACAGACTGGGAAGAGGAGATATCAAGGAAGATGCTATAGTTTGTGAGATTAGCAACTGGGTCAGTGAGTATGGTTTTAACAGAGAAGTGGAGAATAAAGGAAGATTAGCCTTCTGGACAAAATAACACATTTGATGAGGATATATTGGGTTTGGTATAACACTAGAAAATCTGTGAAAATTTAAGTAGTCAGTGTAAACAGACTGAAAGGTCAGGAGATGATGATATGAGTGTCAGGGGTCATTGCTAAATTGTTAGTAAATGTGTATGTACTAGTATATAATCTCTTGATTAAAGACACATCCTTTAACGGAAAAGACCGTGAAAACATGTATAGTTTTCAAGGTCAATTAGCAACTCTCTTTTCACCTTGGCAGGAAATGTCTAAAGTTTAAGTGCCCATTTTCATCTTGTCAGCATACTTCATACCACTTTCTTTTTTCATCTTTCAAAATATGTATGATTTTAAAAGCTTATTCACAGTTTGTAATGGGCTGAAGGCAGGGGTCCACTTACACTGTGTTATAAGGTGGCAAAGATGACATTATAATTTTGTGTGTGTCAATTAATAGAGGATTCAATTCCCCCATAAAAAGTGTATTATGATGTTCACAGACAAAACAAACAAACTGAGCATGGTAGGGATATCTAAGTGAGCAAGGCTGATGGGGTCTGGGGTAGAGAGTTGGGAAGGGGGCAATTGCCTTCTGTCTAATAGCCTGAACTGACAATGTTGCAATGAAATTGCTATACCTTCTATTGATCATTGCATGCAAATTTGTACAATTCTTCTAGAAAGCAATATGTCCCTCTGTTTTAAGATACTCCTAGATATATTACCTACTGGAAACTAATCTTGGGACATAAACTAATCCAAGAGAAGAAGAAAATCATCTGTAGAACTATAAATGAGAAATTATGAAGTCTGAATAAGATAGGGACTATGTTAATGGAGAAGATTTGAGATTCAAGAAGTGTTAGGAGGTCAAGATGACCACATCATGGAGAGGATGAGCTGGAGGATAGGAAGGCAAAAAAGAGAAAACCTAGAATGACCTACAGATTGTGGCCTGGACAACTAACTGCCTTGGCTCAGTGACTTAGAAACAAAACGCACAAAAAGAAAAATATATATTAGTAAGGTTGCACAGATTTGTATTGAGAACTGCTTTATCTTGCACAAATTAATGCATGTGTACCATGCAAACATTCAAGAAGGCAAGTACATACCATCACCGCAGTAGGCTAAGTAAGAGTTGTGCAAGATTTATACAAGTCATTAGCTAACCTAAATTGAGAAAAATTTTAGTATAATCTTCTTATTGGTGGAAATAGTTTAACTTGATAAACACTATTGGGAATAGTGTTTGTCAATTTCAAAGAATGCATGTGTACCATACATAAATTAACATAAAGTGTTATTATGCCTTTTTTGCTGTTTCTCAGCAGAACATTGAAAGTGCTGCTTTCTTTGTGATTTTCATGATGCACGTTCTATTGCCTCATGGAGTTCCATCATGACTCATTTGTGTTTAATTCTACTGAGGGAAGCTAGTAAGGAATCTTATACCATAGACACTTATTTAAGGAATCATATCGTAGTCCCTACTGAGGTCAAGGTCTGTCAAAACAAATATTAACTGTTCCATCAGCCTGTAACATGCTTTTCACCAAGATGCTCCGGGGTCACCTCTCTCTGTGTTCCATCTTTGCTCAAATGTCATCTTTTCAAGAGTCTCTTCCATGGCAGTGTTATCTAAAATAGCAGCCTGTCACTTCCTACTCTGACCCCACTTTATTATTTTTTTCATAACCCAGACATTCTATTACATTTCCTTCCATCCTTTCTTGTACTAAATATTTTAAGTTATATTAAGTGGTATATATTTTCCGTCTTCCCAACTAGCATAGAGCTTCATGATGGGGCAGTTGTTTGCTGCAGTATCCTCAGAACCTAGAATAAGGCCTAGATCTCAGGTAGGTGTTGTGATCCTGAGACTTTCTGATGTTTCCTAGTACAGTTATTTCTTATTGTGCCTATGACTTAATATATTTGTTAATATCTTTAAAAAATCAAATTTTGATTGGTCTTCCCTACTGTGGAAGAGAGCAAAACATAGGTCCCGGATCTCTGCTCCTTCATCCCCTCATACTGGGCTTCTACACTGAGTCAGGTAAAGTCTGGGAACAGCATTGATCTTATAGCTGTGCTCCAGTCCTCTGCGGTTTGTCTTTCTAAAAACTATTTCATTCTTAATGGTCTTAAGCTTCCTTTTTGAATTGAAATGCCAGAAAATTGAGCTCATTATGTACGAATCTGTGCTGACAAATTTGTTTTCTACTTTTCAATGGGATCAAGGAAATGAGAGCACTGTTGGCCCCTGTTCTCCATTCTTTGTATAAATTAACTCATTTATCCATCAGGGCTATTATTATCCTCTGTTTTTCAGAGGAGGAAACTGAGGCAAGAAGAGGCAGAAAATCAATAAGTGACAGAACCAGAATTTGAATTTGAATCCTGACAGGCTAGGTCTGCAAGTATTTAACAACTCAGATACATAAGGTTGACACGGCCAACCTTGTGTATTTAACAAAATAGAACTATTTTTTGTTGACCTCCTTGTTGAAAGTTTAAGATCATGATTTATTTAATCTGGTTTGGGCATGCAGTCAATTTGGAATGTTCTTTATCTCCATTTTGGCATAACCTAGTCTTGCCCATTTTACAAGACTTAGCTTGCTTTATAGCACTTGATAATCAGAGTCCAGTCAGGAAAACGGAAATGCCTCCAGGCAGTTCATAAAGGGGGTTGTTTGCATAGAGATAGAAGAACTAAGAAGCTAAACACAGCCCCTAGAGAGGCAACCTAGAGGTTAGGACAGTAAGGAAATGCTAACACATCTAGATCTGGAGGGATAGAGGGAGTGGACTTACAGGAAACTGCAAAGCACCTTAGGTCTAGCCAAGGGTGGGGAACCTTTTTTCTACCAAGGTCCATTTGGATATTTATAACATCATTTGTGGGCCATACAAAATTATCAACTTAAAAATTAGCCTGCTATATTTGTCAAACATTTAATTAACTCACCCCTAATGCCTTGGCAGGGCCAGACCAAATGACATTGTGGGCATGGGCGGATATTCACCACCCCTAGCTAGACAAGGTGGAAGGAGGTGGGATTACCATAATCTAGAAGATGGGGCCATTCAGTGAAAGCAAGAACTACAGGAAGGGTATCTTGTGGGAGCTGGGACCAGTAGGAGACACTATAGAAGAAAAAAGTATATTGTCTTTTTTTCTTCAAGCTTTTATTCTTCTGCCAGTGCCTTCCATTGGCTAAGCCTTCTGGGATCCAGTTGGCAAAGGAGCCTGGGAAATGTAGTCCCCCAAGAATGATTCTGTAGGCCAACAGATTATGGACCAGCACACAGCCAAGTTCTTCTGGATTCAGAACTTCCATGGCCCTTCCCTAGTATCCCTCCTCTTTTATGGCATTTTAGATATTAGATTAGTGCTGGGCACACAGTCACTGCTCATTGACTTTATTGAATAGCAGCACTGTTGTATGCAGTCCATATAATCAGTTTGTAAATACTCAGGAGACCCGTGTAATGTAACTAAAACTGTCGCCCCATTTTCAGATGGGGAAACTGCAGCACAATAATTCCTCTAACACACTGAGCAGTTCAAATCCATGCTGTCCAGCTCCAATATCCATTCTCCTAACTACCACACAGCCCTGCTTCTCAAGATTTTTGCCTTTCTAATTCTTCGAGCATCTAGTACAGGGCACTGCGTGTAGCAGGTGCTCATTAAACATTCTCGAAAAAAAAAAAGGTTTTCCTGATTGTGATATCATGTAGTAATCAGATTCTTAAACTTGCATAACCACTTGGGTTTATTTGTTTTTCCAACTTTTTTTTCTTTTTTAAGTTTTTCAACTTATGAACATTTTCAACTCTATAGCTGAGTATTACATTTTTTGGAAGGCGATATTCTTAGGGTCAAATATCCAGGGATATCTTCTTTAGATGTCTCCAATGTTATCTAGGGGAGCGTCCTTTGCTCTACATTCTCGGGAACAGAGTCATGTTGATTCCTGGAAAGTTAACTTTAATGAGGCAAATAGTCTTACATAGCTACTTTCTATTACCAGTCCACCATTGATGGCTTATTATACTTAAAAAATTTTTACTTATGTGATCTCCTTGAATGACCACAGCAAGCCTATGAGCATTCTGATAAAAATTTCCAGCGTATTTCATTTTTAGTATCATTTCTGGTTAGCTATTTGTTTTCAACTGTTATCATGTCCAATTTCAATAAGAGAAAACTCAGGTTCATGTGCCACACCCAGTAAGTAGCAGAAAGGGCATTTGAACTTGGATTGGTCTGGCTACAAAACTTACGAAGGTTTCAGTGAAACTCAATACCTTACAACACAACAGCCTGCAGAGATAAAGGAAATGCAGCTGCTCCTTATGATGCCTAAGGGGTGGTAATGCTCCTTTAAAATACACGCACCATAAACTGATTTCACAAAACATTTTAGCCTGGAAATATGAGTGTTTCTCTTTAAATTCTTAAGAATGACCTCTTGTGACCACAAAGAACAGCAGAAAGTATCAAAAGGATAAATTTCCTTTAGTGAACAAATCATTAACAAACATATTTTAAATGTAATTGGACAGTACATTTGATTAAGGTATTCACATCCCTCTTGCATTTTGGCTTTTTTTTTTTCCATTTGGGTTTCTGTATAAGACTGTTGTGGGGACTATAACTTTAAAAAATACTTTTTACAAAAAGCCCACAGTTAGCCTGTGAGCTCATTTTAATTCTGGCTCTGGCCTCAGAAACTGAGTTTCAACTAGGCTCTGTATCAAAATAAAATCCAGAGAGGCATTCCTAAACTTGGACCTTTTGTCCACGCTCACTTCCTGTTGACCGAGTGACAGCCCTTCAGCTGGCCCGTGGTCAAGCTGTTTGCACAGAATAGGGCGCAGTGTTCTCAAGGGCAGCAGTATCTTGCAGCTGATTAAAAAGTAGCATGAGATGCAACCAAAATGCCAGTTCTCTTTCCGTTTGGGGTTTGCTTGAGTGCAAAGGTCAAAAGGAAGACAGAATAGCCCAGTGTATTGGTTTGTAATTCCACTCCCACTACGGCTCAGTGATACAACATAGTCCGATCCTTGTCTCATCAAGGAATTCTTCAATCTTCCATCTGTGTCCCCTGAACACTGGCTTGTGTGGACACGCTATTAGCTGGCAGGGTTCAATTTCAATATTAGCGGTTACACTCGGTTTCAAGCTCCTCACGGTTGTCTGTGCCGGGTCTGAATCTGGAACTGCTGCCAATTTTCTTGGAGGGCATTTTAGTATCATTATCCCAGTGCTTATGCTATTATCTCTGAAGTGTTGTTTTCCAGCTATTTTCTGCCTCTAAAAAAGACAGGGTGGTTTAGCTATTTTATCAATGAAATTTAAGTGTGCAGTGTAGCTAACTCTTGACTTGTGATTTTTCTCTCTTTCACTACTTGGCTGAGGAAATGCTCAATATTGACCGTGAGAAGGAACCTGAAAGATCACTCAGTCCCTCGCTACTGAAAGTGTGTTGCCCAGGCGAGGAGTGTGGACATCACCTGGGAGCTTATTGTAAATACTCAAACTGAGGCCCTCCCCAGACCTTTTGGTCAGAATTGGCATTTCAACAAGATCCCCAGTATTTCACGTCCAAACTCAAGTTTGGAAAGCGGTGAGCTGGCCCAGATTAAAAACTACAAATGCATCTTCTAAGCAGTCCTGAGAGGGGTTTTCCAGCTCTTTTTTGAATATTTACAATAATAGGGATGTCACTTTGCAAGACTTGGGCAATTGAACTGTTTCCACATTTAGAGCTTTATTCTTCTCTTTAGCGAACAACACAGGCTTTATTATGACCTCTAATATTTGAAGGTAGCTAACATGTTCCCCAACCAATTCCATCCATCCCTACCTCCCTCTCTCCCTTTCCTGTCTCTCTCTCACTCACTTCTGTCCTCTCTCTCTCTCTTTCTCTCTCTCATTTTCTCTCTTTCATACTCTCCTCCCCTTAATCCTGCCCTCATCTCTTTTCATGCTAAGTGGTTTCTCTTGCCATCCCTCACCTTGGCCTGGGTTCCAGGTTTTTCAACAGCAATGGTTATTATTTTACTAATGAACTCTAATTGTCAGATTCCTCTTAGCATGTGATGTCTAAAATGGAATGTACTAGTAATATTTCATTAGATGTTTTGATAATCATATTTTATCATATGTGTTTGTAGAGAAGTATAGCTTTTTTAAAGTATATATATTTTGTTATTGATTTCAGAGAGGAAGGGAGAGGGAGAGAGAAAAAAAACAATGATGAGAGAGAATCATCAGTAGGCTATCTTCTGCATGCCCCCCACTGGGGATCGATTCTGCAACCAGGCTATCGAACTGTGATCTCCCAGTTCATAGGCTGACGCTCAACCACTGAGCCATGCCTGGTCCAGCAGGGGATTTTTTTAGTGCGGTAGGACAAAGGCAGAGTTGCTGCTGCTGAGTCTGAAGAATTTAAAGGCATCTTCCTGGAGGCCACCTGGTCACCATGCATAGGAGGATCCAGTGAGTGACACCATTGTTTCACATGGTTATCAGTAGATTGAGTAGAGAAAAAGATGGGAAGTGGCTACTTAAATGAAAACTGTGCTCGGTAATACCACAGCAGTAGTACAAAAATGTATAGCTACACTTTTCACTTCCTTTAGCCACACTCCAAAGTTGAGTGGAAAACAAATTCTGGGGTAAGTATAAAATGCTTATGAAAATTAGAAGTATAAAATGATCACGAAAATGCAATTGATAATATTTCTTGAGGTTCAAGGGCAATCTAAGCAGTCAACCTCTTGCATAGTATAGATCCTTGAATAAGGGATGTTATTGTAGTTGACACGATCCTGTCTAATACCATTTAAACAAGCCAAGTCCTAAAGCAGGATTTAGAACTCTTCAAATATAGGGTAGTTCCCTGACTTGGGTAAATAAGTAGCAGATTAGGGAACAATTGTCCTGAATTTAGATACTTGCAATGAATCTGGGTCTGAAATTGGGCCCAGTTCAGTCAACACTTCCCAAATAACTGAGGGGTGTACACGTGTAAGGAGTATCATAATTTCTAGCTAAAAGTCTCCTTTTTATTTTTCACATTTTGTGTAAATCAGCCAGAAGTCCTAAGATTTTACCACTTTCACTCGTTGGTTCTTATTGGACATAATGTCACTCAAAAAAAAATAACAATTGATGACATTTCTGTGATTTAATATAGAAACACTGCCATGATTTACATCTAGGACATCCACGTAAAAATACCAACTATGATTTTCCTGTTACATTTTCAGTGTCTTTCTTTTATTTTTTACTTTTTAATATATTTTTATTGATTTCAGAGAAGAAGGAAGAGGAAGAGAGAGATAGAAACATCAATGATGAGAGAGAATCAATGATCAGCTGCCTCGTCCACGCCCCACACTGGGGATTTAGCCTGAAACCCAGGCATGTGCCCTGACCTGGAATTGAACTATGACCTCCTGCTTCATAGGTTGACCTCAAGAACTGGTGACTATCTACACAATCATTATTGCAAAGAAGTATAAACAAATCAGGACCAGTAATTAAGAAATACTGAACATATCTGAAATTTTCAAAAATATAAATAAGTCTAACAAATAACTTTATTTTAAGTGACATATATAATACCCTATCTCCTAAATATTTGTAAAATCTAAATTAACACACATTATTCAAGTATCTAAGATACATAAGTGGATGATCACTTAGACCTCCCCTGAACCTCAAGTATGTTATCAATTGCATTTTTCTTTTATTTTTTATACTTTTTATTTCTGTAAGCATTTTATGCTTACCCCAGAATTTGTTTTCCAATCAAGTGTCTTTTGGTTTAGAGATACAAAACCCAATTCTGGTAAGATACCATACTGAAAATATCTAAAGCATTGGAAAATTGCTCTCTAACAAGAGTTTTGGTGGTAGAATAGTCATTTGCTTTCATGTTATCTGAAAAAAAATAGAAAAATAGATTCTGGCATTGATTTGCTATTCATATTTTATGATGACAATGAGAGTGAAAATGAAAAAAAAAAAAAACAACCCAAAATGTGAGATTATCTATCTATCCTATATAATAAAGAGGTAATATGCAAATTAACCCTCATGCCCTTACAAGATGGCTGCCTAAGACCAGGATGGCAGTGGGGGGTTAGTGAAGGACGACCAAACGACTGAACAGCAGGCAGTGTGGGGCAACCAGGCCGGCAGGGGTGTTAGTGAGGGATGGCCAAATGACTGAACAGCAGGCTGTGTGGGGTGACCAGGCCGGTGGGGGGACCGTGAGGGGCAAGCAGGCCAGCAGGGGGGCAGTTGGGGGTGACCAGGCTAGCAGGGAGGGCAGTTGGGGATGACCAGTCAGAAGGGGGGGAGTGCAGTTAGGGGCTACCAGGCCAGTGGAGGGGGGCAGTTGGGGTGACCAGGCCTGCAGAAGGGGCAGTTGGGGGTGACCAGGCCAGCAAGGGGGGCAGTAAGGGGTGACCAGGCTGGCGAGGGAGGGGGGCAGTTAGGAGCATCCAGGCCGGCACGCAGAGACTGTGAGGGGCGATCAGGGCAGCACGGGGGGGCAGTGAGGGGTGACCAGGAAGGCAGGCAGGTGAGTGATTAGGAACCAACGGTCCAGGATTGTGAGAGGGATGTCCCGGATTGGAGAGGGTGCAGGCTGGGCTGTGGGGGACCCGCCTCATGCACAAATTTTGTGCACCGGGCCTCTAGTATATATATATATGGTCAGCTCACGTCACATCGCTGACTATGATATGAGCTGACCATTAGGGGATGGTGCAAAACAAAGGAAGGGGAAGAAAGGCCTTGATCAGCCCTGATCGCTGGCCAGGCCTAGGGACCTTACCCATGCACAAATTTCATGCACTGGGCCTCTAGTAGGACTATCTTGATTAATCTAAGCCAACTCCTTAGACCAGCATATGTGTGCACTGAGACAGGAGATTCTGAAGCCCTATCAGAACTGTGACCTTGCTCCTACACAGAATCTAATCTTCCAAATAATGACTGTAAATGCTAGAAATAACACAAATGTGGGTTATGACTATACTAGTGGCCTGGTGCACGAAATTCATGCTCATTAAAAGGGGATTAATTAGAGGAAATAATTTAATATCGCTATTTGCCCTTTCTCTATAATAGAAGTATCAGAGATGAAAGAAAATTAGTAAAATGTATATGAAAACCTTCCTCCTGTCAGAGTCTGGGGCTCACCATGGGACCCAGAGTCAAGTCCCCGCCCACCCACATGCACCTCAAAATGGTGTGAGACCCAGACCTGGCTGCGCCCCGCCCCCTCCAGCCCATTGGGCTAGATCCAGACCCGGCCAGTCCCATCCTTGTCAAGCCCCACTGGGCAGGGGGTGTAGCCTCAGGTCCTTTGGTCCATTGCCAGGATGGGGGGCGTGGCCTGAGGTCCCCCAGCCCAGACTGGGGCGGGGTGCATGCCTTGAGGTCCCCCGTCAAGCCCCACCAGGTGGGGGACACATCCTGAGATCCCCTGTCAAGCCCCGCTGGGTGGGGGGTGCGGCCTGAGTTCCCCCAACCCATCACTGGGGGTGCACCTTGAGGTCCCCCAGCCTGAGGTCCCCCGTCAAGCCCTGCCAGGTGGAGGGTGCAGTCTGAGGTCCCCTGGCCTGGTGCCAGGGTGGGGGGCATGGCCTGAAGTCCCCTGTCAAGCCCCACCTGGTGAGGGGCGCAGCCTGAGGTCCCCCCGGCCTGGCACTGGGGCAAGGTGAGCAGCCTGAGGACCCCTAGTGCAGCACCAGGATGGGAAGTGCACCTTGAGGTCCTCCATCAAGCCCCGCTGGGTGGGGGGCGTGGTCTCAGGTCCCTGGCCTGGCGCCGGGGCAGGGGGCACAGCCTGAGGTCCCCTGTCAAGCCCCACAGGGGTGGTGGAGGGAGTAGCCTCAGGTCCCTGCTGATTGCTTACTAAGGCTCCTTATGGGAACTTGGCCTCAGCTGTGGGTGCAGCCATCTTTGTGACAGAGTGATGGTCAATTTGCATATTCCCTCTTTATTATATAGGATGGGTGAAAAGGGACAGCCAGTTGCCAAATTTGCAGGGAGAAAGAAGAAACAGATGACCACAAATTTGCATACATCTTGTTGTTTAATAATTCACAAAATTTTGGGTTTTTTGGAAATGCAAGAAGTCATGAAAAGTATCTCCTGCATTTTAACTACTTTATTTAATATAAATTTTAAAAAGAACTTTCTGTAATAAAGAAAGCATAAACAGAAATACAGAACATATAGAGAATGTATATATTGCTTAGACATTTTAATTTTTTAAATTTGAAATGCAGTGTAGACTGCTTCATTTTCAAATTGTTCATATAGGCCATTCCTCTGGGGACATTAATAAAACATCATGATTATTACATATGTGGCTGCTTCCGTGAGGTCTGTGAATTAATTTCCTTATTATATTTCATCAAAGAATGGAAATTAAAAGTTCTAGTTTCTATTTTATGAACCAGAAGCCCAACTCATATATAATGTCATTGTGATTTTGTGATTAAGTGGGATCTATGGCAATGTTTATAAAATTCAATTAACCTTTTATAAATGCAAATGGGTAGTTATTGGAAAAGAAAAGAAAACATCAGAAAATAACATGCAACAGGATGTATAGAAAATTGATTTCACTTATCAGCTGTAAGTTTCATCTCAACATGTTTTGTTTACTTCAGACATTTCCTTATCCTTTGCTAATCCTACAATCTTGTAACATATTCTTTCATGTCAAAAAATCTTCCTTTTCTCAAAACTCATCCAAGAAGTCCCTATTGTGTACCAAGATCCAGGGCTTTTTCCCTTTCAGGCCATTTGTTATGAGAAGCAAACACAAGCTCTGTCTTTTATAAAATTTATAGCAAATATTCTTTTAGAAATGAGTCAATGCAAAAATCTCTCTGACGACAGTTGACACAGCACATCATAAACTTTCCAGAAGAATCAAATAACATAGGCTAAGTTCAGAACTGTAAAGTTTTACCCCAGATATTTGGATCCCTGAAAGTACTAGTCACAAAAGAAAATTCACAATAATAAAGTTTGACATGAACTTAAAAAAAAAAGACAATTTGTAAAATTTGCATAAAAATAACTTACACAGAAAATGATTTTGGGGAAGTTAAAATTAAAATTCTTTGTGCTATGTATAGAAAGCTAATCTGGAAAGTAACTTGGCTAAATGCAGTTGATACTGGAAAATACTTCATGAAAACTGTATAATGGGCTGATGTAATGATTGTATTCATAACCTTGAATTAAAAACATCTTGTTGATCAAAAATTGGAGTCTAAATCATGAGATTAGAGTATTCTTTATTCTCAAGAAGTTAGTAGGTTATTTTTCGTAGGAATACTTTTTTGTGTGTGTGCAGAATTCAAGGTTTAAATTTTGAGAATTGAACCAAATGAAAATGTAACTATGCCATCCACCTGAGGGATTGAGGCTGAGTATTTTGTGATTACTACCTGGGAATGTGGTCCATTTTCTTACTCCTCAAAGTGTGGTCTACCAGAAATGGGGCTTGCCATAAATATAGAATCTTAGTCCCAAACCGAATCTACTCAGTCAGAATCTGCATTTTAACAAGATCACTAGATGCACATTAAAATTTGAGAAGCACGGTTCTCTTCTAGTACTGCGTAAAACAGGCTTTCAACCATGTGCCTTCCCGGGGTTGTTTTCATTTCCGTTTATTTAAACTATAGACTGCATGGTGATACCCCACCTTTATTATTGTACGAAGTGACTAGTCTTTTGTTCCTCATTTGTTCTTTTCCCACTTCATTTATAAGGAGACATAAATAATGTAATTTGGGACGGGGTCGGGGGGTGACTTGTGATCTACTTTGGAGCTGAATTTTGTAGCTAGGATACTTTTAGGCTAAGAGACACCTGTATTCCACATGTCCTTGGTGCTGCCTTCTGATGTTTTTGTTGCTATTAAGCGCCCTTCCCTCGCTGTTTGTGCATCGCAAGTGTTCTTGCTGAGGCAGCAAGGAAAATGCAATTCTGTGCTCATGTGGGATGTTGGCCTGGTAATGAATATGATGCTGACCCTCTATGCCTCTCAGCATTGATCAAATTTGGACACAAACTTTAGGAACAAAAATAGATCTCGGGTACCAGCGTCTGAACTACACTTGGCTAGCTCATTGGGGGATCATTGTAAGCTGTCTGTAGTCACGTAGCAATTCCCTAGTATTTTTCCTCTTTTTCCATTATGGTACATTCTTCTAGAAGCCTGGTCAACTAACTATTTTGGTCTCCAGTCTGTTTACTTCATTCCTTGGAATAACAGAAGGAGTGCCATTCTGAGTCTTAGGAGGCCTGAATTAATACCTGCTAATACTGTAGATATTTAATAAATGTTAGTTCTTTTCCTTTTTCTCATTATTAATATATAGATGACTTTGAAGTACTTTTAACTTTCAATTTTCATTTGCCTCATCTACAAAAGAGGATTAGACTGAAAGACCATGAGTTCAGATACAGTTCCATAGATCTGTTATTATTCATGGTGCTTTTCAGGATGGTATGTCTTAAAAGAAGAGTCCCTGAGAATACCAGGACTTGAAAGAGATGCCTTAGGTGCCATTCTGAAATGGGATAAGCTGACGGAATGGTGTCCAGATCCCTGCTTCCCAGCACTGGGGCCCTTGCATGTATTGTACAAACTATAGGTCTTCATTAAGTTTTCATTGAGAACAATTATAAGCTCTTAAGAAATAAGTGATTCTCTAAGAAATAAAACATAATTGATAATACAAAGCACATCAGACTCATTCGAACAGGAGACAATACAGCACACATATATGTATGGCCTCCCAGTACTCGCTTTGTGTTGTGTCAAAGATTAGACAAGCATGACTCCAAAACATATTTCGCATGAATGAGGCCACTGGATAACCTATACAAGTTTCCTTTCTGCTTTCTGAGGTTTCCATTTAGATTTTTTAAAAATTACCACCTCAGGGGCTTCAGATGATTACTTTTCTCCCAGGTGCCTTTTCTTACGTTGCATTTTTAAATGGGTGTGTTTCATGCCAGTTCATTATGAAGTTATCACAAGGCAAAGCATTTAGGGCCATATGGTTGGACTAGCTATCCTCATGCCAGTTTCATTTTCATGCTGTTATTTGTAACTACTATTATCTATTAAATGCCCTCTTTGGAGTTTATACTTCTGCTCAGTTCTTGCTATGGAGGTTAAGAAAATCTGTCTCTAATCGATTCTGTGGAGCATAAAATGCTCTGTGATAAAAAGCCAAGCAAGTATTTACCAGGTTCTTGATCAACATTATGGGCCATTCCTTAAGTCACTCCTAAATGTATTGTATTTTTATGTTCATTTTATTGATGGAAATGTGAATGTGAGGGTAATTAAAGGTCATAGCTCAAATTTAAGAGACCAAGCTGATGTCCTTGGGAGTTCATGAGTTTAGTTCCCTATTTATCCTCCTATGTTATGTTCCATCTTCACATATTATCATCTGCCACCTGTTTCTGAAAGATGTGGTTTTCTTTATGAGCAGCAGCCTGGGGCCAAAGGTCACATTCCAGGAACATCCTGAGCAAGCCTTTGCCACCAAGCACATTCTGTTTGGGAACTCAGTTATCTTTGAACAAGAAATCCAAAGTTTCTGCCCACAGAGAGGGGAGGCTGGCTAGATGCCTGTGCCTACAAAAGTGGGCAACTCTGATACGGCTTTCCCCTTATATTTGTTTTGATTGAGTGAAACAGGGACAGAAGTTTCCTCTCTCTTTTAAGAAATCTCTGTTTCTGCCCTGATTGGTATGGCTCTGTTGGTTGGGCATCGTCCCATGCGCCAAAAGGTTGCTAGTTTGATTCCCATTTGGGATACATGCCCAGGTTGCAGGTTTAATCCCTGGGGGGGTGTGCAGGAGGCAGCAGATCAATGTTTTGTTCTCACATCAGTGTATGTCTCTCTATTTCCCTCTCCCTTTATCTCCCTTTAAAAATCACTAAAAAAAAGAAGTCTTTCATTTTGTAATTATATATAAATTTATACTCTGCAATAGGAAAAAAACAATTAAAATGTTGTCTTTCTTAGAGATCTGTCATAGGTGGGAGGTAATCCATATCAGTTAAACATGAGAAAACTTTTTAAGTTATCTTCACCTTAAATTACCTGTAAGAGATTTAAGATGGCCAATGTCAGATGTATGGATTTGGTTGGAGTTAGTTCAACCTCTTGGATCATGAAGGTATTTAGCAGTGGGAATTTAGAAGGGTTTATTTCAAGTCTTTGAGATGGTGACAAATTAATTACACTTTAAACAAGCCTTGATTATCCATCAACCTTCAAATAAGGTCCCACAGCTTTCAGCAGCACAGCTGACGTATTGTTCACTTTATTGTCTGTCATCACATGGGTTTGGTAAAAAATGTTATCTCTATCACATTAATTAGTTTTTATTTATTTTTTTTGTTGAGAGAGATTATTGATTAAATGGAAGTATTTGAAGAAAAGAAAGCCCGGCCCAAATTGAGAAAATAAAAATTCAGTCAACATGATGATATATGTTGGCAGCTGCTGTTATACAAACTGCCGAACTAAATATCAAAAGTGTATTTTCTTCCTATGAATAAAACTAACTGCAAATAATGAAGCCATTTAGCACATCACCTACAAGATCAATTACCTAGTGGTTCTCTATTAAAGACATTCCATTGTCAGACAAAGGGGTTCATATAACTTTGCTAACTGCCCTTAGGGGTTTTCAGACCAGTTCTGAATTAAAGCAATAAGGAAGGTCCTCTTTACTTAGTAAGCATAGTTGTATGTTAGAGATGGGTGTTAACTATAGCATGATAAAGATACAAAGATTTTACAAATGTCTCTTAGTGATTTGTTTTAATCTTGACAATTTGCAAGAGATTGTAAATGCATCAGTCGGTAATCTCATTTGCTAAATTATAAAGATCACTTCCATTAAGGTTTTCATTACGTACCACTGTTCAAGTTCTTTGTGGTTAAACAAGAGCTAATTGCCATCTCTAGTAAGTTTATTTTCTTTTTGCATATGCAATTCTCCTGATTAACTTTTTCCACCCCTCCTGAGATCTCTGAAGATTCAGGATATTGGCACTTCCTCAAACCTGGAGTCCTCAGAGCAAGAGTTTGGCAAAAACCTAGCCTACATCATCGTCCCTTCTACACACTTTCCCTTGACGCTAGAGTCATAAAGAATTTGTGAGACCCATAAAACAGATGTCTATCCAATAAGGCATTTAAGTATGAGATCAATAGTTGATGTCATTGCTCTCTTTTTATTGCTATAAATAGCAGTGGAATTGCAAAGGATTGAGAGGTATTCAGTGTGGTGGGTTTAGGCTGCATACCTCACCTCATGGGCTGATTTAACATTCAAGCACAAATTCTGTTAGAGTTATTTCCCTCTTATTAGTAAAGCGATCTACTTCTGTTCTATGTGGAGTCCACTGGTTTGACAGGTCAGCAACATTTCATTACATATGCTTGAGAATAAGCAACAAATAAGTGTACGAAAATTCTCTAAGGTGTATTATTGGCCTTATTCATCTTTAATTCTCATCTGAAGCTCTACGAAATTAGCTAGACATATGTGGTCCTGCCAAGGAATGACCTCCGCCGAACCACTTAAAAGTTATCATTGTAGATAGTATCAAATTTCTTTCGTGTTTCTATTACTTTCACAAATAGAAACTATCTGAGAAAGACAAGGCCAAGAGTCTCTCTACACATGCACAATAGAGCCAGACAGTCATTGATGGTCATCTCATTAACTGGAAGCTTGGGCACTTTAAGGGAAAGAACTATTGTATTTGTGCATGTTTGTTTTTCAATAACCAAGTGATGCCAGCATTCATAATATGCTAGATCAGCATATTTTACGTTTTTGAAACTGGCAATAAATAAATGAATGAATGAATGAAAAAAATTGCTTCCGGGGTTGCTGAGTGACTATTGAGATCGCTCCTCTTTACCTTGCTCATGGCCTGACCATGTGTTGCATTGGTCCTTTTGTACTTGTGTGCTCTGTTCTCATAGTTACTGATGTGGAACATATGCTATTGCAACTGTGCCACGATCTCTGTCATATCTCAGCACCATAACCTTGCAAGGGCTTTAGGAAGGCTTGGAGACATGTCAGAAGAGCTTACCAACCTCATACGTTAGCCGCGCTCCACGGCGGAGCTGCAGAAATGAGCTGCAAATTTCAGGCAGTATATTGAGTGTGTGATTTATTTGTTTGCTGGGCAGGTCAATTAATTATTTCACTGTGATGCCACCCTAAGTTGTAAATAGAGAGAGAAAATGAATTGTCACATTCTGTGCCTGTCTCTCTTAACACTTAGGATGACAAAAGCAGTTTCTCCCCTGAATGTAGGTGATAACTAGAAATATGAGGATTGGGCTGCTTTAAAGATGTTGGCCGGTATGTCTCAGAGATACAATTTGAAATGACTTTAAAAATAGTGTACTCATACTTTCACAACCTTTAAGTTCTCAAGAAAGTATTTGTCTTTGCCATTTGGGGCTACTCTAACAACAACAACAACAACAACAACAAAACCAACAACAAAAACATAGACTGGATAACTTAAACAACAAATATTTATTTCTTACACTTACGGAGGCTGGGGTACCCAAGGTCAGGGTGGCTGCCGATTTGGTGTCTGGTGAGAACCCTCTTCCTGGCTCATAGGTAGCCATCTGCTGGTTGTAGCCTTACATGGGGAAGAGAGTTAGCTCAGTCTCTTTCTCTTCTTATAAGGACACTAATCCCCATCGTGGGGGCTCCATCCTCATGACCTTGTCTAGACCTAATTACCAACTAAAGGCCCTCCCTCCTATAGCATGCCATTGGGGGTTAGGGCTTCAACATATGAATCTGGGGCGGGGGGGGGGACCCAAACATGCAGTCCATGAAATTATTATAAGGCAAGGAAAAGAAAGATAATAATTCTTATTTCATATCTGCTATAATATGTACTTCCTTTCTTGGAAACATGAACAATGATGGTTTTCTAAAATTTTCACATGTATTTTCCCAAAAAGATTTGGATTGGTTATTGTATTAACAATTTTTTAAAATGAGTTTTTAGGTCTTTTGCTGAGAGAAAATGGAAAGAGAGGAAATAAAGACAAAAATGACATATAGGGGAGAGTGGCTAAAAGAGTTTTTCCAGTACGAAGGTGAAGTTTCTAGATTATTCATCACTAAATTGCTACCCCTATAACCTCTGAAAATTAGTTCTCTTTTTCCCAATGTGAAAATATATTTATGTTGGCAAAATGGACCACTAGCATATTTTCATTAGTTTAAGCGGAATTTGAAATAGTTTGTCAGGGCCCTAACTTCAGCCCCAAACTTTCTTTACCAGGTGAAATACTAATTTATTTTACTTGGAAAGAAGAAGTATTTTAATAGAAGAATGTTCTGGCTTCTAAATCAGCCCCCTTGGCAACAGGGATCTGAAGTCAGTATATGCTAGGGAATGCCCTGAACTCCTAAGAAGCTACCAAAATACCTTACATTTAATTGCTTGGCTGAAAGTTGTTGGAAGAAATGATTGTGCCATCTTCACAAGAACCACCCAGGCGCTTTCACAAAAACCAATTCTACCTCTGAGACGATGCGTTTGAATCTTTTCCATTTCATCATGAACCATGACTGAGTATGAATACACGGTTACCCACAAGTGTGTCAAGTCTTCTGTTTGGTTTGTGTTGTAGATGTGTCTGCATCCAAGTTTTACACGATTTGGCAATCATGGGGCAGATGATTGTGTGACACTTAGGAAAATAGACTCTACCCCTTATGTGAACTCAGTGTATCGGCTTGGCCCTAAATGTAATGCATGATTCTTATTCTTGGGCAGGTTATGCATATCATAGAAAAACACTATAGACTTACATTGGGTTTTCCTTGGCGAACATGAATAAAAATAAATGTGGATGCACAGAAAATCAATCAAATACCGTAACATTTATGTTGCCGTCATGTACATAAACACATTTATGAATGGCTTGGCCTCTGTGTAATTTATGTGCCCTGGATTTCCCACAAAGACTTGAGGTGACTTATAAAAGCATATGCTTTACAGTGGGTATAATAAACTCGATTTAGAAATAGAAAACCTGAGCACTGACAGGAAGTGGACGGAAATATATACTGTTCTCGAACGCTGAGCTTCCTGGTAACCCAAACAGAAAGAGACACAAATAAGGAACATTGTTATCCTTATTATAACTGAGGAAGTGCTTCAGGAGAGGCCAACGTTTTTCCTGGCAGAAAATTCTAAAAGAAATGTTCTTGATTTATTTAAGTAAGCGTTGCTTGGAAGCAAGTGAGTTTGAATTTGTCTGGTGCTTAAAAACAGTACTAAGGGTAGATTTATGTGTCAGAATGACAGGCCTTGGATTTTGTTCAGTATTATCTTTATAAATGTCATCCTCTTGTAAAGGGAACATGATAAGCAACAGGTTGGTCACTTAGTCCTTGTGGGCAGTAGAGGCACAGGCATCTTGGAAGCTGCACAGTGTCCAGCCAACCTGGATTCGTACCCAGCTGTGTATCCTTGGTCAAGTTCTGTGACCTTCCGTTTGTTTGTTTGTTTCTCATCTATAAAAGAAGAAGGTTACATTTCAGGATTATTGAGTTTATATGAGAAGATATATCTAAAATATCTAAGATCACCACAGTACGGTAGCATCAAACATGCTAAAGATGAGAACACGATTTTCCTCACTTTTTAAGCTTACTTTCCCATGAGTCACTAATTTTCACTTGCCTAGTAGAGGGATACGAGGCACAAATGAATGAACCGAATCACAGAAATTACAACTGAAGTCTGGATTTCTAACTCAGGTGCTCCATTTGGCCGCCAATACCATATTGATTTAGGATCTACAGGAAATGAGTTATGATAGATAGATGGGTTTCCATAGCTAAGGACCTATCCTGTTGGAGACAAAACACACTACTGTTTCAAAAACTAAAGGGGACTATTCATAATGAAAATCTTTTTTTCAAGTTCAGTCCCACCCTTTCTTGCTTTTTAATGGGGAACTTACCAAATCAACACAAACTCTTTGTAGCCATTTAGGGTTATTAGACTTTGTTCTGCTGTAATCTACTGCTCACCCTAGAGGGCTTTGTGGTCACTGTTATGTGTATTCCATATAAGAAGCTGTGCATTTGGAATTGTGAGTCACACCGTTCCTTTTACCAGCCCAGTGGCCACTTTAGCCCCTTCTAGTCTATTACATTTAACATCCATTTGAAAAGTAAATAACCAAGCTCATTTTAACTCGGAGTGAAATAAGAGTAAGTACTAGTAAGTAGAATCTGGTCATCTAGGTATGAGGTACCTGGATTTTTAGACATTAACTCTGTGCCTTGCCTTGAGTTCCTTGGAGCTCCTTTTGACTTACTTGCTGCTTTTTACTATGGATTGAAAGGTGAGAGGTTATTCTCTGTTCTTCAGGACTTACTAAAGACTGATAAGGGCCTGGCCGGTATGGCTCAGTGGTTGAGCATCAACCTATGAACCAGGAGAACACGGTTCGATTCCTGGTTAGGCCACATGCCCAGGTTGCAGGCCCAATCCCCTGCAGGAAGCAGCTGATCAGTGATTCTCTCTCATCACTGATGTTTCTTTCTCTCTCCCCCTGTCCCTGCCTCTCTGAAATCAATAAAAAATATATTTAACAAAAAGACTGATAAGACATCAGGAATGCCCCACATGCACAAAGTTTAAAGTTGTTAAAATTCTCAAAAACTTGAATATTCAGTTGTATGCACTAGTAGAGAATCTCAGCTCTTTTCTCTAAGTTTACTTTGGAATTATTCACAAGAGGTAGCTGTTAATTCCTTGAAGAATTCGAGGGAAGGAGACTTTCATCTTCTTCTCCCTGGGTTTGCTCCAAGCTTTAACATTCAAGCATCCTATCTAATAAAAGAGTAATATGCAAATTGACCATCATTCCAACACACAAGATGGCTGCCCCTATGTGGTCAAAGATGGCTGCCCCCATGTGGACACAAGATGGCAAGCAGGGGAGGGCAGTTGGGAGGGACCAGGCCTGCAAGGCAGGGCAGTTGTGGGTGATCAGGCCAGCAGAGGAGGGCAGTTGGGAGGGACCAGGCCTGCAAGGGAGGGAAGTTGTGGGTGATCAGGCCAGCAGGGGAGGGCAGTTGGGAAGGACCAGGCCTGCAAGGGAGGGCAGTTGGGGGTGATCAAGCCTGCAGGGGAGGGAAGTTAGGGGTGACCAGGCCAGCAGAGGAGGGAAGTTGGGGGCGACTGGGCCTGCAGGAAAGGGCAGTTGGGGGGGACCCAGGCCTGGAGGGGAGAGCAGTTGGGGGGGACCGGGCCTTCAGGGGAGGGCAGTTGGGGGTGACCAGTCCTGCAGGGGAGGGCAGTAAAAGGTGACCAGGCTGGCAAGGGAGCAGTTAGGGCCAATTAGGCTGGCAGGGGAATGGTTAGGGGGTGATCAGGCTGGCAGGCAGAAGTGGTTAGGGGCAATGAGGAAAGCAGGCAGGCAAGCAGTTGGGAGCCAGCAGTCCTGGATTGTGCCTATCGGGGTCGGGCCTAAACGGGCAGTAGGGACATCCCTCGAGGGGTCCCAGATTGGAGAGGGTGCAGGCTGGGCTGAGGGACACCCCTCCCACATGCATGAATTTCGTGCACTGGGCCTCTAGTTCTTCCATATGTCTCACCTCGATGCCTCTTGGCAAAAGGCTGTCCCTTTTCTGTGTGTTCCATTCACAGTGGAGAGGAAACACCTTCTATAACAACCCCCAAAATATTTTAAATTAATTATTAAATACCTTTAAGTGTTTTCATTTTAATGAAATTGTACTTCAATCTTTCTTTGTCCATAGGTTATACTTCCTAGTACATTGTAAATGGAACATTTTTGTTTCCAATCTGGTCTTTAAAGCTAAAGTGACTTGAGACAGGAATAAATGTTTCCCTCGTGACGAATTGGAAGGAGAGCATTCCTCTTATACTTTCCCTGATATATATGACTGTACAGTTTCCTATTTCTCTAATTTGGTTCTGTGTCACATTTATTGAAGTTTCCATTAGGTAGCTAATTTACTTCTTTTCATTTGACTCTACTATATAAGACTGTACCCTGCACGGCATTTGTTCCTTAATAATCAATAGTCACACCTAATCTTCCTGTTGTATTTGTAACATATGGAGTAGTGTCTAGAATGCTTCTACCACTTCTCCTATTATAGCTTTTTGTGTGCATAATCTGTGCTCTGCTCTGGGATTAAGGCTTTACATACATGATTTCAGCATAGCTTCATAATAACTCTCTAACCTAGGTAAAGTTATAATACCCATTGTACAGATGAGAATACCGAGGTCAGAGAGATTGAGTATTTGCCTTTGTTATCTAGCAGACCTGTGGCCTGGAACTGTTCCCAGGCAGGGTGGATCTGCCTCTTCCTGCCCGTATTCTGAGTGATGCCACTGATACAGGGCCATGGGTCCGGTTGATGCCTGGGAACTTCTAGCCACTCCCATAATATTTATTTCAGAAGGAGAAGAGTTGCATCTTTGGGCTCATCTCCATTTGACATAGGGATCAATTTCTTCATCATTTATGAAGTTTCTCAGAAGTGTTCCTACTCTGCCAAACTGCATTACTAATCTCATGCAAATGCTAGCAACTAATCCTCACTCAATTGCCTGTACTTGCACATGATTTCAGGGAAATGAGCTGAGAAATAGTCAGAAAACCATAGCCATTGTGTGGCTTCTAGGGACATGAACATGCATAACCAAGTTTATCCTCCATGTCACCTGTAACTGCTTTAGGTGGGCGGGCCTAATTTTCACAGTGTTAAACAGCAGATGAATATAAAATAGGTCTTCAAGTAGCTCCTATACATGAAATACTCCCAAATATGTATTCCAGGCCCAGCTGTCTTCCCCGAAGTGCAGCCTCCTGTACTCAACTGCCTGTCATTTATTCTGACAAGTAGGTGGTCTTCTTTGCCCCAAATCAAGAATTAACATTCGCAATTTTTTAATGGCAAGAGAGTTGGCAGTTTTCTCCCTATTAATGGTTCTGTTCCCTGTAATAAGTGTGGAGCCATTTCTAGGTTGGCTGACAGTTGTAAAGTTTGAATAATTCTTCTTCCTCTTATTTTGCCATCCCCCACGGGCACTTATGTCAAAGACTAGCATCTTTTCTTGTCTTTTGTAAAAAGATCAAAGGGTCTCATAAGTAATCTGTAAAATACTGTTCACCATCCTTGGTAAAGGTAAAATTTAATAGTCCATGAGAATTGTCAGAAGCAGTAAAAATATTTTTAAATGATTTAAGTTTAAGAGACGTGATAAAGCTCACTCAGTGTGTGCACTGTGGGAAAGAATCCTCAGGACAGTATCCCCTCTTTGAATCTCCTGAATGTGGGCAGAGGAGAGGGCCCACCACATGGCGGGAAGAAGAAAAAAAAGCTTGAAAACCATGTTTCTCCTTGATCTCTGAGAGATGCGATTGTTCAGTTATGGATTAGAGGTTAATGTCACTATCAAAAAATAAACTTATGACCTGCTGCACGCACGGGGCAAAGGTTTATATTTTCTGAACTCAATTTGAAGGAAATCCAGAAAAGGAAAATATGAAGCAAGAAAAAAAAGGCCAATGAAACCACAATCTTTGAATAGTTCAGATTGTTTTTGGGGAAAAATGTTTTGAGAAAAATCACATATGATATGACAATTTTTATTCACCAAATAAATAAAAGGACCCAAATCACTTAGTAAATTTTCAGACTTGTTATGGAAAATGTCGCAAGGCATTGCTTAAGTTTCTTTCTAAAGATACAACATTTGGCAATATTTTTAGACTCCTCTATTTTTTAGCATAGCAGTAATACTCTTTTAAAATAGAAAATACATAATTATTGTATATTTGGGATATCACTATTGGGACATACAGGATTGGAAGGCTATCAAAAACTATCTTGTTATATGATGTCAAATAACTATCATATTATTGATATTTAATAGTTTATTTGATGATCATTATGAAAAGAGCGAATGCTTTTGAAAGTAATATTATTTTTTAAATCGAATCTCAGAGTGCAGGTGTGGGTGGGTGGGAAGAGATCAACCGAAGAACTTATATGCATATATGCATAACCCAAGGACACAGATAACAGGGTGGTGAAGGCATGGGGCAGGGGATGGGGAGGTGGAGAGGACTGGGTGGGGGTGGGAGGGTGGGATGGGCTGGCTAGAAGGGGTCAATGAGAGGAAAAGGGGGACATATGTAATAATTTCAACAATATGTATTTTTAAAGTAATATCTATTTTTTACAGTACTAAGAAAATTGTCAGCCAAAGTTGTCATTGCTGCCCTAACACAATGCATGAGGAGGGGAAGAAAATAAGCTGTTTCAGATTGTAACCTTAGTATTCCAACCAGATTCTAAAAGACAAGAGATTAGAAATCATTAATTCAGTATTATTTTTGCCAGAGTTTAATATCGCATAAATAATGATTAAAGTAGTGGAAAGAAAGGAAAATAGAGAAAAGTAGGGGAGCAATGAGATCTTGGTGATCATTCATCAATTCGTTTTGAATTTTTAGAATTTTCTTTCAATATGATGAAATTTAGTTGGTCCAGGCTCTCTTGGGAAATGTTGCAAATTTGGTTTCTTAGCAGATAAGCTACAAAGCAAACAACTCCCTTGGACCCAGCCTTTGTGGCTCAGTGGTTGGGCGTCGACCTATGAACCAGGAGGTCACGGTTCTATCCCAGTCAGGGCACATGCCCGGGTTGTGGGCTCAATCCCTCTCTCTCATCATTGATATTTTTCTCTCTCTTTCCCTCTCCCTTCCTCTCTGAAATCAATAAAAATATATTTTTAAAAAAAAACTCCCTTGGATAGTTTTTGTTTCAGAAGGTCTTTTCCTTAGAAACATTTGGCTGTAGCAGAAAGATCACTAAGCTGATAGTCCAAATACCTAAGTTGATTGCAGTAGTAATTATAAGACCTCATTACCTCAGTCATATTCTCTAAATGTCAGTTGTCCTTAAAACAAAAAGATAAGGCTAAGTTTTTATGATTTTGTATAAATGTACAGTGCCTTCCAATTGCTAGACATTCCACTGAAGAGGATATTGTTAAATTAAGAAAAATGTGGGAGGAATACTGTGTGGGAGGTGTGTGTGTGTGTGTGTGTGTGTGTGTGTGTGTGTGTGTGTGTGTGTTGAGTTGTATGAGTCCTTCATAAATTTTGGATATTTACCCCATGTGAGATGTATCATTGGTGAGTACCTTCTTCTATTGAATAGATTGTCTTTTCATTTTGTTCATGGTTTCCTCTGCATGCAAACACTTTTTAGTTTGATGTAGTCTCATGTGTTTATTTTTTCTTTTGTTTCCCTTGCCCAAGGAGATAGATCAGGAAAAATGTTGCTAAAAGAAATGTATGAGATATTAATGACTATGTTTTCTTCTTGGATTTTTTTTTTTTTTTTTTTTTTTTTTGCTTTTGAGTCTTACCGTTAAGTCTTTAATCCATTTTGAGTTTATTATTGTATATGGTGTGAGAATGTGGTTTAGTTTCATTTTTTGCATGTATGTGTCCTGTTTTCCCAACACCATTTATTGGAACTTTCTTTACCCCATTGTATGTTCTTGTCTCCTTTGTTATATATTAATTGACCGTATAGGCATGGGTTTATTTCTGGGCTCTCTCTTCTCTTTCATTGATCTATGTGTCTGTTTTTGTGCCAGTACCATGCTGTTTTGATTACTATGGCTTTGCAGTATAATTTGACATCAGGTAGTGTGATACCTCCAACTTTTTCTTTCCCAGAAAGTTAGTTTTTATTTATGCTGTATAAAAAAGTATGCAAGGCCACAAATGCTTTTAAAAATGAAATACTACATGCCAATGCTGTTTCTAGCCTTGGATGTCAGATTTTTCATGCTGAGTACATTTCAGGGGCTAATTGATAGAATGTTGAGTATCAGAATGGAAAATGAAAATCTTTACACAGCACACCATGGCTGTGTGGAGTGAAAGGGGAGTGCTTTGGGGGTGAAAAGCATGTTTATTTTTGCTAGGGTTAGTGGGCAAGTCTGGTAGAACATTATGAAGAAAACGTATTTCTGTATTCAAGACCGTTATCGCAATGTTTCACATTCCTGTCCATTTTGGAAGCTGAGTTATTATTCCAAAATCTCATGAGTTTAGCTGTATGATCTAAATTGCTGCATTCATCCTTACTAAGTATCCATAGTCAGGGCATGCATTTAAAAAAGAAGAACAAAAGACACATATCTTTAATGAAAACAGTCTTTGTATTCTAGAATCTTCCCTGCAGCATGACTCTGAAAATGGCTTGGCTTTCTCTTTACCTGACTTTTTTCCCCCCCGAAGCATGCAGAGGAATCATTTTGTTTCTCTTTAAAGTACACCGAGAATAAAGTTAGTTGGTATTAAATGCAACAGTTGTCACCTCTAAGCAAAATGTGAACAGATAGGAGTTGTGTTATTCCAATGGTTTTTAAAAAATCTTCCTTTGTCACAATTTTTGTTGCATATTGTCTGAAAAAAAGAAAAGGAGCCCTGGCCGGTATTGCTCAGTGGTTGGTGTGTTGGCCTTAGCACCAAAGGGTTGTGGGTTCAATTCCCAGTCAAGGACACATACTTGGGTTGCTGGTTGGATCTCAACCCTGGTAGGGTGCATGTGGGAGACAACCAATTGATGTGTCTCTCACACAAAGATGTTTCTTTCTCTCCCCGCCTCACTCCCTCCCTTCCACTCTCTCTAAAAAAAAAAAAATCAGTGGAAAAATATCCTTGGGTGAGGATTAACAACAACAACAACAACAACAACAACAACAACAACAACAACATAATAATAATAATAATAATAAATTACAATTCTCAACATCTCAGAACCGAAGAGTTTTGTTTATTCCTAGGTGGTCAGTGCCTAGGGTAGCTCATCTGGCAGCTGGCAGTCACCAGCACCAAAACAGCCGGGGGAATGAGTCCCTCAGTCCTGAAGTAGGCATCTACATAGTGACCCACCAATACAAGCCTCGTGTGCACAAATATATAACAGTGTCTTGATTTGCTTTAATATAGATCTTGCATGTTCAGATTGAGAGCAATGTAAAGCAATTTTCATATGATACCAAAATTAACTGGCTAATTCCATGAGAAATAACATTTCATTGTTAATTTTAAATGTACCCGTCATTATTCCATGCTCCGATATCAATCGCATTTGTTTGTTTCTAATTGCCTTATTATCCTTCCTAATAATGCAAATGTATTTTACATAGTTATATTTATGGCCTGGATGTATTTTTCATGATCTCTTTTCTGTAACTTAACATTACATCATAAATATTTTCATGTAGCTATGAATTTTCACGTTTGTAACTTTAATAGAAACACGATCCAATGAGTTTCTGTACTATAAATTGCTTAACCATTCCCTTATTGTTTGGCATTTAGCTTGTTTCCAGGTTTTCCTGACCAAATCATACCATACATTTTAAAATTCTGAACTCAGCCAATCATTTCAATTCAGTAAACGGTAGCAGTCGATGCTGGCTCACATGAGAATAAAGGGCAGATATAATGATAATAATATCAGTGTGTGTCTCAAAAGCATGTTTGAATGAAAGTGAGGCACAGTCATATAAATAAGTAACCACATAATAAGACACGGTCAATGACATTGTAGAACAAGGCAGAAGTGATTATTCCTAACTGTGTAGGAGGAAAATGTCATAGAGGAGGAGGATTTTTAAGTTAGGCTTTGCAGTATGAATAAAATTTAGACAAGGGAAAAAGACACTTAGAACATGTTAAGCCAAAAGAAAGGTAATAGCAAAAAAAGGGAGATGTAGCCTTAGCCAGTTTGCTCAGTAGATAGAGCATCGGCCACAGGACTGAAGGGTCCAGGGTTTGATTCCTGTCAAGGGCACGTGCCTTGGTTGTAGGGTCAATCTCTGGCCATGGTCGGGGCCTATTCTGGGAGCAACCAATTGATGTGTGGCTCTCACTTCAATGTTTCTCTCTCTGTCTTTCCCCCTCCCTTTCATTCTCTCTAATAATAATAATAATAATAATAATAATAATAATAATAATAATATCAGTGGAGAAATATCCTCAAATGAGGAAGAAAGAAAGGAAGGAAGGAAGGAAAGAAGGAAGGAAGAAAGAAAAGGGAATGTAAAAGTAATTTACAGATATAACTAACTGTGAGCCATCTGGTAATAGTTTATAGGGAATGAATAGGTGATGGAAAAAATAATTTAGAGTCATATATTCCAGAAACTGAGCCTCTATATTGAAGAGGTTGGATTCATCTGTAAGTACAAAGACAGTTTTGAGCCTGAGAGTGACATGATTAGATTAGTGCTTCAGAAGACAGTCACTGGCATTAATATGAAGCACACATTCGTTGAAGAGCTAGACAGGAAGGAGATTCTCATCCCAGCTAGAAAGATAATGCGCTAGTTCGAGAAAAATGTATTAACTTATTCTTTCATTCATTTATAATCATCATAAATATATAATCACCTTGCAGCATATTAGACCTGGGGCTATTGGAATCAAGATCTATTTAAAATTATCCATTCATTCAACAAATATGAATTGAGAGCCTACTTTTTGCAAGATGGGCCAATCACAGTTGAATTCATCGCAATCCTGGATCCTGAGTTCTCAGTCTGGGTGTGAGGGGCATAGCATTTGGCGATCAGAGGCCATAGAATTAGCCATATGAATAGAGCCCTAAAGTTCTTCACCAGGTGACACCCCACAAAGGGGATTAGATAGACTCTCTAAAGGACTCTTCACCCCAACCCTTAAAGAAACAGTGTATTGGCTTTATTCTCTTTCGTTTTCTCCTCTTTCTACGGAGAAGCAAAATCTAAACCTGCAAATCCAAACCAAAATGAGGCATAAGCAGTGTCCTCTGGCTCCTTGGGGATCAGGAGGCATTAGAGTATCTTGAAATAGTTTATGTATATTCACTGAGTCTTTTAGGACATTCTTACTTCTGTGAGAAATCAAGGGCTCTGAGATACCTGCTTTTTAGCACTTTTATTCCTAGGCTAGGGTGGGGTTTGATCCTTCTCCCTGCCCCTCCTCTCCATGGGTTGCCCTCCACCTTGTTGAGGCATACCCCAGGACACAGGCTGCTTGTACTGCTTCACTTAGATTTCATATTTATGGGTGACCCACTACTCTAACAAAAAAAAAAATGCTTTGTTCAAAACCATTTCCAAAATTAATGTAATAATAGTAATTAATTTTATACACTATTACAGCTAAATCAAATGTTTAATGAAATATAAGGAAGATAAAACCAAATTATGTTTGAAATATATCATTTGTGAAAACATGTTTTAATATGAAGCCATGTCCAAAGTGATCAGCTACATTAAATATGTCAAAATTTGTATTTTATTATTCTGCTGCAAGCAGAGTAGTTTTGTCAGCTGCTGTAAACTTTATATAAGAAATAGCTTATGACCAGGTAAAAACGCCTTCTGCTTTTAAAGGATACGACTGTATCTCAGAACCATTCTTTAATGGATGGACTGACACCTGAGGGTTTGAGGCAGGAGTTAACAACCTTTTATTGGATATGATTAGCTTCTCATGCCCCCGGAGGTGCGGGTTGGGCGTAGGTAAGAGAGGAATGGCAATAGACAAGGTAATTAGAGAGGACACTGTCTGTGCTCGCCCAGGTCCCCTTGGCTCCTTTTCAGCTGTTCTCATGCCCCTCCCCAGATTTGGGGTGCTTGTTTCCAACTGTCAGAATCTGTGACTCTTCCTCCTGGGGTGGCCCTTAGGTTACTAGTGCTGCTAAGTTAAAGGTCCAAGAGCCAAAAGTGCCTGGGATTTTTTAAAATATATTTTTATTTAAGAGAGGAAGGGAGAGGGAGAGATAGAAAAATCAATGAGGAGAATCTACTGATCGGCTGCTTCCTTCATATACCCCACTGAGGATCGAGCCTGTAACCAGGGCATGTGCCCTTGACCGGAATCAAACCTGGGTCCCTTCAGTCTGCAGGCCAATGCTCTATCCACTGAGCCAAACCAGCTAGGGCAGTGCCTGGAATTTTAAGAGCCCTCTCCTTCCCCACCAATGCTTCCTACCCAATGACTCTGTTAACTATAAGTGAAGGCCCAGCTCCTGGGTTGGGCTGGGGCAACTCTGAGGTGTGATTTACACAATTGAACTCACCTGAGGCGTTAGGCTGACGGTACCCTTCATGAAACTTTATTTGAAACTAGAGGCCTGGTGCACGAAATTCATGCACGGGGGGAGAGGGTGTGTCCCTCAGCCCAGCCTGCACCCTCTCCAATCTGGGACATCCCTCTCACAATTCCAGGACTGCTGGCTCCCAACCGCTCGCCTGCCTGCCTGCCTGCCTGCCTGCCTGATTGCCTCTAACCGCTTCTGCCTGCCAAACTGATCACCCCCTAACCACTCCCCTGCCTGCCTGATTGATGCCTGACTGCTCCCCTGCTGGCCCAATTGCCCCTAACTACCCTCCCCTGCCAGCCTGGTTGCCCCTAACTGCCCTCCCTTGCAGGCCTGTCTTCCCCCCAACTGCCCTCCCCTGCAGGCCTGGTTCCCCCAACTGCCCTCCCCTGCAGGCCTGGTTCCCCCCAACTGCCCTCCCCTGCAGGCCTGGTCCCCCTGAACTGTCCTCCTCTGCAGGCCTGGTCACTCCCAACTGCCCTCCTCTGCCGGCCCCGTCACCCCTAACTGCCCTCCCCTGCAGGCCTGATTGCCCCCAACTGCCCTCCCTTGCAGGCCTGTTCCCTCCCAACTGCCCTCCCCTGCCAGCCATCTTGTGGTGGCCATCTTGTGTCCACATGAGGGCAGCCATCTTTGACCACATGGGGGCAGCCATCTTATGTGTTGGAGTGATGGTCAATTAGCATATTACTCTTTCATTAGATAGGATTATATCCTCTTCCTTGGTTTCTTGTCCTCTGTCTATTTCTGCCACTCTAAAACATGTTTGTGGGGTTTTTTCCAGAAGCACTTCCTTAATAAATGGCTTTCTTACAAATACTTATTCTAAAAGATACTTCTAGGAAAGTTGAGGACAATGCTTCTATGTAAAGTATCTCTTCCTGTATCACAGCTTTTAGAGATATAGGGGGTCCCAAAAAATGTGTACGGACCCTTTGAATAATTATAAAGGCAGTGTTTATTAAAATACATTTCATTTTCAAAACTGAGCTATCAGCTGTTAAAGTGTGTATATTCTGTGTTGATAAATCTTCTAAGCTGTTCAAATAACCTGAGAAGAATAAGTATAATGAAACATCCCCAAGAATCTGATATCAGAGACAGATCGAGTAACTGAGATTCATAAGAATAGCAAAACCGGGCTGCCCGTGGATGCCGTGTTTTAAGGTACCCAAGGCACCCTGCTCATTTCTATCAGGCTTGTTCTTTCTATACCCAAAGAGCGATTGGAATTCCAAGAGGTAGGAACAGCTGCTAAGACCAAGCTCTGGCTGGAGGTCTAGTCCCTAGAAGTAAGATGCTGGAGGTAAGAATGGAGAGGGAGAGGTAGCAGAAGGCATGCTGAGAACAGATGATATTACTGTGTTTGGTTGGTTCAGAAACCCTGATGAACAGCAAAGAGTGGAAGAGCCCATTTCTGCCCAAAACATCTATACAAACTGATTGTTAGACACTGGGATTGTCCATCTATTGTCCAGTTACAGATCTAACTGATCTTTTAACTAAGTATTTAAAGAATAATCGTGAGCCAAGGGAAATCAACTAACTCTATTGATAAATGCAATATCTGGGAATTTTTCTCATTATTTTAGGAAAGCAGTAAAAAAAAAAAAAAAAAAAAAGGAACCTACCTAAACCATCCTTTGGCAAAAATGAAAGGAAATAATATCCTGAAAGCAAGAGGAAGAGCAGACCTCTGAACACTATTTATAACAGGAACCAGAAAAAATTTAGAAGACTATTTGTCATACTTAATCTGATTTAAGAAGACATTGCCTTTGGTAAACAGGAAAAGAAAGCCACGAAATAGAATCAGCTGAGATGCAGGGGCAACAGGATGGAATGAAAAGAGGACAGGATGTAAGGCGAAGGCAACATGCTGGGATGAAATGGCAGCGCGGGGAGATAACGAAGGCAAGAATAACAATTTCAAAATTAAAATCACGTTGGAGCCGACCCCTCCACATACATATTTCCCATCATAGCACATAAAAGAACGGCAGAAAGGGATATTAAATGAGATGAAAGGAAAACAGGACAAGTCAAGGTGGTACAAACTAAAAATTGTAAGTGTCTGGAAGAAAACTAGATTATTTATAACAGAAATACGTGATTAAAGACACAATTGAAGAGCCCTTCCCAAATTTAAGGGGTTGTGAGAAAAAAAGGGAACTAGAAATGCAGATTATAGCAGTTTGCCATAATCAAGGCAAAACTATTTAAGAAAATCAGACATATATCTTGATTTTTTTTTCAGTGACTAAAGCAACTATTTTTTTTAAAATTGTAGTTTGAACTCAGTACTTTGTTGTATTAGTTTCAGGTGTACAGCACAGTGGTCAGAGATTCCTATTGGTTACAAAGTGTTCCCCCTGATAATTCAAGTGTCTGCCTGGCACCATAGATAGTTATGACAGTATTGTTTACTGTGTCCTCTATACTTAACCTTACATCACCATGCCTGCTTTGGAACTATCCATTAGTAATTCTTAATCCTATCACCTTTTTCTACCCTGCCACACCAAAACCCTCCAATGTGGCCTCCATCAGTTTATTCCCTGTATTTGTAAGTCTGTTTCTATTTTGTTTGTTCATTTATTTTGTTCTTTAGATTTCACATATAAGTGATATCACATGGTATTTGTCTTCCTGTGTCTGGCTTATTTCACTTAGCATAATAACCTCCAAGTCCATCCATGTTGTCACAAATGGTAAGATTTCATTCTTTTTTATGGCTGAGTAACATTGCGCTGTATACAGTATATGCACCACCGCTTTTTTATCCACTCATCTATTGATGGACACTTGGGTTGCTTCCATGTCTTAGCTATTGTAAATAACGCCGATATAAACATGGGGTGCACATATTCTTTTAAATTAGTGTTTGGGGTTTCTTCAGAATATCCTGATAATCTTTTTATTTTTTAAATATATTTTGTATTGATTTTAGTGAGGAAGGAAGAAGGAGGAGGGAGATAGAAACATCACTGATGAGAAGGAATCATTGATTAGCTGCCTCCTGCACACCCCCTACTGGGGATCAAGCCCACAACTCGGCCATGTGCCCTTGACCAGAATCGAACCTGGGACTCTTCAGTCTGCAGGCCAAATCTCTACCCACTGAGCCAAAGCGGCTAGGGCATTACTTTTAAATTGTAAAGAAAAAAAAATAACAACCATCAAGGAAGAAAAATACAGGTTTTCTCTAATGGAATTAATGTTAATTTGACCCCATAGAATTATTTGCATCACAAGATTTCAAAGGACATTTAGATCAATCGTCATTTAGTAGCTCTTTCTATGTGTCTTAGATACTGAATGAAACATTGTAAATATTAATAACCTGAAATGATCTGCATGTGAAATGAAAAAATAATTGATCATCACAATTACATGCAAAGATTTCAGAATTATTTATACGCTGGGCTCTTCACATATAGTTTCTGATTCAGGAAGTCTGGGTAGTTCCCAAGAATTTGCATTTTTAAGATGTTCCTAGTGATGCTGATGTAGCTGGTCTAGGAACCACACATTGAGAACCATTGATTTACTGGAATTTGGGAAGGAATAACAGAAATACTCAACTACAGTGGAATGATTTCATAGTTGTAGCCACTAAAATATTTTGAAGATTTTTAATGCTGTAGAAAGATACTAATATTGCAATATTGCACACATATGGATTATAGTTCTTTAACTATATAAAGAGAGATTGTTAAAAAGGAAAGATACTTGTCAAATAAACAGACTGTCAGGAACTTCAAAATTAGTTAATAGTGATTATATCAAGGCCAATAATTTTTATTGTCATCTTTATAACTTTCTATATTTTCTAAATGAATATGTATTAATTTTATTTAGGGGGAAAAGAAAAATAATTTTCCCCAAAGGCCTAGTTTAAATGTTGTCTCCTTGATGAAGGTGCTATTAGGTCCCCATATCATTAAACTAAATGCCATCTGTGAATTCTTCCATCATCACTCCATAGGAGCATTCATCATATTTTATATCATTCATTAAAAATTGACTACGCACATTAAGATTTTAAAGGCTCTGAAAAGTCTCAATGTTGGGAAAAGCTCATTTAATATTACTTATTCCAGTATTTTCCGAATGTGTTTGTCCACCAAACAGTGCAGAACATCTATTAGTCTTCTAAAGAATAAGTGGTCCATACAGTGACATTAGGCACCCTTTGTCATTTATTGAATGAATGGATGAAATAAATGATTCAATGAACCGTTAGCTAATGTATGTTGAATATTTACTAATTAATATTTTTCCAAGTGGTGAACCTAAACCAAGAGCTTCCTTTCAAAGGCCATTGTCATTTTTATTTATGTGAACTGAAACTTCTCATTCCCTAAGTACTCCTCAACAAATTTTGTAAAGTGCCTAATGTGTGCAAGACACTCAGTGATGTGCAAAGGTATTTTACTATTTCATACGATCAGAAGTTAGTCCAGTATTAATTCACAATTTCCTCATTTATTCCAGCCTTCAAAAATATCATAATCATTTTTCATAGGTGACTGTGCTTCTACATAATCATTATTTAAATTTATCCAAGAGTGAGAATTTCATTCAATGTGGGTAGAAAATGACAATGGGAGAATCCAAGCATCCTCTCACAGAAAGGTACAAATACCAGATGGAGTTTCCTGCTTTTTGAAAGTTGATGACACTGTTATTTAAAAAAAAAATGTGCATCAAAAATAAGAGCCCATCTGGAATTTTAAAATTAATTATATTCTCTGGTTAAGAATCTTTTTATACTGTAATGGCTACATTCCATACTATTATTACCTAAGATCATGAGATTTCTTATGGCCCTTTGTGTTTTGCAACTATATGAGCTACATAAAAATATGCAAAAATGTTTGCAAATACTTGGTTAACTTAGCAATGAAAATAGTATGGAATGTACAGATACATAAACAGTAAGCTTCCCAGAACACATGCACACATCAACAAAGATGAAAAGTTAAAACAACAATCTCTGAAATAGGGAAAAATTATTAATAAATTTAAAATTTAATAAAATTTAAATTTGACATTTTTATGTGAGGATTACAAAATGTTTTCCTTCAGCACTGTGCGTGTATGTGTGTGTGTGTGTGTGTGTGTGTGTGTGTGTGTGTGTGTGTATAGCAAGTGCCCCAAAATGGTTTGTTGTGGAACATATAATTTTGAAATGTTATGATTTTGAAAGAGGAAAATGTAGGTAGGGGCGACTGGAATTAAAGATGGAATTTTATTATATGAACTATGTTTTTTAAAATGCCCTAATTAGTGCAAACACTTCCCCCATAATGAGATGACAAAAACCAAATATTTCAATATGGAATGTCATGTTTAAGAAATCAGAACACTTTAAAAACATGACTATTTTTCTTTAATAATCATAGAAAATGAAACATAGGCCTATTAAGTTTATTAAAATGAAGTTCAAGATCATTCAGTAAATTAGAAGAGAATAGAGTAGAATTAACCATGGCTATCTACTTATTGCATGTAAATACTGGGCTTAAGAACTTGAAATCAGCACAAGCAACACTGTGGCTTACTTATGGCTCACACCTTTTTGTAAATAATAAAGAAATGAAAAATATGGTTCTTAATCAAACATTTGAGGTCCTAACAAAAAATAATAACATTGCCAGGTACTGCTTCTAGTGATTTATATATATTAATTCATTTAATCAACAACTCTATGAATTGTAAATAGGTACTATGATCATTTCCATTCTCCAGTGAGGAAATGGAGATACAGAGATTAATAACCAAGATCTGACACCAAACCTTATGTACTGTGTGCTTAAACAAGCTGTTCTGTGGGTTGTTTCTCAAACCGTGATATATATTTGGGCAAGAAGTTGAAATCTGCATGTACATATGTCTTTAAAATAGACTGACCCAGTGCTTGGGAATGATAGTGTAGAATTAATTGATAACAATGAAAATCTTGTGTAAAGTTTCTTTTCTTCTTGACCATGATTCAGTTATCCTATATTTCTCCATTTTCAGACCTAGAGGTGTTGTAATATCAGAAATCCATTTTCCCCCACTAATTTCTGCTTATTTCCATCAGCTAGAAGTAGTCCAGGTTAGAACTAGAAGTAAGTGTGGCTTGATGAGTTCTATGGCAAACTAATACAAAATCACGTCCAAACTAGAGAAGAGAGCAGCCCTTAATCAGTGACAGTCAACTATTTTCACACAGGCCCATTGCTTCCCAGTTTTCTGATTGTTAACGAGAAGCTGATCATCTGATTATTATCTGAAATTTCTCAAATTTGAAACTACATTGCAATGATTTTAAAATTTATAAACATCCCCGACCTGGCTCTACTGCATGGCCCACAAGTCAATAAGGAAGATGCCATGGTGTTGATTATGGAGTCATATTTATAAGGCAATGATTTGTTACCACTGGGAGAGGTTCCAAAAGTTCACCCTCTTCACACAACAGAACTATTTCTTTTACCTTCTACCACCTATGCTACTTGGTGTAAAGTTGCTTTTGTGACAGAATTCCAAATATCTGATTGAGACCTCTTGAGGATCTACCTTCCATTGTTAATTGCATGCAGGGTGGGTCTACCATTACTCTCTTTCTCCATAGATTTTTCTTTATGCACATATCCCAACTCAGCTTTATCCTCCTCTAACCCATGCTCATCCATCATGAGCATTGATTGCTTTTGAGCTTAACACCAAATTAGTTTCTAGGGGAAATATTCACATGTTACAAATATGGTTCCTTCAGGGGAAGTCACTCTTAAGGCATTAACAACTTACCTAAGTAGTTTCTTTTTTATTTTGGGTTTACAAATTGACTTAAAGAACTGATGGATAGAGATATGTCTGGAAGAAAAACTTAGAAGTGGGGAAAAAAGGAGAAACAAATAAATTCAAGGGGTTGATAAGATTATTAATTTCATGGTTTGATCCAAGGGAGACAGTGCAGGCCTAGGTCTCTGGTGATCCTGGACTTTGAGCTGACAACCAGATACATCTCTAGAAAAGCAGGTCATTGTAGAGGACAGCCTTTTTCCATCAATAATCTCTCCTCTCTTCCATTGCTAAGAGCCTTCCTGCAAAGAACCCAAAGGTCTACAAGAAAGAAGGCTGTGCTGTCATCCATACATCTGTGCCTGGACTGTTTCAATTACTTTAAAAGCTGTAGAGCAAGACATATACATATCAATTGATAAAACACCCTCCTAAAACTCTCAGACATTTCTTGCTGTAATCCTGCTGTCAGTTACCCCAAATGACTGGTGACCATCCTGGGTGTCAAAGGCCATTTATTAATTCGTTTATTCAATCAATATGTCTTGCGTTTCTGTCCATTCCAGGCACTCCTGCAGGCGGTGAAGGCACAGTACTGAGCTAACAGCTATCTGAACCCTCAACCGAGATATATCAATATGGAAATTCTTACATCTTCACTCTTTACTGCTAAAGGAAGAGCCTCTATCTCAATTATACAAGAACAGAAAGTTTTAATACCATATTTTCACTCATTTATGTAATTGATATTTATTGATGGCATACATTGCAGCAGTTACTTTTCTAGGCACAGAAGCCCAATAGATGGGGCTTTAAACCCTTGTATATGTCATGCAAAGATATAATCGAAGCACATTTTCTAGAAATGTTCCTGAATTTATAATTGCTATTTTTAAAAATATCATACACAAACTGTGCCCCACTGCACAGTCTTCTACTGTTCATGCAACTCATTTATATTACAATGAGATAATTTCAACACTCTGAGACTAGGTTACACCATGTGCAAAATGGGAGTAATGATACTTATATAAAGTTGTCGTGAGATTTCAATGAGATAAGCTATGACTAAAAGCTTAATAAAGTGCACTGCATAAAGTATGTAGCTTTTATTTTTATTATTATGTGAATTTTGATAGTATATACCTCAAACCAGGAAGTTTAAACTGCCCTGCAGAAACTTGCCAGGCAAAGGACTGTATCTCCTCCCCAGCCCCAGCTTCCTTCTTAGCACAGAAGTCATCCTGCTGTGATGTTTTGTCAGCTTGGATAGATCAGCTTCCGGAAAGATAATGCCATCACTTTGGGTTTAGATACAAGACAACTCTATCGTTTCCAACAAAAGAAAATCTTTTAAAGAGCCATCTCAAAACATCTGATATTACTGAAACTCTCAACTGCTTTGTTTCCTAAGAAAAGGAAGCTTTGGGCAATAGTTTTCTTTAGTGTTATTTTGTTTTCCTCTTTTCCTGCTTCATAAGGACAGAAAGCAAGCTCTCACAAACATATCTATGTTTCTTCCATGTGTTTTTGGAGCCCATGGGGAATTCCAAGCTTCCTGTTCATATGCGGAAGAAACGGACACGCATGAACAAGAGAGAAATGCATTCTCCCCTCACCTGCAATTTGGGGAGGGAAACTTAAATTATGTTCCTAAACATTTATTTACCTTGTATGTGGTACTTGTTAAATGGCTAAAGGACCTTAGAATACAGGGAAAGAAGAACTTTTGGGAGCTTACAGAAAAGGAGTTATTCGTGTGGTATTTCTGTGTCAGAAAGGAAAAAAAAAAAACTGACTTGAGCCACTGTTTGTGAATTTTCGTGTGTTTGCAAACATTTCCAAGGTCAGGTTCGAAGAGCAGAATTTGAAAACAGTAATTTCACTACCTTTGCAATTGTCCTCTTTACTATGGAGTTCGGGCACTCTCTAAACTGCCCTTCTCTGTAAACATCGTTTTGTTTTGTTTGGCCATCAGCTCACCTATTTTTTTCCTTCTGCTGAGCAATATTGTTCCTGGGCACTTTTGTGAAGTCACAATAAACTAAGCAAGCAATCAGCAGGCCCTCGACACAAAGGCATTTATTGATCTAAAAACAGTGCTGTGCTAACCTGACCTTAAAATCCTATGACATACAACTCCAGTTCCACAAAAACAGCCAAAGCATTAACACCAAACACCTGGTATCCTTGTTTTCTGTGCACATTTGCTATAATCAGAAAAAAGAATCCTGCCTTATTCTAATAATTACTATCATGTTAGTTACAGTGACTTTTACATCAACATCTACCTGGTCTGCTAGTGTTAAATAGTTTGCTTTGTTTTGCCCCAAAATTCATAAACAGATCAGGCCAATGTCATGATTTTAGGATTGATGTTGCAAATTCATATGACTCTTTGCTGCGCTTTAAATTATGCAGTAATAAAAGGGCATTTTAGAAGAAGAGAGGTGAGGAATTGTTGTCAAAGAGAGTTGTGAGGCTTATAATGCCTGAAGTTATGCACGTGACTGGATAAATGCTGAGGTTTTCAATCTGTTAGGAATTTCCTAATTTATTCATTCATTTACTCACATATTTACTTTTTAAAATATATTTTATTGATTTTTTACAGAGAGGAAGGGAGAGGGATAGAGAGTTAGAAACATCGATGAGAGAGAAACATCGATCAGCTGCCTCCTGCACACCTCCCACTGGGGATGTGCCCGCAACCAAGGTACATGCCCTTGACCGGAATCAAACCTGGGACCCTTCAGCCCGCAGGCCGATGCTCTCCTCTGAGCCAAACTGGTCAGGGCACATATTTACTTTTTCAGTGACTAATATGAACCCAAAAAAGTAGCCAGTCCTGGTGATTTGTCCATTTATGAACAGAACTATCCTGTTTGCTGTTACTGTGACACTTACAGTATATCATGGTAAAATATAGTAATCTTAAAAACACAGTAATCCCAGATGGTGCCCCATTCCATGGGTGACATTAACAGCACGTGGTGATGGAAGCTAATGGAAGAGAGGAAGAACCCGGCTTCTGTACAATCTGGGAGATGAGTGCTCCAGTCAGAGGGAACAGCAGGTGCAAGAGCGCCGAGGTGGCGAGGCCAGAGTATAATGATGGAGCAGGAGGGTAGCTTGAGGTTGTAAAAGTGGTTCAGAAGTTCTACATGATGCATGATCAGTTCATGTTATCTGTCCTGTATTCTCTCCCTCACCCCTCTTCTGTGGTCTGTCTATGTTTGATCTATGTAAAGCTCCTGAACTCACCCCTTTCTTACCTGTCCCTATGTCTTCGTTCAAGCTAGAATGCCAGTTTCTTCTCATCTCTAAATGTTATCATTATGTTGAGCAAGAAAGAAAAACAGAGAATAACAGGCACATACTGGGGATTCCATTTGTATGAGATTCTAGAGCAGGCAAAATCCATCTCTAATGACAGAAAGCAGACCAGTGGCTGCAGGGGACCAGAGTTGTGGGGAGGGTGACTAGAAAGGGATGTGTAGGAGCTTTGTGGGTGATGAGACTGTTCATAGCTTCATTGTTATGGCAGTTTTACAGGTGAGGATGCTTGTCAAAGCTCATCAAACTGAGTGCTGAAATGGGCATTTATCATATGTAGACTATACTTCCATAAAGTTCATTAGCACACTGAAAAATAAGAAAAAAGGAAAAAGAGCATGCTAAAAAGCTCAACTTTATTGTCTTCATTATCTCTTCCCTACTCACATATAAGCTTTCTTTCTATCATCATGGTATGTGCTATAGGTTTGTGTACTTGTGAAAAGCAGACCTTGTACAGCCTTTTAATGAGCAGCATAGTATTAAACTGGCTGTTTCTCCATTGGGCTTGCATATGCCCTTATGAGAGAATCTATGTCCCCGTTTGTCTTTTTCTCCCCTCCCCCCCTCCACATTGCACCCACCTCAGAAATTATAGAAATGCTCCCTGAGTATTTGTTAAGCTAATAGTACTTTTTTAACACTTTATCTGGTACCCAAAGAGGATGAACAGGAAACAAAATTGATCTCTAAGGGTGGATAAATGAAAGTACTGTTCTTGGCCCTGGAGCTCACATTCTGACTCCATGTGTAAAAATTGGGAGCAGAATGGGTTTTCAACCTTCCTTATTCACACCCGATGTGCTTATTGACTTAAATACTTGCGATGGCTTCTTTGTTCTCCAAAACGCAAATGCAGTACAGACCATCTACATTATCCTTTTAAAAATGAAATTTATTGTGGTGGAATTGGTTAATAAAATTAGATAGATTTCAATGGTGCAATTCTATAATTCATGATCTTCATATTGCATGGTGTGTTGAGTTACAAATGACCAAGCAACCCTTCTTCTAAGTCTACCTGAAAAATTTGAAAATATTTTTTCATAAAGCTATATGCACCCTAATGATCATTGCAGCATGATTCACAGTAGCCAAGACATGGAAGCAACTGAAGTGTCTTTTGATAGATGACTGGATAAATAATATATGGTACATATAAACAATGGAATACTACTCAGCCATAAGAAAATATGAAACACTGACATTTGTGATAACATGGATGGATACTAAATATCATGCTAACTAAACCATATTGAAAAAGTCAAGAACCATATGATTTCATGAATATGTGGGATATAAAACTGAAAACAACTAATGAACAAACAAGACAGACAAACAAAAACTCATAGATGCAGACAACAGTATGGTGGTTATCAGAGGGGAAGAAGGTTAGGGAGGAGAAGAGTGCTAAAGGGGGTCAAATATATGGTGATGGAAAGAGATTGGACTTGGGGTGGTATATTATCTTTCTTAACGTCTATTATTTCTCTATAGAGTCCAGAGATAGGACCAGTATTGGTAAGCCACAATGAGGTGGGTATGACAGTGTAATAAGAAAGTGCCTATTATGTCCCATTATTACATTGAGTGAAGAAAATTCGTAAAAATATGGAGGTCTATTGCATAACTGCCATTCTAGATTGTTCTGGGGGAAAGCTCTGTAAATTAGCCCTCCTGTGCTTAGTCTTATGAAACCTTTCTTCCCGCCTTCCCTATACCCTCTCCCTATGCAATGTTTGATGTTAACTGGCTGATTACCTGGAATATTAGCTTTTCAAAATATGACACAGAAGTTTGCCAATTCCTTCTAACTCGTAACACTTTCAAATTGCAACTCCAAATTATTCCTGTAAAAATAGCTGATCTTTATGATTCCCAGGGGATTTCTTATTTTAATCGGAAAGCTTCAGAAATGGTTCAGTTTTGTGGAAATGATGGGGGAATGTCTGCTCTTAGCAGTTTTTTGTTCAAGGGCAAATCAACCTCTGTCCTTGCTAACTCTAATTTTCCAAAGGGTTATGAGACTTTAATTTGATTCTTTATTCAGTGTGCATAAAATGTTCACTATAATTTGCATAATACATTTATTGTATAATCACTCTTCACATTGGTTACATGCTTTCTCAAAAGGACATTACTTTTTTAAGGGGGTATATTAATATAGGGCAAATTTGAGCTGTGTAACTAAACAGAATTAGGTATATCTCTGAAGGACTAACATAAAAGAGAAAGAGGAAGGAATACACTTACTCTGAAATTGGCTATTATGTAAAAATAGCCCCAATCCCGTATTTTCAAATATCCATTTTGCAAATAGAGGTAGGGGAAAGATTGCTGTTTTTTAAAGTATAAAGATTTGTTATATAGAAAAGGGATTGCAGTTGCCTGTTAGAATGTACTTAAGGCATGTGGGTACTGAAATTCAACATGGTCTAAGAAGATGAGGGAGTTTGGGAAAGATGATGCCTTAGGACACTAGGCTAAGGTGCTATAAAGGCATTGAAATTTATTCAATGCTCAGCTAACACACAATTAAGGTAATAGTATTATTACCCTTAATTTTGCTTGAGTGTTCTGTGCTGTTTGGACTCCTTGTTTCAAATAGAGGAGCTAGAACTTGAACCCAGATTGTATGATGCCCATATCTTTGTCCTTCAGTTACACCAGTTTTCTATTAAATACACTTCTCTAGTGTGAGCTGCCTTGGGAGACTGTGTATTCCCTAACATTAGTCCTGCCCAGGTGGAGCCTGGATGGGTGTTTGGCAAAGAGATGGTAGTGAAATTTGAAAATCAGAATGAGGTTGTGTGAGATGGCATTTAAGATCCCCATTTTCTCTGCAATTTATGAGACTAGTAGGCACAGTCCTGACATGAGTGGCTTCTTTCAGACCAGAGTATCTCATTTCTAATGTGCATTCTATCACCTGGAGATCTTGTCAAAGTGTAGAGCTTGGTTCCATAGATCTGAGTTGGGCCTGAGATTCTGCATTTTTTAAAATCCTCATGCAAGCATATGTTGCCATTGATTTTGGGAGAGAGAGAGAGAAAGAAAAAAATGTCAATGTGATAGAGAAACATTCATTAGTTGCCTCCCATACTCACCCTGACCAGGGATCGCACCTACAACATAGGTATGTGCTCTGACCGGCAATCAAACCCACAGCCTTTTGGTGTATGGGACAATACTCCAACCAACTGAGTAACCTGGCTACTACGAGATTCTGCATTTGTAACAGACTCCCAAGTAATGCCATCACTGCTGGTCCACAGACCTTCTGGTCTCTGCTTCCAAAGCCGTTTCCCCAGTGATCCAGGCCCTGATCCTAGTTAGGACAATTGTACTTACACATCTTGGCCACAATTCCTTAAACTCAACCAGCAGGTTCTAGGATAATGAAATCCTATTCTCTTTAGACAATTAGGATTCTTCAAGCAAGTTCTACCTGTAATAGAGAAGACCTAAGCTGTAAGTCATGAATCACCACCTATTAAAGGGAAAAAAAGAGTTGGTACTATCAGGTAGCACACCAATTTAAAAATTGTAGTAAAATTTCCTTGGGGAAAACATGTCTTTGTTAAAAACAACTTTTAACTTATACACAAATGTGTAATCATGAATATAATGACATGGCTATTTAAACTCTTGGTATTCTTTCTGAATCACAGGTCTGAAATTTTGTCTCATAAAATACTGATGTATTTTCAAAATTTCTTTGAGATGGATGCAACTTAATTACAATAAAAAGGAAAATGGGCTTCCAGCCTTCCTGTATTTCAGGAGGGTATTGTTTTAATTTGATTTAACTGGCTCCTGATATCTTTGGATTGCAGTACATAAGGGTCTATCTTTAAAACATCTTTGAAAGAAACAAAAAACTTAGGAAAATCACTATTTATAGTAGTCGGAGGCTTTAAAAGTATTGTTCATTTCTATCTTATTAATTTTTAAATATTTGAAAAAGTTGAAATAAAATCAGTTTTTCAAGTTAGGAATCTTTAAGAAAGACTTTGGCAATTGGGATGTTGAAAATTATAAGTTGATGGGATTATAGGGATCCATATTTATTGGCCGGAAAGGTAGCCACATGTCATGAAGAGAAGGAGCCAATTATAAAACTGTATGCATAATCTGATGCCATTTGGTTACAAATAAAGAAAAAAAATAAATTAATAGTTTAACTTTGGTTGCATCACGACTAATTTCTCTCCATATTGACTGAAATTTCTTCAATAAATGTGTATAACTTTTTTAAAATTAGAAGGAAAAAACTTCTATTTATTTTAGGGTTAAATGGACAATTGGGTTGCCAGTCATAAAATCTTAACCAAGAATGTTTTTCACTTCAAGATTTTTGGTAACAGAAATTATTTTATTACTCTGTGCATCCATAAGTGCTTCCTATAAACACAACCATAAGAGCTAAAGAATTAGTTCTAGTTGTTTTTTCATATTAGAACATCAGAAGGAATCATAGGATAGTTTATTAGGAAGGTGGACCAGAGCACTAAGGTCTACAGAGAAAGGGACTTATATTTCACTGAATACTATTTTGTTTGGCTTGATTATCATTTTTTTAAACTACGAGTGTGTTACTTTAAGTTGCCCATTTGTACTTTTGTAAATCCTAACACCACACTGGGATTGTGCTTGATATATCAGCTGGGATGAAGAGAAGTTATTGGGGGGCCAAGAGCATATAAAAGCCACTGTTTCTGATAGTGGTGTGGACATTTAAAAATATTTGGAATAAGGATGATAAACATGGCTGAAGGTTGTATCCAGTAATATATGAGTATACCTTAAGAAATACACAATTTTACTTAAACAGAAGTTCCCTAGGGGTTTAAAAGTGAATTTTGTCAAAGGTTTGGAAGGAAGAAATTATGGATCGAGCCCTTTCCTAGGATAATAATGGTGTTCAAAGGGACACAGGGCTTTGTACATACTAGTAAATTTAGATAAAGTGACAAGTCGAAAGAAGGATTGTCTAGAGTGCAACAAAGACTTAGGCTCACAGGTAGTGCATGCTTCTAAGAAGGTTGGCCTGTATGTAGGATTCACTTTCTCTTCCTTTTGCCACTGAGCTGCATTATTATCACATCCCTATGAGTGCTATAATGTCCATCCTGAGTGCTATAATGTCCTCTTGTACTATAATGTCCATCCTGTAAAGATGAATGAGTGGTGAATTGGGGACGCCTTTGCTGTAGAAGGATGTGTAAGACTACAAACATGCTTCCCAGGCCATTGGCTAGAGCTGTTGAGTGTGAATGTGAATTACAGTACTTGGGAGGTGGGGGATGGGGGGGGGGTTGTGCTTCCATTGATCCTCACACATGCAGACCATCATTTCTCACTCTTCTAATAGAGGAATAGTCTACAAATTCTACCTGTCCAGAAGACCAGGGCAGGAAGAGGGAGGGAAGGATGAGCCCTTAGAAATGAAATTATAGTTCCTTTTGCCTACTCTACAGTGCACTGTGATTGTAGACATATAGAGCATTCCGTTACAGCTTGCTTCTATCATGATTACAAACTCAATGGAATTGTTTTATCAATATCCTGGCTTGCTTCTGCAACCACACTGCATTACATACTTGTACCTTCCACTCTTTTTGGATGGCAGAGACCCACAGACCAATGATTCACACAAGACACACTTTTTATTTGTATTTTTGAACACTGCCTTTCAGCAAAGGGAAGTTTGCAAGATGATTCACAGAGATTAATCTGCCCATTTATAGTCAAGCAGACTGCTCCCTTAATCTCTGCATTATAGTAAAATAATGGTTGATCTAGAAGACCTTGTCAAGTCAGTGAGTTTCTCTAATTTTAATAAAACATAGTGATCTCTTTAAGCCAATAAATAATGACCTTGATTCTAATTTTGTCATTATTCAGTATAAAGAAGCAAATTCTCTGGTTTAAAAGTCAATTGAACAGGGTGAGCAGGGAAGTGAGTTTTGGGATTTGTGTTTGGTTTAATAAGACTTTGTGTGCAACATAAATGAAATGAGAAAGTGTCCCATTTTCAAGTGGCGTACTACCAAGCATTTTACTCCCTGAATTTGTCTGTCTTTGTAATTGTTTTATTCTGCTGGGTAATGCCATTTAGGACCTAATTTCTTTTTTTTCATCTTTACTTTTGTCATTTGCACATAAAATGTCCTGAGTTTGCATCCATCTGGAAGAAATATTTGCCATCTTAGAATACTAGCACAATTTATTTGCCTTTCATTCCTCTCTATACCTTGAATTTAGCTTAATTCATTACTACTGTGCACATAAACTGACAAAAAGAAAGACAGAATAATGCATACATACATAAATTTAGAATGTGGATAATTTTGCCGTCATGTCACTCATTGAAAGGGGACCTGACTCAGGTATTCAGCCCTGGTGAGCAAAACTATAAACACAAAGCCATGCATATTAAACTGAATGAAAATATGCCACTTTGCATATACTCACCTAACTTAACCTCCACTGTATTTAAATGTCTTTATCTACCCTACTAGACTATAAACTTGCTGCCAGGAAGAGCCATGGTAGAGAGTCTTTGTTTTCCTTGTAGTGTCTAACATGCTATCTTCCTTGCACATGGAAAATATTTAGTAAATTGAATAATAATAATAATAATGGAAAAGTCACACCATGGTTCAAATGTGTCCCTCATAACAGGTGGATCCCATTCAAAAAAAATAGATGTCTCATTTTAGTGTTTCTGGCTCTAGAATATCAGAATATTTAAGTAAGCTCAAAATTTGGGGAATATACTGAAGCAATATAATGGATATTGTATAATGGACACCATTACCCATCTTATTGGCCTCTATTTGTTAAGTATCTGAGGGCTGCAGCCATTTGTGTAAGATGTACATATGCTGTCCTTTTCTGTACCATAAGCATCTTATTTTCTAAGATGTTTCAAAGCACAGGTGATTTCATGTTTCGGAATTTTTTCCCCCTCAAAATGAGCACTCTTGTTTCTGGCGTTGGCATTCTGGCAGGACTTGCCTTTTGCCTTTATTTTTCACACATCTACGTTAGGCCATGTTGCTATTGTATGGGTTCCTCTGTTGTACCCTTGCTTCATTATAATGATCACCCACAGGAAATGGATGCAAAAGAAGATACTAAAGAAATGACTGAGTTTTCTTCTTAGTTTGGCTTTATAAGTATAAAAGTAACGAAGAATTTATCAATGCTGCCTTTCAGCTACCTTCTTTGATCACATAATGCAGAAACTAGGAAATCCAATAATAAGAGAATGCATTCAGCAATAACTCAACAGCATAGGGATGCAAGAGAAATCCAGCAGAGACAGAAAGACATGGAGGCAGCTAGACTCCATCACCTCTACGAAGCATGCAAAGCGCTGGTCCCTTCCTGCAGATCACATTAACCTGCTTGTGATTCAGTTTTCCTGCTCAGAGCCCGGACAACAGTCACCTAATATGGTACAGTCTAAATAGCAGGAGGGGGAATTTATGGAAGGTCAAGTCTTAAACATCACCAACTGCTACATTTGAGTAGAACTTCAGTCGAACATTTAATTCCTAGACAAAGTGTGTGCTTATCCTATTTAAAAATTGCATTTGACTCACAGCTGGATCGTCTCTGAAAGAAGTTGGGTGTCACATCAAGCCATCTGTGTTTCTGTGGGCTTTTACGACAGTCATTCTGAAGAGGAAGAGGAAGAGCAATGCACATGTCGTGAAATTTAATGTGCGGTTACACTTGGAGAGCGAGTCTCCCTTGGCCTCCGAGGGCCACCACCAACTGCAGCTGGAGTTCTGGTTTTATCGTTCTCCCCTCCCCACCACAGAGAACAATTCCAACATGAGTATGGAAGTAAGCAGTTTAAATAGAGAATCTAAGGAGCTGATGGTATAAAATATAAAACATTCAACAAAATTCAAATGGATTGTCACACAGTGGTCCTGTTGAATGGCAAAGGTCACTGAGAAGAAGCTGCGTATAAATCCTCGAAAAACAAAACCAGAACTCTGGGCAATACCATTGTTGGTAAAATTATGTTATAATTTTTAAATACATATAGGTATATATAGTTTCTTTTGTGTGTTTTTTTTCCTGTAAAGTCTTCAGGCTTGTAATGTACTACAAATAGCAAAACTTTCAATTAACACCCGAAGTTTAAAGAATTTCAGGAAGGCATTGATTCTATCTGCCAATGGATTGAATGCGTTTGGCGAATGACCTAATTAGCGTGGAGCTGGTTCTTTCTCCTGCTCTGCTTCCCACTAATTGAGGACTGCTGGCCTTCTCCCCTCAACAAGGAAGCAAAACAAGGACGGGTGTGTGGAGAAAACAGTGACATCGTTTTTAATTCATTCGAACCTGCTGCCAAGTTTAATTATGCAGTTGAGGGGTGAGACAGGTGGGCTTCCTGCCACTTGGGCTGGGCTTTGCGCTGGTTACCAGTCACGGGAGTGTTGTCCGGGGTTGAGCAGTCACCATAAAGCATGATTAGCTGGAGCTGAACTAATCTCCCCACCCTGGCCCTCACCAGATGCAGCTGCAGAGACTCCTGTTCCCCGACTTGATTATTTGTCATTAAGCAAAGCAAATTGAAACCAAATTGAAGTTGATTTTTTTTTTCCTTAGCGAATGCTTCGTGATTCTTCAGGGGCAGCTCCGTATTCCATTTTGTTTTCTTCTCATTGTGATGTGGCAGATGCAGTCACAGAAAACTCAGGAATGGAGTGTTTCTTTCTAGAATCGGGGTGTTTCTCAGGGTGGCCCGGGACACTTTGACCTCGGAACTTGCATTTTAATTAATGAGAGTGTGTATTGGAGAACACAAAAGTCAGTGAAGTATTTCACTCCTGGTAGCTTCTTTTTAAAACTGTGGTGAAATATATTTTAATGGTAAAGAACAAGAAACTCTACTTGGTTTGGTGCTAAATCTTTATAATGTTCATTCTTCCAATTCCCAAAGTTATTTTCCAGTTTTATATATTTTTCTTTTTTCCTATTTGTTTATTTTAATTGAATTTATTGGGGTGACATCGGTTAATAAGATTATATAGGTTTCAGGTGTATGATTCTATAGAGCATCACTGTACATTGTATTATGTGCTCACCATGGCAAGTCATGTCTCCACCCATCACCATTTATTCCCCCTTTACTTTCTTCTACCCACCCCCCTCCTGTCCCTCTGGTAATGACCATACTGTTGTCTGTGTCTATGAGTTTTTTTATTATTATTATTTGCTTAATCCCTTCACCTTTTTCACCCAGACCCCCACCCCTTCCTCTAGGGCCTTATTCTTTAACATTTTTTCACCAGGTCTGAGCTCCCCTGTTGGGGTGGAGCCTTCCATAGAGGAGACATTATATAGGAAGGGGACACTCTCTTTCCTTGCTGGCGTGCTAGCTCTCAGAAATACTCTCTTCTCCAAGTCCTCCCATCCCCTCCTCAATTCAGAGAGAACTCAGGGTGCCTCACAGAGATGTCTTCCGCCCTGGACGTCAGCATCATGATGTTGTCCTATGCTGTATAACATTTAGTGGGTGGCAGGAGAGGGGGGAACCCAGAGAAGAAAAGCTGCACTGGACTAGACTCCAGCAGTCCTGAAATCTGGGGCTGCTTTTCTGGGTTCAGGGCTGAACCAGAGAGAGAGAGAAACATTTATGTGATGTTGTCTCCCAAACATGCCCTGATCAGGGCCAGGATCCAGCCTGCAACCGAGGTATGTGCCCTTGACTGGAAATGAACCCAGAACCCTTCAGTCTGCAGGCCAATGCTCTATCCCCTGAGCCAAACTAACTAGGGATCTGCTTGATCTTTTTAATTCAAAATTACCAAGAACAATCTCTTAACAGGTGCAACCAAAAAAAGTATTTGTTGAATAATTTGAATAAATACTCAGTAGTTCTCTACCCGGGCTTCATATTAAAATCAGCAGGGAATAGACACACACATACCTATATACATACACACACACAGAGAAACACACAAATGTCTCTGTGTGTGTGTGTGTGTGTATGTGTAAACATTTGGGCCACATTTCCAAAAATATTGATTTAATTTTCTTGTGGCTGAGTCCTGGGCATTGGTATTTTTTTAAGCTCCCCATGTGATTGTAGTTTGCAGTTAAGGCTGAAAACCATAGTATCTTCTATCTTTAAACAGACAGCTCATTAGACTTCACACTCCCCACTGTCTGAAACTGTTTATTAATTCCCAATCCCAGCCAAGATCATGGCAATGAGGCTGGTAAGCATTTTTTGCCTCCTCATCTCTCTCTCTCTCACTCTTCCACTCAGATAGGCTTCAATCCCCACCACTTACCTAAAGCAAATCACAATAATGACATCAAGGCTCCTGAACACGCTGAGCATTTCCAAGCTCTCCCTCATACTTTGTAGCGTTTGGCACAGCCCATCTCTCTCTCCTTGGACACTTCCTTAACTTTCAGACATCCTATTACCTCTTCATTTCCTTCTTCCTCTCTGATTCTCCTTCCACCTCTGCACACTCATTTTCTCAGTTGACACCTAAATGTTGAAGTTGTTCAAACTCTAAACCTGAACCCTTTGTTTCTGCTTACATTAGGCATTTTTTATCTATTTCTATCTCTGTACACATATTTATGGTGTTGACCTCCTAATTTGCATATCCAATCCTACCCCCTCTTTTGTGCAACAGCCAAAAAACTCCAACTGCTACTTGACATTTTTACTTAGATATTTCACAGGCATTTCTGACTCATCATGTCTCACATTGATACTGTACTTTTTCCTCTCCCTTGCTGGATCCTCCTCTACTCTCCCCATTTCAGTAAATATATCTCTAGCCACCCGGTGGCTTATGCCAAGAAAGAGCAGTAATAATCCATGTCTTATGTAGCTCCCTTACATCCAACCAAGTCAATCTATTACCAACTCCTATTAATTAAAAGTATAATTCACATCATCCATCTCATTTCATTCACTTCATTGCCAGCTGCCACTTGCCTCTATGTCACCTTGCTGATTCCATTCTTGCTGCCCACTTTCTCCACAATCATTCAGTCTTTAGCAGAAGCCAGTTAAAGCGACAATTTAAGAAATTCTGCTTCTTATGACTTCCAATAATAAACAATCAGTAGTTAGATACTATATTATATGCTCTAATTTTCTTTCAAGGAAGACATGCCATTTTGTCGTTATAGATTCATTTATATATGGTTATTTTATTTATGTCTATCCCCCAACTCAACTATATGCTGTATCAGGATGGGAACTGGAGCTATTTTTTAAAATATATTTTATTTATTTCAGAGAGGAAGGAGAGGGGGAGAGAGAGATAGAAACATCAATGATGAGAATCATTGATCGGCTGGCCTCCTGCTCGCCCCCCACTGGGGATCAAGCCCACAACCCAGGCATGTACCCTGATTGGGAATGGAACCGCGCGTCCTGGTTCTTAAGTCTACACTCAACCACTAAGCCATGCTGGGTGGGCAGAACTGGAACTATTTTATTCACTATTATATGCCCTGTGCCAGGCAAAGTGCCTGACATGGTGTTTCATCATAGAGTGAAAGAATGAGCATGGGAATGCATGAGGAAGAGTGGCCAAAGCATGAGGTAGAAGGGGGTGCCTGACTTAGCCAGTTCTATTGAGAACTCAACCACTCCATTAATTGACTGAACAAGCTGGACTGAGCTCTTTCATGGAATTGCTTTATTCCATGCCCTAACTTCAAAATCCAAGAGATGTTCAAGAATTGCATTCTCTCCATGGTGGAACTCAGGGGCCACTAGAAATAGTTTGCAAAGTGAGGGTATGCAGCAGTTCATTGTATGGTATAGTTGGGAGGGCATATGCAGACGTGGCCTCAAATCCTGGAGCTGCCAGTTAGGCAGCCTGTGATTTGTGTCATCACCTCTCCCTAGCCCCAGTTCCTTCATGTTTGCACCCGAAGGGACACGAGGACAATAGCCCATGAAGTCATTAGAGTTTCAGCAGGTGCCAACATGGCAACCACCGAGCACCTATTCTGGTACATAGGAGAAAACATCTGCATTTTAGTTTTATGTTCTGCTCCTTCTAACTCTAATGCTTGATGTATTTTGTTCTTATCCCCTTTTTATTCTGGCTTTTTTCGCCTATTTTACTCAACTTAGTGGGTGGTACTACTCCTGTTATTCACATAGTTTGAGTTTCGTGGGAAGAGAAGAATTACTAGCACTTATAGAGCAGGCTTTCTTTTGGATTAGAAATACAAACTTCACAGCTACTCTGCCCAGCTTTTCAGAAGCATTTGATGGTATACTGCTGGGTAACAAGTTCATTTTAGGATAACATGCTGGGAGGAAGAAAGAAGGAGGGATTTGAGGGGAGAAAATTAAAAAGTTAATTAAAAGAAACAACCTGGTAATTGAATTCTCTTGCACATTTCTTTGCTTGTTTGGAGGGGGGTGTCACAGTGCATGGTTAGTAAGGTTGCCTTTGTAGCTCACCTCAAAACCCCTAAGTGAGACAAGGAAAAGAGTACAGAGCCAATCCCTGCCTAATAAGTGAGAAGAGGCGTAAGTTACATATGGTGGGTTTTTAGATGTGCCGAGCAAAGCTGCCCTCCTACTCATTCTTGAGTATTTTTGTTTTTAAATATTCTTGGCAGCTTACATTACTGTTAGGCTAAGTCCTGGACTCATATCTGCTATTTTATGGGCATGCAAAAATCTCTTCTGCATTTAGTCTGTTTTACTGGCTATTTACCTGGCCTTCCTCTGTATCCACCCCTCCACTACCCCCCCCCCCTCCCGCCCCGGCCACACACACACAGGCACACAATCAGTAAACTATAGGCAACACTTGTGTCCTTTTCAGATTGTACCCCAATAACAAGTGGCATGGGTGTGTTTACTTAATTTAAAATGAGTTCCTTATTTTTATAAGAAGCTTGAATATCTATGTCATTATTTTTATCACAGATCACTTTAGAGTTAAAATAATTTACTTAGGATGTGATTGAGAGAGAGAAGGTCCTGTAATGAATTAGCATGGGCATTGGAATCAGCTGGAGCCACATTCCAACCCTAAATCCCATTAACAACATTTATTAACTCATGTAGTCAACATGTATTGATTGAATACTTACTGTGTGCCAGGTACTGTTGAAATTGCTGGTGATATTTTCAGTCAAGTTCTGTTATAACTTTTATTAACACCAACTTTTTTGAGGTTTTGAAAATTAACTTTAGAGAGAAACTCTAAAAAGAATATTTTTCAACATTTTGTGTTTCTCATTCTTGCAACAAATCCATTCAGGAAAATAGAATAGGGTTCAATAATGTATTATTACCTTACTCACAAAATTAGTCTAAATCAGGTTGCTGATGGTAAACCCACGCTACAAAGCAATCTCCAAAACACGAGACTTACTATTTTATGTTTATTTTATTAAAAATGTTTTTAAAATATACTTTTATTGATTTCAGAGAGGAAAGGAGAAGGAGAGAGAGATAAAAACATCAATGATGAGAAAGAATCCTTGATCGGCTGCCTCCTGCACGCCCCCCACTGGGGATCGAGCCCACAACCCAGGTATGTGCCCTTGACCGGAATCGAACCATGACCTCCTGGTTCATAGGTAGACGTTCAACTACCGAGCCATGCCGGCTGAGCTAAGAATTTATTTAAATCACAAGTTTTTCTCCTACAACAGCTCCAGTATTTCCTCCCTTCATGGAAAATAGGTACCCCCAGAATGATGTACACAGACTTCTAGACTGTAGACCCTGACATGTTGCAAATTAACCGCCCAGAGAGACCAGGAGCACCTGGCTGACTTTTGCTTCCCCACAGACACGTGAGTGGAGGTAAAGATGCTCTCAATCCCCCCAATCAGAGAGTGAGCGCCCGGGAGCACGTGGGCCCAGGGGACGCACGTGGGGCCGCAAAGAAAAAACGCTCCTGGGTTCAGGCAGCGGACACAGACTTCGGACGCTTATTTTTAATGATATTGTGATTTTTCCAGACGCGGTGAGGACCATAGATGGAGAGCCTTTATGCAAGTGAGAGCTCAAACCCTCATTTCCTCGGTGTGGTGGAGAGCCAGCTACTTGCGAGTGCTAACAGGGGGGTTTGTGTTTCCACAGGTTACGGTTTTGTGGATTTCGACAGTCCCGCAGCAGCCCAGAAAGCGGTAGCGTCTCTCAAGGCAAATGGGGTGCAGGCACAGATGGCCAAGGTAAGGCTGTGGTGTTTTAGGTTGTTTGCTTTGTGATCATATGTTTCTCCTTTGCTGTCAGCTGAATCCGAATTGCAGTTTGCAACAATTTGGATCATATTTACTTGTTAGGGGAAAAGAAGAAACCCTACAGTAAGTTTGGCTTAGAAGAATCTGGCTGGTTTATTTGTTGTTGTTTTTTTCAGTATGTTTATTTGTGTGCTCTTTTGTTATGGTAACCTCACTGGTGACTTAAGGGCACTTGTGGAGTGCTCTGGTTTGCCTGGAAAAAGGGGTGTGTGTGTGTGTGTGTGTGTGTGTGTGTGTGTCCAGGACCTTCAGCAGGAAATAGTATTGGAGTAGTCCAGTACGCAGCTAGTTGTCTTTGATAAACAGTGTGACAAAAATTGCTGTCTCATGTTTGGGGAGAGCTAATTGCTGAATGATGATGATGTTTAATCTGTGTAAGGAACTGAGGTTAACCAAAGGGTTTGTTGTCTGGATAGAATTTCACGTTGGCCTTTTTAGAGTTTACCTAGATGATAATATCCTAAATTTTAATAATTTTCAACACTCATTTATTGATATGTGGAACAAATAGTCTGGAACTTCCTATCTGAAATTATAATGCATTTTTATATTCAAGAAAATAAAATAAATGAAACAAAATATAGTTTTGTATCCTGATCGCAGTGATGGTAATAAGAATCTACAGGTGTGATAAAATGGCACAAAACTACACACATATTGTACTAATGTCAATTTCTTGGTTTTGATATTGTACTATTATTACATAATATGTAATATTGGGGAAACAGGGTGAGCAAGCAGTACATGGGACTCCCTTTATGTTCTTTCCAAAGTCTGTAAATCTATATTTCCAACTGAATTTTTTTTAAATTTTTTTAAAATTTATGACATAAAGATGTTTGGTACATATTTATTTCAAAATAATAGTCATTTTATATTTATTTTACATGCAACTCAAGTTTTAAAGTATTTTTTCTGATTATTATTACTGTTTGAGTTTGTTTATATCTAATTCTCAAAAGTTAGGTAGAAGAGCCAGCAGATCTTGAAATGCATTTATGTCATATTCATGAATACACATACTCTTAATTATTGCCATAACAGCTGAGTGATATAATGACAGAGTCATCAAATTTTCAGTCATTGGAATTTTGTTAGGATGGCTAACATTCACTAAGAACATTTTGCATTTTTTAAGTTCAGATAACTAGAGTTGGGATATTTGGTTTTCTTCATCTTCGGTTGTCTTCTAGCAAACTGATACCATCAATATCTGTTCACCTTTTGTTGTGGGTCACTTCACATATAGATTACTTTGATAGACTCATTGCTCTTTATGACTCATTAATTGTTTTCAAGGCAGTATAAATTAGAGTTCGAATTCTTTCAGCTGTGTAATGTATTCCTCATCTGGATTATGCCTGGAAGCTTTGAATTTGGTCACAAGCTAAGATTGATGAAGTTAATATTTGCAATTAATAAGAAAATTATGTACATGTCTTGGTTTGAAACTTACTTGGAAAAAAATTAAGTTACTTGGCAACTTAAGCAGTGACTTACACCTTGGGAACAAGTGATAAAATGTAGGTGTTGAGTATATGCAAAATTGAGACTTAAAGGAAATACTTACAAGACATTTACAAATGCTTATAAAAATTGTATATTTAATCAATGTTATTGATAAAATACCAAATTTTGGAAATTACTAGTTTGTGACAATTTAGAAATAATGAATACAGTATGCATAATTTCCAATATTTCAAATGTTCTGAGAATACATATGTGGTACTTATTGGATCAACAGAAAAAGAAAGTTGCCATTAATTTTATAACTACCAAGGAGCCATCGTATTTCCCCTCTTTTTCTCAGCATTCTTCTACATGAGAACTCTATTCTCTCTCTCTCTCTCTCTCTCTCTCTCTCTCTCTCTCACACACACACACACACACACACACACACACACACACACACACACACACACACACACACACATCTCCGTCACTGACATCTCAGCTAAGCAGGAAATTATCAAAGAGAAAATATTTTAAGGAGTCTCTAAGAAAATTATTTAGGATAGCTAGCATTTTGGTTCTTAGCTCATGCCCAATGTGCATGGTAAGGAGGTTCCAACTGGAGTGTTTAAAGAGACTTACTTTATTTTATTTCATTATTTTATTTTACTTCTAGAGTTGCTGAAAGATTTCTACCTTACCAATTATGCTGTCTGTGGAATAAATTCTTATTCCCCTTTTTCTCACAAACTTTGGATCTAAAAACCCAGAGCTTTAGATCCACATCTGCCTACTGGAAAACTTTCAGCAGTAAATGACTTTGTAATTTCACTACCCAGAAGCAAATAAATAGCCTCCCTTTGACAATGAAATGGAACAAGCTTGACCACCTGTATTAGCAGATTTCTCACTGAGCTATTGGATTTCATGGTGTTTTTTTCCTTTGTCCTGGTGAAAGCTATTATTTATTATCATATAAACCTGCAGTCTGCAGGGTGTGTGAAACTGCACTATATTTTTTTGCCATTTAAGTGTCCAGTGAATTGCCTCCTGCATCCTTGTTCTTAACAATATCCTACTATGCAGGCTGTGATGCTACACTTCCTGGATTTTAAAGCAAAAATTCTGCAAAATATCTAGTTTCCCAATAGCAACCTAGAGTGAACATGAAACCTTCCAAGTGAATCGCTTTATTTAGCTAACTTATTCCAGTGTGTGCATATGAAAAACTCAACCAATTTGTCAACAAATAGGAATTAAATAATAAATCATCCAGTAAGTGGTAATTGATTAATCATTTATAACCATTAACATGGACTAACAGTTTCTGTATCCTTGCTGTTCTGCCAAAAAGGGTTTTTAGGGATCAGAGGATATGTTTCTTTTAGGAGAGCAGATTTAGAATATTGTAGTAATACATAGTGGTTAAGAGCATAGGTTTGGAGGGAGGGAAACTTGGCCTTGAATACTGGCTCAGATACCACCTGGCTCTGTGACCTTAGCCAAGTTATTTAAATATCTGCAAGTCTCTAATAATCATACCTACGTTATGGGACTGCTGTGAGAATTAATTTTTAAAAACAAAGAATTTAGCATAGTACTTAGATTATACCAAAATTCAATAAATGTTAGTTATTCAGTAAATGTTGTTAGGTATTAAATTCACATTTGTTGCTGAACATTCTATCATATATGCTGTAAGTGTTATGTTATTACAAAACAGTTTTTTGAGGACTATAATAAGTAGTATCAATTAGTAAACATTCTTCTTGCCTGCTAAGTGCCAGACACTTGACTAGGTGTTAGAGAGTCAAGACTGAATTGACTTCTTCCTTTTTCTGAATTTTTAAAATTTAATCTCTCTCCTTGGATTGCTACAGCTCGAGGTTGAGAATATTGGCTGTTATTATTCTTGCCAAGTATACAGAAAACATTCATCCATGTTAATGGTTATACATTATTAATCATTTATCACTTACTGGATGATTTATTGTTTAATTCCTATTTGTTGACAAATTAGTATTTAGAAGAAGTCATTGGCTAAAGAACATGTCTCTGTACACTTAAAAAGAAGAGAGCTAAGAAATCCAGCTAACAATAGCCTAACCTTGTAAGTGTTTATCTTACTTATGATAAGACAGCCATAGATCAGCAGTTCAGGGCAAATGCTTTGGGGTAATATCAAAATCAAGGTTGCTTTGCCATTCTTTATTAGTGGCTTTCATCCCTACATATCATATGTTGCTTTCTAAAGCTCCAGTTATTGTATCTCCAGTTTGGCCAGTACTTAAAACCTATATAATTTTATTAACCAATGTCACCCCAATCCATTGAATAAAAATATAAAAATGAAAGAAAAGGACAAAAGGCTCAAGAACCATTCTGGCTGATTCTGTCATTTTAAAAGCTTTCCCAGAATTCTAACTCAGGAGCTTGTGGACGTTCACCTATCAACATCCAAAGCTGAATCATGATTTTTCCTTAGCTGCAAGAGAGTCTGTAATGACGAATAATTTAGTTTCTTTGCCTCTAGTACAGAAAAATAAGAGTAGTCTATCTTTTGGGTTATTAAACATCAATAACTCCATTCTTCCCATTTATACGTCCTGGGTGGCATGCACTCATTCCTTCCCTTGGGGAGCCTACTTTAAAGCCTCATCCTCTAATCACATCTAGTGATGCCATCATTTCCAACAGGCCCAGACATGGATGCTCTTATGGTTTAACAGCCAATCCTATATAATAAGAGGCTATTATGCAAATTGACTGAACAGTGGAACCAGTCGCTGTGATGCGCACTGACCACCAGGGGGCAGACGCTCAATGCAGAAGCTGCCCCCTGGTGGTCAGTGTGCTCCCACAGGGGGTGCGCCGCTCAACCAGAAGCCAGAGTCACGGCTGGCGGGTGCTCCTGCCTCCATGGCAGCACTAAGGATGTCCAACTGCTGGCTTAGGCAGGGAATGGGCCTAAGTCATCAGTCAGACGTCCCCCGAGGGCTCCCAGACTGTGAGCGAGCACAGGCCGGGCTGAGGGACCCCCTCCCAAATGCACGATTTTCATGCACCGGGCCTCTAGTTTTATAAGACAGGTTATCTGAACTCACATAATTTTGAATCATAGAGGAACAACAGGATACGTGAAGCTAAAGGAAGACTGCCATTTAGCAACAGAGAGAATGGGAAACAAGTGGAAATCACTGATTGCTTATTTGATATACATATCAAATACTATTGGGCAGGAATAGAATTCCCTTGCCCATTATCCCCCATTGTCTCATTGAGGCCTCACTGGAGGACTGTACAGCTTCAGAAGCTTAGTTTTTTTGCATGTAAGTTTCTAGGCTCTAGAAGTATTCTATATATTGAACAGTTATCAATTATTACCAGCAAAGCCTTGAGCTGTCTCAAACTTAGCAGGCCTCCTTATTATTTGCTTTCTGTCAGTTCCAAGGAGAAGTAAAAAAAAAAAAAAAAAAAGTCTCTTTCTAGAGGAAAGGCCCACAGAGGAGTCACCCTCTTTTGGGGACTTTTATAGAAAGTTTTATCAGGTTTACTACTAGGACTGTCATTCTAATTACCAAAGGTGATTCACCACACCATGGGATATGTAGAATAAATCAAAGTTAAGTGATTATAAAAAAGAGACCACGCGTTTGAGAGAATGTCAAGTACATCAGGGATAATACGAAAACACATGTCAACTAGGGCAGAGAACCAGATTGGGACCAGAGAAAGGAATTCTCTTCTATAAATCAAAGACTATAATAGTAGTTCTCTTTGTGGGGAAAAAAAAATCAAAACGAGTGGATTTTTTTTCCACTTGATATTGTAAGAAATAAAGTGGAAAATCAATGAATATATGACAATAAATTCTGTTAACTACAAAATATATCACCTCAGTGGCTAATGCATAACCCTAACAATTATATTCTAGTAGAAGAAATTTCATTAATGAAGGAAGGGCCTAATACACAGATTATTCTAGAAAAAAAATTTTTTAAAGTTCAACCACTAGCCCCCTGATGTGGCTTGTTGTCTACCAAAGCTACTTTTTGCAATGCAGAGCCACCTGCCAGACTTTGTCAGCCAGACTCTTGTGGACTAATGCAATATTTACAGTCTCTGCTTTTACGATTCCTGGGTATATGAGAGTAAACAGGCTAGCTTGTGTTCATGGGTCACTACAATGAGGTGGGGCCTACTAGTAAACCAGCCAAACAGGGAAGCTTCTCAAACGTTCTCGTGTAGGAAAGGGAGAGGCCTTGTTCAAGGGCAACTTCAGTGGGTGATAGGAAAGATACTGCTTTCTGAGGTCAGGTGGGAGACTCAGTCAATACATGATGTAATGATGGATAAGTGTTGTCTTCAGATTCTAATATATCAAGAGTAATGTTCAGGTGTTTTTCTTTTCCAAGAAGACAACAAGATCAGAGAAGCCTATATACTAATATTTATCTACACCCAAAGGTATTTCCCAGGTAGATGAGAGCTATAGCCTTAGGTCGGAATTTTTTTTTATTATTCTCCTACTTTCTTAACTCATGTTGAAAGCCTACTGTGTACCAAGATTGTTCTACTGTCAGGTCAGGCATCTCTCCCCTCTCCCCTCTCCCCTCCTCCCCTCCTCCCCTCCTCCCCTCTCCCCTCCTCCCCTCCTCCCCTCCTCCCCTCTCCCCTCCTCCCCTCCTCCCCTCCTCCCCTCCTCCCCTCTCCCCTCCTCCCCTCCTCCCCTCCTCCCCTCTCCCCTCTCCCCTCTCCCCTCTCCCCTCTCCCCTCTCCCCTCTCCCCTCTCCCCTCTCCCCTCTCCCCTCTCCCCTCTCCCCTCTCCCCTCTCCCCTCTCCCCTCTCCCCTCTCCCCTCTCCCCTCTCCCCTCTCCCCCCTCTCTAAGCATGTCCTCAGGTGAAAATTTAAAAATAGATTATTCTACATTCCAAAGATATAGCATTGAACCAAACAAAGTTTTAAGATTGCATTCTACTAATGGAAGGCAGACAATAAACAAATTGATATGTTAGGACTCAGTGGTCGGCAAACTCATTAGTCAACAGAGCCAAATATCAACAGTACGATGATTGAAATTTCTTTTGAGAGCCAAATTTTTTAAACTTAAACTATATAGGTAGGTACATTGTTATTAACTTAATTAGGGTACTCCTAAACTGGCCTTTGCTAAAAACTCAAGGGGCCAAAGAGCGGCATGTGGCTCGCAAGCCACAGTTTACCGGCCACTGTGTTAGATGGTAAGAAGTGGTTCAAAGACAAAGCAGGATGGGGATACTAAATACATAGTAGATGAGGATGGAGATAGAAGGTTGAGCCAGCATGCATTTTACAGTGGTCAGGGAGTCTCTCTGGTGAAGTGACATTTGAACAGAAATAAAAAAGAAATTATAAAAGTAAACTATAATATGTTTAAGAGATTATTTTGAAAAAATGTCTTTGGTAATTCAAAACAGAGCAGACCTTTTAGTGAGCTAACATGTTTAGGTTGTGTTATATCTATATCTATACTGTCTTCTTAATAATAGGAGGAATGCCACCATCACTTCTCCCTTTATTTTGTGGGGGTTTTCTCGTTTGCAGTCATTCTAATGGTGCATTTCTCTGAGTATATTTTTCATATGAACCAAATCCTAATTGAGTCAGTAAGTACTTTCTTTCAATATTTAACTGCAAATTATGCTGTTCTATTGTATTGCTGGATGTAAAGATATGTCAAGATACCTATACCGCTGTTACGGAATGCACATTAAATAACTAATTCCAAAGAATGGCAGCTCAATGTTGGTTTTAACAGTTCATTACTCTTGATGACTGATGCCATGTAATGAAAACCTTGCTATCTCATTTTCTAAAATGAATGTTTGTGTCACGTGCTCCTGTTGAACATATTTTGAACAGAAGAACTTCTCTAACAAACACCAAATACTGTTTTCCTCATGACTGAGATTTTTGAAGTTGCCAATGAAAGCAATAGTAGTGGTTGGTCATTTATGTACCTGTAAAATATTTGAGAAAGTCTGCTTTGTTGACTATGTCAACTTGGCTCATTTTTTTTTTTTCTGATCCTATTGGACAATGCCAGGATTCAAACCCCAATATTGAAATTGTCAGGAAATCTTAGTCCTTTTTGTTAATTATTTGACCTTTCTGAACCAGAATCTTCTGAACTTAAATATTTGTATTAGCTTCTGCCAAATGATTTACATAATCTGCTTATGAGTCCCACTCTACTTCTGCAAGGACTCCCCTGTATCCTCTCAGTGAAATAGTGGGCATGTACTCTAATACAATTTGCTGCTTTCCTAGCATTTGACAAGAACAAAAATCAACAAAACACCTTAATTTGTGTCAAAATTGGAGTCTATATCGGGTGACGAGATACTTTTTTACCCTAGGGCAGTGGTCTACAAACCGCAGCTCGCGAGCCACATGCGGCTCTTTGGCCCCTTGAGTGTGGCTCTTCCACAAAATACCACGGCCTGGGCGAGTCTATTTTGAAGAAGTGGCATTAGAAGAAGTTTAAGTTTAAAAAATTAGGCTCTCAAAAGAAATTTCAATCGTTGTACTGTTGATATTTGGCTCTGTTGACTAATGAGTTTGTCGACCACTGCCCTAGGGTATGTGTGGAATATAAGTTTTCTTCAGTTTGCAAGAAATACCAACTCTTTCATCTTGCCTCTCTGAAGGGAATGTGTCCACAGGCTGATCTCAATCAGTATCTCATTTCTTGATTTACCATGGAGAAATCGCATAATGAACAGTCTTCATTCATGGCTTTAATAATTTGTTCTTAAAATTGAAAGAAGCAGATCCTTTCTCTGGTCACTATTGTTGTAAAGTGAGGGGACCTAATTATAAGCATTACTTTGTCACATGTAGATTATAATCCCATTGAAAATAGAAAAAGAAGCTGTAGTGTTTGTATTGAGCTTGTTATCAGGATAATTCTGGCTTAGTAAAATGAGTTGAGGAGTGTTCTCCATCTTCAAGTTTTTGGAAGAGTTGAGAAAGGCTGGTGTTAATTTTTCTTTGAATGTTTGATAGAACTCGCCAAGGGATCATCTGGCCCTGAGATTTTCCATATTGAGTTCTTGATTACTGATTCAATATTCTTACCGGTAATTAGTTGGTCTTCTCAGATTTTCTATTTATTTAAGATTCAATCTTGATAGGTTCTGTGTTTTTCACAATTTATCCATTTCTTCTAGGTGATCCAATGTATTGGCATATAATTGTTTATAGTAGTATCTTATGATCCCCATTTGTATTTTTGTAAATCCTCTTTCATTTAGGATTTTGTTTGAGACTTCTTTTTTCTTAGGTTAGCTAAATGTTTGTCAGTTCGTTTAGCTTTTCAAAAACCAGCTCTTAATTTCATTGATCTTTCTTTATTGTTTTTTCTGGTCTTTATTTCATTTATATATGCTCTGACCTTTGTTATTTCTTTCCTTGTACTAACTCTGGGACTATTTTCTTTTTCCATTTCCTTGGAATGTAAAGTTAGATTGTTTAAAATCTTTCTTTTTTCTTAATGTACGTGTTTATTGCCATAAACTTCTCTCTTAGAACTGATTTTGTTGCTTCCAATAAATTTCAGTATGTGATATTTCCATTTTTGTTTGCTTCAAAGGTTTTTTCATTTCCCTTTTAATTTCTTTTTTTGTCCCATTGGTTGTTCAGTGGTGTATTGTTTAATTTCCACATATTTGTGAATTTTCCAGTTTTCTTTCTGTTATTTCTAGTTTCATAACTTTGTGGTTGGGAAAGATACTTGGTATGATTCAATCTTCTTAAATTTGCTTAGACTTATTTTGTGATCTGTCATATGATCTACCCTGGAGAATGTTTTGTATACACTTGAGAAGACTATATATTCCATTACTGTTGGATGGAACGTTCTATATATGTCTGTTAGGTCCATTTGACAGAAGAACCACAGATAGCGTTATTATACCTTAGACGGAGAAAATGGCCCATGAATTAATGTTTAAAATGTGCAATTTCGGCAATCAAGGCTCACCTCAGCATTTGCTAGCACACAGGAAACCAGCTCATGGCTTATAATGTCTAGGAAATTAGTAACTCATGCATATGTAAATGCTCCATTCCCAGCCAAATGATTTATTTAACGGATGGCTGGAGCTCTTATAGGGACTGTTACCACAGTGGAATAGTAAGGCTTTATAAACCAGACTGCATGCTAATCCATGTTATACTCCAACTGAAGAATTTAACCATAATATACAATACCCTGGAAAATTGTATACCTAGAATGTCAAGATGTTAAAGTCACCAACATTCTAGATTGCAAAAAAATCTTTTCATTTTAACACTATTATTATCATATTTTTCTCATAACACTGTTATCTTAATTAGTATTCTGTAAAAATGAATTGTGAATATCTTTTAGTTGTGAGAAAGATACTAAATCAGATGTCACTTTGCTTAATGTCCTATTCCTGTCTGTTAATTTTGTCAGTGATAGTGTTGATTATTTATAATTCATTGCTTGCATTCATTGATTTTCTATAGAGCATCAGGCAGCCTTGTGCTGTGCTTTCACATTCTGTCTCATTTAATCCTCCCACCCTTCTCCTCCTATTCCCCTTTCACAGTTCACTTTTGCATATCCTTCAAGGAACAGTTCAAATAACAGTTCCTTTTGAAAATCTTAATGACACCCCCATCTATGTCATGCTGCTCTTTTTATATGGTCTCATAGGATCTTGTTCAGTTTTCTAGAATCTATCTTCACAATTAGTAAGTTAAATTTTATATTAAAGGCAATTATATTCTGTCCCTCTCCCACTCTATAATAGTTTTAAGTGCAAAGACTCTAATGCTTCCTGCCACCTCTGTGTACCTTCTGAACCAAGCACAGTATCTGCCCAGCAGGTAGCAGGTAATAATAAATATTTGTTGAATGAAAGAATTCTGCTGGAGGTTATTATTGTTCCAGTTTTACAAATGAAGAAATTAAAGCGCAAAAAGTTTAACTTAATCAAGGTCACACAGCTAACTAGATGTCAGGATCTCATCTTACATCTGACTTCAAAGCCATTATTATATTAGAGTTATTTTAATTGAATAGGACAGTGGAAGCACTGTAAAATGTTTCTATAAAAAACTAAACTTTACTAAGTGTTTGCCATTTTTCTGTACAATCTTTAGAGCAGTGGTTCTCAATTGGAGGTAATGCCCTCCTCCCCCAATGACTATTTGGCGATGTGTGAAGATATTTTTAATGATCACAATGCGGGGAAAGGTGTGACTTGCATCTTATGATGCATGGAAGCGTCCTCCCCTGCTATGTTGGTCAGTTCAGCCACCTACCTTCCTTCCTTCATTGATTTACTCAACATATATCCACAGGGTGCCTAGTATGAGGAAAACCAATGGTGAATAAAACACAATTACAGATGAAAATAAATTCACAGTCCATAGGAATGTACATATAAGTACATAAGTAATTGTTATACATGGTGAACAGTTAATCAGGGATGTCTCCACTTGTCAGCACATAGTGGAGACGATGTATTTCACCTGGGATGTTAAGGAATCTTTTCCAGGAGGTAGTGGCATCTAAGCTAATATCTGGAAGATGCTTTAGAGCACTGGTTCTCAACTGCAATATCTAGAAACATACTTGGTTGTCACAACTGGGGGAAGGGACACTACTGGCCTCTAGTGGGTAGGTAGAGGCCAGGGTAGCTGCTAAACACCCTACAATACAAAGAGCAGCACCTCACCCCAGTCAGACACACACACATGACACAAGGAATGATTTGGTTGGTCTAAAAGTCAATAATGTTGAAGTTGAGAAACCCTATTTCTTTTTACTGAATTTATCGGGGTGATATTGGTTAATAAAATTATATAGGTTTCAGTATACAATGCTATCATACATCATGTGTATATTGTATTATGTGCTTACCACCCCAAGTCAAGTCCCCTTCCATCACCATTTATCCCCTTTTAACCTATAGAGAAACCCTGTTTTAGAAAGAGTATTCCAGGCCATATAATGTCATCAATGCAATTTTAACTCAATTTTGTTGTCCTTGATTATTACTTTTATAAATTGCATATGGCAATAAAGTAGAATCTACCTACCTATCTACTATGTATTATGTTGCATCTTATAAGTGATAGAAAACTATAAGATGACTTATTAGAAACTAACATTTTAATACATTTAATGACATGTCATACTTAATAATAATTGATCATACCTTTTTCTTTTTTAATTTCTATCACAGTCCAATCTTAAGCCTTTATACTACTTCCATTTTTCAGTATAGTCCTATGACCTACTCACTTTGGGGCCACAGTTCATGCCTGGTTCATCTTCATCTTTACCTTATGGTACTGCTCATCATGGGCTTCCAAGAAGTTAACACGCTGCCGAGGCTGAACAATTAAGTCCACTGAAAAATAGAAACCAACTGATTAAATACTTATTACACTGCAGTCCCTGCAAATGGGCCCAGATAATAAATTTTTGATGATTGAAATTTCTTTCCATTAGAGTTCTGAAATCCTATCTGATTAAGCTTCTTCTCAATCATTTGCTATGAATATTAGAATTTTTCAGGAAATGCCTCTGTTCCCTTTTTCTCTCAAGATCCATTTTAGTAGATAGAGAACATTAGTTTTCCTTCAGGGGTAGACCAATAGGGCATCGGAAATTTGGCATTTGTCTACCAGCATGTCTTTTGAAAAAGGGTAGAAAATAATGATAAATGAAAAACACAGGTACTTTTGGAAGTCTATTGGTATTTTTGGCTATGCTGACATACTCCCCCCCAAATAAAGCATAAATAAACCTTATAATGACTCTTTTTCCTGTTTCTAAACAACAAGGATTATTCAAGAAGAATATAGAGAAAGTAGAAATGGGAGATGATACAACATTGCTTCAAAGTTGATGAACCAGTAAGAATAAAGCATGGAGATCTATTATGCTTGGTTTGCAGTTCAGATTCTATGATATTGACTATTCTCCCAATTCCAGTTTTAATGGATGGGCATAATGCATGATGTCCAGTGTACAGGCTTTGATGATTTATGTCTCTTATGTTAATACTGCTACCATGCCCATTAAACTTCCAAGGATGTTGAAATAGCTAGTGAGGAGCTGGTCTGCTGTAGCAGTTTTTGTGTTACAAGGTCTTCTGCTGTCTCCTTTCTTTCTGGTTTTGTGAAGATAGCAACATAGGTTTCCTTTTCACTTTGTGGCAGTGTGTAGATTTCTCAGGAGTTAAGATATTAGTTTTGGTGAAACTCAGTTTACAATATACAATAAGTTACCTTTCTTGGGAAATAGTGGTGTTGAATCATGCATCAATACTACTAGGTTGTGAATTACCTGTGTCTGATATCTTTGGGTTGCATAATGATAAATTAGATCAAGGATGACTGTCTTTTCTCACTTGTGATTTTTCGCTCAACACGAACTCAGTGGTGTTACAGCATTCCTTTTGGCTGGTCATGCAACTCATGGTTAAAGACTATATTGGAATCTGATTCACATCAAAGTGTATGCAAATGCATATGGATCAGTACTTGGATTACAAGCTGATAGACATTCTGGCCATGCCATTTGCACACCAAAGGATTTTGTTCTCAAGGGTTTTTAAGTGTATTTAACTTCTTTTGAACCTCAACATAAGTCTTACTAGACCCCAGAGGATTTCAGTAGCACATAGAATTCCGCCTCAGAGCTCGAGTGGTTTGCTCATATTATAAGAATCTTTTCTCAAGTACAAAGCATCCATGTGAAGCTGCCATGTGTAATTCCTTGTAAGAACTGGGGTGGATTTTATGAGCAGAACATATGACTGTATTTTTTTTGTGTGCAGTGTAAAATCACAACCAGGCATAAGTGGACCTGAGAAAAAACAACAGCCAGAGAAAACACATCTGTTTCTGAGTTTTTCTGTACTACTCCTTTTCTATTTGTTTATTCTTTCATCTTCTAGAGCTCACATGCAGACAAATGTTGCTGATGTCCATGTTTAAGGAAAAATACATGAGAGAAAACATTCTACCCATCATATGTTATTTTTTTCCTTTAAATTGTGGTGGGGAGGACTCAACTATACTAATTTAGGGCTAAGTTATTCATGTAAAACACAACTATTCTTTAATAGTCAATCAAAGCAATAGGCAAATTATACAAGGTAAATGAATAAAATAATCTGAGCCCAGCTGGTGTAGCTCAGTGGTTGAGCATTGACCTATGAACCAGGAGGTCACAGTTTGGTTCAAGTCCCTACTGGGGCACATAGGCAAGTTGTGGGCTTGATCCCCAGTAGGGGGCATGCAGGAGACAACTGATTGATGATTCTTTCTTATCATTGATGTTTCTATCTCTCTATTCCTCTCCAAAATATATATAATAATCTGAAAGAGAAAAAAATAACATTCTTTTCACATCTTGACTCAATATTATATTAAAGTCTGTGTGCTAATATGTATTAGAGAATGGCACGCATCCTGTTTGGGATTCTAGAATTACTGTATGCTTACATTTCCAAGATATTGTAAACTTATTTTTTTAGTGTTCATTTTTGTGAAAGTATTTTAATGTTGGATAGAGTACCCTCAGTTAAAATCAAATTCAAATCTTTCCAAGCAAATAATTGAGAATTCCCTGGAGAAAAATGACTTAAAAATAAGGGTGAAAACGGTAATGAAATGTTAAGGGGTGAGGCATGATATATTTCTTCATTTCTTCTTACGTTCTTAATTTCACTGTTTCTGAATTATATGCTGCTTAAAGTCAACACAATACAATTTTGCAGAAAATTTCCCCGGCTCATTGCCTCAGGGTCGGTGTTTGGTTCTGTTACTGCTTGGATGACAGAATGTCCTCTTTCAATTAGATGTGTCATTCTCTAGGGTTTGTTTTCTTATTATATTCATTAAATTTATTGGGGTGACATTGCTTAACAAACTGATCTAGGCTTCAGGTGTATAATTCTGTAACACGTGATCTGTATGTTGTATTATGTGTTCACCACCCAAAGTCAAGTTTCCTTCCATCAATCACCGTGTGTCCTCCCTTCAGCCTCTTCTACTTCCCCTGACTCCCTGTCCCTCTGGTCATCACCATACTGTTGTCTGTGTCTATGTGTTGGTTTTATATCCTTTTTTGCTTAACCCCTTCACTCTTTTCACCCAAATCCCCTGTACTCCAACATCTAGGTTCCATGCATGTTTTTTATACAAACGCAACGCTAGAACAAGCCACTTACCATTCATCTGAACTGCTTAGGGAAAGCACTGCTTACTTTATACTTTAGCCAGAACAGTCGTGAGGCAGGAGATGCACATGTTCCCTGAACTAGGATAGACATTCAGTGTGCCTAGCAGCATATTTTGTGTGTGCATATGTGTCTGGCCTTCCTTGCTTGGGTAAGGGAGACTGTTACAGGGCAGCCAGGGGTCTTTTTTTATGCAAATACAACGCTTGATGTATGTATTCTTTATGTGTTATGCATACTCTTTATAAACATTCTCCGAAGAGTGTTGGTATTAGCAGCACTCTTCTCAAACTGTATGCGGCAGGACTGGTTGCTTTACTTCCAATCCGTTCTGGACCAGTGCTTTAATAAAACATAATAAAAATGAGTAATCAAAAAAACGAAGTAAAAGAAAGCAGGGCCATATAAAATACAAGCTTCATTTCTATTATTATTAGTTTTAAATGACATATAACCAATCTGTCAAATTGCTTTAAGTCTTTAAACGCTGCCTCTGCATTTTTGTTCCGTAATTCTCCTCAGATAGGTGGCCCTAGTCTGCAGACTGGGCTGGAGTGTTGGGCTGTATTGCAGGAATGACAGTCATGGTATTTAATTGCCAGTATGTCATTGTCACTCACCGTGAATTCCAGACCCTGATCAAAGAGCTGGAGAGGGGGTTGTGGGTGCCCCTTATCCGTGCCAGGTATTAACTGGATTGCAAGATGATTCTAGGGGTCCTGGAAGAGGAGTCAGTGTAACCAGGGAGTCTGGGTGACAGACGGTGTGGGGGTAGAGTGTGGTGGTTGGGTCAGTAACTGTTTTCCAAGAGGTGTGGAAGTATTTCAGTGTGCTAACGACCAGTGCAATAATACACAAGCCGTATCAGTACCTATCAAGGGAAAATCCTCAGCACTTAATATCTCACCGCTACAGACCCTAGAGCAGTGGGTTCTCAACCTTCCTAATGCCGCGACCCTTTAATACAGTTCCTCATGTTGTGGTGACCCCCAACCATAAAATTATTTTCGCTGCTACTTTATAACTGTAATCTTGCTACTGTTAGGAATCGTAATGTAAATATCTGTTTTCCGATGGTCTTAGGCTCTACAGCAGTGGTTCTCAACCTGTGTGACCCCCCAACCATAAAATTATTTTTGTTGCTACTTCATAACTGTAATTTTGCTACTGTTAATGAATCGTAATGTAAATACCTGTGTTTTCCGGTGGTCTTAGGCTCTACAGCAGCGGTCGCGACCCACAGGTTGAGAACCGCTAGCAGGGTCGCCTAAGACCATCGGAAAACACAGATATTTACATTACGATTCATTAACTCTGATGTAGGATGTGGACATGTCAACATCAAGATGTGCAGAGCTTTCCTTCTGTTCAGATGTCGGGTGACAGCTAATCAGGGGTAAGAAGCACAAATAAGGAAAATGAATTGTTCTTGAACCCAGGTCCATGCCAAAGAATTGCTAGAGTGCGTCCGCTTTGAGCTGCACATGGAGCTTTTCTCTTGACTTGACCTAGTCCTGTTTGCGTGTTTGCAGCTGTAAACATTTTACTTTCCTCCCAGGAGCAGGCGTAATAAAATTTCAAACATCAATTTTACTTTGAATCAAGGCCTATTCTAAAAGAACGTTATTTTAAATATTTTCTAGATGATTAATTTTCTTGATCTGAGGACAGCCACCAGGGTAGTGAAGGAAAATGAACTGATAAAAGTGGATCCAAGATACATAGGGACCTTAACAGTAGTGCATGTACCGAATAGAATGAAAGATGACAGGTTTCTGCATAAACATCAGCTAGAGAACAGGGGCAAACTAATGTAAGGATAAATGCCCATAAGAAATACAGTTTTATACAGCGGCCACCACAATTTGTCATGTTCTTTTGCAAATCTCGGCTTATGCATAAAGTTTGTCCTCACCACCCAGCTTGCTGCCCCTTGGTGAAGGAATCCACAAAAGCATGTTTCAGATTTCTGAGTAGATAGCACTTCTTTCAAGACCACTTTGAGGGACAGTACCTCTACTCAGGGCTCTTGCTGGAGCCTCCCCAGCCTCCTGTAATTATCTTGTCAAAAGACTTAAAACATTTTTACATTGGTTCTTAGCTTTTGGGCTCTCCCTTCGTGTTAGATCTCTGGCTGGTATAGAAGGGCTCAAGAAATACATGCTGACTCGTAAAACAAGTGACAGATTATGGGTCTTTTATTAATGAACCTTCAGAAACCATCTGACCTTATTTTAATTTCTTAGAAAACATTCTCTGCCCCTCCTCTCGCTGAGCACAGCTGTGCATAGGCATCATCTTTTAGGAGAAATGATTCTGTAAAGGATTTGTGCATTCTAGTGGAATTCTACCCTTTTTTTTTAAGTATACAAGAACTGATGTTTCTACACACATATTTTCTACCCCACGTCCCTGACCTTTCTGCCTTTCTTTGGCAGAAAAAAAAAAAATCCATCCTTTTTTAAAAAAAATATATACATATTTAATGGGCTTTGTCAAGTCGTCGGTGCAGACGTGTTTTATGTCTCGAGTAATGAAATACTTCCGCTTGTGGTTGGGCATCTTGTCCCGCCCTGAAGGAGCGATGCCAAGCCAAACAAGAATGGGAATGCCAAACATTATGTCGGTATGTTTGTCAGTTGTGTGATCTATTTCCCAAACCCAAATGCAGTGCAGGGACATATTTTACTCTTTGTGAACTTTACCTTCTGTTAATATGATTGAAGCAACTGGAAATGGAAATTGTCAGGGCAATTTAACAAAGAAGCCCTGTAAAACTTATTATAGCCCAGGTAGTAAAAATCAATTTAGAAGGCATATTCTTCAAACCTGAGTTTTATTTGGTAAAACATGCTGGTGCCTGACCTTTTTAGAAGCGTACCAAAAAGGAGTCATTTGGAGGTCCCTCTCTTAAATTATAAACAGCAGCCTGATTAAATTCGGCTGTGTTTTGCTCACAGTACATGACAGAATGCGTATGTACACCAAACAGACAGCTAAATGACTGGCCATTTGAATGAGTTTGATGTGTGTCTCAAGAAATTGCATACTCTACAAAGCAGTAAAAATCAATCTCATGTACCAGAAGAACCCAAGTATTGACACATTAAAGAATCTTCATGAGTTTATACGTGAAGTTAATCTTTCATTGCCTAGAACTGGAAGGCAGGAGCTCTACCACCATAGACAACTTTCAAATTTCTGCGGCTTAGGTTTCAGGGTAGAAAACCGGAAGTGTCACATTCTGTGCATTAAAACACATACTAGGTCGTGTATTTTCAATGCAAAAGTATTAAAAGTTCTGAGGAGTATGAAACACAAAGTGAATCCCACTCCCCATCCATCTCCAGAGGTGATCACTGTTAACAGGCTCCATATATATATATATCCAGGCATTTGCTGTGCATATCCAAACACAGGTGCACACTCTCCAATGTTCACCCCCTGAGAGATAGTGCAGCTTGGGGGTTATGAGTGCAAGGTCTAGAGTCTACTTCCTGGGTCTCACCTACCAGCTGTATAAACTTAAACCTGTCACCGAATCTCTCTGCATCTCAATTTCTTCCTCTTTAATATGAGGATAATTATGTACCTATGTCATAGGGTTGCTGGGAGGATTAACAAGTATTTTAGGCTGAGAAGAACATCTGTTTTACTGAAGAATCATTCAAAATTAACTATTGATTACTTTGTTATTATGATGAATAACAACATAGCCATGTAAATCAAAATCTGTGTAGGCAAATAGTTAACTGCATATATATTTTTCATATTTATTCAATCTGTATCTGTAGAAACTAGTCTGCAGCTTGTTATTTGACATATATCTTGGATACATTGTTATATTAGTATCTATAAAGGCTAGTTTGTAATCACTGTGTAGAGTTCTATCTCATGGATATACCCCACCTTAATTTATGACTCTTATATTCATGGGTATTTGGGATTTTTACAAAGTTTTGCTGTAATAAAAATGTTGTAATAGCATGTTTGTTTGTATATTACTGTGGTTCTCCACAACTATAGCTGTAGGATAAATGCACAGAATTGGTCCCAGGGCACATGCATCTAAAATAGTGTTAGTTACTGACAAATATGCTACAAACCTTTGCCAAGTTTTGCTTCTACTAGCGAAATAAGTTGTCTTGTAAGGGAGCTATTTGGAAGATTCATTTAGAGCCTATATTTAGAAAAAGCAAAGGAAAGTGACACCAAGATAGAAAAAGCTACATGGAGTTTAAAAACTTGGTTTCTTTGGTAGCCTGTGATTACTTTTGCTTTTTAAACAGTTGTCACATTTTGTAAAGCAAAGCTGAAGTAAAGAATTACAATATCATGTCAAACCCTCCTGTAGCTCTCTGCCCGCTGCCCCGCCCTCCTGTAGCTCCCCCCAACCCTCGTAGCTTGCTGCCCTGCTCCCTCCTGCAGCTCTCCGCCACCCGCTTGTAGTTCTCTGCCCACCCTCCTGCAGATCCGTGATCCGGTGGTTACGCAGTCCATCGTTACACCTCACGGCAGGCGTAACAGATAATTAGCATATTCCTCTCTTATTATATAGGATTATAATTTCATGTACATATGCAATGTGCATTTTCCTCCTTGTGTTCTTTCCCACACTTTCACAAGAATATCTTCAAACAGGTGTCTCTTCATTATTCTTCCTTCCCTAATTTTGTTTGGGCTTGGAAGTAATCACCACTTCTTCTAGCAGACACTATTCCACATTATGGTTTTGTATTGTTGTCATGTTCTTGCTGAGATAGGAGGGAAAGAAAGCAAATTAAAGCAGCATCCAGCTGCTGCTACAAATTGCAGTGGTAGGTATTTGCTAAAACTATTATGGTATTTAAAAATGCTAGTTGAGTTATCTGACATTCCTACCAGAAGTCCCTAGAAACCAAAATATTTTTTGTAATATTGTGGATCACAAGAAAAGACGTCTTCATTTTCGGTCTAAAAGTTGGCTTGGACTAGAGGATCTTGCCTCATTATTACACCATCACCCAATCCCTAATCACAAAGGAGCAGACCTATCAAGAAATGACAAGGTGGGGGAATTTGGGCTTGGCTCTGTGCTAGTTTTTTAAAAATTTACTTAATTTACTAAAGAACTAATAAATCCATACACTTCAAAAATTAAAAAGCCTTAGGAGGTGTTCTTTGAAAAGCCTACCACCCCTGTTTCCCATCCATCAATCCAAAACAGGTAACCAGTATATTAAAAAAAAAAAATACTTCTGAGTTGGTTTTACAGCATCATACAAGAAAATATGACTATGTTCTTCCTGCTTTTTCTAACATAAAAATGGCTTCCATTATTTAAGTAATGAACATATATACACACACATATACAGATTTCAAACATACAATTTCATTGGGAGCTAAAAGAAATATTGTCAGCAACCACTTTTGTGACCTTAATGTACTATTTTAAAATTGTGTAGCAGAGTGATCAGATTAGTTTTCTAGAACGTTGTTTATTTTCTGCCTCTGGTAAGAGGATGGATAGAGGCCTGTAGCTAGGAAATCTTTATGAAGACCATATGTGCAATATGGAATAGAGACAGCAGCATCTGTCCTCTGCTGACCTTGGTCCAGGCTCTTATCAGGCCGCAGTGTTTCCATATATACAATGGGAGTGTTATTCTAATTAACTTCTGCCAGTTATAAAATACAACTCACTTGATTCAGTTAAGCACTACAAAATTTCTGTGCAGAAAGATTTGATAACGGGGAATTTTGCTCCTGGACTGTAATATTAAAAGTATTAATTGTTGAATGTTTTAATCACCCAAGAAACTGTGGGTACATTGAGTTTTGTTTACTAAAAGCCCATGAATGTTTGATCTTAAAAAGTAAAAATCGATGATAGAAAAATAAATTTCCAAATGCTATGAACCCTGAGAAAAATGTGCTGTAAGTTCAAGTAAGGGTGGATAAGGGTGAGGAGAGATTTAACAGTTCCAGAAAAAAATGGAAAAATTTGATGATACCACATTGGCAGAAGTGAATTTAATAACTTTTTATGGCCATCATGAAATTTTGTCTCCTAAATTGGGCCCTTTAATAGATTTGCATGCCATCATTCTTATTTTTATTGACATCCATGTACGTGCCCATTACTAAGAATTCTAGGATACGAAAGCAATTTTTAATACATTCCAGGTTATATATTTTATGTGGTTGGATATTTCCAATGACTTCTTTGTATGATTTTTAAAGAAGTCTTCGCTTCATTACTGATGATTTCTCTTTAATATTCAAGCTTACAGCTTCCATCTCACTTTCCATTGAAACCAAGTATCAGATATCAATCACCTGAAGTCATAGCCAAAAGAATTTTAGAAGCTATAATTAGGATAAAACTCATGTGATGTAGGGCATTGTTCTTTAACCAAGGTAGACTTAAATGGTATAGAAATCAATGAGCAGAAAAATATATCTAAGTATATTATCTTTGCATACTAAATTTCCATATGTATATTTAAAACACAGTGTGGCTTAATTAAAATTTTATTTTCTTTGTTACCATTTGCATCCTTTAAAGGGCTTTCATTTAGGGAGAAACGGGGTGCTTACTTAACTTTGGTTTCTTAGAGATGTTTGTTAAGTCATCCCAGGAGTCAGTCCTAGCTATTTTGAATTACTTTTTTTCAGTAATCTAAAGTAACTGGTTTACCCTTTTTATGAAGGTCATCATTTTAGGGAATTATTCTGATGACCTAATTATTTTATTTTTTTAAATTGTGGTAAAACACACACATATCAATTGTTTTAACATCTGACTATGTCTAAATTTAAGAAATCTAATATTATTTTTAAATGAAGTGCTCCCTCTCATGCCCCTCAAACATACCCAGAGGTGTTCATATATGAGCATTAATAAATATGAACATATTCTTTTGATTTCCAAAGAATGTTCTGTGTATGATGATATCCTTGGAAGGAAAAGAATATATCTTTTGGTCCTATCAGGTTTTTCCCTTAGTTAAAATATCAACTACAAATTATTGAAATTTCTCAGCATTTAAGGAAAACTGTGGCACGATTAAACATAGCTTTTATGTATATATTTCGGTGGCATTTGTGTAACAGACCTCATGGGACCAACTTAAAGCAAGTGTAAGCAAAACTTTTGATCCTTGGGGAAGACGATTTGATGCAAGACGTCTTCTCTTGGTGAAGCTTCCATAGACCCCACCATTCATCAGCTTTGGCATCTTTGTGTGATCTATGGCCAATACTGCTTGCTTATTCTGCGAAGTGTAAACTCTTCCAGAATGCAAGTGAGCTGCCCAGGTGTTCAGAAGTTCACCAAACCAGTTCACTTGCTGAGACACAAGAAGACACCCAATCCTGGGGATATGAGCCTCCCCTGAAGTCTGGACAAAAAACAGCTCCGGAATATTGACTTAATTACAGATTTTAGTGATAAACAGAGCTCTGTAAAATACAGTAACGTGTGTGTATTGGAAACCTACGTAGGCCTGTGCTTAATCACATGCACATGGGATTACAAAGAGGAAAGAACGGCTCAGGAGGCCAGTTTCAGAAGTTAGCAAGGAGACCACTTGCTCCAGGAAATCCTTCCTGAGCAACCATTATTGTCTCGCCTATGTGTTCCTGTCTATCCACATCCGGATAATTATTTACCTTGTATCATAATTACCTGTTTACTTAACCACATCCCCACGTGGCTTCTAAGTTCACTTTGGTCAGGGATAGTGTGTTATTCACCATTGGTCCTCACACAGTAGATAACTTTATGCATATGAGTTGAAGGAAGGCAGGGAGAAATGAAGGAAGGAATGAAGGACCATAGATAGATCTGGCCATGTCACTTAGTAGGGATCCTGAGGGATTCATTTAGACTGAGTCTCTGTTGTTCTTTCATTTGGAAAACAGGATGTTGGTCTTAACACCCCATTATATATCTTTCATGCTGTGGCAAAGATACTAGTAAAAGGGTAACTAGGTTTCTAAGGAGTTAATGTGCATACACCACTGCTGACTCTCAGGGAGAGACCCAACTTCTGCATGCAACTGGGCCGATTGTTGTTAATATGAGCACCAGTCCTCATATGTTTGGCGGACACCTTGCATGCCTAGGTAGAAACCCAAGAGCTTCAGTCAGAAACAGAACAAAACCCTTGTTGTGGAGGGTTGGTGGGGGATAGTACATATTTTATGAGAGGCAACTCCCAGTATTGCTCACTGGAGTTGGTTGATTAATGCTCACTAGCAAAATGAACTGGAAGGGCTACCTCAGCTGGTTTACGTCTGTGTTTTTGTCAAAGCAACATTAAAAAGGATGGGCTGAAGTCCACAGTTAATGCCAATGCAAATGGAACATTTCCCCCTAGAGAAAGGGAGGGATAGAAGTTTTCCTCACATGGAATTGAGTGTGTCAGTGATTTTCTGCTCAGGCTAGTTTCTCCACCCACCACAGTGGGAGTGAACTTGAGAGAGGTGGGTGGTCTCTCCAGGGAGCTGAGTCTTAACCACATCTCAACCATCAGAGAGTACCAAGAGGTTAAACAAGTGCACTAGCATCTTGCCCTAAGCCGGCTGTATTTAAAGGATATAAAGGGCCTGAGTAATGTATTCCGTCTAGCTTCATACGAATCATTATTTCATATACCATAAGGAAAGAGAAAGCATTACCTTTTAAGGAGACAGTATCTTATAAAATACTTTATGTAGCTCTTTTAGACTTCTTTTAAGCATAGATAGATTTTAAAAAATTTATTTCTGTGCATTCATAAAAAGGAAAATATAAGTACATTAGACTGGTTAAGTAATTCTAACACGTTTTCACAATCAGAACCTGAGTCTGAATGACTTTATGAGTGAGAATTGTCATAGTCCATGGCTGTTGTATGGTGCGCTCCTGTTGTGTGCATTGCTGACATACCAGCGCTTAGAAGGATGCTCTGCTGATGTCTCTGAGGTTTTCTTCTAAGTCATCCACCCTGGTCCTTTTGAGGCTCAGATGCAGGCGATGATAATTGCATCCTAATTGTACCTGGTTGACAGCTACTTTAAGAAGCATCCTCATTTCAGAGCCATTAAAATGTGGGGGAAATGTGCATTTTAGAATTGATGAAATAAGTAATTCACACCTTAATAATGAGAACTATCTTCTTTCTACTTTAAAGGCTTGAAAAATTCAGAGTATAAAGTACATAGATTTCAGAGCCAGACAGAGCTGAGTTCATATTTCTCTATCTACTAGCTATTTTAATGAGGGCAAATTATTTAACTCCTCTGAGTCTCATTCTCATCTATAAAACTTGTCTTAAGGCAGTATGGGGGATAATAAATATGAATAAACCTCATTGCCCTAAGCAATTGTACAAAAATGTGTTATCTTCTTTTTGTGAAATAAGAGCTCAGTTTAAACTAGTGTTTTCTCTGCATTTGAACTTTTTATATGTGATATGTCCAGGTCAAGACTGCTAAAATCAATACACTTGTTAAGCCTTAATAATGAATTGGTTATTTTTTAAGATGATGGGCACATTCATATAGCTTGTTTTTTTGTTTTTTGTTTTTTATTGATTTTTTACAGAGAGGAAGGGAGAGGGATAGAGAGTTAGAAACATCGATGAGAGAGAAACATCGATCAGCTGCCTCCTGCACACCCCCTACTGGGGATGTGCCCGCAACCAAGGTACATGCCCTTGACCGGAATCGAACCTGGGACCTTTGAGTCCGCAGGCCGACGCTCTATCCACTGAGCCAAACCGGTCAGGGCCATATAGCTTGTTTTTTAATATACAGGGGTGGGCAAAAGTGGGTTTATAGTTGTAGTACAAATAAATAACACAACAAATAATAAATAATACAAGAATAAACTCTATTGTACAATACTCATTTTTGCCAAACCTTGTAATTCACCTACCGTAACCCATCCGTGGTTGTGTTGTCAATTTTTGTTTGTTTCTTCTATCGAGGACTTGAATTTTGGCTAAGGTCAGGTGGTGAATCAGCAGTAGGTCAAATAATTGATTTTATTCTTTCTCCTACATCGCTTTTCAGTCCAACTCTTAAACAGATGTTAATTCAGAGGCTATATCATGGCTGAAATACAGCTGACCGATTGAGGCTTTCTATTTCCAAGTAACATGTATCTCCCAGTGCAGGCACGAATGAGACTTGTGCTGGAGGTCCAAGTCTTGAAAATTCAAATCAGAGGATTAGCATTATCATTCCTGGTGTTAATTATGTATGAAATTCATAATAGGTCACAGAAGATCATCAGTTTCTCATTTCATGAAACAGAAAAAAATAGGAAGGCAGAAAATGAAAGCAGTGTACGGATTCCTCCAGAATGTGACTGAAACTTGGAAGCCACTGGCTTCCTTCGTTTTATTTTGTGGGTGTTTTTTTTTTTTACTTTCTATTCTATTTTTGTTGCTTCTTTATCTCACCAACTCCAGAAGGATCTAGAAAAAGCATCTTATTTCCCACAGAGCAAGGAACAGTTCAAGTCCCTTTTACAAAGTATGAGGTTGGACTTCGTTTAAGTGCTGCTTTAGTTTTGTTCTTCCTATCTTTAGGATAGACAACTAATGAATGTCATTGTTCTAGTAGCAGATACTGTTCAAGCTGAGAGACTTTTGAAGAAATGCACTTTATCACCATTGATTCATATGCATTTCATTATGTTATAAATTTTTATTATTTCAGTAACAGACAATGAGCAGTCTGGAAGCAAGAATTGGATATGAATTCGCTGCAGCTTCCCCCAGTGCCCATTACAGTACCTGCCATGCATTCAGTAAAGTCTTCTCGACTGTCATGAAAATTAGAAAAAACAGGAATGGAAAGAGGAAGAGAGGGGAATTTAGGTATTCACATAATATTCTTGAATTCTTTCTAAGTAATTCCAATGGAGCCGAACAACTGGCTTACTCAGAAATACCATCACCTGTATTGATGGTTAGAAATATGATTCTTTTTTTTTTTTTTTTTTTGTCACTCAGCTTGAAGCGTGAGTTTTAATAGTTTATTTTTTTTTAATTTGCTCTTTTTTTTATTAAGGTATAATATGTGTACATATCTTACCATTGCCCCCCCACCCCACTCCCATACATGCCCTCACCCCCCAATGTTTTGCATCTGTTGGTTATTCTTGTATGCATGCATATAAGTCCTTCGGTTGATCTCTTATTTCCCCCACCTCTCCCTAACCTTCCCGCTATAATTTGACAGTCTGTTTGATGCTTTACTGCCTCTGTATCTATCTTTTTGCTCATCAGTTTATAATGTTTTTTATTATCCACAAACGAGAGGCCCGGTGCACGAAATTCATGCACGGGGGTGTGTGTCCCTCAGCCCAGTCTGAACCCTCTCCAATCTGGGACCCCTCGAGGGATGTCCAACTGCCCGTTTAGGCCGGATCCCACTGGGCAGTCGGACATCCCTCTCACAATCCAGGACTGCTGGCTCCCAACTGCTCGCCTGCCTGCATTCCTGATTGCCCCTAACCGCTTCTGCCTGCCAGCCTGATCACCCCCTAATCACTCCCCCTGCCAGCCTGATTGATGCCTAACTGCTCCCCTGCCAGCCTGTTTGCCCTTAACTGCCCTCCCCTGCAGGCCTGGTCACCCGCAACTGCCCTCCCCTGCAGGCCTAGGTCCCCCCCCACCTGCCTTACCCTGATGGCCATCTTGTGGTGGCCATCTTGTGTCCACATGGGGGCAGGATCTTTGACCACATTGGGGCAGCCACCTTGTGTGTTGGAGTGATGGTCAATCTGCATATTACTCTTTTATTAGATAGGATAGAGGCCTGGTGCATGGGTGGGGGCCCGCTGGTTTGCCCTGAAGGATGTCCTGGATCAGGGTGGGGGTTCCCTTGGGGCGTGGGGTGGCCTGGGCGAGGGGCCTGTGGTGGTTTGCAGGCCGGCCACGCCCCCTGGTGACCCAAGCAGAGGCCCTGGTATCTGGAGTTTATTTATCTTCTACAATTGAAACTTTGTAGCCTGGAGTGGAGCCAAGCCTTGTTCTTGCTCCGTGGCGGCAGCGATTTCTGTTGGGATTTTTGTGTCTTCTATAATTGAAACTTTGTAGCCTTAAGCGAGGCCTGGGCCGGCCAGGGTGTGCGGAAAGCTTGGCTTCCTCATTCACCGGGGGCAACCCTAGCCTCCTGCTCTTTCCAGCTCCATGGCTGCCGCCATTTCTGTTTGGGTTTATGTATCCTCTATCATTGAAACTTTATAGCCTTGAGTGGAGGCCTAGGCCGGCAAGGGCAGGCAGAAAGCTTGGCTTCCTCCATCGCCGGGGAAACCCAAGCCTCACTCCTACTCTGTGGCTGTAGCCATCTTGGTTGGGTTTATTTGCATATTCAATCCTGATTGGCTGGTGGGCGTGGCTGGTGGGCGTGGCTGGTGGGTGTAGCAGAGTGATGGTTAATTTGCATATTACTCTTTTATTAAATAGGATGAGTGAGATGATGTGGTATTTTTCTTTCATTGACTGGCTTATTTCACGTAGCATAATGTTCTCCAGTTCCTTCCAGGTTGCCGCAAATGGTAAGAATTCCTTCTTTTTTATGGCAGCATAGTATTCCATTGTGTAGATGTACCACAGTTTTCTGATCCAGTCATCTGCTGACGGGCACCTAGGCTGTTTCCAAATCTTAGCTATTGTAAATTGTGCTGCTATGAACATAGGGGTGCATATATCCTTTCTGATTGGTGTTTCTAGTTTCTTGGGATATATTCCTAGGAGTGGGATTACTGGGTCAAATGGGAGTTCCATTTTCAGTTTTTTGAGGAAACTCCATACTGTTCTCCACAGTGGCTGCACCAGTCTGCATTCCCACCAGCAGTGCAAGAGGGTTCCTTTTTCTCCGCATCCTCACCAACACTTGTCGTTTGTCGATTTGTTAATGATTGCCATTCTGACAGGTGTGAGTTGGTATCTCATTGTCGTTTTGATTTGCATCTCTCAGATAATTAGTGACTTTGAGCATGTTTTCATGTGTCTCTTGGCCTTCCTTCTGTCTTCTTTTGAAAAGATTCTATTTAGGTACGTTGCCCATTTTTTTATTGGATCATTTATCTTCCTTTTATTAAGTTGTATAAGCTGCCTGTAGATGTTGGAGATTAAACCTTTATCAGTGATAACATTTGCAAATATGTTCTCCCATACAGTGGGGTTTCTTGTTTTTTTGTTGATGGTTTCTTTTGCTGTGCAAAAGCTTTTTATTTTGATGTAGTCCCATTTGTTTATTTTCTCTTTGGCATCCATTGCCCTAGGGGCAGTATCAGTGAAGAAGTTCTTTCGGCATATGTCTGAGATTTTGCTGCCTGTGGATTCCTCTAGTATTTTTATGGTTTCCCGTCTTATGTTTAAGTCCTGTATCCATTTTGAGTTTATTTTTGTGTATGGTGTAAGTTGGTGATCTAGTTTCATGTTTTTGCATGTATCTGTCCAATTTTCCCAACACCATTTATTAAAGAGACTGTCTTGACTCCATTGTATGCTCATGCCTCCTTTGTCAAATATTAATTGCGCATATTGGTTTGGGTCGATATCTGGATTCTCTGTTCTATTCCATTGATCTATATGTCTGTTCTTGTGTCAGTACCAGGCAGTTTTGAGAACAGTGGCTTTATAATACAGCTTGAAATCTGGTATTGAGATCCCTCCTTCTTTATTCTTCTTTCTCAGGATTGCTGTGGCTATTCGGGGTCTTTTTGTATTCCAGATGAATTTTTGGAGAGTTCGTTCTAGGTCTGTGAAATATGCCGTTGGTATTTTAATGGGGAGTGCATTGAATCTATAGATTGCTTTCGGTAGTATGGACATTTTAATGATGTTGATTCTACCAATCCATGAACATGGTATGTTCTTCCATCTGTTTACATCTTCCTCTATCTCTTTTTTCAGTGTCCTGTAGTTTTCCGTATATGGGTCTTTTACCTCCTTAGTTAAGTTTATTCCTAGGTTTCTTAATTTTTTTGGTGCGATGGTAAATGGGATTGCTTTTTTAGTCTCTCTTTCTGTAAGTTCACTATTGGTGTATAGAAATACCATAGATTTCTTGGCATTAATTTTGTATCCTGCTACATTGCCAAATTCATTTATTAAGTCTGTTAGATTTTTAATGGAGACTTTTGGGTTTTTTATGTATAATATCATGTTTTTTATGTACAATATCTGCAAATAAGGACAGCTTTACTTCTTCTTTTCCAATTTGGATGCCTTTTATTTCTTCTTGTCTGATTGCAATGGCTAATACTTCCAGTACTATGTCAAACAGGAGTGGTGAGAGTGGTCATCCTTGTCTTGTTCCTGTTCTTAGAGGAAATGGTTTTAGTTTTTGCCCATTGAGTATGATGTTAGCTGTGGGTTTATTACATATAGTTTTTATTACCTTGAGGTATGATCCTTCTATTCCCACCTTGTTGAGAGTTTTTATCAAGAAAGGGTGCTGCATTTTGTCAAATGCTTTTTCTGCATCAATTGATATGACTGTGATTTTTATCTCTCAATTTGTTTATGTGATGTATTACGTTTATTGATTTTCGGATATTGTACCATCCTTGCATTCCTGGGATAAATCCTATTTGGTCATGGTGTATGATCTTTCTGATGTGTACTGCCAGATCCGATTTGCTAAAATTTTGTTGAGGATTTTGGCATCTACGTTCATGAGGGATATTGGCCTGTAATTCTCTTTCATTGTGTTGTCTTTATCTGGTTTTGGTATTAGGGTGATGCTGGCTTCATAGAATCAGCTTGGAAGTGTTCCCTCCTCTTGAATGTTTTGGAATAGTCTGAGGAGGATAGGTTTTAGTTCTTCCTTGAATGTTTGGTAAAACTCTCCTATGAAGCTGTCTGGCCCCAGGCTTTTGTTTGCCGGAAGCTTTTTGATGACTGCTTCAATTTCTTCCATAGTTACTGGCATATTGAGCTGTTTAGATTCTTCATGATTGAGTTTTGGAAGGTTATATTTTTCTAGGAATATGTCCATTTTCTCCAGGTTGTCCACTTTGTTGGAATAGAGTTGTTCGTAGTATTTTTTAACAATCCTTTGTATTTCGGCGGGATCTGTTGTTATTTCACCTCTTTCGTTTCTGATTTTGTTTATTTGGGTCCTCTCTCTTTGCTTCTTGGTGAGCCTGGCCAGAGGTTCATCAAACTTGTTTATCTTTTCTAAGAACCAGCTCTTGGTTTTGTTGATCTTTTGTATTGATTCTTTGGTCTCTATGTCATTTATCTCTGCTCTGATCTTTATTATTTCCTTCTGCTTACACTGGGCTTTTCTTGTTGCTCTTTTACTAATTCTATGAGTTGTAGGGTTAGGTAATTTATTACCATTGTTTCTTGTTTTTTGCAGTATGCTTGTAGAGCTATGAACTTCCCACTCAAGACTGCTTTCGCTGTGTCCCATAGATTTTGGATTGTTGTGTTTTCATTGTCATTTGTTGCCATGATGTTTTTTATTTCTTCCTTGATCTCTCTGGTAACCCAGTCATTGTTTAAAAGCATGCTGTTTAGTCTCCATGTGTTTGATTTCTTTGGATTGTTTTTATTGTAGTTGATTTCCAGTTTTATGCCATTGTGGTCTGAGAAGATGCTTGATAAGATTTCTATCTTCTTGAATTTGAAGAGACTTTGCCTATGTCCCAACATATGGTCTATCTTTGAAAATGACCCATATGCAATTGAGAAGAATGTATATTCTGTGGCTTTTGGGTGAAATGTTCTGAAGATGTCAATTAATTCCATCTGGTTTAGTGAGTCATTTAGAATTGATGTTTCTTTGCTGATTTTTTGTTTAGAAGATTTGTCCAATGGTGATAATGGGGTATTAAAGTCTCCTAGTATGATTGTATTGCTGTCAATCTCTCCCTTGATATCCTCCAGGAGTTTTTTTATGTATTTGGTTGCTCCTGTATTGGGTACATATATGTTTACCAGAGTTATTTCTTCTTGTTGGATTGCTCCCTTTAGTATTATGAAGTGGCCTTCCTTATCTCTTGTTATGTCCTTCACTTTGAGATCTAATTTGTCAGATATAAGTATTGCTACTCCAGCTTTTTTTTCATTTCCATTCACCAGGAAAAACTTTTTCCATCCCTTCACCCTCAGTCTGTGTGCGTCTTTTTTTCTGAGATGGGTTTCTTGTAGACAGCAGATACATGAGTCATGTTTTTTTATCCAATCTATTACCCTATGTCTTTTAATTGGGGCATTTAATCCATTTACATTTAAAGTTATTATTGATAGGTACTTATTTGTTGCCATTTTTATCTTTACCCTTGTGTTCTTTCTTCGCTTCCTATTTCTTTCTTTTTTTTTTTTTTTTTTTTTTTTTTTTTTTTTTTTTTTTACAGCAGACCATTTAGCATTTCTTGCATTGCTGGTTTGGTGGCAATAAATTCCCTTAGTCCTTTTTTGTCTGTGAAGCTCCTGATTTCACCTTCAATTTTGATTGACAGCCTTGCTGGGTACAGTATTCTTGGATTCAGACCCTTCCTTTGCATGACTTTGTATATTTCATTCCATTCCCTTCTGGCCTGATGAGTTTCTGTTGAGAAATCAGTTGCTAGTCTGATGGGGGTTCCTTTGTAGGTAACTTTCTGTCTCTCTCTTGCCGCTTTTAAGATTCTTACTTTGTCGGTAGAGTTTGCCAATTTAATTTTACTGTGCCTTGGCATTGGTCTTTTGGGTTTCATTTTGCTTGGGACTCTGTGAGCTTCTTGGATTTGTGTGGGTTTTTTCTTCCCTATATCAGGGAAATTTTCTGTTATTATTTCTTCAAACAGGTTTTCTATTCCTTGCTCAGTTTCCCTTCCTTCTGGAACCCCTATTATGCAGATGTTGTTTTGTTTTGTGGTGTCCCAAAGTTCCCTTACGCTCTCCTCCTGCTTTTTAATTTTTTTTTCTAGAAGCTACTCTACTTGGGTATTTTTTCCTATCTTGTCTTCTAGCTCACTGATGCGGTCCTCTGCTTCTTCTAGTCTACTCTTGATGCTTTCTAATGAGTTCTTTACAGCAGCGATGTCATTTTTCATTTCTTCTTGGTTCTTCATTTCCTCTTGGTTCTTACTCATATTGTTGAATTTGTCTTCCATTCTTTTCAGCCACCTTATGACCATTTCTCTGACTTCCTTTTCTGGAAGGTTGCTTGCCTCCATTTCGTTTACTTCCTTTTCTGGTGATGCCTGCTTTTCTTTCATATGTGGGCTGTTTCTTTGTCTCCCCATGGTCTCTCTTCTCCAGATGTCTGGTTATGTAGTTCTCTCTCTCCTGTGTTGATTTAAAGGCACAAAATACAATGCAACCAGGTACAACTCACAAGGCACTGAACAGAAATGTATTCACGATATTAATAATCTCCAATAAAGGTGACCACCAGAGAAAGGCAAATTAGGGGATAGGAGAGAAAGAAGAAGAGGAAAAAGAAAGAAAGAAAAAAAAGGGGGGTGTGTGTCAAAATGAAATTGGGGAAAAGGAAAAAAAAAGTAAGAGAGACAAGAAAGAGACTAAGAGAGAAAGGCGAACAAACTATATATATATGGGGAGAAAACTCCAATAGAACAACCACTAATCCCAGCAAATGCCAGCAACAAGTACCTGGGGATTAATACAAACTACAACATCAACAAATATCAAGCTAGGCAAGGGAAAACAGAAGCAAAAAACAAACAAAAACAAAGCAAACAAAAACAAAAGAAACAAAAGAATAAGCAAAACAATCTCACAAACAAGCATAAAAAATCAATATAATCAACATTCAAGCAAACAACAACAAAAGGACAGAGAGAAAAACAATTTTTTTAAAATATATTTTTACTAATTTTTTACAGAGAGGATGGGAGAGGGATAGAGAGTTAGAAACATCGATGAGAGAGAAACATCGATCAGCTGCCTCCTGCACACCTCCCACTGGTGATGTGCCAGCAACCAAGGTACATGCCCTTGACCGGAATCGAACCCGGGACCCTTCAGTCCGCAGGCCGATGCTCTATCCACTGATCCAAACCGGTCAGGGCAGAAAAACAATTTTTTGGATAGTTAAGACAGCGAAGAGAGAGGTGCATTTGGACTTGGAGCCGGGGATTGGAGATTAGATATATAAGTAGGGTGAAATTTTAACAGGGTGTAAACAGAAAGAATAGGGAAAATCTAAAGCAGGAAAGGGGTAAGATAAACAGGACACCAGAAGGGGAAAGGTTAGGAAGAGAGTGATGGCATAAATGTAAAGTTGAGATAGGGTAAAACGATGCTAAAGGAAAGATGAAAATAGAATGTAGAACACTAACCCCAAAGTAAAATAAAGAGAAAATAAAATGATACTTAAAAAAGAAAGATAAAATAGTAGTAGTAATAATACTGATTGAAAATAAAAATGTAATAATTAAAAAGGTAAAATCAAGTGAGGAAAAAGGAAAAAAAAATAGTTTCTTGAGTAAAAGATGCAAAAAATGAAAATAAAAAAATAAAAAAAAATAAAATAAAATGTGCAGTAGTGAAGGTCATTCACTTCCTCTATTGTTCTGTTTGGCATGCCTGTTTCTCAGTCTGGACAGTATTGCAGTTTCCTGCATTCCACAGCTCTTCAGTGTTGTAAGCCAGTCCTGATTTTTAAGCAGGCGGTGTGTCTTAATTTCTCGTATTCCTTTATTTTTGATTACAGAAGAGTCATTAGTGATTCACCTCCTGGGTGGCAGTGTTTCTGGATTGATTTCCGGATCTCTTTGGCCTCTCTAGCCTGTATTTAGATCCTTCTTTTCCTGTGGCACTCAATACTGGTTTGTGGAAGTGGGCTGCCTCAGAGCTGGCTCTCCGATGGTCACTCCCTGCTCCAATCCCCAGATTCCAGAAAAACAACTTTCCCCTGCAGTCTCTCAGGGTGTCCCCAACTGGGCGATCCTATGTATTAGGCTTAGTAATCAGAAGCAAGGATTTGAAGATGAAAAAGCCCAAGTGTGTGAACAATGGGTCTGCACGCAAGTCTAAGCAGCCGGCTCACCTTTGAAATTCTTAGTTTGTCCCTGCACGTCAGATCAAAATGGGTTGCTTTTCAGAGATCCCTTCTGTTAGTAGCTCTGAGGACTCCCTTCCACATTCATGGATCACGCCAGCCCCAACAGCCACGGATTTTTCTAGGCACAGAATTCCCTGGTCCTCCAGCTCCAGCAAAACACGCGTTTCTCTCTCCTGCCGGGACCAGAGACCTCACCTTATCCCAGGCGAAATCTGACCTTTCCGTGGTGGGAGTGTAGAGCTCCTCTGAATCCACGTGTTTGCGCCAATTGGGGACTGGTGTTCTGGGGCTCACAGCTGTTTGGTGGGTGCCGCAGATGTGGATTTTCAGGCTTTAGATAAGCTCCACTTTCCCTTTCAAGATGGCACGGTCTCCGTGTCTGAGCCCATAGCTCTGGGAGGGGACCCAGCCGCAGTGGGGGCTGCCCAGTCAGGGGAACCCCGTCTAGCAGTCCCCTACCTTCTCCTCGAGTTTAGCTGTCACTCAACTTGCCAACAAACACTCCTCATGTGACCCTCAGCTGTCCTTTCTTTCTGCTCCGGGACAAGGCTCGGAACATGTCTGTCTATTCCGCCACCATTTTTCTCCCCAGAAATATGATTCTTGAACCCTGACCCAGGCCCATTGAATCCAATTTTTTAAGATCAAGGCTTGGAAATCTATACTTATAAATTATCACTGTTCATGATTCTTGCGCTCAGGTAAAATTTTAAAAATACTAGGGAACAAGTACTTTTTAAAAAAATGCTTAATTTGATAAAACAACTTATGATTTATTTCAGACTACTTAATATTGGAAGTATTAAAATATGGTACTGGGTACCAAAGTAATTGGAAGGGAAGTTTTCTTACTTGAGGCTTGGTACTGAAACCATAATTTTACTCTTTTTCCAGAGTGTTCTGTCACATCTCATTAGCAGAAAAACATTCAATTTTATTCTTATCTCAGGACCTAATATTCTCCAGTGCCCAGGATCTGAGTAGTTTTTAAAAGTGATAAGTAGGTATTGATTCGGATTCTAATTACATGATACCTATTACTGTAAATATTATAAACAATAAGAATTTTTTTATAATAACATAAATATATATGGTAAGAGCAAGAACATTTCTTGTGGCTCTACTTTGAACAGCTTTCTATTGCAGTATGGTAAGAGATGCTTGGTAACATTGCCAAGCTCTATTTGTGCATATTCTCTGTCTGCAGACCTATGGGATTTTGACACCATCATTTCATCCCTAATTGGTTATCTTTGTTATTATTAGGGTCTGCATCAGACAAAGTATTATAAATAGTAAACATTATTGAGTGACCTGGTAGCTCAATTGCAGAGGAAATAAGAGGTTCAACTTCTCATGTAAGATTTTGATTAACATTTGTGTACATGTAAGTAGATATTTTTTTCAATAGTTTTAGAATATTATTACTTTCCTTCAGTAGACCATGTTGATGCACCATAGGTCAAATACCAGAGTCTCCAGAATCCCACTAGAACAAAATAATCACACCTGTCCTCTATCGCTAGTGGCTTATTGATTCATTTATAATGAGATTTTTGTGCAATGAATGGCCGAGTCTAAGCATGCTTTTTTCTAGTCCTTGTAAATCACTATTTGTCTATCTGAAAACCTATTTTGTTCTGTTTGCAGAGCAGCTCTCACTTGCTAATGATCTGTGCAAATTAAACAGCAAAGGGGAGGAGAGGCAAAGTTAACTTTTCAAAACTTCTTGACTCTGGGTGAATTGTAGGCAAGAAGCAATTATTCTCTGCCTGCCCGCCCCCCGCCCGTCTTCCCTCCCCACCACCAACATTCTCCCGGCTCACCCCAGGAAAGCTTCCCAGCCACAGACCAAGAGGAACAACCGATACATACACACATGCATGCACACGCCACCCAGCAAAACAAATGGGTGGGAAGGAGAGTCTGTTCACACCTCCTTGCAAAGGAATAGCAATTAGATCAGATGCTTTCTTTGCCCTGTACTGACTGGTGACTGTTCTGTTTTTCCCTGGAGCTAATTCAGTTCAGAGCACTGATGATATTTGGTATTTCCCCCAATATAATTCCGGAAAAGTAGAGTGAAATTCTGAGTCAGCCAAACTTTGCGTAGATAATAGGCACTGAAGATTCAAGGAGCTAGCAACTTCCCCAGGACTACAGATCATTTAAATACTCAGTATGAAAAATTAAAAAAAATTGTTTATATGGAGTCATCTTTGTTCTGCATTAAGTTTCTTGTTTCCTTGGTTGCCAAGTTCCGTAAGTGTCATGGAGGGAGAAGAGACAAAGAGAAATGGGAGAGGATTTAGTGTCTGTGACTGAAAATGCTCATAGTTCTTGAAGATTTATCTGTTGATAATGATAAGTTTTTTATAATTGTCATACCAGAAAGTCTTCAAATTCTTTCATGTCAAAGCTGAATGCTGCTAAACATTGGGGCACTTGAGTATCTCAGATTTGGGAATTCTGTTCTTCCCTTGTTTAGTGCAGCTAGTGTGTTGAAGATAATTATAAGAGAATTTTGTGGTGGCTTTCAAAATGCTCAATGTTGTAAATAGCATTTTGCCATCCAAAAGCCAGGCCTCTAGTTATTTTATATAACCACTAATCCCATTCATGAAGGCTTCACCCTCATGATTTAAACTCCTCCCAAAGGCCCCATGTACTAATATCACATTGGTATCATGATTTCAGCATATGAATTTGGGGTAGGAGTTCAAACATTCAGACCGTATCAGCTGCTTTCATCCCCATGTATCCAACACTCAGATAATAAGTATAATGTCTTTATGGCTGTCTGAAAATGTGGACATTCATGATGGAAGAAATACAAGAGTCAGCTTTCTGCTTGAGACTTGCAGTCAACTTTAGAAATGCACCTTGATTCCAACTCTCTGCTTTACCTACAGATTACCTTCTCCAGGGAATTATTTGGATTAGGAGAAGTAATGCAATTGGGCGATAGCAGGAATATAAATAGGGTAGGCATAAGGCATTATATCTTCATAGTTCCTCTGGATAACAGTGTTAAGAGTTTGGATGGTCTTGTTCTCGTAGCTCATCCAATTTAAACTGAGTACTTTGCCCTCTGCTTTTAAATTAAGAACCTTTGTGTTAGCAGTAGCATCCTGAGATGGGAGAAGAATGTGGCATCTCGAATTATTTTTACATAATATAGTATTATTGTTTTCTTTTCAATGTCTTGTATTTTGGAATCCAGAATCAAAATTAGTGCTAAATCCAAGTTGACTACCCTCTTGAGCATCTAGATATCTAGATACCATTGTGCTATACCTACTTAATGTTATAAACAACCAAAGGACACTTTTTTTTTGCTTTCCAAGTTGCTTTTTTTTTTTTTTTTATAGAGTGAGTGTGTGTGTGGGGGGGTGGGGGGTGGGGGGGGAGTTACTAGTTTGACCAATGGCAGGACCTTGTCAGACCTGAAAACTGCATTGAGCAATACACCCTTTCCCAGAGTACAAGTAGAGAGAGAATTCTTTATCTCCTAGGCAGAAACAAAGAATAAGACGCAAGCAAGGAAAAGATGGTATCTATAGCTAGAAAATGAATTCTTAGAAAAATTCCATAACCTGGCAGCTTATCCTCATTGGTCAAACAATGTCTTTGGACCACCCTAACTGCAAGGGATGCTGGGAAATGAAAGTGTTTAGAAGGGTTTATTGCTGCCATGAAGAAAATCAGATGTGTGGTCTTTCTGTTTGTTTTGTCGGTTAAGAAATAAAAGAGAATGTATGCCATGTAGATAAATAATTTCTACCATGTCTGGTATGAAATTACCTGTGGTTTACACTGAGTATATGCCCTGCCCACTTCTGAACATTTGAATCAGAAAAGCATTAGTGTACTCACTTGTTTTTAGATAACAATAAGGGCTATTTATTGCCATCAGCTCAGGAAATGACCCAGCATGGCCTTGTAAGACAGAATTAATTTGCAGTGACTCCAACTGAAAGTTGGCTGCCTTTTAACTTAATAACTTGAGAACTATCAGTATCCTTGAAGTTAATGATAGTTATAAAGTGCAAATAAAAAATTCCTAAAGGAAATCAAAGTCGCTAAGACCAGTAAATAAATGCTGAACACTTCATACCTAGAACTATTTGTATGGGTGGAGGAAGTCGGACGTAAGAGAGCCAGGACAGTAGGATGTTGTTATTTTGGCTTGTCTTGTTTGGCTTTGGGATTATAGAATGCCCAACAAATTTGCCCCTGGGATATGAAAGTTAAAGCATTTAATGGGGTTTCTGGATGTTTGATAGAAGCAAAGATCTTTTCTGTGAACATTAGTGTAGGGAATACTTAAAATGTGAGCATCACCCCCGATGTAGGTATAATTAGCACAGCAGGACTTCACAAGGTAAATGAAGGCATAGTTGCTGGCTTCAGTCTTTCTGCCGAATAGGTGGATGGATCCCCACTTTAATTACCTTTTATTTTCTCTAATGAGTAAAGTAACTGGCTGAACCAAGCCTAAAAGATTTGTCAGCCCAGAAATAGCCAGCACTGTTTGTCCAAGTTATGTAAAGTAGCGAAGGGGTCATTTCAAGGAAGTATCAGGCAGCACATTATGTATGTGTGCAATGTAACCATTTCTAATTTCAGTCCCAGGTTATTAGTAGCGTGGAAGCGCCTAATGAGGCCGTAGAAACTTCCTCTCCTAGGAGCATCCCGCCTTTCATTTATGGTGATACCACTCAAAGTTTGTTTCCACAGGAAGCAGCACTTACGATTTTTTTTTTTCTTAGTGCTCATTTGTGGGTTTGTTTTTTCTTATTTTGCTGATTGGAAGAGATACCAGAGTGACATCCCTAGGGATTGCAGTTTCCTGTTGGTGGAAAATGAAGGCAGCAAGCAGGAATTCTGTGCTTGCTAGATTTCTTGGTGATTTTAGGTATCCAGTGGCAGAAACTTAAAAACCTCCTGAAACCTCTGTTGAAATCACTCCTCCTCCCAAAGACAGAGCAGTCGAGTAAAGTCAGTTAAGGTTGGTTAAGAGAAATTAAAAAATTATTTCTCTTTATGCCTTTCTCAAATGAATCCTTTTCAGGACCCCACTGTTTTCAATAACCCAGTGATTTTAAAACTTGCCTGATTATACGAGAGATGTGCTTAGTAACAACGTGGATTTTAAAACCTTTCCCTTGGCGATTATGTTTATTAAGACCTGGGTGATAAACCTCTACCAAGCAACCCAGATTGTTCTTGGCATCAGGAAAGTTGAAGAAGCATCGCTCTTATAGGAATGGGCAGGCAGGGTGGATCTTGGACTGGAAGCACTATGTGTAGTAGTATCTTTTAAAGTCCCTCATTTCTTCCATGTGGAATACTGATTCCTGGGACATGGTTATAAAGCATTTAGTACCCAGAACAACATGGGCACTGGAGTAGACCATTTCTCTCTTCGTAAAGTATTGGCTTTAAGAGGAAGGAAGAAACTTTCCTAACCACACATACTGCAAGTACTTAAAGTCTCCTAGGAAGCCATTGATGGTTGGTAGAGGATAAAGAAGTCTGTGCTTTGTTAGTAGGGAACTACAACTATTCATCTTGTTTTGAACATTCAGACCATTCAGCGGAATTGGGGGTGTGGAAGGATACTTTTTCTAAGACAACTAGGTTTATTTTAGTAGCATATGTAGGTAAAGATACACGTGGGCTAAGCAGTTTGGGTGTGTTCTTGGAAAGTACAGGAAGATAAAGTAGCGGCCTTCACACCAAACAAAAAAATGTCGGAGCCTGAACACACTTTTAATGTAACTACAAACAATATGCTGATGAGCTTCGTAGTAGTAATTTTCTGCCTGTTGTAACTGTCTTGGAAAATTGACAGGACAGGACCATAAGGCATTTGATCCTTCTGGAGAAGGAACCACGTACTAAAATTCAATCCAAGTCTACAACACATCCTCTGCACACTGCACCCTGTGCTCGGCACTCAGAGTCAAATCTCTTTTCTCCACCATTGAAAATGGTATGGTTTTATTAACCAATCACTCCAACAGATTCAATAAAAAAAAAGAGAAAAAAGTATGTATGGACATGTATAGATGAAAAATGTTATATAAAAAGATTTTAAAAAGTGAAAAATAAATTCTAATCCAAATCCACAAGAGATGATGAGCCTATCTTAGAGTAGGTGGATGGATATATTTAAAGTCACTAACCCACTAAGGCTGTAACTAATAAATTTTGATACCCTGATATTATCCTGATTCTTTTAGTTAATCTCCCTGGATCACGTGGATTACAAGATTTTCCCTCACCACTGTAAAATTACTTGATAGTTTATCTTCATCATCTTCTGTTACTTAACACATCCCAGAAGCTGTTGATGGGTGTCTCATAGTCACTATTGGAATATAATTTCCAATTATTTCCTCATCCTGGAACTACCAAAAGGTAACATTATTCCTTAAATATGCAGTTGCCTGTCAAGTGAATGATTTGTGAAGCATTTGAATTCTGCAAACAAACACAAGGAAGAGACAGGCCAACATATCCCACAGTTCCTCCTACTCTAAAATTTCTCCATAGACATTTCTTGACTTGATATATGTAGGAAAGGTTGAAAAAATGTGCTATTATTTAGACATTACCAAATTAGGTCTATTTTGAGTCAAACAGGGCTTAGACTCAGGTTGCAAATTATTCCAAAGTTTGTTGTTTACTAGATATTGCTTCATACTTAGAAATTTTCTTAATGTATGTCAGTGAACAATAAGACCACATTTTTTAATTTGGGAATTGGATAAAACACATTCAGATTCCTGTCTCTGCTAAAAATATGAATGAGAATAGCCCCTGCCTTAAGTTAAGTTTCTTTTACAGCCTTTTATTTTGAAGACTTGCAAATTTTTGTTCAAATTATTTACTCCAGTTGATTTATAAAGAAGCAAAAGGGCCATTGTAAGGAATAATCCAATTGAGAGAAAGAGTCCTGGATATGGATATGTTTACATGGGTATCTCAGCTGAATTTCCATTTGATTTAACTTAATCTCTGTGTGAAAGGCTACAGAATTCAGTATTATTTATCTACTTTTGCAAAAAGTTACAAATGTACTTCATCTCTAAGAGGAAGGAAATGGTCATATAAAGGAAAGATAACTTGGAGGCACTTGTTAAGAAGTACACATTCCTAGTTAGATCCTATCCCAGACCTACCAAATAAAAATATCCATGGGGGAATTTTTGAAAATTGTGGCTTTTTAAATAAATATTCCTGGTGAGTGTCATAATTCTGCAAACTTGGGAAACACCGAACTATTATATCTGTATTCTACTTCCAAAGAATTTGTAATAAGATGAGGAAATATTCACAATAAAATACTCGATGACAAGAAATACTACATACAGAGTATGATCAGAATGTAACACAGAGTAAATAAAAAGTGTCAGTGTAAAAGCTGGCTTCAGATGTCCTCTTGTCATTTAGAAAAATGCTTAGAAGTGAATGGAGAAGTTCAGTGTCTGCTTTAGAGGAGGGCCAGCATGAGACAAATTATAACCGAAAAGATTGCAGCAAAGTGGCAGGAATTTTTTGTTCCCTGGGTATCGCTTGGGGCAAGGACTGATATGTTAAAAGGAAAAGGAAGGGAGACTGAACAAGAGATTAGAGACTAAAGAGGCACATGATTGATTAATCAATGAGGTGTTCCAGGTGGTGGGGATAACCTAGATACATAGGACCAGGGATACCCACTGTTAAAATTTAAGCGATTATCTATACTGTGCTGCCCAAACTGTCATATCATTCCCTTGCCTGTCAGTAATCATGCTCTAGGAGGACTGAAGAGAAAAGGCACAGCTACATTCCACAGACATACTGATGCAAAGCAGAGAGAAGAGAACATTGACAAATCGGAATGAAGCAGGAATAGATGCAGATGTGTAACCATTACAATGATTTCCCCAAACATGCCGAGTGACTCTGGAAATGTAGATCTGAGTAGTACCAGGCAGTTGACATTTTGGCTACACACAAACCCCCTAAAAAACAAACGTCAGAAGGATTATCTCTGCATGTTGAGATTAAAAGTGATTTATATCTTCTTTTATTGCTTTCTTCCATATTACCTGTGTAACAAAGGGGGGGAAAATGATTAAACTTTGGGGAGATAAAGATAACTTTCAGATGTTCTCAATAAACTAGTTTAAAAGTTGATTTAAAAAATAAGGCAAATCTAATACTCAGTTTCAAATCATATAGCCGCCAGAGCTATGCTACACTAGTTACGATTTTGAAACACCTTTGTTAATTAGTCTATCATAAATAAAGCCAAATCCCTGGGTTCTGGGTGGTTGATGGGACACACAAAATAGCTTACATTGAACTGTTGGATGATGCATGGATTCCACTGGTTCAAAGTGGGGAAAACATTTTAATGATTTTACATTCATCTGTACAATTCTTTTAGCTATCAATCATACAGGGACTTATGGCTTCTTTCCTTTCTTTTAAAGGTAACTTTTACCTATTTAAAGAATAATACTTATACAACCGTATTGTATCTAGTCCCCAAACATGCAGTATCTACCATCAGATAAACTCAATTTGAAGGCCACCTCTATCCCACACTCCTGGGTGACCTTGGGCAAATTACTTCCTGTCTCTGCAGCTGTGTTTACTTTTTAGGACTTTTGTGAAGATTACATGAATTAATGCATGTGAAGGGCTTAGCATAGTCTGTAGTCAATTGTACAAAATGAATTAACCTATGATTGGTGTTTGTCCATAGAATCTTTCAAGCAAGAAAGACAGAAAAATCATCTAAATTCTTGTATCCAAGACAAGAGGGTACTGTCATTTTGGTACCTTTTCATCTTCCTTCTTTGTTTAAATAAAAATAGACTGTCATATACATATTGTATTATAATCTGACTAGATGCCCAATGCACAAAATTCGTGCGAGGGGCTCGGCCCTCACAAGCCACGGCTACTTGCCTCAGCCCTCGCAGCCCCGGCTTCGTCCAGACGGTCATTCAGCTGTCCAGTATAATTAGCATATTACACTTTCATTATTATAGACTAGAGGCCCAGTGCACGAAATTTGTGCACTCGGGGAGGTGGGCCCTCAGCCTGGCCTGCGCCCTCTTGCAGTCCAGGAGCTTCAGGGAGCAGGCCTAAGCCGTCAGTTGGATATCCTTAGCGCTGCTGCAGAGGCGGGAGATCCTTCTAGATGAGCCTGGCTTCTGGCTGAGTGGTGCTCCGGTGTTGAACATCTGCCCCCTGGTGGTCAGTGCCCGTCATACCAACTGGTCGTTCCGTCATTTGGACGATTTGCATATTAGTCTTTTATTGTATAGGAAGAATTGTTCAACTTTATGTAAACTAAATCATTTTCTCTTCCAAAGACATCATTTTCCATTTGTAACGAGGCATCATACTTTATTTAAATAATACATCATTGGACATACTAGCTGTTTTCAAATCATTGATACTTTAAGAAGGCTACACTGACTATCTTTATAAGTAAATATCTGTGCATATCCATGATTATTACATTAGAATTAATTTCTAGAATAGGAATTACCAAACTTCCCATACCAAATTAGATACTTTTAATATATGTTAAGTACATATTTATTCTGTATTGCCAACGTGCTTTCCAGGAAGTTTGTGCCAATTGCTTCGTCTAACAGTATACAAAATACTCTTTAAACAATAGATACATTCTCTCTTTTTGCAAAAAAAAAAGTGGCAATGACTTTTCATTGCTTTTGTTATACTCTATTGAGATTAAAAAAAAATGGGGTCATTTTTTCTCTTGTACAGTACGTGAATATTTGAATATGTTAAAGGATAATTCTTCAGTGGTCGCATTCTCTGAGGTGACATTTGTTGAGCACTTGCTGAAGGCAGGCGCATTGAGGTGACAAGCGTAGAGACACTGATGCTGAAGTGGGTGGGACCTGAGAGAAGCAGGGCCCGGTGGAATTTGCATGGCTCCTGTGGGGGCCATGGAGGTGCATATCAATCCCTAGAAGTAAGGGGCCCATCCCTCCCCTTGCAGGAGGGATCCAAAGACAAAGAGCTTCATCAGGTCCCACCCAAATAGAACTGACATTCCTTGAGCAATTTTTAAAGCAATAAGGAACTCTAGTTTCCCATATGAGGAACAATCACTGCTTTAATTTGTGGAGCATGCCTGCTGTGACTGGGTCACGGCTGAGGTTTCGCTACTCTCTGTCACTCAGAATGGGTATAACAAGTAGGTGTGCCAGTGAAGCCAATGGGCTTGCTTGCGTGGAGATGCTGGGCTTCATCAGATCTGTTTCAAGCTCTCCCTCCCCTTTCATTTACACTCGGATTTCTCAACTTTCCCGCTTATTGCATTTGTGCGTCTGCCTTATCTGCCTATTACTTTTCTTTAAATTGATTCCGTATGTTTCCTGGTGAAGGTTTCTTTGAAAAGGAGACTGTATATCTCTGTCAGAAATGTGAAATCAGTAATATTTAATACGTATAAATAAAATAAGTTAAAATACATGCTCTCATATGGACGACGTAAAATCATCTTATCCCCATTGTCCGCCATCTCCTGCCATTGGCCAGGATATGACATCTGGGGAAACACGACCCCAGACCTTGTTTGTTTCCCTAATGGAAACAGATGCATTAAGTGGGGACAACAGGATAAGACTGTGGAGCTCCCTAAGAACCTGGGGCCTCTGTGCCTTTCTCCTGTCCGTTTCTTAGTTCTCATCGTCTTCTGTGGGGCTCCCGGAAGGACCTGGGGGTGAACTTTTGTGCGGTGTGAAGGGTGTTTGTTACTGTCTGGGAGGGGGAAAGAGCTCCCAAGGTTCAGCCATGCTCAGAGAAGGTGCTCACCACGTCTCGTTTCATTGTATGGGGACTAGAAAAGGGCTGGAGGCTCACGGCATTAAAACAGAGCCCCCAGTCCGGCCGGTGTGGCTCAGTGGTTGAGCATCGATCTATGAACCAGGAGGTCACGGTTCGATTCCCAGTTAGGGTATATACCCATTCTTAGTGACAGGTTGTGGGCTCGATCCTCAGTGTGAGGCATGCAGGAGGCAGCTGATCAGTGATTCTCTCTCATCATTGATGTTTCTATCTCTCTCCCTCTCCCTTCTTCTCTGAAATCAATAAAAATATATTTATGTTCATTAGATTCCACATATGAGTGAGATCATGTGATACTTCCCTCTCTCTGACTGACCATAAACACAATAGGGTGGTGAAGGTTGGGGTTGGGGGAGGAGGCAAATAGGGGAAAAGGGGGACATATGTAATACTTTCAGCAATAAAGTTTAAAATAAATATATAATTAAAAGATAAACCCAGAGCCCCCAGCTTCCTTCTCTGTAATTCACGTCTGCCTTTCCCATCAGTAGACCCCAGAAGTGGTTGGTCAGCCCGGGTGATTTCCAGTTACCGACGCAGATGAAGCCGGTCTGGCCAGGCTTTTTCTGACAGCCTTTTCTTAATCAACCATAATGGCAATCTTAGTAGACGGTTAAGTCCATTGGACATTCCCTCAGGTTTTAGGATGGAGGGGAAAATGGGCACTGTGTTTCTCTGGACGCTCAACAAAGAGAAGCCGCGCTGTGTCCGCAATCTGTTGGTTACTGTGGGACATGGCAGTTATCTGAAGAGAACCAGCCCGATTTAATCTGACAGTCACCGTCAGGGAAGAGTGCTACCAATCTAATTATCCAGTAATCTAGTCAGAAGGGGAGTAATTCTAGGCCTTTCTCAGGCAGCTAATCGCATTTCCTGAGCATTAGCAGCCACACATAGGGAGCTTTTAAGAAGGAGCTTCGAGGCCTGCCCGGGCTCCGTGAGCTCACAGCGGTGCCATTTCCCCCCTCCCCCCCCCCCCCCCGCCCCCAAGTGGGTTCTTCAGGTTGTTATGTTTTTTCTTTTCCCTCTTTCCTACTCCTCCCCTTCATTGCTGAAACGGTCTGAAGTCAGCTTTAAGTCCCAAGTTAGACAAGCTTCTTGCATTCTTTGACCCCTTTGCTGATTTTCTCATCCAAGAATAAATTTAAGGAATAACTCCCAATCTGGGGCAGGGGTGGGTGGGTGGGGGGGGGAGGAGGGGAGAAGAAAGATAAAGAAGTTATCTTTCTACAAGGGGAGTGCTGTTTCTTAGGAACTATTTTGTATGTCATTTATCTATTGACATGATTCTTGAGACAGGCTTTATAGAAAAAAAAAAGGCAAGAGAAAAAGAGACCGTTAACAGGTACTTAGTCTTTCAGTGCCTCTGAATGTCCAGATCTAGGCAATATTGATCATGCATCATTTCTGTAATCACAATTTTAATAGGGAATGCAATGATTGGAAAAAAGGAAAGGAGGGGGGAAAGCACCTCCAGAGAGTGGAACTTTTGCTGCCACACTAATTACTACCCTGCCATGTTCTTTCTCTGGAAACCTGCATTTAGGATAATTCATATTATTTCTGTAAATCAGAATGCTTTTCAAGTGCATTGGTTTCTGACACTCAAAAATTGAGGTGTCTCTGAAAAATCATGATACTAGCACCAGATCTTTTTTTTTTTTTTTTCCTTCTACTCCCATGCTGTGAACATCTCTCCAACTTTTCAAAATCACTGCTTGGTCAGTGGAAATCAGAGTATTTGAATCTAATAAAGGGGAATTCCAGTCACTAATAGCTTTATAATGTAGTAATTTCCCCCCAAGTTATCCGTGATAAATGGCCTTCCCAAAGAGCCTCTAGCAATCATAACACAACACATTAGGCGGAACACTATAAAACAGAGGAAATGTGAGATGCGGTGTGAAATTGTTGTGTTGTAAATTTGAACAGGTTTCAACCACAATTTGCACTCTCTAAAGGGCAATGTTTTGTGGACTTTAAGTATGTTTTCATTCCTGTAATTGTGGGAGGTATATGCCCCTAGGGCTTCTTTGTTTGGGTGTGCCTCTGCACATACACAGAGACGGTTACTAAATCACAGGTATATTTGAGCCCTAGAGTCTGAAGCACGTGAACCTACAGCAGTGGTTCTCAACCTTCCTAATGCCGCGACCCTTTAATGCAGTTCCTCATGTTGTGGTGACGCCCAACCATAAAATTATTTTCGTTGCTACTTCATAACTGTAATTTTGCTACTGTTATGAATTGTAATGTAAATATCTGTGTTTTCTGATGGTCTTAGGCGACCCTGCTAGCGCTTTTCAAACTGTGGGTCTTAGGCGACCCTGCTAGTGGTTCTCAACCTGTAGAGCCTAAGACCATCGGAAAACACAGATATTTACATTACGATTCATTAACAGTAGCAAAATTACAGTTATGAAGTAGCAATGAAAATAATTTTATGGTTGGGGGTCACCACAACATGAGGAACTGTATTAAAGGGTCGCGGCATTAGGAAGGTTGAGAACCACTGGCCTAGAGGCTGGTGTGTGTGGGATGGAGCACGTAGACTGACTGTCCTGCTTCTAATTATGTTGCCTCCTCATTTGCTCTAGGTTCAGGTTTCACAAAAACGGTTGATATGAATTCATTTAATAAGGAGTTCTATAAAACTATAAATAAGCCCAACTTTGGGACTATTACCCAACATAAGATACACATTTTGGTCTCTTACTGCAAGCGCTATAATTGTTTGACTCCCAAGTACGGGTGAAAGTCGGACTACATCTGAAGAGTAGGTCATGCTGGGCATTTTTATCGATGCGCTTCCAAGAGTCAGACTGTGTCTTTCAACCCAGATGAGATGTCTTCTCTGGGTCACTAATTGAAATGTTTACCAATAGAAATTATATTTAAACATGGCAATATCCCAGCAGTTCATTTAACAACATTTATCTGAGAATGTGAAAACGTTCATGGGAAATGAATACCGTGCTAGCTAATCCCTACTGAAATGTGTTTAACCAAGGCTCACTACTTACAGAATCAAAACGAGAACGATATTATGTTATAGTGATGGCGTTAATGATTCCAGCATCTTAGCATATAATTGGCACAAATAAAAGAACATCAGTTCTTACATTTCTCAAGACTATTTCTCAATAGAAGTGAAAATGATTCAGGAACGCAGGAGAAGCGCAAAGGAGACTGCACATTACGAGCTTCAACTGAGCCGTGGAACCTCGAGGTAGTTGCAAATGTGGAACTATTTTTATTGAATTTATTGGGGTGACGTTAGTTAACAAAATTATACAGGTTGAAATGCACAATTCCACAACACTTCATCTGTACACTGTATTGTTTGTTCACCACCCCAAGTCAAGTCTCCCTGTATCCTCCTTTACCTCCCCCTCCCTGCAAGCCCCTCACTGTTGTTCTTTTCATGAGTTTTTTTTTTTTTTTATCTGTGTATTTCCCCCCATTCCCTCCACACATAAACACACAAACCCAGCTCCCCAACCCATCAGCCTTCAGCCTTCTCGTGGTCTTTGTGTCTCTCTATTTGGCTTTTCTCCGCTTTAAACTCTAGATCTTGAATTATGCAAGTGATTGTGATCTGCAAATCAGTATACATTGTTGGGTCTTCTGTCCAAATTAATATCTGCTGAATGAGATGGGCTTTGTGTCTTATTCATTTTTCGCCAGGGTGTTTGATGCTGTCCAAGGAATGTCCCAGGACAAAAGGATCATTATGTGAAAACAGTGATACATTCCGTTATTATCGTATATGAATTATCAGCCTGTCCTCCATCACATTAGTTTCTGTACAAAGAATGCTATTGACTTTGAACTTTAGTTAAATCGAGATGAGGCAACGATTCTAAGTTCTGATTTTCGATGTGTAGGGGATCTTCTATTTTACTGTATCATTTTTAATGCTGTTTATTGCCTATCACCTTTGATTTGGTTTCTCTTTTTTTAAAAAGTCAATTTGTGTAACATGTTTTAGTTTTAAGGCAGAATCTACTTCAGGCTTGTGATCACTTTTCTTTCTTACACTATAGAAATTTCCAAGGGGGTATTTGTTGTTTAGCAACATGGATGGCAAAACTCCCATATTGGCACTGTTCAGTGTCTTTGATAATATTTTTTAAATTGGCAGTTTGGGTGAGTTATTACTGGCCATTATCCAAACCCTCCCCCAACCCTAATTTAGTCTTTTAAATTTAGATAGTCTATTTATGTGCTTCTTTGTCAAGGCCTACTTTTTGGAATTTGTGCAAAGCCCTTCAATGCGTCTCATCTCCTTAGGCAATCCTGCTGAACATGCATTGGTTTTTATATGGTAACAGATAATCCTACTGCTCTTTGTGATATTCCCTTGCGTCTGTGCTGTCCAGTAGAGGAGCCATTTGCCACATGCACCTGTTAAAATTGGAATTTAAATTCATTTCAATTAAATACAATTAAAAATCCAATTTCTTAGTTGCACTAGTCACATTTCAAGTGATCAATAGCTGCAGGTAAGTCATAGCTTCGGGATTGGACAGTGCAGGTACAAAATATTCCCCTCACTGCAGGAAGTCCTGGTGGACAGCACTTCCTTACCTGCTTGATAAACTCACAGAGCAGTGTGAGGTCTCCATTGACTTAGAGACAGAGAGCAATTGTGGCCATCCAACCCCAGGTTCAATACCAGAAACAGCTAATTCAATAAAACTGACTGAGACTCTTGGAAGGTACACATTTATAATTACACCTCATCATGAGTTCTCATTGCAATTAAATGAAATCATTCAAATGTTGATTTTATTGCTTGTAGACCTTTTGACCTAACTACCATGGCACCTGTCCTCATTCCCTACTTCCGAACTAATTTGTGATGTTTAATACACACAACTTCTTTGATCAGAGGCTCTCAAAATCTGTTACTCCCACACTCCCTCTGTCCCGTCTTATAAACACTATGCATTACCACGTCATGTTTTCTTTACTTTTAAATAGTTTTTAATTTGTATTTAATTTATTTTTGGAAGAGATAATATGTTCATATGACAGTAAATGTAAAGAAGAATCTCCTTTTCACCCTGACCATCATTAAGACAGTTTCCCACCTGAAGTCCAGGCAATTGGGCTATGTAGCTCTCATTTCGAGTTGTGTGAACACCTTATGAATTCATCATTACATTTCAGATCGAGTCATCAAATTGTAACACATAACATTTTTAAACTCGTATAAGCACATTTTTATGTTACTTTAACTAAGCAAGCTGAGTGTGGTTAAATATATGATTTGTGGCCTGTGAAGGTGTGTATTATTTGGATTCTTACAAGTGGTAAGGAAAAAAGCACACGTCACAAGCACTGGGTGTTTATTATAAGCATATGTGGGAAATGAAGAAGCATAATGAACTTCCTTGGCAGCTGCAAAGTCACTTTGGGCCTCAGAGTTTCATAGTCTGAAATGTATGTAAAACAACGGATGAGGTGGGAATGATGTACTGTCATTCATGAGATAAGGACAAGTTACCCTGTTTTCTTATCTTCCAAGAAACATGTCTGACTACTTTTTATGTAGATTGATAAACTACCAAATGATAAAATTTGAGTGTATGTTTCAGTATCCAATGTGGAGATCCTCTGGGCAGTCTCTCACCAAAAGCCATGATTATATAGATGACGTTTATATCCGTGGATGCCACAGACTCCCAATGTGAATTCTAACCCATTGTGATCAAGTTAAGAACCACCTGGTCAAGGCCCAGCACTCTTATTCAGAAAGGCTGAGTTCCCATTGGCCACACCCATCACAATGTGATTGGGTGGGCAAGATGGTCACACAAGCATTTCAAAGACGGTGCAGGCGTCCTCAAACTTCAGCCCGCGGGCCACATGCGGCCCGCCAAGGACATTTACCCGGCCCGCCGGGTGCTGCTGCCTGTCCTGCTTAGCAGCCGACTCGTCCCGGGCCCGCAGTGCACATAGGAATTTGTTCATAGTTTTTTTTTAAACTGTAGTCCGGCCCTCCAACGGTCTGAGGGACAGTGAACTGGCCCCCTGTTTAAAAAGTTTGAGGACCCCTGCGTAAAGAGACTTATCTTGTGTTTAGGTTTGCATCCTTACATGTGTGCTATTATTTTATTTTAAAGGCATGGTCTGAGAGAGAAAAAGGAACACATATTTTGTCATTTTACAAATAGGAATGCAAGCACCCAGAAAAGTGAGTGTATTTGAACTTTTCTAGGAGAAGTCTAGCCAATACTTGAAACCCAAGTAAGTCAACTAGACCCTTGCTCTTTCTACTTGAAAAGGTAGTTTTTCATGGCAGACAAAGTGTCAATTATATGTAGTGTTTGACAAGGTACTTGCCCAGTGGACAAATGAATAGAATTAGACAAAGCAATTTAATTACTGGGTAAGAAACCACTTAAGTTATTTAAACAGCAGCACTAAAATTGTCTTTTGGGTATGTTAGCTAAAAGAGTCTCTTTTATCAAAGCTGCACTCTTGTAAGATTTTCTGATCTTTCAATCATATTTACTTGGAAAATCTACTGCTCTTAGCCACATTGGGAATGTATTAAACATCATGTTGTATTTAGAAATACCGGTGTATTCACCAGGGTATAAGTACAATTTATTTGATAGAGATGGAAGTGTTGATCAATCCGAACTCCCTTAATTGTTGATTTCTTTTGGTATCACCTTAAAAAAAATAACCTCAAAACCATATTTATTACTTAAACCAATTGGCCATCAAGCTGTCACATGAAAGGTTATACAACTCACTTAATTGCAGTCACTGTGTCTCAACAATCAATGCTTCCCCTGCATCAGAGCCTACTAATTGCAGAGCATGCAAATCAGTATAGGGCTCATTCTTAGGCCTCTACCCTGTCTGACAAGATTAATTCATATAAAAATGATGGATGTGCTACTTTATGTGATTAGAAAGAACATCTAATTTTTGTAATGGAAAAATCAGAGAAAATTCAAAATACGTATTCAGAATAGATTGTTTAAAGAAAACAGTTTGTTTTTTTGTGGACTGGGAACTGGGGGGTCTTGAGTGTCATTATTATTTTTGAACAAAGTAAAAATGGTAGATTTTGACACAACTGAAAAAAACTTCAGGTAGTCTGTCATGATAAATTTAAAGTTGAAAATTTACCTGTGGTTTGTATGTGAAAATTCAGAAATTAAGTAAAAGGGTTATTCTGATTTGTATTAGCTTTCAAAATTAAGGAAACACATGCCCACGGATGCACACATACAAACACATATACAAGTTTTGATTGAAAGTTGGTTAGTTTTAAAAACACTGTTAGTCCTAAAATGGTAATCTGCGTAATCCCAAAGAGGACCTCTTTGTCCTCTTTCCAGCCAGTACTTCAGTGATGTAAATCCTATTGACTACTTAGTTTCCCTCTTTCAAAGCCAAGAGCTGAATGATTATAGCAATGGCAGGTAAAACAGTGGTAGTTCAGCAAAATCTCATTCAGCTTAGCCCTAGATACAAATGATCATCTCTCATACCTGATTTTGAATACATTATAGAAATAAACAATACAATTCCACTGAAAGTACTTATATATATTAGCCTTTTCAAAAGTAAATCACAATTTTTGATCAATTATTTTTAGTCAACTTCAAACTTACTTTGGCACACTTCTGCTCACACATACACAAATAAGTAATGGTATTCTACTTCTTTAGTTTGGGTCATTAATGGCCATAAAATTCTGGAGATAGAAGAAAACCCCCCTTTTGATTATGGTAGTGATAAGATGTTTTTGATCCCAAATAACTGAGAAATGTAGAAATTTCCATGTATTGGCTGATTCCCAATGTCTTCTTAAATGTGTAAAGGCCATTAAAATGAATCCTATCTAATAAAAGAGAAACGTGCAAATTGATTGTATCTCCCCTCCGCCCACAAGCCATGCCCACCAGCCAATCAGGAGTGAGTATGCAAATTAACCCAACCAAGATGGCTGTGGCCACAGAGCAAACAGGAGGCTTGGGTTTCCCTGGCGATAGAGGAAGCCAAGCTTTCCGCACAGCCTGGCTAGCCAAGGCCTCCATTCAAGGCTACAAAGTTTCAATTATAGAAGATAAATAAATCCCAGATACCAGGGCCTCCACTTGGGTCACCGGGGGGCATGGCTGGCCTGAAAACGACCACAGGCCTCTCGCCCAGACCGCCCCATGTCCCAAGGGAACCCCCACCCTGATCTGGGACACCCTTCAGGGGAAACCAGCTGGCCACCACCCGTGTACCAGGCTTCTATCTAATAAAAGAGTAATATGCAAATTGACCATCACTCCAACACACAATATGGCCACCACAAGATGGCCAGCAGGGGAGGGCAGTTGGGAGGGACCAGGCCTGCAAGGGAGGGCAGTTGTGGGCGATCAGGCCAGCAGGGGAGGGCAGTTAGGAGGGACCAGGCCTGTAAGGGAGGGCAGTTGGGGGCAATCAAGCCTGCAGGGGAGGGCAGTTAGGGGTGACCAGGCTGGCAGAGGAGGAAAGTTGGGGGTGACTGGGCCTGCAGGGAAGGGCAGTTGGGGGGGACCAGGCCTGCAAGGGAGGGCAGTTGTGGGCGATCAGGCCAGCAGGGGAGGGCAGTTAGGAGGGACCAGGCCTGCAAGGGAGGGCAGTTGGGGGCAATCAAGCCTGCAGGGGAGGGCAGTTAGGGGTGACCAGGCTGGCAGAGGAGGAAAGTTGGGGGTGACTGGGCCTGCAGGGAAGGGCAGTTGAGGGGACCAGGCCTGCAAGGGAGGGCAGTTAGGGGCAAACAGGCTGGCAGGGGAGCAGTTAGGCATTAATCAGGCTGGCAGGGGAGTGGTTAGTGGGTGATCAGGCTGGCAGGCAGAAGCGGTTGGGGGCAATCAGGAAGGCAGGCAGGCAAGCAGTTGGGAGCCAGCAGTCCTGGATTGAGAGGGATGTCCCACTGCCCATTTAGGCCGGATCCTACTGGAATGCGGCCTAAACGGGCAGTCGGACATCCCTCAAGGGGTCCCAGATTGGAGAGGGTGCAGGCTGGGCTGAGGGACACACACCCCCTGTGCACCTGGCCTCTAGTGTAGTCATAATTTCCTCAGCTGCAATTTTATCCTCATTGGTTTTTATAAATATAAATTTATACATTAATAAAAAAAGTTATACCAAAATCTTTGAATTATCCAACAACTTTCTATCCTCATAGGCAGTTGGGAGATGAAGTAAAGAGAAAGTCAGAAATTGATATATAAGTGATCATTATTTACGATATCACCAGGATGCCTGTTAAAATCTATGGAAGCTAGATAAACAATGAAGATTAGATTAAAAAAATCAACACTATGTTTAATTTCTATGCCTGCCTCAGGCAATTTATTATTTATCACAAATCAATGGGTCAGGCTCCCCTGCTACTGATCTTATAATTACACTAGAGGCCCAGTGCACAGGTGGGGTCCAGCCGGCCCAGCCCCAATTGGGGCAGATTGGGGCTGGGCCTGTCAGGAGGAGGAGACGGCGGGAGGTTTGTCAGCCAGCCTGCCTGGATTGGGGCCTGATCAGGGCTGGGCTGGCTGGGGGAAGGGGCTGAGGGTGATTGACTGGCAAGCCCTTCCCCCGATTGGTATGGGGCGGGGGGGGGGGGGTGAATCAGGGGCAGAGCTGGTTGGGGGGAGGGGCCATAGGCCGATTTGGTAGTGGGGGCCCATCAGGGGTGGGGCTGGCCCGGGGTAGGGCCACCCTACCCTCGATTGGGGTGGGAGAGGCAGATCAGGGGTGGGGCCGGCCAGGGGGCGGGCCTGCGGGAGGTGGGCCTCGCCTTCCCTATCAGGTGGGTTTCGCTGGCCACAGTGGGTGTCATAGCAACCAGTCATTCAGTTGTTATGGGGTTACAGTCACTGGCTTTATATATATATATAGATGCCTGACATGTATCTGAAGAGGAGGAGGAGGAAGAGAATTCACTAAGAGTCTGTGACAGAATTTTATTGCTCAGATACAGAGAATGAGAGCAGAGAATGAGAGACAAAACTAAAATTTCTCAAAGCAAATTCTTTTTAGAAGTGCTTAGATCTACTCATGAAAACACACACACACACACACACACACAGGAATGTGTTTGAACAGGCAAAATATTTGGAATTCTGTTTCTCAAATATCTCTAAGTTTATTTTGTGATGGAAGCCCTCAAATCTCAGAGGTCCCAAGGGAATCTCTTTCCCAAGCCACATGTTCTCATGTAAATTCTGAACTCTGTGGAAATGCAAACTTCACAGTATTAATTTCTGCTTCTAGATGCTGACCTCTAAGTTTCAAAGCCTGTTTATTCTCTTTGAACTGATCATACGAGAAGCTTAGAGGCATGGACTTGTAGAAAGCAACGTAATGGATAGTAGCACGTTTTATGTAGGTGGGAATGTGGAATAGAAATCAATTTCTGTGGCCAAATGCCATACAAAGGAGTGGATTAAGAAGATGACACACACTTGGAGCTATTGCTTCGAAAACAGTCATGATTTGAAAAGATACAAAGAAAAACCCCCATAAAGAATGACTTGACTTTATTAAGATTTGCTTAGAAATCTTGGTGTCAGTGGCATTGTAGCAAGGCTTTAGATCCACAGCATTTAATTACAGGTCTGCTGTTTATTAGCTATGAGGTCTTAGATAAGCTATTTAAACTCTCTGAGTGACATTTTCTCATTTATAAAATTGGGGTAAGCATACTTACATTGCATGGTTGTTTTGAGGACGATAGACATTGAATAGCAAATATTTAATGCAAAACTTTGCAGAGATTAAGTTATAACCACTACTACTACTTCTCATCCTCACTCAAGATGTGCAGTTCTGTTTAAAGTCTAAAGGATGCTGGAGAGCTGAAGGTAAACACCTCTGAAGCGTGTGTATCCACCCAAGGCCAGAGAGGCAGTAATTTCAGGATTAATATTCTTTCAGCTAAAGGATTCTCAACCATGGGCCAGGATGAGGATGCGTATTTATGAGCTTCCAGGTGATAATTGTCTTTGAGCCTAACCAGCCTTGGGCAAACTATGGCCCGTGGGCCGGATCCGGCTGTTCTATCCAGTTCTCTTGCTCTCCCCTCCGCTCCTTTACTTTGAATTTATATTAGTTTACACAAACACTCCATCCATGCTTTTGTTCCGGCCCTCTGGTCCAGTTTAAGAACCCATTGTGGCCCTCGAGTCAAAAAGTTTGCCCACCCCTGGCCTAAACCTTAATTACCATAACCATCCTCTCCCACTAATAACACTTTCATTTTTATATTGACCCATATCAGTTGAGTGTATATTTTTTTTTACCAAATAAACCTTGCAGCCACTCCTCAAACCACCAATAGCAAACACCATTATATATCTCTAGCAATCATCTTGTCACAATTCTACCCATTTTGACTTTTCCACGAGTCACCTTTTTTGACCACAATACCCTTCTCGAGAAGGTCTGATGTTTTTCATGAACAGAAATTGTTCAGTTCCCAATGCCAAGGTCTGCTTTGGCAAGCCACATTATTCAGTGTGTTTATAAACCTTGTTATACATCCATTCATTCAGTCTATATTTACTGTTTTGTGCTCAGTAATTCACAAGGATGTACAGTTTTGCATCCTTTCTGAGTGGCCTTCATCCCCCCGCCCCCCATCTCTGCAAGAAGGGAGAGATTGGCAGTGAGTCAATTTGCAGGTACCACTTAGCTGGTGCCTCTACCCCACCCCTTTTTTTAACAGCTGCCACTGTAGACACAATATTGAAATGAGAGGGTAGGGAAGATTGACAGGAAAGACACTGCGTATAATATCAATTCTTACTGTTTTAAATCTACTTTACAAATGATAAACCTAGGATGTAGTAAGGGAGAGATTTGGTGATAGAAGAATCCAGATTTTTTTTAACTCCTTAGTGACATATAATAATTATAGCACCATAAACTCATAAGCCTTTAGGTTCACCAGGAATTATTGGCCATAAGGTTGATTGTCATGTGGACACTGTAGCAAATTGGAGAGTGGATCCTGGAGGACAGGGAAACAAACACGCGTACTAATCTACAACTGTAAGGAGCCCAGAAATGTACAAATATGGGTGTAACCATATCTTCTGATTTCCTAAGCAAAGCCAAAATACATAGATTGGTGTGTGTGTGTGTGTGATTGTTAACACTAGTAACTATTTGTTAAGACAGTGCTAGCCAAACAAAGCCTGCCTCATTGACCTTATGACCTCAGAAGATTAAGGTTTTGCTTCTAAATCCACTTGCTTTGCTTCAAGTGGCAATTAAACAACAGCCCTTTTTATTCTATTCTGTAGCCTTTCTCTCACTCTCTTCCTCAGTATCTTCATCTGTGAAATAGGAATAAGAGAATTTGTTTTTCTGCCTCCAAACCATCAAGGATTGTGTGCATGTGAAAATTAATGTGTTTATTTGGTTATGTGCATCTTGCTGAGTAGAACTAAGGCTTATGAATACTAATAGCGTTTGAGTCATGTGAGCTTTCATGGGAGGAGAGTTGGACCATTTAGCTTCCCCTCTTCAGGGAGTTATAAAGAGGAAACTAGGGAGGAAGAAGCTGAAAATGTTTCTTCATGACTGTCTCCTGTGGTGAACTCTGAAGTGGCATTGGGAATTCTGAGAGTTTGTTTGCATGATGGTAATAGATTCTGAAGCACTGTAACCTGAAGAGAGCAAAGCCCTCCCTATGTGAGCGTATGAGTTTATATCTATTGGAGGCAGGTGAACAGGTGTGGAAGGAAAATAACCTGTGCACTACCTACCTAAGGCTCTGCTCACACCTTTTTTATGCTCTAATCAAATTGTCTTTTTGTCACTGGACTCTCACCCTTCCTGGTGCATTAGGGTAGACTGCTGAAGCATACCCAACATATCATCATATTAACCCAACAATAGTGCATTTCGCTGATACTCCTAGGTGACATTTCACATAATAATCCAGAAAACCAAGCTTCTTTCATTCTATGGCTCCCTCATCCTGTGGGCCTCACCATTAGTTGGCAAATGGGGTAAGAATGCAGTGAAATATACATGTGGAAGATCACTGTGTGCCAAGCCTGAAAGGGACACAATGCCGTTTTGGCTCAGATTCCCTTGGCTAGAACTCATCACAGTGCCACACAAAGGACTCTGGGAAATGTAGTCAAGTCTGCCCCACAAAGAGAACATCATTTTGATTAGCCCATAATCACTCTATTTATCTATAGCCTGAAAGGTTTTCAAACATTTGTTCTTCTATTTTATCATCTGCGAGACATGTTTGATTCCTTGAACACAAGACACCGAAGTTAGAATTCGCCATTCCCTTTTTTTTGTTGTTGCATCTCTACAGCTAGCATCTGGCTTCTTGGTTTTCAGTTAAACATTTCTATACCCTATTTTGAAGGAGTATAGGTTCTATTCCTTCTACACACTAAATAAATTCCCCATCTTATTGCTTAGAAGGGAGGTTTTTGCTCCATTGAGTGTCGAGAGTGTTGAAGTTTGAATAGCTTTGTTGTTGGTGAGCATTGGCAGTGACGAACACAGCCTGTTACTCTCTGTGATTTCCTTAGTTGTGGATCCTGATGGACATCACTGATTCCTGTGTAGAAATCCAAAAATATGTTTTATTTTTAGTTTTTGAATCTGAAACTGTCATGGGGTGTGGGCGGGCAGGGTTGTATTGGAAGTGATGTGTAATGTAAAAATAAAATGATTGAACATTATGGAATTATACAGTGACTTTGATTAGTGTTAGGCATCCATACTAATAAGTGCACACAAAACAATACAAATGTTCTTGCGCTTTTAGGACAACATTGTATATGATGTGGCTGTTAATGATTGATAAATGATAAGGGAAAAAGATAGGTATAGACCTACCCAAGCTGGTACTTGTCATTAGGATTAGCAATCTGAGGATCTATAAAAAGCGTAGGCTTATTTAACCATTGACATAACTCCTGTTCAAAAATCCATGAAAATGGAGAATTTCAAGATGTAAATGTAAATAAGAGACAACAAAATATAGTTACCTATCTACTAGAGGCCCAGTGCACGAATTTGTGCACCAGTGGGGTCCCTTGGCCTGGCCTGGAGATCGGGCTGAAACCAGCTCTCCAACATCCCCCAAGGGGGTCCAGGATTGCGAGAGGGCGCAGGCCAGGCCGAGGGACCCCACCAGTGCACAATCGGGATGGGGAGGAATTCAGGAGGTTGGCCAGCCGGGGAGGGACCGTGGGAGGGCTCTAGGGTGTGTTCGGCCCATTTCACTCAGTCCCCATCTGCCGAACCCCAGCAGCAAGCTAACCTACAGGTCAGAGTGTCTGCTCCCTGGTGGTCAGTGCACGTCATAGTTGACTGGTTGACAGGTTGACTGTCTGCCCCCTGGTGGTCAGTGCACATCAAGGTGAGCAGTTGAGCGGCCTTAGCATATTAGCATATTACACCTTGATTGGTTGAATGGCCAACCTGTCAACCGGACATTTAGCATATTAGGCTATTATCTATAATAATAAAAGGGTAATATGCTAATTAGACCGGACATCCTTCTGGATGTTTTTCCTGATGAAGCCAGGGCCAGAGGGAAGCCAGCTGGGGTCCTGGGTGCCTGCGGCAGCCAGAAGGAAACCAGCCTGGGTCTGGGTGCCTGCAAGAAGCTGGAGGGAAGCCAGCCCGGGTCCCGGGTGCCAGTGGGAAGCCAGTGCTGGCAGCTGGGGGAAGGAAGGCCTATTCTTACACAAATTTTGTGCATCAAACCTCTAGTTATATAGGATAGCATTAGAGTGTGATGACTAAGAACTCTCTGAATGAAACTACCCAGATTTGAATCCTAGGCACACCAAATCCTATCTGAGTCTCAGCAAGTTAATTCTGAAACTCTATTTCCTCTTCTGTAAAATGAAGATAGAAACAGGAATAGAACTCGTGATGTCATGGGGATCATCAATAAAATGATGTTTGTGAAGAGCTTATGGTAATTCGGATAAGCACACACAGAAAAAAAACAACAACAAAAAAGTAGTTTAAAACAATGCTTAGAATGCTGTGGGCATACCAGTCATCTGAATATTATGTTAGTATGGAGACTCTGGTTCTTTAGGTCTGTTCTGGAACCTGAGATTTGCATTTCTTACTAGTTTATAGATTACATTAATTTTGCTAGCGATTAAATCACACTTAAAAAATCTCACAAGGATATGTTTTAGATTAGGGAGAGAGAGTAAGGAAGAAGAAGAGAAACATTGATATGAGAGAGAAATATCAATTGATTGATACCCTTACATGCCCCGACCAGTCATCAAACCCACCACCGTTTGGTGTATGGGACTATATACCAACCAACCAACTGAGCCACATGGGCCAGGGCTGCACCACACATTTAATATACAGGAGCTAAACTTCATAGTTATAATCTTATCTAAATCTTGGATTATCTGTGTATCTATCAATGTGAGGATTCCTGGCAAATGATGACAAAGAGCTCTTCATGATGCAAAATATCTGAAAAGCTTCCATAAGTGAGCAAGGGATGTTGAACCAGATGTCTGAGAAACAAAAGAAGTAATCCAAAATTGTATTCATGCCATACATATTTTATGTCAAGAATTGTCATGGCCCCGGAATGTAGTTTGAAGGGCCAATGATATAGGGTTGATGTGCTTTCAATACTAATGAGACTTTTTGAAATTCTGATTTATTTGCTGTTTTTTTTTTTTTACAGATTTTTTTGGAACTGATGTCTGCCTGGGGTTGTTCTGGCATTATTATTTTTTTCAATATGCTAATGAGAAAATGAGAAAGTTTGTCTAGTGTTTTTCTGGCTCCTGTTTCTGGTAAAGCTGGTTGCATGTATTTTTCAGGACAGTGTTTTGGGATTCCTGCTAGAGTATTTAATTTAGGTCACTGCTGTTTTCATTAATATCATCTACCTTTTTCTATTAATTGTCCACTTAGTAATTTTATCGGCTGAAGTCATTGTTAGGCCATTATTCAGATTTTGAAGCCATTCATGTCTGTTGGTCATCTTGCTAAATATTCCTTTATTCTTCCCTTCCTTTAAAGTAGATCTATCTTTATTTTAATGGAGTTCTATGGCTGCATCAAGATTTTAGCTAATGTTGGCAATGGCCTGTGCTGGGCTTTGAAGATCCCATAGAGGGTTGGATTCCCTCTTCTCCCTTTGTTCTGCCAAGTTTCCATAATGAATGGTATCGTGCCTATAAATCAGAGATGAATAAGGATGCTCCCAGAAGCTTGGAACCCAGAGCACCCACCTGATCAAAATCTCAGCCCCTGTATCTTGTCACAATATACTGTAGTCACTGTGTATTCTCAATGCACATATTTTCAGTCTTCACAACCAGTAGTCCTGTTTATGATTTTGCATAATTATCAATGGAGTGGTGTACGCATCTTGTAATAGCATTTGCATTTCCATTTTTTAGGGAAAAAGTCTATACTTAAGGGTTCATTACACGAGGCTGTGCTGTTAAACATACAACATATGGAGAAAAGGAAAAGGCACATGATAACTAATTATGTTCTGTATGTGTATAAATAAATATATGAATTTATGGAGTCATGACACTTTTGGAATTAAAAGCATTGAAAGAGAGCCTAATTATACATTTTGAAATCTCCTAGTGTTTTAAACAAAAGTACCATTTCACATGACCTATTTTTAAGCACTGGGAAGAAGGAGGGAACATTAAGATTAACTGACAATAAATAAATTTATTAAATTTTTATCTAAAAAAGCAGTCAGTGCTTTATATATATTAACTCAGCCCATTTGAAATGTACAAAATAGGGGAAATCTAGATTATTGTGGTAAAAAAAAATTACAATAAAATGAAAACAAACAGGCATTCCTAAAGTGACCAAAAGTTAATGTTGGAACCAAGCTGTCAACACAAACTGCAAAGAGACTAAATCCCAACATGACAAGAAAGTAGGGGTGAAAGTGAACCAGTCACACCCCGACATTCTCTGAGCTCACTAATTTGTTGGGTGGCTCTGCCCATCTCCACATAATTATTTTCTTTGAATTCTAATAATGTGATTTTTCTCACTTTTCAAACTGCCCCTCTAGAAGTTTCCTCTCCATTGGAACTTGGAGATTTTAAGACATGGAAATAAAAATTATTTTAAGAAGAGGGGTGATCTGCCAGTGGGTTGCTCATAGAAAGCTTGTACAGCTAGGGCACTGTCTTTATAATTTATTTATTAATATAAGTGATATAAAATATATGGTTCTTCCAAGAATATCTTTAGCTATGAATATAAATCTGACCTGGTGTTAATAAATGCCTAGGATTTGGGTTACATTAGTCTGTTACAGAAGACACTGGAGTGCTGAGGCAGAGGGTTCTATCTGATGGGTAGTTCTTTGAAGACAAAAGCTGTACCTTATTTTCTTTAACACCTTTGGTCATACAATGGCTCTCACAAAGGAGGAACTCAAGAATGTGTTTTGAATTAATATTGTCTCCCCATACTTTCTCCCTGTGACTTGTAATGTAATAAATTAAAAATGGCTTGTAGTTTTAAATCACCACTATGAACATTTCATGAGAAGGGGAGATTTAATGCCCATCATCCCATATAAAGTGCACACATGGCCAATAACTCCTAAAATTTCTTAGTAGCTAATGTTAACAACACTTGTATTTATTTTTTTTTGCAAACTGAAGCCTTCTACTATGGATGATCAGTAATGCCATTTTGCAGGTAAATGAAGAAAGAGCGATTTTATACAGTTTTCTTTAATAGAGTGGCCATGAAGATATTTTTGTAGCCTTTAAAGAAACTTTTTTTCCCCCCTGATTCTTCTGATGGCATTCTTCCAAAAGGAACGAAAACAAAAGTCTCTCTTGGGGCCTGGATTAATACAACATCATTGAAGAGTTGATAGATGAGCTGAAAATTGGGCAGCCACCAGAGACAGTTTTGGGAGATATAAGTGTTCCAATGGCCTCAGGAGGCTTATACTACCCAATAGCTCTTGTGAGTAATCTGACCATGCCATGGCTTCATTGGGAAGCTCCTCAAAATCTGTTATGGTTGGTGATCTCCAAAGGTTATTTCTTTTTAAAAAGTTGATATTTTAGATAAACAGCATATTAAGGTTTTACTTAGCTCGTGCGTTCCTTGGGAACAAAGTCTTTGTTAATTTATGGTTCTGTACCCAGAGCCTAGCATAGTACCTGGAGAAGAAGAAGCTTAATAAATATTTGGATGAATGACTGGATTACTCCATTGGATAATTACTATGGCTTTTATTTCTTAACTAGAGGCCTGATGCACGAAGATTCGTGCAGGAATAGGCCTTCCTTCCCCTGGCTGCTGGCACCGGTTTCCCTCCGGCACCCAGGACCCAGGTCTTCGCTCTGGCCTCCACCTTCCGCCTTTGCTCTGGGCCGGCCGCCACCATCTTTGTTGCGTTAATTTGCATATTCCCTCCTTATTGGCTGTGGGCGCCACCATCTTTGTCATGAAGTGATGGTCAATTTGCATATTACTCTTTTATTAGATAGGATTTTGACAAATATTAAAAATAAAATCTGTCAAAAAATAGTTTTCTGCTAAATACTGCAATTGGATTGATCTAAAAGTACATATGAACTCCCTTGAAAATGGTGAAATTATCTAATACTCACTCTGACCTTGAATTTCACCACTTTTAAGCCCAAAAGAAAATACTGCTCTAATGTGGATCCAAAAATTTGATATTTAAGGGGATTGCATGCAAAGTGCATTTGGGTAATCAAGGTGATTCTTAACATATATATCTAATATGACTTATTGTTGTCCAGAGTTGAGGCAGTGATTCTTTATAAATATGTTAGATCAATCCAATGGAGTTAGGATGGGCAGGAAAGTATCTCTTACCAAAAATCTACTTGATTATAGGCTCATATAAGAAAAAAAAAATTTATGTTTCTTTGGAGCAACTTACCTTAAGTAAAAAATAAAAAGTCTTTAGAAGATACTTAAACACTTTGAACATTAATCCTATTAATTGGAGTCCAATTGTGTGGGGGTGTATATACTAGTATATGTGTGTGTGTGTGTGTGTGTATGTGTGTGTGTGTGTGTGTGTGTGTGTGTGTGTGTATATATATATATATATATATATATATATATATATATATATATGCTAGAGGCCTGGTGCACGAATTCATGCACCAGTGGGGTTCCTCCACCTGGCCTGCGGGATCAGGCCAAAAACGGCTCTCCAATGTCCCCCGAGGGGTCCCGGATTGCAAGAGGGCACAGGCCAGGCCGAAGGACCCCACCAGTGTACAATAGGTGCTGGGAAGGAATGTGTGGGAGGTTGGCCAGTTGGGGAGGGACCACAGGAGGGCTCCAGGGTGTGTCTGACCTGTCTTTCTCAGTCCCAATCTGCCAAACCCCAGCAGCAAGCTAAGCTACGGGTCAGAGCGTCTGCCCCCTGGTGGTCAGTGCATGTCATAGTGAGCGGTTGAACGGCCTTAGCATATCATTAGCACATTACACTTTGATTGGTTGAATGGCTGACTGGTTGACGGGACACTTAACATATTAGGCTTTTATTATATAGGATATATGGATTCAATGATAGAACATTTTTAGGTTAATGGTATTTATTTTGAACAACAAATATGAAAGAGTTCATAGAGGCCACATTTACAATTACTCTGGATTTCTGTCCAATGCAAGAATTTATTATGGGGAGAAAAAGAAAGGAAAATGAAAAGAAATTTCTTACTGAGCGAGCTAAAGGAAAAAGAAAGGAATCATAATTAAAGCCCAAGTTGGAAGAGAAGTAATTGTGAAGAATAATATTTAGGGAAATGAACATTCTGGTTCTCTAGGTAATACTAGCTTAAAAATACATAAGTAATGAAGACACTAATAACCACAATTAGGCATATCTAGTCATTTAGAAACCAGTTCTTACCAGATTTCTGAAAGATAAACATTTAGTTAGTCTGTGTGTGATAAGCTAAGTAGATTAAACCTCTTCCTAACTAATTTTATAAATGAGGCTACAGAAGAAGAAATAAATTCTACATTGTCCTCAAGAAAAAAATAAACCCATTAAGTATCAGTGGCTCATGTAATAACTGAATTCTGTAAATTTTTTTTGTAAAACATTACTATATTTAAAAAGTGGAATAGTTTACATATTTTAGCCTTAGCTAGACTTAATGATTCTATTATTTTGCTCCGAAGAAATATTTTAATTTCTCCTTCTCTGCCCACCCTTAATCCCTCTCAGGCTAAGCTAGTCAGTTTATCAGGGATGATATTGTGAACATAAACATTCTGATAATAGCTCTCTCCTCTGCAAATAGAACCAATGGCAGTATAAACAGTTGCTCTAAATCAGTGAGCATTAAGTTCTCTTCTTTCACTTTTAGGTTTTATAACTTCCTCGGAGCCCAGTTCATTGCAAGAACAACTCGTTAGTCTCCAGTTAAAACAGTTTGATCGTTTTCATTTCAAATGTTTTCATATGCTTAAAGAAGAAAAAAAAAATTATTAATTATCACTCCTATCTGTTCTCTATGGAGTATGATAGGGATTCTCTATGAAATTTTCCAACTGTGCAGTGCAGATAAAGTGTCTAATCTTAAATACCAGCACCATTATCTGCAAGTACCAGCTCATAACTAACATTTAATAAAATTCCGTTCATTGGCTCCCCATCTCCGTCAGAGTAAAAGCCAGTATTTGGAATAATCTACAAGGCCTGAGAATATTTCTGCCTAGAGTTAACCCTCTCCTCATCTCTCCTACCCTCTTCTCTGACTCTTTTCCATTCACTCTTAGTTCTTTGGAGCCCACACACACAGCATTTCTTCCTCCTGGACCAGTATTTTCAGAAATATCCATTTGCCTCCCTATCTCTTTCAAATGTTTGTTCAAGTATCACCTTCTCAATAAGGGATTCCCTGAATACCCTACTGCAAGTTGTATGACCCATATTCCAGGACTTTCTGTCCTTATCTTCACTTTATTTTTCTTCATGGTGCTTGTAATATATTAAGTACTTTACTTTTTTAACTGTTAATAGGGCAGGGATCTTCGTGATTTTCACTGCTCTATGCCCTGGGCCGAGAACAGTCCCCGGCCCCTAGTGGGCATTGAATATGTGTTTAGATATTCATTTACTGAATGAATAAATGCATATTTACTGCATTTTATAATTTCACAGGGCTCTTGAACATTTTCCGTATATTAGTAGGACTGTGTATTTTTGGGTTATAGACTCTAAAATGGGATTAGATGAAAAGGTAACATTTTAATACTTGAGTGGAGAGAAATGGCACATGATTAAGTATTTGATTATGTAAAACCAATACTATCTTTTAATCATTCTCTGTATGAGTTGAATATTAATATAATTCAACATAGTGTCATTTGCTTCACTGGCATTAATTTCATAACTTTTTATTAATGGCTATATAAATCTGCCAAGGAAACATTTTTAATTTTTTTTTAGATTGGTTACTTTGTGTAGAAATAGTTTTAATATTTAGCATTTTTATACAAGTAAGAATTAGTCTCTCATAATTTTTGATTACTAGAGGGCCAGTGCAAGGATTTGTGCACGGTTGGGATCCCTCAGCCTGGCCTACGCCCTCTTGTAATCCAGGGTCCCTTGGGGGATGTCGGACTGCCGGTTTTGGGATCGGGCTGAAACTGGCAGTCTGACGTCCCCCAAGGGATGTAACAGTGACAAAGTGGCAGGCAGCCGGAGAGGCTTTCCGTCGCCGCAGCTGCACTCACCAGCCATGAGCCCCCGACCTCTGGCTGAGCGGCACTCCCCCTGTGGAAGCACACTGACCACCAGGGGGCAGCTCCTGTATTGAGCATCTGCCCCCTGGTGGTCAGTGTGCGTCATAGCATCTGATCAACCAGTCATAAAGGTCATAAAGGTGGCTTAGGCTTTTATATATATGGATTAGCCCTCAAAACATTCTTTGGCTTTGAAATTCAATCATTTACTTCAGCCCTACTGATCTGTCTAACCTAATGATCTACTAAGATCAGGGATTATCCTGCTAGCACTGAACAGGGCAAATAAAAATGAATAAGATTTTACTGCCCTATCTTGTACTCCAATAAGTCAATTGTTGAGATTATCTGAACATATAAATTAATATTTAATATTTAAACAAATCTTTCCCCTGCTCCAAAAAATAAGGGGGGGCTGGTTAATAATGTGCTTGTTCTCCATTCCCAATGAAATGGGAAAGTGGAAAACATCAGTGATAAATGGGTGAGGTCAGGCAATCCATATGTGATGGAATAGAGTTTTGAAAAATAGAGCTCCCTACCTATTATCAGGTTGACACTGACATAGGTTGGAAAATGCCCATTTTTCTTGGATAAGAATCCATTACTTGATTATATTTAATTCAGAGGGTTTTATAATCTATACCAGTGTTTCTCAACATGTGATCACTAGACTAACAACATTGCTATTCCTTATGAATTAGTTTGAAATGTAAAATTCTCAGGTCCCAGCCCACATTTCTAAATTAGAAATGGAGAATGGGGCCCAATCACTTATAAGCAGTGTTTTGACAAGGTTTTAAAGTGATTCTGATGCTCTAGTTTGAGAAATGCTGATAGATCCTATTCAGTAAATACATATAGAGCCTTTGTCATATACAATACACTATGTGTTGGGGGTGGGGGAAGAGATGCAAAATAAACATTCTCTGTTGTAGCAGAAGTTATGCTGAAAGTCTCCCAAAGTGGCTCTGCTAGCACACATTAATATCCTTAGTGGAGACTTGTAGCATTCACATGGTCTCTGGGTTTTTGTTCATTTTCATCTGCAGAAATCTGTAAGCCCATATTTGTACGTTTAAATTTGTAAGATAAAAAGTAGAGTCTAAATGAAGTAATCCTCTAAGGATAGTGAATCATATTCATGAAAAATTGTAACAAAAAACAAAAGGAGTGCTCTCTTTAAATCACGTCTAGATAAATTTTGACTCGGGGCAAGGAGTAACCTATCAGAATAAGGGTAGCAGATATATCCCAAGACACTTCCTTCATTGTTTTTGAATGATTCAGTGAACGCCTATCCGGTCTCTCTGATAGTGTTCTCACTGGACACCATATTAGCTTCTTCATGGGTCGGGAAGGCTCCTGTATCAGCCACTATTTAGACAGAAAAAAAAACAAAAAACAGAAACAGAAACCACTTCAGGTATTGGAAACTTAGGATCTTTCATACCAGACTTGTTTACAAAACAAGTTAGAGGAACTGGAGGAGGAAAGAGAAGGAGGAAGGAACTCGGACATTAATAATTAAGGAGAAACTGCTATAGCCTCTCAGATGGGCCAAGAAGCTGAGGAGGTGATGTTAGCAGAAAGCAGGGGCACACTCATCTCTACAACTATTGTGAGTCTCTGGTACTGATGAAACTCCCACAAATCCACAGCTGGAGCAGCCAGATGCTCCTGCTGGCCTGGGCTGGCCCTGCCATGTGGGGCCCTGGAGTGGGAGCCAGCACTGAACTGGAGCACCTAGAGGTTGCTGGAGTCTGTAGCTGCCTGCTGATGCTGGTGACACTTGCAAAGCCAATGGGAGGGGGGTGGGGGGGAAGAGCACTTAGCTTCTTCCTACTTCCCAATCTCGCACTGGTGCCTCCCATTGGCAGATGCAACCAGAAGTCAGCTGGGAAATCTGGGAAATGTAGTTTCAGGGTCCAAGTACCTGGGATCCAAGTTAATACACAAAAGGGTGGAATGAAGCTGAGAGAAGGGAGGCAAATGACCTGCACAGACATGAAGACACATCTTAAAACAATCCATCGGAATGCAGAATTTCAGAGGTTAAGTGGTCCTTGGCATTCTACCTGTGAGATTTTTTTAATCTTTTCAGTTACGTTCAGAACAGAGGGTGTCAAAGGATAGCTGAGGAGTTAAGGAGTAAGTCCATTATAAAAGAAAGGCAAAGCTTTTTCTGGTATTAGTCTCGTTAAAGTAATCCTGATTTTCTACTTAACACCTAAATTTCTTTTTCTGAATGGATTCTTCAAGAACTCTTTCGAAACCCCCAGAATTCAATGGTTATTGCTGCTTTGTATTAAAATTGTCCTAAAATGTGGTATTCCACTTTCACTTAGGTTTATGAAAGTATTAGATTTTTAATGTTTGTTTAAACCTTTGAATTTTTTTTTTTTCAGTGTGATTTTTCTAACATATCTGTAACTTGTTTTCAGGGATATCTATTCTCCTCATTCCAAATTTCTCTGCATTTGGCAGATACACTTCAACATCTGGCGGCTGGAGTTAGTGTTTTCCCTGTCTTACTATAGAGAGCCTCAGCTTCCCCAATTTTCTTCTTCTCCTTCTCCCTCTCCCTCTCTCCCCTCTCCCCTCTCCCCTCTCTCCTCTCCCCCTCCCCCTCCCTCTCCCTCTCCCTCTCCCTCTTCCTCTTCTTTTTTGTTTGTTGTGTTGGGTTTTCTGGAAAACATGCTCTTTTTTCTACAGGCAGTCTAGGGTAGTATTCTGAGAAATTATATATAATGAAGAATAATCTAATAAGAGTTGTTAGCACTCTTGGGGTTAGGAAGAGCCGCAGAGTGAGAATTAGGCCGGATTTAAACCACAGCTCTCTCTATTGCATACAGCTCTGTAGCCCAGTTAGACTACAGTGTAAACTACAGCTCTCTCTATTGCATACAGCTCTGCAGCCCCGTCAGTATCTTTACAAGGTTGTTGTGAGGATGAAATAAATAGCCTGCCCGAAGCTATGCGTAAGTTACATGGGAAATATAAACAGAAGTGCTAGCTACTATTATCTTATTTATTTAAAAGCAGCCATAGGGCTGAAAAAAAAAAAAAGTAAGATTAGTCCATACTGGACCCAGGCAGCAAGTCTTCCATCATGCTGAGCTCTGGGCTAACCCTGTGTGAAAGTTCTCTTTTCCATCCTCAGCTGCTGTCAGCCCTAGGATTCACTGCAGCTTCGGTTGACATAAAAATATTCCATTGGATTGGGGATGGTGGGAGAAAGGTAAAGACCAGGGATTTAAAAAAATATATCACATAGGAACTTGGCTTTCGACTACTTATATGCACTCGATTTTGAGACAATTCAAAGGACATTTATAAATATGGTTAGGAGTTAGGAAGCAGTCCTTATACCAAAGACTGAAGAAACTGATAGGATTTTGCTTGGAAAAGTGAATCAGAGGGGAGATCTAATACTCTCTACTCAATGGGATACAGATGAGATTAATAACCAGCTGAGATTCTTTGTCTCCAGTGAGCCCAGGGCAAATAGAATTGACTTTCGTTGCGTCCTGTAATAATCTCCAGACAGTGAAAGCGGGGTCGGGCATCCTTCTGGAAGGGGCTGCCCACTTTGGTATCAGGGGACCGGGAATGGCTTCTTGTTCCCCTACTCTGTAAATCCTTCCCATCATCTCACAGACTGATGCATAATTTCCGTGATTAAAATGTCATTGCTTTGACTACGGAACAGAGTATTCCATAACCCCTGAAGTGATATAAAAATTAAAAGTTTGATACAGTGAGTTAGCAGGGTTGCCTGAAACAAGGTTGATTGACATGGGGGAGAGAGTAACAGGACACGGGGTTGCTGAAGGGGAAGGAGTTTACATTACCTCAGAGGGGAAAGCGTACAGCCTGTGGAGGCAGGGGTCCCATCAACCTCTCGGTTTTATTGAGATTCGACCCTCCGTGGGAGCTGTTAATGACTGGCTGGTTATTGCGTCATCTGATGAAGTCACCTTTCTGGATATCTTTAAAAGCTGGGCACCTGATTTACAGTTATCTACGTGATTTCCTGAACTTTCCAACAACCATTTAGTTGTGCTTACACACATCCAAAAGGCTTGGATAAGCGCTCCTCCAGGTGGTCCTACGATCAGGGCATCAGCAACACCTGAGAGCTTGTTATTACGACAGATTCACGGGCACCACCCCGACCTGCTGCATTGGTGCTTTCCGGGGATGGAGTCCCAGGGTTCTGCATTTTAACAAGCCCTCCAGGTGATTTTTTTATGCTAAAGTTGGAGAGCCACTGGTTTTGATTGCTCTTTACTAGTTAAGAACATACATGAGCTTCTTGTGTGTATTTTTTTTTTTTTTTTGCCTCTTGGCAACATATGCCCCCACATGCAAATGATGTCACAGCGGGATCAAGTACTTCTTTGCAGGAGCCTTTCATTTTTATATTTGTCAGCTAACCTCTTAATAGTATTTATTAGTATACATTTTGCCATGTATGTGTGGGGGGGATTATACACACACACACACACACACACACGCACACACACAGAGTCAACTGTTGCAAATAATTGCCAGAACATATTAGCACACAATGAGAATTAGTAGAACAGGTTAAATACCCTATTTTATTTATTTATTTTGTTTGTTTAAAAATGTCCTTGTTTTAGCATGCAGTGCCCAGCTGCCCTTAAACTACTAAACTGGGGAGAGGTCTGATTGAGAATTGAAATGTATTTTTTGCGAATTTCATGCTGGGGAAATATTGTTGTGTTTCCTCCTGCATTCTACCAGTGATAATAGGTTTTCACTAAGCATTTTACACTTGTTTCATAAGACCCAAGTTTTGAGTACTTCATGCCCCACAGTATCCATCATTTAGACTCTGAAATCCCCAGTGTAGATTTGACAGAGCAGTAGTTTATCAACCATGGTTTGCCAAGTCAGCATTAATGTCTGTGTGCTCTGAAAAAAACAACACATTAAATAAAGATGGTGATGTTCTAATCAAGATACCAAGCATGTTTTTATATTTTCGTTTGGGTGCTGTTTTGCCTAACAAAACTGCTGGATTAAGATACATTAGCATGGGCCACTTTTATTGCTCTGGGTGTGAAGAAAATAGTGGAGTAAAAATAAAACGTTGCAAAAATGAAAATCAAAACATTTCAGGAGCAAGTCATTCCATCTCGTTGCACTGTTGCTTGGTCCCAGTCAGAAAGAAGCAGGAGGAAGGATGACTTGCCCTGCAGTTTCACATTGTATACATTGTAACTTTCCGCATCTTATTATGAAAATTTTTAAACATACAGAAAAGTGGAAAGAAATTTACAGTAAACTTCATATCTAAGTTTATAATTAATCTATTACTATACTTGCTTTAGTACATACCTATTGTTCTTTCAATTCAGCAGTCTGTCTCTTTTTTTCAATAAGACATCAATTGCAGAGATATCAGCACACTTGACTTTTAAATATTCAGCATGCATATAACTAGCTAGAGTTCAGTATTTTTTTGTTTTTCCCTCTGTTGGAGTGAAACTTCCATAAAATGAAATATACAAACCTTAAGTATACAGTTCAGTGAGCTTTGCCAAAGTGTCTACCTGTGTAACACAAAGCCCTATCCAAAGAGAAAGCATTGCTAAAATATAAATTTCTTTAATATATTCATATATATATATATATATATATATATATATATATATAAAATACACACACACATATGTATGTATTGCTGGACCTCTGGTACTTTTTAAAATTTAATAATGAAGCTCTCCTAGGACTTTGCATGGCAAGTGTGGGGGTTGACATGTTTATCTTCTCTCCAAAATCTTTCTCTATTATACTTAATGAAAATTACATGATACTCAGTCTAATTGCCATCCTACATATCCTGGACTTAGTTCATCATTTCTTAACTTTTCTAATGCTTCATCAAAGTTAGTAGAAGAATGCAAAGATGCATGAAGCAAAAGCTCATCAGCTCCCTCCCCTCAAAACTACCCCTAATAAAAGTAAATAGACTTAGGCTGATTGATCAACAACTTTATGCTCAGTGATCTTAAGGAAGGATGGGCAGGCGCATGAAGGCAATTAGAATAAACTCTTGTGTTTCTCATACTCACAAAGGTAAACCAAAAGAAGCTACGCAGAGTTTATTATTGTATTACTAGTAGCCCACCGCGTGGTATCATGCACAGCAAGCCTCCCACCACTTCCACGGGACCCGGGAGGGACCCCCGCCAATTCTGCGGGAGGTGGGAGGGACCCGCGCTGCTTCTGTGGGAGGTGGGCCCGCCGTTATTTCTCTGGGCCTGCGCTGGGCCGCGGAGGCTGCAGGCGGCCCCCCTGTCCCCCAGAGGCCTTCTGCGGCCTGGGGCGTCGCCGTGACAACAAAGCAAGCATTCTGCCAGGCCGCTCATGCTGCCTGCTTTCAACAGCAGCACCCCCCCAGGACTGGGGGACTACGGCGAGGCTGAGGGGACTGGGCGCCGCCATCTTTGTGACAGAGTGACAGTTAATTTGCATACCACCCATTTATTAGATAGGATTATTTATTAATTATTGTATTATTTTCCATACGTACAACTGTACATTCATACTTGCCCCACCATGTTCAGTTGATAATGGCTGATGGGTGCTGATGTTGCTGTGTGGAGAAGGATCCTGAGGCTATGTCTGTAGTTAAAGGGAAGGTACCACAATTGCTTAGTGATGTCTATGAAGCAACAGCAGCTATGCCATCCCTCTTACATCCCGGGTTTAAGTGAGCTCCTGAACATTTCCCTGTGATCACCCCAAAACACGTCTAGATTGAACCAGACGATGGAAAAGGGCAGATGGGCAATACCACTCTAAAACATTTCTGAGTTCATATTTGTATCTTATTAAAATCTTCAGTGTTGCTTTGCAACAGTTGTACTTACAAAGGGAATGTTTAAATGGGGTTTAAAATACAAGATAGGGATAAAAGAGAAAGAGTCAGAGAGAGGGATAGAGAGAGACAAAGACTATTCTGTCATTTTAAGAATAAAAATGTGTTACTAATTGCCTTAAGGCTGATGTACTCCAGGAATTACCCTTCCTATGAACAGTGTAAAATTCCAAGTATAGAAGCTACTCAACTTACATCCCCATAAACCCCATCGTAAGTTAAAAAAGCATTTAATACACCTAACCTACAGAGCATCGTAGCTTAGCCTAGCCTACTGTAAACGTGCTCAGAACACTTACATAGCCTACACGTGGGCAAAATCATCCAATACAGAGCCTATTTTGTAATAACGTGTCGAATTTCTCCTGGAATTTATGATACATATTGCTTTCACTCCATTGTAAAGTCGAAAAATCCCAAGTTGAACCATCCTAAATTGAGGACCATCTGTAGTGAAATATTTGAATCACCGCCACCACGGGATAATAAGGCCCACTTCAACCTGACTGCTTTTCTCTAAAGAGCAAATAGATACTGGGTTAGCCGAGATTATTCCATAGCATGTGGGGGCAGGATGGCGGGGTGAGGAATCAGGCTCCGCTTTCATCTTTTTACTAGACGGCTTTATTTATAACACTTCAGCAGATGTCGAGACGATTTGTTCTGTGGCTCACAGTCTCTGTGTGATCTCTCTGCTGCAGTGTTCCACCCAAGTGCGAGTGGCTGGGCTCAGGATCATTTTCAAAGACTCTGTTTTCAAAGCCAATACACACACAAGTCAGTAGTATTTTCGAAAACAAAGGTTATCACATTTTCCCAAGGGGGCTAGACAAGGGGAGGGAGGGTGTTGAGAATAGAGGGCCAATTTATTTCACATGGCAGGTCTCATAAAGATTGCATCCGTAAATGCGTTGCCAAATTGAACAGCAGAGGGGGAAGAAATGGGGGTGGAGGAGGAGGGAGGGCTCCAGTCAGAGAAAGCTAAAGTCACAACTTGAGCGAAGTGTGAGGTTGAAGGAGACATGCCTGTAGGGTAAATTTTCTTACCAACTCTCACTTTCTCTCTCTGTGTATTTCTGGTCAAGAGTTAAAGTGAGAGAGAGAGAGAGAGAGAGAGAGAGAGAGGCACACACACACACACACACACACACACACCCCTCCTTCTTGAAGGGAGGTGTTGTTTTTTCTTTTCATCAGGATTGCTGAGGAATGTTGCCGCTGATAAGGCTGCAGAAAATATTTCTAGGAGTGCATTTTCAGAACTTGGGAACAGAGACAGTCTGTCTGAACCTAGCTCAACTTTTCTTTCTTATCACTTTTTAAAAGCATGTTATCTTGAAGAGCCAAATTAACATTTCATGATTTGGTTTCTCAGCAGCTGAGACTTGGGCATCTCAAGGCTAGACAGGAATGACTAAGCAGTTCGGTAAAATGACTCTCCCCAGAGCTGCTGGCTGGACAGTTTGGGTGCCAATCATAGCCGGAGGCCATGTGGTCCTCTCCAGATCTGTGCAGCTCTTTAAGAAGGCAGCGGCTTGTTCCAGGAAAGGTCTGAATAGTATAAGGAACATGAGGAGCCACAAAGTCTATTCTTACCGGAAGCCACTTAATTATTCACACTGATGTGTTAGAAGTATGGTGTATATTCTGGTTTGAATATTGCATTACACAGAATTTTCTCAATGCACTTGGAGATATACTTAGTAATATCCCGGGAAGCAGATTTCATAGTATGGTGCTGTGCTGGGCAGTTTACCAATTAAAACTCAGAGATAAGATAAATGTAATCCTCATTCCTAAAAAAGGAGTCACAGTATTTAAATTTTGACGTTTGATGCCTTTACTATTCTTGACACTCGGAATAATTTCAAATGCCATATTATGATGCACTTTAATGTTTTAAAATGGGCGTGGTTTTCAGAACCATACAGTTTTGCAAGGTGTGCTACCTAAGTGTATTTCTATTTTACCACATGGTTATAGCATTTATAGAAGCACATAAAACTACCCGGGGCTGCTAAAAGATCACTACTTGTGGATTTATTTTAGCTATTTATTTAGCCATGTTTAGAGAGCTATAGACCGGCCATTTTTCACAGAATACATTGTTTTGCTTGTTTTCTGTTAGATAAAAGCACTTTGAACAAAAGTTTTTATACTATATTCTGGGATGTTATTTTTTTCACATATGACTAACTTCTATTTCTCTTATCATAGGGTAGCAATTTTTAACATTGCATATTATCCAAAATTTGAATGCCATTATCCTGCATAGCTTCTGATATCAGAGAATACTAGAAAAATCTAAAGTGGACCAAAATTCAAACAGCTAAATTGTAAGGTTCATTTTACAAACACACACACACACATACACACGCATGGTAAATAGGCTGGTCTTTGTGTAATTCAAGGAATAACACTTCCTAATTCCCTTTCTGTCTATATTTCTTGATAAGCCCAAACAGAATTTTCTTTGATGTATTTATCTTGCATGTTTTATTTTCTTCAGTTGCGTACGTGCGTGGTGTGTGTGTGTGTGCGCGCACACACATAAAACTTTTATATCTTCTAGTGGTCAGAACTATTTCTGATAAGCATTTTTTAGAAAGAGAGTTTTAATACTTTTGATATGAGTTTTTCTTTTTTTCTTTTCTTTCTTTCATATGTTTGATAAGATACTTAGTTTGCTGCTTAGCTCCTATTTCAAGTCCATATTTTTTTTTGCCTCATAGGTTTCCTTCAAGCACAAAACAGGTCATAATTCCATTGTTCAAAAAAGGAAAGAACATTAGTTGCAACCTTTCTTTAGTCATTACTTGACACAAGGCAAGTGCTAACGGGCACCCTCCCTCAGCCTTGAAGATGGACAGATAAGTAGATACACATATAAAAAGGTATATACACTGAGTGGCCAGATTATTATGATCTCTGAATGCATAATAATCTGGCCACTCAGTGTACTTCTCTTGAGTACCTCATTTATTTGATATCAAAGATACTATAAATCGTGCATCTGATCAGTTTTCTCCTTTGCACTGGCTGATAGAAAGCTCAGGGCAAATAGGTGGTTGATCTCCAGCAAAAGTCTAGAATAATTTTAGTGCCCATTTGAGATACACATACACTGAGTGGCCAGATTATTATGTGTTCAGAGATCATAATAATCTGGCCACTCAGTATATATATATATAAAGAAATCATTTGCAAAACAATGGGCATGAACTGCAGGACTTGATCTTTAAAAAGTAAGGTAAGGACCAGGAAAAATTGTATGTGTCTTTAATGAACTTGAAGAGCTTGTGTGCATTAGTTCAGGACTCTGCGAGGCCTTGCCAGCATCTTCACTCTCCTGGCAGTCCTCAATGGGAAGTTCCTGACACGGTTACACCCACCTCACGCCACCATCGTATCATTACTGCCACCCCCACCACCCAATTCTGTAGCTGGCTGAATAAGAAAGATCTAATGAGGAGTTTCCATCTGACATACTTTACTGACAGTCCTTCCAAAAGCGCTGAGTGAGCCCAACTTCGAATTGTATGGTGAACTGCCCCCTATCTGGAGCTTCATGGATGGAGGAGGAGGCAAACACTGCCCTGGCAGCACTTTCGATCTCAGACAGGAAGATCTGGAAGGTTCGTGCCCCTCAGCACTTAGTCATATTCAGGAGAACCCCCATCCCAAGCCTTTTTCTGGCTACTAGGCAGACAAAGTCAATTTTTCCTTTGAGCTCTCACTTGCTTCACCTTGACAATATCTCTGTCACTTTAAAGAGCCTACTTGAATCTAACTGTTTGCTTGTCTCCAAATGAAAATAGGGTCCTCTGAGTCCCTCCATATAAAGGAGTATTTTATACCATCTTTGCAAGTTCGGTGTGTCTTAGAAGTGGCTGATACATATATTCATTGTTGGATTGAATATCATAAACAGTTCTAATATTTTAACTAAAAAGAATTAGGAGTAAGGATAGAAAATGAATTGTATATAAGAACCAATGTTTGCTTACAGTTATACATACTTTTTATGTCACACAGCCATCTCGGTACACACAGACTCCAAAATAATAAGGTGTTACTTTGAACAAGTTAATTTTTAATGCTTATTTCCCTTTTCCTTCAATTTCTGTGTGCAACAAATTTTGGGGTTTGGGGAAAACGAATTCATTCTTTTATTTAAGAAGTAGGGGACAGTTATCCTTAGTAAACATGGCCATTATCTTTCTTTCTGAGATAAAATGGCAGTCTCTGGCCTGGCCGGTGTGGTTCAGTGGTTGAGCATCGACCTATGAACTAGGATGTCATGGTTTGATTCCCGATCAGGGCACGTGCCTGGGTTGCAGACTCGATCCCCAGTGTGGGGCATTCAGGAGGTAGCTGACCAATGATTCTCTGTCATTGATCTTTCTGTCTTTCTCTCCTTCTCCGTTCCTCTCTAAAATCTCTCTCTCTCTCTCTCTCTCTCTCTCTCTATATATATATATATATATATATATATTTTTTTTTTAAATGGCAAGCTCTGGTTAGCTGTTCCACTCTACAAAACATATATCATTGGTTTTGGTTTGCATTCAGAGTAGTACCAGGAAAGAATGAGGCCATGCATGTTGAAAGTGCACCCTATTTTGTCGATTTTCTTTATGTGTGACTTCCTTTTGAGTCAGATTTTTTTCCCCTTCCTTTTCAGGTTTTACTTACACCATTATGCAGAATCTTGTAAATTATGTCAACTGAGGAAATAGTGACCTATAATATAAATGATTTTAAAAGCCAAAAACATAAAGGGATTTTTTTAAGTCCCCAGAACATCTAGCCTACTGTTTAATCCAGTCCCTTCAGAATGTATCTTATGCTCCTGATATTTGAAGTCATATGTACCTCTGCAAATAATCCAAAGGATAGAATTTTCAAAGAATTTAGTCTATAGACAACATGTATTATATTAGTTTTGACAGTGTCGTCCAGGCGTTTGGACATTATTATCTACAGGATTTATTTTTCCTTCCACATAAAGACATTTAGTTCAGATTTGTAGAGTAAAGCATGTCTGCTTCATATTTGACATGAAGTGTCTCAATTTAATCCCCATTTTACTTCATTAGATAGTCACTGAGCTAATTATTTTTGAAAAGTAATTGATAAATAAATTATAATTAGACACAAAGGCTTTAGAGGCATGCTTTGTTGGCATGCCTGGGCAAATGTTTCTTTTTACATGTAAAACTTTATATCATAAAAAGCATTGATTGGAAGAAAAAAAATTGTGGTGTCAAACTTTGCATTCTCATTTTTATAGGTTAGTAGGGAGATAACCAATACTTCCCGATCATGACTTGCTAGAAATAAGAGGTGAAAGATAATAAAATGATATGCTGCCTCTTCAATTGTGACAACCAGTTTTGAAGGGATTATTAGTCTCGTGAACTGAAATCAGTTATGCAAAGTGTAGAATAATAAGAGCACATATTAGAATAGTTCTAAATTGCAGATGTTTTAATATTTTCTTGCCAAAAAAGACAACCCTCACATTATTATTTGATGGTAGTTAAGGAAACTGCATGACGTAAAAAGAATAATTACTGTCAGTTTCATGAAACATCCACATGGATTTTATTCTCACTCATCCCCACTCTTACTTAAGGGCCATCTTTCTGTTTGATGAGATGGATTCTTCACTCTTCACTTACTTTTTTTCTTCTCTTCTTCCACCTTTTATTATATTTAGCTGGACCACATTCTCAAGCACTGAATTGTAGTCCAATGGTTTCACGTCCATTAGTTTCATTTCCAAATGTCCTTGAGGATGGAGAGATCTTTTGCTGCTTCAGTGGCCCCCTAAAGTTCTTACTACAAGGTGAAGGGATTAAGGTGACAGCAGTTCTCTTGTTCGTGTCTAAAAAATGTAATGCTTTTAAAGGCTGCATATATCTATCCCCACCTACCTCTTTCTAGAAGAGTATAATTTCCCACATTTTAAATGTAATCTTTAGTTTGACATCTCAAAAATTTTCATGTTGATGGAGATAGTCAAGTCAAACAGAAAGTCACATGATTTTTCTGGATGGAGATTTCTAGAGAGACTTGTTTTTAAAAGGGCACTCGAAGAACTGGGAATTTGTAAAAAGGATAGCATCATTCAGGGTTTGCCTAGGACAGCCTCTGAGCTCTGTTATCTATGAACTCTGTGCCAAAATTTCTAGAGGTAAACTTTTTGTTTTTAATTATAGTGATTTTCTGCCTCCCGTAGAGTTTGTGGATTTGGTAATATATGTATTTAAAGGGATGAGTTGTTTAAGGAACTTAAACTTATTTATTAGAATGCCCCTTGGGTATTCTTTTTTAAAATAAATTTTTATTGTTCATATTATTACAGATGTTCCTCTTTCCCCCCCCCCCCATAGCTCCCCTCCACCTGATTCCCCACCCCACCTGATGCCCTTACCCCCCACCACTGTCTTCATCCATAGGTGTAAGATTTTTATCTGATGTCTTCCTGCACCCCTCACACCCCCTTCCCCCCCGAGAATTGTCAGTCCACTCCCTTTCTATGCCCCTGATTCTATTATACTCATCAGTTTATTCTGTTCATCAGATTTTTTATTCACTTGATTTTTAGATTCACTTGTTGATAGGCATGTATTTGTTGTCATTTTGTTGTTCATAATTTTTATCTGTACCTTTTTCTTCCTCTTCTGAAAGAATACCCTTTAGCATTTCATATAATCCTGGTTTGGTGGTGATGAACTCCTTTAGCTTTTTCTTGTCTGTGAAGCTCTTTATCTGACCTTCAATTCTAAATGATAGCTTTGCTGGGTAGAGTAATCTTGGTTGTAGGTTCTTGCTGTTCATCACTTTGAATATTTCTTGCCACTCCCTTCTGGCCTGCATAGTTTCTGTTGAGAAATCAGCTGACAGTCGTATGGGTACTCCCTTGTAGGTAACTAACTATTTTTCTCTTGCTGCTTTCAAGATTCTCTCTTTGTCTTTTGCCCTTGGCATGGCCTGGAGGTCAATTTCTGCTAGTGTACCAACAGCAATCAAGGCTTAACTATAACAAGATTTTGCACTCAGCCCACAAAGGGGTGCCCAAGAGTATCCACCTCAGGTGATAGGGGAGGCTGAACCACTGGGCCCTATAGGTCACCTATCTCAGAAAACCACCCCATCAACACAGGGAAGCAGACAAAATGCGGAAACAAAGAAACATGTCACAAATGAAAGAAATGGAGGAAAGCAAACTACTGGACATAGAGTTCAAAACCACATTTATAAGGTTACTCAAGAATCTTCTAAAAACATCTGAGGAACTTAGTGAGACCTTTAAGGATCTTAATGAGAATGCCAAATAAAATGGAAAAGGACCAGTCAGAAATTAAGCATACACTGTCTGAAATAAAGAATATACAGAAATTCAATAGTAGACCAAAGGACCCCAAGAATCAAACCAAAGATTTGAAATATGAGGAAACAAAAAACACCCAACCAGAAAAATAAAATGAAAAAAAGAATCCAAAAATATGAAGATAGTATAAGGAGCCTCTGGGACAACTTTAAGCGTACCAACATCCAAATTATTGGGGTGCCAGAAGGAGAGAGAGAGCAAAATATTGAAAACCTACTAGAAGAAATAATGACAGAAAACTTTCCCTACCTGGTGAAAGAAATAGACTTACAAGTCCAGGAAGCGCAGAGAACCCCAAACAAGAGGAATCCAAAGAGGACCACACCAAGACACATCATAATTGGGTATTCTTCTTGCCCTCAAGTACAGCAAAATGCATAATCGTAAAGAGCCTTCCTCTTATCATTGCTTCTCTGCTCGCCATGCCTGTGGAGAAGGATTTGGATTGAAAATATTTAGGGTTCTTTTTCCTTATAATGTTCTTTTAAATACACAAATTAACTTATGAGAACATGTAGCCTGAAGCTTAATTTGATGACCCACACATTTTGAATATTTAATATAGGGCTGATAAATAACAAAACAGTAGATAGTCTCAGGGGCTTAATTTTATTCACATAGTGAAAGTTGATGGTTTGTGAGTTTTACAACATTTCATTAGGACAGTCTTACCAGGGAAGTGGAGTGGAATGTATACAAGGTTTATCCTAAACTGGAGAGATGGAGCCCTCATTAGAGTGTGTTTATATGTCCTGATTAACTTGAATTCTTACCTCCTGAGGAAGCACTATGCAAATGATTTTATTTTCTGGCTTATTAGACCAAGAAAAAAGACAGAAAATAACTTTCATTACAGAGTACTCTTGGTCTTTGTAGCCTCCTTTTACATCTTTTTAAGAATATCTTGGAAGGGAGGTTCTAGAAGACCACTGTTTCTTTGATAATCCAGCCACTGGCTAGCTACCCCAGTGGGTAGGAAAGAGACACATTGCTTAAGAGATTGATTCTCTGGTACATTTTTGGAGGGTGAGTTTTATTCTGCCTGTCTTTCACAATACATAGGATAATATGAATGATGTTTGAGAAAAAGTAAAATAATACGATTTTAAAATTTTATAGGTGAATTTTATGATTCAAATTGTCCTTCATCTCCTAGAAATCTTTAATTAATAGATTTTTTTTTTGCTTTATCTTTGAAATTGGTTATATATTCTCACAGGTCAGTTTTCACTATTTGCAAGTGCTAAATAATCTCTATGTTCAAATCACCAGAGGAGTTTTGAAAGTAATTGCTACTAGTTTGTGCTATACTGATCAGAAATGTTAGAAGCTCAGACTTTTCTGTTAAGTTCCGTACCAGTATTGCCGTTTTGTATTTTGTTTTGTCTAAACAGTTTGACCTTTGTGCCCTGTCATTAAACTCCTATGCATATTTTTCTGCCTTTCTGCTATGTTTTGAATATTTGGATTATTTTAATACATGAACATTGATAGAAAAGAATTTTTTTACTCATTAAGCTAAAAAGTTCTCTCATGTCCCAATAAAAAATAATGGAAATATTTGCTTTATTTTATAATTAGCATCTATTTTAAAGTTTTTTCCCCCCGAAGTGTAATGCTTAATAAGGTTTATATAGCTAGGTTTACATTATGAGTAGATGAAATACAGTTTATTCTTATGTTATTATTTATTAATCATTGTATTATTTTTCATATGAACAACTGTAAACCTACTTTTCCCCACCTTGTGTGTATGTGTGATATATATATAAATATGTGTGTGTCTAGAGGCCTGGTGCATGAAATTCGTCCACTCGGGGGTTGGGGGGGTGCGTCCCTCAGCCCGGCTTACGCCCTCTCGCAGTCCAGGAACCCTTGGGGGATGTCCGACTGATGGGTTAGGTCCATTCTGGGGAGCGGGCCTAAACCATCATTCGGACATTCTTAGCACTGCCATGGAGGCTGGAGAGGCTCCTGCCACCACCGCTGTGCTCACCAGCTGTGAGTCTGGCTCAGGGCTTCTGGCTGAGCGGCACTCTCCCTGTGGGAGCACACTGACCACCAGGGGGCAGCTTCTGCGTTGAGCGTCTACCCCCTGGTGGTCAGTGCACATCATAGCAACCGGTCGTTCCGCCGTTTGGTCGATTTGCATATTAGCCTTTTATTATATAGGATATATTTATGTATGTATATATGCGTGTATATACATGACGCATATATATATATATATATATATAGAGAGAGAGAGAGAGAGAGAGAGTTGCATATTAGCCTTTTATTATATAGGATATATTTATGTATGTATATATGCGTGTATATACATGACGCATATATATATATATATATATATATATATATATAGAGAGAGAGAGAGAGAGAGAGAGAGAGAGAGAGAGAGGGAGGGAGAGAGAGAGTTTTATATACCAGAATTATAATCTACCAGAGCAAGTTCTGTTATCTCGTGGTTTGAGAGGCAAGTTTAACTCTACAAAATTGCAGGCAGGAAGACATATTACACAAAATGCCAATCATATTTGACATCACAGTCTTGTGTTGACACTTGCCATCAAAACTTGGAAGAATAAAGCATTAATCCTGAGATATACAGTAAATTCTAGGGAGTACTTTGCAGAGCAAAAATATTCTCCTGTATTTATATGGAGTATTGCAAAACACGAAAACACCAAGAAGTAAAAGGACGAAATGATGAAGGATTCTGTACCTCCTCCCAAAATACCTGCCCTTGAGCTGCGGAATAACTTTCTCCTCTGATAAGACTGACCCAAAATATGGCTCAAAAGTGATCTCTCTGTTTGCTCTCCTATTAAGAATAGCATGTGCTGGTGTCTTCTCATGACTTAGTGCTGAGTTTCTGACAACCCCAATCAAGCAGTCCTTCATTATAGACAGTCATTTGTTTAGTGGGTTCTTCATTTCCACTCATCTAAGGAAGGAAGGTCAAGAAGTCCCACCGAAATACCCCAAAGGAAAAAAAACAATAACAAATGGCTTAATTCTTGATACTTGTGATTTATTGAATCTCCTTTCGATTGTCATGTAAGAAGTAGATGCGCCAGGTTAAGTTTTTGCTTTTGTTCTGGTTTCTCTGACAGAGACTCATACTTCTGCCCTAAGTTAAATGTAATGGAAAATACACTTATTGCAAGTAAATAACACGTTTTTATCAATAGAAACTGTCTTTCTCTTCAACACAAAACAATATAGATTTTTCTCCTAGGAGTTTCTTTGGATGGCTGTCAAATGCTGGTCATGATCAAATTTTTGAAAAAGATCTTATTTATGGGTGGCCCTTTATTATATGCTTTGAAATGCCGTACATTCTTATTTTAATTTTATCTTGCATATCTAACCATTCAACCCAGCTTGTTGGGACTTTAAAAGTTATCACTTTTAGTTTGCTGGAACCACTTGCCAATGCATATTGTCTGGGGCCTCCTTTGCAAGTGAGATATAGCAATAAGCTTAAATGAGGTGAATCCGAATATGCTTGAGTGTCCTCCTGACTTGCTGACATTAAAAACAAAACAGGGAAAAAACACGGGCATCATCTCAAGTTGTTCATGTAACCTCTACAGCAAGAACACATAGTTGGCAGCCTAATCAAGGAACTATTTGATTAGGCTACCAAATAGTACCCCCCTCCTATCCTTTCTTAGATATTACTCAGTGTGGTCCAATGCCTCCTTTGCAGGCCTCACCTCAATGGAGCAACAAGGCAGAGAAGATGGTGTGTGATAGTATCATTTCTCTGATGCTCTCCACAGACCACCTAATAATACTACAGAATCCAAATAGCTATAGTGCTTCTGCACACTAGTACCTAAAATACAGGTAATTCTAAAAGGGCTCAATGTGAAGATGGGTCCTTTGCAAAGCAGACAGCATGCTATAGCATTGAGAGCAACTATGTTCTCTTTACTTTAGGAAAGGAATGAGTGTTCCACTTCAGTATTTATATTTGCTTTGTAAAGAGTGCATTGTGCTCGTTGATTTGGGGGCATGGAGCAGTGCTTTATAAGATAATGTGACTTAATATTTTTCAAAACATTTAGTCGCCATCGTGATTTACATGTATATTTCCAGAAGCATATGCCATAACATACACCATAATGGCTAAGACACTTCTCCATAATCATCTTTATCAATTTCACCACCACCTACCTGTTGGTGGATCTCTCTGAAGCTTTGGGAGAACATGACCAGCTTCACCCAGGTTCCCTTTCTGTCCATTCTTTTATTCACCCAGCTGAGCTACTTTGCATATCAATGTTACCATGAACTGCCAGGGCAAGGTTTATTTTAACCTCTTATTCTGATTCACAAAAACTTAGATGAATACTTGCTCCTTGATCTGCTAGGTCAGGGGTTGGCAAACTGCGGCTCGCGGGCCACATGCGGCTCTTTGGCCCCTTGAGTGTGGCTCTTCCACAAAATACCACGGCCTGGGTGAGTCTATTTTGAAGAAGTGGCGTTAGAAGAAGTTTAAGTTTAAAAAATTTGGCTCTCAAAAGAAATTTCAATCGTTGTACTGTTGATATTTGGCTCTGTTGACTAATGAGTTTGCCGACCACTGTGCTAGGTGGTGCATTCACTTGCAGATTCTACCAGCTTCTGTCCTTTTGTTATATGGCTGATAATTGTTATTCCTCTGGCATGTGCCATGTGCACCTCAGTCTTAATAACTACGGGGGGAAACAGCACAGAAATCTTCATACCTGGTGCTTCATTTTATGTGGACTCCCTGAAGGGACGGGCTTGTGGCTGTGCCTACATCTCTGTGAAATTAATGTTCCTTCTTCAGACTCCTGTTATTCTATTTATAGCCACAGGGCTTCATTTTATAAGTGTCCAGAAAGTTCTGAGTAATGCATAGAATTCTACGTACACAGCAAATGCAACCTTGGCAGAATGTAATAATCCCTGGTGAGAGAGGAAGACAGAGAATCAACAATCCATTGCTTTTATTGGAATAATAAAACTGGAACAGTTTGTGTCTGAAAGTGCTGTAAACCAGATTTTTTTTTCATATAAATTCGATAGCTCAAATATAATGGACTGGTCATGAATTTGGTAAATGGAGAATTACAGTATTTGGAGAAAACTTGACTTTTTCCTCAGCTTTCTTTGTTTACTCATTTAAATGTGCCCATTTTTATGGATGGTTGGTCAAAATGTGGGCTTAATTGAAACAGTATTTCACGTGAGCATGAAGAGAATTTGTGTATGCCTAAGAAAACATTAAGGAAAAATATGGTATCATATTTACTGATACCATCTCTTAAATTTCCCATTCACTTTTTCCAAAATACTAAAAATTTTGGAGCTGGATGTGAAGTTTGCTAGTCACAATATTTAGTAAGAAGGAAGCCTTGTACTCAAATATAAAGCCTACTCAATTATTGTTTTGACTGAATGTAATTTCACATTTTTGCAACAAAAAATTACAGAATTAGAATCGGATTTAAAGATATAAAATGTCTATGCATTTTGTTTGGGGATAATAAGGGTGATGTGGTGGACTTTCAAGATTCACTATATATTGGGTGGGGCCTGATATAATGTAATGCAATGACCTTGGCAAAGCAATAAATTCACCACACCAATGGAGCAACTCCATTGTTTACAAAAAGGAATATGATGCCTTGAATCTTCTTTGGTCCCTGGCTCTGTGCTCTGTAGCTGGGCTGTCTGTGCTCTGATAGCTCTTCGAGAAAAGTTTAAGGATTCAAAATTATTTAATATTCTCATTCTCTCTCTCTCTCCCCCTATCACCATAGTATAGATCGTTCACATTTCATTATATCATCTTATAAGCCTTCAGAGACACCATTCCTCATGAAACAACAAAAAGAAAAGTGTCACATTTTCAGCAAATATATACAGTAACACAAAGTAGACCCTGTAGAAGGACTTAGGCCCTAGGTGGTTGCTTAAGGACTGACATGGGTGGTAGCATGGATATTTGCTCTAAACTATTTTCAAGATCCTTATTCCCATTCCTCTAAGACTGAACAAGGGGACTAGACTTGGTGAGTATTTAGATTAAATAAATAGACTTATATACTCTAATACTTATATATATTAAGCTTTCTAAGAGACCTTCTAACATAGAAACTCAGTCTAGGTTATTTGGGCCAAATCCTAACTAAAGTTACACCGCTGGGCTGCATGCCCTCTGGATAGCCTTTCCGCACGCACTCTGAGTCCTTGGATCCCAGGGGCTTTTCTGTGACTTTTCCTCATCTGCCCTTAGGCCTGTTAGAGGTGGGTTACGGCTACTAGTAAACATCTAAATGTGGAGGCTCTTTGCTGTGATCAGCTAGGGAGTCATTTCTTAGTGGAGGCAGGAATAGTAAGGACTTCTTTCTCCTCCTGTTTCATGTGTTGCTGAATCAACACCAAACTGTGTTGTTTGAAGCCCTTCCAATGAGGCGGGTCCTGATGAGGCTCTAGAATTTTCCTGGAAACATGCTTCCTACATCTCTTGCAGGGCCTGTATTCCCAAAAGTTTCATTATACAAATATTTGGTTGGCTAGCCCTCACAATACAGCTATGAATAGCTAAGTGTACATACCTGTTCTCAAGGATCTTGGAGTTTAGGAGGTTAGACAGGCATGATAATTGGTAATTATAGAATTTATGTACAGTAAATGCTATAGTAAGTTACAAGTAGGCACAGAGGAGGGAATTATAACTCAATATTTTAGCATTTTTTCCCAGAAGAATGAAGACAAGGTATAATTAGCCAAGGGAATAGAGGGAGTTTTGTTAGGAGGAAATAACTTGTAGGAAGGTTTAGAGGGTCAAAAGAGAAAGAAGAAAGAAAAGGCAAATTGGGAAACTGCCTGTGATCTGTCTTGAGGATCCAGAGGCAGATTGCGACTGTGTGTGTGTAAAAGGGGGTGCAGGGGGGAGGTTCAAGGGGTAGACAGAAGTGTTCTTGAGAAGGGTGAAGAACTTGTAGAAGTCAGGGCCAGGCCTTGAAGAGCCTTATTAACTTAGCTAAGCCTTTTCAAATTATTTCTCAAGACGATGAAGAATTGGTCAAATATTTAAAGTAGGGAATGTCAACCCCCTCCAGGAAAACAAAAGCCCACTCACTGTAACTTGGTGAATGAATTACGGAGTAGCTGACCTGAAGGCTAAAGAAACTGATGAAGAGCCCTAGAGAGCTTAATGGTGACTAACATTTAGGTTATGGATGCCACTCCTGCATACAGGTACTATTGTGAAGCATTGTAAATGTATTCTTTACCTCTCAAAACAACGCCTTTGGGAGTATAGATGTTTATTACAGTCATCTTCATTTACATGGAAGTATACCCAGTCAGAAGTGTGGTTGAATTACACTTCTGCAGCCATACGACTGGGCAGGTATAGAAAGCACAATCTGAGCCCTAACCGGTTTGGCTCAGTGGATAGAGTGTCTGCCTGCGGACTGAAAAGTCCCAGGTTCGATTCCGGTCAAGGGCATGTACCTTGGTTGCGGGCATATCCCCAGTAGGAGGTGTGCAGGAGGCAGCTGATCGATGTTTCCCTCTCATCGATGTTTCTAACTCTCTATCCCTCTCTCTTCCTCTCTGTAAATTATCAATAAAATATATTTAAAAAAAAAAAAAAAAAGCACAATCTGAGCTACGGTAGTTTGCTCCACTCCCCTCGCTATTGGGCTGTACGGCCTTCCCCATTGAGCCTGTGATGGAGCCGCAGGCATAGTTGTTGTGCTTGAGTGGGTTAATACATGTATGTATTATTTTAATTCAGTGTGTGTGGGGGGGGTTGACAGGAAATCTGATGAAATTATGCAAAAGATTGTCTATAGCAGTGGTCGGCAAACCGCGGCTCGCGAGCCACATGTGGCTCTTTGGCCCCTTGAGTGTGGCTCTTTCACAAAATACCACGGCCTGGGCGAGTCTATTTTGAAGAAGTGGCGTTAGAAGAAGTTTAAGTTTAAAAAATTTGGCTCTCAAAAGAAATTTCAATCGTTGTACTGTTGATATTTGGCTCTGTTGACTAACGAGTTTGCCGACCACTGGTCTATAGCAAACATTTTGAAGAGATCAGTTGCCATATACTTCTTAATAGATGCTATTTCAGAGGGTCATCTGAATATCACCAAAAAATTATTATAGGTAGAAACTTTCTATCTTAGCGCATGCAGGTACACGGTGCTAACATTTCCACAATGGCCAGAATGTGAGTACAAGTGGTTGACTAAAAGTTCCTGCTTGCTAGTGAGTGGCATGTTACAGCAAAGTGTTATTTTCCATCATTCCATGTCTAGCAAGTCAATCACTGTTAAAGTGAGTAAAAACTCACCTCAGTGGGATAGACTTAGAAAATTAAGAGTCAAGATTCCAGATTCCCTGTCTTATTCTGAAAGACCTTTGTTCATTTAACCATTGCTTCTGTTTTAATGTTAAAAATAAAATAAAATACAGGTTTATCTTCTAGGGAGAGACTGATATTATAGAACTTTTCATTCAATGTGTTCCCAATATATAAATACAGATGAATTTTGGTCCTTACCACTTTTTCTTTTAAATGCCAGTCATTTTTTAAAAGGTAAAAATAATCCCCCAAGAGCAACAGAAACTATTCATCTCTGCCAACTTGAGCAAATGAGATATCCTCTCAAAGCCACCACTTCCTCGTTTGTAAAATGGAAGTAATCATGCTTATTTTACGGATCTGTTGTGAGAAAACACATGTAAAGTGACGGGCACCTAGTGAGCACTCACTCAATTTTAGATTGGTGATTTTTTTTTTCTTCTTGTCACCACAGTTCCATTGTCATTACTTAAAAATGCTGAGATCATTTTTCAAATTGCTGTATTGATTACAAGCTTTCTGAATGAAATAATTACTTAAAAATGTTAAATCTCAGAGAAGAATTTAGATTTTTGACAAGAAAAAACAAACATGCTACTATAATTACCTCTATTGAAGAATGAGAGAGTTTACCAAAGAAGATAAAATATTTTTTTTTTCATGGAAGAAGCCAACATTGCATTTATTAACTTTGACCATTGCTTAGCAAGGTTGGGTCTTTATTCTAAATTTACAAAGTTAACGAGATCTTGTCACATGACCACTGATTTAATTTAAATGCGACTCCCACCACCACACACACCATGGCTTTCCAAAGGGATATGCTTCTTGGTGTAGTTTCCGTTGTGCTTGTGACTAGACCCTAGGTGTCAGGTAGGGGCTGTTTGATTTAGCAAGTGAAGATACAGCTTTCTCAGCCATGTCCAGAGTGAATGGCAATCCCATTGCAGTTGACCAGTTATTACAGTCACATGGAAGGGCAAGGAGTTAAAAGATTTCCTAGCAGCTGTGATCCACAAGAGTGTCATTTAAATCTGGTACTGTGTATAAAGCTGATAAAGGAATTTCCAGCTCTGGCTGGGTTGCTCAGTTGGTTAGAGCATTGTCTCAATACACCAAGGTTGTGGGTTCGATCCCTGGTCAGGGCACATACAAGAATCAACCAATGAATGGATAAACAAATGGAACTGTCTTTTTGTTCTCTCTCTCTCTCAAATCAATCAATAAATTTTTAAAGGAATTTCCATGCAGGAAAAGTATATGGGGTAAATCCCCCCACTTTTCCTTTGGATCAGATCATGGTCCTTAAAGTGGCATATTATGCAAATGAAGTTTATTTTTTCCTTCTCCTTTTTTGCTCTTTCAACATAAAAAAAATCACACGTTGTAGGAGCTCTTTGTTTTCTTTGAAGCCAGAGTCAGAGAAGTCCTTCCAGAGCTAGAGAGTTTAAGTATACAGCACATAAGCACAAAGAGTGAAAACTTGAAATGGGGCAAGATGAGTGTTAAAAAGTGGAATTTAATTAATGTAAAATTGACGAGAGTTTTTCTGGTTTTGAATGATTATAGAGCATTTGTTTTATGCTTTGCGTTTTCATTAATCATTCCCTACATTGAATCCACTCCATATCCTTCCACTCATTTCCTTTTATGTTTAACCCCATGCAAACCTTAATCCACAGACAAGCATTATCATAGCCTAATCACATCACAAGGTTGTGGTGAGGATGGACTGAGATCTGGAATGAGTCTTGCTATTCAGATTTGAAATCGAGGGTGATGCTAACTCCACACAGTCAATGCTATTATTCCCATCAGGGGTTGTGGTGATTTCACGTTTGTTTTCTGCCTGAAAACATGAGAGTGAGAATAAGGGGTACTTGAAGAAAAAGGTTTTCCCTTATTCTTCAACAAAGCAGCAGGTGTACCAGCAAGGACCCTGCCTGCCTTCCCTGGCTGTCAATCACATCAAGCTGGTTCTTGCAATTGTGAGCCATCGAAGCGCCAAGGACATGATGTCACCGACTGAAGGCTTCCAGTCTGTTGTGACAGAGTGATCGGTTCCTGGTACAAAGGAAGCATAAGCCATTGATTGTGGGAACCCTGTCACTTGATGTCAGGAAGAGAACTCATAAACAGTTGTGAATCCACCGTATGCCTAAAATTGTCATAAAAATCCCCCTCGCAGGTACATTCTACTCCAGACTCGTATTTCCCTGCATTGATACTTATGGTTCCCCCAACTCTAATATAATCTCTGGAAATATTGAAGTATTTATAACCCTGATTTGCTCTGTTCTGCAAAGGGTACTATGATATTGTCATGACATCCATCTAGAGTGACAGGTAATGAAGACTTCCAGGTCTGAGCGGGCTCAATTGCTCTGATTCATTGTTTATCTCCCAGGCAGCACTGGGGCAAGGGGGTGAAGGAGGGGCCGTCTATAAAAGACATCTCCAAGGATGCCTTAAACTCAGGATTTGGCAGAATTTATACAGCATGAAAACACGTACCCCACTACACCACTCTCCCTCAAGAAACTCTTCAGGCAGAACAGCCAGTGACATCTTGAAACATTTACAGATCTTCAGGGATGGTGCCATGGACGTTCACAGACTCAGTCACCATCATTTAAAAAGCTCCCTATTCGATGGAGGGATGATTTAGCAAAACCACAATGGCTCATGTGTTTTTCCCAAATACTTTTGCGTGCAACATTTTCATTATTGCTTTTTCAAATTACCGTAAGAATAGAAGATGGTGTTAGGACAGCTGAAATCCTGTTATATTTTATGCATTTTCTTGGATTGGAAGAGAAGAAAGTGCTGACTTTTCCAAAGATGGTTTGCTGCTGTATCTTTTGCCATAATCCTGAGGCCTCAGAGAAGTCCCTGTTGAATCCCTTTAAGATGGCAGACAAGTCCTGAGGGGTACGTTGCTTACTTTGAAAATTCAAGCGAGGTGTATTATATGAATTGTTTCTGCCAATTGTTATGTGTATGGGTTGGAAAATCTCAGAGACATAAAAGAGCTCCTTGAAATTAATGTCTTCCATGAAGATAATTTTCACATCTGGAAGATGTTTCTCTATGTTAATGTTTCTGTCCCCAAATATTCATAAAGGATGAAGTTTTATCATGTGCATTTTAAACAAATTATGGCAATGCCTATTTAGTTTCTCTTTTAACAATTTATTATTGTAAGAAATGAAGTGAGTTGTGTGAAATAAGCCAGAATCCACTTTTGTGCCAAGGTAGATTTTGCTGATTGGGTTAATAAACACATTCATCCTCATTGCCAGAACATTTAGATAGAATATCCAGATTAATGATATTTCCATGATATATTTTTTATCAAAGAGCCATCTTTTCTGGACATGTTTAGTTTGGAAATACAGTTCAGTGTTAAAATGATTCTTCATACATATGGTGAAGGGTTCATTATCACTGTATTCGCTGTAAAAACAATGATATGAAACGTAAAAAAACAAAAACACTAAATCAAGTCTTTCACAGACACAAAAAAGCCGACTATTTTTTTCCATTTTTCTGTAAGAAAAAAAGTATGCCTTCTTTTTCCTGGTTTATTCCTTCCGTCCCGCATAAGGCCAAGTAGACACAATTCATGTTTACAGAAATCAAAGACACTTTTATTTTTTTGGTCCCCTGCCATTTCTCTCTGCCATGGGGCAATTTCTGTGTTTCTTGCCAAAAGAGGGTAGGAATGGAAAGACTGTCAAGTGCCAGTAAGCCCATTTGAGAAAAGACAGGTCAAGGTTTTTCATTTTAGAGAGCCTACAAAATACAGAACAGCCTATAGTTATACGCTGCGATGCTTTCAGTTGACACTTTTATTGTGGTGTGTTTTATTGTACAGTTCCATTGAACATCAAGTGATTGGCCCAGCCTATGGGATGGCCCTCAAGTGCGACAGTGTCAAACATTCCTGGTGGCAGGCCTGATGTGGGCTGATTGCGCCTTCCATTTAGAGAGTATCATGCCTTTGCAATAAAGCCCCTACTGATTGACAGCGATGTATGCTGCTTTGTTTTTAATTCTTTAACATTTGACACTCGTACATGGTGCTTTCTAAAAGGAGGAGGTCAATTTCCTTTAGCAGTCAGGAGGAAAGAGGATAGATTGAAGACGACCTTCCATACTGATTATCTATACTTTTCATTTAAATAGCAGATGGAAAGTTCTGAAGCCTGCTGATTATGTTATTAAATAGTCACTGATCTAAGTCCCGGGAAATACAGTAGCCACCACTTTAGAGGCATGGCTTTTTGGGGATGTAAATGTAGGCAAGAATATTAAAAATGTCCTCAAATTGTTGAGTGCAGCAGGTGCTCTGTTGGAGACAAACAAGGTAAGAAATAGTGTAATCCCTATGAAGTTGGAATTAAATCTTGTGGGAAATGAATAATTTTCCTTGCTAACATATCAGAAGCTGTGCAAATTTAATTTCTTCCTTATTGTCCTCATCTGGATTTGATGCTCCCACTGAGATGTCAAGAGAAGTTTCAGGGGATTGGGATGATTCTAGCAGCGGCCACTGTTCCCTCAGTGGTGGGATGGATGGATTCAAGCCAGTCACCTCTGATGGGAAGCAGAGACTATGGGCTGGGTCCCTACACCTGTGTCTCCTATCAGGAATCATAATAAGGGAGCTAAGAAACCTCAGAAGTGTTGATGGATGAGGTCACACTTGCACATGCCACCCACATACCCCTCAGGTGAAGAACTTGTTGCCCCAACTACTAGGAAGGCTATTGATTGACAACCTTCAGATGTTACTCCTGAAAGGGATTTTCTCAGCTGCAGAGAGCCACATGGTCCAAGGTTATGCCATTTTGGGGGTGGACCACATCCAAGGACTGATTGGTGTGATAGTATTGTCTGCCCATCTTGGCCTAACTCGGACAGCTAAGGACCACTCAGGCTTTGGAGCTCCCACTGGGGCCAGCCAAGGACAGGCCTGCATCACTACTCAACTTCTCCCTCTGTCTAGTCCTGCTTCCTTTCATTCCCTGTCAAAGGTGACAATCCCAAAGCCTCTCCTTGACACACATACGGTACTATAAACTCCATCTCAGGGTCAGCTTCTCAGGAAACCCAACCTATAGTCAACAAGTAACCAGCCACATTCAGACTGCAGTTAATCTTCGTAAGTGACACTGTAGGATTATAATCCTGATTTGTTTGATAGGCCTTGTTAGCAATGCAAACAACCTTCCAGCTAAAATTAAAAGAATAGAAATATGTGAATGAGTTGAAGGAAGGTCATATGCCTTTATATTTACATCGAGGATCAATTGTGAGCTCCTGATGGGATTGGAAAAAATTAAGACTATATATTCTGTTTTGTGAAAATATTTTGGCTTTAGTGTATGCAGAAGGCTTTACAGATTTTGAGTTACATGCATGGCCCTGTGAATTTTTGCCTTTTAAACAACTTCTTTTATCCCTGGCTGGTGTGGTTTAATTAGTTGGAGCATCATCACTACAACAAAATGTGGCAGATTCAATTCCCAGTCAGGCTACATACCCAGGTTGAGGGTTCGATCCCTAGTCAGGGTTTGTGCAGAAGGCAACTGATTGATGTTTCTTTCTCTCCTTCTCTCTTTCTCCCTTCCTCGCTCTAAAAACTTTTTAACAAATTAAAAATTTCTACCCTTTTGATTTAAGATTTTAAGAATTATTGCCTTCATTATCAGTACTCACTGATGCTCCCAATTCAATTATCTACAATGGAGGGCAGTGGTGGCCAAGATAAACTAAAACAATACGTTATCCAGAATCATTTTTCCCTAAGTGATTTTTTTTTACGTTAAATATAAATGTCTTAATATAGAACATATTTAAAAATATAACTTCTGCAGAAAATGCCTGAGGATAATTGAAAAAACACACACTATCTTTACATTTGATTCTTTCTGTAAGAAAGCTATAATCATAATGATAAAGCATTGTCTTGCGTAAAAGTCATAATGTGGGTATTTTATCAGTCACAAAGAATACTAAAAGGCAGTAGAGTGAATATAGGGTGAGTTGAGTGAAGAGATCATTGAAAGACACTTGGGACTGATCTGACTGTTGTGTTCAGTGGTTAGAGCATTGGCCCAAGCACCAAAGGTTTGAGGGTTTGATTTCCAGTCAAAGGTGGTATATACCTGGGTTCCACGATGGATCCCTGGCCCTAGAACGTTTGGGAGGCAACCAATTGATATCTCTCTCTCTCTCTCTCTCTCTCTCTCTCTCTCTCTCTCTCTCTCTCTCTCTCATTGTTGTCTCTCTGTCTCTTTTCCCCTCCCTCCCTCCCTTTCTTCCACTCTCTCTAAAAATCAATGGAAAAAAATATCCTCAGTTGAGAATTAAAAAGAAAAAAAAAGACACTTGGGGACAAAACAAGTTGCCATTATTCAGATTGCACTTATAACTTCCTTAGCAATTGTAAATAAAATAGAAGGAGGTGATTCATGTGAGAAATTGCCATTACCCATTCAAACTTTGTTGTTACTAGGTACATGTATGCACATTTTCAATGAAGCAACCCTTTAAACTATTTGGATTTTTATCAGTTCACCTATCTGCTATTGGAAGTTTTTATATATTTACTTTTTTAGACTTGTGAATTAAAAGGACTCAGTCTTATACATTTATATGGACTGGTTTTCATTAAAGTAAGATATTAATTAGGAAAGCTAAATTCTCTTTCTTCCCTATGTCAGTAGTGAATAATATTATCTCCGTTGTAATAAAAGCTGATTTCATTGCATAGGTTCTTTGTTCAGGCTCTGTACTATTGCCTCTACATATATGTTCTCTTCGTTTCTCCAGAAGTCTTGGAAGGAAGATCACATCAAACCCATGAGAAGCTAAAGCTCAGAAAGTTTAAATAAGCCAACAAAAGTCCCACAGCTAGAAATTAGCAGATATAGTAGTAAGGGTCAAACAGCCTGACTCTGGCATCCATATGCCTTCCAAAATACTCAACAGTAGTGAATGACAGCTCTGTGTCGTCAAATGAATAGAATCAAGTTCAAGTGACAATATAGTAAGTTAACTCAGAGATAGAAGCCATACTCTGTCTCATTTCAGTGAATTCTCTTCATCCAGTTAAACTTTCAGACCGTTCATTTCACCACCTTTTTTTTTTTTTTTTTAAATCTCAGATAGTGAGTTTGAGAAGTTACTGCCCTCTTTGAGAGCTTCTTAGAAGTGTCAGGCTGTACCCTGCATCTTTTTTTATTTCTTGGCACTGAATTAATGCTTTGCCTTTTGAGAATGCTTTAATTTCTCTTATTTTTTTCAGTATATCCAATTGTTTATTCAACAATTATATGCCAAGGAACATTAGTTCATTCATCAAAAAATACTTGAGGACCTACTATGTGTTAGGTGCTGTGCCAGGAATTGAATATAAACTAGTAAAGGAAATAGACATGGTGTCCACTTTCATTATGTTTAATTTCTTCTGGGAAAAGAGTCAACTGATAGGAATTTTAGGGGCCAATTCATTTTAGCTTGCTCTAATGAGTTCATCCAGGAGCTATTAACATTCTTAATCTTATGACATTCTGAAATAAAAGAGATTTACTTCTTTCAAATAAAATATTTTTTTCATCTTCACCTTGGAAGCAATGAAACGTTATTTGAAAAAATGCATGCATTAATATAAAACGACATCTAAAAAGCAGCATTTGAGGCATACGTTTCCCTATTAATATGATCTAAAGGTTTTATTGTTATAAAGTTTTTAAAATGTTCTAAAATACATAAATTATTATTTACACCTATGTTTTCCAATTAGTTTATCCCAATTGAAATAGCAAAGATACACAAGATGTCTAGACCTGCGAATCTTAAGCCCTAAGGTTTTCCATAACTGTTCCCAAGTATTGAGTCATCCTTCTCAGCATATTAGCTCACATAGCAGACAGTTCTGCAAATTATAACCCCGTCCAAAGCTTAGTGTCATCATCCTTCCTATCATTGGCGCTGGATTATATTCATGACCCCACCTCTACCTATTGGACGTGTCATGTTGGCCCATTGTTGAATGCATCCCTTAGATTACTCCTGGAAATAATTCTCTCCACATTTGTTGGCTCTCGGCGCTGCCCTGAATATGTTTGGGAAGAGAGCATCGATGTTGTGGGTCTGTGAATTTGGCCTGAGAGTGAATGATTGGGTTGTGGCCCCGGCCTCCAAGGAACTTGGAGCATGGCCTAAGAGGTTGCCTGATGAATACGGTCATGGAATCTGGAACAGAAAGAGACAACCTACTACAACCATTTCAAAAAGGTGCAGAAACTTTAGAGCCAGGAGGGGTCAGACAACTAACCCAGGGTCTCAGTGAGCTTGTGGCAGAAGCCATCCTGGAATCCAGTTCTCTCCTCCAAGGGTCACCATATTCCCATGGTTCCATATACAGGCTCTAATCTTTGGCCTGCTCTGGTCTTAACTTAATAAATGGGATGGATGATTATAAACTTTGGACAGGTTGATAATGAGGATTAGTTATTATTTTTGTGATTGAACAAATATCTGGCTTTATTTCTAATTAATAAAAGGAAAATAATAAAGCTAAACAACTGCATTATTTACAAACGTGAATATGAATACTATTATAACTATTAAAAGGGTTTAAAATAAATATATCTTTGGGTAACTAGGTAAATAACAGAGTCATTGTGTTTTGGGGCAATGACTTCACTGTTCCTTTTTCCTCTTTGCGTGTTTACATGTACTAGAAGAGCATTTTCTCCCACAGTAAAGCCCACAGCTTAGAAAATCGGACTGCCCCTTTAATTTATTTTTATGGTTCATTATCTAAGAGAAAGGGCTGTTTTCTGTTTTTGCAAAAGGAGATTTAAAGTCATCTATAACTTTCTCTGTGAGGATGTGGTTTTGGCATTTGTAATAGTTATGACCTTCTAGGGACTGATTGCTATTACAAATACCTATTGGAGTCTTTTGAGTATTGAGCTTTCCTTAAAAATTGTGATTCAAGCAAACCTCTTTGTGACACAAATTACTAGTTCCTTGTAAAATCAGACTTTAGAAAAGTTATCAATCACTTGGTTTTATTTTTTCTCTTTCTTTCTCTTTAGTTAATATTCACTTCCATGCCGTCGTAGTATTGTTCACCCTCTCCTGGTTCTGAGTGTGTCTTCTGACCCCTATCAGAATAATTAAAACCCTTAAGAGATGTTAAAATAAGTTGTTTCACAATAAAGAGTAACGGTAAGGTACAATGTTCTATTCTCCTAAGCTACCTGGCATATGATTCCTAGAGTCAAAGAGAAGATTCTGTGATGGAAGGTCTATAGGCAATCTAGTCCCTAGAGAAAAAAATTTTTTTTTTCTGATTTTTATGAATATGCCACATACCTGGGTGGCCATATCATATGCTGGTTTCTTTCTATAAAAGAGACTGGTCATTTCTATACCATAAGAAAAGCAAGAGTATCTTCATACTTGTACCTTTTAATATCTGACCTCGGAAAATTCTCTAGTCTCTCCACTTCATATTCTCTTTAGGTGTGCTAGCCACACACGACTAAGAAAATGCTTTCTACCTTAATAAATATTCATATGTAGCATCCTTACTTCTTCCAAGAGTGTACATTGTCTTAAGAGCAGTAGAACCAGCTAATTCTCCAAAACTTTACTAAAAATCCACTCTTTATTTCAACAAATATTTATTGAATACCTACTGTGTGCCAGGATGTTGTCTAGAAGCTGAGGCCACCTGACTGATCAAAACAAAGAAATAATTCTATTCCGTAAAGCCTGCACTTTCATGGGGAGAGAGATAAAATATGAAAAAAAATATTGTGAGTCATTCTGTACCATATTGTTCTAGAGAAAGATAAGGCATGTAAAGGAAGTGACATAAAGGTGGGAGTGTGCAGTGTAAGTAAGGGGTGGTCTCTGAGAAGGTGATATATTTACAATGAAAAGCAAAAGTTGAGGGAGAGAGGCATGTGATTTTTCTGGGAAAAGATGACTCTAATCAGAGGGAACATCAAGTACAGAAGCCCTGAGGCAGAAACATGCCTGGCTTTTTTAAGGAATAGAAAGGAATCCCGAGTGTCTTGAGCACAGTGAGCAAGCAGCAGAGGGAACAGAGTAGGGTAGGGCTTGTAGGTCATTTCAGGGACATTTGCTTTTAGTCTGAGTGAGATGGGAAGTCAGTTCGATTTTGAGCTGGAGAATGATATGACCAAATTTACAGTTTTGTAGGGATTACTCAATCTGCTGATCTGCTGAGTTGAGACAGGACTATGGATGGGCAAGGATGAAAGCACGAAGACCCAATAGGAGGCTATTGTGCTAACCTGGGATAGAGACAACAGGGGGACTGGACCAGCGGGCAACACTAGAGATGTAAAGAAGTAATTGAATTCTGAATAATTTTGAAGGTAGAATTAATAGGATTTAGTGACTGAATGCAAAAGATGAAAGAGAAGAATCAAGGATGACTTCAAGTTTTGTGGCTGAGCCACTGATGAGTTACCATTGATAAGACACAGAGGGCTGGGAAGAAGGAAGTTGGGGTGGGGACAGAGTCTATGAGACATACAAGTGCAAATGTTGAGTAGACAGTTGAGTATATGAGTCTGGAGATAAAAGGAAAGAACAGGATTAGACACACACTTATAGATAGAATTTAAACTCATGAGTTTTGATAAGATAACCTGGTAGGAATTGCATGTAGGGCAGGGAATGCAAGATCTAGAGGACAGCCAATATTCGTCTCTCTTCTCCTAGAAGCACAAAGATCAGGTGTATGTAGCAAGTCACTTAAAGATGTTGGTTTTTTCCCATTTCGCATGTAAGTTGGTTAGGCTGTAGAAAGTAGGTTTAGGTGTTTAGGCATGCACATGCTTGCCACAACATACATATGCACTCAAATAATAGCTCTGAAGAAATGGGGGCAACATCGAATGGGCTGTTCTTGAAACTTGGCGCACGATGAATATAACAGCAGTTACAGGCCTCGAGGCAGATCTTTCTTCCTGGGCCTGCCTTATTATTTAGGTAGTGTGTTGTATATCTTCCATGTTACAAAGCACAAAGGGATCTTGTGTGGTTTCTTCACATAAATAGTAGAGAATTGTTTTAAATTTGAGAAAAAGAATCAGAGTAGCAATTTCTTAAGGATAAATCTGTTCCTCTGTGTGCACCCTCCCCACCTCCACCCACTTTGTGGTTTTGTTTGAAACTTTGATTTTTTAAGACTATTTTCCAGAAGATTTCCCTGCCTTTGTGAATTGTAAAGTAATGTCTTCCAGTCAAACAAGATTTATTTCTTTAATGAATCTATGTGAAACCCAGGGGCTGGATGAGGGGTGCCCATATATGCCTTGCACTGTGCTGGGTATTTTGGAAATGTCCTCACTCAATTTGCCTAGCAGCCCTGTGATAGTGGTATAGTGAGCTTCGTTTATGGCTGAGAAAAGCAAGATTCAGAGAGACTAAGCAACTCAAATCCTAGGCTTTTTTCTCTGTATGCCATGCTGTGTCTTTTTATACCTCTTAACTCTTTCCACACTTCTCCAGAGTTTCTGCCTGAAGGTCAAGCCAAGCAGATCTTCCTAAAGTTGCAAGACTAGCTGCTGCGACTTCCTAGGAATCGGTGCTTATTCTCTCCCAATTGTGTGTGACGGTGCACACATTTTAATACTGACTTGTGTTGACAGCATCTTCCCTTGGAGAATTCCCCTGCATGTTGATTGTGCAGCTTCCTGAACCCTCATTGCCCATCGGGTGGTTGTTTCTACCATTAGTTTCATTTCACAGACTTAGTAACTGAGAATTACAACAACAACAAAAAAAACACAACGGTCTTGAGATCAGAGGTGAAACCATGGGCCAATTCTGTAGTAACAAGTCATTTCTTTGGGAGTGTACCACCTGCTGGGGCAGTGTTATTGTTTGATGGAGGGATTGTTCAGTTTAGTGCATCAAATGCCTTATCATATTTGTGCACATTTTTTCCATGTGTGCTCAGTTGGCCTGCAGAAATCCCCAACCAGTCTGATTACCCTTTGATGCTTTTTCATCTTTTGTTCTGCCTTATTATGCCAAGGAAGTAAAAATGAAAAAAAAAAAAAAGAAAAAGAAAAAAAAAGCATCTTGAATTATAATATTTGAGTTTCAGTGACTCTAAGAACAGAAGGCCTAAGTGGCCCCTAAATTCAGGCAGTAGGTGGGCAAAATTACAAAACTGGGTCACACTAGTACAGTAGGTGTGTCAGAGAAGTAGACCTTTCATATATTTTTGGCGACGATACATTGGTACAGATTGAGGGGAATATCTAAACATATTAAATTTGTATTCCCTTAGATATAGTAGTTCTACTTCTGGGAATGTACCTTCTAGATGTACTCATACAGCTCCTGGAGGTAAGATATCTGGGCAGAGCCCTTGCTGGGTAGCTCAGTTTGGTTAGCGCACATTCAAGAATCAACCAATGAATGCATAGATAAGTGGAACAACAAATCAGTGTTTCTTCTTTCTCGCTCTTCCTCTCCTTCTCAATCTCTCAAATAAAAAGTCAATTATAAAAATTTTTAAGATATCTGGGCAGAGATAACTGAGCCCAAAACTTTGCTTGCTGCACTATTAAAAAGCAAAGTACTCTTCCCTGGTTTTCTAAAAACAAATAAACAAAATGTAAATTAAGCTCTGAATTTATATTAAGTTTATTGTTTTGGTAATGCAACAAGTCTTATCCTATCTATATTAAAAAAATTGAGACCGCAGATAAGAAAGAAGGAAAAGGAAAGTATATCCCTGATGCCACCACCCAGAGATAACCATTGTTAAAAATTTGGTATGTTTCCTTCTAGTTCTTTGCTGTGCAGATGTGTATGTGCCAACATGGTGTCTTTTCCCCTGCTTTCCCCATATAACTTTATAGCATGGCTATTTTCTTTCATCAAACTTTTTATAAAAATTATTTTTAATAACCACAAGATCTCCTGTTCTTGGAAGAATAGTACTTGAACTTTCTCATTGTGTAGGATATTTATTTGTTTCTAGTTTCGCTTTGAAGTATTCTCCCTGATGGTAGCAGGCCAAAATGTACCTACACGTTGCTTTTTACTAGTTAATTTTTTTGTCCCACATGTCCTGGTTGATTTTGGTTTGCAGAAGCTTCGTTAATAGAGTCTGGGTCAGTATATTCTTTGTTTCTCTCTTGGTAAATCACCTTTATGGCAATTATAAGTCAAAAAGTTATAATCGAGATTACTATATATACATATGTGTATATATATATCACATATATACTACATTGTTTTCTTTTAATTTCAGCCTTAGCATTTTATTTTAATGCACATATTTTTTTGAATTTTTGGGTGACACAAATAATGTTGGTAGTGGTAGTCTGGCACTATTTAAAAGCTTGGACTCTAGAGCAGCCATGGGCAAACTACGGCCCACGGGCCGGATCCGGCCCTTTCAGCTGTTCTATCCGGCCCGCGGAGCCGAAAGAGAGGAGGGTTCTCTTGCTCTCCCCTCCGCTCCTTTACTTTGAATTTATATTAGTTCACACAAACACTCCATCCATGCTTTTGTTCTGGCCCTCCGGTCCAGTTTAAGAACCCATTGTGGCCCTCGAGTCAAAAAGTTTGCCCACCCCTGCAGAATCACTGGCCTGCGTGTGAATCTTGAGTGGTAGCCGTGTGATTTTAGGTCAATATTTTATCCACTTGTAGTTTCTGTTTTCTGATTTGTAAAATAGTGATGATAATAATGTCTACCTTGAAGGCTAAACATATTGGGGAACATGCAGGGCACAGTGCTCAACGCATAGTAGATGCTTAATGAGAGGTAGACATCATTGCTATTGTTATTTGTTGCTTGTTATTCACACTTTTTTTTTATATATATCACTATAGTTTTTGTTTGTTTTTGTCACACACGTTGTCCTCACTTCAAGGACCTCTTCCTCAGCTGTAAATTTAAACTTATTTAGTTATTCCTGTAATCCATCACACTCTCCCCTCTCCTTTTCTTTCTCTTCTGTCATTTTTCCCACCCCAAGTATTGCTAAAATATGAATTGTGAATTAGCATTACATGAAAATTAGGACATAATCCTGAGTTCCAGTCCCCCCCCGCCATATCTATACTAGAGGCCCAGTGCATGAGATTCGTGCACTGGGGGGGGGGGGGGGCGGGGAGGGTCCTTCCGTCAGGCCTGCACCCTCTGGCAGTCCAGGAGCCCTTGGGCGATGTCCTTAGTGCTGCTGCAGAGGTGGGAGAGGCTCCTGCCACTGTGCTCGCCAGACATGAGCCTGGCTGAGTGACACAGTGACCACCAGGGGCAGCTCCTGCGTTGAGCGTCTGCCCCCTGGTGGTCAGTACACATCATAGGGACTGGTCGTTAACCATTGGTTCGATTTGCATATTAGCCTTTTATTATATAGGATGGATTTGTATCTTTTAAATCAGAACTATTAAATTGCTGATTCTTAATGAGACCATTGACCCATCAGGACTGCACAGAAGTGGGGTTGAACTCTTCCAGTTCTCTCACTAACCTCATGAACAGTCAACTGCAGGCTCAGTGAATCTAGTGCAGACTTCAGAATGAAGGCGGAGAAGCAAAATGTATTAGACGCATGGCAAGTTGGTAATGACCTGTTTAGATCACTTCTTTATGCCTGTGGTTTTTCTGGGTCCTTGACTTCAGCTTTTGTCATAGGCATTTTGCATTTCTTCGGGGGGCGGGCGGGGGAGGGATCATGGAGAGCCGCCCTTTTTGAAGGGATCCATTGTCACTACCAGTCAGATTCTCATGGGAAATGGAAACCACAGAGGAACAATCATAAATGACAGTTCTTATTATGTAATTTTGTCTGAACTGACATTTGCTGCCCTGTCTTTAATATAGAGATTAAAAGATCTCCATTCCTGATGTTTTTCATTTTCCCCTTTTTTGGTTTCTAAAAATAACATTAAATGTAAAGCAACAACAACAATGACATAATAATAAAATAACACAGAAATGTTTAAAAGTCTCTTGTAAATCTGTCCCAGAGACAGACATTGTAGTTTTTGTCTGTAAACCTTTCCATCTTTCTTCATGTACATACATGCATTCCAGTATATCACATATCTATATTATGTATACTTTAAAATTAGCATTGGTGACAGGATGGTGTGGCTCAGTGGCTGAGCGTCAACCCATGAACTAGGAGGTCAAGGCTGGATTCTAAGTCAGGGCACATCCCTGGGTTGTGGGCTCGATCCCTAGGGTGGAACGTGCAGGATGCAGCTGATCAGTGCAATGATTCTCTCTCATCATTGATGTTTCTATCCCTCTCCCATCCTCTCTCTGAAATCAATTAAAAGTGTGTGTGTGTGTGTGTGTGTGTGTGTGTGTGTGTGTGTGTATGTGTATATGTGTGTGGGGTTTTTTGTTCTCCCAAAACAGAATCTGAGACAAAGATTTGAGTGGACATAGTTTATTGGGAAAGTCACCTTGGAAAATAGAGGTGGGGAAAATGAGATAGAGTTGAGAGAGAAGTCCAAAAAGGACGACCTAATAAGCAGATTTTGGCCATGAACCCTTGGAGCTCAGTTCTGCTGGGGAACCTCTGGGGAACCATGTGAATGCAACTCCGACAAGGATGCTGGAACATTTATGCTCCTGCTTCCATACTCTGTGAGTGGAAGTTTGCCTCTGGGGTGTTAATTCCCCTGCAGCTTGGTCTGTGCCTGGTGCACAGATGAACAACCTTTGGAAAAGGCAGAGCAGAGAGGCCCCCTGCACGTGCTGGTATGGCTCTGGCAATGGTGCCTGTGACCATGATTGTGCTGTAATCACATGAGCCCAGGAGACGTGCTGCGGTACACTACGATCTTTAAGGATCAGCTACAATCCTATCCTGCATGCTGTTCTTCAACTAGCTTTTTAAAAACATCAGCAATGTATCTTGGATACATTTTCATGTCAGTACATAGACACATACTTTTTGTTTTTAATGGCACCATTCCTCCCTGAACGTTACAGGGGCTAGTTAATCATCTGAGTGAGAGCAATGCCATTTTACTGTGTGAAACTAGAGGTACACTAAATAGTTCTCCCTAATACCAAGGGTGATTTAACTTCTAAAACAATATGTCTCAAACGCTTACGGATACAAGAATCACCTGTAGATCTTGTTAAAATAGTGATCTGATTTAGCAGTACTGGGGTAAGACCAAACCATGCTTTGAGTTCAAGGTTCTACAGCCAAATGTACACTGTGAAAATATTTTTATAAGAATCTGAAAAGTTTTCATAAGGATAGACATATTGAACCCGAGTTCAGTATGCAGCGAGGACATAATTTTCAGCTACAAAATTGCTTTGGGACCTTGGGCAAGTCTTTTGTGTCCTCTGAGAAAACCTTGGGCATTATTATCATCCCTTGGTTCTTAATATATTATGATCCAATGTGTGCATCCCTGGGCTGGCAAAGAGATTATTCTCCTTGTCTGCTTATATCTATCAATATGTTTGACCAAGCCTATAAAACCAGATGTAAGGTATGCCAGAGTTCCAGAGTATTTACATTTATACATTATCTCTACCATTATTAGCTAAAACTAAATGAGTCCGATCACAAGCCTAGATGCCTAATATCACACTTAAAGTATCCAAAGAGGAATTCTAGATTTCTTAGTCCGCCATGTCTTCTATCACAATAAACAGTGAATATGTGGGTGAAGACCCAAATGTCAAAACCCTGAGGTCATCCTTGAGTCCTCCTTTCTCAAATGCCTCACATCCCGGCCATCAGAAAATATGCAGTCTACCTGAAAAACAGAATGTTTTAGCCCACTTTTTACTACCGCCATCTCCACTGTGGTTTTCATAATCCCTCTCCTGACCTATGCAACATCTTCCCAGCTAACAGGAACATGGCCCCTTTGCTTAACTTCCGTCCTCTTACTAACATTTCTTTCCTTAACAAATCAGATCATGTCTTTCCCCACTTAAACTCTTCAATGCTGTCCCACTGCACATAAGAACATAATCCCAGGTCCCAGCATGTAGGCACAGCATGGCCTACGATGCCCTATTCAATCTGGCCCCTTTGTGCCTTTCCAATGTCATTTCGTACCACTCCCCCCTGGCTTCCTGTGCCCCAGCCCCACTGGCCTTTCTGCTTTCCCTGGAGCCAGGAAACTCTTTTCTTCCTGAGGGACTTGCCACCTCCCTGGAAAATGTCTTCAGTCCTATGAATTTCATGCTGCTTTTCTTTTCAGTGGATCTGAAATGCATCAGTCTCTTCTCTGTGCCAATGTTGCCATATTTAGCCATTGTTAAGTCTTACTTTGGCAATTTCTAAAGATTCACAAGGAAAGAGAGGTGGGAAGAAAAAAATAAAAGGAAGACAAGATTTCGGTTCTTGCTGCCCTTCCTACCTATCTTCTTTGATTTCTGCATTCTTGTATGCTAACCAGGTAGTTTTCACAGAATAGATAGTAAATTAAATACCATCACCTGTAAATAGATACATTTTGAGTTAATGCTGTCTTTAATATGAGCTTCTGATATTGATGCAGTTACCTATTCCCCCAAGTGCTTAATTTTGTTTCCCATTTACTTGAGAAGAAAATGTAGGCAGGCACAGCAGCTTAAGATTAAAAAAGAGAAGACATAGATATTAACATCTATAAAGTGTCTCTTTAATCCTCACAGTGACTGTACAGTAACAATATCCATCTTTTAAATGACAAGGAAATGAAGAATTCAGGAGATGAACTTACTAGTGCAGAACTGCAGAGCATACACACGTGTGTATTTGTGTACATGTATACATACATACACATATACTCACATATATATAATCTCCATGTATATAAACTTATATATAGCTACTATGGCAGTGCTTCTAGTTTTACAACCAGATCAGAAGTGGAAATCCAGAGCAGTTTTTCGTTGCATTGGCATCATTTAATCATTGCAATCCGTGAAAATAATTTTAAAGAATTTCTGAGTTCTCTATAAGAATTTATAAATTTGGGGCTTTCCATTCTATGACAGTCTGAAAAAATGTACGAGAGCCTATTTGAGGTCATCTGGTTGACTAGATGATGCCACTGCCTGTGTCTGTATTTACATCTATAATCATATAGTGCCAAGGACTGTCTCGGGCTAATGGGGAAAGCACGAGGTAGACCTAATCAGTAAATGATGCTTTCAAGCCAAATGAACGCTGTTGGCTTGGCAAGCTACGCTCAGATGAAGGTTTCACAGTAATCCAAGTAGATACAAGTGGTGGAAGGAGCAGAATGTCATGTGGCAAAAAGAATGTAACCTGTGAATTTCAAAACTATTGGGTACTGCAGCAGTCAGCAGCATATTCACGTTGTAAGTGACAGTTCAGATTTAGCAAAACATCATCATCCATGATATTAAATTAATGTTTTAATTAAATTGTATTGGTTATGCAACTTTGCTTTTATGCACTTTTAAAGCATACTTGGTTTAATAGTTGCAATTCAAGCTATAAACAGAGGCATTTATATCCCCTAATTAAATGTTTGTACATATTTAAGTTCTGCTTAATAAAAATAACCAAATCAACACTGGGAGTCTATTATATATCTTATATAATAAAAGGCTAATATGCAGTGACCGAATGGTGGAACAACCGGTCACTATGATGCACACTGACCACCCGGGGGCAGATGGTCAATGCAGGAGCTGCCCCCTGGTGGTCAGTGCACTCCCACAGGGAGAGCGCTAAGCTGTCCGTCAAACATCCCCCGAGGGCTCCCAGACTGTAAGAGGGCGCAGGCTGGGCTGAGGAACACCCCCACCCCGAGTGCATGAATTTCATGCACTGGGCCTCTAGTATTTATATAAAATCTATAATGTATATCATAACACACAGTGATAGATATGTGGTGTATAATTTTTCTTCTTTAAAGGCCTGGTACCAGGGTAACTCAATCTTGGCCTGACAGGTGCCTTCTTTCACAGATGATTCTTCCCTATAGGCAGTTCTCTGTGTGTTCTGGGATGCCAGTGGCAGCCCCCTCACTGAAGTGTAACAAACAAAAAGCTTTCCATACATTGCCAAGTGTCCCTCGGGGGACTGCTGTTTTAGAATCACTGATCTATGCATTACTCAACTATCGCGACTGCTTATCCCATTATTACTATTATGGTTGCCAAGTGGTGACTGACAATTCCAATCTCCCTTCTGCATTTATTAGTTTGCCTTCTACCTTAAGGAACTCCTCCTGTATTCAGTTATTCACTTATATGAGAAGAGACTCATAGATTCTTATTTTATTTTATGGGTTACAACCATTACTTACATTTTGTATATTTATGCTCCAATGTTTTGAATAGAGCTCTAATGAGGTAAAGATAAATGATGGATATAAACCAGCTGCTCTTTTCTCTCCTCCTTAGCGGAGCATATTAGCTAATTTTTGCAGTTCTTTTCAGGTATTAGAGTAATCCAGCAGAAGCGCCGTTGTCTCAATGGGTAGGTGCCAGTTCTGCCTCAGTGATTCATTGAAGTGGAGCTGAAGGAGCGCCAGTCCCTTTCTCCTTGGAAGCCGGGAGTGTTTTATTGTTCTTCACTGTGCCGAGAATGCCAATGACTCTAAAGCTGGGAAAAAAAGACTCTTAATGAGTTTTAGCATTTTAATGTACTGCAGGTTCCCAATTGTATGAATTTAAGAAGCTTAGCAATTCGGTATCTTCTGAATAATACCATTTATTTTATACTCTAAATACTCCCAGGGAAGTCTGAAAAACATTGTAGCTTCTTTGGTATAATAGCTCTCTTTGCTAGGCTAATTGACTTGAACAGTGGAATTGCTCCTTAAAAAAAAAAATCACACAGTTTTGATTAATGAGCTCAGTAATAAAGCATTAATCGTTTTAGCTCATGAATGATAGGAACAGTATTCTCTCCCCCCACCCCCACGTCCTATTCCTAGATTCTCTTGCTGACACAGTGGCCATATTTTTAGGATCTCATCATCAGTTTAACATGCCCATCTCCACATAACTTAATAGAATGTCTACTAACATATCCTATTAATGTTTGCACCTATGAGGAACTCAATGGGAAAGATTCTAAATAGCAATCATTATTTTATTTATGAACATGACTTAACGTGTAGTAGTAGCTATCCCTTTTGAAATGCCATAAAATTATTTGTATAATTTAGTAATAAGTATAAAATGAGTTGCTGAGCTTTTCCTATGTACTTGGAACTCTACTAAACTTTTAGTGTATCGTATCATTGATTTCTCTCAGTAACACTCTGAGGTTATTAGTATTATTATGTCCACTTTAAAATTCAGGAAATTTGCCAAAACCGGTTTGGCTCAGTGGATAGAGCGTCAGCCTGCGGACTGAAAGGTCCCAGGTTCGATTCCGGTCAAGGGCATGTAACTTGGTTGCGGGCACATCCCCAGTGGGAGGTGTGCAGGAGGCAGCTGGTCGATGTTTCTCTCTCATCGATGTTTCTGACTATCTATCACTCTTCCTTCCTCTCTGTAAAAAATCAATAAAATATATTTTTAAAAAAATAAATAAAATAAAATTCAGGAAATTTGGTGAGAAATGTTAATAACTAGTTAATGTCAGAGAACTAACTGGTTAATGTCAGAGCCTCCATGTTACTATCTGATCATATATTATTCCTACTCAATATTTTCTCAAGGTTTATCAATAAAATTATTTTTGTTGAAATGAAAATATGTAAATAAGTCAGTTCAAACTGAAATTTCTAGTTGTCTTAGGACTTAACTTATCCCAGGGTGTTTTTCTTTATATTTCAAGAATTAATTTTCATGTTTATTATGTAGCTAAGACACCATTTAGAAATAATTTAGATGGTCTCATCACCATTTAGAGGAAAATAAAATTTCAGGTGATGGACTATTAGAGAATCTACAAGGCACATGTCTACGTTCCTAACTATACTAATGTACTGACTGAGGAGAAATGGCTCTTTATTATTGAAATGTAGTTATAAATTATCCACTAGACTCAACTCTCTGTGGTAGGCAAGAATCATCATCCTATCATGTTTGTATCCTCAGGATTTAGCCCAGTGGCTGACATATACTAGAACATTAAATGTTGAGTGAGTGAATAAATAAATGGTCAATAGCAGTGATGTAAAAAATAAGTGGATGATTCATTTAGTAAAGTGCCTGGACTCAAAATATGCAAATCAACAAGTGACTTTGACTCATATTAGTGTTGTGACCCTAAGTGCCTCCAATTTTTCAAGCATGCCAGTCTACTGAAGTTTCCTAGAGATAGAAGGGAGGGGAAATATGAGATGTATGCATTCCTTTTTCATTGACCTTCTAGGCAGTCTTGGTGGAATCATTTAGCTCATTGTGGAGGCACATTAAGAATAAGACTTACCTCTTTCCACATATGAGTTTTGAGCAGTTTACAATTGATATATGTGTCACATAAAAGCTGATAGTGGTGATGGAAGTTTCTCTTTTAAAAGGCAAATTGGTTTATCTCATTTAAACACCTTGAACCCAAAGTTGCACCTTCACTTTGCTATTTCTCTGCCAGGATCACAATGTTAATACAAGAAATGGTCACGTGACAGTAGCACCTAGTAAGCTTCCTCTCCCGACCTGCCCCTGCATTCTTGCATTGATAAATTGGTTTTCATCATGAACTACGTGTGCGCGGGCACACGCAAACACGCGCATGCACATTTTCTCCAAACTGATGTTAAGGATCATAAGCCACCAAATGTTTGGTAGTCTGTTTTGGCTCTTTTGGAAAGACTATAATTAAATAAACAGAGGATATGCCATCTTTCAGTTAGACAAACAGCATTCAAATGTACAGCCAGGTTCTTAAAAAGTATTTCCTCTTCCTCTGTAACCTGTGAGATGTGCATGTCTTTAAAAAGACAGTTTCTTGTGAAATTGACATTGGACGATTTTAAAATAAAAGTAGATTTAAGCAAAAATGCCATGTAACAGCAACATTTTGTAAACAAAGCTATGATTTTTAACTGTATATTACTTATTTCTATTTCTATTATTGACAAGCCGACCTTGTAAGTAAGATTTAACTTTGGGTCTTCTTTTGCTAATTCATTCCCTCAGTATGATTAAGTGATTGCCAGACTTAGAAAGGTAAATTGTGCTGTCAAGTAGATTTACACATTGAACATCTGTATGAATCCATCCAATGGCAGCTCCTTCACCTTGACCTGTCAGAAAAAGTTGTGAGCCAGTTATTAAATACATTGCACCTATTTTGAAATCTCAGGCCTCTGATTCAAATAGATTGGAATTTGAATTCTAGTTGGATTTCTTAATAGCTGTACGCCCTTGGGCAATTGCATAGCTTTCTCACATGTAAAATGAGGACATTAACTGTATCTACCTCAAGAATTATTTTAAGGAATAAAACCACAATAAATTTAAATAACTTTCAATCATAGTGTTTGGCACATAATCATAAAATAAATATGAGTTGATATTGTATCATAAAATGGTAATGGTATGAATCTTATCTAACAACAAATAATTTATGTGACTTAATAATGATAATCCTATGTAGCAATAATTATTTTCGTATAAAGTTGTCTCATGTAATATTTGAGACACAATTATACTAAAAAACTTGTTTTTGATTTATAGGAAATTCATATTTAACAGGGTGTCCTGTATTTTGTCAGGGTGCTCTAATTTCATGGGACATAGTGTTTGCCACATGAATTCTGTTGTATAATTCCATGGATCACCATTTGTGCTGTGTTCTGGGGGTGTCATTGACATAGAATACAATGAAAATGGTTGCCCTTTAGTGGAACTTTGTGTCCCTAATATCTTTTAACATCTCAGTGACATGTTTCTGTATATACCAAATACAAAAATGATTTGTATCTGTTCGGTATTGATATGTTGTTACGATGATTCTTCCAGATGGTTTTAGTAGGGTAGCATAATAAAGTTGTGGTTATACTCATGTCATTTTCATAACTCCAGTTATTTGAGGGAGGATCATGGTCCTTATCAACAAATCATGTGACAACTTTCCATCCCAGAGTTCACAGCAAGCTGATAAAAGAGATATTCCTGAAGAGTCACTTCAGAGACGTGAATCAGACACTGAGAAAATGTGGCGTGATTTGTTTACAATATTGAGTAGTTCTCTATAGTTTTGTTTCCTGTTCTCATTTTTTACTGTCAGGACCCTGAGTACACCACCAGACGTATTTGTGATATAGTAATATATTACAATAAAACTATAGAGAGATCTCAATATTGTAAAATGTTAATTTAGCATTTTCTCACAGGGGACACCATCACATCAGGGCTGATAGCTGGTGATACTGAGCTCGAGTTCATGAGGTGCATGTGGAGGGAGAAGTCAAGGAAAGCCAGGAATCCAATCTGGCCACCTGTCCCAGGACCACAGGTAATGCAAATTCAGTTATAAAGACCCCAGAGGCCCATTCAGTCATTCACTGCTCACCTCAACTTGAGGCTGCTCGATTGATCTAGAAGAGCTCACAGCAGCCTTTAAAGAACAGCACAAAAAACAGTGGTTCAGGTTGTCCTGAGCACTCAGCATAGTTCCATAGTTAGGTACTGCTGAGTTTATTATTCAGAATTAAACCCTCCGATTGAACTTGAGGATGTGAACTCCAACCTCCAATGCTATGCTTACATTAAATTGGAAATAATTAAATGTTTGTTTTTTTTAAACTATGTGCTTCTTAGAGAAATTGTTCTTCTTGGTGTTTATTTCAAGAAAATTATTCTTATTGGTGCCTTGGGAGGAAAACCTAGTAGTCGGCCTCCCTCTAGCGCCATGTGAAACTAGGGGAGGAGAAATCACCCTGACTTTTAGTGGAGGGAGAAGGCAATTGAAAACATAGGGCAGCCCCCTTCACTGCTTAGCAAACAGAATAGAGCACACATTTATTCGGCACCATTTAGAGATGAGGATGAAAGCTTCCTTCTTGGCAGTCCTTGACTTTTTCCTTTGCTCTTTAATGCATTAGCTTGGAGGTGTGCTCCCGAGCACCTATCTTAGGAGAAGGCTGTGCACCTCTTTCCCTGCTCAATGGCCATGGCTGTGTGGCGAGGAAATGCAGAAGTCCTAGTGTGAAGGTCAGAGCTGAGCCTGTGTCTTACTATTTCATAGCAATACAGATGTGACCAAATTAACCCATTGTATTAGTTAGTGTTCTCTAGAGAAATAAAACCATGTATATGTATGTGTCCGTGTGTGATTTTTTTTTTATATGGAATCTGCTCATACACTTATGGGGGCTGACAGGTCCCAAGATCTGCGGTGAGAAAGCTGGAGATCCAGGAGAACCAGTGACATAGTTCCAGTGTGAAGGCCAGCAGGCTTGAGACCCAGGAAGAACCAATGTTCCCATTCGAGTCCAAAGGCAGGAACAAAGCAGTGTCCCAGCTTGGAGGCCATCAGGCAGAAAGAATTCTTTCTTAATTCAGCGGAGGATCCGCCATTTTTTTCTATTCAGGTCTTCAACTGATTGGATGGGGCCCACCCACATTAGGGAGGGCAATCTGATTTATTCAGTCTACTGATTCAAATGTTAAACTCATCCAGAAACATCCGCGCAGATTCATCCAGAATGATGTTTGACCGAACATCTGGGCATCCTGTGTCCCAGTCAAGTTGGCACGTAGAATTAACCATCACACACACATGATACTGAAGCAGATCTGACCAGAAGGGCAGGCTTCTTCCAGGTCTCAGCTACAGGTGCTGTAAGTCCTGTAGCCAGGCAGCCCACACGCTAAGAACACTGCTAGAGGCTGAGGACATCTTTTTACAAAGTTGGTTTTGAACTAGTTCTAAAGCCTCAGAGGCCTTTCAGCTTGTTAATAATACAAGAGGCTCTGACTCTGCTTCTTTTTTCAGGCTAAGAGAAAACATTTAATTTTTATTAATAATTTTTAAATTGCTACAACATTTAAAATAGATTGTGCCACTAAGAACAATTGCTCCTTTGTCTTGCCATTGATTTTTTTTTCTTTCTACAGGTGAAATCCAATGAAAAGCAATATTTATAGGCAATATCCAGATGGTGTAGTGTAGTAGAAAGAGTACTAGAGCAAGAGTCAAAAAAATATATGATTTATAATGTTTATTTACTTACTAGCCATGTGACCTTGGTAACCTTCTTAGGATATCAGAAGCAGCTTTCTCATGTGTAGAATGGAAATAATAACTCTTGCCCTATCTACTTCATCAGGTAATTATAAGGGGCTATATGAAATAAAATAACCCTGAAACATGTTGAATACTATAAAATTCTCCCTATGTAAAATAATAATAGTATTATCTTCAGTCTGTATGAGTACCTGTGTTTTTAAAGTGTTACAGTCACATGTTTATTTTAGAGTTGTTTCAAACTTCCCCGGGGTATTTTCTGCGTGTTTTATCACAACTGCTGAAGATAATTCATCTTACAATGTTTTTTGTCCACCTAATAGTTAAAAAATGACTATAAATTGGTTACACACAATTTTGTGATTAAAAAAGGACTTGAGAGTATATAAAATAAGCAAAAACTAGCAACTTACTATTATATGATGATGGGAAAATAGGAATATAGTTCCCTAAAACAGTGTTACTTCAAGTTTGGTTCACCAAATGGTACTTGCCCACAATAGAAATAAGCACAAAAATTTAGAGTAAGCATTCTAAACCTTTTATAACAATTTCATATTAACATGACATTTAATCTAAATGTAATTTTGGTCCATTGAATGTAATAATAAAAATTACAATTTTCATTTTTCATATCTTTTAACTTTATTAATTTTTCTATTGTATTTTGCACAAATATTGGTCTGTGACAGATTGTAAATAAAATGGGTCTCCACGCCAGGTAGCCAGGGAAATGTTGCTTTAAAATCTCTAATGCCAGTAACTACTTCCTGAATACTTAATGTAGTTTTCGTCAAACGTGTGTTAGTAGATTATCTTGAAATCCTATTCTGTTAACCACCTTTTTTGGAATCATGTATATATAATAACCATAATGCATACCCCAAAACACAGCCCCAGACATAACCTTTGACCTAGATATGGGCAACAATTTTTTATCCTTCATTTGTATTCATTTGCTTAGCTATCTTGAAATGTCTGAAATTCTAAAGTTGTTTTAAAGTGTTAAAAAGCAAATGAGTGCTAATAAATCTTATTTTGGCAGTTTGCATACACAAAAAAAATCCAAGAAAAGTGAAGTCATTTAAGGAAAAAAACTTTACACATTCTTGAGTGAAATGACTTGTGTCTGTTCTCATTAACAATGGAGATGGTATTTTTCTAACTTTTTCACCATCTTTTGAGAAAACTAAGTAATAAATCAAGAAATTTCAGTACAGATGAAAAATATGTGGAAACAGACCAAATGGGGGAATTATGGTGTCAATTACTTATGGGGTCAATTAAATGTAATAGATGTGTAAATTGCAGTCATATACTTTTATAAACTAGTATATGCTGTAAAGTATTCATTCAATGACTATCTAGGAAATGCTGGCCAAGGCTAGGAACTCTTTATTATTTTTCCATAGCCTTAGCTCTGTAACTTAAGCCAATTGATGAATAAGCACAAGTGACTAAAACAAGGACTTCAAAGATATTTCTTTCTGTCTGTACTAATATTTCTTTGAATCACAAAGTGCTGTCTACTGGTCATTGGACTTTATGAGCAGAGGCAGTGCCATGAATTGGTAAGAATATTGGACCAGGTATAAAAGGACATGAGTTCTATTTCTCATGTGTTACTAATTAGCTGGCCAACCTTGAGCAAGTCATACCCATTCCTCTAGCTTCTGTTTTGTTCTCTCTGTGAAATGATCAGATTGGTTAAAATGCCCTCGTAGATCCATTCCGGAGCTAAATGATCATAAACATTTAAGGTCAAAATATTTTTTAAAAGTTCTTTTAAGATTGCGATGATCACTGAGAAGTTCAGAGGAAAGTGCTCTTTGGTTCATGGTGCCAAAGAATCTTTTAAGTCAGCATCTATTTACCTACACCCGATACATAAATAAAATTGAAAGTAAAAATGTGAATGTATGTATTATTCAAAAGTTCATTCTATGCAGAAATTAAAATCTATGCTCAAGTCAACAAATATATTCAACACGAATACTGCATTTCAAAGGACAGAATTTCTTAATAAATAACATTGTCCAACACCATATTCTTTCTGTGAATTCAAATTAAGGAATGACACTGTCCAATGTCTTATTGTCTCTCTAAACACAAATTAATGAGTTGGCCTTACCGTTTGAATTTGGATTCAGAACATAGCTTTCTGGGCGATCCCTTATGTAGCAGGCTCTACATGTTTATTGCTCACCATTTTGAAAAGCTGCCATGCATTCTACACTTGGGGAATTTAGAAATGAATTTTAATCAGGACAAATCGGGGCACTTCTGCCTACAGAAAATGAAAAGACCTGTACCGTACTCTGCATCGTGTTGTTGGTTGCTTATGATTATTTAGCCTGATCAAGGACACAGGAGAGCAAAATGTTGGGCAAATTTCATTCTATTCATGGCCCTGTCACATGTTGCAGCCCACTCTTTGGAAGCTCTGGCTTAAGGCAGGAACTCCCAAGTTGTGGGACATGTATCTGTCTCTCATGGAACTTGAGTTGATATAAGTGTGTAGGATACAAAAATCAGATCATAAGAAAGTTGTTCTTTTTTTTTAATTTCTTTCTCAAATATTATTTTTCCCAGGAAAAAAAAAGACTCTGTGTGGTGCTCATGGGCTTCTGACACATCTTTTAATTACAAATCTCATTTGTTACTGAGAGTCAACCACTGGGGTCAAAACCTTCTGCGAACAAACATCATGGGCATGATTTAATAACATTGATTTATTCCCTATTTTTACAGTAATCTATTTATGCCAAGTTATGATACCAACAAAACTTACCTTTTGAAATAAATTTATTTATGCCCAAAGGTATGTTGAGTTTTTTAAAAAAAACATTTATGTAAATAAAATAATAGCACAGGCTGGCAGAATGTTCTAAAATGATATGCAAATGAATGAAGCTTGGGAAACATTGGGCAGGTGGAAAGTACACTGAGTGGCAGATAGGAAACTTGGTTGCTAAATCTGGTTCTAACTTTGTCACTAAATATTGGATTGTCCTTGGATAAAATGATGAGTCTCTCATGTTTCTATTTCCTCATCGCCCAATAAATATAATGATAGTTGCCCAGCTACCTTTGGAGTAACAATGTGAAGATTAAAAATAAATGCTGGGTAGTGAAATTTGTATGTGCATGAGATTCATTATTATGTATCTGAAACACCACTTTTTAAAAAATATATATTTTTATTGATTTCAGAGAGGAATGGAGAGGGAGAGAGAGAAACATCAATGATGAGAGAGAATCATTGATTAGTTGTCTCCTGCACGCCCCTTACTGGGGATTGAGCCGGCAACCTGGGCATGTGCCTTGGCTGGATTCCATCGAACCTGGGACCCTTTAGTCCCTAGGCTGACGCTCTATCCACTGAGCAAAACAGGTTAGGGCTAAAACACCACTTTTTCTTTGCTTTTTTTTTTTCACCATCCCAGCAAAAAAACAACAACCCACAAAAAACAAACCATGGCGTTATAGTTTAGGAAAGGAGAGATGGATAATATTATCTCTGTTTTCTTTCTATGATCATACCACTTTGTGTGTGTGTGTGTGTGTGTGCGCGCGCGCGTGCATAGAGGGAGAGAGAGTTACACTATTGCTAAATACTAAAGTTGTACTGTCTTTTTCTGATTGATTATATGTTTATTTTTACTATTTTCTGTGGTGATAAATAAATATTTGAAAACTAACCTATGTTTAAAAATGAACCTATGATCCGCCAGTGTGGTTTAGTTGTTGACTTATGAAGTAGGCTCACAGTTAGGACACATGCCTGGGTTGTGGGCCTGATCCCTCTTAGGGGACGTGCAAGAGGCAGTCAATCCATGATTCTCTCTCATCATTGATGTTTCTCTCTCTCTCTCTCTCTCTCTCTCTCCCTTCTTCTCTGAAATCAATAAAAATATTTTTTTAAATAAATAAATCAAAATAAAAAATGAACCTAATAGTAGATCTTATTAATCTTAAAGCTAACTAAATATATTATGGCCTATCTAAATATTTAAAGCTGTTTTAAAAATAGTGGACTTTAGTTTCATACCAGAATTGTTACTTGATCTTAAATAATATTTGGAATCTTGTGTATTGTGTTTTTTCATTGTGCATAAAACGTCAAATTTTATACAATACCAAATTTTCTGCAACATATGATACCAAGTCTTTACAAAACATATTTTACTGTTACATAATGTCATTTCCTATAGACTACAGGATTTCTCTTTTCCCATTTAATCTCACTTATTCTTGAAGTTATGGTTGTTGTTTTAGTTAAAATATAATGGTTCAATGATATAATTGATGTATTTTAATGTTAATAATTAATTATGTCAGGTTATTTTGAGTCATACATACAACTAAGTTCCAGTTTATTAATTCGTGATGTGAAAGAGAACATTCATGTACATAGAAATAATCCTAGCTGTTGTTTGGTTTCCCATTCTATTAAGCAAAACTGACTTAAGCACTATTGTTGCTGGATTTGAAAATGATAGGCATCACAATTCATTTGCATATAAATATTCACGGATGGTCTAGGGCAGCGATTCCCAAACTTGAGCAGTCATCATAATCACCTGAAAGACTTCTCAAAACGCAGACTACTTGGCTCACCCTCAAGTTTCTGATTTAGTAGTTCTGGGTGGGGCCTGGGATTTTGCACTTCTGGCAAGTCCTGCATTGATGCTGAAGCTGATGGTGCTATTCTGTGACTATGCATTTTTCCTCATTGGTCTGGTACAAGGCAGTATAGCAGGACAGGGAAGCTCAAGAACTTTAGTGATACCCCCAGATTTCAGCCCTGGCTTTGATACTTACTAGCTGCGTAACTTGGACAAGGTAGGGATCAGTTTTGTCATACTAACACTTGCCTGGACAAGGTAGGGATCAGTTTTGTAAAATACTAACAGTTGCCTGGCTGGTATTGCCCAGTGGTTGGGCATCAACCTATGAACAAGGAGGTCACGATTTGATTCCCCTTCAGGGCCACAGGCCAGAGTTGTGGGCTCAATCCCCAGTGTGGGGCATGCATGAGGCAGCCAATCAATGATTCTTTCTCATCGTTGATGTTTCTCTCTCTCTCTCTCTCCCCCCTCCCTCTCCCTCCCTCCCTTCTTCTCTGAAATCAATGAAAATATATTTTTAAAATAGTAACAATTATATATATTGAGAATTTTTAAAAATATATTTTGACTTCAGAGAGGAAGGGAGAGAGAGAGAAACCTCAAGGATGAGAATCATTGATTGGCTGCCTCCTGCATGCCCCCTACTGGGGATCGAGCCTGCAATCCGGGCATGTGCCCTTAACCAGAATGGAACCTGAGACCTTTCAGTCCACAGGCAGACACTCTATCCACTGAGCCAAACCAGCTAGGGCTATATTGAGAATATTGAATGAAATAATGCATTTAAGAGTTTAAAACAATGCCTAGCATGTTATTAGCACTTGGTAAATGCAACTAGAAGTGATGGTAATTAGAGTGGTAACAGTAAAAGTAATAGTAGTAATAAAAAAGAATTTACTTATTTACCTTAGTTCAATTGCAATAAAAGTTCATTAGTTTTTTCTAAGGAAGGCTGGGCAGAAAGTTTGCTTTTCATTGATAACATTGTTTCTATAAGAAACATCTGGCAAGAAGGGAATTCAGTGAAGAAAAGAAATTCCCTTAGTGAAAGAAATTTCAAGACCATGCTGAAGTAGAGTCCAGTTACAGTTTAATCAAAAGTTTATCCATTTGTGCTGTAATTTTCTCAATATTCAGAACTTACTGCATTTGTTTCTTTCCTTTCTTTAGCAACAAGAGCAAGACCCAACAAACCTATACATCTCAAATCTCCCCATTTCCATGGATGAGCAGGAACTTGAGAATATGTTGAAACCCTTTGGACATGTCATTTCTACAAGAATACTAAGAGATGCTAACGGAGTCAGCCGAGGCGTTGGCTTTGCCAGGTAAAACACTTGCTTTGTATATTATTTATCTTTCGTCATCATTTCCTCTTTAATTCCAGGGCCTTTCTAGCACTAGGGCCCAAAGCAATAGTAGCAGTTTATCAAATTTATTCTATGTATTTTTGCTTCAAGACAGAGAATCCCAATGTAATTATCAATAGGTTGTGCTTTCTAAAATATGTACATCGAATGTTTATATGTGTCTGGAGTCATAATGATATGCATACTGAGTTCCCAATCATCTCTATGGCTATAGATCAACAAAATCAGATGCTGCCAATTTCTGTTAGGGATAATAAATGCCCAGTACCCCAAAGCTAAAGAGCCATGTGGTGAACGAAGCATCCAGATGGTTTTGCATTGATTTCCAAAGAATGAGATGATAGCATTTCTCAGTCCGCAGAAGAAAAGAAGAGAAGAAAGATACAGAGAAACAGGACTTGTTGGGAAGTCCCAAGGAACACAAAACTGTAAGAGGAGGTCCAGAGGGCATTTGCACTTCAGAGGCCCTGGCTGTGTGTTTTCTGATGTTTTACACAACAGAAAAAAAGAAAAAGCAGATTGCACTTTTTTCATTGTCATAAAAGGAAGACTAGTTTTTACTTAACTTTAAGGGAATGTTTCTAAAGGAGGGTCTTAGCCAGGAACAAAATTAAAATGGTTGTACCTGCTGTGCTTTCATGAAAAACAAAGCTAAAGAAACCACATAGAAAAAGAAACTGTTCAACCACACACAAGAAAAGGAAAAGCTGTGTCTCCATGGCTTGGTGTGTGCATGTCTCCAGCTGGCTTCACATGGATGAATGGGTGGATGTTAGTGTCATCTGAAAGTCAGTCCATTGTGGACAGGAGTGTCCACCATGATGAACCCTGTCATCACTTGGCAAACCATTCCAAATCAACTCCTCTTAACCCACTTTGAAAGACAGCACATGGTAGGAGGTTGATTGATTGATTGATAGATTGATTTATCTTTATTGTTGAAAGTATTACAGATGTCCCATTTTTTTCCATTGACACCCCACACCTTCACACTATTGTCTGTGTCCATGGGTTGTGACTATATGCATATAAGTTCCTCAGTTAATGTCCCCCCACCCTTGTTGGCATCTCTCTGATGATTAGTGATGCTGAACATTTTTTCATATATTTATTGGTAATGTCTATTCAAGTCCTTTGTCTATTTTTTAATTGAATGGTTTCTGTTCCTAGTGTTGAATTATTTGAGTTCTTTTTATATTTTGGAAATTAATCCCTTATCAGATGTATCATTGGCAAATATGGTCTCCCATACAGTGGGTTCCCATTTCTTTTTCTTTTTGTATTATGTTTTAATTGACTTCAGAGAGAGGAAGGGAGAAAGAGAGAGATAGAAACATCAATGATGACAGGTAATCATCGATTGGCTGCCTCCTATACAACCCCTGCTGGGGATCTAGTCTGCAATCTAGGCATGTGACCTCTCAGTTCATGGGTCAGTGCTCAACCACTGACCCACACTGGCCAGGCAGTGCGTTCCCTTTTCATTTTGCTGATGGTTTCCTTTGCTGTGCAGAAGCTTTTTAGTTTGATGAAGTCCCATTTGTTTATTTTTTCCTTTGTTTCTCTTGTCCTAGGAGATGCATTGGTGAAAACACTGCTCTGTGAGATATCTGAGATTTTACTGCCTAGGTTTCTTCTAGGAGTTTTATGATTTTGCAAGTTATATTTAAGTATTTTATCCACTTGATTTTATTTTTGTGTATGGTGTAAGTTGGTGGTCTAGTTTCATTTATTTGCACGAACCTGTCCAGTTTTCCAAGCACCATTTATTGAAGAGACTATCTCTATTCCGTTGTATGCTCTTGCCTCCTTTATCGAATATTAATTGACCATAATGGTACGGGTTAATTTATGAGTTAACTGTTCTTTCCATTGGTCTGTGTGCCTTTCTGATGCCAATAGCAGGCAGTTTTGATTATAATGATCTTGTAGTATAGTTTGTTATCTGGTATTATGATCCCTCCAACTTTGTTCATCTTTCTCAATATTGCCGAGACTATTCAGGGTCCTTTTTTGGTTCCATATACATTTTTAGAATATTTGTTCTAAATCTGTGAAATATGCCATTGGTATTTTAATAGGGATTGCATTGAATTTATAGATTGCTTTGGGTAGTATGGACAAATATCACATGATCTACATACATGTGGAATCTAATGAACTAAATAAACTGACAAACAAAATACATCCAGAGGCATGGATGCATGGAACAGACTGACAGATCTCAGGAGGGAGGACTGTGCAGGGATAGGAAGAGATTAATCAAAGAATATATATACTTATATGCATAGCTCATGGACACATACAATAGTGTGGTGAAGGCCTGGGGTGGGATGGGGGCTGGGTAGAGATGGACAAAATGGGGGGCATTTGTAATACTGTCAATAATATATATATATATATTTTAATTTTTTTTTTAAAGAAAGATAGCAGCCGCCTGGCTGGCATGGCTCAGTGGTTGATCAACCTATGAACTAGGAGGTCACGGTTTGATTCCAGGTCGGGGTGCATGCCCGGGTTGCAGGCTCAATCCCCAATGTGGGCATGCACGAGGCAGCCAATCGATGATTCTCTCTCGTCATCGATGTTTCTATCTTTCTCTCCCTACCCCTTCTCTCCGAAATCAATAAACATTTTTTAAAAAGAAAGATAGCAAATTGTAATATAAATGTTAGTTGATTTCTGTCTTGACTTCCCAGAGGTCATGGACCATGCCTTTAAATTCTTTATATTCCTCACAGTGTTCTACACATAGTAGACCAGTAGATATATGCAAGGTACATGTTTGATGATTTTGAAGAGAATTGGGCAAAATGAGGAAAGTCTCCCAGACTTGAATGTATGCATGAAACATATCAGTTTTCAGAACACTGTTAACTGTTGGTTTTCATGGTCAACGCCGAAGTGGTGTGATTAGCTCTGCTTTGCCAATGTAGTCATTCTTGGGTAGTGCACAACCTGCAGTTGGAAGTCTGACCAGTGTGGGAGTTCACTGGAATCACTGTTACGCTTCACACAGCAAGCACATTCCTTTGGTTCACCCCCACCTCTCGCACCCCAAAAAACTCTATTTAGAAAATTAATTTCTCCTTCATTTGTAATCCTGCTGAGAAATGAACATCTTTTAAATCAGCAACATATTTTCTAAGAATATCTATGGTGATTTTTTTTTTTTAACAAAGGATTATTTTTGGCATTCAGTGTATTCGTTTGTTAAGGCTGCCAGAACAAAATACAAACAGACCGGGTGGCTTAGACAAAATAAATATATTTTCTCACAATTCTAGAGGCTAGACATCCAAGATAATGATGTCAGCAGGCCTGGTTTCCCCTCCTTGTTTTATAGTTGGCCTTCTTCTCCCTGTGTCTTCATCTGGCCTTCCCTTTTGTTTGAGTCCTAATCTCCTCTTAAGTAGAGATTGGGTTAGGACCCACCCATCTGACCTCATACTAATTTAAGGACGCTTTTAAAGGCCCTGTCTCTAAATACAGCCACATCCTGTAAAGGGTGAGGATTTCATCATGGGAATTTGAGCATGGGACACAATTTAGCTCATAACATAAAGATGGGGCTGTTCATTTCTCTCATCTGTATCTTCTCGGCACATGTTGAGTCTGCTTAAAATGAAGAATATTTTCCTTATGTGCAGAACCAAGTGATGCTCACTGTAAGGGTAAAATTATAATCACGGTATGTGTTGTCATGAAATGGTAAAATTTGTAAAAAAAAATTTTTCTCTTTCAGAAACTGAATAAGGATGGGAATTTTAAGTTATTATTTTATCTTCTCTGAATGTATCCTCTCAGTCCTTCAGTGCATTTTGCATATACCAGTAGATGCCACCAGAGAGATTGTCTAAAAATGCAAATCTGATCATGTCAGAGGCCTGCTGACTTCCTTTCCATATGGTCTGAGTAACTGGATTCAGACCTCCGACATCATTATCCCTGACATCATTATTTCTGACATGGCTTATCTCCCTAGCCTGTTTTCCTGCCTCCCTCCCTAGACGTAAGCTGCCCTTCTCCACTATTATATGTGACTCTTCCTCTAGTTTCTGCCTACTCATCCATCAAATACAGGCTTAAATGTCTTTTCTTTAAAGAAAACTTCACTGATTTCCAGCTCTAGCCTACAGACAAAGTTAGGTTCTCTTGTTATAGTTCTTATCAAAGTTGTGTGTTGTTGTTGTCTAATAAATGTATCACAATCATAAATGAATTCACTATTTTATTTCTTCACTCACTGGGTTGTACATTTACTGAAGTCAAATTTTCTTTTTTATTGTTGGATGGATAGATGGGTGAATGGTAGATTGCATAATTACTTTTCTATGAAGGTTTTGAATGACTAAACCCCAAGCAATTTTTAAAACTTTGAGATCTAAATATGAATTATTGGTCACATTTCAATACTGAAACTTAGGTCTCTGTACTCTAACTCGTGCGTTTTCCAGTTTCAGGAAGTGGCATGTGGATTGTAAAGGAAATATTAGGTTCAAAGCAAGCCAATGATTTCTCATGTCTAAGAAATCTCAAGAAAATCTCACTTGCCTCTCTTGTAAGAAGCCAGGAAACTGAAACAAAATAAGTATTTCATTCTCCATTATCTTAGACTTGAAATTTCAAGAAGCAGGATCCCATGTGATTTACCAATTTGATGGAATGAGAAAAGAATTTTGGCTATTGCATATATAAATAGACCTGCCCAGATTCCTACTTCCTCACATAATATGTGCTCTGCATTTTCTCAAACAATTGCAGCTACTGCTTTAACTAACTTGATCATACACAACTCTTGCACACATTTCCGGCTTTTAAAATACTGTCTTTTTCCTCCTCAGCCTTTCTTATCAGGAGCTCACTTTCTGAACCACAAAACAGAAATACTTTGAGTCACTATTTTCTGAATTCTTCCAAGGATAGTACACAGCTGTAGCTAGTCAGAGAAGTTAATAGATTACATGCAATGGATGCCCAGGGACAATGGTTCTCAAAGTGTCGTTTCTAGGACAGCAGCACTCCCTGGGAAATTGTAGAAATGCAAATGTTTGAGCCCCACCTCATACTGAATCAGCAATGAGGGAGGGGTAGGTGGGGTGCAGCGGTGGGTTTTAACAAGCACTTCAGGTGTCTCTGATGCTCTCTAAAACGTGAGAGCCTAAGGGCATAGGTTCTCAGAATCATCAGGAGGCTCTCTAGAAACTCAGAGTGCTGGACCCCATTCTTAGAGATTTTTCCAGATGGAGCGGCTTCCTGTTGATGCCCCTATCACACTGTCCCACTTTCTCAAAGTATTCTCATCATGAAGCCATCTCTCTTCCTGTTCCTCTAGGGTAGAGGCCAAGCCTTATATTTCTTAGTATCTTTCCTAGAACCTAGAATGGAGTCTGATGCATAATTGCTCCCCCCTAAATTTTTGATAATGAACCAATGAAATCGCTTTAAGTTCTTTGTGGGTTTGTTTGTTTTTTTACTAAAGCAATATGCAGGGAGGTAGCATTTCAGGATAACCCAATTTTGAGACATTAGAGAAATCAACAGTAGCATCATCCCAACTATTCTTGGTTCACAAATTATTTCTTCCTCTAAAAGTTCGCAGCGCCACCAGCCTTATTAAAAGAATGATTGGGAGAACAGCTAGCCTATAATTGTGGTAGTGAATTGTACGTAACTCTTGAATTTTTTACCACCTCAATTCATGAAGCCTGAATCATTTCTTCATCAGGCTTCAGTTTGAATATTACCACTGGTCACTTCTCTCCACCAGATGTGGTTCTTGATTCGTGTATAAGAGATCCTCAAATTGTTTTGACTAGAGAGAAAACCCCACATTATTATCTTACCCTAAAGCTGTACATTAATCTTCTTTGATAACCATCTTCTTCAAAGTAAAGGTAGTAGAATCTTCATTTTATATTTAAAACACGAACTTCAAAGCACTAATGTGAATGCCAGTAGGGTGCACAGACAGCACAATCACAGGCTTTCCAAAGTTCCAGAAGCACTAGATAGTGTCTGACTTCACAGACATTTTATTTTATTTTTTATGTTTTTAACTCTATTGTAACTTAAACCAATTCTGTACGACCCACCCCCCTCCAGGCAGCATTTTATAGCCAAGTCATAAACCTCTAAAAACAGAAGTTATGGTGGGAATGCTGATAGTCAGACAGACCCATTATTGCAAGGCTAGTGGGTGCCCACAGACTACCTTGCCTTAGAGGGTGTGGATCAGAGCATAAATCAGTCCTGGCCTGGAGGGACGGGACTGTGTGTTCGTGTTATCCATTTCCCATTCCCAGAAACATGAGACCGTTTGTCTAACAAAAATCACATTGAAAAAGTATTATGAGAGGCTGGTAAAGCATGACCCAAAGCAGAGAAGGGGTGGGGGGTAAGCACTCACAGTCCAGCTTCAACATCTGGGAACATAGACCCTCTTTAAGAAATGCATTTACTGTCCCCTGGTGAGCTAAAGAGCGTGAGAGACTGCTGAGCACAGAGACCTTTGTATTTGTAGTATTTCCCGCCCATCTCCAGTGCTTTTAATTTGATTCTCATGGAGTTTTGTTTGAATGACTTTTAACACAGAGGAAGCCCTGTGTCTCAATTCTCTTAACCAAATGAGCAAGTTTTCCAAATAATTTCAATTCTTCTTTTCACAAAGAAAAACAAAACAAAACACACACACACACACACACACACAAAAAAAAATCAGTCATGGTTACAGGCAGACATATATCAGCCAGATTATTAAAATTCAATATAAATAGAGGATTAAAAAATTGTATTCTTATAACTCTGAATATCATTAAAACGTAATTGATTTGCCATTTATTGCCTGATCTGCTTGCTCCCTATCTTTTCTCACCTGGTGAGATATAATGAGAACTCTGGTTCAGAATAAATATAATGAAAATATAGGCATTTTAAAAATGATAAAGCAGATTGCTAAAACTGTTTTATTGGGCGATATGTGCGCCTTTAAAATGACTGTCCCAGGGGTGGGCAAACTTTTTGACTCGAGGGCCACAATGGGTTCTTAAACTGGACCGGAGGGCCGGAACAAAAGCATGGATGGAGTGTTTGTGTGAACTAATATAAATTCAAAGTAAAGGAGCGGAGGGGAGAGCAAGAGAACCGGATAGAACAGCCGGATCCGGCCCGCGGGCCGTAGTTTGCCCACGGCTGGTAGCCCTTGCCAGTTTGGCCCAGTGGGTATCTTTAAAGAGGGAAGAAAAACATACTAATATGTTACTGTTTGTAATTACAAAATTGAAATGACCTGCCTGGGTAGAATGGGAGAGGAGCTCTGAATATGATTTACCCATGAGAAACGGAAGTGGGAGAACTTCGTTGCCTCTAGATTGGAAGTGGTGGCCATTCAGTGTGCTCCGGACCACTAAGATCTCTTTGCTCTCCCTGCTCTAAGCACAAACCATGACGGGGACTCTTGGGCTGTGTGTCTTTGGGGTAGGCTGCCTGTCTGCTTCCAGCCAATAAAGAGGAGAAACTTGGACATATCATGTGGACTAATAGTGTCAGTCTCTTTATTTAGTATCTTTCCTACATTCTCAGTTTTCCGTGATTTGGACCAACCCATCTATTTTCTGTGTGGTTATGAACACAGGTTTATGGGTCGGAAACGACTGAGCTTTCATCTTAATTCTGCACCTCCTATCTGTGTTCTAGCACCAGTTACTTAATCTCTCTGAGCCTCCTTTCCTGATATATAAGACATAGTCATTCATTTATATTCATTCAGTTCATCTGATACATATGTGTTGAGCACTGCTAATATGCCAGTAATTATTCTAGATGCAGTAATTCAGAGGTGTACACAAAAGATAAATATCTGCTTTCATAGGTGGATATTGTACTGAATCGAGGAGACAAAAAGCATGCAATCCGACAAATACTAAAATCAAATAATTAAAGATTCATGAAAACAGAATGAAACATAGGGGTGCAAGTGGAGAATGTGGCAGAATCAGAGGCTGAGGTCAGGGACAGAAGAGAGCCCCCCCACCCCCGCCATTGCAGGAGAGAGCATTTAAACTAAGATGCAAATGATAAAGAGGAACCAGCCAGGAGAGTCTCTTGGTGGGGTCGGGGAGTGAAGAGAGCATCTTTGGCAAAGGAAAAAGGGAACAGAAGATCCATGGTGAGGCCAAGTTCACATATTTGGGCAGCAGAAGAAAGGCAAAGTTGTTAGATCATAGAGGAAAGAAAAGAGATGTAATCTCTAACAATATCTAGGACTGGAATATGATTGCAGCTCAAAGAGACTGATTAAAAGTGATGGTGCATTCCAGTGCCTCTAATGGCAGGCTTTCTCATTGATTTCTTTTCCTTATCTCAGCTTTAATTTTTCAGATTTAATTTTCTCCTATTTCCGTACCCAAATTCTTTTTGAAAGCGTGAACTTATGGTTAAAAGAGAAATTTAGCTTCTGATGTATCTAGGTAAGGATGTTAATTGCAGGCAGGCAGTAGACTAAGCTAGAGAGAGAAGTGGTTCCTTTATTGAGTGTAAGAAAACTTTTCTTCCCTTACATTTTTCTTGAAATACACAGCATAATTATTGATCGTTTTATGATGTAGCCATCAGATTGTGGGCTGGAAACAGAATTTTGCCCCAAATGGTTCAACTGAAGAGACTCGAGTAAAGGAGTATTTACGAAAGCGTGGGCAGCGTTAAGGGAACTGTCAAAGGAATACTAAGACACTCGGAGATGAGCAGCAGGAGGAAGCCTGTACCACCATGAGAGCTGAAGGCAAGAGGAGGAGTGTCCCCAGAGCCAGTGAGACCCCGCTTTGGAGCAGGGGCCGCCTGGATGAGCGGTAGACAGAGAGGGATGCAGCTCCTGCCAGAGAGACAAGTGCCAAAACGGAGAGAGAATGAGAAAGAGCTGGTCATACGTCTCTCTACTTTCCCTCAGTCCCCAGTGGCTGAACCCAATGAAATGCCATCAGATAAGGGAGCCAAGATGATGCCATCCATAGAAAGCTTACTTCTTTGGGGCATAGAACAGAGCAGAGAAGACATATGAGAAGAGGTAAATGAAAAATACAAGTACACGTGGATAAGCTAACTTTTTTTCCCCCCTCTTGACTCCATCATGAAAAACACACAAAAAACCAGAATAGTGCAAGGTCAGCAATAGCTAGCATCTGCTTCTTGCCTTGGGATTGACACTTGGTACAGGTTGGTAGGAATGATGGCAGAGTGGCTCTCTGTGAAGGAAACAACTGCTCAGCTCTCGGCTGTGATGTCTTTTTCTTCTGATACCAAATATGTGTCATTTTCCCACAACAATTCTCCCAATTCTCTGGCAATAACTGGGAGTCCAACAATTCAATTCAGTTCTGACTCTACCCAGAGTTCTCATCGGACTCCACAGGTTTAAGGGCTTCGTCTCACAAAACTGTCCCTGGGCTATCCACACTTCTACCAGGCCAACTATCAATTCAGGGCTTCCCATGATCCCCTCAGATTTGATAATTCACTGGAGCAAACAAGAGAACTCACCAAAACACTTTATGTATGTATACCGGTACATTATAAAGGGTACAACTCAGGAACAGCCAAAAGAGATGCACAGGGCAAGGGAGGCATGGGGATGCCTAAGCGCTTCCCTGCCCTTTCTAGGCACACCACCGTCCCAGAACATCAGTGTGTTAACCAATCCAGAAGCTCCTGAAACCTGTCCTTCAGGGTTTCTTATGGAGGTTTCATTGATTAAATTGTTGGCCATAGTTGGTAGAGATCAATCTCCAGCTCCTCTCCAGTCTCTCCAGAGGTTGGGGGGTGGAGTTGAAAGCTGCAACCTTCTGATCACTTGGCCTTTCTGGTGACTGGCCTCATCCTGAATCTTTCTAGGGGTCCCAGTTTGAGTCATTTCATTAACATAAACTCAGATATGGTCAAAAGGGGCTTATTGTGAATAACAAAAAAACATTCCTATTACTCAGGAAATTCCAAGGGATTTAACAGTTCTGTGGCAGGGACTAGGCAAAAAACCAAATTGATTTTTATTACACCATACTTGCCATACAAAAAAAAAATGGGTCAAATCGTCTCATTTTTAAGAGGAATCAGAAATTCAATTTTTTTATGTGAAGTCTCCCAATTTAAAATTTTGACAAGTATTTCAAATTTTCCAAAAACTCTTTGCAGTCCAAAGAAAACATCCCAGAAGGCTGGATTTGGCCCACCATTTCCAGTTTGGGACACTTGACATAGAACTCCAGTGTAGTGGTTTTTAACCCCGGCTGCACTCTGAAATCACCTGGATAGCTTTGAAAAATATGTCCCTAGACTTCGTGCCAAGCCAATTAAGTCAGCATCTCCTGAGTTGGGGCCCGGACATTACTATTTTTAAAAAGTTTCCTGATAATTTTAATGTACAGGCGTTATTAAATAAGCTTTTTCTTTTGGAATAAGTTTGGTTTTACAGAAAGTTACAAAGATAATACAGAGTTCTCATATACCGCACACCCAGTTTCACTTGTTATTAACACTCTGCATTACCATGCAGTATTTATCAAAATAAGAAACTGACATTGGTATATTGCTATTAACTGCTGCAACCTGGGCATGTGCCCTGACCAGGAATCGAACCATGACCTACCTCCTGGTTCAAAGGTCGATGCTCAACCACTGAATTACACCAGCTGGTGAAATGCAGGTTTATTTCGATTTGACCCATTTTTTTCATTGACATCCTCTTTCTGTTCCAGGATCCAGTCTAAGGTACCATTTTCCAGTTAGTTGCTATGTCTCACCAGTCTGCTGTTCTCAGACAGTTTCCTAATTTTTCCCGAGTAGTACTAACCAGGTTTTCTGCAGAATGAGTCCAGATCTGGGTTTGTCTGATTTTTTTTTTCATGATAGGATCCATATTATGTGCATACTTTGGGAATGAATACCAGAGAGGTGAAGTGCCATATCGGTGTATCTCCATTTTTTAGAACACCTGCTCTAGTCAGTAGCACCTGTAGTGGAATAGAGCTAGCGGCATCCATCCAGCATCAGAACAGATTAAAGAAGATGAATATTGGAAATCAGGAGACCATCGGGGAGCTCCGTCTCTTTCACAGAAGCCACCTGAATTGAAAGTCAAGAGACGCATGTTCTATTCCAGGGTCATCCACTGTCTCCTGGCGTTAGTTTCTTCACCTGTATACTGTTGAAGTTATCTGAGGCTCTTTCTGGTTTTGAATGTGTAAGATTCCCAAACTCGGGAGTGGGTTTCCATTAGTCAAATATTGTCCACACCTCTGTTTCCTAAGAGGATGTATTGTAATGCTGAGCAAGACTACCCATTGTCGAGGTTTCTGCAAAGGGAGACAGCAGGGAGGCCACTCTGTGTCACTATGTGACATGTATGACCCTTGTACGCATGTCCGGGATCTGGCCGGAAGAAAACAAATTGCAAAAACTAAGAAGAAAACTCAAGTCATCCTCTCATCTTTGTTCCTGGGACTCCCGGCTATTCCTTCCATTATGGTGGATTAAGGAGTAAATGACATAAATTGTTTTCCAAACGTAAGGAGCGCACATTGTAGTACTTTTAAAAAGCTTTTAATGTTGACCCTTGGCGTAAATATTACCCGAAATGAGGGACGACTGGCTTGCAGTGTGGGATGTTTCTGAGTTGCCTATCATTTGTACAGAGCCTGGGATTGCAAAACCACAAAAATTTCGCAATGATGAAAACCTCTAATTAAGCATAATAAAATGACAGGGCGGGTTTGTTTTAAATACATGGTTGATCATGCTTATTGGTTTAAGGTCAGACACGGAGAAGTCCTCTATTGGGCTTGAGATAGGTGGGCTGCAAATGGTTTTGCAGAACACTTCTTGACCTCTGCACGTCAAGTCTGACCCAGAACATTTTACTAATATTGGATCAGGCTCACATCCGATGTCATCTGCCTGTGGGAATTGTATTGGCTGTGAAATTAGCTCCTCTTCATAGCTGTTGGGAAAAAAATGTTTTAAAAAAAAAATCACAATTCTGTGATGCATTTTGAATGACAGAAGCCAGGTTCCTAGGCACTGAGACAAGAGAGAATGTCAAGCGGGGCCTTTAATGTGTGTTTATATTTAAACATCAGACCTAACAGAAAACCCTTAAGCTTTATACAATGATTAGAGCCTTGTAAGAACCTAATTAATGTATCATCGGGTGAATGCTCGGCCTGGCATGCGAGCTGCTCCGAGGGACGCGAGGGGGCTCAGGTACCTGCTAGGAAGAATAGATTCGGTTGTAGTGATTCAGTGGTCCGTCTGAAAGGGACATGTAAAGGCAGCTTTGTCTGGCATGCTGCCTTTTCAGACTCACTGGATAATGCTGGTGTCAGTTTCAACTGAAGCGTGTGCCAGATTGCAGATAGCTTGAGCTGGCATTTCAAAGCGGTTAATTGTGAAACTTGAGAAGAAAATGGGCACATTCTTCAGAGGTAGCTATTCAAATGCAGTATCCACCCGCCTCCTCCACCCCACCCCTCACACACATTCCCTCCCCACCCCCACCCCCAGCCCCAGCTCCATGGGTCTCACGTCTGTTCTGCTCCCACATAAAATGCACGAGAAACACTGAGCCTTTCCCCTTGGCAGCCCTGATATTGCTGTCTTTGCTGGGACTGTTTGCCTAGTTAAAATGTGCCCCGTGTATTAAAATGAAATTGTCACTGCTGGGTAGTGCGGCGTAACACGGTTTGACACTAAGCACCGGCAGCGATAGAAAACAGACTTTTATTGCATTTATTCTTTCAGGGAGGAGAGTCTCTAAAGCCTCACTGTAGACATTGACTTAGTTAAATGTGAATGAAGCTAACGTGAACCATCTAGGCTGCTGTCTTTGTGTTCCTAGAAACAGCCCCCATCCGGCTTGATGTGGCTGTAAAACAGTCTTAAGAAAAGACGGTCATATATAGAGTCTAAAAAGGAAAACTTGAGCCTTTCAAACCAGGGCAGAAATATTTTAGGTCCGTCGAGTGGGTTGGCTACTTGACGTTCTTCTTTAGCTATCTCTGGATTCCCTAAAACACATGATACAGAATCAACAAGTGCGCGCGCGTGCTCGCGCGCGCACACACACACACACTCTCTCTCTCTCTCTCTCTCTCTCTCTCTCTCTCTCTCTCTCTCTCTCTCTCTCTCTCTCTCTCTCTCTCTCTTTCTCTCTCTCGCTGACCCCCATTAGGTTTTAGTCTTCATTTAGAATCCCATGTCATTTTTAAAAATATTTTCATTGATTTCAGAGAGGAAGGGAGGAGAGGGAGATAGAAACATCAATGATGAGAGAGAATCACTGATCCGATGCCTCCTGCACGCGCCCCCCCCCCCCCCCCCACTGGGGATCAAGCCCGCAACCCAGGCATGTGCCCTTGACCAGAATCAAACCTGGGACCCTTCAGTCCGCAGGCCGATGCTCTACCCACTGAGCCAAACCAGCCAGGGCAGAATCCCATGTCATTTTAAGACAAAGAGAAAGGGTTTGATTTGTAGGACTCTTGCAAGCAAGCTTTAGATTCTTAACTGCCTTTTATTGAGATGGGTACCCCAAGAGAGCCTGAATAGGGAAGGGGACTCTGGGGCACAAGATTTTTATTCTGTAGCTCTCCTGGAATAAAAATTCCATAAAGTAACATCTGTAGTCATTAAGGGCTTACATTCCCTCTCCCATTCATGTCTCTGCTAGGGGGGAAGGTTATTTTCCCTAAGAGACAATAGAGAGTGGATCCTGTGGGAAGAGAGAAAGAACAGAATTAGAATTCTTTTGTTCCTAGAAATTGAACTTTCCTACTTAAAAAAAAAAAAAAAAAGTTGGAAGACTTACTATAAAAGATGCACCAGAAAGAAAAATTAGAGAAGTCAGAAAAATTGCACTTAGCTACTCCAGAATATTTGGAATGAGGAAGGTTTCACCTTGTGTTTCTAATCCAAATGTCTTCTGATTTGGGGGAAATTGTGAGTAACCAATTAACAAAATGCAATCTTTATATTTTTAACTTGTAAAGTTGCATGTTATTAAGATTAAAGAGTTTCTTTTTTTGTTTCACTTGGACATAAAATCAGTTCATTCTTGTTGTTTATCAAAATAACACCCATGTTGATGCATTGGACCATCTGATGAATGAATACTAGCCTATTCATGTCACATTAGTTTCCTGCATTTTCTTATCATAGCAGGACCAGCTTTGTAATTTCTGTGACCTAGAAAAATACAAAAATGCAAGAACCCTTTTTGGAAAATGATTAAGGATTTTAAGATGTTGACAACAGAGTGTTTAAACCAAGTGCAGGCTTGTCTAAGTGTGCGGCTCTGGTTCTGCATAGGCCTCGTGCCCATAAAGCCAATCTGATGGGTAGGAAGAGGTTTGTTATGTGTATCAATACAGAGAAATGCGTGTCCATCCCCTACCTCGTAGGAATGAATGTACATCAGGAAAGAATTATTTTTTTATTTAGTACAAAAAAATTTAATGTCCTCAATGGAACATGCTCCTGATACCAACTCCAATTTTTAAATCTGATCACTCAGATGACCTTGTTTGCATCTCTCGGCTTTTCTCCAAGAGTTTCCCCAGGTGAATCTTTCACTCCAGCCCCAGTGATCCTGCTCACTGTACCGCATCTAAAAGGCACAGGCTCTCTCGCCTGCCCAGCTCAGGCCCCTGCCCAATCACTTCCTAACGGGCCCTTCTGGCCTCTCTTTCCCCTTTTCTCTGCATTTCCCTGGCTCCCGGAATTCCTCTCACATTTTAGTCCCTATGCTGTAATCAATGTGTAACTTCTTTGTCATCTGCTTACACATTTTTCCTTGTCTCGTACCCTCTGCATTTAATATGGTCAAATAATATGACCCCGAAAACACACGTAAGATTTAGAGGTAGAAAAGTTTCACAACTTGTGTCAAAGGGCTCCATTCCCAGAAAGCTCACATTCATAACAGAGCAGAACATTTAAATTATGCTTTGCCTTTTAGACAAATTTCACTCATTTCATATACATCCTTTCATATGGATGTGTTCTGTTTCTTAAATTTATTTTTGTCTCTAGTGTGCTGTTTGTGGGACTTAATTTCCTTTAATCAGAGTAAACCCTTTATTTTTTTGTTTTTTTTCCATCCAATGTTATAAAGTAATAAAGCACAGATATAGTTAATTATTAAGATTGTTGCTAATACTACTAAGTATATGGTGATACTGCCAATATTGAAATGATGGTGGTATAGCTCAAAATGTTCATTCATTAACTTCTATGTGAGATGACAAAATTTGGCACGAGAAACCCAGTTTAGGAACATGGATATCTAGTATAAAAAAATCAAGGGTTGTTCAAAATGAAGAAAGTTCAACGCCTGCCTCCTGCCCGCCCCTCACTGGGGATCAAGCCCGCATTACAGATACCAAGTAATTCTCTTTTGTATCTTTCACCCAGTGGGTTATCAATGAAAGTGTCATGAAACTGATGATGGCACTACTCTATTAACCATTATTTAGGCTGGAAGAGGTTGGAAATAAAGCACATCTCACCAATTTGCTTTGTGAAGTCCCTCAGCAGGATAGCTTAGTAGTTACAGAATGGCTTTGATGTCTGATGGGTCTCAAACTTATTGGCAAGTGTTTCACCTCTCTAAGCCTCAGCACCCTCACTGATATGAAAAGCCATAATGAAGTTTGCTAATTTAGACATTTAACAGGTATTTTTGGAGCACTTCTTAAAAAATATTTTTAATGAGAAGAGATAAACCAAAGAATTTATATACTTATATACATAGCCCATGGGCTCGGGCAATAGGGTAGTGAAGACCTGGGGCGTGATTAGGTGCTGGGAGGAGGAGGGGAAGGAGAGAAAATGGGAGATATCTATAATACTATCAACAATAAAAAATACATTTACAAAATACGTTTTATTGATTTTAAAGAGAAAGGGAGAGGGAGAGATTGATAGAAACATCAGTGAGAGAGAAACATCATCAATCAGCTGCCTCCTGCATGCCCCCTGCTGGGGATTGAGCCACAACCCAGGAATCCAACCCATGACCTCCTGGTGCATAGGTCCACGCTCAACCACTGAGCTATGCCAGCCAGGCAAGAGCACATTCATTTGCCAAACATTGTTGTATAGATTACATAAGATCATGCCTTAGTTCTGCCTCTGGTTGAGGACTCGGCACAGAGCCATCCGCATAAGCAGTACCCTCTCAGCAATGGTGTGTTGGTGATGTCCTGTAGACCTGGTCATGGTGGTCATGGTAACAGCTGGCAAATTCTGGTAAAACAAATTGAGCTTTTCCATTTCCCTTTTTGTTTCTATTTATTTTCCTGAATATGCACAAGTTCGTGAAAAGTGTATGATCCCCCTTTACTTCTTTTTCCAGAATGGAGTCTACTGAAAAATGTGAAGTGGTAATTCAACATTTTAATGGAAAATATCTGAAAACACCACCTGGCATCCCAGGTAAGACCCACATACCATTAAGTAATGATTCTGGGCTTATTGTTAGGATTAGAATGAGTACATGCTAAGGCCTGTAGTGGGTCATTGGGATGGAAAAAGGATCCATTCATAAATTCATAGTTTTTAATACCATGTAGCAACTCATCTTTCTTAAAACTACCACACACTTTTTGGTGATTCTTCAATGGCCTTTCTTTTGACTCTCTGCTGCTCATTCCCTAAAGTGAATTAGAAGAAAAATATAGCAAAAAGTAGTTAAAGATGCACTCAAAGTGAAGGAAGTTTCTGACTCCTGTCATTCATATTGGTACATTATCTTGATTTTTAATTTATAAATATCTGAACAGTGATATATGCACAGTAGAGGCCATAGGTTGATGCCAGTGTCCAAACATATCTTCCCTGTCCATGAAAAGAAGAATACAGAAAGTGAGCATAAGCATTTAGAAACTCTCATAGCAGTTGGACATTGTCATAAAATCTGGGTGCATAAGTTCATATTTTACAAAAATATCAATTACTGACATGTTGAAAAATTTCTTAAAACTGTCCATTCATCAGAGAGAGATTGAGGAGCACCAACCTAGACTGTCCCAGGGCATTTCTCATTTCCCAAAGCAAAAGTCTTAAGTCCGTATATACTAAAATGATATAACTTTATGCTATTAAGAATTACATTTAAAAAAAATTACACTCAGTATACAAAAGTTGAATCTATCACATGTCAAAGCTTAAACAGAAATGCCTGCCTTATTTTGATATTAACCTGGTAGTAGCATATATAGAAGGTATTTAATATTACATGAGTACATTTAAAATATATATCTCACTCGCATATGAAAACATTAAAACTTGGCAGAGGTGCTAAAAACTGCAATGAATAAATAAATATCTGACTAATGCATGTTGGTTTTATTTGTTGCTCTTTTGTTTTTGGTGATTCTCCGGAATAATGTAACTTCTTTGGCCTTACAATAATTTTCCTTTTGGTCTTTCTAAAAATATATTTATTGTTGAAAGTATTACAGATGTCCTCTTTTGATCTCTCTAAGCTGGATTTCTATAGTGTTTGTAATGTGTGTATTACTTCAAACCCATGGTTAGAGAGTTCAGGGTTTGAACATTTTATTTATTTATTTTTAATATATTTTATTGATTTTTTTTACAGAGAGGAAGGGAGAGGGATAGAGAGTTAGAAACATTGATGAGAAAGAAACATTGATCAGCTGCCTCCTGAACACCCCCTACTGGGGATGTGCCTGCAACCAAGGTACATGCCCTTGACCGGAATCGAACCTGGGACCCTTCAGTCTGCAGGCTGATGCTCTATCCATTGAGCAAAACCAGTTAGGGCAGGGGGCTGAACATTTTAATTCCTTCAAATATTTTGAGGTTTATACAAGAGGAAGTTTGAACAAAAGGAAATATTTTTCGAGAAGGGGTCAGGGTTCTTTGTGAATTGGTTGGTTTGGGGAGGATGTCAGGAAAGGAGAAGAGCCCTTCAGACTGACACTTGGATGATCTGCAAAATCCAAAGTGGCATCTCTGGTTAATCAGAGTCCACACACAGTGAAGCCTGTGCCTCGGTCTGGTTAGCTTCCTTGCATAACGTTCCCTTGAGGACTAACTGCATTTGGAACCTATCTGAGACATATGGTGTTGTTAAGAAAAGAGTTAGCAATTTACATCTCAGCATGTAAGCTGCCCTTGCATTTTAGGAGACATACTTTTTATTTATTTTTTATTTTAGCATAAAAAGGCACTTTAAGACACTTTGCTCAGACCCATCATTGAAGAAAGGAGTTGTACTGTTGGAGGATTTTTTCTGTATTTGTCCCCATTTTATCCAACAGAGGCCTATCTATATAGAAGGTGTGAATTATATGGCTGTCAAAAAAAAATTAAGAATGAACAAAGTATATAGAAAGTAGTGTTGATTTAAGTTTTAATACAGGTGTCAGGTTGTTTTTTTTTTGTTTTTGTTTTTGTTTTTTAGGTTTCTTCCTGAAATACTCATTGACTTGATTGATTTGAAACTGTTTGATTTGCATTCCCCATAAAACGTAAAGCTGACTAATTCAACTGAATGCTAAAGACAAAGAGAGTCACTAAAAATCCTCAAATGTCTGGGCATTCTTCCTGAATATGCAGGCTCTGATATCAACCTATCTAATATCATAGCTACACCCAATGGAAACACTGTGAATAGCAAGAACTTAGTTATGAGTTTCTCACTTTTATCTCATGGGAACATGAGAGGCAAAATAATTGTTCTCAGTTATAAAACGCTTAGAGAGAAAACTTCGTGCTTTTGATATTTGCATTCATCCTTAATAGAATGAAATATACAATATTGATCATAATTGGTATTTGAATTTGCTTATTCATGCATTGGACATTCAGAGTTTAATAAAGGCTAACAGAGGTATTTAATTTTTGATATTTAAATTTAGTGTTAATAAAACAGGACATCATACAAGATGTGTGTATTTTGGAAGAGACAGTAGTAACATGCCCTCATGGGATACATTTAGTAAGACAGGTATAACCAATTTAGGTGTGTGCAGTTTGCCTATATTTGTCCTCATTGCTTATTTGTTGCAGAAGGTTGAAATCTCACACAATAACTCCCAACTTAATCCAATTATCTATTCCATTTTGAAAATTGAGTGGAGTGTCACTGTGAGCTCTGATACCAGGTTGGAAGCCATTGCTTTGATCTTTTCAAAAGGAGTGACTGATTTCCTTACTTTTTCAATACTATTGTGGCTTCTGGGTGTCCTAATTAAAAGCAACTACAATTGATCCGACCTACCGGCAACTAAAATAGAATTCAAAAATTATTTTAAAAACCCAGGCTTCCACATTCTCAATATTTGACATCTTTGAGTTCAGAAGTTTGTGGCTTTATAGAACTCACATTGATGGTTTCAATATAATGCTTTAAGGCTGTGTGATTGAGGGACCCACAGTGATACAACAATGACCTGAGGTTCTCAGGCCCTATCAAAGCTGTTGAAAAGATTGCATGTTAAGTCAGTTATCTTCTTCTCATACCAGAGCCCTGCTTTTAACCTTCCTTTAAACAAGTAGAGAACAATTGGGCCAAATTCACATTCTTTACTGCTCCATTCAGGAATGACTTGGGAAAATGTGCACATGTCATTGAGCAAATATATTGCCATTTTGGCTCCCGTCACTTTTGACAATGATTCCTCTTAAAGGAGATGCAAAGTTAATTTTTTCCCCTCAGGAGATTATCTAGTTTCCCAATCCTGTACTGTGTCATTTCTGTAAAAGAACCAGGAAAAAATACCTTCAACCCAAAATTTTGACATAGCTCTGATTTTCAAATTATAAAAACATCATAGTTAAGGATATTTGCAAGGACATGTGACCTGGACTACATTTATGTTGCTGTCTCCATTTTGATTTGCATTATTCTAGGAACAATTTATTCATTAAACAGATTTCGTGCTGATATTTAGTTTTCATTGCTGACAGGTTACGTGAGTTGAAAGCAACCTGTGTAGATGCTTCTTTTGACTTATATTTTCTTTCTCTGGGCTCCTCCTCTTTGTTCATAAAAGATTAATTTTAATGAGTGCATCATGGATCATTCATGCCTATTAGAGCGTCTCAGAACCAGCTCTATTCATTTTGATTTATAATGTTATCCCAAGATTGTGGTTATTTAAATCAATGAAGCTAAATATACCTGTCAAAAATAAAATTATTTGAATTCTGATATATATATCAGAATAATAATTTTGAATTATACATATATATATGGAAATTAACAAAGATCAGGTGGCTATGTTGCTACTAGCAGCTGGGAAGAAGACGACAAAGGTGTGTACTAAGCAGCGTCAATCATTGTAGCCATCCTCAGAAAGAGACCATCCAACGTGTTCTCCCTTCCCTAGAGGGGAACGAAAACACAGTGTTCCATAAATGTTGCATGTCCCACATATCGATCCTGATGTTTCCTGGACAAAATGAAGGACCATTAGTCGCTTGCCTGCCTAACCCCAGACATTTCTTTGTCCTGTAATGAATTGCTCAGCAATGTTGTGCAGCCCCAAAGCGTTCCATTTTCAAACCAAAAGCAAAGGGTAAGTTCCCAGACACTTCAGGGATCTGTAGGGCATGAACTTGAAAGGCTCACCTTCAAAGAGCCCCCAGAGCAGAGTGATGCACCATGTGGAAAAGGCTTCCACATGTTAGGACATGTATTGATGAAGGGAATGTGCAGGCTAGTTTGTAGAGAAATAAGTCACGTTTTCCTCTCAAAATAGACTTTTGCCTATAAGCACATGTAGTAGTCTTTCTAGAAGAAAATGGCATAACTCTCTGTTAGTATGATTTTCTTATCCTTTGGGTAATTACTTCTAATCCCAAATGAACTCCAAGAAGTAGGGAAGGGCGAGAGAAAGATCAGCACATTCAGAGATCTTTTCAATTTTAACAAATCCTGTAATCAACAGAAATTGGACAGATAATTAAGTGACACAGGAATCGTATTTTTCTAATTAGTATAAACCTGTGTGCCTTCTTGATGCTTTGATATAATTTTGCTATTGTGTGTTTATGTAAATAAGAAATGTATATGATTGTGGAAATGTAGTATATATCGTGAGCCCAAGAGAAGAAAAATATTTAAAATATGGTAATTTTTAAAGAAACTGAAGAAAGAAAACGTTTGTTAAATTTAAATTGTCCCCCTGAGTAAAATGTCAACAATGTACTTATATAAAATTGATGTTTAGAGACATGGTTCAAAATTCTGAGTATTTGAGCAATAGACATATACATTTTTATCCGTGGGAAATGTTGCAGACCCTCACAACCAGAGTTTCCTCTGTGGTATCAGTCTATTAAGTCCACAAATGTAACTATAGCTGAGAGCTGAAGAAGAGGCAGCGAATAGAAAAATATTATGGTACAGGTTAGCAAAAATATTCCTTTATTGTTCTACTAAGAAACACGGTCTAATGCTGGCTTATCCATCTTTGTGACACTAAAACATAATTTATATAACAAACTTTGCGAATACTACAGTCCCTACTGGATATTAGTTCAGATTTCTCATTAAGAGGACTTACGTAACAGTGAGGACCTACCTTCTCTGAAGCCTCTCATCTTTAATGTGAGATGCCTTCTAGATTACGTACCAAACACATAGTTGACTCATGAAGCACTGTTGGAATACAATCAATGAACTTTACAAGCAGCCTGACAATTTCATGGTCAATAGTGTTAGAATCTGTGGGAATTCTATGAACATGGACTTGGCCAGTCATTTCTAAACCTTCTGATAGAGCCATATGTTGTAGTGTAACCCCCATCTTACAAAGGACGCCTCAAAAAAAGGTCGAATTATGGAGTCATTTATTAAAAGCCGGCGGCATACGAGGGAGCAAAAGCGCTCCAGACCTCGCAGCCCCGAACAGCTTGCCACTTCTGGCTTATATGCAGAATATCACAAAAGTATTGATTACATCTTTGGGTCTGGAATGAGGAACTGTTTTTGCGAAAAAGCATTTTATACAGAAGCAGAATTTGAGCAACTTAGTTATCTAAAGTATTTACGAATCACTGAATCAACAGAAACGCATTATCTGGGACCACCTGGACAATTTAGAATAATTGTGCCGTCCAGATTCTGGGACCACTGAGTCAACCGAAATTCAGTTATCTGTAGCTACTGAGACAATTTAGGATCATTATCTGTCCTGGGTCCCAGAGGAATGTGCTTCAATGACCAGTGAGATCACAATCAATGGGATATTCAAACCACCATCAATGGAGTTTTCAATCATACATAAGTTCAGAAAATCAAAATAACTTTTAAATGAGTACAGAACCCAAAACAGCAAGGTTAAAATATTAAACAGCAATTTTTACCCAAGTATGGTTGCTACCATACTTCACATACACCTGATACTGTGAAAGTAAACACATTATGACTGATGAAAGAAGGGGGAAGGGAGGGAGAGATGAGAAGGAGAATCCAGAAAGAGAAGGTCTAGGGAATCAGCTTCCGATTAGAAATGATTGAACTGGGTTTTGTGCGGGTGCTCCCCCTCCTCTTCCCACCTGTAATTGCAGCTGCAGAGAAGATGGGCAGTCTCCATACACCCTGGAAGGGTCCCATTGCAAGCGTCCATGATTTTCTCCACTTTTCTACCTCTATCTAAAAGCTTGCTCAACCTGACAAAGGATTTTTGCAAACTCTAGTGGCGTTATCATTCCCTGAGACAACCCCAATCAATGGACATGGGAGTCACTGTGTAAGATTGGGCCTCTTGTCCTTTGGAGGGACAGCTGTGAGTTACAATCCATAGGGTCCCTTAGGGGGTCGCCCATAGTCCTAACAGGTTGAATGAGGCACCTTTTTATTGGCTTTTCTTCCATGCCCCTTCCCCCCCCCCCTTTTCTTTTACTTTTCTATCATATCTGCTTCCTGACATCAGCTCCCAATTAAACTACTTTGTCCCAGACTCTGATTTGGGGGAACTGAAATTGAGATGTTCCAGGAATGGTGGTGGGGAACATTTTGATTTAAAACTTCTGGCCATAGAGGAAGGTAGACCCAGCTAAAGCAGTGAAATGAATTTCATGGACCAAATATATTACTTTCATGATTATTTTTTACAGCAGCAATTATGAACCATGTATCAGGGATGATAAAGGCAAATATTAGTGGTAGTAGGCAGATGGTGGACAGGGTTTAGATTTAGCAAGAGAAGTATGGAAGAAGATAAGGACCAGTGACATATGGCTGGCATCAGGATAATTGAGCCCATAAAGTGTGGGTGGTAGATGAAAATAGAGATGGAATTAGGGGCTAGGAAATAGTCATAACGCCAGCAAATGAAGGTGAAGTGTGGGCATAGAAAATTAAGGTCACAGAGAAAGGAATTTGTGATGTTTTGGTTTTAGATCCATGTGGAGTGGTGGATACTGATAATGAACTTCAGGGTGAGACTGCCTGTACTTGGCTGAAGTGAAATAGAGATGATCTTTAGTTGACAAATTGGAGGCTTCTGATTAGAATGTTGAAAGGTTTTTCAACACTACTGTAGATTTCCTTACTTAATCTCACACTTACTTTGTTTTTGTCTGCAGTTCTAATCTTCACAGAAGCAGGTTAGGAAGGGTGAACAGTGCTGAGATAATTTTTTATTTATTTGATTCCAAGTAATTGAAACCAGGTTTTGTTTTATCTATCTATCTATCTATCTATCTATCTATCTATCTATCTATCTATTATCACTTTAAGGGCTCTTGCTTAGTCCAGTGTAGATTCTCAATAAATATTCCTTGGAGTTGATGCACAATTCCATGAGTTGAATAAACTTCATACTCCTATTTGCTTTTAATGAAATTCCTGCGGATATGTGGGGGATACACAGCTCCTGCTAAACAAACATCAACAAACTTGGTGGCAAACATTATGAAATCTTTTTATATATATATATATAATAAATTTTTTAATTTTTTACAGAGAGGAAGGGAGCGGGATAGAGAGTTAGAAACATCAATGAGAGAGAAACATCGATCAGCTGCCTCCTGCACACCCCTTACTGGGGATGTGCCCGCAACCAAGGTACATGCCCTTGACCGGAATCGAACCTGGGACCCTTCAGTCCGCAGGCCACCGCTCTATCCACTGAGCCAAACCGGTTAGGGCGTGAAATCTTTTCTTAATTTTGAAAAAAACAAAACAAAAACAAAACCCATACACCCTCATTTGTATATGTAAATATACAGAAAGAGAAGGAACTAAATATTCACAAGAAAAAGAAACTTAATTTGATGGAAAAAGGTACTAGTTACTTTTAAAATGCCTCATTTCTTTAAGACTGCTTTTCAGGGGGCTGTGCTGGCAGTCTGATTGTTATTTCTTAAAATAACTCATTCCTGGCACAATGATAAATTCTGCTTTCTGACATGTCAAATGATTTCCCCTAATTTATATTGAAATAATGGCTAGTCCTTTACTTTTTGTCACTGGATCTACGTAAGCACTTTCTCCTTTTTCCCTCTTCACATAAAAAATGTGAATATCTTGAGAATAAACAGAAAAGAGAGTTACTTGGTCTATGCATTTGTCCTGTTTGGCATAACTTGGGAGTTGATTCTCCCTGTCTAGGGGAAGTACTACATTGGCTTATTATTCCTATTATATATAATAGATAGCTAGATAGATAGATATAAGTATAGATTATTTCTGTTATATATAAGCTCCTATTTATATAATAAAATCTATAATGTTTAACATAATATGGTCAGTATGCTTTGCTAACTATATAGTTTCTATAATCCTATATAATAAGAGTAATATGCAAATTAACCATCACTCCACTACACCCATAAGCCATGCCCACCAGCCAATCAGGATGAGTATGCAAATTAACCCAGCCAAGATGGCTGCCGCCATGGAGTGAGCAGGAGGCTTGGGTTTCCCTGGCAATGGAGGAAGCCAAGCTTTCTGCACACCCTGGCCGGCCCAGGCCTCCGCTTAAGGCTACAAAGTTTCAATTGTAGAAGATACATAAATCCCAACAAAAAATGGCTGCAGCCACAGAGCAAGCAGGAGGCTTGGCTCCACTCAAGGCTACAAAGTTTCAATTATAGAAGATAAATGAACCCCAGATACCAGGGCCTCCACTTGGGTAGCCAGAGGGCATGGCTGGCCTGCAAACTACCACAGGCCCCTCGCCCAGGCCGCCCCTGGCCCCAAGGGAACCCCCACCCTGATCCAGGACACCCTTCAGGGCAAACCAGCTTGCCCCCACCCATGCACCAGGCCTCTATCCTATCTAATAAAAGAGTAATGTGCAAATTGACCATCACTCCAACACACAAGATGGCCGCCACAAGATGGCCAGCAGGGGAGAGCAGTTGGGAGGGACTAGGCCTGCAAGGGAGGGCAGTTGTGGGCAATCAGGCCAGCAGGGGAGGGCAGTTGGGAGGGTCCAGGTTTGCAAGGGAGGGCAATTGGGGGCAATCAAGCCTGCAGGGGAGGGCAGTTAGGGGTGACCAGGCTGGCAGAGGAGGGAAGTTGGGGGTGATCAGGCCTGCAGGGGAGGGCAGTGGGGGTGGGGAACCCAGACCTGAAGGGGAGAGCAGTTGGGGGGGGACCAGGCCTGCAGGGGAGGGCAGTGGGGGGGGGGGAACCCAGACCTGAAGGGGAGGGCAGTTGGGGGGGGACCAGGCCTGCAGGGGAGGGCAGTTAGGGGTGACAAGGCCTGCAGGGGAGGGCAGTTCGGGGCAAACAGGCTGGCAGGGGAGCAGTTAGGCATCATCAGGCTGGCAGGGGAGTGGTTAGGGCAGCCGTGGGCAAACTATGGCCCGTGGGCCGGATCCGGCTGTTCTATCTGGTTCTCTTGCTCTCCCCTCCGCTCCTTTACTTTGAATTTATATTAGTTCACACAAACACTCCATCCATGCTTTTGTTCCGGCCCTCCGGTCCAGTTTAAGAACCCATTGTGGCCCTCGAGTCAAAAAGTTTGCCCACCCCTGGGTTAGGGGGTGATCAGGCTGGCAGGCAGAAGCGGTTAGGGGCCATCAGGAAGGCTGGCAGGGAGCCAGCAGTCCTGGATTGTGAGAGGGACTAAGTGGGCAGTCAGACATCCCTCGAGGGGTCCCAGATTGGAGAGGGTGTAAGGCTGGGCTGAGGGACACACACCCCCGTGCACGAATTTCATGCTCCGGGCCTCTAGTTATGTATAAACTTCAATGAGTAATAGCAGAATTTGTCTGGAGTCTCTTCTTTTTTACATAGTCATAATTTCATGAAATAGAGAAGAGGGACAAGGAGGTTTTCTATACATCTCCAGAATTATCAGCCATCTTCATCTATTATTTCTAACATAGTAACTACCTTCAGGTCTTCAAAAATTCCTGCATTAAAGATTTCACAGTGAAAACTTGGAAAATAAATTATTAAACCTTACTTGTATTTCTAAGACAATGTTGGGCTTTGCCTTCTGTCAGCATCACTAATGAATAGTTAAACTATTTAGTGTCTGTCCCAAATAAGTCCTATTAGCAAGAAAAGAGGGTTGAGTGGCTTAAGACCAATTAAGATACAAGCCATGGAAACCAAGCTCTGAATAATTAAGTGCTTAGTGAATTTTCCGAATCTAGAAACTCATTTATTAGGATTGATTTAAAACATTCTAGCCAATTTTTGGATGAATGTGTAGTATCCTAAATGAAACACTTGCCACTCTCTCCAAGTAATTGTCAAGAAGCCTGCATGCACACAACTCATTATTTATTACCTAATTTTTTTTCAGAGTAAAACATCTGAAAATTTTAAGAAAATGCTTTAATAGTAATAATAATGATACCGCTCATTAGGCAAGCTCTGAACCAGCCATCACTTGTTTATCTTATAACTACTTCCTCTGATTTCTTCTTTTTTTAAAAAAAAAAAAATATTTATTATTAAAAGTATTACATATGTCCTCCTTTCCTTCCCCCTTAACCTCCTTCAACCCATAACCACCCCAGCCCCAGCCCTTCACCACCCTATTATCTGCATCCATGAGTTATACATACATGCATGAGTTTTTGGTTGATTACCTCCCACCCCTCCACCCTCCCCAGCCTTCCCTCCGAGATTCCGCACTCTTTTCCATGCTTCCATGTATCTGGATCCACTCTGTTCATCAGTTTATTTTGTTAATACCTTCTAATACTTGCTCTCAAAGAAATCCTGCTCTAATATCAATGCAACATTTTTATGCAGATTTCCTGGTTTTTAACTCCTCTGCTCTTAACTCTCATTATATTACATTAAGTTACTTTCTCCTTTATTGGGTATCCATTTGTGACCTGTAGTTTTGTATGGCAGTTGCTGTATACTTTCCTTATCCCACTGGACCACAGAATTGCGCCTTTTTAAAAATGTTTATCTCATATCTCCTCCAATGCTGAGCAATTGAACATAGGAGTTACTTAATATACACAGACTGAAATGATTTAAAAATAGTTAAGCTCAGTTATCATGATGTTATTTATCAACACTGCCTTAATTCTCTCTTAATAATGCATTTGATTAGTAAATGCTTATAAAGTGAATGCTGATACCGTCACCTGGGGTGATTCCATATAGAGATACTTTGCATATGTTCCTCTTTGTGAATTTTAAAATATTTCAATCTCAAAAGCTTTCTTTGGGATGAAGACAATGATCAAAAGCACAAGAATCCTTTTCTTTCACACAGAGGTTAAATCATCTTTCCATTTCACAGTCTTTCTACTGTCTCTACATTAAAAAAAAAAAAGTAGTAATGGCCTATGGAAATTAAAAGGAGCAAAATAAATATAAGATAAATGTGTTGGAACAGCAAACATCCTGTTAGTTGTTACAATGAATTCTAACTAGCAAGTAGACGTTACTTTTTTTCCTAATTAAAATCTTTTGAAAACACAGTTCTAGTCTTCACAAAGGTTTCTCTTTCCTAAACCTTCTGCAGGTGTGTCCTTGCAATTCATGGGCTGGAGTGCCCCAGGCAATCAGCAAAATGGATTCATTAATCTTTTTTTGTTTTGTGTTGCTAATCCTCACGGAAGGATATTTTTCCATTAATTCTTAGGGAGAGTGGAAGGGAGGGGAGAGACAGAGAGAAACATCAATGTGAGAGAGACTGGCACCCCGGCCAGGGCCAGGGATTGGAATCGAACCCGGGACCCATCAGTTTGCGGGCCAACGCTCTGTACACTGAGCCAAACCGGCTAGGGCTGGATTCATTAATCTTTACATTGATTTGAACTGTAGTTAGAATAAGTATTTATACTCGCTTGCCCTGATGGCTTAATGAACTCCTATATCCGTGGCTGGCAAACTGCGGCTTTCGAGCCACATGCGGCTCTTTGGCTCTTCCACAAAATACCACGGCCTGGGCGAGTCTATTTTGAAGAAGTGGCATTAGAAGAAGTTTAAGTTTAAAAAATTTGGCTCTCAAAAGAAATTTCAATGGTTATACTGTTGATATTTGGCTCTGTTGACTAATGAGTTTGCTGACCACTGCCCTATATCAATAGCACTGAGAGATTCTCCCCTTGACCTTTGTCACCTGTTCGCTCTGAAATTTTTCATCAAGCTGTTTAATTACATTGTTAATCTCTTGCTGCCTTAGTCCAGTTTGGCACGGAAACGTATTCGTCCTGGATTTAGTAGAATTATTTTACACTCTCTCGGCTTCTGTAGAGAAGACCATTTTTGTCTTTGTTTACCTGTTTAACTTCAGGATTTAGGCATTTCCAGTTTCTGCACATTTTTATTTTATTTTGTCTGATTATAGAGAATTTCTCTTACAACTCTTCATATGTGATCACTTCAGTTTTAGTTTTGACACCAGTATCTCCTAAAAGATAGAGGGAGCATTGGCTGATGCTATGGTGGTAAGCATTTAGCAGTATGTACATATACCAAATCAACACATTGTACACCTTAAATTTAACATTGTATGTCAATTATCTATATCATAAAAGGCCTGTGGCCGTTAGGTCATCACGACCAAACAACTGGTTGTGCTGTGCCAGCACAGCCAAGGGTTTGGCAAGCCTGAGGGAGGGCCGGCGAAGGATGAAGAAAAGACCGACAAAGAGAATAAGCTGGGTCTAGGTGGATCTTCTGTGCCTGGCTGAGGCCACAGAACAGATCCAGACTGCAAGCTGATGGTTTATTTTATAGTCAGAGGTAAACAAGGTAATTTACAATGTTCTTGTAAGTTTCACTTGTTTTGGCAGCACTTGCTGCACCTCCCACAGCCCACTAGCTACCCAGGAAAGATCTAGGGAGCAGTCACAAGATCAAGCTTAATTATGCTTAGAGGGCTGTGCCCTCCAAGCTGGGACTTGTTTGTGGCTTTGCCAGCAGGTCAGTCCAAGGCTTAACCCTATAACCGCTCCCTACAACTGGTCACCAGGAGGTGCATGGAGCACCTCTCACCGGCCGGATCTCGAGGCTTGTGAGGTGAAGTGGGGCTCACATGGGGCTGTTGGAGGGGGGGGGGGCGTGCAGTGAAGAGGTTGCAGCAAGGCGGGTGGGGTGTGTGGCAAAGAGGCTGAGGGAGGGAGGTGGCACGCGGGGGAAGGGCGAGAGCTGGAAGCGTCACGGGGCGCTGGCAGCATCCATGGAGTGTGTGCGGCATCTCGAGGCAGCGGACATGGCCCTGATGGCAGGCTAGGCCTAGGGGACCCTGTACATGCACGATTTAATTGTGCACTGGGCCTCTAGTATCTCAATACAACGCTGGGGAAATACAGTTTGAGCCAGGAAATAACTCTGTTCCCCTGTCCCCACATCCTATCAGTGCACACCTTTTTCATGGGGAGAAAGTGAGAAGTTTACTCTCAGCCTAACATTGTGCTTAGTGCTTTATGGATTATTCTGTTTCATTCTCAATGAGCACTGTTCCGTTTTACAGATAAGGAGGCTAAGACTTAACAAAATTTATGTAAATTACTCAGACTCAAGCATAGTTAGTGGACTGATTGATCCCAGAATTTAGTTCTGCCACTTACTAGCTGTGAGACCTTTGGCAAATGACTTAACCTTTCTATGCCTCAATTTCCTCATTGACAAAATGGAGAAAATCATAGTTCCTTTCTATGCTGGTATTGTGAGGGTGGCTGTGAATTAACTGAGTTATATAGTAATGTAAATATAATATTTTTATCTTAGAGGCCTGGTGCATGAATTCGTGCATGGATGGGGTCCGGCCTGCCTGCCCTGATCAGTGGGGAGAGGACACGGGAAGTTGGTGGGCCGGCCCTGCCCCCGATCAGGCTGGTTGGCCAGCCACAGTGCACATCAAGTGACTGGTCGTTCCAGTTGCTTGGCGTTTATATATATAGATGCTCTTGATTAAGACTATTAATACTATTAACAGCACTTAGTTACTCTAAGTCATATATCTTTTTTTTTGGATGAAGAGGACAAATACTATAGGAGAAGAATCCAGTGAGACATTTAGTCACACTTCCCAAACTTGGAGGGTGAAGTTTCTTTCTTACTTGATAAATAGAATGAATATGAATATTCTGTATTGCGTTTAATGTTTTATTCCTTTAGTCCATTCAAAGCTTTCCTCCTTGGGATTCAATTGTTTCCTTCAATACTCATTCTAGTTTTCAGAAGAGTGAAAATATTTGGCCATTACGTGCAGCAAGCCATGCCCTTGGTTTTTCTACTATTGTTAAATAAATGGTTCTTTCGTTACAAAGGAAAGGTAGCCTATTTATAGAAACTTCCTTTAGAGAAGCAGTCTTTCTTCAAAAACTAAGCTGAGGAATGACTTTGTTTTCTATTCTGAATTGTATGTTAAGATTGAGAACTGGGTAGAGAAGAAAAGGCACATTTAAAAAGCTTCAATTAGAAGCGTTACAGACTGGGTTTGTTTGCTTGTTTGTTTGTTTGTGTTCCCCTCAATCTCTATGGTATTGTTTCATTGGATGGGCCAAAAGGTCATAGAAACTAAGTGGCACCTGATAATGCTTTTTATTCCTGGCGTTCCTGAGATACTGGAGAGAAATGTCTTGCGATCAGTGATGTTTTCAGGCTGAAATGTACCACTTAGAAATATAATTACCACAGGAACCCAATTCAAAGAACTAAACAGAGTTCCTTCTGTGGGTGTAAAGGGGCTGCAAATCTCAGAGCCATAAAAGAAAGTAATTGTCTACTGGGGTGAATACAATTCCAGCAATCCTAGATTAAGAACTCCCAAAAAATCAAATCTTAATAACAAGGTAGAAAATCCATATAGTTCAATGATTGAAGGCACAAAACATTGTATACTTTAAAGTCTAAATTATCTTATGGTAAATCAATGGTCTTTATACTAGCAGACATTTTAATTTGCTCTGGATTTATTCATAAAACACATGGTTTAAATTTGATTGTAAAGTAGACATAGGAATACATTTTCAAAGTGAGGGATAACCATATAGCAGAAGAAGTATAATGGAGAGGCCAGATAATGGTAATAAAAGAGGGATGATCAACTCCACCTACAGGGATCAAGTATTATTCTAAAGGAGGACCCCTTTTTACTGCTGTTCTAGATTTTCATGAGATACAATGATAGTGATAAATAGTTATCAGGTAATTAGCATTTTCAACTATGCAATGAATTTATGTTTGCCTTGCAAGTATATAAAGAACATATTTTCCCATTGATTTTAGAGAGTGGAAGAGAGAGGGAAAGACAGAGAAATATCTATGTGAGAGAAACACATAGATTGGTTGCCTCCTGTACATGCCTTGACCAGGGCCCAGGCCGGGAAGGAGTCTGCAATCAAGGTACATGCCCTTGACTGGAATTGAACCTGGGACACTTCTGATGCTCTATCCACTGAGCCAAACCGGCTAGGGCTACAATACAGCTTTGTAAAATAATATATTCTGAGAAGAAACATTCAGAGGTATAGCTCTTAGGTTTAAGAAATCTCTAAAACAGTTTGATTACAAATCTGTTTTCCAGTACGATGTTGATCCATGATGCCCTCATTTCTCTTTATTTTTGTCACTGATTACAAAGTTGTAAAAATCAAATGTGACGTGACATCAGATGAGCCTCTGAATGATTAATGTGACAAAAATATCCTGAAATATATACATACAAGAGGCCCAGTGCACAAATTCATACTCGGGTGGGTTCTGGCTGGCCTGGCCCCAATTGGGGCGGATCAGGGCTGGGCCTGTTGAGAGGAGGAGACAGCGGGAGGTTGGCCAGCCGGCCTGCCCCAATTGAGACCCAATCAGGACCAGGTCGGTTGGGGGAGGGACCATGGGCAATTGACCAGCAGGCCCCACCCTCGATTGGGGTAGGGTGGGCCGATTGGGGGTGAGGCCACCCGTGGGGAGGTGATATGGGCGGTGGGCCAGCTGGCCCCACCCCCAAATCAGGTGGGGGGATCGATTGGGGGTCAGCAGCCTGGGGGAGGGGCCATGGGTGGTTGGCCATCCAGCCCTGCCCCTGATCGGAGTGGGGGGGCCGATTGGGGGCAGAGCTGGCTGGGAGGACGGGCCATGGGCCCACCAGTGTGGTGGGGGCCCATCGGGGGTGGGGCCAGCTGGGGGGAGTTGCTGCGGGCCAATCGGGGTGGGGGGGCCATCATGATTGGGAATGGCTGGGTGGAGGGGCTGCAGGAGGTTGGCCAGCCAGCCTTACCCTCTATTGGGGTGGGGGGGGTGATCAGGGGCAGGGCCAGCTGAGGGGAAGGGCTGAGGGGGGGTTGGCCAGCCGCCCTGCCCTTGATTGTGGTGGGAGAGGTTGATCAGGGGAGGGGCCAGGATGTTGGCTGGCAAGCTTTATCCCCAGATTGGGATGGTTTGCTGGCCGCAGTGGGCATCATAGCAACTGGTCATTCCAGTCGTTATGGCATTACGGTTGCTGGCTTTTTATGTATATAGATTTTCTAAAGTTATGGATGAAAGATCCTTGCCACACGGAGCAGCTTGCTACTTTTGGAACCTTGATACTAAAACAATTCCAACCAAGAAGCTTTCCTTTAAATGGATGAGAGCCAATTTGTGCTGGTTAGAACCAGGTGGAAATGGCCAGGAGGAGTCCCTGGAATCAAACAGAACTAGATGGAGCTGGGTGGTCAGGTTGGGTTGGATTTTAAACTACGTGGGTTACGTGCTATCCAGTTAGATTTTTAAATAAATGAATTTTATCTTTCTGTTTTAATGAAATGCTTTCTATATTGAGGATATTAAGCATTTTTCTATCATATTTCTGTGTGTTTTTTTAGTTTTATGTTGAAATTTACTTCCATATTTAAATAGTAATTTAATTACTATATGACATAAAGTAATGTTTTCCATTGTACATTTTACAAAATCACATTAAATGTAAGAGCTTTATTAGCATTCCCTTCTGCATCTTCTACTTTACATTTAGCTCTTTAATATATTTGGTATCATCAAATAAGTACCTAAATTGATTATTTAACAAGGTATCTCAGCAGCACCTAGAAATTAATCCACTCCTTTCATACTGTTTGATGTCACCTTTTCCTTTACTAATTTAATTACCCATGATAGGTGTGCTTGCTTTGCTTAAGAGTCAAACTGGTATGTTTATCTAATCATTAAAATGCATGTTATCTCACAGAGCTAGTCCCTGCTGTAGATTTTACTTTCAAATTTTTATTTTCAATGTTTAGATATTCTGACTTCTTCCATTTTCCATATCTGTCACACATTCTCCAAAATGTAAATGGTATATTATTAGGGTGCTATGTCAAGATATAGAATATTTATTAAAAACTCCCTCATGCTACCCCTTTGTGGTCAAACCTTCCCTCCCACTCTTAATCATCAAAAACCATAATTATGTTTTTCATCCATATAGTTTTGCCTTTTGTAGAGTATTATACAAATGGAACCACACGCAGTGTGTAGTCCTCTGAATCTTCCTTCCTTCACTTAACATAGGCATTTAAAATGCATGCATGTTGTTGAATGTATCTTTAGTCCATCCTTTTTATTTCTGAGTAGTATTTCATTGAATTGTTCTACCTTATTTTGCTTATTCTCCAGTTGAAGGGCATATTAGTTCTTACTCGTTTTCAGAAAGTGGATATGATAAAATACCCATTTTTAATGCCAAATCGGTGTCTTTTTTTTGGTGCTATTAATTGGGAGTGGATCCTGAATTTCATCTAAAAACTGAGGTAATCATTATCTAGTCCTTGACTTGTTGTCTCTTAAGAAACTAAATTTTAAACTATAAAGCCATTTATTTTCTTGGGAAATTTAAAACTTAATTATGATGGATTCTTCTAATGTATTTTCATTTACTTTATGTTTTGAGGTGATAGTATGTGCAGATAGTTGCAAAGTTGAAAAGCTTCGCAGTGAAAAGTAGTTTCTCTCCCTTTCCTGTGGTACAGCCACCCTAGTTTCCTCACTGGAAGGATAAATAGGAACTTGGCTCGCATTTCCAGAGGCTGTTCCTGAATTCCAAGCACGTGTTTATCTTTTTTATTCTAATGGTGGCAAATATATGCTCTTTTCAATCTTTATTTTTTAGCTTAATAATGTACCTTGAAGGTTATTCTTAACAGTATAAGGAAAGCCTTATCTCATTACTTTGGGTGGTTGTATAGTATTCCATTGTGTAAAAGAGCTGTACTTTTTATACAGATGTTTAAAGTTTCTTACTTAATGGATCTCTGGGTTGTTTCCAGTCATTTTCTATTACAAACAGCGCAAAAATGGTTAGCAAGAAAAATTTTTTTTTTTTTTTTTTACATACGTATGTATGGGAATTCTGCATATACTAGTATGAGAGAGAGATCCCACATTCAGAGATAGAAAGGGAACATGGGTATATAAGACATCCTGAGCTAGGGATGAGGCAGGGAGCCTTGGGGCTTCAAATGGCCATTGCAGGATGATAAGAAGTGCAAATCTTTAATAAATAGATGTTTGCCCTGCTCTATAGAGAGCTCAAAAGAAGACACTTCTGATAATCTCTTATGGGCAAAGCCTCTAATTCAAATTCTTCTAGGTAGTTAAGGTGGGAGGGGGCAGAAGTTTCTCTTGAGCCTGCAGCTAGAGTTGCCTTTAGCTCAAAACAATCTGCCAACCACAGAGGCATATCTTGGGGGGACTCATTCTGTGCCCCCATACTTTACACCCCTTAATTTTGTGAAGTGTCTTTTATAAAATAGGGTAAGCCATTATGAGGACTCCGTGACACAATTTAACCATGATGTGGATGGAGAGTATTGATGTATTTTGTAGATTTCAGCCCTATGACTTTTCAAAGAGCATGATTCATTCATGAGTAAGCTGTAACCTATACTCCTTGTATAGTCATTAGAAAACCCTGCCTTGATGATTTTCCATCGAATATCAAAACTCGCAGAAGTATGCCATTGAAAATGAACCTATGCAGATTCCCCAAAATGACCCAAGTGATACTCCCTCCTCCTTTCCTTTCTCTGGTATTTACCAAGTGTTTCACAGAAAGTGATTAAGCATTCAGGAGAATTACTTAATTTTCAAAAGGACTGCTTGTTTATGTCTTGCTTTTTGAGTCAGAGGGATTTTGAAGTTTCAAATACTAAGATACTATGTAGCCTCAGTGGTAAAATATTTATACTTTGATATTGAGTGAAATTTCCCAAATTGCATGATCTTTGAATATAAATTGTATTCATATTTGCTTTTCAAAGCTTTTAATTCTTTGTGGACAAAGTCTCCAGACTCTGCACTCCACAGACCTTTTCTGTTTGTTTAGCTTGGGCTCCTCCCTGCCCTGAGTCTCAGCCTTGGGTGGAGACAGGCCAGGAAAGCTGAGTGAGCCCTCCCACCCCAGTCCTTGGGAGAATGTGTACCTATTCCTCTGTACTTATTCCAACCTGCTTGTAAAATTGTGCAAGGAATCCTGCTTTTAAAGTCACTTTAATATTTTTGTTTGTTTTTTAAAAGCCTCTCAGACATAAGTGGGGTGAATAGGTGAATAACATTGATTTCTTTCAAAGAAGGGTGTTATGTAAATGCCCCCTAGTAGAATTGCATTTCCATTTCCTGCATTGATCTCATCTTAAAGCCTTGAAGTCGATCCTGTTTTTTATGTGTTGCTGTTTTAACAGAAATTCCATGTTGCAAAATGAAAGTGACTGACCAAAGTTGTTGAAATGATGCTTAAAAGCCTCTTATGTATCATCTTCGGAGTTTCGGGATGTCATTTAAAAATATATGTATGGCAAAGGAACAAATGGCGGTGCACTTTAGCTGACATCATTATTCAAATAGATTCTCAGTGCTTTGTGTTTTTTTTTCTTTTTCTCCTAGAAAATCCATTTTTGGAAGATGGCTTTTGAACTAGACCAGTCAATAAGGAATAGATTTTACTGTTTATCATTAAGAGCGGAGGATTTACTTACCTTAGAGATGGTGCAGTTGAACCCATCATCAAGTGGCTAGAACTCTCCTCTAGTCCAAAGTCCATCTGCTCAGCTAGGAGAACCAGGATACATAGAACCTCCTCCTCTCCTAGGACATCCTGAGAGGTCCATTAAAAGCTGCTTTATGCATAGCCCAGGGGAGATTTCCATTAACAGAGCAGTGAACAGGTATCTCAATGCATTGTGCATTTATATCACCCCAACTTGGGCACATAAATAGGAAACTTGAATTGACACTAGCATAGTATAAGTTATTCCTGCATTTAATCATTACCAATTTATTGTTCCCTAAAATGACCAGATTTTACTTTTTAATTGAAGGTAATGATACATCTTAATCTCCAAACTTATTTTAAATCCTGTTGTAGTTCATGAAATATGTTCAGTTGACAGAAACATCAACAAGCTCTACCTTTGAACCAGATTTGTAAAAAAAAAAAAAAAAAAAAAATAGGTACATGGACTGGAATTCATTGTTATATCCTCATAGCTGTTTACCACATATGATTTCTCTTTTGTACCTCTGGAATTCTTAGTCTAAAAGTGGAAGAGAAAATGGATTTCGATCAATAATCTAAACCTTGGTTTCCCGCTTTGGTTCATAGTTTATTAGGGTTATTTTCCAGTCGCAATCCCAGAAAATAAATACTCAAACCAAATTACGCTTCAACCTTCAACTTCTAGCAAAGGAGTTCCTATATGTCTTGCATTTTTCTCATACTCTGTATGAGGTACTTCCTTTGAAATGTAGGGTCCTTCATGCTTTGGCTTCATACTCTAATAATACTTAGAGAATTTTCTAGCACTGTCTTCTACCACCATGTGCATAGATCTTTGCTGCTCTAAAGGAAGGTAGCATGAACTGAACTCTGGAACCAGACTGCCTAGATCAGAATCCCAGCTCTACCACCAACTACTTGTAGGCCCTTAGGCAAGGTCCTCATTTGTATAATTAGAACAATCATGGTACCTCCCTCATAGGATTACCACCGCCTAGTAAGCACTCAGTATTTGGTATAGTAATAATATCATCATCATCACAAATACAGGTCAGTATTACTTATTTTCTTCCACCTTGCTTTAACACATCTTAAATTCTGCCATTAAGACTTTTGGAGTGGGCAACAGCGATTCTTGTTAACAGCCCTAATTACTTTCTAGAGTAGGCAAGACAATTTAGCAAAAACAACATAAAAACAGGAAGATCGTATTTAGGGAAATTGCTTGTGTGAAACTGTGCTGGCATTTATCCCTTTTACTCAGCAACTATTTATTGAGTCTCTACATTAATCAGGCACAGTGCAAGGTCCTGAAAATACAGTGTCAACAAAATAGTTATAGTCCCTGAACTCATGAAGCTTAATATCTGAATGGGAGACAATTGATAATCAAATAACCTTCCAATGTAATTACACATTTTGGTAATTCTATAAAGGCAAAGAATAGAATGCAATGAGAGAGAGTAAGATATAACCTGTTTTATTTTTTAAAATGTATTTTATTGATTTTTTTTTTTTAACAGAGAGGAAGGGAGAGGGATAGAGAGTTAGAAACATGATCAGCTGCCTCCTGCACACCCCCTACTGGGGATGTGCCCGCAACCGAGGTGCATGCCCTTGACAGAAATCCAACCTGGGACCCTTCAGTCTGCAGACCGACACTCTATCCACTGATCCAAACTGGTTAGGGCAGATACAACCTATTTTAGTTATCAAAAAAGGCTTTCTGGAGTTCACTATTTAACTAGACCAGAAATGGGCATGGACAGGTAAAGAATGGGAGGGAGAAGGTATCTGACATGTGCAAATACCCCAAGGCAGGAAAGGGTGGAGATGTCAGAACAGTTGAAAGATAGTGGATGAACTTGGAACACAGGGAGCAAGCAAGAGAGCGGAGCTATATCTCAAGGCTGGAATGGAGGGCTGGATCTGACCAGTCAGGGCCTCAGAGACCTTAAAGTTCAGGGCTGGATTCTAAGTGCATGGGGAAATTTTTAAGCAGGGAAGTACACAGTCCAATATATATCTTTAAATGATTGTGCTGGTTCATGTGTAAAAACTAAACCAGCACAATCTGAAGAAAAATTAGTAGCAACAGGGCAAATGTTAAAGACTATTGCTGTGCACAAGAGAGAACTAATAATGGCCTATGGGACAGTAGATATGGACGGACCCCAACATATTTGCATATTGTTAATTACATTTGCCATTTTGAGGGAGAAGAGGCAGGACATGGTGAGAGATTGCATGTTAGTTTCGGGGGGAATTAAGGTGTCCAGAATGAATGAGGTGACTCTCCATTAATGACTTAAATAACATTACAGACATTATGTTGTAACATTATAGACATAAATAAATGGCGTCATTATCTATTAAAGTAGAAAAGATGGAGAATGCTTTCAAAGTAGTTGAAGACTCTTATGTACATTTTTGGTTGTGAGTCAGTATAGACGTCTGCTAAATATTAAACAAACTAATCCACATAAAGAACTCGTAAAATACCAGCACGTGCAAGTGCTCAGTAAAAATGATTTTCTGATAAGACTTAGGTTTGAAACTGACAACTTTGCTGTGACACAAAGAAGAGCCTGTTAGCATCCAAGGCCCTCACTCACTGCGTTTGTTTTGTGATTTGATAGGGCGCTTTGATTCCCTGGCAGAGATGAAAGTGCCTCGTTTTGGGGAACACAGTTAATACAAGTGACTGTCTTTCAGTGTCGGCCAAATTGTCTCGCTGATTTACAATATACGTAGATCAGAAAGGCGTGAGGGAAACACTAGCCTGCAGGTTGATGTTTGAGGACTGACCCTTTTCTTCCCCTTTCTCTAGACACGTGCAAGCAAATGCTTGTCTCATTGGTCCAATGGCTGCTTTTGGAGCCATTGTCTGCACCAGGTGCTGCGCTCAGCCCTGGATGCTGATGCCATGTGCTCATCTGAAGCCTCTGTCTGGTGATGGTCTCCAAGGGCAGTGTGGCGATTGGCACAGTGTTCTCTAAGGAAAGCTTACTGCCACATGGGAAGCAAAATTGTTCCTTAAATCCCTTAAGGATGCTTTAAAAAATGAAAAAGAATTACCTGGAGAAAATATTTTCTCCTTTAAATGATAAGTGAATATGTGAGAGGATTTAAAAAATCAATTATTTTTATTTATTTTGGTTGAGTGAAGGGTGATGAAGGAGAAAACAAGGCCTCTCAATAATGTGTTGTCATCTCTAGGGGAGGTAATAAAGTTCCATGTGCAGAAGATATCTCTAGAAACCAATAGGTAGGTAGGTAGATAGATAGATAGATAAGTAGATAGATAGATCATAGATAAATGATAGAACAATAGATGGATAGATATTCAGGCGTCCTCAAACTACGGCCTGCGGGCCACATGCGGCCCACCGAGGACATTTATCCAGCCCGCCGGGTGCCGCTGCCTGTCCTGCTTAGCAGCCGACTCGTCCCTGACCCGCAGTGCGCATAGGAATTTGTTCATAGTTTTTTTTTTTAAACTATAGTCCGGCCCTCCAACGGTCTGAGGGTCAGTGAACTGGCCCCCTGTTTAAAAAGTTTGAGGACCCCTGTTTAGATGATAGATCGATAGATAGATGGATTATTTCCCTAAGCACTTCTTAGGGTGACAGGACCGAAGTTATGAGTATTCTATCACTGGGTATGTATTAAACATTTATCTCAAACAGTATTCATTTTACCAAAATGTTTCTGGGAACCCTGATGAACCTCATCTGTGGACCGTGTGTACAATGCTGGCACTGACTCCAAAGCCAGGATTCTCTGACAATGGGCACAGTGGACCCCCATGAGAAGGTAGGCTCCCTCCTAAATGCAGCGCCCATTCTCGCCTCGAGGAAGGCCTGCATGGGTTTGCACGTGGCAGCAACGTCCAGCTACAGCTGTGCTTGTGGCTCTTCTATCTGACTTTAAAAATGTATTCCACCTGGAAGTGCACAATACACACAGATTTGGCTCATTACAAATGCATTTCCCTTCAGCTCTCGTTAGCTGGTTGTATCTTCAACCAAACTGATAATCAGATGAGAAGCATAAGCACATTGCATTCTTTGAAGCTCAGTTTGACTAATGTGACTTGTATGCGGGGTTAGAGGTGTGTGGTCATTCTTGGGTCTTGCCTAGTAATGTGTAATCCCACTGAGCCCTCAGATGGTATTGATAGACTGTTATTTAGGTTATTCCTCCGGACTGTCCCCTGAGCCCTTTCCAAGAAGGAGCATCTTAAAACCATCTGATCTGGGCCTTGAGTCCTGGATGTAAATGAATTTCCAGGCACGGGACTTTGTAGCAATATGAGTCCACAAGTGAATCATGAGTAGGAAGTACTGCTTGTCCCTGAAGAGATTCTTTGACGGCCCTGAAACATTTTAGTATAGGGGATTCATCAGGTGAATGTATAGATGGCTATGTGCCTGGTATGCAACCACCCATGTGTGATAATGAACAAGGCACAGAGGGAAAAAAAATCGCTAAAGGAGATGGAGAAAAAAGAATCGATTAAATTCATTTTCTTTCTCAGAGGGCTCTTTTTAAAAAGCATGCATGTCGAATAACTCTCTGCTTCCCATTCTCAACTCATGAATGCTATTCATTCAAGGCTGCAGGTGTCTGTTGACATGGGCATTTTTAATATTGTCACTGGACCCCATTGGATTCCCCAGGCTGCATGTGAGTTATCATAGGGAATATTGTTCTGCTTGCCGCTTTCATCATTTTAGCTATTGTTTGATGGGGATTAGGAAAGGACAGGGAAAGGGCAGTGAACAAAATGGTATTTGCTGGTACTTTTCTCTTTTTGCCATGATTATAAATGCTTGTCAACAATCCAGGATTTCCTGGGAGAGGAAAAAGAAGATAAATGAACAAGTGAGCCCTCACAGAAAGTGGGAGCCTGCATCCCTGTGAAATTCATAGCCTAGCTTGGAAGTCCATCAGAGGCACGCTCCATCCCTGTAAACCTCATGGCTGAGTACTTATTGAAAATGTACCTTTGCATTTTCCTGGTTAACTGCATACACGACAGGCGTGGTAAAATAGTGCACTGTTTTCTTTTCGTGCAGTTGTCATCATGCAATTGCATATCTACTTGATTCATTTACTAATTAATTCCCATCTCCCTCTTCTTAAGCATCAGTTCTGTGAGATCAAGAATCTTTTCAGTTTTATTCTTGTTATATCTGCAACCTAAGATTACATAACTAGTAAAAGCTTAATAAATTAATTAATAGATAAATAGTAGTGAAATTAAATTGTAATCTATAATACATCATTAGGAAGTTATATAATCTTGAGTACCTTCCTTAAAGTCTCTTGCTCTCATCTTTCTCCTCTCTACACCAGGAGGGAACAGGGTTAAGAGGAACAACTAGATGACCTGTGAATGTCCGTTGCAATGCCAACGTTCTCTGCAGTATTAGCATGCAAGAATGTTGGGCTGATGCATTGCTTTAGTGATTAATTTGTATAACCCTTACAGTTTGGGATCCTATTATTTTTCTGTAACTTCTTTAAGTATTCATGAAATATTACACAGAAAATAATTTTATTGAGAAATACCATTGAGCTTGGCTGGTGTGGCTCATTTGGTTGAGCATCATTTCGTGCACCAAGAGATCAATGGTTGGATTCCTGGTCAGGGCACATGCCTGGGTTGTGGGCTCCATCCCCAGTAGGGCACATGCAGGAGGCAGCTAATGGATGTTTCTCATCCATAGTTTCTCTCTAAAAAAATCAATAAAAACGTATCTTTAAAAATTAAAGGAAAAAAAGAAATACCATTGATATACCAATGGGAGCTGCCAATTCCGCTTAAGGAAATAATGGTGAATGTCTCTTACTATCCATAACATAAATGATTTAATGTACTCTGAAACAAGATCAATGAAGAAGTTGCTGGCACAGATGGGAAAGCTATTCAAATAAATATCTAATTCTCTATCTTCCCCATTCAAATCACCAAATTTCTAAACTGTCAAGCCTTTTACTTATATCTGAGTGACAGGACATGCTTGGGTTTCCCACATTTCAAAATTTGTCTTCAAATGCAGTTTCTCTGTGCATGATGGGTACTCGCACATCAATAAATATCTGCAACGTTCTTAGCACATCAAGACAAACTATGTTAATACTATCCTACTTAATGCCAATGGCACATCAAAAAAAAGTTGAAAGGAAGGACTCTTTATCTCAAAGTCAACTTAAAACTTGCTTATCCATTCTAAATATTTCATCGCATTAATTTTTCAAAGCCACAAAACAAACATTCATCAAGTGAAACTAAGCATGACCCCCCTCAGATGGGTACATCTGTTGCTTTCCCGCTGTGTCCTTGAATAATTCATTTTAATACATTTACACTATACACTTCATTAAAATGAGCGACACTCGTTTACATACGAAATTCACATTGATGGAAACAAAAATAAAAGCTGCTAGAAAGCTGACCCTGGAATTGCCACTCTTTGTGGTTTCTGACTAGCTTGCCTCTGTCTGTTTGCATCTCCCTCCCCGTGGGCCCAGTGAGCGCTTTAGTTCTATCCGCAAATATGTGGAAGATGTTAGAATGCTCTGATACCTTTTTCCCACGGCCTGTGTTCCTCGTGAATACCTTTAACAAGATTTGTAGTCACCGCTTGTCCCTTTTGGCTCCCTCTGCTCACATCACATAATAGCTCTACCAGGTATACCGAATGACATCGAGGAATCAAAGCCTACTCAGAGAATACAAATAAGTGTTAACTTCTCGAAAATTAATCAATGTGAGCTCATCCCAGGCAGTGCAAGGGGAGAAAATCTTCAGTTTTATTTGCTTCTTGCCCTTTTGAACTCTGTTAACTGATGAGCTGAATGGTTTTGGAGGGAGGGATAATATTTTTCACCATAACAGCGTTTTCTCTCTCCCTCCTCCCTACGGTTATGTCTTAAGCCTAGAAATGTTAAGAAAAGAAAGAAAAGGACACAAACAGAGCTTAGCAGGTAAAGATTCAGTGTTGACTCTTCCCTTTCAAGGAAATTGCTTTTTCTGTTTTTTTGTTTTTTTTTATTAAAATAAAAATCTAGCCCGGCCAGTGTAGCTCAGTGGTTGAGCATCGACCCAGGAACCTCACGATTCAATTCCCAGTCAGGGCATATGCCCTAGTTGCAGGCTAGATCCCCAGTAGGGGTTGTGCAGGAGGCAGCCAATCAATGATTCTCTCTTATCATTGATGTTTCTATCTCTTTCTCCCTCTCCCTTCCTCTCTGAAATCAATATATATATATATATATATATATATATATATATATATATATATATATATATATATATATATTTAAAAACCTGTTTTCCTATAAGTGTGGCAGATAAAGTTTTAAGGACAGAATCCAAAGAGTAAAATAATTTACAAGATATTTTCTACAAAAAACTATCAATATTTGGCAGTCTCCACTATTCCTATTTATTTGAAAAAAATGTCTCTACATCATGAAATTATCAGATCTCAAGGGTTATATATAAGAGCTATACAACACATAGTTTTATCTTAGTAACTAATCATAACAATACAATTTTAAAACTTTGTAACATTATTTTCTAAAGAGCCAGAACAATTTGTGTACATTCAGTATTGCTCATTTTTTAATAAAAGTAAACTTAAAGTGTAAAAAACAAAACAACCCCCCCCCAAAAAAAAACATTTGTTTTAATGATGACTAGTTAACGGTTACTTTATATAAATTGCACTTTGAGAATATAGAGTTTTTTTCATATCACAACATTTTGAGCTAAGATTTGTCAAACTTCTCAAATCCATGGAACACTTTTGTCAAGAGAAAAATGCCCTTGAACTCCCTGCCTAATTTCTCCCTGTTTACTTGCTCATCTGCCTCTTCTTTTTCCTCCTCCCTCCCAAACACTGTGACCAGAATAAAGAAGTAAATAGGGTGTCATAGTCTTGCTATTGAAAAATAGTATAGACCAGTAAGTATGCTAATGAAGGATACTATAAGCAAGTTTTACATTATTTATTGAAAACCAAATCATAAGCCAAAGCGTAAATGTTTTTGGCATTAAAACAGCAGTGGAAGTCAGTGCCCAAATCGCTTGGAGATCCCACTGTGGCTCGTTTGTGTTACACGTATACATTAGAAGGATTGTTGATCTTACTCATCTTACTTTTTTAAGGAAAATACCATGTAGCCACACCTAAACATTTCAGATGTATTTCTCTCTACTATTAAATAAGTAAGTAAGTAAGTAAATAAATAAATAAATAAATAAAACAAAACATGTTTTAGGACAAATTCCTCTCACACTTTTATTTCTATGACACAAAATAAGGTATGGTGTGTTAATTCATGCTACTATGACAGATTACCATCGACTGGGTGGTTTCAACAACAAACATTTCTTTTTCACAGTTCTGGAAGCTGAGAAGTTGGGAGATCAGGGTGCCAGCCTTGTCAGCATTGGGGGTCCCCTTAATGCTTTACACGTGGCTGTATTTTCGTCATATCCCCACATGGCCAAGAGCAGAGAGAAAAGAAACTCTCTTGTGTCTTTTCTTATAGTAGACTAATCTCACCATGAGGGCTCCATCCTCATGACCTGTGACCTAATTACCCCTCCTCCAAGTCTCCATCTCCAAATACCATAACATTGGGGATTAGATTTTCAATATATAAATTTTAGGGAATGAAAACATGTAATGTATAACATACGGCCTTCTAGGAGTTTCTGCTCTTTTTTTTTTTTTTTTTTTTTTTAATGTCTTGGAAAACATAAATGAAAATATCCTAGGCCTTAAACCTAGTCTAGCCTGGGTTCAAATTCTGACTCTTTCCTCATCGGCATTATTACTCATAGAACCAGGTCATTCATATCTATGTTTTGGGGGGTTGTTGTGATGGTTAGAACACATACTTGCATTTAATAAATGGGAGCTGCTCTTGCTTAACTACCATATGCTTACAGGAAGCCCAGATGTAAGCCAGGAGCCATTCATAAATGTCTATTAGGCATTAGTAAAAGATTTTATGTTATGGGCTATTGTTTGCTTACTACTATTTATCTATCTGACTGGACAGTGACAAAGTCTATGTCAGCAACCATGGATTTTCCTCAATGAATTATTTTAAGGTTCATTTTAAAATTTTTTTTACTATTTTTCTTATATTACATTATCAGTGAAGCTGCCCTTTAAGACATAGGGTGATATATATATATATATATATATATATATATATATATATATATATATATATTCAGTTGAATACAGATATTCCGGTTTTCATGGTAAAAATAAATAATGTCCAATTCTTTTATTATTTTGATAATGGAATTTAAGATATACTGGACTAGTACAGTAGTACCTACCTAAATATAATCCATTGCCATTATAACATGCATTGTCCAAAGACCATTGTCTGATGAATATTAATTCCCACATGTCAACAAAAGAAGCACTAATTAAATATTTGAGCACATATATCCCCAATCTGTTTGTTCATGCTCTATTCATAGCACGCTACTCATTTTACTTTTATACATCAATTTCTGAATTAGAAGTAAGATTGGCTGAGGATTCCAAACTAACAGAGAAGCAAGCAGTTGTCCTGCAGCCTGGTAGAGTTAGGGCAGTTTGATGTCATGGAAAATGGTAGCTAGCATTCACTGAGTTTTCATAATTTATAAAGTGAGTCTGTGACTATTAATACATTTTATTTTTGTCATTAGGATCTTTGTTCCTTGGAGTCCCAGCACTGAATGCTAGGTACTGAACATAAACACTAGTGATTGCGGTAAGGGAGTTAGTGAAGGACAAAAAGGTAAACTTTTTGGAAAGATGATCAAGGGTTTTATCTGAAAGCCCCAGTATTATAGCTCTACCATGTGATCCCATTGGATTCTTACAACGCCTTTAGGCAGAAAAGATCAATATTCCTGTTGTACAGATGGAGAAAGTGAGGCTCATAGAAAGGAAGTGACATATCCAACATCCTACTAAATCCCTTTCCTTTTTTCTAGTTATAATCAGAAAATTCAGTTTCCAGTTGACTCTGTTATTTCCTATCTTGTGACTTGAGCAAACAGTATTTTCATCTGTACAATACATGACAATATCCCACCGCTCTGCCTATATTTTCTGGGTTTTTTTTTTGGGGGGGTGGGGGCGGTTAGATTTAAATTAGATGATGTAAAGATGCTTTACAAAAACTTCAAAAGTACTGAATAAATATAAGACACTAGAAGCCCAATGCATGAAATTCGCAGTCCTGGCTTTGTCAGGAAGGTCTCCCGGCAGTCATTCTGCTGTTCGATCTAATTAGCATATTAGCTCTTCATTATATAGGATTACCTTTGGCACCATAAAGTACCCTGTCCCAAATCACCTCTCACCATAATGTTGAATGAATGGTTTCTATTGAGAGAAAGTTTGTGAGCAAAAGAATGTTGAAGATGAAAGTGGCAATTGATAAGAGCATCCATCACCTGAATGTAGTATTTACAGTTTGCAAACTGATTGGCTTTAGTGTTTCTTACATAGAGCCAAAAAATATATTTCATCAACATGTTGACACAATTCCATATATACAGAAAACAATCTCAAGTTACAGAAAAATTGCAAGTAAAGAAGAAAGAACATATTTTTAAAATGTTTGAGGGTAAGTTGTTGACATGGTATAGTCTCAAGAAATTGTAATTATTATCAAATGAGTAATTATCATTAAGAGTAGAATCACATTTAACTTGGCAGTATTTGTATGTGTAAAAAGTAGACAGTAAGTTATTTTATTCTTATGCATATATTTTCAATTAAACTATTTCTGATTTTTAATAGAAGTGTTTAAGAATCATTAGAGAACACCTACTTCAAAACTATTACCACAGATAAGGAAATGTATGCCCAATTAATTGATTTGCCCTGGACCATGAGGTTGTATATAAATTACTTCATGTTAGATCTGAGTAAAATTAGTCTTTTTACCACTGCTAAAAAAAAAAAAAAAAAGACAAATTCTTTGTGTCATTCCTATTTTAAGAGAGTTAGTGATATTCAGGTTTGAAGTAAAACTAATTGAGAAGAACATTCTGACAGAAAAGATACATACAATGGCTTCAACCTGGAAGCCATTAGTTGAGAATCTGTTTTGATTAGGGAAATTAATAGAGGAAAACAGGATCACAGAACAGGCCTGAATAAGTTATAATTAGCTACACAGTATATAGATCTATTCCATTTGAGTTGATGCTCTTTGATTACATGCCAACTAATTCTAAGGCAACCCATAGTTTGGTAAATGGGAAGAGAGAAGCCTGAATCTGTTTTCAGATTGATTACAAAAACTCTATAAATTAGATAAACCATATGCCAATAATTGATATTCAACTCTATTGTTTTATTACTCTTATGAAATAGTAAAACCTATGACACAAAAACTGGACTTCCAATACTCTGAGCTTTATATGTTTTTTAAAGATGCTTCTTTTTCTTGCTGTTTATTTCTAGAAACTCATGGAAAGTCTCTGATTTCTATCCTGTCAAAAATCTAGTTTGTTCATTTTCAGAGCATGGAATGAAACCTCAATTTACATTTTGCCTTAGAGAAATGAAAGATGAATCTGTGATGTTTTTCTTCTAACATCTGAATGAAGATGCCAATTGCTTTAACTAGTCTAATTAAAAACATACCTTACTACCATGCATCGTTCTTTCTTGGCAAAGACCTGTGTGTGTGTGTGTGTGTGTGGTGTTTATGGTAGGACTGGACTGTAGGATTTCTAAGTATGTAAAAATGGACAAATATAAAGAGATTATTGTTCCTTCATGCGTATTCAAAGTTGGCTGAAAATCCAATCCCTCTTACTTTAACTGTTCTCTAATATCTGTTTTCAGCATTAATTTACCTGCAAAATGTATAAGGACTAAGGATGAGCTTGAGAAGTAGCCTGTACTTTTTCATTCCACAGTATAATAGTTTTTTTAAACCATAGCTTTGATCCATGAGCCATATTTCTCTTCTCATGCCGAGAATTGGATACCAACAGACAGAATAAGAACTCCCTCCACCCAACTAAAAAGAACCCAGGAAAGGAAATATCACCATATTTTTAAAAAGCAGAGTTCATTTTTTTTCAACCACTCCTGTATTTCCTATCATTTTGATGGGACCTCATCACTGTGCTAGTGTTTTAAGCCAGGCGAATGAAGGAATGCTTCATTCACATTCTCTCCTCTTGTTAATGTAAGTCAATGAAAAAGAACATAGACAAAGGTGGTCTTTTATGACTGATAATCTGAAAGGCACACACAAAAGTGTGATTTAGAATGTATGATTAGTGAAAGAGTTCTCTTGCAAATTTAGGATGATTTTGCACTTCCTATTAACCAGACCGACTGGTAAAATTTTCATGGATAATGAAGAAAGCCTACCCAGTTTTTAACCTGCTTGGGTGATTCTTGTAGTCAAAGACTGAACACAGGGTCCACAGGTAAATGGGAAATTTAATGGAGCAAGAGAGACTTCAGAAATCATGATTGCTTAGTGTCTTCACCATGTCTGTTTCCAGAATCCAGCCTAGTATATCATGGATCATTAATAATTATTGCAAGATAATGTCAGAGTTCTGAACCATGGTGCATTCTCTCTCGCTTTATTCAGGTACATTATGCATTCTGTTTCTCTCAGCACCTACTGATTATTCTACATTGAGTCTTGAATGTTGGTCAAGAGTTACACTTTCTAACCTTACAGTCTTTCACAAACTAAGTATTTGCATTTGCTTTTCCAAAAGGATTTGGATTCTTTTGCAAAGCCATTAGAAGTGGATTTGTTTTTCCAGTTTTATAAATATCTGAGTCATGAACATCTGTATGCACTTTCAAATGTCAGAAATCGTCAATTTTGACTATATGCATTATTAAGCTGTAAATTGGGTGTGTGTGAAAATATATGCTTTGATTTGCAAATGGATAATTAAGCAGGAAAACTTTAGAAGCAGAGAAAGAAATGCTGTCTTAAGAGGACAGTGTTGTAGAACACCCAAAGAGAGGTGGAACTATAAAAGCACCTGTACAAAAATAGTAAGAACATAAAGCTGTCCGCATCAAGATCGCTTTTCTTCTTATCACAACATGACAAAAATGTTACTATCTTTTTCTACTCTGCGTAAATCTAGCCTTTAAGCTTTCCCAAATCCTTTTTTGAATAAAAATGGATCCTAATATATTAATAAACAATAAAATATTATGTATGATCTCTGCCAGATATAAAATCTTATTAGAAGGTATTTTGCACTGTGTATTACATTTTAAAACGTGCATAACCTATGGGCCCTACAATTCTATATGTAGGGCTATGCATACAGATATTTGTACAGAGATACTTACTGCAGCATTATTTGCAATATAAAAATTCAAATGTCTCTCAATAAGAAAATGATTTTTAAAGATTTTTTAAAACTTAAAATGTACAATGGAGTACTATGCAGACATAAATAAAAAATAAGATGGCAATGTGATGAGTTGGAAAATGTTCCATAGCATACTGTTATGTGAAACAAGCAGCTTGTAGCTAATAGATGTAACTCAGTGGTGCTGTAGAAATAAAATACATTGCAAAGGGGTGTGTGTGTGTGTGTGTGTGTGTGTGTGTGTGTGTGTGTGTGTGTGATCTAAATATATTGGTCTTGACAATGAGAAACATAGTATTTCCCCATTTTCAAATTCTAATCCTTTTCTTTCTCTCCTCTACACCTTAATTATCTGGTCTGCAACAATGCAGTTTTCTTAAACATTTTAAACCAAAATTTGTCAAAGCTGTTGCAACCCACATGCAACGTTAATATTATTTTTAAATGTGGGTAGATTTGATGTTTCAACACCAGGTTACTACTATAGGGTATAGGAATCCAACTCGCTGTCACTTAACTCTCATTCTCCTTTAAACACAATTAACACTTGATTATCACCATGCTTCAGAATCTCACTGGTTGGGGCTATTTTTTGTTCATTCCCTTTGTTAGCTCTGTCAGCAGATAATATTCATATTTTAATACTCCTGTGGCTTAACATCAAAGCCCCATAACTTTTTCATCCTTTTTCCTTTCTGCCACTTACTCACTGACCTTTTGCAAATTTAATTATTCATACCCAATTTGGCTTCCTCTCCCTTTCTCTTTGCCTGCTAATGTATCAAATGTAGAATTGGTATTGTCAACCACGCAATGGAATGTGCTCCAGGAAATCTCTCGCCTTCTAAAGCCAAGTGACAAATGAAAAGGAAAATGCCAAAGGATTTTGCAATTTGAAACACGGAGTGGCAAAATAAGAATGCATTGTTGAAGTTATGGCGGAACACTTCCATTCCCCCCCTGCAGGGAAGAATTTTACACCATACCAGGAGCAGCTCTTCTGATCAGCTATTCAGTAAAGCACCCAAGCATAATACTGATAGTATTATGTAAGTATGAGTTAATAGGTTCGCATCTGCTTGATCTGACTTCTTGTAATAGGACTCTACAATGTGGCTCATTCTGTTACCTGTTTGACTGTCCCTTAGACCTGTTCTCTCTCTTTTTTATATATATATTTTATTGATATTTTACAGAGAGGAAGGGAGAGTGATAGAGAGCTAGAAACATCGATGAGAGAGAAACATCGATCGGCTGCCTCCTGCACACCCCCCACTTGGGATGTGCCCGCAACCAAGGTACATGCCCTTGACCGGAATCGAACCCGGGACCCCTCAGTCCGCAGGCCGACGCTCTATCCACTGAGCCAAACCGGTTTTGGCTTGTTCTCTTGTTGGAGAAAAATTAAATTATAAAGGGAGAAGAAGAGAATAAGAAAAGCTTGAAAAAATGTGAAGGATCCATATATTGAATAACATGGTTTACAAAGCATTATGATGGTGATAGCAATTGAATGAAGTTAAAACTTTATTTCAAAAGGCCTTTTAAGAATTCCTGCTGAATTCTGTTCAATTAAGGACATTAATTAAATGATCAGTGAGGAAACATTGATCTCAAGTGTGATTTGATAAAGAGATGGAAAAGGAACCTCAATATGGATTCTCCTTATTTTCCCTTACCTGTGGATGATCCAAAGATCTAGTAAGCACTGATTTACTTATATTTCCTAATAGTTAATGGAGAAGACAAAGTAGAAGTTAAAGACCAGAAAACAGAACTCTGTCACTATCTCAGACTTCAGAAGTTGAGAGAGAAAAGTAAGAAAGGAAAGAAAGGGAGGAAGTGAGAGAAGGAGGAAGAAGACCAAAACTTTGTTGGTGAACTAATGAAATAAATGAGGAGTATAAATTTTTTTTATAAATTCAAGTAATGTTCAGAGATTTACTAGCTGTATATTTTCATCATAATTTTGAATCACCAGATGTATAAGCTGTACTCCCTTCTTTCACATTTGTGTTGTCTTCACAAAAACTATGTATATGCTAATAGCACTGACATATCAGAAGTATTTAAAATTTCATTTCTACACCTAACTTTGAAAAGGCAACAGGGAAGCTGCTCATTTCAGAGCTCACATCTTTTGTTCTTCACAGATCGTGCCTCTGTTCTCACAGATTTTTTTAGAAATTGTAAATGAGTACTCACTTTCTGGACAGTGCTCTTTAAGGTTTGATTACAGTGATGATTAATACAATGGACTAATGTTTCCTGTGAAGACAGCAGTGTTATGCTGAAGTGCTTTCTAGTAAATGAAGAAAAGAACTTTCAGGAATTTTGGAGGGAGAAAAGGGGTACCTAAGCAACATCTGTTTAAAATAAAGATTCCATTACTGCTACCACTCCCTTCTTGGTTCTTAAGATTTCCTTTTGTCGGTTACACATTTTCACATTTTGTTTCATTTTGTTTCACCACAGTATTAGCATAGTATATTAAGGAATTAGCTTATATTCTTACCTAGAAAACATTTTTAATTTGTTAAAATCAGACTCAAATGGGCCATTATAGTTAGAGATGTAAAGAAATAGTGTAATTCTAGAATGATAGTGTATACACTTAATTGATAGAAGTTTTTACATCTTAATAACACCTTTATACACACACACACACACAGTATCTTGATTTGGGTGGATAAGAAAAAAAGACACGCCCAACTGTTGTGGCTCAGTGGTTGAGCGTTGACCTATGCACCAAGAGGTCACTGGTTCAATTCCAGGTCAGGGCACATGATCCAGTTGCTGGCTCCATCGCTAGTAGGGCATGTGCAGGAGGCAGCCAATTGATGTTTCTATCTCTGTCCCTTCTCTCTCACTCTAAAAATCAATAAAAACATTTTTTAAAAAAAGAACAAGAGACACAATGAGTAATATCTCATTGGAGATAGGTGATCTCTTTAGCTTTACCATTCTCTGTATCTCTAGTTATAGTTCTTTTATTCCTAACTTAAAATTAAACTTACTCTGGACCCTTTGTGTTCTCCAGGGAGCATTAGACACTTATTTTTACTTAAGTGAATGGTTGAAATACTCAAACTGTCTTGGAGCTGTTTTGCATTTCACAAGTCTCCTTTCATGCCATTTATTTTTTTATTTTTTCCTGACATTTTAAATATACAACGAACACACACATATACCTATATATATGTGTGTGTGTATTTATGTACATATAACATTTTATTCTCCAATAAGATAATAAGGATTAAAGTAAGCAAATTAACATTGCTCTTACCATTCTTGAAAGCTTTTTTATTTCCAAATATGAGATACATAATATAATAAGCCTTATCTTTGGTTACTTTTGATTTTTATAACATGCTATTTATTTTAGAAACCAACAGAAAATATACCTAAGTAATAAAACAAATTTGCCTATAAGAACTTATTACTTATTTTTTGGTGTATATATATATATTTTTTCCAATCTATTTGATAATGAATATTTTTCATATATACACACATATGCATATATAAAAGTGGCTTAATATATGATAGATTGTTAAGTCCCTAGGTTTTTGAGCTCAAATATATCACAAACTTTAGATACATAGTCCCATAATGGTTTAATTTGCTATAATATTTAATCCCCTCTCATTGGACATGAATGATGTTTCCAGTTTTCAATATTATGAATAATGCTGTGATGAACATCCTGTGGCTCTGCCTTAATATGGGTCCTCAATTATTTGCTTAGGATAAATTTAGCAAAGTCATTCTTTGATTTTAATATAGTATATGGGTCATCATATAAGCCAAGTTCAAAATATGGTAAATGTTCTACAACCAACTAAGGAAAACTTTATTCATGTTATTAAAAGTAATATTTCTGTAAGATTTTTGGCATAACAGTCAAAAAAGGAATCAGTTAGGATGTCTCTCTAAAATGTATTGATCCCTCAGGAAACCATGTTGTGCTATACAGAAATTCAAAATTGATGTCTAATTTTCTATTTTTTTTTTTTTTGGTAGAGAAGTTTCTAGTGAAACCATAAGACCTTAGAAATAAATAATGTTGCCGAAACCGGTTTGGCTCAGTGGATAGAGCGTCGGCCTGCGGACTGAGGGGTCCCGGGTTCGATTCCAGTCAAGGGCATGTACCTTGGTTGCGGGCACATCCCCAGTGGGAGGTGTGCAGGAGGCAGCTGATCGATGTTTCTCTCTCATCGATGTTTCTAGCTCTCTGTCCCACTCCTTTCCTCTCTGTAAAATATCAATAAAATATATTTTAAAAAAAAGAAATAAATAATGTTAATTTAGGAAGACAGGTATTTAAGATCCATCTGTCTGTAATGTGCTCTTTCAGAATGAATGTTTCTTTAAAAATCCATCTGGTATTTTGGAAAATAGGTCTGCCTCATTGCCAATTTAAAATGAAAGCAGGATGACCATAGGGCCTTGAAAATAAAGCCCTAATATTATAGTTACATTTTTTTTAACATTGTAGTTTTTAAATTCCCTTTCATTCACATAATTCTCACTGTAAAAACTTATAATACTCTAAAGTATATAGTGTAAAATATATGTCCAAATATTTTTTCTATGCCAAATTAAATACATATGGATTTGAAACATAAATGGACATGTTTTATAAATATTTTTGGCAACTTGATTTTTGATTGACAATATGTAATATAGATCTAACTCATTCTTTTAAATGATTTCATAGTATGCAGCTGTGTGGATATACCATGATTTACTTGATCACCTTCCTATTACTATAATGAAAATAATTAAAATTTGTATTTTAAAAATGTTTATTTATTGAGGGCATAAGGGACTTTATATGTATGACCTCAGATGTATACTTAAAGAACATCATTACATAAGGGGTGAGGCAAAAGTAGGCTTATAGTTGTGAATAACTCCAAACACAGAGTTTATTCTTATAGCATTATGTATTAATTACTGTATTATTTTTCATGTGAACAACTGTAAACCTCCTTTTGCCCACCCTGGATACATAATGACTTGTTATTTTATTTTGGTCACTGGGATTGCAAGGTCATAGAGTCCGTACATTTAACATGTAGGTAGATCATGCTGATTTGTCCCTCAAACTTACAGAAAAATCTAAAACTGGAATATTTCATTTCAAAGAAGTTCACTATTTTACAGATAAACATACAGAGGAACTTTTTGCATCTTTTCATCATTAAAAATTCCTTCCATAAGAACCTTTTGGTCTCGATGCTTCCCAAATGAACCAAAAGGAAATGGCTTCCTGGGGTTGGTTGCATTTCAGCGTTTGGGCTATAACCCTAAAAGCTCTTTCTCTTTTATTCATTGCTCTTACAGTCCACCTGGCCCCAGAGAACATCTTTTTCAAAAGATTTCTAACGCATTGATTGAATCTCTCTCTGAGAACTGGTGTTTGGGAAAAGACATCGTGCGCAGTAGTGAAAAATCAGCTCTTGTAATGGCATAAAAAGTCGTCCAGGCACAAATGATTCAACATCACTCTTCTTCGTTTCCCATCTCCCCAGCATTCTTCTAAGGGGCCTGGTGTCTCATCTCCAACGGCAGCACAAGCTCAAGAAGATCTAATTGTCATAGCACTTCACTGTAGAGCAGGAACAAGCCTCAACCCTAGTCTCTGAAGTTAATTCCCAGGTTCTTAAGGCCCCTATCTGCACTCTCATTCCCATACACACCCAGAAGTGAGGTCACCCACTTCAGCCACCCTGCCATACTATTATTTATAGTCTTCTCTTTTCCAGCTTTAAACACTTAAACCTTAGTTGTATCTCCCTTCCTTCCCCTTAGCCTCCACACTTCTCCTTAGGAAACAATACACTGTAATGCTTATGAATACGGGCTTGACGGTGACATCTGGTTAGAAGTTGAAGGCAATTCATTTAATCCCTCTAAGCCTCTGTTTGTTCTTTGTTAGAATAGGGTTAAAATTAAAACAAGGTATTGTGAGGATTAAATTAGATAGTGTATTAGCTATTACGGTAGCTATTATTGGTTCCCTGCCATAACTCAGGAAAAATTAAATTTTAGTCATCATAGTCCAGGGTGTAGGGTGTGTGTGTTCTAACCCGTATCCACATCTGGGAGTCCAGGCCTCTTCCATGGTATGGCTTGACCATATTTAGTCCTCTGAGTCCTCCACTGGACCCTCTTCTTTCCAGTTAGCAGGCAAAGGAAGGGAGAAAGCACTGTCTGAGAAGCACATCCGAAGCCGTGTATATCCCTCCCACATTTCATTGGCCAGAACTCCATCCTCTGACGCAACCCTAAACGCACAAGAGCAGGGAAATGTAATCTGTCTGCATGCCCAGGAGAAAGAGAACACAGATGTTGGTGAACGTTTCAGCAAACCTCTGCTGTGATTATCATTTGGATATAAAATCAACACATTTTTGTTAATTGGCACAACTTCTAAGCATTCCTGTGACCGTTACTTGCTTGGTTGAAATTTAACACAGCCAAGCCCCGAAATCAAAGCTTTGTGTGGTGATTGGAAACAATTTAATACAAAGACATTGTTACAAATGCTCAAAATTTACAGTTCTTTTTATTTTTTTTCCAAAAAAAAAGGGAACCTTTAAGAAATAGTCATTTTCATGCCCAAGAAACTTTTGTGAGCTGTAATAATTGGCACAAACTATATGTCATGTTTGGTCCCAATTGACACCTAAATAGATAGATTTTAAAAAATAGATTAAATTGAAAATGAAGCAAATATCAAATATTCCTTATTTGTTTTCTCTCTTATTACTCTTGATTTTTTAAATTAAATGTGTTGCCTTTCTAAATTTCTTAAAAGGCACATTTTGGAAGACACAAATTGAATTTAATAATTGTGTGTTCTCTTACATTTTCATTTCTTCTGATTGAATCTGAAAGTAGAAGTCAGCATGCATTTGGGAAAGAAAACACGAGGAACAAGAAATGCTTTTGGTCAGCCTACTTAATATGATAAAGTAGCTTTACTAATGCAAATGCTGTCTTCCATTTATTCCTAGTGAGAACTATGTCTATGTAAGCTGCTGGGGAAAAGGAATAAGCCGTTTGAAATGATATTTATAAATAGAAAAGAAATAGTCATTGTAGATTCAATAGTCTACTTCAGTACTGCTCCTTTTTCCATCCATTCATCTATTCATCCACGTGGCAAAGACTTACTGCATACCTGTTTTATGTCATACTCTGTATTAGGTTCGATCATTTTAGGTTCAACATTTCAGCCAACTTCTGATTTATTTTTATATATGTATCTATAATAATAAAAGCATAATATGCTAATTAGACCAGACAGCTGAACGACCTTCCAGACATCCTTCCGGATGACCTTCCAGATGAAGCCGGGCCTGTGAGGGCCGAGGCAAGCCACCGCAGTTGCGAGGGCCAAGCCCCTTGCATGAATTTTGTGCATTAGGCCTCTAGTAGATATACAAATGAATATAGATATAAAGAGTGAGAAAGATATATAAGTAGTCAGTATCACATTAGGCATTATGTATCTTAATGGGAAAGCTCATGTAAGATTTCAGGTCTGTATCTCTCATGGAAAACCTACTAAATTTAGTAATTACTAAATTGCCCCCCCCCCCAGAGAAATTGTACCAATCTTCTCTTCCACCATATACAGTAGTATTTTTCTATTTTTCCCTTAAGTTACCAGTTTACAATTTCTGCTCATGTAACAGGTAAAGTGTATAACCCTAATTTTAATTTTTCATAACTGTGAGGTTATGTAGTTTTTTCATAGCCTTTATCCTATGTATCTTTTTTCTCAGTTTTCTCTTACTAATTTATTGATTTTTCTAGTGGACCTTCGATATGACTTAAACCTACTGATAGAATTTCTCAGTGATTCAGGCTTGCATTGATATCAGCCATGTACTTATAAAAGTTCTGTTCTTGATTATGATAATCTATAAATATAGATGCTTTGAAAAGTGTGAATAATAATCTTACTGATTTTCTTCACAGAGATTAGATTGAGATAAGCAAAACACTACTTATTATACGTCAATCAACCAAACATACTATAAACATTGATGAATTTCTTCAGCTATCCAAATCTGATTAGTATAATAGTAATAATAATAATCAGTATGCCATTTTTTGGCATTCCCTGAAAACACATGCTCCTTTATGGGCCACATGCTGAATAAGCCCAAATACATTATTTTAACTTAGCAGTTCAAGGAAAAGTATTTTTTCTATAGCAGCTCCCTCTGCCTTTCTCAAAAATTTGTTGAATTTTACTATCAGAAACCTACATAACTGGAATGCAGAGTAATGTATTTTAAATTAAACTGTACTAAAATTTTCTGAAAAATTCTAAAACCGGAACATTTTAGTAAAAAACAAAAATGAAATGCATTCTGTTGTCACCCAACAAAATGAAAAAGATGTCAGAAATTTGTACTGTGTTCTTAGATTGATGGTGTTGAGCCAATATCAAGTGTTTTAGTCTTGTCTCCTTCCCTGGGGTCAGTCACCCATACTCCTGAGCTAGTGTGTATCCTGCCCTCACAGGCCTGGGCCTCCATGTTATTTCAATCTATATTTCCCGTTGGTTTCTATATCTACAAAGAGTTTACAAAGCTGTTTACCATATCCCCATCGTTATGTATGGCAGAGTCAGCAAAGTTTTACTTATAAGAGCCAGGTAGTAAATCTTTCAGCTCAATGGGCCATAAATTCTCTGTCATGACTACTCAACTCTTTCCATAAACAAAATGTAAATTAATGGAGGTAGCTGTATTCCAATAAACATGTATTTATGTAAACAGTGGTAATCCAGGTTTGGCTCATGGGGCATAGTTGGTCTACTTCTGATAGGTAATATTAGCCAGTATATTTGTAAGTTTTTGAATAACATAAAAATAGAACATTATGGCTTTAAAATTTATATTGGTTGATACATATGGATCTAGTTCATTCATTTGACATGCGATGTAGCGGTGTTTACCTGGTTTTTTAATGATGAGCATTTATTTTGCTTTCCGTTTTTCACTCTTGTCAGCAATGCTTCAGTGATCATCCTTCAGCTTCTCCCCCTGTGCATATGTGCAAATGATTCTCAGTGGCACTGCTTGATATTCAGAAGACTTATCAGGCTCTGTGTGTCTCAGCAGGCATCCTAGCTGATGAAAATCATGGATAGCAGATCTGTGCAAACTTTTCTGGTGAATCGAGACAGAATCAAAGGGTTGACGCCATTCTCTTGATCTCTACCCAATTATACTAAATATTAGGTAAAGAAAATGGTGAATTTCAACACTATGGTTTATATATTTGTTACGTTATCAAAACACAAGGGTCTTATCTCTAAAGATAGAAATGTGAATCCTTTCTGGTTGAAAAACACAGATCCTTCCTGCAAATGCAGTTTGATCATTTCCATGCAAATTTTTCCAGTGGTTCAAACACCATTTTATATTTGCTGAACTGTGACTTTATTTTTCTTCTTGTGTTCAGTTCAGCTAGTTGGAAAGATAGTATTTTATTCAAAATAGAACTATTCATAAACACAGAATACAAGTTTTCTCTTTGGCCTTAAGACATTTTCTATTACCCATTAGGTTTTGATCTGCAAGGTTGTATCATTCCAGGTTCTTTGCCTGTAATTCAGGTAAATTATGAGTGGATAGACAGTGGTGGTATTTTCTAAACAGATCAATGCACATCGTACTGCAAAATTTCAAGAGTACAAAAGAGTTTACAATAAAAAGTAAGTCTCGCTCCAACTAATTCTTTTCCTTGGAAGCAGCCAATATTATGAGATTCTGCAATTCTCTCAAAGGGCTATTCTGTGCCTAGAATAGTGGTGTTTTGTGATTGGAATAGATTATCCTTCTAAATATGTACAAGTGCAAAATGCATGTTTTTCTACTTCCTCATTGTTTTTCTACCAAAATAATATCCATTATCCAAACAGCCAAGTGTTTTGCTACTTTCATTGATAATTTTACACACAATTTGATTTTTCTCTCATTTTGTCCTAAAATATTGCTTAGAATAGGAAGAATTTCTTGATTCCCTTTCTATTCCTTTTTCTATTTTCAATTGTCCTGGAATTTTGTACTTATCTCTTTAGATCATTAGTCGGCAAACTCATTAGTCACCAGAGCCAAATATCAACAGTACAACGATTGAAATTTCTTTTGAGAGCCAAATTTTTTAAACTTAAACTTCTTCTAACGCCACTTCTTCAAAATAGACTCGCCCAGGCCGTGGTATTTTGTGGAAGAGCCACACTCAAGGGGCCAAAGAGCTGCATGTGGCTTGCGAGCCGCAGTTTGCCCACCACTGCTTTAGATCATAACCATGAACTCTATTTTGTATAACCTCCTGGGCTCCTGGTTATTTCAATCTGTATTTCAGAATTGTTTCTATACCTAGATATGGGCTGCAAAGGTATTGGAGAGTAATCAGGGTTGGTTACATGACCCTTGCACAGGACAGGATAACAGTCAGTTGCTAAATATGCAAACCTAGCAGCATAGACTTTTAAAGAAGGCGCATAAATTTAGGCACCATTTCTGCTTTCAACTAGCTTATGTTTTCATTATTCCAGGATAAGCAAACGACCTGTGAGAGACAACAACAGTTTTTACACTGTGGACTTGGGATATCAGGATAGCTTTCTATAGAATTATTCTCTGGAAAGTATAGCAGAACAATTTTAAAAGAAAGTCTGACCATAAGAATATTTTATTATATAAAGAACCTACAAAGTAGACTAGCAACTAAAGCTCATTCTGAGATTTTAAAAAAATATATAGGTTTTTATTGATTTCAGTGAGAGGAAGGGAGAGGAAGAGAGAAATAGAAACATCGATTGGCTGCCTCCTGCACATGCCCTACCAGGGATTTAGCCCATAACCCGGGCACATGCCCTGACCAGGAATCGCACCAGCAACCGCCTGGTGCACCGGCAATAATCAACTCAGCCACACTGGCCAGGCTTATTCTGAGATTTTGATATCAGAGTCACGGGGATGTTTATAGTTATCAGTAAATTCTTGCCTTATATTTCTTTCCTGTTGCTTCTGGCCACAACACATTTTGGTGGAAAGTATATCCCTTTTTATTGTCATTAGATTATAGAAAGCTGAAGACACATGATCAGATACAGACTATGTCTGGCAGTTTTTCTCAAAACTCAACTGTTACTGGACTCGGAGGGCACATAATCCCACCATTACATGTGATTGTCATTTTACAAAACTACACAAAAGTGATAATCCTTAAGTCACTGGGTTTAAGGCTTTCTTGTTTTTAATCTTTATTGTTGAGAGTGTTACAGAGATCCCCTTTTCCCCCCGCCTCCCCCATTCTCCTCTACCTGGTTCCCACCCCACCCCAGTCCTTCACCACCTTATTGTCTGGGTCCATGGGCAGTGCATAGAGGCATATAAATTCTTTGGTTACTCTCTTCATGCCCCGCTCCCTCATCCCTTTGAGATTCCTTAGTCTGTCCCATGTTTCTGTCAGTTTATTTCATTCATGAGATTCCACATATAAATGAGATCCTGTGACATTTGTCTTTCTCTGATTGGCTTATTTCACTTAAGCATAATGCTCTCCAGCTCTCTTCTTATGTGTGTTTTGTTAGGCCTGTAGGCACTCCTCTCTTTTTCACGTTTTTTCAGACAAACCATTCATCAGAGCATTCTGTGGCATTTGCCACTTCCTAAGCCTGAGTGTGTGACTTCAAGTATTTGAGAGTTTTATTTTTCCCTTCCTTCAGACTAGTAAATGCCTAATTTTAAATGGACTATTTCTGTCAGTTTCCCAGCTTACTCCCTGTTGCCATGATTAAGTAGCCCAAAACATTCTTCAATGATGTCTGAGGCTTTGGAATTTAAAAGTAAATTGCTTCTGGGAAAAACAAATCAAACTTGCATTGCAGACCTACAGAAAGTGCATTAAAACATATTACACTGCACTTTCTTGGTGGAATAAATTGAGAGTCACAGCAATGATTCTTCTAGCAATGTCAGAGTCTGAGACACTTCGATTAATTTTGGCTTTGGATTGAGTTCCTTTCCAACACTCCACTCTCTATTTGATGTGTCTACATTTTTCAATGTATCCAATGACAATTTATGCCATAAATTACTGGCTTTGGGGCCAAAAACTCAGAGTGGAAAGGTAAAACAATATATTGGAAAGAGTGCATGAAGAAGATATGGATTTGATTTGGTTTCCCATTACTGATTTGCTCCGTGACAGTAGGTAAACTCTGCAACCTTAGTGGGCCCTTATTTACATCACATTCCTGTCTACCTTTGTGATGGTGCCGTGGCTGCCATTTTACATTTGAGACGTTTTCTGATGCAAGGTGGTGGGTGGGTGGTAAGAAGAACTCCTAAGTCATCTAGTGTTTCATAGGCACCTTGCATGCCTGTTAAACCTATAAATTATAAAGGAAAGCTGAGCAAAGTGTGGTACCTGGAGGAATCCATTGTGTTGTGTTGATTAACTCAAGAAGTCAAAGACCTCAATTTTTATTAGCAATGAAGAGTGAATGACTATTTACATTTTCAATTCACATTAAAATTGGTTGCAGCTTCTCTTTTAAAAATCTCTTTAAAGTACAATATCTCTATAGAAAAATGTGCATATTATAAATAGGAAGTTTGGTACATTTTTACAAACTGAACACAGCCATTGCAGCCAGCATCCTCACCAAGAAGCAAAATGTAACCAGTCCTTCAAATTACTCCTCGTGTTCTCGCCCAGTCACCACCCTTCCACCCACTGAGGATAACCACTGTCCTAACTTTTAACACAATAGATGAGTTTTACCTGTTTTTGTAAAATATAAGTGGGATCTTACCGTCTGTGCTCTTTTGTGTCTGACATTTCAATTAAAAATGTTTGTAAATTAAAAAAAAAAATTAAAAAAAATGTTTGTAAGCAGGGGGCAGGGATGGGAAGAGATAAACCAAGGAACTTACTTATATTCATAGACCATGAACACAGACAACAGTGTGGTGAAGTTCAGGGTGGGTGGTTGGTAGGAACTGGGTGGAGGGGGGCAAAAAGGAGTATCTGTAATATTGTCAACAATAAAATATATATATATTTTTTTTAAAGTTCGTAAGATTTACCCATATTATTCCTTGACTAGAGGCCCGATACATGAAATTTGTGCAAGGGCCTTGGCCCCACTGCTGCAGCGGCCGCCTCTGCCTCGGCCGCGGCTTTGTCCAGAATGAAGGACGTCCGGAAGGACAGTCGGTCTAATTAGCATATTTTGCTTTTATTATTATAGATGTAGTATATTCATTGCATTGATACATAGTATTCTTTTGTGTGAATATGTCACAATTTATTCGTTCTAATTTTGACAGACATTTAGGTAGTTTCCAACTTTTTTCTGGTAACTAGCAATGAATGTACGAGGATATACAGTGCAGTAGAACTTCTTAAAGTGATAGAAATGTCCCATACCTGCACTGTCCAATATGGCAGCCACTAGCCACATGTGGCTGTTGAACTCTTCAAATGTGACTAGTGTGACTGAGGAAACAAACCTTTAATTTTAGCTCATTCAATTTATTTAAATGTAAGTAGTCAGTCACATTTGGGTAGTGGCTACCTTGCTGGATATCACAGACTTAAAACATGTCTGTAGGTGATCACATGCACTTATTTCTGTTGGGAATGATTTCTGTCATACCGAGGTGTGGAATCACTTGGTCATACGATGCAAGTGTTCAACTTTATTGCATACGTATTGCCGAGCAGTTTTCTACCTGTGGTGTTCAGTTGAGCTTATTTATATTCCCAGCAATGTAGGAGAGTTCCACTTTCTTCCCTTCCTTGATAATACTTGGACATTAATGGCTTGACATTATAGGTGCCTCCATAGTCTTCCCATACTTCCATTCTTGTCTTCTTCTAATCTAGTCTTCACAGAAGAATCTGATCTTTTTAAAAATACAAATCAGATCATAATAACTCCTTGTTTTAAATATTACCAGCTTCCCACTGTCTTTAGCATAAAAGCCAGATTTTTGTGAAAGTGATATGTCCCTGGTCGAAAGCTCCTCTTCAGCCTTTCCTGGCTCTGTCTTGTCTGCCGTTCACATGACACCAGTCTCCCTCCTCAGCTCTCAGTTTCAATGTCGCCTCTTCATTGATGCCTCCCTGACTATCTATACAGGGTCTCCCCTTCCATATTTTAACAGCTCATCGGGCTTATTTCTTATTTGTTGTCACTACTTATAATCATTCATTTGGTTATTTGTTTACCTGTCTTACCTGTATCTCCCTCTCACCCCCACCGAACTATAAACTCTGTGATGGTAAGGACGTGCCACTTTCAATCATGGCTGTAGCGAGCAGAATAAAGGTCCCCAAAGCTATCCAAGTCCTCATCCCCAGAACTTGTGAAGATGTCATGTCAAGTGGAATTAAGGTTCCAGACAAAATTAAGGTTGCTAATCAGATGATCTTTAATAGGGAAATTATTCTGGATTATCTGTGTTGGCCCAATGTGATCACATGGTTTTCTAAAGGAAAAACGGAAGGCCAAAGACAAGGTCAGAGTGACGTGCTCTGAGAAGGTGCTGACCCACGGTGGCTGGCTTTGAAAATGGAGGAATGGGGACAGGAACCTGGGAATGTGGGTCGCCTCTAGATTGCAAAAATATCGAGGAACTGGATTCTCTCTTAGAAAAGAACGCAGCCCTGGTGGCACCTGGATTTTAGCTCCATGAGACCTGCATCAGACTCCTACCATAGAGCTATAAGATAATGAATTTGTGTTGTTTTAAGCCCCTCCATGTATAGTAATTTTTTATGCCAGTACAAAAACTGACACAGCATCTAACTAAAATATTTAGAGTTAAAAGTGGAAAAAGGACACGAGAGTGATATTGAAATGAGGGAGAGTGCCTATTAGATCGGAAGAGCAGAGAAGTTCTGGTGGAGAGTCACACTTGATGCAGTGCTAGAGGAGGAGCTGGATTTCGTCTTGGAGAGATACATAGCAGGAACCTCCCAGCTCAAAGATACAGCATGTGCAATGACTGGACAGGAAGACACATGAGATGTCCATAGGAACAATGGCTACAGGAGACTCATGACTGTAAAGGTTAAAGTTGCAGCCAGCATTTTAACTAACGTTGCGATTGCAAATGAAAGTGTCTGCAGTAATAACTAAAACCAGAACTCATCATTACAGCCATCTAATCTCTGAGATTGACACCATCAATATGCAGCACTGACAAGCCAGTTGGGGCCTTAATGACCAAACTGATACCCAAATGGAAGAAGAGCATTTATCTTTCAAAAATATTCAAGAGCATCATAATAGCACGATTAAGAGGAAAAACATGCAGAAGAAAAATCAGAAGAAACATTTGAGGCTTACTATGTGTAACAGACATAGTTCTTTCTAAACATTTTGGTACTTAATCTTCAGAACTCATTGAAATGGATATGATTCTTAGTCCCATCTGTAAACTAATAATAATACTTAATCTTAGGACAGTTAAGCAAATGGTGTAAAGTCTTACAGATGTTAAGTGGCAGAGCGGGGATTTGAACTACAGGATGTTGAAAGGCAAGTTCTTAGCCAGTAAATATATCTCATGTTTAACAGATCAAAAATGAATGATGATACAATTTATCTTAATTTTAAAAAACTGTTTGCAGACTCTTGGGCAATGAAAAAGATCTTAGTTTACTATCTTCCAACGGACTGAAATTTAATGAAGTGTGTTTAGTTCATATTTCTTTGTATTGTGGTTTAAGAAAACCTAGTAATGTGAAGGGACAGCTCATTTTGGTCAGAATAAAAGATAAAACAGAGAAAATGGATTGTGCTTCCAGTATTTTCACACCATCTTGCCAAAGGGGGCTTTCCCAGACCTGCTGTTCATACTTTCAAATTTTACATTAGATCTAGAATCTTGTAAATTTATTTCATGTCGTCAAACTTGATCATAATTTTCATCCTCAGAGGCCAATTTAAGATCTCAAGACAATTTGCTTTAATGGATAAATTAGAGGGAACTTAGTAAGAATTTTACATTTTGCAGATGAATAAATGGTTTTGAGTGGAGTGGAATTACTTCCCAGGTTGCCCACTTACCATCACATTGTGCTAAATGCTGGAGTTATTGGTGCAAATTAGGCTGGGGATTGTCTTCAAGATCCTTGCATTGCTGTTGACTCTGGGAGGTCATCCTTTTTAGAATAAGCTAGAGAATTTTATCCTCAGCTATTAGATGCAAATAATTTTCTCCTATTAGATGTATAACCCCTATACTGGACTATAAGAGGACCTGATGACATCCTTAATAGAGCCTGTTGGTGCCCCTTCCCAGAGCCTTATTACCAGGCTGGAGCACTCCTCAGCCAGCCTCTGTGGGTTCTGACAGTTCACATTTGTGCCCGTCTCCTAAAAATTACCTGTAGCAACAGGGAACTACTTGGCCAAGAAATTCCTTGGAAGTTACTCCCTTATTCTAGAGGCAGTCAACATCTAGTGACTGACAGATGTAAGGTCAGAAGACCAGCCCTTTAGCTACAAGGAGGGAATTACTTAATGGTGCCATTTCTGCTTCCTTGCTCCCTTTGGAATCAGGCTGAGACTAGACTCCAAACTGAGATAATATCCTTGCTTAGCTTCCTCCCCTGCTCTATCCTGCTTTCCTCATTTCCTTACTGGTTTTTCTAGAGCTCTCACTTGCTTTGGGTTTCTTAGGAAACCCACCTAAGTCAGTGTCACATTTCTATAATTTTCTTGCATGACCTCCAGGTACAACCTTTTTGAGAAGGACCCAGTTTCTTTCACTTGTTCTAGAGAAAGGATACTGCCATGGCTCTAAACATTCTTCTCCAGGCCTAGCACACTGGAAGAAGATATACAACTGAATGAGTTCTATCAGAAACCATGGGGAAAGCCTCTTGGGCATCTGGATAGCCGTAGATTTTCAAGATTAATGGAGAGCAACTAGATCAGGGGTGGGCAAACTTTTTGACTCGAGGGCCACAATGGGTTCTTAAACTGGACCTGAGGGCTGGAACAAAAGCATGGATGGAGTGTTTGTGTAAACTAATATAAATTCAAAGTAAACATCATTACATAAAAGGGTACGGTCCTTTTTTTTTATTTCAATAGTTTTATTCATTTCAAACATTTTAACAAGAATGTAAACACTAATAATTATAATTTGAAACTTCAAAAAATGGAGGAATCATAGCACAATAACATACCTTATATTAAAGATGGCAAAGGCAAAATAAAATTGCCTAACAAAGGAAAGGTACAAAAGCCTTTCAAATTAAACTTAAATATAATAAAATAATTTAAAACTAAAACAAATAGAAAAGAACAAAATGTGTAAACAGTAAATTAAACATTTTCTTTAGTGCAACTTCCAAATTATGCCCGGGACGTAGATGTAGATGGCAATGTAGACTGGGTTGAAAGGTTTTTGGTCTTTAAAACATCAACTTCAGTGGGAACAGTGTTGTTGGTCTCCTTTTTAGCTAATGCTCTGATCCTGTGCTCTCCAGGGGCATGTCTCCCTACATCACCACGATAAGGTGTCTACGCATTCCCAGGGTGATGTCGGGGGACACATCCGCGGGCATTACAAGGAGCCTCTGGAAGATTGAGAGGTTGTTCCTTCTACTGAATGGGCGGATATAAATCCACCCACTCAGAAGAAGGAGCTGCGGCCGTGTTTCCCGACGTTGCCATGTTAACACTGCTGCTGGTGAAGGAGCGGAGGGGAGAGCAAGAGAACCCTCCGCTCTTTCAGCTCCGCGGGCCGGATAGAACAGCCGAATGGGCCGGTGCGGCCCGCGGGCCCGTAGTTTGCCCACGGCTGAACTACATCAATGGTCTCCTGGTCCAGCCGTTTTCCTCAGTGTACTCGAGGCCTCTCTGCACATTGTTATTAGGATTTAGAGTGATTCTTTCCATAGCTCTGAATAAAGTGGTTTACATGGTAAGAAAGACGATTGCTGAACTCTTTCCAAGCTCTTGGAACAAGGATATAGGAACCAGAAAACTCTGCCCATTAAGCACTGTCCCCAGTCAGAGACTGAAACTGTTCCCAATCGAAATTATGCTACAGCAACATCACTTTTCTCTTCAAGGATGTGCACTGGCCAGAGTACAAATGAAAAGATACAGCCTCTTCTCTTGAAAGGATGGATACATGAGTGACTGGATAGCTGGCTGGCTGCCTGAATGGATGAATAAGAATCAGTAAAAGAAGGTGTGAGTGAATACACTTGCTGCCGTTTCCTTGAAGATTAATTTTTTGCTTTGGTCTGTTTTTCAATTCAAAAAAGTTATTACTAAAAACTCAAAATGAAAAAGAGAAAGGCAAGCTAGTATATATGTGTGTGTGTATATATATATATATATATATATATATAATCTTTTTACTCTCTTTTTTCTTATAAATGTGATAAAAACAGTATGTTATTATTTGGGATATTCATTAAGGAAAATATTATGCTGGGACTCATTCTCTTCTCAATATACCTAGTGGTTTCTAATAAATCAATTTACATAAGTTTCTTCAGAGACATGAGCTTTGCAAAATTTAACAAGTTTGAGAAGGAAGCTTTTCCAGCTTCCCAGAATTATCTTTGAGCAGTATATTTTATTTAAAACGTCGTACAAATTAAATGTGTTGAGTTCTTTATATGTAAAAACGACGGTTGCATTCTCTACTTTAATATCAGTCTTGAAGGTGGAATGTGGGTATGAGGATGGTTTCCAAAGGACAGAGAGCAGAGGGCAAGGTGGGAAGGAACATGGAGAGGAGACGGCCTCTGCTAACAGGAAAATTCTACTTAGACTGCATTTCAGCCCCATTTCTCGAGCTTGGATCTCCCACGTGTACGGTTCTAACTTGCAGAATTAATGTGAAGCTTCCTGTCCCTCTTCACTACTTTAGTCAAGGGAATTGATCAAAAAAAGTTGCTTCATTTTGAACTGATGTGAATGTCTCCGTATTTCAGTTCAACAGAAGTCTGTTTTCTCAGCGAGATGGGCTATTTCTTTGGGCTACATTTATATGGGTGTATCAACTAATCATATTGGGCAGGTATTTTTGGTAAGGTGACTATCTTTTTTTTCTCCACTTGTTTCTTTTCTCTTAGAGCACTTTTCAAATGCTGGGGGAGACTTAAAAATAATTGTTGTTTATATTACAATCTTTAAACAATTGGATTAAATGTAGCAGGGCTCTGCCCAGCCAAGGTGGCTCAGTGGTTGAGCATCGACCTATGGACCAGGAGGTCACAGTTCAATTCCCGGTCAGGGCATATGTTCGAGTTGTGGGCTCAGTCCCCAATTATGCAGGAGGCAGCTGATCAATGATTCTCTCTTATCATTGATGTTTCTCTCTCTCTCCCTCTCCCTTCCTCTCTGAAATCAATAAACATTTTTTAAAAAAAAAATGCAGCAGGGCTCATGAAACTAAAGTTGAAGGTTTAATTCAAGAATGGAGCATTCGGTTTCTGCAGAGAAAAACTTTGTTCTGGAACAGATATCAAGCAGACAGCCCCTTAATACCGTCTTCGCCTCTTCTTTGATCCCATGCTATGCTTATCTGACAGAGAAACTCAGGAGTGCAAGTGATGGAAGCTAAGATGCAGAGCAGGCTGTTCCCAGCACTGAGAAACAAAGGGAAGCATTTCAAAATCCAGTCCTGGTGGTGGTCAGCAGTCCACTTCGTTCATAAAGCTTGGAGGAAATATAATACATAGAGTGCTTGCGGATGTAATATACACGCAGGTCCCAAAAGCCCCCCGGGGAATTTTCCTTGATGAGAATTTTAGTACTTAACTGGAAATTACGGCTTTTGGACCTTTTCGTTTTTATTTCTGGTGAACACATCGAATACAAAGGCAGCGTGTTTAGCTGGCACATTGCAGGTCAGACTCTTTGCGACTCGTGTATTCATTTCTAGCGGTTTGCAATACCAATTGATCTTAACCAGCCAACAGGAAATAGAGGCACAGGGAGCTAGAATATTACCTCAATAAGCGTAGACAAGCAAGAAGTAAATTGACCTTCAACTTCAGATTTCTCTGTCCTTCCGTCAGGTCGGGATATTCAGAGGTGCTAAGTTGATTTATGTTAAGTTAAAGCCATTTCAGTAAAGCAATGACCTTGTACCAATAAATGTTTAAATGTCTAGTTCTTTGGGGATCAGGAAAAAAAAAATCCCATTCTTAAAATAACACATTCTGTGAAAGCTTTTTACTGCCAGAGAATTTGCTCTGAGTGCATTTAAACAAACAACCTCCCAATAGGAACAAACTGAAATACGGCCACTACATGATTTTTACTTGAACTTTTATTTATGGGTTGAATGGTGCCACAGAGAAGTGAAAAAGGAGAACACTAGAGAGCCAGATATATTTGTTAGCTCATAATATGCTGATGAAATTCTCGTTGTGAGGACTGAGAAGTCTTGGGCGCATGGGTTCCAGTCCCACTTCTTAAAGTTACCTTGGACAGCACCCCTCATGGTGGAACTTCTTTGTACTTCGCTTTTCTTGGCCACAAAATAAAAGTAGAGAGAAAAGAAATGATGTGCAAGATCGTTTCGAGCTTTGGATGTTCCTGATTTATAGCTGAAACAAATTTTTGAATGACCATAATTCAAGCCACATATACGATCACATCTTTATTACAGGCAATTTGAAACCACAGAAAAGGAATATAAGTTAAATATATAAGTAATCTTTGGTTCATATAGTTAATGTAGTTAATTATTAGAATTCACTCAAAACTTGCTGACATAGAAAATAAAATAGATATTTTAAAATCCCTCAAATACCTTTACTAAGAAAAAGCAGAAATGACTAATAAGTCTGTTAGAGGAGTTACTTCCTGTTAAAATTCTATATAACATCCTGATTTGTCAATGGCTGCTTGATTTTTTTGGTTTGTTTTTTGCCTCTTGTTTTTCTAGGGAGTAAATTGATACAGTTTTTAGAGAGCATTAACCCTTTTTCTTTTATTCGTTCATCCTGAAAGTAAACATTAACCTTATTTAACAAGGTGAGAGAATTGGCCCAATGGGATGTAACATTTTATATCTGATAAAGGTCGTCCCAGATCAGCTCTGGTTGGGAATGGTGAATCACTAGTTGAGTAGTTAAGACTGTTGTGCCAGAATGCAGGGCTGAATTTCTCGGTGCCATCTAAATGCCAGTAGGTCAGAAATTTCCTATTTCAGTCCAAGTGCTACCTTTTTCCTAGAAGCCTTCCCTGGGACCTCATTCTTGGTCTTATCCTTCACTCAGAGAGTTCCTGCTTGCACCCTGCCGAGCTCTAAATTAGGGCTCTCCCCCAGAGATGCTATTCCATGGCCAGCCTGGCTGAGTTCTGTTTCTTCTCAGTGCGGTTGTGGCTTTCATGCTCTTTTGTGCCTTCTGGATTATTGCTCCTCCTTTTTTGTAAACACTGCTTTTCTAAAAGCTCCTGCAAGCTGTCAAGATCACCCTCTCTACCTCTCACCTACTAGCTTCCAGCAATTTGCTCTCACTGAAGACTTTTGGCATCTGGATAAGTCTTCAGTCCTAACCCAGTCTCTGCCATCACCTTCAGTATTTTCAACAACCATTTCTTATATTGAATCACTGTGCGTTGAATTGGTGTGTTGACTGCCCCACAGCATGACTTCTCAATTTCTTTATCTCATTATCTGTAATACCCTCCTCTTCGATTTCTTCTAACCGTTCACTCTTGGAGTTAAACTCAAGACCATACAACCTAATGAAACTGCTCTTTCTCCAAAATCATGAAATCAAAATCCTACTCTCATCCCCAAGCCTTCTATTTTCCAGTTCAGTTGTTCAGTTAATGATCTTTCTCCAGCCTCTTGGCAATGTCCAACCCATTGGCTCCTCTTTCCTTGCCCTGTCCATTCGTGTGGACTCATCATCCTCTGTGTCCCATGTCTGATTAAATAGCAACCTTGGATGAGCTCAGCTTCCTGCCTTCTCTGTGTCTTCACGTAAATCATAGGTAAAGAAAGTAAAAAAGAGAGAAACAGATTGCTACACTATGATCAACAGCATCAGCTGTGTCTCTGGAATTTCCTCTGAAATCCTACTACTTTTCTTGGTTACCTCATTCTCCAATTTTTGATGGCCATTACAAACCACCTTCTCCCTTCTGAAATTGCTGCCTCTCTACCTCTCCAGACACTCAGCAAATGACATCCCTTTTCACTTAATTTGGAAGATAGCAGTCATGAGATAGGAACTCCCTCTGCCTGATACCATTAGACTTAAAAATCTATTATCAGAACACAGCTTGCCTTCTTCCCTCCTGTTGCAGTAAAGCCGAGTAAAAGTGGAGACATAGAGGCATGTCTTTTTACCCAGGAATATTTACCAAGAAAGATAGATTTGTTGTCTTTCTAACTAATACTATGTTAAATACTTAAAATGAAAGTAATTTTTTTCTTGTTGACTCACACACTATTTAATCTTGGTTTTATAGAGTAAACATTACTAGATTTGAAATAAGCTTAGAATTCTGACTTCTATGTTTACCAATAACTTTAGTCAGGTTACTTAATCTCTCCCACCCTCAGTTTTTCTATCTATAAAATGAGAAGAGTATTATTAGAATAATTAATTGCCCCAAATGTCTTCTACCCCCACCACTCATCGACTATATGCTTTCCTTTATTAATATTCATACTAATAATTTTATAAGACCTCACATTAAAATAATACAACGAATATATTTCTTCAAAAATGGTGAAGCAAGGACAGTTTAAAATTGAAGGAAAATAATGTCTTTACTTACCCTGAAATAATATTAAAACTGAAACTGATGAGTACAACCAAAGTAATATCTGTTAGGCTTAGATATGAAATTTATTGATATAATTCACTACAAAGAAATCTGCAGAGAAATTATTATAATGACCCAGCTCCTAGTAGCCACAAGACCTTCTATAAATAACCTCAGTCTCCAAAGTCTAAGTCTCCTCAGCTGGAAAAAGGAGGATAAGATATTCCTCATAAGGTATTGGTAAAGATTAAATGAGATAATGCACATAATGCATTTGCACTGTGCTTGACATATAGAAGTGCTCAATAAATGCTATTAGTAAGTTGAGAGAGAGAGAGAAATGGGACTTGTGATATATTTTTATCTGATGCAAGTTCTTTCTCATGGCTAGGTAATAAATCTATTAAACTCTAAATGATCAGTTTATATAAGATGAAGAACTAGCCTATACTTTCAGATCTGAACAAGTTGCCCAGTCTTTGTCCTCCCACTAACTCGGATGATGGTGACCTTGACATTGAGGGGGTGCAGAAGCAAGAGAAATGACCTTTCCAAGTCTAGTCTTAGTGTCTAACCTTTGAACAGTGATGTCCTCCAATGAGGGTTTTCAGTACATTGGAAGACTGGGCCAGTCATCACTAATGCAAAAAGCTTCAGTAAATTTTTTGTCTCCACGCTATGATCGTTCTAACACAGGTGTTTCTCCTCCAAAATCATAGTGATTGCAAGTCTGTTTGAAGTTATAGTCTAGTGAGCATGGAGTAATGTTTTTGTTAACTCTTTTTCTATTGTTGCTATTAATATTTCTTAAGCACTATAGTTACTATGGTTTTATTGTGGATTTTATATATTATGTCTTGGGTGTTCAGGTTTAATTTCCTTGTTTTTCTTCTTTATACTTTAATTATAATCGGTATATATTTGGAACATTAAACTCTGATTGCCATTTTATTCAATAAAGCTTGTCAAACTTCCCAAGCTTTTTACCCCTGGGTCCTTCTTATGTGTAGATATGAATCAATAAATCTAAATCAAAGTTGTATGAAGTGTTGTATTCCCTCCCCTGACCTGGTGTGAGCTATTCATGCATTTAATTAATGTCACTAGTGAATGGTATCTTTGTTCTAGGAAAGAAAATAAAATCAGTGTAATGGAGATTTCTGCTTCTGTATTGTATGAGGTCAAGTTGGAATAGTTATTTAATGTTTTCATCTTCAGAATTGTCCTCCCAACTTTTGTCAACAAAGCAGTGCACATTTAGTTTCAAGGCAATGTGAAATCTAAAGCCATGATGATAGTGACTTTTGACATCAAGACCAAATTAGCATTTTTGTGAACCCTGCTAAGAAATGTTGGTTTTGTGTCTCATTGGTCACATGTGCCTGCCGGCTATATCTAGTGAATAATTTTCCTTTAAATATACTAGTAATCCTCCCACATTCCTTCACATTGCCAGAGGTCTTTCAAGTTATAAACACAGGAAAGTACTATAGAACTCGGATGAAGGCTTTGCTTCCCACAGGCTTCCCTGCAATGTGTGACAAGTGCCAAATTATCATGTTCTAAGCTTATGTCTCAGAGTTGGCTTTTTTCAGTCCTCAGTCTAATCCTTCCTTCTGAATACTTGAATGTTAAACAGGTCACTTTGTAAAAATAGAACGAATACTTCCTACTACAAATTTATCCATTATTCATCAATAACACTTTGATCTAGGGTAAGACCACTTGACTCCTTAAGTATTAATAGGTTCTTCAATGTCTTATTGATTTCAGCCCAACCTGAATAGGATATTTCAAATATAAGTATTGTGTTAAATTGGAAAACAATAAAAGAAGTCTAACTGATAACAGTAAGAAATATATTACATTGTGAATTTCCAAATTTTTCAAAACATGTTTTGATATATTTTCTTCCATAAATCCATATTTTTTCTAACTAAGCCATTTTACTGTACCTTAACATTGAATGGTTTTAAGTACTGGCTATTTGCTGAATCTGGAATGGTCAATTATTTTTTAGTTCAATTGTCAATTTATTCATCTTAGTTTTATGCAATAATTAAATCAATTAGGCAGAAGAAATGAATATAAATACATGTATCCATTAGTGTCAAGCTTACAGTTCCTTTTTTGTTAAACAACATTTTAAAATATATCACTATAGTTATCAATTTAGCACAGGGAACTTTTCAATAGAAAATATGAACTATCTAACACACATAACACATCATATTGATTCAGATATTTTGCCATTTCTGTTCTCATATGAAATATTTTGGACTATGTGGTTCTTTATTTTTTTTTTTTTTTTCAGTTTTATTTAACTACTAGAGGCACGAAATTTGTGCACTGGTAGGGTCTCTAGGCCTGGCTGCCAATCAGGGCCTTCTGGCTACCAGCCGGGGCCTCCTTCCCTGGGTGCCGGCTGCTGGCCCAGGCCTTCCTTCATTCTGCACCACCCCCTAGTGGTCAGAGCACATCATAGCGAGCAATAGAACTCCCTGTCTCCCGGTCAAACTCCCACGGGGACACTTTGTATATTAGCCTTTTATATGAAGAGATAATCTATGATAATAGTGTAATATGCTAATTAGACCAGACATCCATCCGGACAACCTTCCAGACAAAGTTGGGGCTGCAAGGGAAGCCTAGGTCCTGGGTGTCTGCCAGTGGCCTGAGGGAAGCCTGGGTCTTGGGTGCCAGAGGGAAGCCGGTGCCGGCAGCCTGCGGAAGGAAAGCCTACTCTTACATGAATTTCGTGCATTGGGCCTCTAGTTTACATATATCACTATGTAAGTTTAAGGTGTACAGTATAATGGTTTGACTTACATATATGTCGCGAAATGATTACCACAATAAGTTTAGTTAGCATCCATTATCTCATACAGATACAATGAAAAGAAAAGGAAAAAAAAAGAAGAAAATGTATTTTTCCTTGTGATGAGAACTCCTAGAATTTACTCAAGTTTAAATTTTATTGTCATCTAGGAAGTTTTTGTTTGAAACACCAGTCTGAAAAATAAGTTTATAAATTCTGTGAGTTTGGGTTCCCCTTAGATAGATCTCAGAATATAGGTAAAATCAAAGACAAGTAGAATATTTGAAATTCACTAATCTCTGTTAATAAGCATTGTTATAATGGCTGCCAGGGGGACAACTTTTATTAGAATTCTCTTTTGTGAGTCCTCCTCATTACGGGGAAAGGTCTTACTAAAGTGAATAATTATCCTTCGTTCCAGAACTACAATGTCAACTGTAAATGAGTAGATCTGTTAATACCTCCTTCTAGGTAGCCCAAGTCCTTCATCTGTAGCCATCGGTTTGGTGACAGCTAATCATTATTTTAACTGGCCCCTGATGCTGCAATGCACAGATGGCCTTCTTCCTGCGTGGCCCCGGGACCACTTCTAAATTTCTGAGAGGCATCTGTCACTCCCCCAACAGCTTCCTGACAGCAGTGACATGTGGCCTAATCATTAAGTCACAGGCTTCTCTGCAGTGGCGCTCATAGTCAGAAAAGCTCCTGTTGTCTTAGAGCCACAACTACCAACATCTGCTGCTGATGTTTTGCTTAAAGTGTTCTCACTTCTCTTTAAAAAAGTAAGAGCCCTTCCTTTTATGCCTTTAGGTTATTTTCCTGGAAATAATACCAAACTCTTAGGTTTCATAGTGTTACACTTCTCAAAATTATTAATGAGGAAATATTGTAAAGACATAATTGGAATAGCACTGAAAATGTTTATAACATGTTACCTAAAAAGCAATAAAAACAAACTCACTTTTTATTTCATGAATAATTCAATTATTATAGAAAAGTACTTTTAAAAAAATACACCAAAATGATAACAATTACTGGTCTCAGGTAGGGGTGCAAGTTACAGATTTCTTCTTTGTGTACTGTATTTTGCAAATAATATAAAATATTTACTAATTGGAAAAAATTTGTTTAAAGTGCTAAAACTTGTGCTATAGGTAGACAATAAACAAAAAAAGTTACAAAAATATTTTTTCAAAGAGTATTACCATATAATATTACTCTAATAATTTTGTCTGTGACATTTACACATGCTACTATTTAGCATACTTTGAGAATTATGTTGGAATACATTTTACTGCATCATATAGGAATTAAAACTGACAATTTAAATAATACTTATTCATTAAAAATAATAATAAAACCATTGAATATTACTCTAAATAACATTTCTGAAAATAACCCTATTTCCCAAACAAGTAAAAGAGAATTAATTAGAGGGGTGTAATTATTTTATATCTTTGAAAAATTCTTTAATTTTGAGCTAATACGACACAGCTGAATTTTTGTATCTGCTAATTCCTTTGCCACATTACACATCATGTAGCCCTCAAAACAGCTACACTGTGCCTATTGAGAATGAGGACTAAAAATACTAGTAGAGTGAAAAGTTCACCTTAGTATTATTATGAAATCGTTTTGACCTCGTGAACTTCTTGAAAGGTCTCTGAAACATAGATCACACATTGAGAACTGTAGGCCTAGAATAGACACTTTATTTTTGTAGCTGTATAGTATTCCATTTTAGCAAATGCACTGTTTGTATAAACTGCTTGGCAAATGATGTTTGCATTGCCTTGAGTTTTTTTCTTACAAACAATGCTGCCATGAATATATTTTTAGATATACAGTTCTTCACATGGATGGGTGTATGTAAAGATGGCTATTTTAAAGTGAATCACTGTGTCAAAAGTTGTGCAGATTTTAAAGTATGTGGTGTCCCTCTAAGAAAAAGATTTTATCAAAAACGTAATTTAATCAACGCAAGTTTCGTTTTCTAACTGTAAAATACTGGGAAAGAATAAATTTTGCGGTTGTATCCCTCATAAATATTTTCCCCAATCAATACAGTCACAATTTTTATTGATCTTCCTCAATCTGATGATTAGGAATTTCAGCACTTCTCCAGTTCTATAGACTATGCCCCACCTTCAGGGTTTTTAACATTTCGGAGCTTCTAGTTCTGATGTTAATTAAATACTCCTTTTCTGCACCTCAATTTACTGAAAACCCCCAATTTAATGAATTTAGATATGTAATTTTTTTTAAGATTGAAGATAATGTTAATCACTTTTATTTATTAAAGTATAGTTGTCATAAAATACTATATTGGTTTCAGATGTAGACATGGAAATACTTTAAAACTAATCTGTAGTTTTGAGAAGTTCATCAGGAAATGATGGTTTCTATAATTGGAGCAATGTATCAAAATAAATGAATTCCAAAATTATATTAATTTCTAAAATTGTCTTCAGGCAAAATTTGTTCTACTTTCATAAGTGATTCCATTTTCTTGTTAGGAAGAAGAGAGACAGTCTGAAATCCAACTCTAATTTTCCCATAGGCATAAAAGAGAAGTCCTTAGTAATTACTTACCTTTTCATCTAATCATTTAGTGTCTTTTTTTCTTATATTTGCCAATAAATGGAAAAAAAGTAATGAAGATCCCCATAAGGAGAAAATGTTCTCTTAGAATGACTGTTTTTAGGCCTGCAGTTTTACTTTTATACCGCTGACTCATTCTTTGCAATATTTCACATCTAACACAGTAAAAAAAAAAAAAAAAAAAGTGCTCCTTTTTGCACATACTGTTTTGAATTAGCCTTTTTTTCCCTGTGCACTGTCCATGTTATGTTATGATTAAATGCATACCTGGACCAAATATAATTTTTGAGTGTTTTTTCTTGTATTCTGAAGGAATTTAGTTAACAAACCTTTTTAAAAGACTGTTCAGAATACTACTTGTTCCTTTTTTTTTTAATATATTTTTATTGATTTCAGAGAGGAAGGGAGAGGGAGAGATAGATAGAAACATCAATGATGAGAATCATTGATTGGCTGCCTCCTGCACGCCCCCCCCCCCCCCAAACTGGGGATTGAGCCCACAACCTGGGCACATGCCCTGACCAGGAATCGAACCAGTGTCCTCTTGGTTCCTGGGTCTACGCTCAACTGCTGAGCTATACCCGGCTGGGCTACTACTACTTGATTCTTAATATTAACTCTGAGCATCCAGCTATAGACAAGTGTAGACAGCGCCTGGGAAGGCACATGGGCATTCCTTAATTATCGTCAGCTGAACCCAGTGGCGTTGGCAAAGCCATGCACTGGGAACTCGCCTTGCCAAAAGGGAAAGGGTGTTGTCAGCTTGACCTTCATTTCAGCCTGTGGTGTGGGGAAGTGGTTTTGATATTTAAATCCAGCCTAGCACCAGGAATGCTCAGGGCCTACTCAAGAATGCAAATAATCTCCTTTTGTCTTGACCTTTTGGTGAAACTTCCTGGTATTTGGGATATAAAATAAACTCGCTGGATTGGGTCACTGTCCCTGTCTCTCCATCAGAAGAGGACGGTGGTCGCACCCAGTCCCAGCTTTTTCCTTCTATCTCTGTGTCTTGTCTCTTTCTTTTATTTCTCAATCCCCAGCCACCCCTACTCAGGAACTGGACCCGCTCTCTAGCCGCGCTGGACGCGGAAAGAGAGAAACACCTACAGACAAGCTATCAGCACCTGAATACATGACCAATGTAGCTAATTTAGGCTCACTATTTTAAAGTGTATCTACCATGTACCAGACCTTATTTGATATGATTTAATGGCTCAAATATATAGTATTTGCTGAATTAATGAATAATTGCTATTATTATTATTATTAAACCAATACTTGCAAGTCCTTCATCTTTTCTGCCTTTTATTTCTTTCCCTCTATGGTAGGCTGAATAATAGCACCCAGCAATCTCATGACCCAATCCCCAAAACCTATAAATATATTACCTTACCTGGTAAAAGGGATTGTGCAGATGTGATTAAGTAAAATATCTTGCAATGGGAAGGTTATCCTGGATTTTTATGCTGGGCCCAATGTAATTACAAGAGTCCTTGCTAGAGGGATGCTGGAGGTTCAGAGTTAATATTAGGAAACCTGACAACAGAAGCAAGATTATTTAGTAATATGAGGGAGGGATCAAAAGCCAAGGAATGCAGACAGCTTCTAGAAGCCAAAATGTCAATGAAACAGAAACTCTTTTGAAACCTCCCAAAAGGACACAGCCCTACTAACTCCTTAATTTTAGAGTTCTGATCCCCAGAAATGTGAGAGAATAAATTTGTATAGTTTTAAGCCGCTGAGTTTGTGGAAATTTGTTAAAGCTCCCTTTAGAATCTAATCCACTCTTTTTACTCCCATTTCTTTCTTTATTTTATGCCATTAAATGCTAACTCTAGAACCAAACAACTGTGGTCCAGGACTTAGACTGTCTGATGTGTAGAGTTCACATTTACGTTCAACCCTTTTGCCATAGTGGGTAGGCTTCTACAGTTTGTACAGAGAGTAGTACCCTGTGACTTCTGTCGGCTCAAAGGCCTTTCCTGTCTCAGTCACATGAATGAAAATACATTCAAATAAAACTATGCAATCTTTCTTCAGAAAAACAAGTTGTGTTTGAACCTTGTACTTGCAGAACCCCATCTCTTTACTGAGAAGTAATACTAAATTTAGTTTGAAATTTAAAGGTGCTGTAGATAAGTAAGGTGCTGTAGATAAGCAATGCAGGACACCAGTGATTTTTGTGTTACCAGCAAAGGAGTGATCTTAAAATATGGAAATTTTTAAATGATGTTCATAGGTATATATTTACCTTCTAGTTGCTTATTCCATGAGCCATTGGGGTGTATTTCATTGGTCACAATCTATAACCAAGATCCTTTTGCTATAACATACAAATAATTTATTAAGTTACATGGACATTAACAAGGGTTTTTGTTTTATTCCATCATTAATAGAAAAGGAATTCCATCTGCTATTGTTTGTCTTATGCATCTTGTAGTATAAAGAACCAAATGGTAAAGATCAGTCTCAATTATTCTGTTTATAGAAAGGATAATTTATGCTTCTGGATGTGTATGTGGGGTGTGGGGGGCAAACCATGGATTGTAACACTTGGCTTCATTCTTCCTTTGGTTCATATTAAAAATATGTAGGTTTACATTTTCTGCTCTTGGTAGTAATTCTGTCTATACCAGGAAGAATGCAAATAGATGTGGTACAAATTCCCTGGTTATATAAATATTGTTCTAACTGTAAAATAACGGACTGTTTTCACAGAGATGGGCTGAGAAGGTTCTTTGCATTGCTTTGCCCATAATTAATTCCCCTGGGGACCTGAGCAATTCATGATTTCTGATAAAATGGACAGCAGTGGGGAATTTACAAATTATCAAGCAATTATGAGTGGACTAGTCAATAAAATTTCACCATCAGTTATTAGAGTTTGTGTTTAAGGTTTGTTAGGGAGCACAGGGTACAGAAATGTTGCCATAAACGAATGTGTAATTTGGCCATACTTCTTGGTAAGACAATATGACTTTTAGTTGTCCTTTAATTTAGACTGTCTCTAAGAGGTTATACAACATAAGGCAATATGATTAATATCATTATTGAGTATTTAAAATTATGTCCTGTGAAGGAATGAATCTCACTAATGGGACTGAATACAATTTTCAGTGGATGGTTCATGCTTTGGATTCAGATGGGCTGGTGTTTTCAACCATTTATTAATTATGTAATTTTTAGTGATTTATTTATATTACTAAGGCTTATTTAAATAGTATGTAAAATGAGGTAATAATGCACCTCAATGACCTGTTTAGGAAGTAAATGAGATGCTGTATTTGAATTGGTCTGAATAGCATTTAGTGGTAATAAATTCTCAAATCTCAGTGGCTTAACTCGTAAAAAAAAAAAAAAAATGTTATACTCTGTTCATGCTCTAGAGTAGTGGTTCTCAACCTTTCTAATGCCGCGACCCTTTAATACAGTTCCTCATGTTGTGGTGACCCCCAACCATAAAATTATTTTCTTTGCTACTTCATAACTGTAATTTTGCTACTGTTAATGAATTGTAATATAAATATCTGTGTTTTCCGATGATCTTAGGCTCTGAGAACCGCTGCTGTAGAGCCCAAGATCATCAAAAAACACAGATACTTACATTGCGATTCATTAACAGTAGCAAAATTACAGCTATGAAGTAGCAACAAAAATAATTTTATGGTTGGGGGTCACCACAACATGAGGAACGGTATTAAAGGGTAGCGGCATTAGAAAGGTTGAGAACCACTGCTCTAGAGCATGCATGTAAAACTCAAAGGCTAATATGGGCCAAATAAACCAGGCATGTGGCCCGCGGGCCGCGGGTTTGACATGCTTGCTCTAGAATTACGTTGTTGGGGGCCCTGCTGTACACAGTCACTCAGAGAGCAGATGAAAGGAGACTGCCCCACCTATAAAACACAGTCTCCCACGACATGATGGCAGGGGATCAGAGATGGGAGAGCCACACCAGCCCTGGAGACATGAATCAGAAGTGACATATGTCATGTTTGTTAGTTTATAGGCCAGGGAGACTTGGAAACATAAGGAAGGCTGGGAACATGGATATGTGTAGGTATGGTCTTTCCCACAACATCTAAAATGCTTAGCAAGTGCCTGGTACATAATTAGCTCAATAAATGTTAGTGACTGTCTTTACTGTCATCATCATCATCATCATGATCATTTTAGAGGCAGAAGAGTTTATAGCTAAGAGTTCACATCTACCTCCATGACTTTGGGCAAATGTTTAAAACTCTCTATTTCTTCCATTGTAGAGTTAGCTCACCTCATCAGATTGCTGTAGGGACTAAACGTAATAGTATTGCCAGGTAGTATTTCCTCCAAAAAAGATGGTGTTTTTGTTGTTACTATATATTTTTACTCTTCATTTTATCTATCAGTTGATTAAAACCAGTTAAATGCCTATATGTGTGTGCTTTTAATTTAGTGGTGTTAAGATTTCTTTATTCATTTTAGCTTTATAAACTAATAAAGTAGTTAATTTTTTTCTATTTGTGTCAGGTATATACGATTATTAATATTTCATCCTACATGTATTTATTAAATGTCTACTGTATTCTAGAAGTTAGGTATAAGCCATAAAAAAGACCAGCAGGATTGTTGCTTTCATGGAATTTAGATTCTGGGTCAGTGAACAGGGAAACAGGCAATAATCAAGCCAAAATAATCAACTATGTAATTTCAGATGATGATAATTCCTATGACTACACGGAAACAGAAGTAAAGACTGTCTGGTGAATATTTAATTTTGTACGGTCAGGGTTGGCCTCTCTGAAGAAGCAACATTTCAGCTGAGGTTTGAGTGACACAAAGGTATTTGGGGGAAGAGCATTCTTGGCAGAATTTCAAGTGCAAAAGCCCACAAGCAAAAGTTAATCTTGACTCTTCAAGTGTAATTAGAGCAGCATGAGCAGTAGGCCCGGTGGTTAGAAATGAGGCCATGGAGATAAGTAGGGACTTTTGTCTGTGAAAAGAACTTGGTATGTATTCTGTATGATTGATGACAAACTATTGGAGGTTTTCAAGCAGGAGAGGTACCTGCCACGAGTTTTACTTTAGAAAGATCACTATTGACTATGAAAAACCAAAAGTAGGGGCTATTGCAGAATCCCAGAAAGAGATGGGGGCTCACTTTTGAACAAATGAGGCAGGGTAGGAGGTGGACAAAAGTGGAAAGATTTAGGATACGTTTTGAAAGTAAAGTCAAAAGTAAAGGTTAGGACGTGGAGGTAAAGAAAGATTAGGGACCTGAGCAATTGGGTGGATGGTACTGAAATATAGAAGGCTTGGGAAAGAATGTATAGCTTACGGCATATTGAGACTTACACATTTAGTTTAGGATTGTACCTATTTTTGGATTACTGTTGTGAATGCAATTCAGTAATGAGATGAATCAGTATCTTTCTTTTTCTGTGCTCCATTGCAACGAAGTTCTAAATTCAATTTAGAAGTCATAATGTCCTCTAAGGAAACATCTGATGGAATTTACAAAGAGAGACATCAATCCAGGCAAATAAATTTTACTTGAGGGTCAAAACAAAAAATTATTTTCCATTCAAGTTTCATCCAAGGTTCATATGAATTGATTAACCAGGAAGAAAGAGTAGTTTTAACTCATAATAGGCTTATATAGCTTCCTTAATTTATAAAGAACTATGTTGTTTTTTGCTAATGAAATGAAATATTAGGCTAGAATTTTGAGTCAATTAATTAGTTTGTTGTAGCTTACCGCTTCCATGCCCACCTGATGTAGTAGGCAAGAAAAAGTGAAAGATACAAGAAGCCATATTTTATGACATACAGGAAAACAAGTAGCATAGAGTAAATACATTTGTCATTTCAGGGATGTTCTTACCTGACACAATCTTGGGAAAGCCTGCGTTTTGAGAGATAAATGGATGAAGTCATTTAGAATTGTGAATTAAACCTGCCTTTTATCTTCTCAACCATGTCCAATTAAGTAGTTTAAATTGAATAAGAGTTCCTACCTTCCCTGATCTAAAATATAATGTCATAAAAGATGCACATTGTATGGAAAAATAATCTGATCCATGTTTGTTTATTTGTAACTCCTGCAAGTTCTGGAAGCCTTTTTTTTTTTTTTTTTTTTTTTTGCACTTATTCGTTAAGACTGTGTCTCAGGGTCAGAGTTCCAATTTCAGCACACAAAGCCCTTGCCTGTGGCAGCTGAAGGCCTGTTATTATGGGCAGAGATTAAAATTACCCTGGGCCAAGATCTATAATTTTGTATATTAAGCCTTGGACCAGTGCCATAATGCTAGGAAAGTGAGGTATCAGTACAGTGGCTCATTTAAAATTATTTTTCTCATGAAACAATCAGACTAGTAATTTTAAATCCAGTAAAGGGGATAAATTTGGACCATGCTAGCTTGGTGTTTTAAGTAAAACACTATGAACCCACATAGTGGGATGTGGCTTTCCCATTCGTATTTTGTAGAGTCAGGACACCTGTTCTCAATACAGGACAGAAATAACTCTTCGTTCACCTTTTTCTTGGATGTCCCCTTACATCTGTAATAATGAAGGAGTTAAATGTATGTTTCTCGGTCGCTGATTTGGCCATTTAAGGAGGGAGAGGACAGCTCAGAGAAGTCCTTCCCTCAAGGCAGCCATAGGGCTTACATGTTAGACAGCGCTCATGGACAGCTGTCAGGGATGCGTTCACAGGCTCTTTCTCCTGTACGCCAGCCACTTATCTTCCTATGCCTGTATTTTATGAACCTTGCTATTTTGCTGATGAAGTCCTATTCTGTTATAATCCATATTTAATAGAAGCCCAGAGGTGCCTATTTTGTCTTTTCTTTGACTTAGAGCTCATGCATGTGGTTGTAATATGTTGTAGATTTTGCTCAGGGATAACTATAAGTTCTAGAGCTACTGTTGAACTTAGAAAGTCCCAGGGAAGTCCAAAGACCTAAAGAATAATCTTGGGCTTTTATGTAAAAGAATTTGCATATTCTGTGAATTTCCTAAAAATACTTTTGGCTAAAAAAGAGATGGGAATATTTAGAAAACCATATCAGGATTTGATAGTTGTTGAAATGGGGTGAAAAGACTATGGAGATTTCATTATACTATCCTCTTCTGTGTGTGTTTGAAAATTTCCTTAAAGAGAAGTTATTTTTTAAAAAAGACAAAGCAGATGTACAGGGATGCAAGAGCAGTTTTCTTTGTTTGCTTTTGTTTTTTTACAAATATTTGAGAGGTTTTATGCCATTGGTAAGTCAGGCTTACAAATATGTGGGACAATCAAAAACCTAAGTGGAGATTAAGGGGGGAAATGTTATAACTCTCAGGACATTGTTCAATCGCAGAGAAAATGGAAAGGGAGAGGGATACTTATTAATGGGATATTCTTGGTACTGTGTGTATGTATGTATATATATGTGTGTGTGTGTGTGTGTGTGTGTGTGTGTATATATATATATATATATATATATATATATATATATATATATATATATTAAAGATAGTAGGGTAGATTTGAATTGCTTTTTTAATGTTTTATTGTTTTTCTTTGCACTTGATTCCATGCTGAGACTGGACCATGATGGAGACCAGCTGTATTAGAGTAACATAATCATTTACAAAACATTTGATCTACTTCTTTGGTTATTGATCACTGAAGGTACAGGAATAAATGCTTCCAAAAGAAGCTTCCTTCTTATTTTTCCACTTCCCACCTTTCTTCCATGAAAACTCTGGTTCCTCTGAGATTACATTATTGTTTCTTTCCTCAACTCCTTTGAGCCTCACTGAAGGAAATGTCTATCTTGCTCCCTATTGAGAATCGGAAGCCCAGCCCTGATAGAATATGGATGGCCTCTCTTCCAACACTCTTATGTAAATATGCAAACATTAATTCCATAGTGGAATTTTCTATCTTTACAAAGAAACAAAACCCAAATCTTTAGGTTTGGCAGTGGAAGTGTCTCCATATAATGAGAAACAGTGATCCCTTGAAACTCAGTTCTCACCCCATGAGATGGGTCTTCCTCCTGAGGATTCTTTGCTTTCACCCTCTTGAGGTACCAAATTCCCTTTTGAAACAAAAGGGGATCAACAGTAGAACACTACTAACTCTTTGATCGCCTCCTCCATCACCTTCCTCCTCCCTCAACTCAAGTCCCACACTTCATTGCCATTTTTCCAAAGAGCCAAGCACACACGTACCTGTGGGCATTTATTTTTCTGTCCCTTTTCCTGGAATACCTTTCTTCCACATATCTCCAAAGCTCTCTCCTTTCTTTTATTTAGGTCTTTGTCTCGGTCTTTCCAGATTTCTAGATCTAAAATATCACCACCTCCCTGTCATCCTCTGCCCCTTACATTGCCTTGGCTATTTCTTCCCAGCACTTAACACAGAGAAAATAATATTTTTGTATTTGCCTATTTATTGGCTGTCTCTCCTTAATGCAATATAATGTCTGTGACAGCAGGGACTTGATTTTCACTAGTTTAGTCTGCAGGATCTATAATTGTGGCAGATAGTGCTCAATAAATAATTGTTGAATGAATAAATACCCTTCGTGTTCTCCTGTTGAGAAAAGGCTATAATTATTTAAGATTGGGTAAATTGTGAAATGTAAGAAGGAGAGGACAATATGATATGGAATGAATTATAGAGTGTCAAAGACCTGCGATTAAATCCTGGTTCTGACATTTGTTATCTGTATACTTGCTCAATTTGCCTAAACTCTCTGATCTGTAGTTTTTCACCTCACAAAAAATGGATTTTAATTCACAAGCAGGTTGTTTGAAGAATAAATATGATAGTGCTCTAAAGCATCTAACACAATGTCAAACACAAAAGAGAGGCTTTATTTCAAAATTGGTAAATATATAGTTCACCTTTAAAAAAAAAAACACACATTCATCTGTTCTTTAGAACTTACAATTTATATCAAATCTTAAATTGAAATTTACTCTTTTTCCATTTTTTATTTTTACCAGCCAGGAGAATATTCTGATATATGTGTTCTCATTATATTCCAAAAAAAGGCAAGGGGTTCTTCCTCCTGACCATCTAAAACCAGACTTCTCAGAACCAACATCTCATATGAGAAAGCAAGTGATCGATTTTATGGTATGGATATTCTGCTTAGAACCAGCTACCCAGGTGAACAACCATGTGACTGATTCTAGATGCCCTCCCCCTTCTGAAAATCGCCTCTACTCCTCTAAAGGCCTCAGATTTAGAAAGGTTCCAATGTGATGTGCCCAAGACCAAGACTGGAGTAGTTCACCAAAGCTAGTAAGATTGTTTTCTTTCATTTTCATGGAGAGAGCAAGACAGATGTTGGTTTGAGGTTAGCTCACTTTCTTTAAGAGCCTTCCCAATGGAAAAAGTAGAGAATGGAAAAGTACTTTGTCCTTTTATTATCTGACAACTTTGACAGGGTCTTTCACAGGCTGTGTCTACAAGAGTGAAACAAAGCAGAGTGGTTTATAGTGATATAGCAAATTTTGGTCTTTTTACAAAGTTGACCCAGGTAAAACAGATCATAATCCATGTAAAAAGGACACTCTCCTCTTACCGCTTTAAGTCTTACAGGTTAAAATAGAACCTTTGAACATTCATCACTTCTGAAATTTATCAGTGGAATGACTGTAGAGTTTAAGGACTATTTTCAATCGACTGTACAATTCCTATGGTGGGAATGAAAGTAGAACTACTTCAAAAGTAGTACTTTTTATATGTTCCCCAACAATATTAAAAATACCTGATGTTTTTGTGTGTGCTTCATGGTTCATAAAAGCAATTCTCTGGTCTATGTTACGTAATGGTCACATAATAATTCCCCATAATTTATTCAACAGACATTTACTATATGTTACTGCTGAATGTAAAGTCACATGATCATCCTGTGAGTTAGGAGGCAGCCACAATTTATAAGTAAGTTCCAGCTATTTTAAGTGGCTGATCCAAGGTCTTATAATGAATAAATGGTACAATTGAGATATGAAAATAAAATTAATTATTAGCAAAAGGATCCTATAAATCATACCCTTTTATCCTCAGTTTTCGAGAGCTGGGTCCAATATAACTTACTCCTTTCAGAAAAGCTTTTCTGAATTCCTGGTTGGTGACTGCTTCTACATGTGTTAGGTCTAATCACCATGCCCAGGAAATACATGCTGTATTCAACACCAAACACTCCTCTGATTATGTTTATTTTTAAATAAAAATAGAGCACGTTGCCAAACTACAATTACTTAAGACTATGTCCAAGATGTGACTAGCAGAATTTGTGATATTTAGGAGACAGGGGAAATGTTTCTAGTGCCCACTTTATTTTATTTTTTTTTATCCTCATCTGAGGATATTTTCCCATTGATTTTTGGAGAGTGGAAGTGAGAGGGAAAAACAGTGAGAAATATCGATGTGAGAGAAACACATCAATTGGTTGCCTCCTGCACGCTCCTGTACATGCCCTTGACTGGAATCGAACCTGGGACACACTATGCACTGAGCCAAACCGGCTAGGGCTCCAGTGCCTACTTTAAATGAGAAGGCCTTCTTTGTAAATGTATCAAACATTCAATGATTTATTACGAAATCTAAAGACTCTCTTTATGCAGACATATTTTAAAGCTTCACAGATATGTATACTGCCCAAACTGGATTCAACTGCAGTCTTGGCTTATTCAGCTGAGTGGATGCAAAATGAGTAATCACAGTGTGTTCTGCTGTCTTCAAGCCATAGGACCATTTTCGGAGTGTCTTCTGCTCTGAAAAAAAGAGTTTGCCAGAAAAGGGTGTGTGTGTGTGAACTGTTAGTTCCAGGAACTACATTATGTTTTGGGAATACAAAGATGAGTCGTGCAGGGACCCTACCCTCAAGAACCTTTTAAGTTAGTAGAGAAAGCCATATGAACATGAATGAGCTGAGGTGTTGTACAGGTACCAAGTTAGATGTCTCCATGATAGATGCGTAAAAGAAGAGATTGGAATTGACTTGTGATTTTCTAATTGCTAGTGTAATGTCTGCTTTGCTACCAGAATGAAAATTCTTTACAGGCTAGGCCTGTATCCATTTGAATTCACTGATTGAAACTTCCATGGACAGCACAATACATGGTCTATGGCACCATGTTCCAAATTAACTTCGAATGAACCTCAGGCAAGGATGAATAAATAAATGAAATGAATGTATTAAAAATTAATTAATGGCAAGTTCACTGTATGAGAACTTGGAAAGAGGCGGGGGCTTGGGGGGGGGGGAAATCAGGCAGGATTCTATGAAAGTGATTAACTGGGAAAGAGGGCAGGCAGCCCCGACAGAAAGAGCAGTATAAGCAAATCAGAAGCTGTGAAAGGCGGCTGTCCCTTCTGGGTAATCCTGTAAGTGGAAACGGAGAGGTGTATATTTACGTTGATGTTGGATGGTGTTTTGTGCTAAGGAGCCTGGATTTTTATCCTGCAGGTGAACATGCAGGGGATTAACATGATAAAGTTTGCCTTTTAGGAAGACCTATTGGCAATTGGAATCCATATAACAGACCTTTAATGTTCAGTCCCAGTGGAGGAATCAGTACCTATCTAAGGAAAATGGATTTAGGACAGTTACTGAAACCTTCCCCTGAGGTAGTCTAGCCCTAAGCTCTTTAATCCCTTTGCTGCTATAGCAAGAACGAATGGGTATTTCATTTGAGAGCCATTTGTATGCATTGTTTTTGCAGTAAACTCCTCCATCTCCTCCATAGGTGGGGGCTGCCAAGCTATTTGCTTAATTTTTACAACTCAGATTAATTTATCCATAGATGTTTACAGCACATATGTGGTCTTTAACACCTCTCTGAAAAACTCAATTTTTAGTATCTGGGTTAAATTTATGTAGTATTGATGGGTAAGTGATTTAGGCTACAGAAGCACTCTTCAAACTGTCGCAATTTTGGTACCTTGGCTCTTGAATTAGAAAAGATCAGTTCCATGCCATTGCCCCGGTAAATCCTTCACCCACTGAAGGGAAGGTTCTCATTCACTGATACCGCCAGCCTGTTAACTGATACCTACAGTGTAATATACAACTTTCACTTTGAAACTGGAATTATATTTATTTCTACTAACTCAGTTCACTGCATTTGGGGAATTCTTTCAGCCTCTAGCACAGGAAATATATGCTCTGAAACAGCATGTGAGAAATAGAGATATGTTTTCTTGACCTGAACTTGAGTTCAGTTTGGGGGTGCATATGTGTTTTTTTCATTGGTGGTGGACTGTATGTAGATACTGGGAAGAATCCTGATGTTTTTAATTTAATTTTTATTTATTGTCTAAAGTTTTACATATGTCTCCTTTTTCCCTGATTGAACGCCCCCCTTCCCCAGCCATTCCTACCCTGGCCAAGCCCCCACCGCCCCAGTGTCTGTATCCATTGGTTATGCTAATACCTGATGTTTTTTATTGAGAGAGTCATCCCTATCTTTTCCTCACCATTTGTTTTTACCTACAGCAGTTAATGTGAGAACCACATGAAATCAGTGTTACACCTGGGATTAGAACTTGGAATTCTTTTTTGTTTTGTTTTGTTGTTTTTCTTTTTCAAATACACTTGCTAGTTATATTTAAATATAAAAATTATGGGACCCTTATGCTCTCTTAAAGAGGAAAATAGCTGTGCCCTCGCTCTTTAAGCCTTTAAAATTTAATTAATAGAAGGAATCGTAAGAAATTATTCTATCTGCCTGAATGTATTTAGTAATTTGATCAACAGATAATGAAATGTGCATTAACCCTCAGCCACTTGGAGAGGCCACGGGGGCGGATGCTAGACAAAAGTGGATAGGACCCAGCTCCTGACTTCAGTCAAATCAAATTCTGTTAATAGTAGAGAAGAATATTGAAATGCATTATGGGAATTTAATAAGATTTAGCTGATCCCCTACTGATGGACATTTATAAATTACTAGAGGCCCAGTGCATGAAATTCATGTACTCAGGGGGTGGGGGGATCCCTCAGCCCAGCCTGTGCCCTCTCACAGTCCGGGAGCCCTCGGGGGATGTCCAGCTGATGGCTTAGGCCCGCTGTCTGTGGCAGTTGGACATCCTTAGCACTGCTGCGGAGGTGGGAGAGGCTCCCGCCACCACTGCTGTGCTTGCCAGCCGTGAACCTGGCTTCTTGCTGAGCGGCGCTCCTCTGTGAAAGCGCACTGATCACCAGGGGGCAGCTCCTGTGTTGAGCGTCTGCCCCCTGGTGGTCAGTGCACGTCATAGCAACCGGTTGTTCCGCCATTTGGTCGATTTGCATATTAGCCTTTTATTATATAGGATGGCACAGGATAACTATGCTACCACACTGAGCAGCATTTTAAAAGGTTGATATATGGCCCTAACCCGTTTGGCTCAGTGGATAGAGCGTCTGTCTGTGGACTGAAGGGTCCCAGGTTCGATTCCGGTCAAGGGCATGTACCTTAGTTGTGGCCACATCCCCAGTAAGGGGGTGTGTAGGAGGCAGCTGATCGATGTTTCTCTCTCATCGATGTTTCTAACTTTTTATCCCTCTCCCTTCCTCTCTGTTAAAAATCAATAAAATACATTTTTTAAAAAAATAAAATAAAAGGGTGATATGTGGTAGGGAAAATTCTTCATGTAGAATTAAGGTAAACAAAGAACAAAGCTCACCTATGAAGCAATAGTGCCCTCTTGCAATTAATAAAACAAGAAAGAATTAGATAAATGGACTAGTAGATACATATTTATGCATTTTCCTGGAAGGAATTATAAGAAAAGGGAGGAAGGTAGTTGAGAAGAGGTCTTATACTTTTTGTTTTTAATTTTTATATAGTTTGAATTTACTAACTTTATGTTTCCTTCTTCCATTTGTTTATGTATTTGCTTCTTTATTTAATATCAAAGGGATAACTGCACTATAAGATTATAGCTGCATTTTTTTCTTCTTTGTACCTTTTTTTTCTGGAAAAATGTGTCGTGTTCCATACAGTATGTAATAATCTATAAACATTATATATAGTATGCAAAGAGTTTAACAGTGGCCGGTACACTGATGAGATGCAGAAGATGGAGGAATGAGGCAAGACCAGACAGTGGTCCATCTTGGTCAATAAATGAGATTCTTTTTTTTTTATTATTTTTATTTTATTTTTTTTTTATTGATTTTTTACAGAGAGGAAGGAAGAGGTATAGAGAGCCAGAAACATCGATGAGAGAGAAACATCGATCAGCTGCCTCCTGCACACCCCCAACTGGGGATGTGCCCGCAACCAAGCCACGTGCCCTTGACCGGAATCGAACCTGGGACCCTTCAGTCCCCAGGCCGACGCTCCATCCACTGAGCCAAACCGGTCTTGGCAGAGATTCTTTTATTTTTAAAGACTCTTTATCTCAGGAGTCTTTTCCTTGATGTTTTGTCTTCCGATCATACAACATTCCTCAGTTTGTGGTTGGGTACATAAGTCAGTCGGTTGTAGGGTAAGTCAGTTAATGCTTCTTGGGACTACTGGTCCTTGCCACTTTCTTGGTACCAAACCCGTGTCTTTATTCAGCACAGATAATATTTCAATCATATTCCCATAAAATCAGCCGAACTTAACCTTTAACCTTTGTGTTCCATCTACTAGAAAACATGAGTTTTCTCTGTTAATGTTTATTCCCCTGATGTGCTTTGGTTTTTCTTTAAAAAAATAATCTTTTCCTACATGAAAAAAGAATTATCAGAGAATTGTTAAATGAAAAATGGCATTTTAATACTTAAAACAGAGAGGTGAGTTTGGGGTAATTACATAGACCATAACATTATTTATCAAGCGGTGGCTTTCTCTGCCATGTGTCTAAGCAAACTATTGTTCACTGCTTTTAACATCGCTATGGGGCGTTTTATATTTGAAACTAAATATAAGCATTAGTCCATTACTGTGGGGTAATATTAGGAATGCACATGCAAATTACACCTCTTTGAAGTATGTCCTTAACTTTTTATTTCCACTTTTTGAGTTGACATTGTTGTGCTTGTTTTGGCCTAAATGATAGGGGTAAGCATGTGTCTGACACTTGTAAATATAACCCATGAAATGTGTCTGTCCTGTTAAAATGAACTATTATTAGAGTGGCAATGGTAGCAGATCTTGCCGGTTGTTTAGTTGGAGTTCTAATTTCAACCTGTGGGCAGAGAACCACTGTAATCAGATCTTAATGCATATTAAATCTTTTTCTTCCATCCCCGAATTATGAAGTCAATCACAAGAACTACGTAAAACTCATTTCCTTTTACCTCCAATGATAAAGGAAGGTAAAAGGTAAGCAGTTGGAGGGCAAAATGTAGAGAACAGAGTCCTGGGTGTTAGTTTCCCACCAGCTACCCCATTATAGCTGGGAATTCATTTATTGACAAAAATCAAGGATTCTTGAATTAAATTCATTTTAGAATCATATGACAGAGGCTATATATATACCTTCTAGGCTGGAAGTTTATTACAGCTAAGGACTACCCAAATAACTACACCTGCTTATCGCAGTGTACAAGACACAGTTAACTGGTAAAGAGGGTGCTAGAAGTTGAAAGGGAATGTAACCAAATAGTTCACTCTACCAAATATAATAATTCTGTGTCATAACCTTCATGGAGTGTTTTTCAGGGAAATTGTGGTTTAAATGTGGAACTTGCTAGCTCTGTATCTAGAGAGAGATATAAGATAGATGATAGAAAAATAAATACCACACACACACACACACACACACACCTATATACATAAGAAGTCTATCATGTATAGAGTATATGTGGGAGAGAATATAACAAATCATTTGCAGACAAATCGGGGACTTGACAAAACTGGATATAATAGAAACAAGTTATTTGGGAATAAGTGTGGCAAAGTAAGGACATGGTTCTAACATAGAATTAGCAAAAATACACTTATATCTTTCATTTTTACCCCCAATCAGTACGGGCTACTTCTGTCCGCACAGGGAAGGAAATGGGTAATCCTGGTCAGGCATGAGACAGCAGGAAGGTTAGGACTTGGGCGAATTACAGCAGGAGCTGAAAGGAATTCACATCCATTGTGAGGCTGCCAGGTTCTAACTTCAGGTCTCGGTGGCCCAGGTGTTCTGAAGGTATTTCCGCTGAATCCTGTCATTGTGTCGCCTCGTTCACGCATAGTTTCCTTCAGCAAACCTGTGACGAAAGCCTGTTCTTCAGCCAGACTATGTAATACTTGGCATCAGTCCTTCGTGTGCTCGATTGTGACCCGGCAGTTGGTGCAGGGGGAGCCGTGCACGGAAATTGTGAAGTTTCAAACCTCCCTGTGGTATTGGACAGGATTTCTAAACGAGAGGATATTGTAGGACTGCAGTACCAGAAGTGGATATCCATCCCGTGCTTCCGAAATACCTATTCATATCCCTGCGATAGCGTCCATCGCCATCTATTAGTGCCTTTTACTTGTCTTTCTGCCCCTCGAGATTGTGACCACTTAGCCAGGTGCAAAGTCCAGGGTGGGGCAGCAGATATATGTGGAGGAGATTTGAGTTTGGTTTTTTTAATGCATGAATATGCTAAAATATTTGAGTTTGATTAACATCCTTCAATATATGTCATCGTTGAATCATTAGTATGAGCATCTTTTTAATATGCGACTTACCCGGAAAAGCACAGAGGTGGTTTGTGGATTTTTAAAATGTGTTTTATTTTTTTTTTTTAATACGAAGAATCTTTACTCCAGCAATTCTACACATAAGTATCCTAAAAAACATACTTGCTTATGTATACATATACATACAAGGGTGTTTATTGCAGCTTTGTTTTCATAACAGTAAAACATTAAAAATAAACTGGTACATTTATACTTGACTATAAAGTAGACATTATAATATATATGAATTAGCTCAATATATACTGACAAGAAAGATCTCCAAGACATACTATTAAGTAAAACAAACAAACAAACAAACAAAAAAACAGAAAATTGATTCACATGCACATAAAAAGGCAGTCCCTAGATGGAAATTGTACTGCATTTTAAATTATAGTTCTTAATTTTTTAAAATTTCTTTACCTCATCCCTCTACTTTCACTCTGAGGTTTTATAAGCCCACCTCCAATAAACTGCTTCTGTTGTCATTAGTTATCTTCACCTCCCATCTCCTCCCACTCTACCTTTATTCTTTATTTTTTCTGAAATAAGATTTATAATCTATCTGAGGTGAGGAATTTTAAAATTTAATATTTAAACCACCAGACCTGCAACTTACGATAATAAAGAGATATGCAGTAATACCATCATCACAATCTATTATAAATAGTAGAATTTTTTAATTACATGATAAAAATAAAAAATGTTCAACTTCTCTAAAGGGCAGTAGAAATTCTGCTATTGATATGTATTAGTTCAAATCAATGTCAATATCGACTTGTAGAATATGATGTTAGAGAACATTCTTAGTGGTTCATGAAACTGAAGACATGTTAAGTTTCAGTAGACAATCAAAATTTAAAAATTTACAGTAATATTGCTGAGCAAAATATTTGCTGCTGTTTTGTTTGTTTGCTTAAAAACAGCAAGTCCTAGAAATCATTAGGCTAAATCTTATCAATTTGCGCATTGGATGTTTCACATTTAATACAAAGTTTAGAAGAGTAGAAGAACTCCACTAAGCAAGCAGACAGTAATTACTCCTTCATAATTACCGTGCAACTTTATTGCTATGCATTGTTATAATTATATTTTAAATACTCCCCACTTACATGATAGACCATAATGTCTGCTAGCACATTGCAATCTGTGGCTTTTAACTGCGACGCACTTCCACAAAGGCGTCTTTTTCATTTAGTCTCTATTTTAACTACTGTTAAAAGAGACTAACCAAAATTAATTGGCAATAATACCATAAGGAAATCGTAGACAATATGATATTTCTTTGCTGCTGAAATCATCTCATTACTCAGAGGATTCCTGTTTGATATCTAAGAAGTATTCCTTCTTCTCTTAGGGAGGCAGTCATAATCAAATCCCTATTTCTCAAACTTCAGTGTTCTCACCAGTCACCTGGGGATCTGGCTCAAATGCAGGTTTTGATTTAGTAGATCTGGGAAGGGCCCCAAGACTCTGCATTCTAACAGGCTCCCGGTACAGTGCTGTTGATACAGTGCTGCTGGTCCTTGGACCAGGGGTCCTCAAACTACGGCCCGCGGGCCACATGAGGCCCGCCGAGGACATTTATCTGGCCCGCCGGGTGCCGCTGCCTGTTCTGCTTAGCAGCCAACTCGTCCCGGGCCCGCAGTGCACATAGGAATTTGTTCATAGTTTTTTTTTAAACTATAGTCCGGCCCTCCAACGGTCTGAGGGACAGTTTGAGGACCCCTGGACTACACTTTGAGTAGCATCACTTTAGAGTATTATGTATACCTATGTGTAACATGCTATTAACAACACCCGCACACACGCATATATAAACTACACCCTGACCTCAGCTAGCATCATTACTTTTCACCCTCAACCCTGGAAATTAATTGCTACTGTCAAAGAGCTTAACACAAACAAAAACAGCATTCAACCTGGGAAAGTCTGCCAAGTAAGCACTAGGCAGTTTCACTCTGAAGTCAAGTCAATGAAGGCTTCCCTAAGTACGTGACATTGGAGCTACATTCTGAAGGTTGATTAGTAATTTAGTTTGCCGATGAAGGGTTTGTGTGTGGGGGTGGGGTAGGGTGGGGTAGGTGGATGGTGGGAGCTAGTGGGGAGGGAAGCTGGGAAAGGAAATTCTAGGCAAGAGGAAGGGCATTTAGAGGTGAGACAACTGTAAACCACTCAGGTCTGGGAGGAGCATAATGAAAGATAAGATTAAGAGGACAAATTCTTCTCTTCTAATTAAGGAGTTTGAATTTTATCTTGTAATATATTTAGGAGTCACCTAATCACTAGGAGAGTATATGTATTTTAATTTACCTAATTTACTAATGTTATCTCTTCCACTCTCAATGAAATAGACCTCTCCTCCCATCCTACCCATCCCAAGCTAAAAATCAACATTATATTACTGAAATTCAAGGATAATATTATGGATATATTCATCTTTTTTTTAATGACACACTTAAAAATTTGTTTCTGGGGTTTTATTATTTATTCATTTAGTAATTCATTGTGGTCCAACCCCCCACCCCCATCATAATCATCTTCAAATTAGTAAGTAACAGCAGTTGTTTCAATTTAGCAACATTGGGAAATATAAGTAAGTCATTATTAAAATCCAGAGCTTATTGAAGAGTCTCAAATATCAGGTGGCTAAGATTTGAGGCTTCTAAGACCCTGTAAAAGACAATTCACAAAGGACATCTCAGTTGGAAGTTAAGAAAGTCTCACTCCATGACATTTTAAGTTTCTTTTAGCTTAGCGATAAGAAATAATTTTTTGAAAAGGGAATTGGGAGCTGGGTGAAAAAGGTGAAAAGATTGAGAAATACAAATTGGTAATTACAAAACAGTCACAGGGATGTGAAGTACAGCATAGGGAATATGGTCAATAATATTGTAATAACTGTGTCTGGTGTCAGAAGGGCACTAGACTTATATAAATGTCTAATCACTGTGCTTAAACTAATATAATATTGAATGTCAACTGTAATAGAAAAACTATTTAATTGAAAAAAAATAATGGAAAACTTTAAGATAGGTTTCAAATCCAGAGTCTCATAGTCTATCTATATGTGATCCTTAGCAAATTAGAATATTGTCATTTGGTAATTTCGTGACAAGGATGCTTCTGCAAAATTTTTTGATGCCAGTGTGTAGAAGAAATCCTAAAGTTAACAATTTATTCAGTGCCTTTTGTTTTCCTGCCAACACTGCCCCCCTAATTCTATAGCTTCCAAGGTTGCACCAAAAAAGGCTTTTAAATGTGTATGTATGTGTGTGCACACGTGTGTACATATGTACACGTGTGTGCATACATACACAGATATATCAATTCTCTTATTTATATAAATGTATGCCTTATATATTTGTTACATATTTAATAACATACATTTAATACATACATTTAAACTAAAGAATTGGGAAAACTCTGCCTTTTTAGATTTGTAAATATAGGTGGTATACTAGAGGCCTGACGCACAGATTCGTGCACTGGTGGGGTCCCTTGGCCTGGCCTGCAGGGATCAGGCAAAAAACGGCTCTCCGACATCCCCCAAGGAGTCCCAGATTGCGAGAGGGCGGTCCTTGGGTGAAGCACCCTGGAATCGGGCTCCCTCCTCTCTGGTTCTGGGTGCGTCACCCGAGAACTGCAGCTGCCAAGTCACCGCAGTTCAGCAGCTCCTGCATTGAGCGTCTGCACCCTGATGGTCAGTGCATGTCATAGCTACCAGCCAGTCAGCCTGTGAGCCAGTTCTTAGGCTTGAGCTGCCCCCTGGTGGTCAGTGCACTCCCACTGTGGGAGCGCCACTCAGCTGACAGACAAATGCCAGAGGCCAGGTTCACGGCTGGTGAGCGCAGCTCCGGCAGCGTGAGCCTCTCCCGCCTCCACGGCAGCACTACCAGGCGTAGCGGCACGGGATGAGCGGAAGCAGTGCGGTGCCCAGCCTGGGCTCGGGCTCCTCCCCAGCACACTGCTACATTCCTTGAGGTATGTTGGACTGCTGGTTTCGTCCCGAGGGATACCAGATTGCAAAAGGGCGCAGGCCAGGCTGAGGGACCCCACCAGTGCACGAATTTGTGCACCAGGCCTCGAGTATAGAGATAATTGTTTTTTGGAGGACAAACTAAAGGTAGAGATGATCTCTTTCAACAAAGAAAAATTTCGTAGAACTTGGTTCTAGCACAGTTATTACCAAACATTTTAATATGGGATTTGGGGAAAAGAAAACTCAATGAAACCCATTGCTCTGTGGGTGGCCTGGTACTTTTTCTAGTAGTAAAATACACCTTTGATGGATTCAGACATCAATAGATCTTTTGCCATTGAGTCACACAAAAATAATAATTTAAAAAGGAAAAAGAAAAAGGAACATTCATTAGGCAACTGCATTTTAACACACATAAGAGCAACATGACCTGCCTCATATGAGGGGGTGGGGGAAGGGACCGCTATTAATGGAAACCAGGCTTTAGTGCTGACTCAGGAGAGGGACCTGGCTGCAGTGGCCAGATGGTCCAGTGACAAGCTTAGTCAGCTAGAACCATTTGGGAAACACAGATCCACTCCATTAGCAAATCTTTTTGTCATTCCTGGAGAACAGTCACGTTCTGTGGCCAAACCACCATGGAGTTAGAATGGAACCGAGCTGATGAAAATTAAGCCCAGTTGATTAAACATTCTGAACTCTGACTCTAACAAGTGATCAGCTTTCACAGCTGAAAATTGGCAGTGGGTAACAGAGATGCTAAGAGATATTGATAGTTGCAGCCAACATGGACTTAGTGTTTATTTTATGTACTGTGCATTGTATTAAGCCCTTTGCATGCATTAATTCATTTAAGTCTCACAACAGCTCTTTGAGGTAAATAACAATATCATTCCCATTTTCTACATGAGGAAAATGAGTCACAGAAATGTTTAATTTAAAAAATAATAATAATGCCCATTGTCTTGCAACTAGTAAGTCAGGAAACCAGGCCTCAAACCCAGGGAGCAGACAAGAAACATGATCAAGTCTATAGAAACATGGACAACCAGAAGAGAAGTCCTTGTCATAGTCTATAAGAATCCATTTTAGGGGACACAAATGACAACGAGTCTTGCTTCAGACAGTAGAAAGTATGACTCATGAAAGTCATTATCCAAAGAAGCATAGAGGATAGAATCTACAATTCTACGTAAGCAGGAGACTTAAGGTTTTTATAGATTTGGTGGTCCAGAAATTTGTGTTACTGCCAGTGATAAACTCACATGTTAGCATGACCATACCATTTGAATGGAAGGGTGGATGTGAGGGAATATATATGTACTTTTGAAATCTCACAGGAAACTTTCTTATGCATAGAGTTTGAGGTCCGGTGATTGCATTTACCCTTTTGGGTTTCATCTGGAGAAAGAATTTAGATAAATTCCATAATAATATTTTGCTTCAGCTAGATTAGTAAATGCAAGCAACCTAAGTGGGAGTGAAAAAGAGGTAGAATGGCTTTTGGCATTGTCTATTAAGGTAATAATGCTACAGATCAATTTCTAAATCTTAGTGCATGAAACAGTAAAGATTTATTAAAGATGTCTGGGATGGCCTTGACGGAACTTACCTGGGCTTATACATTTTTCTGTGGTCAGTTGCACATTATCTATGTGCCCCTGCTGGTCTTCGACAAGCTCACTCAAATGTGGGTGGGTGCTGGCCATTGGATGATCTAGTTTGGCCTTGGCTGGAATGGTAGGGATGACTCATCTCTATTTGTAGCTCATCTTCCAGCAAGACAGGCGGGGCATATTCAGGTAGCTATGCAGAGAAGCAAGCCCCAATGCTTAAAAATATTTTGTATCATTTGCTAATATCTCATTGGCCCAAACAACTTATATGAGGTCAGACCAAGAGTCAGATTGAGAGAACTCAACAATACTACATGGCAAAAGAAAAGGATATGGAGAGGAGCAAAGAAGTAGAACCATCAGTACAATTAATTTTTAGTAGAACACATTTTCCCCCCAGAGTATGGGGCGAGGAAGAAAGGGTTCATTTTGATTTTCAGACTGTAAACTTACAAATTGATATTTGGTTTGTGCTCAGACAAATAAACTAACAAAAACCCTCCCAGGCATGTTGGTGCATTGATCAGGTTTGTTAGGCCAATATGGCTTTTTAAAAATTCATTCATTTTTGAACATGTTTGTAGTAATAACAAGCAGCAATTTCCACAGTCAAGTAAGGATGTGGAGGTGGCGCCAATTCACCAAGAATAATTTTTGCCCTGTTAACGTTTTCAAAAGATTGTCATTTTGCAGTACAATTGCAGAAGAGGAGTTCTGTCAGACTTTAGTTTGGGTCACTTCTTAGGAACTAAGTGTACATAAGTCACTGAAGACCGTATTTCCCCCCATCATCCGTGATTCGTTTGTTAGGGCCATATCCTTTGGCTGTATTTTATCATGTGAGTTCACTTAATATTCAAATCATTAGTCCCCCTGGGATTCTGACTAGATTTTACTGGGAGGTTGGAGTAGAAGGGGTTGGATGAACAATCAGTTTCCAGTCTTTATGAAATTGTAGGGGATAAGGAGAAAAAAGTAGCTCATTTGGTTGCAGTTAGCAAAATAGCCCCCTTTGTAGAAAGAAGCTCCTAAGTACCCCTTTCAAAAATAGAATTTGACCGTTTCTACAGTGAAAACAGAGTTGATTTGAGGGAGAAATATTTATCCAAACACGAATACTGGTTATGAATGTTTCTAACGTAACTGGAAGGGGTCGACACTGGCTGGCCTCTTTACTTCCAAGGCAAGTACACATTCTGCTTCAACTGATTATTTTTTCAACAATATTTGTTATATGCTTTTATGGTCTGCCAGGACTTTTTTGAAGCCCAGTTAGATCAGCAGCCAAAAGAGCTGAGACTAAAAGGGGGCCAAATATCTCCCCAGAAGCAAGACTACTTCAAAAGATATGCGTTACAAAGCCCTACTGTGACTCAAATAATCACTTATTTCTAAGGGGGATTTGCTAATGTAGGATTGGTTTCTTATCTTCCCAGCCCCTAGTGAGCCTTTACTGTGCAAATTCGCTGATGGAGGACAAAAGAAGAGACAGAATCAAAGCAAATACACCCAGAATGGAAGGCCTTGGCCCAGGGAAGGAGAGGTGAGTCCCAACTGGCTTGTGCTCAGAAACTTGGCAGCAGACATCCCTCAGAAGAGGGGCAACACAGACATTTGGCGTCTTGAGGAAATCAGGTCCCATGGAAAACCAAATGGCTTCTCAGGGGGCAGATGAGCAGGCTTGTGTTAATAATGCTCAGGATAAAATTTCTTGAGAAAGAGCTAGGACTTCAACATTGACCTCAGTTCTGCACTACAGTAAGTCTTCTGTCTTTAACTAAACTTGAACCCCATAGGCACTCACAGAAAGACGTATTCACAAGAATTGATCTGTAATTCTGTAATAGCTACAAAATTTTTGGTGAAATCAACCGTGAGAGTTGAATGTGTTTTGAAACAAGCAAAGATTTAGATTGAGGTGTTCTACTTGCACACGTATGTGTATTTATGCATGTGCCCAGATGTTCATAAATGTGTTGATATGTGTTACGTATGTTTATATGTCAATATAAAATATAACATTTTCTGTTGGTCAAGGAGAAAGAAAAGTCGATACGTACAGGGTTTTGTTTTTCCCAACAAGGAGGAAAGCATGTAACTATTAATTACCCATTTACCCTCCTAACACAAAGTGGTAGAAAAGTAAGCCTATGGATCCAATTCCACTTGGAATGATTTCTTTTGGTTATTTTTTTCTTGTAAGAAAACAAAACCAAAAAAAAGGTGTCTGGGCTTCTAAGAGGTCTTTTTATTCTTTGTGAAAGGAATGAAGTTGTTTGAATGACTTGAATAAATGCCATTTTGTACCAAGGCCATAATTTCAACAGAAGAGCTTTATTTAGCATTTCTATTCAAAGCACCTACTTCACCCATTTATCATTTAAGAGGCATCCTATTTGATGCAGCATTTTACACTCTCAGCCCTGAGAGGACATTTGTAAGGAAAGAAGAGGGGGGTATTTTTCTCAGCCAATCCTTTAGCCATTTTTCAGTTTCTAAGACTCAGTTTTGAGTATTTTCATGCAGGTCTCAAAGCCTCTCTTAAAGAGGATACTTATATCCAAGTACTGTATAATCTATAACTCATTACCTGCAGTCATGAAAAAGAGAATCACCATGAAGTGCCTAAAGCTATTTTTTAAAATGGCAAGAGTCCCAATAGTCTCAATTTTAGAGAAGCTGAATGACCCATGTGTTTTTAGCGTGCAGTTGAACACTCTGTGGGTAGTCCCACTGCCCCCGGAAGACAGCTGATTTCTGATAGCGCTCATTCTCACGTTGGGCCCATACCAAACATCCAGTGTCTAGAAAGATTACCTTGATCTTTTAAAATGTGGCTGGGTCAAATGCCTGCCGACTAGAAAGATTTCTGGATCCAAACTGTAACCCAAAAGCCTCAAGGCTGAATTAGGTAACTTAGCACTAATGACTGAAAGTTCCATTCTGGTCTTCTCAAGAACCTATAATATTACATTGGCAGTGCAGAATTGTGATGCCAGTTGCAGCAACACCCCTGGCCTGAGTCTACATTTCATAGAAACCAAACCAATAAACATAAAAGAAATGCAGGATTAGAGCTGCCATCCTGGTACTATGTACAGAATCCGAGCTTCTGGTTTAGAGTATGACGAGCTTCTGGTTTAGAGTATGATACGGAAGAGTGTGTGTGCTCTTGGCCTGGAAACATTGTGGTGTCCAGTTGAGGACCCAGAGCCCCTTTATAATTCAAATGTAGGTTTTAAAAGTATATTCCTAATCTCTGTTTTCAAAAGTTACTTTTTAAGAGCTATACATTTTTCTGTTGATTTATGAAAATCAAGGGACCTTAATAAATTTATCTGTGACCAATACAAATATATTCCAAGGCTTTAGACACATTCAGAGGAAAGTAGAAAAAGAAATGGAATGCACTAAAAATATGCTTATCAGATATATTGGTTTTGAGGTGAGCATGTTAATTTTTACAATTTTATTGTGGTCTTAGAAGTTGACACACCAAGAATGTTGGATAACTTTGTGTATCCATCATTAAATATCTTTGTGTCTATTTCCCCTTGCATTGTACTTGCTAGAGTAAAGAATATTAGTATGATTGATAAAATATGGCATAATATCCATTAATCCCAGATAAGCAGTATTTAATTTTATATACCAGTAAATTCTAATTACTGTATTTCATTGTTTCTAAGGCACACATTGTTGTTTTTCCACATTTTAACACTTCTGAAATTGGTTTCCCTCATATCATCAATGTCATCATTACAAGATAATTTGTGTTTGCTCCTGTTAGTTACCTGGGTGTACTACCTACATTCTCTCTTTAAGGTCTGTGACCACACTGATTGCATGAATTGAAGCTTTAATCAAAGCAAGATTCTTAGGGGAAATTATTTTTTGTCCCCTTCCTGTATCCAGTGCTAAGATTGAGACCTGCAACTCCCTTGAAGTTCGTTTCTGATGGGTGGTGTTGTTTTTCACTTACCTGGTAGCCCTTTGACATCCCAGCTTCATAAGGAGGCCATTTTGGATGTTGGCTTTTGCTTGTGTGTGTGTTTTGTTACATAGTTGACCTTGAACAACAGGCATTTGAACTTCACAAGTTCACTTACATGTGCGTGTGTTTTTAATATGTTTTATTGATTTTTAGAAAGAGAGAGGAAGGAATAGGGATAGAGTGATCGATGAGAGAGAAACATCAATGATCAGCTGCCTCCTGTAGGCCTGGTACTGGGGATTGAGCCTGCAACCTGAGCATATGCTCTGAACAGGGAATCAAACCAGTGACCTCTTGGTTCATCGGTCAGTGCTCAACCACTGAGCCACACCAGCCTGGCTGCACATATTTTTTTTCAATAAGTATAGAGTTGGCCCTTCATATCCCCTCGTTTCCCATCCACAGTTTCAAACAACTGCAGACAAGAAGCAGTTATCAATCTGTAGTTGGGAATCCGCAGATGCTGAGGGCCAATTATATGCATCGTTCTACCCTATTTTATATCGGGGATTTGAGCTTCTGTGTATTTTGGTGTCTTGTTTGGGGTGGATTCTGGAACTAATCCCCCATAGATACTTAGTTAAATTTGGGGGAATTTACATGAAAAGTTACATGTGAATTTTTAATTGCATGGGGTTGGCATTCAATCTCTGTGTTGTTCAGGGCTAAACTGTATACAATAATGGTAGACCTTTCAATCATCATTACCTTAGATAAAGTGAAGGATAATTTAAATTCTGCTGCTTTAGAATTTGAGATAATAGCACAAATTGAGGCTGTTTACTTTCCTCCTTTTGAAAATCAGGTAAAAATGTTAGTGTGAAAAGCATTTCTGATGAAATGCTGAACATACAAAACCATTGGTTTGCAAGCATCTTAGAAGTATCTTAAACATGAAAATTTATAGGCTAATTAAAATTTTAATTTGTTATATAAACCTATTTTCTTCTGGGTGGCATTTTGATAATAGTTCTTTTAGCATAGTTTAGTGAAATGCATTTTTTTTACTCAAAAAAATCCAATACTGAAAACTTCATACACATAGCTTAGTGAAGTTTTGAAATATAAACATACGCTGGTACATATTTTTGCATAAGAGGAAAACAAAGGAATATTTTAAAGTTATTATAAGCTCTCAAGTGACAAATGAAACTCTGAGCAGAATGATTAGAGGTTGGGGCTATTTGGCCTTTCTTCCCCGGTGCTCCATATATCTTATTGCTTTATTTCTTAATGCAGCAGTTCTCAAATAATTTCTTATACTCTTAAAAATTATTATTTATTACTTCATTAAAAATAAATAATAAACCCACATCTCGTTATCAAAAATGGTATATTTTGTTCAAAGTGTACTATATTTTTTCACAGCAAAGACAATTATTTTTGAGAATAATGACACTGCTTTACATTTTTGCAAGTCATTAATGTCTGACTTAGTAAAAGATGACCAGATTTGCATATCTGCTTCAGCATATATGTTGCAATATTCTGTTTGGTGCGAGCATACAAAGTCTAGCTTACCGTAGACATGTCATTGAAAAAGGCAGGAACTATGGATGTCCCAAAGGGATCTCAAGAACCCTTAGTTGTCATAAGACCACATTTTGAGAACCATTGTCCTAGAGAAGCCTGAGCCAGGGACAGGGCTGATATTCCACTCCCACATACCAGAAGAACCAAGGCAGCTTGTTAAAATATTAAAATGTATCTGTAGCATTTGATACATAACTACTGGCAATGACCCATCAGTGCGACTCCATTTCCTCTTCCACGCTGGTGCCTTCTTGAAGACCTCTCATGATCCAGCAAAAATGAGGTGCTGGCTGGCACAGCAGGAGTTCCCCAGGATCCTACTTCAGCATTTAGATTCGGACTAGCCAGTGCTTATGCCATACTACAGGTAAAATGTTTTAAGGTCACCCCTAGCTCAGAAATGGTCTCACTCTGTCATCTCTGTGACTCTCAAAATATTACATTGGCCATATATTAAATCTTATCTAGCATCATATTCTCAGTTCTTACTTCAGGCAATATGTTGCCCAAATTGATCTTGTTAGTGTTCCCCCAAAGGACTAGTCTGGACTCAGGAATGCATAAAACTAGTCCAAAAATATACCAGCTACGTGAAGAGAAAATCCTGTTGTGTCTTTCTATATATTTTCAGTGACTACCAAAAAGCCACCAAATTTGTTTGTACTCTTTGCCCCAAATAATAGCTGATCAAAAAACATTCAACTATTTTGTAAAAATGATTGAATCAAATCAAAGGATGGATGTTTCTACTATGATAATGAAAGACTCTAAAATTTTGAAGTTGTTTTATATTGACTCTTGTGACTATTCTTTGGATTTCCTTCAGAATTTTCAAATATCAATAAATGCTAAGTTTCAGATCACAGAAGATAAGGCTATTTCTCCAAAATTTTATGCTGGGATATTACCGTTAAGTAGTTGAAATGCTATAAACAAATTATTTTCACTGGCTTCAAAACTCTAATCTAGTTTTTATAAAATCTTCCCAAGCCCTTTACTATTTGAGTCATTAAATGTCACTGATAATGATTGCTTTGGAAGTTGTACTTCCAAGAAATAATGTTTTGGCCCTGGATACAAACAAGAGATATGCCGATTGAACAAATAAACCAACAAAGTACTCATACATCTAGTGAAAAAAAAAAAAAAAAGCTAAGCTTTTATTACAAAAATTAAATCAATGAAATTACATTTATTGCTTTTATCTTCTTCACAGTTCTCGGTTAGAGTCAATTTAAAAGCAATGAATAATAAATATTTTGTCTTTGATGCTCTGAAGAAATATTTTTTTTACTACGGAAACACTTAACAAGATTATCTTCAGCCTCAATATTCAAATGAACTAATGGAACTAATTAGCAATCAACAGGTTTCCAGGAATAGTTTTTAGGTTATGTTGAAGAGAAAAGCAAATACGTTTTTTTGGTGTGTGCATTCTAGGAATACCAGTGTTTGGAATTTATCATTTATTTCCAATTAAAGAGCAAGTTTTAGATGAAACATCAGATGATATATTACTTCTTGAAGACATTGTTTAAATGCATTGGGAGTTGCACAAAGGGACAGGAGTACAGGATAGGCCCTGCATAATACCAGGGGGTGCCATTCACACAAACCAGAAATGGCATCCCTTAACATAGTAAAATGCTACGGCTTTGCCTGGACATGTTAGTTTAAAAACCTTTTATGAGATGGAATAAACTGACATAGTGTCCTTTAATGTCCTTAAGTTAATAGATCCCATTAATCCACTCACAAAGTCCCCTATTAGTGACTGAAAACTAAAGTTACCAGTTTTATCACAGTCAACTTAAGCTAAGCGATCTATTATAACCTATAATCTAGATAATGTTATCCATTGTCAGACCTGAAATCAACTGTTTTCAGTGATGGATAAAAACTTCCCATGTGCTATGAAGTTCTATAACTTTTGTTCATGTAGAGTTACTATTAATAAAGTCTCTTTAGTGCCAGTAAGTGAATGAAGACCTGCAGAGTTTATATGGGAAAATGGGATTGCTCATCCTATCTAATAAAGAGGGAATATGCCAATTGACCCTCATGCTGTCGCAAAGATGGCCGCACCCACAGCCAATAAGGAGGGAATATGCTAATTGACTGCCCCGCCCTCAAAGATGGTGGCGCCCTCAGCCCCGCCGGGGCGGCCTTGCCGTGCACCTACCTCCGGAGTCCCCCAGTCCCCTCAGCCCTCCAGCCGCCCAGGGCTGCCCAAGGCGCAGTTAACCAGGGCCGGCCAAGGCTTGCATTGCTGGCAGTGGCAGCAGCAGAGGTATGATACCTCCCACCCCTGAGGGCTCCCGGACTGTGAGAGAGGGCAGGCTGGGCTGAGGGACCCCCACCTCCAGTGCATGAATTTTCATGCACTGGGCCTCTAGTGCTATTATAAAGTCCATTGCCAAGTGCAGGCAAAGTTGATAAACCTGATTTCCAATACCCATCCTCCTATTAGGAGTAATTATTTATTTTGTCTACATCCACTCATGATTGAGGCAAAATTGTCTTTTTAGATTTCTGAATTGGCAGATAATCATTCTCAACTCAATAGTGACACCCTTTGTTCCAATTCTAGATAAGTAAACATTTTCTTTGAGGGATATGTTCTAATTTTTTGTTTGTTTGTTTTTTACTTTTCAATTTTTTTGAAAAAATCTGAATACAGACAAATTTAAATTTTAACTGTGTCTTCATCACCATCATTGGTGCCCTTGCATGACTAATACTTTATGCTGTGTCCTGAGGACACAGTGAGGTATAAGGTATGATTTCTGCCCTCAGCATATCCTATCTAATAAAGAGGGAATATGCTAATTGACCATCACTCTGTCACAAAGATGGCTGCACCCACAGATGAGGCCAAGTTCCCATAAGGAGCCTTAACAAGCAATCAGCAGGGACCTGAAGCTACGCCCCCGTGGGGCTTGACAGGGGACCTCAGGCCATGTCCCCACCCAGCAGGTCTTGAAAGGGGACCTCAAGCCGTGCCCCCCGCCCTGGCATCAGGCTGGGGGACCTCAGGCCACGTCCCCCACCCCAGCACCAGGCTGGGGACCTCAGACTGCACCCCCTACCCAGCAGGGCTTGACAGGGAACCTCAGGCCATGCCCCCTGCCCCAGCACCAGGCCAGGGGACCTGAGGCTGTGCCCCTCTGCCTGGCTGGGCTTGACAGAGGACCTCAGGCTGTGTCCCCCCCTCTGCGGGGGCTTGATGGGGGACCTCAAGGTGCACTTCCAGTGCTGGGTCGGGGGAACTCAGGCCACACCCCTGCCTAGCGGGGCTTGACAGGGGATCTCAGGCCATGTCCTCCACCTGGCGGGGCTTGATGGAGGACCTCAAGGCACACCCCCTGCCTTGGTCTGGGCTGGGAAACCACAGGCCACGCCCCCTGTCCTGGCGCCGGGCCAGGGGACCTGAGGCTACATCCCCTGCCTTGACAAGGGTGAGACTGGCTGGGTCTGGATCTAGCCCAATGCGAGGGGTAGGTGGGGGGGGGGCGGCTGGGTCTGGGTCTCACGTGATTTTGAGGTGCATGTGGGTGAGCAGGGACTTGACTCTGGGTCCCGTGGTGTGCCCCAGACTCTGACAGGAGGAAGGGTTTTCATGTACATTTTACTAATGTTCTTTCATCTCTGACACTTCTATTATAGAGAAAGGGCAAATAGCAATATTAAATTATTTCCTCTAATTAATCCCCTTTTAATGTGCATGAATCTCGTGCACTGGGTCACTAGTATTAGATATAAACATACAGAGTAAGAAACCCTCTAATCTCTCTATGTTTCCAATTTGCTTTCTTACCTTTTACACAAGTGTTCTTTTTGAGACAATAGTTGTATTTGGAAGAGATGTTTTTTTAAGGCAACATTGAAGAAGAAGCAGCTTACGCAAAAAGCAGTCAGTCAGTGAGCACGTGTTGAGTGTCCGTTGTGCAGGAGGCATGAGATTGCATGCTGTGGACATGATGTCATCACATAAACAGATTCCCACCTCCTTGGAGCCTAAAATGGCAAAGGTCTTCTCTGTCTGTAAAGTAGGAGATTAAAAGTGGAATGGAATATTATTTAGTGCTATAGAAATAAAACCAATGACTATAACTGACTTCATACCTGTATAATAGTGACAGAAAACCAAGCTGAAATAATAAGAAAAATCACAACAGAAAGAAACAGCAGCCGCAAGAACATTAGTTCGCTTTAGTCCTGTTGCTAAGCATTAATTGGTTGTTTGGGTATTTGTTTTTCAGGGTAGGTAACTGAGAAATTGATTTATATGCATTTATAAACCAGAAATTCTCTTGAGTTGGAAAGTTCCACCTTGTCACCTGGCTGTTAGAGGCCTCTGTGCCCTTGAGGGCTAGCTGAGTGGCACTGAGAGAATTCTGTTGAGAGAAGCAACTTGAACTTTGGGGTGTTATTTAATACATCTTGAGTCCTTCCCTAATACACCTATTGAGAATAGTACTTCTTTCTGAATTCTAAGGAATTGTGTATGTCAACATCTGTTTGCTTTTCTTCATAATTTATAAGGCACTTTAGTGGTTAAGGGAGAAAATTCTAGAATTTAAATCGCAAATATACAGCTTGTGAGCTGAGTGACAACACAGCAGATTTTTCAGTCTGTAAGTTTCCTTTTCCTCATCAGTAGAATGAGGATGGTCAAAAGTGTATATTTTGTAATTGGAAGGATTAAATGAGGAGGTGAAGGTAAAGTACTGAGCACGGTGCCTGGAAAATTAGAATTGCTCACGTATCAGCTGTTATTATAACTGTCATAATATCATTAACACAACACAGGGCTTTTTAATCTGAAAGCCAACTTTGCTGTGTGTTTCTTATGACTCAAATGTTTAATTCCTTGTTTTCCAATTTTATGCCATGTCTATATTTATTTTCCAAACTGGAATTATTTAAAATTATTTCTTTAAAAGAAAATTTGCTGCCATTATCATTTTCTAGCTGAATTTTTTTTACTTATTTTTATAAAACATCATATGAAACAAGTCAAAATTATTTTAACTTTGACCCACATTTTATTAATGTTTTCATAAGATCACATTCTAAATCATAAAGCATTAATTAGCACTGAAACATTAGGTGTTTTTGAAATTTCTGGCCAACTTTCCCTTGAAGGTCATGTAATCATAAAAGCCAAATGCTGGCAAGAATAGGGGGATTGGATGGAGAAGATGAAAGAAAAAGAAAAAAAAAAGACAAGTAAAAGAGAAAACATGAACTATTGCTGGATATCAAGAAAAAGGTTGAGTTGAGCTAATATTGAAAACTGATAAATAACATGGTTGGTGTTTTTAAGGGGAAAGATGATGAATTATTAACCTTCCCATTTTGGCAAATATAATGGTAATTAATTTTGGATACCAAAGGTTCTTATGCAACCTTGTGGCCATGAAAAGGACTCCTCATTCTCAAGTACTTTCCTCAAAGCAATTGTCTTTGACAGAAAAAGCATTCTAATGCTATAATTGGTGACTTATTAGATAGAACAAATTCAGGAAACAGGAATCTTCTTACATGTGCTGTGGTTCCTTAGTGCTGAATGCAAATACTTTTTAAGCTTCCACATTCTAATCTATTCAAAGGTGATCTTACCAAATTCTGTGTAAGGAAATTTTTGAATCCTTATAAGTATTAGTAGTGGTATTAATGACATAAAACTTACTTTTTTTCACTGAAAGACTCAGACTCACAAAATTATCACTTTGAAAAAAGATACAGTTGACACTCACTATCTGTTGGCTCCATATTTGAAAATGCACCTACTGGCTAAATTTTATTTGTAACCCCAGAATCATTACTCATAGTACCTTCATGGACACTCACAAATGTGCAGAGCAGTGAAAAATGTGAGTCACCCAACAGGCACGCTCCAAGCTGAGGTTGAAATACATGATGCTCTCTCTTCCTTCTGTTTCAGCTCTCATACTATAAACAGTATTCTTTACTTGGTTCATTTACTAGTAGGGCCACATTTTCACATTTTGTGCTTTATGTTGGTGAATTTGCTGTTTAAAATGGCCCTCAAGTGTATTGCTGAAGTGCTATTTGAGGTTTCTAAGTGCAAGAAATCTAATGATGTGCCCTCTGAAGAAAATCTGGGTTGGGGGGGTGGGGGGCAAGTAGAGATAAGTTTTGTTCAGACATGACTTGTAGTGCTGTTGGCTGGGAGTTCAATGTTAATGAATCAACAATATGCAGTCATTTCTCTCTATCCAAAGAAGATTGGTTCACCCACCAGCCACGCCCACCAGCCAATCAGGAGGGAATATGCAAATAAACCCAACCAAGATGGCTGCAGCCACAGAGAGCAGGAGGGAGGTTTGGGTTTCCCCGGCAATGGAGGAAGCCAAGCTTTCTGCCTGCCCTTGCCGGCCTAGGCCTCCACTCAGTGCTACAAAGTTTCAATGATAGAAGATACATAAACCCAAACAGAAATGGCAGCAGCCACGGAGCTGGAAAGAGCAGGAGGCTAAGGTTGCCCGCGACGATGGAGGAAGCCAAGCTTCTGCAGCCCTGGCCTGCTTTGGCCTCCACTTAAGGCTACAGAGTTTCAATTATAGAAGATACATAAATTCCAACAGAAATGGCTGCCACCACAGAGCGAGCAGAAGGCTTGGCTCTGCTACAGGCTACAAAGTTTCAATTATAGAAGATAAATAAACCCCAGATATTAGGGCCTCTGCTTGGGTCATCAGGTGGCGTGGCCGGCCTGCAAACCACCACAGGCCTCTCGCCCAGGCCGCCCCAGGCCCCAAGGGAACCCCCACCCTGATCCAGGACACCCTTCAGGGCAAACCAGCTGGCCCCCACCCATGCACCAGGCCTCTATCCTATCTAATAAAAGAGTAATATGCAGATTGACCATCACCCCAGCACACAAGATGGCTGCCCCCATGTGGTCAAAGATCCTGCCCCCATGTGGACACAAGATGGCCAGCAGGGGAGGGCAGTTGGGAGGGACCAGGCCTGCAAGGGAGGGCAGTTAGGGGTTACTTGGCCAGCAGAGGAGGAAAGTTGGGGGTGACTGGGTCTGCAGGGAAGGCCAGTTGGGGGTAACCCAGGCCTGCAGGGGAGGGCAGTTAGGGGTGACCAGGCCTGCAGGGAAGGGCAGTTAGGGGTGACCAGGCCTGCAGGGGAGGGCAGTTAGGGGCAAATAGGCTTGCAGGGAAGCAGTTAGGCATCAATCAGGCTGGCAAGGGAGTGCTTAGGGGCAATCAGGAAGGCAAGCAGGTGAGCAGTTGGGAGCCAGCAGTTCTGGATTGGAGAGGGTGCAGGCTGGGCTGAGGGACACCACCCCCCCCCCCCCCGTGCACAAATTTCGTGCACCGGGCCTCTAGTCTTTTATAATAAAAGGCTAATATGCAAATTGTCCCCTCACCCGCGAGTTTGATCAGGGGGCAGGGCTGACCAGCCAACCACCCGTGGCCCGTCTCCCAGGTTGGTCCCGCTCCTGATCACCCCCCTGAATCCCAATCAGTGGCAGGGCCAGCTGGCCAACCACCTGTGGCCCGCCCCTGCCCCCAATTGCCCTTCCTCACCTCGATTGGGGGCAGGGCCCGTGTATGAATTCGTGCACCGGGCCTCTAGTCATTTAATAAAGATCATCAAACATTTGACCCAATGTAAAGATTCACATAACTGTCTTAGCAAGAAAGAGTCCTTCATCTAACACAGTGATTTATTTCTATAATCATTCATAGCATTCTTAATTACTCACCTATCTGCATAAGAGTAGAAAGCTCTTGGCCCTTTATGAACCAAAATGTGTCACATTTAAATGGAAAATATTGCTTTAAAGGACATAAAGAGTGACTATGGAAGTAATAGCAAACATGCTACATAAAATCTGGAAAGAAATTATCTGTCCCTATTGTCACCATTCATAGGAAAGCTTCTCAACAGAAAATTTTGTTGTGTTTCTTTAAAGCATTTGGCTGTCACTAACTATGACCAGTGCACATTCTTTGAGACATTCTTAGCAATGAGGAAGACCAGATGTAACTCAACCAAGTGGCCTCCTTGCCTTCAGTTTGATCTCCTCAGAATAAGAATAACCCTTTTACAAACTATTTGATTAATTACCAGCAACATCCTTCTTATTAAGAACAACCTGATAATGAGGTTCAAGAATATATTATTTCTATTAACCTTGAAGCCATACTGACTGCAATCTAATTTTACTATACTGAACATTAGAAATTTTATGTTTCAGAGATATGGAATTTAAGTACTGCTCAGTGAGCTACTAAAAATTAAAGTACTTCGAGAAGAAACCCTATATCTAAAGAATTAGTATATCTGTATAGTAAATAGAAATAGCATATCTAAAGAATTATTTTAGAAACTTACTAAAACATGTAGATTCAGGATATCTCTGATTATATTTCAGGAAAGTCGAAACATCATCTATCTAGTTTACTACTATTTTTTGCGTATATCACAGTGCATGATAATTAGTTGTCTAATTATTTTCTTTAATAAGACCTTGGGAAAAAATTAAGATATATCTATTAACATTGCCAGGTTCTGCAAAGTCTTTTTAACCTTGAACTGAAGGAGAGTCCTTACTTTTGACTGTTACGGTGAATGCCAGCACTTGCAAGTTGGGTTTGTCAGCCAGCCCACCAGATGTAATTTTTAGGTATTTCGTGTGCTTTACCTGTAAATTAGAGAGCAGACACAAAGTCAAGACCCTTTTAATCTCTAAAGAAATTTTCTCATTGGCACAAGAACTTGAATTCTCAGTAATTCAGCGTGAAAACTTTCTTACTCAGTTAAGTGTTCTTATTTTAAAGTTGCTGGACCCAATACTCACCTATGATCACTAAAGATAAAAAGTAAATCTTATAAATTCCTTAATAGTGTAATTTTACATATAATATGATTAATAATGAGTGCCAGCCCACTGTCTAGTCTCCATTCTCTTAAGAAAGAGGATGGGGTAATATACTTACGTCGTTGGAGCAGAGGTCTGAATGGGGGTTTAGCAGGGACATAAGGCTGGGAAGATGACAGAAATAATTACAAGGAGAAAGACTGATGGTGTATCTCCATGTCCCCTATATTCCCTTGACCAAGTCTCAATGGGTCAAGGCAGCTAAATGGGGCATCAACCAACTGGGAGGTTTCTGGAGTTGTCATTGTTGGGCAGTCCTAGCCTTCCACAAGACTCAGAATGGTCCCCATCAATATTTAAGCCATAGCTTCCAACCTCCAAGTAACATCAAACTGCAGTTGGGACCTGAATGAATATGGACCAATTAATCAGATACCTGGGACTTTCACCTATCTAGATGCACAAGATTGCCCTATTAGCAACATCAGCATTTTATATTTTTCACCCTGTAGACATCCTATTATTGGTTCCAAGACACCATCAATTAAAGATGGAATATTGTTTTAAATGTCACTAAAAAAGAGGAGACAATTGCCAAACTATCAAATGCCATCAATTGTGTCAGTGCCAATTTCACAGATATTATAATGTGAAATAAAAGTGATGTCTTAGTATCGATGAGTTTTAGTTATTTAGACTAAGATAAAAGCAGAAGTTCATACATAAAATATAATAATGTTCTCTTATTTTCTTTTATGGTTATCAATCAAGGCTTAATTTAATTTCGGTTTTAATGACAAACTAGGACTTCATTTTCCCTCAAGACTTTGAGAACCTTAGCAGGCTGCATCATACAATACTCGTATGCTTTTTCCTCTGCTTCCTTTTTAACATGCTTTTTCTGTGCAGCCATAGGCTTTCTCAGCCGTCCAGTCTTCATTCTGTCTGCATCTTTCTAACTTGTTCTTCTCTGTTGCTATATAAGAGAGAAGTTCTTTATCTGACAAGAATGCTTTTAGTAAAAGCCAGAAAGGAGAAATTCCATGGTGGCATAGTGTATAAACAACAGCATGACTCCCCTTGATGTTTTTCTTTCCCAAATATAAAGAGGTGAAATTTTCTCTTTATTGACTTATTTTTTTGCTATTTTTTAAAGTGATAAATTATTTGTATCTCATTTGCTTGAAGATGTCGAGATTACTTTTAATTAACAATCCTCTTCTCCCCACTCTTAACTTGGGGAGAAGAGGGGCCTCCTTCTCCTAGGTTCCTACTCATGATCTACCTCAGGTACACTGGCTTCCCTGCTGCATGGGAAAGGTCTCTGAGCAATTCCAACACTCATCTCGTTTCCCTCTATCTCTACTGACCAATCAAAGGCTGAAACATTTTCTTTAGAAGTGTAATTGAGTTCAGTGGAAGTTTTGAAGAGTAAAGTTTACTAATAAAATAAGGGAAACTTAAAAACACTCAAATTCCTTTTTCAAATACAAATTTAACTGAAGTCCGAATTCAAAATAGTCTTTAAGTCAATTAGGTATTCATTAACTTATTTAATAAACATTGATTGAGTCCCTATTATGTTCCAAACACTTATTCAACTAGATTCTTGTCTGTGTCCATAAGTGTTTGGAACATAATAGGGACTCAATCAATGTTTATTAAATAGACAGACAAGAATCTAGTTGAAACACACATGACAATGTGTAGTCATATTAGCTCCCATCTTCAATCGCGGGGACAGAACAAAGGCAGCAGTTAATGCTACAAGGAGAGATGGAGATGGCTTTAAGAGTCTGGGATGTCTAGTTTGAGGCTGAAAGACTAGAATTTTCAATTTTCCCACAGACAGTGATGCAAAGTTTCCAGCCAAAAACTACAGCAGCAAAGGCCCAGAGGCTCCGGGCAGGGTGAGTGTATGTCTGAGTTTGGTGAAGAACGGGGTCTACTGGTAAAATTGCACAGCATGATTATGGCTGTCAGTCGGTGAATAAAGACTTGATCATGAAGGGCCATGTTTTATTTAGAAAATAAATACAGAAGAATCATTATGTGGTCAGCTTTGCCTCTCTTAAGAGCAGTCCTCGAGCACAACGGTGTGGCTGATGGATTAGAAAAATATTGCAAGCAAAAGTAGGAGAAGCTGTTATGACCAAAGGATATTAAATGTAAACACCCAAACAAGAAATGATAACTTCGTAAGAGACATTGACCATACTTCAGACTTACTAATCTAACTTGGCAATAAATGTCTGGAATTCAGGATAGATACTTCAGTTTGAGACCAAGATTCAAGAATCACCCAGACATAAATAATAGTTGGAATCAGAAGGTGAATGTCATCACTGTTCAGAAGAGAGGAGAAAGGTGAACCTGGCCCTGAGTGCTGGCATCTCAAAGGCAGATGGAACACGTAACACCAAAGCAGAAACTGCTCTCTGAGCGGTCAGAAGAATACTAGGGGATGAGCTCACAGAAGCCAAAGGAAAAGAGTTTTGAAAGAAAACAATCACTGCTTAAATTATGCAAATTAATCAAGTGTAATTTGTAGTAAAACTATTCCTTGAATTCATATATTATGAAAACTAGGGAGTGTAGTGAGAGCCATTTCACAGGTTGTTGAGCATTGTCTTTTTTTTTTTTTAATCTTTATTGTTGAGATTATTACAGATGTCCCTCTTTTTCCGCCCCATAGCCCCCCTCCACCAGGTTCCCACCCCAGGCCCTCGCCACCCTATTGTCTGTGTCCATAGGTAATGCATACATGCATATAAGATCTTTGTCTAACCTCTTCCCTAAGGGACAATTAGCTAGGATGTTGCTGTCTTATCTCAGGGCTGTGAAGTGTAGTCTCCCTTCTGTAGTCTTTGGCAGTTTCTTTGTTTACTGTCTCATTTGTCCCTCATCTTCTCTTCTGAGAGGCAGTGGCTACGCATTGCCCAGGGGATGTTCTTTCGGCAGGTGAGAGCAGACACCTGCTTGACATGGTTGACTGCCCCCACCCGAGAAAGAACACATTCAATAGTCACCTGGCCATGGCAGAACCATTCCCGGGTAGAACCCTACCATTTGCCTCATAAGAAGGCCAGGATTTCATTCTCTCACATCCCCTTTCTGTAAGGGCTCCAATAGCCTGTCCTCAACGTGGCCCCTTGTGTATTGTTGCCTAGGATTGGTTCTCTTAACAGGAAGTAGCTTGAAAGCCCTTTTCCTGTGGCCAAAAGATTTACTTGGTATCAATCATGTTGTGGTTTTCTGGTGATATTTATTGGTTGATGACTATTTTGGGTACCCACACTTCTGGTGTCACATAAGAAATTCTCCATTTCTCAGCCCATATGGCTATGTGGATTTATGAATTCTAGCTTTCACTAGAAAAGAAACACTGTAGCATGAACCCTGAAGTTTCGGTCTTGATTCTTGACCTCCTGCCCATTCTTACCTTGATCCTTCTGGATATGGTAACCCCACCCACCCCAGCTCTTCTGTATTTCATTGACCCGGCAAAATCAAACATCTTCTAACATCTCCACGCGTATTGCTGAGTCAGGCCTCTGCTCAATAGTTCTTTTACGAATGACATGCCTTTTTTCCCCTTCCTAAATTTAAAATTTTAAACAAGTTGTAAAGTGTATAATGTGTTGTTGTTGTTTTATAAGAAAAGGAGTTTTTTCGCCATTATGAAAGTAATTCTCATTATATACAACTTAAAAGAGTCAGAAAAAAATATATATGAAAGGAAAAATTGTCATTTATAGTCATATGCCCCAGCATTTTCACATTTACCCCTGTTGAAATGAATGTTTTATTTTATTTCTAGTCAGAGATTTAAATTTTTTAAATTTTATTTGTTGACACATATGTACACATAATTTTATATCATGACTTCTTCACTAAAAGGTATGTTTTCTAAAGAGAAATACTGATAAATAAATATAAACCAAGTTAAGTGAGAGTTTGCTATAGAAGCAGTACCTAAACATGTACAACACATTTTCAAGCCCCTTTTACACACATTACCTTTTAAGCCATCTTATTTTATTTAGTGATTTGACCTTCACCAACCAACTATTGTAAATATTGTTAAAATTGGTTACAAGAAATAAACTCCTTAAAGATGACATCAAGAAAAATTTCTTCTTTGCCTTCCTGAACTCATCCCGTGGTAATTTGGTGCCCAGTATTGACTAAAATACACAGTATTTGCCACATATTTACTAAAGTGTTGCTTTAAAGCTGATCACAGAAGTTTGGAAATCCTTGGGATTATTCATCAGTAACTCATCCAGTTTGATGACTCATGTGTCAGGGCAGAATTTAGAAAAAGGAGAAATGTTAGGCTATTAGTAAAACATTAATGTTTCAGTTTCCAGGAATTTCAATGCGTATCTGTCTGTATGAAGTTTACTGCCTCAAACTTTTTGATCCCCGTTCACATTACAGTGTAAAAATAATTTGAAAAGTGATCAAAACAATTCTACCAGCCTACCTTTTCCTTGGCTTTGTTAGAGCCAATTATCCTCTGCTTCTTCAACGAGGCCAAGCAACTCAGAAGAGCTTTGTGAAGTGCTAATACCTATTTCCTAATATGTACAGTTAAGCAGTACGTTCTATACTTCTTACCTCTTCATTTAACCTGTTAATCATTTAAAGTTATGAATATGAAATGCTTAGCTCCACTCCAAAGCCAATCTAATGTGTCTTAATGAATTTCCTATAATATTAAAAATTATTATGAAACCCTAATTTCTCCAATAAGCCATAGTTTTATATTTCTTCTAAAATATTTAGCTCTTTAGTAGTATAGACTCTATAAGGAAGGACACTAGACATATTCTATTATGGTCAATATACTAAGCCAAAATTCACCTGCTGCTGAAAAATGACACAAATGCCCCTTTTTGTTTTAAATAAATTATAATTGCCTTTAGCACGCGCAAAAATGTGAACTTGAGAAGTGAAAGTTATTTGTTAATCTAAAAGCCTTAAAAAAGATTGACAGGATTAAATATCAGTTTTCTGCATATGTAGTATGACATTTTCACTTTGTTCCAAGTTATTTTATTTTTGTGTGACTCCAGAGTTTGTAAACATGCCATAAAATTTGGCAATTACATAATGATGATTTCATGGTTCTAGCCTAGTATAAAGGTAGCTCGACAGAGCAGCAAAATTGATTTTCTTTTTTACCTTAATGGAAGGAAACAAAAGGAAATTGAATGCAAAATCTGCATTAAGACCATCCTAGAATTATAATTCAGCAGCCTATTACACATGAAATGAAAACCAGGTCAGGTGTTCGCCGTTGTGTTATGACGCTCAGCCAACAGATGAAGTTCAGACAACCTTCTGTTGAACCCATACCTTGTTTTGTTCCCCACAATGTTCCAAATGCATGTGACTTGATGCCATCTCTCGTTGTCTCCTCTTACCCAAGGTACTGAGAGGCAGGACTGTCCCTAGGCAAAATCATGTAGTAGGTGAAACTTGTTTTTATTCCCTATCCTTTTGCAATGACAGTCTCGCCTTAGATTCTTTCCACTTCCCTGTCCCCAAGTGCCTGTTCCCATCGCTCATTGCTTTGGATTTACCCTATTTTCCAGGAGGCTCATACTGTGTTTCTTGTTGTCCAGTCCCTCTTTGACTGTATAATTTTCTTGCTCAAAAATGTTCAGTGGCTCCCCAAGAGGAGCCAGGCAGTCAAGAGGGTCCCTCCTTTCCTCTGAAGTCTTATTTCCCACTCCAGGCTTCTACTGCAGGTGGGTCGCTCACCTTGCCCTTTTGATTTACACACTGTTTTCCATACTCCTTTTGCTTGAGCAGGCCTTCACCACTCCTCCCATTCGTGGAAATCCTAATAATCGTTCAAGGCTCCACTCAGCTGTACCTACTCCAACTATCATCCCTAATCACCCCCTGCCTCTCTCCTCCACACCTCATCTGTACCACTCATACGACACTTACCACTTCTAGCTTTGTATTATAATATTTATGTGTATGTCTTATCCCCAGGCACTGTGCTGAGTCTTTTACAAACATAATCTCATTTAAATTTCATAACAATCTGATGAGGTAGGTGTTACTCTACCACTTAACAGCTAAGGAAACTGAGGCTCAAGTAGGTTAAATAATTTGCCCAAGGCCACACTGCTAGAAAGTAACAGAGCAAAGACCTAAACCCAGATCCAAAACATATATTCTTTCCACTGAACCATGTTGCCATTTTTCAGTTCTTTCCCATCTTCTGAAAGATGGATGGAGCTGTAGGATGGAGGAAGAGGCTAACTTAGCCTTTCTAATGGTCAAATATGTATTCAGCAAATAGAATGTATTAATAATTACTATATTCCTAGGTAGAACTTATTGGTTAATGACAATCCATGAGGAATTCAATTAAAATACGAAAGAAAATTTAAAAAATCCACATCTAGAATTGCCAGAATAAACACAGCGTAAGAAGAGAATGTTCAAGAAAATTTATAATTCAAGAAAGGCTAGATAGCATTGGATTTGAGCACTACTGGGAAATAAGTACAAGGAAAAGAAGTAAATGTGGGGTTGACTAGGAAAGGCTTCTGATAAGTCCCCTAGGATTTTAACCATTTGGGGTGGTTAGGAGACTGAAGCTATGCTGATCACTTTTAATCTCGTGTGAACTGACAATATCTCTCTTGAGTATAAAGCCTATTTTTGTCATTCTGCCCTGGTGTGGCATATTGGGTAAGTTAGGGGAAAGAAGCTTAGTGCTTTTAAGAGAGAAGTCTCATCCCAAATGGACTGCTTTTACAACTGTCCCCAATAGCATCCAGGACCAAGGAGTTTCAGCTCCCCTAGACCTCTGCATTCTGGGAAGTCTTCAAGCTGGGACCTTCCTCTTGCCGGTCACAAAGCAGAGGCCCCATCCCTAGAAAGAATTTAGACTTTGGATCTCTATGTGTTTGCACCAGAGGCAAAAAACAACAAACAAAAAATCTGCCTTTGTTTCTCCTCTTTTATTCTTATCTCATTTCCCATTCCCCCCTGCTTGTCATATTATCGGTTGTCTATTTCTTTAATGTGAGTAAGATACAGTTATCATTAAACACGTGTTCTCAGTGCTCCTCTATTAACTCCTGAGTCATTCAATGTTGTTTCAATCTCCGTTTCAATTTATGCATGCTCGCTGTATGCTAATCCCATTCATATTTGGCTCTACAGGTTTGTTCCTCATACCAATCTTAGTAATAATTTAAAAATTATTATTTAGAGAAAATAATGCATATAATCTAAGCTTGACTGTAGCATGTCATACCGGACTTCATGTCCTACCCTAGAAAGCCAGAGGATTTATGTTTCAGTTATGTGCTAAATCTGAGGAATTCAGCAAGCCTAAGGGAAAACCACCTTCATCCAACTGGAAGAAACTCAAAAACAAAAGCTCTTTCTTCTTTTCTTTAAAGTTTTAATGATTTTTTCCTATTCTCTAAAAAAAAGTCCTCAAAGATCATTTACATTTTTTGTCTTACTTTTAATTTTGAAATAGTTATAGATTCACAGAAATTACAAAAGAAATGAAAATGGAGGTTTTGTATACCCCTCACCTCATTTCACCCAATGGTTACATCTTTTGTAATTATAGGGAACTAACAAAGCCAGGGAATTGACATTGGTCTAATTTTAAATTTCAAAAGAGGAAAAAAAAAACAACCCAGTCAGTTTTAAATTTCATTCTGTATTCTCTTTCTGCTCACACTAAGTGATGCACTCCTGGGGAACAAAGGGTGGTCTGCCCACAGGACCACAGAGAAAGTTCCCGCACATCTTTAGAGATGATCCTCAGATCTCATTCAATGCCTAGGTCAAGGTTACAGCAGAGCCCACATCTGAAGGCTTTGGTTGGAATCAGGTTCTGGCGGGCAAACATGTGACCTTGAGCAAGTCACTTGACCTCTCCAAGCTTCAGGGTTTTCAAATATAATAAAATGGAGAAAATATTCTCCTGCCTACTTACTTGGCTTTTTAAGGATCCAGTGTGATGATGTGTAGGATGGGATGAGGTAAGATGTGAATCAGCAATCATGAAAGTTTATATTCTTTTCTCAAAATATTGCCAGTTACCAAAGTGTAGTTTTTCAGAGGTAGTTTTCTTCTTAGAAACAGAATAAAACCACTTCCTTATTAGCCACCAGGCCAAGAATTTCCATCAGGTGCAAATGACCTTCCTTATCTACCACTCTTAGTAGGACAGGTACTAGCAATGTATTGGACAAGCACTCTGAGGCTCATTACCTACATACCCCTTGAGGCATGCGATCTATTTTAAAATAAATATTTCTTAACATTTTCTTGTAAAAGGTCTAATGCATTTTAAGGAGCTTTTATTTTTGTTCTGACCACAGGATTCAGCTTTACTTTTTTTTTTTTTTAATGCAATGCGATGTACAATAGGTGGTTTTGACAATAGTGAGGAATTATAAGGATACCAGATTAGACGGCAGATGGTTTATGAAGTAGAAATGGAAATCCTCCAAGCTGCATTGTGCCTTGGTTTGTCTGGATGTATAATATAAACTCCCAACTCACTGGTGGATTCTGGTGTGTGGATAGTAAAAATGCTTGTCTTGTCAATGGAGAAATATGTAGGAGAAAATAAACTTAAATCAAGGAAAGTAAAGATAAAAGTCTGTGTGGAGTGAAAGTTTGGGCCACCACAATAAAAATGTTAAGATCTGTTTTCTCTCCTCTCCCTCTCCTATGCAGGCTGGCATGGCTCTGACCTATGACCCCACAGCTGCCATACAAAATGGGTAAGTAACCCACATTTTCTCTACTCTGATTGCTAAGATGTCTTTGAGCTCTGAAATCAGTACGGGAGAAAAATGTTCAAATCTGTCTTTTGTTTTAAATCTCTAAACAAAAATGATAAACATTTCTCACCATTGTATTTTAGAGCCTCTCCCATGTCACCCAGTCTCACAATGCCTCTGCCCATATTAGACGCTATATGTTCTCTCTGGAACTGTCCTTATTTATTACAAACTGAAAGGGGAAAGAGTGAAGTTTCAGCTCCCAGTCTGAGCAGCCAAAGGTGAACTCGGGGCATTGCCATGTTTGAGGCAGTGAGGACTGCCTGGTAGACAGGGAACATTTCTCCCTTCTCCTACAGGTCACCACCTCTGTGCCCTATTGCCATAGACTGAGATGTATCTCTTCATCTTAGATCACCTGCTATGTGATGTGTCTTTATCTGTGTCTTCTATTAACAGTATAATGTTGGATTCTTTGAACTATTTCAATAGTTGCCAGTTATTAGATACTTACAATAATGAATATTTCCCTCATGAAACAAATCTTATTAAAGATGCTGAAGATACCCATTGATTTCATCTACTCTCATCTGATACAGAATGTATTTCCATCAATCCATCCCTGCCTTCAATACCTTCCTGTACAATGTACATTCCTTTCAGCCTACAGATATACTCATGTCTCTCCCTTCTTTTCATAGGTACACAACTTCAGTCTTCTATGCATTCTGTCTTCCTGTATTCTTCTCTAATCCTATTAAAGTATGAAGTCTGGTCTTAAACTTTACTGGAGTTTCCCTTGCTGATGCCCTCAATGACCTCTGAATTTTCCATTTGCAACTGTAACGTTTTTAGCCTTCTGTTTGAAATCTTGCCTCAGTTGGCATATTTTAAACCATTTATACCTTCCTGAAATTTTTCATTCGGATCCCACAACTCCTTCCTTTGCTGATCCTCTTTGCTCCCCACTCTTACTGATCTTTCAGTATCTTCTTAGTCCACCTCTTCTGCTCACTTTTGCTCATCTTTCTCAGAGCTTAGTCTGTTTTTCACTGTCTTCTCTCTGGTGATCTCATCCATGGCTCTTGCTCTTAGGAACTGAAGTCTCCCAGGTCTGGTCTTCAAGTTCATAACCAGATGCACAGCTTTATAACCTGTGTTTCTAACAGCTTATTAGGTATAGCTACTGGATATCTTTATATGTCCCAAATAGGTCATTTCCCTTATCAACTCTTCATAATATAAACCAAACTAATGCAAATGAAAAACAAATATCAGATTGTTTTTTTTTTAATTCACTCTAAAATCATTTAGACTGATAACTCCAGTTCTCTGTTTTTTTTCTCTTCTCCAACATTCTTCATGATCAAATTGATCATTAAGACTTATTCGATATATCTTTGAACTCTAGCTTCAACACTCAGCCCATCCCCCTGCTTCTTGTTGAGTTCATTCATTCACCATTCTCTACCTGTGCTAAACTTTTACCTGCCTCTACCATAATTCTCCTCCAAACCATTTTCACATTGCTTTTTCAGTAATTTTTTAAAAGCAAAATATGTCTTAGGAATCATCTGCCTGCCAGATTTAAAGTGTTTGGTGGACTTTACTATCCGCAGAACAAATTTAGAGCTTCCAAGAATGGCACAAAAAGAACTACATGGTTTGGTTCTGAAACTGAACTGGACCTTCTGTGATTCTCAGAATATCTCACAACTTTACTTCTCTGTGTCGTCTTGTTCATGGAATTCTGTATGCCTGGGTCTCAGGCATGGTAATCAATCTCTCTCTCTCTCCTTCTCTCCCTCCCTTTCTCCTTCACTCCCTCCCTCCTTTTCTTTTTTCCTTTCTTTCTCTCTTTCTTTGTATACAGCTCTCATTTAAAGAACATCACATCATGCCTGGCAGAGCTGGTTACATAATTAGTCATAAGAGAAGCAGTATAAGCAGTGGTTAAGAGTATAGACTCCAGAACCAGACTGCCCAAATATGCATCCAAATGCTGTCACTCACCAGAAGTGGGCAAGTTGTTTGTCTTCCTCCTCTGTGAAGGAGGAGACAACAGTAACAGTACCTTTTCCTAAGACTTGGTAAGGATTAAAGGCACCCTGAATGGTATAATGTAATCATTAGTGAAAATGTGGATGCTACCATTGCACTATATTTGATGTTCCCATGATACATCTGAGTCTTTTTATCATGCAGCCATTGACCCTGGCATTTATTTCCCTTCTGGACTATTAATGAAGGCAGGTCCCATGTCTTATTCATCTTTATAGACTGTTTAACATAGCATTGTGCATGCCAACTCAGAAATAGAAATGTAACTGATGACATCTGTTTGGCTCCAGCAAGTTGGTATTAGAACCATTTCCCTTCCTGACATCAACCCACTCTGTCCCCATGTAATGCCTTAATCTGATTCTTTTTAAATACAACCTCTAGTTTTGCTCAAAACATCCAAACTTCCCATGACTTTCTCATATCCTAGATTAAGAATGAAGTTTTGGAAGCCTTAGACTATACATTGTGACAAGAAGATAAACATGTTATATAGTAAAATTGAAAAGAAAAAGAGAATGATAGTAGCTAATTAATATTATTCATTTCATACTTCATATAGATGATTTTTAAAATGTTTTGCTCATCTTTGGTTTTATTATCTATTTATAAAATTTGCAAAGAAGAAACTAGTAGAACAATCATTTCTATGCATGTAAGATGTCAAAATAACCACAAATATATTCTTAATGTACTGTCCCTTGAGTTAACATTAGTGCATGCCTTTTAGAGGTATAGAATCTGATTTAGATAAGTTAGTTATTGAGGAATCTAGCATGAATCCAGAATAAAGTATTTTATTCCCTGTTCATATTGCTGTATTCCATCTAGCATTTGAACCTTCCTCACAGAGCAATAACCTAACAGAGATAGAAATATTTATTACTGTAGGAATGAAACTGGTCCCATTTTACATAGAACAAATGGTATCCAACGATATAGTTGCAACTCATTCTTACTCAGTTAATATTATTAAACACTTCTTCATGCTGACTAAGTTCAGTTTAACAAACTTTTTTTCTTTAGAATATCTCTCTTTGCTCTATTTAAAATCTTTTTGACGACACATATTTGGGAAAAAAATTTTTGCACCATATCAAGGACAATGGACATGTAGACAATTCTAGTACAAGATATAATGGAAATGGTATTGTGATAGAATCATGGAGTAGTATGAGATTTAGATATAGATTACTTTTAAATGTATAAAGTACTTCTGAAAGGGCACACAAGAAATGGTGAGAGCAGTTCTCGGAGGAAAGCCAGTGGAAATAGCAGTGATAGGGACTTAATTTTCACTGTTTGTGTTTTTATATTGTTTTCAAAAAGAAAAAAATTAAGGCCAGAAGACCACAGAGAGTAGGCATTCTTACGAGGGATTAGAAAGCTTCTTCATGGGACATAGCACTGTCTTTTTCTCTTGTAGATGCCCCACGTCATAGCTAGAGCACCTATTTGATGACTCCATGGTATCCCGTAGCTGTCCACTCAGCCGTAGGGTTTTCTGAGTATCATAAGCAAATGCATGCCTGGGTTCTCGCTAGTAGCTACACAAATTGAATGAAGAGTTAAATGTTCTGAATTCCATACCCCCCACATTAATAAGCAATATGAAGCTGAAATAAATACTCCCACATTTAGCTTGATATTTTTAGCCAATGAAAAACATACATTTGTAAACGTGGACCGTGGTGAATCTGTGCTATTTGCATTCGGGCAGTAGAAAATGTCAGTTTTGTCATCTGCTTGGATCTATCCAAAATATTACTTTAAAAAAGTTAGTTCAATGTCCCTTCTATCTAAGGCTTTGACAGTTATAGTATGTTTTTTTCAGAGGTGAACGTATGAGAATAATAATAAAAAAAAGTCCCTGCTTTTTCAAAGCTATTCAGTATAACGCCATAATTTGTTATTACTGTTGCCCTCTTGCTTTTTTAGCAGTCCAGTCTCAAATTCCATCACTTTCAAATATGAGTGTGGGAGGTGGGAAATTATCCACCCCTCTATTCAAAATCTCATCCTCCCTGTGCCTTTTTATTAGGGCACAGGACGCTGTGTTGAAGGCTCTTGGATCATCTTACTTGAATAAAATGCATTCTTGGGAGAGATATGGGAAAGAATGTGTTCTATAACATTGGTTTGCCGGCTATTTTATATGGGCATTTGATATTAAGTGATGCAGAAGCCTTATCTTATTACACTAGCACAGAAATCAAATGTGAAGGGTACATTGGCATTACAGTAAAAATGACCAATAACTTATTAATCTTATGCTACAGTATTACCCTGAGGACAGTATTCGCGATTCTGACTAACAGTATTGCCTGTCGACAGAAAAGACAAGCCAGTGTTGTTTATTTCAGTGTGCAAATAGGATTTGGTGTGATTTTTCTACTGTAAAAGGCATTCTACCCTGGAGTTACTGATATATTCATGTTACTTTTATTGTCAGTGCACTAAGATTTCCCCATATTCCTGCTGACGGCCAAATCCCCTGAAGATGACTTTTCTGCAGACGGGATAATGTCCTATTAGTGACCTAGACTTGAATTTTCTGGACTTGTAGAGGCCCCTTGCCTTAAATGCCGGCGAACCAAGTAACTCTTTGCATTCCTTTAAAAATATTACATTTTTGAATGCCCCAGCTTAGCGTTCCACAGACAGACAGATCATACTTAGTTACCTTCTTTGAGCCACTTTGGCATTTGGTATTTTGTTCATGTGAAACCTCTCTGGAAGTAACTCATTCTTATTCCTAAGCAGGGTTTCTCAGCCTCAGCACGATTGACATGGTGATCAGATAAGTGGTAGTGTGGGAGCTGTCCTGTGCCTGGTAGGATGTTTAGCAGCACTGCAGACCTCTACATATTAGGCACCGGTAGCAGCCTCCCCCTCCCAACCTAGTTGTGACAACCAAAAATGTCTCTAGATCCTGCCAAGCGTCCCCCGGGGAGCAAAATCACTTCCAAATTAGAACCACTGGGCACAGTATAAAAGGAATGCCTGTCATACACAAAATGTTATGTGAATTTTAGCCAAGAAATATCTCGTAAGAGAGTCAACTGTTCCCAGGAAAATAGTTTGTTAAAGAATTCATTCCCAGTATTCTCCACTAGCCTTTGCAAAGCAATATGCATATATAGCAGATACAAAGAGCATAAAGTCATGTGGTTAGAATTACCTTCGTTTTGTTATTATGGCTCACAGGTTCTGTTGGGTTTCTCTTTCCTGTTCCCCAGGAACAGAACAGCTAAGCTTGAAGTTTTACTTGGATTTTTTTTTAATGTGCTGGTTATGGGAAAGTCATTTTAAATCATGACAGGTACATGGCAGGGACTGAGAAGGAAGAGTGAGGGGGTTGAGAAACTCATTCTGCAGTTTTCTTTTTGGAGCCTGGTCCTGTGTATTTTCTCTTAGCTGCTGTATCTCTAAGCCTTAGATGCAGTCGCAGCCTCTCCTGTGATGGTGTAAGCAAGGGTTTCTTGTACATTCATCTGGTTTATGTTTGGACTTGGGAAGAGCTTCTATCAGAATACCAGAATTAGGGGATCAAGACGGTGTCCTGATTCCTTCTTCCCAGGGTATTTTCTGGGAAGATATACTCTCTGACTTTAGCAGCAGTATGGGAACTTGTGAGAAAGTATGAAATATCATTCTTGCTGGATGGCTAGGATTAGAGCAGATAGAATAAAAATGCATTCAGTTTACCCCCCAAGGGTTCCCTTTGTTAGTATCAATTTCCTTGGCTGGTTTCTTTATGTGTCTGTCCTCTGTTTTCCCCATAGAATTTTCCGTAAACTCTGCCTGTCAATCCAGTCCTTATTGCTTTCCTTTTTAATACTCCAATTGGTACGTTTTACAAAATAAACCAGCCACACTAAAATACGATGCACAGTGTGCTCCGCTGGTGTAAGAGGCTGAAACTGGGTTTTTAATAGAAGTTAATCACCACGTGGGGTGCTTCTCATGTCATTATGAGCCCAAAATACATCTTTCTGTTCTGCCTCATAAGTAAGACTTGTCAAAGATAAGAGCTAAAGGAGATTTTTAAATGCAAACCATGATTTTTGTGGAAAAAGGATTGTTTTCCCTAGTTACTAAGACCTGTGTATGCTTAGAAAGCATGCATTAGTTAAGTTTCCAGGAAGCATTTATAAATATGTGATGCTGGCCTATCTTCTCGGGGTTCTCTCCCTGGTTCCTACACGTTTAGGGGCCCATCTTCTATTCCCCCATCATCTTGGCACTGGCCATCCTGTCCTATACCAGTAATCATTACTTACTTCCCAAGCCGCTCTGTATTCATTTGTTCATTTAACCTATAGTTATGTATCTACTAGGTCTCAGTCCCTGTTCTAGACAACAAAAAGTCAGTGTGCCCTCAACATTCTTGAAGCTGTCAGACTAGAGGGAAAAATAGTCAATGCATGCATTGGATTAGTCAGCTCAGCTTCCATAACAAAATACCATTAATTGAATGGCTCTAAACAACAGAAATTTATTTTCTCACAGTTCTGGAGGCTAGAAGTCCAAGATCAAGGTCTGGCAGATTCCGTTTCTGATGAGGACTCTATTCCTGGCTTGTAGATAGCTGCCTTCTCACGGTGCCTTCACGTGGTATTTCCTCCATGTATGTGTGTGTGTGTGTGGAGAGAGAGAGAGAGAGAGAGAGAGAGAGAGAGAGAGAGAGAGAGGGAGGGAGGAAGAGAGAGAGAGGAAGAGGAAGAGAGAGAGAGAGAGAGGAAGAGAGAGAGAGGAAGAGAGAGAGAGAGAGAGAACACTGTAGTGTCTTTTCTTACAAGGACACTAATCCTTTCAGATCAGGGCCCCACTCTCTTGAGCTCATTTAACCTTAATTGCTTCCTTAGAGGCTCCATCTCCAAATATAAGTACACTGGGAGTTAGGATGTCAATATGAATGTTGGAGGAACACACACATTCAGCCCATAAGATACATTGAATTGTTTTTTTTTTAAATAAATCTTTATTCAGATTATTACAATATTACAATTGTTTCTCCTTTTTCCCCCCATAGCTCCCCTCCACCTGGTTCCCACCCCACCTTCTGCCCTTACCTCGCCCCCCACTGTCCTCATCCATGGGTGTATGATTTTTGTCCAGTCTCTTCCTGAACGCCCTCCCCCCATACCCCTTTCCCCCTGAGAATTATCAGTCCACTCCCTTTCTATGCCCCTGATTCTATTATATTCACCAGATTATTCTGTTCCTCAGGTTTTTAATTCACTTGATTTTTAGGTTCACTTGTTGATAGATATGTATTTGTTGTTCATAATTTTTATCTTTACTTTTTTCTTCTTCCTCTTCTTTAAGAATACCTTTCAGCATTTCATATAATACTGGTTTGGTGGTGATGAACTCCTTTAGCTTTTTCTTATCTGTGAAGCTCTTTATCTGCCCTTCAATTCTGAATGATAGCTTTGCTGGGTAGAGTAATCTTGGTTGTAGGTTCTTGCTATTCATCACTTTGACTATTTCTTGCCACTCCCTGTCTGGCCTGCATAGTTTCTGTTGAGAAATCAGCTGACAGTTGTATGGGTGCTCCCTTGTAGGTAACTAACTGTTTTTCTCTTGCTGCTTTTAATATTCTCTCTTTGTCTTTTGCTCTTGGCATTTTAATTATGATGTGTCTTGGTGTGGTCCTCTTTGGATTCCTTTTGTTTGGGGTTCTCTGCGCTTCCTGGACTTGTAAGTCTATTTCTTTCACCAGGTGGGGGAAGTTTTCGGTCATTATTTCTTCAAATAGGTTTTCAGTATCTTGCTCTCTCTCTTCTTCTGGCACCCCCATAATTCTGATGTTGGTATGCTTGAAGTTGTCCCAGAGGCTTCTTACACTATCTTCAACTTTTTGGATTCTTTTTTCTTTTTGCTTTTTCGGTTGAGTGTTTTTTGCTTCTTTGTATTTCAATTCTTTGACTTGATTCTTGTGTTCCTCTAGTATGTTTTTGGGTCTCTGTATAATATTTTTTATTTCAGTCAGTGTATGCTTAATTTCTAGTTGGTCCTTTTTCATATCTTCGAGGGTCTCGTTATATTTATCGGCCTTTTCTAGGATATTCTTGAAAAGCCTTATAACCGTGGTTTTGAATTCTATATCCAGTCCTTTATTCTCCTCCATTTCTTTTGTTTGTGATCTGTTTCTTTGACGTCACATTTTCACTGCTTCCCTTAATTGGTAGGGTAGATTTGTATGCTAGGTTTCCTATATGGCCCAGTGGGTAGGCCTCCCCAGTTAACCTGAGGTGGACACTCTTGGTGCACCACTTTGTGGACTGTGTGTACAGCCTTGTTGTAGTTAAGTCTTGATTGTTATTGGTATCACTGGGAGGAATTGACCTCCAGGCCAGTTGGCTGTAAGGATCAGCTGTGTCTACCCTGGGAGAAGTTTGGTGCTGGAGACAGCCTTATAGGATTAGACTTGCCAAATTGCAATAGCCTCTGTGCTCAGCTTGGATGGGGTAGAGTCTCAGGGCGGAGCAGACAGTCTTGGCTTCCCGTCAGCCTTGCCCTTGCGCGCGTGCGCGCCTCCAGACCTCTGCCTTCCCCGGCTCCCGAGTCTCCGCCTGAGAGTCCAGATTCCCCCCACAGGAGCATGGGTCCCCAGGGGCTTGCCTGGAACTGGGGTTCAGTGCAGTCAGAACTGGGGCTCAGTGCAGTCAGGAGCTTCTGACTCCCTTCCACTAGGGAAAGCCTGTGGCAACCTCCGCAGCCTTTGTGCACACTGGCATGCGCGCACCTCCAGAACCCTGCCTTCCTCGGCTCCCGAGTCTCCGCCCGAGAGTCCAGATTCCTCCCCGTAAGAGCGCGGGTCCCCAGGGGCTCGCCTGGAACTGGGGTTCAGTGCAGTCAGAATTGGGGTTCAGTGCAGTCAGGAGCTTCGGACTCCCTTCTGCTAGGGAAAGCCTGTGGCAACCTCCGCAGCCTTTGTACACACTGGCGCGCGCGCCTCCAGAACCCTGCCTGCCGGGGCTCCCCCGGGTCTCCCCCGGGTCTCCGAGTCTCCGGGTGCCTTTCTCTCTACCTGACAGTCCAGACTTCCCCTGTATGAGCCTGGGTCCACGGGGTTTCGCCTGGGACTGGGGTTCAGTGCAGTCAGAACTGGGGTTCAGTGCGGTCGGGGGCTTCCTTCCCCCTTCCGCCAGAGAAAGTCAGCCAGGCTCTCAGCCGCCCTTCCTCTCTGCGCGCACAAAGACTCTTTGCTGTACCTCCAATTCTCTGTGAGCTTTTCTCTTTCCTTCTAGTTGTAGAATTTTCACTCAGCCAGCTTTCCTGTGGTTCTGGATGGTGTCCGTTCTGTTTTTTAGTTGTAGTTTTGAAATTGTTGTGCGAGGCAAGCAGTTTAGGTGCTTACCTATGCCGCCATCTTGGTTTCTCACCCACTCACTCTGAATTGGTTTTTAATTACTAGTTCAGATAGTGATAAGAGCAATGAAAAAAATCAGTAAGAGGAAAGGACTAGAGAACAATGGGGACAGAGATGGCGGTTACTACTTTAGCCACAGGCCTCCCTGAAGAAGTAAAAGTTGAGTGATACCAGTAATGAGTAAGAGGTAACGGAGATTTAGGTAAGTGAACATTCTGGGTAGAGAGAATTGTAAGGTCAGTGATCCAAGATGGGAGTGAGAAGGACAGGACCATGTGACAAAAGAAGGTTTGTACAGTTGGATCCTAATTGGCTAGGGGGAGAGAAAATATTAGGGAGGGCAGTAGACTCATTGTGCTAGCCAATACTAGGAATTCAACTTTTATTCTCATTGCAATGGAAAGCTATTGGAGGGTTTTATAATGATTCATGTACAGATAAGATTCTATTTAAATGGCTAAATAGAGAAACTCTAGGGAATGTTTTAGAGTCTTCCCCCTCTTTGGTACACGTAGTATATGCTCAATAAATTTTTTTTAAACATGGAAGTGTGGGTGTTTTCTTACATAGTAATTGACTTCTTTTAAACATCAGGTTTATTAGGTATTATTTACATAGAATATATATTCATTCTTTATAGTGTACAATTCTATGAGTTCTGGCAAACACACAGTCATTCAAGCACCAAACAATCAAGATATAGAATAATTACATCACTTCACCAAACTCCCTCATGTGTCATTGTAGTCAACCCCTTCCACCAACCCCAGCCTTTGGCATCCACTGACCTATTTTCTGCCTTTATAGTTATGCATTTTCTATACTGTGATAAAAATGGAATTATAAAATATAGAGTCTTTTGAGTCTGACTTCTTTCATTTAGCATAATTCACTCAAGATTCATCATATTGAATGAATCAGTAGTTCTTTCCTTTTTATTGCTGAATAGCTGTCCAATATACAGATGTACCAGTTTGTTTATTGACTCAGTTAGAGGATATTTGGCTTGTTTCCAGCCTTTGGGAAGTATCAGTAAACCTGCTATAAACATTTGCATTAAGGATGTTGTGCAAGCATATGTTTTCATTTATCTTTAGTTAATATCTACCAGTGGGGTTGTTGGGTTATATGTGATGTGCATGTTTAACTTATAAGAAACTTCCAACCTGTTTTTCACAATGGCTGTACCATTCTGCATTTCCACCAGCAATGAACGAGAGTTACACTTTCTCTGATTGCTTGCTACCACTAGTATTGTCATTTTATTATAAATTATCCATTCTAATAGGTATGTAGTCAATAGATTTTTTTCAAACTGCACAACTACAAATTTAGAGGTCTGGTGGGTATGAATAGAAATGATATAATGTGTAAGGAATAATTTTTAGCTATATTTTAACCAAAATAATATGATGTTATAATCCTTATTGCGAGCTAGTAAAGTAAATTTGACACTATAGTTCCACAATACTTGCTTGGAGTCTTTTATAGAATATAAGCTCAAAGAATTTACTCCTTAAATGGCAACCTTGAAGTCTAGCCTTCCTATATTCAGTGTGAGGTCTTGTGGAATGCATCTTTAGAAAGGTAACCTATGAGATTTTCTCTATTAAAATATCGGGGACTCCTGAGGTGTGATGAAGCTTTTGTCCCCAAAAGTCCAACCTCAGTCATACTTTTTTTAAAATTAAAGTAGTAGTTGACTTTTACTAACAGTATGGCAAAGTGAAATACTGATTTCATTATCCCTGATACTGGTACACATTTTCCCAATATATCTTCCTATCAGGGAAATACTCCATCATAGGCAACCTGGTTTTGTCTGTTCTTAGTCTGGCCACTCCAGCATTTCACTTACCAGGGAGACATAAGGAGGAAACATGAGTTTAAATCTGGCTGAGGAATTTGAGCATTGGGTACCTTGTGGACTCCAGGGAGACATCTGAGCAAAGATGGGTATGTCACTGATCTCAGTATCTAGAATCTGTTCTTCAGTAGATCCCTGGAAGGATAATCTTCCTCTGATTTGTGAAGTCCTGATTTGCTCAGTATCATTCTACAATTGTTCAATGAAGGGGCATGAAGGACTAGAAAACTCAATGCTTTTTACAGGGTCTACAGGAGTATATCACATACATCCTGAATCTCCACCAACACCATGACTGAATCTCTACCTAGACACAAATTGTCCACTTCTCTCCTCACAGAGAAAGTATTTAGCTTAGATTTTGCATTAGGGTATGATCACATACCTCACACAAGTTATCCAAAACTCTTGGAGCTCATTCTGTTTCTTCAGTGAAAAGATATAGATGCAATTTGTGTTTAAGTAACACCAGCCTCCTTTAGAAAGCTCGGTACTATCATTTTGCCTTTCTTTCCAAAGAGCTTTAAAATGGCATCGCCTTTCCAAAACAAAACAGTGCCTGTTGCTTTTCTCCCCGTTGGTTAAAACACACGGTTACGCTCGCCCGGCATAAGAGCTTTTGTGTGGCCAATTTTATGAGATGACTCCACGTTGTCATGTCTGTTCAGAATGACTTACTTCTCTTAGTGGAATCCAATACAACAAACCTCCTGGAGGCTCCTGTTCAGAGTTGGTGGGCAAACGTGAGGGTGGAACTCTGTCTTCCCTAGAAATGCTTGGTAGCATTTGCTGAGAAGCCAGGCATTCGGCAGCTGTATGAATCTTCTTCTTTTGTTGTTGTTTTCTGTTTGCAGATTTTATTCTTCACCGTACAGTATTGCAACCAACCGCATGATTCCACAGACATCTATCACGCCATTCATTGCTGCTTCCCCTGTCTCCACATACCAGGTATGTCCGATTTCCCCGCCCCTCAGGAGACAGCTCTCTTGCCAGTGATAATCGCCGTAGAGGCCAAGACACAGTAGAACTTCTAAAAATTGCCCTCGCACACTTGACTCACGTCCTGATGTGGTAATACTCAAGTCACCCATTAGTCTACCCTTTCGAGGGCTTGTTCGCATCTATTTCACTGAATAATAAAATCCACCGTGCTTTTCATTCTTCTGAGAAAACACCTGCTGAGTTTTCACGATTATGCTACTTTCCCAGACAACTTCAGTACCGCTGTCTTTCTTACCACTGAGAAGTGATTTTGTCTGCTGTCTGTTATTTTGGTTGTCACGCTTCTTAGTGTGTTTTTTCTAAGAGCACATTTCTCGCATCCCATGCCCTTACTCCGGCATGTTTTACCATTGTCATCTCATTTTGTCCCAGTTGTCCTGTGTATCCATGTAAAACTACATGGACTGATGTTCAATCATTTCCCCCAGGAAATAGAAAAGATTATCAAAGTGGTAAAGAGTGATTCCTCCTGTCTGTTCTGACTTCGTTCTCGGTTCCTAAAGAGCCAAAGGAGACCTCAGGGGTTCCACATGTTGAAACACAAGAAAACCCGAGAATCGGTGTGTGTCCTAAAGCAGATGTTGTAGCCAGTTAACTCTGTGTACACAGGTGGATTGAAATAGTCATACTTCTCCCTTAAAAAGGACTTCTTATCTTATTTCTTTTGAGTTATCAACTATGTGATATCACTCTCTGCTTCTCTTTCCCTCATATTGTTCCTCAGACAGTTCTTCTAATTCTAAGAAGAAATCGCTATCCATGTTACATAGAATCTCTAGTGTCATTTTTTAAAACTCTGGAGAAAGAGAAAAGAGCGAGAGAGAGTACAAGAGCATGCACGCCATGTGTTTCTCTGTATTGTGCAGATGGTGGGGGTGGGGGTGGGGGTTTTACAATGGGTAACACTCTGATGCTGCTGACTGCTACTAATTCAGTTAAGCGTCACCTTATTCAGCCACTACATACTTCATCTCGGGATGCCCCAGTTGTCAGAGCATCAAACTTGAGACTATGCACATTTTTCCTTAGCGGATCCCCCCTGACGCAGTTCATTTCCATTCATTTCCTGCACTTAGATTCTTCATACATGTTGGTGGGCGAACAGAATAGACTTTCGTGTGAATTGCATCCGCGAGTCTCTGAATGGCTGATTTCCTAATTGCCTTTCCCTGGGACCCCTGAGGCTCTGTGCAGGTGCTGTTCCCTTTTTGTTCCTCACGCAGGTCTGCCTGGTTGTAATGTGTATTTGGGGCTTTTTTTTTTTTTTTTTTTTACTTCTCTTTTCGCCCTAATCTTGGCCTCTGTTTCAGCCAAGACCACCCATTGAGCCCCAGTGTGGAGCACTTTGGTGACATGAATAAAACATCCACAGAAAAGTGACTTTACTTGGGAGGGCTCCTAAGTGGAATTTAACCCCAGCTCTCTTTTCTCATAAAAGGAATTAGAGCAATTTCCTATGTTGTTGATTCTTGCCTTTCAAAACGTTGTCCTTTTTTTTTTTTTTAAATCTAAATGGCATTGGCAATTTTGCTTGCGTGAGTATACTGAAAACAAAATCTTTAAGGTTCGTTATGTGACAAACAGCTCTTCAAGTTGACGTTCGCATTTGGCTGACAAGGCCCATTTCAGAACAGTTGGCTCAAATACTCATTTTTATTTACATACCAGTTACTATGAAAGAAAAAAAAATTACAAACTTGCTTAACTTGGGTTTATCCCAGAGCATTTCCCCCAATTTTTGGTTGATCTATTTAACTCTTACCCCAACTTTTACCACTTGGACTTATTTCCAAGATGAGAATCACTTGAGAATTTGAAGTTCAAACAAATGACAGGAAAAAAAGGAAGTCTTAGCATAAATACCTGCTTCCTTAGTATTTGCTTGGGTATCCCTGGGAGTTGACCTATAAATAGGAGGTCCCGGAGGCTGCCTGATACTTTAGTCGCTAACACCATCCTCAAAATATGCTCCAGGTTCCAGCCTGGTCCATGTGGGCACTGCAGCCAGCTCCAGTGAAATAGGAATTTGCTTCACATTTTATCATGTTTCAGGGACCAAATGAATCAGGTCCAAGAATGTGCTTTCTATCCTTAGTTTTGAGCACTAATTAGCTGTAAAATCAGATGGACTCCACTTATTTTATGATCTAGTGTGACTCCACTGAACGCAAGAACCAAGTTCTCTCTGTGATTGCTTTGTGCTAATAAATGCTGTTTGATGCATAGGTCCAGAGTACTTCATGGATGCCTCATCCGCCATACGTTATGCAACCAACAGTAAGTGTTCTCAGTCACCTGAGGCTAAATATTTCTATTATCCAAGTGCAAGCTTTTGTAATGCATAGAAGCTTTGGGGTAAAGCTTTTGTTATATTTTATACCTCTTTCAGGCAGCCATATTTTCCAGATAAAAGCTGTTCCTGAAATTCTACAAAAGCATGTACAATAGAAAGGGATAGAGATAGAGAGATAAACTTGCTTGGAGGAAGTATCAGTCATAACAGTCAATCTCAAAAATTGATGTCTACTGTTTGTTACGAATAGGAAATTTCTACTTCATGCAGGAACTCTGAGCTCTAAATAAGTAAATCCATTACTGGAGAAAAGCCTGTTTTCCTTCTCCTCCTCCTTCTGTAATGCTTTGTTTTCTTCAAATGCAACTTGGTGTGCTTTGGGAGTGAGTTTCAGTATCACGGCCAAGTGTTAACTCAAAGCAATATATTTAAAATAGGAAGTTAGTTGTCTATTAATAGATGGAAATATATAAATAGATAGCGATGTTGCTAGGTAATTTTTATGTTAACTAACCAGAGGCCTTCTCTTCTTCTTTTGTGGAAAGTGTCTTCCAAAAATATTCAAACTCTACTTTCTACTTGCTAGATTTTCCATTTTGTGGAACAATACCACATCAGTCCCAAGTGAAAAATATTACATATTCCATTAGAATCTAGACTGAAGGCTAATGTTGTCATTTGTCTTTGTCTAGTTCTCCCAGGTTTTCTAGCTCTTACAGAAGTGCAAGATAGATTTCGATAGCAATACACTCATGAGAGTTATGAGGTAGGGGAGGAGCCCGAGGCTGAGAGCTGTGTGACACAGTCTCTGGTGTACTCTTCCGGGTATGCTTACATTTGTGCCTTTGTTTCCTTACCTGTCGCTGTGCGTGGCTGGGTGTGGGGAAGAATCAAATAAGAGCATACGTGAAAATAATTTTTTAAGTATGACATGCTGTACATTACTATTACCATTATCCTTATTATTATTAGATCTATATGTTGTGCAAAGAAGAAGCAATGCTATATTTTTACTCTTTTAAAAGTTAAATATGAGTAAAGTAGCACATATTAATGACCAGGAAGCTAAATGCACAGGCATCCATTTCCTGGACTCAAAGGATCCCAGCACCTGGTTTTCATACTTGAACTTCCTCCACTTTTTAAAACTAAGGAACATTCCATGTTGCTTCTAATTTTTGATAGTTTTTTTTTTATTTAAAGGATAAAATATATGTAGCCTAATACAGCAGAACTTTTAGACCATATTTTGCAAATCCTTCTCTTTGCTCTTATTTCCACACCTTGAGGGCTTCCTGAGTTCATCTGGCCTAAGTTCTATAAATCATACCAACATACAATGAATCCAAGATACACTTTTCTGTCCAAGTCATGAGGTAGAATTCAGTATATGCTGCCAAACCAATGTATAGCACAGACTGAGCCAACACAGGAAAAGAGAAGATGTCCTGCCAAGTTCTAAAGAGTAGACTTTTGAGAAGGAAACAACTACCTTCTAAAAAAAAAAAAAAAAAACTAGTGTGTTCATCTATAGAGCACTAATGCTAGCTTAGTCCTCACACTGAGGTTAAGTATCATCTCATTGTGGCCAAAAGGAATGCACATCTGGCAAGAAAATATGAATATTTTGCCAGATGTCAAAGTATGTGAGACTTTACAGTATTTCTAGAGCTGTGAGGAGAAGAGAAGATGTTTGTATGTGTCTATTTCAACTATCACTCAGGACCTTAGACATTTTTCATTACCACCTCCTCACCCCAGCACAGATTCAGCCCCATTTTTGAATGCAGTATTTCTTATACCTCTTATTCCAGCAATCGGGGGTGTGTGTGTGTGTGTGTGTGTGTGTGTGTGTGTGTGTGTTCGTTCATTCGCCCCCTTGGATCTGTCTTGCTATGGATCAGTGATATCTTATCATGCCCCATGACCAGACTGTGCATCATGTTTGAGCTTAGGTCACTTGGTTTAAAATGTAATGTCTGTGGCTGGGGCAGATTCCTAGACAAAGGAGTGGCTGGGCCACCCACGACTTTGTTGTCTGTAATATGGAAAAATGGGCTGAACAGTGTCATGGAAACACAGAGTTTATAGCATAATATTTGCGCAGCAACAGTTTTGCTGGTTGTCTAGATTGTATAAATCGTCCAATTGGTCTTATCTTCATCATCAAAGTGAGTGTTAAGTTAATTGCTCTATGATACCAAAGTACAAAAGTGCTTAAGCAACCTAAGGCAATGAAACAGAATACCTGAATCTAAAAATCTATTTATTTATATGAATAGACTGCACATTATGCCTTAGATTAGCCCAATTAAACAAAATGAGTATTAGTATAGAAATAAAATTAAGAATACATGATGATCACCTATTTCTACCACATTCATAATAGGTATTTACTAATGAGTTTGGTGGAGACAACCTCTGTGGTTATATATAAGACCAATTGCTTAGATTGGGACTTCATTAACTTACTGAACCATTCAACACCTGACACTTAAAAAAAAGGCCCATGGCCCTAGCTGGTTTGGCTCAGTGGATAGAGCGTTGGCCTGTGGACTGAAGGGTCCCGGGTTTGATTCTGGTCAAGGGCACATGCCCGGGTTGCAGGCTCGATCTCCAGTAGGGGTGTGCAGGAGACAGCCAATCAATGATTCTCTCTCATCATTGATGTCTCTATCTCTCTCTCCCTCTCCCTTTCTCTCTGAAATCAATAAAAATAAAATTAAAATAAAAAGGCCCATTGAGCCCTGGCCAGTTTCTCAGTGGTTAGAGCATCAGCCCTTGGACCAAAGGTCTCAGGTTCAATTCCAAGTCAAGAGCACGTACCTTGATTGCAGGTTCAATCCCCACCCCAGTTGGATGTGTGCGGGAGGCAATCAGTCAATGTGTCTCTCCTGCATCAATGTTTCTCTCTCCTTCCCTCCATCCCACTCTCTCCCTAAAGATCAATGGAAAATACATATCCTCAGGTGATGATTTTTTTTTTTCAAAAAGGCCCATTGAGTACCTCTTGGAATCTACCAATAAATTAAAAGTATCAGTATCAACAGCTCTCAAATATGTTGCCTTAATTCAGATTTGCTTCCAGCTTTTCTCTTCTCTTGCATTTTCTCTTCCACCGTTTTGAGAAAATCTCATGTATAAGCCTTAAAGTGTTACAGGCATATTTTCCCACCATCACTAGGAATGCGACTTCCTCGTTGGAGGCCAAAGTCTTGCAGGTTCTTGTTTAGTCTGGACTCGAAGGACTCTGAGATCTTAACCAGGTTTCTGAGTGCTTGCGGGAAGTTTTAAAGCAGAGCACTGTGCCTCTGGTCTTCGTCACGGCCAAAAAGGAGTAGCAGCATCTGTAAGGGAGAAATAAAATGATGTAGAGAAGGAGAGAGGGGTAGGTAGTACAGGGCTGAGAGGAGAATAGAAAGCGTAGCATAGAACTGAAGCTTGCCATTTAAGTTTCCTTCTTTGGAGATTGAATTTTCTAAGTTGCATGTAATGTTCTTTTAGAAATAAGATGCCGAGAGGTTTTTTACATTTGTGAAAGAGGGGATAAGTCTCCTTGCCTGCATTACAACTATCACACTGGTGTTGGTGCAAGAAAACAAGTTCTCTGTCACTTACCGGCCTCTGATCAGGTCCCGTGGAAAGTTGTCAGAGCCCACTTAGGGCAGCAAGAGTGTTTCTGTTTGCACTTTGTTGAATTTCACCTGACCAGACACTGAGGAGAGAACACTGTTAGAGGCAATTAGGAATTTGCTTTTTGCTGCGAGGAACTAAAAATGCTGACTTTGTCAACGCCATCAGCTATTTGTCCCTGCTTCTCCGAGCAGGATTCTGTACTATACTCTTACACTGACAGAATTTTAATAGATGATGGATTGCACCCAGTATCTGCTCTGCATAGCAGCATGCCACAGTGGAATCTCATATGGATTCACAATTGAAATTCCTGTGTTGCAATACGTCGGATATTTTGTTAAAGCTGTGCTGACAAGGAGAAAAGATGAAAGTTTCCAAGAAGGAGCATAGTTCCATCTTTTAAAATTTTATTTAGGTTCACGTGAGTCATAAATCTTCTGTTCTTCACCTGGGCAGCGTTATTTCATCTTAAGGAGAAAGGTCAGCTTTCATTGTTACTCAATTTCAAATTGGTTATCTAATTACAGCATTGTAAGAAATTCTGGATGCCCTCATTGAATCACTGCATGATTTGTTGCTCTGCATGGCTAAATAATGATTTTTAATAAACCATAAGTTTACAGCTAAAGAGTAAATACAAACTCTACAACAAGGCTGTGCAAGGAAGCTCCAGAATACTTGATTTTTGGTCATTTTTTTCCCCTGCAAACTAGTAAGACCTGAGGCTTAATTTTAGAGGTTATGTCTCCCAAATTGGCAGGTGTATGTTCTGTAAAAGCACATCACCAAATTTGGAAAGGAATATTTAAATCCTCAGAATTCTGTTCAGAAAGCAAGGTTTTTGATACTATCCTTTTACACCAACACCTGAGCTGAGCAAAAATCCCAACCCTCAGAGTGTCATTATCAAAGTCAATGCTTTTGCTATCTAAGTAGTTAACCAGGTAAACATATCTCCAGGCCAAGCTGTGTCTTTTTTGTTTTGTTTTTGTTTTCTTTAATATACTTTATTGATTTTTTTTTACAGAGAGGAAGGGAGAGGGGGAGAGAGTTAGAAACATCGATGAGAGAGAAACATCAATCAGTGAGAAACATCAATCAGCTGCCTCCTGCACACCCCCTACTGGGGATGTGCCCTCAACCAAGGTACAAGCCCTTGACCAGAATCGAACCTGGGACCCTGAGTCTGCAGGCCCATGCTCTATCCACTGAGCCAAACCGGTTAGGGCAAGGTTGTGTTTTTTTAAGTACATAGCAAAAACAAAACGATAGCAACTCTAACCCATATGTACCATCGTAACAGAAGATAACTCAGATGAGTGAGAAGCAGCTTCTTTTAAGCATCACCTCTTTTTAAGGTGGGGTAAAGCGAGCTTGAACAAATCATTTCCACAGAAAGTCTCTTGGACATTGTAACTACTATAAACAAACAAACAAAAACAACAGTGCTGGCTTTGCCGTTGTTATATGTGGCTTCCAAATTCTGCAATAAGTTTTCAAAAATAATCTAAAGTAACTTTAGAAAAAAATACTTTAAACAAGGAAGTTCAAGGTTCATCGTTCAAAAGTGCATAGAGCATAAAGGACTTTCTACTCATCAGTGCTACTACCCTCCAGAAGTAAACTTTGCAACAAATCTGTATGTCACCATCCAGTTTTTTGTATGGCTATGAAAGGATATGTATGCATCTGGATATATACAAGATCAATATATATATAGATATTGTATTACAGTGTAATAGAATGTCCTGAATGCCATTACATGATTTACATATAGGCCTATGTCATTTTTTAAAAATTTCATACTATGCAGTTATATAAATGCACCAAGAGGTATTTAATCAATTTCCTAGTCATAGTCATTAAGTCACTTCTAGTAATTGCTCAATAAACTCAAGATTAATATGGAGCACTTATGAGAAAATATAGGATAAATTGATGGCATAAAAGGTATGTGCGCTTTATATTTGTTATACATTATTATCAGCTTGCACTATGAGCGAGAGTATTTGCTTCCCTGTGACCTCAGTTGACACTGTGTAATCTCAAGTCTCAAATACCTGGTTAATGTGATACATAGTGAATGGTATCATATTAATGTTGGTTAGGCTCTTTAAGATTAAAAACAGGTTATTTTTATTTCTCTGAGTCCTTAGAAGACTTAAGTTGCTTTTTATATGTTTATTGACTGATTTTTTTTTCTTTTTCTCTGAGCTCCAAGTTCCTTTCGTTTGCTCGTTTATCTTCTAGGATATTGAGCTCGTCTTATTTTTTAAAAGATCTTATTACAATTAGTAAGTTAACATTGTCATGGACAATCTAGATATTTTCTTAGTTTGCTTTGAATTTAATTTCATAGTGTTCATTATACAGAACTTTAATATTTAGAATATAACTTAGTATTTGCCAGTTGTTCCCTTTAGAGCAAAGTCAAGAACCCTTTTCTGTAAGGAGCCAAACCACAAATATTTTCAGTTTTGTGACCCATATGGTCTCTCTCTCACACCTAGGCATTTTTGTGGCTGTAGTGTGAAAGCAGCCATAGATAATGCATAAATGAATAGGCATGGCTGAGTTCCAATAAAACTTTATTTATAGAAACAGATGAGGGCCACATTTGGCTCCTAAGCTGTATTTTGCCAGTCCCTACTTTAGAACATCTGGACTCCATGCAAAATACCTTATTAACTACAATGATTTAAAACACCATATGGTTTTGTTTGTTGGGTGGTTTTTATTGTTGTTGCTTTTCTGTTTTAAGTTCAGTAAAGTTTTAAAAATTGAGATATAATTGACATACAACAATGCATCATCATATGTTTTATTATTGTGTTCATAGTATATTTTATTTTAAATTTTTGTTTCTCTTGGAGTTTATTTGTAATATGGGATGAGAGTATGATCCAACTCTCCTCCCCAAATGGGTAATGGATTATCATAAACAACTTGTACCATATACATCATCTATGTTTTTCCACTGATATAAAATTTTATGCCAACTTTTTCATAGACTAAATATCTTTATATCTTTGGTTGTATTTTTTCACTGTATTCTATTATGTTGATCTATTTTTTATCATTATTCTGCTATTATAATACCATATGTGTGGACAGGACTTGTCGCAATATTGCTATTTTCTTATTTCTCAGTAATTTTCTAGCTATGTTTTCTTTCTCAATAATTCTCCTACCTATGTCAAATTTCCAGAATAACTTTAGTAGTAGTTGTGAAGTTAAAAAAAATCCACTAAAATTTTTATTGGGATCACTTTGAATTTATATATTAACTTAGGATAAACTTAAGAATATGACATATTTACAGCATTCAATTTTCCTAAGAGAAAATGTCTTTGCATTTACTCATGATTTTTCTAACTTTATTGAGGCATAATTGACAAATAAAAGTGTCAGATACTTAAGTGTACATCATTGTGATTTGATACATTGTGAAAGGATTCCCACCATGTAGGTAATTAATACATCCATCATTTCACTTATTTTGTGTCTGTGTTTGTATGTATGTGTGAGTGGGAGAGAGAGAGAGAGAGAAAGTCCATTAAGTTCTACACTTTTAGCAAATTTAAAATATATAATACAGTGTTTACAACTATAGTCACCATAATTTACATTAGATACTCAGATCTTATTAATATTTTAGCTGAAAATTGGTATCCTTTTACCAACTTCTCCCTATTTCTCCTTCCCAGTCCCCAACACCTGGCAACCACTTTTCTACTCTCTGTTTCTATGAGTTTGAATTTATGTATTTATGTATTCATTCATTTTAGTTTCCACATATAAGTGATACCATGCCGTATTTGTCTTTCTCTGCCAAACTTATTTCACTTAGCATAATGCCTTTAAAGTCCATCCATGTCATCACAAATGGCTGGATTTTCTTTTTCTTTTGGCTGAATAATAGATCCATTATATTTATTTATATATATCACTTTGGAATCCTGTCTTCATTTCCTTGTATATAAACCCAGAAGTGGGATCCTGGATCATATGGTGGTTATATTTTTAATTTCTTGAGGAACCTTCACACTGTTTTCCATAGTGGCTGCATCAGTTTACATTCCCACCAACATTGCACAAGGGTTTTCTTTCTCCACACCCTTGTCAATACTTGTTATCTCTTGACTTTCTGATAATAGCCATTCTCCTGGTGTGATGTGATATCTCATTGCAGTTTTGATTTGCATTTACACCACTGATTAATGATGTTGAGCACCTTTTCATGTACCTATTGGCCATTTTTATGTCTTTGGGAAAATGTCTATTTAATTTCTCTGACCATTTTAAAAATCAAATTGGGTTTTGTTTTTTGTTGTGTTTTTGTTTGTTTTTTTGCTATTAAGTGGTATGGCTTCTTTATATACTTTGGATATTAACCCCTTATAAGATATATAATTGGAAAATATTTTCTCTCACTTAGTAAGTTGTCTTTTCATTTTGTTGATGGTTTCCTTTGCTATGCAGAGGCTTATTAGCTTGGTGTGGTCCCATTTGTTTATTATGCTTCTGTTGCCTTTGGGGTTGTTGTTGTTTGTTTGTTTTTTCTGGGGTTTTTTTGGTGTCAAATCCAAAAAAATCATTGCCAAGACCAATGTCAAGTTTACTCCTTATGTTTTCTTCTAAGAGTTTTGCAGTTGCAGGTCTAATGTTTAAGTCTTTAATTTATTTTGAGTTTATTTTTGTGTCCAGTAAACGATAGAGATTCAGATTCATTCTTTTCACATGATTATCCAGTTTCCCTAACTATTTATTGGATATTCTTAGCTCCTTTGTTTTAAATTAATTGATCATATATTTGTGGGTTTATTTCCTGGTCTCTTTATTCTGTTTCATTCATCTCTATGTCTGCTTTTATGCCAATGCCATATTATTTTGATTACTATAGCTTTGTAGTATAGTTTGAAATCAGGAAGTATATGGCTCCAACTATGTTCTTTTTCAAGATTGCTTTGACTATTCAGGGGCTTTTTTGGCTCCATACAAATTTTAGGATTGCTTGTTCTATTTCTGTGAAAAGTACCATAGAAATTTTGATAGGGATTACATTGAATACCTGGATTCCTTTGGGTAGTATGGTTATTTTAACAATATTAATTTCTTCCAATCCATGAGCACAGAATAGCTTCCTCTTTATTTGTGCCTTCCTCAATTTTTTTTAACCCTGTTTATATATATATCTGCATATTTTATTTTTTTGATAAAACTGTAAGTGGTATTGTTTTCTTAATTTCTATTTCTGATAGTTAATATAAACACATTATATGTAAACATAATTAAAGTGTGTATATTGAGTCTGTATCCTGCAACTTGACTGAATTTGTTTATTGGTTCTATCAGTTTTTTGGTGGACTCTAGGGTTTTCTATATATATACTAGAGGCCCAACGAAGATTCGTGCAAGTATAGGCCTTCCTTCCCCTGGCTGCTGGCACCGCCTTCCCACCTTCACTCAGGCCAGAGCCGCCTTCCCACCTCTCGCCTTGTCATGTCAATTTGCATATCCCCTCCTTATTGGCTGTGGGCACCACCATCTTTGTCGTGGAGTTACAGTCAATTTGCATATTCTGTCTTTATTAGATAGGATTATTTCATCTATAAATTGTGACAGTTTTCCTTATTCCTTTTCATTTTATTTTATTTACTTATTTTTTTCTGTGTTGACAAGTACTTTATTTGGGGGGGGCATTTTTTTATATTTTTTATCTTTTTTAAATTTATTTTTTAAATTTATTTATTGATTAAGGTATCACATATTTGTCCTCATCCCCCCCATTCCCATCCCAAATCCCTCCCCATGCATGCCCCCACCCCCCTGTTGTCCATGACCACTGGTTAGGCTTATATGCATGCATACAAGTCCTTTGGTTGATCTTTCCCCCTTCCCCCACCCTCCCCTACCTTCCCTCTGAGGTTTGACAGTCTGATCGACGCTTCCCTGTCTCCGGGTCTGTTTTTGTTCATCAGTTTATGTTGTTCATTATTTCCCCTAGATGAGTGAGATCATGTGATACTAGAAATACACTTATAAGAACCAAAAATGAGACAAGCAATAATGGTTATGCTGAGAAGCAAATGAATCAGTCTGTAGTGAGTTTCTTTCTGGGCCAACAGTTCTTTTGAGTCCCAATTTCAATGTCAAACAGTTCCTTATGCGTACATGTCAGCAATGATATTTCAGTTCTGGATGGTGGACAAATGGTGGTAATGCAGGTCCGACCCTCTCTGGTTTGGTCCTGAGCAATCTGCAGCGATGCACAGCTGCTGACTGCTAGTATGGCAAGGTGTCGTCAGCGTCTTCCATCTCTGGACTGTTTCTCTTCTGTCTTCATGGCTGGAGCAGTTCTGTCAATTCCTCTTTGTTGCAGGAATCCACATGGTCTTGGAATTGTTTTCTGAAAATATACAAACATATTCTCAACCAAAAGTTAATAAAGGAATCTTTTCTATAAATTTGACTTGGGATCCTTTTTCATTTTTTGCCCAAACCATTTTCCTTCGGCTTGTTTTGACACCATGTGTGTTTTTCATGGGTGTCTTGCTGTTAGCATTATAAATGAAAGTTAATTTTCTAAAGTAAAAATTTTCTAGATGTAATTTACTTACAGGATGTTTTTCCTTATATGATATTCTTCTACTATCCCCCCTTTTTTGATTTAAATAGTAGGAGGCTTTTGGAAGTTTTATAATGTAGTCTTGATAGCTTTTAAATTTTAATTTTTGCACTAAAATATGACTGCTTTAGGTTCATTACATGTTACTCAATTTTACCATGAGATGAACTACCAATAAAAATTTAAGTTAACACTTTAGAAACAGCTTTTTGTCCAGTACCATTAATTTTTCTAGCATATTCGCTTATTTCACTTAGCCAATTTAAATTAGTCTGAGAACTTGACTACTATTTCACCTTCAAATTTAATACTCTAACAACAATCTTATTTTACCCTGTAAATATTAGTGGAAAGGATTATTTGCATTCTTGAGTAGGCCCTGAGCATTCCTGGTGGTAGGTTGGATTTAGATATCAAAAACCCACTTCCCGCCAAAACCGGTTTGGCTCAGTGGATAGAGCGTCAGCCTGTGGACTGAAAGGTCCCAGGTTCGATTCCGGTCAAGGGCACATAACTTGGCTGCGGGCACGTCCCCAGTAGGGGGTGTGCAAGAGGCAGCTGATCGATGTTTCTCTCTCATCGATGTTTCTAACTCTCTATCCCTCTTCCTTCCTCTCTGTAAAAAATCAATAAAAAAAAAAAAAAAAAAACCACTTCCCCACACCATGGGTACAAGACAACTCAAACAAGTCTTGTTGCAGTGAGAGGGCAGCTGCTGTCGGCCAAGTCTCTGTCTGTTACCTGGGTCCCGATTTGAGCGGGGCAAGGGAAGCAAAGCAGCCATGGGGGCAGGAGACCTCCCTCAGAAAGGGTGAGGGTTCAGGCCCCTGCAAAGTTGGGGGGGGGTGAGAGTCTGTGCCCCACCTCTGTTGACCCCCAAGTTCTCTCCTGATGGCCCCTCTGCGACTGTGCCTGTCTTAGGTTGTTTGTGCCCTGAGGAATTTTACCCATCTCTGGCTAACCAGCCATCCTCCGAGGCCAAGCAGGGTGATGTGAGGTTCAGTTCTGATGTATTTTATTCCTACTCCTCCTCATCCTCCTCCTCCTCCTCCTTCTCTCCTCCTCCCCCCCTCCTCCTGCCCCTCCTCCTCCCCCTCCCCTCCCCCTCCTCCAGTGATAAAAATATTCTTAAGCATCAAATATGTACAGGAGATTCTTTTACTCGTGGGAAATGTGGGAGGGAAAGAAAGAAATAATGACCTGAAAAAACATACAAAGTAATTGTGGAGATAATTTTTATGTGCTTAGGGTGATAATACTTAAAAATTTACATCAGAAAATATGACAGATGGTTAGCAATTATACAACATTAGAAATGACTAGAAAGAGGGCACTTATTGTGAAAAGACCACAAAAAAGTATATATTGGCTTTCAAGTTATTTCAGGACTCAGAGAGTAAAATAACCTATATTAAAGGAAATGTTTGTGTTAAGGAATAAGAGAAAGATTTGTTTGGAAAGGTAAATTTTGGTCTATTGAAGTACAACTTTTATTAGTAAATCTGACACACTTTACTACACTTTTATAATTAGCTTATAGTCCAAAGGCAGTTATCTAGAATTTAAGTTTACTTTGGAAAATGCAAAACAGAAAAGCTAAATTCTGTCACTGATATGTGTTAAAAAGTCATAATTTCCAGTAGAGTAATAGATGAATCAATCATAAATGGAAAATTTTAAATATGGCTACATTATAAAAGCGTCGTTATCCAAAGCCTTTGCACATAAAGTCATTTTCTATCTGCCAGAAATATTTTTGTAGGTAATATTCATATTTTAAGCAGAACTTTTGAAGGCTTATAGGAGAGAACATTTCCTGATGCCTAAGATCCCTGCCTCCTAAATGCAGGAGTGGCTAAAATAAATGGTGAATCTGGAATCTTTTGAAATCCAACTGTGTGCCTGTGATCTATATTTTGGCATGCAGTTTTGTGTTATTTTACTATGGACCTTAAAAAAGAAAGACTGGCTCGAGGAATAGCAATGTATTACTTTTTTTTAGAACTTCAGGCACAGCTTTCTGAAGACAAGACTGAAAAAGCTCCTCTAAGAGTAAAGGTTCCAATTGTGCATGACTCCTAATGTATTCTTAGGTAGGATTTAGAATTTCTTTATCATCACTTCATCAGTAAACCAGAACATGCCAGTTCCTTTGTAAAGACATTGACATTACATTATTAATAGTTATTTATCACATTAAATATAATTAAATGGAAACACAATATTAGGTATCCAAGCTATTAAAGCCTATTTTCTATGGGTTATCTCTAGAGAAAGCAAGTATGAAGCTAAAATAAAATCCATGTCAAACTATCTAGAGAATAGCAAGTTACCAGGGCAACACAATCATACAGCAATAGGGTAAATCATTTATTTTATAAGCGTTGCTAGGGCAACAGAAACTACTAAGAAATTACTGAAGGCTTGAGGATAAGGGTACAAATAGTCTATGAAACTACTTGTTCTTCATAGCACATTGGAAGAAAATGTCCATACATACCTAGAACTTTAACAGTTATGTGAAGTATGTAGGCATTCATTAAACAAATAGTCATTCAATGGGTTCAAATATTGAGAGTATTTCCTTTTTTAAAAATCTTTATTGCTGAAAGTATTATGTATGGCCCCCTTTTTCCCTCATTGACTTCTTCTAGCCCACCCCCACTCCCCACCCCAGGCCTTCACCACTCTATTGTCTGTGTCCTTGGGTTATGCATATATGCATACAGGTTCTTTGGTTGATCTCATCCCACCCAAGAACCATATGATTTCACTCATATGTGGGATATAAAACTGAAACTCTGGACACAAACAGCAATGTGGTCATTGCCAGAGGGAAAGGGATGGGAGTTTGGGAGATAAAGGGGGCCTAGAAGATGATTTGACTTTGGATGGTGGATATACAGTGCAGTATACAGACCTTGTATCACAGAAATGCACAACTGAAACCTACATGATCCTGTTAACCAATGACACCACAATCAATTTAATAAAAAATATATTATTCTCTATTTTTGCCTCTCAGAATGTCATTGGGACACTTTATTTGGCCTTAAAGATTAACCTCTGGTAGGTTAGCCCAGGTGACCCTAGTTATTTCTATGTAGGTGCTATGTTACAATTCAGGATCATGGTTAATGGTGTTGACTACCGTAGGTTTAATCAGACAACCAATTCGGGTGTACCTGAGTTGGGAGGGGGCAGATTACATATATCTATATCTATATTCATATCTCCATATATAAAATCAGGTATACTTTAAGAAAATATTTGTTATTTTATTCATAAAAATGTAAGAAGTGATATAAATTAGAGTAATATTTTCAAAATACTAACGCAAATACCAGTGAAGTACCTTCAGACTTTTCTGTTGCTTAAGAGGAATATTTACCAGAGGTAGGACTTACATTTTTTCTCTATTTGAATACACTTCGTTTCCCTCTTGATCAGATCCCCTGTCATAAATACTTGTAATAATTTAGCTCAGTATTAAGTTCCAGATTGCAGTGTTTGTAATATTGTTATGCATTTGTTGGTCATGGTTGATCATTATAGGCAAAGCCTATAGGTAGTGAAGATTATTCTTGCCATTCTCTTCTCCATCCTGTTTTCCTTTCTAAAAAATCTAAAGAATTAATACATCTACTTGTTAGGACAAGCAGCAACCCTTGTTTTCACTACAATTAAGGAAAACCCTCTTCTCAGATTGAATAAAAGAACCACTTTGGAAAATGCACAGTGTGATATTTGAACAAGTTCAGTTTTTACTTCCTGTGTGACCTATGTTTTTACCAGTAAACCTTTTTTTAAATATATATAAATACTCATTTGCATAAAAAAGGAATATCTGCTACCTTTGGACCCAAGGAGAATGAGTGATAAGGGTTTCTACCTCACCTGCTCTTAGAAAGAAATTGAGACATACAATTAAAGACATACCTCAAAAGACAGCTAAATTAAGGGAAACAAAAATCAGATAGCAGAGAAAATATTAGGCTCTGAGTAGTTTACTACAATAGGACACTAAAATTTTGTCTTGCGTTTTCAAAAGCCAATACCAAAATGGTTAAAAAGATTTGGTTATATTGTTTTATTCTTTGGCAAAGGGGAGCATATCAGATGGCCAGGAGAAGATTTTTATATTTTTTACTGCTGTTCTATTCTAGAAAAAAATTATTCTATAATGTTATTTACCATCCTGACGCTTTAGATAACAGTTATACATGTAGACAGAAACATTTTTCTTGTGGTCATTTCTTTCATTAACTCTCAATAAAAAAAAAACCCACAAGCAAATGTTAACTTTCAATTTTGTTATGAAATGTCTAGAGCAGCTAAGTTAATATTCTCCATATATATGTGTTTCTCATGATCTAGCTTGATAGAACAATGACACTGTAAATCCAACTGACCAGCACGTAGCTTGTTCAGTCTTCTAGATTCCCTTAGTCTCAGCCAAGATTTTATAAAAGCTTTACCATCTGACTTAGCATTATCATCCAGATAAAGGCCATTTTACCTCCTCACTGAAGGAGGCTGCAAGATAGATGATCAGCAATTTGTGCCAGAATTCTCCTTAAGAAATGTCTTTCTGAAGAATCTGAACATGTACTCTTTGAGTTCCTGTAGTTCTGTGCCTTTGATTATTGAGAGACGAATTGAGCCTAAAACATTGATGGTAGGTGTGGGACCAATTAGCCATCCTCACTCAGTGGCTTATGAAGTACTCATGGATTTTAGCAGTACTGGATCCTGATATAGTTGCCAAGATGAGTCTGGTGCAAAATGAAGTTGTTGGTAGTAAACTGAACAAACAGAATGGACTTACTTGGTATGGACTTTGAGAATTTTAAAGAATATCTGCATACATTGATGATTTGGCTTCAGACCTAGCAAATATCTATTACATCATACAGTAATTATTCAACAAGGTCAGCTCAATCTGAAAGCTGCACTTGAGAAGTGACAGCAAAACCATAACATCAGCAGAGACAACTTAGTTTCCTGCTGAATTGGGCAGGTAGATGTGCAAATGATTTAGTTGGCATCACACTGTTTATCTATTTTTTTAAAAATAGTATGGTGCCTGTTTCTCTTTATATCACATAACATAAGCATAACTTTGTGGCACATAATGGAAGCTAGGAACAGGCTGGGGAAACTGAAAGCAAATTTCAAGTAAGAGGATTAATCCCTATCCATTTTAAAACAAGTATGATGTTCTTGGCTTTTTAATTCCCATTTAGTACAGAGGAAATCAGCCTAATTATCAAGTTGAGTTCTGAACAATAATCTTAAAACTTCTATTCAGAAGAGAGACCTTTTATCAAAGAGTTATCCTTAAAGGGTTTTTAATCAGTACACATTAGGACTATTTCTGCATAACAGTAGGTGTATGTGAAAAATTGATTCTTACTTTCCTATGAAGCCTTTTATCTCTTCAGTCTTGTATCTCAAGTGTTTTCAGCCAATACTGAAAAATCATTAGGATGCTAAGTTTGTGTTACATGCTACATGTACAAATCCTTAGATTCTAATGTCACTCTTCAAAGTTATTTCTTCCTACCTTTCTGAGATGTGTATACAAAATGTAAGAAGTATATTATTTCTTTCAAGGAATAATTTCTCTTATACATGGCATAGACAAATGGGTGGCTAGATGGACGGATACCATGTATATATTGCTATCCACATATGCTGATCTCCACCGTAGGTATTATTTAGCCAAAACGCTGACCTATACATTTTATACAAATATATGTTTCTGTGAGGATGTTCAATGTCTTGTTATGATTTTAAAAAAAACTAAACTGTTGATATTCATGCTATAAATTAGAATGAAAGGAGAAAGAATGACAGGTATAAAGGAATTGAAATAGAAAAGTTGAGAAAAGATAAGGAGGATGAATGAATCAAATCTGACTCTAGCAGTTAGCCTTCGATGGCTAGGTAGAAGGTAATGTCCTTAAACTGAATTAATATGTGGAAGAGAAGGAATAAATTCAAGATCAGGGACATAGAGTTCCTTTGGGGCACATCAAGTTTGTGGAACCAGATAAAGATTTTTAATATGTAGTTTGCAATAGAGTTTTGGCATACAGAAGTGTCAGTGATAGACTTCGGAGTCATTTCTTCCCCTTGGAGAGAATGGATGGGATGCCTAGCATTGCATTTACTTTTCACTAATAATTACCATTCTTGATATATGCAATAGCCCCTAGACCTAGGAATATGAAATAATATGCATATTATAACATTATATTAAGTGTACTAGTCTTAAGTGCACTAAATCAAGTGCTTGCTTATGCCCCTTGCAAGCAAGATTATGTAGCAACCTGATTATACTTTTGCTTATACCTATATTTTTAAGGCTAATTATATATTGTACAATATATGCCTTTTTGAATCAGCCAAAGCATATGCACCTGATGTTTCCACTTAAGGAACTGACTACAGTGATAAGTTGGAAAATAGAGATAGATGCTTTAAATTATAAGAAATCTTACAGGCCATTTAGTCCAACCCCTTTTCAAGTTTAGGAGTCGATATAAAAGTGTTAGAAATTGCCTTACATGTTCATGGAAAACTCTTTCATTCCAATCCTGCATAATATTTCAGAAAGGTGTTTTATTCATTAAATTTCCTTTCCTCTAATGTAGGGAGAGAAAGAGCAACAAAATATGAAAACACAGCAGCAACCCCTTGCCCTGGTACAAACCAAGGAAGCAACCAGCTCCTTTGTCAAGCCCAGAGGAACCCCCAAAGTGGCACCTGTATATTTAGATTTATTTAACTCATTATTGATCATGGTAAATGCAAGGGACTCTAAAAACCCTAAACCTTGATCTCTGAAAGGTTCCTACCACTTGAAGAATAGGATGGTCTCTTATTTATGTTTCTGAAATTTTTACTTATTTTTATTTATTTTGCTTTATTGACAAGGATAGATTATTTCATGCTTTTCTAGATTATCCCATCCTTGGTTGGCACTGAGGGCTTTCAAGTGTATTTTCCTCTAATGTTATGGTTGATGCTGGTAGTAAGAACCACTTTGACTTATCAAAGTCTGAGCTCCGAATGACTCCATCATTCCAGTGTTTCAAGTAGCCAACTTGAAAAGGCTCCATGGAGGGGTGGGGTGGGGCCGTGGGGGGCGCGGGGGGGATGTGAGATCTAAATTATTGAAAAACATCATCTTTTCCTGTGGGATTTTCCCATGCCCTGAGGATTTTGGATTTTATACACACGCTTTCTTGGGTTTTCTCTCCTTCCCCTTTGACATTTTAAGGACTAGAAAGTAAGTTTCCCAAGAATCCTTGAATGTATGTCTATAGCTCTAGACAAGTGTTTATAAATTAGATGATGGCTCAAAGATTTAACCTTCCTTCTTTATGTCTTTAATTTAAAAATAAGGTTCAGTGTGAAACTGGTGAGAATGATGCTTCATTGGCAGACAATCAGCAGCAGGGTCCTTAGGGGAATATCCGTAATACAACAGGATTAAATGTTTCAAATATAAACCTTTCATCTGTAGGATATAATGACTGACATCTGAACAGTTTTGAAGATTTTTGGCAATTTTTTTCTTTCACAATTCTAACAACAACCACAAACAAAACAGAGACACTTAATTCTGTACCTGGAGCAAACTGTTAAAGATCATGTAGCTTTAGTCACTTCTGAGATTGAGTAGGCTGTGTTTCCAGTATTTATGATCCTGATTTGCCATGGTTCAGCAAGGATGCCCTGTTAGTAGCAATTACCCTTGCTTATGAAGTTATGTAGACAGTCCCACATAAATCAGAAAGATCCAATCATTTGATCATGCCCATTTCTATTACACCTGGCCAGGCATATGGTGAGAAATGTTCTGGCTGACACAATTTTTTCTTACACCTGTCCTAGAAAATGAAATAAATTGTTATAGCATTGATTTCCTAACAAAGTCAAAAGTATGCAAGAATGAAAGTCTATTTGTACCTGTATTCCTGTAATCTCAAATAGATCTTTCTCTCCTTTCTTTTCTTTCAATTTGTCTTATACAGATTAAATTCATTAGACAATTATTAAATCTCAAAGCACTTGTTTAGGGTGTATTTTCTCTTCTTGACTATGCTAAGTTTAATAAACTCCAGTGAATATTCATTAAAAGCACATCCTTTTTTGTTTCGAATTATTAAACCTTTCAAAAATTATGATTTTTGAACCCATCTGAAAGTTGTTGGATATTCCTTATATTGCTTTCATTAGAGATGTACTTATTGGTTGGTCAAAAGAAGCACATGTTTTTCCTAAAGTGGACTTCTAGTTTTTATTTTTTTAATCCTTATTGTTGAAATTATTACATATGTCTCCTTTTTTCCCCATTGACCCCTTCTAGCCTGCCCCCACCCTCCTAAAGTAGGCTTTTAATTACCACGTAAGTCTGACTACAGTTGTGATAGAACACTAAACATGTAAATGAATCAGAAACACGTGGGTTATATTTCCATAAAAATATGTGTGCATTTGAAAATTAATGATATACCTTAGGGGAATAAAATGAATTTTAAATTTTATTAATCTCAACGTATTTAAGAACCCTCCAAAAGGAGATTCAAGAACTTCAAATTATGATTATTGTATAATTAATTAACTTCTGGAATATTTCCAGTAGAATCAGAAAACTTCTGTTATCTGTATCTTGGACGAATGATAGCAATAAAAAAAAGATATTTTTATCCAGTCTTTTTCCCCCCATTACACTAACAATGTTAGATTAAGATTAAGTCATTTATTCATGCATTTATTCATTCATTCAATAAACATTTATTGGTGTCTGCTATGGGCCAGGCACCATTCTAGCCACTTAGAATACAAAACTGATCATAACAGAGGTTCTTTCCTTTATGGGATTTACATTCCAATAGGGGAAATATTAATAAAGTATTAAAAATATGCCAATAAACCATGTTCATTATTTGAGGTTAGATTTTGATGAAATTGTGAGGAAGGTAAAAGATGTCTTTAGGAAAGTCAGCCATTATTTTCAACATCCTTCACTTCTCCCCCACAATGCTCTTTCTTCAAGACACTTAAATCCAAAAGCTCATTCTTTCTCTCTTTTGCTTTTTCATTTAAACAATATTTATAGAGAAGCCACTGTGTGCCAGATGCTGTGTGTTGTTCCATGTTCAGGCATATGGTGCAGAGTAAACAGGGCCAGCCCCTGCCCTCATGAAACCTACGGTGTATTGGAGAAGAAAGAGATAAACAGATGAGTATATTAGGGAGTATGTATTTTGTTAAATTTTGTTAAAGAAAGATTCATGGGATTCTGGTTGCACATATCTGCAGGCCCTGACTGAGAGAGAGAGAGAGAGAGAGAGAGAGAGAGAGAGAGAGAGAGAGGTGTGTGTGTGTGTGTGTGTGTGTGTGTGTGTGTGTGTGTGTGTGTGTGTGTGTGTTGGGAGCCTGGAGAGGGATAGAACATAGCCTTTCCCTCAAACCAATGGTGTGTGTGCTTCTCTCAAAACCTCCTCTGAAGAATTTGATCTGGCCATTAGTATCTTAGTGTGCATGAAGTTGTCACTGAATAGACTTAAGCATGTGCATTTTTTTTTCTATTACTATGTAATGAAAAGTTTGTGACCTTCTAGAGACTTCTAGGCATCAGCACGGTGAATTGATCTTTCAATGCACAGTTTTCTATCTCTGGAATAATGCTCTGCTTATTTAGGTTATGTAAAGGACCTTTCCTTGCTGTCTTATGGTAATATTACATATGTTATCACAAAATATAAACCTGAATATTATAGGATAATGTCCTTATGGATGAAGGAAGTGATTCAGAGAGGTTAATTGCCTTTTCTGATATCACACAAATTGATGTCAGATCTGAAACAGGTATGTTTCAATCCAATTAACACCAATTCCATTTCATTATATGTGGCTTGATTCTTCATTAAATTTTTATATATCAGGTTATATAATTTAACCCAGAGTAAATTAAGTTGACAGATTAACAAAAAAATTATAATTGGGTCCTTTTGTACGTAGAATACAAAATATTAGTTATCTTTTATCCGTTAATGCTGATTTGATTAGTATAAGAAGTAAGATATGTTTTCATCTTTTAGCAATCCCATCATTATATTTTAAGTGGAAAGGAATTAATATGATTTAGTTGAAAGCTTTCATTCTGACCGGCACATTCAACCATATAGTATCAGAATTTAATTCTTATTGTCTCAAAATTGTATAATGCTAAATGATGTCTGAGGTAAATATGCCTTACTTTTAATGTGCACAGTCATTGAAAATGGCCCATAAATACTATAGACCTTTATCATGTTATCCATTTAATGACACCTTTTGCATTTTAAAACAGATGGATTAGATAAAGCATGTAATAAATCACTATAAGAAAATTCCATAAAATCATATTACAAAAAAGTGTTGTATTTTCTTTAAGCCTATGTCAACTAGAACTTTATCTGAAATTGTATGCTGAAATACTTTACCATTTTTCACACATAAGGTAGTTTATTACTGAAGGATGTAAGTAATTTGGGCATTGTATAATAATTTTGATTCAATTTTGTATTGAAGACCAGATTCTTACTTTTTTTCAAGCCCCATTTACTAATTCATAAAGATCAAGCCGGTTTGAATTAAACCCAAATCGAATAAAGGAATAATATTTTGTCATTTTCCTTATATTAAATAGTATCTATTGAATAAAGTAAAAATAAAAATAGTTATTAAACATAAAACCAAAAAAATAATCCTTTGTTTCCTCTTTTCATGTAGGCCTATTTTTAAATGAAAATAAATAAATAAAAATGAAGTATTTAATTTTTAAGGTTTTTTTCTAACGAATTTTTAACTACTTAGGAGGATTTGCATAAAATTCAATACTAATATAAAAACCTTAAGAATAATTTGCTAAACACGGAAATGCTAATAATACAGAAAACAAATTCAGTGGGTTTCATTGACCTTCTACTGACTCACTAAAGGTGAAAGATAAAGATAGGTATCAGTCTACTGTTTTGGGGACATAAAATCAATACTGAATTTACATGGCACATTGCATCCTTCAGTCCAAGACATCAGAGATAGGTAAAATAAAGGGTGAGAGAAAGAATTTACCAGAGAAGTAAAATGAAGGAATAAAGCTTTCTTAGGAGGAAAATGCAGCTGTCAGAACTCTCGAACCTCTGCCTCAGATCTGCAAATCATCACAGCTACTTTGCAAATAGATGAGTGTAACACCTGCTTAATGCGCAGTTTGTAGAGTCATTAATTGCTACAGTTGCTAATCCCAGTTATAATTTTTTTCAGTGGTTTCTCTTTACATTTGCATTGCAGTTCCTTGCCTCTTAGTGTTTATAATCAAAATAGGCAGGTTTTGATGCCGTTTTATTTTGATAACTTTGGATGCCTCCATGGAGCAGGGTTGGGGAATCCCTACATAGTTGCCAGCAACACCAGGTCCTTGTAGGCTATGTCTCCCTATCAAACAGGGCCCCAGTTTTATGATGCTAAAGTCATTGCCTGAGACACTGCCATATGCTTCCTTAAACTCTGTAGATCATCAGCTTTTCTGCCACTACAGTCACAAACTTTGTTTCCACTGAATGATCTCCCTGCTTCTCTCCAAGCCCAGATTCCAGGGAAAAAAACTAATTTGGTTGATTTGACATGATTTTGGAGGGTTAGCTCTAGAACACACCAGAAAGCCTGGTTGTTCCATGACTGACCTCTCTCATTTTTTTAAACATGCCTATGTGAAAAATGTTCCCCAGCTCTGGAGATTGGATTTGCAAATTAGGTCATGTATGGCAGTCATAAGAAGCAAGCTGCTCACTGGCCTACTGCAAGTCAGCCACACAGGTGAAAATCAAGCCAGATTTTTTAAAAAAAAAATTGGGCTGTCATTCACTTTTGCTGATAAGTTGTGGTATTTGAAATGAAACAGCATATCTCTTAACTCCTCTGTATCTGAGGAGACTCATTTATACTTTGGCTTTTGAAAAAGTTGTGGTGTGAGCAAATTGGCAAGTATGATTACTGGTCTTCACAATTTAGGTGTTTAAAGAATGCTAAATTAAGCATTGCATTTAGTTGTTCTTAAAAAGCATGGTAAATCAAAACTAATTTTCTATTCTGATTTTTTTCCCTGAAATTCTTACATACTACCTTTTTGCGTACTACCTTCATCCCAATTTATCTTAAAAATATCATTTTACCCTTCTGAGTCCACAATATTGCTGAACCAAGCAGTATGGGGCAAAATCATCCCCTCTAATAAAGAGGGAATGTGCTAATTGACCATTGCTCCATCACAAAGATGGCTGCACCCACAGCTGAGGCCAAGTTCCCATAAGGAGCCTTAACAAGCAATCAGCAGGGACCTGAGGCTACCCCCTCCCCTGCCCCCATGGGGCTTGACAGGGGATCTCAGGCCATGCCCCCCACCCTGCAGTGCTTGACAGGGGACCTCAAGGTGCACTTCCCATCCTGGTGCTGGGCTAGGGGACCTCAGGGTGCTCCCCCCACCCCAGCGCCAGGCCGGGGGACTTCAGGCCGCGCCCCCCCACCAGGTGGGGCTTGACAAGGGACTTCAAGCTGCGCCCCCCACCCCGGCACCAGTCCAGGGGACCTCAGACCACACCCCCCTGCCCAGAGGGGCTTGACGGGGGACTTGAGGCTGCACCCCCCTGCCGGTGGGGCTTGACAGGGGATCTCAGGCCATGTCCCCCACCTCACGGGGCTTGACAGAGGACCTCAGGCCATGCCCCCCATCCTGGCGCTGGGCCAGTAGACCTGAGGCTACGCCCCCTGCCCAGCAAGGCTTGACAAGGGTAGGACTGGCTGGGTCTGGATCTAGCCCAATGTGGGGGGCCAGCCGGGTCTGGGTCTCATGTGATTTTGAGGCACATGTGGGTGGGTGGGGACTTGACTCTGGGTCCCGTGGTGAGCCCCAGACTCTGACAGGAGGAAGGTTTTCATATACATTTTACTAATTTTTTTTCATCTCTGACACTTCTATTATAGAGAAAGGGCAAATAGCAATATTAAATTATTTCCTCTAATTAATCCCCTTTAAATGTGCATGAATTTTGTGCACCAGGTCACTAGTTTTGTATATGGATGAATTCTTAGAATACAATTTTTATTTTTAACTTTGATCACTTATTCCCTGATTCATAATAACCCCCCATGAAAGTTATGTAAAAAATGGTAGTTTAAAAACCCACTGAAACTATTATGAACCAATGAAGTTGTATTATTTTTAATTAAGTTTGAATTTTGTACAATGGGTAAAAAAAATTTTTTTAAAGTTAATCTTATTCCAAGACCATTGGATATTACTATTTATTAGGTCTATCCTATGAGAACCCATGGGATTGTAATTAGATTTTTGAGGATTTTTTCATTTTATAAAATATCCCTCCATAGTCAGAATAGGTTGCTACATGGAATGTGTGGGTTAGCTGTGTTTACTACTCCATTGCCATGCAAATACTAAAAGGCACTAATTAAACAGTTGTTTCTGGGGTGCCTGCAGAAATCTTAAGAGGAATGACACAATAAAATACTACCCTTAATTAACAAGTGGGTTGACAATTGGCATTAATGAAAGAGCTAAGGAGAGCAGAGGCTCTCCATAAGTGAGCTATGATTGACATCTATAATTACTGCTAACTCTTCTTCAGAGATGAACCACCCATCCCTTGAGACTTCAGACCTCTGCCTAAAAAGGCATTTTTATTCTGATAAGTTTTAAAAATATATATTCTAAACTCTAAATATCAACAAAATACCTTTTTAAAAGTTATTAAGGCTTTAACATTTCAGACAGTTGGCATGTATACCATAATTTTAGCAGCCCCATCAATATTAAAAAGTGATATCATCCTTTCTACTAAAAGATTTGCTTTGTCAATTTCAAGCAAGCCAATATAAGACTTCTTAAAAAGCAGATTAATTTTTGTTCCTAAAATATATTCTAACATCAGGGTATAATTCCACCACAGAACAATTTCAGTTAATTGTCTATCCGTTTAAGAAAGATGTTATAGTCTCGTCACAGTATTTCAAAGAGCTGGATGAGTTTGGTGGTGTAAACATTTCCTCGTGGGAACGTTATACAATCAAAAGAAAAGAAGTGATTGATGGATGCATACTCCAGCTAATTGAAGTGGTTCGGAGCCTACCAGATGTTTTCAGCTGAATCATGCCCCCAGATGCTATTGCTTCATGATTCCTTAATCTAGGGATTACCCCGATTGGCTAGCTTGGTGACATTTGAGTGTTTCAAATAAGTTTGCCTCTCTTTTGTTGCATACTTTGCAGAGAGCTCATGTCTAAAGCTGGCCTATCTTCTGCCCTGGAAATGTTTTCAAGGAAGTTATCAGGGCTGTTTGTTTTTCCTGCTCTTGGATGTGGTTTTTGGTGAGGTCAGAAGAATGGAACGAGAGCTGCCACAGATGACACCGGAGCTATTTCCACAGCTGGCTGCAGAGAGTGGGTAGTCCCTTACAGATGAGTTCGCATGTGGAGGTAGATGATATAAAACATCTGTCACAACGGGAATAAGCAAAAACAATGTCCCTTTGAAGATTGCCTTTTAATGATGAGGTGGGGGGTTCTGTCTCCATAACGGGAGTGAAGGATGTAGTTGTTGGCAGGCAGATGGCTTCAGACTAGCTCTTGCATGAAATAAAGCAAAAGTATATGTTGAAAACCTCTGATGCTAGTCAACTGCCTAATTTTGCTGAACATTCATTTCCCCACCTATAATCTGTGCAAAAAGGGAAGGCATGCTAAAAGAAAAGGGTGGGAGAAAAACTACGAGAAAAAAAAACAAAACTGATTCTGAATATTTTTCTCTTGACTAACTTTAATGCAATAGCATAATTTCAGCCGGTGGTTAAAATGTCAGAAAGAGTTTTTTTGTTGTTGTTGTTTTTTTAAACAATAAGTTTAATATATTTGTAGCTCCACGTTATTTTTTTCATAGAAGTTTCAAGTAGTAATATAAAAAGGGTATATCATCATGGCTACATGATGATAAACACTTCAAAATTTGAATACCAGTGAGGAGACATAAAGTCATATTTGTTTCCCTTCAGTGAGCAATAGGACATAATAAAAATACTTAGTGAACAATTATAAGAGAATGATAGTAGTTTAGTTTCTCATTCCATCTACCTTAAAAAATAAAATAAATGAAGTTAGCATATATTTTTACTTCATAATTTGTATAGAAAGAAAAATCTTGACAATAGATTCACTGGTAGCAAATAAATGCTGAATATTAGCCAACAGTGAACTTCTAGCTCTCCTGTTACAAGAGCCAAAAGGTGCCACTGTCACCCCCTGCCCCCAGTCGCATTGCTGCAAACCATGGAATCCTGCTACCTCTGCCACCTCTTGGCCAGTAAAGTGAATGCCACGTGCCCTGCCCACCTGTTACTATAAACTCTCTTCCAAATCTAAGTCCTTTGCAGGTGCTTTTGGTTAGAGGAAGCCTTATGTCTCTAGCAGCAAGGGAGTCTAGGAAATGTAGGGTTTCTCCAATTCTATTTTGAAAAGGCAGGATTCACTTTGTGCGGAACTGATAACATGTGGAGAGAGAATCCTCTATAATAAAAGCCTAATATGCAAATCGACCCAGCAGCCAAATGACTGGTCGCTATGCCACTCACTGACCACCAGGGGTCAGATGCTCAACACAGGAGCTGCCCCCGGCCTGCAGGCCCCAGGTCAGCCAAGGCAGGTGCGAGCGGAACCTACTCCCCCTACCCCATCACCCCACTGGTCGCCCCACAGAGGGAGGCGACTGGCCAGGGGTGGGCAGTGCCAAGCTGGCCACAGTGGGTGCCAGCAGGGGTCCCCCGACCGCCCCACAGGTCGGCCCTGATTGCTGGCCAGGCCAAGGGATCCTACCTGCATTAATTTTGTGCACCAGGCCTCTAGTTAAAACATAAATGTTTTCAGCCATGACTGAGAGAGATAAACCAAAGGAAGTAATTGGATTAATCTTAATGAGAGATAGTAAAGTGCTCAACATAGCCAGTCTCACTTGAAAGGAAGACAGACAGGATTTGGATACATTTCAGATGTAGCACTGACAACACTGGACTATGGGTTTGTTATAAATGATGAGAGAGAAGGAGAAGGCAAGGATGACCTGGAATTTTCCATACTATTCTAATAATCAAATATAGGAGAAAGAATAGAAGATAGAACGAGAACGAAAATATTCAGAATGGGACGTAGTTGTTTTGAGATGTCTGAGATGCTAGATTCAGTGATCAGTTGCAAATTTGGGTCAGGAGTGCAGACAAAAGGTCAAGACAACAAAAATCTTTCATTTTTAAACGAACTTCAGCACTTTTGATTGCTTTCATGAGGGCCTAACAAGCAGCAATATTTTGCAGTTTTATTTCTAACATCATACTAACACCATATGTGTGTGTGTGTGTGTGTGTATATGGTATGTATGTAGATGTGAGTCTTACTACTTTATACCTCTTAATACTTACAACACCTTTTCTAAATCTGGACCATAATAGACATTTCAAACTCATCTGGTGAATATTTGGAAAGAATGGAAGTTTTAGTTTAAGGGTTGCCATGAAAACGTCTCATAGGAAATGAAATTTGGGGGAGGTGGGTAAAGGACATTTTATAGATAAAGGCAGATACCCTAAGGGGACTCTGGAGGAACTGAACTAAATATCCAGTTGTTTGTAGTTATATTTGTGAGAGGCATATTAATGTTGCTATGATTATTTGAAGCTGCTTGGCCCTCCAATAGGAACTGGAAAAGAAATTAAGAAAAATGATTAAGAAACAAACCAAGAATCTCTTTAAAAACAATGCAGTGGAAAATGTACTCAGAGCCTTGGCAGATATTAAAAAAAGAAGAAGAAGAAATTAAGCAAGTTTTCTCAAACTTGACCTTAAATATGACTTAGCTGGGGATCTTATTGAACTGCAGATTCTGATGCAGTGGGGCTGGGGTTGGACCTGAGATTCTGTATCAGGCTCCCAGATGATTCTGTCTGGTCCTGGACCACACGTTGGGGAACAAGGTACTAGAGAGTTTACGGCCATTCTATTAAACTTAGAGAAAGTCACAATTACTACTATAGCATTACTATTTAGGAGAAAGGGCAATAAAATCTAAGTGAACTAAAAGATGTTTTTATGTATAAGTTTCTTCAACAAAAAGGACACTGAAGAAAAGAAACATAAAATTGGCTTTCATCTCATCTACTGGACAACTTTATGTACATGAATTGACATGTCACAGGCCTCAGATTAGATCTTGGTTGGATGCTAATATAATGTACATTTTACCTTACGACATGGCCATTGCATCAGGACATATTTTATGTCAGCGTCACATTTCAAACCGTCTCATCAATAGTATATATACTGAGTGTGAGACATGTTAGTGACAAATGTACTAATAGAAAGTGTACTTTAAAGGGAGTGAATTAGTTTTTTTAATTGGGTCTTGACTTCACACCTGTATCCTTCGGTCTAGTTGAGTTGCCAGCTCTAACCAGGCAAATTTCTAAAAATGTCTTAAAAGAGAAAACGAATAGCCCAGAAATGTTCTCTGAGGGACCACAAAATAAAGTCCATTTTGCAGCAAATTGCAGGACAAGGAATAGCTGCTTTCCTAGTAATAGCCAGAATCAAGGTGCCTTGTGACATATTTAGGCAATTTGCACTATAAACAATGGCCATAAGTAGGAGAACAGCCAGCTTTTCCTCTTGATCACTCCTGAGGTTTGAGAAGTAATTTCCCAGGCCCATTCACCAATAGAATCCTGCAAGGCCTTGGAAATGATCTGCAGCCGGGTTTGGGGGCCTATTTGTCAGTAGGGAGAAGTTTTTAATGAGAGGCTTTATGACAGCTCACCGTCCTGAGTGCTAGTTAAAGCGAGATAAACCTTTTACCAGACAAAGGACGCTGCCCATAAATATTCAGACATCTGCTGGGAACCCTATTTGCCTTATCATTTGGAAAAAGACTGGCCTGAAATACCGCTTAGGACGTGCATTTTAAACTTCCCGTACGTTGAAAACCTACTTGGAGGTATACAAAGTGATTGCTGTGTAAGTGAATAAAGCATTTTTTCCCTCTTATCAAATGGCGAGGTTTGACAAGAACCTGAGCAGATATGTGGCTATTAAAATGGTTTGTGGCATGGGAAAGCCCTAATGAAAAAGTTTACACCGCAGTTGTCAAGTGTCTTAGCTGTAATACATGAAGGGAATGTTGTACCGTGTAATGGGGTATGTATAAGTCTTCCATAGAATGGACATTATGTAGTGAACTCAAACATTAAAGTTCCTTGGGTAGTATGTGGCCCTTAGAAGACCAGGAATTCTCATACTAAATGACAAAGACATCAAGCTGGCAGTTGTCAGACAGGGGCACTGTTAAAGGAAAGCAAAGCCATTGAATGAATGGATTTTTAAGACCATCCTGTTGTCCAATCAAGGGATTGCTTCTGTTTTGTTTTGTTTTGTTTTGTTTTGTTTTGTTTTGTTTTTTAATTGAATCCTCTTATCCAGTGTCAGCATGGAGTTGCTGTTGAGTTTACATCCCTTTAAAGTCAGGGGTACCCTGGCTGATAAGCAAGTGCCATCACTCATTTAGTCATTCAGCACCATTACTACCTCTTTCATAATAGACACTATGCTAGATTGAAGAACCATTGGAAAATGAATAAACATCATGAATGGCACAGTGAACTTAGAATCCAGGGGATAAATAAAGCATGATCATGTTTAAGGTGTGTGACACATAGCATGAGAGAAGAGAGAAGCAAATGACCAACAACCTGGGTCAGACATAGGAAACGTTTCCTAGAATGTAGCATTTGATCTACACACATGCAAACCTGCTGTAGATGCCGAAGACTCCAGGCAGAGACAGCAAGGGCGAGAGAGAAAGATGGGTCAGAGAAAGATGAGGAGTTCAGTGGGTAGGAGGAGAGACCTTATGTGGATCGTCTTGGAGAATTAGACCAAAGGGTGAATGGGAAGCCATGGGCTCTTCATAAAGCATGTGTGCGATGCTAAAGAGGCCAGCCTAGATCTACCTGCAGGAGCCTTCTTTTGGAGATGTCATGTGGAACTAGAATAGAAAGGCACGGTCTCATGGGTGACCCTACTGCTGATTCCATCTAAATGATTTCTGGACAGACAAGCAGGCATGGAAAATATTTTGATCCCACCACTGAATTGTCTTATGTGCCCTTAAACTCCTCTAATACATTAACTTACAACAGCCATTGGCTTAACAGTGCCCATGTCCTTAATATGTGACATTTCCACTATGAAATAATATCTGTCAAGATGCTAACTCAGCTATAAAATGTGATCTATGCTGTACTTTGGTAGAGAAGGTAGTTTAACATGGCCTCTTTTATATTCCCTCTTGGAATGAAAAAGAAGGAAAATTAGTTCTGCTTATCTTTAAAGGGATGTGCATATTTTTAGGGTTATCTTTAAGGTAGGAAAATGGTAAGGAGCTGTTCTCCCTATCTCTAATATAATTTTTAATTATGCAATATATTTTATTGGTAGATATCAGTAGTTTTTTTTGTATCTTAAAAAGTAGGGAAGATAGTGAAATATATTATGACCAGTCCATTCATTTGGTAAGTGTTATAGCTTAATGGTCTTTAATCTCTTTCTTCTTAAATCTCTTTCTTCTTAAATCTTTTCAAACTGATTTTGGAACATGTATGCATGTGCGAGGAAGGCATATACCATGAGTTCTGCAAAGTAAAGACAAAGGACTTAGGTTGCACTATTAGTTTTTCCACACAAACTGTGTGAGTCCTTCATATCTTCAGAACACACCACGTGGATTTTCATTACACACGTTTGTGCTGAGAGCCACACTTGACTAAATTATAGAATTAGAATGGGAAGCTAATGGACATACATTCACCCTTTGTTGCTGAAGTCATTAGAAGCTCACTGACGTACTGGGATCCTTCTGTGCATACTTCATATTTCTATTGGCTCTGCAACTATGATCTCGTTAAGTAGAAAAACGAAAGGAAAAGACTGTAGTAACCCACCTGCATAATGAATTTCCTTTCATAATTTTAACAAGTTTAATGATTAAAAAACTAATCGTTGTATTGCACTTTAGTCAACAAAACCATTTGACCGTTGGGCCCCATGTCTTCAAGTTTTTAAGTCTCCCTCAGTAATGTAACATATTTACATTTTGATCTATTAAAGTTCTAAAGAAGCTGTTGAAAACATAAAAGTCACTGCCAAACAGATTTCTTTAGTTTTAAGAAAAAAAAATGTAAGGGATTTAATAAAGCATTGTTGAGAATCCTAATTATCTAAGTACCTGCCTTGGTAAGAAATACTTCAATGTGACATACTTACATTCTTATTTAAAATGACATTATTTTATCAATAGGTACTTAACCAATCATTGAAACCATTATTCACAGTTGAATAGGCATGGCATTTAATTAGGATTCCTTTAAAGGAGACTCCATGGTTAAAACTAATTTGGTTTAGTGTCTTTTAATATTACATAGTTTTTAAAATTTTTGTAATTGATTGTGAGAGAGAGGGAGAGGGAGAGGGAGAGAGAGAGAAACATTAATCGGCTGCCTCCTACAAGCCCCTGACCTGGGATTGAACCTGCAACCCAGGCATGTGCCCTGACCAGCCATAGAACCAGCAACCCTTCAGTGCATGGGATGATGCCCAACCAACTGAGCCACACTGGCCAGGGCTAATATTACATATTTTATAGCTTTTCTCTCTTTGGATACATTATATACATAACTGTTCTAAAATTATCTGCTTGTAAACTTCATACCTTTAGCCCACAGTGACACATTCAAGGTAGCAGTGCAAATATTATAGCAATTGAATCTAAGTCATCTAAACTTAGGAGAAACCAACTCTAGTTAGCCATATCTCTAAAATAAATAGAAATAGAAATTTGAACTAAAAAAATAATCATATAGCCAATGAAAGTCACATACCGGTCTTGCCTCCTTTCATTGATAAATTATAGGATTTAGGCAGTTTGGTTTAGATGTCAAGTCTTTTAGAAACTTGTGTATATCATTAATGTAATTTTGGTGCAGGAGCTAAGATTTGCTGTTAGTTGCTGAGAGCGGAGAGTTGAATAGGCACTTCGTGCCATTTTCTAATTACTGCCGCTTCAGATCTTTCTCATTTTGTATAAATGGAGCTTATGAATATTTGTCTGCATATGCCAGGTTTTCTGAACCTCAGCGCTAATGATGTTTGTGGCTGGGTAATTCTCTGCTGTAGGGTTGTGTCCTGTGTTGTAGGATGGCTTCTACTATCAATGGCCTCTACCCACCACGTGTCAGTAGCAGCCCTTCCCCAAAGGTCTCCTGATATTGTCAAATGTCCCTTCTACATTAAACCACATACTTTTAATTTTAATCATGTCCACAGATAAGCTGTGGTGGTATTCATAAAACTTTTTTACATCAGGTGAATTTCAGATCTCATTTTTAACAATATGGTGATTGAAGATATTAATAAGTTCACAAATATGTGTGCTGAACCATAGTTTTCAAACTGCCCCTTGTGAAAAGGAGTTTTCTCAAAAGCTTTGGAATGCTGCATTTTGACTAGTACTCTCAAACTTGCATTTTTTAAAAATATATTTTATTGATTTTTTACAGAGAGGACGGGAGAGGGAAAGAGAGTTAGAAACAACGATGAGAGAGAAACATCAAATCAGCTGCCTCCTGCACACCTCCTACTGGGGATGTGCCCGCAACCAAGGTACATGCCCTTGACCGGAATCGAACCTGGGACCCTTGAGTCCGCAGGCTGAGGTCAGGGCTCAAACTTGCATTTTTGAATTTTTACCTTTTGATTTGGAATTTTGTTCTTTCATCATTCTGCCAGCCAATATTTATGAAGCATATGTTATATGTATGCCTCATCCTATAGATAGCACTAAGCCACTCTCATTAGACAGTGGTGAGCAAGCGGACATGATTCAGGCCCTCTTAGTGTGAACATCCCAAATAAAAAATGTTGCTAAGTGTCAGCCATGTTTTATTTCACTGAATAATTAGAGGCAGAGATAGAGAAAAGTAAGTCACAAAATCTGTTTTGAATATCTAATGCCTGAAATTCTTATTCATTGGGATTACAAAAGATGTGTGAGCATAACCCTTGCCCTCTTGGAAGGTATAATACTGAAAGAAGCAATTAGAGAATAACAAGGGGAAGGAAGGGATTAAGTGCTCAGATGGAGTACTAGGGCAGTGCGGATTCCTGCTTGCCATGGTGATTGATCTTTCTGCCATACGGCCAGTGTTTGTCAGGGATCATACCAAAATGCTTCCAAAGTCGAAGTCATATCTGCCAGCTTGGCTGCAGCTTTTGGGATTTCAAACATAATTTGTTTTAAAGTCAGACTGCCCTCTACAAGTTGGTTGGAAATTAATCAAGGTAATTGAGGATTCATGACTGTTTCTAAGGAGGGGAGGCTTTCTGCTCCATTTTTTTCTCTTCCCACAGCAGCAGCTCTTCTTAAACTTCACCCAACAACCCCCTTTGCTAAAAATGAAAAAAAAAAAAAATTTTATACCGCCTATGCAAAGATCCCAAATGAAAAAGATTATATATCTCTGCATATCCGGCAAGGAATGTTGCACAGAAATATTGCTGGATACTGCATTTGGATAGCTGTTCCCCATATTAAATAAACTGCCTTTATGCCATTTATATTATTAAATCATCCTTGCTATTAGAAAATCATTTGCACTCACTAATTTACTTGTAAGCCCTTATAATTCTCTATACTCCATTTTACTAGGGCTAAAGATAGTCTGATGTATACAAACTCAATTCAATTATTTTCTAACTAGATTAGAAATATTAAAAAAATTGACAGAGGCAGAAAACCATGCAGATGAGAAAAAAGACAAATGACCTTAAACAATATCATTTTAATTTCAATTTTTTATTGTTGACACTAATTCTGATCCCCCTCCCCCCCCCTTTGCCCACCTCCACCCAACCCTCAGCCCCCTCCCTCGGCCATCCCCACACTATTGCCTGTGTCCATGGGTTACTTATATAAATTCTTTAGCTAATCCCTTCATTTTCCTTTATCCAGCCTCCCAACCCCCCTCTCTCCTGACATTTGTCAGTCTGTTCCATGCATCCATGCCTCTGGCTCTATTTTAAGTTGTGTTAAATAATTACGATAAAAAATTCCTAAAAGTCATGGTAGGAAAAGAGTATAATATGGGCCACAAACATTTTGACAATAAGGCACCTGGATACAAAAGAGAGGGGAAAGGGGGATGTCATTTCTTTTCTCTTTTTTACTTATCAGATAATTTTCTCCCCTCTTTTACACCCTGATGATTTCAAATTCTGGCCTGACCAAAATTTCAAATAGGAAGAATTCTCACACTGGCAACAACACAAGGGAGATGGAGCAAATGGAAACACGGCAGGTCATCAGGCAGACCCCTGAATTATTCAGACAGTTGCCCATTTCAGCTCATCAAAAATGTAGGCTTGGCCTCTTTGCATATTTAAACAAAATATAATGGGATTATTGCTATAAAGACTCATGCCCTACCACAAGGCTGGTTTACAATAAATAATTGAGAAACAGTATAAATAAAATAAAACCAATTGTTGGTATTTAAGAACTATAACATTTGTACAATAGCAATTTATAGACAAAGCAGGCTTCTCAAGCTTTAGGGTACATCACAGTATCTGGAGATATGGAAACACAGATTTGAAGACACAAAGCCAAGAGACTCTGATTTTGATTCTAATCCTTAGTTTGCTGCTGCAGGTCCACAGATCATAAGTTGGAGTGTGTCTAGTTGGACTAGAGTACGGATAGCTGCAGGAATATGCATGTAGGTGTTCTTCTGATTATAGTCCATGTCCTGGTTTTAATAGAGGTTATTTTTCTTTTGTTTTTGGTGGCTGTTTTTTTTGTTTGTTTGTTTTTTACATTTCTCTATTCTTTATTTACACAAATTACAATTTTCCTTTCTGCTAATACTCGTCTTTATACAATTCTGTCACCTTAAAATATGAACAGTACATTCTGATTAAAGCATACTACTGATAATGATGTGTATCATGTATGATGCCTTCCACATTGTTGGTCAGATATTGTAACAAACTCTACAGGGCATGATTGCCTCCTATAACAGTCCAAGGATAGGGCCATCACTAGGCAAGGCTTGAATTAGATGCTCAAAGGATGTCATTTCAAGACCCTGGCTTTGAAATTTTGACTTAATCTACAGGCCAGGACATCCCCTCTGAGAGAGAAACTGAAGAAGGGAAGAGGGGTTTCGTAGAGACATTTGAGCAGATGATCTGGGGGAAAGGCATTCCAGGTGAAGGGAAATCACATGCAAAAGTGATGAAGGAAGGAAAATATCTGAGAAATAGCCAGGAGGCTAGTGTGCTTGCAAAGTGAATCACACAGAAAATGGTAAAAGAGAAAATCAGAGAAGGAGCAAAAGGGCAATTAATCTCGGGCTTTGTTGGGGCCCTGCACTGATACTGGCTTTTGCCCCGAGTAAGAGGGATAGCCATTGGAGGATTTGGAGCAAAGGAGGTGAGACTCCAGTGTGCACTGTTAGGTTCGTTTTCTCCAGAAGTCGAGGAATGAATTCAGGGACAAGGGAGCAGTAAGCAAAGGGAAGTGAAGTTTATTACAGTGAAAGTAACAAATCTCTTGGCACACTAGAGGGGTCCCAAAAAGGGTTGCTTCAGAAGCTCACTAGTCTAGGGGTTTATATTTTCCTGCTCTTGCCCTCTATTGGCTCTTTCAAAAAAAAAAAACAAAACAAAACAAAAAAAACACCACCCAATCTCCTTTTGCCCTTGTCTCCCTGCTTTTAGTTCCCGCTCTTGTGTTCAGGGGAGGACAGCTCTACAGTTGACTGGTACATTCTGCCTGTCTTGCTCACATCCTGACCACCTGGCTCATCTCCTTTTTTTTTTTTTTTTTAGCTTTAATTGATCTTTTATTTTATTTTTAAATCTTTATTGTTCAAAGTATTAACTATGTCCCCCTTCTTCCCCCATTGACCTCTTCTAGTCACCCTCTCCACCCCACACCTTAGCTACCATCTTCTCTTCCTGGAGCCCTTGTCCTAAACTGCCTAATCCCATCTAACTCCTCAGAGTGACAGGATCTGACTTACATTTTCAAAGGATCACTCTGGTTGCTGTGTTGACCTAGACCAAGAGGAAATAAGAGAAAGCAGGGAAGCTGATCAGCAAATTTGCAATGGTTTCATACAGCTTTTGAGCCAGCTATGTGTGCTCTTGTTGGAAGAGAGCCTGCCCACATTTCTCCTATTTGCCAATCATCTTACATTTCATTTGGGAAATTAAAATATTGATGAACTCTCCAAGACTTGAAATTTCTTTCAACTATTGGCAGAAGGTTAACAACACAGATGCTTTTCTGGCCTTAGGTCAGCTGTGTTTACTCCACATCAATGATCTTTGGAAACTTTATCCAAATTACTGTTGAAATTGTTTATTTCAGAAGTAGGGCGACCAGATCAGCCCTCCATCTCTTGAGCGTGAGCAGCTTTGTTTTGCAGAGGCAGTGGCTAAAACAGACCAGACATTTCCATCAGCTGTTTGGTCATTGTGCTTTTTAGTGGAATTACAGCATGTTACAGTATTTTTCTTTGCGGGCTTAAACATTGAGCAAACCCAGACATCCGGAGATGCTAAAATGAAAAATCTGTTTCCTTTTGCCTTGCCATTTGCCAAGCAAACTCCGTCAGACAGCACATTCTATACATTTCGAGAAAATGAAATTACCCTTAATGTGTTGGCAACATCTGTCACAAAACACTCTTCAGTCTATGGCTTAAATGCATTGGGTAGAAATGGATTTGACAGTATATTTAAGGAGACACAATTATAGGTGAGGGCACTAGTTTGGCCTTAACAACCATAGGTTTTTCTTTTCCTTTTTTGGTATTTTTCTTTTCCTATTTTGTTTTTCTTTCTTCTTTGTAAATGTCATGTACAATACAAAGGACATTCTTTGATGAGGAAAGTGGACTAGGAAACACCATTCTTTGTTGTAAATAGCCAGCACTTCAAATTCTTTAAGTTTCCTTCCCTGATAAAGTGTCATCAAGAAAATGTGTTTCTCCAAGAGGTTCCTGCCTACTATTTCCACCTTACTCACTGATTGTAAAGTTATTCCATCCCTTATTCAGTTACGAAATTAATGTTCTTACTAATTTGTGGGAATCCTCTTTTCATGGAACATCTTTACTGAATATGAATAAGAATGTATGTTCTTACCAGTCCTCCCCCAAGAATTACTATTTTCTTGTTCATTTATTTGTAATAGCTGGTCTGGGTAGGAAGAGAATGTTTCCCTTACATTGTTTTACACTCCTTGCCTAGTGCTGCTAGTTACAATTCCAAAGGATGACAAGTCCCTTCCTACTCTTTCCTTTGATTGTCAGGTGTTTGGTTTATACACAGAAGCAGAGCTTGCTCTGTGGCATCTGTAATCAAATGAGTCCCCAAACACTTTCTGAGAAAGGATGTTTTAAAGAGACCAGACAATCCTTCCTAAATTAGTTCCAAATGCAGGCATTCAATCCTTCTATTCTTATCATGCATGGATTTTGATTCATCTGTCACATACTCACATATCTCATTTGCATATCGCCTTCCAAACAAAGACTCAAGTCTGCCTCTCTGCCACGCTGGGGAATGAGGTCACCCCCTAGGGTGTTGAAAAGAAATTCTTCTACCAAACACAATTTGGTCTTTATCTCTGATTTATGACAAACAATCTTTATGTGACTCGCATAGGCTGATTAAATTGAGGGGTTTCCAAGACTGTGACAGTTTAGCTGTATGATAGAATCTCTAGGGGCAAATATTCTGAAAAGATAGACTTAAGTCTTAAGTTCAAGAAGAGTATTGAAGTCTTGCACCTGTTAAGGATTAAAATATTGTGCAAGTGCCACTTTGGGGTTGGAAAAAAAAAAGCTTTAGAACTTGTCTAAACTCTGAGGTTATTCTATATAGTTTTTCTTTAAGTGATTTAAAAACTTTCCTTCTTCTTAAATAAAGGCCAGTAAGGGATTTTTGTTTTTAATATCAAGTAAAGATGGTTTTGTTAAAGCAATTCAGACAGCAGGAAGAAACCGTGATGTGTCCCTGAATTACAAGTAAAAGTTTTATCATGTTTCTCATTTGAGAAGCATCCTGATGAACAACAATTCACAGAAGCATCACAAAATTCAAACAACACAAATCCACAACTGTGTATATTTCCAAGCTAAAGACCTTTAAAATAACATATATTTTCTGATGGAATCTTGCTCAAAAGCCTTTTGGAGCAAAGTTGAATCTGTATAGTAAGCATTTCCAAATATTTGGCTCAATTGCTATTCTTCCTCCATATTAATGGAGAGGAGTTCATAAAAAAGGCTGAGTGATAGCCTGATCTTTTAACACCTGCAGTTGGGAACTTGGATTTGGATAGTAACATGAGGAATTAATCATCCTGAGCAAAAATGTTTTAGGAAACATTTGCCTGTGGGTAATCAGTTTGGGGTCTGAGACCCTGTCATCTATGTGGATCTGTCCTAGTTTTATTTCTTCAAAATGTTTACTTACAGATATGGAGAAAAGCCACGTCGTGAAAAAATAATGTTTATAGGAAAAAATAGCATTCAGATACTTATCATGTTATTACCATGGAACGTTTAAATGAGCTGTTCTAAGCATGCGCTTCTGCCTTTATCATCATCTTTAAAATAAAACAGTGGGATAATATAATATCAAAGACTCCACCCAACCCTAGATTTTCAATTTTTTAAAAATATGTTTCCATTGTCTAAGTGAGTCAATTAAGGCATAAGAGTAGGATAGAGGAGAAGGAAAGAGGGTATGTGGCCTGGCTCTGTGCTTCAATAGCCATGCGACACTTTGTATATGGACAGAAGTTTTTTTTTTTAAATATCTAGTATTTCTTACATTCCAATAGTTCTAATAAATCAAAAAGCATATTCGAAAAGTAGGCTTTTCCTAACACCTGATGAAACAATTGACATTTTTACATTTTTAGAAAATTATAGCAATGTTGCATTTGACTGGCATTTAACAGTTTAGTATCATCTGTCAAAAGCATAGACCCAAAGAAAGTAGGTCAAAATATTCAAATTTTAAAACATGGGAAATAGTAACTTGAATTTTTATAACATTTATATTAGATTTTAGTATGTCCAAAGAGATCCAGTGAAGGAACCCATCTGGACCAGTGTTATCACCACAGTGGTAGGTTGTATTGAGGTGATCAAAATCTGTCCATATAAATCATAGATAAATGTTGTAAACCAAAAGTCTTATTCAGTATCAATAAAAACTAGAGAATTTCCATCATATCTGTATATTTTTAATTAAGAGAAGTTAGTATTTAGAACAATAAGAGAGGGCATATATATGATATCTTGGAATACATTCTACATTAAATATTAGAATTATAAGTAACAGGCATTTTAAATACATCACAGGTAAATCACAGTGGAGGAAAGGAAGCCACTAATGCTATCTATTTAGATGAACAGAAAATGTCATGGATGGATGTAAAATTTATGCGTGGTTGAATTTAGCCTTTTCAGTAAAGTAAACATGTTGGATGTTAAAGCAGTCTACTGTGTTTATGTTTAAGTTTTAAGTGTCCTTCCTGTGGAACGTATTTTCAGATGGACATTGTGTGTGCTTCTAGGGTGCTGTGATTACGCCGACAATGGACCATCCAATGTCAATGCAGCCAGCAAACATGATGGGCCCCCTGACACAACAGATGAACCATCTTTCGTTGGGCACAACAGGAACGGTGAGTTGAAGAGTTTGTTTTGTTCTGTTTTCTTGGATTTCTTCGATAAGATGAAATACTCTCTTTTCACTGGCATTGTCAGCAAAACTGGCTCTGCACCATTGACTAACACTCCTTTCAGGTTCCAGTATGAACAAGCTGCCTTCTGCCTGCTTATTCCATCCTGGGACACATTTACTCACATTGACAATGCTGAAGGCTGTATTGTGTTGCATTTAAATTTGAGTTACTTCCTGTTCTTGAGAAAATGCACCAAGTATGACGTCTGATTTTGGAAAAGTGTCTTTATGCGTGTACCTGCAAATCTAGACCTTGTAACGTAATACACTTGAGCCTGTTTTTCTTTTCCCAGATGCTTACCACTTCAGCTAATATATCATTCCCAGGTTACTTACAGTGAGGGGCCAACCTTGACTATGACTAATACACAGGGTTTTTTATTCAGTTTCCATGTTTAAGTCAGTAAAAAGTAATTGAGAACCTGACATAATCGAGTTCTTTTCATCTTTCTTTTGACTATATTGACATAGATGATGTTGAAAAATGGGAAAGGACTCTAACATACTTAATCTTTTTTTTTTTTATAAGTTCGGATATTTTTGACTAGCCATTATTTTTCCTTGGGGAACAAAAGTACATCAAAAATTTCCCATTGCAGCCTTGATTTTATATCAGTGAGGCCTTTGAAATCATTTGCAATACTTTGTGTTAGTTTTTAAGTCCATACAAAGGCAATTCCCCAAATAGTCAAGAAGGCAAATGTTTTAATACAACCTGGAATACTGCAACTTTGTTAATTACCATTATAGAGAACAGTGAAAGACATCAAAGTCAACCTCTCATGTGACACCATTGCTAAGAGTTTTTAATTTTTCATTTTTAAAGATGTAGAAAGAAAAATACATTTTCTTTTTACAGAAGCAGCTTAAGTATTATAGAAAGAACACTGGACTTGAAGTTAGGAATTCTAGCCTTAAATCTTGATTGAGCCCTATTGTTTCTATCTGTCCAATCTCAATTTCTCTCTCTGTCTAGTTGAAGTATTGAACATGATATATGGGGCTCCTTTGACTACGTGCCTTTGTGTCTTTAAGGCTATATGTCTCATAGTCACCACTTCTGTGATTCTTCACAATTATGCTAGCATCATCTCCAAATATCTTCATATACTATGTGCACTAGTTATATATTGGAAATTTTACCTTAAAGCAATGGTTTGCTTGATACATAGGCTTTTTGGGAATATAAGATATTTCTGACATGTCCACTGAGCCTCAATAATCTGCTCTAAATAGGAAGAAAGTCCATATAGCTAATGGAAAGAGTTGCTTTGTTTCAATAAAGTTTAATTTTATTAACATAAACAAAGTACCCATCTCTAAGACTTCAGTTTCTGATCCTATAAAAAGCAGTTGATGATACTTTACCTGTCTGAAGGCTGGACTGGGTCAAATGATTTTTTTAGGTCTCTGACCTAGACTTTTAAAAGTCATGTCTAAAGCGACATTTAACTCTACACTGTGGCACAGCTAATTTTCATCAGGGAGATAAAATTTGAAGATAATATTTCTGGAGATTTTAGTACTGTGTTAAGGATTATTTGTCATTGCTTTGCTCATTTACCAGCAAAACAGACTCCATGAAGTATTGGGAGGCCTCAAGTTTCTCATGTGCCCACTATTGATTTCCCTTCATGTCAGCCTTAATCTCCTTAAGGGATCATAAATTCTCAATAAGTGAAGTATTGCGATCTTATTATATTGAATAACAATCTGGAATCTGATAAAAGAGGGAGTTATAATGCAAAGCCCAGCAAGAAACACTTTATAAATCCTAGTCATTTGAATCATAAGCAAAGCCAGCTGACTTGCTGAAGTTCAAATTTGCAAACTAGAAAAAAACATAAGAGCTAAGTTTAATTGAGATTATGACTGGATACTTTAGGGAATTGAAAAATAAACTAAAACATGAAGAACAGGTTTAGGATTATAATAGTTATTGATTCAATAACATGTATTGATTAGTATTGGAGCATTTTCAACAAGAACACAGTTATATATAAGATCACTATTTTTACCTAGCTGGAAATGGGCATATTATTTAAGAATGATATACATCCCATCCCTTTCTCAGCAAAAGTTTGAAATATGTAGTTTATTTTTAATACCAAATATTCTGTAGCTTTTCCCCCCATTTTTTCTCCCTTCACATTTGTACTAAAAAATGCTTATGTATATTATAAACTTTGTATAAATTGATGTTTTGCAAAGGTTTGAAATTTCATAAGGTTCTGGAAAAGCAGAAAGAAAACAATATTACTTTGTTGATTTATTCAACAAAATATCACTGTATTTAGTATCCAGAATACTGGTATATATTTTTCTTGAACTGTCACTCTTGTACTTCAACATGCCATCATAGATTCATTTTACATGAATTTTTGATTGGCATGTGGAGTGGCTATCAGATTTTCCCACCTATTGCTTCTTTTCAATATATTTTATTATTGCTGGGAAGATTGCCTGTTGTCACGGAAAAAAAAAAAAAAGTGGATGTTGGGATCGAACTTGAGTTCACAGTCCAGCTCAGCCCCTTATTAGCTATGCACATTTAGGCAGGTTATTAACCTCTCTGAACTTTTAGTTCCTCTTCTACAAAGTAGAAAAATAATATTTATATCCCCGGGGAGTTGCCAACATTAAATGCAATGATATATGTGACATTCCTAATACAGTGTGAAATCTAGCAGATAGATGCTTATCAAATGAGCTGTCCTTAACCCCACTACATCCAGTGGCTTCAACTGGCAGGAATCTAGTCCAAGTCATCAGAAGGGATGTAGGAAATTAACAAGTTCACAGCACAACACACTGGCCTACTCTGTTTCGTTTGGCATAACTTATTTCTTTCTCACGTTTCCACTTCCTTAGCGTCTAACATACTCTTCCAAGGTTGTAAACCCCAAAATTCTAGAGGCCAGCCAAGTCACATTAATGAATCAAGTTGGCTGATTTGAGCAAAAAACCCTAGAAGCACAGAATCAAATTTGGTCTACATTTACCGCTCATGTACTATAAATATACTTGACAGTGGAGGTTACATTTTAATTTAGAGATGTTTTTAATGCAATACTAATAATTTCTCTGCCTGAGAGTTAGGTGAACAGTAGTGGAAGGTGCCACCCTTGGCAGCCTGGAACATGATGTTGCCTCTAAAGAAGGCAGCCTCTACTCAACTCCAGGTCACTGTTGCTTCAGAGGCATACAGACCTAGGGTGGCCTCACCTTCCAATTTTTTAAGATACATTAAATATTTAAATCTTAATGGAACATTTCCCCGTATTTGAATATTGAACCCCGTTTGCCCGAAAAGCTCTCAGATTGTGACTCCTGCCCAGGGATTTCCTAGGTCTCCTCTGACTCTTCTGGCCATTGCTGCTTCTGTTCTTTCACAGGCTGCTCAGACAGGGTTTCATTTTTTAACTTCGCATTAATACATGATTTTCCCTTAAGCCATGCCATCTGCTTTCATGGTTTTGAACTCTGCTTGCTATGCCGAAGACTCTTAAATCTGAGTCCTCAGTGCTAACCTCATCTTACATTTTTAGACCCATTTTTCCAACTATTTGCTAACTGTCTCATGTAAATCTCCCTCTGATATCTCAAAGTCAGCATGACCCAAACTAATCGCATTCGCTTCCTCAGGCTTCCTCCCCACTGATGCCCTTCCGCTTCCACATTCCTGCTTTTTATTTCCTCTCAAGCCATATCCATGCCCTTTTGCTCTGGTAGTCAAATGCTAATCCTGGGACTCAGTCTAGACTCTTTCCTTCTCCCTCACCACCATATACAATTACTTTTCAAGTCCCATCACTTTAGTCTCATAGACATTTGTCAAATACATCCCCTCCACCACACTTCTAGACTCTGCCCTGGGTCTCATTTGATTACTTATAATAGTCTCCTAACTGCTCTTCCTGCTTCCTGTCTCAGTGGGCTCCCATCCATTCTCCAGCATGTTGCCACAGCCAGTCAATCTAAAATTATCTGATCATGTGTCTCTCTTACCAGTAACTTTTCAGAGGCTTTCAGACATCTAGGCTCACTGAAATTCTACAAACAAGATGTGAGCAGTGACGAGTCAAGATAAAAACAGCAGCCTCAATCCAGAAACAGATAGGCTCCAGGGGAAGAGCCAGGAGAGATCAGTGAATGATCTACAGTAGTCAGTGGTCCAGGGCTAATGGGGAGTTGGAGCTAGATTGGAATTTTCCAGTGTTAGAAGGGGGGGATTGGGGCTTAGGCCATAGGCCACATGCCACATCCCACTTTCCTTTCTAAGATCCCTGGGTAAGGAAGTTTATTGAGATGCCTCTTTTTCAGCTTCATAAAAGTAGGTATATTTGGTCCCTTGTAACCCCCAATTTTGAAATGGAACCCGGGTAGGTTAACCTTTCTCTACCATTTGCCACCTCAAATGTTTATTGTTCAATTCTCTACATATTTTCAAGCTAGACAGAATCTCCCAGACTTACAGGAAATCAAATAACTATTTTATTCCAGGGCTGTGCTGACCTTGGCGATTTTTCTAGCTTTTCCACCTTTTTTTTTGTTGGTCATAGGAATCCCTGGATAGAGCCAAAGCCCTGTTAACCACCGTTTCTTATCACCGTATTGTAAGCATTAGCAGAAATCACTGGGGATTTTACTGTGTTATGAGAACCTCCAAATTGCATGACAATCTTGTTTTACAAGTTTCTTATCTCCTTTTCATTTGTTCAGTTGGTGGTCACCAGTGGCTTACAATGTCACCAGAATCTGTTGAAAGAAATAAACGTTTTTGTTCTGCAGGCTCCTTATCTGCAGTTCTGTTTGTGTCCTCCAAACCACTGGTGATTTGTGACATCATTGGATTCCATGATGTAACCATAGCCACTCACAAAGATAATCTTGTAATTCTACTCCATTTGTACACGTAGCTCTCCAATATTTTTTCCGTCATACCATTTTTCCTTTATTACTCTAAAATGTTGACGGTATCAGGTGACATTCCTGAATTACTAATTTTGCTCAGAGATTATCTTTTTTAATTATTACATATCAGTATCAGGACTAATAGCCATATCATGGCTCTATCAGGGAATAAAGAACAACACATAGTGTTAAATGGGCTCGTGACTAGAAAATAATATCGTAAATCCACAAATGGCAATGAGTATATCTCCTTAAATGGTTTTTGAGGAAAAAGTGTCAATTAATTAAAAATGGTCAAATACAAGACTGAAAATATAGGTAAAAGGGAATAGTTTTTTTTTAATTTGTTTAGTCTTATTCTAAGATAAATGAACTTTGAAGATAGTCTTTAAACAAAAAGTAAATAGGCATTAAGTGGAAGTCTAGTATCATGAAAGTTTAATTGCAAATATTAAGTTTTTGCTGCTTAAAAATGTATTCTGACTTCAAATTAATTAGCAACAAAATACAAGAGCCCAATAGATAAAAACAATGTGAATGTATAGTTGGTAAAAGAGGAAATAGAATGCCAAAAAAACATGAAAAAATAATAAATAGTAATTTAATCAAATACAGAGACATACACACATAACCCATTAAATAAAGTTATAAAAATAATATGCATTGCTGATGAAGGTGTGAGGAATAAACATTCTCATTATGTGATGACAGGGATCTAAATTTGTAAAAGTCCCAGTTGGATAGCAAGGTGGACAGTCAAGACATTTTAAAACAGTTCTGCTGACTGACCAATAAGTTTTAGTTTTAGAAGCTATTTTATGGAAATATTCTAAAGTAACAGTAAAGCCTTTATACCTCAAAAGTGTTCAAGCTAATGTTTGTTATAATGCCTAATGAAGAAGAATGATTAAACCATAAGCTACCCACAGATCAGAATGTAATACTACATGGAGTTATAAGAAATTAAACCTAGTAGGCTAGGATGAGCTATCATTATGAGCAGGATGTAAATGTGCACATGTAACAAACATGAAAAAATATTTATGAAATAAGGCTATAGAAATACAAAACAAGTGTGGTTATTTCTGGGTGATGGGATTAGGGACCATTCCTATTTTAATCATATTGGTATACATTCTGCAAGTATACAACAATAAGCATGATTTACTTTTATTATTTATTTTTAATATAAATGTATTTGTGGAAAAATGACTAGTGGCATGATCTTAAAATTAACTTTTTGTTTGTTTGTTTGTTTGTAGTAATGTGTGATTGCAGTTTTTAAAAAGAAACTAGGAATTACTACCACTATTTAAGAACATATTTGGAGACCCTATAAAAATGTTTCTACTTATTCTAGCTTTGGTGATGATAATCAACTCACTAGTTCACATACCTGTTGTGAGAAGCAAAATGACTCATGCATAAGGTGTTTATTTGCTTTTGAATCTTTGGTCAATATTTTTATCTGTCTTCTCATGAGAAAGTGATTAACATTGTCCTTTTGTGGCAAGGAGATTAAATGGAGAAATGTCTGATAGTTCAAATGAAGTTTTTAAGTGGATGGAAAAGAGGAAGTTTGAGATTTTAGTTTTTTAAAGAAATAATGATCATATAAATGGAATAAGGGTCTCACAGAACATCTATGTAACTGTGTTTTGGCAGTTTATTTGAATGTGAGCAATATTTGGTCTTTTTACACAGTTTACTCCTCCAAGGGAAATTGGGGCTAGATTAGAACTTCCCATTTTTAAAGTTGGGGGAGGGGGGGTGTTGGAGGGGCCTTGGACCATAGGCCAGGTCCAACTTTTCCTTTTCAGATCTCTGGCTAAAGAAATTTACTAAACCAAAGCCTCTTTCTCATTTTCAAAAAAAAAAAAAAATCTATATGGTCCCATATAACCTCAAATTTTGAAATGCATGCCAGGTAGTTTAATTAGTCTTTCCCTAACATTTGCTACCTCCAGTGTTACAACACTTAGGAAAAAGACAGCAATCATCGTGGAATAGATTCTTCTACTTTGTCTCTGCTCGCACTGCTCCTGCAGGCAAAGCTCCTTGGTCTTGACTGACAACCACTGGGATCAGAGTCAGAGCTGAGTGATCAAAATGTGTCAGCCCCCGTAGAGTATGGGAATGTGTACATTTTTTATTGATCTCTTAAATTTCCCATTCTTTTTTTTTTTTTTTCTCCAGGACTTTGTTTCATATTGTGCTCTGGGCCCCTTCTCGATGGGCTGCCTTGTAGAACTTTGGGGTCAGTCAGAGAGGGTATAGATTTCACATTGATGCCCCCCATAGAAGTGACCAAAGTAATGGCAGACCGAGGAAGATGGCAATGTTCTGGGACAGAATGTACTGTCCTAGTAAGTGGAGCCAAACAAACACCATGTATAGTGTGGTGGTTATGGGGACTATTGGAACAACTGTAAACTAGGTAGGGGTCCTAGTGCCTGAAGAACTTGGAGGTAGGGGGGTTAGGCAGCCACATGACATACAGTGAGTGGGCACTTCCAAGATGTAGAGCTAAGATTCTGTTTTATTTTCTTTTGTACTTCATTGCATTCTTTCTCATGCTCTTTTCATTCAAAGATTCAGTCCCAAGACAGGATTATGATACTCCACCAGCTGTTGTGTCAGGTAGGAAAATTCTAATTCCTTTCAGACTTGATTGGTGGGGAGAGATGGAAGTTGCCTGGTTTTCTCCAAAACTCTTTAAAGCAGTGATTCTCAATGGGGCTGGGTGCAAGGAATTTAAATTTCAATTCCGGGGTGGGGGGTTGCGTGGGGCAAGGGAATGGGCAGAGCATGGTTCAAAAATGTACTTAATAGTTCAGTCCAGTTTTGTGTATGAGAAAGAAATATGTTGCTTCTATAATAAAAAGTAAAAGCTCAAAGACATTTGATCTATGAAGGATACGCAGAACGTACAGTCTGTCTATGTTCTGTGTATCAGAGGTTCTCAGTGTGGGAGGGTTCATCAGAGTTTCTGAGAAGTGGGAGAGGAGATTTATGTTTATCAAATGAGGGCACAAATTAATAAAATGTAGTTTGAGAAGCACTGCTTTGGAGACCAGAATTCTTCTGAATTCAGAAAATCATCCCATTTTGCTTGCTCAACACCCAGTGTAGTGTCTCACCCATAGTAGGTGCTCAATATAATGGTTTGTTGAATGAATCAAAACTTCAGATTTGTTCCAAAAATGGTACTTTGGATATTGAAAGAGAAGCTGCCAATGTTCCACTTGTACAGCAAAGTGGCAGAGACTGATCCGAGAGTGCGTAAGAATCCTGAGGATTTTTATTAGCAATATTTAAGGTGTTTCATAAACTTGGGTGGTGCGGTTTATAATAGGGTATGCGTATGTGAAAAGGTGACTTATTTTGAATTGCACAGATCTTGTGCTTTCTTAACTTGGAATTTTGGTTTCTTGCGAAGAGGATAATGGGCATAATTTTCCCCTTTGGTTGATTTGTTTTTAACTAAATAAAATACTGGCAGCCTCAAGAGCTTTGAACGCTTTGATCCTCTCGTGTGTTAGATAATGAGGACACACAATCTAAAGCAAGAGATGAAGACCAGGAGAACCCATCAGTCGGTAGAGCCTGACCACGGAGCGGTGGTTTTCAGATAGAGAACAGCATGCTCTTGGCCACTGGGTTTGTCTGACCTAGCATCTGAAGGGTAATCCTTTCCTCATGTCTGATGGATTGTGTAATGGTGCTCATGGCTGAATATTCATCTTACAAGTTCAGTTGAGAAACAATGAGTTAGCTTTCAGTTGTGAAGTCACTTTTTTTTTTAATCCTCACCTAAGGAGTGAGGATATTTTTTTCCTTTGATCTTTGACAGAGAGAAACATTGATGTGAGAGATACATATCGATTGGTTGCCTCCCATACTTGCCCTGACTGGTGGGGGAAAGAGGGGCGGGTATTGAGCCTGCAACCCAGGTATGTGCCCTGGACCAGGAATCAGTGGTGCACAGGCTGTTACTCTAACCACTGAGCACACCAGCCAGGACCACTTTGCTCTTTTTGGAGAGCTCTATAAATTGTCATTAATTAAAACATCACTTATCTTTTCCCCAAAGTGTGTATCCTATCATATCATAATGTGTTTCATTTAGCATACTTTGTTTAATGTAATGTAGCCTTTACTTGGTTTAATATATGGCATCTTTGTTTAACAAGAGACATCTATTCTTGAAAATTCACCAATATTAATAATGAGGAAAGACAGAAACTGAAACTTTCCTTCTACTAGGTTTCCTGATTTCACTTTTAAGAACACATACACAGACACACAAAAGCAATGAAAACATCAAAAGCACTTACTAGATATCAGCCATGGGTCAAGATCAATGCATATGAATTGAAGCAGAACATCTGGCTTACAGTTCCCACCAAATTCCACAGACAGTTGCCACTGAAAGTCCTTGAGCTGAGAAATGACTCAAAGTCGAGCCTTAAGAAATGTAATCTGGCATCTGTATGTGTGCTTAAGCAACACGAAACAGTAATCACGTAGAACAGTTAGAAAGCCCCAGTATTGACATCATTAATATTTTTTTAAAGTGCTAAGATCCCATCAGTGGAATACAAAAGAAGGCACTAATATAGAAGTGACAGGAACAAGAACATTTTACAGGACTTTACAGTTGTTTTCCCCTGATAAGATTTAATTGGTGGTTTGACATTTGATATATTTGCAGAGTTCTTTGGCCTCTTTGGTCTACCTGTAAAGGAAAATAAACGTACCCTTTAAAAATGTTTATAAATTGTCTGGTGGGCACAACTTGAGTAACTTTTGAAAAATGGAATATCCTTTGCCCAACCCTGAGGAAAATGAAGCAGGCAAAGGTGTTGTAATAGTTCCTTCCCATCTCTCCCAATATGTCAATATTGGACAACCCAGATAGTAATCAATTCTTTGTCAGTGTAGGAACCCACTTGGTTATCATAATGTATCAGAGTTGAAGATAACTGCTTTGTAATCGACAGAGACATAATCAATATATCAAACATTTATTGATTATCTTCTGAGTCTTAGGCGCTTTACTCAAGTACTAGGGGTACACAATGAATATAAAATAGACCACTGGTAAAAAAAAAAAAAGTGGGGGGGAGGGCAAGAAAACCCACCATGGTCTAATAATGTTGTTGTTGTTGTTTGTGATGTTTAAGTGTATAAAATATGGAGGAACTAAAATCTAGACTGAAAAGAAGATCAGAACCCTCAGGAATAAAATTCTGAGCTGGATTTGGAAGAACAAATAGGAGATAGGAGCTGACCTGTTAGACAAGAGTGGGGAAGATTCAGGAGGGGAATGAGATGAGATACGTAAACACTTGGAGACAGGAAATAGTGTGGGGTGCTTGGTGACAGCAAATCATTTGTCATTCTTGGAGCAAAATGTCACAATGGTGGACACTGACACTAGGTCAGGGCAGATCTGATTGTAGGACTCTTTCCCCTCTGAGTCACATATCTTTTTTAAAAAAATTCAAATAATATTTATTGGGAGTGGCCATTATTGTATTGGGTGTTAGGGTTGCAACTTTCCTCTAAGAACCTAGGATCCAATTAGGAAGTTAGGTACAAAAGGTAATTACAACACAGTGTCTTAAGAGCTTCCATATGAACAAATATATGATTTTCACATTTGTAAACTCTCCAGTAAGATTCCAGAGTTCAGAAACTACTTGTGTAACTTACTAGTTGTGGAACCTTGGAAAATTACCTAATTTCTCTATATCTTAGATAGCTTATTTGAGGAATTAATAATTACTTAATATGGCTAGTGTCGGAATTAGGTAAGTTAAGATATATAGCCTGTTTAAAACAGATCCTAACGTAAAATAAGTGCCCCAATGTTATTAGTAACAACTGTACCCATTCTTGTTACGAGATGCTATGGTGGCACAGAGAAGAAACAACTAGCATACAGTAGAAGAAGTTAGTGCAAGTGGAAGAAACATCTAAACAGGGACATAGGGTGTATGGGAATAAACCAAGTAAACAATAAGTTGGAGGGGAAAAGTTTCAGACCAAGTAGGTACACATAAAAGACTCTTAGGTACAGAGTATGACAAATTCAGGGAACTACAGATGGTTCAACAGGACAGGGATACATAGAGACAGGGAGTAGAGAAAGTGAGTCTGGAGAAATAAACTGGAGCCATATCACCAGAAATGGTAACTTGAAATTGATCCAGGTGGCAATAGATGTACACTAAAAGTTTTGAAGTTGGAGGATGACATGACCACTCAGGCTATAGGGTGGAGAATGCAATGGAGACATACAGAACTAGAAAAGGGGCGGGGGGGGGGGTGGGATTTGTCCAGAACTCAAGAGTCCAAGCATGAAATCAAGTTGGCATGTGCTCAAGTTGTGGAAATGATAATGGAGAGTTGACAAATTTGTGAGATATTAAGGAAGTACAATATGTAAGACTCAGTAACTAAATGGATATCAAGATAGAAGGAGAGAGAAGAGTTAAGTTCCTGTCAATTCAGTGGCCTGATACGTCATTTTCAAGGATCTAATCCAGAGGAAAGGCGTACTATCCCCCAGGGGAACACGCCTGTGCCATTCCCTTACCCTTCTTCATCCCCCATAGGCAGGTATCTCCTAAATTCTAAGGGACCCCATGAAACTTGCAACCAGGGAAGCAGTAGGCAGTGGCATCTCATCCTGAGCTAATCCCCTGAACATGTCTCCAAGACCCCCTTAAATTAATTAATTAATTAATACATCAATCCTATCTCGTAAAACAGTAATATGCAAATTGACCATCACTCCGCTGCACCCACAAGCCACGCCCACCAGCCAATCAAGAGCAAGTATGCAAATTAACCCAACCAAGATGGCTGCAGCCACAGAGAGCAGGAGGAAGCCAAGCTTTGCACACACCCTGGCAGGCCCAGGCCTCCACTCAAGGCTACAGAGTTTCAATTATAGAAGATAAATAGATCCCAACAAAAATGGCAGCAGCCACAGAGCTGCAGAGAGCAGGAGGCTTGAGTTGCCCCCAGTGATGGAGGAAGCCAAGCTCCCGCAGCCCTGGGCTGCCTTGGCCTCCACTCAAGGCTACAAAGTTTCAATTATAGAAGATAAATAAATCCCAGATACCAGGGCCTCCGCTTGGGTTTCTGGGGTTGTGGCCAGCCTGCAAATCACCACAGGCCCCTCGCCAAGGCCACCCCATGCCTCAAAAGAACCCCCACCCTGATCCGGACACCCTTCAGGGCAAACCAGCTGGCCCCCACCCGTGCACCAAGTCTCTATCCTATTTAATAAAAGAGTAATATGCAGATTGACCATCACTCCAACACACAAGATGGCTGCCCCCATGTGGTCAAAGATCCTGCCCCCATGTGGACACAAGATGGCCACCACAAGATGGCCAGCAGAGGAGGGCAAGTTGAGAGGGACCAGGCCTGCAAGGGAGGGCAGTTGTGGGCAATCAGGCCAGTAGGGGAGGGCAGTTCGGGGGACCCAAGCCTGCAGGGGAGAGCAGTTCAGGGGGGACCAGGTCTGCAAGGGAGGGCAGTTAGGGGTGACCAGGCTATCAGGGGCGGGCAGTTAGGGGTGACCAGGCCTGCAGGGGCGGGCAGTTAGGGGCAAACAGGCTGGCAGGGGAGCAGTTAGGCATCAATCAGGCTGGCAGGGGAGTGGTTAGGGGGTGATCAGGCTGGCAGGCAGAAGCGGTTAGGGGCAATCAGGAAGGCAGGCAGGCGAGCAGTTGGGAGCCAACAGTCCTGGATTGTGAGAGGGATATCCGACTGCCCATTTAGGCCCGATCCTACCTGGGGTCCCAGATTAGAGAGGGTGCAGGCTGGCCTGAGGAACATCCCCCCCCAGCCCCATGCATGAATTTCGTACACCGGGCCTCTAGTTAATTAATAAACCAGAGGAAAATGGCCAAGTTCAATATTGTACATGTTGAGTTTGAAGTATCTATGAGGCATCCAAGTGGAGATAATAAGTATTTGGATGTGTGTCTGGAGGTCAGAAGATGCTCTTAGCTACAGGTGGATTTTGGAGTTATCATCTTGGAATTAAGTAATGTCACCCAGGGAATGTGCTTAGAACAAAGGCAAGTAGGCAGATCCTTGAAAAAAAAAAATGGCCGCTCCCTCCCTCCACCCACCAAAAGAAATTTAAGAACAAGGAGCCTAAAATAAAGATTGGAAAAGACAACGATAGCCATAGCAGGAAAACCAAGAATATGATGTTTCAAAAGAAGCCAAAGAGAGAGAGTATTTCAAGAGAAGCCTGTTTAGTAAGATGAGTCCTGAACAGAAGCTGTTGGATTTAGTTACAGAGAGATCACTAGTCAATCTGATGGTGCAGCTTTAAGGGGAAGGGTGAAGACAGTGAATGTGCTGTAAGGAAGTGGAGGTAACAAATGCCAGAAACATAACAATTTTGGCTTTCAAGAAGAGTAGAAAAAAACAAATGGACAATGGAACTGATTGATTTACTACTTTTTAAGACAGGAAATATTTGGTCATAATAGAAAGAAGCCAGGAAAGAGTTCTAAAATATGAAGATGTAATTCATGAAGGGGTGACTCATAGAGAGCAAGGTCACTGAAGAAGCCAGATACTTCTAGGAATGTGGGAGGTCAAAAGGAGGGGATGAAATGTGTGCATGCAAGTTTGTAAATGTAGGAATAGGCAATCAAAGAATTTCCCACATAATAAATACTATTTGTTTTTGTGAGACATATTAAGTGACATCTGAGAATGAATGGGAGATGTCATGGAGAAGAGAATTTTGGGAAACTATTGAGTAAGAAAGCCAAAAGGTTTGAAAGGCAGTACTGAGGGTTCATTTGAAGCTACAGATTACGATTTTTTTGTGATACCAATCTGTGAAGGTATTTAATTTTCCACAGTAGTGATCAGTAGCCATCAGAAAGGCATTCAGGTGGATCAATCCTCAGCTAAGGTTGTACTGAGTAGAGTGAGAAAAAGGGCAATGTGTGATGACAGTATTGTCAAAAGATTGATTGAGTGACAAATTCAATCAGTATACTTTCCAGGATGAACAGAACAAGAAAAGAGGGCCATAGGCAATGGGAGACAGAGAGAAAGTGGAAAGATCGAGAAGAGGTATCAATGAAATGTATGAAGTGGGTCTGGAGAAAATACGAGGATTAAAGATTTTGGATAATAAACTATTTCTTGACAAAAGTCAAGGTCATGGAGCAGGTGGCCAAAGTAGACTGGAGGTGAAGGTGACAAAGATTAAAGAGATTAAGCTGCTATTTAAATGGGGTATTTTTATGTCTGGAATTGTCTTATATTATTTGGTTTTTGACATTAATAAGATATGGGCTAATTATCAGGGAGAATGTCCCAAATATAGGGGCTCACTAACAGCATACTTCTGAAAACTATGAAGAATTTTTAAGAACAAAGTTCTTTCCAGAACACTTGGAATATAGATTTAATTAAAGGCAGAAAAGTGTTTCAGATCAGTGTTTTTCAGGGTGTGATTTGTGTATCACTTTGATACTTAAAGTTAATTTATGAGTACAGGGACCCAAACTTTTTATTTGTATTTCAGCAGCAATATAGTTACTTTTATGTAAATTTGAATAACAGAATAAGTTCACCAAAAGCATGGCTTAAGGAATACTTTGCTTAGGAAAAGTCTAAGAGAACTAGTTAAACAGTAAATACATTAAAAAAAAAAAACCAACTAATTCAGAAAATATAGAGCAAAGGCCATAGTGGCGATGTCCAAAAGAAAGTGGCTAAAGTTTGGGAAATGGGCGTCTTTGATTTATTTCACTGGCGTTACCTTTCCTTGTCATAGTCCCTGCTACACCTTATCCAGCTCATTTCAAGAACACAGGACAGAGGTTGGAACTACCTCCATTTTCATGCAAAATCAAGAGTCTGTTGTCTTTTTGGTTTTTCTTTTCCACAACAGTTACAACTCTTTAAAAGATCTTTCTATTTTAAGCAAAAATTTTTTTAAAAAAATCTTGAAGTCATCATTTTTTTTCTCTTCATAGTTGGATTTGATGTGTCACATATGAAAACTAAAAATAATATGTTGTCAAAATTGTATCTCAGTTGCTTTAAGCTTAATTCCCTTGAAGGGTGTCATCCTGAAATCAAGCAAAAACTATTGACAGAGAACCAAAGTAGAACCAAAATTTGTTCACCTTTTCTAAAAACTTTAGAGTTCAAAATTTGAATCTGTTTTTGGAAAAGACAAAAAATGAGAAAAGTGCCCCCAAAATGCATGAGAAGAATCCAGCAAACATCTGGAACATATATTTATTCTCTGGCATATCCTTCGTGCACACCAGCTAAAATAGGTTGAAAATATTCCATGTTATCAATACAACTTCATGACAAGATTTCACAGAAAAAGCATACTTAAGTCATGATACAGATTCACTCAGTGTGGTTGAATATGAAGTCCTTCAGTGTCATAGTCAGGAAATTATAGGATTCTGCAAATAAAGTCCTTTACAGAGGTTTTTGCCCAAATTAGGGCAAAATTCACTGTTAAAATAGTAGGCAGTTTTTCCATACTGTTTTTTGCTAGTCGATAGCATCACTTTGCATTGGAAAGCCTCATTAATTTGGAATTGGTGATGCTCTACCAAAGATTTGGTTGAAGTTTATCTTTATACTGCCTCTTCTTGGGTGGGAATTACTTTATAAAACTCTCTCATAATTGGGATGGGCGGGGGCGTTTAAAATACTTCAAAGAACAAAACTATTTTTTCAGCTCTAAACAACATCTGTTTTCATGGATACCATGTGCTAATTACAAATGATTTCCATCTCTTAATTAAACATTAGGACCATTAGTACCTCCAATTAGCAACAATTAGCCATTAAATTGTATTTACTGTAAAAGACCTGACACAGAGTTATGTGTTCCCACAAGCCATGCATGAAAATTGGTTTCATTTCTTTGCTCAAATACTGTGCATTCACTTTGATTACAAAACTGCATTTGTTTAAGTGTGCTAATTAATTGATTTTTTTCTTTCCAATAAGTTCTAATAAGGGAGACTTTGTTCTACTTACTATGCATTCATCCAGCGGATATTTTCTGAGCTCCTGTAGTGCTCCAGAGAACCAAGGCTATAGATCACAGATGCATTCCTTGCCTACAAAGAGCGTAGGATCCAACAGAGAATAGGGTTATAAGGAACTGTCATAAAACACAGAACGGGACTTTGTACATGATATTTATACAAATATTTGACAAACAGGCATGTGCATGCTGTTTTTGTGTTCTTGCTGGTACACTTATATTGATCCGTCCATTATCCGAATGAAGTCTGACTTTTCCTGAGGGACCACAGTTTTCATTGCTCCATTCAAGTAACTGATAACCAAAGAGGGGTTAAGCAAATAGACGGTTCTGGTATATAAACATCCCTGTTATTTAGCTCATTTTTATGTGGGGTGGTGATGGGGAGTTGGGAAAATCCTATGGCTATTTTCTAATCAAGCAGTTTTATTTCTGTAAAGGTCCAGATAGAAAATATTTCAGGTTTTGTCGGCCATACGGTCTATGTCATGACTACTCAGCTCAGTCTTTTAGGGCGAAAGCCACCACAGACCATGTATAAATAAATGAGCATGGCTATGTTCCAATAAAGCTTTCCTTATTAAAATTGGCAGCAAGTTGAATTTGGCCTGTGGGCTGTAGTTTGCTCACTCCTATTTCTAATCAATTTATTTTCATAAATATTCCAAATCAATACTGTTACCAACATTCTTTTTTTGTTCTTTATTAAAAATTTTATTTATTTATTTTTAAATCTTTATTGTTGAGAGTATTACAGATGTCCCTCTTATTCCCCTCATTTCCTATCTCCACCCAGTTCCCTCCCCACCCCAGGCCTTCACCACCCTATTGTCTGTGTCTATAGGTAATGCATATCTATAATAATAAAAGCATAATATGCTAATTAGACTAGACATCCTTCTGGACGTCCTTCCGGATGACCTTCCAGATGAAGCCAGAGCTGCGAGGGAAGCCCGGGTCCCGGGTGCCTGCTGGTGGCCGGAGGGAAACCCATGTCCTGGGTGCTTGCTGGCGGCCTGAGGGAAGCCCGGATCCTGGGTGCCAGAGGGAAGCCGGTGCCAGCAGGAAGCCGGTGCCAGCAGGAAGCCAGTGCCAGCAGCTGGGGGAAAGAAGGCCTACTTTTGCATGAATTTCATGCATCGGGCTTCTAGTATGCATATAAGATCTTTGGTTAATCTCTCCCTGCCCCGCCTCCCCTCCCCTCTACCTTATGAGATTTGTTGTTGTTTTTTTTCATGTTTCCATGATTCTGATTCTATTTTAATCACCAGTTTATTTTGTTCATTAGATTTTGATTTTTAAATTCAATTGTTGATACATATGTATTTATTGCCATTTCATTGTTCATATTTTTCTTTTTCTTCTTCCTCTTTCTCTTCCTCTTTTTAAAGAATACCCTTCAACATTTCATGTAATACTGGTTTGGTGGTGATGAATTCCTTTCACTTTTTCTTGTTTATGAAGCTCTTTACAATTCTAAACGATAACTTCGCTGGGTAGAGTAATCTTGGTTGTAGGTCCTTAGGATTCATCACTTTGAATATTTCTTGCCACTTCCTTCTGTCCTGCAAAGTTTCTGTTGAGAAATCAGCTGACAGTCATATAGCACTCCCTTGTAGGTAACTAACTGCTTTTCTCTTGCTGCCTTTAAGATTCTCTCATTGTCTTTAACCCTTGACATTTTAATTATAGTATATCTTGGGTCTCTTTGGACTCTCTGTGCTTCCTGGACTTGTAAGTCACTTTCATCAGGTAGGAGAAGTTTTCTGTCATTATTTCTTCAAAAAGGTTTTCAATATCTTGCTCTCTCTCTTTTCCTTCTGGTACTGCCACAATGCGAATGTTGGTATACTTGAAGTTGTCCAAGAGGCTCCTTACACTATCTTCATATTTTTTTAATTCATTTTTCTTTTTGCTCTTCTGATTGGGTATTTTTGTTTCCTCATATTCCAAATTGTTTATTTGGTTCTCGGAATCCTCTACTCTGCTGTTTAATACCTGTAAATTATTCTTTATTTCAGTTAGTGTATGCTTAATTTCTGACTGGTCCTTTTTCCTGTCTTTGAAATTCTCACTAAGATCCTTGAAAGTCTCACTAAGTCCCTTGAACTCTGTATCCAGCAGTTTGCTTGCTTCCATTTCTTTATTTATGACATGTTTGTCTCCACATTTTGGCTGCATCCCTGTGTCTGTTTCTATATATTAGGTAGAGCAGCTACGTCTCCTGGAATTGGTAGAGTGGCCTTGTGTAGTAGGTGTCCTGTAGGGCCCAGTGGCTCAGCCTCCCCAGTCACCTGAGCTGGGCATTCTAGGTGTGCCCCTGTGTGGGCTGTGTACACAGTAAGTAGTTGAGCCTTGATTGCTATTGACAGTCACTGAGAGGAATTGACCTCCAGGCCAATTGGCTGTGAGGACCAGCTACAACTACAGTGGGAAAGCAGCTATGTAGGAGACACCCCTATGGAGCAGGACTTGCTTCAGTGGTGCTCACTGAGTCTGCCCCTTGCGTGTGTCACTTGTGGATGTGTAGAATTATATTCTGGTATTGTCTGAATCTCTCCACCGGGTGCACTGGCTCTGGGACCTTCCGGGAAGTGCAAAGTCAGCCACTGCCTGGGGCCACCCGACAGTAGCTACAAAGACTTCTGCAGCTGCTACTTGTATTGGGCTTAGAAGTGCCCAGGCAAGGCCCTGCTGTGAAGCAAGGCAGGGTGGTGCTGGTGCCTGGTCTTGGGCCTTTTATTGATAGGTTTGGGGCATGCTGACACCAGCTGCTGCTTGTTTGAGAGATTTTTGTAAAGTTTGAAGCCTGAGCCAGGCCTGGCCATTCATATGGAAAAGCTGCTGCAAACAGCTTGAGTAGGGCTGCCAATTGGATGGGGTGGGGGTTTTAGGGAATCATCAGGATGGAGCCAACAGTGTGAGCCAGGCTCATGGAGACTCAGATATGGCTGCCTGTCAGCTCTGCAACAGGGAGGTCTCAGCACAGGAACAGTGATCCCTGCGAGCACCCCCGTCTGTGAGAAAGCCGCTCCCCGAGTTCCTGCCCCTATGCCAGACAGTCCAGTTCTTTCCTGTATGTCCCTGGATTCCCCAAAAGCAGCCCAGAGATGGAGCTCAGGGGGATCGAATCCGAGTAAATTCTTGTGCCAGCCCTTTACAAAGGAACATTGGGTCTCCAGCAGCTTTTGTGTCACTCAGCCCCAACCCCCGCTGGTTTTTACAGCCTGAAGTTATGGGGACTTCTCTTCCCAGCTCTGGAACCCTGGGTTGAGGGTCTGATATGGAGCTGGGACCCCTTGCTCCTCATGTGCAGCCTCTGTAGCTGAGATGTTTTAAAAAAACTGCACACGTGGGTACCGGTCCAGCCCGTTCCTCGCCTCTACCCTTCCTACCAGTCTCAATGTGCTTTCTTCTTTACTTCTCTAGTTGTAGGATTTCCATTCAGCCAGCTTTCAGATGGTTCTGAATGATGGTTGTTCTGTATTTTAGTTGTAATTTTGATGTGGTTGTGGGAGGCGAATACTGGTGTTTACTTACGTCACCATCTTACCAACGTACTTTTCCTTTATAGTCAACATTTTTGTAGGTTTTTTATTTAATTTTATTGTTTAAAGTATTACAAATAGTACTACATATGTATTTTTGTATTTTTCAAACATTTATTGAAAAGCCGACGAAATATCAGGAAAACAGAGGTGGAAGAGATTGAAATGAAGTTTGAGACATTTCTTAGTATTTTAGATTGTACAGCATGAGTGATTGTAGTACTGTAGTATTAAAACACTTTAAGTCTATTTATACTTTTTACATGCTCATATACTGGTTTTCTGGGATTTATTTGTATGTACCTGGCAACAGAGAATTATCAATCCAGAAAACAAAATATATATCCTGTTTAACATTTCCTTGCCAGCCTTTAGAATTCTTTACTTTTAGAAATTTAGAGAAAAGGCAAGAGATTCATCCTCTCAACAGATTTGTAGTAAAATTTATTTTGCATCTTTGTCACCCTACATGGGCTGGTATTTTTGTTGAGGTGGTTGGTTAGTGTCCACGGAAGTTATTCTTGATATTCTTATTCTTTCTGGGCAACTGCTTCTGAGCACTGTTTTTGTTTTTGTTTTTTTGCTCTGCACTAAGAAGGTGAAAGGAAACTTCCTTGGTTTTGTCTAAAGACCAAATACTGCACAGGACAGGCCTGGGATGGCTGGAGATATGACTGCCCTTCTGCAGCAAAATCAGAGCGAAATTCCAGTTGGTGATGCAACACACACATCAAAGGGAAAGCAGTGTCCCAGTGAATCTGCCCTAGAATCCCTCAGTGAGTGGCAGCCATGGACTTAGCGACACAGCAGCAGCACCCGGCGTCACTTAGTCCTTCAGTCATCTAAAGGGCAGTGTCCCCATAATGCAACAGGGGGCAAGAGCCTTTTCAGGATAACAGTCTGTTTTCATGGGAGCTAAGTGTATGGCAGGAATCAGCATATGTGGTACTGACTGCACAGGGTTCCCTTTTTAATCAACAGCACTAAGTGAGCACTTGAGGTTCCCATCAGAGAATCCAGTCATGAATGGACTATGGTTCAGCACTTGGCAAAGGCATGCTAGAGACATCTGAGACTGGAGAGATGCTGCCTGACAGACAGGCTAACATTTCTCTAGACTCTGTGTCAAATTAGTTTATCAGACAGCAAAATACCTGATACGTAAGATTGCATGTCCCTCTAGAAATGCTTTCTCGGAGTTAAAATTTAATGTTTTAACCTCTTGTGTCTTAGACAGGTAGCATATGACACAAACACTTAAACAACACTACTAGATTTGTTGAGATGCCAGAGTGGAAGTAATTGCCCATTATTTTACTCCACGTCCCTCATATAAAGAAGCAAATGATGAATTGCTCCTTGAGTTCAGTGCCTAGGCAAGAATCTCCCCAGATGAACGGGTATACTCCTTTTGATCTGACGATGTAATATACATAACTCAATTCATTTCCTTTTGGCCTTGGTTATCAGGACAGGCAGAGTCAGGCATAGTGCATTGCAAATGTTCCTGGTGGCGTGTGCTCTCTATTGCTCTCAACCATGCATTGATGCGCTGGTGTGTTTTTTTTTGTGTGTGTGTGTGTGTGTGTGTGTGCTTTTTAATATAGTGCTGAATTTTGGAAATGCTGCACAAATTCAGTTTGGGAAAATAAAAGCTCTAATGCCTATGATAAATAAATAAATGAATGAATGAATGAATGAATGAATGCTAATGGGCTCAGGGAAGTTTGTGTGCTCTAAGATCTCAGTGGAAAGATGAAATGAGAGATGATTGTGATTATGTGTTCATCTGATCTAAAAATGTGCAGGCAGGGACTGTTTTTATTCATCCACACACATGCAACTCTGAATAGACATAAGTATGGTGTAATAATTGGAAACGGCTTTTAGAGTCAAGAGGATATTCATGATTCCTAGTCCCATTATTTAATAATTATTTAACAATGACAGCCACCTAAATTTTTTGAAGCCTGCCTTTCCTTTTCTTAGGTATAGATAATAATGCATTAGCAGCTCCATCTTCATACTAATACGATGATTAATTGAGATGGCATATGTAAAATACCTAGTAAGTGCTTGACTTGTCATAGATAGTAAATAATTGGGGCTTTTTTTTCTCTCTTTCCCCACATTCAGGCATTCAGAGATGTATGTTAGAACTTTTGAAGTATTGTTAACCTTATGTTTGCCATGATAGATTGACTGAACCAAAGTAGTGATTTAAAATAGAGTTTCCTAACCCACTATCTAAAAATAGGAGAACTATTAAGGGAATTCATTACATGTCTTCTCTATTGGCTAACAATTATACTATTTTAGGTGAATTAATATAAATATTAAAGCTTATTTTAACAACATGAAAAGTAATATTTATAAATGTGAAGTGAAAAAAAAGTGACAAAATTAATCATTGCGATTCTGAGTTCTAAAGCATGCACACGAAAAGAAGCTAGAAGAGACTGCATTAAGTGATCCAGGGGTGGGCAAACTTCTTGACTCGAGGGCCACAATGGGTTCTTAAACTGGACCGGAGGGCCGGAACAAAAGCATGGATGGAGTGTTTGTGTGAACTAATATAAATTCAAAGTAAAGGAGCAGAGGGGAGAGCAAGAGAACCCTCCGCTCTTTCGGCTCCGCGGGCCGGATAGAACAGCCGAACGGGCCGGATCCGGCCCGCGGGCCGTAGTTTGCCCATGGTTGGATTATCCTGTGTCTTTAATTTGTTTTTTCAACATTTTTGATGTGTTGCTTTGGAACTTACATAATTTACTAAAATTTTAGTGGCACAGCCTTTGAATATACATAATTGTGGGGAATATATATAGAAGAAAAAGATGAGTGTATTAATACCAAGATGATAATGATGACTATGATGATTATATTGTGGTAGTGGTAGCAGTGATGGCCTCTAAAATTTTCCCCACTTCCATTCATTATGTCTCAACACTAGGGCATTGAAGGCAGAATTAAGAGAAGCTTATCTCTCTATAGAAGTGGCATAGATCTTTGAATGATTTTGTCATCTAAAGTCACTCTCCATTTATGTGAGTTTATTGTCCACCTACCAGAAGGCGGACAATAAACCACAACCACCTGGCTGTTGCTTTTCACAGTTTTCATAATGAAATCACATTTCAAGTAATATATTCTGCTTCTTTCATGCAGCACTTGGAACAGTCTGAAAATCTTCCCAATTTCCTTAATGTGAGACTTCTAGTCTCTTAGGTTTATGGAATTGATCTAACACATTTGAAATTGGGACCATACGTAATATACTTTAATGACATTGATATTGTCTAACTTCCATGATATATATTATATATGTAATATTAAGTCATTATATATATTATATATAATATTACGATTATATTATATTTTATAATGCATGTGTTTCCCCAAGCTGTAGATCACAAAATATTTGTTCATACCAAAATGATATTGTTTCAAAGTCCATTGCCATCCAAGATATTGCCTGTTCTTCCTTCTTTTCCAACATTAACTTTAATTGTTTTGATAATGTGAAATAGAACATAAATGATATGTTATTTATTATCACACCAGATTTTATAAAATTTTCACTTGTCTGAACTGTGCACTTTGGTGTACTCAACTATGATTTAGTTTTGGTAAAATATTGATTGAAAAGCCTTCAGCTACCTGACCCAGATACTGCATATCAAAACTGTAATCGTGTCACATCAAATTTCCTTAAAAAGGAAACAAAAATTGAAAAAAAAATTAAACCAGTGGTGCTCTTTAATTTATATGCAATGGATATTTCATTTGGCAGAAATATCATATTGGGTTCAGAGTAATGGATTGCAGGCCCCTGTAAGGCATAAATTTAATTACTCTATGTGCCTGCTCTGAATCCAGCCATCTACCCAAGAGACTCAAATCTGGGAAAGCATAGGACTCGAGATTCAAGAAATGGGAATTTCATTCATAATTGAGCAGTTATTTTAGCAAAGCAAGTATATAGTGTTGGCAAAAAGAAAAATAATTTTTTAAGATACTTGTTCTAGAAGGTTAAAGTCTACTAGTCAAAGAAGACCAGAAACCAACTGTCGTCAAATAAAATTTGGTTTACTAGCTTACGGAAAGAAAGAAGTTACATCAGGTGAACCATGGAGCATCTAAGAAGTTTGAAGGGGCTTATTGCAGGATTTGAGCTCATGTAGTGTGACTTTGGGAAGGACCTAAGGAAGTAAGGATTTATTTTTGCATTGGGGCTATCAGGCAGTGAGGGGAGGTTGATGATTGGTGTCTTACTAAGTCTAGTAGGTGATTGGAACAGAACATAGCCAGAGTTGTCTTTGCTAACGATGGAGCGGTCACTCACCTTAGACAGAAAGGGGGGATGCTTCTTCCAGGTTGGCAGAACATCCTTGCTTCTCTCCTTTATCCATCATAGTCATCAAGTTCTTGTCTGATACCATCTTCAAATTGTTTAATTGGAAATACTTTGCCCTTCCTAATAACTACCAGCTAATTAAAGACCATTTGAATGGTATTTTATTAATCCTTTCCTTACCTAACAGGCAATTTTTAATGTTGCTTGACAAAAATATAGCTGAACCTTGAATCACCTTGATAAAATGTAAATACAAACATGGGATATGTCAAAATGTATTTTATTCATCACATGCAGTGAGTGTATATGGAAGGTACGGTGAAGGCAAAGATGATTTTATATACACAGAACACACTATATTCAAGATGCTGTGCCAAGTGCTTTATGCAGATTGATTTGGTACATGTAATTGTCACGACCAACTAGTAAGGAAGTTTCTGTGTCCTCTACATATTGGTTCTTTATAAGTCTAGCTGGACCCTCACTCATATTTATGCTCCCTTTGGTTGTTTTAAACTTTTCAATCTTCTCAAGTTACAAACACGAGTGCTGCCATTTATGCTCAGAAAATGGCTGCCTTGTCCTTTATGAGAAATGGATACCATAATTGATCTGTCTCCCACAAATATTTTCTCTTTTCTTCAAATTTCTGCTTCTTCATTTTCCTCTCTTCTAGTCTCCTGTGTTTATAAAGTGTGCCCCTCTTTTTGACAATGTTAACCCTCTCTTCTATGTTTTTTATTTCATGTCTTTACCTTTTTGATGGTCTTAGCATGACTACTCTCTATTCCATAGACACCTTCTTCAGTATATATGTATCCATTGGTCAGTGTTCCTCTGCTTAAAAAAAAAAAGGTATAAATCCATTCTATCTTGTTTTGCAGGGTGCTGGTCACTTTGCTTTATTTTCATTCTCTTTCCAGGGAAGTCATCTGCTCTCTTGGTTTTAACTCATATAAATGACTTCCAAATCTGTATTGCTCATTCTATCCTCTGTCTCGAATTCCATGCCTATGTTTCTGCCAGCCTCTTAGATGTCCCCCATCTACTCCCACTACCCTTGGCTGGCTCCATGGAAGTTCAAACTTCATAGCCATAATTTAAGTCTCACACTCTTCCTTCCCAATTCAGTTTCTTCTGCAGACTTTCCCAGGATTCAAACAAACCTCTATAAATATTATTTCTGTAAGCCAAGATTTTACAAGTAAGTGTAGTTATATGGTTAGGATTGTTACAGCCTTTGACAGTGGCTTGGAGTATAGTTCTTTTTTTTGGGTGAGAACCATATGATTTAATATTCAATTGAGCTTGGAGTAGGATAGAAAATCTCTTATAAATTGATGAGGCATTTTTCTCCCAGGCAATTTTGCTTACAGCCTCAGAGACCTTTTGGCTTTCTCTATAGAAACTTTCTTTTTTGTCTAAATTCTACCTCTACAATATACTTTGAATCTGTTCTCCCCATTCCATTCTTTTACCCCAGTTCAGGTTGGATCCTTGTTACCTTTCATTTTATTATTACAATGTCTTCCTAGTGCCAATACCTGGCCCTGCCCGTTCTTATTCAGCCTTCACATAAATGCCTGAATAAATTTTAGATTAACACTGTTTAAATTTTATCTGCAACAATAGTCTTCATATAACAATGGGGAGTTACCTTAGTAAGTAACTGCCCACCATAAAAGTACAGCCAGAAGTGGATTAGATTAGATCTCTGAATCTAAACTCATTGTTTCTAATAGCAACCCTCAGACTTACATGCCTACATCTACCAGGAATGCGACACTACACAAAGCTGTGAGTGGCTTACAGATGATACTCTACAGCTATGTCACACTGTAGGACCACAAGGTGGTGATTGCTCACTGGTCTCTGTGTGAGAGCAGCCCTAAAATTTTTCTGAGAAGAATTGTATGCTTCCTGCAGCTAACCTCCAAATACAGGGGGTTCCTTTTGGGTGGAGTGGGTGGATTCTCTTGAATTCTTTTTAGCTTGCTCATTTCAACACTATCTGTCCACTGCCAAGTTCAGCTGATGGTTAAAACAGAGATCTATGTGTGTAACCGGCAGCAAAGAAAGCTACATTTCAAGTCTTTGTCAAGAAGTATAACAATTCCAAAGTCACAGTTACTCATACCTTTCAGACACTTGGCTAAAACCAAATAATTTTTTGAGAAATATTTGGAGAATATGCAGTATATCCATTCTCTTTGGTTATTCTAAATTATAACCTGGATTAATCTCAGAAAGCTGTCTTACCTGGATGACTGTGTCTCACTGAGCCCCTGAAAAATAGCTTTTCCTGAAGTATGCATTGGCACAATGCCATTCACTTATGTTTGAAGGACACTATAATAAATAGCCCTTGGAAACTTGCTTCGCTTGCTTTAAAGCTATTGTTCATTTGAGTATCTGCTCATTTCAGACCTATAAGAGAAATATCTCTCTTGCTCCCATATAGGGAATTAGTCTTTTATCCATCTCGTTTATTTTTTTTTACCTAATGGACACAGTATAGGGTAGATACTTGTACATTCCTTACCACCCCATTTTTAGTCTGTAGGTCCCTGGAGATTTAGACATCAAGACTGTGCTATTCCTATTATCCCTGGTGGTACTGAAGCTCAAATTTTTGATGAAAATAAAAGTTTAAATAAGGACTCACCCTCAATTAAAAATTTCACAGTGATTTTTACTATAAATAGAGAAGACAAAATGTGGAGGCAATACTAAGCTAGCCAGGCACCTGAATTTTCTCTAACATGCCTAAAATGTAGGACCTCTTTTTCCCCCAGTTAGTTACTCTGGGTAACTGTCATCCCCTTAGCAGCATTAGCACGACATCCATCTGACTGCTCTTGCTGATTCAAGCCTCAACCCACCCCAATTCATCCTTTCTACAGCCACCAGAACCATCTTTCTAAAACAGACTTGGCTTACATCAACTCTTCCCACCACCTTCAAAACATCATCCTCAGTCCTTAGCCAGTGCGACATGGCCCTTCATGACCCCCACACCTACTTATTCAGGCACATTTCTTACTACTTCTGTGGTCCAGGCATAATGAACTTTTTCAGGATGGGCCAAGCCTCCAGGGTCTTCACATAAATGGAAGTGTGATAACTTTGAGCAGTTCCTCTGTCTAGACTGCTTTTTCCCCTACTCTTCAGCTTGCTGATGCTGGCTTATTTTTCAGGGACTGTCTCAGATACTTTCTTCTCCTTGGTGGTCTCCCTCATTCTCTGTCTTGTCTTATAGTTGCCACTTTTTCTTATTCCCTTAGGTCCCTGGGAGTATCCCCATCATCACATGTAGCACATAAAATGATTTTACTGCCTTTCTTTACCTCTAGAGCCAAGACTTAAACCTTCTGTAGAGTAGGGAATATTCATATTTTCCTTATTACCCAGTAGCATCTGAGTAGGTACTTAGTAAATATTTGTTGACTGAATAAATGTCTATATTTAAAAATGCTGATATAGTAGGCATCCCTTCTACAGGACCCTAACCTTAACTTCAAAAGATTACAATAGCAAGAAGAAAACAGACTTAGAAACCCCAAGAAGTTTGGAAATTTGATTGAATAAGTGCAGAGAGCTTTCTGAAAGGGAGAAAATAGTCTCATGAACAAATAAGTGGAAGAAAAAGTGGAAGGATTTGGAAAAAGAATTATTAGGAAAGTTTTCTTACATGAAATAATTTTAGAACTTGGTCAAAACCCACCAACGTGTTTAACCATTAGAAATATAACTGTTCTTTAACAATGCCACGTGTCTGGAAGGTTTCATTGTACTCATCATTTTCCCTAGATAGCCATCATGGTCATTTACCTTACGAACATTATTATAATTGACTAGAGGCCTGGTGCACAAATTGGGGCTGGGCCAGCAGGGGGAGGGAGGGGCCGTGGGAGGTTAGCCGGCTGGCCCCATCCTCAATTGGGGTGGCAGGGGGGGTAATTGGGGGCCGGGCCAGCTGATGGGGCCGGTTGGCTGGCTGCAGTGCACATCATAGCGACTGGTTGTTCCAGTCATTCTGGTCATTCCAGTTGCTTGGCTTTTATACATGTAAATTCCTTAGGGTCACCTTCTGAAAGTCCTTTTGTACCCATTTTATTACCCAGGTCCTCACATGCATACCACTGCAAACATACTGGTCCCAATGACATAGCATTTTTCCCTCATTATTTTCCAATCAGATTTTCAATGGCCTGTGGCATGCCTTTTGCAGATTCTCTGGAAGACATGCATTCAGGTGTCCCTCTATCACTGTGAATGGTAATCAGGACAAGTAATGACCTTCATCTCTTTTTCATTAATGAAATGGAAAAACACCATACCCAATCCATTAGTGATGCACTATTATATTGAGAGCTTAGTGTAGAAAGGCAGCCAGCCAGTAGACATAGGGCTGGTTTCCCTTAAACAGGATTTTCAACCTTGATCAAACAAGACACCCTTTCCTCTGTTAGGAACGCTTGCACCCCATCCCTCTCTCTCTTTCCCATTTTGTTTTGCCCTAATTTGTCCTGACAGTCCATAAGGGATTTAACTAATGTTTCCTAAATAACATTAAAATGTTTTGCAGATTAACATTTTGCATATTCATAGGGATAAAATATCAGTTAGTCTTTTGAAAAACTTTTTTATTGTTTCTGTCTGTGGATTTTAGTTTCTTGAATTCCTCACTCTCAAAGAGATGTTTTCTCCTTGTTTTTCCTCATTAGAAACTCAATATAAATATAGAATAAGCAACCATTCTAATTTATTATTATTATCATCATTATTATTTTAGCATTCATGCAGATAAAACTCCCTTGTCATTTTTATTCTTTTAGGAAGTTAGTTTGTTTGATGGTCTTGAATTTGGTCAGTTTAGACAAGACTTGAGGGTGTGGTGTGTTTTTTTAATCTCAAAAACTCAATTGGATTATTTTGCCTTTAGCTTGTACTTTGTAAGGTGTCTTTTTGCTTTAAAACTCACATCACTAGTATTTGTACTTATCACCCAAACCACTTAGACATGAAGTTCATTTGTAGAGCTAATTCTTTGTGACATTAAACTGCATATTTGTGTATAGGGCCCAGTTCCCGAAATACCCTTCCTTAGGTATACAACCCAGCCAAAGCAAAACACATCAGCTTCACAGTCTTTTTTCTATAATTGCTAATTTATGTGTTAGGAAAATGAATAGTAAAACAAGTAACACAAACAATGCACTCTTGTAAAAGGATGGGGAAGTGCAGTTTTTGTGTTCATTTCTGCATTGGACTCCCTTCATCACCTCTTCCACACTAAGTCCACTCTCAGAGAGAATGAGAAGACATGAATACTTGACAGCTCAACAGATGTGTCTCACCCCCTCCCAATTCTAGGCAGCCGGCACAGGGTAGAGACATGCACCCAAACTTGGGGAAAGATGAGCATCTAAATCCCAGCTCTCCCAGGGAGTCTCCATGAGGCCTCTCTGGAGCTGCCTTTTCATCTGTAAATGAAGATAATATAACACCTAACAGAGATGTACCGTGAGAGTTAGATGAGGTATTTTGATGGTCATAATACATACTCAGTTCTACTTACTTTGTAGAATTCCGAGTTTCTGACTTACCATTTTCCATTTTCATAGTTATTAGTTCTCAAAATGTGGTTCTGGAGGAGCAGCATCAGCCCCTCCTGAGACCTTGTCTAAAATACAGTCTTGGGCCCCACACCAGACATGCTGAGTCCAGGACTGGAGGTGCGACCAGCAATACCTTCCTTAACAAGCCCTTCAGGCAATTCTGACGCACAGTCAAGTTTGAGAAACGCAGCTCTAAAGCTCTAAGCCAGTCAGCCAGTCGCAGGCATGTGTGTGAAGCAAGGAAAAGACTGTGACAATGGAAGGAATTTAAACTCATGGGGAACTAAAAGTAGATTGTTAATTATCCTTTATTATTTAAACTCTTTTCTTCCACAATTCTCTTGCATGTTGCTGTCTTGTATGATTTCCCTCCCCCTGCATGATGTGTCTTTAAAAAACAACAGAATTTTTTTCTTAGGTTGGAATATAAATATATTGGGTGCTTTGGGAAGAAATAAATAAATCCCTATTCGAATTTATGCAGTACACTCAAAACTATCAGGATTTATGGCCTATAATGATATATGTAGGAACACCCAGGAAAACGAGATCGAAGGAATTGGCACAATGGCACAGTATGTATCCATTATGGCATGGTTAGTTACCAAGAGACACTTTTAGGATGAGAGCTCAATTCTCTCTCTTGGTCTGGAGAGGAGAGAACCACAGTTGTTTACAAACATAACTGCAAAAATTTGTATGTGTGATATGTGGTTTGTCTTTTTACATGGTTACTCCAAGGAGGTCTTGGTAAAATTCTATTTTTAAAAGGGCCGAGACTCATATATGTATAAATATATAGATACAGGTAAAGAGGTGATCACCCTATGTCAACAAGCATTGGCCTCCCTAGCACATTCCTTTGAGCCTGTAGTTATTTAGGACACGAACTAAATTGGCCCTTTTTATTTTCCACTGGTGTTAAACACAGCTAAGAGGATTACACTCTACTTGGATATTAAGGTTCTTTGTGTAAGTGGCAGCATCTAATCCTGATTATTCACTGTTTGTGTTTCTGAAATATATAAAGCGAGAAACAAAGCTTTCAACTGAGTCCCCAGTTTCACAGTCAGGTTGACCTTCCCGTCTCCAGACTCACAGTGACTCATTGCTAATGAGAACAGCTGTACTTTTTGCTCTTCTCCTCCCCTTCTCTCCCCGTCTCCCCACCTCACCCCAACTCTCTCATTTCCAGTGTCTGCAGAACGACTCCTGTGTAGTAGCATTGGGGAGAAATTTTATTGTGCAAGTATTTACTTATCACCTGTGCCCTTTAACTTTTTTTTTTTTCAATTTGGTCTGTGGGGAACACATTTTTATTTCTGTTTATGTCTGTGCTATCAATGCAAGATACAACTTCAGGGGGAAATGATAGAAATTCAGAGTATTCAATATAAATGATCACTTCAATTTGATTAATCTTTTGGCCATTTACATGAAACATAAATTTCTTGGGGAATATATTCAAGCATCATTTCCCAAACAACCCCTAGACTAGTAGAGCTAAAATTTTGTAGCATATCAGTCCCAGGGAGGGTTAAATATCCCAATGCCCAGGCCACACTCCAGTCCAATTAAGTCAGGTTATCTCTAGGTGGAAACCAGTATCTCTAGGTGGAAACCAGACATCAGTATTTTGTTAAAACTTCCCAGGTGATGCCAATGTAAAGCCAAGTTTGAAAACTAGAGTCCCAGAGAATGCTCCTCAGTCTCATGAGATGTTAATGTGGTACTTTTAAAAAGAAGTTCTGCCTGGCTGGTATGGCTCAGTGGTTGAGCATCAACCTATGAACCAGGAGGTCACAGTTGGATTCCCATTCAGGGCACATGCCTGGGTTGTGGGCTCAATCCCTAGAAGAGGGCATACAGGAGGCATCCAATTAGTGATTCTCTCATCATTGATGTTTCTCTCTCCCTCTCCCTCTCCCTTCCTCTCTGCAACCAATAAAAATATATTTAGAAAACAAAAAGTTCTCAGGTCCAGCACATTTGGGAAATATAGCAAATTGTATTGGTTTCCCTATAGATTCTGACAGACTCACAATAAAGACTGAGGAGTCTTGCAGGGGGAAATATCCTATCTAATAAAAAGGTAATATGCAAATTAATCATCACTCCATCACAAAGATGGCAGTGCCCATAGCCACAAGATGGCAGCACCCAGTCCTCTCAGCCCCACCAGAGTCCCCCAGTCCTGGGGGGAGGGGGGTGGCTGCTGAGAGCAGACAGCATGAGCAGCCTGGCAGAATGCTTGCTTCGTCGCCTTGACAACGAGGCAAGCATTCCACTCTGTGGTGGATGGGCCTCTGGGCCATAGAGACCCTCTGGGCAGCGGGCGCGGAGCAGCCAGGCCCCACAGAGAGCTACTGGTGCACGAATTTGTGCACAGGGCTACTAGTAGTGGATATAAAGAAGGAAGAAGGAAAAAGAGAAAAGGAACCCTCACCCTCAAGCAAAAGAAACATGCCTTCTTAGCTCGGTTTACTCCATCACATTTTAAATTTGTTTATTCAGAGGTGACTTTGTATGTGGGATACCTGTCAAAAATTTTTATAACACTTCTTCCCTGTAATATTTTTGGAAGATACTGAATAGAAGGATTCCACAGCAAAGTCTTTCCTTGCAATGCTTATTAGAGATCTGCTTATAGCTAGATTTGGCTTCACTCTCATGTAGCATTTGATATTTATAATAGCTTGTTGAGTTTGCCATAAGAGTCCAGTAATTATGCAAAGTGTCTGGTAATAAAATAGTTGGGTCACAAACACCATATGAGATTTATGTTAAAAACAAAAAGTCTCCAAAATCAACAAAACAAAGGCGATCAATGGTACCTGGAGAAATACACATTTGGTAACATGGGAAGGTGTGGGAAAACCAATCAGGTAAGAAACCGGAGGATCTGACAGCAGAAATAGTGCCAGGTAGTATTCAGTGGCATGTGCAGGGTCAGTACAAATAACATGATAGTTTGGGATCATTCAACATCCCCTTTCTCCGCACTCACACTCCATTTTATATGCTCTAATCCTAGGCTTTTCTAAAAATTTATTTCAGAACTTGATACCTCGGGGGGCTATCTAATCGACTCTTAATCTTATAGTTCCTCTTTCCTTCATCAAAACTAACCTGTGGCCTTTTTCTCAGGATCCTTCCAACTTCTCCCTGAGACTTGATTATATAGCAAAATATTAATTTCCGAATGTGTTAGCATTTAACCCCAGTGATGGAATTCCAGGCACTGTGGCAGATTGTTTCCACATTAGTCGCAAGGCAGATGCAGAATGATGGCAGTCGCTCTCCATCTGAGTTTCCTAAGAGATCTCAAAAAATTCTAATTAGAGTCTCCTAATTAGGAAAAGTTCTTGAGATGCTGTAAATAGTAATGAAAAATATTAAAAGTAATTTGACAAATTGGATTTGGATACACATTAAGAAGGGGAAGCCAACTGTTGATGTCAGAGAAGGTTCCATTAGCAATTGAGTTTTATTGACAGGATAAGAAAGGATCAAATGGCTAATAGGCAAGGTAGCCCAGAGGCCTGTGTGACCCCTGCCCTGCTATGTGTTGGCCAGTTCTACCAAAGCTGCTGCTGATGTATATACTTTCAACTCATTTTTTTTTGCCTAATTTTTCCTTTCAAACTCATATGACCTCCTCAACCACAAGGAATAATTAAACACTCAGCTCAAAATGGTTCATTTTTAAAAAAGAAAGAAGTACAATACACAAAAATAATTTTTAAATAAATTTATTAACTCATGGACCTGAAAAGCCAGAGGAAGAGCTGGCTCAAATGCTTTCACTGAAGACCTGTTTTCTTTCTTAGCTGCATGTCATTTACACATTCCACAGTCTGACATCTGAGAAGCCCAGGTCTGCATGTCATGGTAGCAGAGTGGCTGTCCCAATGATGAGCTCACATATGTACACTGTGCCATGCAAGAGAAGAGGAAAGGCCATTTCTAGAAGTCTCAATAAAAGAACAAAGAGAGTTTCCCTTTATCAGAAGTCCCAGTGAACATTTTTTTAGTCTCATTGAATCTGCTAGGGTTATTTTCACCCATTTCTGGACAAGGGAGCGAGATACACTAATTGCGAAATCAATCACATTCTAACTCTATGATTGGGAAAGTGAGGCATAAGAATTCCCAGAGGAAATATGGGTTAACTTTGAGAAGGAGACATGAACCCTGAGTAAGAAAAAAAAAAGTTTATGTCCTAGCCAGTTTTGCTCAGTGGATAGAGCGTCGGCCTGCAGACTCAAGGGTCCTGGGTTCGATTGTGGTCAAGGGCATATGCCTGGGTTGTGGGCTCGATCCCCAGCAGGGGGCATGCAGGAGGTAGCCAATCAATGATTCTTTCTCATCATTGATGTTTCTATCTCTCTCTCCCTCTCCCTTCCTCTTTGAAATTAATAAAAATATATTTTAAAAAAAGAAAACATTTATTGCACTTGCCCTCTTGTCGTTATTCTTTATATCCTCCTCTCTAGAATCTATACTTATTATAACCTTTGATTGGTTTTTAGTTTTGATCTTGAGTCACAGTTTAGTCACTAATTCCTCTTTTAAAATTTCTCTTATTTTAGGTATCCTTTAGATAAGAATTAAATATATTTTTAAAGAAATTCAAACTCATTTTTATTTTCTATAAGTGTACATGAAATTCATTAAGGTGGAGATTGGTTTATATCCACCTCTCTAAGACTCATGGCATCTTAAACATGGTTGGCTCCCACAAATATTTTTGAAGGATAGGTGAGAAGAACAATTCCTTTGGTCAAAAGAAAGATAAAAACAGGATCAAAACTCTAGAAAAATCTCTGCTCAATGTTCTAGGAAAAGAGTGTCCATAGTAGCCTGGGAGTTAGTGAATGAGTGTGTCCACACCCTAAAAAGAAACTAAAATATTCTAGGATAAAAAAGTCAAGGACAGATGACTAGGGAAATCAGACCAAGGAAAATAAGGAGATAAAAATTAAGAGTAAAGCAATATCTGTATTGATTTTGCTTTCTGTTTTACGTTGGCTACCTTAATTCTTCTCTACCACTACCCAAGAAAGTGCACTTCTGGCCCTTTTATTTATGTTTTATATCTATTAGTTTTATTTCCTTTTGGAACTACTACTCACATGCTTCTCTCAATGATCAAAGCCTTTATTTTTCCAGTGGATGGTAATTATTAAGATTTGGTGTAACTTTTCAGACCTTTTGGATTCACTGTACCCAATTTTACTTTATTTGTTTAAAAATGTAACCCAGATCATTGGATCCCCAATATTTTGAAATTAGATAAGATTGGCTGGAACCCCCAGTTTCATAATTTTTCAAAATCCAAGGCTTTCTGCAGTATGTATTTAAGTTTTTGAGAGCATTATAATCACTTCTGTCTGTTCTCTCTAGTCCATAGTGCATTGATTCAGATATGAAATTTATCCCCTTTCCAGTTTTCCCATAAAAATTTTGCACAGAATAAAATTTATAAAGATTTGAGGTGTGTTCGGTGATCGAAACATAATGAAATTTAAACAGTGTCAATTGAATATACAGATGCATCTCTGAGCTTCAAATGCCCTTTGGCGGCGTCCCCGCAGTGGGATTTCACCAGCCTGTCCCTTCCATCTGTTCAGGTCCATCTCACTCATAGGTACCTCTCTCCTCCCCTTTTCTTTAGCTCTGAACTTCGTTTTCTCTTTCCCACTCCTTTTCACAAACACAAGCCCCTCCCATTTCTCCCATTTAGAATTATTTCTTCATGTAGGTTAAGTGTCTGTCTCCCATGCCTTTAGTGTCCTAATGTTCACCCCAAGTATCATCAATGTAATTTTCAAGGTAAAGTAAATGAGCATTTCCTGCCTATGCTGATTTCTGACCCTGCATAGCTATTCAGATGAAACTTTTGTCTTATCATAATAATAACAGTAATAATAAAACCAATAATAATGGTATTTCCCATCTTTTAGATTCTCAATATGTACCCAGTCCTACGTTAAGAACTTTGTATGCATTATTTCACTAATATCTCTCAAAAATAATTTTAAGGTATGAATGTGTGATTCCACTTTACAACAAGGAAAGTGAGGTTTATAGGTAAAAACTCAAAAGTTTTTTAATCATTGTGCTAAAATAATCAATGTAGACATTTTTCTAGTTTTATTGGCTGATGTTATTATTTTACAGACTTTAATTTTATTTCACTCATGTCACCTTGAAAATCGTAAATAAAAAATTACTTCTAAAACCCCATTAATAGGTAATGGTTATATGTGGGGGGGACAGGAATTCACTGATACTTGTGTAATCTTATACCAGTGCAAACTGAGAAATCCTTTTGCAATATGTATCAACAACCCTTTCAATAAAAAGAGGTTTCCATTTTTTATTTTCTTTTCTGCTCCAGAATACATGAATATTTATCATAAACATCATTATCTTCATCATTAATTTATTAAATTTGAAGCATGGTGTTAGTCTAATTTATTTTTTAAATGCTCTTCAAACTAATGTGGCATTCTCTGAGTCATCCCCAAATCAGTTTATTGTCAAGCATCTAGAAGCCAGAAAATAAAGCAAACAGAATGCATGAATAAGTGTATTTATCCATTAAATTAAAAATCACCAAAACCTCTGAGTTAACATGTTAATACTCAAAGCATATTAATGTCTTAAGAATAATCAATGTACTCAAAAATAGAAATAACAGTAAAAACAAAGAATAAGAAACAAACCAGAAGTAGACAAGTTCAGTTTGCCACTAGGTTATTTGATGGATGGAAGGTCTGGATAACTTTCAGAGAAAGCTTTTCTGAGCAATACCAAAAAAATAAGGAAAATTATTAGTAGGTGTCTCTCCTCCCTGTCCACTAATTGTGAAAGCACTAGCAAGTCAAGAATAATAGTACCAAGTGATTTCTAATGAGTATTTTTTCCAAGATTTATCCATTTGGAGCCTTTCCAGAGAAACACCTGCTTAGGTTTAGATAGAGCTTGAATTAAAATATAAAGTCTTTCTTTCAACTCTCATGAATAAATGGCCTCTAATAATGAGCAGATGGGGGGAAAGAAGAATGTTTTCAGACCCAACAAGTAATAGTTGTAGCATTACTTACAGGCATTTCTATATCAGGCTGTGAAACCATCTGAGGTTTCAGGTGGCCTGGCTGGAACTTGGAGATGATGCTAACAGGCCTGCTATCCTCATCTCCTGAATCACCATCCTGATTCAGTCTATTTGGGGCTTCTCCCTTCATTGCTTTATTCTCAAGGCTTGCCATACTGCTTGCTCAATAGATCACCCATGGTATCTCTTCTCACATGCTGTCTAACCTCACATGGTATCTTTTCCTTTGTGTCCTTCTGAAAGCGCTTTTTAAGTCCTCTACATTCTTATGCTCTGTGTAAAATGTTCTCTCTTCCTCATGTCTTACCTAAGATCTGGTTTGTCTTACAAATATGTCCTTCCTCAATCACCCTCTCAAATACAGACTTCACTTATTCCTGTGGCAATGAAGGTGGAAAAGGTGTTATCAGTCTTCCATATCACCACTGCCTCTTCTAAAACGGTGCATATTCCTTCCTCTTTTAATGATCACAGTGCTCCAGGATGCTATCTTCTCCCTTCTTTTTGCTATTATCTGTTGATCTCCTTGCCAACCTGATCATTCAATAGGGCATTTTGTCATTAACTCTTAACTCCTGCCTCGTGAATACCATAGTGTCACAATACTGCAGCAATACTTGTGGACAATGAACTTGCCACCATTTCCTTGGAGAAAATGAAGGATATCAGGTGTGAATTCCTTCTGTTTCTTGATCCCCAACTGATAAATTAAGTGATTCTGGCATTCAGCCTCACCTTCAGAATACTTTTCCACAAGCACTCCACAGCCTTTAACAATGACAATATTCTTTTCCTGTGATGGAAATCCTACTTCTTCATTTGCTGTCCTGCCTCCTTTTATTCCTGATACAGTTAGTTTTTTTTTTTAAAAAAAATTGTAAATTGTTTTGGATCCATTGGATCCAACTTCTTTTCAAATACATGTGGAACATAGGATATTTTTTTTTCTGTTTCAGGGTACACTTCTTAATTTTATTTCCTTTACCCCAACCCTAATTATGCAATTAAAAAAAACACCTTATTTTTTAGCTAACCTATTTTCCCTGAGTTCCTGATATTCTCCTTGCAAAAAATGGTTTTCCATTCATTTACCAAATTCTTGCTTAATACAGGTAAGATGTTCTCACCCAAGCCTGAAGTGGTTCTTGCAGTTTAAATTCCTGAATGAATCTATGACCTTTCTAACAACTTAAGGTTCCAAATATTTGAAGGCACTAATCAGGAGTCTTCACAAATGTCAGGCATTTTCTATCAAAGAATTTTGATGAATCTAAGGAAGTCTCATCTCTTCCCTCAATAGTAATTATTATTAGCTTTATGTTGTGCCATAATGTGCTTCCAAGTAAACACTAAACCACCGAAGTGTTTATATTTTGTTCACTACTTAATTTATAGCATAGGCATTGTGTTAGGGCTCTCCGGAGAAACAGAACCAGTAGGATGATGGAAGGATGGATTGATGGATGGATGGATGGATGGATGGATGGATGGATGGATGGATGGATGGATGGGTGGGTGGATGGATGGATGGATGGGTGGATGGGTGGATGGATGGATACATACATACATACAAGAGGAGATTTATTGATGGATGGATACATACATACATACAAGAGGAGATTTATTGATGGATGGATACATACATACATACAAGAGGAGATTTATTGATGGATGGATACATACATACATACAAGAGGAGATTTATTGATGGATGGATACATACATACATACAAGAGGAGATTTATTGTAGGAATTAGCTCATGCAGTTATGGAGGCTGAGAAGTCCCGCCATCTGCTGTCTGCAAGCTGAAGAGCCGGGAGAGCCCTGAAGGTCTGACCACCAGGGCAGCCAATGGTGTAGCACCTCGTTTGAGGCCTGAGAATTGGGGAACAAGCGATGTAAGTCCTGGGCTCTGAACTCCTGAGAACTAGGAGCTAAGGTGTCTGAGGGCAGGAGAAAATGGGCATCCCAGCTCAAGAAGAGAAAGAGAGAATTCATTCTTCACTGTTTGTTGAATTCAAGCCCTCAGTGGGTAGGATGCTGCCCACTCCTTTACTCAGTCTACCAATTCAAATGCTAATTTCTTCAGGAGAAAACGCTCAAAGCCATACTCAGAAATAATATTTTACCAGCAGTCTGGGTATCCCTAGCCCAGTCAAACTGACACATGAAATTAACCTTCACAGGCAACAAGACAAAAAAAACCCCAAAAGATGAGGACTTTTGTCCTCTTCCCTGAACAATTGTAGTTCCTATGAATTGTGCAGCTTGAGTTTTCATCCAGAGTGCTTATTCATTCATTCATGCGTTCGTTTGTTCATTCAACAAAGGCACATTAAGTGCCAACCATGATGAATCAGACATGGTCCCTGTAGGAGCTTTCACAGTTAGCCTACAGCACAGATACAGATGAAGAGCTATTGTAAGTCACAGGAGAAAGTTATCACTTCCAAAGCCAAGGACCAAAGCAAGGCTTCCTGAAGGAGTTTGGCATTTGGACTTAGTTGGAGAGACTGCTTTGGACATGTGTTGTATGTGGGTAGAAAGAGGTTAGAACCCAGTGAAAACAGAAAAAGGCACCAAGAAAGGAAATGACAAAGAGCGGGGTCTTGACTATGTGCAGGCAGATGTAGGTCAGGATGATTCTAAGAACTCAGTGGGAGTGGGTTGAAATTTACCCCAAGATTACATCCTTTGTCTCTGCATTGTTTGACAGGTGATATCAAACAAACTATAATTCTTGTGGCAAGGAGTGGAATCTGGATACTTGCACCAGAGAGTCTATTTCCTTCCAGTCCTTTTTTTTTTTAAAATCTTTTTGCCCTTAGCTCTTTTTTACTTTGAACTGTTCATACATATCTTTGGAGGCAAGGATGGTATCTGTCTCCCCACAGAAACTACTTCATTATGTTTTTGTATTGCCAAAGTTTATATGCTTACATAGTATGGTACCATTTAAATATTTTCCCTCAGTAGGCAGTTCTTAGAAGTATTTTTCTCAAATAGCTTTATGTCCTATTTTTGCAGTTTCCAATTTGTTGTTGCTTTCTATTCTTTCCTACTTATTAAGAATATCATTTCTTCTCCCTTCTTCCTCCCCACTCACCTTCATGTGCTCCCCACCCATTTTGGGATCAGTCTCTAACAGGAATATTCTAACTTGTGGAGTAGGTCAAGTTAAGAATATGTTTAATGACTCTCGTAGAGACTGACCTCTTTCAAACTACATTTTAAGGGCACCCTCCACGTTTTCTCTTTTATTGTGTCCTCTACTCCACAGGGATGATTGGCGTTCATGAAATGTGGGCAAAATGGTTGAGAGGAAATTTTTTGTGTGGAGGTGGAATTTACTGTGGGTGGCAGCCTGGATGAGTTCCCTTTCACTATGGCCGAAGCATTTTAGCCTAGCCTGATTTAATGCTTTAGTCACAGACTAAAATTGAAAATAACAAAGTTTCCAGGAATATTGGGGACTTCTTAGTTCACTTGTCTGTCTTTTTGACAAATTCCCTCAGTTCTTTTATTTTCAAAATAAAGAAGCAAGCTTGATCTCCTAGAGAAAAGGTTAAATGAGCCTAAAGAGGCTGAGAACATTAGTCCTTGGGCTGTGTGTTCACATAAATTTATGAAAAAACTGTCTAGAGAATAAGTCAGTCATTTGTTAGATTTCTTCTTGATGCTTTCAAATTTAGAGACTTAAGTTCAATAAGTTGATTTGACCCCAATAGCCTCTCTCATTTGAAGAGGTCACCACTTTACAGAGACTTTTAAATTATTTACCATTAATAACCATACTAATACTAGAAAATGTTAAGAAACAGCAAGGAAGGCAGGAAATTTAAACACAAAATGGGAAGACTACCATAAGAAAGTAGTAATAATACAAAAAGATCAACTTGGATTTAATTATCTCCTCAGTTTCTGGGTGCTGTGGTGAATGTAAGATTGGCAATAGTGAATAATGCATAAAAAATAAATAGCTCTATATGTGTAAGATCAGAAAGGAGAAATGAACCCGCCTGGATACCCAGAGGGTTAGCAATAAAATGTGTTCCTTCTGGGCTGTATCAGGTCATATTCCCCAATCCGTCCTTTAACACCATAGTATATGCTTACTTAATATTTGACACATAATAAGAGCTCAATAAAATTGTACTGATGCTGTTTATAAGTGAACTAAGAATATATGTTTATTATTGGAATTTTACAGAGAGCACCTTCTTCTGTTAGTTTCTGAGATCCTCACTTCTGGTGATTTTTTTCTCTATCCTAGAATTTGTTATTAGCAACCACTGTTATCAACTCCAAATCTGAATTTCAAGCTCTAGTTCAGTTTCAGACATGCTGCTTTCTGACCACCACTTCCTCCTTCTATGCACTTCTTATGGAAGTGTAACATAGGTTCAGAAGAGTGCCCAGTTCATGTTTACAACTCAATACATTCTACAGAGTGTGCACCACTCGGGTATCTGCCACCTACATCAAGATGTGAAAAGTCCTCTTCTCACAGAGGCCTCTCTGGTGCCTACCCTTTATTCTCCACAGCACCCGTAACCCTGACTTCTAAACCATAGATGGTTTTGATTGTTTCTAAACTTGAAATAAATGGAATCATACAGTAGGAAGACTTTTATGTCAGCTTTTTAAAAAAGTGCAACATTATACCTGTAAGATTCACCCGTATTTGAAGAGTTTTGTTATTGTTTATACTAGAGGCCCAGTGCACAACATTAGTGCATTGTGGGGGAGGGGTTCCTCAGCCCGGCCTGCGCCCTCTCGCAGTCCAGGACATCCCCCAGGGGTCCTTAGCACTGCCATGGAGGCAGGAGAGGCTCCCGTCTTGCTTCTGGCTGAGCAGCGCTCCTCCTGTAGGAGCGCCCTGACCACCAGGGGGCAGCTCCTGCGTTGAGTGTCTGCCCCCTGGTGGTCAGTGCACGTCATAGTGACCAGTCATTCCACAGTTCAGTCTATTTGCATATTAGACTGAATATGCAAATTATTCATTTCAAGCTCTAGTTCAGTTTCAGACATGCTGCTCTCTGACTACCACGGGTAGGGTCCCTAGGCCTAGCCTATGATCAGGGCCATCTTCCACCTGCTTGCCAGTCCCTAGTCCCTTTTATTATATAGGATATAAATATATCAGAACTTATTCATTGTACTGTGGATTGACATTTAGGTTATTTTCAACTTGGAACAATTCTAAATATGCTGCTCTAAATGTTTCTTACGTATCTCTTGGTGTGTATTTGAAAGGATTTCTGCCATTCACATATCTAGGAGTAGGATTGCTTGGTGATAGGCTCTGTAAATGTTCAGCTTCTTTGTTACTGCCGTACAGTTTTACAGAGTGGATGCCCGAAGTTGAACTCCTTCTAGCAGTGTCTGAGAGTGCTTCTTGTCTGTATCCTCTCCAACACTTGGTATTGTCCATTTTTTTATATTTTTTGCCCTCCTGGTAGGAATGTAGTATTATATCATCATATTGATAACTTATATCACCCTAATGACCAATGAGTAGGGTCTGTATTCATATGCATATTGGCCCTTTGAATTTTAGATACTCTTTTGAAAAGTGTTTGAGTGACTATATATACATTTTTTATGGTTGTTTTGTTTTTATTCAACTATATAAGTAATTATAGATTCACATATAGTTTTAAGAAATAATATATAGAGATCCCTTGTACAATTGCTTCAAGTTCCCTCAATATTTTGCAAAATTTTTCAACTTCAGTATGATAGTTTTCATGCCTTTTCTCAAAATTATTTCTAGGTATTTAATATTTTTTATGCTATAGATACAGTATTTTAAATTTTTTTAATTGTTGCTGATATATACAAATATAAATTTTTATTGACATATCCAGGAGTCTTGCTAAATGTCCTTATTAATTGAAGCCATTTTTTAAAATATATTATTTGGAATGTCTATGCATTAGTCATGTCATTGTGATAGTTTCTTCATCTATATGCCTTCTTTTTTCTTATTACACTACCTGAAAACACTAAAACAAAGTTAGAACAGACGATACTGAATATCTTTATCTCATTCCAAAGTTCAAATAGAAAGTGTTCAGTATATCACCATTAATTATGATGTTAGCTGTGTGTGTTTGGTATATAGCCTTTTATTCCTAATTTCCACTTATTCTTCATGTACCTAGACATGTTCTCATATCCAGGTATTAGATCTTATCAAAGATATTTCTGAGTCTTTTGAAATGACCATACAATTTTCTTCTTTATTCTACCAATGTGGTGAATTATGTTGACTTATTTTCAAATATTAAACTTACTTTTTAATCCTGAAATAAATTTAGGAAGTTTGTATAAATGTTTATGAGATATATTGAGCTGTAGTTTCTCCTTTTTGTAATGTCCCTGTCAGTTTTTGGTATAAGGAGTATGCTATCTTCATGAAATGAGTTGGGAAGTGTTCCTTTGTGTTATTTTCTGTAAGAATTTATACAAGACTGGTTATTAATTATTTCTGAAATGTTTGGAAAAATCAGTTGAAGATTTTATTGTGGGAAGGTTTTGGATTATGAATTCAATTTCTTTAGTACAAAGAGCTACTCAAATTTTCTGTTTTTTTGTGTGTCACTTTCGCTAAATTGTGCTATTCAAAAAATTTGTCTATTTAGTATAAGTTGTCAAATTTATAGGCATAAAGTTGTTCATAATATCCCATTATCTTTTCTACTTTCTCACTTTCCATTCTCTGTTTAACTCCATTAGACTTTCATTTCCACTACTCCATTGTACATATGCTTTCATAGTTTCCCCTCCATTCTGAAATCTGATGTACAATTCATTTTCAGTTTTTATCTGATTTATTTTTATTTCCTGAGTTGTCTTTGTGGTTTACTGGATCTCTCTTCTGTCCCATCTTTCTCTAGGTTTTATGTTACCTATCACACAAAAATTTGAGGAGGGGGGAGGAAATAATTCATAGTGTGTAAATAGAGCTGTTTCTAGTTCAATTTTTAAAACATAGTTTCTTAATCAGCTATATTTCCATAGTATAATCTTTTATTTTCACTCCTGCCACAATGATCTGTGAACATGCTTGAACTTAATGGGCTTTGTTATTTTTTTTTCCCAAAACATTCATGAAAATTACTTTTTCTACAAAATTGAAGGCTTTTGTGATCAAAAGCCTGTGATCATGGCTATTGCTTACAGATAAGGTTTGTGAATTTCAAGCTGAACACAACCTCCAAGAGTCATTCTTGTTACTCTGCTGTATGCCACCCCCAAATGGCCCCGCCCCCCAAATACAACAGTCTGTATTTTTTGTTTAATAATTTAACAACACATCTCTCTGTGGGATATGCTCAATACTATTCTGGGGAAATGGGTGGAATAATATAGGCTACCAATAATTCTGGGCTCCCATTTCTATTCTTTTTCTCACTTTGAGTGTTTTTACTTCTAGTGTGTGCGGTATATGCTACTATCTGTATTCACTTCCACCTACTCTTCAGGGATAGTTACTGCTGTTACAACAGTCTACTTTGATATTTCCATACTAGCATCTTAAAGAGTTAAGTAGTCTACTTTATAAATTAACTAGAGGCCTGGTGCACAAAATTTGTGTACTTGAGGGGGTCCCTCAGCCTAGTATATGCCTTCTCACAGTCTGGGAGCCCTCAGGGAATGTCGACTGACAGCTTAGGCCCACTCCCCAAGGGCCTAACATCCTTAGCACTGCTGTGGAGGCGGGAAAGGCTCCCACCACCACCGTTGTGCTTGCCAGCTGTGAGCCCAGCTTCTGGCTGAGTGGCACTCCCCCTGTGGGAGCACACTGACCACCAGGGGGCAGCTCCTGCGTTGAGCATCTGCCCCCTGGTGGTCAGTGTGTGTCCTAGCGACTGGTCATTCTGCCGTTCGGTCGATTTGCATATTAGCCTTTTATTATATAGGATACTAACATAAAACATTATGAAACCCTACACTACTACTATTCTGGATGGAGATCCGACTTCCTTTCCCATCATTTCATTGACAACCGTAGAAAGCATATAGCAGGAACTGAGCAGTACAGGTCCAGGTAGGAATCCAGCCTTATCCTCTCTGTGCATAGTCTCTCATTCATTCATTAGTGGCATGAACACATAGAAAGCATTCTAAGATTTCTACTCTGGCAGCTATTACTACTTTAAGCAAACCTGCAAAATGATAGAAATTTTCAATTTCAAAGTCAAGTATTGCTCCCCAATTGCTCCACAGTTTTACAAATTCAAAAAATATGCCCTCCAAACTGCAGGATACCTCTACCCAAGGAACACAGTGCCTCTCCCTTAGCCCCTCACCCAACCCTGATGAATCATAACTCAGGTTGTTGTCTATATCCTCAAATTTCCTTTATCAGAAGAAACTAGATGACCTTAAAAGTAATTCACTCTGCACGCTGTTAGCATCATCGACCACAATTGCTGCTTTATTCGCTCAGCTTCCTTCCTGAGGTGCATTTTATGACTTTCCTGTATCGTTCACATTGACTTTCTGGGTTTGATAGAGCCTGGAAAGCTTTCTTTGCTGAAATTTGTTAAGCAGATTTATGAATTTTATAGCAAGGACTAAAGCACTAATTTACAATCTAAACAGTATAATGATAATTCCAAATGAGCAAGTTTGATCAAGTATTTTAGGAAATTCCAAAAATTGAAATGTGGGGACTTTCTTGCCACTCCTTTGCTTTACAAATAATCAAAATATGTTTCCTCACAAGAAACATATCAAACATTTTTTATTTGTTTCGGTGGGGAAAAAGAAAGTAAATCCAAAACTGAAAATTTAAGTTTTCTTTGTTTTCTGGGAAATAATCAATGGTTCCCCAGTAACAGAAACAGTTTGTTGTAACTTAAACAGGCAAAAACACAACTCCTCTCCAGTTTCACCATTTTTTCCTTCTCTTTGTGTAAATATCTTTGTGATGCAGTGTCTAGACTTCTTGGAGCAAGTGATGGAGTCTGGAATTTATTCTGTGGGTTTGAAAGCGGCTATCCAGGTCTCCTACATAGATGTGAAAATCTGTTGCTTTCAGAATATGTAAAAATCATCAAATGGTTTACCAAAAAATACCAATTTATCCAATCATGCCAAACTTTGTGCTGCACAGTACAGGGAAATATGGTATGAACTTGTTCATTTTACCTATATTTCATTTTAATGTTCCCATCAGTCATATCAAGAAAAAATACAAAATAATTTTCACTTATGAAAGAATTATGACAGACATTTTCTAGCTTTTGAGAAATACCCATAAAAGAAATTAGTTTCAAGGATGCACATCCATTCTTGTTATGGTTTTAATAAGTAACCCAAAGGGATTTATCAAGTGAAAGATTTTTTTATGTCATAGGTCAGTGGTCGGCAAACCGCGGCTCTTTGGCCCCTTGAGTGTTCTAACGCCATTTCTTCAAAATAGACTCGCCCAGGCTGAAAACCGACTTCTGCGCATGGGCCATGAAGTTTCAATCGCACTGTACGTGCGCGCCCGCACGTGGTATTTTGTGGAAGAGCCACACTCAAGGGGCCAAAGAACCGCATGTGGCTCGCGAGCCGCGGTTTGCCGACCACTGTCATAGGTCCTCCTCTTGGTCCTATGTGACTTGCGAACTGGATCAAATGAAAGCCACCTTGGAAGCACCCAGATCTAAGCAATTTTTTGTGCATCCTGGATTATTAAGTCTGACTGTACTTTATCTCTTAAGGAAATCAAGCTCTGTGCTTGCAAAGAAAATGCAGGGTTATTTGTCACCAATTACGTAAAGCTGAGAATTGGTCTTACATATAGCTATAACCATGTCCTGTAAGCACTCGCTCCTAAATTTACAAGGTTTCCACTTCTTGAGGCTTTACCTCAAGAGGTAGACACTACAGAAGATTTTGTTGTGCAAGTTTATCCAGAGATAATAGTTTTACAGGGTATAAAACTGAATAGCATCAACTTGTTTGAAATAAACGTCTGTTCCTAATTTTCAAACAACACTCTCAAGCCCTGTCTTAGTTTTCTCATGGCCAAAGAAAAAAAAAGCAACCCGAAAGTAGGGTTGTTGGTTTTTTCCCATTAAAATACATACACACGCACACACACTCACACACAGCATATTGAACTGAACTGACCTCATCTATAATAATAAAAGTGAAATATGCTAATTAGACTGGACAGCCAAACAACCTTCTGGACGTCATTCCAGATGTCCTTCTGGATAAGCCGCTATGGTGAGGGCTGAGGCAGAGGCAGTTAGGTGCGATCAGGCAGTCAGGCAGGCAAGCAGTTAGGGACGATCAGGCAGGCAAGCAAGCAGTTAGGGGTGATCGGTAGGCAGGCAGAGGTGGTTAGGGGCGATCAGGCAGGCAGGCAGGCAAGCAGTTAGGGGTGAACAGGCAGATAGGAAGAGTGGTTAGGGGCAATCAGGCAGTCAGGTGAGTGGTTAGGGGTGATCAGGCAGGCAGGTGAGTGGTTAGGGGAAATGAGAGAGGCAGGAAAGTGGTTAGGGGCGATCAGGCAGGCAGAGTGGTTATGGGTGATTAGGCAGGTAGGCAGGCAGAGGCGGTTAGGGGCGATCAGGCAGGCAGGCAGGCAAGCAGTTAGGGGTGAACAGGCAGATAGGAAGAGTGGTTAGGGGCAATCAGGCAGTCAGGTGAGTGGTTAGGGGTGATCAGGCAGGCAGGTGAGTGGTTAGGGGAAATGAGAGAGGCAGGAAAGTGGTTAGGGGCGATCAGGCAGGCAGAGTGGTTATGGGTGATTAGGCAGGCAGGCAGGGGAGCGGTTAGTAGCCAGTGGTCCCGGATTGTGAGAAGGTGCAGGCCGGGCTGAGGCACTGCCCCCATACATGAATTTCATGCACGGGGCCTCTAGTCCTATGTAATAAAAGCCTAATATGCTAAGTGTCCAATTGTCCGGTCGGCCATTCAACCAATCAAAGTATAATATGCTAATGATATGCTAAGGCAGCTCAACTGCTCGCTATGACGTGCATTGACCACCAGGGGGCAGACAGTCAACCAGTCAACCAGTTGCTATGATGTGCACTGACCACCAGGGGGGCAGATGCTCCAACCAGTAGGTTAGCTTGCTGCTGGGGTCCGGCCATTTGGGACTCAGCCAGACGGGCCGGACATGCCCTGGAGCCCTCCTGCAGTCCCTCCTTGACTGGCCAGCCTCCCGTGTCTCTCCCCGGCCCCAATCGTGCACCAGTGGGGTCCCTGGGCCTGGCCTGTGCCCTCTCGCAATCTGGGACCCCACGGGGGACATAGGAGAGCTGCTTTTGGCCTGATCCCGCTCAACGCAGGAGCTGCCCCCTGGTGGTCAGTGCGCTCCCACAGGCGCTCAGCCAGAAGCCGGGCTCCTGGATGGCGAGCACAGAGACAGTGGTGGGAGCCTCTCCCACCTCCATGGCAGTCAGACATCCCAAGGGCTCCCAGTCTGCGAGAGGGTGCAGGCCGGGCTGAGGGATCCCCCGCCCCCAAGTGCACGAATTTCATGCACCAGGCCTCTAATTAGTTAAGAAAAAACAGTATCTATATTACATAGTAATGATCAAAAGGGGCCTCTTAAGACCTTATTTACTTAATTTAAAAGATAATGAAGTGGATTGAAAAGTGCTAAATCACAGGTCAGAAGAACTGGAGTTTATTCTCATATGTAGGTCTCAGTTTCTCAGTGTGTAAAATGGGTGAACCATCCTGCCTAGCACACAGCGTTGTTCTAAACAGAAGACGAGTATGAACTTACACCTTAAGCAGTTCAGTTTAGGTCATGTTCCCACTTCACCGAATGTCATGGGAGGTGTGAAGATTTGCCGATTCCTTTTTACTGAACAAAACACAGATGAGGTTTGGAATAACTCAGAATCATTTGAAGAAGCTTAGCTAAGAATTACAGAATATGCTTTCCATTAACTACACAGCCTAGGAACTCTAGTTTGGCATTAGAGGTCTTAAAAAATGGGGTGAGCTAGTGAAGATTGCTTTCTAAAGCCTCAGATCATGTTCCTAAATCGAGTTTACAGAACCACCTCCTTAGAGATGCAGACAGTGGAGCAGAGACAGATCAAAGTCCTGTCCTGCAGATGGGTGCCAGTGATGGCATCATCTTATGCAAAAGATACACTTATTAGGCCCACTTGCAAAGTTGTAATTAGTAACTCTGGAATAGAACAAACCAACTTGGCCCAGCTGGTGTGGCTCAGTGGTTGAGCATTGACCCCTGAACCAAGAGGTCACGGTTTGATTCCCTGTGGAGGCACATTCAGGAGGCAGCCAATCTATGATTCTCTCTCTCATCATTGATGTTTATGTCTCCCTCCCCCTTTCCCTTCCTCTATCTGAAATCAATTTAAAAACACAAACTTTTTTTTTTTAAAGAAAATAATCAGCTCCATAGTGGATTGTCCTTTTACTAGTATGTTCTTAGAAAATGATGACCTAAGGGTAGAACATGAACCACAACAGTATCAACTCTGTGCTTAGATAAATTCATAGTTGGTTAAACACACACACACACACACACACACACACACACACACTAGAGGCCCGGTGCACGAACTCGTGCACGGGTGGGGTCCCTAGGCCTGGCAGGTGACCAGGGCCAGATGGCCAGGGGGAGGAGCCATGGAGGTTGGCTGTGGGAGCACACGGACCACCAGGGAGCAGCTCCTGCATTGAGTGTCTGCCCCCTGGTGGTCAGTGCGTGTCATAGTGACTGGTCAACCGGTCGTTCCAGTCATTCAGTCAGAACAGCCTTAACGGTTGCTTAGGCTTTTATATAGATAGATAGATATATTTCTACTTGCCATAAATCTACTAGGATTTTTGAGATTCAATTAAACATTTTCCAAAGTACGTTTTTTAGAGCACGAGTTCTAAACAAAATTATTAGGTGCTACAAAAAAAAGTTTTAGAAATGCTGGTTTAATCACCTTTAACTAGGCTTCTGTAAAATAATGATTTCTCAAAAGTGTTTTATTACATGTCAGTATCAAAGAAAAGAATATAGTACGCAGCGTTGCTGAAGTGCGTTGGAACACAGCTTTTTTCTCACTTGAGCCTAGCATTCTATAAAAAATACATTGTAGGGAAAACTGAATCAAAGGATATTTAAAACCTATATAACAGTCAAAACACCTGTGCGAAATAGTCAGGGGACTATATTTATTCCCCGATGTACTCTCTAAAGCGGTTTTGTTGCTAATGCAAACACCTGCCACAGGGTTCTAGCTGTGAAATGTGACTCCAGAGTTCTATACTTATTTTAAAAATGGACAACAATCTAGATACCTGAATACTTATTATCTGCTTAAGGATACAAGGACAATGAGTTGGATAAAGTATTTCTTAAAACATTATATAAACCCATTATGGGGTTGGTGAAGTTAATATAAATAATAAGCTCAGAATGATCAATGGCTAAGGGCATGCAAGATTTGTAATTGGAAGTGGAAGGTTTTCTGCTCGTTTCCTTTTATTCAGCCTTGAACAATAACTTATCAAGAATCAGGCATTCGGTGTGTTAGAAGATGCAGAGACAAGTTACACTTGGCCCGTGCCTTCCGGGAGATAATAGTCTGGACAATTTTAATAGGAGAGTGATGAATGCTTTGAGATCACAGAGGACAGGGCACAGAAATCTCAGATAATTTTATATCACCAGGCCTTTTAAACAATCACTCTTAGTCCAAGTTACAAGGCTGTTTAATACATATATGAATTGCACTCCGCTGTTATTAGTAGCAACAAGAATACAAACAGTTTGTTTGATTTGGAGTTGTTTCATTAAAGCTGTCTTTATTTTTAACAAATAGATACAGTAGGACAGTGCTGAGTTTACAATGAGGATACATTTACTCCAGAATTGCTTTGCTGCTATAATTCTCCATAAATATTAAACAACAACTGATGAGCTAGTCTCCATTCATACATTCCCTTGATTCAGAATCACTTTGCCTCTTGAGTACTGAAAGTACCAAGATACGTAAAGCATACTAATTTAGGTTTTGCATATTTATGCATGGCCTTAATTTTTGAACTCAACAAATTTAGAAGAATAAATATTCACAGGCTTGTGATTTTTCATAAACATAATTTCTCTAACCTGCATGAATTGAGAAATTTTATCTTCATTAGAGGATTCTGGTTCTAAAGTTTTGTGATGTCCAAGTTTAGGAACTCAGAAATAAAGTTTATTCTATAGAAAATTCCACTGTCAAAGAGGAGAACTTTGAGTTTTCAAGGGAGATGTGTGTTAGAAATAGAAATACGGGTCATACTTTCTGTTAGATGACTATGTAATTTTTCTGGGGCTCCCTATCTTCATTGCAAAAATACATGTTATCCTCAATACATATGTTACTGAATGCTACAACTTAGTGAAAAAAAAATGATTTGAATGTTTCATTGTTTATTTGGATGAAGAAAATTTGGAGAATTCAAGGAGTTGAAAAGGAAATCCTGAAAGTGACAAGAGAATGGGATGGGGAGGGAACAAAGGAGGCTGAAACTATTTTATAGATGTAACAAAATGACGACTTTTTCCAGTTCCCAATGTTGCTACATGAGTATTTCTTACATTATTCTTCTATTATTTTTATTTGCACAAGAAATTAACAATCTGATTCATTCATTCAACAAATAATTTGTTGAGAGCCTACTATGTGATAGATGCCAGCAGGAAAATGGAGAAAATAAAGAACATCATCCCTGCCCTCATAGAGTTTATGTTTTAGATATGAAAGTGAAATAACTTGAGATCTGTATAGACTGTTTACAGAGTACGGGAATGGGGGTGGTTAAGCTGTACTGAGACTGTGGAGGTGAGCTGCCGTTAGTACTGAATCAGTAAGAAGCGGTAATTCTGTGCTGCTAGGAACTGCCTCCTTTTTGTTCAAATGGAGTTTAACTCTAATCATGCACTGGCCATGGGCCACCTATCTCGTGTGATGTCTACTTTGCTCTTTGGTTGCAATCCCAAGTTCACCTGCCTTTTTCTTTGATTCCCTCTAGTATATGACTGCTGCTGCTCCTATGCAAGGGACCTACATTCCCCAGTACACGCCTGTGCCTCCGACAGCTGTTTCTATTGAAGTAAGTCTGTCTCTGTCTTATAGAAAGAGGGTCATGGAGATTCGTATACCATGGTCCCCACAGCCCAAGGAATCCCGATGTGTGATATTTGTGCTTCTCTGAAATTGGAAATTGCAAACTTAGTATGTGAAAATATGGGCCAACACTTGGCTATGCCTAGGATTTCCTTTGCACATAAAATAATTTAATTTTTGCTATCAAAGCATGAGGGAAGTGTCATTTTCATATTTAGAGAAAAGATCAGAGACTAAATCTCTATCCCATCAAATGTTAACCACAATACCCATAAATAGGGAGGGGGGAATATTGCAACTCCAGTGCCTTGTTACTCAGAGAGGTCCCGGGACCAGCATTACAGACATCACTGGGGAGCTTGTTCAAAACTGCAAACTCTCATACACCACCTGGACCTCCTGAGTCAGAATTGGCATTTTAAAAAATTGAGGTAACATTGGTTTGTAACATGTAAGTTTCAGGGGTGTAACATTATAATTCAGCATCTGTATATACTACATGGTGCTCACCACCAAAAGTCTAGTTTCCATCTGTCACCAAATATTTGACCCATTTGCCCTTCCTCCACCCCCCACCCCCTTCCCTCAGGTAACCATCAATCTGTTGTCGGCATCTATGAGTTTATTTTTGTTTTATATCCCACATGAGTGAAATCATACGGGTTTTGTCCTTTGTTGTCTGACTTTTTTCACTTCGTGTACCCTCATGATCCATCCATGTTGTCACAGATGGCAATATTTCATTTTTTCACGGCTGAGTAATATTCCATTATATACATAAGAACACCACAACTTCTTTAATCCATTTGGTGTGTGACAAGTGTTTGCTGCTACTCAGAAGTTTAAGAGGACACTTCATGTAATTTAGGAACCCACAGAGACCCAATTTTTAAATCTCTTATGTGTTCCAGACCTGTAAGGCCCCAAAGAATGCGTCAGTTAATATTTAACAGGTCTTAATAGGATTTTCAGAATTTTAAGACTGTGTGATTAAAACACATTTTCCTTGCTATATTTAGCTATCAAAAAGCATCTAGGACATGATAAAATTATGAACCTGAACATTTAAACATAAATCTCTGCCACATATTTTCATTTCTCTATCTCAACACTGAAGGTATATGGTTATCTACAGAATTTGAGCATTTTGATGACTACAAAATAACGACACATTCAATAGTGTGGCTTATTGAAAACAATGTAATTATAGTTAAATCTATGATTTAAAAAGTTTTTCATGAATAAAAATAGAAGTACACTCTGATATATTGCTTTTAGTTTATGTTTATAAGGAAAAACATGGATTCATTTTCTATGTAAAAACTCACTGAAAATTCACCAATATCCATACAACTAAATACTGGTGGAAGGTTCAGGAAAACACACACAATACCAAACAGTATTAGGAAGAAAAAGATTAATAAAGGGAGAATTTTCAGATTTTGAGGACCTCAGGGATCTTTTGTGGCAGAGTTGACCAAGAACATTTGAAACTCTATATTGCTGCAGGTGTTCAAGGCTATAAGTGAAACCATGAGAATATATTCAGACAGATGCCTTTTTAGGCCTAATAATTACCTAGTAAAACTACCTATGCCTCTCTGGGAACCAATATGTGTCCCTAAAGAGACCAACTTCAGAAATTCATTCTTCTGGGCATCTGTGAGGATCAAGAGAATGAAAAGGTGAGGAAAGGAGCAAATCAAAATTAAGGATGTTTGTTTGACTCTTTATCTGAAAACTTTAAATGAATTCCAGGTCTTATTGTGAAAAACAAAAACAAATCAAATTGCTGAAGGGAAACCTCCTTTAACAGTATTCTTTTAAAGGAATTCCAAACTTTAATGTAAATGTTTATGCAGGTCAGAGTCCATTGCTTTGCCAGATCATATAGACATTGGTACAGTGCACTATCCCAATAAAATGCTTGAGTATACAATTTTTTGTAGAAATCCTGCATGGATTTTTTAATAAATTACCATTCAGTGTGGCTGCATACTAGTATGGTTAAAGAGCTGTAAATATGAGCAAAACGATTTCTGACCGGTTGACTGCTCCAAGGACATGCTGGCAAGGCTCCCTGTGTGCTCATTGAGGTGCATTTCTCAGCTCTAAGCCACATATGCTCTGTGGTTTTCCTTTGAGTACTTATTGTGGCTTCCTAACTGAGTCAGTTTTCCTCAAGCCAAATGGAAGAGGGGTATTCCCTGAAGTCCATCTGGAAGAGGGCTCCTTGCTGAAGCCAATAAGGCTCTGTGTTCTTATTTGCCTCCTTAGGGTGTTGTTGCTGATACCTCTCCCCAGACAGTGGCACCTTCATCCCAGGACACCAGTGGTCAGCAGCAACAGATAGCAGTGGACACATCCAACGAACATGCATCTGCATATTCTTACCAACAGTCTAAGTAAGTTCGAGCTACACTAAGCTCTTTCCCTCAAGATCAACTATCATGGCTTTACTCTCTCACGTTGCACCTGTTAGCTTTTGATGCAATACAGACCATCTCAAACTTAGTGACAAGCATTTATTTAGTTCCTAATTATGTGGGTTGGCGGTTTGAGCCTCAGGTGGATAGTTGACTGAACTTGCTCAAGCATCTGGGAACAGCTGTGGGTCATTTTTGCAGCTCTGCTTCAGGGTGTTGGTTGAGTGATAGAAGCAATTGAGCACATATTTTTGATCCTCCAGCAGGCTTCTTCACATGGAAGACTCAGAATTTATAGAACAAGGGAGGAAGCCCAAATGAGCAACATTTTAAAAATATATATTTTTGCTGATTTCAGAGAGGAAGGAAGAGCTAGAAATATCAATGATGAATGAGAGAGAGAGAATCATTGCTTGGATGCCCCCTACTGGAAATTGAGCCCTCAATGCAGGCATATGCCCTGACAGGGAATTGAACGGTGACCTCCTGGTTCACAGGTCCATGCTCAACCACTGAGCCAAATCAGTCAGGCATGACCAGCATTTTTCAACTCTGATTGTGACTTATTTGCTGCTTCCCCTTTGGCCAAAGCATGACACATGACCAAGCCCTGGGTTCACTACCAAAACACGGGAACTCAGAAAGGAACATTGCAGCCATTTAAAAAAAGATCTGTCATACATAGTTTGGAAAAACTCAATATTAGAGTTTTTCCAAATTATACATGAAGCTAAGTAGTGAGCCTGCATTTTGGTCTCCATTTTCCAATTTACCCAATCAACAATTATTGCCTACTATATGACAGGGAATATTGTAGATGCTAGCGAAAAACCAATGAAAGAGGCAGATGTTCCCCAACTCTTGGAGCTTATTTTCTACTAGGAGTAGACTCAGAATCAATGGATCAATAAAGAAACAGAATTTCAACACAGACTGCTTAAAAAGATTCTTGTGGTAGAAAGTGACTGCGTAGATACCTAAGATTTGTATCAGGGACGGTCTCTCATATAGACCTAGTCTGTAAGATAATTAGAGGCCAATCTTGGAGCACTTTGGAGAAAAAGCATTCTAGACAGAACCAACAGAAATTCAAAGATCTGGAGTGGGGACCTGAAGCTGAAGTGTTGTAGATAGGGCCACAGAGGGGAGAATTGTAGGCGATGAAGTTGAATTTCCATAGCCTTTGTGTCCTTGGATACTTGACTTAGTGTTAATTATTCTTGGTTTTGTGCTGAGTGAGAAAACCTTTGGAGAGATGTAAGAGAAGAAATGACAGAATTTTGTTTATATTTCAATGACTGTTACCAATGCACCCTGAGTAGAGAGGGATATGCATTTTAGGATGGATCTCAGGATGCAGAGTTCCCCTCTTGTATTGTCTGGAACCCCTTCTCCATTCCCTGTCTGATTAAATCAGCTTTAGCTGCCCCTACTTGTCAGCTCACAATGAGATGCTCTTTCTCAGGGTCTTCCTGCCTTTTCATTGTCTGATGTGATGGGGAGGCGAGTGCTGTGCCTCTCATGGATTCTGGTGAGAGTCTCCCCATCCACCTCCACACCCTGTTTCACTTGTAGCATCGTATGCCCAGTACTATGCTAAGAGACAGGACCTGTGCCCTCAAGGATTTACAGTCTAGTATGGGATTTAGACCTACACATAGACAAGATAAATAGACCGCAAGGAAGAAAATGAATAGGGCTCTTTTTAAAAGTAAAACAGGAAGTCATAGAAGAATGCACTTAGTTTTTCTTGGTTGTGGCAACTGAAACTGTGTCTTGAAGGATCAAGGTTATGGGGTGGGAGAACTCAGATCATTTCTTTGAGAAATAGATGCAGAGTAGTAGAATAGTGTAACAAGGCAGATTGGACCCAGATTCTCATATCAGGTGCGATACTAAGGTGCTCAACCAGAATTTTCTTTGCATGTCCATCCAATTGAAGTAGGCAGTGGAAACAGCCAGTCCTATTACTGCAATGGTTCAGACGAAAGGGAACAGAGTTCTGAAGTAGGATGGTGGCAAGTGTAATAATGGTGGGGAGTTGGGAGGTAGAATGAAGTAAGAAAAGAAGGGATCAGGACTTTAACTCTGGAGTTATTGATGCCACTAACAGAGGCAGATGAGAAAAAATGGGGGGAGGGATGTTTGTGGAGAAAGAGGAGGGATTGAATTATCCTTATAATGAGTCCATTCAAAGGAGCTTATTCCTTGAAATATTTGAGGAAGTCTAAATCTGTCCTCATAAAACTAGTGGCACCATGATTATGTGCCTTAAGCCATGGATTCTTACGGTTGATAATGCAGAGCTCGCCACAAATAATAAATATCAAGACGAGAAGTCCTCCATCCCTTGTCCTCAAGGAGGTAAGAATTATAAGGGGTGTCCTCGTTTGAGGGAATTTTCTTTTGCACTCACGCAGGACTGTATGTTACAGAATGTTCCACAGGGAGTGCTCATTGCTACAACATGACAGAGATGAAAGCACCATGGAACGTTTCAAATGCGTGACATGGGAAAACCACTTGCATTGCCTTGCAGACATTTCTTTAAACCTGGAGAAAAAATTTCAACAGGTCCTGTTTATTTTCTCAGTTTCCTCTTTTTAACAGTGCTACTGTGAGGGTCGCCCAAGGAGGAATGCACGAGACCGAAAGGGTAAATAATTACGAATTTATTAGGTCATCTGGAAAACCAGATGGGCTGAGCCTCAAAATGGTGCCAGCACCCAGGGATGGGGAGTCAGATTTTAAAGGACCGTATTGGGGAAGGATAATGGTCTCCGCAAGTGGAATGTGATCGAACTGAAAGGGACTGTTCCTTGTGACCGAAAGGTCAGTCCCAGGGGAGGAGATATTGATTTAATTATTTGATCAGACCTAACATTCTAGCCTTTGTTTTATGGAATAGGGATGAAGGTCATGTCCTCCATAGTTACTTACTGCTGCAGAGGGGGAGGCGAGATCATAGAGGGATGGACTTGGACTGGAGTCGCTGGGACACGGTATAGATGTCTCAGGATTGGAGGGAGGGGTTGCAGCAGCATGATTTCCCCAAGAGACTGGTTGGTGAAGGCTTGAAAGGGGTCCTGTTGAGTGACTTGGGAGGTAAAAGCTGGTCCTGAGGCTGCCACAGTGTCACTTGTCTGGTTTTGCTGCTTTTCTGGGCCTGGAGCTGAAATACAACGGAGGCCTAGATGTTATCCCTAGGGAGGAAAAGATCAGGGGTCTAAACGGCCTGACTAGTGATAGGAAAGGGGAGGCTAGGTTACCCGGGGGCCCAGGTTCTTGTTTTCCCCCTTGCGAGGCGTCCAGAGCTTTCTGCCCTGGTGAGTTTCTGTACCTGGCGGTCAGAGGGACCTGAGCACAAAAGGAGGTTATGATGGTGTCTAGGGGTGGTTATTTCCTGAGTACAAGCAGGGCTTGTAACCTGGTGGATAAATTTTAGCATTATTGAAGCAAAAGTTAGAACAATAAGAATTATGACAAATGGTCTGGTGGAAGAAGAGAGACATTGGCTTGGAGGGTTGTAGTCTAATATACCAAAATGAGGTTTATTCTCTTACCTTCATTGGTCCTTGGGTGTGGTTGGCAAATGGTACTAACTAGACTTCTGCTGTCTCCCTGAAGAGGGTGATTTAAGCTATTTACCCTCTGGTTGGGGAGGAAAAATGCAAACCACTTACTCGTAAGTGTCCTCAGTTTAGGGAAGATAGTTAAACAGCAGTTTGTAGCCATATGTCAGTTTCCCTCTGCTTGTCCTGGATGACTGGCCTGTGTGTATAACTTCCTTTAACATTTCTGCTTACAAACCTTTTTACAACTTCACCTCACTTTCTTTTTCCCCTCAAAATGCATGCCCATACCTTCTATTACCGAAACCATACAATTTCTTGCCAATTTAATTAGAATTCTTAACTCTTAGAAACCTTAATTTTTTAATGATAACTGAAAAGTAAGCAACCAGCATTTCTTAAATTGACATTTCTGAACACTTTCAAGAAACATACCTTCAACAAAGCATAAGACATTACGTTAACAGTTCAAAATCTACTTTTTAGCTTTTTTTTTTTTTTTTTTTAAAGAAAATCTATAATCAGGTGAACTTAAGTTCCCAGTTAGGCACCTGAGGCTGGAGAAAAGGCAGTGGGGGAGCAGGCCCCACAGCCTCTTCTAGGACTACAGCCTCGGGCTGCTTGGATTTAAGACTGACACATTTTTCCTGAGAGATAACATGCTAAGGTCTGGGGGTAATGACTTCTGCTTCTGATAGTAGCAGAACTGCTAAATAAACGTTTGCAGTAAAGAAAGTTGTTCTTTGGGAAAGGGGTGTGTGTCTAGTGAGATGCAGTGTAGATGTGAGGTGGCTAATGGCTGGGAGACTAATCCATCAATCCCCACAATGGACGAAGGAGGGCAGAGTAAGTGGCCCCAGTGTCATTTAAAAAGGAGATCAGCTTACCTGCCACCACAGTTGTTCCCCAAGGCTCTGTCCTGGTGGTGTAAGTCTGTGGGGCCTTGTCAGGGCCGCTTCTTCAGTGGCCAGTCCCAGAAGGTGGCCTTGCTGGACTGGCTGAGGTCCGACTTGGAGGGGCGAGGCTCCAGTCTGATTTCAAGTGGCCTTCCTTTTCACACCGTGGGCGGGGGTCTCCTGTTTGGGCAGGACTTGGCCCAGTGTCCTTCCTTGTTGCATTTGAAGCATGGGCCCAGAGGAGGCTTAGCCTCTAACTTACATTGTCTGGAGGACCGGCATTTCATTTGGGGTTCATGGGAGTGGTGGCTAGGAGCTTAACGGCCTCCTTCTGGGCCTCAGCCTGATCTCGCCTTTGTTTTTTAAGATAGGAGAAAATTTTTATTTTATTGTTTGTTTGTTTGTTTTATACAAACCTAGATCCCAAAATTGGATCCCTGATTTATTTTTTTTAATTTTTTTAATTGTTTGAAGTATTACAAATAGTAGTACATATGTCTCCCTTTTTTTTTCCCCCATTGACCTCCCCCCGACCTCCCCTACCCCCCAGTACATGCCTTTACCTGCCCCCCCCACCCAGTGTCTTGTATCCATTGGTTATGCTTATATGCATGCGTACAAGTCCTTCTGATCTCGCCTTTGTTTTGGGGTCTCCTCGTCTCTATTATTAAAGACCTTAAAGGCCAGTTTAATGAGATAGTTTTGAGGGATTTGTGGACCTGTGTCTATTTTTTGAAGTTTGTGGTGTATGTCGGAGGCTGATTGGGGTATAAAATGGGTGTTTAGAAGGAAGGGTTCTCTCTGGGAAGCTGTGGTGTAAGGTGGTAAATTTCAGTAAGGCCTCCATGAGGCGGGAGAGGAAGAGAGCTGGGTTTTTGTCAGGACCTTGAGTGATTCCATTAAGTTTGTCATAGCTGACCGCCTTATGGGCAGCTTTTTTGAGTCCGGCAATGAGACAGGTGATCATATGGCTGTGGAGCCAGCGCCCTGGAAAATTAACTTGATGGTCCCTTGAACTGACCTGAGATGGGACTATGTCAGTGCCAACTGGGTTGGCTGCCATGTCCTGTCTATGGAGGGCATCGGCAGTCCTTAGCTGCTAGCCAGGTGTGCTCCTTCTCCTCTGGGGTAAGAGAGGGTGACGTAGATGTCATGCCAGGTCCTCAAATTCCTTGGTAAACGTGGTCGGGTCAGTGGAAAAAGACTCGGTCGGGTCAGTGGAAAAAGACTCAAGACGCCTCCCAATCTGTGCGAGGTCAGACATGGAAAATGGGGTGTGTACCAACACAATACCCTCAGCCCCAGCCACCTCTCAGAGGTAAGGAGGTCCAGGGGGTGGAGGAAGAGGTGGAGTTCATAGATGGAGGGAGGGGGTGTCTAGCCAGAGGAGGGACATAAGAAGGTGGGTTCGGGGGACCGAAAGGGGAACAGAGAATCCAGTGATTGGAAAGGTTGAAGGGAGGGTCTGAGGGACCTGACAGGTCAGGAAGGACGAATCAGAAGGCCCAGAGTTGGCAGAAGGGGGCTTTGAGTGGAGAAGTAGGATTTGATAAGTAGAGCAGGTTTGACTGAGAAGGATGATTACAGTGTGTAAAGAAGGCCTGGACATAGGGGATCTCTGACCATTTTTCATTGCGGTGACAGAAACTAAGTCCCAGAGAATGTTAAAATCTTACGTTCCATTTTCAGGCCAGTATAAGTAATTTAGATTGTGGACAAGGCGCTTTGGCCAGACCTCTGTGGAAAGGCCAAGTATGTTAAGATTCCCACGGAGACATCCCAGTGTTTTTTTGGGGGGAGGGGTGGGGACCGAAAAAGAATTCCCCATGGTGTAAATTAGGAAGAGGAGGTAAGCAGCAAAGGGAGACTCCCTGGGGAGCTAAACTAGAGGGAGGGGGTTGCTACCTTCTAGTCAGGCTCCAGGGAGAGGAAGACAGCCTGGTCCACGTGGCGGGCGTCCCCTGCGATGAGGAAGACTGTGGGACCTGGTCCCAGGGCTGAGGCCCAACTGGAGAGGATTTGGGGCCTAGTGCTAGGTCTTTTGTCTGAGATGGCAAATCAGAAATCTGGAAGGGTGATCCAGTTGTCACTTACCAGAGATGAAATGAGCTGGTGTTGAGTGTGGAGTCAGCAATGGGAAAGAGAGGTCCCGGATCCTGCATCCACCTTGGCTGGTTTGGGAGGTCCTTTCAGGGAGGGTGGCCTAATTGAGGCCGGAGGTCCTGTAACCCGAGTAGGATTCCAAGGTAAGCCCAGGTCCAGCTGCTGCTGCCTACAACTCTCAGAATAGCACACTCGGGGTCGCCAAAGGAGGAACGCACGAGGCTGAAAGGGGTAAAGAATTAGGAATTCATTAAGTCATCTGGAAAACTAGATGGGCTGAGCCTCAAAATGGCACCAGCAGCCATGGACAGGGAGTCAGAGATTTTAAAGGACTGTAGGTGGAGAATTCTCTGGGTGGGCCCGGATGCTAGAAAGGCCCAGAGAGGAAGGATAATGGTCTGGCAAGCAGAATGTCGTCTAAGGGAATGGGAATGTGGGTCTTGAAGTGGTCTACAAGGGATGACAATTCAATTATTTGATCAGACCTAACAGCTACAAAGTGCTAGGAGCTTTTGATTTGCAATAGCAACAAAACAATAAAATATTGAATGGAAACAAAGAGGAGTATCCTAAGTCCAATAAGTAAGCAGAGGACAATCACTTCTGAAATTTCCTAAAAGGAAGAAATTTAATGTGACGCTATCCATTCACAGCCAAGGGAAGCTGACCTGTGTCATGGTAAGACATGAGGTTCTTCAGAACCATTCAAGGAAGACACTGGAAATTGAGCCCAAGCATTTGGGTCATGCAAACACCTGGGTTCTTTCTATTATAAAACCATCACCAGGGAAATGTTCAGAGATGCAAGAGCACCCACAGAAGCATTTATTATCCTCATAAAGGCCACCAAAATCTAACAGTCTTGTTTCGAGATCAAGTCACAAACAAAACCCCTGAAGTTATGGGCTACAAATTTCTCTGCAAAACTGTATCTTTTCATGTAAGAGTGATGAGTATTTCTAAAATATTTTTGACAACCCACATTATCTTGAGTACTCCAAATTTCACAAACGGCAGCTTATTTCCATCATCATTAGGCTAATTGCCATGCCCTTACTTTCATCAGGCAACCCATTTCTAACAATCATTATGTTAATTGAGATATGGATAGTTTAAAGTGCTGGTACAAACCTCTGGCCTTTCTTATTAAAGGGCGGCTGACCTCCTGTGTGGTGTGAAATTCTGATTAGGGTAGTTGAGCGTCCCTGAAAAGTAGTTTAACCCATCACACGTTTAACATCATAATGTCTACTACATACCAAAGTTATTCTAAAGTAAATTAGAGACATCACAGCAGAAGGCCAGCAGGATAAAAGTTTGAGAACTATAAATGATATGCATATGAACAGAGAGTTTATATTTGGGATCTAGGTCAGCAAATATTTTAATATTCCAAATTCTACTTTCCAAGCTGGAAAAAAAAAAAAACAGGTCTTCACATTTGTATTCATGCTTTTTTTTTTTTTTTCCCATTGTTAAAAGAGATTACTGCAGAAGGGACTCTGAATTCTAATCCCAAAAGGCAAAAAACGATACCTGTGGTTTATTTTGGAAGTTCCATGGAAATTCCAGGTCCTGCCCAAGTTATTAGTTTTTCTTTGTGCTATATAGGAAATCTTAAAAACAAGTAGGACTTATGTAGGCATCTTTCCAGCAGCATTAGATTCTAATATGCAAAAATCCCAAGCCCTTGATTCAAATGCCATCTTTGCCACTGACTAGTTACCACTCAACCCTTTGGAGCTTCCTTTTCCTCTTAAAGTGAGAGATTAGATTGTTCTCCAAAGAGTGTAAATTAGATCTCTGGCACCTAGGGAGGATTAACCACATTCCCTGAAGTTGGGGTGGGGAGGGGCAGCCAGAAGCAGAGTTGGGAAACACAGCTTTAACCTAAGTGAAAGGCTTTCTTAATTGTAGTTCTCTTCAAAGCTATTAACATGCTAATGGCTGTGACCTTCTAGAAAGCCAAAGATTTCAAATTTTTTACTTCCTGAAAGATTAGTGTGCCCTGCTCTCCTCCTTTGGAATTCTAAGAGTTATTGTTTTAACATTTTAGATTATTAAAGAACTTAGAGTGGTGTGTGTTGTTTTTTTGTCCACAGGATGATGATATTGATACTAATTTAAAAGATTGAAACTTTTTTTTTTTATTGGATACCCTTCATTGCTGGTGCCCTAATCACATGCATAGTTTGCCTATGGGTAACCCAGAAGTGGGAGTCTAGTATGCAATTTTTTCCTAAACTCTGGACCTCTTTTCACATGGCATCATGTAAGGCTAATCTGTCAGGAATGACACAGGGGGGGATATTATATTATTAGATAATCTCTATTACATTATTAGATAATCTCTAAGACTTCTTCCTGCTCTGAAAGTCTACAATTCTAAGTTATGATTTCTACTTCCTAATATAGTCACTACTTTTTCTTACACTGAGTGGCCAGATTATTATGATCTCTGAAAGCATAATAATCTGGCCACTCATAATAATCTGACCTCTAATATATATATTAGAGGCCTGGTGCATGAATTCATGCATGAGAGGGGACATGGGCGGTTGGCCAGTCCACCTGCTGGTTGAACTCCTGGTCGAGGGGACAATTTGCATATTAGCCTTTTATTATATAGGATATACACTGAGTGGCCAGATTATTATGCGTTCAGAGATCATAATAATCTGGCCACTCAGTGTATTGGTGTGTGTATGTTGCAGGGGTGAGGGGAGGGAGTTGGAGGATGAGAGGGTTCAAAATGACTGTGGTCTTAAATTCAAACTCCTAGTCTTCCAACACCCACACTAACCTTAGAAGGCTCTTATCTCAACCCCAGTACTGCATGGTCTCTTTATGCTTCGATTCTTCTCTGGCTGACTGAACTGTCATGAACACCAATTCCCTACATATTGTAAGTATATTAATGATGTGTAAGTGATATCCTTGACTACCATGCTTACATGTCCTTTAAGTGTGTGAGTAATAATCCATTCTGTTTGCACAGAACTTTTCAGTTTGCAAATAATGTTCATACCCATGATATCATTCACAAGTACATCTTTTTATGTTGCAATCACTTTTCTTTCTAAAGCAATCTCACTGTTCAACTTAAAGCATTCTTTTTTATAATGATCACAGCCTTTAGAAACCTTCCATTTTTATAGATATCAGTACAATCCATAATTATTCACACTTTACCTGGACAGAGAGGTACTAATAAATAGCAACACTTTCTCCCCCTTCAAACTTCAGCTAGCAACCATGAAAATGTAAAGTACAATTATTTATTTCTCCTCATTTGTTTTCAGGTAGCAATGAGATTACTTGAAAGATCAAGTAAGCGATGGGAGAGGGCTATTAGAAGCATCTGTGTAAGGTTATAAAACTTGGCAATAGCTCCAGCCTAGCTTATAAATATGGATGCTTCAGGACCTGTGCGCATGACATACCTGAGCTGTGAGGGAGTTGTAGGTCTGTGTAGTCCATTGAGGAAGACACTGTTCATTGAGCAGCTCTTACAGAGATTCGTGCTGTTTCAGGCATTTTCTGCTTGGTGTATAATAATACCGGGATTGAAGATGGGAGTAGGAGTAAAGTATAGATGCAAAAAATAAACAAAACACAAAACTCTGCAAGATAGGTTTCTAGAGATAAGTGGAGTAAATCTACACTTTGCAAAGGTATAGAGAGAGATCAAATATACACCTTGGTTCCATAACTACTACTACTAAAATTTCCCTTACTGTTGCTGTTGTTATGAATATTTTAATTGCATAACTCAGAAAAAAATGTATTCCTAGAGACTTAATCTGTTGGTTAAAAATGGCTATATTCAATTTACCAACTAGTCGTTTTCCTTACATGATTCTAGGCACAAGTTAATGCAGATTCTAAGAGCCATAGCAGATTCATAGGAGGGCATTTTGCAAATTAGGAAAAGCAACCCCTCTGGGTCATTCCAGGCTAATTGTCATATAGTTTAAATCATGGTTGAGGGCTTTTTGTCAATTTGAATAAGGCCCGCTTACTTGGATTGAATGCAGCCCTGCACCAGCGTACATAGGTTGGGGTACAGACTAATGGCTGGAACTTAGCCCCACGGTGGTCCCTCAGCCATGCATCTGTAAGGTGAACAGCCTATAAAACCATATCCAACATCCCTGAGGTTCCTCTGCTAAAATAAGCAACTGGGCATCGGAAGAACCTGCAAAGCACTAAGGGAAGAGGCCTTCACCTACATACATATGACTTCCAGGTAGTTTAAAGATTCTTCTTTTATTAGCACACCCCGATATTATTTAGCAAAATTCTAATCTGTGGGTGGAAAGCTAAGAGTAAAAGTCAGCCCAGTAGGAGCTCCACCCTGCAATACAGATGGAAGAGCAGCAAAGACATTATTTGGACTGGGCTAGGCAAAGTGGCATACAGTAAAAGTGACATTTGTCTAGGCATTAAACACCTATTATGTGCACACCACTCTGCCAGACTTCTAGAAGGTATAAAGTAAAAATAAAATATAGTCCCCGAGCCCTAGCTGGTTTGGCTCAATGCATAGAGCATCGGCCTGTGGACTGAAGGGTCCCAGGTTCGATTCTGGCCGAGGGCACATGCCTGGGTTGCAGGCTCGATCCCCAGTAGGGGACATGCAGGAGGCAGCCAATCAATGATTCTCTCAAATCAATAAAATATATTTAAAACATATATATATATATATATATATATATATATATATATATATATATATATAGTCCCTGCCCTCAAGAATTTGAAATCTTCTTCCAGACAAAAAATTAACAAGGAAACAGTGACTCTAAATGACACACTGGATCAGATGGACTTAATTGACATTTATAGAACATTTCACCCCAAAGCTGCAGAATGTTACATTCATCTCAAGTGCACTTGGGTCATTCTCAAAGATAGACCACATATTAGGACACAAAACAAGTCTATAAATTCAAGAAGATTGAAATTATATCAAGAATCTTCTCAGATCACAATAGAAAGAAATTAGAAATCAACTACAGCAAAAACATATGGAGGCTAAATAGCATGATATTAAACAATGAATGGGTTACCAATGAGATCAAGAAAGAAATAAACTTCCTGGAAACAAATGAAAATTAACGCACAACAATCAAAGCCGACGGGACACAGCAAAAGTCCCGAGATGGAAGTTTATAGCACTACAGGCCTATCTCAAAAAACAAAAATTAATAGTAAACTATTTAACCCTACAACTTAAAGGTATAGAAAGAGAACAAGAAAAGCCCAGAATAAGTAGAAGGAAGGAAATAATAAAGATTAGAGCAGAAATAAACGACAGACTAAAAAAAAAAAAAAAAACGTACAAAAGATTAAACCAACAGCTGGTTCTTTGAAAAGATAAACAAGATTGATGAACCTTTAGCCAGACTCATCAAGAAACAAAGAATGAGGACCCAAATAATTAAAGTTATAAACAAAAGCGGTGAAGGAACAACTATGCCAATAAGATGGACAATGTGGGTGAAATGGACAAATTCCTACAAAAATACAATTTTCCAAAACCAAATCAGGAAGAATCAGAAAACCCAAATAGACCAATAACATTTGAGGAAACTGAAGCAGTAATAAAAAAAAACAGCAAATAAAAGGCCTGGTCCATACAGGTGTGTTTAACCAAACATTCAAAGAAGAACTAACACCTGTCCTCCTCAAACTATTCCAAAAAAATCCAACAGGAAGGAATACTTCCAAGCTCTTTTTATGAGGCCAGCATTAACCTAATTCCAAAACCAGCTAAAGCCACTACAAAGAAAAAGAACTACAGGCTGATATCCCTGAAGAACATAGATGCTAAAATCTTCAACAAAATATTAGCAAATTGGATCCAGCAATATATTAAAAAGATCATAGACCATAACCAAGTGGGATTTATTCCAGGGATGCAAGGCTGGTACAATATTCACCCATCAATAAACATGATATATCACAAACAAATGAAAGACAAAAATCACATGATCATATCAATCGGTGCAGAAAAAGCACTCGACAAAATCCAACACCTATTTTTGATAAAGACTCTCAGTAAAGTGGGAATAGAGAGATCATACCTCAACATACTAAAGGCCATATATGACAAACCTACAGCCAACATCATACTCAATGGGCAAAAACTATGACCATTTTCCCTAAGAACAGAAACAAGACAGGGATGTCCATTTTACCACTCCTGTTTGACATAGTGCTGGAAGTCCTGGCCATGGTGATCTGACAAGAAATGAAAGGCATCCAAATTGGAAAAGCGGAAGTAAAACTGTCATTATTCACAGATGACATGATATTGTACATAGAAAAACCTAAAGACTCCACCAAAAACCTACTAGATTTAATAAAGGAATACAGCAATGTAGCAGGATACAAAATTAACACCCAGCAATCTATGGCTTTTTTATACACCAATAATAAATTCTCAGAAAGAGAAACAACAAATAATACAATTTACCATAGCAACAAAAAAAATTAAGATACCTAGGAATAAACTTAACCAACGAGATAAAATACTTGCATTCTGCAAACTACAGGATGTTAAAAAAAAGAGAGAGAGATAGAGGAAGATATAGTTGTAAACATGCAGAAGAATATACTATGTTCATGGATTGATAGAACTAACATCATTAAAATGTCCATACTACCCAAAGCAATCTATAGATTCAATGCAATCCCTATTAAATTACCAATGGCATATTTCACAGATCTAAAAAAAAAAACACTCCAGAATTTTATGTGGAACCACAAAGACCCCAAATAGCCACAGCAATCTTGAGAAAGAAGCACTTGGGACAGATACATGCAAAAAAATGAAACTAGACCACCAACTTACACCATACACAAAAATAGATTCAAAATGGATAAAAGACTTAAATGTAAGACGTGAAAACATAAAAATCCTAGAAGAAACCATACACAGCAAAATCTCAGACATCTCTTGTAGCAATATGTTACCGATACATCTCCTAGGCAGGGCAAAGGAAACTTAAGGAGAAAATAAACAAATGGGACTACATCAAAATAAAAAGCTTCTGCACAGCAAAAGAAACCATCAACAAAATGAAAAGAGAGCCCAATGTATGGGAGAACACATTTGGTAATGATACATCTGATAAAGGGTTAATATCCAAAATATATAAGGAACTCATACAACTGAACAAAAGGAAAACAATCGAATTAAAAAATGGGCAAATGACCTAAATAGACATTCTCCAAAGTGGACATACAGATGGCCAAGAGACATAAGAAAAAATGCTCAAAGTCACTGATCATCAGAGATGCAAATTAAAACAACAATGAAGTCACCTCACACCTGTCAGAATGGCTACAATTAACAAATCAACAAATGACAGGTGCTGGCGAGTATGTGGAGAGAAGGGAACCCTAGTACATTGCTGGTGGGAATGGCAACTGGTGCAGCCACTGTGGAAAACAGTATGGAGTTTCCTCAAAAAATTAAATATGGAGCTGCCATTTGACCCAGTGATACCATTTCTAGGAATATATCCTAAGAGACTCAAAACACCAATCAGAAAGAATGTATGCACCCCTAGTTCATAGCAGCACAATTTGCAATAGCTAAGATCTGGAAGCCGCCCAAGTGCCCATCAGGAAGATATAAACAAACTGTGGTACATTTATACCATGGAGTACTATGCATCAGTAAAAAAGAAGGATCTCTTACCTTTGAGACAGCATGGAGGGACCTGGAAAGTATCATGCTAAGTGAAATAAGCCTGTCAAAGAAAGACAAGTATCACATGATCTCACTCATATATGGAATCTAATGAACAAAATAACCTGTTGAACAAAATAGGTCCAGAGACATAGTTGCATGGAACAGACTATCAGATCTCAGAGGGAAAGTGGGGGAGGGTGGGAAGAGATCAACCAAAGAACTTGTATGTATATATGCATAAACCATGGACACAGACAATAGGGTGGTGGTGGGCTATAAGGGGTCAATGGGAGAAAAAAACGGGACATATGTAATACTTTCAACAATAAAGATTCTTAAAATAAGTAAATAGATTGTTTTAAAAAAGAAGTAGAGCATTCTACACTGCCATTTATCCTGAAAGGTTGAATGAATTCCCCATGGATTAACTGAACATGTGGAAGGCAGCTAGAATTGAGCTACTTTGCTAGCAGCACCAGCTTCAGGAGGGCTGACGGCTCAATAAAGAATCCAGCAGCAAGATGATGTGGAATAAAGAGCAAAGGGAGGTAACTAGGGTGACACTAGACAATGTCAGCTCAGAGCCAGATTTCCCACATCAGGGACCTATGCATTGGTTAATGTTAGGAAGTTATGAAAACTGCCAAGATGCCATTAAGTTGTGGACAGTGACAGAAAAAAAAAAAAAATTCCATGTTTCTCTCACAAAAAAAAAAAATGGAAACTTTCAAGAAATTGGTATGTAACACCAGAACTGTTTTTTTAATTTAAAAAAAAAATACTATATCTTTTGAAATTTTACCAACCTACCTTTGGTAAATAGTGCAGATGAAGTACTGTTGGCAGATGTCCACAGATTGTCTCTTTTATCTTTGGGTTTGCCGTGATCAACTGATGTGAAGTTTCGAGATATATTTTGTGAAGGAGCTGCTTTAGGATCACGTTTCCGATAACTGGTTTTAAGTATTTCCAGTAAAGATGTCTGTGTTTTCTGTATTGGACAACAGAAATGAATAAAATCATTGCTAAATGTCATTTTAATTACAGTGTAGCAAGGAGTAGAAATCAACTAGAACTTACCCCCACCCCCACATATATTATTAGATAACTTTGAATAAATTAAATAATAATTAAATAATGAATGGGGGGGGAATTTGACATCTTGATGAGATAAATGAGCAAGGAACAAGAGAAGGAAAAGAGGGAAAGTGAACAAAACTCTACGGCCCTCTTAACTGCCTTAGTTACCTGGGACAATAGGCTAATGTGAACATACTTGGTGAACACCATGGATAGCATACAATCCATTGCTTTATCTTAGTATATAGTAGGGCCTCACCCATTTGTTGACTGAGTGAATGATGAATCCCATAGAAGTTCTGAAGGGATAGAATTCCTTAAAAGAATTTCTGGGAGAGCTACAACCCAAGCCAGGCAACAAAAAATAGATTCCGTTCCCCAAGAGTACTTTTTATCTGGGTATATTTGTAATATTTACGATTTTCACATTGAAAGATATTCTTGACCTATAATATAAGCCTTGTTATTAATGTCAACACACTTTCTGGCTCAAATATATATTCGTGTGAAAGTGGCAGAATTGGACACTTGAATTGGCCCAATGTGCTTTTACAACTTCACTGATGACTGTTATTTTTAAAGAGCTTGGTATCTTTTAAGAGGTCTTACTGGAAACGAGCATAGAAGGAGATTTCAAAGTTGCTTTGATGTCATAACCACTCTTATTCAATTGTTTTCACAGACCATAAACAAGACTGAAGAATGTCCGTCCGAAACTTTGCCTTGAATGAAGAGACTTCATTGAACAAGAAGTTGGCTTCCAGTTTGCACAGGCGTCAATGGAATGCTTTTTTCTTTTTTAATTTTGTACTTTACCCAATGAAAACAAAGCGTTTTATGTGCTGTGCAAATGGGTCCTTCATGTGGTATGACAGTTTATTTTTTTGTCATCATTTTTTAAAGTAAAAAAAAAAATCCCAGAGAGGAAAAACAACAAAAACAAAACATGGAAGGCTGACATTTGATCTGGAAGAACATTTGAAGTCAGAATTGACGTGAAGGTGTAGATAGATTTTTTTTCTTTTTAACAGAAAATTGGATGTCAAGAGGTGGGCAAGCAGAAATGGAAAGAAATTGTCTTCCTCGGTAATTAAGCTACTCTTTTATTTTTTTTCCTTCTTGTTTAAATGTGGGTTGTTTTTTAATTTTTTTCTTAGAAATATTTAGGTAAGGTTTATCTTGAATCTTAATTGCCTTAATTTTAAGGACGTCAAAGGCTCTCGAGGCAAGCTGTCAACGTCTTGTTAAAAAATCAAGAAAGAATTGAAATATTGTGCCAGCTTTAACTGGTACAGAAGCTTAAGACTCTGAGTTTTTAGGTTGAAAAAACTGTACAGTTTAAAAGAAAATGTTTTTCTTCATTTGAAGAAAATTTGTTGATAAAAGAAACCATGGCAACTGCGAGAAATGGAAAAATGCTGGGACTTTTCATGAACTTTGTCTTAAGTGTTGACCCATTCTAGAAGGCTAAAACATTTTATGGTAAAGTTATTAAGGTTGGTTTAAAAAACAACTGCATTAGAAATAATGCGTGTTTGGGGGGCAGAATGCAGATTTTTTTAATTTACAAAGCGTGATTGCTAGCAAAAGCATTAGTGCTTTTTATCTGCAGTCTTTTTTATGAGCTTTACAAAGTTTTTAGTCAGCTTTGCTTGTCACATTGCAAAACCTAGCTTAAGAGCATTAAAAAAAAAACACAAAAAACTTAAGTAGATAGGAGCTTATGGTCAAAAGTGCAAAACAAAACAAAAACAACAAAAAAAAAAACAAAAAAAAGCAATAGATAGAGAAATTGTTGACAATTTCTGTAGTCTTTCCTAGTTGTGATCAAATTCAGCCTATGGATGGCCTATTTTATACCAAAGATGAAGTGGCACCCTATTGCAGTCCAGAAGATAGAGGTCATTTTTCTTTACTTTTCGTTAAAAAATTTTATTTGACCTACATGGCCGGACCAGTTCTTACTTTGTTGTTTGTTTAAACTACCTTCCACTGGTGTTTTACATACTGCAAAAAAAAAAAAATTATTTTTAACGTTTGTTGTGAGTAGAAGCTTGCACCTGCTGTGTTCAGCAGTTTCAGCATGAAGAGTTCTGGATACCAACTAATAGAGCCAAATGGCTTTCAATTCCATGAGCTTTTCCAGTTCCTTATTAGCTCCCTTGAATAGTGAAACCTATATGGATGGCCACCAGTAAGCGAAGACACTTTAACAGGTTGAAATTTCTTTTTGTGAATTTTGAACGAAAGACACTTTCTGAACCTGGTCTGAAGGGTCACTTGTCCAAAAAAAAAAAAAAGCATAGTGATATTCTGTTAAGTGGTGAGTGGTCTCCTGAAAAGGTCTCATTGTATTAGTAACAATAGTCTTCCTTCTAAATTCCAACACCTCTTGATTTTGTCTTTGCACCTTAGTCTTTGTCATCATTCACAATGAATAAGCACCTTGATTCTGCAGTGGGGAAGGGATATCTTCTTTTTGCCTTTTTTTCATTATATTTTCATATCTTGGTGTTGTCAGAAGGAAGACAAAATAGACCTTTTTATTTCAGTTTAACTCTCTGAGACAAGTAGGACCAATAATATTGAGGATTCTATTAGTGGAATTTAGGTAAGCTTTTAAAATGCTAGTTGACAATCAAGAAATTATGATTTATATTAATAAAAACCAAAACAGTTGGGTTTGATCAATCATTAAAGCCAAAGGAGATATGTTTGCATTGAGAATGATGCAAAGCTTTCTCTAAAGTGAATTAAATTGATGGAACAAACATCCCTGCATATTTGGTTCATGAAATCCATATTCAACCTATACTGTTTTACCTGAAACTAAGGACAATGAAACTCTGTTAATTGGACCATGCCCTACAATTGCTTTTTGAATGAATCATTAGAATCTAAGTGAAACGCTTTTCACAAACTAAGTCATAGGAACCTGTCTTAGTCCAGAAGAGGAGGGAAATGCATTAAGTGCACTGTAAAAGAAAGCAGAGTTGGCTTTTTAAAACTATTAAAAAATTAAAAGATAAATCTTTTTTCCATTATATCAACATGGGTAATGAGTTTGACTTACATGAAAGTGTCAGTATTTCACTATTTATGTCCTACAAACAGAAGCCTAGTGTTCAAATAGACCTGGTTCTCTTATTTGCAACACCATGTATTGGAAACTCAAATTTAGAGAGTGACTCCATTATCTTTTGTGATCAAATTAGAGGCAAAAATATATCCAAGAAAATGTAACATGCTACAGAGAAATTCGAACTGGTCACACCCATCCTTATGGTTTTCCATGCTTTAGAGAAAATACTAGTTTTCTACTTCCTTCTGTTCCATCCTTCAGCCTCTCCTGTATTTTAAGGGTGGCACTTAAGTTTTATCTTTGAGAAGTGGGCCCCTATGTTTCAGGAGGTATAAGCAAACATGTATGGGAACTGTATTTTCTCTTTCTTTTTTTTCACTCTCTGAACTCTTTGTATAAATAAGGATTATCCTGGGCATAATTCATTTGAATATGAAACCAACATGCTTTCTTTTGTTTCTGTAAAAAAAAAAAATTAATGTGATACAAAGAAAGTCTCATTTACACAACCACCAATGAGGCTAAGAGGTAGCTACCATGTGGCTGATGAATGTGCCTAGGTAACTTCCTGTTTCTATTCAAAACTACTGCTTTATTTATACATTCAGAAACATTTTTTTCAACTATGAAATTTCAATGATCTCATTTTTTTAAGCCACGTCAGGCAAAAGGAAATTACCTATAATTTTATGTATCCATGTGTGTTTTGTGTTTGGATTTTTTATATCATGCCATTCTATAAAATATCTTATTTCAAGTCAAAAAAGAAAAAAAAAAAGAAGGAAAAAATGGCACACATTCAAAATTGCATCTGTCATCTTACCTAATTGTTTTTTAAGAGTCATGTCTGGGGAGGGGCGGGGGCGGGAAGCATCAACAGGTAAGCAGCATTACATTGTATTAAAAATAAAACAACCCCAAATCTGTGTTCAATATATGCAAACATCAGAATCCTAATTTAATCAACACTAGTTACGTTGACTATTTTGATCCTATTTAGGTCTGTAATTTTTTTTTTTAAGTATTTTAGTTCAAGTTTTCAAGCATTTATTTCAGTGTTCAATTTTTCCTTTCAATTTTAATTGCCAACACTTAACCTAAACATTAGAAAACAAACTAAAGCCAGAATCCAAATGGGATAAACACTATCTCATCCAAACTCTAGTAAACAAGAACACTGGAGGAGTGTGGTTGTTTTATTTTTGTTTTAAATAATGATAAGGTATTATCAGGTGTGGCCAAGTATGCCTAGTGACTGGGGGCTCCTCAGTGCATGGCCAGGTCTCCTGAAGACTACATGGACCCTATGGGGACTCAGTATGATACTGGCAGGGGCTGTTGACTGTCCTTGAACATTGCCATGTCTTGAATATTGCAAGTGACATAATAATCTAAAAAAAAAAAATCCTCTATCTGACTCAAGTTTGGTCAGGGTTAGTTTGTTTCCCTGGTAGATTTCAATTGTTCAGGTGTTGTCTCCATGCTTCACTTGAATCAGTTCTTCCTGTGACCTTAATGGATCTGCCACACTTGACAGCATGTAAGACTCACCTTCAACCTTTTCTAATGAAAAACTATACGGTGTTAAAAGCACTCACCTTAGAGCAGGAAGGCTGAGAGCAGCAGGTGGATAGATGAAATCGGAAGTTCACTGTATCTACAGAATACATCAATCTTTTGCAACACTGCTTTAAAATTATTTTCCATTCATATATGACCCCCCCAAAAAAAATACTTCTATTTTTTTCCAAAAAAACAACAACACTTGATTTGAATAATTGGGGTGCCATTCAATACCTATGTACCTTTTATAGTGGTCTAAAATCTCCATTAGTGAAAAGTGAGGTTTGATTTAAATAGGACTTTTGCAGTCTTCTTCACGATTGAGAAGTTTCAATGTGCTGTCTAGACAGATTATAATGTTAGTAGGAGACTAAAAATACATTTGACAATTGAGTCTCATGCTTCATTTGAGCACACAAACCATTGCAGATGAGCTGATAAGCAGAGAAAAATCCTTAAGTGGGTTTCAGTGATAAATGTTTTCATGTGATATAAAAGCAAATGAAAGAATAATATTTATGTATGTGCAGTACAACATTCAGCACTTTTGAGGGTCCCTTCAAAATAAAGTTAAAACATGTCATGGAGCCCTTGATCTGTATTATCTTGTCCATAGTAGGGAGTAAAGGATGAGATTTTGTTTTTGTTATTGTGGCTGGCATGCTTCCAAATTTGGAGCTCGCTGGGACTGACAGCCTCTCACTGCAATCAGAGGGACTGATGTAATTGAAGCAGGCTCATTGATTCTGTATACTATCCCCTTCCTGTGGCAGAGTGATAGTGGCATTTCATTAATGAATCAATTCATTTTACAAATGACATCCACTGTGGCAGTGGAGGACAGTTGAGTCTAACAAATTTAACAATTTTCACCAAATATATTTAAATATGTAATTAGTCTTTTCATCCAAATGCTCTTGGTCATGGCTGTCCTTTGTAGATGACATAGTTCAGGAAAATACAAAAGCTAAATGTAAGATCCCTGAGTGGCCCCCAAAATTGTTTATGATACAGGGTAGGGAACTCACCCCAGATTGTTGACCTTTTATCTTTGGTTTTATACCCCAATACATATTCATTCTCATTCTCTCTCTCTCTCCCTCCCTCCCTCTCTCTCCCTCTCTCTCTCTCTCTCCCTCTCTCTCTCTCACACACACACACACACACACACACACACACACACACACACACAAAGGATGAATGGCTTCTCGATATTCATTTCTTTGTATTTTGGGGAGGAAAAATGATGTTTCAAGAAATGCTTCTTTCATTGAGAAGCGTTAAAGCTGAAGCAGAGGTGAGATCAAGCTTGGAACCTGCAGGAAGAAGCACTAGGCCAGTGGTCGGCAAACTCAGTCAACAGAGCAGCAAACCGCGGCTCACAAGCCGCATGAGGCTCGCGAGCCGCGGTTTGCCGACCACTGCACTAGGCCACTGAGTCACAATTTCCTTCCATTTTATTCACTCCAGTTAATAACCACCCCATGACCAAATCTTGCAGAAATACAATCACTCTCAATTTTTGAAGGGCTAATTATCTACTTTGTGCATTTCTTTTATATTTTCTTTTCAACTATTAGGACTTGGGGCTCGAGTATTTTTTTGTTTTTTGTTTTTTTGTTTTTTTAACATGCCACCCTGAGGGTGGAAAAAGAAACAATTGGAAATAAAATTCAAATTAGTCTATTTTGCTCTTTGTTAAGTATTGGTTTATTGAAGGAGTTTGAAATCATTGTAAAAATTAATGTCAGAGCATTATATAGCATTGATTTTTTTTTATTACCCATGGTGTCCCTTTCCCATCCACCACAAATAATTGAGAGTTGACTGTATTCTTGCAGAACATAAAGAAAAGAAGAAGAAAAAACTATAGCCAAGAATTTGGCTTCCCTCAAAAGAAAGCTGTTTCGGTTTCGTTCACCTTTAAAACTTGAACCAGTAGAAAAGGTCAACTCAAAATTCAGTTATGAAAATATAATTGCTCTTAGTTAAATACACACTTATCCCTATCTTAAATCTTACACACACAAAAAAAATTCATTCTTTTGTTTTTTACTTTGCATTACTGTGTTAAGGCTGAATGACCTTGACACTCCAGTGGATTTATTTAAATAATCATTTTAAATTTAAATAGTGTCCAAAGTGTAACTTTACTGTTACACTTTGTATTTTAGGCTCTCTGGTCTTAGATTATTAAGAAAGATGCTCTGTCCTCCCTAAGTGTTATTCCCTCATATATAAAAAAGGAGTTATTCCATACTTTTCAGGAACTGTAAATACTATTTCAAAGAGACACTTGAAAAAGTTTTCTTCATTCTGGAAATCAATGCTTTCATTTCCTTAAAAAGAAGAATTGGAATATTAATTCAAAAATATATAGGTGAAAGTGTTCTTGCTATGAAATATTCAGTTTCTTTTAAAAAATGGGACGGCTTCTATTAAAACCCTTGTTTCAGGCCATATTTGACTTCATGGAACTTCTAGATCATTTAATTTTGAACTTAATTTAAGAGCATTTTGTACTGCTGTCTCTGTCATGGAAAGTTCTGTAATTCTATGGTGTTCCTGGTTTTATTTTTAATAGTTTCATCTGTACCACAGTCAAACTAGCTACCATTTCCCCCATTCCTTGGGCTTTCTGTAGATCAGTGGATGTTAGGTTTAAACTTCTGTTTTATTTGATGAAGCTTTCAATAAAAAATGGAAATAAAATCAACCAAATAGGGCCATTGTGTTCTTCACTTTTCCAGAGATGGGTTGGGGAAGGGGCTGGTGGGAGGGAGCAATGTCTATACATATTAAATTATTTATACTGCTGCTTCCTACAGAATTCCTCAAAGAAAGAACAATCCATGGAAACAAAAAGAGAGGAGGGAGCATTCTGTTCATGCAAGGAGACATGAGAAAATCACTATTTGGAGGTTGGGGTGGGGGTGGGGAATAGACCATTTAGATCTTTCTAGGATCTTGTACACTCTTGCCACTTTTTAGGCTTCAAGATTTGGCGATCATCCAGCTCCTATATCCAAACATGTCTAACATCTACCAGCTACTTGGTACATCTTGTGTGAAGGCCAAAAATAGTTATATGTAACACTAAAAACATGTGGTTTTTACCCCTGCAAGAATTAAATTCCAGGTCAACCAAATTCAGACGTGTCCATTTCTCAAGCTATGGATGGCTATGGTAAGCAAATAGTCAAACTATCTTTCTCTGGTCCAGAAAAATCCAAACTAATTCAGAGCTCATATTCAAGGACCAAAAATATTCTGTGCTATAATATGCATTTGCTGTCTTAAGGAGATTTGGTTCTACTCCAGAAGACAGGAAAACAAATGAGATGAATAAAATGTACATGACGTGTTAAACACAACAAAGTAAGTAATCTTTAAGAAAGATGAGAGTGGCGTCAGAGGAATGGAGGCATAAGGGCAAATCTTTTCCTTCCCCCCTGAGATTTCAACTAGTTTACCAACTATAAATTAACAAGGAAATCCTTCCACAACATAGACACACACCTGAGAAACCCACACACTAAAACAACTAAAGGTAGGCAACTTGAATAAATGGAGAGATGAAAAGGGAGGAAAGCACAGACAGGCCATAGATGCAGTCCTGCAGCCAGGAACTCATGGCATGGCTGGGAGAGGGGAGAAAGCCAGAGTTACCAGGCATTTCCCTTGGCCGCACAGGAGAAACGTTAGAGTTACAGGGCCTGGGGGACAGCCCAGCAGGACAAGCAGTGAGCAGTGAGAGAGAACAGTGTCTGAGTCAGCAGATGCCTGACAGAACACAGGGTTCTGCTGGGTGGCACTCCACTGTCAGGCCAGGTGGTGGTGTTTCAGACAAAGAAATGGAACCACAGAGCCCTGCTGATGGTTGGTCTCCCAAAACTCGCCTCCCGTTGCCCTTGGAGTTGGGTCCAGGAATATATTATCTGTTAACCAAGAGCTGATGCAGTAGAATCAGTTTCCCTCTGTGACCCATCCCCAGGAAAGGTGCTTGGGGTGGGACCACATGGAGGTCAGGGGTCACCATTAAGGTGAGGGCAAAACAAACTCTACCCCCAAGCAGCCCAGCTGTACTGTCCTAGGAAGCCAAGAAGGTTCAAGACTAGGAGACCACAGAGGTAAAAATCTTGCAATTCAGTCCTATCTACTGAAAAATAGTGGAAAGATCTCTTCAGAGATAAATGTGGAAGCAAAGGAGGACAGCAAATAACATGAAGGACCAGAAAGAAAATGAAGACTCACCAGAAAGTAGGCTGGAACACATGGAAATATGTAATACAAATGACAGATTTCAAGATTGCAGTTCTGAAAATATCAACGAGATGCAAGAAATCTTGATAGGCAATTCAGGACATTCAACAACAACAACAAAAAAAATCAATGAACAAAATGAGGATTTTACCAAGGAAATTGAAACTTTAAAAAAGGACTAATCAGAAATCCTGGAAATACAGCATGCAATTAAGGAGATTAAGAGTAAACTGCTAAGCACAGAAAATAGAACCAACCATATAGAGGAAATAATTAGTGACATTGAAAATAGGAATAAAGAAATGACATGGGAAGAAGAGAGAGATCTGGGAATAAAGAAAAATGAAAGAGCTCTCTGAGACCTATCTGACTCCATCAGAAAAATCAATATTAGAATTATAGGTATTATGGAGGAGAAAGAGAGGAAGCATGGAATGGAGAGTCTATTAAAACAAATAGTGGATGAGAACTTCCCAAATCTATGGGAAGAACTAGATCCTCGAATTCAAGAAGCAAACAGAACACCTAGTTACCTCAATCCAAAGAGGCACTCTCCAAGGCACTTAGTATTGAAACTGTCAAAATATAAGGACAAAGAAAAAATTCTCAAAGCAGCCAGGGAAAAGAAGGAAGTGATCTACAATGGAAAACCCATCAGAATTTCATCTTACTTCTCAGTAGAAACTTTACAAGCCAGAAGAGAGTGGAACCAAAAATTCAAACGTCTAAAAGAGAGAAATTACCAGCCAGAAATAATATATCCAGCAAAATTATCCTTTAAATATGAAAGAGAAATAAAGATGTTCCCAGACATACAAAAGCTGAGGGATTTTATCACCAGAAAATATCCATTGCAGGAAATACTCAAGGGAGTTTATTCTACTTGAAACAAAGAACATAAGGTCACAATACTATGAGTAATATCACCAAAAAATTTACAGCCTAAACAGGGATAATTTGTGACAACAAAAACATAAAAGGTGGGGGGGGGGAGCTCAGAACTGGCAAAGGAAGATGAAGATTAGATGTACTCAAAAAGGAAAAAAACTACAGTATATATTCAACTTCATTTTTTATAAACCTAATGGTAACCACACACAAAAATCCCCAAGCTAGGACATAGTTAAAGAAAAAAAAAAAAAGAGGAAATAGTGGAAATATGTATGGCATACCACTAAACAACAACAACAGACAGAAACATAAAGGAAAAGAACCAATACGGGCATAGAGCTACCAGAAACCAAAAGATGAAATGGCTACAGGAAATCCTCATACCTCAATAACTACCCTAATGTAAATGGTCTGAATTCACAAATAAAGAGGCACAGAGCAGCAGAGTGAAAAAACAAAACAAAACAAAAAACCACACCCAACCATATGCATACAAGAGACACATCTAAGCTGCAGGACAAGGTTGATTCAAAGTAAAAAGGGTGTATAATTATTCTCCAAGCAAATAACATCCACAAAGAAAGCAGGTAGCCATACTTACAACTGACAAAGTGAATTTCAAAATAACATGAGACAAAGATGGACACTTTATAATGATAAAGGGAACACTACATCAAGAAAACATAATACTTCTTAATATATATGCACCCAACCAGGGAGCACCAAAATATATAAAACAATGGCTCACAGAACTAAAGGGAGAAACAGATCAAAACACATAGTTGGAGATATTAATACTTCATTGATAGCACTAGACAGATAAACCAAACAAAAATAAAAAATATTGTCCTTAAATGAAACACTAGACCAAATGGACATAAATCACATTTACAGAACCTTTCATCCCAGAACATCAGGTTATACATTTTTCTGCAGTGCACATGGAACATTCTCAAGAATAGACCATATGTTGGGTCACAAAACTAGCATCAACAAATTCAAAAAGACTTAAATTATACCAAGAATATTCTCTGACCATGATGCCTTGAAATTAGATATCAGCTGCAAAAAAGGAAGTAAAGACACCCACAAATAACGTGGAGATTAAACAACATACTACTAAAAAATGACTGGGTCAAAGAAGAAATAAAAGATGAGGTCAAAAGGTATATAGAGACAAATGAGAATGATAATACAACATATCAAAACCTCTGTGATGCAGCAAAAGCAGTAATAAGAGGGAAGTGTATATCATTACAGACCTATCTGAAGAAATAAGTAAATAACCTAACATCACATCTTAAAGTACTAAAAGCAATCCAATGTCAGAAGAAAGGAAATTAATAAAAATTAGAGCAGAATTAAATGAAATAGAGAACAAAAAGACTATATAAAAATCAATAAAACAAAGAGCTGGTTCTTTGAGAAGATTAATAAAAATGACAAACTAGATAAGTTCCTAGAAATATATAACCTTCCTAGACTAAATCATGAAGAACTGGAAAATATAAATAGACCAATCAGCAGTGAAGAAATTGAAACAACCATCAAAAACCTTCCAAAAAAAATATTGAAAACCTTCCAAAAAAACAAAAGTCCAGGACCAGATGGCTTCACCAGTGAATTCTACCAAACATTCAAAGAAGATTTAAAACCTTTCTCAAACTCTTGCAAAAAAAAAAAAAATTAAAGAAGAGGTAATACTTCCTAACACATTCTATGAGGTCAATATAACCCAGATACCAAAACCTGGCAAAGATAAACACAAAAAAAGAAAACTACAGACCAATATTTCTGATGAATACAGATGCAGAAATCCTAAACAAAATACTAGCAAATCAAATACAACAGTCAAAAAAATAATACATCATAATCGGGGGTAAGGGATGGGGAGGGAAACTTCATTCAGGGGCACAAGGATGGTCCAAAATATGCAAATCAATCAGTGTAATACACCACATTAACAACAGAAAGGATAAAAATCACATGATCTAAATAGATGCAGAAAAATCATTTGATAAGATACAACACCCATTTACGATTAAAACATTAAATAAAATAGGAATAGAAGGAAGTATCACAATATAATAAAGGCCATATATGATAAATTCTCAGCTAATATCATACTCAATGGTGAAAAACTGAAAGCTTTTCCTCTAAGATCAGGAACAAGACAATGATGTCCACTCTCATTACTCTTATGCAACATAGTGCTAGAAGTCCTAGCGAGAGCAATGAGACAAGAGAAAGAAATAGAAGGCATCCAAATAGGAAAGAAATAAGTCCTTTTTGTGGACAACATGATTCTGTATATAGAAAACCCTAAAGACTCCACCAAAGAACAATTAGAAACAATAAACAAATACAGTCAAGTTGCAGGATACAAAATCAATGTGCAAAAATCCATTGCCTTCCCGTATATTAACAACAAAACTTCAGAAAAATAAATGGGGGGAAAAACCCAAATCCTTTTGCAATTGCAACCAAAATAATAAAACCTCTAGGAACAAACAACATGAAAGACCCCTACTGAAAATTACAAAGCATTATTAAAAGAGATTGGAAAAGACACAACAAAGCAAAAAAATACCCCTTTTTCATGGATTGGAAGAATCAACAGAGTTAAAATGGCCATATTACCTGAAGCAATATACAGTTTTAATGTAATCCCCATCAAAATCCTAATGTCATTGTTTAAAGAAATAGAAAGAGAAATCATCAGATTTGTGTGGAACCACAAAAGACCCCGAATAGCCAAAGCAATCCTGAGAAAAAAAGAAGCAAGCTGGAGGTATCACACTACCTGATTATACTACAGAGCTATGATAATCAGAACAACATGGTACTGGCAGAGAAACAGACACACAGATCATGGAACAGAATTGCGAACCCAGCTATAAAACCATGTGTCTATGGACAGATAATTTTCGACAAAGGAGCCAGAAATACAAAATGGAGTAAAGATAGTCTCTTCAATAAATGGTTCTAGGAAAACTGGAATGCCACATGCAAATGAATGAAACTATACAGTCCCTATGTACAAAAATTCAAAATGGATCAAAGACCTAAATATAAGAACTGAAACAGTGAGTTACATAGAAGAAAATATAGGTACCAAACTTATGGACCTTGGACATAGGGAACATTTTTATGAACTTGACCCCAAAAGCAAGGAAAGTAAAGGCAAAAATAAATAAATGGGACTATATCAAACTAAAGAGCTTCTGCGAAGCAAAAGAAACTGACAACAAAACAAAGAGGCAGCCAACCAGATGGGAGATGATATTTGCAAACAGTAGCTCTGACAAAGGTTTAATTTCCAAAATATATAGAGAACTCATAAAATTCAATACCAAAATACTACCCAATCAAAAAGTGGGCAGAGGATCTGAAAATATACCTCTCCTAAGAAGACATATAAACAGCCAATAAATACATGAAACGATGTTCAACCTCACTGGCAATTAGGGAAATGCAAATCAAAATTACAATGAGAATCCAAAACCCTTTCTTGATAAAAAAAAAAAACCTCTCAGCAAAATGGGAATAGAGAGATCATACCTCAACATAATAAAAGCCTTATATGACAGACCTACAGCCAACATCATACTCAATGGGCAAAAACTAAATCCATTTCCCCGAAGAACAGGAACAAGACAGGGATGCCCACTCTCACCACTCCTGTTCAACATAGTACTAGAAGTGCTAGCCATAGTGATTAGACAAGAAGAAATAAAAGACATCCAAATTGGAAAAGAAGAAGTTAAACTGTCATTATTTGCAGATGACATGATATTGTACATAGGAAACCCTAAAGTCTCCATCAAAAACCTACTAAATTTAATAAATGGGCAATGTAGCAGGATACAAAATTAACACCTAGAAATATATGGCTTTTTTTATACACCAATAATGAACTCACAGAAAGAGAAACAAACAAACAAACAAAAAACAATCCCATTTACCATTGCACCAAAAAAAACACACACACAAAAAAAACTAAGACAGCTAGGAATAAACTTAACTAAGGAAATAAAAGACCTGTACTCAGAAAATTACAGGACATTGAAAAAACAGATAGAGGAAGACAAACAAATGGAAAAATATACCATGTTCATGAATTGGTAAATCAACATTAAAATGTCCATACTACCCAAAGCAATGTATATATTTAATGCAATCCCCATTAAAATACCAATGGCATATTTCACAGACCTAGAACAAACTCTCCAAAAATTCATATGGAATAAAAAAAGACCCCAAATAGCTGCAGCAATCTTGAGAAATAAGAACAAAGTTGGAGGGATCACAATATCAGATATCAAGCTATATTACAAAGCCACTGTTCTCAAAACTGCCTGGTACTGACACGAAAACAGACATATAGACCAATGGAACCAAACAAAGAACCCAGAAATAGACCCAAGCCATTATGCTCAATTAATATTTGACAAAGGAGGCAAGAACAGTCTCTTCAATAAATGGTGTTGGGAGAACTGGACAGATACATGCAAAAAAATGAAACTAGAACACCAACTTACACCATACACAAAAATAAACTCAAAATGGATAAAGGACTTAAACGTAATATGGGAAACCATAACAATCTTAGAAGAATTTATAGGCAGCAAAATATCAGACATATGTCAAAGCAATATCTTTATCGATACAGCTCCTAGGGCAATGGAAACTAAGGAGAAAATAAACAAATTGGACTACATCAAAATAAAAAGCTTCTGCACAGCAAAAGAAACCATCAACAAAACAACAAGAAAGCCCACTGTGTGGGAGAACATATTTGCCAATGTTATTATTCGATAAGGGCCTAATCTCCAAAATTTATAGGGAACTCACAAATCTTAACAAAAGGAAGATAAACAATCCAATAAAAAAAATGGGCAAAGGACGTAAACAAACACTTTTCAAAATAAACACTTTTTCTGTGACATACAGAAGGCCAAGAGACATATGAAAACATGCTCAAAGTCATTAATCATCTGAGAAATGCAAATCAAAACAACAATGAGATACCATCTCACACCTGTCAGAAAGTCTATCATCAACGAATCAACAAACAAGTGCTGTGGAGAATGTGGAGAATGTGGAGAAAAAGGAACCCTCCTGCACTGCTGGTGGGAATGCAGACTGGTGCAGCTGTGGAAAACAGTATGGAGTTTCCTTAAAAAATTAAAAATGGAACTCCCATTTGACCCAGTAATCCCACTTCTGGGAATATATCCTAAGAAATCAGAAACACCAGTCAGAAAGGACATATGCACCCCTATATTCATAGCAATACAATTTACAATAGCTTAGATTTGGAAACAGCCTAAGTGCCCATCAGCAGGTGAATGGATTAAAAAACAGTGGTACATCTACACAATGGAATACTACGCTGCTGTAAAAAAGAAAGAACTCTTACCATTAGCAACAGCATGGATGGTCATGGAGAACATTATGCTAAGTGAAATAATCCAGTTGGAGAATTATAAATATCACATGATGTCACTCATTTGTGGAATATAATGAACAACATAAACTGATGAACAAAAATAGATCCAGAGACAGAGAAGCATCGAACAGACCATCAAACTTCAGAGGGAAGGCGGGGGAAGGGGGGATGGTGGTAAGGGATCAACCAAAGGACCTGTATCCAGTCATATAAGCATAACCAATGGACACAGACACTAAGGGGTAAGGGCATGTACTGAGGGGTGGGGGTAGCCAGGGAGAGGTCAATGGGGGGAAAAGGAGGCATATGTAATACTATATGTAATACTTTAAACAATAAAAATTAAAAAAAAACTACAATGAGATACCACCTCACACCTGTTAGACTGGCCATTATCAACAAGATAAGCAATAACAAGTGTTGGAGAGGTTGTGAAAAAAAGGGAAACCTCATTCACTCTTGGTGGGAACGTATACTTGTACAACCACTATGGAAAGCAGTCTGGAGATTCCTCAAAAAATTCAGAATAGAATGACCATACGACCCAGCAATCCCCCTCCTGGGTATACACCTGAAAAACTCGAAATCATGTATTTGCAAAGATATGTGCACTCTTTTGTTCAATGCAGCATTATTTTTGGTGACCAAGACATGGAAACAACCAAAGTGCCCTGCAATAGAGGACTGGATAAAGAAGATGTGGTACATATACACAATGGAATACTACTCAGCCATAAGAAAGCATGAAATAGCGCCATTTGTAACAACACGGATGGACCTTTAGAACATTATGCTACGTAAAATAAGTCAACCAGAAAAGGCTAAGAACTATATGATTTCACTCATATGTGGGATATAAAACAAATTCATGAACGCCATCAGCAATGTGGTGGCTGCCAGAGGGAAGAAGGTCCTAATATAAGAAGGCCAGAGGGAGGAAAGGGGGTCCTAATATAAGGCGATAGGAGAAGATTTGACTTTGGGTGGTGGGCACACAGTGCAATATACAGATCTTGTAACATAGAAACCCACACCTGAAACCTATATGTTCATGTTGATCAATGTCACCCCAATCAATTTAATTAATAAATATTTTTTGAAAGAGAGATGAAATGATTAGGGTATGTTAGTATGAAAAAATAGAAAGACCAAGAAAACTCTATATATATTCATATATGTATGTATTTGTTATGCACTAAATACACACAAAACACCATAGAGCCAAAAATAGAAAGACCAAGAAAACACCATACACTACATACACGTGAGAAATATGAGGCATTCACTGTATTTGAGGTCTTAATTTGGATATCCTTTGTAACCCATAGCAGCTTATCAGGCACCTAGTTAATTTCAGTTACTTGCTTTCCCTTCTCTCAGAGGGAGCAAGCATGTTTCATTGATTCCTTCCTTCTGTTGCCTGCCTTGCTCAAACCAAAACTCCAATCCTTGTAACACATGGTCCATGGGAAAGGATGATGAGGCAGAGAGAAAGGATGTAACACTGCAGAACATGTGACTAGTATGGTCCTTCCACTCCTCTTGTATCTTACCTTAAATGAGCTAACCCACACCATGTATTTCCCCTTGCTTCTTGCTGTGGAAAATTGATTTAAATCTATTTAGTAAGTTCTGTGCTTTCAGCATACAGCGTGGGGTAAAAGTAGGTTTAAGTTGCTGCTATGGAAAATAATACGATAATTGATAACAACACAAGAGCCTGGTTGGCATGGCTCAGTGGTTGAACCTTAACCCATGAACCAGGAGATCATGGTTGGATTCCCGTCAGGTCAGGGCACATGTCCAGGTTGCTGGCCCAATCCCCAGTGGAGGGTGTGCAGGAGGCAGCCAATCAATGATTCTCTCTCATCATTGATGTTTCTATCTCTCGCTCTCTTTCTCTCTGAAATCAATAAATATATTTTAAAAATAGTAATAATACAAGAATAAACTCTGTTTCACGTACTCACAACTATAAACCTCCTTTTGCCCCATCCTGTGTTTATTTGGCCTATGAACATTTTTTTTCCTATGACCTTGAGTAAAACTTGTACTTGGAGGCTATCACTGCATCAAGGTAATTTCCCAGTGACATCTTCAGGCTTTAGAATATACCTAAGTACCCAAGAGGTTGTAGAGAGAGCTAACCAACCAGTGTCCAGGTTCTAAGAGTGTGTTGTGTATATCCTCTTTCCCTATATGAGTATCTATTCACCTTGTATTTCTTGGCTAGAAGAAGAGAAAGTTAGAAGAGAAAGCTGAAGAACGGAATTATCAGAGAGTATAAGAAAATAAGACTAGAATAAAGACAATTTTATCCACATTCCACCAGAGGTTTTTCTTAATGGTTCTTTTATGTTGTTCCATTTGTTTTCAGAAATTATAGACTTTTAAGAAGACAATTATACTACCACCACCACCCATATGCACACAAAATTTTTGCAGGGCATTGGGGAACTTTCTGAAATGCATCTATAGGCTTTAGTTTTAAAAAAAATATCCTTTGTTTCAATATATAAATATACGAGAAAGAAGACTAAAGAATGAAGGAAACATGGCCTCCTTTGTATAAAATCAACCATGATTTCTTGACTTCATAACGGTGTATTTCCTAATGATTTATAATTTTTTCTCCCAAAAGAACTCAGTGTTTTGTCAACTCTCAATAGTTCCAGTAAAGTTCATATTCAGTAATGCTTTTCTAAAAGAATGCTGACAAAGATAACTCTTTTAGCTGCTCTCCAAACTTAGTAAAGTGAAAAGTAGTATATCTCAAACTTAATCTCAGATGATTTAATTATTTCTACATTTTCTGCAAAAGCGTGTCATTTACAATATGGATGAAAAAGTTTCTCATAGACTACCTGGCTGGTGTTGCTCAGTGGTTGAGTGTCGACCCATGAACCAAGAGGTTACTGATTGGATTCAGATCAGGGCACATGCCCTGGTTGCGGGCTGGATCCCCAATAGAGAGCGTGTGGGAGGCAGCCAATCAATGATTCCCTCTCATCATTGATGTTTCTATCTCTCTTTCCTTCTCCCTTCCCCTCCGAAATCAATAAAAATATATTTTAAAAGAGTTTCTCATATATCAAAAGGCTCTCTTTTTATTTAAATCCTCAGAGACACATGGTTCACTTTCTCTCCCAGGATCTTTCTCCACCCTTAGGTAGTTGCAGGTTACTATTGTGATAAAGTGGTCACCAGGTGGCGCTGCTGCATCAGTCTCAAGTGTATTCCAAACCCAAATCCCAGATTCTGAATTCCCCAACAAAACCAGTACTGTGAGGTATTGCTGTAAGAGCAAGAGACACCACTAACTGAGCCTTCACTACATGCCAGGCACTGCGCCACATGCCCCACATACCTGAGTTCACACAACCCTCAGAGAGTGCTCTGAGTAGGTACTGCCATTGTCCCCATTTTTCAGATGAGATTTGGAAAGTTTGGGCATCCTACCCAGGGAGCTACAACTAGGAAGGACTAGAGCGTGCTTTTAAAAAACATATCCACAGTCTCTACCCCTGGCTTCTAAGGTTTCATCTTCTGCAGTGACTTTGGGAAATGCCAATGTAGAGGACATTTTTTTTTTTAAATATATTTTTCAAAAGGTCACCTTACTTGGCCTGAGATTATGTGACCTCTGTAGAAGAGGGCACGGGAGGTCATTCTAATCATTTCGGTCACAGAAAGCCAACACGGTTCACATTTTCCATCCCAGAAATAACTTGCTGTTTCAATCATCTCTCTGATTTGTTCTGGAAAGAAGACCCTAACTACCAAATAGATAGGCATAACCTTTCATTGCCTCATTCATTTAACAGTGCTGAGCACATAGACACTCCATACACATTTTAATGATACAAAGATAAAATAGACATGGTACTTGTTTACAAGGATGTCCTGCTCTAGTAGGCAGGGACTATGACAACACTGCCGCTTGAAATGAGGCCAGGGAACTTTGTGGGCAATATGTTTAAACCTTTCATGGCTGGATGCAAAGTAGACGGGAAAGCTGCCTGGTCTGAATGCAGTCAAGTCTCCTCTCATGCACACACATGGAAGATCTTCCAGGCCCCTTGCTGCTGCCTTTTTCTTAGCAGATATTTCACTGTTACCCTTTTCCCAAATCTGGAACATTTAACTCATTGACAGTAAGAGAGAGAGTAGAATCAGCTATTCTGGTCGTAACTCTAGTAACAGCTATGATTTATTACCACTGATCTTTTCACAGTCATTCCAGGGAAGTGTTGGCCTCATTTTAAACATGAGAGAACTGGGGCTTTAAAAAGTTACATGATTCGGCCATGTTTTCATGGTACAAGATTAAGATCAGCTAGATACAAAGCCAAAGATTTTCCTCTTATGTAGTGCTGATCCACTGATATGACTTGGAGGGATACATGTCTTGTTCAAAATAACTTTTCTATTATCTGACATTTCACCACTATCATTTTATTCTTGATCACAAAATATTGGGAAAGTACTGAACAGGCATTGGAAAGATCTTGGAGCCTCATATTAGGTGACTCCACAAAACATTTTTTTTGCTCTCTCTCTCAACTCCAGCTTCTTTACCTGTCAAAATGCACACCTTTTACCCTTCAGAGTGGTGACCAGGATAAAATGGGCAATGAGTATATCATGTGTAAATCCCCTAATAATTGTGAAAGCAGCCAAAAGCAATACCTAATTTTAATTTTTCAGTTCTGAATTTCCCCTTAAAGCACAAGATATCCCCGTGAAAGTAACTCCTGGTAGTTAAAGGCAAGATGGATATCTGAGAAGATGGAAGGAGGCAAGAAGACAACAGTAGAGCTAGGGTTCATAGACAGCTACTTTGCAATGTTGCCCAGATCCTGGAGGCTTAAAACCCTTTGCTCCCAGGCCACAAGAACAAGAGCACACAGAAACCGAAGCTGCTGGTTGAGCTAAATCCCTCCACAACTTCAGATGATACTCCTTTAAAACCACCCAATCGACAAATACACTCTGCCTTGTTGGAACCTCCAACATAGTGTCATGTCATCTAAAGGCAGCCAATGATAGAGGGGGCCAGGCCTCAACCAGATATGCCTATTATATATGGGAGCTGCAAACAGGATTGAAGAACTGGGGGTAAGACCATCTCCAGACTTCAAGTCCATGAGGTATGCTTATCCCAAGATGTAGATGGGATCAAAATAGTCATACCAATAAACATGTTGCATCAGACACAAATATTTCCAAGACAAGTGATTGCTATTAGAGAATGAGAATGAGATCTAGCCTTTAAAGCGTCTGAAAAAGTCTAAGGAGCATGAGATAGTGGTTGTTAAATATATGACTCGCTCTGCCTTTTTGTCTGCTACCCCTTCTCCCTCCCAGTCTACTCTCTCAGGGTTGACTTGTTTCATGTTTGTTTGTTTTCTTTCTGCTAAAATACAATAATGTCATAAAAAAACATGCTTATGTTATAAATGATCAACAATGATTTTCACAAACTGAATACATGGGGTAACCAAGAAACAAAATATCAAGCTCTCAAGAGACACTGCCCTCCCATGATCCTTCTACTCATTTCCCCCACCCGACCCCTTATTTTGAATTCTAACAACCTGAATGACTTTGCCTGATTCTTACTTTATATAAATGCAGGTTGGCTTGGCTTTTAGGAGAATGTCAGTGTCATGCATGAAGAGAGGACCAACAATTTTGCTTGTGTTTGAAACTCCAAGAAATCTATTGTTCTAAACATAAGGCTATATTATGCAAACCTTAAAGATCCTCAGTTTCAGAGATGGCATGAATTCTTCTCATGGCCCTATTCAGTGTTTAACATCACTTATAACTGAGAAACACAGCAAAAGTCCTACCCGACATGTCTTGAGAGAGTCAAGGTACATTCTTAAAGCAATACTAAGTCCCCAGGAAAGGCTGGACCTATGGCTTCCTTGAAGGTTTGGTAGCACATCACTCATTGTCTGCTTATTCCGACACTGGGTGATGTGGGGTACCGATGTCAGACCTCACTAGGAGACTACCCAGGGCCAGAAGTTACCAACACACCATGGTTAACATAGAAGCACAGCTTCTGGAGTAAATTAAACTCATGCCCGCCAACAGAAGTGGCAACTTCTTTGGTTTCTGATTGTTAACTTTAAATTGCGTGGGGCTTTCCTTACTGTGGAGATTTTGCTCTCACCTCCTTTCCTCCTTCCTGCCTCTGAATCTTCCATGCCAGGTGGAGATCAACCAGGTCTCTCTACAGTATTTCCCCGGTGTGGGCTTTAGGGTTTATACAGCATTTTGGTGGAGGGATTACTACACACAGCATTCTTTCACCACTGTGGCCCTAGAAGAAGGAATCACATTCTCTGGGGACCTAACATAAAACGACAGCTTTGGTGAACCCTCAGCAGCTTCCATTAAAATGCACATTGTGCTTTAAATATTTTGCAAGGGATGTTTTTGGAGGTTTTGACCAAGCCTGAGTCTGGGTGGCAGGAATGTGACTTTCACCAGGGTTCCTGCCCCTCCTTTCCGCTGTACGGACTGTCTCCCCTGGATCCCTGCCTCTCTGTCCTCTGTCCCTGGCTGCAAAGGGCTTCCAGCACTGCTCCATGGCAACCATTTGTGTTTTGCTCTTCCCCTACAGATTCAGATCTGGGCTTTGTTTTTTTGTTTGTGTTTTATTTTATGGGGTTTTCTTTGTTATTGTTGTTATTTTTTAAAAATATATTTTTATTGATTTCAGAGAAGAAGGGAGAGGGAGAGACGGAAACATTAATGATGAGAATCATTGATTGGATGCCTCCTGCGTGCCCCTCCCCACTGGGGATTGAGCCCGCAAGCCAGGCATGTGCTCTGAGTGGGAATCAAACCCTGACCTCCTGATTCATAGGTTGACACTCAACCACTGAGCCAAACCCAGTTCCCATCCCTTCAAAACAGCATGAGTAGAAAAGAGTCAGGCTGCAAGCATCATTTCCTCCAAGACAGAGCTCCATGCCTTACAAGAGAGCAAGCCCATCTCCCTCAGAGCCCCCTCATCCTGAACTGAACTGAACTGAACACACCAACAGGTAGCCAGAGTGAAGTCGGCCCAGGCCTCAGCACTTTCACCTTCCCATGGCCCTTCAAGCTCCCTACCTGCAGCTTTCTACCCCTTTACTCCCAATCAGGCCAACTCCTAGCCTCTGAGCCATCAGGGCACTTTCTTTGTGGGGTAACTAACAGGGTGCTAAGTGTTACATGAAACAAGAAAATACCACAGTGATCAGACAAGAAAAAAAAAAAAAAGGCATCCAAATTGGAAAGGAGAAAGTAAAATGCTCATTTATAGATGACATGATATTGCACATAGAAAACCCCAAGGACCCCATCAAAAAAAATACTAGATTTAATAAAATATTTTGGCAATGTAGCAGGATACAAAATGAACACCCAGAAATTACTGGCATTCTCATACACCAATAATGAACTCTCAGAGAAACTAAAAAAATAATCCCATTTACCATTGCAACAACAACAAAACAAAAAAAAATGAAGATACATAGGAATAAACTTAATCAAAGTGATAAAAGACCTGTACTCTAAAAACTATAGGATATTGAAAAAAGAGGTAGAAGAGAATATAAAAAAGTGGGAGAATATAATACCATGTTCATGGATTGGTAGAATTAAAATGTCCATACCACTAAAAGCAATCTATAGATTCACTGCAATCCCTATAAAATATCAATGACATATTTTACAGATCTAAAACAAATACTCCAAAAATTTATATGGAACCAAAAAAAAAAAACTCGAATAGCCACAACAACCCTGTGAAAGAAGAACAAAATTGGAGGGATCACAATACCAGATATCAAGTTACACTACAAAGCCACTGTAATCCAAACAGCCTGGTACTGGCACAAGAACAGACAAATAGATCAATGGAACAGAACAGAGAACCCAGAAATCGACCCAAGCCATTATGCCCAATTAATCTTCGATAAAGGAGGCAAGAGCATATAGTGGAATTAAGACAGTCTCTTCAATAAACGGTGTTAGGAAAATTCGACACATACATGCAAAAAAAAAAAATGAAACTAGACCACCAACTTACACCACAGACAAAAATAAATTCAAAATGGATAAAAGACTTAAATGCAAGTCATGAAACCATAAATATCCTAGAAGAAACCATAGGCAGCAAAATCTCAGACATCTCTCATAGCAATGTGTTTACCAATAGATCTCCTAGGTCTTAGGGCAAAGGAAACTAAGGAGAAAATAAACTAGTGGGAATACATAAAAATAAAAAGCTTCTGCACAGCAAAAGAAACCTTCAACAAAATGAAGAGAGCCCACTATATGCGAGAACATATTTGCCAATGATACAGCTGATAAAGGGTTAATCTCCAAAATATATGAGGAACTCATACAACTTAACAAAAGGAAGACAATGCAATTAAAAAATGGGCAAAGGACCTAAACAGACACTTCTTCAATGTGGACATGATGGCTAAGAAACATAAGAAAAAATGCTCAAAGTCACTGATCATTAGAGAGATCCAAATTAAAATGACAATGAGTTATCACCTCACACCTGTCAGAATGGCTACCATCAACAAATCAACAAATGACAAGTGTTGGCGAGGATGTGGAGAAAAGGGACCCCTAGTACACTGCTGGTGGGAATGCAGACTGGTGCAGCCACTGTGGAAAGCAGTATGGGGTTTCCTCAAAAAACTAAAAATGGAACTGCCATTTGACCTAGTGATCCCACTTCTAGAAATACATCCTAAGAGACCCAAAACACCAATCAGAAAGAATGTATGCACCCCTATGTTCATAGCAGTACAATTTACAATAGTTAAGATCTGGAAACAGTCCAAGTGTGACCATCAGCAGATATGTAGATAAAAATGTTGTGGTAGCCCTGACCGGTTTGGCTCAGTGGATAGAGCGTCGGCCTGCGGACTGAAGGGTCCCGGGTTCGATTTCGGTTAAGGGCCATGTACCTGGGTTGCAGGCACATCCCCAGTGGGAGGTGTGCAGGAGGCAGCTGATCGATGTTTCTCTCTCATCGATGTTTCTAACTATCCTCTCCCTTTCCTCTCTGTAAGAAATCAATAAAATATATTAAAAAAAAAAAAGCTGTGGTACATTTACATCATGGAATACCAGGCAGCTATAAAAAAAAGAACTCTTATCATTTGCAACAGCATGGATGGATCTGGAGAGCATTATGCTAAGCAAAATAAGCCAGTCAGAGAAAGATAAGTATCACACGATCTCACTCATATGTGGAATCTAATGAACAAGATAGATCCTGAGACATAGAAGCATGGAACACACTGCTGAATCTTAGAGGGAAGGTGGTGGAGGGTGGGTGGGTGGGAAGAACTTCTATGCATATATGCATAACCCATGGACACAGACAATAGGGTATGAAGGCCTGGGGCTACAAGAGGTCAAAGGGGGTTGGGGGAAAGGGAACATATGAAATACTTTCAACAATGAAGATTTAAAAAAAAAAAAAGGAATTGAGAGGTTACGAACTGGAAAGGATATCTCGGCTACAGAGTTCCTCAGTCAGGAGCAAGGGGTCCCCGCCCCACACTGGGCTCCCAGCCCAGAGCACCAGAGCTGGGACAGGAGCCCCCACAGCAGTTGGCTGTGGAAATGATCAGGGACTCAGTTCAGGTGAGATGGAGGACTGCTGTAGACCCAGGTGTCCTCTTAAAGGGCCCAATCACTGACTTGTTTCCTCACAAACACTCTAATGAACATAATCCGTGTGGGGGTTGTGTGTGCTCTTCTGTTGTAGCTGAACCGTGATTGCTGTTGGCACATCAGTGGGTGGGACTGACCCTCCGGCTCCATGGCTGTGAGAACTGGCTGTGATTCCTGGGGGAGAGGGGCTTACCTCACAGAGTAAGATTTGCTTTAGCAGGGCTCTGGTGCGGAGAAGAAGTAACACCTCAAAAAGTGCTAAGGACACATGGGGATGGCCAGGGCTGGAGGGGCAGTGCTCTTCAGGACTAAAGTGAGGGCAAGTGCCAATGCTCCTTGATTGGGCCCTCCCCCACCCCGCCTTCAGGCACAGGTGGGAGGCAAATCAGAGTCTCCATCAATCTGGCTAACTGCTCTAGCCCCACCTGCTGATTCTCTGAGATCCTGCTCCACCCAATTCACCTACCTGCCCCTAACCACTTTTATTTTTATTTATTTTTTTGTATTAAACAAGTCTTTTTTTATTGTTTAAAGTATTACACATAGTAGTACATATGTCTCCTTTTTTCCCATTAACCTTCCCCCGGCCTCCCCTCCCCCCGGGCACATGCATCCCCCCCCTCCCCCCACTGAAGGACTTATATGCATGCACATAAACCCAACCACTTTTAGAGCCCAATCCATGCAAGTGGCCAGCCTGAGCCCATAATTCAGACTTTCCTAACATTTACCAAAAGTCCACAAACCTCTAACAAGCAGCAGCTGGCCTTGGCATGCCCTGTAACTGACCCCCAAGCCCAGCACAGGGAGCAGCCAGCCTTGCTTCACAGCATAACCACCCCCAGGTGCCTCCAAGGCCAGCACAGGCAGCTAACAACCAGAGATCACTTTTAAATATGTATTTTTTATTGATTTCAGAGAGGAAGGGAGAGAGAGATAGAAACATCAGTGATGAGAAAGAATCATTGATCGGCTGCCTCCTGCACAACCCCCACTGGGGATGGAGCCCACAACCCAGGCATGTTCCCTGACCAGGAATCAAACAGTGACCTCCTGGTTCATAGGTTGATGCTCAACCACAAGTCACACTGGCTGGGCAGCCAGAGATCACTTTATAGTCTTACCAGGAAGACTAGGGTCAGACACAGGTGGCACCTGACCCTGGCCTGTAATGGATCTCCTCCCAAGAGGCCCCAGACCACACCACCCCACCACCCAATTAGCTCCACAAATGAAGCATCCAAAGGGTGGACTCAGCAGGCACCAGAGTCCTGCTAAAGCAAATCTTACTCTGTGAGGTAAGCCCCTCTCCCCCAGGAATCACAGCCAGTCCTCACAGCCACGGAGCCGGAGGGTCAGTCCCACCCACTGATGTGCCAACAGCAATCATGGTTCAGCTACAACAGAAGAGCACACACAACCCACAAACAGATTATGTTCATTAGATTATGACCAAGAATTTTTAAAAATTCATACTTATTTAAAGAAGAAAACAAATACCTACCCTAATTTCATGGCAGAGAAATTTATTTTCTCTGACTTCTATTGTCTGTATGCAAATTTAAAAAATACAAAAGCATAGAATTTTAGTATTAGAATTATATTATGCAATTCTGCATCACTTTTTCACTTGCATTATGAGCACTCTATATTATTTTCAATTACACTATTTTAAACAGTGAATTAAATTCTCTTGAACAGACGCACTATAATTCACCTTTGGTTTTAATTAATAAACACTGAAAAATACTATAAACCATACTATTGAGCAATGATGGGCAATTTACTTTTGAGAGCTGAACTTTAATCTACTTAAGTAAAAAGTCAGTTTCCATTAGCAATACCCAGAAGACTGCCTCCTGTTATTTACTTTAAGCTGCTTACATTGATTGGCCATTGCACTCAGATTCATGTTGAAGATTTCAGGCCAAATAGAAAAAATAATACTTGAGATGGTATATGGTGAGGTATACTTAGTTTTTAAACTTTTATTTTGATTACAATTCTATTTTCTTCAAATGTGGGACAAACAAGTGAAGGTGAATTTCAAGGAGTTCTTATTGTTATCTCCAAGAGTAATTCTGAACTAATAAGAGGTGATTATTTAGTAAAATAAAGGCAAGTGCAAAACAATGTGGTGTGCCACAAACTGAATTGCAGAAGGGAAAATGTGTGTGTGTTTTGATATATGTTCATCATTTTTCTTTTTCATTTACACACCCCTGCCCCTCCACACATGATCTACTGCTACAGGGACAGAACTGTCTGAAAATATTCACAAGAAACTCATCACTGGTTTATTCCACAGAAGAAAATGAGTTATTTAAGGAGACTTAAAAAACTATATACTTTTCATACATTTTGCATTCCTAGTCTGTGAACATGTTCCCTCTAAAAAAGACCTAAGAAAGTAAACACCAATGAAAAATTGTAAAGACTACAAAAGAGGTGAATGTTTTATTTTTTTTTTTAAAGATATTTTATTGATTTTCCACAGAGAGGAAGAGAGAGGGACAGAAAGCTAGAAACATCGATGAGAGAGAGACATCGATCAGCTGCCTCCTGCACGCCCCCCACTGGGGATGTGCCCGCAACCCAGGTACATGCCCCTGACCGGAATCGAACCCGGGACCCTGCAGTCCGCAGGCTGACGCTCTATCCACTGAGCCAAACCGGCTTCGGCAAGAGGTGAATGTTTTAAAAAAAAGATCTATGTCTAGGTTTTTGGTGGAGGGGGAGAGAAACACTTTGGATAAGCCCATTGAATACAACACAATAAAGGCTATTATAGAGCACAAAGCCAGTCTGAGGAAATTAGAAGACTCACCACAGAAGTGATGTCTGTGCTAGATCTTTAAGCACAAGCAAGAATTTTCCCAATGAATACGGAGAGAAAAGAATGTTTTAGGAGATGGAATGATGTGAACAATAGCAGAATGGAGCTTGTAGACCTGCAGTACCAGGGGAACTAGCCTTCAAATACAAAGTCACAGGAGGGCGGGAGGAGATGAGGTTGGAGAGGAGGGTAGGGTTATGCGTAGGAGAACCTTGTGAGCATGGCTGAGGATTTCATTTGGCAAGCAATGGGAGCCACTGAAGAACTGTAATGAGGGGAGTTCTAAGGTCTGATTTGTGTTTTCTTTTTTCTATTGGCTGCATTGTAGAGGATGAGGTTGAGTTGGCAGGAGACCAGAGAGCAGGGTACTTCAAAGCCTGAGCAGAGATGATTAAAAATGAAATAAGGATGCTTCTTTGGAATGGGGACAAAGGGTAGAGGTAGGAAATATTTAAGATATGTGGTAGACTGGACCATTGTTCCCCAATTCTTTGTGCTTTCTCTGTTTTGGAATTACACACCCACAGAATGTGCTATGTGGCACTGTACCTTGCGCTAGACCAGAGGCAAGACTGTATTTCCCACCACCTTGATTTTGGTCTTGGCCACGCACGTCATGTTCTGTAGCCAATGGGATTTGAAATGTGACTGTGATTGTGCAGTTCACCATCTTGAGCTTCTCCCATCACCACGAAGCATACTGTAAGTAGCCTCTAGTTCCAGGAGAATGAAAGACACGTGGAGCACACCTGAGCATCATGCTCCATGGGAAGCCAAGTCCAGCTGTCTTGCAGTCTGAAGCAGAGCCTCACCACCAAGTCCAGCCTAAATAAGCAGAACCCCAGTCACTCTGCACACCCACAGAAATGAGGATATGTGCTTGTTGCCATAGAACCCTGAGATTTTCAGGTTGTCTGTTGTGTAACATGGTGATGAATAGAGATATATGGTTAGAAGGATTCAGTGACCGAATGGATAAAAATTGGACACGATTCTCCAGGTTCTGATAGTGCAACTGCCCACAGTTGGATTAATCACTGCCCAGAGTGATTCCAAAAACTAGAATCAGGGTGAGTGGAAGAGAAACAGTTTTTGTGGCAAAAGTGAATGAGGTCAGTATAAAACATTTTGAGAGGGAACTCTTGAGTGAGACATCTAGATGAGAACGTTTAGCAGGCAGTTGCGTGCATAGCTCAAGGCTGGAGAAGGTATGAAAAGGGTAAGTCACTGGGTTATAGTTGATTGCTAATAGCATGTGTGTGAGCAAGATGGCTCAGGGAGAGAATGAGTAATGAACATAAAATTGAGCCAAAGATAAAGCAGTGATCGTGATCACTCAAGCACTTATATGGATAGAGGAGGAGGAGTCAATAACAGAGGCTGAGAAAAAAAATGTAGTTAGATGGAGAAACACAGTATGTCAGAATAAGAGAGAAATGAGTTTCAAAAAGAGAGCGTATACTGCTGGGGTGAGTTTGTATAGAAGCCAGATTGCAAGTGGACTGAGGAGTGACTGAGAGGGAAATTTTGTCAGCAATGCATCCTTGAACTCGTAATGACATCCATTTAACTCAACTACAAGCTGGTCTTAATACAGTGGAATAGCATATTTAATGAAGATTAGTTTCTTAATTAACGGAGTAGCATAGATAAAGGAGACTAGTTTCCTTTATTAAAGTCCATTATAATGATAAAAAATCTTATGGATTACTTTAAAACCCTATATATGAAATAAAGTCTGTCTTCAGTCTCCTGAACACCTAATATCTGATTCTTAAAACAATCCTGATGGTAACAGCAGCAGATGAATCAGCATTCAAATCCCAGCATTCCTTTAGCTACATTACCTCACATGGGTAACGGCTACAAAGTGGAATATCAATTATGCGTGAGTGTGTTTCCATAGCTGAGTTATCTTGTGAGCCCATTTGATCTATGAGAATCACTTTGGTTATTACTGAAGGCAGGCAAGCGCTTCTTGGCAGTAACTATCTTTTATTGCATCTGCTAAGCAGAAAGCCCAACTCTGTTTTAGGTATTGCCTAAAAGTTTAAATATATTGGGGCCCAGCAACACTGGATCTAATTGAAAGCACCCTAATAAAATAAATTCTGTCAAATAAATTCTGTCAGAAGCAATTTGTAGAAGTTGTTGAGATTCTGTGCTGTTTGTGTTTACAAGTGCCAGAATTCTGACAGAGTTCGGAGTAGAGAGCAAAGAGGAGGAAAGTTGGGAGTAAGAAAAACAGTATTTCCACTTTCTTCTGTAATAACTTGCTGCATTTCTTGGTCATGATCCATCACTCAATGATAACTAATGCTAGAAATTAATATATGTTGGTGTCTACATTTTTTCCAATTTTTAATACATAATTTGTAAAAATGTTATTGTAATATTCTGAGCTCTATTTAAAAGAACATTTTCGGGAGGGCTAGAAGAGATCAACAGGGAAAAGAAGGGGACATATGTAATACTTTCAACAATAAAGATTTAAAGAAAAAAAACTTAACCAAAATCCAGGCCTATACTAATGGCTACCCAAGTTTTTTAAGGAGATGGTTACCTTGCCTATGTTATGGGTTTTTATGTGATTTTTATCCATTGCAAATTAATAGATATAATACCTATTCATTCCTTTTCTAGCAAAATTTTAATGTTTTTTTATTTACATATACCATTTCACAAAGACTAAAAAGCAACAGCACCAACAGAGAAAGTAAAATGTGTTAAGATTTCTGCCTATCAGTTGATTAAACATTTTTTTCAACAGAGAACATTTTCTATGCGATTTAGTTTTTTATAGTGTTTCTTAAAGTATCTGTGGTAGAGAACCAGTTTTTTGACTTTGTAAAAAAAATTCTAGTCTGTTGCAAACCAGTATTTTTATAAAACACAAGAAAAACATAACTAGGAAAATTTAAAAAGACACAAAAATGACAAATCTCAACTTTTGATTATTAATAGATTCAACTGATATTAAATTACTCTGTCAGATTGTTCTGAAAGTTTTTAATTACAGATTTTTAAATTTTGTACTGATGGGCCAGTAACAAACAATTCATTGACCTGTACATGCCTTCAAACAAGACTCGGAGTAGCCCTAGACTACAACATCGTTTTGACATTTTATATAACCTCTTCCACTGATCAGATATAAAAAAAATGTTTTATTTGTCACTTCTGCCTTCTTTACTACTTATTGGGTGTAAGCAGGGACAAGTTTCATAAAGACCAGGGTTCAGGGAGCAGTTACCATCAGAGGTGAACTCTATGAAATTGGAGGTGAACAAGGAATGAAATTTAGTCAGTAGAAATCAAATGAGTAAAACACAGAAATTTGGAAAATGTGTAAACGCCAATGAATGCTTTTGGAGAGAAAAAGCAGAAATAAGGAAAAGAAACCATCAAAATAGTCGAATGGCTTCCATTTGTCAAGCTCAGAAATGAGATGTGCCAACAACACAATTAGTTTATGACCAGAGGAAGTCTTCTGTCCCATAAAGTTTTCTATCAGATTATTATTTTCCAAATCGGAATACAAGTAACACAGGTGGCAAGCAACATCATAGTTGGTGTGCGGACAAAAAGGAACCACACGCTAACCCGAACAAGATCAGGGAAGGCCTGTGTGGCAGCCTTGCAAACTCAGACACCTAAAATAACCACAAAAGACGGTCTAAAATTAAAACTTTTTGCATTTCTGATAACTTACCTTTGGAACGTCGGGGTAACTTCCCCTTTTCCGGACCCCTCAGGGCACAGCCAATGCACCAGCGCGGAACCACAATTCCCTCTTCATTGTTGTTCTCCTATTAATTGTTGCTGGTTCACCTGCCCCCACCTATGTAAAAGAAGCATGTGTCTATCATTTTACTTTTTACCCAATCCCAGAGGTTTCTCCACTTTGCTTTCTCCCGCCTCCCTAATCTATCACCAATGGATTTCATGTGACCCACCTATGTCCCTCCTTTGATTGTAATTTATAAAACACGGTGAAAAACTGCCATGAAATTTCGCTTCCCCGCAACTGTCAACAGTTTGGCTCCAATAAACTCACAAAAATTCTTTACAGGTTTGAAGCTTTCTTACATTAACAGGTGATACACAGATAAGTTTGCTTTTATTTTTATATTAAGGGACATTCATGATATTAGAAAAATCCAATGAAGCATCAAAATTCTGATATCATGGCTCGTATCACTTAGGTTAAGTCTAAGAGGTAAAAAGCGTTGAAAACATATTAATAATAGTACAGACATTATGCAAGTATAGCTCTATGGAAAGCACTCAATTTGGGGGACTCTGAATTCAATATAATTTAAGCTCTGATTAAAAGTCAAAATTCTATGTATTTTCAGTGATTGTTCTAGAAGAACTCTGAACCCTGGGAAGATGTGTTGAAACCCACAGGATAGAGAGGTAGTTTGCATTGCTGTTGCTATGGGTAAAAACCACCTTAAGATGAGTGACCTAAGGCAATCATTTTACTCTGCTCGTGAGCCACCATCACGTGGCTCGGGAATTAAGCCCCGCACAGCCAGAGTGACTTGATCTCTGCTTTCCCAGGTCCTGGCCTCAGATGGGAAGCACCTGGGCTAGGAAGATTGAAAGACCAGGAATCGCCAGGAGATCTTGATAAAACACAAAATGCGCTCCTCATGATTCAGAAGGTCCAGCTTGGGGGGTGGGTGGGGTTGCCTGAGACTGTAGTCAATGATGCTGATGCCAAGGCTGCATTTCGAGGTGGTGGGACAGGAAGACACGTTGTATTTTGTGTTCTCATTTGTGAGAAGAATTTCAAAAATAATCCTGATTATAATCAGCTTTCAATAAGGTTTCTCCACACACTAACAGGTTCAAATAATTACTATCAGTCAATTAAAGTAAGTTTATGACCAAGCAGAAAACATCCCCCCCACCTTTTTATTTTATTTATTTTTAAAATATATTTCTTTATTGATTTCAGAGAGGAAGGGAGAGGGAGAGAGAGATAGAAACATCAATGATGAGAATCATTGATTGGCTGCCTCCTGCAAACCCCATAATAGGGATGGAGCCCACAACCTGAGTATGTGCCCTTGGCTGGAATCAAACCTGGGACCCTTCAGTCCGCAGGCCGACGCTCTATCCACTGAGCAAAACCGGCTAGGTGCTCCCCCCGCCCCCTTTTTTTTTTACTAGAAACATAAAGATTAGCCATACCTGAGAGACATCACAAGTAGATGTGAGATAAGTGAAATTAATGAGAAATGGCAATAGTACTATAGTGTTTACAACATATGACTAGCTCATCCGAATTTATAGGTTTGAGTTTGTAAGTCTGAGGTTCCTGAGCTATCTCTTTTCCTTGCACCCTGGTTGGCATGTTCCTAATCTCAGAATCAGAGACTAACTGAATGTTCAGAGCGACCAGCCACACACACACACACACACACACACACACACACACACACACACACACTAAATTTACTCTGTCCCAGTTGCATCCCGAAACGTGTGTGAAGAAACCATTCCAGACATTTCTATCAGAGTCCGAGCCCTTTACTAATTGTTGAGCTCTGAGAGGAAAGAAAAAAGGCCACCGCATGTAATTAGATAAATCTATGATTTACACAGTAACGAGCAAGGAAATGAAACCACAGAGGGGAGAATGAAACCGTGGCCAGCTAATAAACGTCTGTACTTATTAAGGTTGAAGAAACAACCTATGAAGCAGATCTAAGCCTTTCTCAAACAGTGCAGGGCAATTATATTTGGCATCCATTCCACAGGGAAGATGTGGCTTTGGAACACAGAGCTGAGAAGTGGGAAGAAGAGAACCAGCTGAAGAAACAAGCCAAAGCTTTTTCAGAGATCTCACAGGCAAGGGAAAAGCTAGTGGTGAGAGAAAGGACATACTGAGGGCCCTGGGGAAGAAAAAAAATGAAATATGCCTTTTTAAGCTCAGCCTTGGTTCTAGAAGGTGATGGGACAATTTAAATTTCAAAGTCATCCATGAGAACTTGGAAAATAACCTTGATGGGAAATTTTTAGCAGAATTACATAGACCTTGAATACCCCAAATCAAAAGAAACAGATGAGTAGTCCCTTGAAGAGTTGATTCCTCTCCTGATGGTAACTTTGTTAAACACTGAGTCTTTTACTAGAAATAATGAAACAAATATTATTTCTGCCTCTGAAAAGTTTCCAGGGAGTGGAAAGTCTACACACACATACCTGCACACGCTCCAGCAGTCATGTATGCAACTTCAGACAAACTCTGGGTCTTTTTCTCATTGAGTTTCGGGTTTAGATTCCAGATACTCTATTTACAAGAAGTGTAACCTTGGGCTCTTTACCTTAGTATGGTACCTATATGTAAATTGAAAGTTGTGAGAATATATATATATATATATATATATATATATATATATATGAATGATCTACTTTTGGTGTCATATATATGCATACACACACACACACACACACACACATGGAATATCTGTATGGAATTTGAAAATAAAGTAGAAAAATTTGCATCCTAAAGAAAGGATGGGATACCTAGAAGTATCCCAATCAATAATTTTTAAACGTGTAAATGAATAAATTAATCCAAAACCAGAAGGCTAATTTATTAAGTGAATTTGATCATTCACTATAGAGACTGAGTTTTCATAACCATATGATCAGACTATTTTGTTTCTGGAGAAGGTGAAGAAGGACCAGTATTGTATAAGCCAAGGGTTCCTCGGTGAGAATAGAATGTGTAAAAGTAATATTGGGGGATCACTTCATGAGTTCGATGATGTACACCTGAAACTAATATAATATTGAATGTTTACACATGGAATACTACTTGGCCATAAACAAAGAGGGAAATTTTAGCTTTTGTGACAGACTGGATGGACCTGGAGAGTATTATGGGAAGTGAAATAAGCCAGACAGAGAAAGACAAATGTTCTATAATCTCACTCATATGTGGAATCTAATAAACAAAATACTTTAACAAACAAAACAGAAACAGAAGCATAGATACACAGAACAGACTGACAGCTGTCAGAGCGGAGGGGGGTTGAAGGGTGGGTGAAAAAAGGGTGAAGGGATTAAGCAAAAAAAAAAGTGAAGGGATTAGACACATAGACACAGACAACAGTATGGTGACAGCCAGAGGGAAAGGGGGTTGCGGGGGGAGGTGGAGAGAGTAAAGGGGGGATAAATGGCAACACAAAGAGACTATTTTGGGTAAAGGGCACAGAATGCAGTGTGCAGATGATGTTTTGTTGAGTTGTACACTTGAAAACCTGTACGGTGTTTTTTTTAACCAATGTATCCCATTAAACTCAATAAAAAATAAATCACTTTTTTTGTTTGGCAAAAACCAACAGGGACTTTCTGGCCATTAAACAAAACAAAACCAAAAAAACTGCTGTCTTCTGCTTCTTGTCAATCTTTCAAATCCAAGGAAAAGGCTTCATGAACTGAATCTAGACATCTATGAAAACTGACACATGGCTTCAAGGATTAGGGGACATGCCCAAGGCCGATGTTGCTCAGTGGTTGAGTGTCAACCTATGAACCAGGAAGTCAGTTCGATTCCTGATAAGGGCACATGCCAGGTTACGGATTCTTTCCCAGTGTGGGATGTGCAAGAGGCAGCTGATCAATGATTCTCTTATCATTGATGCTCCTATCTCTTTCTCCCTCCCCCTTCTTTAAAATCAATAAAAACATATTAAAAAAAAAAAAAAAGGAATTAGGGAACATGATAGTGATTCTTTCCACCAGAGGGCACCGTAGACTACAATCCAGGAGCCTTGCTTGTGGGTCTGGGTACAGGATAATCTAAAGCCACTACTTTCAGGTTTCAAGGGTAGGTTTTGGAGGTCAACAAATGTGCATTATCGATTTTTCAATAAGGTAGGGTTTATAGTAAAGACATTAAGTTGACTCTATATCTGTCTGACATTTTTATCTTCCAGATGGAGGGAGGTGGGAGGAAGGGAGGCTTATTCTTATATTTATATTTCAAGTTATTTATAGCAATTGGGTGATGTAAAGCAGTTTTTTCTACAGGCACCCCATGACCAGGTCCACTTACAAATTTGCCCGTTGAGATTCATCTGAGACAAGTGTTTGGAATGTGTGGGCTCCATGGAATAATCGTAGGCTCTAATTTCCAAGGAAGCTCCAAGGAAGCCAGGCCCTGTCCCCCCAGGTATTTCTCTAGCACTAGCAGTTATGTGTCCTTTCATTTCCAACCCAGCCGTGCACTGAGCAATTCCTTCTTGCTCTCACAGATGATGCCCCTGCCTATCATCTATTGAAACGCCAGGCTTTGCCCATGAATCTCTGACAATCAAACGCTTGCAAGCGGCCCTTTGGTTGCTTCAAATGCTGGGCCTATAAAGACAGATTCACTCGTACTCCTTTTGTACTCCGAGGGGCAAATTTGATGAGCTGCAAGCTCACTTGCAGTCTCCTGTGAGTGTTCAATAAGCCAAAGTGCTTGTGAAGTGTAACCCCCACGGCTGCCTTCTACCGGCTGATTAGGATGGAAAAAGTGCATTTGAAAATGGAGTGCCATTTGAAATTCATGGGCTGGCAGGGCTCATGGCTGATCATAATTTTTCATGTGAAGATGTGATTTCCCTCCCCCGGTTTCCTCTTGTTATGCTACTAAGGAGGACTAAGTGAGTTTCCGAGCCTGTGACCCAGGACTTCTGCAATGGTGATGCTGGGAGACACAGTTACAAAAACCAACAGAACTATCAGATTTCCAGGCTCTGACTACTTAGACTTACAAGGAATGGCTTTCCTCCCTTATGGAAGGATGACTCCTATATGGGGAGAAAGCAGATGCTTTCTAACAGCTTAAACCATTCCCCAATTCTAATATCGCTTCCACAACCACATTGGATAATAACGTGAGCTTGTATTGGACAAGAGTCTCATAGCAATAACATAGCTTTACAGCCAAGTGGCCATCTGAAGCCTAAATGACCCTCCCATTTTCCCCAAGACTCTGGATAGTAATTGTAATTGTTTCTATTTTCTTATAACAATTAAGGAGTTACTAAGTCATTTAAATATAGGGTGAGGAAAAAGTAGGTTTACAGTTGTTCGTACAGAAAATAATACAATAGTTAATAAATAGTAACACAATAATAAACTCTGTGTTTCATGCACTCATGACTATAAACCTATTTTTATCCCATCATGTATGTAATTAAATAGACAGTCCACATAGCATGGATTCTTTTGTTAGCTAATGTAATTTTTCTTATGGCTCCCATCTGCTCCCCACAATGTTATGTTTTCCTTATTCTAATCCAGTCCAAATCCTAGACTATTTTATGCCCTCTGCAAAACCTAAGTCCTCCCCCTAAAGAATTTCATTTTAAGGATTCATGAATTAACACATTTAAGCAATTTAATGGGAAACATGGACTCTCAAACTGAGGGCTGTAGTTCAAATAAATAGTAAGAAGGATTGACAAGTTGTGATCAATAATTTAAAACTCTTAATATGGATATTCAGTCTGAGTAAAGTAGTGCATTCTTTTGCATTGGAATGATATCAACCCAATGTGGTTGCACTGATCAGAATCTAATTGGGCTGTTACAGTAGTTGGACATTCATTATTATTTCTGACAAATAAAAATAGTAAATAAAATAGTTGCTCATAAATACATGGAGTTCTCTATCACCCATGTATCCCTCTCTTCTTACTGCTTTCTCTCTTTCCTACCCTTCAAAGCATTTAAGGAACTGACACAGACATTTGTTACCCATACTTTTCCTTTCCCATTTCCTCCACAACCCCTGATCATTGTTTCCTGCCTTCATACTTTCATTGAAACTATTTGTGTTCAACTTACCAATGCATATCTGATTGCCAAGGTCAATAGATGCCTTAATGTCCTTATCTCATTTGCCTTTTTGTAACATCTGGTGCCATAGGTTTCCTGTCTTTACTCATATGGTTCATCTGGTTTAATTCCATCTCTCTAACCATTTCCTCTCTCTCTTTCCTCTGCCTAAACTTAGAATTTCTCCTAAGTTTCATTCTTTTTTCCTTCTTTCACAGTCTATAATTCCCCCATGTCCCCTCATCCTGACTTGAAGTACCATTATTATAATGATATTTTTTTAGTCTTTTCTCTAGGTCAGACTTCTGAGATTCAGCCTCACATTTCTGTCTCCTGAATTTCCCCAGCTGGATGTCTGAAGTGAGGACAATGCTTTGTGTCACTAAAACTGTTGCTTTATTGTTTGTATTTGATGGGCACATATGTACCAGACGTCTCTGTAGCTATGTGGGGCCATGTAACAGACTTCTGGGCAATGGAATATGGGTAGAATTAAAACATGTCACCTCCATTTCTGGTCCATATGATGCCTTGCATGATCCTTTAAGCTTTCTCTCTTCTCTGACAACATTGGATGATGATAGTAGCATAAGGTCTATTAGCCAGAAACATTCATATCACATTTTGCTGGAATAAAGAATAAAGATGTGTTAGATCACTGTGAATTTGGGCTGTTAGGTATAACAGTTAGACTGTCGTGATTATTGAACCTGATACATCTAAAGGATCTGATATATCTAAAACAAAACTCATCTTGCTCCACAAAACAAAGGCTCCATCTCAGTGAATAGGACCCCAACTTATCCAAACCAGAAACTTTAAGGACTCTAAAACTTATTCCCCCAGCCAGTCTCTCAGCCGTTTACCATGTTAATATGATCTCTAACATTTCCATGGACACTAATTCATACCTTCATGACCTCCAGTTTGCACAATTACAATGGCCTCCTAAGGGTTCTCTGCTCTTAATCTTTTCTCTCATCCTTCACAGTTCATTGCTCAGATCCTTTGAAAGATGATCTTGTTCTCCCTAATTTCTTTTATCTTAAAAATTAATAGTGTTCAAAGTTTATGTGCCTGCTGCTTTGAAATGATAAAACGCACAATGCCAGCATTTGGAGTAAGGAAATGTTTATCAATCAAGAACGTGCCAACCAAGAAGATGGGAGGCCTAATGGTGCCTCAATCCCATATCACTTGGTGGACTAGGTAGAAGGTTTTTAAGGGGTTAGGAGGAACACGTATGCGGAAATGCTGGTGGGTAAGTTTTAATTAGAGGACCTTGAAACAGCCATTTATGGTAAAGGGTCATCAATACTGGATCTCCCTGGACAAGGGACTCTTGGCTTCTGAAGTGGTTTTGAGGAGTCAGATGGGATCAGACAGTTTAGGGTAAGGGCCCAGGGGAGGGAAGGTGATAGATGAGGAGGGAATGAGCCAGATGGTCAGGATATGAGCAAGATAGGCAGAATGTACCAGTCAACCATAGAGCTGCCCTTCCCCCTGAACCCAAGAATGGGAACTAAAAGTGGGTAGGCAAAAGGAGATTGGCTGGTGCTTTTTTGAAAGAGCCAATAGAGGGCAAGAGCAGGAAAATAAAAACCCCTAGACTAGTGAGCTTCTGCAGCAACCCTTTCTGGGACCTCTCTAGCATACCGAGAGCTTCTTTCGTTGTAATAAACTTCGCTTCTCTTTGCTTACCCCTCCCTTGTCAGTCAATTCATTTGCCGGCTTCTCAAGACAATGAACCCAACAGTTCAGATTCATGTCTCAGTTTCAGTGTTCAAGTTCAGGTTACATTTGGGCCTTTGGTTCCAGGGGCAGGGGAATAGGTTGGTGCAAGACTTTGTTTCCTGGTGCAGCTAGAGATGAAAGTTCTCTCCTCTGCACATGCTTCAGCTTACATGACTTGTGTTTTCGGTCTATTGTCTCTGAAAAACAATTCAGTATCTCAGTAAACATGATACTACTATTTTCAGCTTGTTCTGTGTTTACAATAGCTCCAATTTTCTTATAAAAACCACACACAAATTTATGTGTATTTTAGAAATTTTGGAAAATTCAGAAAAGTATTAAATAGAAAATAAATATCAATTACAATCTCATTAACCCAATAAAGACTGATTAAACATTGGTTCATGGGCTTCCTATGTTAAGTTTATGTGTGTGTTTATAATTATCATATATAGTATTTTAAATTAAAATTTTATTTTTATTAAAGTAATACATGTATAAATTTAAAATTTTGTTTATTAATATTATACATAGTATAAGCCACAGCTTTCTACCTCATCCCTCCCCATTTGCAATTCCACCCCTCAGAAGCAAATGCTTTTAAGTAGTTTAGTGATTTATGCAGTTTTGTTCCATATTTCTAAATGACATGCTTGTACTTCTATTCCTTGATTTTTTTAAATTACTGACTGTGCTATGGAAAATGAAGATTAAGGTCTGTTATATTCCACCCCCCCCAACACAAACCTCTGCTTGACAAAAAATTATGCCACTTTTTTGATTAAATCAATAATGGTATTTACATTATTATTACTCTGTAAATAATATTCAAAATCGATCTTCATAAGGTTCACTGATATTTTTTCTTGTTCAAGTTTTTATTTTTTCTGAAGTTTAATAATTGTCTCTATTTATTGTATCCTTATTTTTCTATGTATCTATCACAGATTTATATTTATATTCCCAAAAGAGCCAAATATTCATTTCACTACATAAAAACACATAGACATCCAATTAAATACATTTAGAGGGCACTTTCCCTATGAAAGCCCTCCATATTCATGTTTCAACATGGGTTCTATTTCTTAGTATCTAGAATATATTATATATTATATATAATTATAGCTTAAAAGTCAATAAAAAGAAGAGAACAAAAAACATGAGATAATGGGCATAAAAGATGTGTAAAGGCTATTAACAAAAGAGGAAGACAGCCATTAAATATGTGAAAAGTTGCTCCATTTTATGAATATTGGCAAAACGTAAAAGCTTTGCCCTAACCATTTTGGCTCAGTGGGTAGAGCGTCAGCCTGTGGAATGAAGGGTCCCAGGTTTGACTCCGGTAAGGATATGTACCTTAGTTGTGGGCACATCCCCAGGAGGGAGTGTGCAGGAGGAAGCTGATCGATGTTTCTCTCTCATCAATGTTTTTAACTCTCTATCCCCTCTCCCTTCCTCTCTGTAAAAAAATCAATAAAATATATTTTTTTAAAAACACGTAAAAGCTTTACAATTCTATGTGTATTAAAATTTAAGTGGTACAAACTTTTGGAGGAGTGTATCATACTTTAATGAAATTGCAGACATGCATATGCTACAACACAACAATTCACTGGAAGTTACATACTCTATCTCTTGCTCATATGTAAAAGCAGGTCTGTACATTTAACCCATTTTGCAGCATTTTTCTTACTAGCTTCCAATGGGAACAACTAATATTCACTAATAGGACAATGATAGATAAATTATGATATATTTGTGCAGTAGAATGCAGTACTACAATGAAATTAATGAAGTACATATATATGGATGAATCTCATATCACTAAAGCAGAGAAATGATAAAATGCCAATTTCAATATAGTAATTATTCCTGGAAGAAATATGTTGGGAAGGTGAAGGGTAAGAATTAAGGGAGAACCTTAATTGTATTAGGATTTTTTTAAATTAGCGTGGTAACTACATTACATTATTTATGTCTCTTTGAAATATCTCATAATACATGAAAAACTAGAGTAAAAAAGATGGTAGGAGGGCATATTTTGTGTGATTTGAGCATATAAGCATTGGATGACTTCATTGGATTTAGGGCCCCCATTGAATGTCTCCATAGAACCAGAAAAAGGATCATAAGAAAAAGTATTACTTCACAGAACAGAAAGGAAAGGACTAACCAATTGACTTTCTCCCTTTTCCTCTAAATGCCTCTCAGAGACAAGAGGTACTGTGTTTGGCTGGAATTTGGGGAATATGTCTCCTGGCTTGGTCAGTGGCTCCTGAGCAGCTTCATTTCAACTCAAGGGAACTGGTACCTGCAAGTATATGAAACAGCAATTAGGTAAATACTTGATAAAATAAAGGAGCTTTGAGTATGTCTCTGTCATTATAACTGGGAAGCACCTTCAGAAAAATTCTGCTTTCTGTAATCCCAAATCTCACAGACCTGTGTGGAAATGTCGACAGCTTTTCCAGATTTGTCCCCACCTTCATGTAGGAGTTTTACTTGCTAATTAAGCTGAGGTGCTCTGCCAGTGATGTTTCTTAACAGAATTTCTCATTCAGTCCTGATGCTTCAGCACGTGTTTCATTTTTGGATTGAACAAATCTCTGCACTGAACTGTCAACATTAATAACGATAAAGGAACTGTACCAGGCACACAAGATAAAAGGTATTGCATTGCACACCAGATCCCATCACAGTTCTAGGGGGAGCTCTGTGTTACTCTGTTCTCCATTCAAAGGAATTCTACGGAGCCCTGCAGTGCAAACCATGGACTGAAAATTAGAGTTCTTGCATTCACTCCCAGCTTTACTAACTTAGAGGTATGGTAAGTAATTCCAACTCTCTTCTCCTTACACGCTAAAACGTTAAAAGGTTTACAGCACTCACAAGGGTATAGTGAGGCTTACTAAATGTTTAGAAATGTCTACTAATAAGCTGTTGTTCTCCCAAAGCATTTCAAGATACTAAAACTAATTAGGTGCTCTCTACTTATTAAGTGCTAGATGATGAATGTTTTTACTGAGTTTTGAAATTCTGGGGAAGACATTGTGAGGCACAATTATCGTTGGCAGTGAGTAGTATACATGATGAATAGCATGAAAAAAATAAAGTCATTACTGTAGCGTATTTTAGCTATTTCACCGTCAGAACTGGAAAAAGAGACTGTTCAAACGTAAAGGTACAACCAGCATAAAGAAACACCGATCTATCTGAACTCTCAGAGCGGACTGCCAGGATGGATCCTCAGGATATCACAGGAGTTGAAACCAAGAAAAAGGATGTTTTTTATTAGCTAATTTGTATGTTGAGAAGCTAGTTTCCCGAAGCAGAGTCGGTCTGCCCTAGAAATATTTTAATAGCTCTAGAAAGACATATAAAATCTGCCCTTTGGTAGAAAAAAAAATGGTTAAGGACTTGGAAGAGAAGGAAAAACACTGCACCCATGATTACAAAGCTTCACACTCAAAAATGTCTAGAACTATTACCTAAAGTCTGAAGGTAGGCCCAGGGCATTGAAGCAACAGTCCTGGCTGCTTTCTACAGGCACCTTCAGTGGCATTAAGTCTCAGCTCTCCGCCTGACCATGTCAGCACCCACCCTCCTCTCAGAAACTCTGAACTTTATTGTAGAGACAGATTTCCTCTTTTGTCCAGCTGGGTTATACCACAGCCTACCTGACCAATTCTAAGTAACAGTACTAGAAAAAGAATTGCATTTCAGTCATTGTCCATAGCTTCTAGGAAAACCAAAGAATGATTATTCGTTTTTAACTTTTTAAATTATATTTTTATTAATGTATTACTATTTTAATATGATTATTATTTTAGAGAGAGAGGGAGAGGGAGTGAGAAAGAGAAATAGCAATTGGCTACCTCCTGCACGCCCCCTACTGGGGATGGAGGCAGAAACCTGGGTATGTGTCCTGATGGGGAATCCAACCAGCAACCTTTTGGTGCACAGGATGATGCCCAACCAAGTGAGCCACACCAACCAGGGCAAGAATGATTATTCTTTTTTTTTTAATATTTTATTGATTTTTTACAGAGAGGAAGGGAGAGGGATAGAGAGTTAGAAACATCGATGAGAGAGAAACATCTATCAGCTGCCTCCTGCACACCCCCTACTGGGGACGTGCCTGCAACCAAGGTACATGCCCTTGACCGGAATCGAACCTGGGACCTTTCAGTCTGCAGGCTGACGCTCTATCCACTGAGCCAAACCGGTTTCGGCGAGAATGATTATTCTTTACCCATTTAAAATGCTTTAGATTTAGAAGTGTTTTCATAATCTACTGATTCCAAAGTCAGAGACCAAAGACCCACTTTTACAGTTTTTACAGATGGAGGTGTAATTGTCCCTTTCAAAGTGTCTTCTGTATGATGAGAACCATCTGGGGTTTTCCCAGTCTTAGGTTTGTTTCTTCAAACTTTCAGGGGTTGAGAATCTAGAAAACTTGGAGTCTTGTTTGAGACCTGTATTATTTTGATTCCAAATGGATGAAAGTCAATTCTATATGGCTTAAGCTCAAAAGGAGGGATCTATTTGGTTTAAAACTCAAGCTGCAGGAAGGGAAAGGATGTAACTGAGCTCAGAAACATCTGGAACTCGGAACTTGAATGCTAACAGGACTGCCTCCTCTCCGCCCCCATCCCCTGCCTCTTATTTTTGCTTTTCTTTGAGTTCCAATTTCATTCTTTCTTCTCTTGGGCTGTGCTGACTTATGTTGTATCTAATTTCTAATTTCAAAAAAACAAAACAAAACAAACCCAAAAATCCAGGAAAAGGCTTTGCTATGTCTGGGGTAGGAGTAGCAGTGAGAAGAGTAAAAAACAACAACAAAAAACAACCCTGGCCCTCCTGTGAAAATCAGAAGGTTATAGCACAGAGAAGGGCAGCTCACCAAATAAGATGGTGCCAGTCTCAGAAGAAATAGTGTTTGGGGCAGACAAAGCAAGAGGTAGCCGTGGTGAAATCCCACTTTGTCCTTTCACACTTGCAATCTGTAGGTAAGGAAGCAGATTGAGAGTGAGGCAATGATTATCAAGGCCATGCAGCTAGTTCCTAAGTGAGGAAACTGTCACTTGAACCTGGGCTTCTTGTCTCCCAGCCCCTTCTCTTCCGTAATACATTACTCTATAATTTAACCTTTAGGTTGGCAGCATAAAGCTTGGTGTATGTCACATGACACTCTGATGTCTGTGCAATTTCTCTGGAGGAAACATGGGTGTGTTATGGTGTCTCAGGTTGAGGGTTGGCCTCAGATTGGCTGTGAGCAATGTTAGTGAGTCATCCAGTGAGTCATCCATCTCCACAGAAAATGTCTATTCATTGAGCACCTTCTCTAAGCCATGGACTGTGTTAAGCTTTTGAATTATGGAAAGGAGAAAAATAAGAGCTATAACTAATAAACTAAATAATTTAAAACATTAAATGTGCAAAAAGAAAAACTACCTGATGCCATGGAAGTATACAAAATTATATAACATAGGGTTATGTTTGTATTAATGATATGGGGTGTGTAGTTAAGAAAGTTTTTCTTGTGGATGACTCAGGTATTTTTTTTTAAATTTATCTTTATTGTTGAATGTATTACAGATGTCCCCCTTTTTCCTCCCATTGACCCCCCTCCACCCTACACCTGCCCTGCCCCAGGCCTTCACCTGTGTGCATGGGTTAGGCATTATTAAACTCTCACACCCCAGGTTAACATTTTTCCTGCCCTCAATCAACCCAGGGCCAGCTTCCAGGCGACTAGGGATAGCCCCTATGCTCAAAGCCCACCAGAATTATTCACACTAGCCCGTCTCAAACTGTTTATCCTGCCCTGCCTTGACTTTCCTACTGAAACTCTGATAAAGCCTTCTCTTCCTCTGGTCTCTTCTGCCTCCTGACTGACCTTGGGGCTTCCCCGCATGGCCCCACGTGGCATGCTGTGCCCACCCCAGCCCCCTTTAAGGGAACCATGAGTATAAACATTTCTTCATGACAATCACTTCTGTGTCTGTATGTCTTACCATACCTGATTAAAGCAAATCTCAGATACAAATTTTAAAACATTTACTTCTTATTTCCTATCACTTAGCATATAACACACTTTCTAGTTTCCTTATTTATATTGCTTATTATACTAGTAAGTCTTTCCCAACTAGAATGTAAATTCCATAAAGCAGGTGGTTGTTGTTTTCCACTTTTCTATTTCCATTTTCTAAAACAGTTCTTAGCAAATACTGAACCCTCAATAAGTATTTATGAAAGGAATGGAATAAATGAAACATTAATGAGCAAAATGCATCTATACTCTTCCTTTTTTGTATTGGTTCTAAAACCAGATTTAAAACAAAAACCAGGAAGCAATCAATGTTGATATTTTGATACATTTTCTATCATTCAATTTATGTATTTTTATTTACAGCTGATTTCATGTTCTCATTTAACATCAAGTATTTGAATGTTTGCTGAGCCGTTGCCTAGTATGTACCAGACATGGGCAGGCAAGACTGCAAAAAATAAAATAAAAAAATCACTCTTCATTTGTGTCTGCAGGCAGTTTTCAGTCTTCATTTTTTTTTATCGCCTATTGAGTCTTGTATTGCAGGCATTTCCTCTTCTTATAACAACAAGATGACCATGTCAATTAATATTAAATGGCTATGAAACAGATAATTTAAAACAACCTTCCTTTCATTACATTGAGTCAGCAGACTTGCTTTCTTTATAGACATACATTCAAATTAGTTTCTAGTAACCTGAAAGTTGAGCATTTTAACATTAAGTAATCCAGATTTCCAATTGCTCTAGAAAAATTGGAAATTTCAGAAAAAGGAGCCTACATCCCCAGAAGGAAACTAAATGATACTTAGAGCCAAGTGGCAGCATCTAAGTTAGACGGGGCACTGGCCTGTTAGTAGGGCTTTCTTTCATGTGCCCGCTTTACTCATTCTATATTAACTGACAGGCCTCGGTTCATTCTGAATTTGTAACCTCTGTGTAGACTATTACATTACATGGATGTATCATAATTTTCTTAGGTGTTTCAAGGTTAAACAATTAAGTTATTGCTAAATTCTCACTCTTATAAACAATGAGTAAATATCTGTCCATATGTCAGATTCTTTCCTAAGGGTAAATTCCTAAAAAGGAAATTACTAAGTCATAGGATAGGGATATTTTACTTGCTTTTCAAAAGGAGTATATAATTTTCTACCCTGAGTTACATATAAGGATGCAGATTTCAATGATGGTCTACTGAAGCTGCATTTTAGAATACTTTAATCTTTACTAATTTAGTAAGCAAAAATTTTATTTTAATTTGGATAACTTTGATTACCACTGAGATGAAATAGTTTCAGTATTTTATTGACAGTTATGCAGTATTATTTGCAAACTGCTTTTATTTTTTTATTTTAAATTTTTTTTATTGATTTTAGAGAGGAAGGGAGAGAGATAGAAACATCAATGATGAGAGAGTATCATTGGCTACCTCCTGCACACGCGTGCGTGCGCACACATACACACACACACACACACACACACACACACACACACACACACACCAGCTGGGGATCAAGGCCATACCCAGGGCATGTGCCCTGACTGGAAATCAAACTGTGTGACCTCCTGGTTCATAGGTCCTTGCTCAATCAGTGAGCCACACTGGCCTGGCGAAATTGCTTTTATTTTAATTTGCCATACATTTATGTTTGGTATAAGGTGTTTCTACATTAATTATGTTAATGATTTCCTCGCTGTATTTGCTGTATATATTTATTATTTGTTTCTTAACTTGGTACTTCCTTAGGTAAGTAGAAGTTATTTATTTTTTAATAATCAAATTAAAATAATTTTTCTATTGTTTTTAATTTTACTCTATCTTTTCTCCTATAGAGTTGAATTAAATAGCCACACATAAATAAGAAAGGTTCCTAGCCCAGTCTAGAGGCAACATCTGAAAAGAACTGCTGGAGACATCACTCTACATGAGTAGGGCTGAGGCAGAACGGAACAAAGCCCGAAAGGGAAGAAGGAGGGGATGGTGTGGATTTGAGAGTGCTTACGTAGCTAACATGAGCAGGCATTGGGCACTAAGTTGGGAGGAGATATTGGCAGCTGGGAATCTTGAATGAATACTAAATTTCTGGGTTGTATGATTGGGTGAAAGGTGATTAGATTTTAGAATGGGTTCCTTCAGAGATAAGGAATGCTTTTGGAAAAGGAGAAGATTGGAGAAGATGATATAGAAAATAAGCACATCCATCAAGGAATTAATGTCCAATGAAAAGTATTAGATTCAAGCTCCCAAATGTGCCAGGTGTATGTGTTTGTGTGTGTAGGTGTGTTTTAATTCCTTCTTACTAAAAGGAGTATACATTTTCATAATATATTAGATCTGAGAGCCTGTTTTATTTTATACTAAGATACGTATGTGTTTTCTAATAAATTCTAAATATATCCGGAGGGCTTGTTTATTGATTGAATGCCCTGAGGCGTAACTCATTCCCAAGAGATGCTAATTATCTGATAATTTCAGATCTTTAATGTTAGAAATATTGATGAGAGCAGTTAAATAACTTCTTAAAGACTCTATTAGTCATATTTGTCTTTTAACTTTTACTAGAATATGAGTTTCTTCATTATCCTTTTCTTCTACCCACATAAACCTTCCAAATGTAGAAAGCCTTCAACAAGGTCCTTTTGATGTGGTAACATTCAAAAGACAAACTTACCATATCTAAAAGTATCACCTCAATCACATCGCTTCCAGCAGGAAGTAACTTGTCCCTGATTTAGAGAGAAGGTTAACTGAAGCCAGAGGCACCTTTGTTCTATCTCACTGACCTCCTCCCCCCTCCCACAGGCTGTTCTTGGAGTTCTCCCACGGGGCTGAGTCAGTGCTTCTGACTCATCTGTGAGCCCTCAGATGTAATAGGAGCAGCAGCCAGGCTCTCTCAAGCAGGGGGCCAGACAGGGAAGGCCTCTGACGCTGCCATTCAGTACCTTGGGGGACGAACAGCCTTGGGAGGGGCTAGTGAGGCTAAAACTGCTGGACCTCATGGCACCCAAGGCAGAGCTCAGCTCCTCAGAGGAGGAGAAAATCCTGAGGAAAGTGGCAAGTAGGGTCAACATGACAGAATAGTGACAGGAATGTAACCATGGGTGGAGGCAGCTATTCTGGGAGCAGTTCATAGAACTTACAGCTCCAACAAAAATTCACACTGAATGACTCTTAAATATCTGCAAATATCTGGGAAAAGATGAACATGGTTTGGTTTGATTTGAACCTGGGTTAAATGCTATGAGGGATTTCCTGATGGAAAACTTCCAGCATTTGTATTCATCATGTAATTGTCACAGATTTGTTTCAATGGATTTTTGTGTTGTTGATGCGGCTGCTATATAACATTATTTCTTTCTGGGAGACGTTTGGTGCAACTGATATAAAAACCAACTCTGAAATCAGACCACCACAGGAAAATTTTGATGAGGATGGTTTCCACTTAGAGAGAGTTACTATACATCATGCACTGATTAATCTCATAAGCACACTGCATGGTCACAACTATTTTGCAAATTAGAAAGTTGAGCCAATAGAGCAGTGGTTCTCAACTTTTCTAATGCCGCGACCCTTTAATACAATTCCTCATGTTGTGGTGACCCCCAACCATAAAATTATTTTCGTTGCTACTTCATCACTGTGATTTTGCTACTGTCACGACCCACAGGTTGAGAACCGCTGCTGTAGAGCCTAAGACCATCGGAAAACACCGATATTTACATTACGATTCATTAACAGTAGCAAAATTACAGTTATGAAGTAGCAACAAAAGTAATTTTATGGTTGGGGGTCACCACAACATGAGGAACTGTATTAAAGGGTCGCGACATTAGGAAGGTTGAGAACCACTGCAATAGAGGATGAGTCCATTGTCCAAGTGTTAGATAGTCTACCATACTGTAAAATACTGAAGCTGAGATTTATTGTCTGGCTACACTTATTCTTTGATTTGTCTTCCCACTTATATTTCTGAGAGACAATGTTGGGTGATTTTAAACCTTTGTGCTGGAGCATAAAAAAAAACACCACACCTAAGAAGATCAAAGTCAAGACAAGCTTAGAACTTCTGGGATGTTGAAATTCTGACCAACATTATTGATAGCCAATCCAGTATCCAATGTTCTCTCCTTACTCATGATGAAAAACTTGGTTTTATTTACTGGTTGACTTCGGGTTGGGGAGGGTTCTGGGAAATAATGTGTACATCTAGTTTAATTTCCCAGCCTCCTTTTCAGACAAGAGTTGCCATGTGACACACAGTTCTGACCAATAGGAAGTGAGTGGGTCACCGAGGGAGGAGCCTCCAGGAGAACTGAGCAAACTGGTCAGGGACAAGCTTTCTTTCCTTCTTTCCTGGAGCACATCTATGATGCTGAAGATGGTGCAACCACTAGGGAATTAAAGAAATAAGCAAGAAACTAAAAGCCATGAGCTAAGGATGGGTAAGTGGAAAGGCAGAAGAAGTCTGGGTGAGGAATTCTTTTTATATGAGAAAAATAAAAGTCCTTTTTTCTTAGAGGCACTGTGTGATGGATAGTATGTTAAATAAAACCAAATATAATTCTTAACAGGTAAACAGATTTTTTTTAAAAAAACTTGAAAATAAAACAAGTTAATATGGGCAAATCATATCAATTAGCTCATTTGCCTTCATAAAGGCAAATTAAAATTTATGATAGTGAGAAAATACCTTATACTGATAGTGGTGGGAGTGAGTTTTGGGGAATTAACAGTTATGCTTGCTGGTGGGAGTATGATCCGATTCAGTGCTGGTAGAGATTGCTTTGGGGAGTATGCAGGAAGCTTTTTACAATATGCATAACAAGCAATTTATGACAAGCAATTCCACTTCTACAAATTTATCCTATGAAAATGTTCAGGATAGGTGTGAAGAGAATATCACCAAGACTTTATAATAATAGTGAGAATCTTTTAAAATTTGGCCCAAAATGGAGTTTATTAATGATTCAATCAGAATCATCTGGTCAATTTAAATGTATTCTAGAATCTCTATGTAAATATATAAATTACATAAAATTTCAAATATTGTGATTTAACATACAAAAGTCTAGGTTATAGATGGTTTATATCACCAATCACAAACATACACATACATACCTGTATCACATGTGTAATTTCTATAGAACACAATTATACTACATACAACCTGCTTTTTAAAATTAAATACAATACCTCGCCATTTTAGTGCCTTTACCACATTCTTTCTTTTTTTTCTTTCTTTATTGATTAAGGTATTACATATGTGTCCTTATCCCCCCATTCCACCCCCCCCACCCCCTGCTCATGCCCTCACCCCCCTGGTGTCTGTGTCCATTAGTTATGCTTATATGCATGCATACAAGTCCTTTGGTTGATCTCTCCCCCTACCACATTCTTTCTTAATAGTCTTTCATGCAGAGAATTTTCACAGTGGTTTTTATAGTCTTCGCTACTGTCTTTTTCTTTGTGTGTGTTTTCCAATAATTTTACTTCTTCCTCCTGAGGTTAGATAACACACCTGTATTTTATTCTTTTTAAAATAGATTAATTTTGACACCCCCAACCCTTTTGTAGCTCTAGAATGTAGAACATGTTGCAAAGTAAAAGTTAAACTTTAATAATTTCACATATTAACCAGTTTTTCTTGCACAAGTCACTGAATGAAATACTTTTGTACAAGTCTTGGTATGGGCATATGTTAAATTGGTCATTCATCTGGAAATCAGAAGTCTGAGCCGGGTAACATAACCTTCCAGTGTTTCTCCTAGGGCACATCAGCCAGTTTTATCACTGGTCAGCATCCTCCATCCTGTATTTGTGAGATGAAAGCATGCTTGATTTTTGGTATCTGTCATTGTTATATATGACAGAACACTAAATAGCAGCCTTTGACTAGAACTGTCAAATCAAGATAGTGGATGGCTTATTTGGACAGATGAAATTGTGGAAAGACTTCTTCAACTTCATTCTAAAACGGAAGGGATGTATCAGAGGGGTGAATAGAAAATTAACAGAGAAGAAAGAACAGAGTAGGTAGGCTGCGGAGAAAAAATAAAGCCATTTTCCCAAGGATGCCTTTGATCTTGGAGAAGCTCAAGTGTCCTTTGGATCAGAGAACTGCAGGACAAGGCTTGTCAACCCAGCTACCATTGACAGGAGAACAATTGGACTACTACAGGTATATTCAGAGCTGCCTCCACTTGCCACTCAGAAAACCTCCCCCGCCAAAAGTGGTATTCTCATTTTCATTTTTCTGTTAATTTCCAACCTCATGACTCTTTCACTTTGGACTCCTATGTAGCCACAATTCTCCCTCTGGCCACAGAGGTCACCCATACAAGCATGAGGTGACAGGATGAGACACCATTTAGAAATCATCTTTCTAATTGAGAGCCCTGTCCTAGTTCCAGGGAGCCTGACATCACACGGTGTGAGGGAGGAGATGCTTTTGAAGTGGCTGAAAGGTCATTCCTTCCCAGGCAAGGTTTTCTGAAACTAGAGTCTGGGAGGAAAATGGCTTTGTGCCAATTCTAATACACAAACTCAAGGCGCAGCCTCAGACGTCCACAAGATAGAAAGACAGGAAAATAGTGTACTTTTGATGACTGTTCTTTTTCCCTGGTGCCTTATTATTTCATTCTACTTGGGAACTGTAAACATTTCTCACAGCGAACCAGAGAGAAGATGGTAAATACAGAGCATTGCCATTTGTCACTGGGGTTTATGGAGTTTGCTAACTTCAAATTCAAATGATTAACCCCCCAAAATAACTAAAATAATGACATTCTTAGTGTGCAGGCAGTGCTTTTATTTATTTATTTTTAAAATATATTTTTATTGATTTCAGAGAAGAAAGGAGAGAGAGAGACATCAATGATAAGACAGAATCATCGGTTGGCTGCATTCTGCATGCCCCTCTGGGGACGGAGCCCACAACCCTGCCGGGAATTGACCTCTTGGTTCCTAGGTCAACACTCAATTACTAAGCCACACCGGCCGTGCCCAGGCAGTGCTTTTAAAGGTACTAAATTTCAGTTTCCTTGAGCACTACCATGTGGCCAGGTGCTGTACCTGGAAGGACACAGAATAAATAAGCCATGGTTCTTACCCTCTCAACTATGTCAGTCGGAAAGTTTAAGGGACTACAATTAAATTGAGAATTTTATATTTTTGTTAAATATAAAATTCTTGTTCCACAGTATCAGCTAAGGACCACAAAATAAGAATAACAGGGGCCAAGCAACCCCAAATTGTAAAGTAAGGTACATGACATGACCATCTCTGCAAGACTTGTAAATTGAGCAAGTCAGAATCCAGTTATATCAGTATTTGGAAAATTGTTCACTTATTTAAAAGTTAAACAAAGACTTGCCCTACGACCCAGCAATTCCTCTCCTAGGTGTTTATCCCAAAGAAATAAGAACATATGCCCATACAAAGTCTTGTCCACAAATGTTCATAGCAACTTCACTCATAATAGCCACAAGTGAAAACAAATAGCCATCAACATGTAAATGGATAAACCAACGGCAGTACCTGTATATCAGTAAATGGAACACTACTCGGTAATAAAAAAAAAAAAAATGAACAAACTATTGAAAAAATGCAATAAGACACAGTGATTCTGTTCACTTTAAACAAAGTCAGCCAGCTATTTTTCCAGCAAAATGTGTTTATTCAGGAACAACGAAGAATTGCAATTGGAACATGACACCATGGTGAGCCACATTCAAGTCTGCTGAAACAAAGGAGAGGAGGTGCCCTAGCCAGTTTGGCTCAGTGAAAAGAGCATTGGCCTGTGGACTGAAGAATTCCAGTCAAGGGCATGTACCTCGGATGCAGACTGGAGCGAAGGCAGCCAGTCGATGTGTTTCTCTCACATCGATGTTTCTCTCTCTCTCTCCACCTCCCCCCTCCCCCCCGCCCCTTTCCACTCTCTCTAAAAATCAATGGGGAAAATACCTTCAGGTGAGGATTAACAAGCAAAAAACAACAAAGGAGGAAAGTCTTGTACAGAGGGGAAGAAGAAGCCTGATGGACTATTGGAAACAGGGTGCTCGTACTTTGCAAGCAAGTAGGAAGTGAGAGCGCCCCCTCTGGCCTCCCTATTTCATTTTAAATATGGTTTCCGTTTACTAATTTTTTACAACTCACAGAAACATCCCGTGAAAGGAAAGAAGGTAGACACAAAAGAATATATGCCCTATTATTCCATGTATATAAAATTCTAGAATGGGTAAAACTAATCAATAATAACAAAAATAGATGAATGGTTGCCTGGGACCAATTGATGGGGGTAGTGGGTTGGAGATTAATTACCAAGAGACACGAGAGAGAACTTTATAAAATGTGAAAATATTCTATACCTCACCTATGGTGCTGGTTACAAGGTTGGTTACTGTACCCTTTAAACTGGTACATTTTATCATATGTAAAATATACCTTAATAAAGTTGCATTTTCTAAAGAGCCAGTTGTGCAATATTAGTTCTCCTAATTATTTAAGAAAAAGACTAAGAATTAGGGATTTTTTTTAGAAATAGAAAATTTCATTATAGAGAAACAGTTGGTATAGAAAGAGGCAAGGAGAGGTGTTCCTTCTTATCAGAAGTTATCAGGGACTTTAACAGAACCACTCAGATAACCTGACCTGTATTCCCTAGAAATCATGGAATAAAAGGGCTGGTACCTTATGACTGAATTATCTCAGTATGAGAGAATGGATGGAGTGTCTCGCTGAGCTGCAGATGAGATGGCAGGAGTGCTAGGAAGGGCCTGTGCTCCCAAAGTTTGATGGGTCCAGGATTTGTGTTTGCTTCCAAAAGGTGAGATGTGGATGGCACAGAAGGAAGCTAGACTTTGGGTTGTCTTAAAATGATTCTGTCCATCAGGACCTGCTCAGAATTGGGCCACAGGAAGTCAGTGCTGGGTGGGGGACAGTATAAAGTAGTTGTCTAGGAAAGGCCTCTGTGAATGGAAGATCCCGAGAGCATCTAAGAACTCACACAAGTGCCCTACAAAAGATTTAGAGTTTGTGTTTTGGACATTGACTTTACACAGAGGCACTAAATTGCAAATATACCTCACAAGCGATTCAGTTGTCCCTTATCTCTTCTTCCACCAGCCCTGCCATCCCTGAAGAGCTAAGAGTGGTACAACACGGGACGGAAAAGGAGAATAGAAGAGCGAGCTAGGAAGTTGAGACTCACTCCCCAGTCTCAGAACTAGATTAGAGGGTGGAGAAGGTTTTAAATTGAGTAAGAAATTGTAACTTTGATATGAGAAGGCATTTTTAATGCCTTAAAAATGATATTAATATAAGAGATCAATGGAACAACTAAAGGAATTCAACCAGCTCCCTATTAGACTTTTGGGGGAAAATGAGTTCACAGGATCACTTCACTGGGTCAGTGGTGAACAAACACAAACCATGGCTGTCTAGTCACATCCTCAGTGCCTTGATCATTGACTAAACTGGTTGAAATGTAAGTTCAATGTAATATTTTAAAGGATTACTTCTAGGACAAAATGCCATCTGACTAGCTTTCTACCTTGCTCAAGTATTTTAAAGAAATATTCAGGTGGCAGGTGTAAGTCTTCAGGCCACAAACATAGACCATTTTTCTAGACCCAATCTCCCTCTTATTATAATTATGGAGGCTCAACCTTGCCGATTCAATGTATTAGGGAGGAATTTAAGGGTAACTAAAAGTATTTGAGGAGGCTGCCAAAACCGGTTTGGCTCAGTGGATAGAGCGTCAGCCTGCGGACTGAAGGGTCCCGGGTTCGATTCCGGTCAAGGGCATGTAACTTGGTTGCGGGCACATCCCCAGTGGGAGGTGTGCAGGAGGCAGCTGGTCGATGTTTCTCTCTCATCGATGTTTCTGACTATCTATCACTCTTCCTTCCTCTCTGTAAAAAATCAATAAAATATATTAAAAAAAAAAAGATAAAAGTATTTGAGGAGGATATCCAAGAGGGAGTGGGTCACAGGTATTGTCAGGAGTTAGGTGCAGGCATACCAAATTCTACCCCAATAGTTTACTAACACAGGATGGCATCCACGGCTGATGTTTTTGGTTGTGTGCTCCATACAGGCTAAGCTCACGCTCAGCTTGCTCTTGATATAGACAGTTGAACCTAACAGATAAATGGACACTACAGGAACTTTCTCCTCAACTTCCATCATTAAGATGTTGGGAAGTCCCACCAAGTCAGATGATACCCATGAAAATGATTTTGAACTATAAAGCATTATATATTGATCTGACAGATAGTTATTATCTTGATAAGTATTTTTCTAGCAAGAATTAAAAATTAAATCCTGAATCATTCTTATATTTTTACTTTGAGACTTATTTTAGTTCCACAAAGATTACCTCACTATATTTCAGGCCTGAAAAATATGTAAAGACTTTTTTTTTTTTTTTTTTACCCCAAAATTGGAAAATGAGTCTCCTTCTGCCCTTTTGGAACAGGCATTGTTGGCTAAATGTCACCCCCATCATTCTCCCACTCCTGTTCCAACCAGACCAGGACACGCTGGTGCCAAACAGTGGTTCCTGTGTCCCCTAAATGGTCTGGCCAACCCAGGCTTCCAGCCGCAGTGAGTAGTGGAACTGTCAGCCTGTACACAGGACGACATTTCCTCCTGCCAGCTGTAAGCAGCTTGCTGAGGCTGAGCAGGGCAGGCTGGCTTTCAGAGATAGACAATGACAAGGATATGCCAATAGTTCCCTGCTTTCCTCCATCTGCTGTCAGAGCTCTGTGTCAGCGGCACTGCACTGTGCAAGGAGGCCTTAGGGTTCACCCTGAATTCTCCTCTCCTTTCCTCCAACTTTCTTCAGGAGTCCAAGCTCCTGGAAGCTGAAATTCACAGCAGCTTACACCATTATCTGCTCAAACATGTTGACTTTAGTCTTTCTTTTCCCCATCCACCCCCCCTTCCCTTCCTCCCTCTTTTTCTCTCTTTATTTCTTAGTTTGATGAAAAATAAATACCAGTAGGTAGCAATGTGAGCTGGGGAAGATACCTTTGGCAGAGAAAAAGGAAATTAGGGCAGGCCAGTCTCTGTTTCTCATATAAATATGAGATATATGTATTCAGCATGTGTATAATATGTGTATATTTTATATGATAATAAATAGTTTATTTTTACTCTTTTATTTATATAGTAATCTAATCAGCCTATTGACTATTAAGTGATAAGAATATATAAATTTATATAGAATTGATATTCAGATATATATAACATATGAAATGACTATCTATTATATAAAAAGCCTGTGGTCATCACGCCTTCATTCGATAATGACCAATCAGCAGGAGGCTGTGTGCGCAGGGTGGGCAGGGCTGTGTGCGCAGCATGCACAGGTGGGCGGGGACTTGACTCTGGGGGACTTGACCGGAGGTGTGGGTGGGTTTTTGGGTCACACCTCCCATGGTGGCAGTGGCGGCGGCAGCAGCAGCGGCTGCCGCGGGACTCTTTCTGGGTCTCGCTGAATCTTGAGATTCTGGGTCCTGGGTCTTGAGCGATTTCATGTACTGTGCCCCTAGTATATTATATAATAAATATATAGTTATTAAAATATACTAGATAATAGCAGCATGGGCAATTATACCTGCAAGAATTGTAGCAATAGTAGTGATCGTAATCACAATAATAAGAGCTACTTGACTTCAGGTAATCTTCCTACTAAGAGATTTACATACATTATCTCATGTAATCCTAACAACAATCCCATGAAGAAGTAGTATTTTCCTAATTGAAGAAACCAACGTTGAGAGATATAAAATAATTTTATCAAGGTCACCCAACTTGTAAATGGTGTTGGATTAAAACACAAATTTCCTTATCTCAAAAGTCCTCTGCTCTTAATTATTAAATTAGGTCAACTTCTGTGGAACCATCTCTTACTACCTGCCTGCTATTTTCTTCTCATTTGGGGAAGGACAGATTTATTTTTGGTCATTTGTCTCCACAGATCTTCCAAAGTCACAATCCACAACCTGGACTTGTACCCTGATCGGAAATCAAACCATGACCTCCTCCTGGTTCATAGGTCAATGCTCAACCACTGAGCCATGCCAGCCAGGCAGTTTCTTTTATTTATTCATGTCTTCCTTCCCTCTAAACAGCTCTTGGTATTTCAGTGCTAAGTGTGACTATTTAGTGAAAATGTTTCTAATGGGACCAGAACCATCTGTTTCTTGATGGGTTCGCTTCAGAAGACCATTCTTTATTCCTGGTATTTCTTAATATAAGTAGAGATATTTCACTTGCGCTCTGCCATGGCTTCTGTGACTGGGTTGACGAGCTTTGTGCCAACTACCAGAAGATGTTTTCCTTTTCCTTCTTCTTTGTTCTTCCCCTAGCAGTGCAGCAATAATCTTAATGTGTCTGCTACTGTGTTTTAATAGTCAATTTAGGCTGACTATTAAAATAAAATAGTACACCATAAAACCACTGCACAGATAAGCACCCTCCAAATGGTAGATTCCAAGGAGATGGTGTTCTTTCAAGGGGCAACAGAGGGCACAGGGTTTCAGAGAGGAGGGAGGATAGTCTGATGGCTCCATGCCATTGCCCTCAAGTTCAGTTTGTTATTTACCTTTCATGCTGGCTTCTGTTTGCTGAGACACCTGACTCAAGTGTTAAAGAAAAATCACTGACACTTGTTAAAACAGCAAGAAAGACTTTACTGAAGATTATTGTGATAGGGGTGTTGCAATAGAGGAGAGGAATTGGTTCAACTCTGAAAACCACAATGACTGCTGGGTATTTATATCCAAGAAACAGGGTAAGGGCGTCAGTGGATGGAAAATTATGAAGAGGAGACATCAAGGATTTAGTGGGAACCCTGCTGACTGATCAAACAGGATTCTTACTAAACACAGGCCAAGGACTCAGGCATCAAAGGTGGGGGATCAAAAATATTGATCAGATATCAAGGGTGGGGGGACACATGATAGGACTGTGCTGGACAGGCCAAAGACAGGACAGGGGCCAAGGTCGAGCCTGGTTGAAAAGAGAGCTCAAATGAACCTGACTAAAATTAGGTCGGGAAGTCTTTGTCACAGGGTGGCCACTAGATGAGACATTGTAAGCCTATTATCTGGTACATGGTCCTCTCTATCCCAGAGCAGTCCTGTGCAGAGAGGACTGGAGATGAAACCCCATAGGGCATCTCCAAGTTTCCTATGTCCCTAGGCAGAACACAAGGACCTAGGAGAAATAGCAATGTTCTCCCCTTGCCAAATCTAATTAACAACCCAAGTAAGAATGAACCTAAAGCAAAATTAGGAATAGGTTATGTTTTCAGACCCTCCAAGTCACTTTTGGATTCCACTTCTACATAAACCCTCACCAAGTCTCTCTTTGACCTCAGGCAAATTCTGACTTCTTCCCAAATTTTATGTTGATTTTTTTTTCTACTTATACTAGAGGCCCAGTGCACGAATTTGTGCACAGGCAGGGTCTCTCTGGGTGGCCTGCAGGGATCAGGCTGAAACCTGCAATCCAATGTTGCTTGCAGCTCCTACCTGCCACTCCAGCTCATCCTGGCCCCACTGTGCCTGCTGTGGGCTCGCACCCAATCAGTCCCGATTGGGAGAGGCTCGAGCTGCCGCAGCAGTACTTGCCAGCCATGAGCCCTGCATCTGGCACCCTCCCAAGGGGAGTGGCTTGCAGGATCAGTCTGAAACCAGCTCTCCGACATTCCCCAAGGTGTCCCGGATTGCGAGAGGGCACAGGTCAGGCTGAGGGACCCCACCGGTGCACGATCAGGCTGGGGAGGGACTGCGGAAGCACACCAGGGTGTGTCCAGCCCATCTCGCTCAGTCCCGATCAGCCGGACCCCAGCAGCAAGCTAACTTACTGGTTGAAGCATCTGCCCCCTGGTGGTCAGTGCATGTCATAGCAACTGGTCGACCAGTTGACTGTCTGCCCCCTCGTGGTCAGTGCATGACATAGTGAGCAGTTGAGCAGCCTTAGTATATCATTAGCATATTACGCTTTGATTGGTTGTTCGGTTGTTCTGCCATTCAGTCTATTTGCATATTACCCTTTTATTATATAGGATATATATATATATATATATATATATATATATATATATATATATATATATCACAATCACTTGTTCCTCCAAAATGATAATTTCTGCATATAAGACATGCTGGATATAATGCTTGAACCACAGGATATGTCCAATAGATATTGTGGTAATATAGTCAGGGAAACAGCTTAGATCCTGGGAAGGGGGAAGGCTTTTGGTGTCCTATAAATCATTCATATAGGTTGTTGCCTACTTTGTGGATTTACAAATTGACCTTGACCCTAGATTCTTGAAGGTTTTATTTTAAATAATATCAGGCATAAGGGAACCTTCAGGAAAGGTCATTTTATACTTCAGTTCTTGCTTTTTTTTTTTCTTCTAAAATCCTGGCTCAGGTAATACCATATCAAGCGTTAATGAAAACAGACAGGAATCTGGGAAGAACTAGACAAGCTCACACTTATCAAGTCTGAAATTAACTGGCTAGAGTCCTTTTTTATCAGAAAGAATATTTTTCTAAATTTAAATCTGCAGTCTCTCAATTATAAATTTCATCAGAATGCAAGACTTTGCATTGAGTAAGTGAATAAACCAGGCTTTAAAAGAGAAGTTCTTACAGAGCTTATGTATATGCACCTATGTTGATTTATACAGAGAGCTATGTTAGTTATGCTCCATGAGTAAATGTTAGCTCTAAATCTTATAATAGGTCCTGGCACTGAGGAGTAGCTTTGGATTGTGTTTGCCATTTGCATCTTAAGACTATCCTCTTCTTTTAGAGATTGATAATGCTCTAATCTGATGTGCCTGAACATCCATGCACAAGTCTGTTTTTTTCAACTCATTTTCTATGAATAGTCCTCAGTTTGCTTTGGTCCCTTTGAGAGTAGAGAACATGCAAGTTCAACACCAAGTGAGAAAAAGCTTAAAATGTCAGTACTAGAGTTAGAGTGAGGATGAGAACCTAAAAGCAACCCAGGAGGTTTCCACTAGCTAATAGTGAGTCCTCCAATGCCCTTGTGGGCTGTAGATAGCTCCTACTGTCCACACAAGGCATGTTGCTACTTCTCCATTAGACCACAAATGAGTAAGAGTCAGCTCCACATGGAGTGCCTTTAAATGCTGACATTCTAATGGGATTTGTGAACCAGAGACAGGATATGGCTTCCTCTATACAGCGTATAACCCATGCTCTCCTGAGAGATTTAGCAGTTAGCAGTGGCCAAGTAGGATGCTTTCAAATTGCTTTGTTTCCTTTAATCACAATAAGATAAAAATTGTGGGGAAACAAAGAGCAGAGGGCAGTCCAAGGCTTTCCCTTGGTTTTTATTCCCTATTAAATGCAATGAGAAGCAACGTCCATATATTAGTTGCTCTGCCTCCAGTACTAGACTGTAAAGGGGGAAGGTCTTCAATTCTCTATGGGGTCCTAAAGCCCAGGCCTGGCACTTCCTACTCAGTGATCAGGAACAGATACTGGGATGGTGCCCAAGGCAGACTATAGAACCACTGTAGTCATCAATTCCAGCAAAGGAGGGCCTGTTTCTAGTAGGAATCATAGGGACTACAGTAAAGTAGAATCACAACTTTCTTGTCTATATTTTAAAATCCTTCCCTAATTTATAAAAGAGCTCGAAGATCCCAGCTGGCATGGCTCAGTGTTTGAATGTTGACCTATGAACCAGGAGGTCATGATTCAATTCCCAGTCAGGGCACAAGCCTGGGTTGCAGGCACGGTCCCCAATGTGGGGTGTGTAGGAGTCAGCCAATCAATAATTCTCTCTCATCATTGATGTTTCTATCTCTCTCCCTCTCCCTTCCTTTCTGAAAAAAGTAATAATCTATATATATAAAAGCCTAAATGACCATTATGACTGGATGACTGGCCAGTAGCTATTACATGCACTGATCACCAGGGGGCAGACGCACAACACATGAGCTGCCCCCTGGTGGTCAGTGCGCTCCCACAGCCAACCTTCGGTGGTCTCTTCCCTCCCCCTCCCCCGGGCCAGCCGGCCTGATCGGCCTTGATAGGGGCTGGACAAGGTGCCCCGATCGCAGGCCAGGCCGAGGGACCCCACCTGTGCACAAATTTGTGCACTGGGCCTCTAATAATAATAATAATAAAAACCTCAAACATAGAAATACTACGCAAACAGACTTTAAGTAAGGTATTTGCTGTTATGCAACCTCCATTAGGAATGATATGCAGCCTATATTTTTAAAAATGGCACAGGACAATGGTATAACTCACATTGAGAAAAAAGGAAACAAACCTTTAGTCCCATCTGTTCCCATGAGGAAAAAACAATCACCTGGAGGTCCAGATGCTTCAAGCACCTCCTATGGGATTCTGCACCCACTCCACTCCCTCACCCAGATATTCCAGAAAAAAGTTACTAAGTCTATATTCAGTTTGGATTCACATAGATTATTAGATGAAAATATAGAAAACAATAACCTTGAGATGGAGAATATGAGTTCTTATCATTATTACTTCCCTTTTGCTGACCCTTAAGCACAAAAGGCTTTCCTGGGACAAGTCCTGCATATTTATCTTGATGGGGCTTCAGAACTTCTCAGAGACTAGATCATGGAAAGTAGAGAAACCAAGACAGTGATTTCAAAAAGTTAAATGTAGTAAAAATTAATAAAGTCTGTTTTATTTGAGTCTTGATCTTTCCTTGCCATTTCCATTCCATGTTATAAAAGAAATCAGACAGATCTAAATCTATACTAGTACTAGGAGCATGAGAAAACTAGAGAAGGCAGATTTAGGCTCATAGGAAGACGTATTTCCTAACCAGCCTTATAAATGTGATAGATACCTTGAAAACAGTACTTGGAATCTTCAGAGCAAAAGGGTCCAACCACATATAAAGAGTGATGTAACCATCTTTTCTTACCTTGAACAATTGAAGAGATAAACTTTTTGGATTCCTTCCAACTTTGAGTTTCTATGTCACTGAACAAGATAGCAAAATCTTGGTAGCAAAAATTGTGGTAGCAAAAATTGAATATATGAACATCTTGTAGCCCTAAAAAGGGGATAATAAATCAGAGAAAACAATTACCAAAATTATTTATTTACTGACTTCTTACTGAAGAAATTTCAGGACTGGTGTAATATAGAAGGGCATAGAGTCCTGAGGAAGGATGGCATCTAAAACAAGAAAACCCGAATAAGGATTCTTTTCTCTCTCCACTTATAAGTTTGATGAGGCTGGAGTAGACAGACACCAGTAGACTGTAAGGCAAGATCACAATTACATTCTTGTATGATTTGAGGAGGAATTTAAAGCAGTGATGATGTAAATTTCCTACTACATAATTGTTTTAAAGTAAATGTTAGTTTTCACATCTGTTAATTTGTAAAGACCTTTGGGCAGAAATGTTCTATTTTAAATAATAAAGCAAAACTATAAATACAATGAGGAAGCATATAGTATCATTTCTTTTATAAATCAGTTCTATAGGAATAGTTTTAGTTAAAACTAGAAATGATATGCTGTTGGAACTTGAGACTATGTCAAATAAAAAAATATGTGACTATTTTCAATAGCTTGCAAAATACAGCCAGCTCAGTCTATCACCTCTCTTAGTGTCTCAATGATGAAAAACCTACTTAGCTTCTTCACCTGGTATAGAGTTGAAATCTGCCAGTTGACTCAGGTAATTAAGACTTACAATGTTTGCTCAGAAAAAAGGCCTACTGTACTTCTGCTCTTGACATTCCAACCAGTAATGATTGGCTTTTTCTAAGTTTCAAGAAAAACAATTTTTATTTTAATGAATACATTTGGAAAACTAAGAAAAATATGCCTGAGCTAAAGCATAAGTACAGGAAAATGTAACTGATTTTTATTTTCCAGTTTTCCCAGAAATCCTATCTAATGAAAGAGTAATATGCGAATTAACTATCATCCTGCTACACCCACAAGCCATTCCCATCAGCCAATCAGGAGCGAATATGCAAATTAACCCAACCAAGATGGCTGTGGCCACGGAGCGAGCAGGAGGCTTGGGTTTCACCGGCAATGCAGGAAGTCAAGCTTTCTGCACACCCTGGCGGGCCCAGGCCTTCACTCAAGGCTACAAAGTTTCAATTATAGAAGATAAATAAATCCCAACAAAAATGGCAGCAGCCACGGAGCTGGAGAGAGCAGGAGGCTTGGTTTTCCCCCAACGATGGAGGAAGCCAGGCTCCCTGCAGCCCTGGCCTGCCTTGGTCTCTGCTACAAAGTTTCAATTATAAAAGATAAATAAATCCCAACAAAAATGGCTGTGGCCATGGAGCAAGCAGAAGGCTTGGCTCCACTCAAGGCTACAAAGTTTCAATTGTAGAAGATAAATAAATCCCAGATACCAGGGCCTCTGCTTGGGTCACCTGGAGGTGTGGCCAGCCTGCAAACCACCACAGGCCCCTCGTCCAGGCCGCCTCACATCCCAAGGGAACCCCCACCCTGATCCAGGACACCCTTCAGGGAAAACCAGCTGGCCTCCACCCCCACCCATGCACCAGGCCTCTATCCTATCTAATAAAAGAGAAATATGCAAATTGACCATCACTTCAACACACAAGATGGCTGCCCCCATGTGGTCAAAGATGGCTGCCCCCATGTGGACACAAGATGGCCACCACAAGATGGCCAGCAGGAGAGGGCAGTTGGAAGAGACCAGGCCTGCAGGGGAGGGCAGTTAGGGGTGACCAGGCCTCCAGGGGAGGGCAGTTAGGGGCAAACAGGCTGTTAGGGGAATCGTTAGGGGGTGATCAGGCTGGCAGGCAGAAGCAGTTAGGGGCAATCAGGAAGGCAGGCAGGCAAGCAGTTGGGAGCCAGCAGTCCTGGATTGTGAGAGGGATGTCTGACGGCCCGTTTAGGCCCGATCCTATCCAACTAGTGAAGCTCCCTCCAACTAGTGAAGAATAAGGTCTGTTTTCTTCTAGAGGAAAAAAAGGCACCTGCTTTGCTATTGGAACTATCTATAAAATGGGATGACAACATTTCCTGTATTGAGCAAAGTAAGCACGCACAGACACCATTAACACCAAGCCCTTTATTGCAGCAGTGGAATATCAGAGCACAAAGCCCGCAGTGCAGAGGCCCTGGTTGGATGCCCCATGGTGAGTGCTCCACTGAAAGGACTCTGTCCCTACAATGCTCTGCATGTCAACAGAGCAGGGGCATGGGTCAGGAAGACGACCTAGCTAGAAGGGAGGAGCCGAGAGAGCTCACCCTCTGTTATGATGAGCCAGTTCCATGTTAAGCTACTGAATAACAGACAGAAACAGGAATCTAAGGCCCTCTATATTTGTCTCTATTCAACCTGCTCCAGAAGATTGCTGTAAAGATGAATGTAAAATGTTCAGCACAGCACCTGACATGTGTTAAACTCCCAATAAATGTTAACTACCATTGCATTATTATTGGGTTCCTCCTACTTTCTTAGGTATCCTCCTTCAAATATAAATTGATGGGATTCATAGAAGAAATGTTCTCTAGAAGCATGTAATTGTTGTAAACATTATGTGAATGTATGTTTGGTCCGAGGGCTGTATTAGTTAGTGATTGGTAAAATCAGCAGCTATTTATCCTCCTGGCTATGTGGATTATTTGGGGGTCAGCGGAGAGTGGGCAGGCAGATCTAGGCTGAGCTTGGTTGGGCTCAACTTAGCTCTGCACCATATGTTTCTAACCCCTTTCTGGAAGCAACAGTAAGCCATGGCATGCTCATCCCATGGTGATGAAGATGCAATGGGAAACAAGCAGAAATGTACAAGAACTCGAGTTTTAGACTCAACACCGGCACACTGGCACTTCCACAATATTCTAGTGGGCTAAGCAAATATGCCATTTGGCCATGAAGTCATGGGGAGGAAAAATAGACTTCACGTCTTTAGTGAAAAGAAACACAGAGTCACAGAGGGAATAGATGAGTCCATTACTGCAATCTACCACAATGATAGACTTGGAAGATTAGTTTGTAAGCCACAAAAGGGTAGATGGGCTATAAGAGATCTTTGTGCAACTTCTAAAAAGATCAGAGAGCATGGGACCCAAACCCCCTTGCCCTGCCTGCACTGGGTTGAATAGTGTCCCCCCAAAATTCATGTCCACCCTGGAATCTATGATTGTTACCTTATTTGGAAATAGGGTTTTTGCAGATGTAATGGTTGAGGTGAAAGTCACGTTGGATTCAGGTGGGTCCTAATCCAATGACTTGTGTCCCTATAAAAGGGAAATTCGGGCATAATTACACACACAAAGGAGAAGGGCATGTGAAGCCACAGAAGGCACAGGGGACAAAGCTGGGGGGAAGACAGAGATTGGAGTGATGTGTCTAAAAGCCAAGGGACTCCAAAGATTGCTGGCAACCACTAGGAGCTAGAAGCGTGGAACATTCTCGCTCAGAATCTACAGAAGAAACCAACCCTCCCAACACCTTGATTCCATTTCAGAGTTCTAGGTTCCATACCTGGGTTTAAGTAACAGAAATGTATTCTCTCACAGACAAAGCTTGCTGTCTCCTGTCTTCGCTGAGCAATTTTGGGCTCTATAGAAGGTCAGGCAGTAGATTGATCTGAGAAGAGCTCATTTCCATAATATCCCAAGATCACACTTCCCTAGAGCCAATAAAATAAAGCAATCAACATTTCTCAAAGACACACATACATCTTTCATCAATAATTCCAGGGAGAATCAAGTGCGGTGCTGATGTCTTCAACTTATAGTGAATCTTAAACTTTGTCTCAAATTACTTCCAAGAGATTTGGCCCATAATTCTGGATTGGAAGTCTGTTTCCAACATCCCTACTGTCAAGTTTTAATTACTTCCTGCGGGGGATCCTTCTTCTCTTAGTCCCTGAGATTATTCAGAAGAGAGACATCTGCTTGCTGCTAAACTGAAACGATACTTCCAGCTACAAAGAGTTTTCTTCTTCCTTTTTAAAAGCTCCCTCCAACTAGTGAAGAATAAGGTCTGTTTTCTTCTAGAGGAAAAAAAGGCACCTGCTTTGCTATTGGAACTATAAAAGCCTCTTACCTAGCTTCACTAATCCCCAAGAGGAATCTTCTTGCTATTTTCTTAGAAAATTGGGGGTTTAATCTACATATAATGGCCAAGGTTAATTAAATAAACCTCACCACCAGATTTCCCTGAAAAGCTGAGGAAATGGTATCTTTCACAACCTGGATCAGTTAAAGAAGTAAAGTGATGGACTAATGCAACAGAATAGCTAATTAAACTGGAAATACACTAACTACTTGTGTCTTAACGTTGCATGCAGACATGACAAAGTTCTAAATAGTTACCCACAGGCAATTAGGAAACAGAACACTATATAATGTGTTCGTTATTTCAAAGTATAATTACTGCAAGAAAATTAGAGGAGGAGAGGTGGGCATAGGACCGTCATAAAGTTGGAATTCACAGAGCATCGGAGGAAGGGACTATCAGTGTTGAAAATGGCTTTGACACTTCCTGGCTGGTAATCGTGGGTAATTCAGTGACAATCCAGTGCCTCAGTTTCCTTATATAAATCCCTTAGCACACTGTATACACAAACACTCAAAAATTAATAGTTGCTGTGTTGTTGTCTTTTCTTTCCTGCCATGGGGATGAAAATCTTTTGCTGGCCACTAGGTGGAGAAAGCAAGCCTTTTACAGTAATTGAATTAAGGCCAAATCGTGCTGACCTAAATAAATACAGATATTTAAGGGGGAGAATTCTCTTTTTCTTTTTCTCCTTCAGAACTTCAGACAGCATGAGCAGGGAATCCGGAGAGATGTTTGGGAAACTTTTGTGCAGTTCACATGAAAGTATTCGATTGTTCAGAGTGCTCCCGCCCTGAGGCACTAGAATCCACTCAGGGAGGGTCCTAGGCAAATTATGAAGTTCACAAAGCCAGCTTTCCCACACTCTTCTCACATGCATGTCAAGCAGTAACCTGCCCAGTACCTTCTTTCTTTCTGAGGTATTATATAGCTGCTGATTCCCAGGGGCGTTTGCATTTGAAAATGAACTCCCTGGATAAACTGCCTTTCTTTAATCTGCAATAAAGTAGTAATGAGAACCCGTTAGACCTACTTCATAGAGTTCTTGTGAGGATCATTTAGTTAATACGCGTGCAATCACGTGTGCACTCTAATTTTATACAAATAAAAAATTCTATTTGGATGGAAGATATAAATTTCATTCTTTAAGGAAAAAAGACGAGAAGGCCAGAAGACTCTTGAGGAAGAATCCAGGTTGTAAGGGGATGAGGTGATATAAAAGGATATGGTTGAAGCTTTGCTGTTAGAGTGCGGGTGGTGAGAGGAGAGGGGTCTGTGTTTATGGAGTTGTGCATGCATTTCAAACAAAATGTTCCTGAGGATGAATCCATGTCGCTACTATGTTTCTGCCCAGAGACATCTAGGGAAAGCTATTACAGCTCTTTCCAGCGTAAGTTCAGGTAGCTCCAAGCTCCGTATTTCCTCGCCTTATGTTATCTTTCTTTCTCACCTTGTTTGCAAAGTCTCTTTTTATTTGCTTTTATACCTATTTTTGTCCTCCTATCATTGATCCTTCAGATTAACAATGACTTCCAACGTTAACCCATTCTATTGATCAGCATCTCCCCAAGAATTACCCCATAAGTTCCAAAAATTACAGCTACCACCTACATCCCTTACCCAATCTTTAGTAATCCATAATACCCTAGCACAATGGTCGGCAAACTCATTAGTCAACAGAGAGGCAAACCGCGGCTCATGAGCCGCATGTGGCTCGCAAGCTGCAGTTTGCCGACCACTGCCCTAGCACACACCTTATGATCTCTTCCTCTATGAGGATGCTCCCTCAGGAAGCACCCAAAGATTTTTTATTTATTTATTTTTTTACTTTTAACGATACTTTTACTTACAGTACAAATTTTCTGCTCCTTTTGATAGAAAACAACCAAGTTGGGTATTGAATTTTCAGACTGCAATTTATATAATTGTATTGCAAAACATTTATTTCATACTTTTTTTTTTATATTTTATTGATTTTTTACAGAGAGGAAGGGAGAAGGATAGAGAGTTAGAAACATCGATGAGAGAGAAACATCGATCAGCTGCCTCCTGCACACCTCCTACTGGGGATGTGCCCGCAACCAAGGTACATGCCCTTGACCAGAATCGAACCTGGGACCCTTGAGTCCGCAGGCTGACGCACTATCCACTGAGCCAAACCGGTTAGGCTATTTCATACTTTTTTAAAAAATATATTTTTTATTGATTTCAGAGAGGAAGGGAGAGAGGGAGAGAGAGATAGAAACATCAATGATGAGAGAGAATCATTGATTGGCTGCCTCCTGCATGCTCCCTACTGGGATTGAGCCCCCAATCCAGACATGTACCCTTGACTGGAATCAAACCTGGGGCCCTTAAGTCTGCAAGCCAGTGTTCTATCTGATGAGCCAAACCACTAGGGCTATTTCATACTTTTTAAATAGCAGTCCCATTTGCCTTTTCACTAGTACTCTTTCTATCGTTTTGGGTTTTGTTTCGTTTTTCCTATGTTATTTAAAGAAGGAAAAGGGAGAAATTTTAGTTTATATTCAGTAAATTTCCACTCTAGCACCTGAACAAAAGTTTTTCACAGGCAGCCAAGAGCATGGCTGGAGCCCTGGAATGCTATTCTCTTAAATGTGGTTTGAAATAGCATACTTATTTCCACTAAATTACTTTTAATACGTCGCACAGAATGAACATTTTTGCATAACACACACATACACACATCGGGGCCTAAATATAAAATATAAGTGTAAATTCCATATTTTTCCTTACAAAATTTTCTGATTCTCAATTTAAAGTATCAATTTGCAATTACTCTGTTCCATGTGCATAAGACATTTGTATGTGACATTTGTAAAGGGCTTCCTTTCTCTGTTGACTCTGAGACAAAGACTTGAGTGAAGCAGTTTATCTGGAAGTACAAGTAACATGGGTAGGTGTGGAGCAAAGAGATGCAGCGAGAAAATATTATAAAGCTGGCTTCCACAAGGACAACTGGAACTTAATCCTGTAGAGAAACTCTGGGAATGATGCAAAATACTATTTTTTTTTCTAGAAATAATCAAGATTATTGTAAAATTTATATTGTGGAAAAGCACAAGTCCCTACAATAGCGGAAATAATCTTGACAAAGAAGGATGAAGCGGGAGAAATCACTCTAATGCTAAGGCTTATGGTACAGCTAAAGTAATCAAGAGTGTATAGTATTCATGGAGAGACAGATACATAGATCAATAAAACAGAATAGAGGACCCATAAACAGAAACAAACAAAAATGCCCAACTGATTTTTAGACAAAAGCGAAAGAGAAATTAACTGGAAGGGGAAGAATTGCCTTTTCAATAAATGGCACAGGGACAATCAGACGTTGACAGGCAAGAGGAAGAGAGAGAGAAAGTTACAAGTTTGTATAACTAAAGAATGTCACCTCTGTATCATAACAACATGTTATTTAACTCCATTATTTTTTAGAGTTATGGCTAAGAGTGCAGGCTGTGACGTTCAAGTACTTGGGTTTGCATCATAGCTTTTCTACTCATCAGTCTGTGACTCTGAGCATATTCCATAAGTCCTCTATCCTTCTGATTGTGTTTTATTTATTTATTTATTTATTTATTTATTTATTTATTTGTTTATTTATTTTTACCTGAGAATGGGAATAATAATAACAGCCTCTATTTCAAAGGGAAGTCAGAAGGATTAAGTCAGTTAGCATGGAAGCCTGTAGAATAGTACACTAAACACAATAAGAACTCCTGTTTCCTCATATTTAATTTTAAATATTTACATACATTATTCATTAGGAGGGTGTTTTCCAAACCCATTGTCAAAGGCCTATGGATTGAAAGAAATAAGAGCCTTGCCTTTGATCACTTGCATACACAGAGAGGTGATGTAACATAGTTGGATGCTTTTTCTTTTCTTCTTTTTTCAGGGAAGCTGTTTCCAATCTTATTTTGCCAATGAAATAACATATTTGGGTTATTAGAAGAAGACAATAGACACCCATCTGAGATCTCAGCTTCATACAAAGATTACAAATGGTTTGGAACAGAAATCAAAGTGAAGGTATAAAGTAAGGGGAAGATTAAATATAGATAAGAGAATTATGCAGGAGAATGAAAACAGTACCAACAATGATGCTTCAAAATACAGAATTTCCCTCTCTAATGTTGGAATTCATTTCTAAAGCTTATAATGCAAGACCTGTGGGCCCCAAATTAAATATTATTTTCCTGGTTTTGAGAAATTTTTTAAACTAGGGATTTATTTTCTGAAGTAACCTGTCCTTTTCAATATTCACCAAAATGTATGAGAAAATGTAATATATTCTTATCATATGGTCACTTTCAAATGTCTGTTCCACCAATGCATTTAGGGGTTTTATTTCATATTTTCTTTAGCATCTATCCAGTCAAAATGTGTGCCTTGATTTCATGCATATTCTGAAAGTTAAAGCCAATTTCTATTTGTATTTTGCATAACGAACCTAATTCTTAATCCTTGGTGATTTTTTTTTACATTGCATGGTATTTCTAAAATGCTGATCAATTTCAAAATTATCTGTGAATCTTCCTTACTTCTAAAACTTTATTGCTAGGTAAAAACAAGACCATTTGTGTTTTTTGTTGTTGTTGCTGTTTGTTCTATATGTGAATTACTTTGGTTTCTTTCAAACATTTTAGAATTGGCATTATGTTAACAGCAATAGACTATTTTGTTGAGCCTTGCTCCTATTACAATCCCCAAACTAAACTAGATTATCTGTTGTCAATTTGGTACCACCACATACAATGCCTAGGCTAGGCATATTACCTGCAGTGTTTCATTTTATTCTCACAAACAGCTTGGCAATTTAGATACTACAGTTATCCCCGTTTTAAAAAAATCATTTTTAGATACTATTTTTAAATCCCATCTGGTGCTATTGGTGGGGTTTAAAGAGACCTTGCACCAACAGCTAGCTGTGGCGCAGACCAACCTGGAGGGACATTTCTTAATTCCATTCCAGGAGGGGGGCTGATGGGAGCCCCTTTACAAAACTTGGGACAAAGAGAGCAACAGGATATCAGGGATACTTAGAGAAAGAGGAGGGCAGAAATGAGAGGGGACCCAAGATGATTTGTTAGCATCGTTTATGAAAATCAGTGCCAATTACTATGGAACTTCCTTTCTAAAGAAAGAAAATGAAAACTAGTAGAGGTAAATTGTTATGAAAAAATACTTTTAGAAATGTTCAAATTCCCTCTTTCTTAAAACTTCTCTAATATTTCACTTCTCTCTACCTCAAACTATATCGAATCTTTGCTTATTATCGCCCTCTTCCCACTTGTCCCTCTAGTGAATAAATTTTCTTTTTTCTTCTAAAGTTAAATCAATGCTCTTGTTTTCATTGTATCAGGTACCTACTTTCTCTTGCTCTTATATTTAATGTCTTGTTTTTAATCTATAATATATTCCATTCTCTTCCATAATAGAAAGACTATTTTCTTAACTCCTCCCAATGTCATCCCATAATCCTCAACTAAGAGATAATTTCTGTAACTATTTAGGCATCCTCATTTGACAATTATTTATTGATCACTTACTATGCTCCAGACACTGTCCTAGGCGCTAGAAATGCAGAGACAAAGACACAGAGGTACTTCTGTCTTATCTGCAGTTTTGCTTTTCATTATTTCAGTTACCCATGGTCAACCAAGTTCTGAAAATATTAAATGGAAAATTCTAGAAATGAACAATTCATGGTTTCTAAATTGAGTGCCCTTATAAGTAGCATAATAAAATATTGCACTATCCTACTCCATCCTGCCCGGGACATGAATCATCTCTTTGTCCAGCATCTCCACGCTGTACACACTTCGCACCCTTTAGTTACTTAGTAGCCACCTTGGTTATTAGATTGACTGTCAACATACTGCAGTGCCTGTGTTCAAGTAACCCTTATTTTACTTATAATGGCCCCAAAGTGCAAGAGTAGTAATGCTGGCAAATCAAATTTGCCAAAAAGAAGTTGCAAAATGCTTCTTTTAATTGCAAGATATGTGTGCATAGGGAAAAAATAACAGGCAGTATATATTGGGTTTGGTACTCTGTGCTTTCAGTCATCCACTGGGTGATGTGGAACAATCTCCCATGGATAAGGAGGGATGACTCTATACATTTTAAAAAATGAATGGGATAATTTTAGAAAGTGATAAATGCTTTGAATAATCAAGGTAATGTCATGATGAATGACAGGAAGAGTGGTGGAGTTACTTCACATGAGATGGTTGGGGAAAGGTCTTCTCAGGAGATGACAATACCTGCGTGATGAGAAGGAGTCAGTCGTGTGGCTATCTGGAGGAAGAATGCTCCAGGCAAAACATGTCCATATACATATACAGAAACATGTCCATATACATATACAGAAACACATACACCCACATATACATATATACATATACAAATAGAAAGATATAACTTTTCATTTTCACCTTTAGTTCCCAACATTACCTATTGAAGGACTTCCTTTTCAGTACCCATTACCTGGGTACTGTGTTTCTATGTTAATTTAATATATGACAGAGACAAGTCTGGCTCATATCATCTTTTAATTTGTCTGAATTATGTTGCTCAAGGGGAGCCTATGGGAGCTGGGGTAATGCATGACCCTGGCCAGCCTCCAAATGTCCCTGAGCATTCTAGACAAGGTTATATAGGAAATATAATATCCCCCCTGACCCCCAAATTTACAGTCTCTTGCCAACTCCATTCTTCCCCACCCCCTCACTAACATGAAAACTTTTATTATGGGGTAGGAACATAGAGGCCTTTAAGAGAAAAATCCATCGGACAGTCTGAACTTGCTCTTAACGCGGTTATCCCTGGGCGATTCCCTCCTAGTCTACCTTTTCAAGCCTTTGCATGTTGTGCTATGTGCCCTAGAAGCACTGAAAGATGCAAGCTGTTTCATCAGCTTGGCAGGAACAGTATTCCTTGGGTCTTCCACCTCCCGTCCAGATCCAATAGATCAGGTGTTATTTTAAAGAGCATTGGTTTTACCTTTCAACCAGAAAGGTGAGGTCAATTATTCTAAGACAAAAAAAGTGTTGCAAGAAAATGCAGGAGGCCAGGGCATCAGGTGCCAAGAAATATGAACTAAAATAGCTTGAACTTTTGATCTCTGCCTTCCGATTAAGCTGAAAGCCCAAAATAGACTCTTTTAATGCCATCTGTGACCTCCTCAATCTCTCAGCTTTTTTCTTTTATTCAGGCCATGCTACTCAAATTTTCTCTTTGAATGTCGCTAGTGACAAATGACCTTTCAGTTAACAATGTCCAATGGTCATTTAACAATCTCATCTTCAACCTTTCAGCGATATTTGATGTTGCCAACCACCCTTAGCTACTTGCAGTTCTGTGTCTCCTCCCACAGCAAAAGGGATTGTTCTGTATGTCTTTTTTATCTCCCAGGATCCTTTTGTTAAGTCTTACTGTTTTCTACAATACCACCCCATTAATTTGAGGGTGCTTTTGGCATTAGTGATGTCAACTATCACTTCAATGAGAAGGTCTCCAAAGTCTAAATCTATAAACTTAACCACTCTGAAGACTGAGCTCTTGCCTGGCCAGCGTGCCTCAGTGGTTGAGCGTCTACCTAGGAGCCAGGAAGTCATGGTTCAATTCCCAGTCAGGGCACATGCCAAGGTTGCGGGGATTGGTCCCAGGTGTGGGGTGTGTAGAAGGCAGCCAACCAATGATTCTCTCTCATCATTAATGTTTATATCTCTCACTCCCTCTCCCTTCCTCTCTGAAATCAATAAAAATATATTTAAAAAAAGACTGAGCTCTTATTTTCCTCCAAGATATTTCTGCTGGCACCTTGTATTGTCAGCAAACAGTATTCCCAAACAATACTTGCTTGTTCAGAGTAAGGAAATGTTATGGACTGAATTGTGCCCCTCACTCTTCCCACCCTACAAATTCATATATTGAAACTCTAATGCCAAGGACCTAAGAATATGACTATATTTGGAGATAGGGCCTTTAAAGAGGTAATTAAGTTAAAATTGATTAGGTGCTTAGGTGGATCTTAATTCAGTCTGATCCATATCCTTATAAGAAGAGATTAGTACACACACACACACACACACACACACACACACACACACACACACACACACACACACCAAGGATGGGTATGCAGGGAGAGAGGCCAAATGAGGACACAGCAAAATGCTACCATCTGCAAACCAAGGAGAGAACCTTCAGAAAAATACTGAACTTGCCAACATCTTGACCTTAGACTTCCAGACTCCAGAATTATGAGAAATAAATATCTGTTGTTTAAGCCACCCATTCTGTGGTTATTTTTTTAATGGCAACCCTAGCAAAGTAATACCGTGTTTTTTAAAAAAAGTGATATGTGTAATTTAAACAAATAAATCTAATGCTCCTCTTTGTGTAGAAAAGTTCTCAAATGAAGGCAATTTTGCTCCCCTTCGGGGACATTGGATAATGTCTGGAGACATTTTGCTTGTCACATTCTGGGGCGGGGGGGGGGGGGCGGGGACGCGAAAGAGGGGGGAATTACCTACTGACATATAGTGGGTAGAGGGTATGGATGGTGCTAAATATTCTACAATGTATAGAACATTTCCCTTCCTCCATAACAAAGAATTATCCAACCCAAGATGTCAATAGTGCTGAGGTTGAAAATCCTGCTGTAATGGCATGAATTTGCCTAACAGGTTTGTGATTTGGGGTTGAGGAGCTTTAACATTTTTCTTGGTGGTTGAGCCTGCAAAGTCATAGCTGCAATAGCTCATTATCTTGTGCCAGACACTTTGAACAGTTAGCTAGAAGATGCTTTCACTAATGATCTCCATCAGGCCAGCTGGCCCTACCTGTGATGAACATTCTGGACCGGGGAACTCTTTACTTTACAATTAGCAGAATGGAAACATTTCTGGTGTTCGGTTCTCACAAAACACAGAAGGCAGAAACTAATTCCATATGTCAGATCTATCTCCCTTTAAAGATAAAGCACAAACAGATCCATTCTTTTTGCCCACAATGTACTGGACATGAATTTATTAAACAATTTATTTATTTTTTTAGTTAAAATGATTATTTCTGCTCCTTTTGTACACCTTATTGTTCAGGAAACAGTCTTACATACACATCTGAAATAATGTGCTGTCACACACTCTGTTTAAAGGCAAAGCACCACAGGTAAAATTGGTCAGCTGTCCAGAGTTCGTAGCTTATGGGATCTTACTTCCTGATTTTACATTCATTTCTGAAAGTCAGAAATGTCATCTCCAAAATAATCTTAAGATGGTTGTAAAAAAACAATCACTCTACTCAGTGTTATAGTTGTAGAAATGGAGTATATTTTCTTTAAATTAAAAACCAAGAAGAAAATGCCACTTAACATCATTGGTATGTCGGTGTAGGTCAGCAGGAAAAAACATTGTATAAGCTTGTCTCTTTGATACCAAGAAGGTATTGTAATCTGAGCTTTACTATGTTTCCATGTTTCCTAGCAGATGCTTCTTTCCTGCTGCTTTTCATTCTTTTCCATATTTCATATCAGAGGTTTGATACAGCCTTTAAAACTTCATTAACTGGAACAAATCCAGTATCCACAGATTTCTTCTCAAAAGGCATGCTAACCCATCAGATAGCCTGGCAATTTCATTCTCATGAATACTCTAGCCAGGAAACAAACTCAATTAGGACACAGAAGAACCCAATGAATAGAAGAAGAAATCTATTGAGTTTTGGATTGTTTGGAGCATTGGATCGGTCTAGGATTATGAAACCTAAACCTCCCATGTGAACAGGAAGCTAGATGCGAGTCCTTCCATAATATACTAGTATTGTCCATTTACCCGGTAGGCCATGTTCACCAGTCATAGAGCCAACACTTGGAGGTTCAACAATAACATTATAAATTATTCTTCTGGTGATGAGAAAGTAAGACACCACCACCAGAGTGTACACCGTCATAGCCGAGAGCATGTGCACGCAGGCTGGCTTCTTCAGCTTCAGGTTGGGGCATTCCTGCACTAAGAATGGGACTTGGTACCAAGTCTCCATGTTGGTGGTGGCGAGAGGAGCTCTTCGTCTCAAGCCCCACATGCCTCCCGGAAAACTAAACCAATTTATTATTAAAGCAAATTTAAATATGCTTTATTTAGTGACACAAATTAGTAAAGCTAAGTTCAAACAGGTTTTTTAAGACAATGACTATGCAGTCACTTGAAGACAGCCCCGCACCAGTCAACACTGAAGCTGCCATGTCTCATCTGTTTCCAGATTACCAAATTGGATTGTAACTGGGGACATGGAAGCTGTTTCGCCATCCCCTCTCTGGAATGCAGCAGAACAAAGTGTAAACCCTAAAACATTTGAGGCTGGGGATGACCACTCACTGATTTAGTAGTGGGAATGAGGGATATCAGGAATGCTTGCTCCAGGCTCCATTTTTATTCCTACAGTTATGATACTGGTTTTAAAAAGGTGAGAATTAAATGTTATAATTAAGAAAGATTGTTCTAAATTTGAAGTGGGTAGAAGGATGTGAGATAATATGACTTACTATTTTCTGAGAAACAATTGGTATTCCAGATAAAATATTGAGAACACATTTGACAAATCTTTAGTTACACTACCACAAAGATGATACTCTACTACTAAAATTAAAAATGAAACACATAATTTATATCATCCTGGACATTACTATTGTTTTTACAGAAGTAAAAGGGATTATAAAGAAACTAGAGGCCCAGTGCACAAAAATTTGTATACTGTGGCGGGGGGTCGGGGGGGGGGAGTCCCTCAGCCCAGCCTGCCCCCTCTCACAGTCTGGGAGCCCTCAGAGGATGTCCTACTTCCCTCTGCGGGAGGCGACCGGGCTGATCAGGGAAAGGCGTCACCCCCATCACCCCGCTGCTGCTGCCACTGCTGGCCACCACAGCCACCAAGGTATTTTCATCAACATGGAGTCCAGTCCCTTCACCACAAAAAGATGACAAACTTTCTTTAGGCATTTTCAAGATGTCTCTTTCATAGGATATGACATTTCTTTCTTTCTTTCTTTCTTTCTTTTTTTTTTTTATCCTCACCTACGGATATTTTTCCATTGATTTTTTTAGAGAATGTGGAAGAGAGAGGGAAAGACAGAGAGAAACATCAATGTGAGAGGGACACTTTGATTGGTTGCCTCCTGCATGAGCCCTGACCTGGGCCCCAGCCAGGTAGAAGCCTGCAACCTAGGTTCATGCCCTTGACCAGAATCAAACCTGGACCCTGTGGTCTGCAGGCTGAGGCTCTATCCACTGAGCCAAACTGGCTAGGGCAGGATATGACATTTCTTAGCCCCTCCAGCAGTGGACCTTTGTTTTTTCCTCCAGGAGTGAGGTGGAAAAACCCTAGATCACCTTCTTGGATTCTTATTACCCAAGTCACCAAGAACACTGCGAGTGGCGTACCAGGAGCTTAGCCAATGAGTGGTCAGAAAAGGTGTTTCCTCTGCAGCTCACACGCAGAGACAGGACCGCTGGTGCGCCATGGCTGGCAGGCCCTGTTCTCTCCAGGCCTCCCCACAGCCACAGTAGCTGGCAGGCCCTGTTCTCTCTGGGCCTGCACCATCCATGGCTTGCCTCACCACACACGCAGTCCCCTCCTGCCCACCTGCACACGCAGCCTCCTCCTGAGTGGTCGTGACATTACTGCGTCCCAGACAAATTGCATATTACCTCTATATATATATACTATGAACAACTGTATGTCCTGGCCATTGTTTTGAGACACTTTTCCAAAAACCTGGTAAAATCTTGCAGCTAAATACTACAAATGTTCCTGATTTTGGTGGAATAGTGAAATGTCAGGTAGAGACAATTCTTTGGTCTTCCTTTTGCTCCACAAGAAATATTTTATTGAGATTATTTATCATTCAAGAAACTGAAAGAAAGCTTTCTTAGATTACTTTGAAAGGTTTTTGCAGCACTCCTAACCCCAAAACAAAGACAATTATGTTGGTGAATAAGGATGTGCATCTGAAATCTGAAAAAGCCACTCTTGTCACACTCTAGTGACTTTAGCCCTTGCCAAATTACCTTGAGGTTGACAAAATACCAATTAGTCAGCCCTTGGCTTAGGACCCACCCTTACAAAACCACTGCCTGCTCCAATTCTTTCTCCACAACTCACCTAATTATGTCATCCCCACACTTCCATCTTCCCTACTTTAGACACTATAGTAGGTTTACATTATTCTTTGGCTAAGGAAACTTAATATGGTCTATAAGCCTGAAAGAAAAGTAAATATTTCTTGAGTGAATAAATAAATGAATAAAGAGCATCTAGAGTTTAGTAATATGTTTTGGAGTTGGAACTTTGTGTTATTATTTTGCAAGAACCAACATCCAACTGGGAGACCACTGTAATTTAGTTGCACTTAGGAGCCATTGTGATGATTTTGGGCAAAAATGAGCATGCAATTTTATTTTTTTTATGCTTGGGGAGCAAACAGGAAAGATGGAGAAGACCGGGATGGATTGATCCATCAGAATTCTGTAGTGTAGGATTAAAAAAAAAATTGTCCTTTGGGATCATAGCATCTCATAGCAATGCAAGACTCGGTGAATGCTATAAACACGGTAATTACAGTTGGCCTCCTATTTCTGACTTTGACTTGGTTAGTCTTTCTTAGTTTATTTCAGCAATGAGAGATCTTGCAGATCAGTAACTCTGCTTATCCTGTTCCTCTTCCTTTCATCAAAGTGGTGCTTGCCTAAATCAAAACTTTAAGATTCACAATTCATTGAGATGACTCTGTGAGTGCATCATAAACTGGGAAGATTAGATTTTGTATATCTTTAGCTCCACAAATCATCATTTATGAATTTCAGTATTGGATGCAGAATGATAAGAGAAATATGAGGAAATATGGGGACCATGGTGAGATAATCTCATTTGAATTAGACAAATGAGGCCCTGCTGGAAAAGAATACCCAGTGTTTCTGGACAAATTTATGAAGTCAAAACAAAAAATAATTACAGTGCAGAAATAGCTGGTGCTGGATGAACCTGCTTCATTCCTAATGTTGGTTGGCAGCTCTTCATCCTGATTATTCCATCTGGAGATAATTGTGTGATATCATCCATAAAATTAAATCATAAATCAACCCAACTAGTGAACAGGCCAGCAAGCTGCTGAGAAAGTCACATGTAGGGGAGGTGAGACTCCTCATCTTAATAAGAAGTATGGGAATGAAATTAAGAGAAGACGACATGTAGAGGGTGACCCTTGGCATGTCCACAGGCTCACTTGCTGACAGCTGTCACCACAGTCTTTGCCTCAATAGTGTCAGGACAGCCAACACGTTGCCTGCATTATCCACTCAATGATAAGGAAAGAATGTATGTCATGAAAGGCACCGCATATTGCTTTTTAAGGATTTCTGGTTTAAGTTGCAGATGTACAAAATGAAAGCACTGGATTTTCTTTCTGGATGAAATATTAACAGTGATAGAAAGTCCATAAATGCACTAAAAGTTTTATATAAGAGCATTTGGTCAAACATTTTCTCTAGACTTAGTTTTTGAATATTCAAAGAGAGCACTGGGGTCTTTGACTTTGCTAGTAAGTGAGCTGTTGTCAAATTTGTAGGTTATATTTGGTAAAAGTTTTTCAGAGGACAAGGTATTTTTTTTTTAATGGTTGAGACAAATCAAAGCAAACATAATATTTTGTGACATGTGAAAATTATATGAAATTCAAATTGCTTTCACCCTACAAGGGCAGAAGCTATAGTTTTAAAGCAGTTGATTATGATGAATAAAAGAGTAATTAAGATCAAGACAGAGGCATTGCTTAAATGGCTATTGTTGATTTCTACAAGTGCATTTGCTCCAGTCAGCAAGTCGGAGGGGGTCAAAAGTCAAAGGTCATCCCAGACTCCCTAATAGCTCAGGCTGGAGCGAATGGCCTAGAGGCATAAACTCCTTTCAGTTGAATCATTTGAGATGATGAATCCCATTGGCTTTGGAGATTCCATTTGTGACCATAATAACTGCAAAGTCCAGCTGTACATCCAGTCTCTGGATTTTCAAACGGACAAGATTAACAGATGTTGAGATACTGACGGCTATGAGCATCTGTGGGAGGAAGGTCACTATGCCACCCAGCAAAGATGCAAGTAGAAAAACATTAATGAAGATAAATTCTTTCTTGTTTGTTTTCCCCGCTTCTGAATAATATCAGGACCAGTAGAGCGAGAAAAGTTGCCAGCTCTGAAAAATGCATACTATTTTGTTTCATTCTCCATTGTGTTGAGTACACATGTATAGGCAGTTAGACAGGAATGAGCAGAGTAGGAACGAAGCTGAAGGTCACCAGGACAGAAAGCCCTAGGTACCTAGTAACAGACAACTGTAGGGTGGGACCTTGCCCCCAGGGTGACCCCTAGCATGTCACTGGTCATGGAGCTTATGCCCCCTGACCTTTCTTATTTTTGGTCATGCGGTTTAGAATCTCCTCTGACCTTTATTCCCCCTGCATGTCACTAGTCATGTGGTAGACTCCCTTTGAGGAGGACTGAGGGAGCCGGAGAATAGCCTCTCCCCCTCTCCTTTTCCCAGGCGAGTTCTCTCTGCCTTTCTTTTTCCTAAGCTCCAAGGGTCCCCCCTTCTTTTTTTTCTTTTGCCTCCATCCCAACTGCTTCACTTTGTCTACCTCTGTGACTTTCTAAATAAACTTTTTCTTATAATTTGAATTCCTTGACTGAATTTTTTCTTTGCCAAACTCAAGTACCGTGGTTGCTGAACTGAAGTCTGGTAACATTCTGGTGCCGTTTTGCCGCTAACACATATAATGCATATATATATCAAACCCTATATGTTAGCAAGAATAGGTATCTAGTTGGTTTTAGACAGTTCTAAAGTGTAAGCAAATTAAAACAAAACAAAACAAAACACCTTCATAGGGAATAAATACTATTTACCAGTCTTTAATTATTTTCTTCCCCCAATCTTTTACCCCTCAAGACTTCAGCTCTGTATTTTGGTCAAACTCAATCAAAATTAAGAAAAACTACATATACCAATTTTATGAGCATGAACAACACTAGAATTCCATGTTTCAGGTTTATTGTATTGGTCAGGAGTCTTTTAGTTGCAAACCTCAGAAAGCTAATTCGAAATAGTCTGGGTAAAGAACAGGAATTGATTGTCCTACATAAAGATATATAGATGTATACTATCTAGAAGTGGATTGCTTCAGGCATGGCTGCATCCACATCTCAAATAATCCAGTCAGCCCTCCTAATCTCTCTGTCCCTCTCCCCTTTACGCCCTTATCTCAACTTCATCTTACTCACTTGATTCTACTTTTCCCCTTTGGTTTTATATTCAGAAAAGCACTCATTCCATAAAAACAAGTGGCTTCAGGCCTATATATTCCTTGAGATCCATGATTTCGCAGAGGAAGATAGTATATCTTTCTCAATGATTTCAGAAAATGTACAAAGTGGCTGTGGTGTGGTGTGGTGCAAAATATTATTTTTTCTCCCACCTTCTAAGTTCTTCCAGGCTTATAACCAAATTAGCAGGAGCCAGATTAATAGGAAAAAAATGTCCATGCAGGGGTTCTGTAAGTATATAAGACCCCAGGACACATTGGGCAGTTGAGGTTTATATGTCATTAAGGAGAAGAGGGAGAGAATGTGGTTTGGGTCTTCAAAGGACAGGAAGGGAATTCACATGGAGATAGAAAAGCAAATGTTTGATGAAGAAATGCTTGCTGGGCCATCTTTAACAGAGAGGACTTTGATCAAAAGGACCTTGCTGGGCCCAGCCATCGTGGCTCAGTGGGTGAACATAAACCTATGAGCCAGGAGGTCACAATTTAATTCCCGGTCAGAGCACATGCCCAGGTTGCAAGCTCGATCCCTAGTGAGGGGCGAGCAGGAGGCAGCTGATCAATGATTCTCTCTCATCATTGATGTTTCTCTCTCTCTCTCTCCCTCCCCCTTCCTCTCTGAAATCAATAAAAAAAATAAAATAAGAAAATAAAGGGCCTTGCTGGGATCCTCCCTATCATACCTGGTTCATATTAAACTATAGTGTCCGTGATAATAGCTCCCTTCCTGGGACAGGTCCTCTATCTAAATTCCTTTTAGGCAGTTTAGAATAAGGACAAAGGCTCTCCCTGATTCTTTTGTTTCTTAAAAATAATGAGCATAAGATAATCAATATCCCAAAAGGCTTATTTCGGGGTAGCAAACTCTGCTCTCCCTCATGTGTAAAAGGTTAACTTGTGGAGGATAAAGCTAGGCAGTCTAACTAGAGACTGGAAGCTTTCTTGAGATTTAAAGCTATCAAATGAAATGACTAGGTCTTTGTTTTAGAAGGATTACTCTGGTAGCAAGGTGCAGAATGAATTGAAGTTGAAAGAATCTATACTCTGGAAAAGACCTTGCAGGCAGTGAGGGTTTAGTGGCAGAAAAGGTTAAAAAGGATAAAAAGTAGACTCAAAAGGTCTTTGACGAATAAAATTGAAATGACTTAGCAACCAATGTGGACAAATATAAATAGAAAAAATTAAAGATGGCATCTATATTTCCGATTGGATGATTGAATGGATTTTAAGGTCATTCACTGATATGTTGAGACATCTCATAGTATTGAGTTATAATGCATTTTTTCTTTGTAGATATTTGAAAGTGATTTTTATATCCCCTAGGTAGAAATACCAATAAATCCTATACCTTTTGCCTTCCACTTACAGCAGAAAAATTGTGGAACAGATTTTAGACAATATTTAAGATGAAAACTAGGGTAATATGTTTATCAATGGGGCTATTTATTGAATTATTCAGGCTAATTCATTGAAAAATATCAAAACTTTAATTCTTCCTTCCTTCAGCTTTTAATAATTCAGAGTATTGATGTTATAAAGATTTGATTTTTCTCCAAAATCTGTATGTTATGATTAAAAAAAAAAGTTAGTTTATCTAAGGTTGATTTAATAATTACCTGACAGAGGACATTCAGGAAGTGTCTGATAGAGCCCACAGGTGCTGCAGTGTGCAGAGCCCAACAGGGTAGAATAGGTAGAATATTGGGACCAATAAAACTTTATTCACAAAAACATATGGCCAATCATAGTTTGCCAATTTAATATTTAAGTGTTGAATTAGGTTATTGCATGTCTTGATTATTGAGTGCTTTGTACCTCTCTAGATATTTTTTCACAAGGATAGTACCTCACCCTAGTTCCAATTTTGTTGGTACCAAGCCATAAGGAGGTTGTTACCAAACACAAGCTCAGGACACTGTATTCAGGAGGGAAGTTATAGGGATGAAGACCAAGAGCCAAAAGAGTTTATCCAACAGGTCCTTAGTCTAGATGCCCGGACTAATGGAGTCCAACTCACGGTCAGAGAGTAGAAAGCAGCACAGACCTATTTGAAACATTTTCTTTTGAACAGAGCCAGCAATAGTATGAAAATGAGCCAAAACCGGTTTGGTTCAGTGGATAGAGCGTCGGCCTGTGGACTGGGGGGTCCCGGGTTCGATTCCGGTCAAGGGCATGTAACTTGGTTGCGGGCACATCCCCAGTGGGGGGTGTGCAGGAGGCAGCTGATTGATGTTTCTCTCTCATCGATGTTTCTAACTCTCTATCCCTCTTCCTTCCTCTCTGTAAAAAATCAATAAAATATATTTTTTAAAAATAGTATGAAAATGAGTAGTTTGGTAGGTTTCCCTGAGCCAGTAATTAGCTCTTAAATTTTCTGAAATATGCTAAACAGGAGGAAATAATTTATAAAATGTGATATTTGAATCTGAGCTTTGCTACTAAAAATGTGGTCTATGGATCAGCAACATCAGCATCACCTTGTTTAAAATGCTAGTTCCCAGGCCATGTCCCTGGCCTACTGGATGAAAATATGTATTTTAACTAATGAGTTATATACACATGAAAGTGTAAGAAAAGGCCTCCAAAGTGGAGTGCATAATTAAAATAATAGGACTTTTATTTATTCTCTTTTATCTATACCCTTACCATTTTAATATTATATATATTACACAAGATATATCTATTAATATTGGGGATATGTTCACAAACTTGGGGTTTTTATTCAATCAACAGAAATACATGAGCAAAGATTTTTGGGGAGACCACTCCTTGGAAGATTTCAACTCTCACATGCAAGTTCTTGAGAGAGAAATCAAAGAGGGAAAGAACAAAGCTGATGGCATTCTAATCTTCTGGAGTGACCTTCAGGGTTAGGCTGTTATGCCAAGGTCATGATGACTAATTATTGCATCTATAAATTAATTAAAATACACATAGAGCCATCTAGGAAACTTCTTTACCTAAGTCATCCCCAAGTGATTTATTTCCCTTTAATACCTAATCCTGGAACACAGAAGCAAGTTGGATTCACAAATCGATGCTTAGAAAAGTATCAAGTGATAAAGAGCAAAGCAAATTTACAATTTTAAACAATCGTTTCCTAGACTGATAAAGAGAGCCATAGGTATCCATCTTCAATTCCTTTTATTGCACTATTTTTTTTCTGGTTAAAACAATGAAGTGCAGCCGAAACCGGTTTGGCTCAGTGGATAGAGCGTCGGCCTGCGGACTGAAAGGTCCCAGGTTCGATTCCGGTCAAGGGCACGTACTTTGGTTGCGGGCACATCCCCAGTGGGAGGTGTGCAGGAGGCAGCTGATCGATGTTTCTCTCTCATCGATGTTTCTAACTCTCTATCCCTCTCCCTTCCTCTCTGTAAAATATCAATAAAAATATATTAAAAAAAAAACAAAAAACAATGAAGTGCAAGTAACTAATGACCTGATAAATGTCCCATCTTCTTCAACAGGGAAATAGATGCTGAGGTACATCCCATTTCTGTGATATTATCCTCCCAAGTAATAAGAAATGCTTTGACTCAACCACTTAGTACCAAAGTCCATTTCCTGTTTTCATTCTTGCCTCCTCTATCGCTCTTCTCTCTTTCTTCTCTGTCCTATTTGCCACACATTTCAGGTTATAGATGATGCACATTAATAAAAGAAATAAAGGAAAATCAGTCAATGACTTCTGGAAAGATATTAATAAGAGCATTTATAACTGGAGAACTACCTGCGGATTAGATAAGTAGACTTTTCCAAGTAATATTTAAATTTATTACTTTAATATATCTGAATGTGACTTTGGGGGGAAAAGTCAAATGCCAAGTCCTAGGCCAAACAATTTCCTTTTCAGCCTTTGTACTCAAGCTGCCCGACAATGCATTTTTATGGTGTGAAGAAACCACAGTTGGAAGATTGCCTCTGTTTTCTCTTCAAATTTACCATATTGAGCTTTACTCTTAGAGGAGTCCTTCTGGGTTCACACGTAAATCTTGTTTATGAATGCTTCCCTTTGGCTTTTCAGCCACTGTTAGTAAGTCCCTTTGGCAGGCATCCAGAATTACCCCAACTCATATTCAATTCCAGTTTTTAGTGAGTTATATTATAGTGATCATTGTAAGCACTTGAATGCCACAATTATGGCTAATTTCTCCAAGAAAATATGCAAATGAGAAGGAAAAAGTAATTGGTCGTTGAACGCTAAAATATGAGAGGCAGAGTGACACACAGGAAAAACACAGGATTTAGAGTAAACACTTGTTGTTCAATAACCTTGGACAAGTTCATCTCTTTCACCTTCATCTATGGGAACTTATTCATGTACTTTATAGGGCTGTAGTGATTCTTAAATGAGATACATATTAAAAGAACTTCTTATGGAGCTAGGAACACAGAAGCTACTCACATGGTAACTGTTGATACTATAATTAAAATCAATACATTCATTGTGAGCCAAATATATAAAGTCTTTCTGAATAAGCCTGGACCACTTGTCAACTAATTGAATGGATCAGCAAGAGCTAAGAAAAAGCTCTATGTCAGGTAGAAGGGCGTTCATCAGATATGGAAATATAGAAGAATGAGAATATGAAAAAAAAAACAAAAAATAAAACTCTGGCAGTGAATTCCTTATATGGTGGGAAAGAAAAGAAAGCCTTAACCAAACTCACCTGTTTTAGATCCCCAAATTGATCTGGATGATATCATAAATTGATACTAATTAGCATTTTGACATTTAACTCAATAGTTCTCAGGCTTGGCTGCTCATTATCATCACCTGGGAATTTTTTCTTAAAATATTCATTCCTGGTCCCCACCTCTCAGAGATTTTGAGCTGATTATATTGGGGTGGGCCTAGGCATCGGTATTTTATAAAATTCGTGCACATTGAAAGGAAATTAATTAGAAGGTGGCCAGCGGGGTGGGACTGGGCCAGATGGGCGGGACACACCTTGGAGCCAACCTCCTGCAGTCCCTCCCAGGCCAGCTGCACCTGGGGCGGTGCCGGAGCTCAAAGGGTGTCTACAGAGTGAGTGGGAACCTCTGGTAGGTGGGGTCCCTTGTCCTGGCCTGCTGGGATCGGTCCGAAACCAGTAGTCCAACATCCTCTGAGGGGTCCTGGAGTGCGTGAGGGCACTCTACAAAGTTGCTGTAGCTCGGTAGCTCCTCTGGTTAGCATCTGCCCCCTGGTGGTCAGTGCAAGTCATAGCTACCAGTCGGAGTGTCTGCCCCCTGGTGGTCATTGCACATCATAGCTACCAGTCGGACACTCGAATGGTAGGACGGTTGCTTAGGCTTTTATATATATAGATTCCCAGGGCAGCCAGGGTTGAGGTCACTAATATACTCACTCGTGTTCTAATCTGATGCTCATCAATCATCCCTTTGGTTCCTCTGTAGGCTTTGTCCATACCACAGAATAAGACGGCCAAAAGAATTTTAAACATTTCCAGGCCTGCGGCTGTATTTCCCATGACAAATCACTATGTGATGTTCAATTATGACTTGGTTTACCATGAAGTCTGACAATAAAATGAGTATGTGCCAATCATGCCAGAATAAATGATACTGGTCCCTTAGATCATTATAATTCTTACAGTAAGTTAATAAATCCACATTTTGTGGCCTTAGTTTCCTATCTCCTATTTCACCAGTCAATTCCTAGAGGCCTGATTACTTCTAATAATAAAAAATTTTGCCTTTGTCCTTTCCAGTTTACTTCCTCTTCCTTTTGTTTGTTAGTTTGTTTGTTTTGTTCCTTCCTGAATAATTTAGTTAAAAAACCATTAAGAACAAACAGAGGAAGTTGGCATCTTTGTGTGTGTGGGAGCCACAGGTGCCCAGAGCAGGATGTTGTAGGCCAAGCATGGTGAAGAGAATAGTCACATACAGTGAGGAGTGGGAGACAGCCCAGAGGCTACATGAGAGCCCAGGTAGAGTGAGGAGGAAGTTCACATGGGCAGGGGGTGCTAACGGTTGTGTTGAAATTAGACGGTAACAGTGTAGGAGTCACATGGATCAATGATGATTCTACTCTCCAGGTAATCTGGGGAATGAATGCTTCAACAAAGCTTGAAGAACTTAATAATCTGGTCTGTGGATAGAAGAAAATGCTAAAATAATATCAATATGAAATATTTTTTTAGCTCTAAAAAGAGCTGCTCTGTCAATGCTTTCCTTACATCTGTATCCCAACCCATGAATTGAGAGTATCTATTCATCCAGTCTGCTTTTATTAAGCACTAATTATGTCATAAATTCTGTATTAGACTCTGGCTATACAGATTAACAAGACTCAATTCCTTGTATCCACCCCCCTAGCCAATGATCTTTTTCCCAGACCTCTATGGTCCAGCACCTCCCCCTGCGCCATTTTGACTTCATTGCGCATGTCTTTAGTCCTCATCTCCCCCTGTTCCCCACCCCTCCACAATCTGGTACAGGAGAGGGCAAGGGAAGGGTGTTAATCCTTTTGGAGGGACAATGCTATGATCCCTTGGGTGGGTGTGAAGCTGTAGCTTCCTGGTGAAGCAAACAGTCTCAGTGTCCCCAGCTGACCATACTCAACAATGTCTGGCTCCCCTTTTGTTTCCTTTCCCATCAATAATTATCTAACTACGGTAACTCATCTACCTCATTTCTAGTTAAACTGCCCACACTGTGAAAGATAAACATGGAAACTGACAAGCTGGAATGTGCTAAATTCAGTGATGGCATTAGCACAGGTTCTCTGGCAGCTCAAGGAGAGTCTCCCAGCCTAGACCTCAAGGTACGAGGAAGGTTTCTCAGAAGAACAATCAAGTGAGTGCTTTAGGTCTGTTAAAAAGAAAACCATAGGCCCCAAATGGTGTCACTTATGCCAAAGCCCATGACACCACACCCAGACTTAATACCTGACCTACCTGCTCTTTCAACCTCTTTCAGAAATATAATCTTAACCAACTATTCTGAAATTTTCTGGTCAGCACTAGTAAAGTAATCTGTCAGGGGGGCCCTCTGCATCCACCACCCTGCCATAGAAAAAAGAGGCAATCTGCATGATCAAAACCTTTGTTCTTTCCTTTCCTCCTCCCCACAACCCCTGAAGATGTCCTGGTCTAAAAATAGTTCTTTCTTTTCTCTTGTTAATAGCCCTCCGCCCCACCTATTTTTTCTATAAAAACCTTCCCTTTTGTACAACCCCTGGAGCACCCTTCTAGTTGCTTCTTGGGGTGCTGGCCCATTCATGACTTGCTAAATAAAGCCAATCTGATCTTCAAATTTACTAAATTGAATTTTGCTTTTTAACAGACTCCACAGTACCAGGATGTGGGAGAAACTGGTCACCTCTCCAGGATGCCAAACTTCTTTGGAGAAAAACGTTTACAAAGACACTTGTTTTGAGGACAGCATTATGTTGCCTAAAAATGAAACCCTGGTAGGTTACAATTAAACATAGGATCACTATTGGCTTCCTTTTCTAAGAGAACAATGTTTCAGCCTGCACAAAACTGATTTAATGACCTGTCTATTCTCAGGATAGGGAGCAATTCTTTTGCTGTTCTGGTAAGTAGGTAAATAGTGTATGCACTTTCATGTTGATGTACTCTGAGTCCCTGCTTAATTCAAGAAGGTATCATGTTCCGAAAATTGAAGATAGAGAAGGGGAAAGAGAAAAACAGCATTATCCTCTAGCTCTTCATCTGAATACAATGGCTTTGTTAAACACTGCTGTCTTGAATTAAAATTCTTACCCCTGATATACCCAATTTTCCTGGCAGTTTCCACTTAATAAATTTGTAGTGTTTTGGATTTCTTGACTCTAAGTGAACTTTTCATTAAAAATATAGCATAAAGAGAAGTGTACAAATCATTTTAGCTTCACTACTTTTCACCCATCACACACACACACACGTATAACCAACATCCAGATCAGTGAACAGAACATAGCCAACACCCCACAACCTTCTGTGCTCACATCTAGGCACTATTTCTTCCAAGGCAACTCCTATCCTGATTTCTTTTATTTTTTTAAATATACTTTTATTGATTTCAGAGAGGAAGGGAGAGAGAGATAGAAACATCAATGATGTGAGAGATTCATTGATTGGCTGCCTCCTGCACACCCTACACGAGCCTGCAACCCAGGCATGTGCCCTGACCGGGAATTGAACCGTGACTCCTAGATCATAGGTCGACACTCAACCACTGAGC